>NW_026126460.1:24972500-27605000 GCF_943737965.1 Phodopus roborovskii | reverse complement strand
ACAGCTGGCATTCCTTCAGAGGGAACCGGTTTCCTGCTAGGAGGGAAACAGCATGTGAAAACTCTGTCTGGGAAGTTGCCCCTGCATGTATTCACAGCTTTTAATAAGTGGCTTCTGCTATCAAATATTTTCTAAAAGTAACATTTGGTTTTCTCACAGGATCGAATGCAGAGCCTCCCCGAATGCTACCCTAGCAATGGGCTACATCACCAAGAAGTAAGTTTTCACAAAGAAAGAAAATACTTGAGTCACCAATGCAGTGGAATCTCAGTGAGTCAACACTGACAACCTAAAAAGAACAAAATGGGAGCAGCATCAGCCAGGGCACCAAAGCCACCTTTATCATGTTCACCCATTGCTTTTGGCTCAATACATGAAGCATCTTTCTTGTACTCCAGCCTCCCACCCCTCAGGGACCAGTGCCCTGAAGGTTCACAGTCCCTTCATATACACATGTGAAGGCAGCAGCATCCCTTGCTACCTAGAGCTAGCACTGTCTTCACCCCAAAACTTCAAGTTCTAAAGCCTATGCATGTGCAGAAATGCTGTTGCCATGGGACTTTTACCTAGGGAAAGTCCAAAGAAAACTGTCATTTGAACTGAGAAATCACACTAATGATGTACCTGCAAAATATGCAGTTTCATGAACTTTTTTTTTAATAAGGATGTCTTTTTAAAAAAACATTAGCCTGGCATAGTGGTGCATGCCTTTAATTTCAGCACCAGGAAGCAGAGGCAGGTGGGTCTTTCCGAGTTCAAGACCAGCCCAGTCTACATAGCAAGTTCCAGTTCAGCTGAGTCTAAATAGTGAGATCCTATGTCCACTAGAGGGTGGATAAGGTGGCTCAGTGAGTGAAGGAGCTTGCTGCGCAAGCCTGCAGTCCCACATTGGATCCCTGGAAAGAGAGAACCAATTCCATAAAGTTGTCTTCTAACCTCTACACATGTGCTGTCACACACACACACACACAGTAATATAGCCAATAGAAAACTTATTTCTGTCTATTATGAAAATAAAGAAGAAAACCATTTTGAAATACTGTCTTTTCACTTGTGATGGATCTGTCACTTTATTCCACACACATATAAACAAGATGCTTTCCATGGACAGGTATAAGAATGAAGGAATGACAAGAAAAGACAGTGTAATAATGAGTAGGTTTTGCATAGAATAAAAATATTCTACAAAGTTCTAAGAAGGAACTGGTTTTATGGCCATTAAGTTGAAGTCAACCACATGCCAAGTATAATGTTACTGTCAAAATGGACCATATAATGATGGGGGCCCCATGTGTTTATTTTGTCTAGTGACATCATAGTCACCTTAGCTTGAGCAAGCACACTCAATGGTCTATTCACAATTCCCTGAAGTCAGGTTTTCCAGACCCTACCCCCAAAGTCAGCAGGACATAACTGTACAATAAAAATATGAACTTCTGACCTGAGTTTTGGACACAGACCACAGTCCAGAATGATGAAGAGAAGGTTAAACCTTTGATAAGTTCTCAAAAAAGAAGCTGAGGTGTGTCTCAGGGTGTACTGACTGATTTTGTGTGTCAACCTGATACAAGCTAGAGTCATCAGAGAGGAAGGAGCCTCAGCTGAGGAAATGCCACCATGAGGTCCAGCTGTAAGACATTTTCTCAATTAGTGATCATGGGTGGTGCCATCCCTGGGCACGTGGTCCTACATTCTATAAAAAGAAAAAAAAAAGAAAAGAAAAAAGAAAAAAAAAAAAAAGCAGGCTGGGCAAGCCATAAGAAGCAAGCCATTAAGAAGCACCCCTGGTGGCCTCTGCAACAACTCCTGGCTCCTGAATCCTGCCCTGTTTGAGTTCCTGTTGTGACTTCCTTCAGTGATGAACAGCAATGTGGAAGTGTAAGCTGAATAAACTTTTTCCTTCCCAACTTGCTTTTGGTGATGCTATTTCATTGTAGCAATAGAAACCCTAACTAAGATACCGGGAGATTCAGCCAAAACATCCTTCACCATGACTGAGCCAGAAAATGCCTTTGTTAATAGGCATGACCTTTAAGGGATGCCAAAGAGGGACAATGAAAACAATAATTCTTAAATATTCTAAAAACATAATTGTAGTGAAAGATTGATATAAATGGCTTAACACATTATGTTTCCAAATTGCCACCACGTGTGGCCAAGAGCTAACACTAAGGGTTAGAGACATTTCTCTGGGGTGTGGGCAAAGGTTACAACCTTCAACCTTACCTACCTCTTTTCATCATTATGCACAATCTATTATTCTGAGGATCTGTAAATCCATTTTAAACCATGCATCAAAATATAATGAGTGGATGTTCATACAAAATGATGGTAAAGAGTAAGGGCATTCAATAAAGCAGCCATGGGCCCTTTTTCAACAGAAGTAGACTGTTCCAGGTGAGTGCAACCTTGTGTGTGTCTGGTGCTCATGGAGGCCAGAAGAGACATCAGACCCCTTGGAACTAGAATTATGGATGGTTGTGAGCTACTATGAAGGTGTTTGGGAGCTGAACCTGTGTCTTCAGGCTCTTGAATCCTATGTAATCTCTCCTGATAACTAATTTCTTATTGGTCACCAAAAGACACTCATCAAGTTTCTGTGTTCTCAGTTTTAAATCAATTTAAAAATAATTTTAATATATAAATATGTGTGTGTATCCAAATCATTACGCAATAACATAAAGCAAGGTCTTCTGTGTTATTAAAATTTACATAATAATTATACTCCTACATCTTATTTTCTTTTCTCATTAGTCTTAAGATCTCTCTCTGTGTTAATAAGTTGGATCTTATTCATTAACTAATTGGTGAATAGTAACTCATCATATGAAAATAGTAGCATTTATTTATTGCAGAAATTGTTCATTCAGAACAGGCCACTGTTAATGATAATGGCAGTTGTTCTGGCTAGTTTTTATGTCAACTTGACACAAGCTGTGATCACCTAGGAAGAAGAAATATTAATTGAGGGCCTCCATTGTATTGACCTGTGGGCAGGTCTGTGGGACATTTTTCTTGATTGACGATTGATATGGGATGTCTTCCTGCTCTCTGTGCATGATGCCATCCATGGTCAGGTGGCCCTCAGTGGTGTGAGAAACATATTTAACAAGCCATGAGAATCAAGACAGTAAACAGCACTACTCCATGGCTCCAACTTCAGTGTCTGTTTCCAGGGTCCTGCCTTGAGTTCCTGCCCTAACTTCTTTCCCTGATGGACTGCAATGTGGAACTGTAAACTGAAATAAACCCTTCCCTTCCCAAGTTGCCTTTGGTCATGACGTTTTACCACAGCACTGGGAATCCTAACTAACACTTTATATACCTTTAATAATATACGTTTGTTTCACATATCACTAATATTTCATTGTCTTTAATATTATGTGGCGCTTTCTCATAAAAGTGTTTATTATTATGAAATCAATCTTATCATTTCATTTACACTTGTGCTAATGATATCTAAGAAGTCTTTTATAATCCTAAAGTCATAAAGATACCACATATTTGAAAGTATTTAAAGAGCAATTAAAGTTTTGCTATCCATATTTGTATCTTTAAGCCACCTGCTATTTACTTTTACGATCTGTGTGATGTGGGGTTTATAACGTGATCTGATTTTTTTTTTCCTAAGTGATGGGCCTAATTGCTTCAACACCACAAACCGAATGAATCTTCATCTTGCCCATTACAGTCTTGCTCTACCACACACCAAGTTTCTAAACATTTATATTTATTCCTGGAACCCATCATTCGCGTTATTCTCCTTCTCTTACTGATATGATCTGCAGAAAACATTAAGTCACTTAGGGTAGTCAAAGCTACATTCCTACCTGAAAGGACAAAGAGCCCTTCTTCTTTCTCTGGTTGCCTTGGCTTAGTCACGTGGTTTAGATGAAAATGGATGCTCATGGGCTCATATGATTGAATGTTTGCTCCTGGTTGGTGGAATTTTGAGAAGGCTTCATAGGTATGGCGCTGTTGTTGGAGGAAGGGCTGGGCATGGGCTTTAAGGTTTCTAAAGTCTAAGCCATCCTCGATCTCTCTCTGCTTTGTGTGTGTTGTCTCAACATATATGCTCATAGCTACTGTCCCAATGCAGTAGCATACATGCCTGCTGGCTGCCATTTTCCCACTGTGATGGTCATGGGCCCCCTCCCTCTGAAACTCTAAGCAAGCCCCTAAGTTAAATGCTTTCTTTCATGTTCATGGGGTCTCTTCGCAGAAAAGTAACTGAGACACTAATCAGGTTCATCTAAAAAAAACTGTTCTGTGGCTTTATAATTACATTATTTGTTTGTTTACTTATCTGTGGAACTACAGACATCTTCAAAAAATTTCATCCGTTCATCTAGCTCATTTGGTAGAAACTGCCTAGCACAAAGCCCTGAGCTCTGTCTCTCCCAACTCTGCATAAAACAAGGCATGGTACAACATGCTCTTATGATCCTAGAACCCTGGAGGTGGGGGCAAGAAAATTGTAAGGTCAGAGGCTGAAGGTCATCCTCAGCTACAAAACAAGTTCAAAACCATCCTAGGCTACACGATACTCTGTTTAAAGAGAAATACAAAATTCCATCCATGAGTATTGTATATCTAGTCATTATCCTTCATTATCTCAGGTTCCCTTTTGTGTCCTTTAAATACTTGGTTATTTCTCCAATAACGGTCTTTCACCATTATTATAAATTTATAATTAGATGCAAATAGCCTCTGTTCACATTGTAAATAGTGTCCTTTCCCCCTGTTGTATTTGTGTTGGCTAATGATGGTTTTTAGCATATATAATCAGTTTTATGTTGTTTCTAACATCTGTGCCTTATTCAGTAGTTTGAAGTTTGATGGGAAAGTCTTTTATGTTTCTCTTATTGGTTGATGAATAAAACACTGTTGGTCAATAAGGCAGGAAGACAGGTGGGACTAGGAATAAGATTCTGGGAAAAGCAGGCAGGCAGATGGAGCCCACCACGGAGTCTCAACGCTGCAAAGGAGTAACACCATTCTGGGCATTACCATAGCTTACCAGGTAACAGATATGAGTTAATAATAAAGACAGAGATAGCTAATAAGGAGCCCTAGTCATTGGCAAACAGTTTCATAATTAATATATCATCTGTGTGTTTGTTTGGGGCTGACGCGGCTGTGGGACCAGGCTGATGGGAAAGAGTGCTCATTGCAGAAGTTCACTACAATTTTCTAGAGGAAGAATAATTTCATCTCAAACAACAGTCTGGGTTTCCCTTTTGAGTCATTTTTTTCCTTCATCAGTGGCATGAACTGAGCTGCCCATCACTGTTTGAAGAATGTTGGTAGCATCTTATTCTTCACATTAAAGGGAAGTTTTCAAAATACAAGATTGCTATTGCTTTAGTGCCTGTCTCTTGTTAGGTATATGACATTGTCTTGCATCCCAATTCTAATGTTTTTAGCATAGTGAACAGGGGAATTTGAGCAATGGGATCTTTTATCTTTTAAAATAGCCTTGAGCATTTTACTCTATTTCTAGTCTTTCAATGTGTAGTTAATTCCATGAATAGTTTTTCAGATGATAACCTGTTCTCACATTCTTAGGGGAAAGCCTAGTTAGTCATCATATAAAACACACGCAATGAGTTCTGTTTGGTAACAATTTATGTAGAGCTTTCTCATCCATGATCACAGCCAGAACGGTTTTATATGCTTTTTCTAATGCTATCCTTGTCCAATATTAGAAACACCTTTTCACCTCCTTGTTCTGTCTCCCAAGTCCCTCCCCCTTGCTCATTTGCATTCTCTATTAAAACCATTTCCATCCTAGTTACTTCAGCATAGTAGCTGACACTGGAATGTACACAGAAATCCCACCCACCCCCACCCCAGTACTATATCCACACCTGTCTCAGAAAGGATGAGTTCCTAAGAAGTATCCATTGCTCACGAGCAATACAATCGGGCCTTGACATGCTATTTATGGGTGATGTGAGATGACAGAGAGACAGACCGGGGGGGGGGGGAGGAGGGAGAGACTAAACCTCAAGTATGAAAACTTGTCATGAGCTTATGCAAGAGTAAGCAGAGACCTCAACCTAGACCTGCTAGGAACATAAATTAGAGGTTCCTGGCCATACTGGGAGTAGAAAAGGTGCATGCTCACTAGTTTTATGGCAACTTGACACAAGCTAGACTCATTACAGAAGAGGGAGCCTCAAATGAGAAAATGCCCCTACCAGATTTGCTTATGAGAGAACTTCTGGTGCATTATCCTAACTAGTGGTTGATATGAGAGATCCTAGCTCACTGTGGGAGGCGCCATCCCTGGGCTGGTTGTCCTCGGTACTGTATGAAAGCAGGCTGAGCAAGCCAGAGGGAGCAAGCCCGGAAGCAGAGTTCCTCAGTAGCTTCTACATCAGTTTCTGCCTCCAGGTCCCTGCCTTGCTGGCATTCCTGCCCTGAATCCCCTCGCTGATGGAGGGAAGCTGAGGTCTACAAGACAAAGTGAGTCCTTTCCTACCCATGTTGAATTCCACGGTGTCTACATTCACTTATATCCCCAACCAGCAGTGTATGAGGTTTCTGTTCCCCACATCTACAGCAGCATTTGCTATTAATTATTTTCATGAAGCCAGCCATTCTTGCTGGGGACAGAGAGCAGATGGAACCCCAATGTCTTTCAGCTTGCATTTCCCTGACAGCTGCGGATGCTGGATGGTTCAGGAGGATGCAGGGTCCACATCCACGTGTACTCCATTTCTGAGACCTGTGTTCATCTCACTTTCCCATTTTTCGATCAGATTGTTAGGGGATCAGCATTTAAATTTTCGAGTTCTTTATATAGTTTAGATATCAATCTCCTGCTGGACTGATAACTGAAAAAGATGTTCTTCCTTCCTATGCGGCATCTCTTCGTGTGGTTAGTTATTTTCTTCACTGTAAGGAAGCCTTTTAATTTCAAGCAATCCCATTGGCATTTCTAGCTACTATTTCCGACGCTGATTGGGTCGTTTTCAGAAAATGCTTGTTTGTTCCTCTATCACAAGTGCCCCCTGTTTTCCTAGTAGTTTCTGGGAGGACTTTTTTTTTTTTTTTTTTTTTTTTTTTTTTGTAATGACCTGGTTGAAAGAGGATTGTATGTGGGGTGCTGCTGCCACCTAGTGGTAAAAGACAGGAATAGTGTTATGCACGCCATTTTTCCCCCAATTGTTCTTAGAGATTACTTGTAAATTTACTTTAGGAACTTCCTTGATACTGTTCAAACTGCTCCATCTTTGTAAACTAATAGCAACGTTGTGGGCTATAAACATAACTTAAAGTTCTCCCAAAACTCATCGTTAAATCTGTAAGGCCAAATATGACAATACTTGGAAACAGAAATGTTTAGGAAGTTAAAACAACATCATGCGGTTGGAGCCCTAACACAATCACTTGGTGAGTTTTGTCATTTTCAATACTAGAGAATAGAATATATCCATGTACATGCTAGGTAAGTGTCTACCAATGAAACACACTCTAGCTTTCTTCTTACTTTTTTATTTTGAGATACGCTCTCGCTATTTCAAACCTTACCCAGGCTAGTCTTGACATGTCTCCTCAGCCCAGGCTAACCTTGACATGACTCCACAGTCCAGGTAGGCCTTGAAGTTATTTTTTGTTGTTGTTGTTGTTCCTGCTTCCGTCCCCCAAATAGTTTAGTTATAAGCCTGTGTCCCAGAAATATGGTTTCATGGTTTGAATGCTCTCAATCTCTTGTTAGCTCATTTTGGTGAAGTCATGAGACATGAGACATAGCTGGTGGACATAAGCATTATGAGTAGTCCTTTAAAAGTTCTACCTGCCTCCAGTTCTAGTCTAGCTCTGATCCCCAATCTGCTGCCATATAAACAGTGGCAGCTCCAAGTGCCCACCATTACAGACAGGGCTACTCCAACTGCCGTGCCTTCCCTGTCATGATGGGCTGTCCCCCACTCCTCAGGTTGTTTCTGTCAGAGGTTTTTGTCACCAAGAATAGCTAACAGATGACAGGGGGTATTTTTATAAGATGAGGGGAACAGCAGGGGTGATGGGCACAGAAGAAAGACGATGTGAGGGAAATGATACAGTAACTATAGAAACCAAAGAGAGGGGCCTCTGGAAAAAGCAGTCCCATGGGATCCTTGAATTTGACCTCTCAGATCTCAGAAGTATTAAAAGATTAGTTTGACTCCTCAACAGAAGAAAATGTGGTATATTAAAGAAAATATGGTATATTTACACAATAGAGTACTACTCAGCAGTAAGAAACAATGACATCCTAAAATTTTTGGGCAAATTGTCAGAACTAGAAAAAAAAAAAGTCCTGAGTGAGGTAATGCAGAACCAGAAAGGCAAATATAGTGTATATATAGCATGTACTCACTCATAAGTGGATACCAGACATAAAGCAAAAGATACCCAGCCTACAATCCACAACTCCAGAGAAGATAAAACCCTCTTCCAGAAACCGATGGAAGCAGATGCAGAAGTCCACAACTAACAAGCTCCTCCAGGAGTACAGTCAAAGTGAGGGAAGAGCGATAATATGAACAAAGGAGTCAAGACCGTGATGGAAAACCCACAGAATCAGCTGACCTGAGCTAGGGGGAGATCAGTGACTCAGGTCTGACAAATGGGGGACCTGAATAAGACTGAACTAGACTCCCTTAATATAGGTGGTAATGGTGTGACTGGGACAGTACATGAGGCCACTGGCAGTGAGTCCAAGATCTAACACTAATGCACAAACTGATTTAGTGAAGCCCATTCTGTATGGAGAGATACCTTGCCCAGCCTAGACACAGGGCTGTGGGGGGTGGGGTGGGGAGGTGCCTTGGTCCTGCCTCAATGGGATGATAAGACAGATGGACAGACTTAGTAGACTTCCTAGGGGAGGCTTAACCCTCTCCAAGGAGCAGATGGGAGGTGTGGCTATTGGAAGAGTTGGGGGAGCAGAAGGAGAGGAGGGAGAGGGAACTGGGATTGGAATGTAAAAAAATAAATTAACAAAACAAAATTCAAATGGCCAGGCGTTGGTCATATACTTTTAATCCCAGCACTTGGGAGGCAGAGGCAGGCAGATCTCTGTGAGTTCAAAGCCATCCTGGTCTAAAGAGATCCAAAGCAATACAGAGAAACCCTGTCTAGGAAAAACAACAATAGCAACAAAATTTTCTAATTTAAAAAAAAAAAAGAGTAATTTGTTTCCCATGTAGGCAGCCTGTGGTGTTTATCTATGGACACCTCAGAAGACTGATCCAAGAGGCTACCCACGGCAGATGACATATTAGAGAAAGCCAACTGAGAAATAGTTTGGTATTCTATAATATACTCAGTAATTGACTTCTAAAACTCGTTCATTAGAAAATCAAGTAGTAAAATGCTATTTTCTTTATCACTGGGGTTTAAAGTCAATACTCTCAGTTCCTGGTTCAGTAAG
This sequence comes from Phodopus roborovskii, assembly GCF_943737965.1. Lineage (NCBI taxonomy): Eukaryota > Metazoa > Chordata > Mammalia > Rodentia > Cricetidae > Phodopus > Phodopus roborovskii. The sequence continues at coordinate 27,595,576 of NW_026126460.1, read as the reverse complement.
TCTAACTAGAAGTAAAAGCAGAGATTACCACTTGGATTATTTCATGGTAACACAGGAGAGATGGATGTTAGTTCAGACTCTTGTCATGGACTACAGGCCAGGAACCTAAATCCTAAGGAATCCAACAAGGCTCCATTAAAAAAAAAAAACAAAACAAAACAAAACAAAAAAAAAAACTTTGGACATCTTAAACAAAATTGGTCATTTTATCAAATAAGAGAGCCAGGAGTCAAACCCAAAGAAAAACTACCGTGGGCCAAATCCTAGTTTTCCCACTTGTCGGGCAAGCCTTCCACCATCGCTCACCTTTGCATCATTCGACAGGCCACTCTCCCTGCCATCATCAAAGCCTCCCCACACTGAGCCAGCTAGAACACAATTCAGGAACAGACTTTATCTAAGAGTGTTCTTGTCATGTTAGCCAGTGTCATGCCACCTATGATAGGGGTCCCCTAAAAGTACAGTGGATGTGGAATTTTCCTGTTGCATAGTAACACGTGGCCACTGTACAGTTGTAATGGCTCACTACCCATGTGTTTATGGCACTGCTGGTTTGAACAAGCCTACCTTGATGCCATTCACATAAAAGAGCAGCGTGTATAATTATGTTCTGCATGTATGTTTAGTAAGAATAACAATCACTGTCGCTGGTTTATATATTTACTACACTATACTTTTATTGTTATTTTGGAGTGTATCTGTACTTATTAAATGTTTACTGTCACGTTCTTCCCAACACAACCTCACACAGCCATGTTATCAGTCTCTCTCTCACGCACGCGTGTGTTACACATAGGCACGCAGGTCACAGGTATACATTCATGCATATGCACATTTGTGTAGAGGCCAGAGGTCACCCTCTGCATCATTCCTCTGGTGGTGCCCACCTTGTTTTTGAGTCACAGTCTCTCACTGCCCTGGAGCAGACAAAGGAAGCGAGGCTGCCTGGCCAACCAAACCCAGAGATACACCTGCCTCCACACCGCTGGGATTGCATTGGCCGGGGCAGGGGGAGGAGGGGAATCAGTAGTTCAAACTCAGTTTTCTAAGGGCTGTCTCCTAGCCCCAAATGCCTGGTTTCTAGGGGCATTATGAACGCTTGGGCTATTTGGGCTGTTACTGCCACCACTGCCACACCAACAACCTGGTGACATCTGAACCAATCTTACCAATCTCAGCCTTCCTTTCCTTGCTTATCTCCGACTCACTGTCTCAAACTCCCATTATTCACTTTTCTGTCTTGACTGGAACATCTACCCCAACCACTAATTCTACTAGCTTTTCTCTCTCTCTCTCTCTCTCTCTCTCTCTCTCTCTCTCTCTCTCTCTCTCTCTCTCTCTTTCTTTTTTAGAACAGGGTTTCTCTGTGAAGCCCTGGCTGTCCCTGGCTTTGTTGTAGACCAGACTGGTCTTGAACTCACAGAGATCCTCCTGCCTCTACATCCCTAGTGCTGGGATTAAAGGTGTGCACTACCAACATCGGCTCCACTAGATCTTACGAACCCTCAAACCACATCCCCAAATGACCTGTTTCTTTAGCTCTAATTCTTTTGAATCATAACCTCGCTCCATACAACAGTGTGTTAATCCCTTCTGTCCATGTTGTGTCACATTAATGTGGATATTTTACAGTGCTTACCATTTTCTGTTTCATATCAGTGGCCATCTGTATATAACTACATGATAAATCACGGGGACTTATTTGTGTCTTCGGTGGGCATACCTCATAGAACATAACAATGAATAGTAATTAGGTGAAAATAACAAAATGAATAAAACAAACGCCAGGAGGTTGTGGTGCACGCCTTTAATCCCAGCACTCTGGAGGCAGAGGCAGGTAGATCTCTGAGTTTGAGGCCAGCCTGGTTTACAAAGTAAGTTCCAGGACAGGAACAAAACAAACAAAGACAGAAAAAATAAGTAATGAAACTAAATGAGGCATTTTACATTTTATTTTCTAATTTTTATTTTAAAAACACATTGACACATGGCCTAGATGTTAGAGGACTTCTATGACTGCCGAAAATATAAATTATCATTGTTAAACACAAGAAAACCTAATGCACAAGTAGAAGTTCAAGGAAGAAAACACATGCACATCATTCTACCATCTCGTTGACATCAGTAACCAAGATGTGTTGTATATTTGTCCCTGGCTAGCACTGCCTGTGTCTGCCTTTAAAAAGACAAAAATTACTTGAACTTCAGAGTATTGTATCAGGAAAGAAAGTCCCAGAGTCTTGATGCTGAAGAGACAGCAGGCTGTTGTAAGACTACGAAAGAGGAAAGCCTTAGCAGTGAGAGCAGGTTGACTTGGAGCATCCCCTGCAGACTGCAGGACTTACCAACAACCCGGTCCTGGCAGCACCTGCCCAGAGGCCAGCAGCCATCCTAGCAGCAACACTTCTTGCAGCCACACTTCTGCTGGCAGCAACACTTCTGCTGACAACAGCCCTTCCCACAGCCACAGCCACAGCCACAGGAGCCACAGCCACAGGAGCGGCAGCAGGAGCGGCGGCAGCAGCAGATCATCACAGGCTTGCAGCAGCCACAGCAGCCACAGCAACCACAGCAGCCACAGCCACCACAGCCACAGCCACCACAGCCGCAGCCACCACAGCCGCAGCCACCACAGCCGCAACCGCCACAGCCGCAGCCGCCACAGCCACAGCCGCCACAGCCACAGCCACAGCCGCCACAGCCACCACAGCCACAGCCACCACAGCCTCCACAGCCACAGCAACCCATGGTGTCAGTAGAGAGGACTCAGGTACAGTGAGGAGAGAGACTCAGGAGAGGAGAGGGAGATGTGATACCACTTCTTGGGTGGTGCCCCTTATATACCAGCTCCTTGGGACACACACCATCTGACTATTTAGATAATTCTTGTTTATCCAAATCCCCATGAGAGACCTCACGAGGCCTCTAGCATCCCTTCCTTGTTGACATCCTGACCTTGTAGCTAACTCTTTTACTCACCTCCTCTGCCTATATTTAGATGCCGGCATGAGTCTGAGAGCTCACTATCCCCATGTGTGTGTGTTTGTTTTACTCTAGTACTTGCAGTAGAGCCTGGCACATTGCTGGTATTCAATGCCCACATTTAATATTAAATAAATACTGAGAGTATTTCCGTAATTGGAGCTGCAATCCCTTACAGCTATGAATGTTCAGTCTAAGCTCTGATACAAGTTCTGTGTTTTCCATGTCTTTGTCTGAGCCATTGCTGTTCAGACAAGACAGTCTTTGTGTATCTTTGGGGACTCTCTTGTGGAACATTCCCCCTTAGGAAAATGTTCTCAGAAGAATTAGAGGAAAATTGGCATCAAAGGGGAAATAGCAGGCAATCCTAAAATTATAATCTCACCTTAAAACACGGATAGTCTCTTTATGGCTCACTAGGATTCTTCACTCACTAGAAAGACTTTTAAGGTTACAGTAAAATAATTGTGTAATATCTGATGCTTGAGAAGTACAATTTTGAGACAGCCTAGCCCTAAGCTGCCAGCAAGGGTGAGGCTCCTGCCTTTCATTTATCTGTTTTATGATTATTTTCAAAAGCATGAAACTCTGTTGAAATGGCATGCTGATTGGAAATGCCTAGCCAACACAGCCTGTCAGGCCTCCATTTCTGGTTCAAGGACCTGCAGCAGTCCTGTGCTGTTATAATTACACTCAACCATCTTCAAACTGAAGGCCACTAGGCTAATTTAGATGCTGTCAACAAACCACACCAGACATCTGTGCATGTGTTCTGTATATCAACTCACTGTCACTATTGAACTTACATGGCATGCTCTAGGGTACAAACAGGTGACCTGGCTGCTCAGGGTCTGTATGTAGTTCAGGATGCCCTTGTGCCAGGTCTTCCTTTTGGCATCTCTGGAAAAAGCAAGAGAAATAAAACATTAAAATCTATTCCCAGGGGCTGGAGAGATGGCTCAATAGTTAAGAGTACTGGATGCTCTTCCAGAAGTCCTAAGTTTATTTCCCAGCAAACACATGGTAGCTCACATCCATCTGTAGTGAGATTTGGGGCCCTCTCCCGGCCTGCAGACAAACATGCAGGCAAAATACTGTACACATAAATAACCCTTTAAAAAAAAAAAACAAACTCCATTCCCTAGCTCAATAAAAACAAGGTTTAGAAAACTCTACTCCCTTAATATGCTTCTTGTCAACCAGAGGCTGGGAAGATCGCTCCTACTGAACATGTTGGTGGACACTCATAAATGTCTCCTGTACCCCAAGTCTTTAGATGCAGAAGTCATGTTTTGATGTTACAACTACTTTTCCTTGACAGTCTGTGAATCATTTTTCTGCTCTTGGATTAAGTATACACCAGAGTTTTTTCACTCCCAAGGGAATGCTCCAAGGATTTTGAAGATAGTAATGCTAAAAATAGCACTGCTGTTGTGACAAACTGACTCAGGAAGGAAGTCAAGCCTTGAAGCTCTCCACATTAACTATGCTAAAAATAAAGGGGGGCAGTATAAAAAGGGGGCTCCTTGTAGAATAGGTCATTACACCGTCCTCTCTTCTCCTGAGTCTCTCCCCTCACTTCGCCTAAGACCTCTCTACTGACACCATGGGTTGCTGTGGCTGTGGAGGCTGTGGCTGTGGTGGCTGTGGCTGTGGCGGCTGTGGCTGTGGTGGCTGTGGCTGTGGCTGTGGTGGCTGTGGCTGTGGTGGCTGTGGTGGCTGTGGCTGTGGTGGCTGTGGCTGTGGTGGCTGTGGCTGTGGTGGCTGTGGCTGCTGTGGTTGCTGTGGCTGCTGTGGCTGCTGCAAGCCTGTGGTCTGCTGCTGCCGCCGCACCTGCTGCAGCTCCTGTGGCTGTGGCTCCTGTGGCTGTGGCTGTGGCTGTGGGAAGGGCTGTTGTCAGCAGAAGTGTTGCTGTCAGCAGAAGTGTGGCTGCAAGAAGTGTTGCTGCTAAGCAGGGAAGTGTTCAGGAGCTGTGCAACTCCTTGGTTCTGTTGGTTCCTGTCACTGAAGATCTCTTATAACTTATCTTCTCTGTCTCCAGCTGTCTCCCAGTCCCTTAAACTCTATTGCACTTTCTTCCTTGCTCTTTAAGGTACTCACATGGATAATTCTCACAATGTCTTCTAAGGGATAACATGGAAACTTTCTGATTTCTCTCAGGGCCTGGCCTCTGTTCTTGGGATCAGAGTAAGTACTTCAGGCTGCTCCTGCCTCCTGTTCCTGACCACTGAGTGCCCTGGTGTATAGGATTGTGCTGGGACTTTGCTTTGTGCAACCACCTCTCTTTTCTGTCTGTCTGGGGACCCTAAGCCCTCCATGTTAAAAAGAAATCTGAACCTACAATGGTTAAATGCAAGCACATAATTATCTCTCAGGGACCATGGAACAGTAGGACCTCAGGTCACAGGGACCACAGATCAGTGGGGTTAGATTGTCTGCATTTGATTCTCATATGTTCATGTGGTTGTCCACCAATGTCTGCCTTTCCTATATTTGAGCACAGTAGATTCCCTGGTGCCTTTATTGCTGTGTTGTACTTATTATCTGCAATGTCCTCAATGTCTAATAAACTATACAAAATGTCCTCGCATTTTTGACTCACAAAAACTTCTTGTTTGGTGATTATTTCTGAGGGAAGATGGATGGGTATTACTAAGTGGAAGGAGAGAGTTCTTGAACTGATGGGATTTACTATGAATGTGAACTAAAATATTGACAGGTTTGAATTAGCTAACATTAAAATTATAAATGCTTTATCTATTTGAAATCTATATCTTACACTGAAATAGTTTCCTTTTTGTGTCTGAAAAGGTTTAAGTATACTTGCAATATACACTTGCATTCATACATGTGCACACACATACACACACACACACACACACACACACACACACACACACACACACACAAATAGTAGAATAAAATCAAATGGGCAAAATTTACCTTGGGCATCATTGCTGATTGATCTTGCTCTCCATACATGTACTTTACTCAGTAAAAAACATTTTGTGAAAATATAGATTTCTTGTACAATTTTAATTTAAGACTAGCATCTTTTTCACAAAGACATCTCTTCAGGTAAAGCTAAAAGCTTAGATTAGGATGAATTGGCAGGTTTTAGTCAAGTGCAGATGCACTGATCGTCTACCTATTGTCTATCACATAGCACACAACTCACTTCAGGCTGGTTCTCAACTAGATATGAGCAGAGCTGTCTGTGGAGCTAGGAAGCTTTTAGGTCAATTCTACCATCTGTTTTTCAAAGATGAGTTACCTGTGGGGATTCACATGCACACACAAGCACATTCACACAAACACACTTAGAGATGCAAATATACATAAAACACACAAATGCAGACACACTCACAGTAACACAAACACACATACACATTTATGTATGCCAACACTGATATCAGTCTACGTTAAATGCAGATGACAAGGGAACTCATCCTTCACATCTCTAGTAGTTTTTTCTTTAAATCCCACTAGTTACTTTCAGAAATGGGTGGCAAACTATGGGATCAGATGTGGAGAAAGCATATACAAGCAAGAAAGTGACATGGTATTGTGTCTTAGAACAGAAATCTACCAGTGTGTATATTCAGACAGACAAACAAAAACCCTTATCATTTAGTATCCATTGCAATGCACGGAGTAAAGGTACTAGGAAACATAAACCAGTGGTCCATCTGTTGATGAGGTCAGATCATATGATCTACCCATACAAGGGAGTCATACATTCATACCCATACAGTAGTCAAAAAGAATAAGCCAGATTGTTGGGAAATCAGAAGGAATGGTTTGAGTGTCGGAAATGTTAAAAATCAATGTAAGTTATGCATGACATCATTTATATAAATGGAAATTAACCTAAAGAGTTTAAAATGCATAGTCAAGGGAAAGGTATTCTTTCCCTTGTGCCTAGGGTACAAAATCAGGAAAACGGGAGTGTATGTGAAGAAAGAAGGCTTTAGCCCATGATTTTATCCCATGGAAGTCCTAAGACTGTCAAATGGCACAAGCATGTCATCACCATATAATGTAATGATCTTGTGACATGCTGCATGGAGTGGCCTTAGCCAAGGAGAGTAGTGTTCCTGATTCTTCTCTTTGAGGATATGACTGAAGTACTAATTAATATATGTTTCGAAATGAAAGCAAGTCTGGCTGCCTTCACTTTCATGGCTGACCTTCAACTAGGGTTTCTGTGGGACAACCATTTCTTTGATATTTCAAGAAAACATATCCAAGAGAAAGATACTTATCCTAAGACATGTCCGCAACAGATGTGAAAACTGTCGTGGAGTCCACCCTGGACACCAACACTACTTTCTCTTCTTTCCTGAGTCATCTATGCTGCCACTCTTAGGAACTGACTTGCAATATTGAGAGGGGGAAATGGGAAAGATTCAGATGTCATTGGAAAAGCTTCTTCTTGCAACAGATGGGAACTAACAGAGAGGCCCACTACTGGATGATGTGCAGACAGTGTATTAGGGTGTGTGTGTGTGTGTGTGTGTGTGTGTGTGTGTGTGTGTGTGTGGGTGGGTGGTTGGGTGGGTATGTGTTGTGGGGGGTGTGGGGGTGTGTGGGGGTGTGTGGGTGTGGGTGTGTGTGATGGTTCATGTGTATAGATCAGAGAGCAACTTGAAGAAGTCAGTACTGTCCTTCACCTTCATCCAGAGAATCAAACTCAGGTCATCAGGCTTGGTAATAGACACCTTTACTTGCTGGGCCACCTCACTGCTCGCTCCTTTTTCCTTAAAAAGCTTTGCCCCCCTCTGAATTTTAAAATCATAGATTACTAGAAATAAATGTAAAATGCAGAAAAGGGGGAAGAGCAAACACCAATAATGATATCAAGCACTCTCTTCATCCCCATTCTCACCATTATGATCAAATACCTAACCAGATGTAACTTAAGGCAAGACAGATTTGCTCAATACTTACGCATCTTAAGGGCATGGCCCATTATGGGGGGTGCATATAATTTAAGGGTGTGGCCCATCATAGGAGGTGCATACAGCTTAAGGGTGTGGCCCATCCTGGAGGGGAATGCATGGGAGCAGATGGCTCAGGGTTCAGCGGAGAGTTGTCACCTCTTCAAATTTTGGTGGAGTAGGAGGCAGAAGGAGATGAATAGAGAGGTGCTCTGTTATTCAGCCAGGGGCCCCCTCCCCTGTGGAATGATGCCACCCATATACAGTGTGGATCTTCCCACCTCAGTCAATTCTCTCTGGCTACCTCGCAGACATTCCCAGAAGTGTTTCTAAATTCCAGCAAGACAAAGATCAAGAATCCACTGCCATAACCACTTGGACTGTTTCGCTGTCTGCTGTTCCTTACCACTTTCTAGACATTTACTGTCCCACACTCTGGACAGTTCATTCCCTCATCACTTTGTAGTCTGCCCAGATGACACAGTCTATTCACATCCTCTTTGGCCTCCAGGTTACAAGGCCTCCGTCCCCCTTTGCTTTCCTTTCCCCCACAATGCCACATTTTACCATAACTTTATAAGAGGCACAAAGCATTATGAGGCATAAACTTGTTGCTTTATAAGATATTCTAAGCATTGTCTGTTTAAATTTGCTACTTTAAAAATAATGTAACAGGTTGGGACCTTGAAACTATGGTCTAACTGTATGCCCATCCCTCAGGCACCCCACTCCCAAGACAGCCTCTATTCTGAAGCCTGCATTCATTATTGCTTTGCTTTGAACATGGTTTTACTGCAATCACATGCCTTTCTTTCTATGAACTAAAATTCGCCTGTTCATCTGCTATCCAGATTATGGGGTTCTCTTGCTATTTTAGAAACACTATCATGAGCAATCTTGCACATGTCTACTTGAACATACATGCAAACTATTATACACACTTGTAAGTGGAATCCATGGTTTTATAGAAGAAGATGGACCAAATGAACTCAAGCAAAGTCCCAATCATGATTCATTTTTGTACATTTCACTGTGTACACAGCACACACGTTTGACATGAAACTGGAGACTGTCACTTGTACACTGAAGCAAATTAATCTACTTTATATTGTTATCTGGTTCTTCTATTGTGTATAATAATGCCAAGGCTGCAGGGAAGTAGCAAGTGCTGTGTAACAATCTTCTTGTACACTGTGAATATTTGTTGCTGTTTCATGTAATGAAGGGCTAAATGGCCAATAGCTATGCAGGTAGAAGTTAGGCTGGACTTGCAGACAAAAAAAAAAAGGGTAGTGGGGATACAGGGAAGAAGGAGGGGGTATGAATATGCTGTGCTGCAAAAGGTACCACCATGTGGCAGAGTGCAGAAAAGAATTATGGGTTAATTTAAGTTATAAGAGGTAGTAACAAGCCTAACAGTCAAGCATTTGTAATGAGTCTCTGTGAGGTTATTTGGGGGAAGCTGGCAGTCCTGACCCAAAAAAAAAAAAAAAAAAGTCCACCTACAACTAAGTCTCTATCTTTCTCAGAGCCAATATCAAAGCCTTTCATCTTCTGGGTGTGGCTGAGAACAGTGGGGGTCAGGCAGAAAGTACACATTTCTTCTTGATCCTTTGTTTGGAGCCTCTGGGCACTCATATTTCGTGTGTGTGTGTGGTTAGCCCAGATCCTCCCCTGGTCTCTTCTGTAGTCCTCTGTAAAGCAATAATTCTGGAGCATGGACTTTCTGTGAGCACTTCTTGGAATATAAGGGAAGGTAAGAGAACTCATGGTTGAGGAGCAGGAAACAGTGAGTGGTCACTTCTGATGCCGCAGGGTAGCTGTTGACCTCAGGGATAGCTCAGTTCCTGCCCCCCACGTTTCACAAGGGATACTGAGGTACATTAGAAAGGAACAGTGTATTTAAAAGGGAGCATGGATTGATCAGTGTCACAAATAGTATGAAGCTTCACTTCTCAGAATTCAGCAATGTGGCACAAAAGCTGCTTGTTATGACCTCTTAATGTTTATGATGTTTTTGTTTTCTGTTGCTATTGTTGATGAGGTGGCTGTGTTGCCAAGGCTAATCTTGAACTCCTGGGCTACTATGAACTTCCCACACAGGTACCACACTCAGCTTCTCATAATAACCTTTTCCTATAATGGGCTGTAATCAAAATGGATAGCCTGTTTTTAGCAACTTCCAACTCTTACTAGCAGATTCATTTAACTATGCCTACCTTGTGGACCATAATCCATCAGAGAGAGAGTTAACAAGTGAAGGCAAATGTCCTTCTATATACATGTTTCTCTTATTGGTTGATGAATAAAACACTGTTTGGTCAATGAGGCAGGATAGATGGGCAGGACTAGGAGGCAAGGAGATTCTGGGGAAGGTAGGCAGAGGGAGCCTGCAGAGTCGCCATGCTGACAAAGGAGTAACAACATGCCAGGGCATTAATGGGTAAGCCACAGCCTTTTGTCAATACATAGATTATTAGAAATGGGTTAACAAGACAGAGCTAGTCAGTAAGAAGCCCTAAACATCAGCCAACAGTTTCATAACTAATATAAGTCTTTGTGTGTTTATTTGGGGCTCAAGGGCAGCGGGACCCTGGCGGTACAAAAAAAAAAAAAAACTTTCATAGAGATTGCCACTAAACTGCAATCAAGTATTTATGTATGTATTTGTTCATGTGTATATATGCATTATGAGTACAGAAATGTGTGTACATATGTGCATGGGTATGTGAAGACCAGAGGTCAGCATTATGTAATTATCAATCACTTGGCACCTTATTTTTAAATATTTTATGTATGTATGTATGTATGTATGTATGTATGTATGTATGTGCTCACGTATATGCATATATGTACACATTTTTGTGCTCACATGTGTACTCTGTGTGTGTGTGTGTGTGTGTGTGTGTGTGTGCATGCCACAGGGCAGCATCGTGGTCATTCTCAGTCACTTTCTGCCTTTGTTTTTTGGGGGGGAATATTTGGATTTTTTTTCAAGGCAGGGTTTCACTGTGGAACAGTCCTGACTGGGCTGGAATTAACTACATAGTCCAGGCTGGCCTCAGACTCACAGACATCCACCTGCCTCTGCCTCCAAGTGCTGGGATTAAAGGTGTGAGCTACCACCGCCACCAGGCTGATTTTTTGTTTTATTTTGTTGTTAAGATAGGGTTTCTAGATGAAGTCAAAGCTCATTGATTTGGCAAAACCACATAGCCAGCAAGCCCCAGAAATTCCTTGTCTCTCTTCCCAGTGCTAGAGGTAATGCACACACAACCATGCTTTTAACATGGGTGCTTAGGATTGAAGGAATCACTTTTACTCTGAGCCATCTCCCCAAAGCTATGTGATCAAATATTAGCCTATTAATACAACCGAGCTAAAATAAGCCAAATCACATTGCTGCACAGGCTTCGGGAACTCTATATCACCTGGCCTCAGACAGAGATCAGAATCTGCTAGAACATGGCCTAGAGACACATGAGTGAAATGTGACACCACTGTCAGACCCTGGGGAATTTTCCAATTTATATAAAGGGGTGGACAAGGAGCCCTAAACATCATAATCATCTGAAAACCTTTTAGTAGAGGCTATCACATTCTACCTCTGTCTTGAACAAACATCAAATTTACTCTTCTGGGTTGAGTCGAGTTTTTGCTTAGACACACCAGAATAAGAAAAGAAGCAGACAGATTGACAATTTTGTGTACTTTATTGGGAGAAGACTGTCTTGGTTTCAAGGAAATGAAAAACCACAGCTGAGATGCAATGTAGAAGCTACAGGGTGAGGGGATGAGGAGTAGAGATAAGCATTTAAATGGGCGAATCACAAAAGGCGTAACATTAAGAATCATTACATTATTTTGTTGAGTTAAACTCTGCCTGGTTGCTTATAGGCAAGAATCTTGTTGGTATTTGTCACTTGGAGACAGACTCTCAGAGTCCAAGGGATATGGACGAGACTCTTGCGACTTTAATCACAGGGCACAGGTAAAAAGAAAGGTCTTACCAACCAGATAGCTGACCTGCAGCACCTTTCCAGGGTCCAGGTCAAATCCTCTTAGCAGCAACACTGCTTCTGGCAACAGCCCTTCCCACAGCCACAGCCACAGGAGCGGCAGCAGGAGCGGCGGCAGCAGCAGATCATCACAGGCTTGCAGCAGCCACAGCAGCCACAGCAACCACAGCCGCCGCAGCCACAGCCACCACAGCCACAGCCTCCACAGCCACAGCCTCCACAGCCACAGCCACCACAGCCACAGCCTCCACAGCCACAGCAACCACAGCAGCCACCGCAGCAGCCAACCCGGTAGCACCTGCAGGTGGTGCAGCTATTGCAACCACCACAGCCACCGCAGCCGCAGCCACCGCAACCACAGGATCCCATGGTGTCAGTAGAGAGGACTCAGGTGCAGTGAGGAGAGAGGCTCAGGAGAGAACAGGGAAGTGTGATCTCACTTCTGCTGGGTGAGCTCCTTATATACTCCCTCCAGGGGGAAAAGCAGCACACATGGCCACTTCCTTGTCACTTGGCACAGTTGTCACGAGAGAATCTCAAATGGATTATTTACTTCCCTTTGGAATGTCAGCTAGATTTATTAGATTACTTCCTTTGTTCCTTTTCCTAGGTTACATGCCTAAACTTATAGAAAACCAGCATCTCTGGACCCACTGAGAAGACCCACAGAGTACCACTCATGATGTTTGAACTGGTGGTTTCACACCTGAAAGACACATTAACCATTATCAGGAAACTCTGCCAGTGTGGTACCACTTTCTTACCTAAAAAATGAAAAATAACCCAAACAGCCCTACCCCAGCTTGTCCACTGAGCAATGGAAGATCTGCTTCCCTCCTTCTATCCAGTTATGGCATCAGGTGTCATTTTAATATTCAGTGTGTTTAACACTGTGTGGTTGTCTAGAAAGCATAAGGAATCCTTCACAACATTCTATAATCTATCTTTTTTATAAACTCCTACTGAACTTTAATGAGACTTTGTAATAGAATGAACACTCAATTGAGGTGTTTGAAAAATGCTATTTATTGATATCCAAAGGGAATCAAGTTATTGACCTATAATGGTACCCAGATAAACAGAAAATAAATGAGACAGGCAGTGGTGAGGTGGGGTAAATTACCATATTTGCAGAAAATTTATCACAATGAAATATCCCATTCTATAATGAGCAGTACTTACAAAATAAAATAATCATCAATGTCAGCTTTTGCTAAAAATGGTGATACAGCTATGTTGAAAGTAACATGAAAGTGTTAAATGGCCACTGAGCTGAATATAAAGTAACATTGCCAGTCAAAAAGAAACCGTGTAGCAGAATTAAGAAGATGGTCCTGCTTTCCTCTTGAATTTTTGGTGAGACTCCTTGGAGTTCATGACCCTGGATACTAACTTTCTTGATGACAGGTGGAAGGAGATGAGGGACTTGCTCTCTTTCTTAAAGTCCCTCTCTTATTTGTATTTGGCCCATCCTCACAAATAGAACGTGCCCTGACATAAATTGATCTCGGTTGTCTCCTCCTCCTCTCTTTTATTTCATGGGAGTTCAAGTTGCCAGGAACCATAGTTTATTTGGGACATGAAGCTCCCCAGTGTTGAGACGCTGGACTCTGTTGCCACCCTCCCTGGAAATACATGAGAAGAAAGAGGGATATTGTTTTAAACAGTCTGGGAAGTTCACATTGAAATACATAACAATGTCTCCAAAGCAGGTTACTTTCCTGTGAATCAAGGGAAGCATGACCTTCTGGCATTCTGTCATAGACACTTGGAGTGTAAGGATGTAAGAAAGGATGATAGTGTCTCTCTACTAATCAGTGTAGAGGCGAAAACAGGACAGGCTCCTCTGAAGCCTGGGAAAGACGTGCAGCGGGAGCTGAGGGACCCTGATGTGTGACAGAAGGTGCATTTTCACAGCACAAGACCACAGGAAGGTCACACGTGAGCTCAAAAACTGATGTTCTGACAAGACTACCTATGTCAGAAATGTGTTTTTACCAGAAGCATCCCTGAAGGAAGTAAATACTAAAGTAAGCAAGTCTGTGGGGTGAGATGCACCCCATGAGTAAACACATTCAGGGTCTTGTGAATTCTTCCAGGGAAGCTGAGAGAAACAAGGAAGTGGCTACCTGCCTGTGTGGGTCCACGGGTGTATTTAAGGGCCCCTTGAAGCAAAAGCCATCATACCTCACTCTCCTCTCCTGAGTCTCTCTCCTCACTGCACCTGAGTTCTCTCTACTGACACCATGGGTTGCTGTGGCTGTGGAGGCTGTGGTGGCTGTGGCTGTGGTGGCTGCGGCTGTGGTGGCTGTGGCTGTGGTGGCTGCGGCTGTGGTGGCTGTGGCTGTGGTGGCTGTGGCTGTGGTGGCTGTGGCTGTGGTGGCTGTGGCTGTGGAGGCTGTGGCTGTGGCTGTGGTGGTTGTGGCTGCTGTGGCTGCTGTGGTTGCTGCAAGCCTGTGATGATCTGCTGCTGCCACCGCACCTGCTGCAACTCCTGTGGCTGTGGCTCCTGTTGCTGTGGCTGTGGGAAGGGCTGCTGTCAGCAGAAGTGTGGCTGTAAGCAATGCTGCTGCTAGGATGGCTATCGGCACTGCTTCTAAGCTAAGTAACGCTTGGGACCTTGCTCGCTGAACTCGGTAAGACTTTTGGCCGCCAATCCTGTTGCCTTTCCTCCTTCTGGTCTACCCACATGCACTGGAAATGCTTTTCCAGTCTTTGGTACTGTGAAGTTTCAGAGTTTCTTCTTCACATTCTTAGTGATGTCAAGGCTCCTAAAATTCTTTCTGTCTTTTAGGACTTTTCATTCAATTTGTATATATTTGCTGTAATCTTTCTAATCTGATTAGCATATATTCTCAACAAAGCTACTTATGTCAAAATATATTTATATTATGAGCTTCACAATGAAAATCCCTAATATGTCACTTTATTGAAGAAAATAGTTATGGCTAACATTTCACTCTTTTGTTACATAGATTCACTAATGTCTTCCCTAACTCTGCAACTTCATTTCAAATGAAAGTGACCTATTCTTATTAAATAAAACAAAAATCTAACTTACTCTAATGTGTCTGTCTGGTGTGTAAAATGTGCTCCCTTGCATGGGGGAGGTCAATGGGACAGGAGAAGGTGACATTCCAACTCCAGAGAGGTTCAGTTGGTGGGTGTCTAGTCCTTAGCATGTCTTAGAATAAATTTTACAGTAAAGACAGGAACTAGGAGAGGGTTTCCAACCTTTGACCATCTGTGTCATGCGGGAAATTGTAAGGCATCTCCTGCAGGGACCATCATGACCTGCAACTGGACAACAGCTGGAACATTGGACAAGTCACAGCCTCATCCTACTGCCACTATCACCAATGCCAGGAAACCGGTGTTGGGAACTAAATTAAGCCAGGTATCCAGTTAAGCACTAGATATCCAAAGATAAACAGACCCTGGTCCTCAAAGAGTCAGCATCAAAGAGGGAGATGAATGAATCAGCATCAATTGCAGCAGCTCCCTAACATCTGGTATTATTTGATTGGTCACCCTTTCTCCTCCTATCCAGACTATGTAAATAGATTTCTGTGTACTTTGCAAAGTCATATTGTAGGCTACTGACTAATTCCTTAGCTCGGTGAGTTGACCACACTTTCCACAGTGCTAGATCAAGAGCACAACTGAGAAACCACCCTCTTCCAGCCCCCTCCCCTTCTGTGATTACACTCCACTCTCTCCTCTCCCCTGAAGCTAATACTTACTATTCCTGGACACCCTAGTTTAACGGTTAACACTGCCCAGACCTTCTGAGAACCCCAGCCTGGGAGAAGAGTTACTCTCTAGGTTCCTCTGATGAAAGCCCTCCTCAGGATTATTCTGAGACAGACTTGCCCACCCCTCAGAACTGCACCATGCATTTCTCTTCTTAGGCATTTGACATTTGACCTCCCGAGCTGATGATTGGGTGGAAGTGACCAACCTTCCCCCAAACCCTCCTTCCCAGGCTTCCTGCATCCTGTCTAGGAAGCTGTGGTACCCTGTGGCTGCCCTTTTACCTCCTGCTATCCTATCAGGCTGTTCCTTCCACCACTGGAACGTCAAGTCTCAGACCCTCGATAGTCCTCACGACCTCGGATTCATCAGATCCATGTTCTCGTTTCCAAGGAAATTTTTATTTCCAAGGAAACAATACTTTCTAACCAGCCATAAAATTCACACCCTTACCATGTTATAGGTTGGTATTCTCCTCACCTGGCCCCATCTCCAATCAGGAAGTAAATGCTTCAAGGAAAAGATTATATTGACAGAGCCAAAGAACCTAGAGGAGTGACTGACAGATGCATAGTATCTAATTAATAACTTCTTAATAAGTGAATTGTAAAATGTGGTTTTCTTACATGCAAACACTTGTCAAGAGCCACACTCTGGTCAGCAATTATCTAAGCCAGCCCCTCCTGTGAGGCTACTCATACTCTTTCCAGCACAGGATCCAGATCTCAGCAAATAAGCCACATTTCTGTGAATGGAATCCCACTGGATGGTGACCACTGCTATTTGGTAACAAAGAAACAAAACAACCTCTCAAAATTTGAAGTCTTCTTTCACAGGCTGGTGTGGGACAGACCAAGACACCTTTCACCTTTCCAAATATGTCAAACACACTCTGGGAGAGCCAGTTTTGCAAAAAACAGTGTGTTGCACAATCACAGAATTCTCCCACACTCATGGTGTGACTACACACTCCCAGGCAGCTTTTTCACAAACCATAGGGATGGGGGAAAAATCCATACTAAAGGTTACAGAGATGCAAGACACCTGCAGGACTGTTAACCAATTTCATTTCTTCTTGCTGGGAGCATTTTAAAAATCAAACTGTGTTTCTTTGGAAGACTAATTTTTATTTCCATAAATTATTTTTAAGACATTCTTAAGTAATTCCACTTCAACCAGTTGGAAATCTATGTTAAGTGGATAAAATAAATTTAAAAGCCTTTAGGAGCTGTTATGTATAGCTCAGTAGTACATACCTATGCTCAAGGACCAGGGAACTATTTGTACCAAACACTCTTAAAGCGCCAGGGAAACACCCACCCACTTCCTTGGGGACCAGAGAGATAGTGCTTATAAAATTGGCTTTGAAGCCAGGATGTCCCAACTGAAAGCTATGCCTCTCTAACTTAATGGTTATGCCTCTTTATTAGTCACTGTCTTCTTTTGCAAGCTGGGGATCACGGCCTACCTTTCTCCTGATTCTTGTTTTGAAATAAACCAATTTATAGAAAAAGACAACGGAGCAGAGAATCAGCCCTACTACGCTGACATAGGAGATTCAGCATATTGCTTGAGGTCTTTATCTTCAGGTGCTGGCTTCACTTTTTAGCCCAGGGCACACAGACTTTGGGACAGCAGATCAAAACCTGGGGGCTTCATTAGCATATGCAAAGTTGGGCGTGGACTTCGATTCAGCAGGAGTGAACCAAAGGCCAAGTCCACCTTTA
Source organism: Phodopus roborovskii (assembly GCF_943737965.1). Taxonomy (NCBI): domain Eukaryota; kingdom Metazoa; phylum Chordata; class Mammalia; order Rodentia; family Cricetidae; genus Phodopus; species Phodopus roborovskii. The sequence goes on along the minus strand of NW_026126460.1, from coordinate 27,578,155 downwards.
CTTGAGTTCGTGCACCTACTTACCTGAAGGTGCTAGATGTCCGGAGCAAGTGAGCAACACCCGCTTCCATAGGTAAGACCTTCCACGGAGTGGGATTAATTGAAGAAACTCTAAGAACCCGGGGTCACCTCCGAGGGCTAGCTTGGAGGAGGGGTGGGGGGTGGAAGACTGCGGAGGAGTGTGCTTTACGCATGCGTCAGCCTACAGAGCCGCTGGCTTCCGCGCCTGGGGGCCTTCTGTGATCTGCTGTGTTCCTCCTTGCTTGCTGGCACCCACCCAAGTTAGCCTAGCCAGGATTTCTGTACAACCCTCCGCAAGAGTAAATTAAGAAAAAAAAACATTCTGGTCTAGTGCCAGCAGCTGCCATGGTCACACCCGGCTTCCCAGGTTTTAACTAAAAGCAGTTTTTGCACCGAATGCTAAATCCCAAGCCAAAAAAAATGAAAAGTTTCTTCCAAAGGAGGAAAGGAAAGGCTAACTTTAAAGTTAAAGGAACCAAGACTGTTGAGAACCATTTTAATAGAAACGAGAACAAAACCATGTCTCTATCAAGGCGGTGCCTCTGCGGTAAAGAAATATTTTCTGAAATTGGGAAGAGCCCTGATTCTACCAGGACACACACACACACACACACACACACACACACACACACAGAAACGAGAACAAAACCATGTCTCTATCAAGGCGGTGCCTCTGCGGTAAAGAAATATTTTCTGAAATTGGGAAGAGCCCTGATTCTACCAGGACACACACACACACACACACACACACACACACACACACACACACACACACAGAAACGAGAACAAAACCATGTCTCTATCAAGGCGGTGCCTCTGCGGTAAAGAAATATTTTCTGAAATTGGGAAGAGCCCTGATTCTACCAGGACACACACACACACACACACACACACACACACACACTGCTGTGTCCTAAGGCAAACAGAACTTTTTTATTAAGCATACATTTTAAATAGACCTAGACATTAACTAATTTTCCAAATATGTTTTTCTTCATGTTGCCCCAGTAGTAGCAGAAATGGAAAACATACCAATTTTGTTCAATCAGTTTTTCTAGTGGAGTGACTTCTGTAATGGAAAATGCAACTCAATAAATTCAAGAATGTCAAAGGACAACATTTGAGCAATTTAATTTAATGGTCCAGGAGGGTTCTAGAACACTTTGTTGGGCTGGACAGACAGGTGGACAAGTCATTTCAGGGTTACTATCTCTACATGGGGGTGATAGAAGTAGATAAATAGGAAAATAAGTGACAGGTTAACTGCCGGGAACTACTTTTCTGTAAGAATTAACTCAGAGGGAACTTCATTGTTCAGCTAACAGCTTAGCCACACCATAGTAACACAGGACTTTGGCATGAATGACTCCTGAGTTTTAGCCAGTCTGTGGGGGCCTAGTCCTGGCACTTCATAAGAAAACAATGGCCTCTGTAATTTTTTTATCTAACAGACATAAATAGTTAAAGACAAATTTATTATTCTGCCATGAACATAAAGTTTTCTGCTCTTTGCCTGTTTGAAATTTGCCTGTTTCCTTAAACTGGGAGAACCCAGAAGCATTCTGGTAGAATCTATAATATTGCTTACATGAGACGGAGTCTTAGCTTGTCATATGCCAAGGTCTGGATGGAATGCTTCCACCACACTGTTGTCACCTGAGCCATCCCCCCGGCCCAATCTTCTGTATTTTAGGAGAAGTTAGACACATGACAAACAAAGCCAGAGCCAGGAGGAACACAGAGGTTCAGATTTCATAGTCAAGATCTTTCCACAGACCCACACTGCCTCTGCAGACTCAAACCTGATGAAGGAGTCAAACAAACAAGAAATAAAACCCCCAGCTTGGGAGAGTTTGCAGCTAAGACAGGCAGACAGGTTAACAACTTCAAGGGAGCCTTCCTGGGTCAAGGATAAACAAAGATAAAGGTGTTAATGATTTTAAGTAGATAGGAAGGACACTAGTAATGGAAAGAGATTCCAAAGGATGGATACATTCATGGAACAGGAACATTGAATATTGAGTAATGAAATGCATATTGGGATAATTGATACTAATTGCTATAAAAGAAGAGTATTTCCCCTTCCCTAGATAAAGTGTATTTGCATAGCTATGGACAAGAAGTTTTTTCACAAAGTTATCAGTTCCTACAATACAGAGCTATAAAATAGATGGACCGATCTATACTTTTTTCCCTGAAACACAATTTTTCTCTCACCCTCATTGGATATTTTTGTCAGGTCCTTGAGACCCTTCCAGCTCCACATGGAGGTTGTATTGGTTGACTTTCTGGCTAAGCTGCTCCCCACTTTATAACTTTGCTAGTTAGACATCTCCCTCCAGTTAAGTCAAGCCATAGACACGCAGAGAATAAACAGCCGTGGGGAGATGCCGGACCCAAATATAAAGAGTACATGACAAAGTAGAGCCTGGAATGTGTGTTTCAAATATCATGTGCACTTTGACAGTGGCGTTGACCCAAAGTAAAGCCATTCTGTCATGTTTATTGAGTATCTGGGCCCAGTGCACACCCTTTGAATCTGTGCAGATTGCTTCTTCCCACAGCTGAGATCAGGGAGTTGACATGAAGCCTTAACAGTGAGTTTGGGGCTCCTTCCTGCTTTTCTCAGTGCTGAGTCACATAGTACAGTATTCTAGAGAAACTGGATGACTTTAATAATACCATTCAGACTGAAATGGAGCTTGTTTTGAATTTGCAGACCTCAGTAATCATTTGTGTTTCAGGAAGCTCTGAGCCTAGGTTTATTTACCAGGGTTCCAAAAGGGGTGGAGGGGTGTGCACTCTGGAGCAATGAGCCTTCCGGAAGGGGCCAGGGCCATTGCCCTGGCAGATTGACTCTTAAGGAAAGCCTTCCTCCCAACCTAAAGTGCTATGCAGCTGGCTGTGCTTCTCAGCAAATCGAAGGAGTGGAAGTGACTAAGGCGGGAAGCCAGTCCCCAACTCAGGACGCTGAAGAAAGAGGTACTTGAGCTGTTGGAATTAGTCTGAAGGGGCCAAACGTGGGCTTCTCCATTTGTCCTAGATTTGACTTGTGCTTCTGTTTCTGCTCTAAATTTCAAGGATAACCCCAAGCTCAAAGACAGTGGGCAGTTTGCCCTCGTGTGAACTAAAATTACCACAATCACTGAGGGCCGCTGTAAAACGCTTTGGAGGGCGGAGTGGGAGGCTGCCTTTCATCATATCAAGGTGTGTAACTAACTTACTTTCAACACAGACAACAGATTTAAGTTTGAGTGGTTTTAATTAAACCCCCACTTGTAATTAACTCATTAAGGTTCAGGATATTTAATAACCCAGAAAGTGTCCCCATGGAGCCACTCCTCTTCCCAGCTCCGTCTCAGGGCTTTGGTTTCAGTCAACACAAAGTACTGTAGTTTTGCCTGCTTAGGAACAAGGTATAAATGGAATTCCTCAACACGTCCTTTTTGTGTCTGCATTCCTTTGTGGAACACGGTGTTTGAGGTTAATTTACTTTTATCCCGTGTGTGTGTGTGTGTGTGTGTGTGTGTGTGTGTGTGTGTGTGTCATATACATATGGGAGAATCTTTGAGTATGGCCTTCCTATGCTAAGATGTACCTTATGAGTCTGTACTACATAAGTTTGAAAAAAAAACCCACAGCCAAGCTGGGGAGAGAGCATTCTTTTCTCTACACAAACTTCCATGTTCTCTGTTGCTCTTGTCCCCTCCCCTAACCCAATCCAAGGCAGTCGCCAATCTACTCCTTGTCTCTTCAGGTCAGTCTTGCTTGCCTGTGAGCCTGTGAGTGTGGAGGGTGGGGTCTTCTGGAAGAGCATAATGACTTACAAATCCATCCTAGTCTTGCAGGAGTGTGGTCCATTGCTACTGGTTGGTAAAGAGCATACTGTGTGTCACACTCGTTTCCCCCATTTGACAGGCACTCCCGCTGCCTCTGAGTTTTCACCACATAATGAAACCATGAACTTACGTGGATGGCTTGCCAAATGGTGTTCAAAAAACGCTGGCACTGTTTTAGCCTTCCGCAAAGCAATGTATACACATTCATTAACTTGAAACCCTTCCCAGCATTCGGTACGCTTGCTCATCAGTTTTCCTTTAGCCATACCAGTGACTGTGAGTCATCAAGGGCAGTTTTGGTGTCTGATTTCTGAAAACTTTCTGAAGAGTAACTCTCTATACTTCCAGACAGCCATATTTTTGTAAAGCTTTCAGAACTCAGCCTCATCTGTTATCCCTGAGTTGTGGAAATTTAGTACACATTTTGGATGGCATTCCTTTGGCAGGACACTGGTACTATGGCTGTTTTCTCTTAGGTTTATAGCTTCCCTCACAATTTTTGAACAGTATCTCCTGATGAGAAAATATGTGTTTTTTGCTTTATAAAATTATATTCCTCTCCTTTCCTTCTTGTTCCTTTCAAAGTTAGTCTTTTTTTTTTTTTTTTTTCATTTCTTTGGAATATTTACCAGTTCTTTGGTCTCAAAGATCTGTTTTCCTCTGGGTATTCTGTAACAGTGTTACACTTTATATATCAAATTGGTTTTTACATACAGGGAGGTCATGACAGTGAAAGACATTTTTAAATTTGACCAGTCACAGCTAAAATACAGTAGCTTAGGTAGAAGTGGGCAGATTCATGCTCCAATCCAGGTTTTGCATCACAGGGATAGATGCTGGCAGTAGCCTGGCATCCTTTGCCCATGCCTCCTCCAGCAGATCCGCCTTGATTAACTAATACCTGCAGGCCTTTGCAGATTGGACTATTCCACTCAAAGTTAAATTCTCCCCGTTTTAGTAATGAGTAGAGGGAAAAGCACACTTAGCTTTTATGATCTGATATCAGTTCAAAGTAACTATTTCAGTTTTTGCTAATCAGACTTCCAGTTTGTACCTGTCCAGTGAGAGAGTTAACTGGTAGTGTTGAAAGCCTAGGAGATGGGGTTTTTAGAGAACGCAGCTGGTACAAAAGAAAATATGCTACATAAGATAACTATTTTTATTAAACCATTAATAAGATAGGAAGGGAGTCCCAGCAGGCCTGGAGGAATCTCAGGAAATGGGAAAAGGAAGCCCATGGTTTCTGGGGTGAGGGTCTGCTCAAGTTTGCATTTGACGGGATTTCTACAATGTCAGCATTGCTCACTGTTGTAACCATTTTCCAGAATACAATCACCATACTCTCTCTCTCTAAGCTGCGAAGTCCATGGAGTTGCTGACATAAATGGAAATGATAGTGACCTAATGTAATGTCACAGCAACGTTGTACAGCTGCTTAGATCCCCTTTAAAGGCTAGGTGAGGGCAAGATGTGGTGACTGAATAGGAACCTCTACCTGGACACCTGAAAGTCTACCCAGGTGCCCTGCCCTTCTAGGATGAGGGCCCACTTGAATGGTTTTGACCACTCAAAGTTCACTTTTGAAAGGTTTGTATATAAAGCCATAGTGTCTGCTATGAATTTCTGTTTGAAAACTTATTCCTCATGCTTAAAGCTAGGTTGTTAATATATGATACAAACCCTTTATTTTTTTTCTCGTAGAGAGGCTGTCAATAGATTAATAAAGCGGTAGCTGGGAAATCGCCATCACACTGAGGCAGGGTAGAGTGGATAAAAGGATCTTGGTAGGAGTTGGAGACCATGATTCTGGTCTTGATCACTGTTTCAATCCAGTGGTTAGATTATTTTTTTCATTTAGTCATCTTTGAATTATAATTACTGTGATGCTTTGATGAGAAAATAGAAAGGCACTGTACCCATAGCCAGCCACCTCCTACACATTATCTAGAAGAATGTAACCAAAGTCAAGGCCACCAAAAATGCCTCTTCCTATGAAGTCTGATCTCAGATATGAAGATATAATTAACATCTCTGTGCTCACTGTACTCCACACCAGGGGAGGTAGATGTGCTCAAATGCAGCCACCACACAATAAGACTGGTTGTGTTTGTCCTTTACTTTTTAGGCAGTGACTAAGAAGATCTTGTGCTTTATGTTGATTGGGTTTGAACTTCAACCAGTGTCAACATTAGGAAAACTGTGTGAAGTGCTAATGACACAGACATGTGCCCCACCCACCCCCACGGATAATCTGCTAGGACACATTTCGAGAAGAGCCCACCCATAATGAAAACTGGAGTGATTGTCTTAGAAGCCACGCCTCCCATTTCCAAATATAACTGGCCCCAGTGCAAAACTTGGGGTGGGAATATGGGGGAAAGTTATAAAGTTACATCTTTATCCAATTAATTTCCTTAAATGTTTATTTTATCTATTATTGGCATGGGTCGGGGTGGAGGCACACTCTTTACATGCTATGGCGCACTTGTAGAGTCTAGAGGTCAGAGGCCTCCTCTCAGATTGTTCTGGACTTCCACCTGGTTAGGGTGGGTCTCTCTGTGTCTCCTGTACCGTGCACAGACTCGCTGGCCTGGAAGCTTCTGGGCAGTTCTCTTACATCTGCTTCCCATCTTAGGGTAAGAGTTTTGGGGTTACAGATGTGTGCCACCACCACTTGCAACTTGATAGCACACGCCTTTAATTCCAGCATTTGGGAGGCAGAGGCAGGTGGAACTCTGAGTTTGAGGCCAGCCTGGTCTACAGAGTTAATTCCAGGGCAGCCAGGAAGACACAGAGAAACCCTGTCTCAAAAAGGGGGGGAAGGGTGGAGGAAGAGGGCAGGGGTTAAAACAGATCAAACTCGGACCATCAGGCTTGCTTGGCTGAGCTGCCCAAATGGTTCTCAGTCTGAAGAATTAGGAATTCTTCAAAGATGGAGAAACCTGGCAGATATTTCAGTTCCTTATTATACAACCAGTAAGATTCCAGACAAGGAACAGTCTGGTAGAAAGATAAATTTATAATAAACGGATTCCAGTCAGTGTGTTAAAAATTCTCAAATCCATGGGAAGTGCAGTGGGCAGATACCAGAAGGCTTGATTAATCCGGTCTGTCCATCTGTCCATCTGGAAGCACTTTCCCTGCTACGACTGGACACGGGTTCATTAGCTGGCATCTGACTTAGGATCACGCATGTGCTGATGCTACCACTCGTGGCTTATTAGTAGCTGCCCATCACTATGTTTGAGGAAGCACTAGAGAAATCTGATTCCCTCCAGCAATAATGAAAAGGGGGCCCTCTGAGAAAAGCGGGTTCACCCAGGAAATGTGTGAGAATTAATTCAGCACTCACTTTCACAGCTTCCCAACAGATGGACCAACACAACTTTTCATAAAACGTGTAGACATGACCAGCTCTGGATGCTCTTCGGAGAGCATCTCAGATGCCAGAGAAGGATAAGCCTGGCTTAACGTTTGTTTTCTTTCCATTTGACCAGCCATGAATTGCTTCAAAACTCCAGCAAGCGACTCTTGGGTGTATCCCACTGTAATACTCTGCTTATTTGGATTTTTCTCCATGTTCAAGCCCGCTGAACCATTCTTAATCCCATTTTTGTCTGAACCCAGTAAGAATCTAACCCAAGCAGAGGTAAGCTAATGGGTATCTATCTTAATAGGGGTTAATTAAATGGGACTTAAACCAGGAGGAAGGGATGTCATTCAACTTACAATAAGATAAAAGGCCTTAAATTCCAGTGAACCCCATTCTATTACATAATAGAACTACCCTTTACTCTTCACACTTACAAAAATGTTAAGCCAAACACTTAATATATATGAAGAGTATTTTAATTTTCAGAGTGTTGGAGTTAGTCTGAATACATAGGAGTTTTTCAGATCTCCATTGGTTCTATTACAGTTACCCTAAAATGAAGTTGTTCTCTGCCTCAGAATTGCCTTCTGAGGAACCGGTAGGCTGCTGGGAATAAGCAGGATGTAATAAGAAAGTGTAATACAATTGCCTGTCACATAATGATGCTTAGTGAATGGTGGAACATATATGCAATGGTGCCTCTATAATTATAACTATAGTTACATAACTATAGTTAAAAGCCATAAAACCCCAGAGAATTCCTGTCACTTAATCACAATGCAGCCAGCTTAAAATCACACCTCAATATTTATATTTGTGTTTATATACCAGCATAAACAAACCTACTGCTCCATCACCCATAAAAATACAACACACACATTTATATATACTATGCAATGTAAAACTTGACAATATGCATTTACTGTCTATGCATTTACTGATACTTTTGTCATTGTCTTAAGATATATTCCCATTTAGCAAAAGTAAAAAGTACCATACTACACCAGCATCAGCCCAGACATCCTGTGGTTATTGTCTCTTTTGATTGCATCATATTCTCTTGTGATTAAGTTAACCTCGTGTTTTATTTATCACGTTCCTAAGAGCAATAGGCAACCTAGCTGGTCTGCATAGTGGGTTATAGTATTTATCGATGTTTCTGGAAGCACTCTCTATAAGATTTGCACAGGAAACAAAGCAACGCATGATTGTGTTCCTTTGTGGCTCTAGCCATTTTTGAAAGGTTATTTAGCAGCAAATGTGACGTAAACAGATTGATTTCCCTGGTCTGCTTCTCTTCCTGGAAGGCCTAATTCCCTTACTTAAGAAGCTACTTCTTACTGGACATGGCAGCACAAGCCTTTAATCCCAGCACTCTGGTGGCAAAGGCAGGTGGATTTCTGTGCCATCAAGGCCAGCTTAATCTACATAGCATGTTGCAATTTAGCCAGGAATATATCCCTCCCTTCCTATCTTTCTCTCTATCTAAAAGCTACAAGAAGAAAATGTACCAACCCAACTAAAACATCACCTAGGCTGGTTTACTATCTCCAAACACAACCATGAAAATGCTGTATGGAACGTGGCATCATCTAAGAAGCTAATTGGTACTGGGTTATCAGTAGGGAATTGGCAAAGACAGAAGCCAAGTTCATTGTGTAAAACACAATGGCTTCGGAGTTTCTTGGATTGAAGCATGTCATACTTAAGACAAAGGTCAAGGTTGGGCCAGCATCAGCTTAACCCACCCACCAGGTTGGCCTCTGCATACACTCTGGCCAAGTAAATAAATTCTCCTTCATAACCACAGGTTAGCTCTGGGTCCTCCTGAGACCTTGGGGGATCCAGATGTCCCTGAGGGGAAGTTCAGTGATTCAAAAGAATGCACTCTTACCCCTCACACTTAAAGACCATTAACAATCTTTTGTATTTGACTTTAAATAGTGATAGACCCACATTAAACTTGAGCAGTCAGTGATGAATCTATAGACATGCACAGGGAAAGAGGTGCTTCAAAACCCAGCAAATTTGAACAGGAAGGAAATGAAATGCATTTCCCTACTTGGTAATCTGACAAAACCGTTTGCTCTTGCTACCAATTGTGTGTGTCCACCCAGGCTTCAGACAGGTGGAAGGCAGTGATGAATCAAGTAAAGAGAGGCTGTTCTAACTTTACATTACAAGCTCTGTCCCTAACATTGGGATGTTTTAAAAATAAATTTTATTTAAACTAGAAACAATCTTATTTTACATATCAATCCTCCCATGCCCTCCACTGACCCCCCCCCCATCCCATCCCATCCACTCTTCCATGAGGGATCATCAAACTCTGTCAAGTCGTTTGGGGCAGTACCTAGGCCCTCCCCCACGTATCTAGACTAAGAGAGTATCCCTCTATGGGAAACAGGCTTAGATTGGGGCTTCTAAATTTTATTTATTTTTATTTCATGTGCCTTTCTGTTTTGCCTGCAAGTACGTCTATTTGACTGTGTCAGATCCCCTACAACTGGAGTTACAGACACCTGTGATCTTCCATATGGGTGCTGGGAATTGAACCTAGGTCCTCTTAATCACTAAACAATATCCCCAGCCCCTTTAAACTGGGTTCTGGTTTGGTATGGATTTTTTTTTTTTTTTTTTTTTTTTTTTTTTTTTGAGACAATGTAGCCTGGGCCGTCCTAGAACTCACTCTGCAGAACAGAATTTTTTAAGAACTCAAAAATCTCAGAAATTCAGAGTATCTAAATTTAAACTTAACTTGAATTTTTCTAACTAATTTACCCAACCATTATATACTAGACTTAAATTTCTTGTATAATGCCGAGGATACTTCCCTAGAACTCTTCTAGTGGGATACACCTAAGGGTGGGAGTTGCTTGCAGCTTTGGTTTTCTTGTCTCTTTCTTTACCAACTCCCCCAGACCCCATGTTGGGCGATTTTTGTTGTTGTTTTCTTTTTCATTTAGCAAGAACACTACTTTTTCTTAGCCATGTACCCATACATTAGTTTTCTATTATTTTTCCCCATAACACGAAGGATTTCTAATTAGATGTGACTTTGAGATGTGCTGTGCTTTCTGGTCACCCCTACATATCAACTCCACAGATGACGAATGAAGTCCTTCCCGTTTGGACATACTCCTACCTGGCGGTGCTACCCCCTGTGTTCATCCTCACCGATTACCTGCGCTACAAACCAGTCATCATATTACACATCGTGGCCTTCATCATTTGCTACCTGCTTCTTTTGTTTGGCCAGGGTGTGATGCCCATGCAGGTGGCTGAGTTCTTTTTTGGGGTCGTCTCAGCCACGGAGATAGGCTACTATTCCTACATATATAGCATGGTCAGCCCTGAGCACTACCAGAAAGTGAGCAGCTACTGCCGGAGTGTCACTCTGGTGGCCTACACAGTAGCCTCAGTGCTGGCCCAGCTCCTGGTATCCCTGGTGACTCTGCCATACTCTTTCCTATTTTACACAACCTTGGCCTGTGTCTCTGTGGCTTTCTTTTTCTCACTTTTTTTACCAATGCCTAAGAAGAGCATGTTTTTCCATACAATGCATGACGGTGACGCCCGTCAAAAGCCCCTGGGACAAGATACTGCCCTTGAGGAAGCTCACAAGAAACACAAGACAGCTCATCCAGAACTGCCTGCCACTTCAGAGACTCCCAGGCACAGAGTGCTGAGCAACCCAGAGCCAGAAAATGTGGCTTTGAGAGTCTTTGTGCATTGGTTCCGAGACCTGAAGGAGTGCTATGCCTCCAAACACCTTTTTTACTGGTCCCTGTGGTGGGCTTTTGCTACATCGGGTTATAACCAAGTCTTGAACTATGTTCAAGTCTTATGGGAACACAAGGCACCCTCGCAAGACTCTTCTATCTATAATGGAGCAGTAGAGGCTGCGGCAACATTTGGAGGTAAGTAGACATCTCTCGCCTCCCCTGCTACCCTCTGAAGGGATTGCTCCAGATGCTAAGCTTCTCCTTGGTGATTAATTAGCTATGACCAGAAAGTAGAGTGATTTTTTTTTATTTTAGTGGGGGTCAGGGAGTATATGCACATATGTTGTGCGGCTGTGTGTTCACAGAAGTCAGAGAAGGACACCAGGTGTCCCTTAAAATGGGGTCTCTAGCTGACCCCAGAACTAGGCTAGTGGCCAGCAAGCCCTAAGAATGTTCCTCTGTCTACCCCCTACAGCAGTGGGATAGCAGGCATTCACAAGCACATCCAACTTTTTAGAGGTGTTCTGGGGATTTGAACTCAGGTCCTCAAGCTTCTTATCTCTTACCCACTAAGCTATCTCCCCACTCAAGGAGAGAAGGCACTGAAAAAATAAGAGTACCATAACTTTTAATGCCATATGTTACAGTTACAAATAACTCCAGAGTAAAAGGCTTAGAAGCAAGCAATGTCTTTCTAGTAGAATCCATAGATCCTAACTCATTATCAAGATAAATGTTGATAATGTGCCCCATTCCTTCAGTATTATGTTCATATGTTTTAAAGTTTGATAATATGCTTTATTCTTAGTTTAAAGGTGAGTGAATCAATATAACTTTTATTTTTATCTTTTTGGTGTGTGCGTGCGTGTGTGTATGTGTGTGTGTGTGTGTGCATGTGTGGGTGTGTGTACACGTGTGGGTGTGTACATGGCACATGTGAAAGCCCAAGGACAACTGAGTAGCATCCTTTGGTTGCCCTCCACATTTTTCTCACTTTTTTAAAGCAGGGTTTCTCATTGGCCTGTAACTCACCAAATAGGCCAGTTTGCTGGAGGGTTCCATTTGTCTCTGCCTCCCCCATCGCTGGGGGGTGCTGGGGCTCAAACTTGGGTCTTCATGCTTGCAAGGCAAGGACTTTACTAAGCCACGCCAGCCCATTGTTATTTTTGTCTTTGTAAGCTTGTGTACAAGTATAATTATATGTTGGTCATGTTGCCCCCTGTGCCTCTGTGCCCTTCCTTTTCATTTCCCTCCTGGTTGTTTGACTTCCTGTTTCATGTTTTGGATGCAGGTATTGTCGGCATGGATCCTCTGTCTGCTGTATAATAGCAAGGCTTTCTTCCCATTTCGTAGGCATCCTCTTCACTCAACTGCCCCCCTCTACCCTCCAGAAACCTTGAATATCACTTGGTATCGTTTGTTGAGTGTTGCCCTTATTTCCCAAGATACATGAGTCAAGACTGTTTGTAAATAGTAAAAGGAAAGGGAGAGTGAAGAACTTTTATTATTAACTCTAGAAAATGCATAAAGGTTTCCAGGACCTTACACAGTTTTCTTAGGAACCTTCACTACTCTAGGTTGCACACCAACAATTTCCAAAAGCGACATTTTTACACAATTTCCATGATGTTAGACTCGGGATTCTAATATCAAAAAGAAGTTTGCCTTTGAAGCATACTCTGTGATAAATATTTACATCCTTGTCAATGGAAACTTTGAAAATGTGTCTTAGGAAGTGGGATATTTCCACACCTTCCTCTACAAAAAGTTTCAGAAATGCACGTAGCATCTGTTTTATTATTGTTTCCCTCTTGGGAGGCTTCAGCTAACTCCTGAAAGCCAAGTCTATGCCAGAATTGGATCATTGAAATTCTTGCTGTTATGGTCAAAATTCTTGGGAAGAATTCCTTTTTAGAGACAGTTCTATTGAAGATCACCTACAGGAAAAAATAACTGAGCAGTTATCAATAATTTGAACCCTAAATACCTTTTGTTCAGTTCAAGAGACCCATAGTTACTAATTACAGTCAGTTCTTCGCCTTTTCAAACTCTGTGTATATATAAGCCTCAAGACAGGTTAGCTGTAGCAAAAGGACTAGACTACTCCAACCCAGGAGTTCAAGGCAATATAAGGAGACCACCTAAAGGTCCCCCAGATCTAGGAAGGAAAGAAAGGAGAGAAGAAAGGAAGGATGGATGGAAGTATGGACAGAGGTGGGAAGAAAGGAAAGAAAGAAAGAAGGAAGAAAATTGGGACAGCTATCACTCAAAAACAAACAATTGAAAACAATAGAGAAATTTACTTCTAAGACATTTCAACATGCTTGCTGTCCGGGGTGTTTTTTAAATGACAGGCTGCTTTGTTGCTGCTGCCCACTCTGCTGTGTTTAGGCACTAGTGTATGCCTGATATGTCATTGATACTAAATAAAAGTATATACATCATTGATATTAAATAAAAGTATAGACATCATTGATACTAAATAAAAGTATACACATCATTGATACTAAATAAAAGTATACACATCATTGATACTAAATAAAAGTATACACATCATTGATACTAAATAAAAGTATAAGATGGAAGTGGTTGAAAACGATAGAAAGTAAGAAAAGGAGAAAAACCTGCTTTAAAAAAAATCCTATTGCCCTACATGTGGAATTGGGGATAGGAGGGGAGTGAGGTCAGGGTGCATGTGAGGGGGCAGAGAGGGTAAAAGAGAGGAAAGGAGGGAGGGAAAGAGAGGGAACTGGGGTAGACATGTAAAATAATAAATTAAATTTTAAAAATCCTTTTTAAAAAATCTTAATTGATCACCTAGTGGATCACCTAGTTTTTGTGAAATGGTGCATTGTTTGTTTGGTGTGCTGCTGTTTTCTTCCTGAAAAGTCAATAGCTTGACTTCTTCCTCTTCCGTGTCTGTTTCCAGGAGCTTTGGCTGCGTTCTCAGTGGGCTACGTGAAGGTCAACTGGGATCTCCTAGGAGAACTGGGTCTGGCCATCTTCTCAGCTGTCATCGCCGGCGCACTGTTTCTCATGAATTACACGCTCAGCATCTGGGTGTGCTATGCCGGCTATTTACTGGTCAAGTCTAGCTATATGTTTCTTATAACCATAGCAGTGTAAGTATCACTGGCCATCCCCCTCTTCTCGGTGGGGTTTCTAAAGGCACTTGGGGAACTTCAGAAGGATCTCAGTGGGTTGCAATGTCAAATGCTAACTCCATATCAAAGGGAATTTAATGCAGCCATCTTTTCATTTGGCTGAATATTGCTGAGTTGTTGAAGGGGGAAAAAGTTGGGATTCTGTGTGAACCGAAAGCAAGGATCCGTGATCTACTCTTGATTTCTTTTTACTTCCAAAGATTTGTCATAATAAAGTATGACGTGATTTAATTTTAAATGCATAGGTTTAGATTTTTATCCCTAACCCCATTTAGTTGTTCCAGAAGTTCTAAGCACATACTTTGCTGTATAAATATTTTTAAGAAAATTATAAAAAGTGGGCCTAGGGAGAAAATGATGCAGAGATGATAAGACCACTTCAGCTTCACGTATAACTTTGAATCCTTTTGTTTTAAATAAGGTCTCTGAAATTTAGAGACTTGTTTCTGCTTTTTAAGAGGTTTTGATTTGGGTGTTTTGTTTTTTGTTTTGTTTTGTTTTTGAAAGAAATTGTTTTAAAGCCTATGGCTTGTATGGATACAGTTAAAACTGACTACAAGAAATTTTCTTTGGGAGCAGTCTATGTATCTCAGTTGGTAAAGTGCTGGCCACATATACATGAAGTTCTGCGTTCAATTCCTAGCACTACACATAAATTGTAAAAGAGATCATTATCAGCTCAGGACCTCAAGACCAAGGTGTTGGCATGACAGAGATGTATTTCCCCCAGTGGGACAAAGGGCAGAGAATAAGAGGTAACAAAGACAGGAGGTAGAGGGCAGGGAGAAGGGGAAGGGAACAAGGGAAATGGAAAAGGGGTATTTGTCCCAAGAGGGAGACAAGGACTGCCTCTGGGTAGAGAGGAGACCAACATGGCCCATAGGAAAATGTCAGTTTATAAAGCTAAAAAAAAGGAAGTCCTGTGTTAGGATGAGGTGTTTAATTTTAATTTGGCATGTTAAATAGGTGAGCCAAAGGGGGCTTTTGATTGTTGGACTTGTAATTCTTTGATAGTTGGATCTTGGTAGTCAGCCTCAGGAGGAGGAAGTGGCCAAATAAGGGAATGAGCCTTGGTGGCCAGCCTTAGGAATGTAATCTAACAGTTTGTAGCTAGGCCAAGGGAATGTGGGAAAAGGTCCAGGTCTGCCAAAACCACATGCTGAGGTGGGCTGGTGTCCCTTCAAACTGGACATGGTAGAACACCCCTGTTATTCAGAAAGTGGATCAGAAGTTCAAGGTCATCCTTGATGCCATAGCAAACTTGAAGCCAGCCTGGGCCACATGGGTCTTGTCCCAGAAAAGGAGAAGAAGGAGGAGGAGAATATAGTTTTCTGTGGTATTAGCCAAAAAGAAATGAGAAACAAGCATTTCAGTTTCAAGCTACATCTGAGAAATAGTGACAAGCTTTATCAAGTTTCATTCTTAATTTGTGAAAACTTTTGATAAACTGTAAAACATTGGAATATGAGTTTCAAGGCAAAAATGGGGAGAGAATGGAGATGTAACTAATTAGCACGTGTTCTGGTTGCATTTCTGTGACTGTGACAGATACTCTGGCAAAAAGCAACAGAGGCTAGGAGAGGATCTGTTTGGTTTATAATTCCAACCTTTTTGGGAGGAGTTATAGTCCAACCTTTTTGGGAGGAGTCATGTTATATCCATGGTCAAGAGCAAAGAGAATAAATATATCCTTGCGTCTTGCTCTCAGACAGCTTTCTCCTCTGTTCAGCTCTCCTGCCTAGGGAATGGTGCCACCCACATCCCCGGGCTAACCTGATCTAGACAGTCCCTCTTTAAGACTCTCTTCCCAGGTGAGACTAAGCTCTATCAAGTTGACAGTTGAAATAACCACCACAGAGAGCTAAGTTTTTTAATGAAATATTTTGGTTTAATGAATCAAACTCAAATCTCTGGTTTCTTTTATTATAATGAGGATGGAAAGGTAGAGCTATTATTATTCCTTTGCATTTAAAAAACATTTAGAGTCCAAAGCCTTTTTTCTACCATATAAGAAATGTGGCAAGAGTTTAAAATCTCTAGTTTAAAACTAATTATAGATGCAGTCATTGCCACAACTATCTATGGTCTTAACCTTTCAAAAAATAATCACCTACCTGTAGGACATTGACAGTAAACTGAAAATATTTTTTAAAAGATCTCAGGTTGGATGATTTTTATAAAACTTTATTGCAAACATGTAAAATACCAAGTGACAATCTATATTCTCAAGTTATAAGATGAGCATTTAAATTTAATTTCTGGAAAGTATTAGATTATGCAGGAGGAATCTTACCCTAGTGCCTTTAATCCTACCTTCAACAATATTTGATTCTTTCTTCTTTGCTCTGCCTATTTGTCTATACTGGATAAGAGGTAAGACATGCCTTAGCAACACTATTTTCAACTCTTGTTTTGTCTTCTTCTGGTTTTTCTTTTGGTTTTAACACAAAGTCTCAAGCAACCCAGGATGGCCTTGAATTTGCTATGTGGGCAAGAATGACCTTGATTTCCTCCTGCTTCTTAAATGCTAGAATTATAGAAATGCATCACCATGTCCAGTTTCAGTGTCTATCCTTTAGATAAGAATTTTATGTATTCAGAGCTGTAGCAATTGCTCAGTGGTTAGGAGCACTTGGCTGCTCTTCCAGAGGATCCGGGTTCAATTCCCACTACCCACAATGGCAGCTCAGAGGTGTCTTTAACTCCAATTCCAGGGGATCCAGTACTCTCACACAGACATAAATATAGGCAAAACACCAAAGCACATAAAATAAAAAGAAAAAAAGGAAAGAGAATTTTATTTTTGCTGTGGTTGTTAAATGCTAACTCAACATTTAACGATAGGTTTCAGATTGCTGTTAACCTGAGCGTAGAACGTTATGCCCTGGTGTTTGGCATAGACACTTTCATTGCCTTGGTGATTCAGACTATCATGACTGTGATTGTGGCAGATCAAAGAGGGCTCCACTTGCCAGTCACCACTCAGGTAAGCCACAGTCCCCATTGACACGACAGATAGCTAGGAATAGAGAGTAACTAGGTTGCTTCCAAAATGTCTCAACCATAAAATTAGCAATGATGAGGGATTTTTAAAAAATCTTTTGGATTGTGGACAGTTTTAAATATTGCAGCCCGTAATTATAATACCAACTAAATTTAGAGCAACTGGATTCATATCTACTTAAAGAAGGCAGGTAAGAAGAAACCTTAGCATTTTCAAGTCATTACACTGAACCAGCCTTCAAACGTGAAACATAGACAGAACCTTGGGAGCTACGGAGGTTTTCCTCCACCACTGCTGAAGTAGCTAGGAGCCTGCTGCAAAGCCAATCTCTTTGTCACTACTCCACGTGCTTACACTGTTAACCTTGGCTCATTTGAGATAGACGAGTTCAGTCAGAATAACCCATACTAAGTTCTGGATCTTGACCACCCCATAATCCAATCAAATTAGGAAGGTTTTATATATTATCAATGATATGAATGGTCAGATTTTATAAGTAGCTAATTGTTCATTTTCTTCCAGTTTTTAGTTTATGGAAGTTACTTTGCTGTCATTGCTGTGGTCTTCCTACTGAGAAGCACATACATTATCTACTCGGCCAAGTGCCAAAAGGAAGAAGAGAGCCTTGTTGCCACTGAGAGTCCCAATGAGCCACACCCACAGCAGCCAAGAGATGTGTCGACAAAGTTCTAATGCAATCACATCAATTCCAGTCACAAAAGGGTAGGGTTTCAAGATGGGGCATACAGAGTGCTTTGCCACACCTAGACACTCTGCCAATATGGACTCCAAAACCACAAACAAGCTTCGGCCTCAGACTAGATGTCTTTATGCCCAGCTAATTGCAGGCACTCCATATAGACCATCACAACTGTATTAGGATGCTATAACTTCCCTCCATTATGGAAGGGAAGGCATGAGTGCAGGAGAAAGGTTACTGGGCACATTGCATCTGCAATCAGAAAGCAGAGGACAATGAAAGCTGGTGTTCAGATCACTTTCTCCTTTTTATTCAACATATCACCCCGGAGCCAGGGGGATGGCGCCACCCACATTCTAAGTGAGTCTTCTCACCTCACTTAACCTAATACAGATAGTCCCTCACAGATAGCCAAAGAAGCTTGCATCTTCAGTGACTGTATCAATATTAAGTATCAATAGTAACAGCTGAACCCTTGTTCAGAACTCCCTTGAATAACAATAACCTGGAAACCCTGGTTCTGATGAGTTCTAAGAACAAGCAAAGGGCTTGGGAACAAGTCATGAAGAAACATAAGCCTCCTAAAGATTTCGATCGCTGAGTGAGTGCAATGACTGGGTTTGGTCCCATTTCTGAGAGTCCCTCTTTAACTCTGAAAATACCAGCATCCTTTTCATGTTATATGTGGGTAGTCTCACCACTATTTTCTTTCATCTTGTGGTTTCTTCTGGACTTTGTGTTGGAACTCTCTCCCAGAGATCACTCGAGATGTTCCAGTGTGTCCTTGGAATGCCCTCACATCAGTTCCCAATGGCCTTCTGCTCACCATGACCCTAGATAACTATTTGATTGATGAGTGTAGGCCACTTCCAAAGGAAATCCCAGAGTTTTCCAGCCACTTTTTTATACGTAAGAAAACACTTGCAGAAATTAGATACTAATTGTTTAATTTATGTTTATGTTTGGTGCTAAGGATCAAACCAGAGCCTCACATATGCCAGAGAAGCTCCACACCACTAAGATAGATCAACCCTTGGGCACATGCTTAATTTTTAAATGTCAGAAATCATGTTCAATAAAATATTAAAATTTTAAAAGAATCCAAATGTATGAATTTCTCCATTGTCTAAGAATTTCTGCCATCTGAAATGCAATGGAATATTTATTGAACAGTCTGCTGCAGAGGCAAAAGGAATACTGATTTAGGGTTTATAATTTAAATATGTTTTCTTCCAAATTCTAAAAATCATTCAATGGGATTGAAAAAAAAAAATCTCAAAGGCCTAAACAGCAATGTCTTCTTAACTGATACCCTTACGAAAAAATACAACCCATTTTCCTCCAGAACTAGTAAAAGTAATTATTGGAAAGATAAATAAGAACTATGTCTCAGCCCTACAGGAGACATCTCCATCAAACCCCGCCCCTCAGATCTCGGGGAACCCCTTGGAACAGGAGGCAAAATGGTGTAAGAGTCAGAGGGAATGGAGGACACAAGGAGAAGAAGGCCCTCATATAGACTCACAGAGACTGAAGCGGCCTGCACCGGCCTGCACCAGGTCCTCTGCTTGAATAGTACAGCTTCCAGTTTAGTGGTTTTCATGGGATTCCTGGGTGTGTTCAGAAGCAGTGGGTCTCTGATGCCTATGCCTTATCTTAGCATCTTTTCCTTCTGTTGGTCTATCTTTTCCAATTTCAATATTCTATTTTATTTTGGTTTTTTTTTAAATGAATGAGCAAAGGCCTAACCTCTAGGCTAGAGTAAAATTTAAGGAAAACCAGTTTTCTCCAATAAAGCAACACTGGGTATATCAACCGCTCCAGGATGGACCTCATGTTCAGGAGTAGCTGACCAATATATAATGAGCGCCAAAAGTTCCTATGTATATGGTTTTATTTGGTTATAGCTGGTGTTGTGTTTCTTTTTTCTTTTTTGGGGGTGTGGCTTTGTTTTGTTTTCTTTGTTTCTGGGTATTTTGTTGTGTTGGGTTTTTACTTGTTGTTTGAGGAAAAAAATAGGTGGGTAGAGAGGTAGAGAAAAATCTGGAAGGACTCCAAAAAGAGAATAATGTGATCAAAATATAATTAAATATAAAAACTATTTTAAGTAATAAAAAATAAGAACTGGCCCAGGAAGATGGCTCCAAGTTAGGCAATCACCAAGCCTGACTGACAGCTTGAGTTCTGTCCCAGGAGTCTATCCAGTGGGAGGAGGAAACCGTCCCTGAAGTTGCTCTCTGGCCACCACACAGCACACCTTCCTATGTGTATGCAAACCCCTGTGTGTGCAAACACACAAAATTAGTAAATAAATAAATGTTTAACAATTATCTAACAACAGAACCAACCAAATGCCTTTTAAAATGGACAAGGGAGTTTCCAGGCAAGATGGTGGGCTAGGAACTATCAATTTTATGCCCCAATGAAAGAGAAAACTAAGGAAAGAGTTAGGATGGGAGGGGATACAGACTATACAAAAAAAAAAAAAAAAGAAGAAGAAGAAGTAAGAGAGGAAGGTTCTTAGAAATACACAAAGGTTAGGACACCCAAAGCTTGGGAAAGAGTAAACGGGTGGTGCATGGAGGTGGGCTGGGCAGGGGAAGCCAAAAATACATCCACAGGCAGCCCCAGCAAGGACCCTGGCAGCCATACCCTCATGCCAAGCTCACAGTTCCCATAAGCCTCAACCCAGTTGCAGATTTGACAGGGGCAGTGATTCCTCCATTGGGTGATTGATAGGGGGAAATCTCATTCCGAAGCCCCGAAAGGGACAAAGACCAACCAACCTCCAGCCTCACTGCACTACTCACCCTGAGCTGAGGCCAGCCCCCTCTCAGACATGGATGCCTGGGGAGTGGTGAGCTGGAGATAGACCAGCTGGGCTGGCATGTCCTGCCCCACATAGGGTCAGCCTAGCTGTTGAAATGCTCTCCCCTCTTTCAGATGCTTGGGAGGAGCAAGATGGAAGAGTGACGAAGCTGGGCTTCTGGAACTGTGTGGGCTCAGCACAGTGTTTGGGAAGGCAATATACCCAACAAGGAAGGGGCACTGACCGAGGCTGGAAATACCTTCCATTTCTTTCTATTTCCTATTTCCATGTTTACATTTATTTTTATCTGTGCACCGATACTTCAATTGCTTGTTTTGTGTGAGCTTGTATTTTTCCAGAATGTGTTTTTGTGACTGTCTTGTCCTACTCCTACTCTGTTTTCTCTTACTGCTCATACCGACAGGCCACCTTCTATTCCCTTATCATTCATACTCTATTTTCTCTTCTCCTCCCTTTTCCCATTCTTTCCTTGTTTTACTACTTAATCATTAATATCTGTCACTATAAAAAAAAAAAAAAACTTCCAACTACGTTTTCCCCACCCAGTACCAAAGTGCTGCTATCTGAAACTTCTTGGGGACACAGGTATCTTGAAGTATATGTTAACACCAAAGCTGCTGTCAAGCCATTGTATCTGTTGTTCCCTTCTGTGTCCCTACTCAATAGTAGTGGGGAAGGAACATAGATCCAAGTAAATAAAACAAACAAAAGCATCAAAGGAGGACAAAGATGAATGGAAGGCCACTCCTATCCCAACAGATACATAAAAGACAAGGGTGGTGAACAGAATGGCTTGTTCATTTTGCCCAGTATCTCCTCCTCCTTCCTCCTCTTTGGGTCCTTGGATCTCTACACTGTTCTGACCCAAGAAATGTAACATACAGAGGATACAATTTTCCTGTGTGCATGTGCGAGAACACACACGTGCATGTAGATTGGTTCATGTGTGGGCAAACACATGTGCATGTGTGTGCAAGTGTGGCAAAAAGTTGACACTGGGAGTCTTTCTCAATCACTTATTTGTTGAGGCAGGACCTCTCACTGAACCTGGAGCTCACTGATTTAGCTAGACTGGCTGACCAGCAATCCCCAGGCATCCTCCTGTCTCTCCGTGCTGGAATTATACGTGTGTAGCACCACTCCCAGCTCTTTACATGGTGTCAGAGATCCAGACTGGGTTTTTGTACTTGCCAGGCTAATGCTGTGCCCCCTGGGCTACCTCTTCAGCCCTCAAAACAAGTTTCATCCAAGTGTTTTTAAAGTGTTCAGCATAAAGCTGTAACAGCCGCTGGGTACTGCATCGTGAGTAGCTCTCATCCATCAGCTTCACCTCCAGCCTACAGCATGCCTGACATAGCTCAGTTGACTGGACCAGTGCCTTGCTCTGGATTCTATCAAACGGGCTTCTGGTACCATCAATACTACATGACTTTGGCGTGAGATTAGATTTCTGCTATATTAGAAATGTCTTTAAATGTAATTCCTTCAAGATTTCATTTCAGTGATAGCAAAGAAATGCACACTGGAGATCATAAGCATTTTAAATCTAAGCTTTATTGTCTAGGTTCCCTTTTCTTTCTAATAATCGTATATGAATGTCTCATGAAAGATTCAAATAGGCAGGATATGTCCAAGTATCTCAAGCTAACCCAAACATTACCTTACAGGGCTTATATTTCCCCCCCCCTTTTTTTTTTTTAAAAAAAGTGATTTATTTGCTTTTTTGCTTTTACATTTACTAAATGTATACTCAGCTGCTTCTTGAAAATACAGTAAGTTTTTAGGAAGAGAAGATTAATAGCTTACATAAGCTGCTGTGAACCAGTTAAATAAAGTGAGTCAGAAATGGCCTTGCATTGTCTCCGTGTTTAAAACTCATTTACACATAGCTTGCCCTCTACCACTTCTCAAGTGTTGGGATTATACATGCATGCTGCCATGCTCAGCTCCCACCATACATCCTTATATCACAAGTTATCTAACCTTGTAGATAAATCTTTCTTTCTTTCTTGAACACTCAACAGATACATAAGTGTTGACTTGCTTTATGATAAAAATGATGTAGAATTGCAAGCCATTAGAGTCATTATCCCAGCTACAGGGGAGCTGAGGCAGGAGGATTCCAGGTTCTAGGCCAACCTGTACTACAGAGTGACTCTGGGTAAGTGTGTCAAATAGCAAACTTGGGATATCACTGAGTGGAAGAGAGCTTGCCTTGAACATGTGAAGAGCCCTAGGTTCAATGCTTACACACACACACACACATATACACACACACACACACACAAGGCCCACCTGTAATTTCAGTGTTCAAGAATAGGAAATAGGGAATCCAGCGGCAAGCTGGCTAGCTAGACTAATGAAACTGGTGAGTTTTGGATTAGAGATAGAGAGAATCTGACTCAATAATAATACATAAAAATGAAGTGGAAAGTGATTGAGAAAGACACCCAACATCAGCCTCTGACTTCCAAATATATGTACATGCATACATATGTCCCACATACATGCAAACACAGGTCCCCAGACATGCACATGCAAAGAAATGGAGATGATGGACATGAAGATAGAGATGGCAAGAAAATTCACCATGTCTGAGAAAAAAATAACAGGTCATACATGGTTCCAGCTTGTTCGGTCCTGCTTTTTGTGTCTGTTTAAACCTTGACTTGTGTGAGATATTAAGACTTGGTTTTAGAAGTTGGAGCTGGAAAGGCATGTAAATGTGCCTGAGGGCCTTTAGAAGAGGTACACACAATGGCAGGGTGGGTGAATAAGTCAGGGAAGTATTGATGGTGAGAGATGGAAACGTGGCAGGTGGCTATGGATAGGACAGGTTCCCAGAAGGCTTCCAAACAACCCTATACTTACATTGCAGTATTCTGACATATATGCCACAGCGAGATCATTGCTGTCTTCCTCACCCCCGCCAACTCCATCAGCTTGATTAGTACCTTCTAGCATATTGTAAACTAGCAGACAGGAAGAGATTCTTGGTCAGGTGGAGACTGACTTCTTACTGTTCTGTAATCAAGGTGGTGGCGGCATCTTCAGCATTACGATTTTATCATTTAGTTGTATGGACAACGAAGGACAATGCTAATAGCCTGCATTATTTTGTGTGCCCCAGGGCCTCCCTGAACAATTAGTTATAGGGAGTCAAGCTATGCCTGGTACTGAGAATTTCTTCAAATAACTGACGTCTTCTGGAAGCACTGTTGTCCGCCAATGGGGAAACCGCCAACACAACTCTCATTTTCATATTGTACATTGATTGGCTTACAAATTTGGAGATGTCCCTAAGGCTTCCACACACCCCCTTAGTTTTGGTTAACTAACATCTTCCACTGATCTACCCCATCTTCCTATATTGTTTTATTCTTAAAATAGATGTCAGATGTGGTTACAAGAGGAAATAGGAAAAGCTCAGTGAAGCAACAAAGGTTTATTTTTCCTAGAATTCTGGAGAGATGGAGTGTTTGCACACCAAGAAGAGACTCACATGGTAGGGAACAACAGGCGACAAAGCCCAGCCAGCCAGGCTGAAGAGAGGAGTGAGAGCGTGTGATGGTGCAATTTACAAACAAAAGGTACCAGTGGGTTCTACCTGTGTCTCTAAGAGCTAGTTCTCGGAGGTGAACAAGGACAACTTGTGTGGCCAATACTAACTTTACAGAGGAGCATCTGACTACCTGGATGGGGTACTCAAACTTTCCAAGACAGAGTAGCATGGCCATTTAATGTACGCCTGTTGAGATGGAACTCCTTTCACCCAGTGGAAAGACAGTTTAGAGACTGGAAATCAAATGACACACAAGAGTCGCTGTTTGGGGTGGATTTACTGAAGTTTATTGAGCAAGAAGAGCTTTGTGATTACAGACATGGCAATGAAACGGAGAAACATGGCATTGGCGCAGAGTTAGAGGCATTGTAGGAAGTCATAGCATAACCTACCCGGACTACATCTACTACAGTCAGGATTGAATGACAACTGATGGGGAAGGCCTTGGGTTCATTTATTTGTTTGGTGACTATTGAGTGTTGGCAGGATAATAACAACTATGGAAATGCCAGGTTGCAATGGCAATGAGCTGCTTCATGCTGGTGACTCACAATCCCAACAGGAGCAGACAGACAGATGAACAGACAGACAGACTCACCTCTATCAGTTGGCTGAAGCAGAAGCCCAGAGGCCAGCAGCCATCCTAGCAGCAACACTTCTTGCAGCCACACTTCTGCTGGCAGCAACACTTCTGCTGACAACAGCCCTTCCCACAGCCACAGCCACAGCCACAGGAGCCACAGCCACAGGAGCTGCAGCAGGTGCGGCGGCAGCAGCAGACCACAGGCTTGCAGCAGCCACAGCAGCCACAGCAACCACAGCAGCCACAGCCGCCACAGCCACAGCCACCACAGCCGCAGCCGCCACAGCCGCACCCGCAGCCACCACAGCCACAGCCGCCACAGCCACAGCCGCCACAGCCACAGCCACCACAGCCGCAGCCTCCACAGCCACAGCCGCCACAGCCACAGCCGCCACAGCCACAGCCGCCACAGCCACAGCCGCCACAGCCACAGCCACCACAGCCGCAGCCTCCACAGCCACAGCCGCCACAGCCGCAGCAACCCATGGTGTCAGTAGAGAGGACTCAGGTGCAGTGAGGAGAGAGACTCGGGAGAGGAGAGGGAGATGTGATGCCTCCCCCTGCTGGGGGAGCCCCTTATGTACCAGTCTAGGAGGAAGGTAGTAGTGTGACTCAAGACACATGACAATAGATGTTTCCTCATTCTTATTTATCCTAGGGTTCAAAAACACCCTGGAGTCATTTCTCAGGTATATCCTTACTAGAAACATTTGACTTAATACAAGAATTAAATGTTGAAGCTCCCATTTACATGTTAAGAATCAGACCCTGTAGACTTGTGTCTGTGCAAGAAAAGAGCTAAGGATGCCCTCAAACTGGATGTGATGCGGGGAAGAGAAATCAGGGGAGGACAGAGGTGAGAAAAGAACAGAATAACTCAGCATGCACTTATTTTCTCTCTCAGAGAAAAGTCGTTCAACTTCTGGGGGTTCACACGCGTGGGAAAGACTCGACTGTGGAATGCTCAACTTCTGGGGGTTCACACACGTGGGAAAGACTAGACTGTGGAGTGCTCAACTTCTGGGGGTTCACACGCGTGGGAAAGACTCGACTGTGGAGTGCTCAACTTCCAGGGGTTCACACGCATGGGAAAGACTCGACTGAGAAGTGCTGTGGAGCTACTGGCAGTACGGACGATGCTGGCTACCGAGCATGCCCAGGGCCAAAATGGCAAAGGATAACTAATGAAGGTATTCAGGGCTTAGGACAGCTAGTCACGAATAGGACTCAGTCAGAAATGCAAGCCATCCTCCGAGCCACTGGCATCACCAGAGAGAGTCAGCTGGTGGCTGCATCCAATCAACCAAGCAGCGCTGGGTCTTGAGTGGGGCCCAGAACAGGCTGTAGCACTGTGAGGCACTTAGCTTACTCCATTATATTCACAAACTGTCTGGATCCTTGTTTCATAAATGTGTACCATACATAGGCTGGGAAATTGACCTGAAGAAAGCATGTCTTATTTACAGCAAATGATTACTACCTCCAGACACAACATGGAAAACACACCTCCTCCCAACAGATGTAAACATCATCCATTGCATCATCCATACCTCGTAAACTTATTTGCAAAGATGAAGATAGTATTGCAGATAGACAGAACACAATTATCATAATTATGAAAAGCATGTGCAAATGAACTTCATTACGTAGTGTCCCTCCAAAATTTGAAACCCCAGTGTAGGCCTGGAGACTGTACCTTTAAAGAGATAACTAAAATTAAATAAGATTATTCATGTGGGGCCCTAATATGATAGAACATTTCAAGAGGAAGGAAAAGAAAACATTAACACTCTTTTCATGTGCACAGGAAAGATCACATGATGACACAGCAAGAAGAAGTGTCCACAGTGCTGGAGGAGGCACCACCAGACACAAATGGGCACTTTGGGGGCCTTAAGCATGGTAGTATTCCACACGAAACTGCAAATCCTGACTGCACAGAAGAAAGCCTAAAAGAGGTCAGACAGACCCTTTCCTAGGAATTCAGTGAGTACTTCATGCAAAACAGATACAAGTCCAGGTCTTGCAATTAGCTTCTTTTTAATCAAGAGACTTAAAAGGACACCCTTCAAATTTATATTGTGCAGAAAACAGAAATTACCCGACTTAGGGAATAAGGGATAGCTCCAGACTTCTTTAGCTGAGGAGGTGGGAGGAGGGATGTCAGTTCCTGTCACCTCTGATGAGCAGCTCACACCCATGTATATCTCTCACTCCAGAGGATCTAGTACCCTCTTCTGGCCTCCACAGGCACACACGCACGCACACACACACATGCACGCACACACACACACACACACACACACACACACACATGCTCAAACAGACTCACACACTCATACACACTCACACACAGGCTCACACTCATACACACACACACGCTCACACAGACTCACACACTCATACACACTCACACACAGGCTCACACATACACACACACATGCTCACACAGACTCACACACTCTTACACACTCTTACACACTCACACACAGGCTCACACTCATACACACACACGCATGCACACACACATACACACACACATGCTCACACAGACTCACACACTCATACACACTCACACACAGGCTCACACGCACGCACACACACACACATGCTCACACAGACTCACACACTCATACACACTCACACACAGGCTTACACGCACGCACACACACACACATGCTCACACAGACTCACACACTCATACACACTCTTACACACTCACACACAGGCTCACACTCATACACACACACATGCTCACACAGACTCACACACTCATACACACTCACACACAGGCTCACACTCATATACACACACACACATGCTCACACAGACTCACACACTCTTACACACTCTTACACACTCACACACAGGCTCACACTCATACACACACACGCATGCACACACACATACACACACACATGCTCACACAGACTCACACACTCATACACACTCACACACAGGCTCACACGCACACACACACACACACATGCTCACACAGACTCACACACTCGTACACACTCACACACAGGCTCACACGCACACACACACACACATGCTCACACAGACTCACACACTCATACACACTCACACACAGGCTCACACTCATATACACACACACACATGCTCACACAGACTCACACACTCTTACACACTCTTACACACTCACACACAGGCTCACACTCATACACACACACGCATGCACACACACATACACACACACATGCTCACACAGACTCACACACTCATACACACTCACACACAGGCTCACACGCACACACACACACATGCTCACACAGACTCACACACTCGTATACACTCACACACAGGCTCACACGCACACACACACACACATGCTCACACAGACTCACACACTCATACACACTCACACACAGGCTCACACTCATACACACACACACATGCTCACACAAACTCACACACTCTTACACACTCACACAGGCTCACACTCATACACACACACACATGCTCACACAGACTCTCACACTCATACACACACACATGCTCACACAGACTCACACACTCATACACACTCACACACAGGCTCACACTCATACACACACACACACACACACACACACTGATAACCAACTTTCTTTGCTGCCCAAAGCATCATTTCTGCTCGATTTAATCATGACCCAGACTGGAACAGACATCTCATGCTTCTATTTAATGTACAGGGACATTTTCTGCTGTTATAATAATAGTCATTTAGACATTTGTCATATTGGAATGTGTATTAAATTAGAGTAAATGCACAAATTTCCATTTCTGGGTATCCAGTGTTGGTAGACCCATCTCCATACCCTTATAGCCAACAGATTAGTAGGAAAACTAGAATGAAATGACAGGTTATGGAGGCTGTAAACTACTGATGTCAGAACAACAGGCATTCATGGTCATGAGAAGCAAATCACCTACAAAGTTTGTAGCCCTTGCTCAACTTCTTTGGGCCTTTGGAGAAAGGATTCAGGACAGCGAGAAATACTGGGAATCCAATGGTGGTCACTGGGCACTATTGTTCAAGGACTGCACCTGAGTTTCTCTTCCATAAGCATGGTGACACATAAAGATAAACAGAATTATGGAGGTGGGAGGCCAACTTACCCTAAGCCAAGTCTCAAAAGCCTTGGAGTCTTGTTGGAGACCACAACCCACACTCTGTCTCTTCTACTTGCACAGAATAAAAATCATAGGCGACATTGTCACTTATTTTTGTTCCCTTCATGATCTCCATTCCCTTCTCCATTTGAGAGCCAATATGAGGACACCTCTCCTAGCAGGAGAATGCTTTCAGGCTCCTGACCAATAAGTAAAGTCCCCATTGACAATTGTGTCTGTGAGCTGCCCTGCCCAAAGAGAGAAGAGCTTGGAACTGCATAGGAACACAGTCCAAGAAGGGAGTTATGTAAGGAGAATTCTGAGTGCTTATGAGAAAACTCAAAAAAAAAAAAAAAAAAAAAAAGACAACAGTTTTATGACCTCAGTTTATTCAAAACATGGAATTGTTCTTGGGTCGTGTTTGTGTGTTCCTCCCAGGACTAGCAGATAGGAGGGAGCTTACTTATAGATTATTCATTACAATTGACTATTGTTATTATTTATTTTCATGCCTCTATAGAAAAACATGGCTCTGCCACCTGTGGCTTGCCTGTCTCTTGCAGCTTGTCCTTGTGATTGGAAGTGTGATTCTTCTTAACCCCTGGAGTATAAACTGTCGATGCTCTGAATGAAGTTGGCTATTGCATGACACTTTAGGATGCCGCATTTATTGGCTCCATTTCCTCGGGTCCCACCACCTCTTAGACCAATGACAGACCTGGCGTCAGCTGCCAACAGCAAGCTGAAAGGGGCATCTCCTGAGCTATGTCACCAAAAAAAAAAAAAAAAAAGTCCACCAGCCATTATCAAATAAAGGGAACGGGGCAACTGGACTTTGGCCTAAGAGATTAAATTGTATTTGAGGTCCTGGAAAAGGTGGCTCTCTATAGGAAAGTAATTTGTCAAAGGGTGGAGACACAGACAACTTTGGAGCTGTGTCATAGAAGACAAGAGGAGTGTGTGTTCCAGGAAGAGAGACGTGACCTTGGAAAAACCCTGGGGACGAGGTGGAAGTGGAAAGCTGGGGGCATACCACAACTGGTCACTAACAATAATGGGTGCTCAGAAAAAAATCAGAAAACACATTTTCCCAGACATTGTGGACAGAGAGCAGTGATATCACACATGGATCAATAATGCTCTCTTCCACTGACCCATGGAGAGGAAGAGGTTTTACTAATCTGGAATGCTGGACTCTGGTTTGACCCCTCCTATCTGCAGAGTAATCAAAGCACTCTGGGCCCCTTTGCCGCGTGGAGGCCTAAAGCAGGCATTATCTCCAGGGTCTATCCTGTGAACTGACACTGTAGCTGATTGTGGCAGCCTCCTGATGTGGCCAGGTAGAGGCCACCATCCTAGACTCTGATGACTAAGTCCTTTCCTCCCCAGTTGACACTGTGTCCAGCTTCTCTGACCCTGCTTTCAGTCCACTGAAGCTAAGCCCAGGGGTGCTTCACTTACCACTGTCAGATACAGCTGGGAGAGTGAATTCTCTTCCTAGTCACCTGTGTAACACTGGCTTCTCCAAAGATGGAGATGCCGAGCTTGACTCGTTCCTGGGTAGAAAGTTGTGCAGAGAAACATTTCTTTATTAATTGTGAGTATATACTAAAAACAGGGATTAACTCTTCTTATATGTTGTTAAATGTTTCATCAAAACACTGGAAGGAGCTAGAAAAGCATACAGAAGACAGATCTTCCCACCCCTCCTTCTTCAGCCCCAGTTCCTCTCAGTAGATGTCACTTAGGAGACAATCTGCAGAAAGCACACCCATACTTTTCCTGATATTTCCAGTTTCCGTGCTATCTACTGATTTACAGTGGTGACAGGTTTAGTTAACTGTTCTCACAGCTCCTAACAGGCATTTTGTTGCTTAGAGTCCTTCTGTTAATCATGCATTGTCAAGTTATTCACCATCTTCTTTAGTTCTTTCATTACCAGGGCACTAGCTTTTCCCATCCCATGTTCTAATGGGAAGATGCTGGTGTTGTGATAAAATAAATAAAAATAAAAACAAACAAAAAATCTTGAAGAGAAGTCACACCATACAACAGGACTCATGTGGGAGGTTTATTGGAAGAAGAGAGAGAAGGGGCAGAGAAGGGGGCAGAGACTGGTCCCTGAGGACAAGAGTAGTAAAAGAGAAAAGGGGGGAGGAGGGAGGGAGAGAAGGAGGAAGGGAAAGAGGTTTAGGAGGTGGGCAGGGCCCTTTTAAAAGGGAACATAGTGAATTGCACAGGTGGTGCTCTTAGTAGCTGCAGCTGAAGACGTATTCTGCCAGAACCCCAAGGGCAGGCCAGTACAGATGTCTGAATACTAACAGCTGGGCCCCTGCTTGCTTGCCTCTTCATATCTCCTCTCCTTAACCACTCCTTGGAGTCTCTCCTATTTTCACGATATTACATTAACGTTTTATTCCTTTCAGTAACCATTGATAGGCCACCCATGATCTGACTACTGAACAACTCTGATAATTGAAGAGCAACAAGTAGTGCTTGCATAACCACATGTTGTATATCCTGGCCCATCCAAGAGCACTAGGGATGCATGTTATACAGCTGCTTTCATAATTGCTGGTTATAAATATTGCCCCAGCCAGGCACAAGAGCACTGTACTTTGCACAGCTTTTTTTTAATGACATTTATTTCAACAGTTCTTCCCTGCTTCTTAGTAGAAGGATTATTGTCTCTACTATAAAGCCAGTAGGTCTGGGCTTTCCTCTAGTGTGGCTAGAATTATGTGCAGAACCTTTTATACAACTCTGGTGTGCCACATTGTGTGTGTGGTGGGGTGGCTGATCACTGTAGCAGAGTTTGAAATATCAGCATCTTATTTGCCTTGCTAGAAAGTAAAAATGCAAAGTAGTGAGCTGTGTTCACAAGGCTTTAACAGATAACTAACCTTATCCAGAACAGACAAGAAAGGAATGGGAATAAATGGATTTTAATTGATTAAAACGGAGTCTAGAACATCATTCGTTGAAGAGGAGACTTTTTGATGTTATATCAAAATAGAAAAGGCAATGATAATAATAACATGTGTGGAGTTCTTAATTCTGTTCTTCATTGGATCTGCAGTGGAGGGCATCTTTGAATGAACAGAAAGAAAGACCAATCAATCAGATTGGAGGTGGGAGGAACGTTTGCTGACAACTGTGTATTGGGATATGCTACAGTAACAAGGCATCTCAGAAGAAACCTCCTGTATTGACAGCATCCACCAAAGGCAGCCCCTGGGCAGCTGAGGAAGGGCCAGAAGGGCTGTCACTCCCTACAGCTCCCCAGGCCACACAGGAAGAGCCAGGCCCCCATCAAAGCTGCCCTCCTGCTGTGTCTGAACTTTGACTTTATGGACTTTTACAAAGGGGTGAGTCTATGTAGCTTAAGGTTTTTATCTAAGACAATGAGCATTGTTAAATGGTAACTATCTTCCCAGTGGTAACAAGTGAAGCACATCTTAAAAATCGCCAAAATGCTGGCCTTTCCAACTTCTTCCTGTAGGTGTCGCCAGTAGCAAATAGCTCAGGATCCTTTCGAACCTGGCTGAAAGTGTTCAGAGATGGTTTGAGCTGATCTGAAAAACTCATGCTTCTCTGAAAAACTCATGCTTCGTTTGTTAGCACTCGGGGAAACCAATTTGGTCATTTATTGATACTCAACAGTGTAGGTGTCAACCTTCCTCAAAGATTCATCAACCTAGCAGCCAGCAGAGGAAGAGACAGCTTGAAGGAAATGAGAGGAGATACAGGGAAGAGAGGACAGGCTCCACACCCTTCCAGGACTGCGTACTGCCTACATGATCTTTGACCTTCTACATTCCCAGATAGCGAATGGATACCATGTGAAATACCTGGCAAAAGGTTAGAAGAAATGTCCCCTGTATCAAACTATGAGCACACCATCAGGAACACCTGTGCTTGTTGAAGTCATACATTCTTAAGCATCAGACCTGACGCATTGAATCAGAAGATCTGAGGGCAGCCAGGGAGCTAGCTAATTAACATTTATCAATGCTAGAAGTTTTTCTCTTGGGATAAACCATCTGCATGAGAGGTTTGTAAGTGAATCAACAAGACAGTTGCTCAAATACTAAAGGTGGAGCTGGAGGAGTACCTAAGGTGAGCATTAAAGGAGCAGGATGGGGAAATGAATGTGACCAAGAGTCATGGTGTAAAAGACATAGCATAAATAAAACGACAAAGATCAGCCCTGGCGGCGGGTGGAGCCACACGGGTGTTTCCAGAGAACCTCGGTTTTTCCACAAACCCCAGGCTCTGGCCTCTCGGACCATCCTTCTAAAACAAAGGTCTCTACAAGAAAATAGAAGGGGAACTTTGGTGGTATGAGAAAGCATCCATTGGCAGGGGAAAGGGGATAAGAGAATAATAGGAAAATACACACACACACACACACACACACACACACAAAATGAAACTTTAAGAATAAATACTTTATAAGAAGGATAAAGGTCTAACTCGGTTCTGAGCAGGTGATTTTCCTGTCATTTCCTGGCAGAGGCATTAGCTTTGGGCACAGACAAAGTTAAGCATGAGTCTGAAAATCACAACCTACTTGAGATGCCTCTACTAAACCTTCAATGTGGCACCAAGAGACACCAGGAACAGAGAAGAAACAGCCTCAAAATACAACCACCTGTCACACCAGTTCAAGGAGATCCAACAGGCATTCACATGGTCCATATATATGCATGCAGGCAAAACATTCATGCATATAAAATACAATATTAATATTGAAAAGTCAAGTAATATACTGTTGAAATATTAACATTAGAAATGCAAACACAGAAATAATACTTTTATACATTTTTAATTCTGGCAAGTCAATATTGAGACAGTCACACACACACACACACACACACACACACACACACACACACACTTCTATCCCTCACTCCATCATGGACAGAGAGCCCCATGATTAAGAGAATGGAAATGAAGTCCTGTGATTCCCAGCAGGAAAGAAAGATAGACTTTATGTAAATTAGTAAACTTCAAGATCCTCTCTAAAAGGTCCTTGGTTTCACTGTCCATTGACAGCTCAGCATCACGATCACCATCGCCACCTTCCAGGGTCTCGTCTTCCACTGCCTCCTCCCAGCAGGTCCCCAAGTACTAATCAAAAGACAGTCCCATAAGAAACCTAGATAACTTCAACTCTGTGTCCTGGTTCCTATTATTAGTACATTGAGGTTATTTAAAGCCATTTAGAGATGATAAGTTCAAAGCAAACTTACAACTCAACTCCAAAGTTCTCTGAATAATGAACAAAAAAAAAAAAAAATGTAGTCCCAGCAGTATAGAATAAATCTAGGATGATGTCATCCTTATCTCAGGTAAGGCTTCTCTGGTTATAGATCAATCTGACAATTAGAGGCACTCCCATGAGAGCCAAAGAGCAGAAAATATTTAAATGGCCAGTATTCTCCAAGGCAATTATCTCAATTACAGTCAAATCAAGTGCAAAAATTCCTTCTCAGAGGAGCCTCCCGGACAAATTCTTAACATTATTTAAATGCAAACATCCTAAAGACTAAAAGCTATTCTCTAACATAGTTAAGGTATATGAAAGTAAAACACCATTAAGTTTAAACAATTTCTAGATGATGTCAGATATTGCGTCCCCCTCTTTTGAGACAGAGTCCCTGGATGGCCTGGGTCTTACTACATAGAACAGACTGCCCTCAAACTCACAGATATACACCTGCCTCCACCTCCTGAGTGGCAGGATTAAGGGTGTGCACCAACACGCCCAATTAAATGATAGTACGCGATTGAACTCAAAAATACAAATTTTTTTCTATGAATTATTACAATTTTAGATTATCAGCATGCTGTTAGAAGCATTCATAAAGGACACTGGCTTCCACCAATTTAATACATTTAATATTTATATGTCTGTTTGTCTCTTACTGATTATATTTATCTGGAGAACAGATTGCTACCATGACCAATCTCATGTCCTATATTTCCATAGCATTCATGACTCATCTGAGATATGTCCTGAAAATCAATGAAGTACTAGGAACATATCAAGCATCACGATGCTAAAGTTGCTTATATCCTGGCTGTTCTCTTTCAGAGGAAAAGAAAGAAACTAGCAGTGACACAACGGCTCTCAATAAAGAAAGGTGAGGGAATAGAGTGTCAGAAAGCGAGTCAGTCGTTTTGGACAGGGTTGACCAGGAAATCCTTACTAACAAGGTGACAATTGAGCAGGTTG
Source organism: Phodopus roborovskii (assembly GCF_943737965.1). NCBI lineage: Eukaryota > Metazoa > Chordata > Mammalia > Rodentia > Cricetidae > Phodopus > Phodopus roborovskii. Next base: position 27,542,998 of record NW_026126460.1, on the reverse strand, counting down.
TCAGGTACAACTTGTGGTGACCTGAAGAAAGGGACTCCAGCAAGTGCAACAGGCACACCCAAAGTCCGAAGGCATGCATCTGCCTGCCTTGGCAGTGTTTTGACCCTATGAGGGCCCCATGGGTGGGCTGCAGTCAGGAGACAGGCCTTATTGCTCCCATCAGCCACTTCCTCTTCTGGTCTCTAGTTCCTCACTGGAAAAAGTGAAGATTAGGACCAGGCAGCTGTTCCTTCAATAACGGCTCTACTTTCCACAGCATCATTCCATTGCTTCCCAATGTGTCAACAGAGGCTCTGAGGAACGTCCTAAAGAAGGAGCCTGGACAACACCAACTCCATGACTTTGATTATTAATTGAACTTGGGCCACTGAAAACACTTTTAAGAAACTGTGAGCTTAAAGAGCAAACTTGTGTCTCTACCCTACAGCCCTCTGAATAGTAAGAACTCTTAACAACCCAGCAGCCCAATTTTCCAGCTCATTGCTCTGTGGTTTAAGATGGACAGGGGAGAGAGCAGACTTCTTTTTAGCAACAGAACGTCTCTCAGCTACACAGCGCTATGTGGAACGTGTATAAACATGACCAACAAAACCAAAGATTGCCGGGCAAAAGAAGCACATGTGAATTAGTCCCAGGGTCAGCCTGGACTCCATGTGCTACCAGTCAGCGTCTTCTCCACATACGGTAGTCACGCTGCCCTCTAGTGGTATTTTAAAGGGGATGAAAAGGCAAAAGCACTACAGAGCCCTCTTCCTTCAAACATTTAACTGTAAGTGGCATGCGAAGTGAGGACCCGAGGCAGGCAACTCCACCCTCGGAGACCTGGTTAGAACGAAGGGAAATGTGAGGTTGGGCTGTGTTGCATGAGAGGACCTATTTTCAATAAGTAAAATAAGGAACAAATAAATGAATAAATAAATAAAATAAAGAATTGAAATTTTGGTCCTAACCTCTAACCCTACAAGTCCCAGTGAGTTAGCAGCTAGGAATGGAGCCAACAACTGATGTTGAAACAAGCCCACCAGATGAAGAAGCAAAATCCCAACTCAACTTTTCACAAACTGCCAGGGGTAGACATTTTTGTGGCATACTCAATGTAGAGGAGAAATAATCGTGGAGACTGCCTGTTGGGAAGCAAAATGTTAAAAAAAAAAAAAAAAAAAAAAAAAAAAGATTTCTATACTTAGCATTTGTTCATCAGTTTTTGCCTTGTAAATTGCTTTCAGGCTCAAAACGAGTTATATCTATTCCAATAACACTCCAAGAACAGTTTCTTTGCCAAGAGAAAATTCTAGAAGAAACCTAACGAATGATATAGCTTAGATTTTTGAGAGTCCTCCAAAAGCTCATGTGTACAAGCCTTCATCCCCAGCCAGTGTTGCTGTTGGGAGACCGTGTGGAATTTTTAAAAAGTGAGGCCTAGCCCAGCAAGGTCTTGGTTCCCTCTCACTGACACTGAGCTAAATGAGACAGAAACATCACAAGTTCAAGGCCAGCCTGAACTGAATGTTACAATGTTTTTGTTTTTTTTTCTCTCCTCTCTCTCATTTAAAAAAAAATGTTTAGAGAGTGTGGGCTGGTAGGCTTAAAGGGCTTTGTAGGACCTTAAGGTCCTTACTCTTCTTCTAATCTTTCACTCCCCGCCCTTTGCTAAGTGGTTTTGTTCCACTATATGCTTCTGCCATGTTGTTCTGCCTCAACACAGGCTCTGCCAAGGCATCAGGCCAATCTGTGGACCAACATCAGTCCTTCCCCCTACCAGATGATTGCTCCTGTGACGTTAACCCAGGGCTTTCACGGGCTAAGAGCAAATGCTCTAACACTGAGCTAATTCCCAGCCCCAGCTCTCTTTTCTGTAAAGTAAATTTTCTGTAATGATAATGCCCGTTGTGCAAAACAGATTTTGTATTGAAAGAATTCTACACGACTAATTTATATGTAGCACTTGAGCAGGATGTTATTTTCAGTAAAATTCTTTGTTCTGACCAAGCCATGGCACAGTTCCTTTGACTGTGACATAAAAAGATGGAATACAAGTGCAGGGTTGAGTCAGAGCAAGCCCATACAACCACCTGACAATCAGCTCCCCTCCCTCCCTCCCTTCCTTCCATCTATCTTCTCTTCCTTACCTCCTTCTATCCATTTTCCTCCCTCCCTCCCTTCATCCCTGCTTCCCTTCCTTCCTTCCTTCTTTCCCTCCTTCCCTCTCTTCACTCATAACTCCTTCCCTTCCCCAAAGGGTCTCTGAATGTCAAACACCCCATGTGCATGCAGGCCCCTCTGGTGGATGAAAACATAAACTGTCAAAGACATCCAGCATCATCAGCCCCCCACACAGAGACACCTTCATTCTTAGGGCACACAAGTCTCCCCAAAAACATCATGGAAAGCATTAGCAGTAAATATTGGTATCTCAGGTGCAAAATCAGTATGAACTAAATTTACAAATAGAGCAATGACTATAAAGGAGTTCACAGCTTTTTATTTGGCACCTGAACAAGTCAGGCAACTCCTTATCCTCTCTGCATTTTATACAATAAGCGATTATCAAGACTTGCACTTCAGTCATCTATAAAAACATCTAACCTTTCAAACATCCACATGGGGTTCAGCCAATATGCATTACCTAACCGAAGATATTTATGGGTAGCTACAAAAACAAATGAAAAATTTCACCCCATATATAAATAAAGATGCACCTGTTATATTTCTCTAGAAATAATGAAAGTATAGAAATGGAAAAACAGGGCAGTGCAAATCTAACTGAAAAGCATTTGGGGGATGAGGGGGATATTGAAAATGGGGCCTCACACATGCTAGGCAGGCAATTTACCCCTGAACAGCATTGCCATTTAATGTAAGGTTAATCACATATTTTGTGCAAATCATTAAAAAAATCAAATTAGAGGTATTAAATCTGTGTTCATTCCCTAAGTGTCTATAATGGAGTACCACAAATTGGTTGGATCAAGGAATTTATTATGTGATAGCACTAAAGATTAAAAGTCAAAGATGTAGGGTCACAGGGCCTTTGAATCCAGAGGCTTCCTGCTTCTGATTCCTGGCAGTCTTTGGTGTCCTTTGACTTGTAATCATGTCACTCCTGCCTCTATATCCATCTACACATGGTGGTCTTTTCACTTTGTGTGTCTACAGCTGTCTCTTCTACATTTCTTGGTGTTTGATTAAAAATACTAGTCATTGGAATGTAAAAAATAAATTAATAAAAAAAGAATGCTGCTCATTGGTTAATGATTAACTCCACTGAAGTAGGGACTTACTCTTAACTAATTATGTCTGCTGTGGCATTATTTTCAAAAGGTCAGATCTGGGACATAGAGAATTAGTACTTCAACATATTTTTATGGGAGACATAGTCAACTGAAGCTGGTCCAGCCTGGCAACACATTCATTAATCTCAGCTACCTGAGGATGAAAATTTGCTGTTTGAATTTTCTTCACGGTTATAATTTTTCCATTGACTTTTTAAAGAGAGGAAAATGCCTCAGGATTAGGAACAGAGTCCTAAGGAAGGACTGTTTGCATCTCTTATGTACAATTTTCTGCTCCATTTGATTTTAGATAGACCATGTAATAAAGAAATATCAATGTTGCGAAAGTCTTCCTAAAGAGCCATTAGTTTTCCACAGGTCAGAATAAGCATTCTTCAGTTCAGAGAGTCTGTGCCCATAGGCAGAACCCTTCAGACCAAATGAGCCCATGCTGACTGTCTTTTGATAGCTAATGAATACACCAGTCACCCTCCTAACACAGGTACAGAAACCCCACATAGACAGGATGTGCTACACCAGTGTCCCCACATAATCTTTCACAGTACACATATTCCCTTGTGGTCAAGTAGATTTCCTAATCTAGTAAAATCCACAAACCCAGGCACTTTGAGTTAGACAGCTTTGTTAAGTGGGCTCCCAACCTTAAAGTGGAACACTGAGATTTATAGTATCAAATCCTGAAGCTACTGGGATGAGTGAGGACTGAGAAGACAGCTTAGTGTGCAAGCGTGAGGACCTGAGTTAGGATGCCCAGTACTCACACCAAAATTGGGTGTGGCAGTGCACACCTATCACCCCAGTGCCCAGAGGGGCCGAGAAAAGGGAATCCCAGGGCAGACTGCCCAGCCAGTGTTGCCTAAAGACTGAATTTCTATTTTTATGAGAACAGTATTGATGGGAGATGTCATTCTGTAAATATGTTTCTCTTATTGGTTAATGAATAAAGTACTGTTGGCAAATAGGAAGGCAAGGAGGATTCTGGGAGATGTAGTAGAGAGAGTCAAGATGTAGGGACTGGGAGAAGAGGTTTGGACCCTCTCTCCAGTAAGATAAGACCACGTGAAAACACTTAGATTAATAGAAATGGGTTAATATTTAAGATAGAGCTAGCCTATAAGAAATACTAGTAACTGGCCAACAGCTTTATATCTAATACAGCATCTCTGTGTGTTATTTGGGGCTGGCGCTGATGTGGGACCAGGCTGGCTGGGAAAACTGCTCATAACACAGTATCCAAGAAAGCACCTGACATTGACCTCACCTTCTGAATCCACACACATGAGAAAGCACACCTCTATATGCACATATACCACACATACAAAAGGAAAGAAAGGAAGAAAGGAAGGAGGAAGGAGGGAATAAAAGAAAGAGAGGGAGTGAGGGAGAGAAGGAGGGAGGAAAAGAAAGAAGAAATGGAGGAAGGAAGGAGAGAAAGAAGAAAGGGGTTGATGGTGGATAGTATCTGTCCATGCCTCTAGGATACATATGATGAATCAGACACCGTGCTATTCCTGGGGAACAAAGCTTATCCATGCTCTCAATGAGCTTTCCAACTAACACAAAGATATGTATATTGAAATGGTAATGCCTTCTAAAGGCTTCCATAGCACAGCTATGTTACTGAAGGTATAGAGTGTGCCAGGCGGTGCTCTGAGATGTGTTAACATACATAGTCCTCATGGCATGTTACCATCTCTGCTTTACAGATGAGGAATCAGGTTCTGAGAGAGTTGGACAGCTGCTGACGGTCCACTTGTGCAAGTGGCAGAGATGGCTTTGGGCCTGACTGGCTGGCTGGAGTCCTAGCAGTAAGATCTTATAGGGACAGAAAGAGCTGAGTGAGAGCATCGGAGTGGGAGGAGCTGCAATGGGTCAGGGAGGCTCCAGGAAGTAGTCAAGGACCGAGTGGTGATGTTTCTCCTGGACGGAGTGCCATCATTCTCCATTCAGCCAGCCAGCAGAGGCCTGTTACTGTAACCTCTCGATTCTCAGTACTATTAGAGACAGGATAAAACAGGAGTGAGGGCTAAGCAGCAAGCTAGAAAACTAGTTTTTTTTAAAAAAAAAAAAACATTTATTTATGTGCATTTGCATATGTGCATGTGTATGCGTGTATATGTATGTGCATGCATACAGGTGTGTCTTCAGAGGCCAGGGAAAGTATTGGATCCTCTAGAGTTGGAGTTACTGAAGGCTGTGAGGTGCCTGACATGGGTGCTGGGAACTGAACTTGGGTCTTCTGCGAAAGTAGCAAGTGCTCTTAATCACTGATGGCTCTAAATGACAAATGACTACGGGGTCTATCTGCTTTGTAAATTATTACACCAAAAAGCTTTTTATTCACATTGAAAGACCATTAAAATAAGTTTCTGTGTCATGGACAGCAACATGTTAATGAGCTCCTGGAAGTTATAGGAAACCCATGCTTACTTAGTGAAGTCTGTGGATGCCCATTTCCTGTGTAAAATCTCCCAAGTACCTTCGTGGACTAAGACTTCTCCATCAGAAGACATACCTAAGATAAAATTGACTTATTGACCATATTTAAAAGTTATCTTTCCTGAGCCTGGTGGTAGTGGCACATCACCTTTAAATCCAGCAGCACTTGGGAAGCAGAGGTAGGCAATCTCTATGGGTTCGAGGCCAGCCTTGTCTAAAGAGTGAGTTCCAGGGCAGGTTCCAAAGCTACAGAGAACCCTGTCTCCAAAAACCAAAAGATAAAAAAAATAAAATAGTTATCTTTCCCTCCTCTTTCTCCCTCCCAAACCTCCCCCCCACACACCCACACAAGCACATGCATATACACCCGCATACATTGAATGAAATAATAATGCCTTCCAAAGGCTTCCAAAGCACAGCTATATCACTGATGGTAACACAGAGTCATCATTTTCATCACTGAACAAGAAATCCAAAATCAAAGGCCCATCTTCCTGGAATGTGCTGCCATTGTTTCAATGATGTTTTTCATTTTTATGAGTGAAAAACAAAAGGCACATGAAGATGGAAATGCATATTTCATAACATGAAACCCATTTGATTGATGGCCAGTCTTCCTGATTGCTACATTTTCTTTTCTGTGTCATTTTAACAAATGTGAATTGTTAGTGCAGTTAATCGACCCATTCCTGGGGTCCTTTCTCACTATACTTCTCTGTTTATGGCCAATGGGATGGATCAGTGGGTAAAAGTGTTTGCTATGCTAGCTTGGTAACCTGAACTGGGTGGGAGGAGAGAGTGGACTCCACAGGTATTCTCCACATGTAAATCATGGCCAGAGCATGTGTGCAGACACATCACCATCCATTTATTTGGATTTTTCTCCATGATAAAACCATTAGATCCATTTGCCATATTGTATTTATCAGGATCAAATAAAAACATGAGCCTCCATGTGAGTTAACTGACAGGATCGTCCTACATTCTAGCCTAATTGCCTATCTCACACTTTGGATGGGCTCAAAGTGCCTGCAATTCTTCCACTCTCTGAAATGAACAAATGAGCCTTAACAGAGTCTCTGCACCAATCATGTAAAAATAGCAGCTCTAGGGAAGAAGACAACTCAGGTGATAAAATTAAAGGGCCTGAGTTCCAGTCCCAGAACCCACTTGCACATGAAACCCTTGCTTGGAAAATCAGAGACCAAAGTATCTCTGGGGTTTGCTGGCCAGCAATCCCAGCAGAAACAGCAGTATCTTGGCCAAATTAAATACCCTGTCTGAAAAGTAAGGTGGGCAGCTCCTGAGGAACAATATCCAAAGTTGCCACATGGTCTCCTCACAAATACACACACACACCTATGTGTGCACATGCACACATACAAAATAAAAAACAATAAAAACCTCTACCCCTCTACTTTTTAACTGCAATAAAAATGAGCTAGGTAAAAAACCAACCTTGCTTCATCATTTAAGTATAGAAAGTGATACTATGGTTGTCATTTACTATCATTAACCCAAAATAAATTTGTTCCTACCTAAGGGTATGAACTATTTATTATCTGGCCTTGTATAGATCTTGGCTTTTGAATTCTATCTGGTGGGTTGCCCAATAGCATTTTTAAATCACGGAATAAACAGAAATAGATGAAATGGGATGGGCTAGGACAGAATGGAGTCTTTATACAATGAAATATACAATGAAATCAGATGGTAAGGATATATTTACCTTTACAAAAATTCTGTTTACACACATACACATGTACTGTCACTATGTACATTCCCCTCCCTCCCCCCAGACCGTACCCAAGGAGAGTCACCAATTCCTCTCAGAGCAGCTGTATCACTTCAATCCAGGCAGCTTAAATAATATACTTTCATTATTACTTAACTCTCCGCCTTGCAGATGTTCAAGTTTGTCGCCTTGGATTTAAGAAAACTATTCTCTAGTCCCAGCTTCCCCATTCCCAGACATATCTGAGTACCTGTGAGAATAGAGGTAATTCAGACTGGCCTCCCACAGCCTCCCTTCATCTCCTCTCCACAGCCAGGTTGTTGGACCACACCACATGCATAACTTTCTTTCTAGCCTCTCATGCATCTCACATTTGTATCCCACTCTCATTGATAAGGACCAATAACACAGCTCTTCCTAAGACTCGGTGGGTGACCTTTGATCACACTGCCAGTTGTCGCAGATGAGTACAGTAAGGGGAAAGACTCCACTCGACAGGGTGGGACAGATAGAAGAGCATGTTTGTGCATCATGCCGCTTGTCGCTTTCTCTCCCTTGAGTCTGCTGGTGACTTCTTCAACCTTAGTAGCTTGCAGCTGGGTAACTGATACACGTTTTTTATCTAGCAGGAAACAGCTGGAGACACTGAGTGACCTTGAGAAGCTCTCTGGGGATGGAGGATTTCCAGCTCACTGCTGGATTCACTCTTCGAGCCCCTCGTGGGTTCAGCTTGGTCAAATGTCCAGCACAAACGCCGTGTTTGTAGAGGTTAGGAGTTTACATATTTGCCTGTACTTTTCTTCTACTTCCAGGAATGCGTTTTGTCACCCTTGAAATGTTTTCCCAAAGAGTGTGAGGTATGAGGAAGGAGAGTCGGGCACAGAAACAGTACCGTGAGCGGATGCACACACACAGCGCTCTAAAGGAGGAGAAGGCAGAGGTGGGAAGCACCTTTGAAGCTACCCCAAAGAATGCATTTGTGTTTTCCTCACATCAAATGGGACTTTGAAGTTATTTATTGTAATGTTGGATTGGCCCACACCCACCAAGTTATTGATGTCTTCAGGGCCCATTGTTGACTTGGTGCTCTGGTTTTCCTTTCTGAACCATTTGACTCCTAAAATCCCATTTTAGGATCCATTTCATACTAAACACGTTGGCATTTTTAAAGCCTGGATTTAGGGGACAAGCAAAGAATCTCCCATTCACATAACATGCTCTCGTCTCTGGGGAATACGTAGGAAAGGTGGGCTTTTCAGAAGAGTAGCTCGCTAAAACCTTTTGAGTCAAGTACTTCTTCATCTCTTTGTAATACCAAAGACCCTGATTAGTGCAAAATTTTTAAGCAAAACCAAATAGGCTGCTTGGGCTTCATACATTGGGCCCCATTTTTAAGAAAGAAAGCTGGAACTATAGAAGAACTAACAAGTGCCTGCTCGACTCATAGCCAGGGGCACATTTTGAGCAAATCTAGAGTGCATATTGTAAAATGAGTTTGTCCTAGGGAGGTGTCATGTAGCTGCATGTGTTCCCAAACATGTGCCCCGTCAGAAATGAAATCAGTGTCTCTTACCCTCACATACTGGCATTCATGCTGGAGAAGCCTTTGTCATGAGAGCTGTTTCCTGTCCTGAGAGAGGAAGGGCCTTATCATCAGCCCCCAAGACCACTGCATGCCGACATGTGCCCAGTCCTGACAACCAGTGTGTCTTCAGATAGCATCATGGGAAGGAAAAAAGAATTCAACTGAGAACCATGATATTAAAGTTAGGGTGATACTGGAGTTAAAGATGTTTTAAATTATCCTTATTATTGTATGATAAAGCTATAAATCAATCTATCAAATTCTTCAGCACCAAGATGAGGGGGGATTTTGTTCATTTGTTGTTTTGCAATTGCTGTTTCCCTGTATTATTACCATTGTCATTATTAGTGTGTTAGTGTGTGTGTGCGTGCGTGTGCGTGTGTGTGTGTGTGTGTGTGTGTGACATGTACAACATACATGAAAAAGTCAGAGGACAAAACTTTGGAGAGGAAGTCCCTGCCTCCCACCTTACTGAGGCAGGGTCTCTCTTGTTCCTGCCACTCTGCCTGCTCCACACTAGCTGGCCCAGAAACTTTAAAGCAAGTTTCCTGTCTCTGCCTGCCTCTCAGCTCGCTGTAAGAGTGCTGGCATTGGGCTGAAGGGATGGCTCAGCAGATAAGAGCACTAGGTGCTCTGCCAGAGGACCCAGGTTTGACCCCCACCAGTGTCCACATGGTAGTTCACAACCATCTACACCTAGAATTCTGATGCCTCACTCACACATGCACATTGTGCAAAGACATATATGCAAGAAAACACTCGTGAAGATAAAAAGTTAAAATAAATAAATATAATCTTTAAAAGAGTGCTGAAATTACAGCACTCTTTCTATGAGTTCTGGGGATCAAGTTTAGGTCATCAGGGTATGGCAAGTACTTTTACAGCCTGAACTATCTTCTGGGCTCTGTTTTTTATCTAAGAGGGTCTTTCTCTGTAGCACTGATTGTCCTTGAGCTCGTAGCCCTGCTATTTCAGCCTTGCAAATTCTGGGATTATAGTTGTATGATAGCATGACAAGCTTAGGCACGATGGTTTTGAAAAGCAAGGACTCTAAAGTCTACCAATGGCGTCCTGTCCCATAAAGAAGCTGAGAGTCATTGCTAGATGAATAAATGAACAAAGCAGAGAAGAAAACTATAGCAAAACACGCAGAGAGAATTCTTGAAAGCAGTTCTTCAGGGAACTTGAGGGCATCTCATTAAACATCACAGGCAAACGGAGAGATGCCATCTTTGCTAGACTGCCAATAATGGCGGAAGAATGAATGGGTCCTGGTCAGAAGGAGAGAACATTACAGAGTAGGAAAGTCTAGCCTGAAGATGTAGGCTATGGCACGAAAACACCAAGTGTTCCTGGTTCCCATTCACACCCTCTGTGTGGTATTGTCCAAACAGGGTATTTCTCTTTGCCCACAAGCTCTAGGGGCCCCACCCTGAGCCAGAACACAGCTGTGGAATGTGCCCTTATCAGCTCTTTCTGGCAACTGGCCTCCACACTGGAATAGTTTCCTGTCCATCCTCACAGAGCCTTTCCCCTCCATTGTCCAGCTTCCTCTACCAATTTTGTTTGCCTCTCCTTTTCCCCATGAAAGAAAATCCTGTTTCTCTTTGAAATACTTGTCAATTTCTCTGATGTGTTCATCTTACTGCAACAGCTTATCTTTCAAATAAAGCCTCTCCCTAAATCCAGATTTCCTTTTATTTGACACCAGATTTTGGAGCCTGAGTTTTATCATCTGCAAAGGGAAAGAACAAAGAAAAATAAACTGTGTTTCCACAGCCCCTTTCTAGCCTATGGATTTAGAGATACCAAATATTGTTGGTCTGTTTCAAACATAAAAAGAAAAAGATATGCACACTTCTCAGTACTGGATCAAGTGAGATAAATTAAGTGTGCTAGAGCATGGCTATAAGCCCAACTCTCAGGAAGTTAAGGCAGGAGGGTTACCAGTTTGATCCAGCCTAGGCAAACACTGCCACAAAAAAAAAAAAAAAAAAAAAAAAAAAAATTCACTGAATCACTATTCTTAACTGATGAGACCTCTCTCCAGGCAATGTCACTATCTATTCTTTTATATCATAGCTTAGAGGTAGCAAACCAGAAGGCATATATATATATATATATATATAGTTTAACAAGAAAGACTAATGCTGATTTCCCTTTTCTCCAGAGTAGCAGCCTTAGTACTTGCCTATGTGACTGTCAACTGAAATCTTCTACAACAGCCTTGGAGATCTTCTCCACAGCAGAGATAGGGCCCCCTACTTTTCATGTATTTTCCAATAAACACTTAGATGTTTCTGTGCTGGCTTTTTGACAGTCAAGTAAAATTGCCTGCATCATAGCAGCGGTGTAAGGATTTATTGTTTCCTCCTTTTAATTAGCTAAGTCTGAAGCAACAAGATATTCTTACTTATCCTTTCTGTCTCTCTGAAGAGCATTTTGTCATGTTTTGTTCAATACTGCCCACAGGAGACAATCAAGCTGTATTTCGTCTTTAGTCAGCTTTCTCGGAACTTAGTTAAGGTTACTCTAGGGTGGGGGTTGGAGAAACGAAGATACTCACAATTAATAATCAATTTAACCTTAATACTGAATTTAGTTTTGCTCCCAGTTTTCTTTACCTGCTTGAATGATCAGAACAAGGGTCAATCCAGATGAAATGGATAAAATCTGAGGTGCCTGTGACCTACCAAATTTAAATCAAGAGGCTGTAAGCAGCTTAAATAAATCTACAATGAGCATGGAGATGGTAAAGTGACAAAAAGCCTCCCAATGAAGAAATGTCCAGGACCAGATGGAGTCACAGCTGAACTCTGCCAAATTTTTCAGGAACTGACATCAACACTCCTCACACTAGTCCTTAAAACAGCAAGTCCTTAAAACACTTCCAAACTCATTCTATGAGGCCGGTATTACTCTGATACCAAAACCAGATGAAGACACAACCAAAATGAATAAAGCCCAATTTCTCTGATAAACACAGACACAAAAATTCTCAATAAAATACTTGCAAACTGAATTCAATGCAACCTAAGAGCATCAAATCGGTCTCATACTAGGGACACAAAGATGGCATATGCGAAATAGTGTTCTGTTGGGTACATGGTCTCTGCACTTTACCAGACACAGATGTCTCTGCTCAAAACTGCATGGGGTACACACAAGTTTATATGTGCAACATGTATTCTAGTGCAGTATATATTCTATTAGTATATGCTTTAATAATATGTACACAAACACATATTTTAAAAATCAGGTCTGTTGAGAGTTAATTTACATGCTGTACACTCACACTTTCTTATATATGAATTGAGAATGTGGAGACAACTTATGTCTAGCCATTGCTTCAAGGTAGCTAAAGAACTTTCCTTTCACCCCAAATGATGCCCTATTGTCTCTTTCCCATTAGCCTTTTCTCCCCACCCTGGCCCATGGCAACCGTTGGTTAGTTTTACATCCCTGTAGTTTGTTGTTTTAGAAGACCGCACAAATAGAATCATATCATACAACCCTTTAATTCTGGTTTCCCTCATTTTATAATGTCTTCAAAGAGATAATGTGGTATTGAGAAACATAAACTACGTGTAGTTAATGTGCTTTCTGCTTTGTGTGACCTTTTTCAAACACAAGTGAATAGTGTAAGACAGAGCCATGTGGTCATTCCCAGTGACATGATCCTCATTACAACTAGATAAATTTTCTCCCTAGTTGTAGCTGACATTCTATCTCATTAAAAACAAGTTTCAGAAACGTCTCTCCAGTCTTGCAGAAAAACAGTCAATGTTGCCAATCTCTATAAATATTCAATGTAAAATCTTTAGAACATTGAGTTGTTTTCTTTAAAAAAATACAAAAAGAAATAATTTCCAGTGATGCAATTTGCAACACCTAGACACTTTCTTTTACATCTGTTTTATCCTTATACTAGTCAATTCATGGAAAAACACCTTTATTTAAAACTGGCAGGCATGGTGGAATATATTTATAATCTCAGCATCTGAAAGGCTGAGGCAAGAGAAACATAAGTTTAAGGATAATCTGGGCTATATATTGAGGCCCTGCCTCAAAAAAATAAAAAAGGAAAGAAAGAAAACTGATATTCACATAGATTCAATATTTTTGATGGTATAACAAAGCTACTGTTACTTTCTAAAATGAAATGAAATTCCTAATTTATTTTCTGGCTTGCAAATTACTCTCCAGATTTTCACAAATTACTTTTGTATATAACAAGACTGTTAAAATTAGCAAAATTTGATTTTTAGCCTGTTTATTGATCGACACTTCAGAAACTTTTCATTTCGATAAATTTGAAATGCATAAAAGTTAGAGAGAACAGTGCAATGAACCCTCATGTTACAGCCTCCAAGTTTAGCAATAAGCTGTGTATGTCCAATTTTGTCCCATTAACATTCCATATTTCCATAGTAAATTATTCACCCTGTCCCTATAGTATACTAAAACAAAAACTGCTGTTAGTGTAGCAGCCCTCTTATTAATGCAACAAACATGTATGACCTGCTTAGTGAGGCTGCAGGTAGATTAGACGCTGCCTCCTAAAACACACTGTCTCTATGTGGTTTGGTGGTACATGCCATCCTATGGTGGTAAATCCCAATACTGAGAGGGAAAGAGGAAAGAGCACGGAAAGGTCAAGGCCAGCCTAGTCTATACGGTGAGCTCCAATTCAGCCAGCTCTGTATGGCAAGATCTTCTCTTAAAGGAGCCAGGAAAACCAAAAAGCCTATTCCTGTCCCACAGTGCCCTCAATGTGTGGGTGTGTCTTTCTCTACCCCAAATAAATAATGTCTACACAAATTATATAATGGTCCATTTTGTTTACACTTTCTAAGGTCTTTTGTGTTAATCATCTCCAGCTCTCTCTTGCGCTTCCTGCAAACCTGTTATATATGAATTAGAAATGGCTAATTCCTGAGAATAAGATAGGCAAGGGACTTGGTTAGGTTAATTAGAAGACTGGAAATGAGACTGAGGCATCAATCTGTAATGGCTACTGTTGTCGACATGGGAATGACCTGAGAGATGGCCATAGCTGTGAAAGATTACCTTGATTAGGGTAACTGAGGTAAGAAGACCCGCCTATGGCGGGTGGTGCCATTCCCTAGGCTGGGGTCCTGGACTATCTGAAATGGAGTAGCCATCATCTGTCTCTCTGCTTACCAATTATGGATGTGATGTGACCAGCTGCTTTAGGCTCCGGTTGCTTTGGCTTCTTTACCATGGTAAACTGTGCTCAGACTGTAAGTTCATAATAAATCCTTTCTCCCTGGAGTCATCTTTGTCAAGGTATTGTATTACAGCAACAATAACAAAATGTTACTAGGAGGCTGTATTTCTTTCTACATGATTCTATACCACCTGGTTTAAATGTCTTTTTATGACAAATTCGTATGTCCTGACTTTTCATCAAATGAAAGGCTGATGTATCAGCCAGGCAGTGAGGGACACATGCCTTTGATCCCAACACTTGGGAGGCAGAGGCAGGTGGATCTCTGTGAGTTCAAGGCCAGCCTGGCCTACAGAGCTAGTTCCAAGATAGCTGTGACTATTACAGACAAATCCTGTCTTGAAAAAACAAAAATAAAGTAAAATGTGAGGCCGAGGAATGAGATCTGTTATTTGACAGTAGAATTCAAGTTTTACTTTTGTATTTCTAATAATTTGAGAACTCCCCAGAAGCTTTATACTCCAAACTTAAAGCACATTGCTAAAAATCTCTCCTGTGTTTCTACCATGGCTTCTGGCATCTTCAGCTTTCCAAACAGCTTTCAATTAGGTTCTCCTAGTGAATGCTATTTTAAATGCCATCTCCTAGGACAAGATCAGAGAACAGTAAGTAAGCAAGCAAATAAAAATAGTCCAGAACATACAACAGAATTTCCCTAGAGTCCAAAAACAATATATGTTCTTGCAAATCCCTGGCTCTAAAATATTGATTTTGAGTGGGAATCTAATTAAGCATACATGAATTAAACTTTTAGAAACCAGAATATGGAACTTTATTGACTGGTGACTCCCAAATCCTATTCATAAATGCTCATTTATCATAAACTGCACTTACTAAATCCTGTGACTCTGATGCCAAGTGACACTTCAAAAAGGTTAGGATCTTAAAAAAGAAAAAAAAAGGAAAATAATAACTGAACTAGCAATTTGACATGACACAGAAATTTGTCAAACGGAAAGCTGCATGAAATAATCCAATCATTTTTCTCAACATTTCTCCAGCTGTTGTTACCACATTGGCTATTAGTGGATCGCGGACCTCCCAATTTAAAGATGAGCAAGGTGATTTTATTAAGACACTCAAGACATATCTTCAGAGATGATTGGGAGACAAGGAAAGAAACTTTTGAGAAAAGCTGAAAGAAGTAGATTTTCTATAGTCTAGAAAAGGCTGTGGAGTTATTTAGTAATAGTATTTAGATGCACAGTTCCTTACACATGGTACCCATTTATGCATTGTCTTTACTGAAGACCTGGGAAGTGCTGTCATATAGTGCTGACATAAATTTTCTCTGGAAATCTTAATTTATAGAAGCAGGTGAAATTCACAACTCTGCATCAAAGAAGGTATCAGAGGAGGTGGGCAAACAGCCAGCCACACATCTAAAAAAAAATGGGTTCATCGTTTAAAATGATCCTTTATCTGGGCGGCAATGGCTTATATCTTTAATCCCAGCGTTCGGAAGGCAGAGACTGGTGGACCTCTGTGATTTGGAGGCCAGAAGGTTCTACAGTGCAAATGCCAGGACAGCCAGAGTTACACAGAGAAACCCTGTAATTAACAATAATTTAAAAACAAACAAACACACACACACACACAAAAAACACCAAAAACCAAAACCAAACCAACCAACCAAACAAACAAAATGCTCCTTTAATTAGATAAGTAACATTCCAGTTTCCATGGTGTAACATTCTCTCCACTGTGAGACACTGGCTCTTGGGTTTCTCCAGCCCTCCCACTGAAGATCTCCATCCCTCTCACCCAGTTTTCAGAGAGACCCTTGGGAGCAATGAACAGATGGGACATCAAATCCCTCCATTACCCGGTAATCTCATTGCCTACATCCCTCCTCCCTAGGGGCTCTGGAAGTGTAAACTATGAACAGTGAGAGGTGTACATAAAGCAGACGGGGGTGGGGGGTGTCAGCTGTGTTTGGTGGCGCCTACATCTCACAAAACCCACAGCTCCACCTCTGCAACCCCAGCCATGCAGCACATGCTGTTCTCAGCTGCTCTGGGACCAGATAATGGACCCTGATTGCATCCTCCATTAGATTATCTGACTAGGATAACTGGTGCATTAGTCTACTTTAATTAGATAAAAAGAGAAATCACGAAAATGGGGTTTTAGTCGTAACTCCATAGAGCTCAGTAAGGGGGAAAGTGCTATCTATGGAAAGCAAAAAAGATGTGATTTATTTTAGGTGCGTGAAATGAGGATTTGCTTAGTTTGGACAGGCTCGTGTATAGAAAAGTTGAAGTTTTATTTTGTGACTATCTCTGTGTGTTATGTGTGTAAGCATGGGCTCTTGTGGTGATCAAAGGAAAACTTTCAGACGTAGATTTTCAGATTCCATAGTGTCTCTACAGCATTACCACTCAAGGCTAGCCAGCCTGCCTCCCCTAGGAGTACCGAGATTTCAGGTGCACACCATGGCATCCAGCTTTTTGTGTGGGCTCCAACTAGTGCTTTTATCCGCTGAACTATACCACCCGCCCAGGATTGATATTCATCATTTTATTCTTAATTGATATTTGCACTTTAAATTTTCATGCAAAGCCCTGGCTATCACTCAGAGGTTCTGGGTTCAGTCAACAACAAAAAGAAAGAAAATACTGTGTAGAGTGTTGTTATGTGATACATGTCTGTGATGTATAATGATCAGATAGAATAGAATAATTGGCACTACTAGTTCCTAGTATGTTGTCATTTCTGCATACTGGAAACCATTGAGCTCTTCTGTAGTGATCTGAAGTCCGTTTCCAACTGCAGTGGTCTTACTGCGCTGAGGGACATTAGAACTGCACACCCTCACATGTGCATTGGCGCCCTTTCTGCTCCCTGTACCATTCTTCTCCCAAAATGGTAAGTTCAGTATGTGTGGTGCCTGTAATACCAGAAGGTCTGGATAGCTCAAACAAGCACATTTCACAATAGTAAGCACACAGGCGGGTGTGGTCTGTCAGACTCAGGACCCACTACTTCAAGGCTATTCTAGTGTTTTGTTTCAAAACACAGCTGCAGTTAAAGACCAGGGTTTTGTTGTTGTTGTTGTTAAATGAAATAACTTTTGAGACATAATGGATGAATATTGCATACTAACTTCCTCCTCAACGCTTGCTCAGCCTGCTCCCTTGTACAACTCAGGACCTCCTGCCCCAGGGTGGTAACACACACACACTGGGTTGGGCCCTCCCACATCAATAATTGATCAAGAAAATGCCACCACAGGCCAGTCTTACAGAGGCGTTTTCTCAGATGAGGTACCCTCTTCCCAGATGACCCTAGTTTGTGCCAAGTTGACAAACCAACAAACACATGCATGTGTATGCAGTAGACATCTTCACAATCACTATTTAGTTTACCATTGTGCTTGCAAGAGAAAAACATTTTACCATCACTCTTTTAAGGTAAAAATTCTTTTAAAAAGTCCACTGTGCTGCGCTGCCCTTTCTCCGATCCCTCCGTGCACATGGCAGTACATGTTAAGCAAGCACTCCACTGATGAGCTACCCCCATCACCTTGCTTCCCAGTTTTGCTTTGTTTTGTATTTCAACACGTTCCTATTGAGTTCTGCAGTCCTGTCTGTCAACAGCATCACATGGGCTAATGCAGTCATTAGTCATCAGTGTTCATCTTACTGCATCAGTAGCGTCACTGCTGTGATCATGTTACTTGCAAGAGTTCCTTAATGGCTTCTAGGATAGCATGCAAACTGACTTCACTCCTTCACTGATGCTCCGTCTATCGCCTCTGCTGCCCTCTCCTTCTGAAACTTTTAGCCTTGGGAAGTCCTGATGTCCCCCTCTCTATGCATTGTTTGATGACACCCTTGTCTCTATGCCTGCACATCGATGACAAAGAAAGGCAGCTCAAGCCTTGACATTTACTCTTTCACAGTCTCTATAGATCCTTCTTCCCATGAGTACTGGGGCAGACTACCCCACCCTGTGATTTGTTTATCAGAGATAATTAACGTTTCAAGTGCAGCTGCTGAAAATTAAACTTCAGTCCTCAGCTGCTCATTCAGCATTTCCACCTCAGAATCTCCATCTTGCTCTTATACTTATTTATGCTGTATAAATAGAAGAACCATACATACATAGACTATAGATGTATACATTTGTATTATACACTATATGAATACACATACTCATTCTTATGGCTTCCTCTATAAATTTTGAACTGATTTGGCAACCCCCCCCCATAACCCATGGTAAAGAATCCCTTAAACTGCATCTCTTGCAGGTTGACCCCTGACAAGTATAGATTCAGTAGCAGTCATAGTTAGAGGAACAGCATCTTTAAAAATAGTTATCTGGACTATTCCTGAGTTCTCTGGAATTGATTAAGTAATTGAGCTATAGTTTTAAAGGTTCATCTTATTTTTTTAAATATATATGTATGGGGGAGGGTGCTGTGCATGCGAGTGCAAGTTCCACAAAGGCCAGAAAGAACATCCGATCCCCTGGAGCTGGAGTTACAGGAAGCAGTGTGGGAACCAAACTCAAGCCTCTTCAAGAGGAGTATGTGATCTTAACTACTGAACCATCTCTCTAGCCCCTAATCTGGATATATTCAAAATCACAAATGAATCTATAAATAAACTAGTGGTCATAGCATGAAGATATAGACATAACAAAATGTCACCAATGAATCTTCTAAACAACTATTATATTAGTTTCCTGGGATTGTCATGGCAAATTATAGAAACAGAGTCCTCCAAAACAGCAGAGACATTTGCCCACTGTGGTGTTATCAACATCTGGTATCAAGGTATTAGCAGGGCCATAATCTCTTGGGAGCCCAGAGGGATGTCCCTTCATTGGCTCTTCCTTGCATTTGATGGCTTCCAGAAATCCTGGGTATTTCTTAGCCTATAGGAATGTTTATCTCTTCCTCTTTCAAGTGTGGTTTTCTTCTCTGGATGTCTATGCTCAAGTTACCCTGTTCATACAAGGACACCACTGGTGTTGGATTTCTGCTCTTTCATTGTCTGATATCAACTCAACATCCATTTACAGTGCAAGTGTATCCATATATTTGCTATTTTGCATCATTTTTGTGAAACTCCGAAGTATGATAAAGTTTACTGGTCTTAACTGAACTGGGGGAAGGGGAAGAAAATGAGTTCAGGGCTTCAAATGCCCATGTTAAGTGTGACACTTATGACCTAAAAGCCAGCATCTGGCCTGGAAGAGCTCTTGCCACCTATAGCCAGAAAGCTAGATTTCTGAAGAACAAACCAGAATCTCATCTTGCAAGTGGTGGCTGAATTTCAGAGTGAACTGAACTCCAAATCTTTCAAAGCATCTCTGGTATGGAGAGGGCGCTCTCTGGGAAGGAATGGAATCATGAACATTGGAGTGAAGACATTCAAAGATCTCACTCAAGATGGAGGTATTTAACCACTACGTTCTGACAAAGATTTTAAAATCTTTGCAGTAGACTCAGTTCTTCTACTGCTCATGCTGTGGCTCTTAAATGTTTGGATCTTGATATCAACTAAGAGCTTTTGTGTGGAAGAGCTGGTCCACAGCCAATGACACTGATGACAGACAGGAGAAGTTTTAGGAGGTAGGGCATATCTGGAGAAAGTCAAGTCACTGACAGCACGCTGTTGAAAAGCACTGTGGTCTACAGGTATACCACCCTGAACGTGCTCAATCTTGTCTGATCTCGGAAAAGCATTGTGACCCTCTTTCTTTTCTTTCTCTCCTCCATCTTCTCTTCCCTGGGTGATGATGTGAGCAGTTTTGCTCCGGTACACACACTCCTCATTGTTCCTGCTCATCATAAGTTCAGGGCAACAGAGTCAGGTAACCATGAACTGCAACTCTGCAATACTGAGTGGAAAGAAATTGCTTCCTTTGTTTATCATAGGCACTTTGTCACCGTGGAATAAACTAATACAACTACCTAAGGAAGGGGGCCCTCTCTTACCTGGAAAGCATGCAGTGAGCTCCCCTAGGGCAGATGCTTTGCAAGGCCCTGTGGATTCTCTCCACACCCCCTGTTTGCTTGAGATCAATAACCACATTCCAGAGTAACAGGAGAGCAAGAATATGTGGTTCACAAGGTTCACGCCAGAATGTCTGCATTATTTCCTCTGTGCTGTACTATGTATCAAGGTTCATATATGTTAAGTTAGCATTGTATCACTCCGCCACCAGAAAACATGACCTTTTCCACATTAGGGACATAAATCTAAAGATTGTATATAGTCATTTATCTAAGGGTATGGGAGGGATCATTGTGTCAGAAACACATACTAGATCAGACCAAATACAGTTATAGATTACCACTTGCAGGCTCTAAATTGCAACTAGTTATTACAGCATATTCTTTTCTTATTCCTTCAGTAGAATATATTATACAAAAAGAAAGCTTTCAAAGTCCATATAGGCTTAGTCCTGGCATTGGTTTATAATATTTTTGCATTGATTCTAAATGTCATTTTTTGTTGATGCTTCTGCTGCTCTTCAAGAATTTCACATGTGACTACAGTAAAATATGATCATATCCACCCCCCCCCCATTTTCCCAACCAACTCCCTCACCTCATGTCCCAATTTCACGTCCTTTTTTCCTCTACCTTCCTCTCCCTCCACCCCTCCTCCTCTTCTCCCCTTCCTTCTTCTTCTTCATAACTCACTGAGACCATTTAGTACCTCCCATATGTGCATGAGCATGGGCCATCCACCAGAGCATGGGCAACCTACCAGTGGCTACGACAGGGAAAGAAATGATTCTCCTTCCCTAGCAGATATCAGCTACCAGCCACGCTCCTCGGTTAGGAGTAGGTTCCTCTGAGCTCACCTCCACCCGCATCTGCCTGCATTTTCTAATGCAGGTTGTGAAGATGTCATGTCGATTACCACAACTGTGGTGAGTTCACAGGTGTTGTAGCTATGTCACATCTGGTAGGAACGTTTCACAGCATCACCACTCCCAAGCTCCACATCTTACATTCTTTCCTCTCTCTGAGATGTTCCCTGAGCCATAGCATGGGGTAGGGGTGAGGCTAATGATAAGATCTCACATTTAAGGCCAATCACCCAGAGTCACTTGTGAATTTAAGTCTACATTGGGGGCTTGATAGGACACTCTGTTGCATGTATCAGAAGTCTGCCAGTAATGATATATGTTGGAAGCATGATTCAGGACAAGTCAATATTTCATTGATGGAAGGCCTGGTTTTTCAGAGAACTGACCACAGCTTCTCACGTGGCCCTTTCTAGGAATGCGATCACAGGAGGTGTCTCAAAAGTCTTTGTTCAGCAATAAAACATCTCTCAAATTTCAGACGATATGAACAGGGATTCATATTGTCGAACAGAACACCAAGGGAAAGATTTTGGAGGGATGTTTCTTTTTATTGGGAAAGTTGGAAGCTATTGTACAAGAAGTATAAATGAAATGGAGAAACGTACAGTGAAAGGAAAGGGGAAGATAAAACAAAGAGAAAATGGGAGACAAAGAACTCCATAGAGCCAAACACCAGGACCGCATTGAGAGGGGGTCAGAGTATGCAGAGTGGCATAGGACTCAGGCTCAGCAAAGGTTCCCCCCCCCCAGAGAAGGCTCCTAGCAGTTTGGATAGAGACTCTTCAGATGGAAAGACATGAAACACCAAAGACAGGAAAAGTCCACAACCAGAGGGAGATGTAAGAACAGACAGCCAAGGAAAGAGTGACAGCTGCTAGACATAGAAGCAAAAATTCTGGAAGGATCCTAGCAGCAACATTGCTTCTGGCAGCAACACTTCTGCTGACAACAGCCCTTCCCACAGCCACAGCCACAGCCACAGGAGCCACAGCCACAGGAGCGGCAGCAGGAGCGGCGGCAGCAGCAGACCATCACAGGCTTGCAGCAGCCACAGCAGCCACAGCAGCCACAGCCACCACAGCCACAACCACAGCCGCCACAGCCACAGCCACCACAGCCACAGCCACCACAGCCACAGCAACCACAGCAGCCTCCACAACATCCAACCCGATAGCACCTGCAGGTGGTACAACTGTTGCAGCCACCACAGCCACCGCAGCCACCGCAGCCACAGGAACCCATGGTGTCAGTAGGGAAGACTCAGGTGCAATGAGGAGAGAGACTCGGGAGAGGAGAGGGAGATGTGATGTTTCTTCTGCCAGGGAGCCCCTTAAGTAGCATCTTGGGAACGGGTAAAAGGAAGAATGGAGGACACATGACCTGTGGTCACTTCCTTGTGGAACAGCTGCTGTTTTCACAGCAGGGTCATCCAAGTTCTTCTTTGTTTACATCCCATGCACTTCACATGACCTAGCACACTTGCTAGCAGTGACTTTTCCTTTGTGAAGCTGTGTTAGAAGCAAGTCAGGAGATGCCGATGTGGAGGTGGGGAGGGGCGTTCACTTTCTCGGCAGCACACTGCATCTTTCGGATTTTGAGTGGCAGTTCAGTCGCTGGCGGGCATTTCTTGTTCCTTGCTCAATGCTTTCCTCCATCATCCATCTGAAATCTCCCTGCTCTCACAGGGAAAGACCAACTAGGGCCGTCCACATGGAACACAGTGTGTTTTAAAAGTTCTTGTGTCTTCTACACCATTTTATCTTTCTTCTCATCAAAGCAGCAACACTTTTTATGACTTTATGCGCTGAAGGCTATATTTAAAATCATTTATCATAAATGTGACTTTTTCCTTCTTAACTCATAAACTCCTTATAAATGTCTTGCCTTCCTCTCCGTGGGGGGGGGGGGAGGGAGATTCCTTCCTTGCCTGGTCCCATTCATCGCTCTGGATGTTGTTTCCATATGAACTTCAAATGCATCTCCCTAGCTCACACTCACCTTCAAGCACCAACTCCATCCATAATCAAGTCTCTACTCATCTTCCTGAGTCCTAAGAACACTGAAACACCTTCAGTGTCCATGCCCCAGACTTGTCAGAATTTCCCCTGCACTGAGACAAATGAATGCCTCCTGAAGTATCTTTATCTATACATCCACGAATAGGTGCGTGAGCCCTTGCTTTCTCTCACTTCGGTTTCCTCTGTCTCACCAAATTCAGTTCACTCCGCACGTCAACACCTTTTTTTTTTTTTTTTTTTTTTTTTCTTATAAAGGAAAAACATTTCATTTGGGTGGCTTACATTTTCAGAGGGTTAGTTCATTATCACCATAAAGGGACATGAGAGTGTGCAGGCAGATAGGGTGTTGGAGAAATAGCCCAGTCCTGCATTTTCACTTTCAAACGTAACCACACATCCCTCTAGTCCTCACCCATGGGCACATAGTCCAAGCTACCCCAACCTGAAGCTTTGTGAAAGCTCTCTCTGAACCAGATGTCACCTGGCGGTGCTGGGCTAGCTCACGGACAGCCAAATCAGTCCTACACATGCGTACCCTTCCTGTTGCTCCAATCCTTGAGGGGCAACGTTAGCAAGTGAGGGGGCAGGCTGTGAGCAGGGGGGTTCTTAATTAAAGGAAGGGTGGGGGTTTGCATGCTTCTGGGGATGTGAGTACTCTGTAGAACCCCCACATGCTGGAAAAACTCCTGTATGTTTGCATAAAGAAGAGCCAGCGTCCTTGCCTCTTGCTTGGTGAACAGCCCCTAGGCCTCACCGTGATGATAGCCATGTTCAGATCACCTCCCAATAAATTCCATTCTACCCTGAAGTAAAGTTCTCCGCTAATTTTTTCTCCGTGTATGTGCTACCATAACAATCCTACTGCTTAGAAAAGCCCCATGGCCAATTCTTCTGGAAGCATTGGTCAGGCGAGTAAGCATCAATGTGCTTTATACAGGTGGATTTCGATGCCACAATCAAAGATAAAAGTTAAGTCCTGATTCAAAGTGGAAGAGCAAAAGTTACATCACTATATTACGGATGGTTACAAAGCCAGAGTCTTGCATGTAACCCTGTCATTAAGGCCTGAGTGCCCCAAAGATAAATCACACTGCAATGCTTCCCATGCAGAGGTCATGATGTCCATTGCAGCACAGCTGACCCCACCGCTTGTGAAGAAGGCAATGGTGTTCGCACTTGGCAGTGACTTTGAATGTGCTCTTGTTTTCTCCTTCCCACTCTACAGACTTCCTGTGCAAGCCCTCTGAGGGTGAGGTGTATGCCTCACCATGAGGCATCTTGTGGACATCTCAGAAGCCCACAGGCCATGCATCCCAGGGGTTCCCTGAGGATGACTGTGGTCTGTAAGCCCCGCCCACAGCTCACAGAAGTACATGATTTGAGAGCTCTGGGAGAAAGTGGAAGGCTACCATCCTATGGACAGCATTGAATTCTTCCCAGAAATGTTAGGCCCTTTGGACTCATCATACTGGAGTGCTGTTTAGGAAGAGTAAACATAACTGAGATATGCAGAAGTCAAGTATATCTGAGAAGAGAGGTAAATAATAGCTGGTGAGATCCTCACACATACAGGAAGTCAGATGACAGTGAGGAAGTGGTCACATGCTCCCTGCTGGGCTCCCCAGCATTGGTACAAAAGGGGCTCCCCCAGCAGGAGGAGGCATCACATCTCCCTCTCCTCTCCTGAGTCTCTCTCCTCACTGCACCTGAGTCCTCTCTACTGACACCATGGGTTGCTGTGGCTGTGGAGGCTGTGGTGGCTGCGGCTGTGGCTGTGGCGGCTGTGGCTGTGGTGGCTGCGGCTGTGGCGGCTGCGGCTGTGGCTGTGGCGGCTGTGGCTGTGGTGGCTGCGGGTGCGGCTGTGGCGGCTGCGGCTGTGGCTGTGGCGGCTGTGGCTGTGGCGGCTGTGGCTGCTGTGGTTGCTGTGGCTGCTGTGGCTGCTGCAAGCCTGTGGTCTGCTGCTGCCGCCGCACCTGCTGCAGCTCCTGTGGCTGTGGCTCCTGTGGCTGTGGCTGTGGCTGTGGGAAGGGCTGTTGTCAGCAGAAGTGTTGCTGTCAGCAGAAGTGTGGCTGCAAGAAGTGTTGCTGCTAGGATGGCTGCTGGCCTCTGGGCTTCTGCTCCAGCCAACTGATAGAGGTGAGTCTGTCTGTCTGTTCATCTGTCTGTCTGCTCCTGTTGGGATTGTGAGTCACCAGCATGAAGCAGCTTATTGCCATTGCAACCTGACATTTCCATAGTTGTTATTATCCTGCCAACACTCAATAGTCACCAAACAAATAAATGAACCCAAGGCCTTCCCCATCAGTTGTCATTCAATCCTGACTATAGTAGATGTAGTCCGGGTAGGTTATGCTATGACTTCCTACAATGCCTCTAACTCTGCGCCAATGCCATGTTTCTCCGTTTCATTGCCATGTCTGTAATCACAAAGCTCTTCTTGCTCAATAAACTTCAGTAAATCCACCCCAAACAGCGACTCTTGTGTGTCATTTGATTTCCAGTCTCTAAACTGTTTCCCATAGAGTGAAACGAGTTCCATCTCAACACGTATGACAGTGTTAAATGTGCAAATGCAGCAGAGAGCCAGAGACGGGTAGAGTGATGCACATAGATGGGTGTGATGCTGATCCTAAGGGCGGTCTTCTGGTTGTTAGGGCAGACCCTTGCAGTGAGCCATGGCCCCAACTCAGAATCTTCCTTTTCATCCCTTCTACTGTCACGGTCTGGGAAGCTTTGTTCTTTCCCTTCCAGAGCATGCTGCCCCACCCCGGGCCTGAAGCTGCTGGGCCAAATCACTGTAATGGTCACTCTCTAGGTCAGCTTGCCTACATTTAGATTGGCCTGTGGGGAGGGATGGAGTCACCTCTGGATATGTCTGTGAGGATGTTTGCAGAGAGGATGAACAGGGGCCAGGGGAGAAGAATCCCCTCCAAATATGAGTGGAGCCATCCCATGATGTGGGGTCCAGATTGAACAAAAGCGAAAAAAGAAGAAAGCAGAGTGCCGCCAGTTTCCTTTCTCTACTTCCATCAAGTACCTGGGAGTAGCTGCTTGGGTCAGGGGTGTTTGTTTTCTCTCAATTTCCCCTCCTGCAAGTGCAAGGTGTTAGCAGACTTGGATACGATCTGCCTCGTGTCTGTACACGCCTTTCTTCCTCTACCGAACATCTCAGTCATGATGAATATATATATATATATATATGTGTGTGTGTGTGTGTGTGTGTGTGTGTGTGTGTGTGTGTGTGTGTATGTGTATGTATGTATGTATATATATCCATATCACTGTTCCTCACTGAAGGAAGGAAGTCAGGACAGGAACTCAAATAGGGCAGGAACCTGGAAGCAAGAGCTGATACAGAGGCCATGGAGGAGTGCTGCTTACTTTCTTGTTCCTCATAGCTTGCTCAACCTGCTTTCTCATAGTCCCCAGGAGCACCAGCCCAAGGATGGCCCCACCCACAATAGGCTGGGCCTTCCCCCACCAATCATTAATTAAGAAAATACTTTCAAACTGGTCTCAAGACAGAAAACTCTTCCACTGGTTGCTAGTTTACCTAGTAGTAGAAACTACCAAGCCATTGGATGGGGGAGAAAAGCATTAATGATCTTGCCCTGAGATAGATTGTATATGCTACGATACCAACTTGGAAGGAAAGCTGTGCCCACTGGTATAATAGTAGCACAATGTTTAGGGAAATAATCAATCATATTCTGCTTGAATTTGAGGACTACTTCACAGAACTAGGTGATAACACAACGTGACTTGACCGCTTAACTAATGGAGGCTCATCCACACCAATCAACACACTCATGACTTCTAAGAGGAAGGAAACTGACCACCAGCTCATCTCTGCAGTCTTAGTGTATTTGTTCTTAGCTGAATTGAACTCATTATTCTTTGCCTGAATCATTCCAGTGTTTCAGATTTACTAGTTGGGCTCCTGTTCTATGCCTGCTCAGAGTGACAGGGAAGACAAGTATAATGGGTGTAAGGAAGACATACTTAAGAAACTTGTATGTACTGACCCAAACTCATAGCCCAACCTCAACTGAGATGCCTGCCCTCCTTTTTAAAAAAAGAGTTATTATGTTTAATTAACATTTTTTCATTTATTTTACATCGTAATCACAGATTCCCCTCTCTTCTCTCCTCCCATTCTCTTCCTCTTCACACACTCACTCCCATCTACCCCCTTCCCCATCCACTCCTCCTTTGTCTCCGTTCAGAAAGGGGAAGGCCTCCCATGGGCTTGAAGAAAACATGCCATATCAAATTGAGTTAAGACCCAGAAGGGCAATGTAATCCAGCATGGAGAACAGGTTCCCAAAAGCCACCTAAGCACCAGGGACAGGTCCTGACCTCACTGCTAGGAGCCTTACAAACCGACCAAACTATACAACTGTCACACATATCCAGAGGGCCCAGGTCGGTTCCATGCAGGCTCTCTAACTGTTGGTTCAGAGTCCATGTGCTCCCACGAGCTCAGGTCAGCTGTCTCATGACCTTGACTCCACTAACTCATACAATCTCGCCCATACAACCCTCTCAGAAGAACTCCCAGAGTTCTCAGGAGGACTCCCAGAGCTCAGAGCTCAGCCCAGCCCTTGGATGCCTGCCATCCTTAAAGCTCCCTTTGAATGAAGAACAACTGTGTTGTGTGTAGTCTGTGCTGAAATGACCAGGGAACTGAAATGACTACAGGAAACTAGCAAAGAGGGAAGATTTGGGAACACATTGCTTTGTGCTTGAGGTGGGTATGGGTGATTTGGTCTTCCATTCCTATAACAAAAGAATCCAAAACACTCAACTTAGAGTAAAAGACCTAAGGTTGATTTTGGTTAAGTTTCAGAAATGTTATTTGACACTGGTTGCATTAAGTGTCATGTGACAAGATAGCTTCTACAAAAAAAATCTAAACTAAGATATTCCTGTTGGCTCACAGTGTCAGAGAATGGAATCAATGATTCTCAGTCCCAAGTATTGACAGAACGTGATGGTACAGGAAATATGTGGCACAAGAATGCTGTTACATTTTTATCCTATAAGGAAGAAGAGAAAGGAAAAAAAAAAAAGAGAGAGGCACTAGATTGGCATCTATCTGTCTGTCTGTCTGTCTGTCTGTCTGTCTTTGATCCATTTGGGCCCAAAGACGATGGGATGATTCCACCCACATTTAGGGTGATTATTCTCCCCTGACTCCAGTTCATCCCCTCTGCAAACATCCCAACATCCATATCCAGATTTCACTCCATCCCTCCCCCAGGCCAATCTAACATAGGCAAGCAGACCCAGAGAGTAACCATTATAATGATTCCTACCAAGGTGGTATCATAGCATATACAATCTATCTCAGGGCAAGATCATTAATGCTTTTCTCCCCCATCCAATGGCTTGGTAGTTTCTACTACTAGGTAAACTAGCAACCAGTGGAAGAGTTTTCTGTCTTGAGACCAGTTTGAAAGTATTTTCTTAATTAATGATTGGTGGGGGAAGGCCCAGCCTATTGTGGGTGGGGCCATCCTTGGGCTGGTGCTCCTGGGGACTATGAGAAAGCAGGTTGAGCAAGCTATGAGGAACAA
This sequence comes from Phodopus roborovskii, assembly GCF_943737965.1. NCBI lineage: Eukaryota > Metazoa > Chordata > Mammalia > Rodentia > Cricetidae > Phodopus > Phodopus roborovskii. Next base: position 27,514,267 of record NW_026126460.1, on the reverse strand, counting down.
GAAAGTAAGCAGCACTCCTCCATGGCCTCTGTATCAGCTCTTGCTTCCAGGTTCCTGCCCTATTTGAGTTCCTGTCCTGACTTCCTTCCTTCAGTGAGGAACAGTGATATGGATATATATACATACATACATACACATACACACACACACACACACACACACACACACATATATATATATATATATTCATCATGACTGAGATGTTCGGTAGAGGAAGAAAGGCGTGTACAGACACGAGGCAGATCGTATCCAAGTCTGCTAACACCTTGCACTTGCAGGAGGGGAAATTGAGAGAAAACAAACACCCCTGACCCAAGCAGCTACTCCCAGGTACTTGATGGAAGTAGAGAAAGGAAACTGGCGGCACTCTGCTTTCTTCTTTTTCGCTTTTGTTCAATCTGGACCCCACATCATGGGATGGCTCCACTCATATTTGGAGGGGATTCTTCTCCCCTGGCCCCTGTTCATCCTCTCTGCAAACATCCTCACAGACATATCCAGAGGTGACTCCATCCCTCCCCACAGGCCAATCTAAATGTAGGCAAGCTGACCTAGAGAGTGACCATTACAGTGATTTGGCCCAGCAGCTTCAGGCCCGGGGTGGGGGCAGCATGCTCTGGAAGGGAAAGAACAAAGCTTCCCAGACCGTGACAGTAGAAGGGATGAAAAGGAAGATTCTGAGTTGGGGCCATGGCTCACTGCAAGGGTCTGCCCTAACAACCAGAAGACCGCCCTTAGGATCAGCATCACACCCATCTATGTGCATCACTCTACCCGTCTCTGGCTCTCTGCTGCATTTGCACATTTAACACTGTCATACGTGTTGAGATGGAACTCGTTTCACTCTATGGGAAACAGTTTAGAGACTGGAAATCAAATGACACACAAGAGTCGCTGTTTGGGGTGGATTTACTGAAGTTTATTGAGCAAGAAGAGCTTTGTGATTACAGACATGGCAATGAAACGGAGAAACATGGCATTGGCGCAGAGTTAGAGGCATTGTAGGAAGTCATAGCATAACCTACCCGGACTACATCTACTATAGTCAGGATTGAATGACAACTGATGGGGAAGGCCTTGGGTTCATTTATTTGTTTGGTGACTATTGAGTGTTGGCAGGATAATAACAACTATGGAAATGTCAGGTTGCAATGGCAATAAGCTGCTTCATGCTGGTGACTCACAATCCCAACAGGAGCAGACAGACAGATGAACAGACAGACAGACTCACCTCTATCAGTTGGCTGGAGCAGAAGCCCAGAGGCCAGCAGCCATCCTAGCAGCAACACTTCTTGCAGCCACACTTCTGCTGACAGCAACACTTCTGCTGACAACAGCCCTTCCCACAGCCACAGCCACAGCCACAGGAGCCACAGCCACAGGAGCTGCAGCAGGTGCGGCGGCAGCAGCAGACCACAGGCTTGCAGCAGCCACAGCAGCCACAGCAACCACAGCAGCCACAGCCGCCACAGCCACAGCCACCACAGCCGCAGCCGCCACAGCCGCACCCGCAGCCACCACAGCCACAGCCGCCACAGCCACAGCCGCCACAGCCACAGCCACCACAGCCGCAGCCTCCACAGCCGCAGCCGCCACAGCCGCAGCCGCCACAGCCTCCACAGCCACAGCAACCCATGGTGTCAGTAGAGAGGACTCAGGTGCAGTGAGGAGAGAGACTCAGGAGAGGAGAGGGAGATGTGATGCCTCCTCCTGCTGGGGGAGCCCCTTATGTACCAATGCTGGGGAGCCCAGCAGGGAGCATGTGACCACTTCCTCACTGTCATCTGACTTCCTGTATGTGTGAGGATCTCACCAGCTATTATTTACCTCTCTTCTCAGATATACTTGACTTCTGCATATCTCAGTTATGTTTACTCTTCCTAAAACAGCACTCCAGTATGATGAGTCCAAAGGGCCTAACATTTCTGGGAAGAATTCAGTGCTCCAGGAACCTGACAATGCTGTCCATAGGATGGTAGCCTTCCACTTTCTCCCAGAGTTCTCAAATCATGTACTTCTGTGAGCTGTGGGCGGGGCTTACAGACCACAGTCATCCTCAGGGAACCCCTGGGATGCATGGCCTGTGGGCTTCTGAGATGTCCACAAGATGCCTCATGGTGAGGCATACACCTTACCCTCAGAGGGCTTGCACAGGAAGTCTGTAGAGTGGGAAGGAGAAAACAAGAGCACATTCAAAGTCACTGCCAAGTGTGAACACCATTGTCTTCTTCACAAGCGGTGGGGTCAGCTGGGCTGCAATGGACATCATGACCTCTGCATGGGAAGCATTGCAGTGTGATTTATCTATGGGGCGCTCAGATTTAATGACAATTTTCATAACCAAACAAAATCATTCTGGAATATGCATTTTGATGACATAATGATTTGGGGGCAGGAAGAAGCTTATTCCCCCCTGTGTTTCAATATTAAATATGGTTGAAAGATACACTGAGACCCTAACACGGGTGGGCTCTTCTGTCGTAGAACCTTTTCTTGCTGTTTTGCTTCTTAGAGAAATCAAGATTGGGCCACCAAGTGGGGCATAATGCAAGGACAACAGAATCACAGATGAGCCGATGGAGGTCAGCATTGAGTGAAAAGACATTTACTACAACGAGGTAAGGTGCATTGCTGCAAGTTGTGGTGGGGTTGGAGAATTAGCACAAGCAAGGTGACAGCAAGCATTTATACCAAAACCTCACAAACCCAAGTAAATGCTTTTCTCCAAGGAATATATGGACAAAGCCTTTCAGTTGAACCCTGAGAACTCACAGGCATCTGCAAGCATTGGTGAGGTCACCAAAGATCTTTCCTGTCTGTGGTGGCCATGATTCACTGCCCATGGCCTGTTTCCTGTGCCTGGTTAAGCTGTTCTGTGAAGATCTGAGCAAGAACAAAGGCTGCATGCTCTGTGGGCTCATTGGGTCTGTTCCTCTGTAACACTGTGCCCTTGGGTGGTTCACAAAGCTCGACTTGAGTAGAAGTGGAGATGTGTGGTCAGGTTCAAAGCTGCTGAAGAGCTGAGACAACGGATCTAATGGGAGAGTGGACACGGCAGTCAGAGAAAGGAAGGTTTCAGACAGGACTTTTAAGGATTGCCATACACGGCCTGTTTCGAGTGCTGGGGTGGAGAGTTGGTAATTCGGAGGGACGTTTGACTTGAGTGTGAAAGTGGGATACTGAATGTGCCTCAGAAGGACCAGGCAAAAAAGATGGAGTCCAGAATGAAATGCGGATGTATTTGGTGCTGAGGTATGAACTGACTTAGTGGAAAGGACCCACTCTACACTACTACTCTGCTCAGGTATTCATGTATAGAAATTAAATCCAAGCTTGTGGATTGGACCAGGAAGGGAGTTAGTTTAGTAACAGGAGGTGGGGGGGAGAGAAGAGAAGATTGTACCAGGTCACAGCTTAATGAGTTTAAAAGGGGGGGGGGATGATCATGTCATTTCCTGTAGTCTCTCTCTCTCTTTTAATTAAGTAGAGAGCATGCAAACTCACTGGGTAGCTAATGGTGCGAAAAATCACAGTAATGTAAATGTAACCATTTTTTGAAGAAAAATCTATTTAGATATTCCTAACTTGCCTTTTCCTTTGAGAGTTCTTATTATTACAGCATGGTGAGTTCAAACGGGTGATGAAGGGAAAGGCGTTGAGGAGGAACAGGGAGAGGCTGCTGACAGCCAGCCAGCCGAATGTCCACTTCCCTGCAAATCCGAAAGATGCAGTGTGCTGCCGAGAAAGTGAACGCCCCTCCCCACCTCCACATCGGCATCTCCTGACTTGCTTCTAACACAGCTTCACAAAGGAAAAGTCACTGCTAGCAAGTGTGCTAGGTCATGTGAAGTGCATGGGATGTAAACAAAGAAGAACTTGGATGACCCTGCTGTGAAAACAGCAGCTGTTCCACAAGGAAGTGACCACAGGTCATGTGTCCTCCATTCTTCCTTTTACCCGTTCCCAAGATGCTACTTAAGGGGCTCCCTGGCAGAAGAAACATCACATCTCCCTCTCCTCTCCCGAGTCTCTCTCCTCACTGCACCTGAGTCCTCCCTACTGACACCATGGGTTCCTGTGGCTGCGGTGGCTGTGGTGGCTGTGGTGGCTGCAACAGTTGTACCACCTGCAGGTGCTATCGGGTTGGATGTTGTGGAGGCTGCTGTGGTTGCTGTGGCTGTGGTGGCTGTGGCTGTGGTGGCTGTGGCTGTGGTGGCTGTGGTTGTGGCTGTGGTGGCTGTGGCTGTGGCGGCTGTGGTTGTGGCTGTGGTGGCTGTGGCTGCTGTGGCTGCTGTGGCTGCTGCAAGCCTGTGATGGTCTGCTGCTGCCGCCGCTCCTGCTGCCGCTCCTGTGGCTGTGGCTCCTGTGGCTGTGGCTGTGGCTGTGGGAAGGGCTGTTGTCAGCAGAAGTGTTGCTGCCAGCAGAAGTGTGGCTGCAAGAAGCAGTGTTGCTGCTAGGATGTCAGTTACTCTGTTTCTGGGTTGTGGCTACCAGGAAGCCAGGGCCTTTCCTCCAACCTCCGTATCAGCTGCCCTGTCCCCTGCCTGTCCTGATTTATCTCCCTGACTGTGGCTTTGCTTCTAGATCCTGAGTTCCCCTCTTCTCTGCTTTAGTGTTTCTAACCTCCCTATCTGAAGTGTTTTCTCTCCAGAAACAAGCAGCCAACTCCTGCAGGAGTCACTCCACTGTGCTCATTCAGAGCATGCTGTCAAATACTTTTTGATGTATAGAACTGCTTTCCTATTCATTTCCTGTCTCTACTCCTTTTCTTTATCCATACTTATCCAGTACTCTTTTTGTTCCGTAATAAAATACAAATGACCACTGAAAAATTCCATTGTCTCTTCCTAAAAGTTCTCCCAAATCCTCAGAAAAAGCCTTTGGTGGACACCAGTGGTGGCAGAGTGGCCAGCAGCCTTGAGGACAGCCCTCTTTCTTGTGCACTGCACAGTCCTGGTTGTCATCATAGTAGCGGGACTCAAGGATCTACTTCTCTTCCACCAGAGTTCCGTGTCTGTAGCACTTGTTACAGACCATATACGCGTCACTGTTACTAAAAATATCCAAGTAAGTCAACTTGAAGGACAGAAGAAACATTTAAGCTCACGAGTTCAGGGCTTTCAGCTCATGCTTGCCTGGCCCCATCCCGGAGGACTTGTATTGAGGCAAAATAGTATGGCAGGAAGCATTTGATGGGACAAATGCAGAGCCGATGGCCATTGGGTATAAAGTGGAGACAAGCAATAGGGGAAGCAGCTGGGAACAAGGACCCAGTCCCTTCAACTAGACCCCACTCATCTCCAACACCTCTCCATAGCCCATTAGTGCATTAACTCATTGATGAAATCAGAACCCTCAGGACCAAGCCCATCTCTGAATATTGCTGCATTGGGGACCAAGCCTTCACCATCTGAATCCCTAGAAGACAACTCAGCTCCAGATCGTGAAAGGCAAGTTCATGAATATATCCAAAATTTAGTTTTACACACACATACATACTGTACAGTTTTCCAGAAACATTGATTACTGAAATATAGGTAATACAATTATTTTCTTCATGTCTATCTATTGAGAACATTCACCCTTGGCCTGGAGGCCAGATGACAGGCTCGTTTTGTTTGATTTCCTATAACTTCAGCTATGATGTGCACTTAAAATTTTGACGCTGCCCCTTTAGCTTCCCCAGCTTTCTAACTACACATTAGTTCTGTGTGGAGTTCATCGCATCACTGCTGATGAGTAAAGCATCAACAGACCACACTGACCTTGCTAACTTCAGGGCTGAATGTACTGTGGGGAAGAAGCTGCTCTTCCTACAATGACTGCTCAACATCCTTCAGGGGTTTCTGTTTCAGATGATGCCAGCCGGAAGAGAGCACAAAGATGGTGGTGGTGGTGCAGGCCTTTAACTTCAGCACTTGGGAGGCAGAGGCAGGTGGATCTCTGTGAGTTCAAGGCCAGCCTGGTCTACTGAGCAAGTTCTAGGATAGCCTCCAAAGCTACAGAGAAACCCTGTCTCAAAAAAACAAAAACAAACAAACAAAACAACAACAACAAAAAGATTTTAAATCAGCAACAGCTCCCCATGTTATCAGGGTGATCTGGAATCACCTTTGTTCATCATAATGACATTATGAATTCTCTACTTCACAGCATACCCTGCCGCCATTTAAAATCGTGCACTGCATGAAGCATGATCTAAACTTTCTGATGCTAAAGACTGTGCTCTGGTGTAACAGGTAAGAAGAGACCTCTCCAGTGTGAATGCACCTATGCCTCCCCAGCAAAGTTTCATCACAGCTTTTCTCAGGGAAGCTGCTCTTGGGGATTTCACCCTGCTTTCCCTTCTTGCTGCAGACGCTCACCCTTCCCCCACTCTTTCACCTCTGGCCACGCCTACTGGCTTTACATTCACTTGTCCTCTGCAAAGCCCTGGAACCCCACTGACTGTTAAGAGCTGCCCCTTGTCTTTCACTTACATTCTCACCGTAAAGAGAGCCTTGTTAAGATTTCAGGTTGCAGTGGAGAGGCTACTTAAAAGCCCTTCCCTGATAATGAGATGGATAACTAACGTATCTGCCATCCTAGAAACTTCATGTAGTAGCTGTTGGAAACAGAAGCAGACACCCACAGCTAAACACTGAGCCGAAAACCTGGAATCCAGTTGCAGAGATGGAGGAGTGATGAGCAAAGGGGTCAAGACCAGGCTGGAGAAACCCACAGAGACAGCTGACCTGAAAAAGGGGAGCCCATGCCCCCCCCCAGACTGATAGCTGGGAAAACAGCATTGGACCGGCTCAGACCCACTGAACAGGGGTCTCAGTTAGAAGACCTGAGCAAACTAAGGAACCTCTGATAATGGAGCAAGGATGCATGAAAGGACTTTGGGATCACATTCCCCATGGAGGGATACTCCCTTAACCAGAGACAGAAAAGACTCTACTCCAAATGACAAGACAGATTTTGATGATGCCTCCTGGAAGGCCAGCCCGTCCCTGTGGAGTGGGTGGGGAATGGGATGGGGGGGGGTGTTGGGGATCACGGGAGGGAGGGAGGAAGAGGGAACTGGAATCGATATGTAAGAATTCTATTAGTAAAAATAAAAATAAGAAAAAAAGATTTCAGGTTGCTTGCAAAATCATTTGAGATCTTCCTTAATGATCTGGGATTTGTGTTTTTTGCTCATTTCTTTCTATTGTTTTAGACTTATAAGCCTAAAGGATCCTTGAGGTTTAGGCCATGCTCAAAGCTGTGTTCTGAGAGAAAAAACAAAAAACAAACAAAAAAACTTCTCTTTCTTCTCTTTGGGTAGGCATCAGTCAAGGTTCTCTAGAGGACCAGAGAATGAATACTTGCTACAAAGCAGATTTGTAAGACTGGCTTACAGGATAACTATAAGGAACCGAGTGGTCTAAGATGGCTATTTGCACAGTGGAAGGGGCTAGGAGCATGGCAGCTTCATCCAAGTGGCTGGACACCTCATCTATCCCAATCTGCTGCTAAGAGCCTGGAGGATGGAGGATTCCTGGAAAGCCATTCACCGTCAGCCCATGTAAGAAAGCCAGAGAAGATGTGTTCCGATGTTAGCAAAGGATGGAGGCTGCAGAGGCAGCAACAGGATAGCTGCATTCACCAACAGGGAGTGAAGGCAGTCAGGCAAAATAAGCTGGCCCACTTTCCCCTCAGATCTCTTCCTGTATGAACTGCCACTAAAAGGTATTGCCCCCCCCCCAGAAGGCTCCTTCAGTTAATTCCTCAAGGACCTGCCCAGAGGCATGTTTCTTACTTAATTCCAGGCCAAGCCAAGGTGACAACTGAGATCAGCCTGCACAAGTCAGATCTATGCTCCTTTTACCAATGAAAGGAGCCCAGACTCAAGTTATCTCTAACAACCACAAGCCATTTTGTCCACTAAATAAAAAGACAGTTGGTCTTACTCAAACCGCACATCTTCTGAAGTTTTGAGAATTGCTAAAATAGGCTTTTCTTTCTCAGGTTAAAAATTCTTTGAAAGGCTCTCAGCTACAAAGCCAAGCTTGGTGGAACAAGAGCTGGAGAGTGATTTTATTTTATTTTATTAACATTTTATTTATTATGTAAACAACATTCTGCCTCCATGTATGACCACAGGGCACAAGGTGACACCAGATCTCATTACGGATGGCTGTGAGCCACCATGTGGTTGCTGGGAATTGAACTCAGGACCTCTGGAAGAGCAGCCAGTGCTCTTAACCTCTGAGACATCTCTCCAACCTCCTGGAGAGTGATTCTAGTTTACCAGCCCATGGTGCTGCTGAGTCTTCCCTATCACAGTTAACCCAATGTAGATAACCCTTATGCCCCAAGGTCTGTGGCCTAGGTGAGGCTACACCCTGCCAGGTTCACAAACGAGATTCACCATCACAGCTTCCCGGAACAAAACCTTTGCCTTTCTTTTCCTCAAAGCTTTGGCACTGTTTGCTCTCCCTATCACTCAGTACAGGTGGATCTGTGATTCAGGGGACCCCGTGCAGGCAGAGCTGAAGTTCAGAGAGCATCCGGGTGAAGACCACGTGGAGGAGGCTCTGGACTGAGATGTGAGGACAACCAACAATGCTATGCAACCCCCTCATTCTCTCTGTGATCACAGTTCTTCCTTCAGTGCATGTCTATACCTATTCAGTCACAGAACCAGGACCTACCCTGATGACCACACTTTAATGTAACTACACCTTTTTGTGTGTTTGTTCGTTATTTTTTTTTTTTCCAAGACGGTTTCTCTGTAGCTTTGGAACCTGTCCTGGACTTGCTCTGTAGACCAGGCTGGCCTCGAACTCACAGAGATCCATCTATCTCTGCCTCCAAAATGTTGGGATTAAAGGCGTGCACCACCACCTCTGGGCTGTAACTACACCTTTAACTATTTAAAGGGAACACGTTTCAACCCACAACAAAAGAATGACAAAACACGGCGACCTGATATGCGTCATCCTTACTCAGGTCGCTTTCCTGGTACCCTGTATTCACTCAATCTTTGCTCTTGTCTATTGTCTCACCTGGCCTCCAGTAAGCATCGCAGATTTGCACTTATCTCCTTTTCCACAGCAAACGGTCACCTATTGGGCAGAAAGAATTGTGTCTTGATATCCCTGTATCAGTACCATGCCTGAAAAAGATGTCCATTAAATGGCGGTGGTGCACTGTCCTGGAAAATGTGAGCATACCTGCTAGGTAGTGAGGTGCCCACCACACTATAATAAAGTCACATCTGGTCACAAGTTTCTCTTTTTGTCCATCCCTGGTAGCACTCGGAGGTACCAATGAAGTCTGCTAGCATCTTTGTTATAAACTCCACTACAACAGCCACGATGAGCCCATAAGCCCTCCCTCATTTTGCTGCTCACATGAGTGACTGATTTTTCTCCCTTGCTGATCACTCCCAGGTGACCCCCTTCTTGGCGTGGGTGGATTCATCTCTCCAGGATCTCTGAAACAATAAACTTTGATCCCTGAGCTTTGGTTCTGTCTCCTCTTATGACCATATCATCTGTGATGTGCCTTAAGAATAAAATAGTCCATGCTTTCTTCACAAATCTATACTAACACTGAGTGACAGTGACCCATCAACCTCTCACTGTACACATCTTCTACTGCCACGGGCCAAGAGCAAACTCGTTGCCAGCGAATGGGTCAAGGAGAGCAAGTGTCTAGAAGGAGTTGGGTCTTAGGTCCAAGGAAAGGATGTGTGCTCCATACTTCTGATCAATATTACTGTCCAAGCTCCAGAGTCCTGTATGAGAAACAGCTGCCCTTAGGTCAGATGAATGAACCTGAACTCTTTCTTCACTCCTTCCTCTTGGGAGCCAGCAGGTCCCATGAGAAGAGAAAAGTCCAAGAGGAAAACCAACAGGAGAGGAAGAGATAGACCGTGGGTTCAAGAATGAACCCTGCAGACTGAAAGTAACTAAAGGGCCCTGGGTAACCTGCTGCTATCGGACTCTCAGGGCTCCTGCAGTGTGGTAGTTTGGATACACCATGTGTCAGTTTGCTGCCTGTTGCCTGCAGGCCAAGATTTAGCTCTGTCCTAGAACCGTATCTTCCAGCACTCCACCATGTCAGATCATGATGATAACGGACTAAACCTCTGAAAACGTAAGCCACCCCAATTAAAAGTGCTGTGGTCATGCTGCTTCTTCATAGGAACAGAACCCCTAGCGAAGACACTAAGACATGCACACAGATGGTCAAAGCAACAGAGACAAACATGAGTGATACACAATACACTCTGTGAACTTAGTCTCAAGAGGCTGACCCATACCTCACCAACAACACCCAGACTTCACCCTATTAATGGCAGCTAGCTTTCCAAGGGCTCATCTTGAGTCTTAAAGCAGGTTTTCATTGGCTTATTGCTCTCTTGTTCCCTCTAGTTCTGACAATTCCATGTGTCATATCTACCATGTAAATTTCTGTCCTGGCCTGGGCTCTACTTAGAAATACAAGGAGATGCTCTAACTGGACCTTAAGAATACACTGAAGGGAAATACACTACAGGACGCAGGCAGGCTTCCCTTGGTTCAGTCTGGCCACCAGGTGCTTGCTAGGACTGCCAAACAAGACTTTTCAGTCTCACATGACTGCTACATAATCCCTGAAAGTGCTAGAATCTGGAGTCTACAGAGAACGGGGATGAGAGGAGATTAACTAAGGAGACATAGGAGGACATATTGCATTGTGTGTGTGGACACTCTGAGAGTGCTTTGAGGTTTGCCTGGTTTCGGTTTGCTTTCCTTAGTTTTGTTTGTTTTGTTTTTTAATGTTGACTTCACATCACAACTGACATTGACCTGTGGCTTAGAGTAGGAGCTAGGAGTTCCATGGCAACTAGCTATAGCCCAACTTTATCATTCAGATCTTGGACAGATGAGTCAGAGGGTGAGATCGTCCAAGAGAAATATGAAATGGACTACAGAGATAAGGCGACGAGACCCACGGAGTCTTTGGAGTGATCTCAGAAATGAGGCCATGGACAGTGAAGTCAGCATGCAGTAGGTAAGGACTCTAGGAGCAGACAGAAAGTGGCCTTCCAAATGAGAATCCTCAAAATCAATCAGGCTTCATACATACACGTCTGGGAACTGATCTAATATTTTTGCATTATCCTTTGGTCGGCAGTACATCGGAGCTGATAGCATTGAAGGGCCCCGGTTGAGAAGGTGTCCCACCCCTATGTCCCTCCCTTCTCACATCCACAAAGGGCCAACTATTTATCTCACCTGTAATTCTTGACTTTCTTTTTACTCACGAGCCTTATCTGCTGAGATAACACTCATTGTCTTTAGGAAAGCTTAGAGAATGGAAAGATGGGGGGTGGGAAGAGATGAATCTTTGAGACTGGTTCAGTGTAATTTATTTATTAAGACAGGAGTTGCATTGTTTACACACATAAGCTTTGCAGAGGTTAAAACAGAACATAGCAATGGGCATTTTAGGAAGGTGCATCATTAAGTCTTTTGACTGCATTCTGTCACAGTTGTTATTAAAATGCTGTGATTAACTGAGAAGGCTGCATGTTTATTAATGTCTATGATGTTAGTAAATGATGATGAGGCACAAAATTACAAAGTGTGAGATTCCCACAGGCTGGTGATAGATTCAGTTCACAATTGTAACCTACAAACCAGATGGGAGCAGACAGCCAGATAGACAAAACTCACCTATAATAGTTACCTATGGGAGAGGTCCAGAGGCCAGCAGCCATCCTAGCAGCAACACTTCTTGCAGCCACACTTCTGCTGACAGCAACACTTCTGCTGACAACAGCCCTTCCCACAGCCACAGCCACAGGAGCCACAGCCACAGGAGCTGCAACAGGTGCGGCGGCAGCAGCAGACCACAGGCTTGCAGCAGCCACAGCAGCCACAGCAACCACAGCAGCCACAGCCACCACAGCCACAGCCGCAACCACCACAGCCACAGCCACCACAGCCGCAGCCACCACAGCCGCAGCCACCACAGCCACAGCCACCACAGCCGCAGCCGCAGCCACCACAGCCACAGCCGCAGCCACCACAGCCGCAGCCACCACAGCCTCCACAGCCACAGCAACCCATGGTGTCAGTAGAGAGGACTCAGGTGCAGTGAGGAGAGAGACTCAGGAGAGGAGAGGGAGATGTGATGCCTCCTCCTGCTGGGGGAGCCCCTTTTGTATCCACTCTGAGGAGGAAGTGAGCCTGGAGTCAGATCCACTTCCCCGTTGCTACGCAGATATCCCCAACAGAAGTCAGGTGCACACTTGCGTACTTCCTTCAGGCATTTTCCTTGCTTGAAAGAACTTGCTATGTTTTTCTTTTATTCTCTGTCTAGAGCTATCACTAATATAAACAGCCATTGATTCTCTTCCCTCTCCTCCCTCCCACCCCCATGCCCCCACTGTTGTAAAAGACACAGTGGGATTAGACTGCTCTCGGCTATATTTTCCTCCCCTGCCAAAGCTGCACGGGGTGCCATACACAGATGCCAGTCGACGGTCTGTGGTGATCCTATCCATTGGTTTGTAGAAGGTCCTACTGCTAGTGAATATTTTGTAAATTGAAACGGGGAAAGTGTTCGTGTACAATGGGATTGCATCCTGACCAGCTGGGTTCTTGAAAGGTTTCTTGTTCTCGTGATATGAACCTGGATTCCAGAACCTTTTGCGACAATCAGCCTGTGCCATGAGGACAACCCTGGAGGCATGATTTCTTTCAGACAGTTTCCTAAGCGCCTGGGTGATGGTTGACAAACACCTGCTGCCCATGGGTAGATGCTGTGATGAACAGGGCTTGTTTGGGCAAGCACTTCCTGTTTGTTCTGCCATGTGAGGACACATATTTTGTTCTTTCTTCCCCTTTCAGTTTTCTGCATGTGACACAGAGGCGTTCACAGATGCCAGCTGATGGTCTTGGACTTCCCAGAATCATGGAGTGATTTTTATAAGTTACCTAATCTATGTCTCGGGTGTTCTATTATAGTAGCACAATGGACTAAGACAGGCCATCATCCGGTCTATTAAAGACCTGAATAAAACAAAAAGTCAACGAACTAATTCTCTCTCTATTTGAGGTGGGTCATGCACCCTCTTCTGCCCTTGGACACCATCTCAACTGACCCTCAGGCCTTTGAACACTTATACCATTGGCTCTTCTGCTTCTCATGACACTTTATTCAAATGCAACCACGTCGCCATCTTCGCTGGCTCTCCTGATTGCTGGTGGCAGACAGCAGGACTTGTTGACCTCTACATATGTCACCCAATTCTTTAATAAGCCTCCCTTTGCATGTTTACATCATGTTGGATAGAAGAACCCTGCCTAGCCCTCGGGATAATGTCCAGATCTGGGCCATGGCTTTCTTCAGGGTATTTTTTAGTTATCCTGAGAGAGCTCTTCAAGATGGTTGCTCTGAATTAGATGTAGTAGCTCACATCTGTAATCACAGCACCCAGAAGCCTGAAACTGGAGGATCACCACAAGTTCTAGGCCAACCTGGGCTACAGAGTAGTAGAATACAACCTTGTCTCAAAGTTTTAAAAGGCGTCACCTGTGGAAACTCTGCCATGCTGCCTGCCCGAATTTCTGGGTCCTAGTTCAGAAAAGTGTAGGCTTCCTTTGCTTCCTTCCTTCCGCTGCCTATTCTTCTGTTCAGATGCTTACAAAGCCCAGGTGCTTTCCCTAGTGCTCTGGGCTTTTTCGCCTTATTTCAAGTATCCTCACCTCACTGTATGGTTGCTTATCTGCCATGCACTGCTTGCCCATCTTGCCCTAACTCTTCTATCTCCATCCATCTCCCTCCTCCTCAGGGCTGCAGAGATAGATTTACAGCTTCCCTGTCTTGTTTTCCTTGTAAAAGTGAATGAAATTGTCCTTGAGGGAAAGGAAAAAAAAAAAGGGGGGATAAAGATGGCTGTGAGAAGTGACTATAAAAAGCTGCCTTCTGAAACACAAAAATAACAAGGTGGGTTAGTTACCTTGGTCTAGCCACCTACATTTGTCTAGTTTTATTTACTCTGTGTTATAGTAGAGGGACCCATGTGTACAACAGTCAGATCATTTCCGGTTGGCGGTGTTTTGCTTGTATTTTGGAATATGATAATTTCCTTTGAATCTTCGGTAGATTTTCATCCTTACCTCAGGTTAAAGACCATACCATCAAACTGGTGTGGCTTGAGTAGCCGCACCAGAAAGCACAGGAAGAAAGAGCTCTCCATCCATGCCTTCACCTCCTGTGCATTTCTTCCCAACTCTAAACTCCAGGGTTTGTCAATTTCATTTGGGAGGCCACGCAAACATCCACAATAATGTTTCTTAATAGTTTCCAATTCTATAAACTCGGGGGATGTGTTCAACGTAATAAACGAGCCTTCTCTTGCTCCTAGGAGGAAGTGACTCTGTGATGTTTTGTCAGAACACAGCAAGATCAATCCACAGGCTCTTGGTCTGGCAAGAAATATGTATAAAGAAATTCCAGTGCAAATAGCTGAAAGAATCAGAACAAGCCACAGGTGGCTGTGGATAACTGTATGGGGGATAAGCCAGTTCTGAGCTTTGATGGACAAAGGGATAATTGTGGAGACCAGGATGCGGGCTGTCAGGCTTCCCATGTTAGTAGCACTGGAGATAGGGAGAGGTGAGGGGCAATAGACAGCCCCTTCCATCCGACTTCAGGGTGGACTTGGAGGGAGGCACAAAGGCCACACTTGGAAACACGGGGAGAATGGAAAGGTACAAATTCTTGGGCACTACCCTGAAGAAGCATCTGAAGTTTGGAAGTCAGTGGTATCTATAATTTGAGTTTCAGAAAGATAGTTGAGAAGGGAACCAAGACTTGGGATGTGAGACACAAAATAAGAATTGGGGTGGATAGTTGGTTGGTTGGTTGGTTGGCTTAAAAGAAAGGGTTTTGGCCTGGTAGACCTCAGTGGGCCAATGTGTTCATCAATTAGTTGGTGGATTAAGTGTCCACCTTTATGTACTATAAAGCCTCTTTTCACCTTCTTCAGAGCCGTCCTGCTCTACGAATAGCATTCTGGGAGTTGTGCAGAGGGGTCAGAATGTTGACAAACACAGCACACTGCCCTGGGATCATCGTTCACTCATCACTCAACCTTGGCTATTCTCTTGAAGCTTCTGAAGAAGGAAAAGGAAGAAGAGGCACCCGACACAGGACACCTCCTGCAGGTACTGGCTGGAGGTCCCATGCCAAAGCTGTACAGTGATGGAGCCCATCTCAGTTACCAGCCACCATATTGTGTTGTATCTGCTGCCATTTTTAACACTCCTAGCCATGTCCGTGTCAATGTCACACCACTCTGACATCACCCTACTGAAATGGAAATGATGTGGGATGTCCTTCTGTATGCTTCGAATAAGCGTTGTTATCATTGGTTGATAAAGAAAGCTGATTTGGCCAAATGGCCAGAGAGAATAGAGTGAGGCAGGAAACCCAAACAGAGAGATGGAGAAAAAAAAAGGTGGCATCAGGGAGATGCCATGTAGCCGCCAGAGAAGCAAGATGTGAGGCAACAAGCCACAAGCCTCATGGTAAAATACAGAATATTAGAAATGGGTTAATTTATATGTAGAGCTAGCTAGTAATAAGCCTGAGCCATCAGTTAAGCACCCGTAAATAAGCCTCAGGATGGTTATTTAATAAGCACTGTGGGGATTGGTGGTTGGTCAGGAGAAAAACTTCCAACTACATGGAAAAACATCTTTCCTCTTCCTGGCAGCATGTTGTCACTGTCCCAAGATACTACCCTTGCATTTTTTTTCTCCACATGCTTCAGATTCAAGTCTACCAAGGGGATACAGTTGTTATAGGCTCCAACATGACAGCATAGCTAATACTATTTATAATAAAATATGTATTTGTAACAGCATGCACACTGCTCAAAAATATCTGTAAGAAATGGGGCATTCTCATAAAGACAAACATCAGTCTTTGAATTCTTTACCTGAAAGTGATTTCATGAGATTTTGTTTCATTTATATGAGAAAGTCCGTTACTCTTTAAATTCATATATATTTTTAAATTGTGTGTGTGTGTGTGTGTGTAAGAGATAGCAAGATATTGCCATAGAATACATGTGGAAGTCAGAGGACAGCGTCTAACAGTTGGTTCTCACGTTCTGTCTTGCTGAAGCCTTCACTCCTGTTTCCACTGATCTGGAGTATATACTCCAGGCTAGTTTGCTCAAAAGGTTCTCATATCTCTGCCTCCCATCTCACTGTAGGAGCACTGACCTTACAGGAGCATGATCAGACACCAGGAGTTTTATATGCATTCTAGAGATCCAACGCAGGCCATCAGGCTTCCAACCTGGGTCAATAGGTTGATGTAGTTAGCACTTTTACCCACTGAGCTATCTACCTTGCCCAGTTTACCCAATCTCATTTCTGAGAAATCCTGAGACACCCACTTCACCATGTCCCTAAAGCTAACTAGACTTTGGAGAATCCCAGACTAGCAGAATTTAGGCTTCAGGTGGACCAACCCCTCCCTAAATATAAATGACATCATAGAAGAAATGATAAAATTTGTGGCTAGCCATATGGCTCACAATTGCTCTTCCTAGTTTAATGAGTCAAGTTTATATTTGCTCCTTGTCCGTTTGTTACTGTCTCTCTTTCCATGCCAATCTCCCATACAGTTTGTTGAAAATGTTCATTTCTATAAGCTGTACACATTCTCTAAATAGATTTTTGAAAAGTCAAGTTGAAAAAAAAAAGTACAGATAATTCTATCAACTGGTGCCCCTCCTCCAAGTCATCTTTGTTAGTTGCAAGTATCTGGGTAGTGGAGAAGCTGCCATTCAGAGGTTCTGCTTCTGATTAGACTGATAAGGAAACTGAATTATGCTTTTTATCTTCAGTAACTGTGTATTTTTTCCGATGTTTTAGAAGTGAATGGCAGAAAGAGCTCTTTCATTAAAAAAAAAAAAAAAAAGTGTTCTGCTTCTCTGTCCTTATGGGGAAGAACAGAAATGTCCTATATGCTAATATGAATCCCAAAAACAAGAACAGAAAATATAAAGGGTGTAAATGAATGACATAAGGATGTGTATTAGAGACATTTCACAGAGCTGATGGGTGATGGAAAGCTAATAAAAGACAGGTAGAAATTACAGAAATCAAGATGCCATATGCACTAAGGCGACCCAGAGATCCCAAACTACCATGCTTAATGCAAATAATAATGCCTACCTTTAAGATGGTGTGGGTGTCCCTATAATTATTCAGAGTACGAAAGCAGACTACCACATAAATAGCATTTTAAAAGACCTTTGATTCTATTCATTTTATTTTGCTCTGTTTTTTTAGACAGGGTCTTCTCAGACAGCCCAAACCAGGCTGGTCTCAAGCTCGCTTTGTAGTTGTAGCTGAGAATGACCTCAGTCCCTATTTCCTGAGTGTTGAGTTTACAAGTGTGAGCCACTATAGCCGGGTTCTCATGCATAGCTGAGGATCAAACCTAAAGCTTTATGCTTGCTGAGAAAGGACTCAAGCAAATGAGTTATGTCACCAGCCCTAAATTTTTAACCAAAATTATCTTTTAAAGTAACATTAGACAGTCAGGTGGTAGCACGAGCCTTTAATCCCAGCACTTAGGAAGCGGAGGCAGGCAGATCTCTGTGAATTCAAAGCCTGCTTTATCTATAGAAATAGTTCCAGGACAGCTAAGGCTACCCAAAGAAATCTTGTCTCCAAAAACCAAAATAAAATAAAATACCATTCTATGGCCAGAGCTCATTCAAATATATCTACATTCAGACCTATCTACCTCTGAGCAGTCAACACATCCTGGTATGGCCATTGACCATAATCTCAACCTCCAATCATACAACCCATAAAATCAAGGTCGCTGGATGCCATTGATAATCTAAACATGCAACCTATTTGTTAATAGGACAAATACTTATATAAATCATGGCTCAAATGCATCAACATACCAGCTAAAAGTAGTCCAGTGTCCCCACTTTGAATACATAAGGGATGCTATTTGAGGCACCTGTCTATTTACTTCCTATTTATAGTTCTATTTTGAAAGATAAACACCTTGAACAGCACCAAACCAAATCAACAAGCTTTGTCAAAACCTCATTATGTGCAAGGCAATAAGAAGAGCACAAGAAATGTGTATTTCAAATACTCTAAACTGATAAGAAAAACAAAAAGAAATAAAGAAAAGGAAGAAAATATGCATAGTCAACTAAGCAAAGAGCTCCCTCAAGGTGATGGCTGGTGAAGTTCTTGGTAACTATTAAGACTAAAGATGACAAATTACTCCCAACTACATGGTTAGAAAGAGACGAGGGAGCTGGAACTTACAGGCAGCCTTGGCTGGCCTGGAACTCACAGAAATCTGCCAGTCTCTTGTTTTTCCAATGCTGAGATTAAATCTATGCACTCACTGCACTAAGGCTTTTGAAGAGTGTTGCTGGATTTTCTTTCCATTCTGGTCCTGCCGCTGTTTAGCCCCAAATATACACACAAAGATTTGTATCACTTATTAAGCTGTTGGCCAATGGCAAAGGCTTCTTACTGGCTAACTCTGTCTTAATTATTAACCCATTTCTAATAATCTATGTATGTCCATGTGGTCTTGGCCTACCAGAGAATGCCCAGACCTGTTACTCCTTTAATGACGACATGGTGTCTCCTCACATGTCCTCTGCCTCTCCCCAGCATTCTCCTTGTCTCCTGACCCCGCCTATCTTCCTGCCTCTATTTGATCAAACAGTATTTTATTCATCAACCAGTAAGAGAAACATATTATACCGAAGGACATCCCCTATCATCAGAAGACCTTTGACTGATTCTTGAGAGGAAAACTGGGCACAAATAACTGGAAAGGAATTAAGCGCCAAAGGTCTTTAGTAAAGTCTGAGATTGTCCTACATATATTGATCCTCTACCTCCAGACAGCTGTGACTCAGTTTCACTGTGCCTTAATTCTCTGACAGAAATGATAATACTTGATTAAAAGGGTCACTGTAAAATGCACAGAAAATAACACTCTTAAAACACCCATGAGCGAGCCGGGGCACTACTAAACTTAGCCATTATTAGTATTCAAAGTAGACCTCATAAAGAAAGCAATTTGCCTACCATGTGAAGTTTATTCAGTTGAGTATACAGTCAAGCTAGAAACAAAAATCAAGACTAGTTAGAACCTTTAGGTTACTGAGTCTTTGATGTTTCATTTGAAAGCAAATTATACATCATGAAAATGCTATTCTGGATACAACCTGTGGATAAACTAAGACAGGAACTCAGAAACGAGCTAGCTAGGTAGCTATATGTATGGAATTTCATACCCACCCACAACTCACAAACATAATGAATCTTACAGAAATTTTGTCCATACTTTACAATTGCTTGTCTTCCTATCATACTGTGAATATGGCAAGGCCAAGAGCCAATAACTCTCATATTCTATATGCAGTGCTCAGCCCAGAGTGAGCACAAGGGTTTCCTGTTCATTATAGAGCCTGAACAGATAAACATATTAGTGAAAGAGGACTGAAACTATTTTATACATATATCCATACGCATATCATTATATTATAGTACATACATTCATATGTGTGTGCTCAAAGTATCTATAAATCACCTATTGTTTCTTCTTCATAAGAAACAGTAATAACAGAATATATGACCTTGTGTAATGGTTAGTTTTAGTTTTAATTGTCAACTTGACACATCTGAACTCATCACCTGGGGAGAATCACCTGGGGAGAATTGTCTATGTCAGGCTGACCAGTGGATGTGTCTGTGAAAGATTATCCTCATTGTCCTGGAAAAGATGGACCGAGTAGTAGGTGTGCATGCATTCATTCCCCTTGCTCTTGACTGCGGCTGTGATGTAGCTAGATGTTTTAAAGCCCCTGCCACTTTGACTTCCCTGCTATGATAGCGTGTGTGATGGTTTGAATGAAAATGCCCCCACAGGCTTATAGAGTGTGACAATATTAGAAGGTGTGGCCTTGAGGGAAGAAGTGTGTCACTGGGGCTTTAAGGTTTCAGATGCTCAAGCCATGCCCAGTGGCTCACTTGCTCTTCCTGCTGCCTGCCCATCCAGATGTAGAACTCCCAGCTTCCTCTCCAGCACTGTGTCTGCTTGCATGCTGCCAATGCTCCCCTCCACGATGACAATGGACTAACCTCTGAACTGCAAGCCAGCCCCAATTAAATGTTTTCCTTATAAGAATTGCTGTGGTTATGGTATCTCTACACAGCAATAGAAATCCTAGCTAAGATAGATTGTAATCTAGAATTACGAGCCAAATTTACCTTTTCTCCCCTAAGTTGATTTTTATTATTATATTTTATCACAGCAAGAGATGAAACTAGGACATCTTATTGCTAAGAAAACCAAGTGAGAGATCACTTCTCTGGGGTAGACTGAAGTAGAGGAGGTTCAGAGAGGATGATGAAATGTCAGCTCAAATAATGCCACCTCTAAATGGCCTTTAGTATGTTCAGGAAGCATAAGGGATATGACTTGAAAAGTACTATAGCTCCACTATCGCAGGATGTCTCCTACACAATCTACCCTGGAATAAAGAATAGCAACTTGAAGAAAATTCTTGTGGCTAGGGACATAGCTCAGTGGCAGAGCACATGCTTAGCACATGCAAGGCCCTAGGTTCCATCCCTAGACCATTATTTTTAAAGGAAAAGATGGTTCATCTGTTAAGAATCTCACTAGGTAACCCTGTAATCTTAGAACTTGGGAGGTAATGGCAGGAGGATCAAGAGTTTGAGGCCAGCCTCAATCATTTAGGGAGCTAGGGGCCAGCCTGAGCTACACAAAAGTCTGTCTTAAAAAGAAAACAAAACTCTTCGTCTTTTCAAGATTAAGCATCATGTGTGAGATATTGATACCACAGCCATCGCCTGGTAAGTGAAAATCTGTAGTGTGTTCATATGTACCCAGGACTATCCCTGAAAGATGAGAAGGAAGTACTTACAGTGTGGCTTCTACTACAGGGAGCGACCCAAAGGCCACGAGGTAGAGAAGGGAAGGGCAATACGCATTCATGAAACTTGGGGGCTGGAAAATGGGGAAGGTAAGATGGAAGTGGAAGGAGTTCTAAGCTCAAACTCTTTATGGTAGAAGTAATAGTGTGGGCCGGGTTTGGAGTATGAGGGACCTGGAATTCAGGCAGGCTTTCTTAACTAACTCAGTTTCTTTACTGTCCCAGTCTTGGTTTCTGTAGACTTGTTAGAAGGAACAGAATCATTCACACCCAGAAAGAAGAGTCCAAGGAAACCCTGCTTCCTGTCCTCCTTTCTGAACTGTACAGCATCAGGGGACAAAGGGGGGGGCTTCTCTATTGCACAACTAGTGGTTGGGGTGAAAATGAGGATTTAGACTGACATAAGCGGGTTTCCACTTCCTGGATGACCTCATAGAGCTGCTGGGTTGGGAAGAGACGCAGGTCTCTCCTTGAGACTTGCCTGTGATGTTGGCAGAAAAGAGAGGTGATTCAGACACATGACCACCCCCCCCCACACACACACAGCATCAACACTCCCTGGCTGGCCAAGGTTTCCAGTCTCTTCAGAAACTGTCAAAGCCACACATTGTAGGAAAACTGAGCCTCAATGGCCTGACATCTGGCCTAGAGCATGCGCAGTGGATATCTCCTGACAGCCAGCCTAGGCTGATATTAAGAACATGTATAGTAGATATTTCTTGACAGCCAGCCTAGGTCTTGACAACAGCAGACTAGAGATGATATGGACTTATGGACAGGGACCACATCACCTCAGCAGATGCCAGCCCAATGGATCTCCTCCTCTGGGGCGGGGTTGGAGAGTATGTATAGTTTATCCCTTCCTGGAATAAACTGAGCTTGTTTCAATTTGTTCCCAATGCCTATGTCGTTGGTGTCCCACCTACTTCCCCCTACCCCCAAGGGACATCCGTCAGGATCTTGCAACAGTATATATCCCCCTTCATTTCAGCCTCACTCTTCATTTTTTAGGCAAATTAAGAAGCCACAAATTCCCACCTCTTATACCTTGAAAGACTTAGGAGAGACCGAAGTTCAGGGACACTGCAGGGGAAATGTCATTCCAGGGCAGCAGCACGTGGGTTGTTCCTTTCTCATAAATGCTTATGAATATCAGGGGCTGAGGGCTACCCTCAAGAGGATGCAAGCATGTGTAAGCAGTTATGGGGGCCAGGAATGCGGGTCTGGAATGAAAAGCATGCAGGAGCGAGAGAGCCAGAGTGAAACTGAATGCCGGGGACAAAGAGCTGGCAAAGCAGCGGATGAAAACATGACTCGAAACGGAGATTTCAGTGATGTCAAGTTATTTTATTAGGGAATTTAAGCAGTGAATTGAGTATAGGCAGGAAACCATTGAGTATAGGCAGGGAACATCAAATTGGCTAAATATGGGTCTGAGTATTTATAAGAGATTGGACGTTTAAGAAAACTGCAGTGCGTACGATCAGAGATCCTGGTTGGCTCTGGCTGCACCAGTCATCTTACCAGCAGGTCTTCAGATGCATACCTGTCTCCCACGGTTTAGGTAGATGCATGGGGAGCCTGAGCAAAGCAAGCTCTCGGAAACACAAGGCACGAGGTTCACAAAGCAGAAGGAGGTCAGTTGTGATAGATGGGGGAGAAAAGAGGGAGAGAACGGGGTGAATGAAGTCTTACCAGCAGGGCACAGTGTGGCCTCCCATATCTCTTAGGGAGGAGCAGAGTAGCCAACTCTCCTAGCAGCAACACTGCTTCTTGCAGCCACACTTCTGCTGGCAGCAACACTTCTGCTGACAACAGCCCTTCCCACAGCCACAGCCACAGGAGCTGCAGCAGGTGCGGCGGCAGCAGCAGACCACAGGCTTGCAGCAGCCACAGCAGCCACAGCAACCACAGCAGCCACAGCCACCACAGCCGCAGCCACCACAGCCGCAGCCACCACAGCCACAGCCACCACAGCCGCAGCCACCACAGCCGCAGCCACCACAGCCACAGCCGCCACAACCACAGCCACCACAGCCACAGCCGCAGCCACCACAGCCGCAGCCGCCACAGCCTCCACAGCCACAGCAACCCATGGTGTCAGTAGAGAGGACTCAGGTGCAGTGAGGAGAGAGACTCGGGAGAGGAGAGGGAGATGTGATGCCTCCCCCTGCTGGGGGAGCCCCTTATGAACCAATGCTGGGGAGCAGAAGAGTGCACATGACCCCCCCCCCACTTCCTTGTTACTATTTCTCAGTCTCCACCGGAAAATCTGCTTATTTCCCTATCGGACAGTCTAGTTATTAACTCAGTTGTTTTCAGTTTATCTCAATTTATTTCCACCCCTCTCATTGAGGACATTTACATTTAGGGAAACCTGTGCCTGTTTCTAAGTGCAGCCAGTCTTGAAGTAGCAAAGCCAGAGAGGCACATCTGCCCATACACATTTTCCTTACTCACCTGTGTTTTCCCAGGGGTATTATACACTTCCCTTGGTACCCGTAAGGTTCCTAGTGGCCAAGTCAATAGAAAAAGATAGAACCAGTCCTAAGGTTTTTAGGTTAGCGGCTATGTCTTTGACCTAAGAGGGGTGCTCTGAGCCCAATGAACTCATCAAGAGAATTAGCTAATCACCATCAGGAGAGAGGCTGGCCATTCTCAAACCCATCTTCTTCCTCACATCTCACTCTTGATGCTTGTAGGTCCTATCATAAGGATAGCAAATGCCACAGCAACCATAAGGGGAGGCCTCAGAGGGCCCAGAAAGCTCCATTGGTCCCTAAGACTCTCACCCAAGCCTGGAGATGCAGAGTTAGCTCAGGGTTCGTGTACATAGCTGTCTGTAGAAAGGGGGTTATCACTCTTAGGCCTCCCAAAATTTGGTTGTCAGAACACTAGCCCCACAGGGTGTTGAACATACTACATAAAAAGGACACACATGCTTAAGAAATAACTCTCAGTGAAGCCATGCAGGCTTTCTGACTCTGGTTTTAGAAGTTCTCATTTGTCATGTGGTCTATGACTCTGAGGAGAAAGGGTAGGTTGCTGTGTGCCCAGACTATGTGACTTTTGGACATGTCTTCAATCTAGAGCAGTTTTCCTTTTAGGGTTGCCCACATTTGAATTTTGAAAGTGAGTTTAGAAAAGCATTTTGCATGGTGACCACAGAGCACAGGGGCTGTAGGGAAGCTGTCCTTAAATCGTCCAGCTTCAGGATCTGTGGCATTAAAAAGCACTGGGAACCCCAAACAGTATGTGGCTTACGGCTTATACCTCTAATTTTTTTTTTTTTTCCTGTACTGCAGATTTTACTGCGGATTAAAACTGAGGAGGTTGAAGCGATACTCCCCCCGGTTAAGAGCACACGCAGCTTCTGCTGAAGACCCAAGTTTAATTCCCAGCACACACAAACATTTGTGCCCTCAGTCCTATCCTCCCCACATCCATGATCCTTCTCTCATCCATTGAATTCCCCAGCTCTCAGAAGGTCACAAGCACTATCTCCGCTATCTGTAAACTCAGGGACACAGTCACTTGCTAACATGAAGTCTGGAAAACTGCCTGCCTTTCTTCGTCTTTGCCACCGATCAGCAATGTAGGTGTATGAGTGTTCCCCAGCTCCTTCCATGGAAGGCTGGCCCTCTACCTGTGTGTTCACAGCCATTTTTGAAGGCCTTTTAGGTATTTCTCATGCACTTGTCTTCCCTATCCCCAACAGTGCACCTCCCAGGTACTGCCCATTCTAGACTCTGCACACAGGGTCACACATTGCTCAGTCTTTCTCGGTCTTTGATATCAGCATCAAAGCCTTCTAAAATTCCCCTTCACCCACCTTCAGGAAAACTACTATTGGGCTCAGGCCCCTCCAGCAACTGCTTTATGTCCCTGTTTTCTTTACCAACCACACTGCAGAAGGTATTGTCCATAAAAAAGAAAACATCCACTCTAGATGACAGAAATGAAAATGGTGACAATAGGGCTTACACTGGGAAGCATGAATGTGGAAAGGGGCGATCAGCAAAGACGCATGTGGCTATGTGTAGTAGAAGTCCTGTCTATATTAAAGATACTTGCTTTCCTTCTGTGAGAGAATGAACCAGAACATGTCTTCTCACCACTTACAAAAACGGATGCTAATTTACTAAAAAGTCTTAAAGACTTGAAACTCTGAATCCGATACAAAAACAAACAAACAAACAAACAAAAACCCAGAAGGGTGTTTACAGACTTTAGCACTTCGGGAATAGCTACTGTGTCTTTAAAAGAAATAGCTGGGTGGTGGTAGCTCATGCCTTTAATCCCAGCACTGAGAGAGGCAGAGACAGGCAGAAGGGGGCAGGGGAGGGAGAAGATAAATGTCCTAGTGTTCTCAATAGAATTATAATTATGTCATCAGTGGTTTTGGAAAAGGTAGACATGTTGCAGACACAGGGATTTCCCATTCACAGAACTAATACATTCCATGACTTATTTCTTGAATGCCTTCCAATGCAATGTGATAATCTTCTCCATATATCTAGCACGTATTTTGACTTTTATACTGCTGTAATTCTGTTTATGGGTTTTTATTTTTGCATGTTTATGTGTGATAATTTTATGTGTAGAGGTGAATGTGTACCTACCTGCACGTGAGTGCCTATATGTGTAGATGCATGTGGAGACCAGTGATTGACATCTGTTTCCTTACAGATTCTATTGCTGTGATAAGACACCAGGACCAAAAGCCAAGTTGAGAAGGAGTTAATTTCATCTTACAACTTGTAGTCCATTTGTCAGTGAAGTAAGGGCAGGAACTGATTCAAGGCCGTGAAAGAATGCTGCTTACTGGCTTGCTCCTCAATGGCTTGTCCACCTTGCTTTCTTATAGTACCCGGGACCACCAGCACAGAGATGGACACGCTCACATAAACCATCAATTAAGAAAATGCCTTGCCCACAAGCCAACGGAGGGGGAGGGGCATTTTCTCAGCTGAGGGTTCCTCTTCTCAGATGACCCCAGCTCGTGTCATGTTACATAAAAACTAGTCAGCACATCCGGTATCTTCCTAAATCATTCTCCACCTCATATATCAATGTAGTCCCTCATTTGAACTCAGACCTTGACAATTCAGTTAGTCTAGCTAGGTGGCTTGCTTAGAGAAGCTCCTATATCCTCCTATTATGTGCTAAGATTATAGGTATGCCACTATACCCACCCAGCTTTTATGTGGATGTTAGGGACCCAAAACCTGATCTATCCCTCTATCCTGGAATGGCTTCTTTTTTAAAATAAACATCTCTATTTAATGTGCAGAATGTCTTTTTTGATGAATATTGACTTTAAGGCTTTCTTTTCTCTCCAAGACTTACTACCATTAATAAATATGTCAGTTTCTCAAATATTTAATATGCAGCATTCCCTACACTGTTTACTTTTAAAGCCCATTTTGATAGACTTTCTTCATAAAGTCATAAATTAAGGAGCATGTGATTGAGTAGGAAAAGATAAAACAAAGGCATGACACCCTCCACCTGGGATGCAAGCCCTGATTGGCAAGGATGAAGAAGATGGTCTCATCAAGGTCATAGATTACCAATCAAAGAAATTTCACTCTCATGCAGGCAGAACACATGGTTCATTAAATATTTCAGATAGTCTACATTCCATTTTCTGAAAAGGAAGTGAATCTACCTAAAACAAATTCAAGTGTGCCCTCATGAGGTGAGGAAGTAGCCTACAGGACATGTAAACCAAAGCAACTACCAGGAAGTAAGCATAAACCTCGTGCCAAGTCTCCAGTAGGAGCATTTAAGGGCCCTTGCAGAGGCAAACATTCAGACCTCCCCTCCTTAGTCTGTCTCCTCACTCCACCTGAGCCTTCTCTACTAACAACATGGGTTGTGGTGGCTGTGGAGGTTGTGGTGGCTGTGGAGGTTGTGGAGGTTGTGGTGGCTATGGAGGTTGTGGAGGTTGTGGTGGCTATGGATGTTGTGGTGGCTGTGGCTGTGGGACGGGCTCTTGCCAGCAGAAGTGTTGCTGCTAGGTGGGCCACACTGTCTCTGGTAGCCTTTGCTGAGCTGTTTCTGCCTGGTTGGTAAGCCTTTCCCCATGCTTTCCTACTCTCTTCTCACCACCCAGAGGTCATTCACATGTATTCAAATAGATGTGTTACTCTCCTGTCATATTCACAGGTAAATAATTTTAAAATATCAATGGAGATCTCTGTGAACATCTGCACAATGAAAAACAGAGGCAGCAAGTCACATTTTTGACAATAGGAAATGGAATAATAGTTACCACTAAGTGTTTCAGGAACCCTTTCAAGTAACCACCGTGACTGTGCCTTCTCTGGTCATATACTCCACACCATTTCTACTATATTCTTACAACTGCAACTCCTGTAATCCTGAAAATTAAATGCACAGAAGGGGTCATACTACATTAATTCCCAAGGATCTCTTTTGTGCTTCTATCTTCTGTCTTGCTGTAGTAAATATAGAGGCCTTGTTGGGAAGAATTGTCCCTATGGTCAGATTTGTTTTCTTTCTGATCAAAGTCATGCTGAGATACACTGTGGGTCTTACCTCAGGGTAGAAACACGGATCACATGTAGGAACATGTCTGAAAGCAGCCAAGTTCAATGTGCCTGTCTCACAACGTGACACCCATTTCTTTGAGGTCAACAACAACAAAAAAAATATTCTTATTCATTCCAAAATGTCTACACCTCACTTCCACATTTGGGTAGAGTTGAAGGAGCACGAACTCAATTTGGGTTGCTACTGTTCAGAACCTATAGCAAAGATGCTGGAGAGACAAGAGCAAGCATGCACACAGGCATAAGGACTTGAATTCAGACGGCCAGCATCCACATAAAGCTCAGCATGGCCATGTACATTTGTAACCGCAGCATGGGGGGAGTTGGGTAGAAGACTGAAGAATCACAAGGCTAGCCAATCTAGCTGGGGGGTGGGGAGGAGAAGGCAAACTCTAGGTTCAGTGAGAGACCCTGTCCCAAAAGGATAAGGTAGAGCATAACAGAGCAGGATACTCAATATCCTTGAGTCTCCACATAAGCATGTGTGGGCACATGGGATGTACACCTGTGTGCACATACCACACACACACAATGTAATGCAGAAATATCTGTCAGTTTTTCAGTTGGGATATGTAAACTCTAGTTATGTAAAGGGTTACCAGTGGGTGGAAACTTAGTGAAGGATGTTGAGAGTGTTTGCCCTACAACTCTGAGGACCTGAGTTCAGATCCTAGCAGCTATGTAACAAGCCAGGTTTGGCTGTGTACATGCCTATAACCCAGCACTGAGAAGAACACAGAGGATACTTGAGACTCACTCTTGCCAGCAGCCAAAAATGGTTCTGGTTCGGAGAGGGACCTTCCCTCAAGGGAAGAATGCCCAACACCTCTGGCGTTTGGACACAAACGTACCCAGGAGCATACTCCCCTCACCATCCCCACCCTTATACCATGCATACACACAACAATAAATAAAAACAATGTGAAGAGGCTTTCAACTACAACAAAACCCTAATGTATTGAAATTACAAGTTTAAAAACCAATTCAGGGAAGCTTTACACAGTGCTCAATACATCACTTAGATGAAGAGGACCAAGTTCATCTCACCGCCATTTGTCTGTCTGTTGCTCACTGCACTTGCTGTCAGCTGATCATGATGCTCCTGTACTTTTCCTGTACTTCTCTGTCCTTCACATATGTTCTTTTGAATTTCTCTGTCACGAATGTCTCCTTCCCCCACTACCACCAATTCCCGGCACCGCCCACTATGTCTGCTGAGCATTTAGTGGTACCACCCCCGATGCCCTCACTCTAGCTCTCTCTCACTCAGTAGCTGAGGTCTGGGCCACATCACACCCACAAGTGACCTCCCATTACCCCTTTGTATTTACTGTAATTTATTACATCCAGGAGCTCTCAGTCTCACCCACCTGGCAGACCCACCCTGCCACCCACACTTGCTTTCTTTGCACGCTTCAAGCCCATAAATCTTGTGCCCTCTTTAACACCTTAGCCCAAGGTACTTGCTCTGCCTGCAATCATTTTCTCAGCTCTTTGCCCAACTGGCTCCTGTTTCACTTGAGGATATAAAATGATCTATCGTTGCCTCATAGTCATCTTTCCCGTCCACCTGATCTGAAATTGACCTCAAGATATGCAATCTGCATGTCTCATTCTTACGTATTGTTCTTCCTTCTGTAATAGTGAAATCCTATCTGCTTGGCCCCTCTGTTCACTGCTGTGTTCCTGGTACCTGCAACAGCTCTGAATGTTTTGCGGATGCTGATTGGATAAACACAGGGAGGGAAACCCTGAGAGGCATTTTCACCAGCTCCCCTCTTCATCCTTCACAGCCCACTTGCCCCTCCCCTGGGCTAGCATCTTTTCCTACACAATCACAGTGTAACTCTTGATTCCCAGACCTTGAAGGTCTCAGTCAAGGAACCATGTGCATTAGTCTCCAATTTCCAGCCCCTTTCACAGTAAATGGCATTCATTAAAATTTTAATGAATCAATGACTTCATCTACTTTTGAGGGAATGGCACCAACTGCCATCAAGAATCCACTCAAAGCCATTTAGGATGCCAGTAATGATAAGTACTGAATGTCTTGCCTGATGCACACAGGTCAGACACAGAAGTCCCTATTAAGCATGCGGCTCAGCTGTGTCTTTAGGCCTCAGCAAAAGATATTCCACACAGAGAACTCTCATGACCAACAAAACTACAAACCAAACCACAACTGTATGTTCTAGAAATTAAATTCAAACTCTTTGTAAAAAATCACAGCATTTGAGACAGTCAACCTACAGACAGTCTCAAAATAACACAATGAATTCCATTAAAAATGAAACAATTTCCAAAGGAAGGAATGGCCACATGACCTATAGGCCACCAAGTTTCTGAGGGGTCAGCAGAGCAGGTGGTAGAAATGTGGAGAACAAAGACTTCTTGAAAGTAAATGTTCCTTGGGCTGGAGAGATGGCTCAGAGATTAAGAACCGGGGGCCTTTGTAAAAGTAGTAAGTACTCTTATGGCTGAGCCCTTATCCTGGTACTCTTAAAACACTAAGATGATCCTCCAGTTCAGAGTTTCTTTTGTTACAGCAATTTTTGTTGTTTGCTGTTTTTAAAAAGTATAATACAAAGAAAACTGAGCTACACAACATGCACACACAACCCTCCAATGACAAAACCAGACAAACGAGTTGGAAAATGGAAAGATGAGGTTTGCAGTGAAAGTCTAAAATGCCAATCAATGTGGGTGTGCCTTGTCACTCCCCATCTAACTGTCTCGGTGGATTTCTGCAGGCCAGACACACAGCCTCCAGAGAAACTTGCCTCCTGGCAGAGTATATGTGCAGATAACCATCCAGGCCATTCAGCTACACTAAACCCAACAGGCTCTTCTTTGTTGAGCTAAACTATAAGACTCTGGATGCTGGGGTAGGGAGTTTTACCAGAAGTACTAAAGCAAGATCAAAGAAATATACCATGTTCCTGAAACCTAAGGTCTTCAAAATGGTTTCTGATTATTTTTCCAAGAAGGATGTTAAATAGGATACTTTTTTCTCTTTGGGTTATTCTGACACAGAACAGAATGGAGAATTAGAAACCAAGAGCCATTGAAGAGAACATAAAAAGGTATCTGGGTAACATTGCTAGCACAGCAGGTAGGACCAAAATTCTCATCAAACAATTCTGCACAAAAGCCAGAGGACATTGCGACGAACACTTTTACCCAGAAATAACCAATTGGTATTTCTTCATAGACTGTGGGGATAGTGTGTGGGAGACTTTAATTACCACTGAGCACTCTAAGAAGCCCTTTGAATCTGAGGTAACTAAACAGGCTGAGTATTTATTATAAGGTGAACAGACTAGAATGAGTTATGAGACTATGTCACAAGGGTGGTACACTGGAAAAGGCAAATGGGGCACTGAAGGGATGACATAAAGCACCTGGGATAAATGACCCATCTCATTATTCATCTTTTCAACACTGGAGTTCACTGGTGCCTTGGAGGGAGCCTTC
This sequence comes from Phodopus roborovskii, assembly GCF_943737965.1. Lineage (NCBI taxonomy): Eukaryota > Metazoa > Chordata > Mammalia > Rodentia > Cricetidae > Phodopus > Phodopus roborovskii. The sequence continues at coordinate 27,483,214 of NW_026126460.1, read as the reverse complement.
AGGGGGACAGGGGACAGTGCCATAAGGTGTGCTGAGGATCCTGGACAGATGTCTGTTCATCAATGGTTCCTTAGAGGTCCACAAGTCTGAATCTTCCCTTGGAAACACTAGAGGTCAGATTTTTTTTCAAGGGTCCCATCCAGCCTTTAAATTCCTGAGTTCAATGATACACAGAATGACCCATTTGAACTAAGAATGTAGTCACTAGAAGTGCACCCATGAAGGGGATTAACAGTTTGCCTAAAAAGAACAGAAGTGGTTTTTGTTTGAAAAGTACATTTTCACTAACTTAATGAACTAATGTGTGATTTCAGAGAACCAGAATCCCAAAAGGGAATTAATGAAAACAGGTTCAAAGCTTACTCTTAAAATGGATTCCAACCTATTTTTCCTGGGGAAAACTTGAAAATAAAGCCCATTAACCATTTAAACAAGTGGCAATATAGCAGTTCTTAGATTGTAGTTATCCCTAGTGGACTACATACATCCATTCATCTAAATTAATTCTGATAGCCACAAAAGATTGATATATCATGACCCACATCTTACAAATAGAAAAACTACAGCTGAAAACTTACGTAAGGTTTCAAAGGCTTGAGCCTCCTAATGTGCACAGCTGGAATATAAATCCAGGTTTAAGGGGTTCAACAGTCAACATAAGTCACTATACCATGGGACCAGCAGGTCCTGTATGAATCGGAGCCAGTGACCAGAGGGAGAAAGCTAGATATCATCATGTATTTTAAGTTATTACCAAAATTGTTCTTTCTTTCTGGGTAAGGAGAAACATCCTCAGAAAATACATTGAAGACAGCTAGACCCTTGGCAGGTCAGATCACTCAACCAAAAAAGTAGCGAAAGACTTCAGACACCAGGTTCTAAGTTGGAATAGAATGTTTTTACAATGGACTTTATGTGGTCTGCTCTCTTACCACTTTCTCCTCATTGGCACTTTTATCTTTGCTTCCTTCCCAAGATGGGAAAAGTGGTTAATTTATCATTCTAGCAACACAAAATTCCATGCGACTTATTTGGTCCACATTATTATATAGGATACTTCCTACATGAAATTCCAAACAGATCACTAGCCAAGTGCTGGAATGCATTATTACTAAGTTGCCCCTCTTATTATGTATGGTCATGGGTCATGATGGGCAAACGGCAGACCCAAAAAGCCCTTTTGATGGAAACAGGATCATTTTCAAGGATGGCAGCACATCACAGCTGGAAACTTAAATCACTGTGACCTAGTTTCCCCAATCTCAGAAAATGAAACAAATTTTATTTAGACTTTGTGCATATAATTCTCAGCCATTCTTGTTCAACTGCTTAAAAAATAGAATACCTGCCACTGGCTATGAACTGACTTTATGCCAGAGATTCTTACCAAGTCTGCATGCTGCAGTACAGAATAAATATTGGCGTGCTCTATACACAGTTATTTCATTTTTGCATTTAAAAGTGAGATATAAAGCTTGTGATGGCTCAGTTGGTAAAGTTGTTTGCTGCAAAGCTTGATGGGAGCCATATGGTTAAAGGAAATAGACCACTCTTGCAAAACTTTCCCAACTTCCCCATGTGTGCACCATGGCAAGAGTACATTCAATCTACCCTACATGCAAAAAAAGATAAATGTAACAAAATGTGATATAATTCTCATACTATCAACATTTTATATCTCAGTCTATTCCCAAAAATCTCTTAATTCCAGAGTATTTTGGCATTCCTCATTAAAAAAAAAAAATAACTTCTCTTTCTCTCTGCCCATGCAATCTACATTCACCTATCTCTTTGGTGCTCTGTCCATTAGCTTTCTATCACTGGGATAACACACAATCAATTGCAACCTGGGAAGAAAAGTATATTTGTCTTACACGTCTCAATCACAGTTCATTATAAAGGAAAGTCAGGGCAAAAATCTGGAAGGATCATAGAAATGTTACTTGGCTAATATGACTACAAACTCATTAGTTGATGCAACAAGTACTTGTTACACTTTACTGATCATTTAATTTTATTGGGGGGGGGAGATAACAGTTGACTGCGCCTTCCTTCCATCTTCAAAAGATGGACTGCAATACGTCCATTCCTGGACCAACTCTCCAGCCACTTCTGTTACTCAATGTTGTTCTCAAACATCCCATCTGCTCACTTTTCCTCTGAGGCCTAGAAGGTATTTCACAAGTTTACCTCTCTGGGCTCTATAAATTCATTTCCAAAGATCTATTTCTTGTCAGCCTTCAGTCTTTTTAGTAGTGAATGTTTAGAGGCGGCACATTCTTTGCCTTTGCTTATCTAAGTGTATCTGTATCTGTGTTCCCCAAAAGCAGAGATGCTGTTTATTGGAGAGCTTTTCTCCTTCATCATTTAGAAGATCTGGCTCCACAAGGCTTTTCAAGTCAGGTTTTGCATTGGTGTGATCATTTTCTCCTCGTCTTCAAGATTTTCCAGCATTGATTATGAGGTGCTCAGGGGCCTTAAATTACATACATTTCAGACCAGACATTTGAAAAATGAGCAGAAGGCACAAAGATTTCATATATACTTCTGCTCTTACTCAGAGCTTCCTTCACTCCTCCATGTATGAGGTATTTGTTATAATCAATGAGCTTATAATGAAAATTTCCTTATTCTTTAACACCTATAATTCAGTTCCACCCTCTAGTGCGGAGGGGTTTGTGTTTTTGAAGAAATGGACATTATATAATCTCATGAAGTAACTTCCTTGCTCTTGAGTCCTGTGATAGGCCAGCAGGATGACTCAACAGGTCAAGGCACTTGCTGCCAAACCTGACCACCTGCATTCAATCCCTATAAATATGTTACATCGTGGCATCTTCAAGATTACTGCCTTTATCATCTCCAAGCTGCTACTGGATTCACCAAATTTAAAATTCTGTTCTTCAGCTCACCTATATGTCTTTGGTAATTTCTGTCTCTCATTCTCATGTCCGAAATAGCATCCAGTCATTCTGTATCTCAGGCTAACCTCAAACTCAGGGATTTTGTCCTGCTTGGCCTCTAATGCTGGGGCTACAGGCCTGTGCCACCACACCTAATTTACTCCATACTAACAGTGTGCATTCAAATGTGTGTCTAGCTGACTTCATGAGTTACACTTCTTGATGATTGTTACCTACACTGACTGCCCGGGACATGTCCAAAGCTGAGCTGGACATCATACCATCACCTGGCCACTCTACCTAAAGCAGGAGAGAGCACTCTTTGTCAATTCTCCTAATTAGTTGCTCAAGAACTGACTGCTCTGATCCTTGCAGTCACATTATGCAGACTGAAGATGCCAAGTTAAGGCAACCATCTAACTTGCCTCAATATACTCCTTAACTCCCTTTTCCTCTGCAGCCAGTCATATCTCAAAACTGTAATTCTGGCTATCTTCAACTCATTTCAGAACTCTCAATGCAACCTAGGACACTCTACCGTAACTGTCTTCCACCAGCTTGGCCTGGCCTCATAATGTTGCCCCCCAGGCTTCATTTTCTCCATGCTGTAGTTATAGTTCCTACAAGCCTCAGATTGCTGCACTTCCTGACATCCATGCTGTGCTGCTCCACTTTGAAATCTTTCTTCCTTGACTTCAAGTCTCAGCTGCTTACTTCTTTTTATAGAAGTCCAGTGTTTCACTCTGGTTTAGGCACTGCTCTCCGTATCCACAGCACCTTGGCTTCCAGCACAGCTTTTATTTCCTGGGGATGTCTACATTCCTCACTGTACTGTAATTTGAACTAGATTTCTGGACCAGCACCGTATATTAGCTACAGCTAAGCCTTAATACCAAATTAGTATCTGGCTCATGGTGCTATCTGAGCAGGTGAAGATAAATTGTCCAAAAGGTATGAAGCAGTAATATTCAAGGACTGCTACTTTTGAATGTTAGTTCTTACTTTTTTGCATCAGTGAATCCAAAGAACACTCATAAACCTAAGCAACACTGAATATCAAGCGCATATAGCTGAGGGGATATCACAACAGTACTTCAGTCAATTGGTGAAGAGCTATTGCCATGGGAGATGTCACTGTCCAGTGGGGAAACCAGTAAATGAATTATAAAACTATGCTACATGACTGGATATCATGGAACGCAAATATCAGTTAAGAAGCTAGGCTACATGTTAAATCCAGGACCCAAACAATTGAGGCTAATCTCAAAGCATGCACAAAGTCTGTTAGAATGTAAGTGACAAGCACCTGTATTCCAGCTGCTCACAAGGCTTAGGTGGCATCACCTGAGCCCAGGAGTCTGGGCCCCATCTATGTAAGTGACCTAGGGAGGAGGTAAGGGAAGACAACAAACACATCAGACTTTATTGAAAAGAATAAATCTGTACTTCCAGTGTTGCTTTCCATGTGTCATGAAGAAATCTTCTAAGGTTGGGATTAAGAAAATCAAAAAGAACCAGAACAAGCAAATTCGTATTTAGAAAAAAGGAGCTAGGACCACTTAAAAAATCTTACAATGGTATGTATCATGGAAAACGAACACTCTTAAGGGTAAGTGCAAATGCCTTTGTATCTAACTGGGCCTTACAAAAAGGAACCATGAAAGTTGGATTCCAGTTAATCTGCTTAGATCTTCTAAAACAATGCAACAGACACACATGCATATAAAGGTTATCAACTAAAATGTCATGTATCCTGGGCTGGGGAATGTAATTGTTAGATGAGTATTTCCCTAGCATGTGTGAAACATTGAGTCTGGTCCCTAGCACCAAAACAAATCAAAGCAAATCTAGGCATGGTAGTTCAGCTACCCTGTGAATTTGAGGTCAGCCAGGGATACAACAGATCCTGTCCAGAAACAGAGAAAGGCACACCTAGAAAATATGTACCTACTTTATGAAATACTTTCTGGTTATCAAAATCCTTGTTTTAGGCAGATATGGTGGTACACATCTTTAAAATTCCAGCACTAGGAAGAAGCAAGTGGATCTCTGCATTCAAGGCCAGCCCAAAAAAAAAAAAAAAAAAAAAAAAAAAGTCTTGTTTTTAATTGTGATTAATACTCAGGGTCATGGACAAGGTCAGCCTGTCAGCCTGGGCTTTTGGAAAACTGTCTCAACCCCCCCAAACTCAATCAAAACAACAAAAAAATCCCAACCCATCCCAAACCCTTATTTCCTATGCATTATGTACAATCATTTTATGGTTCGGTGAGTTAAATGAGAACATGAAAACTCATAAAGAATAAAACCATAGACAGTTTAAGATGTTTATCTTTCTAAGCACATGTCAGCAGCTTGTTTGTAAACTATTTCAAGTTCTATTCATCAATGCCACAACTACAAAGCTCCCTCTTTTTGTAGGCCAGAGCAACAAAAGACGGATGTGCTTACATCACAATAAAATTTTGTCTACAAAAAATGGGCAGGATGTCAGGTTTACCTAGCCAGCAGTACATGGTTTGCTGACCTGTGACCAAGCAAAAGAAGTGTGATTGGCCTTTTAATGGATGTACATGACTAGGAGAACTGAAAGTGAAGCTTTCTACTTGATGTTTTTCGTGTCTGTTATCTTTCATTTTGTGCACGGGTGTTTTGTCTGCATGTACATCTGTGCATCATGTGCATGTCTGGTGCCCAGAGGCTGGAAGAGGCCTTGGATCCCCTGAATTAGACTTCCAGATGGCTGTGGGCCACCATGTGGGTGCTAGGAATTAACCCTGGTCCCCTGCAAGAGCATTCAGTGCTCTTCACCACTGAGCCATCTTTCCAGCCCCTAAAATAGAAAAATGTGTATTTTTAATTACAACAGCAAACTTATTATGCTCAGTACTCTTTTCATACTTTAGTTGTCTAATCTCACAAGTACTTGCTGGTCTCAATAAACAAGTGAGGAATTTCTACTTATATACTAAGTACCCAAACTCAAACCCTTGCAACCAAGACGTGGATATACACATATTACCCACAAGTTTTTTTGAGGGTTTTTTAGAGCAACTAAGTGGCCATCCCCTCCCCCCAGCTCTTCCTTATATCAAATTCCCACCAAACCATCCAACTCCCCCAAATAAGCAAATTACCATTTTAGCTCCTGAACGTTCCCTACTTTGCAAGGGAGCCCAATGTGCATCTATGTGCACTACGTGCTGACGACACTGGCCGGCATTTTCAGTGTCTGACTAAAACCAACACCGGCCTATGGCCTGTGCCTCCCCATCCCACTCCTACAGTTGTTTATCCATCCTCCCTCACTGCCTGTCCTCTTCTGGCTGCCCTTTACATCCCTTTGGGGTTTTCTAGCTTGGAAGCTGGACTCATTGTATACATCACTGCAAAGTATCAGAGCAGTGCTGCTGGGTGGACTTCTATGCTTCATATCCTTGTGCTGTATGTTTCCAAGGGAACTGGATATTAACTATGTAGTCAAGATAGGATTTTTCTCTCCAGCATCTTAAGATTTATCAACTCTCAATTATTTAACCTAAAACTAACCATGGAAGCATAGGAGCACCAAGTGAATGTTTGTACACCACTGGTTTGATAAAGGGTTTCTAGCATGAATTCAAAATTTTAGATTACACAAAACACCAACAGAAGCCAGGCACTGGTGGTACAAGCCTTTAATTCCAGCACTCGGGGAGGCAGAGGCAGGTGGATCTCTGTGAGTTCGAGGACAGCCTGGTCTACAAAGCTATACACAGAAACCCTGTCTGGAAAAACCAAAAACACCAACAGGTATGACTTTACAAAGACACAAAACATCTATGAAGGATGAAGAACGGTACTTGCAAAACATGTAACTTTACATGTTAACATACAAAAAGATCCAAAGTCTATGAATGAAGGCTTGCACCCAGATCCTTACACTACACACAATAAAACCAAACTGTAAACAGCCATTCTAGAAAACAGGTAAAATCTCACCAGCAGGAAATGTGCAAAGCATGAAAACGTGGGCAGTCTCACATTATAATCCATGAAATATAAAGTAGTAGATAACACAGTTATCAGTTAACACTGTCAAATCACCAATTTGACAAGTATTTACACTCAAAATTGATAAGGCATAGAATTCCAAAATTCTTACTTTAGCTACTAAGACTGTTTAGACAGGTCTATCCACAGACGAGATTGGTGGCCTTCCAGCTATGAGCTGGGCTGGGAACTTGTCAAGAGACCTGAACATTCTACTGGTTGATCAAAGTCTAATATTTCTTTACTATTTAGAAATACTATTTTTTAAAAAATACAAACAAATACTGGAGGGTGGTTCAGTGATAGAGGGCTTGCTAAGGAGGCACAAAACTCTGGTTTAAATACCAAGCCAACATAGCCAATAAGTGTATTTTTTAATATATGTTTTAGTCTTGAAGCATTTTTTAAAAAAAGGAATTGTATGGGTGTGTGTGAATGTCCAAAATGCAAAGTATACAGGTATAAAATTGTCAAACTTTAAATTTAAAAATTGTACTTAATATCATGTGTCATTTTTTAGAGCTGCTTCCATGTGTTAATTTTATTCTGCTAAAGGTCTTTTATTAAACACCTTATAATTCTCTTGAGAGAACTTAATGGAAATTTTGTGTACACTGACAGTGATAACCACAAATATTTTAAATGATGAAAATCTTGTAAGGATTCCAAGGAATTTTACTTAGTCCTTTAAAATCTAATTTTTTTTTGGGGGGGCAAGCAATGTCTTGCTATGTGGCCAACCACCACAGCACTAGAAGTACAGGTGGATACCACCACACCTGGTACTTTAAAACTTCTACCGATCTTAAAGGTTATTATAAGAGAACAGGATAACAAAATCTAGGGAGCTTTTACTGTTGTTTGCTCTACAGACTCATCAGAGACACCAGATTCCATCAACAAACATTCCATATACAAACACATAGTGAAACTAAGCAAAGAAAAAGCCCTTTCTGTAGGAAGCAGATACAGGAAAGTCTCACTGTGTCAACAAGAGACATTGAACTATCCTTCACTAGTAGGCAAGAAACTTAGTATCTCTAGTTTCCATATTGTCTAACTGCATAAGCAGTAGCGGAGTCTGTGCTATGACTGACACCACAAAGGAGCTTCTTTCATTTCAATTTCCCAGGCACCGTGTTACATGAGGACACAATTGAAGAGGCCAAGTGGTACACAAAGTCATGTCTTTATTTTTTTTAAAAAAAATTCTTTCAATATTTCACAATGAGTAAGAAATTAGCTAGACTTATCTGTAGAGCATTTGCCTACCATATGCACGACCAAGGGTTCAATCCTCAGCAACTCCAAAAAAAGAAACAATTATCAAAATCAGTAAGTTTTTATATCTAAAACCAATTCCTGCACCCAGCTTGAGATTCAAAAACCTTAGCATATGAATGAACATCTTCCAAACATAGCCCACAGCCAGACAACCCCTTCCTACTGTCCTTCAAATGCAGAGTAAGTTACTTAATCAGTTTAATCAGTTATTAAGGTATTTTACTCTGCTACCCAGGAAGCATTCCTCATTAAAAACAAGCTTTACCAGGAAGCAATTCCTATGTATAACCATACTAGATGCATATTACTATTTGTAAGGAATCTAAATCAAAACTTTTAGACTTAACTTTGAAGACAAGTGAGCTCTAGTTGTGAAGAAGTAGGCTTGTACTTCCTTTTCATAAACATAAGGTTCCCTCTCCAAGAGAAGGTGAATGAGGAGATGCAGAATACTAAAAACTGTAAAACAAAGTCTTCAGGCCATTCTTTTAGGATGAGCAGGGGTCACAGGTGAGGTGACAGAAAGACTAAGGTGAAAATAAGACATGAGCTTCTACAGTCTGTCAGCCCCATCACACTGAATGACCTTGCAGTTTAATTTAAATGCTGGGATTTTCCAAGTATTTGAAGATAAACTATCTGAGAGATCTGAAAAATTTCTCAGATGGAAATACAAAAACAAATGTAAATAGCTGGTATGTCCTATCAGATAAAAATCAAGAATTTTCATAAGCATATATATTGCTTTCCAAAGCGACATCCACTTCTGGACCCTGATGCCATTTACATGATGGAACAGTGCTGCATATAGTAAAATAGAAAGGGGTCCAAGTTAAAACAAAGGAACAGATTCTAAAATTTCGACTTTTTAAAAGTCAGAACCATGAAAGGCATGCATAGACACACACAGACATAATAAGCATTCCTGAAAACTATGAATACAGGAACAGTATTTCCCTGGAGTGTTTACCATATACCCTGTGTACATTACACAACTGTAAAATTCCTACACATGCCATTTAGAATATATAAAAACTTCTAACCCTTTAAAAACCTGGCTGTACTCACCACATTCTAGGAATATTGACTATACAACACCAGTTTAGAACCTTTGCTGCCTTAGCCACTAACTCCACCCATTGTCACAAGGCTCTTTGAGTATTTGTTCAGATTGTTCCTGGAGAGGAACAAATCACTTTAAAATTTGATCAAAAGGATACATTTATCTGCAAATAAAATGTTCTAGGATTTTTTTTTTTTTGTTTTGTTTTGAGAAAATCCTGAATCATAACATCCTGTTTTCATTAACCCCCAGAGATCTAGGTGATAGACAAGTACAGATTCAAAACAATCAAACTATAATAGGCATAAAATATGCAGAATGGATAAGGTATTAGATGAACCATCTTGGTGGAAGTCTTCGTGGGGTGGGGAGTGGGGGTAAACAACACAAAATCATAAGTCAAAAGAAAAGGTGCCAGAGAAAAGCCCTGCCTACCTTTTCTACCTTTTCAAGGTGTACCCGTGGATATGCTAAAGGAAGCAGCGGATGTGAGACCAAGAACACTCCGGTGGGAGACAGGAGCCCTTCAAGCCCAGGCTCCACCCATGGGACTCACACTCAAGCCTTGAGAGGTGCTACACCGACCACATGTCAGCAGAAAGCACAGCACCTGTATAGCCCTACACCAGAGAAGACCATCATCTTCTCTAAATCCTTCACAGTGATTACACATTTCCAAAATACAGTGTCCTTTCAAGAATACACTAGTGTCCAGATGCTTACAGAATGAATCACTAATAATATTATAAAACAAAAGGTTTTCAGAGTCTGTATATAATCAACAAAGGACTGATAAGCAATGACCCTAGTGAATGAGTTGGGAGATAACACGTCAGTGCTGTACTAAAGTGGTCTAACTAGAGCTCCTTTCCAACTGCATTCCTGTCATGACATCAGACAGCTAGTCAAATGAGCTTGCTACTACACAGCAGGCTCCTGTTCATTTCTTCAAAGATGCCTGTGAAGCACCAGCACAGTCATGGGTGTGTACATACTGGTCACATCTTCATTTGTTCAAATACAACCATGCGAAAACAAGTTAATGACACTGCTTTAAAACAGACACGTTCAAATGATTTGAGGATACAATAAACCAATTTATACAATTTTAAATTTTTCATTAAAAAGCAAATTTTAAAACTGCAAGAGGAAGAGACTACATAAATAAAGGTTAGCTTCCCTATAAAATGAGTCACTGTGTCAGCTTGAGGTACAGGCTGCCCCATCGCTTACATCATTGACCCTGTCAGGGGAAAAAAAAAAAAAAAAAAAAAAAAAAAACAAGAGCAAAACAAAAACAACAAACCCAGACTCTACAGAGCAAATGATATTTAGTTTATCAAAGTATGAAAGAATTCATATTAAATGATTTAAGTATTGTTGGGACATATAGGAAGTAACTTGAAATTTCAAAATAAGAGAAACTAGTCACACCTAAATATTAAAGCGAAATTTAATCCAACAGTACTCTGAAAAATAAAAACTAACTAGCTTACCTGTTCTATGCCTTGTAGATTCCATGACATGAGCTGATAGAAGAAAACCACTCAGTGCAGACCTGACATATGAAAGGGTGTAAGCCACCACACCCACAGCATCACCGCTGCTACCTTAAAATAGTTACTAATGCTAAGAAGTTTAGGGTTTCAACTGGAATTTCACTTCTTCCCAGTCGAACAACCCCATAAAGTCCAGAAGGGACAAGGTTTTCCCATAGGTAAATATGCCAGAGACACACAAATTTAATGTGAGTGTCCTCAGGCTGTATCTGCTTTTCTACTAATTCTAAGACAGTGTGCACCTTTCTCACCGTCTGGATTTCACCCGTGCACAGTGAGCTTCCAGTGCTTTTTTGCTGTGTGATGTGGTCTGAAGGTAACCAGGATGAGTATCTGCTCAGCCTGACATTAAAAAGGTGGGCAAAACATAAACACTGTTTTCATTTTGAAGTTATTTTATATCAAATATCTGGGTTAACAAACAATAATACTATTATAGCCTTATTTAAAAGTTATGTTTTAGAAATCCCTCTGTACTGATTTAAAATATAACTTATGAAAAACTCAAGTTTTCTTTGACGGTTCTCAACAGTTAAAATACTGTGACTGGGAAGCATGTTTCAGAAATGCCGGCAGAAGGACAGCAGCTGTTACTCTCTTGACTAGCAGAAGTGACTAAGACCAAAACATCTCCCAGATAAGGGTGTCCAACTTAAAGAACAAATAATTTTATGGAAGAAAGTGACAATATATCCTCTACTTTCAAAATAACCTAAAACATTCCTTGTATCATAAAAACAAGAAAAAGATGTTTTAAATCTGAACATAGACTTTTGCCATCCTAAATGACAAATTCATTTCTGATCAAAGACAGAGCAAGAAACGTATTTCAAGCACTAAGCCAGGTGGATGAAGATCTGTCACTGAGTGTCCTCCAAACGCTCAAAACAATGACTAAACTAGAGGCAAAATAAACTTAAGCCTAAAAGAGGTAGATTGTTAAAAGAGAAAGATCATGAGAAAACCCACTTTAACACTGGAGCTGTTCTGAAATCTATGTACTTGTATTTTGATTACGAACACTCACTGAAAGTCAATACAGGTCCCCCCATTTAATTACACATCTCAAGGTCTACTAGAAAAAATAGTCTTTAAACTATTGTAATAACAACTGTTTAATTTACTTAATAGATGGAAAGCCTGGTGGGTTATTTGGGTAATGGCCTATAATTATATAACTTTTGTACATATGAATTGTTTTGAATCTAATACAATCTCAAACAGATGTTTTAAAGACATTTAAGTTCTCCTTCCATGAAAATAGATAAAGCTCCCAAAATGTACAAAGAATTCAAGACTATGCCCAAAGTGTAGCTGAGCCTGAGCAGCAGCAACTGGATTTTCAGGGCTGAGTTTTGGGCATGTCACTTGTCAAGTACATACATATACACCACACCTTCTGCTAAGGAGGGCAGCAGACTACAACCAAGTAAACACCCAGACTTCAAAGCACGATGGTAATAGCCATCACTGCAAGTGCATCCAATATGAATAAAATGTTTGAGCAAACCGATGCTTACATCACCTAAAATCAAAGCTTTACATTTTAAAATACTTTCATACAGATATTACATACTGTGTATGCAATGTTAGCTTTTGGGATGGCACAGAGTCATTACCAGATGTACTAACACCACTATCCTTTAGACAGGGCTGGCTGTCCCTATGGCCTTTGGCAGGGCATCCTCTCTCTGTTGTCATTTTGGACTCTTTCCTTTCATCAACACAAATATGCTATGGACCAGTAAATCAAATTATCCAATTATTAAACTCTCACATCAAAGAAATGTATATACTCTACATACAAACTCATGACTTAGGGGTGTTGTTCAAAGCTTTTTCTTTTTTTTTTTAATCATTTCATTTCTCTTAGTTGTGTTTCATTTTGCCAGATTATCTTGGGATAAATGAGGCTTCACTACATATAAATAAACAAGTTCATTTGAATATTAACAAAAAGATTAACTAAACTTAGTATTGCTACCTTTTTACACAAAGTATTTCATCAGTTTAAGGTAACACTGGGTTCCTGTTTCTTTACCCCAAAACAAAACAAACAAACAAACAAACAAATGTTCTATAGTTATCAGTGTGTCCAGAAAATGAGGGAAGGAGAAAAAACTCAGGTGCAACCATGTCACAGTCAAAGCATGTCTGCTTCTAATACATTCAAAGACAATTAAAAAGGAGAACAGAAAGAAAAAAATAGTTAAAATAGGCCTTTTGCAGTCTGAGAATTCAAGATCTTTAAAAATACTTGTAAATACACATACATGCAAATTCTCCATATTTACAAATTTCACAAAATTAAGAAGTTGCAGAGAAATTAGAAGTAGCATGGTGAATCTGATAAGCTACATTTAAATGCTTTTCCACTGTCACAGTCCTGAATATAGCAGTCCTAGTAGTTTTAATACATTTTCTACATGGCCTTTTAAAAAAAGTTAGTCACTAGAAGTCTTTAAGAATTCAAGATGTTCTCAACTCTACTCATTATTTAAGGCCACTTTGGTAAAGGCATTGCAGCAAGAACACAAAAACAATAGCGTATTTTCTAATATTTATTTTGTTCACCTGCAAACTGTAGCAAAACATGATCAGCTTTATTCCGCAGACAGGTGTCCTCCACATCTTAAAGAATTTAGCCATGTATAAATAGAAGAGCTCTTTAGAAGGAAAAATTCAAGAATGAATAAAACCTTCCGATTTTGACTTTGAACTTTCCAGAAGCAATGCTTCAAATGATTTTTGTCATTCATTCCAAGATATATGACAGCACCTTAAAAGTGGCTGATCTATTTCCCCAGTAACATTTCTCACATAACAATGTGTTAAAGTTACAAATACTGATATGCACAAATAGCTAATTTCTAAGAAAAATATGTACAGTACTGCAGCATAATGAATGTGGGATCTGCAATAACTTAATAATAGCCAATTTTTAACATACATGATGCCGCTACCTTTTTCTGCCAATTCACAAGTGAAAAGTTGTTGCTGAGCCCTCTGTTTTGCACGTATTACCTGGTGTTTAATACACAATGCAGGCTTTTTAAAGACTTCACTTGTTTTTAAAGCTAAGATCAGTGAAACAAGACAACAGTGCAAGAGGCGGAGAGATGTAATGATCACATAAAAGTTCGTTCCAGTACAGTGTCTGTATAAGGCTATAAGAAAGGGTTGGTTGATGAGCTTCCTGTAGGAAACTGTCCTGTAGGTGCACCAGTCTATTGAAAAAACACATGGAAAAAATAAGCAGAAGTTATGTTTGTATAGTTGAAAGCATTAAATTGTATTTAAATTTATAACTTCATTCAACCATCTGTTAAGAATTGTTTATTGACAATTCATTTCTTAATGTTGCTGTCAACAAACTATAAATCACCTACTTCTTTTTACACACTACAATGTCCTTTCATACATATTCTTCTATACAGTGCCTGACTACTGCCTACAAAGGAACCTGGCACTTAAAAGTACCTCTAAGTTAAAAAAAAAAAAAAAAAAAAAAAAAAAAAGACAAAAACCAAAAAAAATCTCATTCTTAAGCCTCCTTTTCCCTAAATCCAATGGCTTCTCCAAGTGTAATTCTGATAAGAGTGCATACATTTCACATTACTATGATTGACAACTAACTTCTTACAGGTATTATAAGGGGCCATACATAAGCTATACCACCAGACCACTAAGTTGTATGCAGGAATAGTCACATTCTGTTTTCCCTAGTTCAAAAATAAAATACAACTTAGTTTTTAAGATGCTAAAACTAAAATACACTCACCATAAAAGGATTACTAGACACTCCAGCAGCTGCAACTTGACCAAAAGGGGTTACCACTGGTTTTGTTTGTCCAAATGTTGCGAAACCTGCACCTTGTTAAAATAAGAGAACCACCAGTTACATTGCCACCAAGAGACGAATCCCAGTCATACAAGTTTCATAAAAATTCTTATCAGATAGCAATATGAAATGCAACATTAGTTCTTATGTCTTTTCAGACACCAGAAACAAACTTCCTATGGCATGTACTGAGAGCCTCAGAGCTCTGAAACGATCTAACTTGGCCCATAGAAGGTCACTGCCCTGGTGGATTTAACTGATTGATGAGTGTGCGACTATCTGAGAGGGGTCATGTGCAATGGATTCTTCTACACAACACCATAGTATTTCTTATAAAACATGTCATCATTTATCACTATTCTATGCACTGTATTTCCTAACTACTGAATGTATAAGACCCAAGGACATTCTTGAAATGTATGGATTTCAAACTTCAGCAAGTAAGCAACTAGGTAAGAAGAAAAGCTGAGTGAATCTCCTAGCCTCTTACAAAACAAGGTCCAAGTGCAGAACTGTCACCTATGTACCTACACCAGCAACCATTTTTTCATGAAATTATAATTTCCATTTTAAATCAAGAACATATGAAAACACAAGATGGACTTATAAGACACAGGCCTGGAAATTCTAAAAAGGGCTTTACAGTCATTGATGTTTCCTAACATACAGTCAAGGAAATTTACAAAACCACAATAAATCTTCTTATGTGTGGCCGGAACTGCCAAAAGCTCTCTTCTGTAGTCAAACTAAGTGCATAAGATTACAGCAATCTTAAGAGAGTCTCAAGCACGCTACAACAACACTATGTAAAGGGGACTGACGTCATGCAGCTAGCCAATTGTTCAAGCTTACCATTGGGCTGTTGAGAGAAAGCTGTCTGCTGAGGGAAAGCTGCTTGGGTTGGGAAGGCGGGCTGCTGGAAACTGCCACTGAAGCTGGTGGGGAGGCTGTACGGCGCAGGAGTGCCAAACCCTGCTGGCATACTCATGGATGCAGTGCCAAAGGTTGCCGCTGACAAAAGAAAAGAAAGGTGGGTCAGAGACACACACAGCAGTTAACAGTGTGGAATACACTGTACTTACCCTGAAAACACCAAGACACACAGTAAGGGCATTTGAAACCCCCAAATCTTGACAAAGTCTGTACAGACTAGCACTGTCTAATGTAACTATAATATAGATTAAAAAAATTTTGTTCTGAAATGCTGTGACCAAAAAGCAACTACTAAAACTATCATTTGAAATCTTCCCCAAAATCTTCACTACAAAATTACCTAAAGTCAAATAATAGTCTGCTTTCAGAAGCCAGTCATACTGTGATGTGTTCAGAAGTATACATACTGGGTTTGAGTCTGTCCTCCTATATCTAAATTTGAAAGAACAACCAAACTTTAATTACTAAGGTTCATATTTCTGTAGAAAAACATTTAAGATATCTTCAAAAGAGTTCACTAAAAATAATAGGATATATAGGGCAACAAGAATAAAAGGCAGGGCATTTAAAACTACAGTTTTATAACTACAGCCAAGGACAAAGAAAGAAATTCTATTTAAAACATTAATGCAATTATAAGGACATAGGATGTTCCTACATGGGTGTGTGTGTGTGTGTGTGTATATATACACACACACACACACACATATATATATATCTTTATATGTTTATATACACAATATATAGACACAAATATGTATTATGTATGTGTGTATATATGTTTATATACATATATAAAGCTGTATATATACTTATATATATATACATATATATAAACACATACTTCTATACCCCCATTTCACAACTAGAAGAAAGATATCTAGGATTACTGAGCTTCATAAATTGGGGTAAACACACATAGATTAGAAAAAAAATACAGAGGGCATTTTTAGAAGAGACGAAGACTACCAGGCACATGGGTCATGTGTCCATGTTACTAGCTCCTCCTTGGCTTGCTTTGCTTGGTGGGTAGAGCATGAGCTGGAATCTATGTGGGAACACCAGTGATTATGTTATATGCCTACATCACACTCTAGTTACATAAACAAGCATGTTTATGAACAAACTAGCAGAAGGCTGTGTGAGTAACTGATAGAAAATATGTAACACAACACCTTCCCAAGAGCCAATGATACACTGGCTACAGAGAGGGACTTAGTGAAGCAAGTAACAGTAATGTAACACTGTAAAAACATATCAGTTTACTTATTGAATTTCATGACTTCCAAAGGTGACTGATTTAAGGCAAAGACACTAAATATTAAGAGCACTCCATAAAATGTTCTTACCTAAAAACAAACTGGAGAAGATTGTTATTCACAGCAATCCTAATGTTTATGACAATGCAAATTTTCTCAAGGAACCTAATTAGACTACAGAAGGTTTTTGTTTTTATTTTCTTTACTAATTGACAGGGAGAGGGAATAGAAGAAGGGAAGAACAATAGGCTATTGGGAAGCAAGTGAATGAAAGAAAGCCTGAGCACATTGCAAGGGAGACAGGAAGGTTTCACTGCACACAAAATGCACTGATGCAACTGACAAGTTACTGTTGGAAGCACTCAAAGCAAAGCTTGGACAGCTGGGTAAAACCAAACTCCATGATATAAAGCAGGAAAATGATTTGGTACACCAAAAGGATTCACTTAAAATACTATGAATTTAAACGTAAGAAACATAATCAAAATAGCTATTAACATTCTACTGTGACCATGGAGGTAAGCAATGCTTTTCAGTATTAAAACATAAATCATTACATAGGATTTTCATGTTACTTTAAATACAACATGACCTTGATGCCACACATCCATGCCCACTCCATATTAAAACATGGAAATAACTTAATTTCACATGCAAGGGTCCAGAACACTAGCAGAAGCTTCCACAAGCAGCTAGACAAACTGCCACAGAAATCTAGTTGTGGCCACCTACCAAAATGAGCGTGAGGGAACACTTGAGAATGCATTGCTCCAGAAAGGCCTTATGGGAAGCCATAAAGAGACCAAGGTCAATTAAGTTATGTACAGTTACTGTTAAAGTAAAAGTTAACTGGTTTCATTAAAGAGCTCTAGAGTTAGAACACAGTGTTGCCCACTGGGTGTCCCAGGAATATACAATGGAAATTCATCCACAAAGAGAAACCTCTTGTTTCAATTATATCAATCACATTATAATATGTCACTTTTAACAGCCTAGAACAATACCAAGTGAAGAGAAACTGATGAATTATTTCTTAAAAATAATCTTTCATAGCTGGGCACAGCAACCCATACTTTTAATTCCAGCACGGGGAGGTGTTGCTGTAGGTTTCTGATAGTCACCATGTAGTCGACAAAGGAGTAGAAGGTCCGTACATTTTCTGGTAAGCCAAGACCACGTGGAAATACATAGATTAATAAAAATGGATTAATAATTAAGACAGAGCCAGCCAGTAAGAAGCCCTAGTCATCAGTCAACAGGTTTATAACTAATATAACATCTGTGTGTTCATTTGGAGCTGAAGGAGCAGGACCTGGTGGGACAAGAAAGAGAATCTCCAGCAACAGGGAGGGGGGGTTATCTCTGTGAATATGAGACCAGCCTTATCATATATAATGAATTCCAGACCAACCAGGCCTGAAGAGTGAGACACTGTCTCAAAACAAAAGTAAATCTTAGCTCTGTTTTATCACGTGAAGATATACTATAACTTTAACAACCTTAAGAGCCAGGCATGGGGGCATACACACACACACTTACTTTTAAAGTTTAAAAAAAAAAAAAAAAAAAGGCTGACAAGTGTTCTGTGATAAAAAAAAAAAAAAAAAAGGGGGGGGGTTTGGTCAATGCATTTAACTCTCTTCTTAGAAATCTAAAATCTAAAGGCTTCAACTAGTCTTGCCTCAGTAATGCTCACTAAGCTGTGTTTTCTCAGCATATCCCCTATGCACTTACTGAGGCACAGAATTCTTTCCATTGAACACTGCTTTTAAAACTTCTCAAAGTCAGCAATATGGCTCAGCAGACAAAAGCTTGAGTTCGATGCTTAGATCCCACAATGGAAGAACTGGTCCCCAAAGCTGTTTTCTGACCTCCACACAAGTGCTATAGACATTCACAAGCCCTACCACACAACCATCACAGTTACTCTCTAATAAAACTACTTTAGAAATTCTCAGTCAACAGTGGCAGCTAACCAGTATTAAGCACCACCATATTTTACTCTGAAACAGAGCTGACAGTCTAAGTTGATACTTATTTTTTAATCTTCAAGAGGATAGAACTGTCTGTCACACACTGTTCTTGTAAAGCTATCTCAGAAGAGTATTTCATAGGGCTAACATGTTTGAGAGGAAGAAAGACCCCTCCAGGAGTTCAAGTGCTACAAAGGCCTGGAACTTCCTAAAGACAGTGTATCTGTAAAGCATTGTGGCGCCACAGCTTCAATGTTTGTTTCAACTTAGCCAAACCAATAATAACCTAAGAAAGATAGCCAACGTGATATATTCAAAACCCCTTACAATGCAAAAATTACTTTGAAATAGCCAGGAATGATGGTACATGCCTTTAATCCCAGCATTCAGAAGGCAAAAGCAGGCAAGATTTGAGTTCAAAGTCAGCCTGGTCTATATACCAAGTTCTAGGACAGCCAGGGATCCACAGAGAAAACTTATCTCAAAACAAAAAACAAAACAAAACAAAACAAAAAAAAAAAAGCAAAAAAATAAAAGCAAACAAAAATTATTTTTGAAATAAAAACTTAGGGACAGTATTTTCTTTCTGATAAACTTCAAAATTAAATATTGCTTATATCCCCTACAGAATACATATGCATATATATATTCTAAATAGAGTCTTATCTCTTATAATACTTTCTTATTCAAAGACAGCAAAAAATAAAGGGGCGGTAGGAGGTTCCTTTAACTCTGATGTACACACAGAACACAAACACATGAGGTGATTTATAGCATCTGACTTCAAACAACCTATCTGCCCAAAAAGCACTGCTCATTAACAGCATTTAGTTGGAGCTAAGTTAGTATATACTCTCACACAAGTTGCAACTTTAACACAACACACATTAGGACAATGGTTCTCTCCTTCCACGGTGTGAGCTCCAGGTCATGAGGCATTAGAGAGAAATACCTTTATATATCTAGGTACCTCTCCAATCTCTGAACAAACTTTGGTTTTTAAAATTAAATCTGATAGGCATTTCAAATACTCAAGTTATGATTAAGGTGTTTGTGTAAACAAAATACAATACTTATTATTCTGACTATTGTATCACAATTTTTAATTTCTGCTCCTTTGTCTAGACAGACTCCCCCTGTAGCAGTCCAGATTGGTCTCCAACTCCTGATCTTCCTCTGCCTCTCACTAACATCACCACACTAGCTCTACTGTCATAATTCTTAGTATTTCCAGTGATAGACATTTATCATAATTACTAATTCTTAATGATTAGAGATATGTTATAATGATATACTCTTAAATCTTCATATCAACACTTGCTGTAATTGGTGTTAAAGCTCTGGTTCCAATCTACAAAGTTTATGGAGTCTGAACTAAATGGATAGCTAGCCACAGCACTTAACACCTGCTTACATGCCTTGCCAGTCGATGGTAGTTAATACAAAACTGGGAGAAATACAATGAGAATGATGTGAATGGCCTAGGTATGAAATAAGTATAGAAAAAGATAGGAGGATAAACAGAATTAATAAAAACAAAAAGTAGTGAAAGATAAATGAAAACGGATATAATTTAGTTGGCAGAATACATGCCTAGGATCCTCAGCTCTCTTAAAATACAAAAACCAAAGAAACATAAAATAGGAACCCTGAAAAGAGACACTAGAGTTATTTAATTAGAGTTACTGTAACAAAATGTACTCATCTGATATAATCGCACAGGGCTTTTTATGAAATGTTTTGTTAATACTGAATGACTAATAGCCATTCTGGCACCAAACAAGCTGAACTATTACTGTCAATCAAGTTCTCCTTCCCACATTTGAGCTTCCTTAACTGAAGAAAACCAAAGTTTCAGACAGAAGGGTTGAAACATAACTTCTCAGTTTCCTTGTTACTGTTAAATTCCTAAATTTCACAAACTTTAAGTAGCATTTGTCTTTTTTCCCAAGACAGGGCTTCTCTGTGTAACTCTGGCTGTCCTAGAACTAGCTCTGTAGACCATGCTGGCCTCGAACTCAAAGAGATCCACCACCTGCCTCTGCCTTCCGAGTGCTGGGATTAAAGGCATGTGTCCAGCTAGACAAGGTCTTTCTATGTGATTCGGGCTGGCCTCATACTCACTATCCTCCTGCCTTGGTTTTCCAAATACTGGATGACATCTGTTTCT
The DNA here is from genome assembly GCF_943737965.1 of Phodopus roborovskii. Taxonomy (NCBI): domain Eukaryota; kingdom Metazoa; phylum Chordata; class Mammalia; order Rodentia; family Cricetidae; genus Phodopus; species Phodopus roborovskii. The sequence goes on along the minus strand of NW_026126460.1, from coordinate 27,462,197 downwards.
GAACACACACACCTATTGTTTCCTACACTACGCTTCAGCAGAAAGAGGCCTTGTGTTTAGGAATGCTTTATAAAAAGTGAGTAAATAAATAATGAACAAATAATTAAACTCCTTTCCCCATAGTTATGGTTCCTTGATCAGTTTTTTCTTACCTGTTGCTCCTCTGGCATTGGTCTGAAATGGGTTTGTAGACGATGCCGCAGAAGGACCAGTAGCAGCGACAAATGGATTCGTAGAAGGGGTAGCTTTTAAAGAAGTATAAAATATGCTATAAAATTCTAATATTTTATATTCAAGACTTTTAAAATTTCTTCACTATACTTTTCAAGACAGAAAAGTGAACCTTTTGATAATAAAGTGTTGCTCTCTTCCTACCTTCTGACACCCCCAAAACAATGTTCTCTATGAAAAGCACATACCCCCAAATGGAGCAGGACCACTCGAAGCAGGTTGTGTTTGAGCCGAAGCACCCACAGGCACTGTTCCAAAAACACTGCTGCAAAGAAGATCAAGAGTCAGCGTTTAATAAAGAAACAAGGTCATTTACCTACAAGATGTAGAAGCACATAAAAATGAACTATACTACACATCACTGCGGCTCTCACCAGTAACTCAAGGTAAGTTTACATTATGAAAAATTACTGAAATTCCAGTAACAAACTGTTTATACATGCTACCTTTGTCAATCAGTAGTATATAGAAATTGAGGGAAAAAAACAAAAAACATGCATCTGAGAATCGATTCCATTACACAACAGCATTAAGTATTTCTGTTGTATATTTCTACTAGTCCATACATATATAATATTTCTTTGAAGAACAGGATGGACACGAACGTAATAAACATACTTAACAAGTAAGAACATTTCATTTTCTTTGATTTAACACCAAAACTGGTAGTTTCCTAAAGGTCAGCCTGAAATGGAGACTTGAAACCTATCAATAAACTTAAATCAAAGTTCATCTTCACTTTCAAGTTTATGGTAGAACGCACAAATTTCCCAGAATTCTAACATTCAATTTCAACAAGTTTTGTTTCTTTTTTTTTTTTTTTTAGACAAGGTTTCATATAGCATGTACAATGACCTTGAACTTCCAAACTTTTTGTCTCCATCTCCAGGTAGTGTCAATAAAGGTATGCACCTCTGTGCCCATTCATGGTGCTGGGAATCAAATGCTGGGCAAGCATTATCCCTGAGCACCACTCCCGCACACAGCATAGTCTTTATAGTGATCATACTAATTCCAACAAATACTCAAATTCAAAGCACCATAATACGAATAGCTGGTTTGTCCCAAAACTTAACAAGGTCAATTTCTTTCAAGGTGACCACATGTTTTACTATGCGCCCAAACTATTTGATACATAGCTAACTTAACATACAGAAAACACATTTAATAGAAAACTAAGTAGGTTGAAAATGCTATAATTATACCAAGAATAGTAGTTAGGAAAACTAATCAACACTACCGGCAAGGTAAAGAGAGCAACAGTGTCACATGCTACTTGAAAGAATGAGTAAGAATCCTAAGTCCAACACTATAGCCCAGGCAACATAAGGAAACACGATACTCTGGCCTGTTCTCATGATACTACCTTAATTTCTACAGCAAGGCTTTCCTGTCTTTTTGTATTTTGTGTATATCAATATAAATGCCAATCACTAAAAAATCAAATTATCATCTCAGAATTATGAAAGAGGTTTGAACTCAGAGATCTGTAAGACCTTTCTTAGGTAACTCAAGCATTCCACAGATCATATTTGCAAAACAATAATGCACCACAATGCAATATCAATAATCCATTTATCACATGGATTCCATCTATGTATCCAGGCCTTTCAGTACCTTGTTAATATTACTAAAATATAACACAGATAATATTAATGAAGTGAACCAAAATAATACCAAATTTTATTATTTTGATTCAATTTATTCCATCTCAAGTTGTTAGAATTTCCCTCTAGAAAAGGTACCAAAGGGAAATTAACTAAATAATAATAGTAACAGAAATGGACCAAAAGAAATAACTACAATGCTGTATACTCCCTATAAGTGTTAACGGTTGTTGGAAGTCTAATGCTCTTCCAGGTTTGGAAGCACATGTCTATAAGCACTTTGGAGACAAGAGACACAGGACCATGAACTCACAGCCAACCTGAACTACTGAACTACACAAGACCTTATTCAACACAAGGCTGATATTTTAAACACGTAGTCTTCCTGTTCTTTAGAACTCCTTTCTACAAGTTTTATGTGAGCATCCAAGTGTGTGCGTAGTCTATAAGACTAAATGACAATGATGAGCTAGAGAACTTACATTGGTAGTGCAGCTTGGTGCACACAGACTAAGAACTATATCCTGACATATGCAACTTGACTGCTAAATGGATTAACTGCTGAGTACAATCCATATGTAATTGTCCATTTAGAAATTTGTGTTCTCTGACATTTAGCATCCAGGAGTGAAAAGGAGTTAAGATTTCTAAGACTTGACAAAATATGGCAAATACTCAAGAATTATATTTTAAACAGCAAATTATATTCAATTTCAACTTAAAAACTATTCAATTATTGTTAAGTTACAACCCCACAAAAGTCCCTTTTAACTATGTTATTCAGACATAGAAAACCAAAAGGTCAAAGTCAGGAGTGCTGACTAGGACAGCTGTACCTGCTAGCATTACTCGTGGACGTGTATGCATTACTGGACGTGGCTGCTGAACTGAACACACTGTCTAACTCTGCTAGCGCTGCATACTTGTCTGAAGATGCACTTGAGTGACTGGGAACTGAAACCACAGAACCAACAGCAGCTTTACCCGTGGTCCCAAAACCACTCCCTTGATCACCTCCTGGAGGCAAACAAACAAAGAAGTTACACCAAAACTTTAATATTATGTTGCCAGTTCATTAACTATATTTGCCATGAATCACAGGTAAACCCAACACTAACTTGATCTAAACATTAAATGGACAGGATTTAAAGAACAGTTGGTTTTGTTCAAATGAACACATAAATTTATATGATGGACCTAATGTATATAATCTATTAAAAGTGCCATTCTTCCAAAGTTTTCCATGAAAAAAGAAAAAACAAAACAAAAAACCCAGAGATAATTCTAACAGTAAACATTAATGAATACTCCCTGTGCTAAGCAGTGCTCTAAATGCCTTATGTGGAATAATTCACGAAATAAAGTCCAAGAACTCAATTCTATAACCTCTCAGTTTAGAGATGAAATCGAGATGCAAAATCCAGTGTAGGAACATCCCCACTGTTCTCTACTGAGCTATACATTGTTACAGGAGAAATACTGGTCTAAAGGGCAAAACTTACTACAAAATACATTAGAAAACTAACGGGCAGATCTCTGTAAGTTCAAAGCCAGCTTGGTCTACAGAGAGTTCCACAACAACCAGGGCCACACAGACAAACCCTGTCCAAAAAACAAACAAACAAAAAAGGGTGTGTGTGTGTCAAAATGCCAAAATGTTAATAAATAGTTCAAACTGCATATATGATTGAAATTACAAAATAGCACTATGATCAGCTCAGTAAATGAAAAATGTTGGCCCTTTGTAGCCATAGAATCGTAAAGCATATTTTTGAAAACAAAATTATTTTCAATTATTTCTTTTGAAAATCACTGTTCATAAAAGTAACTTTACATCTTCAATTTTATAGTTGATATTTTACATGCAAAAATGTCAACAACCCTTCACTCAAAACATTTAATGTACACATAACTTCTATACAAGTGAGAAAAGAATTGCCACCTCAGATTTTATCATATGCAATTTATACAAATTAGTATCTCTTTTGTTTACACATTGATACCTTGCCCAGCACTGAAGATATTGTCTAAATTAGCAAGTGCCGCATATTTGTCTGCTGTCTGTAAACCAGCTTTGTTTGTTGAAACTTTACTAACAGTTGATGCTGTCTGGTGACTCTGGGATGTACTGAAGGTTCCAAAATCAGCACTGGAGGATTTGGGGAAGTTATCAAAATGAGCAAAATTAGCATTTACTGATCCAGCACTTCCACCTGTAACAGAATAAACAAAGCATGAAATTTCTAGGCTTCTCTCAATCTCACTGGTAGATTATTTGTGATCATTTCTGCCTAAGGGAAGTGTCCTATAAGGCCATTCGTATAATTAATGTGACTTTTATTTTCAAAGGCCCTAACAGTATCTTCCCTGGAATAAACAACAGAGCTTGTTTATGGAGGTGGAGATGTCATGGAAGCATTGTAATGACATTACTTCCAGCTACAGTAGAATCACGTTACATTTCTTCAACAGACTCTGAGTAATGTTTAAGAATATGCTGGTTTTAAAGTTTTTTAAAATCCGTGACTTTTCCACTTGAAGAACCATTACTTAACTCTACACAGCAAATTCAATGTGTATTCAACAGCCTGATGCTCACTCACAGTAAAACTAACTCCTACCTTGGTAGTTCAAGGCATAAAAGTTAAAGTACATGACAGTAATTTTTGGCATCATAAAGCACTATTCACATACCAGTCAACAGCATGCTGTAAAGTGCTTTCTCACCCTAGAGACTCTGCTGAGCACTCATCAAGACTACAGCCAGCGCCTTCTTCTCTGCTTTGAGTCCTACACAGGTACTAGCTCTTTCTTCCTAAACTGTCAAAACAGTATCACCATACAAGTAGGACAAATTGCCAGCTATGCAAAACTTATATCAATCTGTTCTTTGACATTGTAGACCAAATACAAACTGACCTTTTCCAAGAATTAAACTCTGGTTGTTTCAAAGAAAACTGAGCATAGTGACATATGCCTATAATCTGACTTACTCGGGAGGCTGAGGCAGGAGGATTGCCAGGTCAATGTCAACCTGGTCAGCACAGCAAGTCTCCATTTTAAAAATTAGGTTTAAAAAAAAAAAAAAAATCAGCTAAAACTAGCACAGACATGTAAAAAGACAATGATCTATTGTGAGTAGCTAGCAAACAAAATAAATACTAAAATTTTTAAGATTTTTATAAATATTTTATTTCAAATTATTAAATAAACTTTCATTAAAATTATCTTTAACTCTGAGTTTAGTAAGAGATGAGAGAGTAAAACAAATTTATGAAGCCTTATCATTATAAATGATGATGACCTACATACTCAAAAACATGAAGTAACACAAAAAGCATATAAATTAATAAAAGATGCCTATGGGACACAGCACTTACTGTGGGTAGCCTGGAGAGGAAAAGCTGAAGTAAATTCACCAAAACTGCAGCTAGATGAAAGTACTCTAAATGCTGGACAGCCAGAAATTATGTAAATGATGAAAGTTAAAGCGGGAGGGGGAGAAAAGAAAATGGAAAAAAAAAAAAAAAAAAGGTTTTAAGACAACACATACAGAGTTAAAAGTTGAAAGAAAAAATAGCCAAAAAGCTAAATAAGGGTTCAATGAATTTCTGAAAACAGTACACTTTATGGAAGAATCTTCTTGAAAACCAATTCCTGCACAATATTATTTCCATATTTGATTATAGTGATCATTAAAAATTTATATCTGACTAATGTTAAAATGTTTTTCTTAAGCTTGCTGCCCCATATAATAACTTATTTTTACTTCTATGGAAGCTATCAATTAGCTTCCTTATCGAAAGATAAATCATCAGCCTTAATCACTGTGTTTCATGTATTTAAAAACTGTTGCTTTACAACCTCCGTGGATGGGAATTTTAAGGCAGAACCATGTGCAGGAAGAGGAGGATGGGTGCTGGACAGCAGACAATGACCAAAGAGTTCAGAGAAACAAAGATTTCAGGTTTCCCCAGAGCTTTGCAAAATAGAACTACTTTAAAATTAGGTCATTAGAGAATTTAGTTTTTCAAAACTACATTCGGAAACTTTTGTTTTTTTAAAGCAAACATTTAAGCATAATGCTGGAGAGGCTCTACCTGTAGTTTGGGGTTGAAAAGGAGAGTGACTTGCTGTGGGGAAACCTCCAAAATTACTCGAACCACTAGACTGTCCAAATGCATCAAAGTTTGCAAAATCTGCATTTGCAGAATTCTGAGCTGTAAATGGCAAGGACAACATATGTTAATGAATATGAAAACTACAACTGAAAAGACATGACAAATGAATTTAAGAATTTTATGAAAATGCCAATGTAATATAACTCACTTTAAAGAGAATCAAGTCAAAAAATCAGATCTTTTTTAACCCAAATTAGTAGTGCATATTAAACAGTTTCCAGAAATTTCCAAAAATGCTTTAGAAAGTCATAGGTTTCTCCACAATACCCTTAGTCACAGTACTATTTTGAAAACTCTAGTAACAAAAGTAAGCTATTCCAGAACATTAACTACATTTTAGGAAATCCATTTTAATTTTATTTGTGTGTATGTGAACAATGTACAGAGGCTGACTGCAAGTGTCTTCCCAAGTCGCTGCGCTCTGTATCGTGTGTGTGTGTGTGTGTGTGTGTGTGTGTGTGTGTGTGTGTGTGTGTGTGTGTGTGTGAGAGAGAGAGAGACTCTTAAATTGAGGTCATTATGCTTACATAGCAAACATTTTACTCAACCACCTTCCCAGCCCAGTAACTTATTTTAAAATGATAGTGAGCTTGGTAAATCTGAAAGTAATTTAAATACCTAAAATAATGATATAGAGATGGTTTTATCAATTAATAAAGTTTTATTTTTTTTTTTTTTTTTAGTTTTGAGAAACAGGGCCTTCACTATGTAGCTTGAGCTGGCCTTATGATCTTCTGCCTCAGTTACCCAAGTGCTGGAACTATAGATGTGTATGTACTATCATGCTCAACTTTCTGGTTTATCTAACGTTTATAAATATGTCCACCAAGAGCACATAAAAGTGGGGGAAATGTATATGGACACAATCACCAAAAAGCTAAAGATACTGTAAAAGCCAGCAATTATAACACAAACCTCAGATCAAAATGCTAGAGTTCTCTAAACTTTAAATAGGCAAATAAGATAATTAAAAAGCATTTTGAAAAAGGAGATAAAACCATAATAAACTCACAGAGGCTGGAAAGATGGCTCAATAGTTAAGAACATTTGCTGCTCTTGCAAAGACCCAGGTTCAGTTCCTAGCACCCACATAGTGGTTCACAACTGTCTGTAACTCCTGTTCTAGAGGGCTCCACACCCTCTTAGCCCCCCTCAGGGACTATAAACTTGGTACACAAACATACATGTAGGCAAAATAGGAATCATGACTTTGGTCCCTTGTTTGGTCAAGCGGCATTTTGCTACATAGGTTACCAAAAAGGGAAGGGGAGAGAGTTTTATTTGGGGAATTTTTGTAGATAGGTTAACACAGGAAAAGGAAACCCATCATATATTTCAACAACTGAAATTTTCAGATTTCTAACATATTCAAGATCTCAATATGTAGCCTTAGCTGGCCTGGAACTTGCCATGTAGATCAGGCTGGCCTTAAACTCAAGAGACCCAACTGCTCTATCTTCCTTTAAAAAGCAAAGTGGGGCTAGAGACACAGCTCAGTGCATAAGAGCATGTGATACTCTTGTAGAGGATGACCCAAGTCCCAAGTTCAATTTTATTATGCACATAGTGACTTAGAACCATTTGGAACCCCAGTTTCAGGGAACCACCACCTTCTTCTGACCTCCACATTCATTATACATTCACACATACAAATAAGACACAAATACAAATCAAATAAATAAGTCTTAAGTTTTTAAACTTATGTGTCTCTTAAGCCCTAAGTAATACCCTACTCCTTTCTCTAACAAATGACCCCAAAAGGGGGAGGGGGTAATGAAGGGACAACCTATAGAAACCTAACCAAAATAGATTTCAATTAAAAGGATACATTGGGGGGGGGGGGAGAACTAATTCTAACAAACCACATACACACTATATATGAGAGTAAGTGTACGTGTTTATACACATTAACACAAACTATACATACAAACAAAATTATGAACAGGAATGAAAATTTGAATACTGAATACTGACTAATGAACTTTTACAATTATTTAGAATGATTCTACTACTTACTATGATATTTAACAATGAAAAGTCTAGAGTCTGGGCAATGACTCTCATTCAGCAAAGCAGCTACTACAAAAAGCATGGGAATCTGAACTCAGATCCCTCCACAAATATAAAACAGCAGGGTTCAGTAATACGCATCTGTAACCCCAGTGCTTGGGGGTAGACCCCTAGGAAGGCAACTTCCTGGAACTTGCTAGCTAGTTAGTCTAGCCGATTGATTAACTTAAAGTTCAGTGAGAGACCCTGTGTTAGAAGTTAAGTGGATTGAGACTGAGGAAGACAACTAACTGATGCTAACCAGAGGGTCCATGTACATATGCGTGAACAGAAAAGCACACATGGGGAGAGAGGGCGCACAGACACCACTATTTATGTCTAAAATTTGCTTCAAAATCACTTAAATAATACTAGTAACATGAGATTAATACCTAAATTACATTCACATTTGGTCATTTGTAATGTTCCCTAGTAAAAAAGCAGTATCCACATACACATGAACATCACCAAGCCCAAAGACCTGAGTTCAATCCCCAGGACCCACCTGATGAAAAAGGAGAGAGCACGGGACCTCTACAAATTGTCCTCTGACCCCCACACTCACCGTGTAATGTATATCCCCCCCACTGCCACCCACACACACACACACACACACACACACACACACACACACACACACACACACACAGTGAAGAATATTCTATGATTTTTTTCATGGAAAGAAGTCACATATCATCTTTTCTGTGATACTTGGGTACTTTTTAGTAGATGGCCAGGCAGTGGTGGTACACAGCTTTAATCCAAGTTCTTTCTGAGACCAGTCTGGTCTACAAAATGAGTTCCAGGCTACACAGAGCAACCCTGTCTCAAAAAACGGGGTGGGGGTGGGGGTGAAGGTGGGGGTGGGAGCATGGTTGAATGTATGCCCTTAATTTCAGCACTCGGGAGGTAGAGTGTGACTATAAGGAGTTCACAACCATCCTTAGCACACAGCAAAGTTCAAGGCCAGCTTGAACTACATATGAGCCCATCTAAAAGTTCCCTAAAGTACTGTGGTTATATGTCCGTATGAGTGACCAAAATTCCTCAATGGACTATGCACACTGATACTTTATAATAAACAATAAATGATTTACACATACCCTGGGCAAAGTTATCAAGAAAAGCCATACCTGCATGACTGTTAAAATGTGCAAAGTTAGCAAAATTGGCTGTAGCTGTTGACTGAGGAGCCGGAGCAGCAAAGATATCTGAGCCAAGATCACTCAAAAGGTCAAACTGCTTCTTCTCCTGCTGCTGCCCTTGAGAGCGACCTACAACTGGGGACTACAAGCACATTACTTACTCATGGTGTTTCTAAGCTACACATTGAAGTATTAACTACAAAGAGTTTTCAGTCAGATCTGCTTAAGTTTTACATAACAGCTATCTCTAATTCACTATATTAAAAAAGTGTTTCTACACAAGAAGAGTTACAGTATCCTGACTTCATTGTTTCCACTTTAAGTCTTGTAAAAACAAGATTTATTCAGAAGCCTAGAATACAATATCAAAGGGCAGGATTTAATCCTCAGAACTTTGCTTCAAAACATTTATGTATATAGTATATTGTAACAAGGTTGCACAGTAACAGCCCTAACATTATCCTAAACAAAATAAATATTTAAGTATCAACATATAAATAGTTTCAGTCTGTTCAGTTTGGGGAGTAAGTTACACTGCAGAACCATGCACATTTCAATGACAATAAGCATGCCACATAATCAGTTATGTTTTCTGTTAAAGTACCACAAAGGCTATTCTTCTCTGACTCTGCTGGTCATCAGACTTGCACATCAAGGTAGACAAACTGAGCGTCAAAAACACACATTCCAACCACATATCAAACAATCTTCATGTTTTATATTACAAATCAGACAGATACAATATTGAAGGTTCTTAGCACTCAATCTTCCCTACATCTTTAAAGAGTTACCAACCCCTCACCTGACTAGGTGTGCCCTTATTCAAGTGCAGTGCTGGTGCGGAATCTCCCAGCAGAGATTTCAGAGGCTTGACCTCAGGGGTGCTGCTTGTGCTGCTGGCAGAAGACCCTGAAATAGATGCATGAACTGATGCCACCACTTTGGCTTGCTCTGGTGGAACATACCTGCAATGTGAAAATTACAACAGACTGCTAAGACAATTTTGAAAAATCATATTTAAAATATTAAATTTAAATTTTATATAACACTCTTATAATATTAATCTTACTTGAAAAGGTAGCACTTAGAACTGACAGCTTAATACTATTATCTGAAATTACTCAAGGAAAAATAAGTATCAGTCACTAAACTTGTTTCAACTATTTACTCATTGCTTTCCTTTGACAATACACTATAGCAACTGTTTTCTGAAGACAGAAGACCTACACAACACACAGCTGTAAATTTTAAAATGAGAAACTCTTAAGATCATAAATATCTGGAGATGAATGAAATGGTGACGAAATACTTCATTATAATTAATGGTCCCAAATGCATAAATCATTAAAAACAAGGCTTTACTTTAAAATGGACCAAAGAAGCAAGCCATAAGAGAATATGAACTGAAATCAAATAAAAATGTAGATTAATGCATTATTTACCTCTGATCTATATGAACTATGAGTATTTAGTTGCTATCTAATGAAAACACATATTCAGATGTGCTCTTCACCTCATATTACTCTTAGAAATCTATCCTTAGCAAGTAACTAGATAACTATATATAGATACACATTATATTACTCTTGCAATCTTAATTTTAAAAAACTTGGAAACAAGCTAACAAATATCTATAAATAAAAAATTGTGTATATACATTATGCTAAAATGCCTATAAATCTGCATAGTTATTCCCCTTATCTGGCAGGTATACATGCCCAAGTGACTCAAGTTTTTCAGGTTTGATCTCTGCCTGTCACACACATAGGGGAAGGAATGAAGATAGGAGGAAAAGAATACAGAGATACAATGCTCAAGTATCAGCAATGCTCATCTCCAGGGAAGGGATTACATGGCAACTCTGTAATTTTAGGTGTATTCCCACCTTGCTCTGATTCACCAGCTCAAGCGGGAGCCAAGAAATAATAGTTAAGGTAACTAAACCATTTCTCCCAGAGACAGAGGTCAAACCCCAGCTTTACCTCTCAACAGCTGTGAAACTTTGGGCAAATTAACTTCAACTCCATGCTTCCATCTTTTTTAATCTATAAAGCTGCTGTGGGGATTAACAAATTCACATTTGTAGTGTGGTTAGAATTAGTTGCCAGTAAATTGGCTATTATCCAACCATTAGCCATCACAAACAAACGAACCTTATCGGGGTAAATACAAGATATGATGAGATCTGAGAATGAAACAAACTCATGCTCTCTAATGGTCTGGCATTGCACTAAAAACATGAATTCTTCAGTATGGCCAATTCTGACCACAAGATATGACAAATAACAGTTTACGGCTAAAATTATTTGTCCCACTTAGAGTAAGAATAAGTATCTATATGAAAAGAGCCATACTGCTGCACTGCTTCCTACAACAAACGTTCTCAGAAACTAGCTGCCTTCAGTGGCTACTGCTCAGACCATGTGCAAACCCATTCACTGTTCTCTAATCATATTAGGGCAGCATGAGGCAGGTGGATGTAGATCCTGGCTCTTGAAATTGACAGCCAAGTGCCTTCTAAGTGCTGGGATTAAAAGCATGTACCACCAACGCTCAGCCCAATTCATCACATTTAGAAAGCTTGTATCTCTAATATTCTTAAACTACTGTGATTCTTAGGAAACGGGAAAAATTAGCAAACTATTATCTGAGAGTTTTAGGTTTTTAAGACTGTGATCTGAAGGAAAACTTCCTGTTAAGAATGTGGAAAGGAATAGAGGACTTAACTCTGCATTCACATTCCTTCTTTCTCACATTCCTGCTTCTCTCAGCTAGCTAAAATCCCAGCTAGCTAACTCCTAACCACAAACTGACTTTCTGAACTGTAGAAAATTAACACTGCTGCAAAAAGAAACAGTTATGCTAGGGCCACTAAAGGAGAACAGTTCTATCTATAGGCTAGAAAACCCAGAAACTTAAGAACAAGAATGACAAAAGGACGATGGCTTCTGTTTAAAAAGAATTAATTGTTCTCTATGACTTTAAGGCCAGGCTGATCTACAGAGCTAGTTCCAGGGTACCCAGGGTTGTTGCACAGAGAAATCCTGTCTTGAAAAACTAGAAGTCATTTATGTACCATATTTAACTATCACCTTAGGGATATTTTCTAATATTCTTCTTTGAACCAAAATCTCACTGGTACATTTCACCTATTCTTACCTAATGCATCAAGTACATATGAAGAGAGTCCTAGTTAATCTAAACTTGTAAAACAATGTTAGAATATAGTTTGTACACAATGAGTAACTAAGAGCAAATTTGTTTTCTGTTCACGGAAATCTGCTCCATAAACTATAGTAAACTCCCTCCCACCAATAATACCTTTGATTCCCACTCCTTGGGTCAAAATACTGTTCCTCAGGGGGGAAAAAAGGCTTCCCAATTAGCCACCCTCTCTATCCTTAACTCTCTCATCTTCTTACTCCCCCAAGAAGGAGTATGTATTATTCAGTACTGACTGCCATAAAAAGAGACCACAGTTAGTCACTACTGTACTTAGTTACTTCATAAAGCTAAAGCTGAGGAGTCCTGAATACTGAATACCAGCTCCACAGTTTTGTTGAAGGGACATACTGGCTTTAGTGTAGTATAGAGGGAAAATGTTCCCTTCTGGCCCAAGCAGCAAATTAATTTCTTGGATGGGGGAAAAAAAGAGATATATAGAGCAAAGATTTCCAGCAAGACACAACAGATTACTACTACACAAGATTAACACAGTGCCTGGAAGATATACTACTCAATAAACACTTGCTAAAGACATAAAGATTGGAAGGAAAGAAGCATTACAGGACTAAAACATCTGAGGAAATTAGGAGAGATCACTGACTTTCCATGGCAGGAGGAAAATGCTAAAAGACCAGAAAGAAGGAGCAGGCCATGCCACACCTTATCTCCGTGTCTCAGCAGACAAAGAGAACGAGTTCCTATTTCTCACTGCTTATATCCTGTTCACTTCCTGTCTGTACAGACCTCCAGACCTCTATGGTTAGCTAGTGGCAAACTCCATTCTCTGACTTTAAGACTGGCTTTATTTGTACACATGCAAGATATCACCATGGTTTCTGGAAACCAAATCTAATGAAAAGTCAAAAGGTAATGAGACTGTACCCACCATCATTTAATTCTTTCAGTTCTGCCTGTCTACCTCAACTGTGTCAATCAAATCTCAACCACACTTGTGATTTGGGAGGCTTTAAACTACTCACCATCTTTTCTTTTCATATTTCTCTTGTAGGAACTCTTTCACTTTTTGTGGATCCCTGAAGTCTGGAATTGCTGAAGATCTATCGTCAAATAATCCTAGCCATATCTGTTTACAGACCTTTGGAAAGAATTTAAAAAGAAAAAGTGTTAAATTCCATGTCTTCATTTAATAAAATTTTAAGGAAAAACTCTGGTTCTTTTAGAAAGCTATTAACAATGCTGCTCTCCATGTCAACATTCACTGCAGTGATAAGTTCAGGAACTAAACTCACTTGGCACATGCTGCAGGACAATGAAATTTCAGCAACAGCTCATGAACAGAACTTCCCAAAGAAACAAGTAGTGAATTGAGATTTGAGAGCACTGGGGTTCTTTTGGTCTTGGCATGATCATGAGCTGTAAACCATAGCAGTCAAATAATCTGTGGGAACCTCAGTTCCTTTGCCGATAACAGTAACTTAATCAACAGCAATTTTAGGGCCCTTTAGTAAGCTAAAAACCAACAAAAAGAACACACAAACACCAGAATCATAAACAGTCTGTTAATAAAGTTTAACAGTAATATAAGTAAAAGCAGAACAAGTCTAGCTTTTCTTAACCAGGTAAGAGTCTGAGATATTTTAACTCTTTTGAAGAGAAATGAGTCAGAACTCAAATAAGATACAAAGACTAAAGGAGAAAGATAATAAAGTTGGTTTCATAAAAACATAAACCCCTTTCAAAAAACTTAACAACAAAAAAAGGCAGAATACTAAGCAGCAAATAAAAGGAACAATGTGGTGGTACACAAACTTCAAGACAATTATGCTGGTGGAGAGAAATGAAGCCAAACATAAAAGAGGGCCTGCAACACAGCCCACTGGTAAAAATCCCTGTGGCCAACCTAAGTCAATCCCTGAAACCCACTGTGGAAGGAGAGAAAACACCTAAAGGTTGTCCTCTGATCTCCACATGTATGCCATGGCAGGAAGGCAGTGGATGCACATGTAAACAGATACTAATCTTGTAGAAATGACTCCATTCTTTTGTGCAACTGACAGTTACTTCTATGGAGTACTCTTTCTACCAATAAGGAAACAAGCATTTCTCAAATGTAGTCAGTGAATGTGTCACTAAGCTTCCCCAATGCACCAAAAACCTTGCCTCCTTGCCTTCCAGTGATCTACTCTCACATGCTGATCCCTGAAAAGTTGAGTCCTTCTCCCATGACCATATTAAAACTGCTGTCTGTAAGCCTTTGCTAACAGCAGTCTCTTTTCTGTTTGTTTTGTTAAAACTAAACTGAAAAAAGGGGGGATATGTCCCCCCCCCTTTAGGGAAGAGAAGGAACAAAAGAGAGCCAATTAAACTGCATGTAGTGCTGTGTACTGGTGACTGCACAAGGGAAAGCAGCCTGAATGTGCTTGTTTAAGAATGGTATAAGTACAATGTTGATTTTGGCTAAGTACAACAGGACAAAAGGGGTGTGTGTGTATGTGTTGGGGTGGGTGGGGGGGGGGGGTATAACAAGACCATGGATTCTAAGCTAGGCCAAGAAAAACTGAGGACAATGTTTAGCAGAATGAGAGCTCTAGTAAATTAACACTGTAGTTAAGCTTCATAGTAAAAGAACTGGGAATAAAGGATCAGTGGGGATCATACAGAAAAATATTTAAATCCTAAATCTGGGAGGTGATAAAAGTTACTGATGGAAAATGGGATGTAGGACCACTGGAGATAAGATAGGAACTCAAGGGCTATGTGAGTGATCCATGTGGACACTGGTGGTGAGTTTAGCAACAGCAAGAAAAGTATAAAATGAAGAAGCTAAAGTCTTAAAATGAACAAATATTGTGGGACAAGAAGATACATGAAGTAATAGCATCTATTAACATGAATGAGGAACACTGAGTGTGGGGCTAGAAACCATACTGAGGAATAATAATGGCCCCCTAGAAGCCATCATTTATTTGTAAGAACTCAACATTTAATGGGATTCGTTCTGATGATCTCTTTGTGGAAAGGAAGTGGATAATCATCCTAATTATAGCGTAACGTGGCTGTGATGCTTGAGAGCCTGAACTAGCTCAACCAACTCTGATAGGCCTTCTTATGTAAAATGCAAATAAAAATGGGATATTTGCTAGGGATATTGGGCATGTCCCATGAATTAACACACCTAACACTGACGTATATACTCTATTACTCTAATACTATTATAGTATTAGTGTATGAGTATTCATTGTGCTGTTTTTGAGAAATCTGCAGTGGTGGGTGGCTAGATAAGCATCAGCTGATATGCAGGAAATTAGGTCCATCTTTAGTCCTACTACAGACAGAACCTAAGTGGTCTTGAATCATCACACATCACTGTGTGAATTCACAAAGTGCTCTATACTAACTGCCTATGTTAGAGTTGCCAAGTATGTGCCTCATGAAATACTTCTTCTCAACCCTTAAAAGTTCAGCCATGGGGTCCAATGAACAAAATCAATCTGTAAACCAATCTTAGGGAATAATTAAAAATAAAACCAAAGAAAAAAATGAACTGACACTAGCCAACAAATAAATTCATAAAACTCTTGAGTTTTTTCTTCACTCTAGTGCTAATTCGTTTTAGAACTGCTATCATGATCACCAATAACAGAATGTAAAGTATTCAAAAGTATACTTTACAGTTTGTTGCCAAATGGACACTCAATGTGGATAATTGGAAGTTAATGAAGAGACGACAGCAAAAGTACAGACTGGCTGTAAGGAAACCTCAAGTTAGAGTAGTGTTCTCAACCTTCCTAAGGCTATACAACCCCTTTAAGAGTTCCTCATGTTATGGTGACCCCCAACCACAAAAGTATTACACTGCTACTTCATAACTGAAATCTGCTAATGTTATGAATTGTAATGTAAATATCTGTGTTTTCTGATGGTCTTAAGTGATCTGTCAAAGGGTGATCTGACCCTCCCCACAAAGAGGTCATGACCCACTGGTTGAGGACCACTGAGTTAAAGCAAAGCATTACAGCACTCCACCAGCCACTGCAATAAAATGTTCAGGAAAGTCTCAAACCCCAGATAGCCTTATGGGAGCTATGAGTGCCAAAGGCTTCAACCATGCTGCAGTCCCCAACAGCAGGACCCAGCCGGAGACCACTGTATGTCCAAGTAAAGGCCAGAGCTCCAAAAGCAGGTGTGACAGTTGTTGACACAGCAAAAACAAAAACAAAAAACCATGCCAATAAACATGCATGCATATTATCACAGCTAATGCCCAATCACTTGTATAAAAGGACAAGGTAGGAAACAGCTAAAGGCTTTAGATGGAGGTCAGGTAAGGGCAGGATCACTTTTTGCTTTTAATCCTTTCAAGGAAAGCAAAATTAACAGAAATGCCAACATACATAGTCCCCTTATAAAGATAAACATTTATTGTGATAAAAAGGATGGAAAGAATAAACAATGTGGCATGATTCTGCAGGAGGAGTTGGAGCATCTTTTCTCATTAAGCCATCTCTACACATAACTTCTAAAAATGTCTTTTTTGTCTCCTAGGTAGAGATAAGAGTACTGACTCCTTCCAATGGTAAGACATAATAAAATATTTAATACTGTCCAAAAAAAACATAAGTTAAATTTAAGTACCTGATTCCCACTTTTTAGAAACAGGAGAAAAACAAAAAACAAAACAACAACAACAACAAAACTAAACAGTAAAAAAGGACTAGTTACAGAGGAATACTATTAGAAACTCTTTAGATAGTTACTGTGAGCCTACCCAAAAGACTACTAGCAACTTCCATCTACTTTCTTTCAGAAAGACATGGTCTTGCTATGTATGCACATAGCCTAGGCTGGCCTAAAACTCCCAATCCTCCTATCTCAGCTGGTATTACACCACTACTGATGGTAACTACCACACCTAATTCTATCACCAACCCACATCCCCTATGATGCTAGGAAATCAAACTCAGGATCCTGTGCACAGGGACAAGCACTCTACCTGAGATACACTCCGACCTGTCATCAATATATTACTTTGCCCATCCCTCCTCCAAGAAAAACCTAAGGTAAACTGATGTGGTGGCATATGTCTTTAACCCCAGCACTTAGAAGACAGAGGAGGTGGATCCTCTAGGTTTTAAGCCAGCCTAATATACATAGCAAGTTCCTGGCCAGGTTGGACTAAATAGTGAAACCCTGTCTCAAAACAAACAAAACAAGGTAGAAGGTGTCTATAATGAGAAATATATTACAAACATGTCATGGTCCAAATAATACAACAGTAAATCAAATACAATATACACATTTCCACACACAGCAAGCTTAATTCACGTGACTAAGCTAGTGTTCTAAAGTACCAGCTGTTACATATTTCTCAGTGGTAGAGTATCCAAATAGTATATAAACTGAACAATGCTTGCAAACACAAAAAACAATCATTATTATCCATGTCTCGTGCAAAAAAATTAACAGTTCTACATTTACATATTTTTCAGAAACTATTATATTCTATCTTAACATTTTGCCTTTTATAATTTTATAATGTGCTAGCAAGAATTAACGCATACACAACTGTATGAAAATAGGCAGAAACAGTTTGTGCAGACCAGGGACACATATTTATAACCCAGCCACATAATCATGTGAGGGGAATATGAGACTACAGAGGGACCAAACGTAAATTCCTTATTTTATCCTTGGGCTTTGTTTCCATGTTTTAGTTTATAATTCTTTGCCTTATAATGACCTCCTTGAAAAATAGCATCATAGTGCTTATCCTATCAAACAGACCCAACAAATCCTGACCCTAGATAACTCTTCAAAGAGACTGCTCCTTCCAGACATACTGTGCTCATCAGCAAGTTCTCCCTGCCCATCCAATCCAAAGGGAAAATGATACACCAAAACCAGATGTGTCATGACCTCTATGTGACAGATTTTAAATGAACCTCCTGTCTAATGCATTATTCCTGCTCCACCTGAGGTCCAGCAGGCACAAGACACTTGAGTAAAAGCATCTTCCTACCTCCCTGAAGCATCCATAGAGCGAAATGTTTTTCTCCTCTGTTCCACCTAAAATGTGTATGCTGACCTAGAACATTTAGTTTCCCAACTTATTTAAGCAGAAATAATAAATTCAGTGATCTAAATTCTCCTATATATAGGCCACAGGTCAGAAATCACATCCTGTGAACTATATCTGGCCTACGGTCTTCTTTATAGACTGTTACTGAAATAGCCACGCCTACTTGCTTCTCAGGATTTGACTAATTTAGGCTACAATAAGTGTATTGATCAGTTCCAACAAAGACCTGAAAGTATTTACATCTCATGCTTCATAGAAAACATCAGCTGGTTCCTGCTGATTCCTAACATAGGAGCAACATGGATTAACAATGACACCAGCCGAACATCCAAGAATAACATATAAAGAGTCCAACTGAGGCTTATTTTAGATGAAGGCATTGCAAAGTACACAGGAAATAATGCTATAAAATAAAGGAAGTCTTTCACTGGAGGCAAATGAACATTACTGTACGGTGCTGTCAAGGAGGCAACAGGGCAGGTTTAAATGACAATCTGTTTGCCTTCAGTGAAAGATTTCTGCAAACTCCCTGTACACTAAATTCTACTCAAAGCACACCATGTTCCTATGTGATAATTATTTTCTAAACTTAGGAATCAATCAGAAAAGTATCTTCCCACATAAAAGTGCGAGCTTACATCAACATAATATATCAATTTTTAAAATACTGTTCTTCAAGCCTCTTCAAGTTCTTCAAGACAATGAATACAGAATTCATTATAGACTACAAAGGAAAATGAGGCTCAAGAGAGAAAAAATCATTTGCCTATAGTCACAGGATTCATAAATTAGTAGTAATGAAATGAAAACTACAACAACTTTTTTTTTCCTAGTCCTATGTGGGGACCTTTAGTTACTATTTTTTTTCAAACAGGTTCTAGTTATAAAAACACAGATAAAGTAGACAGCCATGGACACACATGCCTACAATCCCAGCACTCAAATGCTGAGACAAGCAAACCACTGTGGTTTTTGAGGCCTACCTGAGCTAGACAGGATTTGGGAGTGAAGTCTGGGCTCTGTAATAAGACTGTCTCAAAAACATCAAATAAAAACAGAAAGAGAGGCTGGAAACAAGAACCTACTCTAATCATCCTTAGTAATTATGTACTGTAGTGAGATAGTCCTTCTGTGGCACTGACCACGCCACAAGATGTGTCTGTCATTTCTAGAGTTTATATACTATCCTTCTGTGGTCTTTGAAGGAGTTGAAGACAGATAGTTATATTTATAGTTTTCCTTAGTTAAGCTTAAAGATAAGTTACATATAGGACTTTAGACTCACAAATATAGGATGGATGATAGAATAGTTTCTTTTAATCTTGCTAAATGTTAATGGACTAAATATTGTTAACTGTGATTCTTATTTTATAACTGTTGTGTGATATATTTTGCTATGTTAATGTTAAAACCCTTCTTTTTATTTAGACAGAAAAGAGGAGATGATGGGAGATGTCATTCTGTATATGTTTCTCATACTGGTTAATGAATAAAGCACTGTTGGCCAATAGGAAAGGAATATAGGAGGGACTAGGAGACAAGGAGGAATAGGAAGTAGTAAGGAGGAATCAGTCAGCATGGAGAGACCGGGGAGACCAGACGCCTGCCTCACTCCCCGGTAAGAAGACCACGTGGAAATACATAGAAATGGGTTAACACTTAAGACAGAGCTAGCCTATAAGAAACAAATAATGGGCCAACAACATTATATCAAATACAGAGTCTCAGTACATTATTTGGGGCTGGCACGGCAGCGGGACAAGACCAGACAGCGGGTGGAAAAAACGTACTCTTACAAATGGCGCCCAACGTGGGGCACGAACCCACGACCCTGAGATTAAAAGTCACTACTTTTATTAGCAACAAAACTCAAATCTAAAAATCAATACGCAAACAGCATGCATGGGATTACGAGAGCCCAGAAGAGGTCACAGGAATCAGTTCCCCTAAACTATGTTGCCCTCCTGAACTAGGGACACTCTCCTTGTTGAGCACCTGCTAAGCACTACACATCACATACATCTAATTAAAATATTAGCTTAAAAAGATGGAAATGACCTTGGGAGTTCATTACATAACACTGTAACAAGTTTAGTATAGTATTACAGAGCTAGCTCTGATGGGAGATGCAATTATGTAAATATGTTTCTCATACTGGTTAATAATAAAGCACTGTTGGCCAATAGGAAAGGAAGATAGGAGAGACTAGGAGACAAGGAGGAAATAGAAGTAGGAAGGAGGAGCCAAGATGGAGAGTCGGGAGAAAGCAGTATGCCGCCGGCTCCCCGGTAAGAGAAATACATAGAAATGGGTTAATAATTAAGACAGAGCTAGTCAATAAGAAACTAGCACCTGGCCAACAACATTGTATCAAATACAGAGTTTCTGTGTATTATTTGGGGCTGGCACGGCAGCGGGACAAGACCAGTGGCGGGAGGAAAAACCCATACTTCTTACATAGCTCCTCTTCTTCCTCCTCCCAAGATACTGACACCCACCAAAACTGCCTTCTACAGCCAACACTACTGTTTCAAGTGCCTATGTTTTACTTCTAAGTATTTTAAGTACCTAGGTTTACAGTAAAACACTTAGGCATTAAATGCGTTATCAAATGGAAACATCATTTTAAGCAACTTACTAAAATGACTGCAACAAAGTTGAACATTGCAAAATACTTACTTCATTCCCATGTTTTTGCAGGAATTCAATTTCCTGTTGAGTAAATGTTGTCATAGAGATAGATTTCACCCTGTGAGGTGGATTTAATCCTCTCCTAAAAGATAAAATATTTTATAATTTAGTACTGCACATTTTTAAATTATTCAAAACATTTTAGTATACTAAACTTATAAGTAATTTCATTCCATAAACAGAATTATTTACTATTAAGCTACTGCTTATCAAACAGGTAAATTTAGTCAGAATCCACAGTTCTAGCATTCAAACTGTCACCATACTCCTTTGCTTTACATTAGATTCATTTCCATTTAAAAATTATTTGTATTGTGGATGGGTGCACTTGCTATATTCACCACAGAAACGCAAATGTGGAGGTCAGAGGGCAATCTGCAGCAGTAAGTTCTCTCCTTCCACCATTTTGGTCCAAGTCCTAAGAACTGAACTCATGTCATCAAGCTTGGCAGCAAGTATCACACTGCTCTACAGCTGGCCCAGATAAAACTCTCTTTAAAAAAGTATGTACAAGGACTACAGAAAAGTAAAACCTTTTCTGGAATAAGAAGAGACAAAGTAGCAAAGTGAGAGGAAGTAGGCATTGGGGAGGGGATTTTTTTTAAAATTAAAAATGTATCCTGCTGAGCTGACTCAGCAGGGTAAGCCACTGGTGAGCAGAGATCAACCCCTAGAACTCACATAGTGAGAACAGCTGACTCCCACTAGTCACACACATGACCTCTGACCCACATAACACAAAATAAATGTTAAAAAATTTAAAGGATAAAAAAAATATCAGCAACAAATAACCAAGAATGTACTATATTATGCAAAGCAACTGGCCAGAAAAATGTAAGTTCATAATATAAAAGAAAATAATTACAAAGCCCACAAGCACTTAGTATATTTAATCTCATTTGGATCCTAACAGTATGGCAGACAACCCACTTAGTTTTGTTCCTTAATTTTATTTGTTATAATGTGTGTATGTGTGTGTGTGAGAGAGAGAGAGGGAGAGAGGACGAGAGGGAGAGAGGGAGGGGGGATACGTAGATTCCAGATGCCAGTGCAGGTGCCAGAGGAGGCCCTCTGCGCTCTCTGAAAGAACGGTCAGTCTCATGACTGCTGAGCCATCTCCCAGGAGGGAGAACAGTGAGGCGGGAGATAGGACATCTCAGTTTTCTGAAAAGAAAACTTACAAATGTCAAAGTTAAGTTTCTGCAAACCTGTTAAAAAAGCAGATTAAACACACCTGAGCCTGGGGCCTGGGCATGGTGGTGCACGCCTTTAATCCCAGCATCAGGAGGCAGAGGCAGGTGGATCCTATAAATTCGAGACCAGCTTAGTCCACACACAGTTCCAGGATAGCCAGGACTACATAATGAGATCATGTCTTGAAAACAAACAAACAAAAACAAAATAAACATATCTGAAGAGAAAATTAATGAACAAGACAGAAAATTAAAAAAAAAAAGGGGGGGGGTAAAGAAACCAGAAGGTAACATAAAGACAAAAAAAAAAAAAAAAAAAAAAAAAGGAGAATACAAGAAGCCTAACAGACATCTAAAGCCAGTTCTACAGATAGAGACAAAAGATGTATCTGAAAGGGTAATGGCTGAGATTTTACAGATCTAATAAACGAGCTTAACAAAATTGTGGAAAATATAATCTACACTTAGAAACATTATGTCAAAATTTCAAAGACTAAATTTTAACCACTTTTCATTGGGAATAAGAATATTATTTTCACATGGTTAAGTAACTGTTGTGATCCAGAAAAGCCATTACTGAAGAGCAAAATAAAAATGGCAGTAGTTTCAGACTTTAAAAAAAAAAGTTTTTATCCAGGAGACTTTTTACTAAAGAAACTTACATCATATACATTTTAAGAAAACAAAAGTATAGGCTGGGTGGCAGTGGCAAATGCTTTTAATACCAGCACTCAGGAGGCAGAGGCAGGTAAGTCTATTTGAGTTCAAGGTCAGCCTGGTCTACACAGAGAAACTCTATCCGAAAAGAGAGGAAAAGGGAGAAAAAACAAACAAGAACAAAAAGCTGTACAAAGTTTTTGAGATGCAAAGAATAAACACAGACCCCGGCAAACAGAGGCAAATTTAAACATACAAAGAAGATCTGTAAGAAGGACCCATTTAAAGATTTTAGCAATACTACTTGTGAAAGCATTTCATATTTCCAACAATTGTATATTATCAAAGTAAAAATACTCATTAATCACAGAATGATAGTATGAACTGTTTCTTTCAACTGTGATTATAAAATATGGAATTTGCAGTTTCTAAAACCACTGGAAAGAGAACATCAGGACAAGCCTGTTACTTTTTAATAACACACACACACACACACACACACACACACACACACACACCCCTTGCTACATGACCTTGTAGTAAATAAAGGTCACAAATAATGCCCCTAAACTTGTCAACTTTTGTTTACACCTTCTCTATTCACATATAACAGAAATTAGAAACAATCCAGTTGCCTCTCAAATAAGAAATGGCTTTAAAAAAAAAAAAAAGCCATGTAAAATGGTGAAATAAAGAATGAATAGAGTCACCAGACCATGTGACACATGCTTTAATCCCAGCACTCAGGAGGCAGATGATCTCTGAGTTCAAGGCCAGCCTGATCTACAAAACTACACAGAGAAATCCTGTCTCAAAAAACAAAAACAAAACAAAACAAAAAAAATTAATAAGGTCAGTGGTGGTGCACACCTTTGATTCCAGCACTTGGGAGGCAGAATCAAGACAGATCTCAGTGAGTTCAAAGCCAGCCTGGTGTACAGAGTTCCAGGACAACCAGGGCAACACAGAGAAACCCTGTCCAGAAAAGGGGGTTAAAAGGAGAAGGGGAGGGGAGAAGAGAGGAGGAAAGAGGGGAGAGGAGGCCAGAATTCTTAATGGATCAAAACTGATATATTCTTAGCATGTACTCCTGGATTGGCTGATGCCACTTCTCTTCATGCTAGTCAACTTATCACATGAATACAGTGCTTACAAAACAGTTCTTTATAATGAAATAAGTCATACCATTTGAAAAAAGTATTAGGGGAAAAAAAAAAAAAAAACATCTTTTTTTCATAGCCAATACTAAAGCAATGCCTACCCTAAACTCTAAAAATACAGATTTTAAGTCTCCAAATTTGAACCAACATTTTTGACTCAGTAAGTGCAACAGAGATGTTTTGAGAGGAAGTATGCCAGTTAATTGGCTTTAAGTTCCAAAGTAACCTGCCAGTGCAGTCTAATATGTTTCTACAGTGTAATTAAGTCATACACAGATCCCCAGGAGTTTTGTTTTAATGACCACCAGCAGGTATGACTGTAAGCAGATGGTGTGACTCACTGAGTATGTCTGCCAGTATGCTCCCAAACGAAGCCTCAATCCTGCAAATAGTCATGTGTTCAATTCAAATACCAATCTGTGCTGAATGAGTAAGACAGCTCATTTGGTTGATTTATTATTTTTCCCCTGCTGAGAGAGAAGCTGCTTAAAATATTTTAACAGGCTATAAAAATGTATGTGCCAGGTGGTGCACACCTTTAGTCCTAACATTCAGGAGGCAGAGGCAGAGGGATCTCTGTAATATCGAGACCAGCCTGGTCTACAGAGCAAGTTCCAGAACAGGCTCCAAGGCAATACAGAAAAACCCTGTCTCCTAACACCAAATAAAAAAAGAAAAAAAGAAAAAGAAAAAAGAAAAGTTTTGCTAATATAGGCTATGAAAATGTATGTGGTTGTTAATATTACTGTTATTACGTCTGAAAGTAATAAAATTAATTTAACATTAGGGATAGAAGACGCCTTTAATAAGTTAAGATTCTACAAATTGTTGGCTCCAGGACACCTATGTACTATAATGTCCATCCACCCAGAATGTGAAGTCAGCCAGTCTCACTCTCCTCCCTCTCTCCCCCTGTATATTTGTAAATGTAAGGCACAAGAGTTATTTTGTTTGATTTTTTTCTTAGAAAGCCACAATCCAAAGATTCCTATAATACCCAGAACAGTCATCTAAAAATAATATTCAAGTAATGAACTGATATACAGTAGAAACAGTGATGGAAAAAAAAAAAAAAAAACCTAACAGCAGTATATTAATTAGCTCAATAGCCCACCAGAAGGACAGCACAGAGTAAAAAGAATAGACCACAAGAAGTAAGAACCTGAGGCCAGGTGTTCAAGACCAGCCTAAACAAGAGTAAGTCCTTGTATCAAAAACAAATAAGCATAAATAAATACGCCACCAGTGCTGACTGCAGAGTAAGGCACAACAGAGCCGCTACAGAATGGGAGAAGCCAAATGGGAGATACTGATTCTCACCACAGGACCCACAGCAAGATAAACTGAAAATGGATACAGCCAGGGTCACAAGGCAACACAGTTCCTCAATTGCCACCAGTCTATACGCTCACCAGGCCCTGAGCAAAATCTGGAGCAAAGTTTAAGCTAGATACAAGCATAATGGGGATTTGTTGGCCTCCATGCTAAATACTGAGTATGAGACATACCTAGAACTTCCACAACTTGACTAGAACAGTGGAAACCAGGCCTTTTCTTTTCAAAAAGATAACAGCAAACACCTTTGAAGTTAATAATAAATTTTAAAAAAGAAGAAAATTAAAAATAAGAACCAACCCCACCCCCCTCCCCTACCTTGAGCAAGCCTGAAGCTGTTGGCTGGAACTCCTTGCCCCAAGGCTGTTGTTGGTACTCTTCCCGTTTTATTAACACACACCTTGTGACAACATACACCTTGTGAGGAGGAGCTAAGCCTAAAATTTCTGTAGTTTTCCACTGCTCTAAGTCAGTATTTAAGCCCGTTCCATCCCCTCAATAAATGGCATTCGGCGTTCTGACATTGCCATCGAACGAATGTCCCCATCTTGTCTCTTTATTTCAATCTCTAGGCCTTTGCCCAATTCGTGGAACAGATTGTAGTGCAGGTGCTACAAGTAGTTAAGTCTCAAATGTTAAGAGAACATACTGTTCATGTTGAGGACCAAGTTCAATTGCTAGCACCCATGTTACAACTGCTTGTAACTCCAGCTCTAAGGGGATTTTATATCTCTGGATTCCAACAGGACCCTCACCCCAACTCCCCCCACCACACACACAATTAAAATTTAAAATAATCTTTAAAAAATGATACTTCACCAAACAAAAACCATGGTTCATAGCCCACATCCATGAGAAACCATCACTGAGAAACCTAAGAAACTGCTATAAAGAAAGGCCCACTTAAGGGAATTTCCTCTGGCCCAGAGAATAAAATCTCTTGGTGACCTAACACTGCAGTTGAGCCAGGTCAATGGCCTGGACCAAGAGACCAACCACCCTTACAGCAGGTTTACCTTAAGCCATGTTGTTAAAGAGATGGGTGGAATAATTAGTCCTTTAACTGAAGACCATACTTTTCCTTCCTGGAGTCCCATCCCTATTGCAACAGCTTCTAAATCAGCCCACTTCCCCTAACTCTAGGTTTTCCAACACTCTGGGCTTCCTCACTTCTAAGTCCTCCTCCCCAGCACATGACTGCTTGTCTGCCACATGTATGACTTCCATGTCAATTAAATGCCATGATATTCCTCTCTTCTCATTCACTGCTTGCCTGCCCTAGAAGCTTTTTCTTTTAAACTCTAATAAAATTTTCTTTGAGCTTTCATGTGAGTCCATTTTTAAATTCCTTTATGAGGATTAAGAGTGCCAAAAAGGGACCCTGGTTTCCACTGTATCAAACTCATCTATGTTAAGTTTAATTGTTTCCTAAAGCCGTAACATTTTATATCAAACAGATTACTCTTACAGCTTGGGTGAGATAGTTTAAAAGCAGCCACACCAGAATACATTTTTCTATCATCACATAAATGCAGCAATTTATTTGCAAAATGTTACTACTACCAACTTCCCACCAGACAAGAAAGCTAGATATACCCTCATTTAGTCTGTTGTATTTAGCTAAGTGAGACTTAATGGATTTGTAAGTGAAACACTCCTTTATACAAAGTCGAAATCTATGTATTAAAAGGCTATGATTCAAGAAATATCTAAGACTGTTTATGGAAATGCAGTCACATGGTTGGAGGTGTTAGCAAATTAAGAGCCTGCTGACATGCTGACTTAAATGGCTCAACATTTTACAATGCAAGTAACTGATCTGGAAAATAAATAAATAACTGGTCTGCTTGCTTTTTATTTACCAACTCATTCTTTACATGTAGGCGTCATCTTTTCTGTATCTAGGTTAATAGTTCAGAAGAATACATTTATAGTATTAGAATAGATGATAGCTATACAGAGGCCCAGAAAATAGCATTGCCAAAGCAGATTACAAACATTACCTAGAAATGACTTATCAAAACACAGTAAAGCAACTGATATGGGCTGGGGAGAGGTGGCTCAGTGAGTAAGAGCACTTGCTACACAAGCTCCCCAGAAGTCACTTCAAAAGCTGAGTATGTTAACAAAGGCCTATGACCCCAGGGCTAGAGGGGTGGAGGTGATAAATGGGTGCCTGGGGCTTGGTGAATGGTGCCTAGCTCTAGGTTCAGTGAGAGACTGTCTCAAAGAAGTAAGATGGAGAAAGATAGAGCAGGCATCTAATGTCCTCCTAAGGCCTCCAGACAGGCACACTCCCTATACACCACACCTACTCAGTAATAAACTGATGTCTTATCACATTGAATGAAGTTTTGTACCTCAGCCACAGATAATATCTAAAGGCTGAATTCCTATCCATGCAGTAAAGCAAAACATTTCAAAGGATGAAAACTAGACAATCAGAAATGTGGAAAGGATCACTGTACACTACACATGAGGATGGTGAGAACAAAAGGTCAAATCTTATCTTCCTCCTACAGTTGGGAAGAGCTAAAACTGTGGGGAAAGGGAATAGGAATCTTAGGTTAGCTTCCATGAATATGGAAGGAGCTGAAAGGACTTCAAATCTTTTTTACGGTCATCACAAACTGGGGTCAGGGATGGAGAGCTGGCTCAGGAGTTAAGAGCTCTGTTGCTCTTGCAGGACCACTGTAGTCTTCACTTTTTAAATAAGAGTAAATTCTGTAAAATTAAAACAAGTTCAAATTACTCTTCAAATTTAAACTTAACTAGCAAATAGATTAATTTATAGATTATTTTCTTCAGCTGGAGGAAAAAATATTCCTATAAAACTTAAGGACTTTTATAAGCTTCAAGAGTTTCAACATTCTTGACTGTCTGTATACTAGCAACCTTTAAGAAAACACTACTGAACATGTGTTCCAAGATAGAACCAACAAGATGAAAAGCTTGGAAAGAAAAATGCAAAAGGCTTTGCCATGCTCCTACATTACTAGCCCCACGCATTTTCATTCTAATCCCACCAAAAGGCCTTCAAGACTCAACAAAGGGTGGAGAAAAGACAAGAAGTTCTGGACAGGACAATTTTGAGAAAACTCTCTGTGCACATGTGGTACCGTTATTTCCCCTAGAAACACAGTAACACAGAAGAAATCCATTACTCTTTAGTAAAACAGCCCAACATTATCTGTATAGTGACAATTTGCAATGTTCCCACCCTCCCCCAGCCTTTTCTTCTTTAAGATAACAGCATTACAATTCCTGCCAAAGCTTCTCTCTCTCTCTCTCTCTCTCTTTCTCTCTCTCTCTCTCTCTCTCTCTCTCTCTCTCTCTCTTTCTCTCTCTCTCTCTCTCTCTCTCAGTGTAAATCTCTACTAACTTCATCACATTCCTTAGTGCAGGTTCCAGTTTGCTAAAATGCCTCAGAAAATAAGCAACAGTAACAAAAAAGGGTGTAATTATGACCCCCATTTCTTTAGAAACTATTTATGTTTCTAAAGTAAAGGAATTAACACTTTACTGAGAAGTCTTAAACAAATCACTTTCCAACTTTTTTTTTGTTTTTTAAAGACAGGATTTCTATGTAGCTTGTCCTCAAACTCAGAGAGCTGCCTGCCTCTACCTTCTGGGTGCTGGTAAAAGGTTAAAGGTATAGGCCACCACCTCCCAGCATCTTCCAACTTTTTTAAAATACACATCATTCCCTGTGTTTTAAACAATTCAAGTAAGTTTCCTGTCACTACTATAAAGTAATGCATTTTCTTCTAAACATGTAAAGTGGGGTGTCCCTAGAGCAGTAACTCTCATGTACAAAGGCAATAAAAGGAAGTCATAAGGAATATGCTACTGACCAGGTCCTCAAAAGTTATAAATGACTCATCTTTTATACACATTAAGAGAAATTCATGTGCTCCCTAGACTTTCACTATGACCATTTGAAATGGAGAAATGTGCAATGGATAGAAACTGGAAGAGGGTGAAGATATCTAGTCCTGAAGTTCTCCTTAGGAGTTTCTCACAAATTTATCATGTAGGTCTCATTAAAAAGATCAAAAAGATCAGTCTACATTTGCTTGTCCCATAACCCACCTGCTGAATTAACCCATGTTTTAACTTCCCTTTGAAAAAGCTCCATACAGTGTCTAACACAATGGGCATCTGGTGGTTGAGACTTCCTTGCAGCTAAGTTCTATACTGATTAAGAGCTGTCTGGAGCCAGGCACGGTGGCACATACTTATAATCCAAAGACTAAAGAAGAAGTATGGCACATTCAAAACCATCTTGCCTATATAAATCAATTAATTAAAAAAGAAATGGCAAGCTTTTTCAGATTTTACTGTTTTATTTTGCCTGAGCCTTCATTTTTTTCTTTTTCTTTTTTTTTTTTTTTTTTTCAAAATAAAGCAATCTCATATACTAGTCCTTAGGCCCTGCACAGTGGCTCACAAATAATTCCAATACTTAGGAGTCTGAGGCAGGAGGACCAACTCCAGTTTACAGTCAGTGTAGACTGCAAAAATAACAAGAATAAGAGGCAGGATGTGGCAGTGCACACCTGTGACCTAGCACATGGCAAGTAGTGGTAATAAGATCACAAGTTCAAAGTCATCTTTAGCCCCACAGTGAGTTTGGGGTTAGCCTGGGTGACATGAAACCCTATCTCCAACAACAAAGCCTTGGTCTCAGAGTGTGACCGCAGAGCTTAGTTAGCACCCTAGTTCTGTGAAGACTAAGTTTTACTGTTGTCTACAGTTCATAACTTATGTATTCTATAAAAAGAAACTGAGAAACAGCCTGTAAGTCAGACACAAATGGCCTGCTCCCTAACTGACCTGCATCTAAATTGCAAGTCTCTTTTACTATCTTGAGACTTTGCCTTGAGTTATTCTAAATGAGCACCATCTGAGCATACAAGACAGAAATCTGGAAGAAAAACAAAAACAAAACCAGTAGTGTCAGCAATAAAATGGTGGCTTCGTTTACACAAAGATATTGAGGGAATGGTAAAAAATAAGTTATAAGCTGGGAGGTGCTGACGCACACCTTTGATGCCAGCACTTGAAAGGCAGAAGCAAGCAGATCTCTGTGAGTTTGAGGCCAGGCTGGTCTATAGAGCAAGGTACAGGACAGCCAGGGTACACAAAAACCCTGTCTCAAAGAAAAAAAAAAAAAAAAAAGAAAGAAAAAGAAAAACAAGGTATTATATTTAGTACCCTAAAATGTAGAAATATGTATACGTATATAGTGACATTGTGCTAGAGAAATCAAACAACCACCAGCATGCCTTATTTCATACTTGTACTTTCACTGCTTAGCCCTATTCTCAAATACAATGTGTTCAATAAGCTAATACAGTACACATACTATTCATGAGCACATACACAATATACTGGCATCACAAATTTAAAACCTGAAGCCAAGGGGATAGATCCAAGCCAACATGTACATTATACCATATCATCTACATAAGAAATACATATTTAATACTCCAGGCTTCCCAAAGTGTTTTTCCAGCATTATGGCTTTTCAAAGATAAACATCCCCAGGAGCTACAGTTTCTCCAAATGCTTACAGCAGACATTCCATGGCTACTAGCAGCATCACAATTCCTTTGCAAGAATCTGAAGATGGAACGTGCAAAGGGCACTGGCTCAAGGTGGCTAGTGACTGGCTACCTCAACTAGACTTAAGTGCAGTTTGTGGTTCCAGAAACTGGGGGCAACCATCCTTTTTGGAAATATTTAAGCCCAGTCAGCAAATTGCCTTTATATTGTTGAGTCAGATTTCAGGTTACAGCCCACACTCAGACCTGATAGACTCTGATGAAGGTGCTTCTCAGAACAGTGTCTTCAACTTTCTAGACCTGATCCCTCTTGTTAGCAACACCTGCTGGGCTTCTATTGTGTACCAGGCATTGTATGAGGTTCTACCTCTTTAGTACAGAAAAACAAATTTGCAATAAAACTTCTATTTTCAGTATTTCATATATGTGAAACCGCTGATTGACTGGATATTTTCAATATTAATTACATGGCTTTTAAAAAGCAGTGTCACCTAGCTCCTAAGTACCCCACTCTTCTACCACATGAAGCTGCTGCTACCTGAAACTTGTCTTTGAGGATCTTTCCTCAGACATCAACTCCTCTGTGAAGTCTCCAAACCAACCTTCATATACATACATACATACATACATACATACATACATACATACATATTCATTCATTGTAAGAACAGCACACTCATAGGGGGAAAAAATCCTTTAAAATAAAAAATGATACTGGGAGCCCAGAGACACTCAGTGGCACTTGCCACCAAGCCTAATGACCTAGTTCAAACTCCAGGTCCACAGGGTGAAAGGAGAGAGCTGACTCCTTCAAGCCTTCCTTGAACAGCCACCCAAGTGTTAGGGTGCATAAAAACACAGGTATGCACATGTGCACAAAAAAATTAATGTCTGCATTGTCTGTCCTTCACCACATCTTTTCAATGCAGGCTCAGGAAAACTGCAACTCACACATGGATTGAGACTTTATTGATTCCCCCCCCCAAAAAAAATAATGTCTGTATGTGTGTGCAAACAATATAAACAAGTGTAACTTTCAAAACTATACCAATAAGCCTGACAGTGGTGATAAACGCCTTTAATCCCAGCACTTAAGAGGCAGAGTTCAAGGCCAGCCTGGTCTATAAAGCAGTTCCAGGTCAGCCAGGGCTATAGAGCTGTGAGGAAAAAAAAAAAAAAAAATTACACTGACAGATCCTATGTCTCCTGTTTCTATTTTCTTCACATTACATACTTGCTGCAGGGGAAGCAGTTTAAGTACTTACAAAGAGCTCTAAAGACGAAAATCTAGAGCAATAAGTCATACATATAGCCAGGTGGTGATGGCTCAGGCCTTTAATCCCAGAATTTAGAGGCAAAGGCAAGCAGATCTCTATGAGTCCAAGGCCAGCCTGGTCCACAGAGCAAATTCCAGAGCAGCCAGACCTACACAGAGAAACCCTGTCACATAAATAAATAATCAAACAAGTAGATAAATTATACATATGTAAATATGTATGTTTCAACCCAAAGGCTCAAATGTATCTAAGGACCTCATGATGACAGAAGCAGGACATACTTCTTAATCACATATTAAAAGGAAAATACACTTTAAAGAAATTGATTAGCTAATAATTTTGGAACCGAAGCTGCCTAGCATAAATGATTCTAATGTCGTAATTTTATATTCTTTATAAATGAAAACCACGAACCACACATACTATCTCCTACTTGGTATGCAGCTGTGGCAAATTCTGAGCGTTTACCTAATGGGAAAGTAACCTTTGGGACTCCCAAAGTTCAGTACAGTACCCTGTTAGCTATGCTTTTCCATTTTCTCCATTGGAATGTGAATGCCAAGAGACCAAGGCCATTGCAGCATTTATCACCACACCCTAAAGCTTCATGCAAAACCTAGTAAGCACCACCCAAAATAATGCAATGCTCATGGACAACCAAGGGCACTTCCTTGCTCTAACTTTAGTCCCAGCACTTGGGAAGCAGAGGCAGGAGGATCTGTGTCTACAAGAGCTAGTTCAGGTCAGCCTCCAAAGCCAGAGAAATCCAGTCTCGAAAAAAACAAAACAAAAAAGAAAATAAAAAGGGAAAATGAAGGGTCAACAGTCAACACTGAACTATTAGACAGGTACAAATACTTTGTTACTAATCTCATTCATAATAAAAAATGAGGGGAGGGCCGGCAAAAAGGTTCGGCTGGTAAAAGCAAACCCAGGTATACAAATCATGCACCCATGGCCCCAGAGACAGACAGACACACACACACACTCGCTAATAATTTTTAAAAACCCAATGACTATTAACTACAAGCTCATTAATAACTTATACTGAATCCAAGATAGCTATCGCATAGGGGCATCGAATCAGTATCAGAATCACCTGAAATTTTTTCAAATGAAATTATACAGGAACAAAAATTCCCACCAAGAAAGCTTCAACAGATAACTCCAGACATAAACCGTCTGAGTAATTCCAGGCGGCGGCCATCTCCATCTCCTTTCTCAATATTGTCTTCCCTGTCCCCATTTCTCCATCCAGCCAGGACACCCGGGTACTGATCCAAAAACTCATCGAGCTCCATCCTTATTCTGAACCGCATAACTCCTGATACCCCATTTCCAGTAAAACTTTCCCAACTCAGTACACTCGGAGCCATGCAGCCACAACCCTCGTGCTTCTGCTGCCTCTCCCCCAACCCCCTCACGAAATTAATCCTCTAGGGAGAACTTTTCCCCTGGGATTCACATCTCAGCCATCAAGACGTTTGAACGCGGCTCCCCGCCACCCCCGGCTCCCCGCCCCAGTTACCTTGGTCCTGTGGACCGGAGAAAGATCCCCCAGTCTCGTCCCTGCTCTTTCCCCTCCCACCCGCTCCGCGACGCCCAGCATAAGCCGGGTTCTAAACCGCGGAGCTGCGGGGAGCACAAAGGCCCCGCACAGTCCTCCAGGGGCTGCTCCGGGCCTGCGCCCCCCGAGGCCGGGCCACACCCGCTGAGCGGCGGCGGGAAGCCGGGATGCTCCGTCGGGCCGGCCGCTCGCTGACCCCGACCCCACCCACGCCCCACCCACGCCGGCCACCCCACGGCTGGACCCTCGCCCGGCCAAAGCGAAAAGAGCATCCTGGACCCCGAGGCCCAGGCCGGCCGTATCCCAAACGGCCCCACCGCCCCGGCCGCACTCACAGGCTGCCCGAGCAGGAGGTGCACACGAACGAGCCGACCGTCATGTTCACGTAGGTGGGGCCGCGCTGGTCGCAGTCGAAGCACTTGCGGTTGTGCGGCAGCCCCGTCATGTCCCGCAGCATCTTCAGGTGCTTCTCCTCCTGCTTCCGCTTCGCGCTGGCCGCCATGGCCGCGGCTCCGACCGACGAGGCCGGCAGGGCCGGGAGCCGGCGGCGCTGCCGGGGCCCCGCGCTCCCTCCCACGGGCCGCCCTGGCCGCCGCCTTCGCCCTCCTCCGCCCGCGCGGGCTCCGGCCTCGGCCTCCGCTCGGTTCCGCCTGACTGGACGAAGCGCCGACGCTGCGCAGCGCGCGCCGACCCGTCACACCAACCGGCCGGGCGGGACAACCGCCACCGCCGCCGCCGCCGCCGCCGCCGCCACCTTCCCGACTTCTCCTAAGGGGGAAAAGACGAGGGGGAGGGGGGAGAGGCAAGAGGAGACCCGCCTCGGGCGGCCAGCGGCCAAGTGCGGGCTGGCGCCCTCTGCTGGCTGGGAGGAGTCACTGCGGCCACGCTGCGGCAGGGGTCGGGGCTGGGCGGGGTAGGGAAGAAGACACAATGGTGACAAATAACAGACCTTATCCACTGAGCGCCCGTACGTGCTAAGCGCTTCGCACAGGCTATCACCCTCCCGGCAGAAACGTTTCCGAGAGCTTCTCGCTGCTTTAAGGGTAACCCCAAATTCCTCACTAGCAGAGCCCAGCCTAGTAGCCGCCTTCCACATCGTTCCCATTCACTCAGGCTCTCTCTATACTTAGGTTTGTTCCCTGCAGGACAGCTTACTCCTCCTTTCATTCCTGTCCTTGCTGTTCTCTGTGTAGCATGCACGTTTTATCAGCTTCACCACTCCTGACATTTTGGAAGAGTTTAATTTGGGCGGCCTGGGCTGCCCTAGGTAAGCCATAGTTTGGAGGGGAGCATGCCTGGTCTCTATCCACTAAATGACATGACCATGTGCCCCCCTCCCCCATTTCCAAGATATGGCAACCAAACATCCTTACACATTGCTAGTTGTCCAGGAAGTTGAGAGGAGTGGGCACGGCTCCTGTTTGGGCAAGGACAGTTCATCCCTAGCAAGCATATTGTTGGTCACATGAGGTTCGACCAGCTCACCCTCCAGATAGACCCAGATCAGTCCCTAAGGTTGCAGCTCACCTCTCAGGAACTGTTTGTTCTCTTTCAAATGATTGTGTTGTGTTTCCTAGCTGTGGTCATTTGAAGTACTGTTTCCCACCTGGTCTGGATCTCTCCCTTCAGGCTCCAAATGGGCTGCCCCTTGTATTTTCTTCACTACTCCACTCACTCGCCTCCCAGAAACAAGAGCTCAGAGCTCCTTGTTTATGGAATGAATGCACAACACATTAAAGGCAATCTTCATAGCTGAGCTTCGAGCCAAGCATGATTGGTATTCCCATGCCACCATTTGGGAGTATGATGCGCTGGGCTAAATTTACTCGGGTATTCATTCACCTGCAGAACCCTGTCCAACTGCAGTATGCACTTGTCTTTGTCTCTACAGGAAATCAATGACAGCAGCGGTTCTCAACCGGTGGGTCACGACTCTTGGCAGCTGAATGACCCTTTTAGAGGAGTCACCTAACACCATCAGAAAACATTGCGATTCCTGACAGTAGCAAAATAACAGTTATGAAGTAGCAAGGGGAGGGGGAGAGGGTCACCACGACATGAGGAACTGTATTATAGGGTTTCAACATTAGGAAGGTTGAGAACCAGTGCCCTAAGGTATGAGGAAACCTTTGTGCCCTCATTTCCTTCCGAGTATGGCGAGACTCGGAGAACTGGATTGGAGAATTCTACCCCTGCCCGCACCGCGGATGGAGTCATTTTCACAGGAGAAGTACTCAAGCACTCTTAGCTGGAAATGCTGAGTCAGTTCAGGGAGCTGGCAGGTCAACAGAACATTGTTAATAATAGTGAATGCCTTTACTATAAAAGAGGGGGGCAGACAGGTTGACTAGTGTGTTTCTGAACTCTTTCCTGTCTGAAAAATATTAGATAGCCCGAGCCCCTGGTTCACCTTCAGCAACTATCAGCTCATGCCTCACCTTCCTTCATTGACACCCTTGCCCCATCTCTGTCCCCGCTCCTAACTGTAGCTATCGTATCATTTATCTTAAAACACATTCACTGAAAAAGAATGACTTCGAGACTGAGAATATACAGCTCAGAGGCAGGGTGCTTACTATGTATGGGCAGGCCCTGGGTTAGATCCCTAGCTCTGGAACGCTAAGAATTACCCTCACCCCTTCTCTCATTTAACTACAGGACAGTTGCACACATAGAAAGTTAGGAATAAATCCTTGAAAATCATCAAATGCCCCACCACTGTTGAAGTTAGTGCTAATATCAGTCTTGTTTAGCATTTTATACTTTCCCTGGCTCCTTAGTGTAGTTAGGTAATATGGGAGCAAAGTCCGGGAATGGAGTCCTATGAGATTTCTGAGCACTTGTGAGAAAACTCCAAGAAACCAAGACAAGAGTCCCATGACCTCAGTTTCTTCAAAGACACAAGGCTGTTCTTGGAATGTGCTCCCCCCCCCCAGTGATTACTTATTACAACTGATTTATTTCATGTGTCTCTATGGAAAAACATGTTTTTACCACTGAAGGCTTGTCCACCACATGCTGCTTGCCCTTGTGATTGGACACTTCATTCAAGTGACTCTTCTTAACCCTCCGGAAATAAATTGTCTGATGCTCTGAATAAGGTTGGCCGTTGCATGAGACTGTAGTCTGCCTCCTTTATTGACTCTCTTCTCCCAGATGCCACCACCTCTAGAGGGGTAAACAGGTAGTGTATCTCATAGGTCTCTTTCTGCTCACTTTTTTTTATTGTCTCTCACTGTCATTTAACATACCCCCATTCTCTCTTTTGTACAGACAGGAGGTACAGACAGGAGTTTATATCTGGCTCAGTTTAGGCGAGAGCATTGTTTTTCCATTAGGAGGCACACAGCAGGGGTTGTCTTTTCGTGATTTTAGTAGTCACTGACAGTTAATGCCTACAATCATTGACAATTACAAAATAATATTCTGCCATTCCCACATTTTTTTTCCAGAAATGCTTCTGTTCAAAAGGTCAAAAAACAGCACTAAGATGTGTCCCTTTAATACTAGCACTCAACAGGTTGAAGCAGGTGGGTCTCAGTGAGGTCAAGGCCAGCCCAGTCTACACAGCAAGTTCCAGGCCAGCCAGGACTACATTGTGCCATGTTGCTTCAATCAATAAGAAAATCTTCCCCACAACTGCTGATTACGTGTCGGAAAGACAGACAAATGTTTAATTCCTTGCCTTTACTCTCAGACTCCCAAAGTCCTCTATTGTTCTCATTTCACCTTCTCACAGTGGTGACTAAGTATCATTATATAAGTCAAGAATCTAGATAGATATATGTGATCCATTACACACCATTGTTGCTGACATCATCTCACCATTGGCCAGTGGGAGACTCTGGGTAGGCTCTTATGTATTCTGACAAAACCTAGACTTAAGAGACATTGAATTGTGTTCTGGCAAGCCCCCAGGCGGACCACGAGATGAAAGCATGCAGAATACAGGACTATCCGAACAGAACAAAAATGTTGACCGTACTCTGACTAGAGAACACCACCATAGACTCTTCCTCATTACCAGCAAATCTCCCATACGTCCCCCGCACACCCCTTCCCACAGCCTCGGGCTTCTGTCGGTGCAGGGCTCATTTAATTGTCTGCCTTCTGGTTGTCCATCTCCCCTGCGGTCTCTTATCTGACAAAGACCACACATAGTAAGAAGAGTGGAGTGGATAGCAACAGTTTAGCTAGCTCGTTAAATGAGTGGTTGTAGTTGTCGTGTGTTTGCTGTTGAAGAGGCAGGAGTAATGACTTCCAAACAAAGGATGTAGAGCCAGCTGAAAGGCTCCTGAAGTCCAAAGTGTTTTGTCTATGACAAACTGGCCCACAGAATGTTAGCTTCCTTATCTTATATATAAGTTGAACATCGATTTCTGCTTTAGAGAATAGGAAGGCTTTATGTATTGTCATTCCTTTAACCCTCTCAAGAACACCAGAGATATTTCTATTCCATTTTGCAGATGAGGAAACTGCAGCTTTGAAAGGCTGACTTGTCTGAGGCCACATGAACAGTGAGGCATGCAGTCAGGACTCCAACACGGGTCTGGCTGCAAGGTACCCACTCCTACTTCCACTGGCACCACTGGGCTGTGTTTATTGGATTTGCTGAGCAGAAATTACCTTAAAGGATGTTAGCTCTGCAGCCAGAATAATCTTTGCAAAATGCAAATGTAATTCAGGCATTCCCCCACAGAAAGCTCCCAGGCATCTCCATTAAGCCTTTCAGTGATTTCATGTTGCCTTTAGGATGAAAAGCCAAGAAACCACTTCTTTTCTGCAGCCCAGACTGGCCTGAAATTTACTACGTAGTCTAGGACGATGACCTTAATTCTGGTCCTCCCACCTATACCTGCCCAGTATGGGATTACAAATTTAGGCTGCAATGCTCAGTTTTACCCTGGACTGGGTATCAGACCCAGTGCCTTCTGCATGCAAGACAAATGCTGTACTAACTGAGCTATACAACCCCTCTAGCCTCCCAAGAAGCTCCTTGTCTACCAAATTATACCTCGATGGCCCAGCCCCACATGCTCTAGGTACCACCTTAATTCTCCACCTCTACTCTCCAGCCCTGTGTCTCCGTTTTATATGCACTCCTGCTTTGCACACGCAATGGTTTTAACTTCCAAAAGTGGTCCATATCTTTCTTCGACCACATCCATCATGTTGTGCTCAGATCTTGTTTTGTTTTTCACACACACACACACACACACACACACACACACACACACACACACACTCTGCAGGGTTTTTTTTTTTTTGTTGTTGTTTTTTTTTTTTTTGATTTTGTTTTTGTTTTTCCAGAAATAGTCAGGTCCCAGGGCCCAGAACTGCATTTTTTCCCTCCATTACCTAGCGTGGGCATGGCACTTAGAAAGGGCTCAATAAATATTCGCTGAGGGAATAAGTAAATGCAACTGCCAACTGCCAAGCAGTAAAGCTTCCCTCAGTCCAAGGCAGCAGGGTTCACCATTCTATTTGTTGTTGTCTCTGCTGTTTTGGCTCCCAGAATGGCGACAGTTCTGCTAAAGCTACAGTGGTTTTATTAAGGAACTTGCAAATTCTGAAATCAAACTCCCAATGGGGGGGGGGGAATCCTAAACCTTGAATGCTGACTGGCTTGCTTCAAGGCCTTTGCCTGTCATGTCACCAGGGGTGAGTCAGAGAAAATGTCCTGAACAAACCCTGATGTTTGGAGAGGCCCCACAGAGCCAGCAGCCAGCTGCCAACTCCTCCTCAGCTGCCCCTCCCTCCACTCCACTCTGTAGGCTGGGCCTAGAGGTGGCTGGCTCTTTGAGAGCAACACATGATAAGCAATTGCAAATCTCATCAGTTGTCAGTGGAGGTTTCAGCCCTTGGAGTTTTTGAGTGGAAGGAAGAGGGCTTCCCATTCATGGGGGACTTCAGACTTCTGACCATATCAGTTTCCACAGTGCCACAGAGATCCATCAATAAAACACAAAGATGTTGCCAGATATGAACCTATCCCCATGGTCCTCCTAGCCTCCTACAGTGTACTCTGAGTTCCTATGTTTAGTAGTTTCGATTTAGTAAGTAGTTTTGTTGCCTTATTTTGCTTTCTTGGGTCTGCAAGGTCTAAGTTTTATGTTATTTATTGCTGCACTACTATGATCATATACATATCTGATAGAGACAACATAAAGGGGAAAGGAGTTTATTTTGAATCCTGGTTGTGGGGGCATGTCAATCTGTCCAGCAGGGAAGGCATGGCTGTGTTCATGGGATGAGGAGTGCGTAGTAGAGGCTTGTTCCCATGTTACAAATCAGGAAACAATGGGCTGGAAATTCGGCCAGATGTACAGAAGAAGCCTACCCATAGAGACACCTTCTGCCCTCCATATCCCACCCCAACCCTGTGAAAGGACTCCAGTGATGGGAGATGTCATTCTGTATGTTTCTCATACTGGTTAATGAATAAAGCACTGTTGGCCAATAGGAAAGGAAGATAGGAGGGACTAGGAGACAAGGAGGAAGGAGGAAGGAGGGTCAAGATGGAGAGTCTGGAGAAAGCAGAACCACCAGCCACCTGGGCCACGTGGAAATACATAGAAATGGGTTAATAATGAAGACAGAGCTAGCTGATAAGAAACAAGTAACTGGCCAACAGCATTATATCTAATACAGAGTCTTAGTGCGTTAATTGGGACTGGCGCTGTGGAGGGACAAGATCAGCGGCGGGGAAAAAAAAACATATTCCTTACACTCCAGAGCCTTCAAAATAATGCCATGGATGCTTACTTCTACACCACCTCTACTAAAGTTGAAATAGAATAGAGATAGCATCATTAGAGCCTTGTATTCCCCACCACTCAGGAAGCAGAGGCAGGAGGATAGCAAATTAAGGCCTGCCTTGGTAACTTAGTGAGAATCTGTCTCAAAGACTTTTGTTTGTTTTGTTTCCTTTTTAATAGCAGGGAAATAGATGAGAGGTAGTGCACTTACCTAATACCCTCAAGGTCATGGGTTCAACCCTGGAGTGTTGCTTTGAGTGAGAGTGTCCAGCATAGGCTTAGATATTTGAACTCTTGGCCCATATTCGGTGGTGCTGTTTAGGAGTTTGAGGAAACTTTGCGACAGGGAGTCTTGCTGGAGGAAATACACCACTAGGGGTGGGTTTTAGGTGTTTGTAGGCTCATCACGCTTCCTGTTCGCCTTCCCTGCCTCTTTCTTGGAGTAAGTGTTGTGAGCAGTCAGCAGCCTGCTTCTGCTACCATGCCTTCCCCTTGCTGCCCTGCCTCCCTGCCAACCTGGACTCTTGCCCCTCAGGAACTGTAAGCCCAAATAAACCCTTTCTTTGGTAAGTTGCCTTGGTCATGGTGTTTTATCCCAGCAGCAGAAAAGTGACCCCATGTGCCTGGGTACCACAAAAAATAATCAATAAACAGGCCATCTGCCGAGCACAAAGCATCCAGAAAACATGCGTCTGTATGGGGACATTGCAGATTTAAAGCATGGCAGTTTAATTACTTTTTTCCCAGAACCTAAAAAAAAAAAAAAAAAAAAAAAAAAAAAAAAAGTAAGGAAAGCATGAGTTCTCTCTTTGGTTAGCTGCCTTCATCCTATCCTATCACTCCTGACTGTCTTGCATAGCCCCAGAATTTATAGCTCTGAGCCACAAAGAGGCCTCCAAATCTTTTTCCAAGGACTCCATTTAGGCTGGATATTGGAGAGCTTCAGTCTCATAGGCTTTTGATTTTCCTTCACCTGGTTCTCGGGCTCCTCTGGTCACTGAGGCTGACTGAGCAAATAGGCAAGAATTGACTGATAACAAGAAAAATTTACAGTGTTTAACAAGAAAAGTTTACAGTGTAGACAGTGTAGGGACCCCAGAGCTGTGGGGGTTCCCTCCTGATGGACATCCTTCCCTCCCATGGCATGACTTTTTCCTGCTTTTGGCCAAGGAGTCAATACTAATCTTTATGGCCCATGTAAATAACCCAAAGGAAATGCTAACACTGGCCCCACAAACTCCTCCAGCCCTGCCCCCCCAACAGCTTTCACTAGGCAGCTAATAGTCACTCAAGCATAAAGCACCCAGGAGGAATAAGAGTCAACATGATATTTTCCCCTGTTCTTTTGAGAGTGCCTCCCTTTGGCTGTGGTTTGATTATTTTTTAACATTGCTTCCTGACTTACTTTTTTCTTTTCTTTTTTTTTTTTTTTTCTTTTGAAAAGCAGTGAGCTAGAAAGGGGAGAAGGGAAGAAATTACTAAGAAGCAGCAGTCATGTGCACTTCCTGGAAACAGGGTGCTTTCTGGGCGCTGTACAGACAGCACCCAGAGTGTCAAAACCAGATACCCAAAAGATGTGAGCTCCTCACCTCCAAAGCTGACAGGTGGTCAACTGGCTGCTGCTTCTCTGTCTCAGCTGTCTGTCTGTCTTCCTGTGGGGCCTGCACACTAAGCTCTTGCTGTCCCTGCTGTTGGAGATCCAGTGTGTTGCTTCTCTTTGAATTCTCTGTTCTGAACTCACTTTCAACTTTCTCTCACCATTCTGCATGCTCAGAAACTTGAGGGACCTGGTCGTAACCTTTGTGTTTCTTACTTTGCTGGGCCATGAATGATGCTCCAGTTGGTTAACCAATGCCATGGAAGGCCATTCTGGAAACCCAAAGCAATCTCCTCTGGCTTCATTATTCACTTATCAGAAAAGCAGTTCCTAGATCTCCAGGGGAAGCCAGAAGTAGCTTCCCACCTTGAGTCAGCGCCTATGTACTAAGAAGCGGCTATCTGCCAGACAGGGAATGAGACACAGAGCATCATCTAAGCAGGGGGCTTGTGTCCCACGTGTAGTATAATGGACCGGATAGCGCAGACTCCAAATGAAGCAGAGTGATGGAATGAACATACAGTGAAAAAGGAGCAGGTTGTACGAGCTGGTCAGCTAAGCCCTGGGTAGGGGAAGGAGGGACAATCCTCCGAGTTTCACATCTGAGAAATCCGAGAAATGAAGTACAGCCATGAGCCGGCCTGCAGACTCTGCAGCAAGCAGCCTTCCTTCTTCATCAGTCTCTGCCAGAGTCAAGACTCCCAGGCTGCCCTGTTGGCCAGGACAGAACTTGAATCAGTCAGTGGCCGCCAAGGGAAAGAGAAAAAGCCCCTGCCTCCGCAACAGGAAGAGTCTGGGGTAAGAAACGCTCCATTCACGCTGTCAATGGAACGTTGTTCTTGCCCAGGACTGAAAAGAGAAAGGGGAGCTTCCCTTCTGGTTCAGGGGAAAGAAAGAGGCCCCTGTGGGCAAAAAAAAAAAAAAAAAAAAAAAAAAAACCCTGCTCTAGTTATCAGAAAGGAAACCCCCCACTGGGCTTTCTGGTTCCATAGAGAAAGGCAAATGAACCATTCTGTCACTCCTCAAATTTGAAGGGAACACAGAGTGATATTTTATTATTATATTTTGTGTATACATGTGTGTATAAGTAAGTGTGTGCTCATGCGTGTGTGTGTGTGTGTGTGTGTGTGTGTGTGTGTGTGTTCTTGCCATGGAACCATGTGGAGTGCCATGTGGAGCTCAGGAATGACCGACTTCTCTCTTCCTACCATGTAAGGCACAGGGATCAAACTCAATTTGTCAAGCTTGGGGAGAAGCAATTGCTGGCCCAGGCAGAGGTATCTTAAAATGGGTCTCTAAAACACCCATCCCTCTTCTACCCAGATTCCAGCAGACAGGCAGTGGCTTTTGATACAACTTTGGGTGAACTGGGCACAAAGCATCTCCATAGAGCCACTGAAGTTGCTGAGATGTGATTCGCCCAGAACTGCACACCTGACACCTCAATGATAATGTCTAACAATTCCTGCTACTCAGGACCTTCTGCAGCATGGCACCCTCCCCCCCCGCCTCCCATCAACCCTTACAGCAGCCTTTGCAGGTAGATTTTGTTGCCACAGATAAGAAACTAAGGCTACAGATGAACCGACCACCATGTGTCTGTCCTATAGCCGGGAAGCCATGGACCTGGGTTTAGACAGAGGGAGGATCTGCTATGGAGGTCTTAATTTAACCAAAGTAACTGAGATGGTCAATCTGGCAGGATCTAGAGTCACTAAGAGACAAGCCTGTAGATGAGATCCTGGACCCAAAAAAAAAAAAAAAAAAAAAAAAGAAGAAGAAGAAGAAGAAAAGGAAGGAAGGAAGGAAGGAAAAAGTGATTGGCATAGAGGCATGCATTTTATGCTGTCTCATGCTCCTGCTGCCTTATGCCTCACCCCAACACCACCACCACGACAGGCTGTGCTTTCAAACCCAAGCCAAAATAAAGCCTTCCTTCCTTTCTTCGTTCCTTTCTTCATTCCTTT
The DNA here is from genome assembly GCF_943737965.1 of Phodopus roborovskii. Lineage (NCBI taxonomy): Eukaryota > Metazoa > Chordata > Mammalia > Rodentia > Cricetidae > Phodopus > Phodopus roborovskii. The sequence goes on along the minus strand of NW_026126460.1, from coordinate 27,417,950 downwards.
CTTCGTTCCTTTCTTCCTTCCTTTCTTCCTTCCTTAGTGGCTTTTGCCAGTGCTTTGTCGGGGCCATAAGAAGTAACCCTCACAGTTGCACTATTGTAGTCTCTTCTTGGGAACCCAGCCCTGTTCTGCCTCAGACCAGGAAGAGGCTGATGGCAAAAGTCCAAAGGCAAGTGTCCCTCTTCTCAGTTCATTCTGGGGACAAAACTTAACTGGGTGTGTGTGACCCATGCCACGGCACTGGAAGGGTGCCGCCCCCCTCCCAAAGCTGTAGACTTCTCACAGAAGAGGTTTTTAGCTTGAAGAGTTATTCACATCAGAGAAGTCACCTGAAATACACACACACACACACACACACACACCGCACACACACACACACACACACCAACCCCATTACTCCCCCCCCCCATGGGGAAAATGTGCTGAATATTCACTCTGGTAATTGCTCTGACTCAGATATGCTTTTGATATGGTGCTGAAAGATTGGAGTGAAATGGCCAGAGAAATGAGGAGACTCCTGGAGCAAGTGTCAAGGAGCATGCCTGCAGCCATTTTTACTGTAATTTTTACAGTAAAATTATTGATTATTTAGTATCTCAGCCCAGAGGCTACTAATGCTACAGAAGGTGATGGCTGGGCTTCCGTGAGAAAATACACCCAGTGCTGAGTCTGTACCACACCTGAGCATCATTACCTGGACTCTCCTGATTTGAAATGTCCCTTACTCTTCCTTCATTTAGTGAGTGTCACTTTAAAGCCATCACAGCAACCACAACCCCAGTTTGGCTGCAATTTCCAGAAGCCTCTGGAAGTGAAAACCCCTCACTACTCTTCTTTGACTCGAGCACTACTGCACTTTGATTGGTTAGAGCCACTGAGGTTGAAGTGGCCTGAAAGTCTGTCAATGGCCTCCATCAGTCTATACAAGTTCTTATTTGTTCAGAGTAAAGATCTGATGAAATTCAGTTCAGGCCCTTTTGTCAGTTGAAATGTTCCACACACTGCTAACCACAGACAGGGCATATCCGTTTATTAATATTTAGCTGGAGGGAGGAAGTGGAGTACTGATGACAGGAGATGTCATTCTGTAAATATGTTTCTCTTATCAGTTGATGAATAAAGCACTGTTGGCAAATAGGAAGGCAAGATAGGCAGGACTAGGAGACAAGGAGGATTCTGGGAGATGTAGTAGAGGAGAGTCAAGATGTAGGGACTTGAGAGAAGAGGTCTAGACCCTCTCTCCAGTAAGAAGACCACATGGAAACACTTAGATTGATAGAAGTGGGTTAATATTTAAGACAGAGCTAGCCAATAAGATATGCTAGTAACAGGCCAACAGCTTTATATCTAATACAGCGTCTCTGTGCGTTATTTGGGACTGACGCGGCTGTGGGACCAGGCTGGCTGGGAAACTACTGCTTGTAACATATTGTGTCTGTGTAGTTTTAGGCAATGGTTGTCTATTTTTAATTGGCCCCATATCTCCTTGTGTTCCTGTCCTTGAAGAGACAGGGTAGACTCAGTTCCAACCTTAAATCCCTCCCTTAATTGGACTTTCCTATGTCTCGGTTTCCTTGCTTGAAAAGTGGGGGAAATCTTACCAACCTCATGAAGTTGCCATGAAAATTAAATGACTTCATCACTGGTTTAGGATAGGGAGGAAATCAGTCCACTATCCCCACTGTTGACACAGATAATGGCAAGAAGTCTCTTGTGGATCCCTGGGGCATGATGTACCTGCACTCCCTACCACAGCCAGGAAAACTTTGAAGCAGAAACCTTTGCACCTCTGAAGTGGTAAAACTTCGAAGTAGCAGCCTCTGAAGTGATATTATATCTTGTCCTCTTCAGGCCTTTTACACACTGGATTAGCCCCTCATCTTATGGTTTGGATGCAGATAGATAGGAAGGCAAGAGGAGCCTCTTCAGTAATGGTAAATATGCTGTCTGTGCTCACGTGCCCTTCCTGAATGGCCTGTAATTGGGCATTGTTCCCTCTTGTACAATTCCTCACCTGCACCAGATTGCTCCAAATGATTCCAGGTGGTTGGGAGCTGTGCCCTTGTTTGCCTAAATGATCTTCTGACCTTGCCTCTGTTCTCATGTGACTGGATCTCTGTGGTTCTATTTAAACTTTCCCGATGGCTTTTGTTGGTGCAGCTGAGGCCTAGAGACCTCTCTTTCTAGGGCAGCCAGCTCTCCCAGGATTTCTTTGAATAGCTGTACTCCTACATCTGTGACCATTCAGAATAATTAAGAGCCCTGAACACTCTTGCTTAAATGGTTCTCAGGTTGATAAAGACTAGGACAACTCTTTGGAAGTTCCAAGTTTGGTCTTATTATAGGTCATAGACCTTCTGCCTTAATTTTTCTGAGCCCTCTTACATACCAGTAAATGTCCATTCTCTACCTCTTTATCTATCAATCTACCTGTCTGTATCTCTTATCTCTCTGTGTCTCTGTCTCTCATTATGTATCCCCCCCCATATTATTTTTTTCTTGCTCCACCTCTATCCTGTAGTCCTCACATTAGACTTTTGGCAAAATCTAAGCTACATACAACTCTTTAGAGCATTGTTTGTCAACCTGTGTGTCACAACCCCCACAGTGGTCACATATCAGATATCCTTCATATCAGATATTTACATTATGATTCATAACAGTAACAAAACTACAGTTATGAATTAGCAATGAAATAATTTTATGGTTGGGGGTCACTGCAGCATGAGGGACTGTATTAAAGGGTCCCCATGTAAGAGAGGTTGAGAACCACTTGTTTGAAGGCAAGAAAGTAGTCTGGGTGAGGTGGTGCATTCCTCTAATCCCAGCTCTTAGGAGGTGGACACACATGGATTCCTTTGAGTTCTAAGCCAGAATGATCTACATAGAAAGTTCAGGTCACTCCAGGCTACATAGTGAGACCCTGTGTCATGACTAATCTTGATTGTCAACTTGACACACCTAAGAAGAAACCTGAACTGCCTGGGGGAAAGGGAACTTGCATTAAGGTTTGGCCTGTGAGCATGTCTGTGGGACATGTCTGGATTGTTCATAGATATCAAAGGATCTTGTCCACTCTGGGTGGTGCCATCCCTTGGGAGGGGGTCCTGGGCTGTATAAGAAAGGAGGCTGAGTAAGCCAGAGGAAGGAAGCCAATAAGAAGTGTCCCTTCATGGTTTCTGCCTCCGGGTTCCTGCTTGAGTTCCTGCCTCAGTTTCCCCTTATGGACTGCAAGCCAAATAAGCCCCTTTCACCTCCTAAGTTGTGTGTGTGTGTGTGTGTGTGACAGTATTAGTCACAGCAAAAGCAAGCAGACTAGAACACTGTCTCAGAAAGGATTATTCTCAGAAGGCAGCAGAGTAGCATGTCATATTCTGCATGTTTTCTTTAGATACTGAGGGTTATCTGTGTTTTATGGCTCTACAACATTGGTGAGATACAGGATGGATGCATAGATCTTGCTAACTGATTCCATCCTTCACGTCACTCAGAACCCTCCAGCCTGTGTTTGCCTCCGTGTTCACTGACACAGCTTGTCCCCTGAAATACAACTGCTCCCCTCCTGAAGGAACACATCTCAGTTATGTAGATCACCCTCTCCTCCAAAGTGCAAGGAAAGCACAATGCAGCCTGGATAGGGTGGCAAAGTCGCCCAGCAAGGGAGTAACAAGTCCAAGGGAATGACAGAGCAAGAGGTTGGGGTGCTTTTTGTCTTGTATTTCTTTTGTTTTTAATTCTTACTGATTACTATTAGGGGAAGGAGTGCATGCATGGTCAGAGGACAGCTTTGTGGAGTCCATCCTCCATTTCCACCTTTATGTGGGTTCTGCGAGCTACATTGGGCCTTTCTAGGCAAGAGCTTGTACATTCTGAGCCATCTCCCTTCTAGTTCTTGGGCCGTGAGGGTTCTGATGTTGTTTGTTATGGAGACAGAATCTCATGTATCCCAGGCTAACCTCAGCCTTCCTATGTAGCGCAGGATAATCTTGGGTTTCCGATCCTCTTATTCTACCTCCCGAGCACTATGATTCCAGGTAGCACCACCATGGTTGATGTATGTGGTGCTAAGGAAGGGGATTCAGGGCTCCATGCTGACTCAACAAGTGCTGTAACCATGCTAGCTCCACAAGCGCCATAGCAACTGAGGCACAGACTCAGGCTTTGATGTTCGGTTTAAAACAGAGTAGATAAATGAGGATTATTACATTTTCTGATTTGACTTCAGGAAGCAGTGACTTGGTTTGCTACTTTCTATACCTACCCCCACTATGGTTCCTTCTAACAGTACTGAAGGGCCCATTTAAACGCAGAAATGGGCTTCTGTCATTTACTACCCAACCTGTTAAGGCCCACACTAAACCTCTACTCAGTGTCTGTGTCCTATTCCTACATAAGCACCCACCAGGGGCTGGAGAGATGGCTCAGTGGTTAAGAGCCCTTGCTGATCTTCCAGAAGACCAAAGTTTTATTTCTAAAACCTAAAAGGCTGCTCACAATCATCTTTAGCTCCTGTCCAGGAGTTCTAATGCCTTCTGGCCTCTACAGGCACTAGGCATGCATATGATTGAAACAAAACTCACAAGACCTCTGCCTAGGGGTTTTCCTCTAGTTATTGGCTCTACTTTTAGCTAGATGCTGGCCTAGATAACTCCTTAACATCTCTCCATCTCATTTTTCTGCTCTGGGTCTGCCTACTGTTGATCCTGTTTAATATGACAATCTGATCTTTCTTAACCACCCCCACACGGATCAGCTCTTTACCTTGTTCCACTCAAATAGTTTTTTTTTTTTTTTTTTTTTTTTTTTTTTTTTTTTGCAAGTAGGAACTTCCTAGATACAATTATGTTTGATGTCTTAACCATGCCTCCATGAGACTATAAAGTATAAGAAGGCAGGAGACTTTTGTGCTTTTTCTCTAATGTGTTCTAAGTGCTGTAAGTAGGGTTTAGGTACTTAGAGGGCTCTTACTATGCGATGACGGTTGAGTCACAAAACCCTTGATTCTTCATTAACTGATGTTTAGTAGTCAGAATGTCACCTCTGAAAGGTCTCATGTATCCCAGGCTAACCTCAGCCTTCCTATGTAGCGCAGGATAATCTTGGGTTTCCGATCCTCTTATTCTACCTCCCGAGCACTATGATTCCAGGTAGCACCACCATGGTTGATGTATGTGGTGCTAAGGAAGGGGATTCAGGGCTCCATGCTGACTCAACAAGTGCTGTAACCATGCTAGCTCCACAAGCAAAATACACTGAACACAGTAGTGGGTATAATTTACACTTTACTCAGGATATGCTCATTGATTTGTTTACCTGTTTTGGTTTGGTGGTACAATGTTCTCTTTGTTCTATCTAATGCCTCCCCCAAACTTTCCATGTTTCAATTTCATAACAATTACATTTATTATATATGCATTCTGAAGTACGGAAAATCAGTGAGACTACGGAAAATCAGTGAGACTACTGTAGTTCACAAATGATGTATTCTTAACCGTAAGAAAAAATACAGCCTTTCGATTATCGCCTGTAAGTACTGACCACTTGATCAGGGCTCTACTTATTCTTGCTGGGTTCATCTTAGACGGGATCACCTAAGAAACTGAGGTTTTGATTTTACTCCTCACACCACCCTAGTCCCGTCCCATCTGCCTCTCGGCTTCATGTCCTCTTTGTTATTAATAAGCTTTGAGTCCAATCAGTGCTGCCATATGCACGTGGTGTGTGGTTATGAGCTGAAGTATGAGCACTTACCAGTGGCCACATTCCCACAGGAGAGTTACTCCTTTCCCAAGCATCCCTCAAATGTCAGTGATGCCTCCAATGGGGGGGGGGTCCCTCTCCTGTCCATCCTGAAATGTTTTTCATGCCTGTAAAAAAATATTTTGATGGGAGCAAAACAGACAAAAGTGTGAGCAGGGAGTTGTATGTTAATTCTTTTATAAAGCAGTAATGCATTTTGAAAAAAGATTTATTATTTACTTTTTTATTTCTGTACATGTGTGTGCCTGTGCAAATTTATGTGCACCATGTGTAGGCCCATATCAAAGACGACCAGAAGTTATGAAATCTCCTGGAACTGGAGCTGCAGACAGTTGTGAGCCACCTAATGTAGATGCTGGGAACTGAACCACGTCCCCTGCCAGAGCTCTCTGAACCAGCTCACAGCCACCTTTGCTTAATGAAAGGACATCTGTGAACAGGACTCTGATGAAATGTCACATTGCTCTTAATTGGATGACAAATATAGAAAACAGAAAGTAATATACAGTAAACTTACTTAAAATTCAAATCTTTTATGGGGTTCCGCCTGACCCTGAGAATTTTTGTGTAGATAACTACTGGTGAAGAAGAAAGGCATTTTCTTTAGTGGTGTAACCACTGGAAAGATACACACACTCCTATAAACAAACGCCTGCCCACACCTTGTAAACAACCCTAATGAGACCCATAGGGTCACTAAATAAATAGAGATAGAAAAGAGTAGAAGGGGGCTAATTGGAAAGGAGAAGTGGATTAATGGGAGTGGGAGGGGCAGAATATAGAGCGGGGAGCTAAATGATTGAATCATTTAAGCTAACTCCCTTTTAATGACTGGAAACGCACTTTTGCATACTGAGGCAAAGTCTTGTGATTGGGAGCCAAAAGGCATCAGTGAAACTTTCTGTCTAGACTGTTCAGACAGACCAGGAGTCACGCTAAGCCAGTGCCTCCTACTATCAATCAGTAACAGCAGCCAAATCCAACTGAGGAGTGGCAGTGGCTTTGCATCTAAATGCTGACAAAGCTGGGGAAAGAAGATATCAGAATTGTGCCAAGCAGGGCCCGATGCATAAGGTCAGGTAAAACTGTGTCTGTAACACTCTGAAAGAAGAGAGCAGACCTTTTGCACAGATGCAGAATAATATTGCAAACTCAACATTCTCTGAGTCTTTGAGATTAGAGGAAAATGTGCTCTTTTCTCACCATTGCTGTTGGGCAAAACAAACAGAGCTTCTTGCATTCTAGGCAAGAATTCCGTCTTATCACATGCTCTAGCCCCAGCCCAGGAAAACATGCCTTTCTGGTGGCAGTTTGTATTTTAAGAATTTGAAGACTGTTTATTTTTTTCTCCAACATGCTTCGCAAGGTTGCTTCCCACAATCTTGACGCTGACACAATTAATTAAGCATGCACACAATGACATTTTATGGCTCAAATCTGAAAAACATCTTGAGCCTAACCTTTACAAAAATAAATAAATAAATGCCTATACTTGCCAAGACTTGATGAGAGACAATACCAAAAGGTTTTTCTGCCTGAAGAGAAGCAACAGTAGCGTTTTGCTGACAGAGAAGGGGATAGCTTTGCTTTCTTAGATGAGGTGGCCTTGTGAGGCATGAAGGCCACATTTCAAAGACGGGTGTGGTTTTACAAAACCCAGAGCCCTCCTTCTAACAGCCCTTGTAGCCCACAGGTACCCACTGATCCAGATGGCAAGCCATCTCTAGCCCCTCTCTGTGGTCTGTGACTGTGGGAGCCCTGTCCTACTTGCCCTTTGATTCTAACCTCTTTTTCATACCATGGGACGTTCTCTTAAGGGTGCCTCATCCCACTTAAACTCACGTCTTGAGAGAAAGAAAATACTAGGCTTAAAGCATACTCTCTGGTCCTACCATGCTTGCTCTCTCTTCGTGTCTGCCTTGTCTCCATTGCCCTGTCTCTTTCTAAGTGATGGCTATGGGCTTGGGCTCAGGGGCCAGATTGCTTGTGTACATTTCTTGCTCAGCTGGGACGCATCAATGGAACTTTAGGTAGGTAAAGCCAACTCTCTGTGCCTAGGACTTCTTGTTTTAGAATACAGACAGCATTGCTAAACACATTCAAGTGTTAAATGAACAGGACATATGCTGTTGAGATAGCTTAGGGTAAAGGTGCCAGCCACCAAGCCTGATGACGAGTTCAAAGGATTCAAAGGATAGAAGGGGGAAACTAACCCCCCCAACACACACAAACTTATACACACATGCAAATAAATAATACTTAAAATGAATGAAGGAGGCACAGAGCATATTTGCTATTCCTACTTCAAATGTAGAAATCTACTTATCAAGGCTCTGGGCAAATTCTAAGTCTTCTTCCAATGGAGCTTATCCAGTCTTGATATTTGAAAATAGGCCCTCACATGGCCCAGGTTGGCTTCAAAGTCACTATAGAACAGTAACTCTCAAGTTCTGAGCTTCTTTTTTTTTACCTCCTGGGTACTGGGATTATAGGCTTCTAGGCCTGGTTTTATATGGTGTTGTGACCAAACTTCAGGCTCAATGCATGCTAGCCCAGTTGTACATCACGAGAGCTACCTACCAAAGTCTGCAGCCCCAGCTCTATATTTTTCCTAAATCTATGCACTGGTTCTTGGCTATTTGGCTTTTCATAATACTAGGTTGGCACTCATCTGAAAGTTATCATTTACTGGATAACCAGATTTGAGAGCTATTGGCCTCAATGCCTTTTCTTTTTGAGACAGGATTTTACTATATAGCACTGCCTAGCTGAAACTCTCCATGTAGACTAGGCTGGCCTCAAGCTCACAGACATCTGTTTGCCTCTGTCTCCCAAGTGCTGAGATCAAAGGTGTGCACCACCATGCCTGGCCTCAATGCCTCCTGTTACTTAATCCCACCCCCTTCTTTCCTGTTTTGTTTTGTATAGTTTTAAAGCACAGTTGCATTATGTGTAGCCCAGGCTGGCCTCAAACTCAACAATCCTCTCTCCTCAGCTTTCCATGTGCTACCAAGGCTGACTCCTCTGTTCTTGAAAAGTGGTGATTATGGTGTTCATCTGGCTGTGAAGAAACTGGAGCTCCCAGAGGATGACTACTTTTTCAGATTCACAAAGCAGGCATGGTTCAGCGCAGGAGGCCAGTGTCTCTTGCTTGTCTTTCTCTTGCTCTGGCCCTCATATGACAAGTGGTACTTAAACACCAAGCACTGATGTGAAATGAATATACCATTTGGATGCTGGAGTCCCATATAATAAAAAGAGTTGGCAAATACATGGCCTGACCATCTGAGATTTATCCTTGTTATCTCTAGTTTTTAGATAGCACATCAAGAGATGGAGCGTTTGATTGGTGGTCTCCAACCCAAACCGATACTGAACACAAATGCAGGCAGGCAGTCTTCTTCTGTTTGCTGTTCAACAACCCCCCCCAGCCCAGTGCCTCTCTCCTAGTGCCATCTAAGACTCAATAAATAGCTCCCTGTGTTGACAATAAAATACATTTTATATGACTCTCAGATACCACCAAAGAAGCAGCAAGCACAAACAAACAAACAAGCAAACATAAAAGAACTATGAAACTATCTTGCCTAAACTTCAATTCTTCAGAAAGAGGAAGGCAGAAAGACCCAAAGCCAGGCCCTCAAATGTTAACACTTTCTGTGATAGAAAATTCAGCTGAAACAGTTCTTTTAATTTAAATATGGATTTATATAAATTAATAGGTCAAATGTTTTTTTTTTTGCATGTGTGTGTAATTTTTTTCTTTAACAATATAGAAAGTTCACATCCATCAGCAATTCTGAGGCAGATTCAGGGAGTCATGGTCATGATCCAGTTACTAACAAACTTTGTAGGTAAAACACATGCATACTTTTTTTTTTTTTGATAGCACATGTCTAAAACTTACCTCCGTGACTTCATTCTCAGCAAAGCACAAAGGAACTATAACTTTTGGCCCTTCTCATCCTTGAGGATTCACTTCTAGCAATTGCTTTATGGTCCAGGATAATGTCATTTCACCAAATCTCTGGCATCCATCCCTACAAAAGGTGATGTAATCCTTCTGTTTGTTTGTTTGTATTTTGCATTTCTAATTGTGAAAACACTGGGTTATACAACAAAAGGGGGACCAGAAAGAACACGGCCGGAACAGTTCCCGTTTCAATAACCAGCCGTTCTCTTTAAGAAGACTGTCTTCTACAGATACATAGAAAGATACGGAAACTGAAATGCTGACATGTGCTTGCCAAGGAGAGATTGCCACATCAGCTCCCGGGTTTGATCTGGAGCTGGCCTTTGCCTTTCCTCACCTGGGACTGCTGATGGGGCCAGAGGGGAGCTTAACTGCATTATCTCACACTCCAGATGGACACGCTCAGGGCAGAGCAAATATCAGGCAGAGACGTGATGTCTAATGGGTCATTTATTTAACATGTTATCTACTGAACTCGGTGTACAAAGTCCAATGCTATGTGGTGTTAGGGAGTGGAGGGAATCACAGGATGTGGTGCCTGTCCCAAAGGGTTTTCTGTCGAGCAGGAAGAGAATGTAAATGATCTTAAATGTCACAAGGCAGCGAGTTAGATAATGTGGGAAACCCGATTTCCTCTGTCTAGAAGGATAAGGGAAGGGGAGGCTCTGTGAAGGACACAGCAGGATTTAAGTCACATTGCCTGCCACAGGAGGAAGGGATGTCTCAGGCAGCAGGAATAAGACAAGCAATTAGGAAACACACAGAGACAGGACCCAGAGGGAGAGGTCTGTTTATAGCATAGAGTTCCAGAAGGTGGGGTCATAGTTTTTTTTTTTTTTTAAACTCTTAACACTAATTTCTGTTTGGTTATGGTGGCAAGCACATTTAAGTCCAGTCAGGAGACTGAAGCAGGAGGATTACAAATCTGAGGCCATCTTGGACTATATAGTGAAGTTGTCTCAAATAAATCAAAATATCAATAAAAAACCCTTACTGGTTTTTAATGCTGCTTTAAAACCATTAGTAAGCACCCTAAAATGGGATGAATTCCCATTAACCAGGCATTAGCCAGAACCTCCCATACCAGCAAACCCTGCAAATGGGTCCACACAGAGAAAGCCACTTGAGCAGTTAGGTAGTAGACCGATGTTACCTGTAGTCTATAATGTTGAGCCTTCCCAATGTGACCTGGTTAGTAGGGTCTAAAAAAAAAAATCATTCTGATGACAGAGAGTCTAGCAAATACTGCCTGTTCTTCTTTCTGGAACTTGCTAAGGCAGCTGCTTAATTTCAAGGGCTCAAATGAACATCAACAGCATATAATATTTTCATGGAATCATCCACACACCTCATGGTTTATTTCATAATCCAGATGTGTTGAGTCAACTCTTCCCATGTGTGTGTGAACACTGTCAAAAGAAAAAAAAAAAAAAAAAAAAAAAAAAAAAGGTGGGGACAGGAAAGGGGAGGGGAATAAAACAGATTGGGAATGAGGAGACGAAGTCTCTAATTCTGCATTTCACAATTCAGTAGACTCTAGGAACATAGTATGATTTGTGTTCCAAACAGGAAGAAGGGTGTTGCAAGTGGAATCTGCCACGTAGAGCAGTATGCAGACTTGGCTATGATTTTTAAGCCACCTGGTGGCATATTTCAATCTTTATGCTTTTCTGACTGTATCTTAGCTCCATCTGCATGTGATGTACACTGGCCTCAAATGCAACAAAAAGGCTGACCTTTTTACTCTACTTTAAAAAGTTATATATATTTACCTATTTGGGAGGGTGCCATGCATGGGAATACAGAGGTCAGATGACGTTTTTCTGAAGGTTGACATTTTGTTCAGACAGAATTAGTGACTTTCTTTTCCCTTGTGGACTAACACACTCTGCAGTGTCTAATCAAGAGGCTGTGTTCCTGTTGCCCCCAGCGTGCTTTCAGTGTCAGCATGTCAATTATGCTGTCACGAGGTAGAATATGAGACAGGGAAAAGACCTATCAAGCCATCCGAGTTCATCTCGGGATAGGGCCCTATGTGGGACAGTGACTGGATGGCAAAGGCCGGTGACTGGGGAAAACTTTGCCATGTGACGTTTAACCTTGCACAGCTTTGACTATTCGAAGACACCTGCTTGGAGAGAAACAGACCATAAGGCAGTTCTGCCGCTGAGCTAGGTGAATGGGTCCTGGCTTGTAATTTGTCCCCCTTTGGGGCTGTACGGCAACATCTGGACATGTTTTAGTATATCTCTTCTTGGGGGAAGGGATTTTTGTCTGTCTCCAATGGGCAGAGGCCAGGGATCTGCCAGGTATCTGCCAGGTATCTACAATCTATAGGGCCCCCACAAGCAAAAACCAGCCTGGCTATCATGCCAATAATGCTGACACAGAAGACACATGACTGTCTCTAGCTAAGCCTTTTCCGCTGCAGCTTTCCTATCACAAAGCAGACCATTTGACTTACTACTCTGGAAAGCACCAGTTGTTTTGAAATATCCCATTTTAAGCAAAATCACCACCACCACCACCGGCCACTGCATCCTCCCCTATACTGCTGGGGATTCAATCAGTCTTACACACAGCAGGCAAGTGCTCTACCTCTGAGCTACAACTCTGGCCTTTCACTAAATTCTTTTTTTAAGTTTTTGTCTGTGTGTGTGTGTGGGGGGGGTGCACATGCCATGTATGTATCTGGTACCCACAGAGGTCAGAAGAGAGCACTGGTTACCCAGGAAATGGAGGTAGAGATGGTTGTAAGCCCCCATGTAGATGCTAAGAACCAAAACCTGGTCCTCTGCAAGAACAGCAGGTTCTCTTGCATGGTTTACTTGCTTGCATGTTTTGTTTGTTTGTTTGTTTGTTTGTTTGTTTACACAGAGCTTCATATACCCTAGTCTACTCTTGAACTAACTACATAACTGAGATTTATATAGACACAGCAGATCTTTGAAGTCCAGTGAGAAGCGTTTAATAGTACACTACTATCACAAGAGATTTGAATGGTTCCTGCCTGTAATACCCACCATTAGTTCTTTTTTAAGAAGAAAGAAAAGGAGTTTAGAGCATAGGATGAAGGGGTCGAACACAGAAATGGGTGGAAGAGAGAGAGAGAGAGAGAGAGAGAGAGAGAGAGAGAGAGAGAGAGAGACTTAAGCTTTGCCTCTGCAGCTTGGAAAGGACCATAGCTAGCAAACATGTCCTGGTTGGCTGTTCTGTCCCCAACTAATTTGGCACCGGCCTTGATCTCATCTATAATGCATATTTTAGTGTCAAATATCAGTGTAGAGGAACGGCAGATGAAACAATGTGTCCCCCAAGGCATAATGGCAAATATTTAGTTTTGTGGATCTAAGAGTTACTATTTTCAAAGACCAAAGAGCATCCCAACACATTTTTTTTTAAACTGAGATGCTATCCAAATACACCAAGAATCTTTGTTAGATATATTGCATATATGTATCTTTAAACTCTCAGATCATTATCAAAATAATGCTTATACATTTGAAAAAAATGAAGTGCATGGTCCCTCTAGATTACCTAGTGGCTATCTCTACCTTGAAATCTTGCCAGCCTATGGCATTTGTCCGTGTCCTCCCATTGCACCCCTCACACAGAATCAGAGGTTGAGCCATTGAGTTGAGTTAAATTAAAATCGGTTGCTGGTGTTGTTATAACCTGTCCATTTCCTACGCTTCTAAAGGTATATGTCCGACCTTTGGGCATTTTGGAGGGTATCACAAGAACAGTACATCTAAGGATTAGAGGAGACTTTTGTGATGCAAGTTGGTATTTGAAGCATCTTTATGAAGTACACAGCTGAGAGAGCTGGTCCCTCATTGTTGGGCTCGGTCGCCTTCCTCTCATTCCCAAATGGAGCAGCCAAGGCTAACTCAAACATGAGCTCTTCAGTGGGAAAACAGCCACGCTGAGGCCAACAGAACTAAGAATTGATCAGTCGGGACTTAACCTTATCAACTGTGAGGCATGTTTAATAAGCTCCTTCCATTTCTCTTTATTTTACTTATAATCATAATGACCACTGCACATGTTCATGGTACATGCTTTTAATGCATATCATGAGGGTGTGAGGAAAGGTAAACTTTCCCTTTCCTCTCTGAAAGCCCCAGTGCTGTGAACTCTGCACTATTAATAGTCCCTCATAAATGTACCTACAAGTTTGGAGAGAATAGAAAAATTATTTTTTTCTATGCCCCAATTTCTTTTTCTTTTTCCCCAGAGTTCATGGTACTATCTATATATTACCACAAAGCCTTTACAAGGCCAGTACTAGAAATATCTCATTATTTCAAAGAAATTAGACAGTCAGAGAAAGTAAGAGATGGTTGGTACTATGTGTGACGAACCAAATCATTTTTGCCAGCCTTCACCGGTTTCTGTTGATGGTGTGATTTTTAGTGAATGCTCAGTTGAGTTCTTTGAAATTTATTTTTACTTAATACAGTTTACAAAATAGACTTTAAAACATAAATTTAACTAAAATAAAGTTTTAAAAAGAACCCTTATAAATGTTTTGATTAAAGAGAGGGCATAATTTACTGAAATTAAGAGAGGCCTTAAACCAGTATCGTTGGGGCCAGTGAGATGGTTCCGTCAGTAAAGGCATTTGCTGCCGAGACTGGTGACGTGAGGTCAGCACCCACATAAGGAGGAACTGACTCTCACAAGTTGTCCTCTGACCTCCACACATATTCCACAGCACCCTGACACTCCCACACAAACACATGAACATAATTTTTTTAAATTAAAATTCAGTTTAAAAATATAATAAAGCATTGTTTGTGGAGGCCACACAGGGTTGGCATATCACAGAACGGAGTGCGGAGTCTCATAGCCTTGGACCTTTTGTTGCTTCCATGTACTGATATCTCATTGCACTGGTTACTTCTTTCATTTCTACCTTGCCTCACCCTGATGTCTCCTGTCCACTGTCTTTGGTGCTGTTTACCCTGGGCCCAAAGGGAAGCATAGCATCCTGGCCACCAGGGCCCTGGAGGCTGCTCTTTGCCCCATATGGGGCAGGAAGCAGAGTAGAGGAAGGAACTGTGGACTAGGTAGAGCCTTCCAGAGCAGCCTTCCAGCAGTGGTCTACTTCCTGTGATTAGGCCCCATCCCCTAATGTTTCCAGAACCCCCCAGAACAGTACTGCTGGTTGTGAAGCAAGCAATAAGCACATCAGACTTTGGAGGACACTTCAAATGATCGCGCTAACCACAGCCTCAAAATCCTGAAGCAGGATTGTGCCACTGTCCTATCCTGTCCCTTCTGCCTATAGTACAATCAACCAACCTTCCTTCCTTCCTTCCTTCCTTCCTTCCTTCCTTCCTTCCTTCCTTCCTTCCTTTCTTATGTGCATTATTGCATTGGTGTTTTGCCTGCATATACATCTGTGTGAGGGTGTCAGGTCATGGAGACAGTTGTTAGCTGCAATGTGGGTGCTGGGATTTGAACCCTGATCCTCTGTAAGGGCATAATTTTTGTTGCTTGAATACCTGCTGGGGACACATTGTTGTATCTGATTTGTGCCCATAGAGTTATCAGAGGTAGAGACATTCTGGCCTCTGGTCTAGTTAACAAAGACCTATCAACACAACTGGTTTTTTGTTTGTTTGTTTGTTTGTTTGCTTTTTGATATTTTTGAGATAGCTCTGTCTGTTCTGGAACTTGCTTTGTAGACCAGGCTGACCTTGAACTCACAGAAATTTGCCTGCCTCTGCCTCCCCAGTGCTGGGATTAAAGGGGGTGCCACTACCACCTGTCTAACACAATCGTTCTCTGACTTTTCTCCCTCTTAGAGTCAAAGCCCTACCTCCTAACTTTATCATCATACCAGAAGAAACACTCACCCCCCCCCACACACACACACCCTCTATTTGTCAATTGTTTCTCTCACCTAACTGGGCTGGTCATATTAGCACACATGTCACCAAAGGACTGAAAATAATTAAAACTTCTTTCATTTTCTTAAATTTAGGCCAGCTAGATGCTGAAACCAATACAGAGGTAACTTGCGGAAAGACAGGCGTAACTAAAAGCCATAGCCTGACTGAGGGTTGACAAGGAGTTGCAGATGAACTTCATGATAAACCCTCCTTACTCCTGGTCAACTGTTTCAAGCAATACCTTTCTCCAAGGCATCGTACAGATCTTTAGGGGCAGCTGAGCCCTTGGAGGCCTTGTGAGGCTCCCAGTCGCCAGCATGGGCATGGAAGCTGAGCTTAGAGGAGAGGCCTTCTGGGGCCTCCTGGGAGGTGTCCTCAGGTAAAGAAGCCAGGTGAAGAAAAGGTCTCTGTGTCCCACAAGGCACCATCACACAAGGGCGGGAGGCCCCTTCCTATGGCTGTATCCCTATACTGATATCAGTATGGGGAGAGAAAGCAAGGCTGTGGATAGAAGACCTAAACAGTAGTCTCTGGGGTCCATCATCCCTGACATTGTCTCCAACACACCAATTTTTTGAGTCAAAATGCCTTCTCACTGCAAAAGCCAATTAAGTCCACTATCTCTCCTGGACACTAAAGATATTTGAAGTGACAGGGAGTTCATTAGAGAACCAAAATATCTTCTTCACAAACCACATTTTGTGCCTTTGGGCACAGGACTGTTTCATGAGAGAGCACATTCTGGGTTCTTTTCAATACCATTACAGTGTCTTTGTCTTTCAACATCTGTAATGTTCAGTGTGTTTGTTTTGGGCTTGATTTTGATTTTTTTTTTCTTTTTTTAGGAAATGACTTAAATTCTGTGTTTTTTATCCCATGCCTACTGACATAGTAAACGTTGCAAAAACAATGGCATCACTGAGAATAACAGTTGCATTCAGGGCACTATGATGGGTGTGGAAATTATTAGAAGATGTGTAAGAGCCTAAGGAGCAAAGGGTGTTTAGTATAAGATGCTCTATTCCAAATCTATGTTGTAGGAGCTGAGAAAGAATACTTAGTATTGATTACCCAGTAAAATATGCATACAAGTCAAATAAAAACTGAGCAGATTGAATTCATATGTTTAGGAATATATTATTGTGGTAGTTTGAATGTAATTGGCCCCCATAATCTCATAGGGACTGGCACTACTAGGAGTTGTGGCTTTCTTGGAGTGGGTGTGGCCTTGTTGGAGGAAGTGTGTCACTGTGGGGGCGGGCTTTGATGTCCTTTTGCTCAAGCTTCTATCAGTATGATATGAGACTACTTCCTGATGTCTTCAGATCAAGATGTAGCCAGCACCACTGCCATGCTCGCCATCATGATGATAATGGACTGAGCCTCTGAATTGTAAGCCACCACCTCAATTAAATGTTTTCTAAGATTTGCCATGGTCATAGTGTCTCTTCACAACAATATAAACCCTAACTAAGACAATTATATACATATATGTGTATGTATATATATAATCATATATATATAAAACAATGATTAAAATGGAGCCATGACTCTGAGAAAGAGCAAGTAGAGGGGGTACATGGAGGGACTGAAGGAGGGGATGAAATGAAATAATTATATTTTAATTAAAAAATTGTAAAAGAGTAATTGTCATAATTCTTAATTCTACTTGACAGTGAGTAAAGGGGGCATTTTACTTGTTTTTGTATTGTTTTGTTTTTTGTTTTGAGACAGGGACTCACTCTGTAGCCCCAGACTGGTCTTAAATTCATAATCCTCCTGCCTCAGCTTTTGAGAGCTGAAATTACTGCAAGTAGCTGAAAGCTTTTGTTTGTTTGTTTCATAAAATCATACTTCAAAGTACAGAGAGTTGTAGAATAGATGCTTACGGATATGACTGATTTTATAAATACTGTCACATCACTATTTCTAAACATTAACTGTCAAAGCTAGGCTTGGTGGTACATGCAGTAACCCCAGAACTTGGGAGTTAGAGGCAGGAGAATCAGGAGTTCAACATCATCTTGGGCTACCTAGCCAGTTTGAGGAGAGGCTGAGACACATGAGACCTTGTATCAAAAGAAAGTAAAGTAAATAATAATGAACTTTCAAATTTTGAGGGGATTCTAGATTCACACATGGCCGTGTTAACAGATTAACCGAGGTACACGAAGACTTTTGATGGTTTGCCTGAGAAATCTGTAAAGGAAACAAATCCCAAGTGGTCTGGGCTGTACCAAGATGGGGGGCTTGATGCAAGAGTCTTTAGAAAGTTCACAGAAGCACACCGAAGGCCTACACTCATGTTCACATACCCGCTGATAAATAAAAAAATAAAAGCAAAACTCACACAAATAAAATTTAAAAATAATGACTCTACAAGCGAAAGAAAAAGGCAAACAGGCAGGGTTTCCTCTGTTTGTTCTGGTCTGTGCAAGCAGGCCAAGGAACAGGAAGCTACAGACTCTCATTGCGTACTCCTCAGACATGGGTCCATCTCTCCAACCTTCATTTCCTTCTGTACACAATATAAGACCAAAGATGTCTGGAACCAGAAGATCCAGCCCTTCAGCAGACGTAAAGATGGGGAAGCCTCTAAGTGAGGACTAAACATTTAGAATCTGCCCCTCCCCTCAGCCTGGCACTGAGAAATGTGTGTGGCACATTTTCCCACACTTCTAGAGAAACAGAAGAAATAGATATTCTAGAAGATGAGTTTAGATAATGAACATAGCTCCTACCCATTGCTTATCACATGACTTGCTGCCAGGAATGTTCACATAAAAGTGCAGCTAACCCAGAAGGGAAATGATTGGGGTAGAAGGCTAAGGGGCCTGTTAGCATATTGTCACCGTTGTCCACAAACATAAAACAGTCAGTGTGGGATAAAACACACCCAGTCAAAGCTGATGTAAATGAACAATGCTGTGTTCATCTATTGCCATCCCACCCTGAAGATTTATCTTGTCTGTTTAGTGCTTGGATGAGAAAAATACATTTGTTAACAATTAGGAATGGGTTTTGTTATATGCCAGAAAGCCTCAATCAGAAAGCTTTTGTTTGAGTAGGGAACAAGAGCTTATTTTCTCAGTAGTTTAATGTATTTTGTTGGAATCCTTACTAAAATAACTAACCCTCCCTACATTCCTAAACTCAGAGTGATCACATCAGAGTTAATCCCTGGGGACTCAGAAATCTAAAATTCAGCGATAACAGGCCAACTACGGTAGCTGCTGGACTAGAAATCAGAATCATAACATCAAGCAGACCCCAGGAAACCCTTTTGGAGGCATAAATTCCTGTTGCCAGCTCTGAAACATTTCTTGTCTCTCTTTCCACAAGATTGTAGAGAACAACAAAGCATTTGGCAGAGGTCAGTTTCCACTTAGCTGGCTGGTTCTGGCCAATTGAGAATTTTTTTTTTCTTTTTTGTTTTTTTTTTTTTTCCTCCAGTAGAAAACAAGAGTGAGTGTATATTCTTGTACACACACACACACACACACACACTGTAATTATTGAGAATAAAGCAATAATTCTACCACTATGGGAAAACCTGGAAGCCACCACCTTATGCAAATGGCCAAAGTTAACCTTGCAGCACTGTGATCTGTCAGAACATACTAGAAGATTCTGCATCCCTCCTGTGACATTCCTGTCAAAGGAGGATCCCTTGAGTCCAGCTTGAGTGAACACACAAACCCAAGTGAACTGAGGGCTAACATGCAAAGTAACCACCCCAAGTTGTGGGAAGAGGACTCAGTACCCTGACTCCCAGGAGACAGGACACAGCCGTGGGACAGTTGACAACGTTTAATAAGGTCTGTAGAGAATTGGGTAGTACTGTTCAGAGTAAACTTCCTGGTTTGGGTAATTGTCCTGTGGTCACATCAGAGAATCTATGGTTCAGGGAAATACAAACAATATTTAGTGAGGAAAGCATCATCAAATCTACAACATATTGGTTTGTTTGTTGGTTTTGAGTCAGGCCTCCTTCATTCTATCCTAGGTTGGCCTGAAAGTCATATGTAGCTAACTTCAAATTTACCACAGTCCACCTACCTCAGGCTCCCAAGTGCTAGAATAAGCTATTTTTATTTATACTTATTTATTTTATGTGGGAAGGGATAGGGCATGTGTGGAAGTTAGAGGACAGCTCATGGGAGGCCATTCTGTCCTTCTATCGTCTGAGGTCCTGGGACATAACTTAGGTCATCGGGTTTGGATGGCGACATGCCTTTCTTTGCCAGCTGATCTCTATCAGCTGCCTTATCAGAGAAATTTTTCCTTTTAATGCATAAGAGTGTTTTCCCTATGTTTATGTACATGCACCAGGCTTGTGCGCAAAATGAGTATCAGATCCTCTGGAACTAGAGTAAAGGGAGTGTGGTGGCTTGAAAGAAAGGAAGTGGTGATATTAGGAGGTGTGTCCTTATTGGAGTAAGTGTGGCCTTGTTGGAGGAAGTTTATCACTGTGGAGACAGGCTTTGAGGTCTCCTATGCTCAAGCTACACCCAGTGTGAAAGTAAGTTCACTTCCTGTTGCCTGCACATCAAGATGTAAAACTCTTAGCTCCTTCTTCAGCTCCATGTCAGCTCGCACACTGATAGGTTCCACCATGATGATAATAGATTAAATGTCCAAAAATATAAGTCACCCCAATTAAATGTTTTTCTTTGTAAGAGTTGTGATGGTTTTAGTGTCTCTTCACAGCAATAGAAACCCTAACTAAGACAGGCTGGTTGTTAGCTGTCATATATTATTGGGAACTGAACCTGGATCTTCTTTAAAAGCAGCCAAGTGCTCTTAACCCCTGAGCTGTCTCTCCAGCCCCATCACAGAATTTTTGACTGGTAAAAATATTCTATATCTCAATTAAGGTGATGACTATATATGTGAACGCATAGTTGTCAAATTTCACTCAACTGAAAGACATGTATTCAAGACTGACATTTCAAAATATTATTTTATTTCTATTTATATGCATGTGTTTCTCTGTGTAAGTATATATACAAATGTATGCCCCTGAAGACCAGAAAAACAGTGTTAGAGTCCTAGGAGATGGGAACGAAACTAGGTGGGATCTTCTACAAGAGCAACAACTGCCTTTAACCTCTGAGTTATCTCTTTAACCTCACAAGATTTTTTTAATGTTCATTTTGATATTGTTCACTTTGGTGTATGAAAAATTAGCACTACTCAAGTATGAAATAATATAAACTAACTTCCCAATTTTCATGTATATTGTTTAGTATTCCCTACTGATTGATTGATTCCCTAGCTTATACATAAAATTCAGTGGATTATGACTGGACTATTTCAAACTCATGTTTTCCATGATTAGCCATCGTATCTCCTCTGTTTTAAGCAGGCTGCAGCATGTCTCATAGTCTCATGAATATATTGTTTGTTTTTTTAAACAACCAGAGGTATTTTTTTAACTCAAAAGACCCAATAGGCCAGCAAGATTGCTCAGTGGTAAAAGTTACTTGCCACCCATGCCAGATGTTCCGAGCATTCTACCCCCACCCACCCCAAAGCCTACTCTAAGTGACCTTTAGAATTGTCTAGTATCCTGTGAGGTGAGTCTAAATTATGAGGTCTTCAATGTGGATTCACAGATCTTTTCTACCCCACTGTTCCTGTCTGTGCTCTCCTCTGGCTCTTCCTACTACTGTGGTGTTGTTTAGGGTGCTCCATGGGACATTCTTTGTTTATGCTGAAATATGTAAATTATTCCTATTGTGGATTTTGCTTACTGGGAGATACAAATGTTTCTTTATTTCTACCTTATTTCTGGTAACACCCACAAAACTCCCCACTGCATGTCCTATAATAGACACAGAAACATCTAGTAGATAAAAATACTCTGCTGGGGCCGGGAAGATGACTCAGCCAGTCAAGTATTTGCCACAGAAGCATGAGGACCTGAGTTTGGATTTACAGCACCCATGTAAAGAGCTGGGCTCCATGGTGAGCTGTCCCAATGCTGGAGTCTTGAAAGCAGGGATTTTCTGCTTAGTCAGTCTAATTAAAAGATTGAACTCAGGTTCTGGTCAGGCTTAGTGGCAAGCATCTTTATTCACTAAGCCCTCTCACCAGCCCAATGCCAAGCTCCCTCCTCCCCACACCTCCATGGGCTCTGGAGGATTGAACTTCTGGTCCTCATGCCTCAGGCATAGCACTTCACTGACTGGGTCATCTCTGAAGTCAGAATCTCTCTTCTTTAAGGCACACTTCCCAGCTTCAGGACCCAGGTTGTATGTCCCAGTCAAGGTTGCAGAGGATTTCTGGAGGGTTGCTGGTCTCCAGTCTACATTAGAATCTGGAAGAAGTAGGTTCAAATGTCAGCGAAGGAGTGCCTCGGTGGCAGGATAGACAAACATGCCAGCGAGTGTGAGGGTAGGCAGGCACAAAGCAAAGGCTTCCTTCTTCCAAGACCTTCTATGTGCACGGCCACCAGAAAGTGTGGCCCAGATTCAGGGAAGGTCTTCTCACCTCAAATGATCCACTCAAGACAATCCTTCACAAGTGAGCCCAGCTGCTTGGGTTTTAGTTGCTTCCAGATGTAGTCAAGTTGACAACCAAGATTGGCTATCACACATAGCAACACAGAACACAAAAATATGCCTATGTATACATAATTTTATTGAAATTCCTTCTGTATAGATATGTAATTTGCCTTAAACATAAGCTGGTTTTGTTTTGTTTTACATGAAAAGTTTGCTATTGACTCATCTAGAAAATCAACACAACAACAGATTAAGCTCTGATATGTCAGAGTGTATATGGTTTAAAATATTCACTCTGTGGAGAAATAAAACCATCAGTGTAGCATGGGCCAGTTCTCTTCCCATTTCTATGACTGAATACCTAAGGAGAAGAACTTAAAAGAGCATTTATTTAGGCTCAGGGTTTGATGGCACAGTCCATCATTGTGGATGACCCTAGGCTGTGGCAGTAGCAGTAGCAGCATGAGGCTGCTTGCTCACATCTCAGAGGACCAGGAAGGAGAGAGAGAATGTAGATTGACATTCACCTTACTTTCTACAATTTCCTTTTATTCTATCAGTCTTCAGTCCATGGGATGATGCCTGCCACATCTAAAACAGTCTCTTCTCTCTCCCAAGTTAAGCCTCTCTGAAGTGCCCCCACAGATTCACCTAGAGATGTGTCTAACTCTATTATTCATCACTTGATGTCACTGGCTGGACCACTAGAAGTACATCATATTAGTCCATCAGTATCTCAACCAGATGGAAGAGACAAATAAACTTAATAACTAGGATCATATTGAAATACAGTCAAATAATTGGGAAATAATAGTTTAGGAAGTTATTGCCTTTGTTCTTAAATTATTTATTTTATTGTAGATGAATGCAATGAATATTTAGTGATGATCTTGTATATTTACAATTAGATCTCCAGCTATGTCTGGCATGGGCATACCTCTTTCCCCATGCCAGTCATACTACTTAGGCCTCATATCAGATACTTCCATCCTTGTACATAAAGTCCTATACAATCTGTTCTCTATCCTTGCTTATTCTCAAGTCTTATCTCTAGCTATATTCATGTCTTATCAAAACTACTTTGATAATTAAAAAAATTTTAAGTGTGTGTGTGTGTGTTATATGGTTCATGTAACATGTACATGGCACACACATGGAGGACAAAGGGCAACGTTCAGGAGTTCATTCTTTCCTTCCACCATGACTTCTGGGGACTGAATTGCTTGCAGTGCACATGCTTTTTTCCTACTCAACCACATTGCCAGTCCATACTTGAATAAGTTTTGGATCCTTAGAAGAATGATACCTGCTGCATCTGGAATGATATGGTGCATTGGATGACTTAGTATCTTAGTTTCCTGTCTCATTGCTGTGATAAAATACTCTGACCAAGCAGCTTGCTGTAGAAAGTGATGATTTGGCTCAGGTTACAGTTAATCATTGTGAGAAAGCCAGAGGGCAGTAACTTGAAATAGCTAGTACACTCATGGTCAAGAGGATAAATTTTATATATATATAAATATATATATATATATATATATGAATGTATGTATGTGTATATATACATATGTATGTGTGTTATATGAACACATAAATTCTATATAAATATATATATACACATATATAAGTTATATATAAACATATATATGCAGCTAGTACACTTACAGTCAAGAGCAAAAATAATATATATGTAGTATGTTATGTTATGATATATATATATATATATATATATTTCTAATTATCATGAATATGAGTTTGTGGTGGAAGCCCAGTGTCTTTTGTTGTTGGAGACAGACTCACCTAGTAGACTAAGATGACCTTGAACTCGCTGAGACCTGCCTGCCTCTTCATCTGGGTGTTGAGTTAAATGCATGTACCATTTTGTTGTTGTTTCTTCATAAACTGCAGCCATAGGGCATCTTCTACAATTCTTGATTTTAATGTCTTTAAAGTAGGGAATGAATATAAAGAAAACTGTAAAAATAGGATTCAATTCTTTTTCTTTATCTTTTACAATTAGGTTTTTGCCCACACCTAATTTAACAGCATTGTTGAAAAGCAAGTTATAATTATCAAATCTCTCGAAGCATGTAATTTAGTTGCTTTCCTTTTTAAAACAAACATCGTATTTTGGTGTAATTTTAGATTTGCACATAAGTCGCAGAGTTAGTGCTGAATTCTGGGTACCCTCTTCCAGTTTCTCAGATGTTAACACAGGCTTTACTACAGCCCAGTTGTCAAGACTGAGCAAGCAACCCTGGCCAGCTATCATGTGCTAAACCCCAGACTTCATTTGGATTTTTACCATTTTTTTTGTTATCTCATCCCTGTCTCAGGATCTGATTCAGGTGCTTTGCTGCATTTAGTGGTCCCATCTCCTCAGAGCCCTCTGGTCAGTGACAATTGCTCTTGTCCATTTTTTCACAACCTTCACAGTCTTGAGAAACACTGGCCATGTGTCCTATAGGATATCTCCCAACACAGGGCCATCCGACACTTTTGTCTCCATCAGATTCAAGTTACAACTTTTGGCGAGGAGACAAAGGAGACAAAGTGTCCTTCTCAGGCACATGACAACTATTTGTGCCACTGTTGATAATGACCTTCCTGTAACTGGGATTTTAGGAAAGCAATCCTCACCCTTTTAGCATTCATTAAATTGAAATTTACACTGTTTCAATGAGTGATGTGGTCAGAGATATAAATGTGTGCCTAGGGTTGGGGCACAGTGAACTCCTGATCAGTACAGCTCTCACCTTAGAGAGCAGTTGTCATCAACGTAATCAGGCATGGGTCAATGGTTTCCATGATGGTATGGAAGCAGCGTGTACTTCAGTAGTAGGAATCTACTGCAATGACTGAGAGTTAGCTGGTGACTGTAGAAATCTCCCCTTTGCACTCAGTGGAGACCACCCTCTGCCTGTTCACTGTTCTCTTCCCTGGGAGAACGTGTAGCTTGTCTGACTTAGTCATCACTGTGTCCCAGCACTCAGCGGGACACTTGGCACACAATGCAAACTGATCCCACAGTCAGATGAACAAACAGAGCCAACTTTAAATGTGCATCTGTCAGGGTCCAGTTGGTAGATAGACGCTGCATCAGTTGTTTCAATAGAGAAGATTAAAGGCACAATGGTAATATTAAACTCACAGAGGCAGTGGCTAGAGAAAGCAGCCATCCATCTTTTCTGCTCACCTTGATGCCTTGGGAATAAAAGGAGCAGGCAGAGAGAGAAAACCTGAATTGGGAGGAGAAACCGTGGAGGACTGGCAACCAGACTCAAGAGAGGAGTGCCAGACATCAGGGTTGATGTGGAGGGGCACTGCAGTAGGTTCTGTAAGTGACTAGAATGTCATATACTGAACTCACCTGGGTCACAGGGAGGACCTGTGGCTGTCCAATGAAGGAGTATGGCAGGGCTCCAGAAGCCAGAAGCAAGAAGAAAGGAATATGGACTTTTCCCTCCTCCTGCTTCGGCTCTAGTATCCCTTTCTCTCTAGTATCCCTCTATAGACAGAGACTTACAGGGAGCCAACTGAGCTGTAGAGCTGTGGTTTACAGGTCTCCAGCAACAGGGTCACAAAGCTGGATAAACAATACGGGAGGTGGAGCTGAAACCGTTGCTCAGTGCCTGGCCCAGGCTGGGGCCAGGTCCATAGGAGCTACTGCAGCATTTGACTACCTCAGTAACCCCTTCCTACCCACAGTCCTACCCACAGCATTAACCAACCTTCCTTCCTTCCTTCCTTCCTTCCTTCCTTTCTTTCTTCCTTCCTTCCTTTCTCCCTCCCTCCCTCCCTTTCTTCCCCCTCCCTCCCTTCCTTCTGTCCTTCCTTCCTCCCTTCCACCCTTCTTTCCTTCCTTTAACCTTTCTTCCTTTCTATATGTATATATACACAAATATATTTAAACTAAATATACATATATAGTCTAAATATATATATATATATATAAAACGTGTTGGTTTTGTTTTGTTTTTTATTTGGACACAGGGTCTTATGTAGCCCTGAACACCTAATTTTCCTGCCTTTACATTCCCCCATGCTAGGGTTAGAGATGTGCACAACCAAATTTGGACTTAGCCAACATTTCTTGACTTTTCCCCTTTGTAATAGTTTGGGAGAGTCCCTGGATGTACCTTGTTTGCAGAAGGAATGTCTCTGGGGTATAGTTTTCAGCACCACCTTGTTTCCTGGCTGGTAATCCAAGCACTCTGATGCTTCTGTCAATGGGACTCATCCCACCCATTAAGGAACAGCTCCGCTTTCTCTTGCTGAACCCAAAGAGAAACATGGTCTTTAGATAAAGCTCATGCCCAGTTTCCCTCCTCCCTTTAAGATATTGGAATTCTTGGGGTTATTGAAGCTACTGTTGCTGGAAATGCCAAGTACTAAATGTTAATTCCAGCCAGAATTTGGTTCATGAACCATACTCATATAGCCATACTCAAGATTCCTCCTAAGCCCAGCATCTTGACCCAGACCCCTTAGGGTTGGCTTGGAACAAAAGAGGAGGTATTAAAAAACATTAGGGGGAGCTCAGTGATTAAAGTATTTGCCCTACAAGTGTGAGGACTGGAATTCAGATCCCTAGAATCTACCTGAATGCCAGGTGAGTCTTGGTAGGCTGCTTGTGATTCCAGCCACAGCAAGCAGGAAGAGGGTATCTCTAGAGCAAGCTGGCCAGGAAGACAAGCCAAATCATCAAATCAAGCTCCTGGTTTGACTGAGAGACCCTGCCTCAAATGCTCAATGAATTTGATGGAAGAGCAATGAGGGATGGTTCCCCCAGGCCTCTACATGCATGTGAACACAAGTACATGTGCACCTACACATATGAAAGCATTCGTACACAGATACATCACACAAACACACAGTAGAGCACACACATACACAAATGTGGGGAAGAAGGAGAGGAGGAGCAAAAGGAGGAGGAGGGAAGGAGAGGGAGGAGGGGGGAAAGGAGGGGGATGGGGAAGAAAGAAAAGGAGGAGTAGGGGAAGGGAGAGGAGGAGAGAAGAGGGGGAGGAGAGGAGGAGGGGAGAGGAGGAGGGAGTAGGGAGGAGGAGAATCGCTCACATCAGTCAACATAATGGTGCACACCAGTAATCTCAGCATTTGGGAGTTAGAGGCAGGAGGATGAGAAAGACCCTCACAATGTATGTGTAAAGACACACGGGAAAGAGGGGTCTTGCAGTGTTTGCTTACCGATAAGCACACTTCCCTTCAAACCCTTTGAACCTTCAATCTGGCAGTGAGGTCTGACCAGAGCAGGAGTCACCAAAGGGGACCCAGAGCTGGGGCCATTTCTCATATGAAATGTTTCTATCCTAGGTGTCCCTTCTTTTTTAAAATTGAATCAGCTGGGGGTGGGAGATTTAGCTCAGTCGGTAGAGTGCTTGCCTAGCATGCATGAAGGCTTGGGTTTGAACCCCAGTGCTGTATAAATCAGACATGGTCATAGATGTTGGAGGTAGGAGAATCAGAACTCCAAGGTCATCCCAGCCACATAGTAGTTAGACATAGGATCCAGCTACATGAGACCCCATCTCAAAAAGCGAAAATTTGAATTAGTTGCTGAGATTTAGTAATTGGGAAATTTCCGATGCAATCTGGATTTCTGGCTTCCTGTGAAAAAGCAGAAGGCTTGGGGACAGCTGGCCACAATGGGCAGAGAGGGGTGGGGGTGGGGACAGCAGCCTCAGCTTGCTGCACCTAAAGTCTTTAAACAACCAGGCTGGAAATGAGCTTCACCCAGAAGGAGCCTTGCTGGGAGAGAAACTGGTGTTGAGAGCTGCCCGGTGCAATGAAATTACACCAATGAACATTCTGGCTAGCTGGGACCAAGCTTCCTGGAACCTTGGGATTATAAACTGCAATAGAGAGTCACAATACCGTAATTGTACTGGGGAGACTTCAAGATACAAGTGTCAGGTTTTTATAAATAAGACCGATTGTCTCTTTCTTATGGTCCACTTGGCCCACTACTCTAGACGGCAATAGAATAGCTTCCTTTTTATATCACGTGTATCTCTGGGTCAAACGTCCAGACAGAGGTAAGTTTCTCCTCCATTTATGAATGATAACCAGTTTACCATAAACCCAAAATAAGGAAATACTGTTATGAGAAATGGCTGGATTATGACATTCATACTTTTTTTTTTTGAAATACCATTTCCTAGTGACATTTCCCTTTCGGCTGCCTCTGTATTAGTGTAAGAATTATTTATGACTTGGCATTTCCCCACAACAGCTGCCCACAGGTCAGAGCAGAGCTGAAGGAAATAAAAGAGCTGTGCTGGCCGTATGTACTCAGTGCACATCAGTACTGGTGGCCAAGGCCAGACAGCAAGCTCCTGGGGAAGGGCAGGGTACAGGATGCTCTGGTATCCATTTGAGTTCAAGTCCTGACTCTGGAATGTACCAGCTGTATGACCTAAGGCAGCCATTGTGCTCGGAAGTCAGCAGATGGTGTGAGGGCCTGTTGCACTATTCAGTCACACAATCACCCCGGCCTCCATGGGCCTCCCCTCCCCCCTTGTGATCTGCGTCCTTCCTGCCTACTGAGCAAGCATACTAACAGTGAGCCACCCCTCCACCCCTCCAATCTCTTCTTATAAAGTACAAATTAGATGGGGTGCCACCTCACAAGGTGGTTTTAATTATTTGCTTATTTAAAAACAAAACTGTACCAAAGCTGGACTTGGTGGTACATGCCTGTAATCCCAGCACTTGGGAGGTGGGGGAGGAGGATCAGAAGTTTGAGGTCATCCTCATTGACACACTGTGTTTAAGGCTGGCCTTAAACCCAGTTGCAACCCCTTGCCTCATCTCCTCAAAAATCTGTCTCCAAACACAGTCAAAGTCACAATTCTTGAAGTAAAGATTTCAATTTATTATATAACTAGACTTAATACATTATGATTTGACTATGCCCCTATTTTGATGTTCGCATGCATGTGTGTATGCACATGTACACACACATATACTTTATAAGCACTGACCACATTAGGGAAGCACCCGGCACTGAGTTCTAATGCCTCGCCCCCTCCCTGGAAGGTCGTCACCCAAATTCCCTTAATTCTTTCAGGAGATGGGGCATTAGGTCAGGTGGGAGAGGTCTGCCACCATAAACGGATTAGTACATTTGTGGATCAGTGGGTTATTGAAGGAGTGGCTTTTCTGTTTTGAGCTAGGTCTACCCATTGCATTTGCTGTGTCACTGTTATGCAAGGCTTTCCACCATGTTAACACTGCTGATGTAAGAGGAAGGACCTCACCAGATGCTGAGCAGAAACTGAGTCCATGCTATTGAGCTTCCCAGACTCCACAATTGTAAAGTATTCTGAAGCTCTTTTCTTAGTAAATTACCAAGTTTTAGGTATTTTGTTGCAGTGACAGAAAGCAGACCAATACAACACAGAAAATTTGCCAAGAGAACAGACTTCTACCACACTCAAAAAACTCTGTGATTTTAGTGGGCATGCCAATTCATTTGACTCTAAAAAATTCATTTTGGTCTAGGTATGTGATACACAGTGGCAGAGAGGGAGGACATGATTCAGCTTCTTCTTGCACAGTATGTACACGAATGGGTAAAACTTGTTCCAGTAAAACTTGACAAAAACAGGACTCTGTGTGTGTGTGTGTGTGTGTGTGTGAGAGAGAGAGAGAGAGAGAGAGAGAGAGAGAGAGAGAGAGAGAGAGAGAGAGAGAGAGAGAGAGAGAGAGAGAGAGAGAGAGAGAAAATCTAAAGGCCTCCCAGTCAAGTAGGCCCTGGAGTATGGACTGCAGGTTACCAGTCTCTCTTTCCTTCCTTCTCACATACTTTTACCCAGCTCACATCTGATATTTTTCTAGATTTATTTTATTATAATGTGAGTGTGCCTGTGTGCCTGCTTGTGTCCACATGTGTGTTGTGTGTTCACGCAAGTGTGTGTGTGTGTCTGTTTAATGTGAGAACAAGTGTTCATAGAAACTAGAAGAGGATGCCATCCTTAGACCTGGAGTTAAAGCAGTGTGTGTGATGAGCCTCATGTGGGTGCTTGGAATTGGAATTCAGTCCCCTGAAGAGCAGTGCACACTGCTGACTATATCCAGACCCTAACTATTGCTTCAGTTTTCTAGGAGGAGCAGGAGTTCCACTATGCTTCGGGCTGGTTTTAAGTTTTTAAGCTTCCACAATGGGACCACTTCAGCATCCTTACATCCACCGCCCACTCCTTGTGCTTGGTATATGATTCTCCCTAACATGATTTCACCTACAACGCAGGTCACAGTTGCCCTCTAGAAACCAGAACCTGCTAAATACCCAGTTTCTCCCATGAGCTCCTGACTCTGATACCTTATTTCTGGTTCCCTGTGTGAGTCCTTCCAGAACTCTGTATTGTGAGTCTTGGCTATCTACTATTTCCTTTCCTTCAATCTCCAAGGTAAACAGAGTTCTCTTCTGAACTTATTTCCATGGCTGCTCCACCCTGCTTCTGTTCACACACTAGAATTCTCTTTTAAGGGCTCTCCAGAAATACCATGCGCTCATTGTTGTGACCAAACCAAACCAAAACAGACCCTGACAAAAGTAACCTAAGGACGGAAGGGATTCCTCTGGCTCACAGTTTGAGGGCACAGTCTGTCGTAGCAGGAATGTTGAGGCAGGTGGCCACACTGCACTTACTGTCAGGAAGTAAAGAGAGATCATGCTACACTTAACTTGCTTCCTGTTTTATCATTTTCTCTAGGATCCCAGTATGGTGATTTCCACATCTGAGGTGGATGTCTATTATGCATCTTTTTTTTTTTTCACCCTAGCACACCAAGGATCCTTACACACAGGAGGATTTCAATAAATTCTTTCCAGCTAATGGAAGAACCTTCATTAATTAAACCCTTAGAGGCATTGAGAATTACTTGAGTTCAGTTCTGAGCATTTTGCACTGGACTCTGGTTACGTAATGCCAAGAAGGTTTCCTCATTTAGCCACCTTTGGATGCTACCTTCCCCATAACTATAACCTGAGAATACTTGGTGAACCTAAAGCATATTGTTTGATGAACCTATGACCCTAACCTAGAGTGTTGGTATGGACAGGCCTGACACTGTGTCTCACATTAGTAGAGGCTTCTTATGCATCTAACAAATATTTCAATGCCAGCAAAGGAGGTCGTGTTTTAGCAATATGTAAATCAGGCATACACTTAGACAGTTCAGAGTGGTTGGGTGGTTAGCAACAGCTAAGAAAGACTGTAAAGGTAGACTAGGCCAAGTAAAGTATGTGAGGCCACTGAGAGGGAAGGAAGGGATAGTTACTGGTGGGGACTGTTTAGCTATGGGGATGAGGGAATTAGGACCTGCTAGCATTCATTCTCTTCCTCTTTTGCTCATCCGTAGACAAAAATGCTATCCCCCAGAGTTTCCAGGGCTGTGAAGGTCCCCATTCCAACCCCTTTCAATCTGGGTAGGAGCTGTGACAAAACAGAACAAACGTTTCAAGAGACTCTGGCCATCAAACGCGTGTGAATTCTACCTAGCTGGGGGGTTTGGTGTCAAGGTCGTGGGTTCTTTTTCTTCATCTGTAATTGCTGATATGCAGACTAGATATGGGATAGAAGAGTGCTTCTCTGTAATAAGATACTGTCTGGGGAGCAATAGGAAAAAAAAAATAAAACCCTAGGAAATCCCCATTGTAAGGAGTATGTTTTTCGCCTGCTGCTGGTCTTGTCCCGCCGCCACGCCAGCCCCAAATAATACACAGAAAGACGCTGTATTAGATATAATGCTGTTGGCCAGGTACTAGTTTCTTATTGGCTAGCTCTGTCTTAAGTATTAACCCATTTCTGTTAATCTATGTATTTCCACGTGGTCTCATCTTACCCGAGAGCCGGCTGGCGTCCTGCTCTCCCCAGTCTCTCCATGTTGACTCCTCTTTACTACTTCCTCTCTCCTCCTTGTCTCCTAGTCCTGCCTATCTTGCTTTCCTATTGGCCAACAGTGCTTTATTCATTAACCAGCATGAGAAACATATTTACAGAATGACATCTCCCATCACCCCATCTCTCTGGTGGGTTTGAGATAGGGGTTGGCAAATTGGTTTTTACTCTGCCTGTCAATGGGGATGGAGGGAACTGGTCAAAAGTCAGCCAACTTGGAATGCCTAGAAGCTTAAAACTATAGAAGGAAACATCAAGGATCATACAGACCCTATGTGGTCTAAGCACTTTGTATGACAAATCTGTGCCCACAGGCCAGAGAATTTAAACACAAAGGATAAATCTGTGTCCTAGGAACAGGTCCTTCTTTTTTTATACTTGTGGCTTCTCTTTAAATAGCAGGAATAATTTGCTTTGAGCTCTTACCCTCAAAGGTTGACTTAGTAAAAGTCTAAAGATAGTATATTTGGACTTAATAATCTGTCCAGCAAAGTCCTAAAGACAGTATCTTGGGCTCAATAGCATCTGCTCAGCAAGCTGTAAGTACTTTTTCCAGTATGGTCATGGGAAGTATGAGTAGGAAAAGAGATAGTCTGCAGAGTCCATAACCAAAGAAGGGCTCCCCTTCCCTTCGACAGTCCCTCCAAACAGCACAGCTTGCAGTGGGAGGAGGTTGGTCCCTGCTGTCGCAAAAGACACATGAGGCTGCCTAGGGCTACCAGGAATTGTCAACCTATAAATAAAGTGTTCAGACAAATGGTTCAACTGTGAAAAGCAGTTGAAAAAATTAGTGAGGGTGTCATACATTAAGATTTAGGAAGCTGAGGGTTTTGTTGTTTTGTTTAAGAAGCTTTTAATTTTGTTCATCAGACCTCAGTTAACAGTTAGTTGATGCCAACACAGCAGGAGACATACACACAAGAATGGATCCAAATCCACAAACTAAGAAGGGAATTTACACAGTTATTCTTGAATGAGAGGCAAAGAAACTCGCCTCATCTCCCAGTCATCAATGGTATCAAACTTGCAATCTCTCCATTAAGCTATTAAAACTAATCAAAGCCCTTTTTTATTTTTTTCAATGCTAGGGACTTTGCATTGCTGTGTAAAATTTTATTTACTTATTTATTTGATATGGCCATTATGTAGTAAAGACTAACTGCAAACTCTAGCTCCTCTTGTTTCAGGATCATCTACACCAGTGGTCCTCAACCTGTGGGTCTCAAAGATCCAGGAGTGGAGCAACCCTTTCACAGAGGTCACCTAAGACCATCAGAAAAATGCAGATATTTGCATTACAGTCCCTAACAGTTGCAAAATTACAGTTATGAAATAGCAACAAAAATAATCTTATGGTGTGTGTGGGGGGGTCACCACAACATGAGGAACTGTATTAAAGGGTCATAGCATTAGGAAGGTTAAGAACCACTGCTCTACACCATGCCCTTCTCACAGCATTTTTAGAATCATCCCAACAGCTGTTGTGGGTCCAGTCAGCTTCTAGTTACAGGAACAGAACAGGTGTGTCTTCCTAGACCCAGCCAATGGCCTGACTGTCCAATGTGTCAGGACATTGTTATGCAGTATGACCAGTTGGGTCTCCAACTAGCTTTTTTGCTGAGTCTTCATAACCTGAGATCTTGCTTGCAAAGCTCTGCCCCTTGTTCTCAGAATTGAGGCCCTTCTCTCAGTGGGAAAGGGAAATGACTAATTGACATGACTCATGAGGAGGAACCGGATATTAACGGACAAGAAATGTGCTGTAGTAAACTCTAGACACCCTACTCACAAGTGCAACAACTTTGTCTTAGACATGAGATCCCACAGTAAATACCTCTACATCCAGGGCTTTCATTGGACCAAACATACTAATACATTTAGTACAAAATTATCTCTATTTAATATATTGCTTTTAGGAATCCATTCAGAGTTAGACAGAATGATATTTTCAAAGACATATGAGAGTTGGGTCTTGTGGAACATGTTTGGGGAAGAGAGGGGATGATTGGATCCATAGGTATTACAAGTCACCTGACCTAGCTCCAGGTTCAGTGAGAGATCCTGTATCAAGGGAATAAGATACAGTGTGACAAAGCAGGACACCCAGCATCCTTCACTGGCTTTGATACATGCAATCTCTGGCACACACACTGGTACATATATGAGAATATCACACACACACACACACACACACACACACACACACACACACAGACACACCTTATACAAATGAACAGGAACAAAAAAAACTAGCTATTCATAGCACACATGAAGAAGTGTTCTGGTGTGTTATGTCTGTAATCTCAGTTACTGAGGAGTCTAAGGCAAAAGGATTGCAAGTTTAAGGTGTGCTCAGTTGGCAGTGAGTTTGGGGCCAGCCCATACAACAAGTGAGACCTCTTCTCAAAACAAATGAAAAAGAAGAGTCCAGGGATAGGTTCAGTGATGGGGACACTTGTCAAATATGTGCCCAAACTCCAGTACCCACAATAAATCTGCAATCTTTATTTTTCTGTTATAATCCCATTCCCTCTAAATTAAGAAATTCTTTGAATGCCTGAGGAAAATGAAGATTTAAACTCTCCCTGACAGAGAAGAGAGTCTGGAAATTATGCCTGATGGATTGAATGAGAAGTCCTGGCAAGGGGCTGGGCGCTGACAGACGGAGAGATGCATGTCTGACAGGGTTTGGACTGTTCACAGCAGCTGAGATGGAACAATTATGCCAGCTTTTTCAACGAATCCAAGCAAGCTCTAGTTGCTCCATCCAGCCTCCATCCTCATGCTGTGCATGGTAGGTAGGGCCTTTTCTTATTTCTTTAGAACTCGCAGACACAAATTCAAGAGTTCTATTTACTGTGAGGAATGTGGCGATGTTGGGGTTCATTTTCTGATGCATTTGGGGTCCCCTGTGCATTAATGGCCAGCTATGTGGCTGACACAGGGTGGAATGAGGCAGTAGAGATAACAGGAGCAGGTCTATGAGGGGACACGGATGACTCAGAGAGGTGTGCGTCCACTTGGCTGAGGGCTGACTGTACCTGTGTGTTAGGTCACAGTCCCAACTACAACTTGCCCTACAGACTCATGGGGACAGTCAGGTGTGCAGTATTGCAGGGGACAGAAGATGCTCTGGTGTTGAAGCAGGATAATGGGAGGAGGAATGAGGAAATCATCACAAATTCAACATAATGAAATGCCTTCATGAGAGCAACAAAATCCCACCTCTGGTGCGAGAGCGCTGTCACTCCAGAGTGTTGAAATGTGATCCATAGCTTAAACACAGGAGGACCAGGAGTTGAAGGTTATCCTCTGCTAATAGTAAGCTCAAGACAACCTAGGCTATAGGAGACCCTGTCTCAAAACAGCAAACCATGTATATCCAATGTACAAATGCCTCAGTTGTGTGACACAAATGCCCTGTCCTTTGTACATGGAACCATTTGAGCTACCACACTCTCTTTGGTCTAGCCTACTACTCCCTTGAAAGTGTCTATTTCTTTTTTTTTTTTTTTTTTGCTCTCAACTGCTGTTTAATACTAGTTTTGATCCTTCCAGGCTCATTAGGAATGCTTTTTACACAATGAGTGGGGTTTTTAAAATATTGTATTAGCATATATTAATTATGCATAATAATAGGTTTTATATTTTCATACATGCATATAGTGTGGTTTGAGCATACTCCCCCTTATTACTCTTTCCTGTCTTCCTCCCATCCGCTCATCTTTCCTCTCCCAACTCCTCTGTTCTTTTTCCTTTGATGGCTTTTGTGTGAGTGTGTGTGTGTGTGTGTGTGTGTGTGTGTGCATGTGTGTGACCCAATTAGTTTCATTAGGGCTGTTAGCAGGAGGAGCATGGACACTTCAGCAGAAGTCTATACCACCCAAGAGGACGTCTTTCCTTCCAGCAACAAGCATGTGCCTATGGGTCCTCCTTTCCCTGTGATATAAATGTCTAATTCTTGGCTAAACATTTACCTGTCATTTGCTCTCATCATTTTTTACCAATTACAAGTAGGCTGTTGGATTCTGTCAACTTGACACAAACCTAGACATATGTGGGAATAGGGTATTTTGATTAAGAAAATACCTCCATAAGATTGGCTTGTAGGCAAGACTGTGAGGACATTTTCTTGATTGATGACTGATTGTAGGAGGGTTCAGCTTGTGGTGGATGGTGCCATCTCTGGAGCAGGTGATCCTCAGTTGTATAAAAAAGCAGACTGGCCAATCCATGAGGAGCAAGTCAGTAAGCAGTACTCCTTCATGGCTTCTGTTTCAGTCCCTGCCCTAATTTTCTTAGATGAAACAAATCCTTTCTTTCCCAACTTGCCTTTGGCCATGGTGTTTTATCTCAGCAGAATAAACCCCACCTGTCTAGTGAGGCGCTATATAGTTACTGCTCACAGCAAAAAGAAGTTGTTTTGACCAAAGCTGATTGCAGTCTATGGGCATAAACATAATGATTTAGAAATCAACTTAATGGGCTGTCCAATTCTTGGTTCCAAGAACCTCTGTGGTGATGCCCACTAAACATTGATATTTGCCAATATTAATGATATTCATAACCAGAGGAAAGTGGCCTTTCATGTGGTGCATACATAAGTGTTGCCATCTCATGGTGGTGGTGGTGGTGGTGGTGGTGGTGGTGTGTGTGTGTGTGTGTGTGTGTGTGTGTGTGTTGTGTGTGGTGAGGCTTGCTTGCTACCCAGCTGTTTCTGTTCTTACTTCTTTGAATCTCCATTTCAAAAACAGTTAATTGCAAAGTATTAGAACATGAAAAACCTGTGTGTGAAATAAAACACAATGCTGTGCTTCAGTACTTGAGGCATTCATGATCCCTACAATTGTGCTATGGATCTGGGAATTAGGAGGAGCCAGAGTCTGCTTCTGGCTGAAGAGACTGGAGAAGGTTCCAGTGGGCAGGGCTGTGCATTGTTCAGTGGGAACCCCAAATCAGCAAGTGGGATGAGGCAAGCTAGAGGCATCAGATGGCACACACAGCCCTCCCTTCAGCTCCACCCTTAGTGGAGGTGTTGGAATCACCACTCGCCACTCGACAGTCAGATAAGCTGGGAGCAGATGGTAACTCTGAGAAATGTGGCTGACAGCCACACTCGAAGAGCCAACCATGTGACTCACATTCTCTTTCCAAATAAGAATAGTTTCTGCTTGCTGGGACAGCTCCCAGAAGAAAGAAGAGGAAAGGAATATGTGGGTTGGAGGTTGTGGATTTGTTCCCCCAATCCGGGCTAGGTCTTTTTCACGTTTCATGGGAATACTTTCTGTGCCCTGGACTACAACCTAGTACATAACAAGTGCACAGTCATGTCTCCTCTAGTGGCCAGGACAGTCTGTGCTGCCACCCTTCCAGTGGTAGAGGCAGGAAGATCAGGAGTTCAATGCCAGCCTAGCCTACGTAGTGAGTTCAAGGCCAGCCTGCTCTACATACAACTTTTTCAAAAACACAAAACTGAACCTAAGCAAGCAAGCAAGAAACCAATTTCCCTCCAGTGCATGAGCAGCTTTCTATAATGGAGGTTTTGTGAACCAGGATCAAGATACCCTCGGTTTCTCTGTGCCTCTAAGTCTGTCTTTTAGAACCCCTTGGCACAGGACAGTCCCGATGGTGAGATTCCTGAGCCGCATCCCACGTGTCAGCATCCCTCCCCGTTTAGCTGTCTTTACATGCTGACTTCATATTGTGTCTCAGTGGACTAGGCTTGGGGACAACCTCTCTTGTCCCAAAAACTCCTTATTAATTCTTGTCGGTTCTAGGAGGGCAGCCAGACATTGCTGGAGGAAGTAAAGGCCTGAGCTTCAGGGTTGATTGGTGGACACACACCGCCCTCTAGTGTCCGTGACACACTTCACAAGGTGCTTTCCTGACAGCTCAAGGGCATCGAGAAAAAAGTCTTGGTTGGTCTTGTTTGAGTCAGTCTCCAAGGTAATCCAGTCAGTATATGACTCATGGCAATCCTCCTGCCTCAGCTTCCAGAGTGCTAGGATTACAAGCCTGAGGAACGATGTATTGTTTTGAATTAAATTGTCTCCCTTTTCTGTTTCATTTTGAAGCCTCTACACAGCCCCCAAACTTGTAAATCTAAGAAGCAGAGGAAGAAACAGATGAGAGAGAGAGTGTGTGTGAGTGGAGAGAGTGAGCACATGCTCATATGCCAGTTTCCCAAGATGTCAGCAGCAGTCCAGAATTTTGTAAAGTTGATAGTGACAGCTATCTTCAGAGAATTGATTCCAAAAATCAGCTACCAGCTGCTGATCACAAATGGGAAACAAGACCGTGAAGGCCCCTCTCTCCAGATAAAAGGATACCACCATGGAGTTCAGGGTCTGTACCCAAACACTAGAACATCAGACTTCCTGAGTCCAGCTCCTAGGAAATGCTGGACTTCTGAACTGAGCCTCTAGTTTCATCCCCATTTCTTCAACTCCGCGGAAAGTGGTCCTGGGACATTCAAGTGGCTGCCTCCTGCTTTACAAGCATCCCCTTAAAGCCCACTTTATTCTCAGCCAGCATCTATCAGACATGGGCTGTCCCTTTGGCAAGCTTCCAAACCCCAACCTGTGTTAGCTGGGAAGTCCCATCCCTCTCCAGCCTCAGAGAAGATGTAAGTCATTACATGGCCTCATTGAGAAAGATGGCTCAAGCCTGTATGCTCCCCTTTGTAAACTACAGAAACCAAAATCAAAGATACTTCCATATAGCCTTCTAAAACCACCATTGGATACTTAATTATGCCTTGTACTAGGTTAGGTAGAACAAATAAGGGTCGAAAAAGACACACTCTGCCTGGTAGGAAGGGCTACCCTTTATGGATATGCATTTTATGACTTCATTTCTCATACAGGTGCTCCAATCCCATAGGAAATTGTCATCAGTAGGCCCTGGCAGTGATGTACTCTTTGTACTCCCATAGTGTGTGATGCACAACTTGGACATCCTTGTTATGCAGCTTGAGAGAACAGCTTCTTTACTAAAAGATTCCAATGCCCCAATTAGGGTTTTTGAATCTTGTATAGGAGTAGGATAAACTTCTCAACCTTTTTTATCCCATTAGTGGCGTTTTCCTTAAGGACCTCTGTGCCTCTTCTGCCTTTTGTTTTTCAGCGTGAACTTGGTCATAATGGGGCCCAATTATTTACCTCAAAACCACAGAGATAGGCTGGCAAACCTACACACTGTGTTCATAATCACACGACCTAGTGGTGTGTGGCCTTTCAGGGACCAGCAGTACCACTGATCCGGGTCTTCAAGCATGCTGTCTACATTAGTGTTTTCTTTTGTCTGAAGCCGGGTCTCATGTAGCCCAGGCTGACCTCTAATTTGCTCTGTGGACAAAGATGATGCTGAACTTCTGATCTTTCTGCCCCCCACTGCCTGAGTGCTAGAATTACAAGCCTGCATCACCTCAGTGCTAGGCATGAAACCTGGGTGTCATGCAGGCTCAGCTATCTACCAAGCAAACTTCCTGCAGATTTTTAAAATTCCATTTTATTTATTTATGTTGTGAATACACAGGTGGAGGTCAGAGAACAACTTTTAGTAGTTGGTTCTCTCCTTCCAGCTTATGGGGTCTGGGGAATCAAACTCAGGTGGTTAGGCTTGGCGACATCTACCTTTATCTGCTGAGCCATCTTGTCAA
Source organism: Phodopus roborovskii (assembly GCF_943737965.1). Lineage (NCBI taxonomy): Eukaryota > Metazoa > Chordata > Mammalia > Rodentia > Cricetidae > Phodopus > Phodopus roborovskii. The sequence goes on along the minus strand of NW_026126460.1, from coordinate 27,378,225 downwards.
CCCCATAAACATGTTTCTCTATCTGTCTCTGTCATCTCTATGAGGAGAGGCCTTTAAGCCTTTCTTTGTTTGCTTTCCCGGCCTCACAGCTCAAAGAACACGAGATACAACATCAGGAAATAAATCTGGCTTACGTCAGCAGCACACAGCGCTGTGATTCACACCAAGCTAAATGATTTGGTAACTTTTTTTTTTCTTTCTGGTTTCCTCTGAAAGTGAGGCCAAAGGTAAAGATCGGTGATAAGTTTCTTGGCTCTCCATTGTCCAAAAGATTGGATTGGAAACCCATCCCGACCTCTGAGACCTGCACTTCTTGGTGGAATCCCACTCAGTGATTCCGGGGGCATTTCTTCTGTTTTAGGAGGACAGGGTTCTTGGTGGGAAGGGTTCTGCTCCCACCTGGCCATCGCTTGTGTTCACTGCTCAGCCCACTGTGACCTGGGTCAGTCACAGCTCTCCATCTCAGTACAGGCTCCACAGTCCAACTGGGGACATCCTGGTTGGCTCCGGTCACTGCCTTCTTCACACACTGTTATCGCATTCTGTTCCCTTAGTGCCGATGGGACAGTTCTCCATTTGTCCCCACCATCTAGGGTACACTCTCCTGAGCTCTGGATACACCCTCCTACCAGTTCACCACCATCACCATGGGCATGCTCACAAGTATTTCCAGTTCAACCTGTACACTCTGAAGTCACCATCTTGCTTTGCCACAATCCTGGCAGCCAAAGGTTCTCCATCACCTGAGTACTCAGGTCAGAGCCTGGAGCAATTCCTGACTGCCACCCTCTCCCAGGACCTCTCACATCCGATCAGTCATTAAGTCCTGCCTAAGCATATACCAAGGGGCTGGGGAGTTGGCTCAGCAGGTAAACTGCTGACTGTGTAATTGTAAGGATTTGAGTTCAAATCTCCACCGCTCATGTAAAAGCTGGATACAGCTGTAACCCCAGGACTAGAGATCCAGAGACAGATAGGTCCCTGGAGTCAGTTAGTTTAGATCAATAGGTGAACCCCAGGTTCAGTGAGTGAACTGATATCAAAGAATAAGGGGCAATTGAGGAAGACTCTCAACATGCTACAGGCACATGCACATGTGCACATCCATAAGCACACAAGGGCATGCACACACACTGCTCACAAAACGCACGATTAAATAAATCAATACACACCAAATCCACTGACTGCATGTACTACTGCGTCTGCAGTTGTATCCAAATGCATGCATCAGCATCGACAACTCTGCCCACTCTAGGAGCCTCTGCTTGGGAGTCCCCTTCTGGTGAGGCTACCAGACTAGGAGAATGCTGGCTGGGAAGAGGAACACAGAGAGTGAGTCAGGAGAAAGACTGAGGAAGGAAGAGACCTGGGCATCGAGGACTAAGTGGAGATGCATAGATGAATAGAAATGGGCTAATAATTAACAATAATAGCTGAGATGGAGAGCTGTGACTGACCCAGGTCACAGTGGGCTGAGCAGTGAACACAAGCGATGGCCAGGTGGGAGCATAACCCTTCCCACCAAGAACCCTGTCCTCCTAAAACAGAAGAAACGCCCCCGGAATCACTGAGTGGGATCCCACCAAGAAGTGCAGGTCTCAGAGGTCGGGATAGGTTTCCAACCTAATCTTTTTGACAGTTATTATTATCAGGCCAATAAGAAGCCTGAGCCACAGGTCAAGCAGTTTATAATTAATATAAGCCTCTGCGTGTTTATTTGGGACTTATGGCTTCAGGACCAGGTGGGACAGAAACTTCCATCAACAAGGATACCTACTTAGTCCAGATAGTTACTACAATGCTGGAACCTTCCAGGTCTTGGTAGTCATATTTCCTTTTTTCTCCACAATTCATACACTGTGGAAACTCCTTTTTCCCCCAGCATCTCTGAGTTTGTTCTTGCCTTTGACCAGAATGCTTTTGTTTGCCTATATTTCCATTTGCCAGATCCTGAACAGCTCTCAGCTGTATTTCCCAGGACACCGTCTCTGACCCACAAACCAATGTAATTAAATGCACAATCAGGCTCTCTCTCTCTCTCTCTCTCTCTCTCTCTCTCTCTCTCTCTCTCTCTCTCCCTCCCTCCCTCCCTCCCTCCCTCCCTCCCTGTCTCCTCTCCTCACATCCCCCCAGGACAAGTATTTTCCAGAAACAGTGGAAACAATTCAACCGAAGGATCATTTAGCCCAGGACCACCTTAAGGAACTTTCAAGTGATGTTTATGGGAGGACCACAATGTTCTGTCAAATAAGGAGGCTGGAAATTAACAGCAGCAACATCAGCGCAGAGTTCATCCAGAAATCCCAGCAAAGGATGAAGGAGGGATGGCTGGGTGGTGAGGGGACAGAAGGGTGACAAGGAGGGTTCAGGTAGACTGATGGAGGAGGCTTTTGAAGAACAGAATTGACATTTCAAATGATGGCTTTTAGGGCTAGGATGTAGACCCTTGGTTCAATCCTTAGCAGCATACAAAATAAGCATCCAATGTGGCATACACCTATAATTCCAACATTCAGGAGGAAGCTCAAGTCACACTTGATTTTAAATAATGATTTTAAAGCCAGCCTGCTGTACACTTGAGCCTGTCTCTAAATTAACTCATTAATAATTAATTAAAAGGAATTACTCTTATTTGGGCATGGTAGAGGAAGTGTGCAGATGGGTGAGGCCGGAGGACCTGCTGTGAATTTGAGGCCAAAGTGGACTCCATGGAGGAGTTCTAAGCTAGCCCTGGGTACATAATAAGACTCCACCTCAAAACAAAGCAAAATAACATAAAAAGGAAATAACACCAAAAAGTGTGCCTGAAGGAATGGCTCAGCAGTTTGGAGCACTTGCTGAGGACCAGGGTTCACTTCCTAGCTCTTAAGCCCTAACTCACAGCCCTCTGAAATTCCAGTTCCAGGGGGTCGGGCGCCCTCTTCTGGCATCCTCAGTGAGCAGGCATGCACACAGTGCGCATACAGGCAAAATACCCATCAGAATAAAATAAAAACCTTTAAAACACAAACCTTTAAAAAGTGTTACTGACCTAAGACCTGATAAGCAGTACACCAATCTGTACGGAAGACTTCTCTTTTGATAACTCAGCTCCCATCAAACTCCAGGCCAGGAAGGCCTTTCACCTTCAAGTGCTGAAATCTTACCAGGGAAATGAAGTGTTTGCAGGAGCTGATAAGATAAAGAACTGTAGCTGACTGCCTCATCAACAAGAGAGAGCATCACTGTAGGTCTGGGGGAGGAAGAAAGTGCAGTGTCAAACGGGGCTAAGGGGCAGGGGAGGCTACAGTGGCTGGGGTGGATGGAAAACTGATGGGGCATTCTCCTGGACTCTTCAGAATGAGATGGACCCCAGGGCGGGAGCAAAAGCTATTGATCTTGGAAATTCCCCAGGATCGATCATCAGTTGGAAGTTCATTCAGTGTTCCTTATGGAGGATATTTATAGCTAATTAACGTATTCTCAGACACACCCAAACAGAAATAAACCTTAGGTCCATGACAAGAGAACCTTGCATGAGCAGGGAGGTAGTGATCCCAAGGCTACAGCTACCCCACTGGATTACAGATTCCTGTGTTTTACAGATTCTGGAAATTATCCCTGAACAACAAGACCAATTAATTAGTTGATTAATTAATTATCTAAAAAGCAGAAGTCAAGCATGGTGGTGCATGCCTATAACTCTAGCCTGGGCTACATGAGCACTTCTCTCAGGAAAAAATAAAAGAGGTTTCTACTCTATCGATCATGTAAACCACAGCCATAAGCATTTTGAGAAAGAGCCAGGCCTTGAATCTGTCATGGCTGGCAGCCAGCCACCCGTTGGGCCTACCATAATACCTCCCTTTCTTTCCTTCTTTTTCCTTCCTCCTTCTCTATCTCTCTAACAATATAAATCACTATGTGTTCAAGGACAGACATGCTGACCCTTTACTTTAAAACAGGGAAGGAATAGTGATTTAATTTTTCTTCCATATTTAAGGTATATAACATGATGTTATACGATGTTATAAGTAAAGTGATTATTACAATGGAACAAATAAACAAATCCATTCTAACATAGTCGCCTATTTTCTCTCTGTGGCAGAACCACCCACTCATTTAGTTAAAGTCCAGAACACAGCGCACTCTTAGCTGTGGGTGGCATGGAAAGGGAGATCTCCAACCTTCTCTTTCTACATCTTTGTCCCTTTTGACTCACAGCTCTCTATCCTCACTCTCCTACTGCTAAGTTTGTGTATCTGCCTTATTACAGTTAATATAATGATTCCTGTGTCCATCCATGTTATGGCTAATGGTAGGGCTTTCATTGTTACTATTTTGGTTTTCTGAGACAGTATTTCATATAGCCTAGGCTAGCCTTGAACTTGCTGTGTAGTTAAGGGTCGTTCCTCCTCTCAAGTGCTGATATTTCAGGTGTATACACATGTAGAATCTTTATTTTTTTTTTGAGGAATTATTTCTCCCTCCCTCCCTTCTTTCCTCCTTCCCTCTTTCTCTCTTTGTATTGCATGGGCACACATTTGTGTGCCCACGGAGAAGGTGTAAACTCTCTTGACGCTATGATGTACAAGCAGGGGAATAAAACTCCAGTCCTCTTGGAAGAATATTAAATGCTTTTAAGTGAGCCCTATCTTCAGTCCCTTAAAAGAGAATTCTATGCATTTCTTAATACCATCATAAACATGGGTAACATTCCCTGTGAGCTACCATCCCAATGAAGACCATCTGAGGACGTACAGAGAAAACCCCAGATTTCTCTATGGCTGTGAGTGCAGAAACTATAACTGCATGTAGAGACCACAGCTTAGAGGGCAGTGGTCACTGGGACTGTGGGTACTGGACCTGCAACTGTGAAAAATTTGCTATTAGAATAGTTATACATGGTGAAGGAAGACAGAAAGCAAGCAAGAGAAAGAACTGTGATTATGAATACAAGTAAAGAGATAGTGTATGAACCCCAAGTAGATTTCCTAGGGAAGGAGGGCAGGACAGGTCAAGACCTCTGGGGAGGAAAGTAGATGTTGAACTTGAAAAGCCAGATGAGCTTTGCTTTTTGATGTTTTCTTTGCAGGGTCAGGAGCTGTTGAGACGGTCTCCTTGCCATAGACAATCAAGGAAATAGATAGGTTTATGTCACCTTGACACAAGCTAAAGTCATGTGATAAGAGGGAGTCTCAATTAAGAAAACGCCCTCATGAGATGGGCTGTAGCAAGCCTGAGGGCATTGTTTTCTTTTTTGTTGTTTTGAGACAGGGTTTCTCTGTGTAGCTCTGGCTGTTCTGAAACTCACTCTGTAGACCAGGCAGGCCTCAAATTCAGAGATCCGCCTGCCTCTGCCCCCCAAATGCTGGGATTAAAGGCGTGTGCTACCTGGTTTTGATTGGAGAGGGCCCAGACCATTGTGGATGGTGCCATCCCTGGGCTGGTGGTCCTGGGTTCTATGGGAAAGCCATGAGGAGCAAGCCAGTAAGCAGCTCCCCTCCATGGCCTCTGCATTAGCTCCCCTCTCCTGCCATGTTTGAGTTCCTGGCATGATGTCCCTCTGTGATGGACTGTTACTTAGAAGTGTAATCTGAAATAAACCCTTTCCTCCGCAAGTTGCATTCGTCGTGGTCTTTCATCATACCAACAGTAAACCCACACTAGGACACCAGTTTGAGTCAACTTGACAGGACTTAGAATCACCATGGATACAGATCTCTGACCAGGCATGTGAAGATAACAGCCAGAAAAGCTTAACTGAGGAGGGACAATGCACCCTAAGTTGGATGGCATCATCCCATAGTTTGGAGATGTAGACTAAACAAAGAGCAGAAGGTTAGCTGAACACTGGCGGTCATCCCGCTGCTTCCTGGACGTGGGGGTGCAATGTGATCGGCTGCCTCAGGCTCCCATTGCCAGGACTTCCTGCCAGGATGGGCCGTATCCTCAAACTGGGAACCAAAATAAACCCTCCCTTCCTTATGTTGCTTTTGTCAGATATTTTGTAATAGCAACTAGAAGAGTAATCAACATACCCAGTTGTGTAGCCTGGGCTGGCCCCAAAGTCACACCCCTCAGGCCGGCATCAGCCTCCTGAGTACAGGGACCCCAGTTTTCCAGTTTTGTTGACCCGTTTTCTGACTGTGCCTCGCTGACTCCAGCCTGTGGAACCCAGAACCTGTATTTCCTGGTACCCACCCCACCTCATCTGGAACACTCAGAAGGTGGTACGCAGTCTGTTCCAGAAAAGGAGCCTGGACTCTGGTGAAGGTGGGGTTTGATGATAACCACGCTGCCTTCGTGGTTCCTCTGCCCCTGGGCTGAGGCTGCTGTGCTCCATCTTAGTGGTTTTCTTTACCTTCCTGCCTTTCTGAGCCGTTGCCAAAGTGAAGAGCAATCCTCTTGTCCTAGCCATTTTAACTTGGTTGCCATCACTCTCTGCCTTCAGTCCTCTCTTTAAAACCCAATCACCAGCCAGGTGTTGTGGCACATGCCTGTAGTCCCAACACTTGATAGTCTGAGGCAGGGCCTCAGTCAAGCACGGCATTAGGATTCACAACAAAACACTGCCTTCTCTTAAAAGGCATACAGATGGTGCAGGCCTTTAATCCCAGCACTTGGGAGGCAGAGGCAGGCAGATGGTCTACAAAGCAAGTTCCAAGACAGCCAGGCTCTTACACAGAGAAACCCTGTCTTGAAAAACCAAAAGCAACAATAAAAAAGCATACAGATAACATAAAACCACACACACGCACCTACGCACGCACACACAGTCCCAAAGTAGACTTTTCTGAGCAAGTATGATGAGGTTAAACACGCAATATCTGAGCTGGGGAGATGTTTGCTGGGGAAGCCGCACTGGCCATATTGGAAGGAGCTGAGAATTGAAAGTCTGCCAGAATCTACCTCACCAGGGCAGGCTAAGCCATGCTGAGGATGTGAGTTTCAACTGGGAAGCTCTGAAGAGAAAGTGGGAAGGTTGAAGTAGGAGAAGGAACTGAACAGGCAAGAGTAATGTGTGGGTGCCAGCAGAAACAGGCTCAGGAAGAAAAGGAAAGAATTGAAGAACAGGATCTCAAGGCTTCGGAGTTCCTTATTTCTGAAAGGTAAGGCTCAGGATGAGGCATCACAACCCACATGCCCTGGAGGGCACTTGGCACACAGAAGAAGGATGAGGCTCAGCATCCAAAGTAGCTACATGAAAACATGTCCGGTAATTCTTGCATTGAGAATTTGTGAGGATAAGATTGTATATACATATATTGTTTTTTCAATTTTTCCTTCATGTTATTTTACATGTATGGATGTTTTGTCTGCAAGTTCCACATATGTGCCTAGTGCCCACAGAAGCCAGAAGAGGGTGTTAGATTCCCCTGGGACTGGAGTTACAGACGATTGTGAGGCACCATGTGGGTGCTGGGAATTGAATCTGGGATTCCTGGAAGAGCAGCCAGTGCTTTCCACTCCTGAGCCATTTCTCTCGCCCCCATATTTTTATTTTTTATTTATGTGTATATGTGCCTCTTTGTGTATGCCATCTGTGTGTGGGTACAGACAGATGCTGGGCACCAAGCTGTGGTCTTCTGGAACAGCAGCCTGTGCTGTTAACCACTGAGTCATCTCTCCAGCACCTGAATTTGCACAATGTTGAGTGTCTCTAAAATTGGATATACATGTTTATGGGTAATTTAATCTTATAGCAGTATCCACCATGAAAATCTGACCTTGCTTCAGTTACCCTTTGTGTTTGTAGATAGTCTAGTATCCCCAAAGGGCAATCTTTGGTGCAAGGAAACACAAAGTATGCAAGTACTCCTCATAACTTGGTCATAATCATATTATGCTGATGTTTGCAACGACAAAGTTATAAATGATCTGTCGTCATTGCATACTGAAAGTGCACTGAGTGAACACATGATGTATTTGTGTCATACAGAAGTTCCAGACAGGAAGTAATTTTAAAAAAACCCAGAGTGGCTCCAGAAAACACCTGTGTTTCACCGCCCCCACTGACTCAGGCCCCCACTGACTCAGGCTCTATGATGGCCAGATCCCATTCTCAATGTTAAGACATTCACAGTGGTGTTACCACAGTGGGGTATGAGGCATGAACTCCAATGCCTGTTACCTGTTGGCTGGGAGCTTAGAGTGAGACTGGCCCTTTTGAAGTACATCTCATTCCTGGAAGTGTGTTTGGGGGAAACCTAAGAGAAGTGAGAATTCTGTTGTCTAGGTGGAAGTCCAGAAAACAGAGCCAGAATGACACTGCATGCCCATGGGCAGACACAGTCAGAGGCAAAGATGGAGCCAAAAGACCAAGACACAGGGAGCAGCATAAAGCAGAGGTGGGTTGGAGCAATGGGGTAGATAGAGCAGCCTTTCCCTGGCTTCATGGAGAAAGCAGACAGAGCTAGTCACCAGGGTCACCTAGACCTGTCTGGCTTTAGGGTCTCAGTTCTCAGTCACCACTTGGGAGACCTGGAGTACAGTGCTGGAACTCTGAGACTCAATATCTTCATTTCTATTCTTTCTCTTGCTCATTCCTTCCTCCTCCTCCCCTCCTTCCCTTCCTTCTGTAGCCCTGCATAATCTTGAATCACTATGTAGCCCAGGCTGGCCTTTAGCTCATGGCAATCCTCCTGCGTTAGGTAGCTTCCTGAGTGCTGGAATTATGGGCACGAGCCATCACATAACACTGGATGTCTTCAGTCTGCAAGGAAAATGGGTACAGCTAAGCAAATAGACAAATTATTAAAAACAGAAGTGAGTCTAATTTAAACAGGAATTAAAGTTTCACAGCATACAATTTAGCCATGTTTTACTGAAGTTCTATCTTTAAAAATGAAACAAAAACATAAAGATTATCTTACAGTCAACAAAGCATGGGTTCCGATGACAACTCTGGGCTGGTTTTTAGAAGAAATAATGACTCACATTTGTGGCAAAGTACTTGGCCTGTGTTTGACAGCACAATCCATACTGGAGGGGTTTGTCAGCTTCCTAAGGCCTCGCCTCACATTTGACAAGAAAAGATAACTTTCTATTTGTGGCATCCAGTTATTAAAATATTCCAAACAAGAACAGATAGGGAATGAACAATTGTTTTCTACTCTGATTTAATTTTGACCTTATGTAACACACACACACACACACACACACACACACACACACTGCTATGCAGGAAATATGGGGAACAAGGTCATTACTTCTCTCTCTCTGCAAAGGCTTTAGAAATTCAGGGTAAAATGGAACAAAAACTTCTTGAGGGAGTTGAAGACTAATTAGTATAACTATAATTTTCATCATTTACCAGACTCAGAAAAGAACTCACTAAAGAGGTGCAATGTGTAAAAGTTTGAGAGATATTAAAAATAATTTGATATGCAAATTAGAATAGAAAGTAAATTAATACAAGACTTTGGACTCACCAACATAGGATAGATAATAAAATATTTTTTCTGAATTTGTCAAATGCAAATGGACTAGACAAATAACATAGTATTTCTTATGTTAGTTGTAGTCTTCTTTTTGTATTAGACAAAAAAGGGGGGAATTGTATTATTCATGATTTATTAAAGCTTGACTGAGGATTCAGAAAAGCAAAGTCAGCCTCTAACTATAGAGATCAGGCAGTAGTGATACACAACTTTAATCCCAGGACTCAAGAGACAGAAGCATATGAATCTCTCTGAGTTCAAGGCCACCCAGGGCGACACATGATTGCATCAGTGTAAAAGAGTAACAGAGCTCATGCCTTTAATCCCAGCACTAGAGAGGTATAAAAGATAGGAGCAAGGTTTTCAGTATTGAGTCTCAGGATTCTCTAGCCACACTGAGGAAAGCATAGCAGTCTGGAATTTCAGTCTGTGGTTTGGTGGAGACAGGATCACCTCTAAGTCTGAGGTAGAGTAAGAGCTAATGGCTGGCTTCTTTGCTTTTCTGATGTTCAGCATGAAGCTTGAACCCCAATGTCAGTTTCTGGATCTTTAATTTTTCATGCAACAACTTCTCAAGGTAGAACCAGCTGAGAAAGACAAAGGTGGCCCCTGGGGGAAGAAATGGAAAAGGATTGCTGATATGCTACAACTGTGCTTGACCATGGCCACAGAGGACTGATGGAACAGACAGACACCTTTGCAGACTGCACAGCCTCATAGAGCATGCGGGTTTGGTGAAAGGTGGACTTGGGGAAAGTCTACAGGGACAAAGTGAGATGCCCAGCCTGTCTGCAATGGTTCCCCCAGCCTGGGTGAACCGTGAGGAAATGGGAAGCATGGCTTGGAGAACCTTGGCTTGGGGTGTGCAGCTTGCAGCTCCTTTCAGAATCGTCCTCCTCCCTCCTAGATGCTATCTTGTTCTGTCATTTACCTTTCTATGACTGATGGTTTTAGATCGCTTGTATCCCATGCCTTTGTCTCATCTCAAAAAGATGCATATGAGTGCATATTACAGATGAGATGTCATTCAGAAACTGAAAACACACCCACAGCTTCTGTTTTCCTCAGACTGCTTTATACTGTAGTTACTCACTGCAGCATTTAACAATAGCATTATTTCCTGTTTCCTCTTGTGGATACAGAAGCTTCAGGGACAGCCCATGCTTTCAATGAACAAAAACACCACAAATTAAAATGAGCAATGTTTGTTTTCTACAAGGAATGTCCACCAGCAATGAGATATGGAAGCTTTGGGAACAGAATTTACTCACTGACATCAAGCGCCTACTACACAGTATATGTTCAATAAATGTTCACTGGATGAAGAAAATTAACCTTCCGGCCAGGTGTCAATTCTCCAATAACAGAGATGTTCACAATGCTGAAAAGGATTGTGGGTGCTTCCAGGCAGGCTTCCACATACACAGGGCTTTCTAGAAGCAAACCCTCCACCTCAACAGATTAGAAATTGCATGGAAGACATTCCATTGATCAAGCAATGATCAAGGCTGCTATTTTACTCCTGTTTACCATAGATGTGGAAAAAGTGGCTCTTAGAACTGCTATTCTCATTTCCTGCCTCAAAGCATCCATGCAGCCCTGTCTCAAGAGGCCAAATGGCCTATCATTGCTCTCCTTATCCCTTCACTCTCATCCAGAGTTATATTTTTGTTTCCCAAGACATAGAAAAAAGGCAGAAAGGGTAAGTGGTGTTCTCTTATTGCCTTTCCTTTAGAATATATTTAAAGTTGAGCCTGTAGGTAGGGTTTTACATTTTACAAGATGAGGAATGATGAATGACAAGGTTTAGGCTGAATGGGACTGAAATCTCATAAGTTGAAATGAGCAGTGTTTGCTTTCATAAGGAGTATCCACAGACAAGAAAATGTGGAATGTGATATAGGGTCATGGGACTGGTAGCAGAGAGGCATGGGCTAAAGAAACAGTTGTGGTTGAGTGACTGTGTGTCATTGTGGATTACATCCAAGGTCTGGTGCATGCTAGGCAAGTGCTCTAACCACTGAGATACACACTCCCAGTCTCTCAAGGAACTATTTGTGAGAAAGGCATACGAAGCAAAATGGATTCACATAGGCTGAATGTGTAGAGGGCCTTGTATGTGCCACACTGTATTTTTAAATACATCATGACATCCTTCTCAATGTCATATTCAATAACACCTCCCCAAATGGTATTCTATCTATAGCATACTAGGAACAAGAAGAAAAATGAACTACATATTCCATTTTAAAGAATGCATTCCTTCTCTTAGTCTGTTTTTGCCCTGGGTTATTCAGGGAAGAGCAATATCCAGGCCTCTTTTTCTAAGACAGAGGCAAGTTCTGTGAAGACCAGATTTGAGTTGGGCCTATCCAGACCACATCTCCCACTCCTTGGCAGAAAGTCAATGGCAACTTGGGGTTGCCCTCCTAGAAGACATATTTTAAGTGTAGTATCTCACTGCCCTTATAGGAAGAACAACTCATTTGTTCCATGGAGTATTGGGGTGTCCTCTTCCCATGATTAAGCATGGGAAACACACAAACATCTCTGAGCGTGGCTTTTAGGTATCTTTCTGGCTGGCTTCATCTTTCCCAGAGTTCCTCCCTGCCCCCTATTCTCCATTTCTATTACCATAATGTAATATGTTGCTACTCTCATTTCCTGCCTCAAAGCATCCATGCAGCCCTGTCTCAAGAGGCCAAATGGCCTATCATTGCTCTCCTTATCCCTTCACTCTCATCCAGAGTTATATTTTTGTTTCCCAAGACATAAAAAAGGCAGAAAGGGTAAATGGTGTAAAATAGCAGCCTTGATCATTGCTTGATCAATGGAATGTCTTCCATGCAATTTCTAATCCGTTGAGGTGGAGGGTTTGCTTCTAGTGAACATAGTCCACTCTCTGAGTCCTTGAGGCCATTCTATTCTTGGGCACAAATGCCCTAAACTTTTATATGTACACAGGCCTAGACAGATTATTGGGAGAACTAGAGGTATCAGTAAGCTGAAAATCTACATATCAGGTGTCAAGTATTTTAGAGTGATGAATCTTGCTAACAGACTTCAATAAAATGTGCTCTATCCTTTGGTCTTATCGAACATCCCCTCAAAGCAACAGATGAAAGAAATATGCAGCTGGGCAGCAGTGGTGCACACCTTTAATCCCAGCACTCAGTAGGCAGAGGCAGGCAGAATTCTGTGAGTACAAGGCCAGCCTGGTCTACAGAGCTAGTCCCAGGACAGGTTCCAAAATGATACTTATTATTCACTCTGTAAAAATACACATATTTTTCAAAAATATTTCTTTGTTTGGTTTGGTTTTTTGAGACAGGGTCTCTCTGTGTAACCCTGACTGTCCTGGAACTCTGTAGACCAGGCTGGCCTTGAACTCACAGAGAACTGTGTGCCACCACTGCCCAGCCAAAAATGTTATAAAGGCAAAAATATTCACAACTTTAGTGTCCTTTTACTGCCAAGTAAAGAATTAATGACCTGTTTTGTAAAGACTTAAATATGAACAAAGCTGAGCAAAATGCAAATTGTTTAATGTTAAAAGCACTGTTAAGCTCTGGTACAAAGTAGCTCTGGTCTCTCCATAGACACTGGGGCAGCCCAGAAACACACAGCACCAGCAGGCAAATGCACCCTGGCCACTGCACCCTGGAAACAATTACTTATTACGCATGCTTTCAGAACAACTCAACTATTTCACCTGCCTTACTTGCCCTTAAATATTTCTATCACACAGTCTTCCCCACACCCAGAAACAGTCACCCACAGATGCTGTGCTGCTTAGAGATGGGTATCTCTGGTTTGAGGCTATAGACTGAAAGCATAGCCCGGGCCTCAGCTGTGTTAGCTGCATAGTAAAGGGACAAGGCTGAGCCTTGATCCTAAAGGCAGAGAGGCCACGTTCTTGTGTGTGTGTGTGTGTGTGTGTGTGTGTGTGTGTGTGTGTGTGTGTGTGGTATAGGTGTCTTTGAGTGTGTATGTGGTATGTGTGATATATGTACATATACACATATACACAAGTAAGTACATGTACCTGTCAGGACACAGAAGCCAGAGGAGGACATCAAGTGTTCTATCACTCTGCTTTATTTCTTTGAAGCAGAGTCTCTCACTATTCCTGGATCTGGGGTGGCAGCCTCCTGTCTCTGACCTCTACGTATGCACACTCTCAGCCATACCTGGCTTTTTATGTGTGTGTTGAGATCCAAACTCAGGTCCTTCTGTTTGTACAGCAAGTTGTCGCAATCACTGAACATCTCTCCAACCTCATCTTCAGTTTCATTTTCTTTCACATTAGATTTACCTTTTGCTGGACTGTGATATATGGGATTCTGAAGTCAGTCAATACCCAGGGTGGTCCTGGATTCATGAAGAATTCCTTTGATTATTGATGAGTCATAGCATGTGGAGGCCTCTGCTATTGCCCCTGGGACAAAAGTCTGTAGGATAGGGCTTAGTACTCACTGGACATTGAAATTTCCTCCGTACATGGATGCTGTGGCTGCCCAGCAGGTTCCTGCAGGGGTGGGGACTGAGCTTACAAAGGAGACATTCTTGTACCTCATTCTTGGGTGTATTTCAAAGGTCTCTTTTGTTTCTTACTATTCCCACTGTCCCATTTATTATTCCTTAGAAGGAATCATAGGGGAAGACTTCCCATAGGGGAAGACTGTGGCTCACAGTCAGGAGGCACAGGACCAAGGGCTAGATATATGCCTCATTTATGCAGGTAGATGCCACGTGGCTGATAGTGTAACAGCAGCTCCAGGTGTCACGGTGAAATTCTGGAAAGGTCCTCTTTGTGCTAACTTTTGAGATAACTTTCACTATCTCTCTTAAACAAACAAACAAACAAATGTCCTTGCCCATTTATTCCTTGCAGTGCTGGGATCAAACCCAGCAAGTGCACATGTGAGCCAAGTGCAAGTAGATTCTGGAAATGCTCTGAGACCTCTGGTTGGCAGGTCCTCAAGATGCATTTCCTTGCATTGTCTCTGCAGGGGTCAGCGATGACATGGTAAGAATATGGGAAAGGGTTGGTTGGTCTCTTGATGCCAGTCATGCTAGGTTCAAATAAAAACTTCAGAGTGAGACTCTGATTGGCTGTGCAGACAATAGTATGTAAGCAAATCATTTCAAAGCACAGCCATAAATATGTTTTCAAAACAAATACATTCATAGCTAAAAATAGGCTGTTTGTAATGTTAAAGTCCATAAGAAGGAAGTAAACCTTAAGTCCTGGAGAATTCTCTCAAGGAAGCTGAGATAAACAATAGAAATCACATGAGTGGGTTATGCTTGCCCAAAGATGGTATATAAGTCCCACCCCCCAGCAGAAGAAGGCATCAGACCATCCTCTCTTCTCCCAAGTTGCGTCTCTGTTCATTTGATCCGAGTCCTCTCTACTGACACCATGGGTTGCTGTGGCTGTGGTGGTTGTGGCTGTGGCGGCTGTGGCGGCTGTGGTGGCTGTGGTGGCTGCGGAAGTTGTGGTAGCTGTGGTGGCTGTGGCGGCTGTGGCGGCTGTGGCGGCTGTGGCGGCTGTGGTGGCTGCAACAGCTGTACAACCTGCAGGTGCTACCGGGTTGGTTGCTGTGGTCGCTGCTGTGGTTGCTGTGGCTGCTGTGGCTGCTGCAAGCCTGTGATGATCTACTGCTGCCGCCGCTCCTGCTGCCGTTCCTGTGGCTGTGGCTGTGGCTGTGGCTGTGGGAAGGGCTGCTGTCAGCAAAAGTGTGGCTGTAAGAAGCAATGTTGCTGTTAGGATGGCTGCTGGCCTCTGGGCAGGTGATGGTAGGATCCACGCTCATACACTTATATGCTACATAAAACATAATACATACATTAGACAGTATGTACCGCAATCCCTCCCACTTTACCTACATATCAAGCTGTGGGGTTGAATAGAAACATGCCTGATTAGAAAGAATACTAAAAAAAGTCTGTGCTCTGTTGGAGGCACCTAAGCATGGGTAAATAAGTCAGCCTCCCTGGATTTCGCTCATTTATCTATGAAAAAAATAAAGTTGAACACGGCCTCTCTGAAGACTTCTTCAACTTTAATAGCAGATCCATCTATTGAGTTCTTAAAACTGAACTCACGGCCCTTCTGCCTTTACACTTTGAAGATTTATTTCCCTTTTATACCTGATAACATCGAATATATAACTTGAATACTGGGAACATTACTTTAAAAATTCACTGCCAATCATAATCTGCATTGTCATGAAAACAGGACAAGGCTCATGAAGGTCCAGAAAAGTCATATTAATGATCTCAGCTGAATGAATGCCTTCTAAGCCAGGTAGTGGTTTAGCATTCAGGAGGCGGAGGCCGGTGGCTTTCTGAGTTCGAGGCCAGCCTGGTCTATAAAGTGAATTCCAGGACAGCTAGGACTATTGCATAAAGAAAGCTTGTCTTAAAAAGACTATGATTATTAATAATGTAAAAGAGAAAAAAAGAATGTATTCTGTGATTTTGAAATGTTTACCTTTGAAGAAATACCTGTACTTACACATCTGCTTACATTGGTTGTATAGTGCATGTGTCTTAGTTTAACATGTTCTCTTCTTCCCCCAATATAATTTATTAATAAAACAATAAAAATATTGTGTTTCACTGTTCTTGGTTTGATTTTTCTCACTGACTGTTGCAACTGATGTTTTAGCAACACAGGTTTAAACTCCAGAAAGGTTATAGGATACGCACAGGTTATCCGGGAGGTGGCGGTGCATATCTTTAATTCCAGGACCATGGGAGGCAGAAGCAAGTGGATCTGTGAGTTTGATGTCGGCCTGGTCTACAAAGTGAGTTCCAGGACAGCCAAGGCTACACACAGAGAAACTCTATCCCAAAATTAACACCACCCCAAAAAAGAGATAGACAAGTGTTGACATTGAATATAATAGGAAATGCAAGCTACTGAAATAAAGAAACTAAAACAATGTACAGTGAGTCAATAGAAGTGATGGGAGATGTCATTCTGTAAATATGTTTCTCTTATTGGTTAATGAATAAAGCACTGTTGGCCAATAGGAAAGCAAGATAGGCGGGACTAGGAGACTAGGAAGGGAGAGGAAGAAGAAGAGGAGGAGATTCAACATGGAGGATGGAGAGAGTAGAATGCCGGCCCCTCTCTCCGGTAAGACCATGTGGCAATACTTAGGTCAATAGAAATGGGTTACTATTTAAGACAGAGCTAGCTAATAAGAAATACTAGTAACAGGCTAACAGCTTTATATCAAAAACAGCATCTCTGCGTGTTATTTGGGGCTGGTGCTGCTGAGGAACCAGGCGGCAGAAAAACCTACTCATAGAAGTTTGTCTGGTTGATGTCAATAATCCTGGGTAGCTTTAGGTGGGCAGAAAGGAATATGGGCGAAGGGACCTGCTCTCCATTTAGTTATTTGGCATCAACATGGTCAATGTATGACCTCTAAGATAGTTTAGTTGTTCCCAGTCTATGGTGGATAACAACATAGGCAAAGCCTAGTGCTTACAAAGCAATTTGGCTTGAAAGTGACATGGTTTTCTTTCCCCCTCTTCCAATTGGTTTGAAGTAGTCATATGGTCTTATGTGGTGCTGTCCAATAATACAAAAGGAAAATACATATATTCATATATATCCATAAAATTCACAAAAATCAGTGGTTATTTATGTGCACCATATATAACTCAAACTCTATTAAGACTCTTATTGGTTTCAAGAGACATGCTAAGACAACTTTGGTGAATGTTTACTACCTATTCATCTCCCTTGAATTCTTGCTCGAGTAGTTCAACAGGTCAGGCAGCAGGTTGCATTGTTAAGACCTAGCTTGTGATCATGTGAACTCTTTACATGGGGTGGAGCTTTGGAGACAGGATAGAAAAGACAGTAGGGGCTGGAGAGAGTCCTGACTTGTTTGAAAAATATTACCTGTCATTCTAGACTCACAAGCATAAACATGGTTCAAATTGTTTCCAAAGGATCTGATGGTATACTTCATGAGATAGCTATGGTGAGTATGGTGTTTTTCTGGTTGTCCTTTCTGTACACCAAAGGCATCCTCTGCATCTGGAATCTGGATATGCAATGATTACATGGACAGCTGAGAGATACGGGAAGCAGCACAAGTCAAAGGCCATCTTCTTGCTCCTGTCTATTGCTGTTGAAAAGGAGCACAGGACACTGAGTCTCCTGCGTTTCGTGAATACTTCTGTGTTTCATGGTTCCAACAACAGTTTCATAGACCCCAAGATGCAGGTGAAATGACAATAGTCAGTGTTTCACGGTTCAGCTACCAGCATGGAGTGTGTGGCAGTCTGCTGATGAAAGCAGAGCCAGCGGTCTCCCAACCTGCACCTAAATCAGTGTTTGAACCTGACTGTTCCTGGGGCAGCGCCTTGAATTCCCTGTCCTTCTGAAGGCTGTAGGGGCAGAAGCTCCCTGCCGCTAGTTCAGCTGTCATGTTCTGGAAAGGCTTTCTGCAGACAAGCAAAGCCCCCAGCCTTTCCTCTGGCCTTTCTAGCAATTTTGCAGACAGAACCTCCCAACAGCATCTCTCCTCACTTAACACAGCCAGAAGAATTTTGACTTCTTTCTTCTCTCCTTCCTTCCTTCTTTCTTATTTTTATGAGTGGCTGGCATGGTTACAAGAATGCTTTTCTTATCACTTTTGGGTCAAATTTTATCATTTTCAAAGCCTTCCGGAACACTGGTTCCCAGCCCAGTTGAATAAACTTTCTTCTGAGCATCTTCACTCCTGCTGGTTTTGGTATGCCATGAGCCAAACAATTAGTATTAGTGTACTTTCCAATAGTTGGACTTAGTAGCTTTTGGTTTTAGCTCTTTTGGTTGCAGAAAAGTAGAAACTCACTTTTTTAAAAAGAGTACAAAAGGATAATTTATCACAGGACAGGTATTTGTCAGGTAGAAACCAAGATGTAGAAAGCCACTGATCAGTCACCTCCTCTCCAAGCATATGAATGTCACCCACCTCCTCCCCGTGAATCCAGTGGCCTCCACCACTGTAGTCCATCATCATCTCTAATAGCATCAGTGGCATCTGTGTTCTGGAAATAGAAGGAGGGTGTTATAGATAGAGCTGGCTGACGTTTGTGTGCTTCTTCTGGATGTACTCATTTGAATTTTACCGCCCACTCACCCTCAGGTGCCTAATGACTCACCCACCTTCCAGTGAGTGAACAGAAATGGAACAGGCCAGTTTAGGTAATAAGGAGAGCAGGGGTCATTGCTGCATCTTAAAACATGGCCTCTGTACATGTGGGATCCTGGATTCAGCCGCTGTCGCTCATCTGGCACTCTTGGGGACCCAACATCAGTGCAGCCTCCTGAGGGGGTGGCTATGGTGGCCGCTCAGTATGAACAAGCACTTTCGCACTTGAAGCTTCTCCCAACTGATTATGTCTTTCCATGAGGAAGTCCCAAACTAGTAGGAAAGAGAATGGAGCCACATTGTAGAAAGAGAAACTGTGGTACGTGGTTCAAGGTTTGGATAAAGCCAGACACCGTCATCTCTATGCCCATTGCTTTTATCATGGTTTCCATATTTGATCACCTTCCTTCTGATGGCATTAGCCAAACTTTCCAGATGTCAGAGGCAGGCTCTGTACAAATTACCTATGTTACAATTCAGCATCGAAAATGCTGTCTGTGAGCAAATGGCCAGAAATGGAATACTAATGTTTAGAATAATCAGGAATACCTACAGATAAGAAATATTTTCTTAATCTTATACATGTTCATAGTCTTACGAAACAACTCCCAAAATAAGGGTACTTCACACAGAATAATACTATCAACATATGAAAAACAGTTTATCCTAATTGGACATCCTCGTCTTTTTTACATCTTATAAGTAAAGGAATATTTCAGAGGAGTTATGTCAAGTCCAGTTTTGTCAGTTTTTACTCACCTATATTCATGTGTGAACTCACTGCACAGCAACTGCCTGTTTTCCTTCATCTTATCATAATATAAAATGATTATTGGTTCCCATCATAATCCTTGTAATAACGCCTGGACCTACTGGACTCTGAACTGCTTTCGGCAACTCATTTTTCATACTTGCTAAATATTAACCAGCACATTGGAATAAAAGGCCAGGCAGCTGCACAAACCCAGGCACTTTGAGAACGTTTCTAACTGAACCAGGACAACCATGACGTGCTGTGAGGGATGGACATCCTGCAATGGCTTCAGCCTGCTGATTCTGGTCATTCTAGCAGTGATTATTAACTGTATTCCTCTGGGTATCAGCTTAGTGGAGGCAGACTCAGTGTCTCAAAACCCCATCTCTTGCTATGAGTGGTGGTTCCCAGGAATCATAGGAGCAGGAGCGATGGTGAGTAATACCTACTTGACTTGACTGGGAGATGGGTGCAGTGGTTTTTACTGATGTCTTTAAGTGTGATTTTCAGCCTTGAAGGCAACTATGTCTTCATAGGATACAATTAGGAATGTAGGTTATCATTGACTTATACTGCTTTATTTTGAAGAATTATAATCTACATGAAGAAAACTGCTGTGGTCCATCCCAGGGACCTTAAGGCAAACAAAAAGAAGTTGATAGAAGGTGGTTAGGTCATTACCTACCACATTTCTTCAAGGGTAGGATGACACTTCTGGATTTTCTTATTTAATATTAAAGATCTTTTTCTTTTCAATGTTTTTCTTTTCTTTCTTTACTTCTTCCTTTTCTCCCTTTTTTATGGTACTGGGGATGGAACTCGGGGCTCTACACATTCTAAGTCACTGAGTTGCACTCCCAGCCCTATGGAGCATTTTTAAATCCTTCTTTACCCCATTCTGATTTCTAGGCATTTCTAGGGGATGCAGCAGTCAGTAGTGGAAGTTGCTCACTGAGAATGAGAAGCATGGACAGTCTTGGGGGTGGCACAGTGAGGCTTAGCCTGCTTCTCAAGTGAGTTGGCCTAAGGCATACAGATCAAAACCCTGGGCCTCTTTTATAAGCTGCTCGTCCATGGTCATGGTGTTTTATCACAGCCATAGAAAAGTAACTAAGACAGCCTTTCTTCCTTGGCTGTCATACAGATCCTAGAATGCCATAGAGGTTTCTAGTTTGATGATGGTGAATGGACCTTCTTTGTTGAAATCTGATGCAGAGTGGTACAACACAGAACTCGTGAGTGTTCTTCACAGTAAGACATCAGAGCAGTGCTGAGTCAGATTTACATGCTCTCCAAGGAATTCTGATGCAGCCAGTCTGGGTAGAACCCACTTGTAGGATTCAATCAATTTACAGATCTGGAAGAATCTGAAAGGCAACAGATCTATCTCTGATATATTACCACAACTAAGTTACTTATCCTAGGGCTCTGTTTTGGTATCTGTCTGATGGGCTCAGTGATGCTGAAATGGACAATTCAGCACCTAGGAGCTTGCTTTTGCTTGTTCTATCACTTGTATGGTGCATCAGTGGATGTAGTTAGCACCAGAGAAATGAGCTTGAGAGAGAAAGAGGGAGAGAGAACTATAAACATTGATATTACGAGGGTTTTTGCAGATAATGAAACATAGAAGTAGCTTTTAAAGAAACTCACAACATAAAGGAGTTCTCTACTTGGGTCACTAATTATTGGCAGAAGTATCTTACCCATCCCTCACTTCACTTTTTCTTTTTCCTTCTCTACCCTCACCCCAGGATCTTGTTGTACCCAGCTTTGAATCAGTAGATTTATACATGTGTTTTACAGGCAGCTGCAGGCAGTTGTGACCCTCCTGTTGTGGGTGCTGGGAACCAAGCTTGGATCCTTCCTACGAGCAGAGAGTGCTCTTCATCCCTGAGCCATCTCTTCCACCTATGTATGGGTCACTAATTCTTAGTGAAGATCAGGTTACTGCTACTGGGTTTCTCCTTAAGCTTACGTTAAAAACAGCCTTAGAGCCGAGCATGTTGGCATACACTTGAAATCAAAGGAGGCTGAGGTCAGAGGATTCCAAGTCTGAAAGTCACCTAGTCTATATGACACTGGGTCTCAAAAAAATCCAACCAACCAACCAATAAATCAAACCAACAAACAAAAAAATGCACAACAGCTAACCAATCAAAACAGAACAAGAATCCTAAGCAACAAAACCTCTTAGGCCATGGTATATTGAACTTTATATATAAAACCGTGCCCTTTGAGCCCATCTGGCATTGCAAAGCCACTCAAAAAGCCTTCCCCACAGATCGATGGCTTGCTTTCCTTTTCCAACTGGGGTGATCTAGCCATCTGTTTCAGGTAGACACAGCCACTGGAAAAGCTTTTAGAAAAATCTGAGTTGCCTCTTCAAAGTGTTGTGCCAACTCTCTTCCAGGCTGAACGGCAAAGCATCAGACCTGCCTCTGGTCTTCTAGAAGGCTCTCTCCTAGTTTAGAAGGGCTAGCTTCCTCTTCACCTGGTATAAACAGAGTCAGAACTTAGCCAAGAGCATCTGAGCCATGGCTGCAAAGCTCCCCCAAATGTTGCAGTGGTGATAAGCTGTTTAGAGAAACTCAGCTATCTCTAGGTATGATCTGGCACTGTGAAAAATACAGGAGAAAATATTTTAAAGCTTTGCTACAATTATTAAAGAGTACGGGGTATCTTGTGTGCTCTTATTTTAGAGAAAGCAAAGAGCCAGAGCAGAGACTAGACAGATAAAGAAGGACCAAAACACATCAAGCTTTCATTTGTTGACATCCTACAGGGTGCCAACTACTGGGCCCATTACCATGCAGCCAAGTTTCAACCTGACAATCACCTGGGATACAATTATCACTTTGTACTTTACAGACCAGAAAACAGAAGGCTAAGAATGTGAACAAGGTCACACAATGGGTGCGAAGCCCAATTCTAGATTTATCTAGTGCCAAAGCTAGTTAAATACCATAATCCTCAATCCCTGTCTCAGGCCCACAGAGGTCAAAGATAATATCCATAAAACAAAAGGACCAGGAAGCTGAATCACACCAAGGTCTACACACCTGTGAAATGTTTCAGAGAGTCTGAACTCCTTGGACCACAGCTAAGTCTAGGTGCTTTCCCCAGTAAATATTAACCAGAGACCATTAAAGTATGGAACACATGGAAAAATCTGATGTTCTTCATAGGGAGGCCCTCAGACGGGAAGTGAGCCCACAAGCAGACAGGTGGATGACAGCAGCGCTCTGTGGGCAAGCATGTCTTCATGACCCTTAGCTCTACATAAACAGAGGAACCAAGTCTTCCCAGGGGGAGTATGTCCTTCGTGTGTCTGTCAAAATTATGACTTCTGCAGGAAAGTTTATGAAAGATTCCCTAAGTGTGCTGAGCATATGGTTATAGGCCTTAAGACCTTTGCATGTTGGTTGGTACATTTCACATTAGGATTATGTCAGGAATGGGGGATTTTATAGGAAACTGCATGCAATACAAACTCGGGGGCTTGTTACTGATTATCAAATCATTTATGATTTTAGGACCAACCCATATCAGAGGTGAACCTTTTATCTTTTGGAACTGTATCCAAGTAAAACATCATGTAATTATGTTTAACAATATCTACTAAGGGAGGGGACATCAATATAAATGTCACTCAATCTAGCATTAAAAGCATTTAAAAATGTTCCTTGAAAAATATAAACAGAAAAGCTCCTTTACTACATAAAGTTAATTATAAGCTGGGGCTTAATCGTTCCTTTTATTGACTTTATGCATTATATAAGGATAATTTGTCAAGTGAGTTATTAAAATCTTAGTGGAAAGCAAACGACTGTAAGTCAAACAGATTAGATTACATGTAAAACCTTTACAAAACAGAGATTCTGCATTCATGCTGAGCTATGGCTTTGTATGCTGCTTTCATGTTCAATAGCCTAGAGGATTCCCCAAGCTTACTTCTAGCATTTTTTTTAACTGTCTAAGGCTCTTGTGTGCTTCCTTTATGAAACTACACATTTCTAAAACTGGTGGAAAGCATGGGTTCCTGCCAAGAAAATGAATAGTAATTATTTATACAAACAAGAGAAGCAAGACTGAATTAAAGACCTCAACTCAAACCAACCACACTGAACCCCACAGAAGAAAACGTGGGAAGTAGCCTTGAATGCATTGGCACAGATCACTTCCTAAATATTAACACTAGTAGTACAGACACTGAGAGCAACAGTGAATAAATGGGACCTCCTGGAACGGAGAAGCTCCTGTAAAGCAAAGAACATGGTCAACAAGACAAAACAGCAGCCTACAGAATGGAAAAAGAGCTTTACCAACCCCACTTCTGCCAGAGGGCTGATCTCCAAAATATACAAAGAACTCAAGAAACTAGACATCAAAAGACCAAATAATCCAATAAAAAAAAATGGGGTACAGATCTAAAAAGAGAACTCTCAACAGAGGAATCTCAAAGGGCAATGCACGCTTAAGAAAATGCTCAACACCCTTAATCATCAGAGAAATGCAAATCAAAACAACTCTGAGATACCATCTTACACCTGTCACAATGGCCAAGATCCATTCCAGGGCTTCTAGGTGGAGCTGAACACCCGGCATAGCTAAGAATTCACAAGTAGAAGGACGCAACTGACATTCTGTCCCTCAACACTACAAAACTCCTTGTTAAGAATGTCTGGGCATAACTGATGCCAATTCTTTTTAAAAATAAAAAACTAACTCTTAAGAATGTGATACTATTTACATCTCTTTTGAGTAGTACAGAATGCAATATATACCAGACTTCTGCCTGTATTTATTCCCAGGACTCGGAAGGGAGTTTGAGGCCACCCTGGTCTACACAGTGAGTTCCAGGCTAGCCAAGGCTACACAGCAAGATCTTATGTCAACTAAACAGACAAAAGCCCTGAAGATTTTAAACATCACTGTAAAATAAAATCAGTATGTGTTATGGATACAGGAGTAGAAAAGAGCATTCTCGAGTACAGGCTGGAGGAGACCAGGGGTGTGGAAAGTGAGGCACTTGGGAGTAATGATGAATTAGTCCATGACAAATGGCGGGCAAACAAAATGTCAATTTCCTTCTTCCCAGATTGACTTGTTTAATTTACAGGAAATTAGCTAAGGCTGTAGTAACTGGAGGAGAGGGAGGGAAGAGACAATAGGGGTGAGAAAGGAAGGCAGAGTGGAAGAGAGAGGACAGAAAGGTAAACCTGCCGGGAGTTGATGGCACACACCCTTAATCCCAGCACTTGGGAGGCAGAGGCAAGTGGATCTCTGCGAGTTCGAGGCCAACCTGGTCTACAGAGCTAGTTCCAGGACAGGCTCCAAAGCTACACTGAGAAATGCTGTCTCGAAAGACAAAACAAAGCAAACAAACAAACAAAAAAAGTAAATCTGAGGTGATAGCACCAATTCTTTAAGACTCCTTCTAAAACTGACATCTACTCTACCTAAAATCCAGGAGGCTATATCTGACTCTGAGGAAACAGGAGACAGAGATCATCCAACTGCTACTTCAGCTCTCACCCTTTTAATCTTTATGGTTGAAACTGATGCTAAGGGTCACAACACAACAAAGTTGCCAGACTTCCTCTTTCTTTCTCTGGAGCCCTGAATTCCCCCAGGGGGGCAGTACATGGAAGGTGATGACTGGTTTTCATGTGTTGAGAAGAGCTAGCACTCATCTTTCCTGTAACCTTTCTTTCCAGGTCATCCCAGCAACAGCAATGGCCTTGGCGTCGAGAAAAAGAGCATGCTGCAATAACAGGACAGGGGTGAGTAAGGAGCAGTGGGCTTGGAAGCAGAAGTACATTAACAGCCAATGGCATCAGCACCTGCTGGCCTGAGTCTAGAACAAATGCTATTGGGGCTTGCCAAATAGTCACATAAAGAGCGAGAAGACAGTTTTTCTTTTCTCGTAGAAATGTAGCTTTGAGCCAGGCAGAAGTGGCATGTGCTTTTAATCCCAGCGCTCTGGAGGCAAAGGCAGGGGGGTCTCTGTGAGTTTGGGGCCAGCCTGGTCTACAGAGCTAGTTCCAGTACAGCCAGAGCTATTACACAGAGAAACCCCTCCCCAAAACAAACAAATCAACAAACAAAAGCAACAATAACAAAGAAATTTAGCTTTGGGAACTTGCCTTTTGTCCTGTCCTCAACCTTCAGTTCACCTGAAGAATCAGAAGTTTTTCAAATGATGATTCTTGTCACAACTGGAACTATCAGTTTCATAATACTAAGATATTTGTTTTGAGTAGTCTAGAAAATACTTAGGGCAAATGCATCCTCTGTTTTTTAGTGCAGATGGAAGGGTTAGTTTACCAGGTTAATTGCTCTTAGTTCAGATTAATTATTCTTAAAGGAGACATCAATCATTTTTCAAACATTTGATACCTACCATATTTATTTCCTCAAAACCCTAATGTGGGCAATGGTTAGATCTTAGTTTCTTTTAATTAATAATCAATTAATTTGATGGGTGGTTGTTTTCTTAAGACAGGCTCCCTTCATGCAACCCTGGCTGTCCTGGAACTCACTATGTAGGCTGGGCTGGCTTTGGATTTGTAGAGTTCCACCTGCTCTTTGTCTCCTGAGTGCTGGGATTAAAGGTGTGTGCCATCCTGCCTGGGAGATCTTGTTGTTGACCAAGACACTAATGGTCAGAAAAGGGGGGGGGGTAATTTACTAGAGTAGCACAGCACTGTATTTTCTAATTAAACTCACCAGACTCCCAGTTTTAGCCCTTCTGCTGTTCACACAATGAACAGGATACTGGGGTGGGGGTTGAATTCTCTAAGGCAGGGGTAGACCAATGACAAGCAGCCATAATCAATGCATGGGGCTGGGCTCAGCATCAAGGCTTTAAGTCAATGGTTCCCAATCAGGTGAGAACACACACAGATCTAGGGAGGTTTCACAACTGTGAGTGCCTGAGTTAGACCCTGAGATTCTGTGTGCGTCAGTCTTCAGAAGTACCAGGTGATCGCATGGGGGAAGAGCCATCGACCCAAAGTGGATAATGGCCCATAGAACTTATGTGCTTCAGACACTTTTAAATTATTTTAAGGCATTATGTCCATGCCTGTGGAGGCCAGAAGAGGTGTTGGATCCCCTAGAACTGCAGTTACAGAGGGTTGAGCTAATATGTGGGTGCTGGGAATTGAACCTGGGTCCTTTAGAAGAACATCCATTACTCTTGACTACTGAGCCATTCCTCCAGGCCCAGAATAAAGATTTTTTTTTTCTTAAGAGCCTGCTTCTGGTATTCTCTGTTTATCTAGGAACAATAACCACTTTAATTGTGGTATTCTTAGTCTGTCTTTGTTCCTGTTACTTTGTAAGTATTCCATAAACATTAGTTTTTGGTTTCTACTGCCTGTCACTTTTGTTCCGAAACTACTACATCCTAGTGCAGTTTGACTTGGCCTCACTTCTATATGATACAACTTTTCAAGACATCCTGGTTTACCTCTGATTCTTTGAATTTGAAAAGTACCCAGCATTTGAATTTTTCTCAAATCAAATTTCTATTAAGACCTTTTGCACATACCCTTTCATTAAAAATGATCATCTTTAATCTGGGTGTTGGTGGTTCACACCTTTAATCCCAGCACTTGGGAGGCACAGGCAGGCAGATCTCTGGGAGTTCAAGACCAAGGCCTGATCTACAAAGTGAGTTCCAGGACAGGCTCCAAATCCACAGAGAAACCCTGTCTAGAAAAAAACAAAACAAAACAAAGATCATTTTGTAAATGATCACTTAGGTTCTGTCTGCCAAATTCCACACTTCATCTGTTTGTATGACTCAGATTCATAAAAGGCACAGACTTTCCCTCCATGGTATTTTCAACTGTGGGCAGATGTAGAGCTTCCACCCCTATCCTAAAGGGATATGTGGCATTGTGGAGAAGGATTTTAATTGTCATACTGGCCTGGGTGGATGAAGGGATAGTAGGACATGATGGGTGGAAACCAAGGATGCTGATGCACACCAACCTCCCTTGGACAGGCCGCGATAGCAAGATGCCTGCTTTGATGTGTGGAGCTGAGAGGCTGTGCTCTCTCCACCCTGTTGCTCATTGTATTTCAGGATGCTGGCCATTGGCCACTTACAGCAACAGCCAAATATGGATGGAGGAAATGGGATCCAAGAGCCCAGAAATCAAAGCCTAGTGAGAGTTCATTGAAGTTAGAACTATATACGATAGGAAGGAGGAGCCAGGTTTCAGTGGCCAGAAGGAAAATAAAAGCCCAGGAATATAAAACTTAAGATTTTTTTGAGAGACTTTGGCAAGTGCAACCATCTTTTGGCAATGAATTCAACAGAAGACTTTGATCTCTCTCCTTTTCGTAAATTAATACCTAATCAAACTGCAGTCTCAAGACTCCGCACCAGACATACAAGCTTAAGGATCTGAGTTTAAATTTCTAGGGCTCACATAAAGATCGGATACAGTGGCACATGCATATAACCCAGTGTTAGAGGGGCAGAAATGTAGGTTCCAGAGCTCACTGACTGGCCAGCCTAGAAAAATGGTTGAGCCACAGGTTCAGCGAGAGACCCTGCCTCAAAAGTAAGGTGGAGGATAGTGATAATGGAAGACACCCAACATCAACCTCTGGTTTACACTCCCCCATACACACACATGAACACACATATGTGTGCAGAACACACCCATAGGAACATGTACAAATATCATATATATATATATATATATATATATATATATATATCTACAAATAAGAAAAAAAATCTAAGATCACAAATTGATTGGAGAACTGCAGTAAGTAAATGACTAAGACTTAAGAGCTACTGTATAACTTGAAACAGACACAGGACATATAATGATGTGTGCAAACGTCTCTGCTTTGTTTCCCAGATGTTCCTTTCCTCGCTCTTAAGTGTGATCACAATCATTGGTGCTGTGTATTGCATGTTGGTATCACTCCAGGCTCTCTCGGAAGGTCCTCTCATTTGTAGCTCTCAAGCCAACAGTACTGTCTCTTGTGAATTTTCATTGAAAAACTTAAGGTGAGTAGCATTTTGTCACATTGTCGCACAACGACAGCTAATTATGATGCACTCTATAGGCTTTTCTCTGTTCCTAGGGACTTGGTGATGTAATATAATAGGCAACGTCTCACAAAGAAGTGGAGGGGCTGCCACAACCCAAATGCCCTGGGTTATACTTGTAACCCAGGTGGCTTATACTTGTAAAAATTCATGGTTATGTGTGTATATCTCTTAAAAGTTCTGGGAATATCACTTAATTTAAATATTTTGGAATAGTAATGCACAAGGGAAACATTTACTTTCTACATGACTGAACTTTTTTTTTTTTAATTTAAATTTTATACACGAGTTTTGCCTATATGGAAGTGCATCGCATATGGGCAGTACCCATAGAGGCCAGAAGAGGGCACTGTACCTGGAATTGGAGTTAGGAATTGTTTTGAGCCAGTATTGGGATCTAAATCCAGGTCCTCTGTTAAGAGTGACAAGAACTCCGAGCCCTAATTATGATGATGTGTGTTTGTACTGTAAATACAGTATGTATGGAGGCCACAGGTGATGGCCACAGGTGATGGATCCCCGTAGAATCAGAGTTATTGGCAGTTGGCAGTTGCAAACTGCCTCTGGTGAGTGTTGAGAACTAAACTTGGGTCAGTATATGCTCTAAACAGCTGAGCCATCCCACCAGTCCCTAACTCATCACTAAATTTGTAAACCATAGATGGCTTCATTATTTTGTGTATGGTGCTCATGCACTTGCAATATTTCGTTGGTGTGCATGTGAATAGAAGAGCACATGTGTGCCAATGCATAGGAAGGTCAGGGCTTGACAATGGGTGGCCTCACATTTTCTCCACTTTCGTTACCAAGGCAGGGTCTCTCACTCAACCTGGAGCCTGATTACTCAGCTAGGCAGCTTGCTTCAGGGACTCCCTTGCTTCTGCCTATCCCAGTGCTGGAATTACAGGTGGCCACCCTGTCTTCTTGGTTTTTATGTGGGTGCGGGGGATCTGAACTCTGGTCCTCAGACTTTCACAGCAAGTGTTTTATTCATGGAAGCACCACCCCAGCCCTTTACTTTTGAACCTTAAATAAATAAATAAATAAAACACAAGAAACAACAGCTAGTAGATACATGTAGTCATACTATGTACTTATAGACAGAAATAAAAATATTTACATCATGTAGCAACATATTACACTGGACATCACATATACATGGTCCATTGAGACAATTCTATGGCTGAATTTTAGGCATGATTTGCAAAACCAGGAAGGCCAATCTAATTCAATAGCTACCTTTAATTAGCCATTTAGTTTGGGAAATGCACCAGATTTAACTTTTACAGTTTTATCAAACAAATGTTTTTTTACGAATTACCTACTTTTTAAAAAGTCTCTCAAAATTGTATATCAGTTATTGTGAAATAAACAAAACCCAAAGAAATTCCTTTGCTAGTAAGGACAATTTGAACTCTCAGTAGTCATTTAACCCTCAAGGAATGACAACAGTCTACTGATACAGTGGGTCACAGGCCAAGCTTTGGGGACAGTAGCACTCAGACAGCCCCTCCTAGTCTAGCTGGGGAGGCCAACACAACAGGGCAATCCTGTAGTCTCCGGCAAATCCATAGTTTCATAAGTCATATGTTGCAAATACTGTTATTTTCTCAAGTCTGAAGTCAGTTGTTGGGAATCTAGAAATGGGAATTCCCTAAGAGTACTCCATTTTATTGATAAACATTCTGATAAAAATCATCTTGAGACAGATGTGTTAGGACTAAAAGCATCTCCTTTTATGTTAGGAAAGGTATATAGCATTTTAATCAGACATATTTATAATGTTATGAATAAAAACCATTCATCTGGTCTCTCAGCAGATCTAGGTAAAAAAAAACTTGAGATAGGTGTGTGTGTGTGTGTGTGTGTGTGTGTGTGTGTGTGTGTTGGTTTGTTTACCTACCTTTGGCAAGTAGAAAGGCTGCAAAGACAGGTTCAAACACCTGACACTGTTGATATTTATTTTCATTCCAACATGTCATCTTACGTGGCTCACCTTAAGATCAGGTGTTCTATGGAAAAGGATACAATGTGTGATTAAGTAATGGCTTTAAGATTAAAGCTATGTTTATGTGCTCAGAAAACCAGATCTTAGCTATAACTTCTGTATACAATCTTTAAAATCATAAATCGTGTCTTGCTATACTGGAACTTTTATTTTGTTAATAGGCACATTTAACCCTTCTCCTTCTTTCTCCCCCCCAGTAACTTCCGTCCTGAATCCTTCAATCTGCAGTGGTTCTTTGAAGACAATTGTGTTTCTTCTACTGGTTTAAAAAACTCCACCATCAATGACATACTCAATAACTGGAGAGTACCCAACTCTGACTCTAAAGAAGACAGACACAGGATTTTCCACTTCTCAGTATTTCTGAGTCTCCTGCTGGTTGGAATCCTCGAGCTCCTGTTTGGGATCAGTCAGATACTCATTGGTTTCCTTGGTTGTCTGTGTGGTGTCTCTAGGCGAAGGGGTCAAATTGTGTAGCTTAAAGGCTAATAAACTAGAATATCAGTACTTTGAATAATTTGAAAATTACATCTAAAATAATATGCTTTTATAAGATCAATAATGAGGCATCATCTGGAACACCAGGTCATTTTAGTGCAAAAAGTTGTTTTTGAAATCATCTCTGAAGCAGCTTAAAAAATATCAACCTATCAAGCTGGATCATGGTGGCTCACATCTTTAATCCCAGCACACAGAGACAGAGGCAACTTAATTGCTGAGTTCGAGGCTAGCCTGGTGTACAAAGCAAGTTCCAGGGCAGCCAGGGCTACATAAAGAAACCCTGTGTTGAAAATCAAAATCAAAATCAATAAAACGAACAAATCAGCCTTTCACATAAAAATCATATTGTACATGTAGCACACCTCCTCCTGAAAAAAGTTCATCAGTGGTTGATACTGGGGAGAAGTTAGCAAAGCTTTCTTACTTCTTTGTTTTTCCTGTATATATTGGGAAAAAAAAAACTTTTGTTAGACCTGATAATACTTTGATGGTTATAGAAGTAGGTGCCTTAGTTTTAAGAAATATATATTTACATGTTTATGGAAGAAGGCCATATTTTTAAGTTACTTTACCCCAAACCTGAAATTAACAGAAAAATGCTATATTTAGCTGATAGGCACATGGCGATACATTCTACTCTGTTATCTTCTTGGTTTATGGTAATACCTTGAAAAAAATCAGTCTTTTAAAAGCTTGTTTCTATTCATGCTGATCTTTAAAAGGTAACAAAATTTATTTACTGTATTAAAATGTTATGAAACAGAGGAAACTAAAAACCTACAATTTCCTGAATGTTATCACTCCTGAAATTGAATTCAATTTTTATCTCCATTTTGCTGAGTTTATGAAGGGAGAATTAAGGAGTCCACGATCACCCAAATAAAAGAATAGCAAATATTTATTTAGGGAATACTCACACAGTGTAGGCAGTGTGCTGCCGCAGCCTTCTGCCCTTGGAGCCACAGGATACTGAGATGTAGGTGATGGTCAGGTCTCAGCCCGGCACCCTGAGATAGAGTACTTGTCAGTGACCCCTCCTCTTTCTTATAAAGGGATCATGTCCACATACTGAAGCTATGTCCTAAGACTCTGAAACTATGGACAGAAACAAATTCTTACTTCAGGCATATGATTTTGAATGTGTGTTGGAAAGATGGCTCCTCAGGTAAGCTCTTGCTGTTCCTACAGAGAACTGGTTTGGTTCCCAGTACTCACATTGGTATCTCACAGCAGCCTGAAACTATAGTTCCCAGGGATCAAGTACCCTCCTCTAGACTCCAGGGCAACTGTGCATACACAAATAGAAATAAATCAATCTTAGAAAGTCGTTTTTGAAGAGATCTAGATAGATGGCTCAGCATTAAAGAGTATTTGCTGATTTTGTACAGGACTTGGGCTCAATTCCCAGTATGTACATGATGGCTTTCTACTGTATCTAATCCAAATTCCAGGGGATCCAGTGCCCTATTCTGGCCTTTGTGGGAACAAGACTCACATGCATTTGTTTACATGGCAGGGGAAATGCTCATAAAATAAAAAATAAATCTTAAAAACAAAAACAAAAACCTTGACGGTAACTGAAATATCAATTATAACCAGTAAAATAAATGAGCACATTCAGAACTTGAAAGCCTTTTTCTAGCCTAAATTTCATAAAGACCTTCTAACCAAACCATCCCTGCCCCCACACACCTAGTAACACTTAAGGCTTAGCTTCAGGATATTCTTACTCTCCTGTGTACACAATCACAGGATATTCAGTCTCCTGTGTACATGATTGTAGGATAGTCTTAGTCTCCTGTGTACATTATCATAGGATATTCTTACAGTCTCCTGTGTACATGATCATAGGATATCATAGGATATTCTTACAGTCTCCAGTGTACTGATTACAGGATAGTCTTAGTCTCCTGTGTACACAAGTCAACACTCACTGGGGCCAGGAAGTTCTCCTGAAAAGTGAAGGTCTTTCTGTCTACTACAGAATTTAAAAGACCAGGAACCACTCCTTCTCACCCATTTCATCCATGTTCTCCCACTTCTGCTCCTTAGTAAGACCTTTCCTCCGGATCCTTATCGCCTATACCCTAAGTGGCTTATCTCCGGCTGAGTCCTTTTCACCCTTCAGTACATCACGGCTATTAAGAGCTTGACCCTTACTTTGTCAAACCATGGACTGATGAGCAGGGTTCCTTTTGCTCTCTTGTCTTAGTTTCTTTTCAAGTTGCTGTCATTAACACATCCCTACAAAAGCAATATAAGGAGAAAGGGTTTAAGGCTCTCCACCACAGCGGAAGTCCAGGTGGAGGCAGGAGCTTTGCGATGCAGCTGCTCACATTGCATCTGGTCCTGGGACAGGCAGATGAATGCTTGCTTGTGCTCATCTATTTCTCCTGCTTCACATAATCTAGGAGACCATGCTGGGGCAAGGGGGTGGGGGTGGGGATGGGATGGGGATTGGGGGGTACTGCCAACAAATAAGGAAAGCCTTCTCACAATAATTAACACAGTCACAATCAAGGCAATCCCCCACAGGCATGCCTATGGCCCATCTCCCAGGTGGTTCTAGTTGAGGACACTCACTGTTACAATGCTTCTCTGTAGAATTTAGCACCATTGTTTTTGAGTATGTGTATTTGCCTGGGTGTATGTGTGTGCACTGCTAAAGGAGGCAGTCAGGTCCCCAGGCTAGGATTGCAGATGGCTGTGAACTACCACATAGGAGCTGGGAATTAAACCTGGGTCCTCAGTCAGAGCAGCCAGTATACTTAACCACTGAGCCATCTCTCCAGTCAGTCCTGGGTATGATCCCTACAGTGCTACACCATACTGTTCCACACCAGATCACAAGCTTCATATTTTACTAACTTCTGGTGTGACCAGTGCGTAGCACAGAGGACCTGGTACAGGGGAGTGCCAAGCTGAATATTCTGCTGAATAAATGTTATCTTCAGCACCCAGACATTAGTGAAGACAATGCTTACTAAATGATTTCAGATTGCTAACAGACATGAAATAGAAACGGGTTACTGTACTTGAGTGAACAAATCAGGAACTGAGATGGGTTTTGTCTGTTTCTCATCATCCTGGAAAGGAGTGGTGAGCCCAGGTCTCTGCTCAATCAGAAAAACAGACTTAATGTCTTAAGAAAAAGAAAAAAGAAAAAGAAAAGAAAAGACCTCTCACAGTCACATCATGGATGGACATAGCTGGCAGGCTATTTCTTTGCTCTTTGGTCTTATGGGAACTGATGCTACCAATTGAAAACCTAAAGTCCATAGGCCACCTGAAGTTAGCATCTTTTGAGGGCATTTGAACCTTGATTTGGTATCCAAACTAGCAAATGCTTGTCAGTATTCTTCTGAACATGTACCCTTTCCCACTCAACACTAAAAGCAGTCATTTGTAAACTCCAATGTTTCTTAACTCTCATTCCTATTTCCAAATTCAATCAATCTCATATTAGAACATATTTGTACAGTTTTTGAATCTAAAACTCATTTTTAGCATGTATCTCAAGGTCCTCTTCCTCAGTACAACTTTTTATAATCCTCAGTCTTTTTCTATAATTTTATTTTATACTTTTTCTTATTTTACATATCTATGCCAGTTCCATCTCCCTCCCATCCTCCCATCCCCCTACCCACTCCTGTCCTATCCCCAGAGAGGGTGAGGCCTTCCAGAAGGGATCATCAAAATCTGTCAAGTCTAGCTGGGCATTGGTGGTGCATGCCTTTAGTCCCAGCACTCGGAGGCAGAGGCAGGCACATTTCTGTAA
This sequence comes from Phodopus roborovskii, assembly GCF_943737965.1. Taxonomy (NCBI): domain Eukaryota; kingdom Metazoa; phylum Chordata; class Mammalia; order Rodentia; family Cricetidae; genus Phodopus; species Phodopus roborovskii. Next base: position 27,343,513 of record NW_026126460.1, on the reverse strand, counting down.
GTTCGAGGCCAGTCTGATCTATAGAGCTAGTACCAGGACAGGCTCCAAAGCAACACAGAGAAACCCTGTCTCAAAAAACAAAACAAAACAAACAAACAAACAAAACACCCCAAAACAAAATCTGTCAAGTCATTTGGGGTAGGGTCTAGACCCTCCCTTGTGTCTCTAGGCTAAGGAAGTATCCCTCCATAAGGAGTGTGCTCCCGAAGTTCTTTCATGTACCAGGGATACATCCTGGTTCCATGGTTAGAGTTCCCTTAGACTGACCAGGTCTCCTGAGACCCACATTCAGGGGGTCTGGGGCAGTCTTATGCTGGTTTTTCAGCTATCAATCTGGGGTCCATGAGCTCCTCCTGGATCAAGTCAACTGTTTCTGTGGGTTTCTCTAGCCTTGTCTTGACCCCTGTGCTCATCAATCCTCCCTCTCTAAAACTGGATTCCAGGAGTACATCTATGTGTTTAGATGTGGGTGTTTGCTTCTGCTTCAATCAGCTGCTAGATGAGGGCTCTAGGATGGCATATAAGGTAGTTATCAATCTCATTATCAGGTTAGGATACTTAAGGTAACCTCCCCACTGTTCTTATATTGTTAGTTGGGGTCCTCCTTGTAGGTCTCTGGACATTTCTCTAGTGCCAGGTTTTTCTTCAAACCTATAATGGTTCCCTCTATTATGGTATCTCTTTTCTTGCTCTCCTCTATTACTCCCCTGACTCAATCTTCCTGTTCCTTCATGCACTCCTCTCTTCTTCTGTTCTCCCTTTCTCTTTCTCCTAACTCCCTTTCCGCTCACTGCCCCCTCCTAATTTTCTCAGAGATTTTGTCACTTTCCCCTTCTGTGGGGGACCATGTATGTCCCTCTTAGGGTTCTCCTTGTATCCTAGTTTCTCTGGTGGTGTGAATTGTAGGCTGGTAATCCTTTGCGCTCTGTCTAAAATCCATGAGTGAGTACATACCATGTTCATCTTTTTTGTGACTGGGTTACCTCACTCAGGATGGTTTCTTTTAGTGCCATCCATTTGCCTGCAGATTTCAAGATTCCATTGTTTTTTGGGTTTTGTTTTTTGTTTGTTTGTTTTTCCCACTGAGTAGTACTGCATTGTGTAAATGTACCACATTTTCTTTAGCCTTTCTTCAGTTGAGGGGCATCTAGGTTGTTTCCAGGTTCTAGCTATTACAAATAATGCTGCTATGAACATAGTTGAACAGATGTCTTTGTTGCATGGATGTGGATCTTTTGGGTATATATATGCCTAAAAGTGGAATTGCTGGGTCCTATGGTAGGCTGCTTCCCATTTTCCCAAGGAACCACCATACTGATCTCCAAAATGGCTGTACAAGTTTGCACTCCCACCAGCAGTGGAGAAGTGTTCCCCTCTCTCCACATTCTCTCTAGCACTGGTGTTTCTGATTTTAGCCATTCTGACAGGAGTAAGATGGTAGCTCAGATTTGCCTTGATTGGCATTTCCCTGTTGGCTAAGGATGTTGAGCACTTTCTTAAGTGTCTATCAGCAATTTTGGATTCCCCTATTGGTACCTCCCACTTTCTCTTCTAAGAGGTTCATTGTGGCTGGATTTATGTTGAAGTCTTTGATCCATTTGGACTTAAGTTTTGTGCATGGCAGTAGACATGGATCTATCTGCAGTCTTCTACACACCAGCATCCAGTTATGCCAGCACTGTTTGTTGAAGATGCTTTCCTCCTTCCACTATATAATTTTAGCTGTTTTGTCAAAAATCAGGTGGTCATAGGTGTGTGGGTTAATATCAGGATTTTCGGTTTAATTCTATTGGTTTACCTATCTATCTTTGTGCTAATACTAAGCTTTTTTTCCAGGATTATAGTTCTATAGTAGAGCTTGAAGTTAGGGATGGTGATGCCTCCTGAAGTTCCTTTATTGTACAGGGTTGTTTTGGCTATCCTGGGTCTTTTGTTCTTCCATATAAAGTTGAGTATTATCCTTTCAAGGTCAGAATTGTGCTGGGATTTTGATGGGGATTGCATTGAATCTGTAGATTGCTTTTGGCAAGATTGCTATTTTTATTATGTTGATCCTACCTATCTAAGAGCATGGGAGATCTTTCCATTTTCTGGTATCTTCTTTAATTTCTTTCTCTAAAGATCTAAAGTTCTTGCTATATAGGTCTTTCACTTGTTTGGTTAGTGTTACCCCAAGATATTTTATGTGTTTGTGACTATTGTAAAGGGTGATGTTTCTCTGATTTCTTTCTCAGTACCTTTATCGTCTGATTATAGCAGGGCTACTGATTTTTTAACCACTTTGCTGAAGGTGTTTATCATTTGTAGAAGTTCCTTAAGAGGGTTTTTCAGGTCACTTATGTAAACTATCATATCATCTACAAATAGTGAATGTTTGACTTCTTCCTTCCCAATTTGTATCCCCTTGATCTCCTTTTGTTATCTTATTGCTCTAGCTAGAACTTCAAGTATAATATTGAAGAGATATGGAAAGTGTGGACAGCCTTGTCTTGTTCCTCATTTTAGAGAAATCACAGTAAGTTTCTCTCCATTTAGTTTGATGTTGGCTGTTGGTTTACTATATATTGCTTTTATCATGTTTAGGTATGTTCCTGTTATCCCTGATCTCTCCAAGACCTTTATCATGAAGGGGTGTTTGATTTTTGTCAAAGGCTTTTTCAGCATCTAGTGAGTTGACTATATGATTTTCTTTTTCAGTTTGTTTATATGGTGGATTACATTGACAGGTTTTCGTATGTTGAACCATCTCTGCATCCCTGGGATGAAGCTTACTTGGTCATGGTGGATGATTTCTCTGATGTGTTCTTGGATTTGATTTGCCAGTATTTCTGCATCAATATTCATGAGGTATATTGGTCTGTAGTTCTCTTTCTTAGTTGTGTCTTTGTGTAGCCTGGGTACCAAGGTAATTGTAGCCTCAGAAAGAGTTTGGCAAGGACCCTTCTTCTATTGTGTGGAACAATTTGAGGAGTATTGATATTAGCTCTTCTTTGAATTTCTGGTAAAATTCTGCACTGAATCCCTCTGGCCCTGGGCTCTTTTTGGTTGGTAGACTTTTGGTGACTGCTTCTATTTCATTAGGGGTTATAGGTCTATTTAAATTGCTTATCTGTTCTTGATATAATTTTGGTAAGTGTTATCGATCCAGAAAAGTGTCCATTTCCTTTAAATCTTCGAATTTTGTAGAGTACAGATTTTCAAAGTATGACCTGAAGATTCTCTGGATTTCCTCAGTGGTCATTGTTATGTCCCCCTTTCAATTTCTGATTTTGTTAATTTGCATGTTCTCTTTCTGCTTTTTAGTTTGGATAAAGGTTTGTCTATCTTGTTGATTTTCTCAAAGAACCAACTTTGTTACATTGATTCTTTGTATTGTTTTCTTTGTTTCTACTTCATTGTAATTTGATTATTTCATGGCATCTACTCCGGGGTGAGTTTTGTTGTTTTGTTTTAGAGCTTTCAGTTGTCCTGTTAATTGTCTAATGTGACTATTCTTCAGCTTCTTCATGTGGGCACTTAGTGCTATGAACTTTCCTCTTAGTACTGTTTTCAAAGTGTCCCATAAGTTTGGGTATGTTGTGTCTTCCTTCTCATTGAATTCTAAGAAATCTTTAAGTTTTTTATTTCTTCCTTGACTCAGGACTGGTGCAATTGCGCACTGTTCAGTTTCCATGCATTTTCTTGCAATTTGTGTTGTTGAATTTTAACTTTGAAGCATGGTGGTCTGATAAGATACAGGAGGTTATTTCAATTTTTAAAATATCTGTTAAGGTTTGCTATGTTGCCGAGTATGTGATCTATTTTAAAGAAGGTTCCATGTGGAGTTGAGAAGAACATATATTCTTTTGTTTGGATGGGATTATTCTATAGATGTTTGTTAAACCCAACTGGGTCATAACTTCCGTTAGTTCTTTTGTTTCTTTGTTAAGTTTTTGTCTGGTGGTCCTGTCCAGTGGTGAGAGTTGGGTGTTGAAGTCTCACACTGTAAGTGTGTGAGGTTTTATGTAAGATTTAAGTTTTAGTGATGTTTCTTTTATGAACATGGGTGCCTTTGTATTTGAGGCAAAGAAGATGTTCAGAATTGAGACTTTGTCCTGATGGATTTTTTTTTCCTGTGAGGAATATGAAATGACCTTCTTCATCTCTTTTGACTGATTTTAGTTTAAAATCTAATTTGTTAGATATTAGGGTAGCTTGTTTCTTGGGTCCACTTGATTGGAAGATCTTTTCCCAATCCTTTACTCTGAGGTAGTGTCTGTCTTTGAAGTTGAGATGTGTTTCTTGTACGTAGCAATAGGATAGATTCTGTCTTCGTATCCATTCTGTTAGCCTGTGTCTTTTTAATGGTGAGTTAAGACCATTAATATTGAGGGAAAGGACCATTGATTGTTAATTCTTGTTTGTTTTGGATTTGTTGTTGGTGTTGTTAATTGTGAGTAGATTTATCCTGCTTTTTCATTTGACTTCTGGTAAAGTGGGATTATCTATTGCCTTTGTTTTTGTGAGTGTGGTTAACTTCCTTGGGTTGGAGTTCTCCTTCCAGAACTTTCTGTAGGGCTGGATTTGTGGATATGTATTGTGTAAATCTTGTTTCATCATGGAATATCTTGTTTTCTCTATCTATAGTGATTAAGAGTTTTGCTGGGTATAGTAGTCTGAGCTGGCATCCATGGTCTCTTAGTGTTTGTAGAACATCTATCCAGGACCTTCTGGCTTTCAGAGTTTCCATAGAGAAGTCAGGTGTAATTCTGATAGGTCTGCCTTTATATGCTACTTGGCTTTTTCCTTTCACTGCTTTTAACATTTTTTCTTTATTCTGTATATTTGGTATTTTGATTATTATGTGACAAGGGAACCTTTTTTTTTTTTTGGTTCAGTTTGTTTGGTGTTTGGTAAGCTTCTGTACTTTCATAGGCATGTCCTTTTTCAGGTTGGGGGAATTTTCTTCTGATTTTGTTGAATATATTTTCTGCACCTTAAGCTGGGTATTTTTTTGCCGCCTTCTATTTCTATTATTTTTAGGTTTGGTCTTTTCACCATGCTCCACATTTCCTGGATGTTTTGTGTTAAGGATTTGTTGGATTTATGATTTTCTTTGGTCGATGAATGTAGTGAGATAGTCCTTCTGTGGCACTGACCATGTCTAGGTTGTAAGTTATTTCTCCCTGAATAAACATCTATTCGGGGCCTATTTGTTTATCCTGATCCTTATTTAACCGCGATAGATGAATCTATTTCCTCTAATTTATCTTTAATACCTGAGAGTCTCTCTTCCATCTCCTGTATTCTGTTGGTTATGCTTGCATCTGTAGTTCCTGATTGTTTACCTAGCTTTTCTATTTTCAGCATTCCCTCAGTTAGTATTTTCATTATTGTCTCTTATTTCAGTTTTCAGGTCTTGGACTAATTAATTGTTTCCTTCATCTTTGTTTTTTCTTGGCTTTTCTTGCTTTAAGAGATTTGTTGATTTCTTGCATTTTTTGGCCTGTTTTTTTTCTTCTATTTCTTTAAGGGATTTTCTCATATCCTCTTTGAGGGCCTCTGTGGGTGCCCATAAAGATGGCTGCCCTCCATCTTGGCACAATGACAGAGTTCAAAGCTGTCCTCAGCAAGTCATAAGACCTAAAGGTCAAAGGTATGGCTACAGTAGGATGTTTGGCTGTCTTAGTCTAAATAACAAGAGAACTGAAGCTGAGGTGTGGCTACTTCTGACTTCAAATCTAGGGAACAAGAAGTTGGAGTAAAGGTGTGGTTACTAAACTCTTAGAAAAAGTGAGAAAGAAAAGACTGTTCTGTATACATGATATTGTGTTTCTGTTTTTGGTTAAGGTATCTAGAATGGTGAAAAATAAACTCGTGGCATTTCAGTATTAACTGATTTGCCCTCCTGACCTTTATTCTCTCTGTCCTTCCTTTATCACTATAGCTAGCCTTTCCCTCATCCACAGTCCCCCACCCAGGTACAGTCTTGTGGTGTGCTTGGCTGGTTCTGATTGCTATCCCACAGACTGCTCCCGACAGGCCTCTTATCATTTTCATTAAGTTTTTAAGGTCATTGTCTTCTGCTTCATCTGTGTTGAGATGTTCAGGTCTTGCTGGCGTAGAATACCTAGACTCTGGTCATGTCATATAAGTCTTTCTGTTGTTGGATGTTTTTATACTGTTGTCTTCCCATCTCTTTTTCCAGTGGGTACAGGCGAGGTTTCTCACTCTCCTGGTGGGTATGGGTTCAATACTCTATCCTCTCCTCTCTTGAGGAGGGTAAAGGGGGTGCTCTGTTTTGCCTCTAGGGCCATCTCGGGGATTTGGTGGCAGGATGGGTCTGATAATCCTCAGTCTTTGAAACATTTTCCCCCCTATATTTACACACTTACTTATGTGCTTCTGATGGTGTGGATGTGTGTGTGCCACCTCAGTGCTTGAGGAAGTGAGAAGACAACTTCCAGGACTCAGTTCTCTGCTTCACACTCAAGTCCCAGGGTCCAAAAAAAAAAACCCAGCATCTTTGTTATGTCATCTTGTCAACCCAGAGTCCTCATTATTTAATATGCTGTCTTCTCTCTCACACCACTGCCCTCAATATGTCAATTCTTCAAGTACAGAAAAAGCTTCTAAAATATTTCCAGAAACAGACAAGTGTTGAAATTCTTAAGGTGGTGTGATCATTTCTGCTTTTCTTAACTCTTTGATGCTCATTAGTCCTAACTGTATCCTTCTGCTCCTCCAGTCCCTGGAATCTTTGTTTTCTGCTTATTGAAATGTCCACATGCCTCTGCTCAAGTATCCACAAAATATTTTCTGACTATCCTGACTAGGATTGAATTTGCGCCTCTTAATATACTCCTTTCCCATGCCTCCTACCCCTGAGGGATTGACAACTTTTCCCTAACCATTGTAGGACATTCTAAGAATGTTCCAGTTCTTTGTAATAGTCATCAGGGAAAAGAACAGCTTTTGTACCAGTCTCCCAGGGGTTCCTTTTATTTCCAGCCTTTTTGTGAATCTTTTTCATGCCTGCTCAGCAAAAGAAGTTATACTTTTAATTATCAAAGTCACTCTAATCTAACTACAAGAAGTAACCCTCCTCCTGGATTAACGGGGAAGCAAGAACATCAATGTGAAATCTACCTAAATCTTAGAATTTCCCTTCAACTTCTTGTTCCAAAGATCACTGATGATGTGTAAAGAATATTGCACCTTGCTGAATCCCACCAGCTCATGAGAAGAAATACTCTTTTAAATATTAAAGAAATACTTTTTTTGAATATTAAAGACTCCTAAACCTTGGCTTTACTCATGTCTAATTTTTATGAGATTTAGTGTATTACCAAGCAAATATTACAATGAGAAGGACACAAAGTTTTATAAAGGTTTTTTTGTTTTGTTTTAAAAACCTGAATCTCTTTCATAGATACAATAAATTACCAAGCCTTTACGGTGCCAACAAGGCCAGCACTAGGGTGGAAATCTGAGAAGTCAGGAGGCTCTTGTGACCTGCAGGTCACTAACGCACTATTTGCTCCTGGGACAGGAAGACACCAATAAGATATTCAGCCCATAGCACAATTTGATGAAATAAATCTTTCCATAGACATTGTTTTGGTTGACAGTTTATTAAGTACACTACATTTATACCTTATTTTTTAGTTTATTTTAAAATCATTCACACATGGACTTGGTAGAAACATATTTTATAGAAAACTAAGAAGAAAATCAGAACAATATATTGCACACAGATACTGCTGAATCATTAGAATCATTAGGAGTTTTTACACGTACTCTGTACAGGTGATCAAGAAGAGTTAGGTGGCTTGGTTTTTCTTAAGTGCTGCACCAGACTATGACTTCAGAAGCATTAATATTGTGATGCAGATACAAAAAGCATGTGTCAAAGAAATGGGCTGATCATCTGAGAAACACTGTTTTCTTTTACAGTTTCCTAAACTCACTCTTTATGACTGTCATTTCTTTTTAGAGAATTAGCTGTACAGACTGATGAGGCCCAAAGACAAAACAAAAAACAAACAAAACAAAACAAAAAAAAAAAAAAAAAAGATTTTCTTTAAAAATAAACAAACCTAGAGCCTATTTACAAAACATGCAAAAGGCGAGTGTGTAGATTCAACTGCAGAAATGGCTGGATGCAGATCAGTAACAGAACAGGCCCCTGTTTTCTGGGAGAAATACATTTTCAGGGCTTGGACTATAAAACGGCATACAATGCAAAGACAGAAACAATGAAGTTTGCAAATCCTTTATATTTCCAGGTGTTGAGACAATATATGTGAATGCTGAGGTTACCTCTAGCGTCGAAACCAGAGCCAGCTATTAAGCAGCCAGAATGCTACAGTAATTGAATACATGACCATTTCTCTTTTAGCACGTTCTTTATTCTCCTCTTCTAGAAGTTGCAGACGTCTATTTAATTTGATTATCTAAGTGAAAGATAAATAAAAAATGGTACTAATGCATACAGCAATCAGATTTTTAAAAAATCATACATTAGATTGTCAAAGAAATTATTACATAGAAAGTTCCATTTGGGTCAAGATAAATACAACTACAAACAGAAAACAAAATATTACCCACAAAAGATTAAACTGATTTAAATATGCCTCTCCATTCCCATTCTGTAAATGTGAATTAAGGAGAGTGTGTAAGGACATTGCTGCACTGTGCTGTTCTGGTGGCAACAGGGAAGGGGTCTATTCCAGCAGGAGGAGCACAGGATACCTGCTCCTCTCTGCCTCTTCTATGAACTTCAGTTGTGTAGTCTTGGACTTGGATAACTATGTTCTCAGTCCACTCTAATACCCAGAGAGTCCCAACTGACCTATTATGGTGGGCCCTCTGGTATGTATTTGGTATACATAATGAGACCACCAAATATGCCTTCCCTGAATGGGAATGCCTCTGTGTAAAGACGGCAGAAATGCATATTAAAAATAAGCACATGAGAACTACAGTTACAAGATGGGGCTTATGGGTGGGGTCATGAACTATGTGTGTAGAGGCAGTGGGAAAACTCAAAGCAGTGGTTTCTAAAATGAAAAAATTGTACACAGTAACAAAGGTACCCACGGTCTATACAACAAAAGCAAAACACACAATTCAGGACTAGATTTGTTTACTAGAACATCAAAATTCTTTGATACTGTCTAGATTATATCAATCATTTTGGTAGCAACGTTTTATGTTGGTCAAAAGCACTTGAATGATGGTTTAACTAATCTTTAATAAATCTGAAAAAAATCAATTATGGCTTACTAGATAACCTAAATTCATGGGATCCATTGCAGAGAAAATACTAAAATGATGCAAACTTACTCTAAAATATTTCACAGAGATAGGTTTAGGTCTTTTATTGGGGTAGATTACCTGACGTCTTAGTGAAGCTGCATCTACCACAGTCATGTCATCGGACGCTCCTTCAATGGCTGCATCTATGTTTGAAATGCCATACCTAGCAGATAAAATATTGAAACACAAGTTAAAAACTAAGAATAATAGTCAAGTCATGTGTTGTGTTGTATATTACTGAAAGAAGCATTCAAAAAAATCATGCTTAATAATACGACCTATGCTTCTGGGAAAGATGAGGAAAAACTCTTACTACTTTTTTTCAAGGCAGAAAATGAAGCAATGTTAAAGGAAGGGTCCCTGTCTGAAAAGGACTGAGAACTGCCAATGACACAAGAGTTTTATATGAGCCATGTCCACACGTCATTCTATAGACAAAGACTCAATGTCAGGGAATGCAAAGTCAACTACAGACAGAAGACTGATCATATATTACTCTTTTACTTCTGCTTGCCTTTCTTTTGCTATTTTTCCCTTTATTTCTGATTTCCACTTACTCTTTATTGTATTCTCCCACAAAAATAAGTATACAATCTTCTAAATCTCTTGTAACTACAATTAGCTACAGTACTGGCTCAATAATAAGCCAACAAGAGGCTGCGTATAAAATAATAATGCTGAACAACCACCAATACAATGCAGAGAAAGAACATTAAATAGTACTTTTGCTAAAACATTCATGTCTAAAAGGTCACTGACTTGGGGATACAGTGGCATTTTAGTGATGGAGTCTCATTTGACTGGTCTCAAACCTGCTATGTGAGAGTGGATACCCATGATCCTCCTGTCTCATTCTCCCAGTGTTGGGTTACAAGCATGTACCACTAAGCCTGGCATTTTAAAATAAAAATTAAAAAAAAAAAAAAGAATAAGTAGGTAGAAATGCCATTTCTTCCATTTGTCTGGGTTTCTACATTTTTAAGAAAATGTGAAACTTTGCTGTGTGTATGATATGTGTGTGTGTATCTGAGTGTGTTCCATATGGGTACACGAGGAGGCTAGGGGGACAGCACTGGGACCTCCTGGAGCTAGAGTTATTGATGGTGATTATGAGCTGTCCATGTAAGTGTTGGGAATTGAATTCAAGAACTCTGCAAGACCAGTAGGCACTGTTAACTTGCTAAGCCAGCTCTCCAGCACCAGGTTTCCACACTTTAAAATTAACTTTAATGAACACTTTTACTGAGATATATTTTATACACAGAATAATTTATTTGCATGTGCATCTACTTTATATTCTATATGGTTATTTTAATAAAATGACATGGTTGTTTTTTTACAAGAGTAGAATATAACTAAAATTAAAAGTTATTCTTATACAAGCTACACAGAGTTGGCACATGGATCATCTACTTTAATATTCCCAGGAACTCCCCATTATAAAACTACATAACCTTACATAAGGGATATGAAACAGAATTATATATTTTATTCAGGAATGCTAATATGTCTATACACAAAGTTCTACTCCTTCAAATGTTAAAGATACCTTAAATAATCAATGGCATGTACCCATTTTAGATAATCTACAGCAATCTCTGACTTGTACTTTCTCTTATGGCTAGGTCAGGTGGTTTACATTACCCATGTCTTCCCTCTGAGAAACAATGTATCTTGAAATATTTAAAATAAACTTTATCAGTTAGGAGAAATAAACTCAGTTCCTAACTAGACAATAGAACTGTGACTTTATAAACTGAGCAAACTACTCAAATACTAAAGCAGAACTGTGAGGATTCAGGGTGTAGTTCAGTGGCAGAACACTTGCTTACCTGTGCAAGTCCCTGAGTTTGTCTCCTGAACCACAATAATAGAACCTTCCTCCACAATTTGTTAAATATTACTGGAGGAAAATATGAGTCAAAGTTTTTTTTTCTACACTTTATGCTCAAAATAATAAAACTTTTCCATTTCCCCAAGGTCACACATGAGATGAATAACTGGAGGGGGCTACCAAAGAATATGAGCACCCATATTAAAGGTGAATGCAAGGCTGGGTAACACTCAGCCAGCAATGCTTACTATCCAAATGTGAGGAACCACGTTTGATTCCCAGAACCCATGCTAAAAATAAGAAAGCTGGAACAGTGGAACATCATCCTTGTAATCCCAGTGCTGGGGAGGCAGACAGGATTCCTGTGGTTTTCTGGCAAGCCAATTTGGGCCAATCAGCAAGTTCCAAGCAAAGATAGAAACCCTGTCTCAAAAGCCAAGGTGGATCCATCACCCAAGGCTGCCCTGGTCTCTACCTGCATATGCACTTGCACCCTCACAGGTGCCTCCAACCCCCCCAAACATAGGTAAATGAACAGACACGCAGACATCAACACACACACACACACACCACAAAGGGAACTGACCTTAACAATCAACAGACACACACACACCACAAAGGGAACTGACCTTAACAAAACAGACATGCTCATACACATCAACACACACACACACACCACAAAGGGAACTGACCTTAACAATCAATACACACACCCACACCATAAAAAGGGAACTGACCTTAACAAAGAAACAAAGTATACATGAAAAAATTATCATTTTAATTTGAATAAAGCAGTTTTATAATTTTTCAGTTGTAAAAATGTACATAATAAGATGTCATCCTCAATTTAAAACAAAAAAGTATGAAATTATTTTAAATTAAAACTGTATCCTCAGAACTAAAATCTCAAACAATGCTGCCACACCACTCACTGAAAACACCTTCACAAAAAGTTCAAGGGATTAAAAATGAATAGAAAACTATCAGGGGAAACTAGTGTGGCCTAAATTAAGATGCAGAAGAAATGAGTAAGCACAGTGGTCAGGTGGATGAGATTAACAACAAATGGATGGTTCCCTTTTCTCTTGCTTAGGAACATGCCAGCCTCTTCTGAAGAAGAGAAACACACTGCAACAGCACAATTCTACTTAAACCTGGCTTGGAAAATTAGAGTGATAGCATATGATTAGTGACAGCATCTGTCTTCTGTGTCCTTGCATAAGACAGGGGAACAACTTGAAGGTTTTGGCCCAAGGGAATACATGTTCCTGCCATTCCTTGTCCTTTCATGACCAGGGCTAAGCATATTTGATAATATGAAAAGGGTAAATACAAGAGACAAACACTCAAATCAACAGGTGGTAAAAAGATATATATATAAATGCCAAGATTTAAGATTGTATATTTTCTGTTTTAGCATGATCCTTAATAAAGCTACTAAAATACTGCCATAAAATATATAAGACATTCTTACCACACTATGCCATAATTTTTTTGGGAGGGATATCGATATATGGCCTTACTATGTAGCTCTGGCTGACCTGGAACTCACTATATAGATCAGGCTGGCCTCAAAATCATAGAGATCCACCCACCTCTGCCTCTTGAGTGCTGAGATTAAAAGCATATGCCAAAATACCCAATGATAATTTTTATTATTATACAATGTTAGCATACTCTGGTGGACAAATGTCAGAACTAATTACCATCCCCATTTTTAGCAAAACACAGAATTTCTCCTAAGAGAAAGTTGCAGAGGCCTAGGCTATATACATGTATACAATCATGGCTATGGCATGCATTACAATGGTCTGCATAATACAAGCTCCATCAAATATGTGTGTCCTTTGGTAATCACATAGTCTCAAGTTACCTGACGTTGTCATGATGAGGATTAGAAGTGGCGGCAGCTGACCCACCACGCAACACAGGTCTAGGGCAGGTTTTTGCAGAAGACACAAGACAGAATCAGGAAACAGAGAAGTACAAAAATAAAGCAAAAACAAGACAAATAAATGTCAGATAGGATTATATTGTATGCTTCAGTACAATATAATATCCCTCAAATACTTTCAAAATCCTTGTCTCATGTGTCTCCCCCATTTTAAATGACATTCATAATTTAACACTTCATAATTAAGAAAAAACAAAAGAATATAACAAAATAGCACCAACATATAATTCTCTTTGGTGCTGTTTAAAAAATGTAATTCCTCTTTTCCAATGGGAAAAACAAAGCCACTAGCCGCTTTAAAAACATATCAAAACCTGTTAGTAGCACCTGCATGATCATGGTTGCTCATAAATACAAACTAGGAATTTAAAGAAATACCCACTGCCCCAATTCCTTCTCTTGCTTCATTAATTCTGATTAGTCAAATGAGCCTTTTGTCTTAATGCAGCTGTGTCCCTTTCAAACACTAAGCAGGAGTAAACAGAGCTGAGAAAATCTAGGGTGACTCAGAAGTGCAATCAGTAGCGAGTGCACCTGAGCTTGAGACAACCACGAGTGACATACAGGGCTGCTGCATGAGGACCAAGGTGCACTGGAAAACTTTGTGGGGCTTTTCACTTAGTCTCAAGCACATGCTTTGGTGTGAGAGGACAATCTTCTACCTGCTTAAGTTGGAACCTATCCAACTAAATTTGCTAAAATCAAGAAATATATTCTAAACCTCCACCAGTGAACTGTCTTTAATAATCAAAGAGATGAGAAGAGGGCCCATGTAGGGACACTTTTTAAGTAATCAAGTTTGCCTCACTGTATGGCAAGCACCACAGGGTTTAGAAATCCATGTTCTATCCCTTTCTGATGTTGCAATAGTTGTGGGATATAAACCACTATTTTTCTGCTTTTAATTTTTCTTTCTTTTTATTTCTTTGATGTAAGGTCTCACAAAACACATTGGTTCCAAGTTCTGTGGAACTGAGGATGACCTCAAACTTCTGATCCCCCTGCCTACACACCTTCTTCACTTGGCGCTGGGGAGCAAATGTGACCTTTCCATGCTAATTGAGCATTTCAACTTCTTTACAACCCTACCTCTAGAGTGACTTCCAGTACCTAAAGGTACCTTTGGGGCCCAGAATAAAAGGACTCATTACAGAGCATTGATGAATCACACATCCTTTAGATAGGTTTTTAAGTCTTACTAACTTATAGTTTGTGAAATAAGAAAAACTATGCACTGTAGTTACTTAAATTATATAAATATGAGACTGGCTAATGAAATGAAGCCACTCCTGTGTGCTTCCTAAAGGTTTTTAAAGAGTGTGTTTAATATGGAGTGATCTGCCATATTGAACATATTCCACCACAGAGATTTCCCTTTTACAAATGCAGAGCGAGAAACAATACAGTTACCTTTCACAACGTATCTCATTTTGTCTTCTCACACTGGTAATTGATACATATAATATAAAAGTAAATTAGACAGGTATTTGGCAAAATTAGAAACTTCATTCAAGCACCAGTTTCTATCATAAGAATGACTTAATGCTACAAGAAATAGTTGAATGGTGTATTTTGTAATTAGAATGGCAAAAGGGAAGGACATCTAAGACTACCAAATTTTAGTATTAATTTGTATACTGACATTTTTTGAGTAAATAAATGGTCTAAGTTAAGAGAATGCATTTTTTTCTATAAAAATATCAACTATTATAGTAATTAAACAGGTTGATTGGAGGACCAAGAGTTAAGCATTTTTAAGAAGTCATAACAGAATCTCTATGAATACTCTTGCTAAAAATAGAAACCATATATTGGTTTATTCTAGTTATTCAAAAACTAGTAAAACCTGCTAAAGAAAAACTAAAAATAACCAAGCCACATCTCAAAAGTTTATGCACAATTCATACATTAACACTTAAATAATGTTTTATATATAACAGACTAAGTTTCTCTAGAAGATGTTATAGTTTACACTGAGAATGAGGTGCACAGTTCTAGCAAATATAGAAGAGATGGGCAATTTCTGCCCAACAAAAGACAAATCTTAACAGTGCCCTCCCTACTGCTGTCCAACTGGGCAAGGAACATCTGGTATTCGTTCCTGATGTTTTGGTCAGTTTTCTAATGTTCAGCACTAACTTGTGTATATGAACTTTTATTAACAGTTAGGAATTCACTTGGTTTTGGGCTTAACTCTGTTTAGATTACCTGAACCAAGTTCATCAGAGGAAGAAAACAGTACAGCATATAGTGCTACTTAACATACAAACTAAAAATAGTTCTTTTGCCGAGAAACTAGGAATCTGCATAAAAAAAACATCAGGAAGCTCTTGCTTTTTCTGACAAATAGTTCTAGTTTAAACTTGCTGTATTTAATGTGCTGTCCCAAGGGCAAAGATATTGCATTAACACAATAGCCAAGAGCAATTAACACAGAAAAGAAAAAACGGTGAACAGCAAGGAACATAAAAGTGCTGAAAACGGTATAAGCAGTGCTATTTTATAATCATGCAAGTGAACATTATCCAAATTTCACATTCCCATTTCTTTGAAAATCAGAACAACCTCTTCCATAGCAGAAAGAAAAACCAATTTGACATTTAAGATTCTGGTTAAACTTTGATTAAAACAAAAGCAAAGAATCCAAACCCTTTGGTGAGGCTGAGGAGAACCCCACTCTCTGGGATCCAACCTAACAAAGTGATGGAATTTATTTAACAACTATGTAGCCCTGGCTGGCCTGGAACTCACAGACATCCTAGTCTCCTGAGTGCTGCTGGGATTAAAGGCATATGCCACCATGCCCAGCTCTATTTGATTTTTGATTCAAAGTTCTGCTCTGTACCCTAGGGTTGGCTGTGAACCCAGGGCAATCCTCTGCCTCAGACTCCCAAGTTTTGGAATTAAGGTGTATGCCATCACATCTAGATCTTTCTTCAATTTGAAAATGTTTATTTGGGTTAATATGATAATTTAGGCCATTAAGTTATTATAATGTAAAAAATAAAACACAAATTCACTTAATGTTCCAAATAGTTTTTCATGGTAAAAGCATACAAATTTTACACTGATAAGATTCAGATTTTGTATGCTTGAACGTTAAGCAATTTTTCTCACCATAGAGAAAGAAAAATTCAAACTTCTCCAAGTGCCACATCTCTGCATCTGAGCTGTGGATATGCTGGCAGGAGGCATCTAGTAGGTGATTTCACCTACACATGACCTAGACATCACTTTTTTCATCCAGATGTCTTTACTACAATAGCAACAGACACATGAATGCAATCTCTCCTAAGGAGCTACTATAACAAGGTTAACAAAGATAACTGGTGGAGAAAAAAATGGTGTGAAAGAATAAGGTGGAAATAGCCTTTACCAATTTGAGCTCCTAGGGTCAATGCTTTCTGTTCATTATCTTCAAGGATCTCCCACTGCACCAAGAAGGCAATCTGAAGCCATCAGCCCCACATTCTAAGTAATGGTGAAGGGCAGAAGACTTGTCTCAAGAATCTAGGCAGCCAAGTATAATCCCCTCTTCACCTTCTCAACAGATGAGGAAAAGGAGGTCCTGAGAAGAGACACGAGTTATATGCTTAAGGCCAGCATGCAGCTAGCTGTTGAGTGGAGGAATCAAGAAAGAATGAGATTCCCTCTATCTACATTGTTCTTCTTGAACCCTGTTGCTGCTTATTACTTCCAAATAGTCAAGAGTCCACAAAGCTTCAGAGAGCAAAAAAGGGACTCTAAACTCTTGGAGGAAGAGAAACAAACCAACAACTAAAAGTATATATTATCTCTACATACATACATATATATGTATGGTATTTATATAATTTGTCTTTGATGCCATAGGCCTTAAAGCTTTTTTCACTATAGCGTGAAGTTCTATGGCTGAATATATATATATGAATATATATATATATATATATATATATATATATATATATATATATATATCATATCATTATGTTAACTTGGGGAGACAGAGAAGGCCCTGGTTCAACAACACCAGTATCCAGACACTCCTGGTGCAGGTAAAGAGCTGGTTCTGCGAGGACTAAAGGCACAGCAAGAACAAGTTTGTTCTGAGCAAGCCAGACACATGAGGTTAAGCAATTAATGCTTAATTTATTGAGATTCCTTCAAAACCGCAAACGCTAACAGTCTAATAAAATGAACACAAAAAAAAAATGCAAACACCGACTTTTAAAGTGACTAGACCAATGTTCGGAGCTTATCTGACTGTTCCCCACAATACCAACAAAGTTCTGGAACTCATCTTTTTAAAATACCATAAGCTAATAAAACAAAGACTAAAGGTATATTAAATGATTGAAAAAATTACTTGTTTAAACAAGCTGAAGTACAATTCTATTTGGAGATGTTTAAAAGTGAGGTATTGTCTATGACTATATTAAAAAATACCAGCAAAATCTAAAAATGGTGACAGCACATAGAATTTCTAGTATGGGCCTAGAATCCACAGCTCTTAGGAAAGTGTATTGGGATCAACAGCAACATCTACCTGCTTTATTACTTTATTCCCATCACTAGTATAGGTAATTAAATCAAAAGACTGAAGACAACTAGTATGCTCAAGTCCTAGATGTCACACTCAGTCCAACAGACCCTTTAACATATTTCCAAGTGGAATCAAGCATATAGAATAGGCTAGCAAAGCCCTTGACAAAAGTTGTTACACTTCTTATGTGTAGAATTAAATGCCTTCCACAATGGAGGGAAAACTAATATAATCTTGTGAAATGTGAATTTTGGACAATAATTTCAAATGAAAAGAAAACAAGCAAGCCATTTCAAACCATTGCATCTTAGAAAGGGACTAAAAAAGGAGCAAACAAAAAAGACAGCACCACAGTCCACTAAATACAGAGCCAAAACATAAGCAACAAAGCAGCAAAGCCACTCTTGTCCAGTCACCTGCGATTTTCATCCAGCACATCCAAGATCTGCTGGTAAGCCCTACGGGTGGAAGACTGGATAAGCGACAAAATGCCACGGGCAGAGGAAAGACTAGCTCCATCTTCAGGTAGCATATGGGGAGGACAGACCCGAGCCTGTGGTGGCGATGGTGTCACACTGTTCACATAAGCACAGCAAACGAAGAGAAAAACACTCAAGTCAGATTTTCATAAAACTTCAGCAGACAGAGCAGTTTTTAATCTGTATTCTTGCCCACGTTTCCCACCCTCACTCTACCAAGAGAACAAGAAGTTAAAAACCACTTGGAACTGTTTTTACAGAGCAGCCATGAAATAACACCAGTGATCACACTGAGCAGAAGGAACAACTGGGAGGAGAGAATCCATCCCTGAGAGTGTCTTCAGGGATGAGCTTGGTATCAGAGAAACGAGGTACAGTATCATTCATCTGTGTCATTTCAGTAAAGCAAATGCCTAAGAATCAGCACTGCACATGACTTACAGTTGATAGAGTGGGACAGAGTGTATGTAAATACCAACATCTAAACACATGAATCCAGCATGATACTCTAAAGACACCATTTCAAATACTTTACGAAGACAATGAAGCAAGCTGAGTTTATGATGGAAAATGAATTAAAGGATGGGCTAAGACCTCAGAAAACTCTATTTGTATTTTGATTGTTTAATTAGCTAACTGACTAAAACATAAAACTTCCCAGGTCTGGATATACAACGAAGAAAGACAAGGACACTTCTTAAGTTATCACAGTGGCAGAAGATCAACTATATCTTGGCTTCTCAGTGACAATAATCTGATTATTTCTGCATTAAGAGCTAAGATTCAAAATTTTTTTGGTGCACTGATCACATTTAAACAAACTATTTGTATAGTTTCTGGCCTAAATTCTTAATATCTGTTTCCATATCTTCAGAGAACTGTCTGAGATTGAAGCACGAGACATTTAACTGACTCACCATGGCCTTGAAAATTTTCCTTTTACAGAAAGAGGACCATGACTCTAAGCTGAGGGTTCAACAGTTTCAAGGAACAAAGCACATTAGGGTTATCTTGTTTTTAATTTTGGAAAGGATAGTTATAGTTACCTAATATCCTCAGAGTTTCAAAAATTAAACATAACCTCTAACTTTATAACTTTCAATTATCTATATGATCTAAAGAGAAAGGAGCATATACAAAATTTCTAGATCTTGGCCTAATGATGTCAAGAAAAACTCAAGTTTTTAGATGTCAGTAGAGACTGGCAATCTTCTGGGAAAAAAAATATATCAATGTATACTCTTATACACACACACACACACACACACACACACACACACACACACACACAATGTATAATCTGACTCATAGTTCTTGGCAAATCCCATAATAAACACTCTAGCATAGCTGGGGGCAAAATAACAACAAAACAAAAAACAAACAAAAAAAGATGAAAGAAAAGTAAGCAAACAAAACAAAACTCCTAGAGTGGCTGGAGTGCAATCTATGTGTGGGGCTTGCACATAAACATCCTTTGGACAGAACAGTGAAGACCTGAAGCGCCCGTATGCAAGAAGCCAGGCTGAGCTCATGTTTACGATTGTTACCAGGGACAGGACTGTAAACTGAAGTTCTGTGTCACTATTTACTGTACCCTGGAGATACTGGGAGTGGGATGGGGAAGAGGGGATAGGTTGAGGCTCACAGCAGACAGACTCCTAGTGGAGTCACCCTTCTCCTTTGGGGATGAAACACAGGGAGAGGTAAGTTGAGAGATGGAAAGACAGACTGATATTCCAATAGAGGAAGAAGAAAATCCCAATGTACATCACTTCCACTGAGTTACAGGATTGGGAAAAACACAATTTTTGATAAAGCTTGCAGCAAAACTGGATAAATTTTGTTAGACAAGTTTCAAATTAACACTGTTTAACTTTAGGGTTCACAACAAACACTTCTGTACATCTCATTAACAAGTAGACTAGCTGTAGAATGAGGATACTATTCATTTTTAGTATTTTCAATTATAATCTTAAAGCAACAACATCAATTGGTGGATTTCAAATTTATAATAAAATTTAATGGATTTTTCTCCATTGAAATATAAGAAAATAAAGTTATTTACTATTTAAATTAAAAACAGGCTGAGAACATAATTCACTGGTAGAATACTTACTAAGCATGCCTGAGATGAGCAGGTGGAAGGGAAGGAGAGAGGGAAAGAAAAAGCAAGAAATGAAAGGAGGAGGAAAAGAAATCTGAATGTACATGCTGACCATACATGCACAGGAAAGGAGGTGCCATCCTATAAACTAGTCAAGCTCAAACTAACTTCAGATTAATGGCAAACAATTCTCAAGATGGAATGAACAGAAGGCTGGATTCTAAAATAATCTACAGGTCCCCACTATATTCTTAATGATTAATTTTAATGCATATCAGGAAAATCAATAAATAAAAATAAATTTAAAATAAAAAAATCTAAGTATTTCTTCTAATTCTAAGATTCTATGATCATGTGAAATGCAATATGGTTATAAACAGGAAAAACCCATATGATCTTTAACTAATTTAATAGAAATACTCATGTAGAACACTAACAGATGAAATTAAGCCCTGCAAAACAAAACAACGCCCTAAAAATTTTCCCCCAGTGCCAGGAATAAAAACCAGGGACCTATACATGCCAAGCAAGTCTGCCCTCTACTGAGCTAGATCACGACATGAAGTAGTTATCAATACTAATTAAGGATATTTGATTAACAGTAAAAACTGCATTTCCCCACTGGCTGCTTCTCAAAGAAAAATTAAAATTTTGAAGCTTGGTAAGAAATGTAACTTTGCATTCATTTACAAGATACAAGATAGTCATCTAGACATATCAAAAAAAAAGGGCTATTTATATTGTAAGGTGAGAAAATCATCTTAATTAGAAACAATAATTTTTTATTAGGAATCAGGAAAATAACTTAGCAACTGTAGGCACTCTTGTATTTTAACCAATAAATTTCATTGAAACAACGGAGAAAAATAACTTTACCACTCTAATACAAGCTATAACATCCTGTACTAGAATCAACTGTGGAGGGGACAGAGTGATTTGGAGTTAGGTTTTGACCTCTGTCCATTCACTACCTAACCAAAGTTATGTTTCTGTTTTTAGTTTTTATTGTTTAATTTTTGACAAGTCAACAACTGTAAAAAATACAAACTACAAGGCACTGAGGTCATGTGTTTAAACAAATACTGCCTTATACATAATTTAACAAAATGCACTTGATAATAAACTGCTTCTATTAATGTTACACAACAGCAAAATCTCATTTAGTATTTTAAGTTTTAAACTTAAGAAGCCCTCATGCTTACCAAGACACTTCATTAGTAATAACTCTAGCTCATGCTCAGACTTTTAAACATAAGGGTTAAGTAAACAATGGCTAGCCAATGTCAGATGAAAATCAGTGACTTAGCACAACTCATTAAGAGGAATGTTCAAAGTAGGAGAGCTCTCTCCACAGGTTTTCAAAGGAATGTTGTTTCTCAAACTGTGAGGTTCATGTCTTTGTTAAAGAACTAGCCACTTCGAAAAAGTAAAAAGAAAAAACATTTTCATTGAGACCAAACTCTGCTAATTTCTCTGGGCCCTTCCTTCCTTCCTTCCTTCCTTCCTTCCTTCCTTCCTTCCTTCCTTCCTTCCTTCCTTCCGTCCTTCCTGTTTTTTCTATACAATGACTCAGCATATATGCCCTGAAACTAACTAGCTTACATTTATCAGGCTGGCTTTGAATTCACAGAGCTCTACCTTCTTCTGCAGTGATTAAATGTATGTGGCACCACACCTGGCCTCTCCGGGACCCTAAATAGAGAGAATGGTAATTTGCTACTATGACTGAGGCCACTTAGTAACTCCTAGAAGCACTGCAAGGACACAGAAAGATGAGTTGTTGGCCATCAGTTGGTTTCCTCAGCTGTTTGGGAAGAGCAATGACTGTTTATTTGCACATGCATGGATGTGTGCAGGCTGAGTACTGAATCTAGAATTCTAGAGCCTTGCACATGCTGCTAGAATTTTTACACTTCATACCAAAATGTTTCACTGTCAGGAGCGGGAAGTCATTCTTACAAAGTTTTTCATACTTAAAGAAAACAAGAGTTTAGTGCTCCAGACATAATTTTCTTCAGAGAAATAAAAGAAAAAACAAACAAACAACAAAAAAAAAACTAACACTACAATTTCAATGACAAACCACCATTAAGATTTTATTTTTCTCTAGATTAAAATAAAACAAGGAAAGATATTGAAGTGTAAAAACATGAGTGGGATTGCTGAACCTTGCTAAGTGTATGTAATCTGCAGAGAACTTATAGGCCAACCAAAGCAAAATACAGAAAACACAAAAGGATTTTCTCTTTATGTACAGGAATTATTTAATTTTCCTTTCATCTATATCCCAAACCATATAAAACTTCCTTCAAGTTGCCCCCAAGCCTCACTTTAATAAACTATATAGTCACAGTTTGAGAAATCCTGAGGGAGACAGAAAGTTAGGGTATTACATATCAGGTATATGGTTAAACAGATTAGTATTAACATAAGCCTGCAAAATTAAAGCAATCCCTACTTGGGAAAAATAGAGCAGATAAAATCTTACGTGTACTCCGGTGCAGAAATCGATGCCTGGAACCTTGAAATTTTATTTCTTGGGGCAGAATCTGATCTGTGCCACCTTAAATAATAATTATGCTTCTTTTACATATTCAGCTTTTATAACAAAGAAAATGATTCTACTATGATTCTACTGTCACAATCAATTTTGTGCCAACAGGTGACAACAATCAACCTGCTTCTTAAAAGTAATTAAGAAAACAAAGTCCCTGCCCATTTGCACTTCTCTTTATGAGCTGTAGAATAAGCTAGAGTGGAGACAAAGGCCCATCCATGCACAATAGTCCACAATCATTCTAAAAAAAAAAAGAAAAAAGAAAAAAAAAAAAAAACAGACTAAAATAGGAAAGTTCAATAATTACTGTAGCAGCTATAAGCTACATCCATCTGTATGGACTGTTTCTTGCCCATTGAACAATGTCCATTTTATGCACATCACACTTCAAACAGGAATTCAATTATAAACTGTAAAATTAACAATGGTATGAGAAGAGTGGGCAAACTTTTATTAATATCAAGATCTTTGTTTTTAATATATATTCACACACACACACACATATATAGAGAGAGATAAATGCCGTAAAGGCAATTTAAAGAAAATCAAGCTAATAGTTAGCTCTTAACCTTTGTGCTATGAGGAATGTATAGAGAGCTTTTTCCTTTATCTTCATCTAAACTCAGCCATCAATACTATATACGTTGTGAAAAGATGATACAATACTGAAGTAATCACATTTTAATTTTAATGATACAAAAAGTCAACTAAGGGACTAAAAAGCAAGTCACAACTTAAGTAGGAGGAAAGCCTATTAGAAGATTCTGTTGCCCTACAAGCTACACATTACAAGTAGAAAATAACTGAATTAGAGTTGTTTTACCCACATTAGCAATAAGATTACATTGTCTTTTTACTATGTGTATATTTGGAAACAATTTTAGAAAAATGAGTTTCATGGGAAAACATACACTGAATCATATTTTTTAAAATCACATTAGTAATGGTTAAGCCTTTCAGATAGTCTCTCATAAAGGAGACAAATATTCATTTTAATCCAACTTCTTCCTATAGATCCCTCAGGATCACAACTACTGTGAGAGACTCTCCAAGCAATCGAAGAACTCAGTTTTCCCTTGCACTCAACATAAGAGAACAGAGTTTCAACACAGCAAGCAAAAACTTACATTTGAGATACAACTTCACTGACTGGTTAGAGATGCCAGTGAATCTCTTCATGAGACTTCTTTCAAAGCAAAGACAAAAATAGTTTTCTCAACTATGAATATTAGCCTCCTGCCCCTATAAGAGCCCATTCTGCACCACTGTACTCTGCAGTGAGATTTAAACTACAACTTAATATGGTACACCGTAAGAATGGTAATTGTACTGTGTTCCAGTTATTTTGTAAGCTCTCAAAGGAGATGTGTCATTGCCTGATGTTTGCTGAGTTCCCAGAGAAGCTAACAAGATGCTTGACATCACAAAGGGCTCCTGATGAGTTCATGAAGACTGACCAAACGTGAAGGAGAAAGAATAATCACTTTCCATAAAGGTGACAGACACACAGAAGAGGAAACAGGACTGAACAACTGTTGCAACAAAGTTCAAAGTGTCAGACTGTATGACTACAAAAAGTACAATACAAAGTGATATCCACTGATGTAAAACAGATTGTAAAAACTTTGAGATTTAGAGAAATGTATGTACAGACAAAACACAGAAGAAAATCTACAATGATTTCTAAAACAAAACAAAACAAAAAGATACAATGCTGTCTGTGATTGCTGTGATTCTACTCACATGGAATCATTTCTGACCAATTGTCCATTCTGGCGAACAGCATTTTCACTCATGGAACGCTCTCTTTTTAGCCTGCCAACTGCTCGGATCTGTTAAGGCACAAAAAGGGGAAGGAACGAATATTCTTAATAGCTTAGAAGCTATTTAGCATTAAAAAACACAGAAAACTTTGTCTAAGGCTACTCACAAAACTACAAGGCGCAAAGAAAAGCAAACTTGTACATTACAGACAGGTAAGACTTGGTTCTAAAATTTTTTACTCACCCCCGCTTCTCGTGGTCAGTGTGTGTGTGTGTGTGTGCGCGCGCGCGCGCGCGTCAGAGGTTGATGTCAAGTGTTTTCTCAACCACTCTCCACCTTATTTTTAGAGATAGGATCTCTCAATGAACCTGGCACTTACTGATTCAGCTAATCTACCTGGTTATCAAGCCCCCAGGATCCTTCTGTCTCCAACTCCCCTGGGCCAGGACTACTCAGATATGTGTTAGTGTGCCTAGCTTTCCACGTGGCTCCTATGGCTCAAACAAACCCAGGTCCTCATGCACACTCCAGCCACAGGACCCATACAGATTATAATGCTCATAAACTTAGGAATGCCTGTTTACTTCTAAATAAAAGCTACTACAGTTTCTTTTCAAGTAAATATCAATCTTGGTTGGTAAAACTTTTTTCTTTTCTCTCTGAATCTACCAAAACCCTTTTCCAGAACACAGATAATCACGGGATGCTTAAGTACCTTATACAAAATGGTATAATAATATTTTGTACATTTCCCCCTATACTTTAAATCATCTCTATACTTATCATACCTAGTGGTATATAAGGATGTACAAGGTATGTTATTAGGCATGACACCTTATTGCTTAGGGAACAATAACAATGAAAAAGATAGTACCTATTTAGTATGGCTATAATCAATCAAGATCTAAATTACACAGTACCCACACTCAGGACACAAGGCAGGTAATGATGAAGCACCAGGTGCTAAGGAGACTTGAGAGGGACCCTGTCTATAACACAAAAGTCAATTCGGGGCCTCCTGCAAGAACCTTTTAAGGTCAACCCAAAAATATGAAAAATGTCACACCCATGATCAAGTGTATTTTATTCTTGCATAGTAATATTACTGTGTTGGTTTGTAAGAATATTGCCTGCCTGCTTGCCTACTGCAGCAGTCATGGCTGCTTTCTTTGAAGTGGCAGGGATGGAAAGGAAAAGTTGCTCAGCTCTAAGCTACTTCCTGGAAGCTGGGTCACAAACTACTTTGTTTGTAGATATACAGCACATAGCATTAGACAGAAGATGCACACATGCATTAATAGTCCCCATAGTGTATTTAAACTCCAAGTTTTATGTGATTACACACAAAAAAACCCCAACAAAAACCCTTTTATACCTCTGTTCACTGGTTCTCTAGACTTATACTAAACCCATCACTACTTTAAATTCTGTTCAAATTTTTTAAAATGGTAGTTCACTATTTAAAAAAAAAGTAAAGTGATTTATACAAGTTACACAGCAATCATATATTAAGAAAAAAACAGACAATACAATTAACAAATGTAGTGACAAAAAGTTGAGAACAACAACAACAATAACAAAATCTGTCTTAAAAAGAATGTAACATTTGCCCCTCACAATCCCCATACTCCTTTCTAAGGTTTTTTGTTTACTTTAAGACAATACAGCACAAGTTGGCCTGGAATTTGTGATCTTCCCATTTCAGCCTGTGAAGTACTGGGATTACAGGTGTGTACTACCTGCTCCAGGCATAACTCTTGCTTTCTCTGGAACCTTGACTAGAGCAATGGGGTAAAGTAGGAGGCAATATGGTCAGAACAACTAGGCTGGACATCTTCCCCATTCCAAACACAATCACTTTCCAAAACTTAGAGTAACTAACAACAGGGAGAATACTTGAGACAACGATTAAGGTTACGGGACAGAAACATGAACAATGTGTCACTGTGAAAATATCTATGAAAAGGGCATGCTAGTGGCTAGTTTTATGCCAACTTGGCACATTCTAGAGCTATTTTAGAAGAGGGAGCCTCAGTTGAGAAAATGCCCCTCCAGACTGGTCTTGGACAAGCCGGTGGCTCATTTCCTTGACAGATAGTCATGTGGGCAGAGCCAATTCTGGACTTCTATTCTTGGGTGCTACAAGAAGCAAGCCTTGGAGAGCAAGCCTATAATTGGCATGTCTTCATGGCTTTTATATTAGCTCCTGTCAAGTCCTGATTTGATTTCTTCAACGAATGACTGTTATATCAAGTTGTGAATGAAAATAAACACTTTATTCCCCAAGTTGTATTTGGTCATGGTGCTTTATCACAGCAAGAGAAATTCAACAAGACAATGGTGCAATACAGTAACTAGATAAAGAATGTGAGTGTACATCACTGAATCATCCATGGGTGTATGTGCACAACATAAAACCACAAACCACAAAAACCGTTCTTATTCTTAAAATTTGCTGCTTCTGCTCCTGTACTCCCAGCTCCTCCTTCCATAATGGGAAAGAAAAGAAGGTAAAACAAATTACACCTGAATTGTGATGAGACCTGTATCGATGAGTTATCTGATTTTTTTTTTCCCCCTAGTCATTGCAGGACATCCTGGGGCATTCACTGAGTACCCGGGGGTCCTCTCATCAGTGAGTTCAGGGGTATACTAGTGTGGCTTGTTATACTTCAGGTCAGCTACAGTCTTCTGCTTCTCATTCTCACAGAGGTTTTATCAATTACACTGGGCCACCACAGGGTACTGATAACCACCTGCTGCCTTGAATGACGGCTTCCTAGGTTAACCTTCTACATAATCTTCAGGCTCCAGGGCCACTGCTTTCAAAGTGTGACCTATGATAAGGCTGTTTTAGCTGGATATCATTTCTCCTAATCCTTGAGCTCTGGCTGTATATCTGTACAAGACTAACACAGGTTTTGGCATCTATGGAAGCCATTTGATAGCTTGTTTAGGCCTGCTGGTTTGAATAAAAGTTCCTTTTCTGAAAACATGAAAATTCTTTTCCTGTCTTCCAAAACTGGGTCCTAGTTTGCACAGGCCAACTGACTTTGCTCTTTCTAGATCACCTGGGTGCACAGTACTCTTCTGGTTTATTTTACAAATGGATGGTGTACTTTTCTCTGAAGTAGGAACAGCTAATTTGGTCAAAAGCTACTTCAGTCTGCTTTCTCTTTGTACTTGGGTGAACTTTTCAAAAAGCTTTGTAAGTTATTATAGCTAATCTTTCCAAAGTGTACTGTTGCTTGACAGACAAGACATGATGGTGGGTTCCATATATCTAGCTTGAACACACTCTTGGAGGTACAAATTGCACAGGAATAATTTCTAACTCTTCTTCATAGACCTCTTTCCACATCCTCTTAAAATCTCACACTGGCCCTAGCTGCCTAGGAAAGTTCCTTTTTGAGAAGTAGAAGCCTCTGCCTCCCTCATCACATAGCTATATCTACTCTAAGAGCTTTGAGAATGGCCATGGCACACAAGTTTCAGGCCCTGTTCATATGTCTTACTGCACAGCTCTTTATTAATTCTGGTAGGCAGGGTTACCAGGCAATGCTTTTGTTTATAGGTGCCTTCCAAATATTGGTACACATTAGACATACCATCTTAGGGTTACTGTTGCTATGATGAAACACTATGACTAAAATCAAGTTGGGGAGGAAAGGGTTTATTCAGCTTATGCTTCCACATCATAGTCCATCAACAAAGGAAGTAAGGACAGGAACTCAAACAGGGCAGGAACCTGGAGGCAGGAGCCGATGAAGGGTTCATGGAGGGGTGCTGCTTACCAGCTTGCTCCTCACGGTTTATTTGGCCTGCTTTCTTATAGAACTCGGGACCACAGAAGGCACCACCCACAATGAACTGTCCCCCTCCCCCAATCAGTAACTAATTAAGAAAATGCCTTAAAGGACTGTCTACAGTCTAATCTTATGAAGGCATTGTCTCAATTTGGGTTCCCTCCTGTCAGATGACTCTAGCCTGTGTCCAGTTGATACAAAGTAGGCAGCACATATACTGAAAGAGTCCATCGGTTTCCTCTTGTTATTAAAGAAAGCTCCGCGTGCACTGCTGTCACCTCCTCACCCCCCCCCCCCCACTGTGCTGTTGAGACTGTGTAGACGGAAGGCTTACAGAGGGCAGGTATGCATTACCTACTTTTTACTGTAGTGTCATACATAGACTCTCAAAAAATGGTGGTCAAATAAAATTTTAGAAGAAACTTGACAACTTTTGGCCACAATTAATACTCAAATATAGTGCTTTTTACTAAGCAAATATGCAGGAAGTTTATACTGGCCCCAATTACCTAAGTAGAAACTAAACCTAAGAAAACCATCAAGACTAGTACTAGGAATTCCACTAACCTGGTTTAAATGAATGCATAACCCTCTTTGTGAACAGAACTACATAGAAAAATCAAAGTGGACAGGAGTACATTTTTAATAAAAATGTATGTTTGCATGTTGTCCTTAAGAACAGAAGCTTCAATACCTGTCTTAAGTCCATAGCTCTGTCAAGACTTTAATTCTAACATTAATTCCTTTAAGTCCATTTTACCACCAACTTTATGTCAACAGGGATATCAGTGTTACTAACTTGCTGTAGGAATTGGCAGTGTCAGGAGAAAGGGTTTCTTAGGCTTTGTTTGCCAGATGATTGTATGACAAAATGGCACAGTCATTTTTTTCCTAGTGCAAGACTTCCTTTCTCAGGAATAGAGTGGCAAAGCACTTGCCTACCATGTTCAAGTGCTGGTTCAATCTCCAGAACCGCAGAAAACAAAAAAGCATTTTGAGACTCTACATTATTGTGGGTATAGTAGTTACCACTGCTCCTTCTTTAAGTCCACATAAATGGTAGCAATACTTGGTCCTCCAAAATTTCCCCTCCCCACCACATAACTGTTAAACTAGAAACAAAAACAAATCCATAATACTTTATTTAGGGAACTGTGAAGTCAATTGATACCAATATTGCCATATGGAAAGCTTCCATCGTATATGACTAATGCATGCTTCATGTCTTAACTCTTTTTTAACCTTACCCTACATTCTTTCCAACATAAGGAATGATAACTACTTACTTCTTCGTTTTGAGGAGTTGGAGGTGGTCTTTCTAAATCCAGAAAATCTAGTGGTCTTTCACTCAGGGTGAGCACACGTGGTGGTGTTTTCAGTGCCAGAGGTTTAAAGGGAGTGGACTGGATAAGGTCAAGATCCGCTGGTCTTGAAAATGAAATGTCTTCATTATTTCCTAGGAAAATAAAGGGGAGGAAGGATTTTCACAGTGATGTTCATCAATGCTTTTACCTTTGTGTGTAATGAAAACAAACAAAACACTCAAGCAATCTATCTCTAAGTATACAAAGAACTCTTACAACACAGAAAATTTCAAATTGGCAAAACATTTGAATACATGCTTCAAAATATTTTTTGAATACCAAATGTCCCCTGTAACCTTGGTCACATTTGAGCACTGGTTTCCCAGTTGGTGGCACTATTTGGGGAGGGTTAGGAGGTGGGGCCTTGGTGATGGAAGTATGGCAGGGGAGCTTCGACATAAAAGTCATTACTCCATTCCCAGCTCTTTCTGCTCTGGGCTTGCAGTTGAAGATGGGAGCTCTCAGCTTGCTGCTCCAACCACCACACCCATCTACTACCATGCTTCTCCTAATGACAGTGATGGACTTCTATCCCTCTGGAACCACAAACTTAAATAAACCCTTCCTTCTATAAAGTGCCTTGGTCATGGTGTATATCACAGCAATAGAAAAGTAATTAATACAAAAAGTAAGTAAAAAAACACATGTATACATGTTCAAAATTATCAATCACTAGGGAAGTGGATATAAAGCAACTAAAATTCACAAATGTCATTAATAGAAAAGAAACATGGAACATCCTTTGGAAAATAATTTGCCAACATTTTAAAAGCTTACATATCTTATAATATTCCTAAAAGCTTATGCACAAATATTTGTATCCTATCCATCCTATGAATCTCAAAAAGAAACAAAAATGTCCATTAAATGTCAATGGATAAGCCAATGATAATGTACGCACACAAGATATTTATTACTTACCAATTAACTGGAATGAACACGTAATACTTGCAACAATGTGGAAGAATCTCAAAATGCATCCCACTAGCCATGCATGCAAGCATAAGACTGCAATTCTAGCACTAAGGAGTTAAGGCAAGAGGACCCTGAGTGCCTCAGGGGTACACTAAGTCTCTGTCCCCAAATAAAGGCAAAGTGAAAAATAAACTGGGTTTGGTGGGGCAGGCCGGCAACCTGAGCAGTTAGGAAGGCTGAAGCAGAAGAATGACAGGTACAAATTGACTGTGGGCTCTGCAGGGCAAATTCAAGGGCAGAATGGAAAACTTAAACTCTGCCTGGGCAGCAACAAGGAGCCCTCAAAGGTACAGCATTTGTCCTGAATGCATACGATCCTAGCATCAAAGCCTCCACAGGCGAAGGAAAAAAAGGAGGAAAACTTACTCTTAGCAAAAGAAGCCACGCAGAGTGTATTGAGGGCTTCATTTATAGGAAATTGTAAGAAAGACAAACCTACTGACCTACTGTCTGGGTACAGAAAGACCATGGCTGCTAAGAGTTGAAGGACTGGGAATGATGGAGAATGGGAACAGGAAGCCTTTTGAGGTGACAACAATGTTCTGAATGAATCAGGACCGTGGGGGTTACATACATTTATAAAACTTGTGAAAATACCTTTTCTCAATAATATTTAAAGAACCCAAAGACTTACTAACAATCAACAATGAGATACCTGTAACAACGATCCTCTCTGGGACTTGCATTATCACACTGGTATTCGGAACTCCTTCTTGGAACCCTTGGTCCAGGTCAGCATTTGGTGGTGCTACTTTTAATTTTTCTGGGACCCTCATTCGCTGACTAATACCTTCGGTGTATTCCATTTCATACTGAATTCGACTGATTTCTGCCATCTCAGCAGCAGTGGGAGAAGGAAATGCTGCCCCACTCACCCTACAGAAAGAAAATGTTAAGATCAGGTAACTGTGTGAAAACATCAATCTCCTCTATGCAGTGATGTCAGAAGACATTAGCTTACAGTAGAAAGAGCAAAAGGAAACTCCTCACTTGTGAGCAAAAGGAAAACAAGCAACGAATACAGTTTCTTCAACATAAAGCTCTGACTTATCATCTGAAAACGAAACTTGAGGACACTGATTAGGAGCAAGTTTCTACAGTAGCATATAACCACGATACAAATGAGCACACACAAGCATTCTCTGTGTGTAAGCAAATAAGCATGTAAGCAAAAATGCAATTCAAAAACGCCTGAAATAAAATTTAAAAGTTCCCACCCAAAAGGCTAAGAGAGCAGAGTTCAGAGGGAAAATGCTTGCCTAACATGCATGAAGGCCTGGTTCAATCTCTAGAACTGCAAAGGAAAAAAACAATTATGTGGAAGACCGTTGCCTGGACTTTTTAGCAATGAAATAAGAAATTGGCATTGTGCATGAATAAATCCTCTCAACAATGAAAATCAGAATCCAAAGAGAAATAAGGTTAATGTGCAATTTATCAAAAAAGGCATAGCTCCCTCAAAATCATACAGTGCACACCAAAACTTCTTACTGCAAATGAATGTGATGACTGAGATGCAATGAATGCCAGATACATGATTTACATCAGTAAGTCCTTAATGTATGCATTCATTTCAAGGGGTGAAGTGTTGGCATTACTAACCTATATTAAATATCATATTTATACATTGTAGTTTTGAGAAACATTAAGTATTTTTGAGGGGAAAATAGTACAAATGCATTGAGTAACCTTCTAAATTGGAGAGGGATCCATGATTCCAGGGAGATGTTGCCCCCAAATAAAAAATGCTAAGAAAAGCATAAAAGAGCAAGGTTAGCTTATGGTACGCAGCTTTTAAGCTATTGTCTGTCCAACCTATAATACCAGCTCAACCGAAAAAAGTTTCACTGACCTTCCTAGTGATGTGTCACTGCCCGTTCTCTTATTCATTTTAATAGAGCAAATACACGTCTACAATAGCTATTAAATACTGCTACCCTGTAGTTGTTTACTTTATACAACAACTTCCCTACAGATCTGAACTGTTTTTGGAGGTGTACATAACAACACGGACACTGCTTTTCCAGCTGTAAAAAAGAAAGAATAAAAGTCAGTATTTCAACAATTCATTTTATAAGAGAGCTAGAATAAAACTAGCTATTTACTTAAAAGGGCTTGATTTGAGAAAGCAAATTTCAAAAATGTCTCAACTGTCACTCTATATTACCTCACAAGTCAAAGATGGTTTTAAGTCTAGCCACTATATCATGATTTTGCAATTAGAGTAATTGAAAGTTCTATCATTACATAAGGAAATGTGAAGATTGGGGGAAGCATGGCTACCAGAAAACCCCTTTAATCACATTCCAATGGGATATTAAAAAATCATGAAGGAAATGCAAGGGTAAAGTAAATGTATTTGAGCTTGTCTAAAATTTGGTGCATAAGTGGTTTCCTGAAAAGGAAGCCAAATTACAGTAAGTTCCCAGCAAAGTATAAGTCAAGATTAATAAATCATTAAAGACAATATAAATGTCTTAATCACAGGGGTTATTCTGTAAACTATGTTAAGGCAATATAGACAGGTGTCTTCATCATCCCTTTTTTTGCTTTTGTTTTAAACCCAAAACCTTCTCCAGTACACTCCTTGAATGTTACTTAGTGTGGCAGACCTAGTTGGATTGAGAGTGCCAACTAGCTTCTTTTATCTTCTGCCTGAATGTCTGCTTCTTAAGGAACTGACATGCAGATGCCTCAAAGACGAAGAAAACACCGTACTTACAAATGTGAAGCAGCGGCTTGCTATTTGGCACTATCTGCTTCTGTGCTTCATAGTAAACCCTTACACTGCTCCAATGCGCATGTGCTAGATTGAGAGCCACTTCTGTCCCTAAGGGAGAAAAACAGTGACAGAGAAGATAGGTGATGCCAGTGTTTAGAGACTTAGCTGGAAATTCTTCAAGTCACAAAGATACACAACTTTACACTAAGAAACAAAATAATCAGAGAAAGAACTTCAAGCTCACCACACATTTTAGTGTTCTAGACAGAACCCTGTGACTAGTCACCATGTAAAGCAGTGGTTCTTAACCTGTGGGTTGTAACCCTTTGGGGGCCATATATCAGATATTTTGCATATCGAGTATTTATATTACAATTCATAACAGTAGCAAAATTACAGTTATGAAGTAGCAATGAAATTATTTTATGGTTGGGGGTCACCACATGAGGAACTGCATTAAAGGGCTGCAGCATTAGGAAGGTTAGAACCAGTGATGTAAGGTAAGACATTTATCTGGAAAGCTGGCAGGTCAAAGATATGTTCAAGTTAAACCAATGTGTACATACATATCATGGACATAGTAAGGGAAGTCAGTTAAGTTTTCATTTTAAAACACAGAACCAGAAGTAAACAACACTGTATAAAATATATAAGAACACATAGAGAGGGTTGAGCACTCTCTCTCTGAAGCAGAGTCAGAGTTCAAGGCCAGCTTATACCACATAGACTTATCTAATAAAGCACAACAAAGCAGCAGAGCATACAAAGAAATGGAATGCTCCACCTAACCTTACCTTCCACCATCTACGTTCCCACAGGCACTTTTTTTAATTATTTATTTTTTATTTTACATGTCCATCCCAGTTCCCTTTCCCCCCCCTCACTCTCTTCTTCTCTGCCCCCTCACATGCACCCTGACCACCCTCCCTCCCATCCCCCCACCCCAATTCCACATGTAGGGTGATGTAAATCTGTCAAGTCATTTGAAGTAGGGACTAGAACTTCTTTCCTGTCTCTAGGTTAAGGCAGTATCCCTCCATGTGGAATGTGTCCACAAGGTCCTTTTGTGCACCAGGAATACATCCCCACAGGCACTTCTATTCATTTCTGAGCATCATTATAAAACAGATGCTTTCCCAGCACTTATGTATCTAAAGCATGGGAAAGGCTTAGAGACTTAAGATTTAAATTACATTATCTCACAAAATGTGCCAACACCCACCAACACTTTGCTTAATTCCATGATTCAGTCTTATTTACTCACTTTGAAAGGACAACTTCTGCAGTTAAACCACCTAAATTTCAAAGTGAGTAAAACTTCTCTGTTAAGATGCAATATTACTGCCTCAGCATTTTCCATGTTTCAATAAAACAGATCTTTTAAATTTTTAATTTAGTTACTTTTCTTCCTCATTAAACTTGATACTTTGGGCAATATTCGCTGGTGACAATAAACTTCTTTTGGGGCTAAGGCTTTGTCCTTTAGAATCTGCTTGGTAATCACTACATGCTTGATGTATAACTTGAAGAAAACCTCCCTTGGACTCCTAACTTAGGTGCAACAGATCCACTTCCTAGGCCATAGCCACACATCAGCAAAAATTTCCAAATTCATTGGGATCCCATGCATTTAATTTCTTCTTTAACCTGCCTTTAATTTTTTAAAACACAAATCTATTTTTAAAAGAAATATTTAATCAATACCTTAGAACCATAAACTTGATGTATGCATATAAGCACATGTAAAAAAACAATTAAAAAAATGAAGACAAAATGGATCAAAGGTCTTCACATAAGAACTGCTGAAATTCGGAATCTGCTAGAGGAAAACAAGCAAAACCTTAAGGTTACATAGGCATAGCCAAGGACTCCTCCAAAGAGCCCAGGAAACAACACCAAGAACTGGCAAATGGCATTGCCTGAAATGAAAACTTTTCTGACCAAACTGGAGTGGAAATTCCATAGAATCATTGTTGATCAGGACTCAGACCTAAAATTTATAAAGAACTCAAAAATTAATAAGAACCTCAATCTTGTATCTATTAACAACAACAACAACAACAAAAAAATCCACAAGAGTAAGGAGTGACAGAAAAACCTTGTAAGCCTTATCGGACAGGAAGGGAGACAACACACAGTTCCTCCCAGAGCAGCAACTGAGTAAAAAGTGTATACTCTGGAACACCAGACAACACCACTGAAAAGCTATCTCAATTCACAAGTCCCTGAAACCAAAAAAAAAAAAAAACCCACCTCCTCACTCTGTGAGCTCAGAATAAATACTAACGAGGAGTAAATTGTCCTGCGTTCCCTAAAGGTTTTTCTTTGGGGAAATCTCATTAGTAGCCCATGGGACTGACTGAGGGAGACATTCTCATTCCCTGTGTCCCCGCGGAGGCCTGCATAACACTACCGGGCTCAAGCTTTATTCCTCTCAATTAGAAAGCGCCACCAATTCAGAGAGCGCACTGCTCTTGGCAGAGATGCGCTCAGCTCCTAAGCCAAGACTCTGGTTCATTTTCTTGTGTTTTACAATTGCAACAAGGGCTCGTTTTTGCAAACGGAGGTCGGGGGAACCCAGCTCCGGGACGGCACCCCTAAGAGCGAGCCCGCATAGCCACCAGCAAGCAAGGATGTTTTGGCCAGCTCCGGACCTCCCAAAGGCCTTTCTTTAATCACACGGGTTTCACACACACACACACACACAGAACCGCGACAGGCGCAAGGTCATACAGTGAGGTGCGTGGACCCGAGGAAGAGATGCTTTAAAGCCCAGGTCCAGGCTTACATGTAGGCGCGCCTCCCGCTCCCTTACCCCATAGTAGATTATTGTTGTTATTATTATTATTTGTTTGGGCAGTAAAATTCGGTTTTTGTTCCATAGAACAAGATGCCGAGGTTGAAAGAGTGAAGAAGCTGACCTAGATAATTGCAGGGCAGGGACCTCAGTGCAGGCCAAGGCCGGGGCCGCTCCGCCCGGCCCGGGAGACGGGTGTGACGGCCGCAGCGCCAGGCCCTGAGCCCGGCTTGGGGAGACTACAGCACTCACCCTGGGCCCGCTGGAGGGTCCCTGGAGGGGGCCGCCGCCCGCCGGCTCCGGGGCGCTCGGGCGGGCGCTCGCAGAGGCCGTTGGCCGAGCGCACCAAGGCGCCCGGGCAAAGGAGCGGCGGAGAGGCCGCGGCGGGCCGGGACAGACGCGAGAACGTCCAGGACTGGCCCCTTCCAGCAGCCGTAGCGGAAGTAGGTTCTTGGTCATGTGACTGAAAAAGGGCGGATGTTACGCTCAGGCGCGTGAGACGTCAGTAAGAAACCATTTTTGTTGTGGGCAAGACTGTCCCTCAGGTTAAAAGGTTCAAGTTCTTAGATTGCATAACTCTTGGGGTGGATTTCGAGACATCGCTGTCTTTAGGAACTTCGCGTTTGCAAGGTGAACCAGTAGCCTGTTTTAAAGAACTGCCTGAATCAAAATTCGCATGGTGCGAGGGCCGAGAATCTGTGTATACCTCAAAACAACACACCCAAACAAGGAAAACCTCAGATGCTACCCCAGAAATGTTATCATCCTTCAGAATAGTTTGGCAAGCTTTCTGAATTGAATTCTTGCATTCTTTCTAATATTGGAGCAGGATACATGAAATTTCCTTTTTTCCTTCTAAAGGTCAAGTGGAGACACCAGTTAAATTGACATAAAGTAGATGAACAGGATAGTAGTATTGTGTAATGTTTTACTCTCTTGGCTCTTTTGAGTCCTCCCCCCTACACACACACACTTAAACACAGAGTCTTATTATTACTTAAGAATGTCCGGCCTTAGCTTGGCTTTTTACCAGCTTTTCTTATCTTAAATTAACCGATCTACCTTTGCCCTCGGGGTTTTTATCTTTCTCTGTTTATCTTACTTTCCTTCTTGCTGGGAGGCTGGCCCCTGATATCTTCCTCTCTTGCTGCTCTTCCTCGGTTTTCTCCTGTTTCTATTATACTCTTTGCCTGCCAGCCACGCCTATCCTTGCTCCTGCTTCAGCTCTTTATTAGAGCATCAGGTGTTTTAGCTAGGCAAAGAATCAATTACAGAGTTAAACAAATGCAGCATAAACAAAAGTCACACACCTTAAAACAATATTCTACCACAAGAGGGAAGCATATGCCTTTTATTTAGTAAATTTTGCTTGTATATTAGAGTATAGAAAAATGAAGAGCAAAAGAAACACTTGGTACCCCAAATTTATATCAGAAGCTGGGCATTGTAGTAAATTGTAAAACTGTGAGATGACAAAGGGATTTGGGCCAGGACACTGAATAAGTGATTAGGAAGATGAGCATTGGTATAACTAGGTTGTTTTTTGTTGTTTTGTTTTTGTTTCATTTGTTTTGTTTTTCTTTATGACAGTAGCTATAAGAACATCTTTCTGGTACAAGAAAGTTACCTTTCTTATGCAAGTTTTATTTCACGCTTTTTAAGTGCCTTTGTCTCAAAATCATCTTAATTTCAAATTGCCCTTTTATGGGTGTGTCCTATTACTTTACAGTGACAAATAATCCTTTTTTATGTATAGATTAAATATTATACTGTCATTCCAAGTCAGTGCCTTTAGGGAAAGTAGGGATTAAGCTAGGTAGAACATATGTGATCAAGAACTTTAGAAGTGAGGATCCTACTGTTCCTGTTAGCCCTTATACTTCTTAAATGTGGCAGATTGACTTTTTTGTCCTTAGCCCTTTCTTTTCAAAGAAAAAACTTTTGAAATAACTTATTTTTTTTAAAAGAAAATGAAGATCCATAATCTACTTATCAAACCCGAGTCTTCTCCCATAACCCTGATTTATCATTTATCTTCTGGAATCATCTGAGTCTACTAAACAAGACAGTGTTTCATGAAATGTTAGGGTTCTTAACCTCACAGTGTGTACAGTCTTCAAAAAAGGGACGTGTGTGTGTGTGTGTGTGTGTGTGTGTGTGTGTGTGTGTGTGATAGAGGATGTTTTCCTCTGTTCATATGGAAAGTCTATTCTTTACTGTGTTATAGATTCATGCTAGGTCTTTCTTTACTTCTCTCATTGATGTAACCATTGGTTTTTAAAACTTAATCTGTCATTGGCTTTTTCTACAGCTTCATAGTATATAAATCCAAATAATCTGATCCATTTTGTTTCATGACTTCTGGCTATTTTATGTTTCCCAATAGGACTTAAATCCTAGTATAGTTTTACTTCCAAAAATGTTTCCTTTTTCAATTCAGACAGTTTTTCTCCAGTTATAGTTTTCAGTTATGGCAAGGTTTTTTTTTTTTTGGCATTGAGATTCAACATACTGTAGTTATCATTTACTGTGTTAATTTGACAGTTATTTTGGGTGAGACTGAATATAAAACAGTAGCAGCTTCAATATTTTTTGTAACTTGAAAGTTACGAAGAATATTTTTATAAACCAAAATAAACTTATTTCCATTAAAAAACAGATGTGATATAGTTGTTCTTTCAATTTTATTTTGACAAAACAATAGAACTTTAGTTATATTAGTATATTGTAACACATCATAATTTTGTCAGGATATAATAATATAAAATCAATATATCTTAAATAAATTTAACTTGGTTATAGAGAAAATATTAAATTAAGTTTAGTGGTAGTAAATTACATATGAAGTATAGAAAACCTTTGTAAAATTAGCAATACAATTCAAATTTAAACAGTTTTAATATTCTTATAAATAAATTAATAATGTTTATCTTGCAAAAACAATCCATTGACAAGTTGGTTATTTTAGCACACTGTGAAATTCTGAAGTTGAAGCACCAAATTTCAAATAAACATTTTGTTAATCAAGTTAAAAAAATTTAAAGATTTATTTTTATTTATGTGGCCTGCATCTGTGCGAGTGAATGCCACCTTTGCATGGGTGTCCTTGGAAGCCAGTTGGATCCCTTTAAGCTGGAGTTTCAGGCAGTTGTGAGCTTCCTGACTTGGGTGTTGGGAACTGCACTCTGGTCCTCAGACGAGCAGCCAGCATTCTTAACCACTGAACAATTTCTCCAGCCACATATGAACTTAAATTCTAACTTCGTAATTTACTCATAAACACCTGGAAAGTAATATGCATGGCCTATGTTTTAATGCTCGCCCTTAGACATGTGATTGAATAACTGTTGGTATGGCTTCACTGGGATGTAAGTGTTCAGTGTTACCTGTCTTTCCCCAGAAGTCAAGCACTGATGAGAGGACCAGAGCAAATGAAGGGGGCGAATGAAGGGCGGCCACTTAACATCAGCACCAGTCTGGTAGTAAAATAGATTACCCTGAAAGTCACTTGTGGAGTTTTAAAAGGTGAAAGGGCTGTTTGCCTAGTGAGCGGAGTGCACCAGAATCATGGGGGAAATTTTTTGAAACAAAATTCTAGGAGATGGAGACAGAAAAATTCTGGTGATTTTGGGGGCTAGCTTAGGCTATATAATGAAATACTTCTCATCAAAACAAACACACATTTCTGGTTTCAAGATACAGTTTCTAACTTTTTTTTAGGTTTAGAATATTCTTGAATTGGCATTTATAACAAGTTCCTGGGTGCTGCTGCTGCTGTTGCTACTACTCAGGGACCCCGCTGGTCAAGATGAGTTTTCATTTTATTGCTAGATGGTAACTAGGACAGTAGGATGTTTTCTGAATAGGAAAGCTAGGTGAAATACATAATTGAAATGAGATGTTGCACATGTTAGTTCAGGTGGAAAAAAAAGGTCTCGGCAGCAGTCACATTGAGTGGTGAAGAATGCCAACCCTTGTCTATGGTCTTGGGTCACATTTTCCAATACAAAGGGGATACAGCACCAGCGTGAATGTAAATATCAGCACCATCACTTCCACCTCAGTGGATCAAGAAATGTAAGCTTTGCCTCCTACTGCCTGGCCCCTGAGAGCCATCAAATAGTGCTACAACTATTTGATTTGTAAAATGTTTGTTTTCTTAGCATTTTTCAAGACTTAGCTTCTGGGGTGGTTAAGGGATGTTAAAGGTCATGAACTTTTCCTGGGCATAGATCTTATTTTTTAAATTTAAAATTTGTGCATACACTATTATGTGACTGTGTGTGTGTTGGGGGAGGTTGTATGAGTCTTTACACAAGGAATATGTTGCTTTCTCTGAAATTAGACCAGAAGCAAGTCTCTCTCACTACCCCTGCTCCCACTTCCAGCACGGTGTATGGGACCTAGTTCAGTACTGAAGAAAATACTTGTTATACTGATTTAAGTACACTTGGGAATGTATCAATATACTTAAAGCAAGTTTTAAGACATATAGAAGCGGTTTGAAGTAAGGTTTCTCTGCAGATGATTGGTGAGAATAGATAATGTGTGTGTGTGTGTGTGTGTGTGTGTGTGTGTGTGTGTGTGTGTGTGATGTCTTCCAAAAGAAAAATTATAAAAGTAACAAAGAAACAGATTGTAAAACCATGTTATGTACTATTTTGATCAAAGAAAAATGTTCGGTGTCTGATAAACCAGCGGGCGAGTGCCTCTATTCCTCCCTGGTGATACTCTTTAAGGTCAGTGTTTACCAGAATGGAGAGAAAGTGCACATCTAGTAAGTGGTGTCCTTGTTGCTTTGAGTATATTGAAAACTGAAGAGAAATGTTTCAATGTATGTGTATAGCATCCTAGTAAAATTAATCCCCTGAGGGTAAACATTTTACCCCCTTTGAATCTATTGACATTAAAGTGAGCTCCATGAACAAGCCAATAGACATCATCAACCAAACAGAAAACAAACCCACACTTTATATCCAAGCCTGTTACAATCCCCTTCAGGAAGTTTCCTTTGGTCCTAGCTTTGGGCATGTGTAAATGAGTCCTGAAACATCATGACTCTAATTCATCCTGTGTTCTTGGGCTTTATCCCCCCTCAATAGGTCTGACTATCCAGTTCTTGCCGTGATGTGCTGGTGTTCTGGATGCACCCATCTCCTTCTCTAGCTGAAGTCTAAGGTCTCAGGAAGGAGATGGAAAGAAACCAAACTCCTTAGGTCAAGAGTGGGAGACAAGGAACACATTGTACATCTATTGAACCAAATTCCACTTAGTTTGTGGGACAAGCCCCACACAGGCATTGTTTAGTGAGTGGAATGTGATTTCAGTGACATTTTGTGGAAAGCTGTTGCCTTCCCACAGGGAAATTTAAACCACGGAGATGTAAAGACCCACATTACAGATTAACTGGAATGACATGCTGTCTGGTGTGGTGAAACTTGGCACTACTGAATCTTCACCAAACAACACTGTTAGAGAAAATGAGATCTAGATAAATTGCAGGCACCAAGCCATGACTTCGTTATTTAAGAAGGAAAAAAAGTGCTTCAGTTTTCTTCAGGGTCTTTTCTTCATGCACACCTGACAGCGGCTTATGATTTTGTCTAAATTTCCAGCTTTCACAGTTGATGGAATAGGTTTTCTGAAATAAACACAAATAAAAGAACTCATTGATTTGTGGATAAAAGGGAACACTTAATTTGCTTTGAGTTTTGTTAATAAACATTGTAGCTTATTTTAGTTTTATTACAGAAACATCTCTCTTTATAACAGAGAATTTCTGAAAAGATAAATTATGTTTGCATATATAAACATATATCAATAGTTTATATTTTCATTGTGTTTCATCAGAATTCATAGAAACTTTCCTGCAAACCTACAGATTCATTTTTTAAATGAATCCCTTTTAAATTATTATGAGCTTTCTAATACATTACTTTAAGATCAGTTAGTGTTTTATTCAGTAATTTACTATAAATCCATTTATGTGTTAAATATGTTTAGTGATGACAAGATCATGTGTACATTTGGTCTTTACTGACACGGTGAGAAATAGAATCTACTTGTTGACTTGAAAATACCTCTAACCTTGTAGTATGAAGGTAGCATTGTATTGGCAGGAGTGAGTTAATGTAAGTACATCCATACACAGGTAAAAAATTAAAAAGCAGATACAGGCAGCCTTTGGACAGCTCTACAGCCAAGTCAAAACTGACATTGCATAGTTACCTGAACATTCTTTCTGGGCTTAATGAAGCCAGCCAGAAACTATAGGAGTTTGAGTAGTAGTTACATGTCCCCCGTCCGTGGCATTCTATAAACGGACTGGCTCGGAATTCCTCCAGGCAGGAGCCAGGTGATGCAAGTGCTTGGCCAGCGCCCTCAGAGCCTGCACTTGTGAACTATCACAACGAAAGGGTCTCAATGAAAAACTTTACTCACTGGAGTTCAAATACAAGTCTCCCACATTTTGGGGGTGGAAGAGGAGCAGTAATTTAAACAATAACAACAACAAACCCGGAAAACAGAACTATCTCTCCTGTTTTATCTAGATTTGCTAATGCTCTTGGCATCTTCTAGGAAGACACACAGTCATCCAAAGGAAAGTGAGAGCTGGGAGTTCTCATGCCTCATCTTTGAACACGTGTGAGCACCTAGACCCGTTACTACTATTGTTTTCTCATCCTGCCTATTGTCTCTCTTAACTACTGGGATATAAGCTTCATGAGAAGAATGTGGTACCTGCCAGCCTTACTGCCCAGACCAGCTGGGGCTCTTGATGGGTGTTCAATGTAGTTACTTACTGATTGAGTGGACAGCTGTGAGTTTAGAAGGGGACCGATGTATGCAGAATGCGCCAACAGCTGTTGGCACGATGGATGGACAGGCTGTACCCTGACGTTAGCAGTAGAGTCAGGGCTTTCCTCCTGCCTCTACCTTGCGAATGCTGGGATTACTCGGTTCTATGGACTGCTGATGAATGAAACGTTAAACTTTCATCCCCAGCCCCAGAGTTGCTACTTAAGTGTATATTTGGATTGTCAAGCATCTGTGACATATTACACATATTAGCAGTACAAGAGTCTATAGATAACAAACACTACTTCAAATGTGCTAAGGCTCCCCCCTTACCATAACGAAGGAAAAACCTTTCCAGAGAGAGACCCAGCCATGGGGACATGGAGGGATAGCAGTAGTTTGGCTGTGAACAGCTATGGCCATCGCAGGACCTTCACAAACAGTACATCTGTAATGTGAAAC
Source organism: Phodopus roborovskii (assembly GCF_943737965.1). Lineage (NCBI taxonomy): Eukaryota > Metazoa > Chordata > Mammalia > Rodentia > Cricetidae > Phodopus > Phodopus roborovskii. The sequence goes on along the minus strand of NW_026126460.1, from coordinate 27,300,075 downwards.
CAACAGTATGTGTGACAGCCACTTTCTACCTTTACATTCCTTACAAGTTAAGCAATCCACTGGGCCCTCTTACAAAATGAAGGGATTGGGTTTTTACCTGCTAATATAGGGTTCAAGAGCTCTGCCAGTAATTGGAGCCATGTCCATTGGCACCAAAGCTGGTGTTGACAGCCAGTATGAATAATCATTCCGTGATGCAAAATTACATACATTATTGATGTTACAGAATAAGAATGGCATTGTGGTGAATCGCTGGAGGCAACTGCCCAGGGTGCCTAAGAAAACATGAAGCTGAGTATCACTTCCAGTAAATTAAACTAATTTTGAGTATCATTATTTAGACACAGGTTAATTATCACATAACCAGTGACAAAGCTGGACAAAAGAAAAACAATACAAGAGAATATTTGCAAAATGTGTTGAAAAGCTTTAGCAATGATGAAAGTCAAAGCTCCAAATGGGTAAACAAATCCTCCCCTATCAAGAATGTTTCCTACAGCTCTAACCACCTGGATAGAACTTGGGGCCTGATGTTGTTCAGGGACAATGACTTTGCTTCAGCTATTTCCAGGTATTCATAATATAGGGAGCTTTAGAAAAGATTAATAAGAGGATTAACAAAAGACAAACGTTGAGGAGAAATTTGTTAGCATTGAGCAACTTAGCTAGGTTCCATCTAGCAGTTCACACATCAGGATGAAAATTAAACCTTGGGCCACAATTGTTCTCTCAAATGCACCAGAAGATGCTAATATGGTTTGCAGTGACCTTCAGAGGAAGCTCCCACCCTATAAATATTTTACAATCTGCATCATAAAGTGACTGGAAGCTAGACCCTTACCAAGGTCTTGTCCATGTGCACGTTCGTTCCCTTGTACAAAAAGAAGAGAAAACCCACTGTAGAGTGGTCGTGTTCCTTCAGGACATGAAGGAGTGGCTGTGGTTTGACTGTGCCGGGTGAAGACAAACCCTCGAATTCTTGTCCCAGAGGCAGGTGTTCCTCTGTCTCCAGGTTTCCCTTTTAAGCCTGGCAATCCATCCAATCCAGGTGGTCCTTTGGAAAACAAATTATACATGTCGCAACATGACCATGCTCTCAAACTTGTTTTCCAAAGTAGTACTTTGAATGAGTTAAAGGAATCTTAGGGAAGAATGGGCTATAAAATGGTTAGGATTGTTTATTTTAATTATCAAAAGGGTTAAGAACCACTAAGGAGATTAGTCAGACATTCCTGGGTGTGTCTGTGAGGGAGTTTTTAGAGTTGATTAGATCATCAGCCTTCTGTCCTAATGCATGGATCATAGATGGTGGCTTTCTTGGGAGGTAGGAAGTGGGGGTTTATTTTGGAATAATGCATCTTGCCCTGGACCCTTCTGTATGCCTTTCCCTGCTTTCTGTCTTCCGTGCATTGAGCAATGTTCTTGCACCACGTTGCACCCAAGCATAGAGCCAAACAGCCATAGACTGACCCCTCCAAATCCAAGTGCCAAAATAAATCTTTCCTCCTCTCCATTATTTATATCAGATATTTTGTCCAGTGACACAAACATAGCTGATGTGATGGAGAAATAACATTAACTATAGGTCAGTCTATCACAGGATGTATCCTGTCACTCAAACATGAATGTGTCTTCAGTTTTTTGAGATCAGGTCACTTTTTGATCTTTGAATTCTTTTGGGATGCCTGGCATTGCATTTTACATTTGATTTGGTAGTCCTCATGTACATTTGCTTTTATGAATGAACAAATGGCTTGACTTAAAATGTGTGTGTGTATATAGGAGGGGATGTAGAATCAAATAAACTACCTACAACTTGTAAAGTTGCTCAAGTAGATAATAAAAATTACTAAGTTTCAGGTAAATCCAGAAAGCAATTATGTAAAATTTTGAATGTTCTTTCCAGAGGTACAAACTTTAAGAAAGCTTTTGATCCATTAGCAAGGCAGACAGACTTCTTCCTACTTTAACAAGGGTTCTTTCTTATCTGCAAGAGTTGTAAACAGAGTGGTATTTACACTTTGGCTTTTCTCTGCAATTGGAGCAGGCTGATTCACTTCTGTCACTTTCCAAATAGGAACTCAGTGAGTTTCTTCCTTCTTCCTGTCCCTCCCTCTCCTCCTCGGAGTCTCACAAGTCTACAGTGGCCTTGGCTTTTTAATACATGGGAGGAAGATACATTCTTTATTTTCCCTAACCTCTGAGGGTGATAATTCCCCGGTCATAGTAACGCTCAACCTTCCTTGGCTTGTGGCACTGTTTTTTAAAGGCTATGGATCCTTAGGAGGTGGGGCCTAAAGATTTTACCTGCCTGTAATTCTCCTTTTCTCTGCTTGCTGCCCCAGCAAGAGGTGAGAGCTTCTTCTGTGGTCACAAGATGTTTTCACTGCTGTGTCTTTCCTACTGGTGACAAATCTGCCCTCCCTTAAGTTGCCTCTTTTGTGGATGTTTATCACAGTGATGCAAAACTAACCAATATGATTTTAAGCAGAAGATGTTTTCTAGTGTCTCCATGGCAACTGTGAAATGATTAGCTGAGAATGGCAAAAACTGCAGGTAAAGTTTCATACTCATACAGCCAGGCATGGCGGCTCACGTCTTTAATCCCAGCACTCAGAGGCAGAGGCAGGGGAATCTCTGTGAGTTTGAGGCCAGCCTGGTCTGCAAAGTGAGCTTCAGGACAGCCAGAGCTACACATAGAGAAACCTGTCTTGAAACTGCCACTCCCTTCCCCTCCCCACACACAAAGATTTCATGCTTGTGCACTATGCATGACTATGCTACATCTTTATAGATATGAGCTTGAATCCTTGTATCACTCCTTTGGGGCCTCTATAGCATTTAACTACTCACTCATCAGTTACCAGTACAATCTGATTTGTAGTATCCTATGCTTGGTGTTACCTCATTATAAAATCCAGCTCTGGTAATTAGAGTGTATAAATTAATAGAACCATTTGCAAAAGTACATTATCAATGAAATCAAATGGGTGGATGTCCTCTAATGTATATTCCCAGCAACACTAGATCAAAATTAACCCTGTAGTTAATATTACAGTATCATATTTGAATTTAAGTGCCTAATCTAGTTGGGAAATCATACGAGGAAGTTATGCTCTCATTATAAATCTGGGAATTTTAGGCAGTTAAACATTTCAGTATTTTCCAGAGGGATGCTTTGAAACTTTTGCAGAAGATAGACTTAGAAACATAACTTATATTCCAAGCAGAACATTATATTTGAGAAGCACTTTTTTCACCCAAAATATACACATAAATAGTTGACTTGTGTTCAAAAATAGTATGTTAAAAGGTGGCTTTCCTAAATAAGGAAGCAAAGTTGTTCTATTCATGCCAAGATAGCATTTTAAAAAGAAAGAAAGAAACAACAACAGCAAAACCCCTGACTCAGCATGATGCACTTGTTGAGAGCTAGACCAAGCAAGACTTTCCCTGAAATCCTGCCATATAGAGTAGGAACATAACTCCTTCCCTTCTCTAAACCAGACACAAGCTTGGTGGAGTCAGTAATAGCCTGGGACCAGGGCCTTAAGTGTTTTTCCCTGAGACTCTGACATATGGGGAAGGAACACAGTTCTTTTTCTAAAACCCAGGGTAAACTGGGCAGAGCTGTAATGACCTGGGGCTGGTGCCTTGTGGGAGGAGTTGTGGCTTAGAATCCTAAGAACCCAACTTATCCTGCCCTGAGGAGTTATGGCTATCATTCCCCAGGCTACTGCAAGCTCTCCAGGCCCCTGCGTTCTCCTTGAGCAACATTGGTTGATTAGTTTCCACTCACACTATCCCCTTATTCCCTAGAAACACTACATCAGATGCTGTACTTCTTAACCAGCTTGCCTGGCCATAAGATACAGCTTGCACAAGACTTCCCCATTCCAAACTTTCCTATCTTCTTCTGATCTTCTGGCCCTCCCACTTAGGACCCTGTCACTGAAGAGCCACCTGCTGGCCCAGGTCATACACCTTCTATAAGAAATTATTAGCCAACATAACACCCGTAGGAAATTAAGGAACAATTGGCCTTTCTGAAAATAGGATACTAACTAGTGCCTCATCAGCTCTATTTGTTCGTAGCCAAAGATTTATACCTTGACTGAAAATGAAGAGTATATCTGCCAAGGGCAGAATAGACAGTGTATTCCAGTCATTTGTGACTCTTTCTTCTTCCAAATGAACATATGGCACCTGCTTTTGTTCTAATCTGAAAAAAAGTACTAACCAGGAGACCCAGAATACTCTTTCTGGCAGTCATCTGATCACTCACAGGTATAAATGAGTCTCCTCTGAACGCTGAAACAATACTGCTTCAGCAAGCGAGACAAGCTGGGTGTTTACCTTGTTGGCCCTTAGAGCCTTTGTTGCCCTTTTCACCAACTGGTCCTGGAGATCCTGGTTTTCCATCCTTGCCTGGTTTGCCTCTTGGTCCACAGGGCCCTAGGCAAAAGGCAGCATTGGTTTACATGCCATCACAATGAAAGGTCAGGCTGCCACCCATCTGAGGAAGCTCAGGACTTCTGCAGTAATGCCAGCCAAGTTTGACATCCAAGGAAGGCCTTTAGTCCTGAGCAAACTGGCATGTTTGCTCACTTACTTCCACAGAAGGCCTTAAGAAACCATGAATATATGAACGTGTATGGTGCTTTGTTTTATTTTATTCTAGAATTCATAATGCCTATGAAGTGATCAAACCAATAAGTAATACCCTTCTCATTTCTCATATGATTCAAGCAAACAGAGAACAAGAGTCCTAGTCATAAGTCTATTCCTATATGCTAAGACTAGGTGAGGTGTTAGGTTCGATTTCCAAATATCAGCATTCTGGGAAGACTTTGGAGTCATTTTCCCCTTCACACTCGGCTGTACAAACTGTTAGACTAGTCCATATATGCAGAACTTGGGTGTAGTTAGGCATTCATTTAAAAACTGAACTCCAAAGCTGGCGTTTCCATAGACGATGGATATAATACTTTTATCTTAGTAAAAACAAAACATGGCATTTTAAGGTGTGCTTTTTCTTTGTACTATGCCCAGATGTTTTTATAAGCGCCTAAGTAAGTTCTTTTTTTTTTTTCCTTCTGCTTTTTTCTTCCACTTTTCTCATTAAGGATAAACGAGTCCAGTTCTAAATTGCCTATACAAGACCTTGCGGTGTTTAGTTTTTCTGTGATGTTCTCTTGCCTCCTTGCAAAATACTTTACAGCTTTTCGTGGTTCACCCTTTGCTAAGGATCTGGGTCAAGGGTGCTAGCTCACACCTGGGATTCCAGGTGGTCCCAGTGGCCCAGGATCTCCTTTCATTCCTGGTTGTCCAGGTGGACCAGGTGGGCCTGGGCTTCCCGGAAGGGAGATGATCTTAAGTGTGCCTGGTTTTCCACGTGCACCTATTGACATAAACACAATGAGAACGTGGCTTCACAATACCACCCTTTCCTTATAGACCACAATTACAGAGAAATAGATCTATTTACCAGGTGGTCCTTTTGGCCCTGGTGGTCCTGGATGTCCAATTGATCCAAGAAATCCTGGATTACCCTTCTCTCCTAAGAAGAAGGGAGAGAAAGAAAGAATCGAAGAAAAAAGCCTTGTGTTTTAACATTCACAGGGAAGTGTTCCTGAGAGTTCACATTTTGAGTCTGGGAACCAATGAAAAACGGATAAGTTATGAGGCCCTACCGAACCCATGTTAATACTACTTACTGAGCTTCTTACATTTGGTTGTCTCAGTTCCCTACTTTCTTATTCTGTTTCTCCAGCTGTATGGCTAGCCCAGAGTTCATTACGTCAGGAATCCTCATGGAAATTTATTTATGTAGCAAAATGGTTAACACTTCACTTCTACTCATAATCTTTTGTATAGATGATAAAAGGTTATCAAAATTGGATTTGGAGAAATACTCCTTCAAAGAGTATTAAAAGTACATAGAAATGGACTGGGCATGTTGCCTTTAATCCCAGCACTCAGGAGGCTGAGAGGGTGGATCTCTGCGAGTTTGAGGCTAGCCTGGTCTATAGAGGGAGTTCTAGGACAGTCACTACTACATAGAGAAACCCTGTCTCAAAACGACAACACGGATTACATATAATTATTTAAGATAAAGCAACAACACAAATTACATGTAATTACTTAAGGTACTTTAATATTGCCGGGCATTGGTGGTGCATGCCTTTAATCCCAGCACTTGGGAGCCAGAGGCAGAGGCAGGCAGATCTCTGTGAGTTCGAGGCCAGCCTGGTCTAGAGAGCGAGTTCCAGGAAAGGCTCCAAAGGCAATACGGAGAAACTGTGTCTCGAAAAACCAAAATTAAAAAAAAAGGTACTTTAATATTAAATATGATATCAATAGGTGAAATATAGTAAGATTGGGCTTAGTGATGCAGGCTTTAATCCCAGCACTTGGGAGATAGAAGCAGGAGGATTGCAAGTTTGAGGCTGTCTCAAAAAAGCAAAACAGAGAAAAGGAAAAAAATAGAAACAGAACAAAATAATTAATTACTGCACCAAAAATTAACTGACAACTACTTTAGAAATTACCTGTTTTCTATGAGAACCAGAAGAAAGTATGACTGTTTACTTGTGCCTATGAAAAGCTACCTGGAACTTTTTCCAAATGAATAAGCAAAGTCTCATAGAAGATCCAAACAAGGGTTTGATTCTGAAATCTAACCGATCCCAGGCATTGGTTGTAAGACTCTCTTCCCTGCTGACCTCTAAATATTTAAAATCACTAAAGGATGTTTTTCCTTGGTGGAACTTTTACGTGCTTACCACACTGTCGATGTTTTTATCCTGAGACATCGGAAGATGTTGTCATTACCTGTGCCCAGGAAGGCCTGCCTGTATTCATCCAACCCAAGTCCAGTGAGACACCTCCCAATCACTCACCATGATTTATCCTCAACTAACTGCTCCTTAAAAGTCTGGAGTCTGTAGAAACTGTAAAAAGATGTTCTAAAGCCCATCTGGACCTCCTTTGAAAGGACTAACAGTTTTCAGGCATGGAAACCCAGCCTTGCTCACATGAGATACAATTGTTATTTAGTATCCCAACAAGGCTGTGATATAGAGTCCTGCACCATGAAATTCATACTAGAGGAATGAACAGTTAAACAATGATGCTAATAAAAAAAAAACTTATTTGCATTACATTCCCAGACAGAGTCTCACTGCATAGCTCTGAGGCCTGGGATAACAATATAGAACAGGCTGGTCTTGAACTTTTAGTCATCCTCTTGCCACTGCCTCCCAAGGGCTAGAATTATAAGCATGCTCTACTACACCTGGCATATCACAGAACGTTTAATATTAAGAATATCATGGCTTGAATTTCAGTTTTTGAGCTCTTGCCCAGCATGGATGAAGCTTTCGGTTCAGTCCCTATCGCTGTAAATAAGTCCCTTAAAACACTGTGCATAAAAATTCACGTTAACCACACTCATGGTCAATTTTGATAGTTTGAGCTTTCCAAATTATGAGATTAAATGTACAAGGCCAAAACGTCAAGACAGTACCATCAGTATCGATGCAGTATGCCATCCCCCATCCCAGTGCATTCTAAAACTTCCAAAGGTAACACTTTCAATTATGCCTAATTTTCCTGTCGTTTTCTTTATTATGTTGTAGCTTTGCTCTCAATCCTGTGGGTTCAGATGCTAGTGGAGTGTTCACACCAATTTCCTGTTGGTAGGTCTTCACCCTGAGGTTCTGTTTGTACTGCTCATCAGACATGATGTGCAGTTTTACAAATGGGATTTGAGTAACAGTTACTGCATTTGTATGGAAGAATAATGATATCAAAATAGTACCTTTTATGCCTGGAAATCCAGGGAATCCGGGATCACCTCTGAGACCTGGAAGGCCTGGGGTGCCTGGTGCTCCCTATATTTCAAGTACGTGGGGGAAGGAGCAGAACCACAAAGTTTTAGAAACACAGTACTCGTGACAGATTGTTGGTTTTTTTTTTTAAGCAAAAGATATAACTTTATATTGGTATAAGGTGAAATTGATAGACATCATTTTTACCTGTAAGTTCAGTATTCTGCCTCTTTAGAGCTCTTCTTAGGATTATTTAAAACAGCACACACACACACACACACACACAAAGTGCAAAGAGCAAACTTGCTATCTAATGTTCGTGTATAGGGTTTTAGCTTTGAATGCATTTAAATGGAACTGCCCTGTATTTCAGGGAGAATGAACCTTTAATTTTTCTCAGAGACCTCTACAGAGCCATTGTTGAACCCAATTGTCATTGTGCTAAGCTGGCAGAGTTCTAAATCACTCTTGATGAGGGTGACAAGAGAACTAAACTGTCTAGAGGTGGGACTGGAAAGGGTGATGGGGAAGGGGTGGAGCCTACTGAGTAGGAGGTGCTCACATCAATTGTTCTTGGAGCCATAAGACACTCAAGGGCAGCCCTAAGAGAAGAGAGGGGTTTCTGGAAAGAGAAATACCTTAGATCTGCTCTCATGCTGTTCTCAGGAACTGAGACAGAATGCTACTGAAAACAATGAACCAAAAGTTAAGAAAAAGGTGCCAAGAATCACAAAGGTTACCTCAGAGTCAGCTGCCTCCAGGCAGTAGTCTGATTGCTGGCATGAGACTGTATGAGGTTAAAAGAAGAGAGAGAGGAAAGGGAGCCCCTGTCTGATCAGGGACTCTGGCTTCTGGCAATTGCCTGTTCTCTTTAGCAAAAGATGGCTAAGGAGAGTCAGAGACCAGGTTCAGCCCTCTGGTGGAAAGGGAGGCATTTTGGTCCAAGAGAGAATTGTTAAAGAGGGCCAGTTAGGACATCCCTCAAGCAGAATCATCTTTCCATTGGAAATGACCATGAAAGCACCCAAAAGAATGAAGACAAGTCCTCTTCACAGAGTGGACTTTCTGTCTGCCAGTGTCCCTGGGAAAGCTTTAGATGTGGTCATCAGATCAATACCAAGAACTTTTGAAGCATCCGAGGGTGTATGAGTGATATCTATGGATTGCATGGGGTGAACAGTATATCAAAATAGAGTCTAGAAGCCAAATAACAAAAGAGATTAAGAGTTTAACATGGTTCCTAATAATAGTCATGCTACAGAACCCCATATTCACTCCTAGTTAGGGTAGAGGTGGGGTGATGGGTTGGGTCATAGAGATTGGTATTTTCATGTGATCTTCCCACCATGCTTTGTGGTCATAGGGCAGTCAGGATAGGTTTTAAGCTTAGTGAGAGACCAAACAAAGGGCAAATTATTTAAAGGATTCATTCCAATTTGTAGAGGAAACTTGATACGCACTCTTGAATGAAGGAGTGATGGATTTATTCTTTGAAGTTTAATTTTAAAGTGTGTGTGTGTGTGTGTGTGTGTGTGTGTGTGTGTGTGTGTGAACTCAGGTGTTGTCAGACACCAGAAGTGCTGGATAACTTGGAGCTGCAGTTATAGGTGTGTGGTGATTTAAATAGGAATGGTCCCCATAGACTCATGTGTTTGAAAGCTTGGCCCATAGGGAGTGGCACTATTAGGATGTGGCTTTGTTGGGGTAGGTATGGCCTCGGTGGAGGAAGTGTGTCACTGTGGTGGTGGGCTCTGGGGTCTCATATATGCTCAAGCTGGGCCTAGTGGGGCAGTCTCCTGCTGCCTGCGTATCCAGATGTAGAACTCTCAGCTCCTTCCCCAGCTCCATGTCTGCCTGCATGCTTCTCGCCGCGATGATAATGAGCTAAACCTCTGAAACTGTAAGTGAGCCATTTCAACTATAAGAGTTGCCATGGTCACAGTGTCTTTTCACAGCAATAGAAACCCTATCTAAGTCAAGGTGGTTATGAGCTGTCTGATGTGGGTACTGGGAACTGAACCCAGGTCCCCTGGAGGAACGGCAGGTGCTCTTAACAACGGAGCCATCTCTCCAGCTGTAACATATTGCTTCTTAGTCTAGTAAATGAGACGGTCACGACCTGGCCTCTTTTTAGCCCTCTGGTCTCCTTCCACCTCAGCCTCCAGATGTGCCCCTCAAACACATACAGTGTCTTTCAGCTCTGAAAAACCCCTTTTCTCTCAGCCTCCACTCCCGCTTTTCTTGTTTTCCTGGATAAATGGTGTGTATCTTTTCAGACTCATGCCCTGAGCACATTCCACGCATGAAATTAGATGTCCTTCCTGTATTCCTTCAGCTGTCCATCTTTCCTCATAGCACACAGCATGAAAATGACATGTCTCAGTGTCTGTCTCCTTTACCTTAGGCTGCATTGACTGGTACAGGGCGTACACTCCATAATAAGGATTGAGCCACACTTATCTACTCAACACCTCTTTCCAAGAAACCAAAACACAAAACAAAACAAACCAGAAATGTGCTTACTGAATGTGTCACTAATAGAATTCAGGAGAGGTGGTAGAGGTTGAGGTCTCAGAGACTCAGAAATAAGAGGCCTTGTAGGCTTAGGAGTTGGCCTACAAGAACAGGATGGCATCCTTGGAGGTAAGTGTAAGAGTTCTGCAGGTACCTCTCAAATACTAACAGCACAAAGCTAGACGAGAATATGGAAGAAACACTAATGTAGGAGAAACTTGGAGCAATAGAATTGGTGTTGTAAAGGATTTACTAGTATATTTGCTTAGGAAATGTTAATCACATAGAGTAGAATTTGGCTAAGGGAGTACTGCCTCCAAACTACACCAAAGACAAGCAGCTAACTAGGTCTGTTAGAGATAAGCAAGATTTATGATGCCAGGATGTAATGTTCACCAAAGAACAGGATGTTTAAGTCTAACAGGATGTGCAAGGGGACAGCATGGGGTCACAAGCAGTGTTAAGTCCTTGCCTGCCATAATGTCCCTGGTTCTCTTCTTGAGAAAAGCCTAATTCTGCCAGGTGGCCAAGATGAACGTGTGTAGCAACTATTTTGGAAAAAAGTACAACACTGGTGTGCTTAAAAATAATCCTAGTGATATTTGTTGTGGAAATCTTTCATTTGCCTAAATGGCCAGATTCATAGTCTCTGGTCTCTGTTTAAATTGTTCAAAGTGTAACCTGGAGCCATGACCTAAGAGATTTTTGTTTGATTGTTTGTTTTTTGGAGTGGGGTGGATGATTGTGTATGTGAAATGCACAATCCTAAGTGTATATCGGAGCTTCTCATGGGTATTCACAAGGACAGAACATATGCTATTAAAAGCCTTTTCCCTTATTAATCTCTAAGTGTGTGTGAGTGATTTCTTACTGGGAAGGCAGATTTTTCCTACAGCAACTTTGTAGGAGTTTATGAAGAAAAGTCTTGTGAACCCCGCTGACTCTTAAGCTCAGGATTTCATTACCAGTGTGGCCCACAGGGATCTGAAGTTGAAGTCCTAAAATGGCAATCAATGTTCAGGCCAGTGAGATACTTCCTTCCCTTAGCCACTCACTGGGGGATTTAGCTCTTATTTATGAAAGATTTTCTACTTCTGGCTTCATTTAAAAAGGACATACTGTCTAACTGGGGTATATTCAGGGCAGAGGTGAGGCTTACGAACAAAGAAACTGCATCTTTCAGAACCAAGTAGAAAATCTGAGGGATAAGTGGAAATTACATTTAAGCATTGGTGACATGTGGTGAGGAGAAAATTGAAATATTTACAGAATAGCAAAGGTCATTCTGAAAACATTAATAGAGGGCAAAAATGACTATCATTTGGGGGCAATTGTCAACTAATAGGTGTTTAGACTTTTCCCCCACTGGAATGGCTCACAGTTTAAATAAGCAAGGATCAGAGGTGTATACCCCATAGATCTCTGTGTTAAAGGCCTTGTACAGGTGAAATCTTTGCAGTCCTTAAGAGCTGTCCTGGGCTCTGTAGGACCTTGGATGATGCATCTCATCACTGCACAGATGTGTCATCAAATAGTGCAGTCAGTCATGCATGGCAGTTGGTTCACCAGAGTTAACAGGACAGTTCATGAATAGTGAGCAGGTGTGCCCAGAACTGACACACACAATATGATGCAGTGTAACAACAGTAAGTTGGAAGTGTACTAATAACATCACACACTCACCGGGTGACCTGGTGGGCCTATGCCGCCTACATCTCCAGGTAGACCTTTGGGGCCAGGTTGGCCCATATATCCTTTATCACCTTTTACGCCTTTTACGATATGTCCTGGAGGTCCCCGGGGGCCTGGTTTACCTGGATTCACAAAGAGTCCATTAGAGTTGACAGTAAGGGTTCTGGAGAGCTCTGCCATGGATTCTTTTAAATGAATTACAAGCCCTACCCCTTTTTATTGCCTCAAACACTCTTTCCTTTGCTGCTGGGAGGTGGCACTGTGGTGAAGATGGAGTAAGAACCTGCCAGGGAAGTCTGTGGGGAAGCAGGGAGGAACCATAGCCCCCTGAGGATGGTCTGTGGGGAAGCATCCAGCCCGATGCATGGTATAGGCTCCACAATAGAGGTCTCTGTTTTTAGGATTTTAATTAAATCTGTGTCCCTCAACTCCACCACCAGCCTACTGATGTGAGAGTCTGGGGTATGTGTAGAATGAAGAAAACAGGGAGCAAAACAAGTAGCTGTGAGCTAATGTGAGAAGAACACCTCTGATGTCAAATGAGACTTTCATTCCAACTTGTGAAAGGAAACCCTCTACCTGGATTTCCTCTTGGGCCAGGCAGACCTCTGTTTCCTTTTGGGCCAGGGACAAGTGCCCCAGGTAGACCTGGTGGTCCTGGGAGTCCCCTGATGCCTGGGGGTCCTCGAGGTCCAACATCTCCCATGGAGCCCTTCCTGCCAGAGAGGCCAGGCAAGCCTGGAGCTCCCTTGTCTCCTTTGACACCTGAAAAGAAGAAGGTTCATTGAAAGGTCCAAACAATATGCTGTTTCTCTTGGCTTTTCTCTACAAAATAGAAAAGGGTTCAAAGAATATGTTTATCCTATGACACTAACTTGAGAAAGGCATGTCTAGTCTGTTAAAAAAAAATACAGACTTTGAGGAACATGTTAGGTAAGTTATCATGTCTCAGAAGGGAACATAGTAGCTCTTTCCAAACAGTAACATGAACCCCAAGCTCAGTGCAGGGGCTGGAAACAAAGTGGGGAAGGGTGGCACTACCACTGTATCTCAGCGACTGGGAAGGATGCGCCCAGGGAAGCCAGGTCTGCCTGCATCCTTTCAGGAGCCAAGTCATCGAAACAACCAAACACCAAAACCAGCAAAACATGGGCATGTGAACTCTTTTTGTCTTTAAAAACTTTCACAGAAGGAAATTCCCCAAAGCCAGGTCACAGCTTTGGATTCAGTCCTTTGTTGTGATTAACTATTAAGACCACACATATTTAGTACCACCACTGAAGCATCTTTCACTTGCCAAGTTACATTGTTCGATAAGTCAAAAACAGGGAATTAGGTTCTCATCTAGGAAACACGGAGTTTAAGGTCAGGAAGAACTGCCTACCTGGAACACCAGGGCTCCCTTCTGGGCCTGGAAAGGCACCCAGCAAGCCTGTAAGAGGTAATTATGACATATTAATATTCAGTTAATCTCAGTACATCTTATATATGAAGTACAATTGGTACACACTGAGACTGTTTTAGGGACCATCAGTTCTATCAGTAGGGAACAGTTAGAGCCACATGGAATTAAAATGCTATTAATAAACTAGTGGATCAAATATTAAAAGTAAGAGCCAGTGAGGTAGCTCTGTGGGAAAGGGCTCATGCTGCTCAGACCTGACTCTAATTCCCCAGGACCCATGTAGGGCAAGGGAGAATCTACTCCTGCAGTTCATCTTCTTGATGACTACACAAGAATTATAGCACAAATGAACCCATACACATACAAATACACATACACACACATACACACACACATACATACATACACTCATACACACACACACACAATACACATGCTCACACACACACACACACAATACACATGCTCACACATACAATACACACACACACACATACATACATATACACATACATACACATACAATACACATATGCTCACCAAGTAATTTTATTTTTTTAGGAAGCTGTACCTGTTTCTCCCTTTTCCCCAGGTGGACCAGGAATTCCATCATGCCCTTGGTTACCTCTCACACCCATTGGCCCAGGAGGTCCTGGGAGTCCTGGAGGGCCTGAAATAAACAGAATCCCAAAGCATGCCATTCAAAGACAGTCCCTCTTTCCTCCTGTGGCCCACTGTGAACGGGGGAGGTAGGTGGAAAGTGCCAAAGGTACTGAGTTTTCAGAACCATAGTTATGTGGAACTGCATAAAGACAAAAAATGCCTAGATTAATACGCTCATGAGATGACCATGTGGTATTTTATACCAACAGATACTTCAGTTACATAGACAGGGTTAGGGACCCCACTGTTCTGCATTCTGTGGGTACAGTGAGCTTAGACACTCCAGCCTTGAGAAGGAAGTGTGTTTTCTTCAGACTAAGGGGAAGAATAAGTTTTAAAATGAAACCTGGAAGGCCAGTGCTTCCTGGAGAGCCGGGGAAGCCTTTCTTTCCTTTCAGACCCAAATCACCACCAGGACCCGGATTCCCTAAAGATCCAGAGAGAGGGGAGAGAGACAAAGACATAAGTGGCAGTTAAATCAGGGAAATTCCTGACAGGTCACCTCAGACCAAAAAGGCATTTCTCACAGAAATCACACTGGTGTAATTCCCTTCATAAGTTGAAGTCCCAACGCCCAACACATCAGAATGCCATTGTATTTACTAATGTGGTTGCTTGCAAGATAACTCAGTGGGCAAAGGCGCTTTCAGCTAAGCCTGACAACATGGAATTTGATTCCAACACAAAGTGTTCAATATCTGATGTATTGCTAAGGTCAAGAGGTAACTACAAATTTATTGAATCCCTCAGCGTTTGAAACTTCAGTTAAACTCCTTCTTTATGTAGGTCTGAAGCTGTAACCAAACAGTTCAGCAAATGTTGTGTTTGTTTTTCAGATTCATTTAATAAATGTCTTTTTCTTCCCATATTTCCCTCCTCTTCCCAGGGCTGGAACCTGAACCTAAGACCTTACATGTATGAGAAAAACAGTGCACTACCAAGCTTCATTTCCAGCTGAGCAATTTGTTTTTAATAAAACAAAACAAGAACTTGTTATAAGGTAACATGGACATCAATGTCCAGACCAGAAATGTGCCAGGAAAAAATAAAGATTTAAAATAGCACTACAGGTGGAATTATGTTTCTCCCACATTTATACATTGAAGTCCTAACCCCCAGTACTTCAGAATGCCATTGTGTTTAGCAACGTGGCTTTTAAACATTGGGGCTGACAAGATAGCTAAGTGGGTAGTGATGCTTGCAGCCAAGCCCAACAACCTGAGTTCAATCTCCAGGATCCATGTGGTGGAAGGAGTGCACTGATTCCCACAAGTTCTTCTTGCAAGTTGTCCTCTGACTTCTACAAGCATCCTACAGTATACATACACCACACTCACATGTAATACATAAATACACAATGTGATCTTTAAAAAGTTAAACGCAAGTGAGGATTCTTGCCCAACACTCGTGGCATCTTTGTAAGAGATCAGGATGAAAAAGCAAGGGGAGACTGGAAGAGGTGGCTCTGGCCAAGCCCAGAGGTCTCACAAGAACCAGCCTTACCAGAACTTTGGTCTCAGAGTCCTGGCTTCCAGACGCTTAAGTCACCCAGTCTATGCATGCATTATGAACCCTAGCTTTCTTATTCTAACCTAAGTACCATTTCATCTTCACTGAACTTGTTGAGGCAGAACTTCAGCTGTTTTGATTACAAGAGCAGGTGTTTGGATTTCTGTCCCCGAAACAGTAAAATGAGGCTGCTTCTGATTAACTATTTTTTTTTAGTGCCATAGAATTTGAAATTCAAAGCTCAATCAAAACAATCCAAACAATTGTAGCATGTACACCCCAAGTTTTAGCTTTCTGTTTACAAAGACGCTTCTAAAAGGTAAGGGCCATCGTCTACACACTGCTCCCACCGTTCCGAACTGTGAAGCCGGGGCTCACCTGGGTAGCCAGGACTCCCAGGGTTCCCAAGGGTTCCATCAGGTCCAGCAGGCCCCGACTGTCCAGGTGGCCCAGGTAGGCCTCTCTCTCCTTTCTTTCCTTTGTCACCTGGCAGTCCTGGATCACCCTTCAATTGAACCAAACACCTTTAAATTTCTCACATAAGCAGGGTATGTGGTTAGGAATAAGTAAAACCTGTTTATTCACTTATTCATCCCTATTGAGTTCCTGCTACAGGCCAGTACCCTGAAATATATGGGGATATGTTAGCTGCACATTTTGTGAGGCCAAATGCAAAATGAAAATTCACCTCCCTGTTTTTAAGGACTCTGGAAGGGTCTCAAGAGAACAATAGTAGAACATTTAGCCAAGATAGGGTCAGGGCAGCACTGGGTCTATGTAAAAAATCCTGTCACTGATGTAATATTCATTATATCTGTGTCTCAGATTAATGATAATTCAGAACGTGTATGGTTAATGGTAACTTACAAAATTTCCATCATGGCTGACTAGAATATATTATCTTCTTACCATGACTCCACAACCTGATAAAAAGCAGCCTGTAGCCAACTGAGAGCCCTGAAGATTTCGTGTGGTTATTGCCTCCCAAAACCTGAATCTAGACAGGGTTGGTAGGGAGCCGAGCAAGAATTCAATTAAATAGGATTGCTTTCTGAGAAAACACCCCAATGGAAGGTGTTTCCATGGTTTTTATGAAAACCAGTCAAAACAAGGGGTAAATTGTGTTTCAAATGCCGAAAGCTTGTTTTCTTAGTCTTTTCAGTTTCTAGCTTTTCTCCTTTTCATTTTGACGATGACTACCGCAGAGGATGGAAATGATGATAGCAAAGGTTTTTGTTGCTGTCTTGAGATAGGGTCTCATGCAGCTGGGACTGACCTCCGACTTGTGTAGTCACTGGCAAAGTTCACTACTGTGTATCCTGTCTTCATCCCCCAGGTATTGGGATTACAGCTATGAGAGGAAGTGTTAGTCTGCTGTCTCAAAAGAGATGATTTCTGAGGCAACAACTTTATGCTCTGGGTCCATAAACCCTTGTATAGCCAACAAAAAAGAAATATCTGTTCCCTTTACAAGAACATGCGCCTGAGGACTTCACATCCAATTTAGGAGATTAGTGGATCCCTTGGGATGCTGCAGAGTTCTCCAGGGGAGGTCCACGAATCCCATGTTTAAAAGCTCTGCTTCCTGGAATGTCTGCTAAAGACTCTATACTAGTGCAGCTCTGACTCTCACTGTTAAGAGCAGAAAGCAAGGTTGGATGGAAATAAAACCTAAAGAGCAACCAAACCCCACTCAGACATCCAGTTGCTGCCACACGTGTGAAGTGTTTTGGATAGCCAACCTCAGTCTAATGGAACACAAGTTCTGAGGAGGACCGCAGCAACAAGGCAAAAGCACTCTGTGTAATGAAGTGAAAACATTTAAAAATCTTGTAACACAGGGATACATACAGGCCTCTCAAGACTTGTTTTTTTTTTTTCATGGTGCTGTAAAGTTATTTTATCCTATGGCTTTTATCATATCTTAATGAGACAAAGATTTTGCACGTAGAATGGAAAAGTTCTGCATGAACAACAGCAAGAACAAAAACTTTCTATGAGATAAATCCATGGTTTGTACCCAGAGGAAAGAAACCCTACCCTGTCCTGAATGAGGTAACCCAGTCACAAAAAGAGAAACACAGTATGTACTCACTCATATATGGATTTTAGAACTAGAGCAAATGATCACCAGCCTATAATTCACATCACCAGAGGAACTAGGATACAAGTTGTATTCTAAGAGATTCATATAAAGTCCCTCACAGAACTGGGAAGGGACAAGTCCCCCAGACCTCAGTTGAAGAACAAGTTACTGGGGAAAAGTATTTCTATTTTTGTTTCCACAAAAAATGAAAAGATGTGGATTCCTTCCAGACTAATGTGGTTTGATCACGCCAGACCGCCTGAAACAGAGTACAAGCTGATCCTACATTCCAAACAGCTGGACAAAACAGCCCTACAGACTACAGCTAGGATATCTGAATCTTCTTCGAATCCCCCAAGACAGCGCTCCTTACCAGCAGGAAGTAGTTTGGAAAGAACGACGCCCAAATTCCCAAATATTGTGTATAAATGTTTGTTTTCATTTAATTGGACTTTGTTATATAAAATTAAATAAAAAAAAAAAAAAAAAAAAAAAGAAACCCTACCCTGTCAATTTGTGTGGGACTGTCACCACTGCCCCCTGCTGGAGGCACACTTAAACTGCAGGGACAGAGAAATTTCCCAAGAGCATTGCAACAGGCTCAGTTGCAAACAAAAACTTAGCTGCCCAACTGTATAGAAATTGCTTAGGCTTTTTTTCCCTGCTTATAGTTAATCTGGTCTTTGTTGATATTTTAAGGCTCTCCATCCTTGTTAAAATGTAACTATTTCAGTGGTCTACATACCTTAGGTCCCGGGAGTCCCGGCCTTGCACCTTCTGCATGACCTTGTTCCCCCTTATCCCCTTGGGGACCATGACTCCCTGGATGTCCTGGTCTTCCAGCAAGACCTGGCAGTCCCAAAGTTCCTTTATTCCCCTTAGGGCCTGAAAGGAGGACAGATACCGAGTAAGACAAGTGAAGGAAGGATCTTGAAGCATCTTGAAGGATGCTTGTATGAAGCAATTCTCCAAGAAGATGTTTTTTCACAATAATGAGCTACACAATGTATGATTTTTATGCAACATATGTAGCTGGTTACCACTCATATTCTAGTTGCACACAGAACCTTTGTCTAAAAGCAGTGCTTAGTGACATAAACTTTCTTTTAAATGAACAAAGCAAAACAATCTGAAAGGCAGAAAGTCTGACTTGTCATGAGCTCAGTGGCTCATAATAGCAGGATCATAGCATTACCTGGCACACCCATGTTCCCCATGCTTCCTGGCATGCCGCCTGGTCCTGGTCCTCCGGGATTCCCACTGCGTCCCATATCTCCTCTAGGGCCTTGAGAATAAATAGTCACATGACCCAGTTCCTGGGCCATGTTCAACACATATCTTCTGCTTGCATGAGTAGATAACTACAGAACTTTCTATTAAACAAAAAAACCCACAATAATCCGAGACACAGAAAAACCTACAGTTCTGATTTGTTAGCTTGAGGGCATGTAATAACAGGATGATAACATTAGCTGGGAAGCCACTGTTCCCATGGGTAGATAAGTATGGAAATCCTAGGCTAGCTGGTTAGGGGTTAACTGTCCCTTTACCTTCAGCTAGGGCTCACCCTAGGTCTGGGGACTTAGAATGTGGAAAACTGGATTAAAGTGAGAGTCCTATTATTAGGCCTGCTCAAAGCCTTCCTAGTACTGATGTCAGCAAAAAAAAAAAAAAAAAAAAAAAAAAAAAAAAAAAAAATAGCGAACTGAGGGTTAATTGCCATCTCAGCCATTTTGCTATTGGGGTTGCTGAAGGTATGAGCCTAATAGCTTAAAATTACTTTGCAAACCCCATAAGTTGTTTACCAAAGGAAGATGCAAAAGGGAAAATGACTAGAGCATTAAATTTTATCTCTGGCATGTTAAAAATAAAACTTGGAGAATAAAATTGCAACCACGTGTAGGCTATATCTTAGTCAATAGATGCCAACTACTAAACACCTTTCCTTTGGTTTGATTTAGAACAACTTTCTTCTCGAACACTTTTGGGACAGCGTTTATGTTTGACCTAATAAATCTAGAAGTACATTTCATTACATTTAGGTTCAAGTCCGCTTAAGTATAATGTTTCTATTGACGAGTTCGCCATACCTGGAGGTCCTGGTAGCCCAGGCAATCCCTCGAGGCCTTTCAGACCTGGTAACCCTGGAATTCCTCTGTTTCCTTTTTCACCCGGATTTCCTACAAATCCTAAAGTTAAAGACCAGATTTTAAAGAAACAAGTCAGTTATAAAGCATATGTGTAAAATTCTTGAGGCTCTGGGTTCCACCGGCACTGAAACAAACTGAAATACATCAGACTCATTCACACCCTGATCTGAATTGATAGGCTATTGTCAAAATACAACATGACACATTTATCAAGAGCATGGGGAGATGTTGGTTTCTGTCCCCTCCCCTCCCTAGAGGAATGGAATAAACTAAGATGTAGAAATCATTAGCATAGTGTCTGGTATGAATCAGTTCTCAACCAACAATGGCAACTGCCATCATGAGATGCATTCAAGTAACAACTAAAAGGTTGGAGTGTAGTTCAGTGGTAGAGCCCTTCCATGGCAACTGTGAGGCCCTATGTTCAATCCCATAACAACCATAAGATACTGTAAAATATCTCTATATTTTGTATAGCCAAATAGTATACTACACAATTCTTATATAAACAATTCTACTCTCAATCCATTTGTTAAGAAGTTTTAGGCATTGGGTAGGTCAAAGACCCTGTCTTGACTCATACTGTCAATCAGCAATTGGGATTTGAATGTCATTATGCATGAGTAGGAAGATCACTAACATTCCAAGACACTCTTCCACCCCTAAAACTTTGATCAATTTATTCTCCTGCTAATTTATATTCACCCATACTCTTTTATCAGCAGTCAATTATCAACTTGCATGGAACATTCTACAGTCTATTTTTGGCCTGGCTTTATGCCTTTTCCTGTTTATACATTATTTACATATGGATTAAGAGTCCAATTAACAGACAGGACAGGTCTGGTGTTGTTTTCTGGAAATAAAAATAACGCATGTTCTTCTTCCCAAGTTTTCAGAGCTAAATCGAGGAGACAGCCAAGCAAGAAACAATTGCCACCCAGTGAGGTAAGTTCTGTAATACAGCTGGGTTTCATAGGTGACACAAGGGATGGTTTCTGGAAGAGGATCTGCTTTGTGGTTCAGCCTTGAAGATATGTAGCTAATTGGATGAAGAGGGCATGGAATGAGACAGGATTTCCAGGCTAGACAATAGCTTAGGCAAAGAGAGGAATTATAAAAGGGTTAGATTGTCTGCGCCTCTGGTTTCCCATTTATCATCATCTAAGAATGTATATTGTTCAGTGGATCCTTTTATTCTTGGCTGCATGCCCTGTGTAGCTTGATTTTATTTTTTTCATTCATGACATTTTATTTATTACCATTGTGTGTCTCTCTGTGTGTGCACGTGTGTTTATGATAAACGTATGTGGGCGTGACTGTGTTATTGCCTGTGTCTGGAGGTCAGAGGAAAGTTTTCTAGAGTTGGGGCTTTTTCCACCTTTCTGTGGGTTCGGGAGGTCTTCAGGTTGACATGACAAGCACTTTTACCCATGGAGTCATCTTGCAGGCCCTGGCAAGATTTTGATTTTGTATGGCTGGAAAGCAAAGGATGGTTTGTCAAACTGTAATAATGTAAATAGTTATAGGGTCATAAAAGCAAACAAAGCCCAAAGAAAAGTGTACAAGAGAGACCTCATATGGCCCACAAAGCCTAACATTTACTACTTGGATTGAAACAGTGTTTAGGTTCCACTAATGTTTCTTTCCCCCAACTAAACAGTAAGTTTCATTGTGACCCATAAGTTATACCTATGTATTCAGGACATTATAAAATGACTAACACAGAAGCATTAAAAAGTAATACATACATGGCTTGTGACTGGAGATAAGATGTGTATACATTATAAGGAGGTTGAATTCTTTCTAAAACTCATTATCCATCCCCTTTCTCTTACTTCAACACCTCTTGATAACACCCTTCACTCCATATCCCTCTTCCAACTTCCTGTTCTCCCCCCCTTCTTCCTCCTTTTAAAATACTCCCTTTGTTCTAATTAGTCCTGTCTGTATATGCATGAGTGTATGGTTCCATCCCCTGGAACATGGGCAAACTATCATGAGCCATACTACTGAAAACAAAATCCAAACAAAAAGCATAACTTGCCTTCTGTCCTGGTATTGTTAATTTGATACAACCTAGAGTCACCTGGGAAGGGAGAACCTCAACTAAAGAATTGCCTTGACCAGGTTGGTCTGTGGCCATGGCTGTCAGAGATTGTGGTTGAGGTGGGAGTGCCCAGCCTATTGTGAGTAACCATTCCTAGACATGCCAGCCTGGGTTGTGTAAGAAAAATAACTGAGCAAGCCAGAGAGGAGCCAGTAACCATCATTTCTTTATGGTTTCTGATTCAGTTTCTTGAGTTCCTGCTCTAACTTCCCTTGATGTTGGATTGTGACCTGGAAGTGTAAGCAAAATAAGTCCTTTCCTTCCCAAGTTGTCTTTGGTCATAGCAAACTAGAACACTCTCCCTCCTCCAATGACCACCAACTGCCAGGAGGTTTTCCGCTGGAACTGGGAGCCTCAGAAAGCCTTGGAGCCAACTGTCACTTGCTTGTCTCAATCCTACTCACAACGCCTTATTCATGGAGGCTTGATGGGAGATGTCATTCTGTAAATATGTTTCTCCTATTGGTTAATGAATAAAACACTGTTGGCCAATAGAAAAGCAAGGTAGGTAGGACTAGGAGACAAGGAGGAGAGAGAGGAAGAAGTAGGAAGGAGTATCAACATGTAGGACCAATAGGGTAGAACTCTGGATCCTCTCTCTGGTAAGATAAGACCAGACCATGTGGAGATACTTAGATTGATAGAAATGGGTTAATATTTAAGTCAGAGCTATCTAATAAGTAATGCTAATAATTGGCCAACAGCATTAAATCTAATACAGAATCTCTGTGTGTTATTTGGGGCTGGTGTGGCTGAGGGACCAGGCTGGCAGGAGAACCTACTCATAACAGAGGCTCTTTTGACTATTGCATTTGCTGAGTTTTCTGCATCCCTTATCTTTCCAGCATTCATGGACTAGACACACGGCAACATATCAAAAGAACAGGTATGACCTTTGGAACCAGCTGCTTTTTCTCACAGTGACATTGGATAAGCACACTGGGTAAAGGACTTGACCTCTCATGTCCTATGAGTGAAATGAGATTAGCAAGGACTAGCTGATTTCTCAGCCATGAGATCTTATCCACTGGATTCTCCTCCTTGGCTTAACCATGAGGCTGAGTTGACATTTATTAGGCATACAGTAGTGCCTGAACATAATAACATAATGATACATAGGCCTTGGTTAAGTAGTATAATATTTCTCATTTATGCCTTACATTGGCCATGGTTTTTTTTTTTTTTTTTTTTTTTTTTTTTTTTTGAGATATGTCTATTTCCCATGGAGACTCATCAAAGTAATGACAGTCACTACTGATTTGTGCCCTTTATGTCTCTTCCATATTTTGAGTTAATATCTCTGTGTTTTAAAAAAGGATGTGTGTCATGCCCCCCCCCAGCACTGAAGAGGTTTAAGTCAGGGGAATCTTGCATTGAGAACAGCCTGGCTACATAATGAATTCAAGTCCACTATGTGCTACATAATGAGATCCTGTCTCAAAAACCATACTTTTAAAAAACAGAAAAAAACCGGATCATGCAGATAATAGAGAGGCTTAGATCATGTTCCCTTTTGTTGTTATTGAATCTGTGATCCTCAGCTATGTGTCAAAAATGCTGTGACAACATACAACTTACCACTTTGCTTAAATAAATGATAATGACCACTTTCTAGATTTCCTTATCAAAATTAAGTACCTCCTATAAATTTATTTTATACCAAATAACATTCACTTTTCTCTGTTAGTGAAGTGCTTGGCTTTGGTCTTTCTTCAGAGTATGTCATATGTAAATTCCAGAAAGCTCTTTGGCATGCCTGGAGAGAATCTCTATTCAGTCTCTCTAGCATGGGCTATGCAGAATTTGTGTTTGTTTTGAGACAGGGTCTCACTATGCAGCCTTGGCTGGCCAGGAACTTGCTGTGTAGATCAGGCTAGCCTTGAACTCAGAGGTGTAGCAGCTTGTACTCTTGAGTATTTGGATTAAAGGTGTGGCACTACTACCAAAATCCTGGCTCCATGCAGACTTTTCAAAGCAGAGATTCTCTTAGCCTATAAATGCTCATGTGCCAAGTATACCAATATTCCTGATGGCCATCTCATTTCTCAAACACATCACAATTCTCTCCACTATAATTAGGCTCTGCAAGACATGGTGGTTTTGTTTGTTTATGTTTTTGTATTTTTTGTTTGTTTTTTTTTCTTCTGAGAATTTAGCTGCAAAGGAAATGTTTGCTCTAGAAATTCTGTCTACAGTTGCTTGAGATCCAATCTGATCAAGAAGACTAGATTTGAGCCTGCTTTGGATTTGCCTTTATACCAGTTATATAATAGTATGACATAAAACTGCTGTAAAAGCTACCCAGGTAATTTGAAAGAATTTGAGTGGATTTGACTTTTAGCCCAATAGCTACACCTGACAAGTAACAGTATGCTAAAAGATTAAAGTTTAGGATAACATATTTTTTCTTACTTTTATTTTCCAAAGATTTTAAAGGCGAGATGTTATTTGATGTAGACAGAAAAAATATATCCTGATAGTTAGAAAATAAAGTAGAATTTGCAGCAGATGTATCCCTTTCCACCAGAAACACTGCTTTTGTTGCTGTTACTTAGTTTTTATTTATTTATTTTTTTGAGACAAGATCTTACTTTTGTAGCCTAGGTTACCTTTAAGCTCATAATCCTGCTTAAATCTGGTCATCTGGGTGCCTCAGAGAGAATTTTTAAAAAGAAAATGGTATTATTTATTTTGTTATGACTTACATAAGGCCATTTTCATGCAAGAATATAAATTACTTTGGACAGATTCCCCTCCTGACTCCACTACACCTTCCCCTTTAGTTCTCTGTTTCCTTAGATTGTTTTGCATGTACTTTCTCATTTCATATGCACTACATGATAGTGTTTATAAGTTTAAACTCTAGGACCCACACATGAGAGAAAATGTATGGTATTTGTCTGAGACTGAATTAACTCACTGTAGCTATCACTGTTCCCATCCATTTTCCTGCAAATGTCCTAACTTTGTTCTTCCTCCTTTTTCTGAAAATAACTGCACTGTGTGCATACATCACTTTTTCTATGTCCATTCCTCTGTTGAAGGGCTCCTAGGTTGGTCCTGTAATTGTGGTATCATGAATAGGGATGCAGTGAACATTGCTGTGTTGGTCAGAGATATAGATGTCTTATTTTCATATACTTCTCAAAAAAAAAAAAACTGGACTTTGAGGCATATGATTAAAAAAAAATCAACTAGTATGCATTTAGATACAGCAGACCAGAGTGTAAAACTAATTTAGTAATAACTATGAATTCATTCAGTGAGCAACATAGTATTGTTCATGTCAGCTTCCAAATGGCTGTACGACCGAGCAGGTGACTCAACACAGTCCTCACTTGTTAACTAAGGGGCTTGCTCGGGTGGTTTCTTAGTCTCAGAACCAGCCAACTCTAAACACAGAAATTCCTTACCTTTGAGCCCGGGTTCTCCTTTTTCCCCCTTTAAGTGTTGGATTTGGGAAAGTCCGGGAATTCCCTTTTCTCCTCGTTCACCTTTGGCTCCCGGGCGTCCTCTTTCCCCCTTTACTCCTGGGATTCCAAGGCTGCCTGTCAGAAAGAATAACCCCATCTCATAAGGAGTGCATTAGAAACCGATGTTTAGCAGAGTACATAGTAAAACAGAAAAACGTATGAACAGTGCCGAGAACTTACTGGTGTTTCCAAACACACAGCTGCTTAACAAAGACGGTGCACATTTGCGGGGCAAAAGTAAGATCCATTCAAACGGGAGAAGGCAGTACAGAGCACAGAAAAATCAAACATATTCTTCACTCACAACTAATTTTTCTTAAAGAACAAATGCCATTTATTTTGCGACTAAGTAAGTGAACACTATCCATACCTCATGTCATTGAGGAAGACGCCATCACTCACCTCTCTGCCCCTGTGAACCTAGTTCCCCAGGAGGTCCTGGTGGACCAATGGTTCCAGGATAGCCCATCATCCCAACCTCTCCTTTCTTGCCTGGGGGAAAAAATTAACACAAAGCACTCCATGAATATGAAAAGCAAAATATTACAGAAAATAATATAATTTAGATAGAGAAGTTGGGACTGGATGGTTTTTGTAAATAGGAAGATACCCAAGTTTGTGTAAGAGATGGGTCAGTGTATTTTAAACAGTCGTCTGTCTGTGTCATTGCAGCAAATGACACCATGGTTGACAGCAGAGTGCCCTGAACCCCTGGTTCATTTGTCATCTTATCTTCTTCCCAGTATATCTTTCATTTTATTCTCTCATAGTACTGAGAGAAATTAGTTTTTTTTCTTCACTTGTTTAAAGTAGCACACTAAGTGATAAGGTTTTATTCTGACATTTTCCTTTACGTATGCCATTAATTTTTGCTTTTATTCATCCTGAAGTTGGTTTTTAAATGTAGTTCTTATTGCTCTCCTATTATTGGAGATGTGAATCTACTGCCAAGAACAGAGCTGGGACAAGAGAGGAGCTCAGTAATGGGAACCAAAGCATAATGTGTCAGTTTATTTTGGTCTCCTCCTTGGAGGGGAGATCAGTGATGTCCTCATGTCATGAGGACACAGAATGTTCTTTACAAATGAAGGAATAGTAAAACAACAACAAATTAAAAACTAGTTAGGAAGATATAATATTATGAACAGTTCTGTGACCACACTGTAGATGACTTAGATAAAATGGGCAAATTTCTAGAGCAACACAGAACCCAAATGGACTTACAAAGTTAATAGAAAACCAACTAGAACTGTTTCTAATCATTGTGAATATACATTGAACTGAAAATAATATGTATGGGTGCATGAAGAGGCTAAAAGAGGATGGCAGATCCCCCTGGGGCTACCTGACGTGAGTCACATGGTAAAACATTAACTGCGGAGTGTTCTCTCTAGATCCCAAACTGGTAATTGCACATCTTTCCACAAAAAAAAAAAAAAAAAGAGTCCAGACCCAGATGACTTTGCAGGCGAACTCTACCAAGTGGTCAAGGGATAGCAATTCTTCATAAACCCTTCTAGGAAACACTATAGGAGCACTCATTCTAGCCTGTTCTCTACAGGGCCAGCATTGGCTCAAACAGGATTGAGTCATCACAAGAGAACTGACCAAATTCTAGTTGCTATCTTATAATATGCAAAATTACTCCACAGCAAAAATAACCATATCTTGGGTAATTATAAAATGCAGTGTTTCTATCCTCCTATCCCTTGAGTCTTCCCTCTTAAAAGGATTTAGGAGAAAGAAATATACTAGTGGAAAGAAAAAGCTTACAGTGTACAGAATCACATGAAGGGAAACACATGAAGGAGACTTAGAAGACAATGGCACAAAGAATACCTGGTGGGCCTGGGGGTCCTGAAGTTCCTGGATATCCTTTCTGGCCAGGTGGTCCCATCTCACCTGGGTGACCCGGCATTCCCGGCGGTCCAGGTTCTCCAGGAACTCCTGACCTGTCCAAGCCTGGGATGCCAGGGTCTCCCTTTGGCCCCGCATCACCTCTTCTACCTACAGATGAATAGATGACTGAGTGACTCAACAAACACTTTCCCTACCAACTCAGAAATTATTTCAGTGTTGCTTGTGCAGCTACGTGATGTTGGGTAGACGGCACACTTATCAATGTGTTTGTTTATTGCCTTCCCCTGAAAGTTCTCAGTCCCCATTGCGCTAATGTTATCCATTTTGGGGACCATGCAGCGATGAAGGGAGAGTGTGCACATGTCTATTCCTGAGTGCTACAGGTGCATTCTGGGACTGTGCTTTATGTTGTTTCCCAGTCTTTCACCTTAGACCTACATAGCAGCTCCCTAGAAGTGAACTCCCATATGCTTCGGCAAACAATCGTGCCACCATAATGATTAAGGTGTTGGCCAAGAATTTATCTGCAATAGATAAGCAGAATGCTAGTCTACAGACACTAATGGAATTCTAAAGAACTTTTTCTAGGAACCATTACCAGATCTGTTTGAAAAGGTCCAAGTAGGTAGAGCATGTTTCACAGTAACTGGGTCATGCAGCTTTACTCACTTGGGTTTATTTTCATAAATATTGGCTTCATGTTGCTCATGACATAATCAACTACACATTTCAGTTTATAGCTAAGTAGGTAGCTCTGTGTACATATTCTGTGATTTAATCATCATAAAGTTACTATTTGCTTTATGTAAGTTTTAAAAGTAAAAATATTGATTGAAAGTTTATGTATATGAATATATATTAATGACTCCTCTACTTGCCAATCTATCTTTATTTATCTAACCTGTTCATACTTCCTTACATAAAAGGAACAAATCAACTCACTATGTCAAGTTTGAGTTTCTTCATATAACCAGTACACACTGCTATTCGAAATATCCATAAAAGCCAGGATTACATTTCTAAAAGAACATGCCTTGCTGAGCAGCAGTCAGGACTTGTTGCTGGACAGTTTCCATATTAAACAGCAAAGGACAGAGCCAGAAGCCATATCACCTGCTTCTCAGTTTCTCCTACCTGGTTGCCCTTTCAATCCATTTAATCCCGGAAGTCCTTGGACACCCTTGGGTCCCTGTGTGCACCTCCCTGGAGGCCCTTTTACTCCAGGTGGTCCAGGCTGTCCTGAGTCTCCTGTGAAATAGAGAATCCAGGTGTTTGATCAGGTGCTGAAGCTCAAGTTTTCAGCATTGCTGTCTACTCATCTTTGTGTAACTTCACCTTCCCAAACCACACCTAAATTAATACCATCAACATGCTCCTATAGAAGACACTCAGGTAAGAAGAAGGAAGGAAAGAAGGAATATAGAACAGCCACACAGAATTTAAAGAGCTAGGCCCTTTTACTGATTTATTCGCCAAAATGGAAGTGCTTAGACCCTAGGGCACCTACAGTGGTTCTCACTGAAGAGAAAGGTAATCCCATTTGGTATTGTACCTGGAGGCCCATCAAGCCCTTCTTTTCCTGGAGATCCAGGGAGGCCTGGAAGCCCAGGGAGTCCAATTTCTCCATTTTCCCCAGAATCGCCTCTTTCTCCTGGGAAGCCGCGTTTTCCTGGTTCCCCAGGCATGCCTAGTCCTGCTTCTCCCTGTAGCAGAGACATTAGGTCAGTGTTCCCAATGCAGTACCTCTCAGTTCCGCTTGCCAGGGGTGCTCAGAACTGGTTTGCATAGATAGATTTCCCTTTCAACTTTAGACAATGACCTTGCCACAAAATGCTGCTTCAGGATTTGCAGTCCACACCCACTGAAGAGAACGTGAGTGCCCCCTATACACACTGAGTGTTCATGATGTCATTAATAATGGAATAGAAATCCAAGTATCCACAGCAACTTAAAAAATTAATATCTACAAATATTCTGAAAAATCCGTATCTTTATCTATAAATATACTGACAATTTCTAAACTCCAAGTGTCTTCTCTGATAAGGACATTGCAACTTCTGGTTATGATTGCCCCTCCCTGAAATCAGTCTATGTTTTTGTCATTGCACACCTTGGCTCCTGGGTGGCCTGGCTCTCCAGGACGGCCTGGCTTTCCAATTTCCCCAGGACAACCAGGTGATCCTTTTGTTCCTGGGAAACCTTGATCACCTAAAGAAAGCACAAAACAAAATCAATAATCATTAGAGATTAGTCTCATAGAAAGCTTATGAGCAATATTTCCTTTATCAAATACATTTATGAGGCATCCAGGTAGTGAGATGTAGGTATCAACTTTTGGATGATGATAAAACAACTGATAAACTAGAAGTTCAAAAAAAATATAAACAAAAAACTGAGTTCCAAGTCGAATTGCATTGGCCCTGAAAATTGTTACAATAAAAGTTAAAAAAAAAAAAAAGACTTTAAAGCTCAACTAATCAAAATACAGATTATGGAGCCTGGCCTTACAGATATATATCTACAAGACAACCCTGTGGTCCTCTAGCTCTTCCCATAGTTTGCTCCATTTATTCAGAGAGTGAATCTAGAGTTTCAAAATTAGCATTGGAATTATTAGTGGAAGAGTCCAGGAAGGACTAGGCAAAATACGGCCAGGCTCCGCGGCTTCATAAAGGAAGAAACCCATGACCTTAGATTTGGGATTGCATTTTCATTTACTAACTATTCCCTTACTTGGGTAGCACTGATGTGCAATAGTCAACAATGACTTATTAACAAGAGGTAAAATATCAAAAACGATTGTATTTTTAATAATCAATTTAGGCAATTGTGAAACAAACACGAAGACATCATAGAGCCTACACTTCAGTCGAGAGCCTGACAGATTTTTGTTTTGTTTGTTTACTTGTTTGTTTTGTTTTATGGATCCTGGCCATGATTTTACTTGATGTCCTTATCAGAGCAGCAGCTCAAATTATTATTCAATATAAACATCTGGAATTTTAGGGGTGTTTCTGTTTTGATGAAAACAGAATCTGTCTTTTTTTTCTTGTCAAAAGACATATTTTACCATCTTAAGATTATGTATATGTATGTGTGCTTGTGTGAATATGAGTGCTAACACACACAGACACCAGAGACACCAGGTTCCTCCTGGAGCTAGAGTTACAGGCAAGTGTGAGGTGCCTGACACAGCTTCTGGGTATCAAACTCCAGTTCTCTGTAAGAGCAATTTATACTCTTACCTGTCCAGCTGTCTCTCCAACCCCTGTCATCTTTTCCTAAAGCAAATTAGCTACTGTAATTATATTGATGCTCACGGGGAAGCCTAGTGTTTTGTTTTGTTTTGTTTGATTCGATGGAATAAACCCAGCACCTCATCCATGCTAATCACACACTCACTGCTGTATGATAGCCCCAGATCAATTTATGATTTAATAGTTCAATTCTTATTTTAAAAAATGTATGAACTCAAGAAGTTGTATAAATCTAAGAAGGACAGGATTAAATAAAATTTCTTACAGACATAAAGAATTGCTGTTAGCATTTTGGTGAATTACCTTTCAGAGTTTTTATTGTCTGTGCTTTTAAAGAATTATGATTGGTGGGCCTGTGCAATGGTTCAGCATATAACTGATGACCTGAGTTCGACCCCTGGAACCCACATAGTAGAAAGAGAGAATGGAGTCTGGCAATTGTCCTCTAACTTCCACATGCACTCTCTGTTCTTGATGATGCACAAAATAAGTTAAAATGGACAAAGAAATAGTATGGTTGAGATGGCATTGCATGAATCCTTGTGAATTCTCTTTTCACCTAATATTGTCCTAAGGCTTCTGATGAGTTTTGCAAAGCTTTGTTTGGGCAGTACATCATAGGTATTTCCTGTTTCATTTACTACCCATGGTTATAGCTTCAATATATCCACAGTGAAACTTATATTCTACAGTTTTTATTTACCCTTAGGTCCTGGAGGCCCAGGAAATCCAGCTCCTGGGATCCCTGGTTCTCCATCAGGTCCGGGAAGACCAGGATCACATTTTCCCATAGGTCCAGGCAACCCTGAAAAACACACACATGAGCAGTAGTAACTTCCCCTCATTTGTTTCCCAAAAGGAATGCCTGTGTTCTCTGTGTCCTCCCAGTGCTTTCTGGAAATTGTGAAATATTTTTAACATAATCTCAGCTGTTATTCCCACTCTTATCCAGTGGACTAGAGGTTAGGAGCTGCTACAAACTTTTTAAATGTGACTTAGCCAGGCAGTGGTGGCGCAGGGCTTTAAATCACAGCACTCAGAAGTTAGAGGCAGGATATCTGTGAGTTCATGCCAGCCTGGTCTACAATGTGAGTTCCAGGACAACTAGGCCTTTACACAGAGAAATCTGTCTCAAAACAACAACAACAGCAACAGCAACAGCAGCAGCAGCAGCAGCAACAACAACAACAATAACACACACACACCACTTCATTCTTTAAGAAGATCCTAAATATCTTGACCTATATGTCCTCCTCTGAAAGATCAAAATTCAATTTCAAACCACTTTAGCAAAGATACTTAGTTTCAAAATGAGATTGCTGCAGGAAACACCATGATCCCTGGGGGAAGGTGTTGCTTGCTCTCCCACCAGAAGCCATCTGGATCATTCTGCTCTATAACCTCTGCAGGCAACTGTATCTGTTCTCTTTTGGAACTGTTGCATCAGGAGCCCCAAGGGAGCAGAAAGCCCCCTGCCAGTGGCCTTTTCAGAATGATTCCCACTGGTGTTCTCTTTCAGACCCAACAAGTGTAATTTTTCCTTCTAACAGGAGTAGTATTTTCTCAGGAAAGTGAGGGTGCCACCTGATGTCATGGACTATATTTGGCAAGAGGGGTACACACCAGGTAGACCTCGTCGGCCAGCCTGACCAGGATGCCCTGGAGGTCCTGGGGGACCTGGAACCGGTGTTGATGTGCCAGGTTCTCCTTTAAGACCTTAAGAAAAAAAACATGATTGTAATATTAGGTTGTGTATTAAAGTACGTTTTTACAACAGTGGTAACTATTATGAGGGAATCATAAATACATCCCAAGGAAAATAAAGCCAATCCCTGTTTCTATGGATTTCAGAAGTAGTTTAGGGGTAACCAGTCTGCAAAAACTTTTCTAATTGATCTGCAAATATTTATTGGCATTTGTCTAAGTTTTGCTTTACTTAATAACCCAGCAATTGTGTGTGTGTGTGGGGGGGTGCTGGAGAGATTAGTTAAGAGCATTGACTGTTCTTCCAGGGGCCTCTGATTCAATTCCCAGCACCCACATGGTAGCTAACAACTGTCTGTCACTCCAAGATCTGACACCCTCTCATAGAGATGCATGCAGGCAAAATACCAATGCAAACAAAATAAAAATAAATTATTATTATTTTAAATAGCTCAGCAGGCTGGTCTATTGAATGAAAGCTTGCTTAACCTAGAAATTGATACTGGGAATGAAGAAGAGTGGTGGTAGGGTACCAGCTTATTGGATGGCTGGTATTCATGGGAAGCTATGTGGTGTATTGAGCAAAACATAGAGTGTGACTCAGCATATGGGTTCCAGTTTGAAGCTTGGCACGTTGTTTGCAAGCTCCATGTGCTTGGACACATTTATTAACCTCTTTGAGAGAAATTCCTTATTTGTCAATGTGGAAATGTGATTACCTAGCCGATAAATTCAAGGCAATGTTCTGAACATAGTGGCCAATGTTAAACCATGTTTGCGATGAACCTTCTCACAGTTGTACATTAATAATACTGAAGAACCTTGGGCTTGGTCCTGCCTTAACTTGATATGTCAGACTTTGTTGACTCTCCATGGGAGGCCTTACCTTTATGAGAAGTGTATGGGGGATTGGGTGGGGGGAAGGTGAGGAGGGGCAGGAGGAGGGAAGGGAGGGGGAACTGTGGTTGGTATGTAAAATTTTAAAAAAGCTTTTAAATAAATTAATTTTTTAAAATAATGAAGAGTTAAGCAATTTAAAATGTCCTAAAACAAAACAACAAAAAACACAGCTCTGTTTATAATACTTTTCAAGTGGGAATAAAAAGTTCTTCCTCTTAAAAAAATAATGAAAAACATATGACCCCAGTACATGATTTGATAATATACTTTATGATAACATACTTTATAATAATGAGCTCCTTAATTTATGATACTCATATTTAGAAAGAACATAAGAGGGTTGGATGAAAGATTAAGCAAGAGCCAATAAACTACATAAAGGTTCAGACAGATAATAATTTAGGTCTTGTAGTTTGGATTTGTTACAACTACATAACTCTGTCATTGTGCAGTAACCATAGAGAACACAGAAGTGTGGCTAAATTCCAATAATCTCATGCATGGACACTGTCATTTGGATTTGAAAATATTTTATGTGTAACAGAATGTTGTTAAAATTTTTACAATTATTAAAAAAATGTACTAACCATTCTTAACTTTTGGGCCACGTAAAAATCCACTGATAGGCTATGTTTGGACTTCCACACAGTGTGTGTGCTAATTCCCTGGATGAGAACAACAGCCTCCAAAGTAAAAAAGCAAAAAACAAAAAGCAAAACAAGACAAAAAACCCCATACAATAAATTTTACACACATGTGGATAAAAATATGTATTCACTTGATGAAATATATGAACACTGGCGTGGTACTAAAATCTTTGTATAGAGAATATACTATGATGATTTGGACAGCATGGGTGTCCTAGCAACCACTTTTAAAGTGATTGTAGAAGTGATAAGTGACTGCACAGGCATTTCTTGTTGAAACGCCCCACAATAAAGACCCATTTCTCCTGGACAGAGAATTATTTCCAGCGTCCGTAGGTCCTAAGAGTCACTTGGGCTTTAAAACTATTATCAGTGATTTTTCATCTAACTTAGCTATTTTGAAGTTCTGTTTGTAACCTGGAGTCACAGATCCAAGGGAAGACACTTCTTCGGGTCAATTTAACTTAATCTATTTAGCTATTTATCTTTTGCTTTTGGCATCCCCCAAGTGACTGATGATTACAGGAAGTTCCGGATGAGCTGACATGGATTTTCTCTGTCATGTCTTTATTTGTCTTTTCCCAATCTCTAAGGAGACATATTTGTCAGGCACAAATCCCCTACTTCACAGAAAAGCAAGACTTGAAAAAAAACTAACCAACCGGCTTCTCCAGGTGGTCCCGGGGCTCCAGGAACTCCTTGTGTCCCTTTTGGACCTGTTTCTCCTTGAGGTCCATAGTCTGGTGGTCCAGCTGGTCCTGCAGGTCCTGGAGGCCCAGGTGATCCAGGAGCCCCTGGAGGTCCCTGGTCCCCTTTGCTTCCACTCAGGGCCTGTGACAACACAAACATGTTTGGTAGTGCCCGAGTTCAGTATCTCCTTACCACAGATTTAGTATTAGCCCACATGTTAGCCCAGTGAGGTTGTCTGAGACTTCCTGGTCTCATAGATGCACCAGGAAACGTTGCCTACCACATCTACTTCCGGGAGGAGTCAAATTCACCTTGTTAGAGAATCTTTTAATAAATGAGTGTGTGTGTGTGTGTGTGTGTGTGTGTGTGTGTGTGTGTGTGAGAGAGAGAGAGAGAGAGAGAGAGAATCTTCAAACGTCCCCAAACTGTCCCACATGAGATCCTTTTTATTGGGTCAATCTGATTAACCCTTTGGAAAAGTGGGAAAGTTGGCATTTTGTAGATTAATTTGGGCAAATTTTTCACAGGTATATTGTGAACCCATGATGTGTCACTCTGATTCAGTTGAATGCGTGAGAAATTCTAACTCATGAAAAGAATAACATTTACATGAACAGAAATGTTTTAAACATTTTATCTCTTCATTTGACTAATATATCCTTAAATTGTGTATCCTATTTTTGATTGTTTTGCTTTTTGTTTTTTGGAGACAGGCCCTAGCTGTTGTGAAACTTGTTTTGTAGACCATGCTGGCCTCAGACTCACAGAGATCTGTCTTCATCTGCCTTCTGCGTGCTGGGATTAAAGACATGTGCCATCACCACTCAGATAATATTGTATCTTTTATGCATTTACTTAGAATAGTAAGAACAAACCCAGAATGTTTACTAAAAATTTCCCTTGCTAGTTATTTTCTCTTCTTTTCTTTTCCCTTTTTCTTTATAGCCCTGCCCCCTCTTTTAAGGATATATCTCACATAGCCCATATTGGCCTAGAACTTTCTACATAGCTAAGAATGACCTTGAACTTCTGCTCTGACTTCTAGCTTGGATTACAGATATGTGCAATCACGCCCCATTTATTCTGTGTTGAGGATTAGATCTAGAGCTTCCTCTGTGCTTGGAAGGACTCTGCCAATGGAGCCATGTCTTATTCCCAGGTTTTGGTGCTTTTCTACAGGTGAATTAGATCTATGTTGAGATATAGGGTGTGAACCAGAGTCATTATCAGTGTAGAGTTTCAGTTGGGCTGAGCCATTGAAAGGAGAGTATTTATTGTGTCAAAATGCTATGAATATTTGCTTGGGTTATTATTGCTATTTTGATGCTTGTTTTGTGGCTAAATTGAAGAACTATGTACTTTTTGGTGATCACATTATCTCCTAGTTTGTGAGCGTTTTACTACAGAGTGAACATGTAAGAAAAAAATTCTGAATACGAACCGGTTCACCTCTAGGTCCTGGCAGTCCTTTAGCTCCTGGTCTTCCAGGGATTCCATCGAAGCCCTTTCTCCCTGGCAGGCCTCTGAGCCCAGGATCGCCTGGGTCACCCACTTGCCCCCAGGGTAGGGGTGTTTCACCTTTGCTTCCTTTCAGTCCTGGGTGTCCTTGGTCCCCTGGGAATCCCTATGGTGACACAAAGTGAGTCGTCCTTCTGTTTTGGGAGAACTGTCCTTGGTCCGTCTTAAAAACATTAGCAATAAGAACTTTCCAATTCTAATAAATATAGGTTTTCCCCCAAAACACATTTAATATTTACATGTTGGCTGTGTGTTTATATAAAACACCCAATATACACATACTATTATGGTAACACAAAGACTCATGACAGCGCTCTCTGAAGAGTAGACAGACCAGTGCCCGTATCACAGGGACTCCCCAGGTCCTCTCCTTTGTCTGAGTCTCTCTTCTGCTCTTGGGGCAAATACTAGAACATGGATGTCTTTCAGCATACGTTACTGTTACTGTTGTTGGAGGTGGGGGAAGGGGTGCTTTTCAACACAGAGTCTCAAACTGTGGACCAGGCTGATGAGGAAGTCCCAGCAACCCTGTCTCAGTATCCAGTGTTAGGGTTACAGGTATAAGCTGCCATCTTAACTGTTAACGTGAACTTTTTTTGTTTTGTGCCACAAGTATCATGTCATTTTATTTATTTAGTTTTAGTTTTTAACTTCCCCAACTGAAAAAGCCACCTAGACAGTATAAGTCAATATAATACAAATAACAATTACTTCATTGATGTAGTAGTAGAAACTATATGCCATACCATCATCATAATTCGGACTGTTTTAGTGTTGATAAATTCTAACATGAGCCTCTTAGTTATCAAATATAACTTTCTAATTCATTATATTGAATAGAATTAATTACAGGATTATATATGACTTAGTATAATGACAGATGATCAGTAATTTTAACAGCTATATTGAGATATTAAGGTATATAAAGATATATTGAGGTATAAACTACATGCATAAAGTGTATCCTTTATATATATATACATATATATGTAGATAGATGTGTATACATATAATTATCTATCAGTAAATTTCAATATTAACCATAAGCAGCATTAAAACACCTCCATTGCTCCCCTAGACACCCTCAAATCCATCTACCATCAATGCCTGTTTCCACACTCAGCTCCAGGCAATGACCTAATTTCTGGCTCTGCTACCACTAAAATGACATGTGGATAAATAAATTCACTGATTTGTTCATAAACTTCACAAATAGCCACCAAGCACCTTCCGTTCTCTGAGTTAAAAACCTACGCTCTGCCATTGCCTGCTGACCCATGTGAGGTGCAATCATATTTCCAGAGGACTCGGCTTTCCAAGTTGAAGCTAGAGTTTATAACCATGAAATCTTACTGCAAATCCTGGGAGACCCGCACTTCCAGGGGACCCCGAGTTTCCTCTCATACCAGGTGTGCCTCGTCCTCCTGCAAAGCAATGTATTACGATCTGTTGAGCAGAGCAGAGCAGAGCAGAGCAGAGCAGAGCAGAGCAGAGCAGAGCAGAGCAGAGCAGAGCAGAGCAGAGCAGTGCATGGAGAAAGCACATTTCTTTGTGAGGACCGAAAGAGTATTTTCATCCTGAACCAGCCAGGCAGTCAAAAATTATCAACCACCACACTTAGATCCCAGCTTCCTGGCCCTCGCAACCTTGTTATTTTAAGAACATTTATATTTGTTTTTCTTGTAATAAAAATAACGTGTGCTCATTGAAAGAAAATTATACAGGAGAAAGTAAAAACTGTAAATCTACCATCAGATAGTTAACATTTGCCCAATTATAGTATATATTTAGCATATATTTAGTATATATTTACATCCATAAATTCATAAGCCTCAGGTATGTGCCATTTTAGAATCATATACTGTACATGTCAATAAGTATAGATGTGTAGATTCACTTCAAAACTTTTGACTACTATCTGTCTAGGCTCTCAGCCCTTTTTTTTTTTTTTTTTTTTTTTTTTTTTTTTAAAGCTAACCGATGCTGAAGGACTTATAAAAAGGACCGAAAATGCTGGGGTATAATGGACTAGAGCTGAGTGACTGACAGGCCTCTTAAATGTGCGCTTCAGGCTTTCTCACCACTATTATTCCCAGAGCTGTGGGCTTGGCTCACATCCTTACAAGAAAAGTAAATACTGAATGTATCTTCAGCTCTCTCAAAAGGGGGCCTGAATCGTGGTGGGTTCCTTGCAGGACACTCTTTACAATTCCTTGCAGGACACTCTTTACAATTCCCAGGACGGAAGCGCCTTCACTAGAAAACTGGAAAAAGATGCCAGGCTTATGAGATTTTGGCTGACTTCATGGTAACCTGGTGTCTTTGGAACTCTTTCTTAAGTTCATTATGTCATCCAGGCAATCTAACACCCTTTCCAGTGTCCCAGTCCGTTTACTTTTCTGTCCTTACAAAGCTCCAAATTTTCATGCAAATTGTCCATACCTGGGATTCCTTTGACACCATCTAATCCTGGAAATCCGGGGAGACCAGGGGGCCCTGGCATGCAAAGGCACTGTGTACACGGAAGGCCTGGTTCTCCTGCAACGGGGCAATGCATGCATGGGTCTCCAAGCCACACAGACTGGTCAGAAAGGACAGATAGGCCCTACCCACCAGCATTTATTTCAATATCTTTTTAATGTTGTGAAACTAATCACCATATTAATTTACGTTTCCTTATATACTCTCTTGTGAGCTGTGACTCTTTGAGAGAGGGAAGCCAAAGGATACACAAAGCATCTTCTGTTTCAGTTTCTCCCCATACAGGTAGGATAGATTCTTATTTAGGGTTAGCCAGCAATTCATTGCATGCTAAATGGGTTATCGATTTACAGATAAGTGAATACTTCTAGGTAATTTGTTTGAAAAGAAGTCATTCTCTGACAGTTGAGATCACTGCTGCTTGGAGAGGGAAAAAAATCAGTGAAGTGGTAGTGGAAGTGGGCTGTTTTAAAAGAGTAACACTGGATTGAACAAACCTTTGGACCCATCAATTCCTGGGTCTCCTGGAGGTCCTATACTGCCTGGCACGCCATGGTCACCAGGTGGACCAGGGTGAAAAAGAACGTCACCTAGGAAAAGACACCATCAGAGATCAGTTTTTTGGCCCTGAGCTCAATTATCAACACTGACACAACCCAAAACAACAACACTGCCACTAAACACACACACACACACACACACACACACACACACTCAGTTAATTTTTTATTTGCATTCTTCCAAAAAGCCAATTTTAAACACACATATGATTTTACATGCATTTCTTCTGTCCTTCTGGTGGAAGCTGACCCTTTAGAAGTTTACCTACAACTGAGAAGATGCAAGCCGACCAGCTCTTACAAAGATGTATTGTTTTACTTGTACTTTCTAGGATTATGCACAGGCACATGTGACTTTCAGACTGGTTTAAGTTGTTCTTAGGAAGTTCTGGGTCACCTATCTGCCATAGGACAACGGACTCCTGAATACTCCATTTTATATCTTTACCTGGATGTCCTGGAGGGCCTGGTGGGCCTGGCAGACCTGGCGAACCAGGGCAGCCCAGGGGTCCTGGAGGGCCCATAGTGTCCTTTCCAGGGGGGCCTCTCTCCCCCTTATTTCCTTTCAAGCCTGGCCATCCTGGGGGTCCTCTGAGGCCAGGCTTTGATGGTCCTTGGAAGAAAGAGCCATTTGTGCTGTTATAATTTTTCTTATGATGCATATGTTTATATTTCAATTGAAAACAATGATATGTTCCTATTTGCAAGAGTTACAATGTTGGTAGCTACATAAAGCATGTAAAATAAAAAGTGACTATCCTTCCTTCCTTGGTGGCCTTGTTAGATTACATCGTAATAAGGCAATGTGCAAAATAGCCCACTTCAACAAGATGACTCATGCAATTCATTATAAGGGTCTGGGCTGTGCGGTAGACTTCATGTACAAGGACTTGTGAGGAGCTCTTGCATGTGTGTTATTTTATAGTTTATTTTTAATTAGAGAGTCGAGGATGCTTAATTTTGACATCACCAAATGAGAAAGAACAAATTGTAATTAAAATGCATTTCATAAAAAGGTGGGGGCAGGGCAGGCATAGCTTCATAGAGATGCTAGGCTAGATGGTATAGACCCAACTCTACTAAGTCATCTTGAACTTTTGCCTCATAAACAATTGAACTATTAGAAGTTATATGACCACCAAAGAGCTAAGAAACCATCTGTGTTGTTATTAAGCCTAAAACCAAATCCTTCTGACCATTATCTGCTTCAGAATCTTGTAATTTTCTGCTCACTGCCTTCTTAAAGGAGACAGTACTTTCCTTAGGGGCTTGAGAGGGAGAAGGACGTCTTCTTGAGTCTTTGTCCAGATGCTGCTCATTTTAGCTTCAGGAACTACCCACCACTAACATGTATACATTCTAGCTTCAGGAGGTGCCTACTGCTAATATACATACAAAAATCTACACACATTTTAGCTTCAGCAGATGCCCAGTGCTAATATACATACATAAGTGTATATACGTTCTGGCTTCAGGAGATACCCACCACTAACACGCATATGTAAGTGTATATTCATTTTATCTTCAGGAGATACACACTACTAACATGCATGTATAAGTGTATATACATGTGTGTATGTAGCAAGTATATACAGGCACACACAATATTTGTCAGTTCCTGTATCTGTTCAATTTGCTTCCTTTAAAAAGAACATGGCAAAGTAATCATTGATGGTTTGTGAACACATCTCTAATGGTAGTCTTTATCTCCTGGAGGATAAATGTTTAAATGACAGAAAGATGAAAATATAAAACTTGACAGAAAAAGTGCCCAACATGATGGCATATGCCTTTAATCCCAGCACTCAGGAGGCAGAGGCAGGCAGATCTCTGAGTCTGAGGCCAGCCTGCTTTACAAAGAGAGTTCCTGGATAGCTAAGGCTATCCAGGGAAAGTGTCTTGAAAAACAAAAACCAAACCAAAGACCCAAAACAATAACATCAAAAAGCAACCAAGCAAAAAAAAAAAAAAAAAAAAAAAAAAAAAAAAAGCCAAACAAGAATATAAAAACAACCATACAAAAAAACAAACAAAAAAAGCAAAAGCAAAAACAATTTTATAGAAAAGTTTCATTATAATGTAGGTACCTGTGTAGACCTTGTATTATTTAACAAAAATGGTTATTTTCAACCCACCTACTTGCTGTGACATCAGTGTTTTTTTTTCTACCTTTGTGCCACTTCTGGGGATCAGGGCTCCTGCTCATACCCCAAAGTTATATGCTTACCCTTAAAATCCTTGAGAGTTACTTTATCAGTTTGTTTCAATGCCTGCAACTTTTCCAACACAGGCCACAAATATAACTGTTCAGAAGCTAGAAAATCATTTAGATAGATAGATGGAAATTTGTCTTTTATGAATAATATGAACTTACAAAAACAGTGGTTTTTCCCATTTTAATAACATTTTTTTATGTATACTCAAAGAAACACAAACATACCAGGGCTTCCAGGAACTCCAGGGGGACCACTAGGACCTGGGGATGCATTTACATCAATTAATTGCTTGCAAAGTTATAGGTACTCCATATCCACTGTTTAGATCTTCTAGGAGGATATCATTCTAGTAACCATTCAACTTTAAAGGTATACCACTTACATGATTTTCATGTAAAATATGAAAATTGGAAACACAAAAAAATACCTCCACTGACGTAAAGTAGGAATTCCCCTTCCTCCCTCACCTGGAAACTATCATAGTTCTATAACTAAATATTGCTCATCACTTGGAAAGAAAGACAGAACAATGATGGTAAAGGCTTTGGGAAGAAGTGTATCCTCACCCTGTGGGCCACGAGCACCTTTGGGCCCAGGTGGGCCTGGCATTCCTTTCTCTCCCTTTTCCAGGTATGACGAGTCATAGTATACTGTCTTAAAGGAGAAGGCAAAGAATAAATGGGAAAGTTATGGAGGACTTCTTGACAACCCATTTACTTCAGTGTCTTCATTTTGGCCTGGAAAGAAATTTCCTTGTTTTCCTGAGTTCAGAGGGTTTTATATTAGCAGAAATAGAGTTACCATGCCTGTACAATGTTAAAAGGTAAAGACAACGATGATATCATTATTCATATCATGGGCTTTCAGCTAGAACTACATTTAATTTAATTACATTTTTAAAAGTGGTTTTTTATTTTTACTTTTCCTGTGGTGGGAATCAAACTCAGGGCCTTGTGAACACAAGCACTGGGCCATAGTGCTATGCCCTTAGCCCTAGAAATACATTTGATGATGTGCATCAACTAACACATTTATTTACTTGTTGACTTAAAAAATAAAGTGACAAGAACCTTTATTTAAGCTTCATATAATACATTACAAAAATTACCAGTAATAATGACATAATAGTGATCATAAGTTCCACAATGCTGTGTGCACAGCTGCCAGATATTGGTCTCTGCAAAAGCTTATGATTTCCCTAGCCATTACATAAAAGTTTTTTGGGGGGTGGGGTGGGGATGACTTGCAACAGAAATAAAAATATACACACTTTTTGGGACCCACATTCATTCAGTGAGTTAAATCATGTAGCTTGGAGCTCTGAGAACTACATTTTGTTTTGTTTTATTTCTTGTTTTTCGAGACAGGGTTTCTCTGTATTGCTTTGGAGCCTGTCCTAGAACTAACTCTGCAAACCAGGCTGGCTTTGAACTCACAGAAATCCACCTGCCTTTGCCTCCCAAGTGCTGGGATTAAAGATGTGTGCTACCAATGCCAAGCTGAGAACTACATTTTAAAAAACAATTTATTTTATGTATGTGAGGGTTTGCCTGCATATATGTGCATGTTCCACTTAAGTGACTTGCACCCAGAGATCAGAAGAGGGCTTTGGATCCCCTAGAACTGAAGTTACAGATAGTTATGAACCATTATGTTTGTGCTGGGAGCCAAGCCACATCCTTTGCAAAGATAAGTTAACTGATTTTTCTTAATTTCTAACCATCTCTTCAGTACCTCACTTTTAAGTGTGTGTGTGCGCGCGTGCGCTCATGTGTGCGCATGCATAGGTGCAGATTCCCAAAGTGGCTGAGGCTCAGATCCCCTGAAACTGGAGTCACAGTGATTATGTAGTGCCCAGTGTGGGTACTAGGAACACAACTCAGGTCCCCTGAAAGATCAGAGGCACTCTCAACCTCTCTCCAGCCTTGAGAATTACATTTTTAATGTAATTCTGGGTCATGTGTACAGCTTGTATGGTCAGACACACAAACACTGCTCGGGAAGAATGAGAACTGAGAGCCAGCAGTCCCTGTAATTCATCTTACGAGCCCTGCAGTGTCTGTGCTAGGCAGGGTGATGCTCCCATGCAGTGGAGCTTAGGTTGTAGGGACTGGTTCTTGCTGACCTGCCTGAAGTCCATGGCTGGCTGCTGCCTGCTGCTAAAAGTGGGCTGTGCTAAAGGAAGG
Source organism: Phodopus roborovskii (assembly GCF_943737965.1). Classification (NCBI taxonomy): domain Eukaryota; kingdom Metazoa; phylum Chordata; class Mammalia; order Rodentia; family Cricetidae; genus Phodopus; species Phodopus roborovskii. The sequence goes on along the minus strand of NW_026126460.1, from coordinate 27,256,622 downwards.
ACCAGTTGCTCTTGTCTCTAGGTACCCAGTGGCCTTCTTTCTGCACTTTGAGAACACAGAATCACCTTTCTTTTTGTTGTTGTTGTTTTTTGTTTTTTTGTCTTGTTCTGAGTTCAAGATGGGGTTTATTAGCACATTCTAGGGCCCAAACATAATCAAATTGAAATGTTTATCCGTTGCCAAATGGGTAAATGATGACACCAACTGGTTTTTACCTTGGCTTTATAGAAATGTAAATGCTCTCATATTAGTCATAATAGTAAATGAGAAATGCTGATTCAAAACTTGCTCAGTACTTGAAAGAACTTAATTCTGATGTTGTTATCTCTAGTTACACTTACAGGACCAGGAAATCCTGGAGGGCCAATGTCTCCTTTCCATCCCTGTATAGAAAGACAGTTACAGGTGAATATGTAAGCCCAAAGCAGCATAGTTAAAAAAAAAATATAAGGTTTGACAATGAGTTAATAGTCAAGACTGTATCATTTAGGTTTAATGTGCAAACCAAATTACAGGGGCATTGCCTTTAAGCCATCTTCCTGGCCAGCCCTTGCCTAGGTGGAGTTTGTCTACAAGGCTGGGGAGAAGGGAATGTTAGCCTGTCTGTTGTCCTTCTTCCTTCCATGTCCCCTTTACCGAATGGTCACATGCCTCACAGAGTGTACTTGGAGGATAGTTAGGTCAAAGTTGTAGTAAATGGTCAGTGTTCCAACTTCCCTTGTTTCAAGAGGGTAATCCAGAATTCTGCCAGAACTGATTATTAAAGGCAAACAGAATCTGAACATACATCTTTGTATGTGTGAATTATTTGTGAACGGCAGCATATCAGAAGCAGGTGGTATGGAATACACTACACAATTAGCTGATTGTGACCTCTCAGGCACTCATGACCCAGGCTTAGGTCTCAGGGTCCAGACTATGTGACCTCAGATGACTGGATGGATTCCTGCTACTGTAAGCCTTTTCTGATTGCCTTCTCAAAGGGACCCCATACTTCACTAGAGGGTGCCGAGTCAGCTAGCGTCAACTTCAACTACACAGAACAGTGTTTTTATCTCTTCCTTGAGAATCTTCTTGAAATGTTTATCTGTCCTTTCATCTCAGCAAATATGCTTAACAGACAAGATGTTTTATTTTCTTTTTTGCCTGACTCCTATTATAATTTACTCTCCATCATTCAAAGAAATATGATTAAAAAAAGAAGAGACTACAAAGGTCTTTCATTTCTTTTCAAACTACTATCAATGATCAACAAAATAAATTTATATTATTCCACGGGGATTTCTCCCTGTCTAACACAAGAGTGAATCAGCTTGCTCTGCAAAGGCAGACAGCACTGTTGTAACCAGCACTGTTAGAGGGAGAGGCAGGGAAAAGAGGAGTTGTCTTTTCCCACAGCACTGACAGAATGTGCGGTTAGCATCCCTAGTTCTCACTGCATGCGTTTATCAAGTCATCACTGAAGACTGGGAACATTTCACTCAATGATCCTCTTACACTCCTGGCCAAAGGTCAAGTCACAGCTTTTAATATTAATACTTTGTTGCTTGCCATCAAGTCTGACTATCCAAGTTTGATTCCCCAAAACTCCCATGGTAGAAGACAGAAGCAACTCCCAGCAAGTCCTCTCTGGCCTCCACAAGTGTGCGCTGGCTCATGGGCCCTCCCCCAGTAATTAAATAAAAGTGAAACGAAAAGCAGTAAAACAACAACAATCTAAAGAGACTGAAATTTAGAAAGACAGACCGGAAGGAATCTGTGAACCACGATGAGTGAGATCTTGGATTACACTCACGAGAAAAGTAACCACTGTTAAAGGTGGTGAGAAAGGGGAGGGAGTCTGCAAACGCCTGCCATGTATTTCACAATGACAACCTTCTCATCTGTGAAATGGGACTTACACCCATTTATGGGGAGCAACTCTTGAATCAAGTAGTAATATCTGAGAAGTATTCAGCTGGGCAGATGAAATGCTCAGTAATACCAATGTGGAAATCTCAAAAGACAGATTCAAAAAATGTACTGCAGTTCAGCATCAGCTAATGTATTTTTACAAAGTCTCTGATTGCCCTACCAGTTGAGAAAGACTGAAAAGGGTGTGTTACCTTAATGCCAGATTCACCCATTAACCCAGGAAAGCCCCTGCTGCCCTTGGCTCCCTAGAGAAAAGATAAAAGGGCAGCAGATTAGGCAACATGAGTCAACTGCATCTCTATAAAACATGCATAGTCTGAACGTCCTTAATTTTTAAATATTTAAAATTTATTTTCAAAATCAATATGTAATAGTTGTACAAACATTTGGCATACAATGTGATGTTTTGAGATCACATTGGTTGTGATCTATATAATCACATTGTATCTATTAGACTGTGTACTTTACATATTGATCAGGTCAGAGAACTAGTGCATCTACCCCCTCAATTGTCCATCATTTCGTTATGGTGTTAAAATCCTCTTAACTATTTTCAAGAAGACAATGCACTGTTGTTGATTCTAGTTACCTTACTGTGAGACTGTGCCTGGCAGTAAATGTAACTTCTGTACCCACTGACTAACCACGGCCTGTCCCTCTAACTCTCCACACCTCCTAGCCCCTGGTATTTACTCTCCTACTCTGATAAGCTGCTGTAGATACTGTCTGAGAATACGGAGCAGTATCAGTCCTGCTGTGTCTGGCATAGTGTGTTCAGTTGACCTTTCGAAGTGGGTCTATAGAACCAGTGATAGTCTGTAAAAGCTGAGATCACCTGATGACTATCAATATCCTTCATCTACTTCCATGAAATCAACAAGCATATTTTACCTCAGTGCCAGGGAAGCCAGGAGCACCATCTTTTCCAGGTTTCCCCTAAAACAAAACCATTGAAGTTTTACTGTAAGTTTGATGTTAGTAAACATAGAAAACATCCTTTTGACAACAGGCAAGTAAGCCCGCAGGGAGGTTCCTCACTGGCTGATCTCTTAAGGTAAGTCCCTTAACCTTACAGGCAACAGGAAGGGAAGGTGGCAGCCAGGTAGGTAGGAGTAGTTATTAGAGTCAAAAGGAGGGGGAGAAGAGGATGGCTAAGCTTTGAGTGGAGTTCATGTCCCATCCTGAGACTGAAGCAGATGCAGGGAAGCACCAAGCAGAGAGGTAAACAAGGGTTTTAGAAAGGAGGGAATGGTTACAGCTTATTGTTTTGAAATGTAATTTCTTAAACCCTAGATCAATATTTAAATATTGTGGTGTCCGAGCACACGTGGCTTTCAGATGAAATGTTATGGTCTGGACCCTTTCTGATAGAATTAAAAATCAGGCAAGCCTGACTCAGTTTCCCTTGAACATCTCCACTACCTCCTCAACCCATGCTTTTTAGAGTTTTTGCATGCTGTATCTGTTTAAATCTTCCAAAATGTCGGGGAGTGGCGAGGTGGGCCCCAACCCCTTCTGTGTTCTCAGCATTCTACTTCCAGACACACACACGTGCTGTGTTCTGTCTCCTCTATGGCTGCTTCTGATGTGTTATCATTCATGCTATCATTCCCAGGAACCCACTGCCTAGCCAATCAGGGACATTTTCCCTGTGGCCACAGCCATTGTTGCAGAGTGAGACAGATGAGCAAGCTAGGCCAATCCAATTGAACCTCTGGACTTTCGATAGGTGCGTGCGTGTGTGCGTGTGTGCGTGTGTGCGTGCGTGCGTGCGTGCGTGTGTGTGTGTGTGTGTGTGTGTGTGTGTGTGTGTTTGCACGGCTTCTTCTTAGATGTCATCCTGAAGTTGTCTGAGGCTGTACCTCATTCCTTTCCTCTTTCATAAGAGATCATCATTTGTTGTGCAGAATAGGCCTGGTGCCCAGCAAAGAGCAGTGAAGAAGGGAGAGACCTGCCCCAGCTCCCAGGCTCTGAAGTCCCTGGAGCTTGTTTTAGGGTTGAAATTTTCAGATATTTGGAAAACTAAATCCCGCCTACTAAAACCTAAAACTTAAAAAGAACAAAACAAAAACAAAACACTGCTAGTTAGAGCATCTCACTCTGCAACCCAAACAGTCCCAAGTCCTGCTTTCCTTAGATTGCACATGGTGCTGAATCGCCAACTTACCCTTGGGCCAGGTTCTCCAGGAATACCCTTTTCTGATCCATAGGAGTCTCCAGGTGGTCCCTGTATGATCGGAGTTATGAAATGCTTTAGTATGTTCTTCCTGGTTTTTGTATTTTCATTGATTAAAAAAAATTTGTCTTTTCTACTGCCCATATTTAAAATTAAATAATCTAAAAGAGAAATCTTATTATAACAATTACTTTTATATTAAAAATTGTGGCAGGAATGCTGAGGTGTAGCAGCTATTCATGACTGATGGCAGTGGTGGGGGTAGGTGTGGGGAAAGACTCAGTTTTCTTTAAGGAGTTGGCTGCTGGGAGTTTGACCATGCTCCAGTGAGTATGTGGGTAATACAAATTGGATTTGGGGTTTTCTTCTTCTTCTTCTTCTTCTTCTTCTTCTTCTTCTTCTTCTTCTTCTTCTTCTTCTTCTTCTTCTTCTTCTTCTCCTTCTTCTTCTGTTTTGGGGGCGGTTATAAGGGTAAGGGGTGGACCTGGGAGGACTGGGAAGTTGATGTGATTAGGGTACTTTATGTGAAATTTCCAAATAATAAAAATATTATGTTAAAGAAAGGATTAGTTTTAAATAGGTATTCAAAAGTAGGTGTTATAGGCAAGTCAGACAAAATAGCACAGAGATTTCACCTAGAAAAGGCCTCAAGACAATCATAGAATACTCCTGGGCTCTGTGTGTTAGTGAATGACATTTACAGGTTGAGCGTTCATCAAGATAAGGATAAAGACTGTAGTAACTGGACTCAGTGGGTTACTGGGGAAGAATAAGGCATGAAGGTGGTAGGGGCGTTTTCAGAGGAATAGCAGGAGTGGATGAGGGGAGTCATGGGTGGATATAATCAAGATACATTGTGTACCTCTATAAAATTGTCAAGGAATAAAAATAGTCTGAACAGTATACACTAAGATTCTGTTTTATGTGTCACAGGAACAAAATGACTTAAAACTACCTACCGGGGATCCAGGACGTCCAGGTTCACCCATCTCTCCCTTATCTCCTTTCTCCCCCTCAAAGTCCTGTCATAAATACAGTTCAAGGTCATTATCACAAACCAATCAAATAAGATCAGATCAGTTGCATTTGGAAATACCCTCTGTGTGGTCAAACTAGGTGTGAAAAACAGTACTGGCCCTCATGACAACAGCACAGTGTCTCTTCTTGTTTCTCATCTTTCAAATTTTATGCGTGACCTCACATTAATACTATTGTAGCCTTTAAAAGAAAAAGTAGCCTTTGGGTATCCCAAGTAGAAATATTCTTTACCAGTTACAGTTTCATCTGCTAGTCAATAAAGGTATAAGATCAGAGTTCTTCCAAACCTCTGTTTCTGATCATCCACTATGATAATTTAAAATAGATGACACAGGAAAGCCAAATAGCACATGGTATTTGGTAGAAGGCAAAATTCCTTTAAGGTCAGAATGCAGTTATGATTGATGATGGTTTTCAAAACGTTCTGTCACCTTTGGTGAAGATGTGCTAGGTCCTTAATTAAAATGTGCTTTCGTGCTGGGGGGGGGTTTAGATCAGGAGAGCACCTGGGCCCTGGATCTAAGCCCTGGCATTGGCACCAGCACCCCAAGGATGGGACAAGCATTACCATAGCATGTTATCATCCCTTAAACAACAGTACTGGTCTGGGCACACCTTAAATCCACTCATCTGTATAATGAAGACCAGGAATAGCAAAACGATCTATTTGATAGTCTGTTGCCTGTCTGTCAAGCACAGATGTTACTGTTCACATGTTCTTTCCTTCACTTTTCCTTGTGCCATTGATGTAGGAGATGATGTTAAAAAGAACTCTGTTGACTGCTTGAAGCACCCCAAAAGGCAGCCTCTTAATCTATCTATGCACTTTTGGGAATTTTGAAGAAATTTGAGCCTTGTAAAAGGAACTGTTGTGAGACGTGGAAGCTGCACCTGTGTGTGTATGTTTTAGCAATAAAACTTAGGCTAAGAATGAAATAAATAAGGTATTCTTTGGATCATATTACATTATATTTAGTTAATTGCCAAACCAGCTTTAGTTCAATACCATCTGAATCTTTTATTTACCCTCCCAGACTGTCCAAGGCCAGGCTTGTGGCTGGATCACTTTATGCCACTGTGGATCCATTTCCTAAGCATTCCTTCCGTTCAGCTCCACATCCTGGCCCTCTTAGTCAACTCGCTACAGCAACAAAACTCAACCACTGTCCAAATGACATGGAGCAGCATACTTGGGGGAAGACTGATGTGTCTTTGGGGTTGCAATGGCCATGCATAGGGTCCTGTTAGATTGTAGTATGTCTTTACCCTCACAATAGGTCATTGCCATCCTACTGTATCAAAGTCACACATACTGTGTTAGGGACAATGAGAAGGAAGAGGGAAGAAGGGTGAATAGAAAGAACCAGGCTGCTGCCTTGGAGTCACATGTCTTTATTTCTCCGTTTCAATTTTCCATCCCACACCGTGAAAGATATTGGGAGGAATTAAACCTAGATGACCAGGAGTGGGGGAACTGGGATGAGCAAGGCTCATGATGGAGCTTCTAAAAGAGAAGAGGGATCATCAAGATGTCTTTCTAGAAGCAAAGGCACAACAGTAGTCACAAAGCTCTAGCCTTACCGATTTGTTGTATGGGCGGAGGAGTGTAACAATCACGGTTCCTTCAGGCCCAGGAGGTCCTGTTAATCCTTTCTCACCCTAAAGACAGGCACAGAAGAGAATGAAAACCACCCAACACCATCAACACAACAGGTCTACTCTCTCAAAGGTCAGTTTCCTCTTCTGCCTCATACACAAAACAGCCAATGGAAACACTCATTTCCACATGTCCAGTGAGTAGATGCAAAGGCATCTGGGAACTTACATCTTCCAACCCACTAACACATACTGCGGTATGTCAATTACCTTTTCTCCTTTTTCTCCTATGGCATAGTCACCCATATGACCCTGTAAGAGAACATGAAATGTCATTGCTAGGTCTCAGGAAGTCCATATGGTTAGAAATGAGTTCAGGCGGGACTATAGAAAGTTTTTTGGACATTAGATAAAAGCCAGTATTCCTCAGGAACTTGTGAAATGTCCCCCCAAGAAGTCATTTCTCTTGCATCTGGCAGAAGGGGACATATGGCTCCATTGACAATGCCCTGTGGTTACATATCCGAACCCAGATAGGATCCTCAGTCCCTACTCACAAGTACTTGTTTGACATTTCAAAGGCTTTTTCCACTTCCTCAGGATTCTCTCCTTCCAGGCACACCTGTTTGAACAAACCCTCTACAAAGACAGAGCACCCCCCCCCCCAGCAATCTCTTGCTGTCTTACTATCTCCACCACTACTGTCTCCTGCCCTCTCCCTCTCTTGATTCTATGGTTATGTCCAGTCTGCTGTCTTTTTTCTCTTCTTTGGACTATTCCAGGTACCTCTGGATAATTTTTTTTCTCTCTTATTTATTCTGAACAAAAGCCTTCATCCTAATAATGGAACAGTTTTTTTTAACTGCACTCCCTCGTATACAATCATTATGTTTAAAAATAAATTTGAGTAATTGGAACTCATTAAAATTCCAGTCTTTGTAAGTGAAGACTTATATATCCATCTTAGTTTTGAAATTATAAAGCTATATTACTATTTTCATAGAAGAACAGCAATGTGGGTTTTTAAAGGTAGAGGTTTGGGAGCCCAGGAAACTGGAGACTCACTGAATAAAATGGATGGCACAAGTTGGGGCGGGGAGTGGAAACTAGTATAGAGGGAATTTCTCTTGCTAAGCCACCATCTGGATTTGATCCCATTGGCAGGCTACTTCCTGATGAGTCTTTCACTTCCTGGCTACCTGACTTCCTTTGCTGGCGGCTTCGTTTCCTGATGCCCTACTTTTGTCATGCTAAAAATAAGAGGACCGGTAACTGAACTTCAAGATTCTGCAATTCAAGCCAGAAAAGCCAAGAGTGGAAAGCAAGCCTTTAGTAATTTAGTGACTCATGATCACTTGAGGCGAATAGTTTCCATTCATCAACAATGGCTGTTGTGTTATGAACACCCATCACAGCTAATGAAGACATTTAAAACTAACTGTAAAGTATTAAGAGGTAGGGCTGGGTAGGACTGTTAAAAATGAGCCGATTCGTTCATCCATGGACTCAGGAAATAGTGAGTTATGGCGGTGGAAAATGAGCCTTCTGTATATGTATGTCATCCTGTTTCCTCATATGGTAACTATACTCTGCACTCTGCAGGGAATCATTTACACAGGGACTATCAAAGTGGCTCAGTGGGTAAAGGTATCCTTTGGCAACCTGACCATCTGAGTTCAATTCCTCACACCTACATAGTGGAATGAGAGTCCTTCAGATGTCCTATGTCCTTCACACATGTGCCATGTTGTGTATGTTCTACAAATAAAGAAATAAATATAAAAGTAAAATTAAAAGGAAAGGAAAAGCCCTGATACCCCTTGACAATGGACTCTTTATCTGGACCTGTAAGGGATAAATTTCTATCCAGTCTGTAGCAATTCGTCCATCCAGCTAGAAACAGATTATAACAATGGCTAACCTATCATTTGAAGCAGTGTCTTTTATAGAACTTTTCCAAGGGCAGTTTATTTTTGTTTTAATGATTTCATAGTAAAGAGTATATGAAACAGTCTTATGAATGTGGTCCAGTGTCTTAATCTTACTAATTAACTCTCTTAAGAAACATGGGGGAAAACTTTACAAAATGTCTACAATGTAAAATCATATCGCAGCTTTTTATAAGGAAACAGCCTAAGGTTGCCATGTAGAAGTGTGCATGTAATAGCAATATACATAAGATAACAGATTTTACGAGGATATTTCTTAGTTTACAATGTGCCATTTCTGCTTCAAATAATCTTCCAGCAGTCTAGTCTCACTAACAGTGAATCTTTGCTTTGGGAATATTTGTTATCATTGTTTATCTGGCATTTGGTTCCTAGAAAAAGTTTCTGCTGAACTGTGGCTTTTCTTTTTAAATTTATTTTTAAGGTAGCATACAAAGTAACATACTTGGGGTTGGTTCTGCTCTTCCCTCACCCATGCTCTTCTCCCTGAGTATCATTTCCCTTTTTGCTCCCGAGTGTGTGGCTGTTGAGTATGGTGGTTAACCTTGATTGTCGTCTTGATGGGATTTAGGATCCCCATGGCGGTGACCCTTGGGCAGGCCTCTGAATTAGCTTGACTGGGGTTAGGAGACCCAGCCTGACTGTGGGTGGCAGGATTCCGAGTGCTGGGGTCCCAGACTGAAGAGAAAGGCAGGTCTGAGCAGTCGTATTCATTGCCCTCTCCTTCTGACTATGGATGCAGCACGGCTGGCTTCATGTCCCTGCTGCCATGACCTCCTGCTTGGTGGACTATACCCCCAAACTTTGAGCCCAAATGAACCTTTCCTTCCTCAAATTGCTTTTGTCAGGGACTTGGCCAGAATAATGAGAAAAGCAGCTCCCAGAGTCAAGAGATTTCAAACCGCAGCTGCCATCACATAATCTGAACCCAGGAGAGATGGAGGATGGAGGAAGAGGAAGGGGAGGGAGAGGGGCAGACAGATTGCATGTGTGCATCTATCAATGACGTAATAAATGTGAGAGCACATTTGTTCTGTGCGCCAGGCCATTAATATCAATAAGAAACAGTACTTAGTAATACTCCCTTGGTGAGGCTCACCTTCATTCGCCATTTAAAAATTTAATTTTTATTTGAATTTTTTATTCGTTCAACATTTCTATCCTTAAACTATTTAATTTTTTTTAAAAATAGAAACACCTAAAGTACCCAGATTGAAGACTGTCACCCTTCATTTAGTCACATGAGATTGTGTGGATTTTGCAAAGCAGCCTGCTACAAGAACTGATGAGCTAAAGTAGGGTTACAGAAAATGGAAACCTACCTATTAGAAACCCTGGCTTTCCCCCAGTGTTCTGTCAGTGATTAAATTACTGCTGGTCCTGTCCCCTTTTCTGTTGGGACTGCTGTGATCCTAGGGAGGTACCAACAGTACTCTGCTAGACTTATGGGCTGGCTAGGGTGCCCCGAGTGTTAAAACTTAGGAACATAGACTTACTTTTGGTCCTCTGGGTCCCACAGCACCTGGAAAACCCTACAACAGATGTGAGCAAATGTTAAAGCAGGAATCATGCCCAGTCAGATCGTGCTCTAAAACATTTGTTATTACTAATGTGTGCATGAGCTGCAGAGACTTCATACTCACAAAATCTCCCTGAGGACCTGGTGGACCAGCAGGCCCTGGAAAACCTGGGGGGCCTGGAAAACCCTTGAAGTTAAGAGAAGAGTGAATTTAATGTACTCATCAAATAACACCAAAGCCCATTAGTTAGATGTTGTGATGCTTTCATGAAACCCCAAGAGCATATTGCCTCCCCTCTAACTGACTGCAACCAATTATAGTAAGTTCCAAACTCCTTGCTGTAGGCAACAGATACCCGGGACATCTTGATACAGGGACATGGCCAGCAACACTTATTGATTTGGGCAGTTTTCAGGCTTTATTCCCCCCTCTCTTTCCCCCCCTCCCTCCCTGAATGTGGACAGTGTTTTTCCTCCTCCTTTAGGGCTGGCCCCACCCACAGCTCTCATGCCTAGTTTTCCGTATACCTTTATGACCACTTTCCCCCTTATTGCTACAGCTGACCTTCTCAGAAGGCTGTCCTGTCGGCTGGATCGGTACCCCAAATTAATTGACTGTACCACTGGAGCTCTGGGTTCCCTCTCTGTCTGTCCAGAGTTGGAGTTCTTCCCTGATGATATGTCCTATCCCCACTCCCGACATTATTTTTCTCATTAGCATTCATTATGGTGTAACAAATGGTACTGTTATCAATTAATATTTTTTCCCTGTCTGCTCACTGGAACGAAGTCTCTATGGGGACAAGAGTTTTAGAACTGGTTTTTGGCTGATCTGGGCCCTAGAGCCTAGAAATAGTCCTGCCACATAACTGGCACCTAAGAAACCTTAAATGCATTGCACTGAAATGGTGCGCAGAAGCGCACTGACAGGAGATGACCATGTTCCCGGCCATTACTCTCCTTTCTGCACCTTTGATTCCTATGCAAAGGATCGAGAGCCACCCTGTCCCATGCCAATCTCAGAAGCCCATCAATGCTGCTAGTCGCATTCCTGTGGCTGTTGGGCTCCTAGCCCAGTTTCACAGGTTAGTTCTGTTGGCCTGGTTCACCAGCATCCACAGCTTCAACTCAAACCCTGACTTGATGAGGCAAATATCCAGTCTCTTCCCAGAAATTTCCACACTGCATTCAGAACTAAGGTGAGTTACTTCTGGTTAATTAGCCTGAAATTTAGCAATTGTAGTAGATATCTACCTAGGGGCCCTTCTGAATCACAAAGTATACACAAGCCCTAAATGGCTGTGTCTCATTGGATCTGTTATAGAACACCCCCAGGCTAGCTACAGATGAACTAGTGAAGCAAACGCTTCAGGGTTCAAGGGACAAGAGTCACGCTTCAATAAAACTCTTAAAGATGCTGTGTAAATATTGGAGCTAGGATGTTCTTTAACACTCCAATTTTAATTAGCCAATGCACAGTGTGAACCTGTCCTTGATTTCAGCCAATACACAGAGAGAAAAGCTCTTCCCTGAAGAGGCTCAAACAACAGAAGCTTAAGAGATTAAAAGATGTTCACAATGTCACTTTTGCATACCAGCATGTTGCTTCTCCTAACGGGGTCAATGTTAGAATGACAGGTGAGGTGGACATTGTAGAGAGGGAGAGAAGAGAGGATGGGAGGAAGGAGGGAGGAAGATAGATAATATGAATATGATACAATATGAATATGAGTGGAGATCCTTCTGGAAGTGTTATACCTGGAAGCCTGGAGGCCCTGGAGGCCCAGGGTCACCTTTTCCATCGAATCTCCTGTCTCCTTCTTGAGCAGGCTCACCCTTGAAAACAGAGACAGTCATCAGCCCCAATCAGCTTTTTATTTTCAAAAGGCCCCACATTGAGTGCTCATTCAAGGTCATATCTCCTCAAAGATCAGTGTCTGGGAGTATGTATACACTTACAGAAGTGTTTTCAAATTTGCAATTATTCCATTTTGAAGAATTCAAAGAACTCTTAAAACTTTTTTGTTAGCCTATATAAATCATACATAATAATGAGTTTCATTGTGACATTTTGTATTTGCATATATAATGCATTTGATCATAGTCTCTCCTCAATACCCCTTCCCATTCTTCTCACACTCCTGCTGATTATAGACCACCCCATACCTTCCTGCCTTTCTCCCACCCACATTTTTTTTGTGTGTGTGTGTGTGTGTGTGTAAGCCAATGAGTTTAATTAAGGTTTCTTATAGGACCATGGTCAAGAGGCTATTTGTAAGTGCATGGACAATTAACCAGTGGCTACACCACTGAGGAAAATCTCTCTCCTTCCCAGAAACCAATAGCTGCCTACAGACCCTCAGGTGGGTGGGACTTTACAAGGTACTCCTCCTACTTTTGTACTATTTTTTTTTAAACTGACAACTTACTGTGATAAGGAGGAAAAGGAATAATAAATCATTTCCCAAGATACCCAAATTGGTAGTAATTCCTAACCTAGAACGTGGAGTCTCAAATACAAGAACAGTTCCCTTTCCCTAGATCCTCCTTCCTTAAAGGATGACATAACCATCCCAAGGATCTGTCTATGTCAAGAGCCAGAGGAATTTGCTCAGTAGGAGAAAGTGCCATCTTTTAATGTTTATGGTGTCTGAATTATTAACACCAAGACCTGGTTTATGAGGCCAGTTTGCAATAATTTACACTTCATCAATTAATTGAGGTCCTTTTCATACACATGGTTCCAGATCTTCAGTAATAGCAGTTGACAAACAAATAACTTACCTTTTGTCCTTTCACACCAATAGGACCCTGGGAAAGAAGCAATGCATTAGCCACCAGAGGCCAAACAAATCCATACACTTTACCTTGTCTCCACTCCCTTTGTCTGCCCGCTGGCCCATAACATTCCTGGCTTTCAATCTCCACATTTCAACAGATCTATAGTTTCTTCTACATCTTCTGCCTCCCTCCAATACGGACAGTCTCTCTTTTCATCCTGCCTGCAAATTTACACACTGTGCTTCTCCCACCTATCCCCAGTTCCACACATGCCTCTCAGCTCCTTCTGTCATGGGAACACTGCTTTCCAAGGTCAGCAATGACTTCATGTCATCGGTTAAGACCAAGCCATCAATCCTTGTATTACTAGACTTGTCTGCATCATGGGGCTGCCCCATACACCACTGAAGGACATCTTCACCATGGCTTCCATTCTATACAATTCCTGGCTTTCTCTCTGTTGTTAGGGCCTTTTCTCCTTCCCCTGCTCATTCCCCTTGACTTAGAAGTTACGTGACCTTCGAATCAAATGCTATGCTTGCTCTCTCTTTCTGAATTGGTAGAAATTTGACCTCACATCCTCTCCTCCTCCCGTCAGTCTGCTTATTACACATCTTTATGTGGATGTGTCAAAAGTAAAACAAAGCCCTAATAGCTAAACTTGATCTTGTAAATCTTCCTTCCCTCCCTCCCTCCCTCTCTCCCTCCTTCCCTCCCTCCCTCTTTTCTTCCCTCCCTCCATCCATCCCTCCTTCCTTCTTCACTTCCTTCTTGTCTTTTTCTTTCTGTCCCTGCGTCTGATAAACTCTCAGCCTTCCCAATATCAGGAGAGGTTTGTGTGCATGGCACATGGAATGGACTACTTTCATCAGTTAATTTATGTCTGTGATGTAGGAGTTAGGGATACAAACTTACTGGGAGCCCCAAATAGCCTGGTGTCCCAGGAATACCTGGGAATCCTTGTTCACCCTAGAAGACAAGAAAGTTTTTCAGAGTTCCTAGTTGTTCTAGAACATCTTATGCAGATAGTTATCCCCCAGTAGCCCATCCAACTAGGTAAATAAATTCAAATTCCTGATGGCTATTGCTCAGAGGGCTGAGAGCCAGAAACCCATTATCTTAGTTGAAAATAAGATCAGGGTCTACTGCCTCTCAAATTGGGCATAAATGGTACCCTAATTTTGCCAAGAACTTTTTAATTGCTGCTTCTGGAACTTTAGTAATTAGTTTGCTCGTGGCCACCCTTCTAAGGGGAGGGGAGGGCTTAGTTAGGACACATAGGAGGCAACGCTCAGGCTTTTCTTTCCAGGCACTAACTTATTCTCTGATTGGTAGATTGGTATCTACAACCTCTGATGCGAGCAAGGCATTGAGTTTCTGTGGCAACCGACTGGAAAACTCCCTTCAAAACCATGCATAAGGAGAAAGGAAGCAATTCCTGCTCAAAATCATGCTGTTGTTTTTGACTAAAAGAATGTTCCAGAAAGTCCACTTCATCTCACTACAGCTTCTTCCTGACTTATTCATCCAGCAATGTTCTCATTAATCACCTGTTCAAGCAGGACGTACCTTAGAACCATTGCATCCTGGTAGACCATCCAGCCCAGGAGGCCCAGGGTGGCCTGGGATGCCCTAGAAAGAGAGCAAGACTCACTGACAAAGGCAGAGGCTGCTTTACAAGGCCCAAGACTACAAAAAAGTCAGGACTCAAAGGAAATGATGATGGTTTTAGAAGGTTATTAGCTAGAAATGGTTGCTTAAATGCTAATATAGCAAATTTAAATTGTAATTTTGATATAATTTAGTATCATAGTAAACAAAACATGTTATCTAAGATAAAGATTGTTGGATGAGATATGGATATTTTAGATGAAACAAAAGTCTAGAAAACACAAAGTGGGATCACATGATGTTCTGTTCTAAGTGAGAAAGGGAGGAAAGAGAAGAGGGCTAGACATTGAGGGGATTATGTCATTGTTCTGTGCTACAGGGCCATCCTATTGTATTCTATACACATATATGTGTCATACAAATCCACACTCTGCCATAGTCAGTTCTTGTAAAGAGTGTGCCGGACATGTTTGTACGGTAACTATTTTAATGTCTTCAGTAAGATGAACATGTGAGTGGGAACACACAAGCATATATATATATATGTATATATAAAACACATACATATATACACAAGAACATGAACACATGCATACATATACACACATATATAATTGTACACACATACATATACACACATATATATATACATATACACACGTACATATATACATACACATATATACATTACAATACATACATACAAATGTACACACATACACACACACACACATATATATATATACATACACACATGCATACATACATAGTACATATATATAATGAGTAGTTTCCCCTAGTCTAGTCTGACTGCTGTGTCAGCCCCAAAAAACACACAGAGACACTATATTAGATATAAAGCTGTTGGCCTGTTATTAGCCTTTCTTATTGGCTAGCTCTGCCTTAAACATTAACCCATTTCTATTAATCTAAGTGTTTCTGTGTGGTCTTATCTTACCGGAGAAAGGGTCCAGACCTCTCCTCTCAAGCCCCTACATCTTGACTCTCCCTACCACCTCTCCCAGAATCCTCCTTATCTCCTAGTCCTGCCTATCTTGCTTTCCTGTTGGCCAACAGGGCTTTATTCATTAACCAATAAGAGAAACATATTTACAGAATGACATCTGCCATCATATATACACACATAATAAATATACAAACACACACATGCACTCATGCACACACACACACACACACACACACACACACACACACACACACACACATTTCTCATTACTTACTGGAAGTCCAGGAGGACCTGAAAATCCTGGTAATCCAGTTATTCCCTAAACATAAGTAAAAGAGGAGGGGGTAGAGAGAAAAGAGCAAAAAAAAAAAAAAGTTAAAAATGTTCATTCTATAAACATAAAATTATTTGCCATTTCAATGATCATTTTTTTTTTTTTGCAGCTATGTATTGAGTATATCAAAAAGTGGTTAGAAACAAAAAGGCTCTACAAACCTTTCTACATCTGGCCATTATACAACTTTTTACATTTTTGTTTTGTTTGGTGAGTCAGTCTTATTGTGTACATAGCCTAGACTGGTCTCACACACACTGTGTACATATTCTGGGCTGGCTTTGAGTTTGTGACTTTCTGCCTCCCATTTATAGAAATGGTGTGTGTGTGTGTGTGTGTCTGTCTGTCTGTCTGTGTCTCTGTGTGTGATGTTTGTGACACATGTGCCACAGTATATTTGTGGATGTCAGAGGACAACTTTTGGGGAGTTTTTTCTATTTCTTCACTTTGAGGAAGGGCTTCTTAAGATCTCTGCCATGCAGCATGCTCCTGCCTGGCCTGCTCATTCTCCTATATCCACCTCCTATTCGGATATGTGAGTGCTGGGCTTGTGCACTATTCAATCTGTCTTTTTTTTTTTTAAGTGATGTAGGTTCCCCATATTGAATTCAGATCCTCAGGCTGGCACTACAATCCCTTTCTCCTGTGGAAAGTTTTAACTGGGGGTTGTTATGGTTGCTTTGGTTGAGGGGGATTCTTTTTGTTTGTTCTTTGAGACAAAGACTCACTCTATAACCCGGGCTATCCTAGGAATGTCATAAGGCAGCCCAATCTTGAACTTAAAGCAATTCTCCTGGCTCAGCCTCCCCAGTGCTGAGGTTGTAGATGTGAGTTACCACACCTGGCTGAAAGTCATTTTTAAGGTATATTTTACATGTGGTAAAATGTGTATGTCTTCTGTGAAAAGCATATGGATATGGATATATATATATATATCCCTCCCTCTTCCAGTCACTAGAGTGCTAATCATGCACTGACATGGCTGGCATACTGGCATATTTATGGTCACTTCATAATTACTCCTAACCTCAAACAGTAACAACATCATCAACTCTCTAGAAAGTTCTCTTGAGCCCTTTCCTATCAGTTCACATCTGTCCCTAAGGTGGTGACCATTGTTTTGGCCTCATCCAGGGCTTACTTTTCCTGTTACACTCCACTCCATCTGTGGAGCCAGACACCTCTCTGACCTTTACAAGAAGAATGTTCAACCAACCATCAGAAAGGATGGGTGGGACTACTAACCCTGATGCCTTTGGGACCAGTGAGTCCTGGAAGTCCTGGAGAGCCCTAGATCCAAGTGGAAAAAGGAAAAGTCAGTGCAGCAAAAACCATTTGGTGCTATGATACCCACACATCCAAGGCCCTAGGCGTGTCTCCACGCTGAGCAGTTTTGGTCTTGTGATTATTTCACTATTGATAGAGCTTATTAATCACTGGCTGCTCCCAATTGAGTACCAATTAGAATGGACCAACAAAACTACATTCAAACCCTCACTGCTCAAAAACTGGATCAGGGACCAATGACCAGCGAGTTGATCTCAAACAGCTTCACCCCTTTCCTCTTCCAGGTCATATTGATGCTGAATCCACATCTCCACAGGATTCTGCTGGGATTCTCCGGCACTGGGAATCCTTAAAAAGACCCACATTAGCCTAGCAGCTGCTGGGGACTGATAAGGGGGAACACCATGGTTACAGCGGCAAAAGATACCAGTGGCCGGTGATTCTGTGCCGGAGAAACGCTTCATAACACAATGTGCCCGACACGTAAGAGTAAATAAACATCAAAGTGGGAACTGCCTGCACCACAGATGCTTTTTTACCTCCCCCGCTTAATGAATCCTGGTTTGAGGCCCCTTTCCACCGAGAATAACCTTAAATGGAGACTATTTTAACTAAGCTGTGAAACCGCCATTGTCCAAAAGCTTTTTTCCATCACCCCAGAGAGTTTCAGATATTTTTTGTTTTGTTTTGTTTTGTTTTGTTTTTGAGAAAGGGCTGTTACAAAGTCTTCTGAGATTGGAGCATCAAGGTCAAAGTCAGCCGTTCCCTTCTGAGGGGGAATTCCTGGGTGCAAGGCCATGTTCAGGGCTGGATCTTTCCCTGGTGAGAGCTGCTTTGTGTTATGCAGAGGGCAGAAAGGAAGACAGATTTGCAGGTTTGATTTCCCTGTTGTAAATCTTCATGAGCAGAAAATAACACTGAGAAGGGAAGCTTATAAATCTGAAAACTATTTTGGCAAGATTTTAATGTTCTCTGGTTGTTTGCCTTTGGTCAAGTTCTCCTTTGGGGATGCGTGTACCTATAAGCCATGTTTGAAAATGAGATCCCATGACGTGACAGGTGTTTTCTGGGTTGGTTTTATGGAATATTTGCAAGTGTTCTATGTATTATTCATATATATATGAATATTCATATATATATATAGTCAATATAGTATGGAATTTGAAAGACTCCACAAAGATCAATTATGATGATCTTTTATCAGCTATTAGTTGACAGCTTGCTGGAGGCCAGGAGTCAGGGAAGTTTGTATGTCTGATAGCCCCAGTGTCCATCCAGCTAATGTCTATTCCCAGTAGGAAGGTCTGATCAACAGAGCTAGTGCTACACGGTTATTTAGTAAATCCTCTCTCATAGCATGATTAAAGATCTGTGACAAGTGTGAAGGGAGGCAGGCTCTGGTACAGACATTAGAAGCCTGATGCTCAACAGACCTCCACAAAGGATGGGGAGACAGGAAGAGAATCAAGGATAGGGGACTTACACAACCAAAAGCAGATAGATGTCTCCAGACCCACTCCATGCGAATCAAAGCAGAGGTTCATGTCAAGGGAAGATACTAAAGAACCCCTCGCAGTGGCCATTGGAGATCATAGTGAGGCTTGCAGGAATGTTTTCAGAGGAGGAAGCCAAAGGCAAAGGGACACTGGCTAAGGGGAGACGAGCAGGAGGCTAACAGGTACCACATGAACTATTCCTTCAAGCACTCAGGCTACAGAAAAGACAAGGAGAGGATGATGAACCTCTGGTTAGGGTACCTAAAGAATCTAGACGAAGTTACATGCCAGTATAGAAAAATATTTGCATGTTTCAGCACTAAAAGAGAAGAGCCAACATCAAATGTCCATCAGAAAGGAGATGCTCCTGGACCAGGGTGAATCCCAGTGGTCAGGGAAGAGGTGGAGGGACAGGTCTTCAGTGAAGGAGGAAAAGATCTCATCCTCCCTTGTAAGACAAGCTTGGCGAGGTTCATGGGTGGAAACTACATGGTGTCTGGTTGGCTAAGAATTCAGTTCTGAAAAACTCAGCTAAGGTAGGAAATGAAGAATTTGTTTTTCATCCACCAGGTGGCTAAGGTGGGGAATTCTCTTCAGGGCCCCAGTGGCCTATGTGGTAGGCACGAAGATGGGTTAGGTGGGCAGAGGATTCACCAAGTTTGCAGCGTGACATACCTTGGGTCCCTGTGGTCCAGCAAAGCCTTCAGGACCTGGAAATCCTTTCTGGCCAGGAAAACCAGGGGGTCCAGGATAGCCTTTCTCCCCCTGTTAAAACCAAAATGAAACAAGAAGCAAGCGGCAGTTAGCTAGCAACACACTGAGCCACACCAGTCTTCTTTATAACAGTCTTCCCTGGGGTCAAGGAGTCAATAGTCAACACAACTCCCAGGAAAGCCACCAGCTAGTAACACATGTCCATCAACTTCAGAGTGGCGCTAATGTCCTTGTAGAGACTGATTTTTCCAAGAGTGTAGACCCACTATTTAGGACAGAGGTTAGAGGGAAAGGGACCAATTGAAAGAACAGTGGTTAGAAAATTAAGGTTAGTGGAGTGTGTTCATTAAGGTGTGGAGATGGTGAGGGCGAGGCTGCGTTTTGAGGTCTTCATAACGACAGAATGAAAACAGAATACCATGGAGGTACAGACTTGAGAGCTGTTTTATTGTGCAGAAATGTGTCCCCCAATTGATGATTTCCATGGATGCTGCAGGACAAGGACAGCACAGAGTATGAACCAAATGATCTCATAGGTGGAGCTAGATGATGCTCTGGGGAAGTGCCTAGCAGAGAATAAAATAGTTTGGCCAACAAAAACTTCCCATGACTGTGAATACCGGGGAATAGTCTTCAACAGTCAAGGCCACTAGTCAATTTGTTTTGTTACAATTGGTAGATGCAATAAAGAAAGAAAGAAAGAAAGAAAGAAAGAAAGAAAGAAAGAAAGAAAGAAAGCCACAGAAAAGATCGAAAGTCTGCTCCTTTATGTTGGTATACAGGCAGGCACACATCAATAATCAAAGAAGTGGATTTGCTAGACCTAGACCCTTCTCACGGCTCAGTGACTTTCACATGTTTTAGAATTGCATCATGCATACAGCTGCAACTCAATATATGCCTGAATGCAAGTTCAAGAACAAAGAGAGTGCATTCCAGAGTAAATGTGAACAGGCAACATTCAGGGCTTCCTGGGGAGAGGGGAGGACCCTAGTACAAGTGAATTATAGATATAGTATTGGTAAGTAAAATAATTATTGTAATCAGTATATATTTATATGTAAATTGTCTTATCTAAAAGGCTTAAAATGTGCTTTCTTTGAAATACTTTTTAATAGTTACCCTTCAATATTGTTGACCAATTAATTAATGTCTCCAAGGAAGGGGTTTGTAAACAAACAAAAAATACTTTAGCTCTGCTCCTGTCTTAATTGTCATAAATTGTGAGTTAATGGAGCGGACTGATGAGATTTCACAGCATTCTTTTTCTTTGAATTCTGCAATGGAGTTTTGAATTTTTTTTTTTTTTTTTTTTTTTTTTTTTTTTTTTCCTTGACTGTGGTTCTGTTGCTGGATTTTGCCACCAGGGGGTGGTCTTGTCTCAATGCTGCAGCACAGCATCTGTGGGTTTCAATGTTTTTATCAAAGCAAGAGAATCAAGTTGTTTTAATTTCTTCTCTCATGTTTAGCAACATCATAAATATAGTGTATGCTAGGGAGGCTTCTTAAAATGTTCATTTTTTTTGGCAGCTTGCTACTTATTCAGCTGAGAGAGTTACAGTCTAACTGCCAGTATTTACACAAGGTAGAGGGAGTAGCCAAAGCTTCCTAGAAGGATTTACACATTGTTCAAGGTTAATGTTTATATACAATTACTTTAAATGTGGATTTAGGAAAGTTGATAATGTAGTGATGATCTCCACTATGAAGAGCAAAGTGTGTCAGACTCAAGGCGTGTCTAGTGTGAAGAGGCAGCATTAAGTTCTGTTCTTACCTTCTCCCCTTTGGTCCCCACGCAGAGACACTGGCCCTTGCCTTTGCAGACACAGCCCTGGAAAGAGCAAAAGAGGACAATTAATGGATACCAAACCTATCTTATGCTCTTTGAACCTTGGACACTTAAACTCGTGATACACGTGACACTGGCAATTCATCAATAAAAGTGAATAGAAAAAAATATCATCATAGAAGAAATGTCAAATGACATAGAAGGGTCACCATTTTTTTTTAAATTGAATTTTGAAAGTTGAACAGTTTGTTTGTAGAAAAGGAAAAGTCTGTTATTCCACGCCCTTTTCCCACAACAATAAAACGTCGAACTGTGTGAAACTACCATTGTTGTAGTTGGAAAGGAACCTAACATTGATTTCTTCTTAGGTTCAGTAAAATGGTGTGTGTGTGTGTGTGTGTGTTATGTGTTGTGGTGTGTGTGTGTGTGTGTAATTGTGTGCTGTGTGGTATGTGTGTGGTGTTTGTGGTATGTGTGTGCTGTGTGTGTTATGTGTGCTGTATAGGATGTGTGTGTGTGTGTGTGTGTGTGTGTGTGTGGTGTTTGGGTTCGATGTGTATTTGTACCTGGCTCTCCTATGTGCACCATATCTCATATCTCATGACTGAATACATAACACTTCCACAGGTGATTCCAAGCTTTGCTTTCCCTGAAATAGTATTCAACACCGGAATAAGAATGTTGATGTTCACTGCGTGTATTTAAAACATTCAATTACTGTGCTGATACCAGAATAAACTTTCTTACATAAAGAACGAAAACTACATCACTGAGCCAGCAATCTTCTATCCTATCTAGTCACTTTGACACATCAACAAACTCAGCCCTTAGAAATTATGTAGAAACTCTGAAAAATATTACCCACCTGCAGAAACACAAGAAGAAAAATAATTGTTAAGTAGTAGATTTAATATGTTCTTTGACATAAATGATACATTCTATGGTCGTGTATAAACCTTTTTCTTTATTGTTTCCTTTAGTAAATACTAATTGCAAATTAGTTTGCTTCTATATAAAATATATGATTGATAATTGACGATACCAGCTGCTAATTGATGACCTAACATTTATAGGAGGCTGGTAGGTAAATTGCAAGGGAAACGGGGAGTTTCTAACTGAAAAAGGAAAAGTCTCAAAACATAAGTAACTGAATATATTCCCTAAGGTGATGACAGGAGACTTTTCTGCCATTCACAGAGCTGAGCAGGTGATGGCTTTCATTCCTCCCACACTCACCCCATTTATAAACATCGTGATTTATATGAATGGGAAGTCACTGACTGAGGCATGGATAGTCTCCCTGAGTTGTGGTAATTCGATATTCTTATAAGACCAGGTCTTTACTGTTTTCCTGGCAGGTGTTTGGCATGATGAAGACTTCACTTAATTTTGCCTTTCTGGATTCTTAACTGTCTACATTCATGTCAGACATATATTTAACTGCACTCTTATTAGCAATGGGCTCCCTAAACATCTGTGTCATCTTGTCTCTGCCCCATGGTTAACTCAAGCAGAAACTTTGAGGCAAGCTTCCAGGAATCTGTTTCATGATGCCCTTTTGTTGATAACGATTTATTTCTCACAGTTGAGAACCCCATTCTGAGTGAACTTGACATAATTATACATGGAGTTTCCTAGCCGCTGTCCTCAATAGAGTATGCATGGATTTCCTTAGCCACTGACTTCCAAAGATCTCTAGAAGCTCTGCTTCTCACAAGCCAGACACCTGCATCCTGAGCATCTGGTCCAGGGAAGGGAGGGGCATATTGGCCATCCTGTAAACTAGACAATATTAAATGTTCCACAAGGCAGGCTTAATTCAATTTTGTTTTGTTTATTTTATCTGTCTGTCTACCTAACTATCACTTTCTCTACCATCTCTCTTCCTATCATCATTTATTATCAATTTTTGAATAACAGTTGTGTTCAGCCTCCTCTATTGAAAAACCTTTCAACCAAAGTTTGAGTGAGTCCATCCTTGCTGATCTCCTTTAGACCACATCTTCCCTTCATTCTACTCTATGGAACTTTTGTAATTACATGTTTAATGAACATTTTTTTTTCCTAATGGCTGCATGTCCCAGGAGAGAAGGAACCACCCGCTGTTGTTCATGTCAATGTTCTACCTGTGTTGTATATCCAGAACAATTGCTGTATCAATTGGATGGAAGCTTATGGTTCACCCTGAACTTGGGAGTGGTGATATATTATTTATGATTAATTAAAGCTTGCCTGAGGATTCATAAAGCAAAGTTAGCCACACGTCATGGAAACCAGGCACACACCTTTAATCCCAGCAGCCAGAAGCTAGGAGGTGGTGGCACACACCTTTAACCCCAGGACTCAGGGTTAAGAGGTATATGGATCTCTGAGAGTCCAAGACCCCCCAGATCTACACAATACTGAATCAGTCTAAAAGAGAATTATAGCTCACACCTTTAATCCCAGCACTAGAGGGTATAAAAAAACAGGAACAAGTATTGAGTAGGAGGCAGTCATTCTCCAGCCAGACAGAGGAAAGACAACAGTCTGAGGCTTGGTGAGAGCTCGTGGAGACAGGATCAGCCCTTTAAGTCTGAGAAAGAGGTAAGAAGCTAATGGCTGACTGCTTAGTTTTTCTGATGTTCAGTTTGAAGCTTGAACCCCAATATCTGTCTCTGGGTCCTTTACTTTTCATGTTACACATGGTAGTTATATGGCTGTTGTTGGGCAATTATAACTGACATGAAAAAGAGCGAAGTCAGAGCCTTTGGCTGGTTCAACACATTAAAACGGACACAAACTGAATGATTTGTTAGTTAGTTGCTTGGGCTGAAAAAATTTTTTAGAATAACATTAGCCCTCCTGAGAGTTGAAATGCAGTGCAAAAACAATTATATAATGTCCCATTTAAGCTCAGCAGCTGTTGATATAATTCACCACTCCATTTCCCTCTGTCTCTCTTGTTTCTCCCGCTTTCTTCACCTCTACACGCACGCATACGCACGCACGCATACGCACGCATGCACACGGCGCACGCACACGCACGCGCATGCACGCGCTCCCACACACACTCTCTCACACGCACGCACGCACGCACGCACGCACGCACTCCTGTCCCCAAATAACTCAAAAGAAGGCTTCATGCAGGCTGACATGTCACCTCCATATGAGCATATATTTTTATGTAATTGCATAAAATTAAGAAACCCAAATGGATGTCATTTTAGCATACTTGTTTATTAGAGGATCATAGTTTTATTTAAGGTCCTTAATTATGGTAGGAAATTAAAAGCTGTTTAATGTCTAGCAAAGCTATGATTTTATAGTAGCAATTTCATCACTTAAAAAAAGACGTGTGTGTGTGTGTGTGTGTGTGTGTGTGTGTGTGTGTGTGTGTGTGTGTGTGGTGTGTACTACATGTGTGTGGGTACCTTCAGAGGCCAGAAAAGAGCATATCATTCTCAAAAGCTAGAGTTACAGGTGGTTATGAGGCCCCAACACAAGTGTAGGGAGAGTTGAACTTGGGTCCTCTGGGAGAACAGCAAGTGCTCTGAACTTCTGAACCATCTCTCCAGCTCCAAGATTTGATCTCAATGCATGTGTTTTCTCTAACTTTTAAAAAACTACTTCAGCCACATCTTTTGCAAAAAGCAACTTTCAATAGGAAAACTTATTGTATAAATGATATTAATGATAATTATTATTGTTTTGTAGCAGTGTTGTGGATGGTACTAGAGCCTTGAGGATTCTAGACCTCTGAGGATTCCTACCACTGAGCCACTCCTCCAGCCCTTCAATTTTACTCTTAATAAATGTTTCAATCCTGCTTTCATAGAAATACATTTTTGCCCACTCACTTAATCAAGGTGTTCCTCAGCATTTAATTAACACACTCCATTACATTCCTAAGTGCTACAGGCAGAGAAGTTGATGTAAGAATATGAACTCTCGGCAATCCTAAAATCTAGAGATAGGCATGTACTGCTATGCTAGGGACAAGCACAAAGTGAACACACAGGCAGTCTGATCTTCATGGTAGCCAACTCAATGGGCAGGCATTTTGAGTGGACCCACTATACGCTCTCTTCACATGTCTGCGTGCTTGAAGCCATGTAGTAGATTTGGCTGTCACAACTAGACCCACCGCTGTCTCTTTCTCCACAGGTTAGCAGAACTATTCCAGAATCAGTCAAACAGTCAGGGTGCGGCCTCCCTGTCCATCTGCACAATATTGCTGGCTGATACTTCAGCATTCATTACGTGACAACTTGCCTACAAGTAGATTCTCCATCTGACTGGATGAACTCAACAGTAGTAATAGCAGCTCTCTGGCAGGCGTTCAGCAGTCCGAATGATGGTGTAGAGAGCCTGGCATGGGACCTCACGAAATAAAGCCCCCTAGGAATGCCCTTGCATGCGAGATACAAATTATTTTCATTTTGGCATTTCCCCTTAAACATAATGTAAACTTTGCAAATACGTTTCAATCAATTATTCCTCAGATTACTCAATGAAATGATGCAGAGGCCATGGCTAAACCTTTTGCATTCATTTTGATGGACCCTTTTTTTTTTTTTTTTTTTTTTTTTTTTTTTTTGAAGCACTACAACTATGTTATTGGGTCCAACCCATTAATTACTATTCAGAAGTCAACTCCCTTAAAAATAAGTATGCCCATTGGCTATCATCCAGTCAACTACACTGATGGTTATTTCTCATGTAACATTTTTTATGATTTTTTTCCTTTTTCAACAACAAAGTAATTTTCAGGGTCCCCATACCAGAGCTCAAGAAAGTGAAGAGAAGAAAGTTCTTAATAATATTGCCTTTTCTTTCCCTTGGAATCAGAACACTGCCCAAGGTTAATGGTTTTGCACATAGGAATATTAAACAATTTGCTTGGGGGGGGGAACCACTCTCTTAATGAGTGCCTTCATTTTTTTATGGCCTCTGAATGCAAAATAGACATTCACTGTAGACAATCTAAAAGACTTAGAACTGCAGTGATCACATGCCCAGTACACACGGCCTACTCTGTGCCCTGTGGGTCATCTGTGCAGGTTCTAACTAGAGTTTGGGGTCAGTTGCCAAAGGGTTTACAGCTGTCTCACTTGCAGAGGAAGGCATTGAGATTTGTCTTGTGGCACGTAACAATGAATGAATTAGTAAGAAATCGAGGAAAGGTGTTTGGGAGGATTTGAAGAGAGGAAAGTGAAAGGAGAGGTGACGCCATCATTTTATAAGCTCAAAAAAGACAAGAAAAAGGATCCATCTTGGAGTGGTTTGCAGAGCAATAGGGTTGGGTCAAAGGCTGCTTGCAGATGGCTGTGCTCAGTAAGGACTCAGACACTGGGGATTTCCCCTCTCTGTTCCACACAAGACTGATTGCCAAAGGACAGCCATGTGACTGTCTGGCCTTATCTTCAGTCAGTGTAAACTAGCCATGTTCCCTGCAGACATTTCCTCCTGGGTTTATCTAATGCCAGAGAACTGGCTGGGACTTCCAGAATAAGGATGAGACTAAAAACCCTTTGTTAATTCCACAACTGAATCACAATGTCTGTTGCTAGTATCTTTAGAGGACACCACATGTGTTAGTTAAGTAGTTGAATGCTATTTGTACATGGACACAGACACCCTAGCATTTTATTTATTTAATAACATGCTTGTTAGACATCTCAGTGGTATTTGATGCTCATACCGGCAGGTGCCAAATTGCACGGATGATATACAAATGGCAATGACTTCTCAGCTGCTGCCCAGGCATAGCATTTGAGCATCACCCATACATTTTTAACCTCAGCAAGCATTTGGTGCTGCAGAGGTAGTTCAGTGGTCAGAGTGCATGCTGCTCTTCCAGAGCATTTGAATTTGACCATGCTGGGAGGCTCACAAACATCTGTAACTCTAGCTTCAGGAGATCCAACACCCTCTTCTGGCCTCTGCTGGCACCTGCGCACATGTGGTATTCACCCACACAATCATACACATAGAGAAAAAATAATAAATTAGTAAGAGACCTAAAGAGGTGCATGCATTCTTACTGTTTATCGAAAGGGTCAAGAAATTCATACATACACACATTTTTATTTTTTAAAAAATTCCATTAATAGAAAATAATTTTCAGATTCTCTTCTTTCTACTTTCTGAATACAAGCACATCCCATTTCTGCTGGCTCATGATATGGAGGTGACCTCCTGTACCCTCTGTCTCTCTCCACATCCAGCTACCCAGGGCCAGTGGGAGGGGAAGTTGGCATCTTGAGCTGGTTTACACGCTACTGAGCAGGGCTGTTGATTTTGTATTAGAATGATTGACCCTGCCAGTCTCGGTGCCCAGCCAATGGCCCGAGGCAATGGTTTTGTGTGTGAAAAGAAAAGAAGAGCTGACCAAGTTCTAGCCGAGCGGTGCCAGACAGGCCACACCAGCTGTTCTCTGCAGCGTGGCCTCCACCCAGTGACCAGGAGCCGTGGCAGCTTGCCCTCCGGCAACGAAGGATGCAGAGACTGGCTGCCTGTCCCACCCACAAGCCATCTCCGCTGAAGAAGCTGCCACTCTTCCCATCTTTCAGCTCCTGCCCAGGGAGATAGCAATAGTCTAGACAAGGAACCCAGCCCCGGCTTTGGATTTTCTGAGTGACAGTAAACACGCGGATGAGAGACGCTGACAAGGAAGGTGGCAATCCAGTTCTCCAGCGTGTTTGGAGATAATGCTCTTGTTTGGTAACAACACGCTCTTCCCGCCTTGTGAATTGCAAGGAACGAGGTGTGTGTCTGTTGCTATCGACTCCAGCTTCGCTTCCCCCTAAATCACTTAAAATTTTTTAAGTTTTAAAAATCGCTAATTAGCACAAATTTCACTATGGCATTTTCAAACGAAAGTTGTTTTCGTTGGCTCAGTGTCCCCTCTTCTCTGTCCTCTGTCCCCTCCCCTAGTGTTCTTCTACCTACCTTCACCCATAGCCTCCTCGCTGCCACAGGTGTCTCCATTTCCTGAAGATCTCTCGTTCTCTTCTCCCGAGAGCTTTTCTAGTCTTATATTCTATGTCCTTACTCACCCTCGTTCATGTATGTTATAAGCTCGGGTCTGTGTATGAGAGAAAACATTAGATTTTTTTTCTTTCTGAGCTTGTTATATAATGCTTTCCAGATCCTTCTATTTTCCTGATTTCAGTTTTCCTCATATATGTATGTATGTATGTATGTTTATATATACATATAGATGTATATATATATATATATATATACATATATGTGTCTGAATATAATTAATTTGTGTATATGCACCACAGTTTCAATACCCACCCATCTCTTCCGTTTCCTTGGTATTGTGACCAATGCACAGCAGATGTGGGTCGGCCAGCACATGTGTGGTAGGACGTGGAGTCTTTGGGGTTTATGCCCAGAGTGATGCACCCGGGCCTTATGGTAGCTTTAATTTGTGAGAAACATCCCTGCTGATTTCCATAACGGCTGAACTAGTTTAGAGTCTTACTAGCAGCGAGTAAGGGTCCTCCCTGGCCACACTGGTTTGCGCTAGCAGTTGTCACTTTGTTTCTCGACCCTAGCCGTTCTTAATGGGGGTGTTTGTGATGTGTTGCGGCTTCCTCACTTTCCTTGCCTAGAGAAGACTCCCTGCCCCGCACAGGTTAGGCTGCCAGGCTATGAACCGGCCCTAGCTGCTCTTCTCACTTCCCTAGCTTGTCTTGTGAAAACAATAATCTTAACAGGAAACCTCACCAAGCAGTAGAAAATCCAAACTCCATGTTGGGAAGTGGGTGCAGGGTTCCTTAGGTCATTTTGTAGATCAGTCTGGCCTTGAACTCACAGAGGTCTGCATGCCTCTGCCTCCCAAGTGCTGGGATTAAAGGCGTGTGCCACCACTGCCCAACTGCAACTTAATTTTTCAAAAAGTGTTTGTTATGTACAAAAGTTGCCTCAGTCTTTGACCTGGTCAGTTGCTGGGGAAACAGTGGGATTCTGCTTGTTGACCTGAGGGGTCCTGAGATGCTTTGGGTACTGTAGATATATCCAGCCCACAGTCTACAGGCTGCATGTGACCCAGTGCAAAATCATAAATGTGTGTAATATATTATGAGTCTTTCTTGCAGCTTTGTTTGCTAACTTGGCTATGCAATTCTCCATTGTGACTTTTAAAGGTAAAAACATCATGTCACAATGTCAAAAAGGTCGATCACACCATCAATCATATTCAGTGGTTGACCCTGTGTGCTGTAAAACTAACTGACCAGGCAAGGTGAACCCACTGATATCACAGAAACCAGTCTGATTAAAGAATTCATGTCTGGAACCTTAAACCAAGCCCAAAGCCTGTGACCAGGGAGGTGACAAGTCTTAGTAGGACAACTACTACTGTTGTTTTGTTAAATGGACAAGACAAATTGCTTTATGAACAACCACCTTTATGTCTACAGAGTAGTTTTGCTGTCAGCTTTGGTCAGAGTGATCAGCCATGGCTGCAGAGGTTTATAATTACTCAAATATAGAGAATATGTAGCTGTTAAATGTCCCACCATAAGTAGGGCATCTACATTACTCCCTCCATGGCTCAGGGAACATTATGTGGAAAGGGACAGAAGGAACAGAATAGTCAGATGAAGTAGGGTGGGAAGCAGTGTGGAGTGCTGACTCTTGGGCATGTCATGGGTCTCAGTTTTGAACTCACAGGGGCTGTGGTCATCTGATTGACATCTACACAGGGGGCTGTCAGCACCCTATCAGGGAAGGGAGGCAGGCTTATTGGGTGTCACTCCCTCTAAGGATTTATATACTGGTAAGTGTTGATCTGGGGAGAAAGAGAGAGGGAGGGAAGGGGGGAGGGAGACAGAGGAGGGGAGGGAAGGAGAGAGGAGTGGGAGGGAAAGGAAGAGGGGAAGAGAGGGGGAGGGAGGGGGAGGGAGGGGGAGGGAAGGAGAACAGAGAGAGATAGAGGGGAAGAGAGGGGGAGGGGAGAGAGGCGAGGAAGGGAAGGAGGGGGAGGGAAGGGGAGAGAGAGAGAGAGAGAGAGAGAGAGAGAGAGAGAGAGAGAGAGAGAGAAAAGCTGTTTTGGAGAGGAACTCAGGAAGGGGCAGCCAGGAGAAGGAGTGGGATTTTATTCTCAGCCTTTCTTTTTAAGGGTGTTTTATTATAATGTTTTTACTCTATGTATAGGATAGTTGTTTTGGAAATCAAAATTAACATCAGAAAAGAAAGCCCAGGGCAACAAAAGACATTCATCTCAAATACATAAAATGCCTTTTATTTTACATTCAACGGCCTGTAATTTATTGTTTTCTCAAACTACTAAACATGCAAAGTTCATCTTAGATGGTATTTTCTCCATTTGGAAAACTACTAACTTAGCTTTGATTTCCTTACAGGAAAAAATGTACAGTCAGAGTAAACAGAGGAAAGTTTTAAAGTGCTAAATGATTAAGGCATTTAGTGAAGAAACTTTAAGGTTGGAAAATTTCTACAGTCAAGGGGTCCCTAAGCTACTGCTGGTAGGAGAGGGTGGCGTTGAGTTATAGTATGCTAAGACTGCCTCAGGTTCTGCCATCTTATTCTCATTCCAGGCCTGGTCCAGATTGCCTTTGGAGCTTAGATGTTTTTATTTGTCCCTGGAAATTGAGTACACTTCAGTTTCTGGAGATTTTGGAGAGCCATATACTCACTGACTTTTCTGCCTAGAGGTTGGCCTGTGTGGAGAGAGCCAGGGTGCATGTATCCATTTTTTGGTGACTGAACTGGGCATCATTGAAGCTGTTTTCTACATCACAAAACCTCTCCTCCCCCACAGGGCATAGGAGATGCTACCTAAGAGGTGGTATGGGGCTGGATGGATGCCAAGGAATCATGACTATAACTCTTCATAAAGGATGAGAAAACCTTGAAGTAGCTTTCTAAAAAATTATATTTGTGTGTATGCATGTGCACTGTGTGTGTCTCTCTCTCTCTGTGTGTGTATGTAGACACCATTGTCCTTATAATTACATTTGTGTACCCCAGGCTGGCCTCAAACTTGTTTATCTGCCAATTGATATGCCTCCCAAAGGCTGGGATTACATGTGTGCAATTTATATGATGATCAGTTTATATGATGCTGGGAATGGACCCCAGGACTTCATGCATGTTAGGCAAGCTAGATCCCCATTCCATGAACTTTGACTCTTGATATATGAGATGAAAATTTATACAAGATGATTCACCCTAAGTAACATGCTGCTGTGGCAGCATTGTTCACATTCACATCACACTGATTCAGAAATTTCTCTCCATGGTATTTTATTCTCAGCCTCATTATACTCGAGCTATCTGGAGCCATGGTAAACTTACACTTTCAGGACCCCATGCCTGACAAGCAGGCCGAGTGCTGGAGTCTGCACTTGAATAAGTACTAAGAAGATACATCTTCAAGGTTTCCCCAGACCACACTGACGGAATCCTTCACTTCTCAAGTATTAAAATAAGCTTATCTTCATTTCAAAAATCATTACTATTCCCTCTTGTGGCATTTATGAAACAATAAGATAATATATTTAGTTTGACAAATACAGACTAGTTAGTTGGGGTTAGTGAGCAACTCTAAGTGAACTCCCAATGTAGATTATGCCACTTCCCTGATTAAACATACGTGCTTATCACGAATGGCCATCAGTGCCAAGTCTACACTCATAAACTTAGGACATTATTTTGTGTTCCGGTGACCACATTCCCCCCAGGTCCCCACACAGTGCTGTGTACTATTCCTGCCCATAAATGCTGCCTGCTAGTTCACATTCCTGTGCTTTTCCACATGGCATTTTGGCTGCAATGGCCACTTCTCACTGTCCCGCCCTTCGCTTGGCTGAGTTTGTACATTTGGGACCTGTTCAAAGCTTGCCCCCTTCTCTAAGCCCTCAAAGGAGGTACCAGCCCCATCATACTTTCTGGTGCATAACTGCTCTTAGGGCATACATCTGTTCCCTGCAATTATCTGTTTGCTTGGCTTTCAGCACACTCAGTTCAGCTTCTCAAAGGAAGTCTCCCTTTACTCCTGTCTGCGTTCTGACCAGTTTCTGACAGCACCAGGTAAAGGTGGGACTGTTTTCCCAGGAGAAGCCATCCCTTTAGCTCCCACAACGCCAGGAGCCTGAGTAAACCTGGAAGGAAAACCCCAGGACATGGCATGGTGGGAATGGGTGTTATCTTGTGAGCTGGCCAAGAAATGTGTAATGTGCCCTGTGTACAAGTGGACAGGAACCATGGAAAATGCATGTGGTCTCAGAGAGAAGCTTGGCAGTGAGACTTGACGGATGGTGCATTCTTTGAACCTAAGGAAAGGGTTGGCAGGGGAGCCTCTCTGCTTGAGAGGGCTTGAGGGGGGTTTTACCCTTAATGAAATCATCTTCTGGGATCAATGACATGATGATCCACAGTCTCACTCAACATACGTTCCATTCCCTGTGTTGGAGCTTCACATTTATCATTTCCTACTATCTAGCTCCACATTTGTCAGCAAATCTAGAAATGATGTCATCCACTCATTCATTCGGTAATTACCGAATGACTGACAGGGCATTACTGCCAATATTTTAAAGTAATCTTCTTGTGTGCAGAAAGTGATCAAGGTGCAGTCACCAGCACCCCACATGGATCACATCTGTGATATAAAACTGCCCAGTTCTGGGGAGATTGACCAAGAGGCCTTCTACCCCACTCTGATTCACTAATGAAAGTCCGGGCATGGAAAAGGAGATGTCCGCAAATTTCGGTCTCCTGAAAAAGTCCAGAAAATCCTAGAGAATTGCTACTAATAAAGTAGCAGCATAGATAAATACAGAAATTACGGGGAGACACTTGGACTTTTCCAGGCAGAAACATTACCATTAAGGCCACAGCTGACTACGAGAAAAAATGGATTGTCACACGGGGCTAAATGCATAATGTTAAATGCGTAAGGGTGTGTATTACTTAACTATGCAAAGCATCTAACCATTAATAAGGCAGTCAGACATGAAACTGTGATGACATGCACAATGACAGTGTTTCATGGCGCTGAGAATAGGCTGGAAAGAAGCCATTGAATATGATGGGATCTCCGTGATGGCCACTATCCAGGGTCCACACAAAAAAGACACCTTACCAGAAGCTATGACTCTTCAACAACACACATTTGGTTATTTTAGACATTTTCATGACTGACTGACTCATCGGCTACTCATCTGATGACTGATACCAAGTCAGTAAAATCTTCCGAGCAGCAGAGGAAGTCCAGGAAGAAATGACCAGAGTCCTTAGGATTGGCAGCAGCGGAAAGAAAGCCAACAGCGGTGCAGGGAGTTATCAATGGCAAGGCATGATGGAAGAGCCATGTCAGAGCCAGAAGGCAGTCAATAGGAGGCAGAAATCAGACAGGTCAGAGGACGTGGAATTCAGAAGACAAGAAATGCTACATGATGGAGTCTCACTGGAATATGTAAGGGAAAGTGAAGTGTGTGTGTGTGTGTGTGTGTGTGTGTGTGTGTGTGTGTGTGTAAGCCAGTGGTGACACTGAATGTCTTTCTCTGTTGAGTACTACCTTGGTTTTTGAGACAAAGTCTCGCCCAGAACCAGGACCTCATGAACCTGGCAAGACCAACTGGGCAGTGAAGCCCCAGGCATGCCCCTGCCTGTGCTTCCCCAGGGCTGGGCTCGAAGGAGTGTGCTGCCATGCCTGCCCAGCTTTTTACCATGGATTCTGGTGGCAGAACTCAAGTGCCCCTGTTCACACAGCAATCACTTTGCAGACTGAGCCTTGGAAAAAGGCATTTAAAAAAATTCAATTTTGACTTTTGTAGTAAATTACAAGCATAGGCAGAAAAAACAAACAAACAAGCAAGCATAATACAGATCTCAAAGCAGTTGAACTTCCTGTCCCTGGACTTTTCCACATGCAGCATGGGATATCTCTGGGTGCTAGCTGGAATGATTGTATTTTCACAGTTTCCATATATTTATTTTGTTTTTTTCTTAATATCAAAAATATTGTGTTGTCATTGCTAAAATAGAGTTTGACTGCTGAAGTTGACTCACGAGGTTAGACATCTAGACAGCTTGCTTCACTGTTGGTTCTAGAAGACATGCTACGGAAAGAACAACAAAGGCACAGGAAATAATTTCCTTAGCGCAGAGATGTCATCAGTGTCGTATTTGAAGAAAAATGCCATGTTTTCGCCTGACATCTTTCCACAGGTGCAGTTGCACTTAGAAAACTTTAGAGTGCATTAGCTAGTGACTAGGGCACGTTCTGCATTATAGTTGCTCACGGAAGCTGACTCCACACTCTGGGCTTCAGCAACCAGGGCATGTCTCAGCACTGAGGACCGCACTGACACGCAGCCCTGGAATGTCCAAATGGTCTTGGCTGGGGAGTTGGAATGCATTTTTTAACGGGTGAATGTGCCTCTCACAATGGTGCCCAGAGTGTCTCCACCCTCCAGCATGCACTGTTTCCTTTGCCGAGGCTGCTGTAGGATGGTGTAGGCAAAACCCATACTGGTAGGCCTAACTTTTAAGGCCTCTATATTTTATCTCTAAAGAAATGGGCAGGTTCTATCACAGGCAAGGTCTGGGAATAGGAGTTTACTGAATTTCATAACGGATGTTAGTATACTTTCTTGAATTGTTCTCGAAAGTAATTGCTTTGAGTGCCAATTACTCATATTATCACCAAATACCTGACATTGTGTGAGACATGGCATAACGATAGAGTCATAGGACATTGACAGGTCCATGGAAGTTTAAGATCAATTGTATGTGTTAGGGTTAATTTCTCATTCACCCTTACATCCTCAGCCAACTAAACATAAACAATTCAATAGAAGTGTCAGACAGTCAAGAAAGATCCCGGCTGAGAATGTTCTCATGGACACTTTTCATTCTTGAGGGACTGGTGAATACTGCCTTTGGTAGCTCTCAGGGAAATATGTGATAAGAGGAGTGTTCTTAGGCCAGACACCCAGGCCCCCGGCTTCCAGGAGTTAGAAGAAGCCTCTTCAGAATATGGGACATAAAATCGATGGGAGGGAGGTAGACCTATCTAGCTGGCCATATTTCAAAGGACTGGGAAGTGAGTCTCCAATTCTAGACTCATAAATCTCTGAAATGATTTTTACTTTCCAATACCAGTGTCCATCCCTCATTACAGGCAGGTATTTGAAGAATGGAAACCCAGTTGGAAACCAAGCCTGACGACCTGGCTTCATTTCTGATAACCCACACAGTAGAAGAAGGAAACCCGCTCCTGCAAGTTGAATTTGGAGCTCCTCATGTTTGCCATGGCACAGGTGTATTCACACGTGCTCATGCACACACACACACACACACACACACACACACACACACACACACACACCAAAATAAATGTAATATTGCTTTTTACAAGAATGGCTTTAGTCATTTGTGTGATTTGTGTTTGGAACAGGAGGTAGGAATGATAAGATGTTGAAGCCCTGAAAATACAACATACTTCAAAATGTCTGAGTCAACATGAATCAGAGAAGATAACAGCAACAACACCCATGTTGGAGAGAACTTCTCTCCTAGCACTGGAATGTTAATGAGACGTCTGATATTCGTGCAGCCACACTCTCCTTGGGTTTTCAGAAGCTCCAAGAGCGATAATGGAAGTTTCAGTCCTCAAATGCAAGAAATGAATGAGGCATAGTCATAGCCCTGTCATCCCAAGGTGCCTGTGTCTGGGGCTGCACACAGATGTGGTACCTATACCACACTATTGAGGATGCTCACAATAGTTTCCATGCCTAGTCTGGGATTTGGTGCCAAAGTGCCTACGAGATAACAGCATTCTCATCCGCAATCTGTTTACGGAATTTGTATGACTCAGTTCACACAAGTCATTTTCAGAGCTGAGCCTTGAACATCTACAACAGTGTTCTCAGCCTTCCTAATGCTGTTTAATGCCCTTTAACACAGTTCCTCATGTTGTGGCCCCAACCATAAAATGATTTCATCGCTACTTCTTAACTGTAATTTTGCTACCGTTATGAATTGTGATGCGAATATCTGTTACCCAGCATATTTGATATGTGACCCCTGTGAAAGCCACCAAAGAGGTCATGACCCACATGTTGAGAACTGCTGGCCTACAGCATAGTTAATTTCTTTCTAGAAACTCCTGGTTACTCCTAATTTGCAATCAGAACCAGTGAGTACAGTGGTACTTCCCATGTATTTTCCTATGCCCTTTATCACCAAAAATGTAGAAACAAGAATTTACATCTCTAACACATGGGTTTGAGCAGGGTTTGCTGACTGCCATCTGCTGGGGACATTTGATCTATCTGTGTGGTTTTACATGGCCCCTGAGCTGAGAAAGATCCACATCTTGAAATTATGATATGTCGATAAAACTAAAACAATAAATAAAGACTGTTGTCAAGCTTCTAACAGGATAGGTATTGAAAGAATTGACACTGAGCCACCACCGAGGACTCAGCTGCCTCCCCCTCAAGCCTCCTCGCTTCCCGATGCTCTGTCCCCCCCCCCCCCCGCCCACCTTCTCCCGCAACCGCCTTCCGCAGGCCGTTTCCACCGAGGAAAAGGAATCTTATTGTATGCCCACTATCCAGAACCTCCACTCTTCTGACCCTTTTGCTGATGCAAGTAAGAGTGATGACCTGCCTCCTGCTGGCACTGAGGATTATATCCATATAACAATTCAACAGAGAAGCTGCAGGAAGACCCTTACCACTGTACAAGGGATCGCTGATGATTACGATAAAAAGAAAACAGTGAAGGCGTTTACAGAGAAATTTGCCTGCAATGGTACTGTAATTGAGCATCCAGAATATGAAGAAGTAATTTCAACAGAAAAGCTTCAGGAAGACCCTTACCACTGTCTAAGGGATCGCTGATGATTATGATAAAAAGAAAACAGTGAAGGCGTTTACGAAGAAATTTGCTTGCAATGGCACTGTAATTGAGCATCCAGAATATGAAGAAGTAATTCAGCTACAGGGTGACAAGCACAAGAACATTGGACTGGCTAAGGATGACCAGCTGAAGGTTCATGGGTTTTAAGTGTTTGTGACTCTCTGAAGCTTAAGCGAGGATTTCCTTGCAATGAGTAGAATTTCCCTCCTGTCCCTTGTCACAAGTTTAAAAACCTCACAGCTTGTATAATGTAACCATTTGGGGGTCCACTTTTAACTTGAACTAGTCTAACTCCTTCATGCAATAAACTGAAAAGAACTATGCTCGTCTAAAAAAAAAAAAAAAAAAATGATACAGTGACTCAGCCTACAAGCACCAAGATAGCCACTACTCAATTTTCCAAAAATTTACACCCCATGACACAGAAGAGGAAAAATTGGGACTAGGTTCAGAGTAAAGATTTCTGAGTCTTTTTTTGAGAGTGTGTGACACTAAGCTAGTTTGTGCCCTGGGTATACACACTCATAACATGACCTCTTTGATTTCATTTGGGCTTGTTCTTAGCCTACATTTCATTTCATCTTTTTAATAACCTTATGAAACCTGTCAGTATACCCCCAAAACAATGCTATGACCTTGGTTTGCAGTGGAGGAGGGGGAGTCAGTTTGGGTCAAGATGAAGGGTAGTAATTATATTTACAAGTTCTTAAATGTCAAACCAAAAATTTTGTTCAAAACATATCCATCCATTGAAG
The DNA here is from genome assembly GCF_943737965.1 of Phodopus roborovskii. Classification (NCBI taxonomy): domain Eukaryota; kingdom Metazoa; phylum Chordata; class Mammalia; order Rodentia; family Cricetidae; genus Phodopus; species Phodopus roborovskii. The sequence goes on along the minus strand of NW_026126460.1, from coordinate 27,218,799 downwards.
GTGGGTTTAAATGAGTCCACCAGACCCAGGATAAATGATAGACAGTGAGGTACTTACACAAATAATAGTAAATAACCACATTGGTTTTCTTGCTCCAGAAGATGCAGTCTCTGTCCTACAGTGCTCTCATGGAAACCCAAGAGATCGAGCCAGCCCCTCCTCTTCTTTATAAGGGCCCACATGTGAATACCTGCACACTCATAGGGTATGGCCACCACCAAAGTTCACTGGCAAAGCAAGATACCACTACAGTCCGTGAATGGTCAAGGCTACTATGACTGCGGCAAGAGCTATCCATGTCTCAGGCAACTCAAGTAGGCATATCTTTTTAAAAGGGTTTATCATCTTCATTCAGACCACATGGCAGGGTGATTGTCTTAATTACTGCCCTGTTTCTGTGAAGAGAGATCATGGCCAAGGAAACTTACAAAAGAAACATTTAATTGGGTTTAATTGGGGGCTTGCTTATAGCTCCAATGTCATCATGGTGGGTATATGGCAGTAGACAGGCATGGTGTTGGAGAAGTAGCTGAGAGTTACTTGATGTATCCTGATACACAGGCAACAGGCAGAGAGAGAGAGACCCCCATGGCATACCTCCTCCAATACCTAATCATTCCTAAATAGTTCCAGGAACTTCCAACCAAGCACTCAAACATATGAAGCTATCAGGGACCCTTCTCATACAAACTACCCTAGTGACCTTGACTTTGAAGCTTCTCAAATTCTTTCTTTAAATCACACCTATAATTTCATTAAAAGACACCAATGGGTTTAATGCAAATTCAGGCGTGACATTTGCATACACCACCTTTCAAAAATTCCAAGTGAGTTCCAGACTGGCAAACATTGAGTCTGGCAGACCACAGGTTGGGGGAGACGAGGAAAGACATGCTTCAGGCAAGATTTTAATCTATTTCCTAAAAAAGATCAGTGTACAGGTTCCTCCATCCTATAGAAATTTCCACATCTAGACTATTTTTTAGAGAAACTCTGGCACTTGTGGGCAAGGGTGAGCATACACATCTGTTCACAGCAGCATCATTTGTTACAGTAAAAATCGAAAAACTCTACCTATTACTTCAATGGTAGAACAGAAAATTAGTCTTATTGCACTCATCAGATGAAAGGGATATCACATTATGGTGAAGATGAGTAGATGGCAACTCTGCCTGAATAATGAAAACATGTGGACTGCAAAAAGTGAGTTACTATAGATGCAAGCAGCATAATTCTGTATATGTAAAATTTGAAAACAGCTACAGTGATATGTATTAATGCATAATCCATATATGCATATAAATACACATTGTATATTAACATATATGCTTATTTGGAAATAAATACTGGAATTTAACTATTAAGAAGGCAAGTCACTAATTAGCATAGAGTTTCAAATTGCCTTTGGGGGTGAAGAGATTATGGGAAGGAGAAGGCAGTTTGGTAGTGCACACTGTACTTTGAAGTACACTAGTAGGATCTATACTTTGCATTCTTGTTTTGTTCAGTATGGGTTATGTATGCTGCATGTTCTGCTCTGGGGTAGCATTGTGGTGCTTGTAGCAGAGGCTTATAGTAGTTATTTGGAGACACCCCATTCTGCAACAGTAGTTAGCATCAGCAACATTTCAGACTCATACAGTATACTTAGAGTTGTTACTAAGTATGTGGAGTATTAGAGCAATCATTAGATCCTCACAATGCTTTTTCTGTTAAAGACATAGTTTAATATAGCCCAGGCTGGCCTTGAATGCACTATGTAGCCAAGGCTGATTTTGAATTTCTGACCTTCCTATCTCTACCACCTGAGTACAGGGATTACAGGTATGGGCTACCATGCCTGGTTTATGCAGTGTTAAGGATTGAACCCACTGCTTCATTCAAGCTAGGCAACTCTACTAACTGAACCACATCCGCAACCACTTTTTGAGTGTATAGCAGGATTATTCTCAGTTAACAGATAAAAAAAAAAAAAAATTGATGCAGAAGTTGATATTCTATCAGCTTTCTCATCTAGCTCCAGTCTGTCAGTCTCATGAAGATTTCTTGGCACATATCCAAGTAAAAAGACAATGAGAAGTACACATACGGTTGCATCGTTCAAAGCCCCAAGTCAGAAGAACTGGTATTCCCAGCTTACATTACCCCAGCTGCGCAGATCAGAATGACAGATTTCAAACAGTGGGCCTGTTGGGATGCAAAGGGTGGGTGTGATAAGGGTATGGCCGCATGCACTGAATCAGGTTGGCTGGAGGGAGGGGCAGGGAGAGGGAAGTAGTAGATGATAGATTTAAAAATCAGACAAGTGTGGTCTGAATCACACCATCCTGACTACCAAGTCAGAGGAGGGCATCAGGTATCTTCTGTCATTCTCCACCTTATTGGTTTGTGTCAGGTTCTCTTACTGAGATTGAAGTTCACTGTCTCATCCAGGCTGGCTGGGATACTTCCATTTCCACCCCTAGGGCTGGGATTATAGGCACGTGTAGCTAGGCTTGGTGTGCTGGACAGTTTTATGTCAACTTGACACGAGAAAGGAGGGAACCTCAACTGAGAAAATGCCTCCATAAGATCAGGCTGCATGTAAGCTTGTGGGGTGTTGCTTTCTTAATTAGTGATTGATTGGGGAGGGCCCAGCCCATTATGGGTAGTGCTATCCCTGGGCTGGTGGTCCTAGGTTCCATAAGAGAGCAAGCTGCACAAGGCAAGGGGAACAAGCCAGTAAGCAGCACTTCTCCATGGCCTCTGCATCAGCTCCTGCTGCCTCCAGGTCCCCACCCTGCCTGAGTTCCTTTCCTGACTTCTTTAATGATGACCTGTGATGTAGAAGTATAAGTCGAGTAAACCCTTTTTTTCCCAAATTGCTTTTGTCATGGCATTTCGTTACAACAATAGTAACTGTGTCAGACACTCAGCTTGATGGCTATTTTGTTGCCATTTATTTGCTTCTAGTTTCCTTAAGATTTTGACCAATAACAATTTTAGCTTTAAAACTACTGTCAAGAGAATTGTAGACACGTCTGGGATTATTCACAACTATAGAAATAATTTACAATATAAAACATCAACTCTTAGCTATGTGGTACAATTAAAAATATCGAGTGCCCCAGGGCATTGAAAGTGAATTCCCTTATATCAGTCTCTATTTTTTGCAGTGCTGGAGGTGTTTGTCTCATGGCCTTATGTTCTATGTATTTCTAATAATAACTTATTTTTTTCTTGAGAATTTGACACATACATGCAATAAAATATGATTATATCCATCACCATTCCCTCTCCTCATCCACCCAATCATATTCCTCTCAGTACATCCTCCTCCATCTTCCTTGTGTTTTTTTTTTTTTTATAAGCCACTAAATCCAATTAGTGGTTATCATATGTACAAGGGCGTGAGGGCATCCACTGGAGCAAGGGAAACCTAACAGTGGCCACACCCAAGCACCCAAGAAGAAGGAAGACTCTCCCTCTCTCAGTTGTCCTCCTCCTCCTTTTTTTTTTTTTTTTTTTAACTGAATTCTTCCGTAAGTTAGAAGGTATGAGTTTCCCAAAACTCTTAAGGGAAAAACAGAATGCTTGTGCTTTGTAGAGATTGTCCATTTGGAATAATAGATCTTTGTTGTTGATCTTCCCTTTATTGTTTAGGGAAGCAGAGTCTCACTGTGTCGCCTGCTAGCACTGACTGTGATCTTCATGGGTTAGTCTCTCGAGTGTCTGGGTTAGAGGCAGGTGTCATTGTGCCCAATTTACTGTTTAAGTTAAGCTTTTAATGGACAAGTTGTATATGTGCCTTATGTGCAGCATGATGTGTAGGAATATGTATATATGATAGAATGGCTTCATATGACCTCATCTTTAGGTAATCTTTTTCTCAGATGTATAGAGAAAATTCTCAGAACTGTAAATACGGACTAAGGATATAGTTCAATTGGTAACATATCTGCCAAGCTTGCATGAAGCCCTGGTTTTGGTGCCCAGCACCATATAAGCCAAGGGTGGTGGCTCATAGTTGTAATCCCAACACTGAGAAAGTAGAAACAGGATCAGAAATTCAAGGTTATTCTTGATTTCACAGTGTATTTAAGGCCAGCCTAGGCTATGACATATCTTCTATAGAGTAACCAGGTTTATGTTCCTCCTTGAAGGAATTTTGTTCTGTAGTTGGAATGTAATTGGATGCCCCCACTGTTTTCATTAACACATCTTTAAAAAAGAATTGAAAGGACCAAGAACCCTGTGTTCTGTCACTAGTGTCAGACCTGCATGCAAGTTACTGCATGCACAGATTCAGCCATTGGCCAGGTAGAGTAGAACCAATAAAAATCTGCCTGATGCACACACACAAGCCTGGGCACAGTTGACCTCACAGGTTGCTGTTCTGAGGAGCCCACAACCTATTGTAGGACCAGTTAGGTCTTTTTGGTTAAATAGGAAGCCACACATGAATAACTTTAATGAGCTGGCTGGGGCAAATCTAGAGATAGAATTTGAAAAATCCTTGACCACTTTATCCCATATGCAGCCCAGCAGTAGCTGGGTTAAAGGATTAAGCTAAGAAAGAGGCCTTTTCAAAGAAAATGCCAACAAAGAATTCTCTTGGCTCGTCTTTAGAAACTCAGAGAATTTCAGCTTTTGAGCTACCAGTGTTTTAAGTCTGTAGGCATCGGACCTTCAACTTCCCCGGGACCAAACGATGTTTGTGAAAATTCCTGGAGGCCTGTGGTAAAGGAGAAAAGAGGAAAGAGGAGGAAACGGTGAGAGTGTGATAGGGAAAAGAGAAAAGTGCAAGAGAATGAATGGAAGAGTAGTAGATGCTCTCTAGGTGAGAGCTGAACAGTTTGCTGGGAAGTCTCCCAGGCCAGGTGTCCCAGTCTCAACCCTGTTGCTATGATAAAGCACCCAACTAAAAGCAACTAGGGAAGGAGAGGGCTTATTTGGCCTGCGATCCCAGATGACCACCTATCGTGTCAAGGAATTCAAGGCCTGAAGTTAAGCAGTTTGCTTGTGTTGCCTACAATGGCCCAGAATTCCTAGACTCAGTGATTCTCCTGACTCAACATCTGGTGTTTTGGGAACTATAGCCACACCCAGCCCAGGGTCTATTTAGACAGAATGATGGACAATGGATCTTTATGAAGTCCTGGTACTGGTGCAGTTGCTAGGAATCAAGAAATGAACATTAGATAAAATTCCATGCTTAGGTTTGTATTGTGTTTAATATATGTCTAATAGTTCTAGAGTATTATTACTAAAAGTGAACTAAGGGATAGACTTTGCTCCTTCAGAAAGAAATAAAGAGAGGAGAAGGAGAGGGAGAGGGGGAGAGGGAGAGAGAGAGAGAGAGAGAGAGAGAGAGAGAGAGAGAGAGAGAGAAAGAAAGAGAGAAACTAGAGACCACAGCATACAACAAATTCGGGTACTGAAGACAGACAACTATAATTATAGGAGGAAGGCTCCAGTACACACAAAGATCTATCTATTGTAACATTTGATGCAAAGGACAAAGAAACAGGAAAAAAGAATGACATAGAAACACCCACAATGAAGCTATGGATGAGTCCTCATTATGCAGTTCTCTGAACACAGGTGACACAGACAAGCCAGATTGTATGATGCGGTGGTACCCTCATGCATTGTAAACAGCGAATTCTGGTGAGCTTCATTTCCCCCCATATAATACCAAGGATTTAGGAAAGAGATTTCGCACCTGTAGTTTCATGCTGCTGTCCAACCTTGAAATAAGACTGCTAAGTGGGACTTAGTGCCTTGGCAAGTCGTTTAAGTCCTTTTACTAACATTCAGGTTAATGGTTAAGAGTTGGCATTTGGAGTGTACTATAATTTCCATTCAGTACTTTAGTTAATAATACATCTTTCCATGGCGTCTGAAGGATATGTCAAAACAAGTAATGGAAAACAAGGCCAATGCACTTAAGAGATATTTTATACATCATAAACCCAAAAGGCAAAAGTGACTAACACACTCAAACAGCTGAAGTCTCTGGTTGCATTCAGTAGCCTTCCTATTTTACAGTTGAAAGGAGTGGGTAGTTTCTGGTTGGTGTCTGTGGTAGCATCAGGTATTTCTCAGGTTTCAGAATGAACTATTTGTCTCCCCAAACACATAACCTCATACCTTGGATTTCATAGTCTATTGAAATCAAGGTCAGCTGGAAACATATACACACCTTCCATTCTGTTCATACTTTGGGCTTTAACTACAATCACTGGCTGACAGCTAAAAAATCATTGCCAGTCTGGGATCTAACAAATTTTCCTTTTCAGACCCCCTCACATTGGCTTTTGCCTTTTGCCTTTTGGATCCTACATAACTAGGTCAAGTCCTGTTAAGCTACTGTAAAATTTTACCAACAGAGGAATTTTTGTTGTTGTTGTTTCTCACTGGAAAAGTTCCATGCCCTAAAACAGTTCATGAACTTGTAAGTAAGCATTTTTTCCCCTCACAGAAAATAGTTCTTTACATGGAAACTAAGTAAATGTTGCTAGCTCCTACCCTCTTGATTGTTCTGGGGGCTGATTGTTTCTAAAAAGATTTGTGGAAGCAACATTGTAATTCAAATAAAACATCTTAAAAAGATTCTCAAGGCATTTCATTATTTTTTACAATAAAACTAAATATGAGTACAATTTCTAAAGTAAGCTTAATTGAATTGAACAATACTTTCAAACGTTTGAATATTTTCACTTTAACATTTTAGGAAGGAAAAAAAGCAAAACAAGAAACAAGCTAACAGTGGGAAGGAGATTGACAATTTGTAAAAGACAGCAAAGCCATGAGCTTTATTGTGAGTTACGGACAGCTGGAGACAAGTACAGGTGCCACTTATGAGAACTCAGGTCCTGCTTTTGGAGTCTGTTCCAAGGCTTCTAGAACTTACATTAGAGACCTAAAACTTTTCTCCCTGCTGTGCTACCAGAGGATCAACTATGAATAGCTTTGTGAATCTGAGCAGCTTTGTGAGTCTCAGTTCCAGCACATTCTAGAAACTTCCAACAGCACTTTCCTCATTTCCTATTATGGGAGGGGGGAGCACTGTGTAAGCACCTGCTGTGAGTCACAGTGTGTGGACTGTGGAAAATCCCTGTGTGTGTTATTGGAACCAATGATGAAGAACAGGATGGGAAGAACAATCAGGGGCTGCCAGGCTGGAGAACTGACATTGTTCCGGATAGTGGAGAGAGACCAGGGCTAATGGCATCCAAAAGGGATTCTGAGTACAGTGGGATTGAAGGGTGTTTTGTTTGGAAAGTAACCATAGATGGCAGATAAAGCCTCGTGTGCAAGTGTATATGTGGATGCACAGCTTCAGATTTCTCTTCCTCTATAGTCCACATGCAGATCCTGGGGAGTTAGCTGCGTGCAACTATAAGATTCTTCTTAGTTATTTCTTTGATTTCTGTGCTTCTAGATTCTATGAAGAGGAGAAACTATGCACATGCCTAAGTGCCTTCAAGGCTTTGGATAAACATAAAACAGGAGCCATCATGTAGTATAGAAAACCATGCCACTGAGTACTTCTCTCTTAGAAAGCACTCAAAAGCATGACCTGTTTTTTTGGATACTTTACTGGGATCTTTATGTACTTAAGAGTTACCGAGGGCAGGGCCAAGGATACAGCTCAGTAAGTGGAGTGCTTGCTTATGGAATGAAAAGCCCGGAGCTTGGTCAGTGCTATATGAACTGGAAGTGGTGACATCATCCTAGCATTTCTTGTGAGGTAGAACCAGGAGGATCAGAAGTTCAAGATCAACTCTGGCTACTAAGAGTGATTTGAGGCCACCCTGGGCTACACAAAACAACTGAGCAAAACAAGAGAAAACAGCAAAGCTCCCCAAACCTAAAAGTCAAAGGAAAAGCACTGTCCAGGGAGCCTGCTGAAAGCAGCCAGTGGCCTCCCCTCCCCACAGTCTGTCCTCATTTTTGATTCAGGGGAGTTGAGCCTGAGCCAGGGATGTGAATGTTTAGTCTGAGTTCCTCTCAGGAATCTGGATATTTGAGTTCTCTCAGGTGGTTCCGTGGGTCACAGGTGACAGTTCAGGAATACCACAGCAAGGAATTAAGCCTAACTCCTAGTCCTTGTCGAGCTGAGGACTTGCAGAGACTTTTAGGGCAATTTCAAACCAATCTCTTTGGAATGCTTCAGCTTAGAAATAAACCCTGGCTCTGTTTGATCCAGTCACAGGCCCTCAGAGCCAAAATGAGCAACAGGCCATGGATTATCTGGTTGCATTTGAATTTCTAAAATATTTCTTTTTCTAGAATGACAGCTTGCCAGGGGCAAGACTTACCAGGTGGTGTCTATGGTAGAAACAACACAATCAAAAGTAAGTGTGTGTGTGTGTGTGTGTGTGTGTGTGTGTGTGTGTGTGTGTGTGTGTGTGTCTGGTGTACATGAGTGTACATACATACAATGCACATGTGTGTGAACCATCAAGAAATCTGGTAACTGACTTTGCTGTAACTGCTGGCACTAGTCTTTAATTGCTGGTGAAGCATCTCTGTGCCTAACCTAAGTTGCATAATTTCTTATGTACTTGTCCCTTTTAAGTCCTCTGTGGAGAGTGAAAGGAACTAGTATTCTCCACTGGACAATAACCAAACAAGTAGAGAAAAGTATTTAATGCCACAGACAATGTTATAACAACCCATCAAGTTTGTTCTGAGATTTTACAGTGCTGCAAACACTATTTCCGGTCTCCTGTGTACGTGCATGTATTTTTAGAGGACAGGCCTTGTCCAACATCACGGCTAAGCTGTAGTAATGTCAGAATGATGGGGAGCTATCAGCCATGTCTTAGGCCACCCCAGTTTGTTTCTAGACAACAATCTTCTCTTTCTAGCCAGGTGGCCTGCATGATGTGGAACAGCTGACTTGCTGTTGCAATCTACAGTGGTGTTCCCTTGCCTTTCAAATGATTTTAAGTTGACAAAGAGGAAAGATCACAAAGGCTTTCTCAGAAGAGGAACTATCACCTTCTTTACAGGATCTGTCCCAGTTTGTCAGATTCGCCTCATTGTAACAACTTATCTCTAGGTTTGAAACTTTTGTATCTACTGCTCTGATGGGGATTTCCTGAAGTCAAGGAAGTTTTTTTCTAATTCTTTTTACTATCTAGCATAAGGTCAAGCATTTTGGTTAGGTGTGTATATGATTAATATACATTCTGTACTTCAAATACAGTCTCTCTATCTTTCCCAGGTGCCTCTGTCCTTAGTCCCTGAGTTCTATGACCACAAACATGTTTCAGTCACTGCTTCTGATTTCGTTTGTTAAAAAAAAAAAAAACAATCTGTGAAAGAAGAAATTATTGGACATGATTGTCTTAAAAACCAGATGTATCTCATATACTCTTTGGGAAACCGATAGCATAACACCGTTTTTGCAGTAATGTACTGGGCTTCACTTTATTAGAAGATATTTGAGGCTAAGGCCCTCATTCTAATCAGACCTGGGTGGCCATTCACAAATCTGGGTTCAGTAAACCCTGATGCAGGGTTTGGCTCCAGTGGTGCAAATGTGTGCAATAATGAAGACAGCTATCCTGCCGATGACCCACATAGATAGCTGAGCACTGAATTCACTCTGTCTGACCACAGGGACAAATGCAGCATCCCCAGAGCCACAAGCTAACACATAGGTCCACGCTGATGCCCACAGAGAGCCAATGTGGCCATTTCCAAGAGGAATGGCATTGTAACTGTTCTTCATCCCTGCAGGAAGCTGACTGCCACTGCTCATAGAGGACCTGGGAAAGACAGGATCACCTTCAAAGTTCTAGGAGCAGAAATTCTAGACTAAACCCCTGGTTTCATACTAACCAAACCTGAGATTCACCTGTGCCTCACATCACCTTCTCTGATGCTTATTAGCATCACAAGGCAGTCATGGTCACCCACACTGTGAGAGCATTGAGGAAGTTCTGATTAATACCCATGGAATGCTTACTCCTCCGACCCCCGCGTCCTGGGCTCAGAGCATCTTAACCATTGCAATTGTATTTTTAAGTTCCAATATTACGTTTCCTTTCATATTTTTTTGTTTTTGCTGAATTAGTTTAGGTGAAAAGGTTTGTTTTGGTTCACAGTTCAAAGGGACAGTCCACCAACCTTGGGAAGGTGTAGTGGCAGGGATGGTTGAAACCATGGCAGCAGGTAGTCACATTGCATGTATAGTCAGGAAGCAGAGTAGCAGGAAAGCTGGAACTCAGATGGTTTTCTCCATTTTCTCTTTTCACTAGGGCCTCAATCACTCTGGGGCCTGAGTCATGAGATGTTGCTGTCTATATTCAGGGTTGGTCTTCCTCCTTGGGTAAACCTTCCTGGAAGCTCCATCATAATTATACCAAAATGTGTGTCTATTGGGTGACATAAATTCTGTGAGGTTGACAATGAAGATTAACTTTCAGGCATTGTGTGTGTGTGTGTGTGTGTGTGTGTGTGTGTGTGTGTGTGTATACAGTCTGAAGGAAACAGTTAAACTTAGCTTATTTAATCTTATTACTATTTTCCTCTATATTTATTTAAACATCTTGCCATTGTGACCATGAGTGTCTCCTTAGATTGAGAATTATTTAGGAGAAATACAATGGAACCAGGATGTATCCCTAGTGCAGGAACGAACTTCAGGATCCCATTCCTCATGGAGGGATACTCCTTTAGCCTAGAGACACTGGGGAGGGCCTAGGCCCTACCCCAAATGATTTGACAGTCATAGAAGACCTCATCCTCCCTGGGGAGTGGATGGGGGGGTGGGATGGGGGGGTGGGATGGGGGGGTCTAACTGGAGGGATGAGAGGATGGGAGGGAAAGGGAGCTGGGATCAATATGTAAAATAGGAAAAAAAGGTTAAATATAAAAATTTAAAAAATACATTGGTAGTCTTTTTCTTGTTTCTTTTCTGACTCCACTACACTCTAAATAGACTTGTTTCTTTAATTCTATAAGTGAACTTAGTTTGCAGAATTTCTTCTTTTCCTTTTGATGGTTCTGATGAGTCTTTATAAATATTCTGAGCATCAGAGGACATCAGTGTCTGTATGTGGGAGACACAGCCATGTTAGAGGATGCTTTGTCAGCAAGATCCTCTAAGTCAGGGCATCTTGAAGCTTGTGCCTCAGTTCAGTTTCTCATATGCCAGTGGTGAGATAAGCTCAAAAATCAACATAACAGTTTAGGATGTTCAGAGAGAGTTCATGGAACATTTCCCCCCCACTGATTGACTGTAAAACAAAGTATTTGGATACATATTTTATATTGTTTTGTTCTTTTCTCTGTCCTAAAAATAAATTAGTAGATGTGTTCCAGAGCTTTTGTGCTTTAGAAGAACATTTTTAATGTTTTTTTTATTGGTGTTCTAGAAATCAATCACGGCACAAACTTATTTTTAGCCTTTGTAATGACCAGACTAGGAAAGCCATTTCCGCTCACTGTAACCCGAGACTATCCCAGTAGTTGCAAGCACAGTTGGCTTCTACTAGAATTGTGTTGAAATTTCTTGACGTTGAAGGCAGTAACCATTAGCATTCTCGCTACTGATCACGCTTCTATGGCAGCCACTCAGCATATCCTTTGCATCCGTGTTACAAGATCCAAAAATGCATCTTGTGTGGAACATTTCAACAGTCTTCGATAGCTCAGGCAGAGTAGACTTCTTTGCAAAATACTCCTTGCCCATTCTCCCTTTAATTCTTTATTTTTTTGCATAAAAGTCCAAATCTATAATATGGGTCATCTGTACATAGCATGTCCCACTTTCAATGCCTTTAACACCAAAGTTTTGTTTCTATGGGCAGAAATATAATCCCATAGACAAAGCAGAATATCATATGTAAATGTGATTACATCACCGTTAGCAAGATGAAAATAGAGATAAAGCTGTATTTGGTGCCGCTGCAGTCCAAGCACTAGGATACTGAGACAGGAGGTTATGACAGGACAGCCTGGTCTACAAAATGAAATCTGTGTCGAAATAAGTGCTCTAAATATCTACAAAATACTTAGTATAGAAATGACCAAGGACCAGAGAGATGGTTCAGTGGGTAAAGGCACTTGTCACCATGCCTGTCCACCTGAGTTTGATTCCTAGGACCCACATGGTGGGAGGAGAGAACTGAATATGTCAGATTGTCCCTTTAACATGCATGCCATGCCATGTGGCCCTCTTCTCCATAAATAAACAAATGCAAAAAATTAAAAAAATAAATGGTCAAGCAAGGTTGAATGTCTAAATATCCAAAAGCACAAATCAATAGTTTGAATGTTGAAAAAACTTATAAGACCATATGAATATTATTTATGTTGTCTATTTTTATAAGAAAATAGAATTATATGTACAATGTATTTATAACTATATTCTAAAAACATTTACATAGTAAAACTGTTAGGAGGAAATCCTGAAAACATTAATGATATTGCCTTTACATAGTGAAACTAGGATTTCTTTCTGTTTTTTTTAATTAAACTTTCCTTGTTTTCCTTAATGAGCATATAATATTTTTTTATCAGATATCACCAGTATATACACTCTGTACTACATAAATTTGTCAATAAAATGTTCCATTCTTAATGAATATGCAAAATTCAGCAGCTCCTTATCTGTTGTATAGTTTTATCTTTTAGTCTAAAATAATATACTTACATATGCTTCTAAATAACACATAATTTTAAAAGGCTGCAGTAGGAAAAGAAGAAGGCAGTTAAACCTGTGTTGTAAAGAGGCATGCATACAGCCTGTATGCATGTATGCAGCAGGGGAATTCAGAGAAAGGCAGGGCCAGTCATCCATGGTGGAGTGGGGAGTAATATTCTCTTCACAATGCCTCTATGTCATGAGGGAGAGGGAGCTGAATTCATCTTATACCAAGAAATAAAGAGTGTATGATAGCGAAAAGGCTCAGTGTGTGTAAGTATGAGGACTGGAGTTTGGACCTCAAGTACATGTATCAGAGACAAGCAGGCATGACATGTCTTCTACCCCCACATGCCTGAATTCCCATCACACCCCCACATATCCCTGCAATCCCATCACACCCCTACATACATCTGTAGTCCCATCCCGACCTCCTCATACCTGTAATCTCATCACTTAGAAGCTGAGACAAGAAATCCCTGGGGCAAATTGCCTAGCCAGCCTAGCCAATTTGGCAAGTTCTGGATTCAACTGCAAGACCTTGCCTCAGTGTAAAAGAGAGGGAGCAACTGAGGTATACAGCTGATATCAGTTTCTGACCTTTGGGTGCATGTGCACACAAATGCATGTAATGTGACCACACACGTGTGACCCCCACCACCACATACATACTATGAAGACTCTCGTATTTCGTGTGTTGGGTGAGAATGTCAATACAGCTTATGTACCAATAGTGACTAAAGCAGGGTGCAAAAGGAGAATTCCCCTTGCTATTCTCCACGTGTGACTCTCTCCTCCCTTGACTCTTCTCAGAAGGTGCTTTGATGAGCTCTGGTAGGTCCCTTGCTCCTTCACAGGCATCCTCTCCTGCCACCTTCCCACCCTCGGAGGTTGCCTGTTGATCTGGCTTTAATTTTACTTCAGTGTATGCTCTTCCTCACTCTTCAGCTCTAACCCAACATTTGCAGACACTATCTGCTGTGTGAATATTCATTGAATGTTAGTTAATTCAATGCATGATGCCACAATTGTAGTAACACAAAGGTAATTTCAACACATGCATACATGTGCCTACTTTAGAAAGTTATTTCCTGGGATGGCAGTTCACACACATGACAGCTTTACTTTTGAATAAGTGAAAATATTTCATTCAAGGTTTGATCTCATGAATCATAGAATGGTGCCAATTTTCTAAGCAAACTGTTTTAATTCTGCTACACGAGCTGGAGTGGGGGAGAAACACTTTAAAAATAGCTGACCGGATATCCCTCTCTGTGGCTTGGGTTATGTAAAAGCTTTCTGTGTTAAGCCAATGCCTCACATGGATTGCTGAGCTTTGAGTGGGCTGTTTGAGGTCTCTCTTCAGTGTTAAACTCCACTTGCCAATGAGACCAGACTAAAAACAAAAATCCCAAGTGAATGATAAGATTTTGAAACAGGTACCATTTTTGAATTCTATAGCAGATGAAGTTTTGGCAGTTTAAGGCCATCATCTGTTGACACTTTTGCTTTGAGCATGTGGATGACAGCACATTGTGGCATTAGCCTATGGCTGAACAAGTTGCTTATCTCATGGAAATCAATAAACAAGTCATCTGAATATTACAAGCACCATGGCATAAGAATATGCATGATGGTTTAGAGGGAATTTTTCAAACTTGTGTCTAGTCTAGTAGGTGGGGTTCCAACCCTGTTCCTCATACTTAAATCACTGTTTAGTTTGTCCTGATCCAGCTCCATGCATATGAATTTTAGGCACATTCAGAATATGCTATTGTGTTTCATTAATTTGATATGTTACCATTTTACATTTTTAAGTTATTTGGAGAAGTCAAATTATTACTGGTAGAGAGAAAGAAAGGCAAAACTCATAAACCATTAGACTAATAAACAATACACTTGGAAATGAATACAAAATAGGTCAGAAAAGATACTGCCTAGGTCTCCATAGGAAAAGGATAATAGCTTTTTAGGCAGGTGCCTGACAAGCAGGCATGCATGGTATTCTGATGGATTTCTAAGTCAAGTGACCATTCCAAGTGGCATCTCTGGGAAAGCTGATGTTTTGGTAGTTACCCTTTCCTGTTATGCTGTAGACAGATGAATATATTTTGGTTTTTGTTGTTAATGTTTTTCAGGACTGTCACTCATACTAACATGTGCAAACCTGGAAAGGCCACAGCTGATTAACCAGTTAGTAACTTCAGACTGAGTAATCCCTGTTCATCTTGGGTATCTGCCAGTCAATCTTCCCAGCATTCATGTGCACTTGCTGCCCTGAGTTCATGGTTCTTGAAGCTACCTGCTTCTTGGCGTGGTAAGATGAGACTCACTGGCAGGAGTAGAAGGCTGCTGACCCTCAGCTCCACTGGCTAGCCTCCTGTATGACTTTCTGCACCATTTTGCTTCCATGTTTAGTGGTAAGCAATAGGCATGATTCAAGCTTGTGAAGTGACTTTTTGAAAAGGAATTTGTTTGAATGAAATGGGGAGTGGGTAGCTCATAAACGTTGAAAAGAAGGCTAAATAAACCAGCCCCAAGGCTGGTGGGAGAAGTATGGTATAGGAGCTAACAAGAAGGATTTTCTACGGTTGTTGTTTTGCTATCTTGTTTATTTTTTTGAGACCAGGTCTTCTGCAGCCTAGGCTGGCACTAGTTTGCTGTGTAGCTGAGGCTCTCCTTGAATTCCTGATACCCCATCCTTGATTTCTGAGTGTTGTGATCCAACTCATATCTTCCACATGAGAAGTAAGTGCCACTAACTATTGAACCATCTCTCCAGCACAGAGGATGATTTGTCAGCTGTTACCAAACACAGCTGCATACTGAGTTCCTAGCAGGTGCCAGGCAAGGTGCTGAACACTTCATCATTGCAGCAATAGTATGCTATTGTCATTTACAAACACAGGAGACAAAGCTCAACCACTTGGCCAAGCCATGTGGTTTGGAGTTGTGATGAGTTTTCTAAGTATTTCATCAAAACAGGTTAAGTCTGTAAAACAGTTTTTTGCATGGGGTAAGAGGTCCTCTTATTTAAAATTATTAAAAATTATCGATTTAGAATTTAGAGGAGAAATAGGGTCAGAATTAATCACCCTTACTTACATTCTAAAGCACAGGCAAGCAAGGCTTGGAGGTATAGTTTGTCCTGATATTAGGCTGGGCTCTATCCTGCATTGGTTACTGTTGGGATAAAACACTGATCAAAATCAAATTATAGGAGGAAAGGATTTGTTTGGGTTATACTTCCAGGTCAGTGTTGATTTGATTACTGAAGGAAATCAGGGAGAAACATTGAAGCAGGGGCCATGGAGGGGATACAACCCATTGGCTTACCCTCTGGATTTACTTTCTGGCTCATATTTAGCTAGTTTGCTTCTCTCTCTCTCTCTCTCTCTCTCTCTCTCTCTCTCTCTCTCTCTGTCTCTCTCTCTTATTTATTTATTTATTTATAGAGATAGGGTTTCTCTGGGTAACAGTCCTGGCTGTTCTGGAACTCACTTTGTAGACCAGGCTGGCCTCAAACTCACAGAAATATGCTTGCCTCTGCCTCCCAAGCACTGGAATTAAAAGCATGAGCCACCTACCCAGCTTATAATTTATTTACTTTTGTTTTATGTGCATTGGTGTTTTGCCTGCATATATGACTGTGTGAGGATGCAAATTCTTTGGAACTGGAATTACAGACAGTTGTGAGCTGCCATGTGGGTGCTGGGACTTGAACCCAGGTCCTCTGGAGGAGCAGTGGTGCTCTTAACCCTGGAGGCATCTCTCCAGCCCTGCTAGTTTTCTTATATAGCAAAAGACTGCTTGCCTAGGTGTGTCACTGCCCAGAGTGAGCTGGGATCTTCTGCATCAATTCATAATCAAGGTAACTCCCCACATGTGTGCCCACAAACCAATCTGATTTGGGCAATTCCTCAATGGATTTCTTTTTCTCAGATAACTCTAAACTATGTTGACAATTACTTCTGACTAGGACAGATGTCATCATATTTAATTTGCTCACCCACTGAAGAACCATTTCCATTTTAGCAACAAAACCTACCACCCTAATATTAAATGAATAGGAAGATTAGTGGCTAAGAAAACTTATGATGAAACCACTCTGTGTAGATCAACTCTGATTTATCCAATAGGAAGAGCATGGCAGGTTCACAGGTGAGAGCTAGTGAGATCTTGAGGTAGAGTGGCTGTGGCTTTGTGAAGGTGAACATTGTTGAACGGATTCCCAGGTAAATTATTTACAGTACACCAGCTGGTGCATGCCAGGGCAGTTGGAATTTGCCTTTTGCTTTTGCATGAGAAGGTGGAAAACATGTGTACATGACAACTTGTTTGAGTCCTTCCCTGGTGCCGTGTGTGATGCCTCAAGAGGGGTCTGACTGATAAGTTGTTGTAACTTATTTCATGATTTCCAACATTTTCCTCTGTTACAGAGCCTTGGGTCTTCAGGTGGTTTCTATTTCTAGTCTGTTGATTTTCTCCATTCTTGTTTCTGAGAGTGTGCCGCAGCCATTACATAATCACTTCTGAGATTAAAGTGCTCTGGAACTGTGAACTCACTGCTCAGTGAGAAGTAAGGGGTTCAGGTTTGTCTCGGCATATGCACATGACTTACAACAGGACATCGTTTAAGAAACCTAGAGAAAAGTTAGTAGATGACAGGCTAAATGTTCTGCTGCAAATCATAAAGATATCTCAGGGGAACACTAGGGGATAAAAGGGATGGTGTAGGAAAAGAGAAAATGGCTTGCTGAAATGCTGAAAATTCTCTCCTAGTAACTGGAAGGATCTAGAACGAGCATTTGCCATCCTTTGTGATGGTGGCTGGAAGAGTTTAAGCCTAATTGGTTCACACGAGCTGGGGAGGGAGCACTTGAAGCGGTGGGCCGATAGATGTGGCCCTTGGCCTTTCTTACTATGCAATACTCGGCTGAATTCTGATGATAACAAAGGACATAGTGAATAGATTACATGTTTGTCTGTCACCACTTGTGTTCTCAGAAAATATTGGCACCATTTAAGATATTGCTTTGGCTTATTTTGGGTCAGAACTGAGACAAGTAAAGGAAAAAAAAAAAAAAAAAAGATGGACAGATCATTCTAGAAGAAATACTGGCCAAACTGGCTATTTGGGAGATTTTTTTTTCACTTGATGAGCCATCAATACTTATTTGTTTGTTTGTTTTTAAGTTTCCGTTGTCAGTTTCCAGCCAATCACATTTTTTATTAAGTAAGAAAAGAATATTAAATATGTATACATGTAATATCAATTATTATTGTAGGTATAAGAGTTTCAGTAATTCCATTTTATTTTTGTTTATCACTATTAAAGTTTTATTATTTTACAAATACAAATCATATTATGGTGCAAAAGGTTTTATGCTACTTATATTTAATGGTTTCATTATATGACTCTATTACAAAAATCAGACACAAAGCAAGAGAGGTTATCATAGGTATCACAATTAATAGGAGAAACTTTGACTAAGTTGTAGTGTGTAAATATGGCAGAAAGTAATGCATTTCTTTTTAAGGAGTATTTAATATTGAGAAAATGCTCACTATACAGTATAACATGAGAAAGCTACGTCTCAGGGCTTGATGTATCTCAGTGGCACAGCACTTGCTAACATGTAGGACATCCTGATTCTTTCCCACCACTACACAGAGAAAAAAATCAGGGTACCAAATGTCATATGCCATGTGATCTAATTTGTAAGTGAGATGTGTGGGTTATCTGATATGTTTGTGTGGGGGGTATGGTGTATGGTACATGTATGTGTGATGTGTGTGGGTATGTGATGTGTGTGTGTGAGATATCTTGTGTAATACGTGTGACAGCTGTATGATGTGTGTTTGTGTGTGATGTGTGATAGTTTTGCATGTGTGATGTATGTGAGCTCATGATATATGTGTTGGTTTGTAATGTGTATGATGTGTGTGGGGTATGTAATAGCTGTGTATAGGCGTGAGGTGTTCACGCCCATGTGAAGGTGTAGGGGGGTCAGGGGAGGGTGCTGGGTGTCCCGTTTGGTCAATTTCTCCCTTGGAGCAGGGTTTCTCACCGAAGCCAGAGCTCACTGGTTTTTGGTTAGCCTGGCTGGCCAGCATGTTCTAACAACCTTCCATTCTCTATTGCTCACCCCACCTCCAGCCTAAGTGCCTAGATTACAGCTATGTGTGGACATGCTTGCCTTTTTCTAGTTGTTTGTTTAATGAGTGCTGGGGCTTTGCATTCAGGTCCTCGAGCTTGCCTAGCTAGCCCACTGAGCCATCTCCCAGTCCTCAAAATTATTAGTATTAACTGTCAGTCAGGAATAGCTCTATAATTAACAAGTACCTTGGTTGAAGTGTTTGGTAGAAACCCATAACAGTGATGACATCACTGGTAGAGTTTTAGCTACATTGTTTGCATGGGATGGCATAAGGTCAAGAAACTGCTCACTTATAGCGCTAGGGGAGGATGTTGTTTCTGCTGATGTTTTAGAATGAAGTTATTAGAAAATGCCAACAGTAAAGAATGCACTGGATAATATTTTTGAAAGTAAGAAACTCCTTAGTACATTCCAGGAGGTCCAAGTCACAAGACAACAGGGGCATTGCTGGTGCTTGAAAAGCACATTCAGACAGCTGCCCGGGTGACAGGTTGAAGCTTCCTTGTCTTGGCTATACCCCAGCATCTGTGGAATGCTTGACTGGGCACAGAGTGTGCTTAACTGCAGTGTTTCTGTAGATAAGGGGACAAATTTTGATCTTCCACATTTTTTGACCAAGGAAATAGAGAGCCTTAGAATTTGAATGACTTGCCCAAAGTTATCAAAACAGCTTCCCTCACCTGATAGGTCGTGAAGGACTCTTCCCCTGGTGTGTGACATGGTACCTCAGATACCCCTGCCCGCATGACTGCCCCTGAAGGTCTGGGGATGCAGCAGGTCACATGCTCTGTCTGTGTTCTGCCTCAGAAATGCCTGGGTAGGTCTCAGTGAATGGAAAATGCCTCTGGGCTCAGCCCTAGGCACATTTGGTATTTTGAAATTCAGAATTCTCATTTTTCAGCTTTCTCAATGTTGTATGTAAATAAACAACACAAAATTATCCATTGGTCAAACAAAGAAAATAAACATCTTGCCTTGTTATTTTGACTCCTCATGCAAAGTTTGTTATTTGATCCAAAGGGAGAAGATGACATATCTTTCAGCTTCCTACTTATGGAACCTTTTCCTTGGGAAGTTCTCATAACAACAAAAATATCATGATGGGAAAAAAAATTCCATCGACCTGACTGTTTTGTCTGTATTACAACAAATCTTCCCAATGTTTCTAAACACACTGGAGTTCATTTTTAAACAGCGGAAAGCTTGTCTGAGAGTCCAATTGGAAGAGACCTTCTCATTAAGAAATGTAGATCTTAAGGATTAAAAATGGAAAGTTTTGTACTTACTCCCTGTCCTAGTTAGGGTTGTTATTGCTATGATGAAACAACATGACCTAAGCAAATTGGGGAGGGAAGGGTTTATTTAGCCTACACTTGATCCATCATTGAAGAGTCAGGACAGAGATTCAAGCAGGGTAGGAACCTGGAAGCAGGAGCTGATGCAGAGGCTATGGAGAGGTGCTTCTTACTGACTTGCTCCTCATGGCTTGCTCAATCTGCTTTCTTGTAGAATTTACAATAGGTTGGGGCCTCCCCCATCAATCACTAATTAGGAAAATTCCCCACAGGCTTGTCTACTACCAAGTCATAGGGAAGGGTTTTCTCTATTGATACTCCCTCCTCTCTAGTGGCTCTAGCTTGCATCAAGTTGATGAAACTAGCCAGCATACTCCCCAACCTGCTGCCATGATTATGGAGTATTTCTATGACTACAACTATTTATTTGTGTGTTCTGTTGCTGGGATTACACCAAGGCTTTAAATATGATAGTAGGAGTTCTACCAATGAACTACATCTCCAGTATTATCTCTCAAATAGCCCTGAAGATTACACACTTTAAAACCACTTCCACATTGCAATGCAAAAAAAAAAAAAAAAAAAAAAAATCAAAAGCAAAAACAAAAACAAAAACTCCTGAAAAAAAATAAGATGTTCTTTAACCATATATGTATGCAAACACATGTGTATATATACAATGCCACATCATGACATATGGGAAGACTCTATTTTTGTTTTATGTGTGTGTTTCGTCTTATGTTTATATCTGTGCACCTGTGTGTGCTAGTGCCAGTAGAAGCTGGAAGAGGGAATCAGATTCCTTAGGACTGGACTTACAGATGGTTGTGAGCCATCGTGTGGGAGCTGAAAATCAAACCTGGGTCCTCTGGAAGAGCATCTGGTGCTCTTAACTGCTGGTCCATCTCTCCACCCCAGTGGAAAAACTCTCATTAGCTTTGCTTAGTCTGATAGTATATGTACAGAGCTGAGCTTTGAAACTTCTTCTCCCCGTGTGTAATGGTTATCAAGTTACCTTCTGGAGAATAGAGTATCAGAGCTAGATTTAGCAATAGCTATGCTGATCTAGAGGAATTCTCCATCCTTCCTGTGCTTCTAAAATGCCATTTACTCCTTGTAACCTCTGTAGGGGATTTTTATACTCTCTGACTTGGTGCCATGTTCAGCAATTTCAGATCCTTCCCAATGAGGCTGAAGAGAGACTGGTGGCAAGTGCTATGTCAACTGGACAAAAGAAGGTTATCTTAACCTGCACTCCCAAACCACCCAGTGGGTCCTGGGTAGTTCAATAGCTGTTGTGTGAGCCACATAAATGATCTGAGTTTGCTGTATTTTTTAAAAGCCAATTTTTTAACTGTAAACACTAATGTTATCTGTAATCAGCCATGCACAACCCTGAACAAACCCTGCCAAGTCAGGGTTTGAATATTATTTGTCACCCAGAACCCAGGGGATAATTTAATTCCCAGACTTATATATTAATGGCAGAAACTAGATTTATCATTTTTGACAATTATTTTTTTCAGTGTTCTTGCCTTGGGTATAACCTGTAGACTGTCCCTTCCCCCTTCATCGGAAAACATACACAGAAGTCACTCCTCGGGAGAGAGACAACACACAGAAATGTGTCCTAACTAACACGTTCTAGATATTCAAAAATATTCCTAGGTTTTGAAGACATGATATGAAGAACATCATATCTCCTCAATGTATTTCTAGTAACTATATATTTAGAAAATATGATAAATACAGTAAGATATATGTTAAAGCAAACTTGAAATGTGTCATGGGTTATGTGGCTCATAGGTAATGGCTCACATCCTACTCCTATTGTATGACAGACACATAGATGTTTATGCATCTGCAGTTCTGAACATGAGTGAAGTGGAAAGTTACTGACCTAATGTAATCTAGTTCAGTCTTGGCCAGAAAAAACACCTGAAGCCAGAGGCTTTAATTAGCAGATGCAAAGGGGGAACTCTTGGAAGAAGGAAAGATTGACAAGGATGCTCTGAGAAGACAACAGCCAGTGATGACATCTCCTGTGATAAATTCAGAACTCAGAGTATAAAGCCTTTCTTAACAGATCAATATGTACTCCATCACAGGAGAGTCAGGCCTGGGTCAGAACCTTCATGTTAAGTTCACTGAACTGTTTTCTGTCACACTGAGGGTTTTGTAGTAAATAGTCCTAATTTCTACTGATGCGTAACATTGAGAATTTTTGTTATAGAAATTATGTTAAATCTAAAGTTCTACTCTAGGATTAGCACAGATGGTTCACCGTCTTTTCAGAACTTCTTTGGTAGCTTTTATCTATGTCACATTCTTGTTCAAAGTCCAGGGACACACTCGATTCATAAGAAACCTTAAGACAAGGTACAAGATATCATGGGCAATCTTTATATCCCCCCTCCCAAGCTTATGTGTGAGAGCCATGATCTTTAATGTGGTAGTGTTTGAAGACTAGGCATTTGAAGATGATTAAGTTCAGATGAAGTCATGAGGGCAAAGTCCTTGTGATGGGAGTAAACAGCTAGCTATTTACTCTTTCTACTTGAGGACACTGGAAGTTGGCAATCTTCAAGCTAAGGGTGGGCTTTTACCATCACTTAGTCATTTGGTACCCAGATCGGGGACTTAGTATGTCCAAGAACCATGAGAAATAAATATACATTTAAATCTATGGTATTTTGTCAAAGCAGCCCCTGGTGACTAAAACATACACAGACAGATGAATTCTACAAATCATAAAAACATTGCAAATGTAGATTTTTTTTTTGTTTTTAAACACCTTCCTCGTTTAAGACCCCCCACTCTTTATCAGTTTTGGCAGATTACGACGTGTATCTGTTAGGTGAGCTCTTTGTGTGCCCAGGGAACTTACATACTTAACATGGCATCAGGAGTTCACCTGAGTTTATCTCAAAGTCTCACCACAGCCTTCAAGCTGCTGATGTTTTTAGAGGTGGAGAGATGCTTAAGTAGAAATTCAGGGTCACCATGATAGGGATGATCATCGGGAAGATGGTTGCTCTGTTAAAATGATAGCATCCTAGTTTCCTTTTGCCCTTAAACTGAAAGCAGAGGTGAGGTAAATGAACTATGGAGCAGCTATGCTATGTTTAAGAGTTTAGGCGGAAGCCAGATACAAAAATACTCTAACTGTGTGTTTTCACTGGGCTTGGGAAGTCTTTTACTCCATGATGAATGGCTGCTTGTTGGCTGAACGCCACAACACAAGTATGGTCAGCTCCAAAGGGATGCAGGAATGCAGGGTGTTCTCCAGCTAGACAGCCCTGCAGTTGGAATAGAACACTGATTAACGCCTCTGCGTCCTTAATCAACTGCAATATTTCACAAAACTAACCATACAGTTAGCTCCAGGAAGTTCAGATTGCAGACTGGTAAATACAGTCAACACTAAAGGGGAAGTATAAAAATAAATCTCAATCAATTAACTGCTTTTCCTAGGATCATACAAAAAAAACAAACAAACAAACAAAAAACAAACAAACAAAAAAAAAAACAGCCAAGGGCTTGTCGTCAAAAAAGACATCTCAAGAAGAAAGACACTTGGCTTGTCTGAAAGAGTGGGTGGCTATACTGTGTTGGTCTTGACCCCTGTCTCACCAAACAGAAACTTAATATATTTGGGGAAAGCAGCAGGAGGATTTGGAGGAAGGTGACCCTGGGAACATGAAAAGAAGCTTGTTTGTTACCATCTTAGTTTATTTGGACTGCTTTACTAAAATACCTTGGTCTGCGTAATTTGTAAATAATAGAAATTTATTACCCACAGTTTGGAAGCCAAGAAGTTCCACATGAAGATGGTAATGGATCCAGTGTCTGGGGATACCCTGTTTGCTCCTTTGAAGAAGGCACCTCCATATTGTTTCTATACCGTGTAAGGCAGGCATGCCTCCTCTGGTCTCCTTTTGTAAAGGACACTTATCATGAGATTATTCCCTCATAGTAGATCTCCTCGCAAAGGCCCCCTCTTCCAATGCCATCACCCTAGGAGTAGATTTCAGGGACACATTTGACTCTGGAGAGACACCTGGGTGGACAAGCTGAGTGATGAGAGAGGAGACTCTTCCCTCGTATCTTATCCCTCATATTGCCTCCTTATCAGAAAGTCAGCAAATAAAAGATGCAGGACCATGACATACAGAACAGGAACCAGAAGGATGGTATAGAGTAGGTGTCTGTAACATGCTTAAGATGCAGCAAGAGGAACTATGGTAAAGAAAGATAAAAAAAAAATACAAAACATGTAGAGCCTAGAGACTCAAGTAGTCACTGAAAGTAAACTATGATGAGTATCAGGGATTACAGTTAATATAAGGAGAATGACTGCAAATGTGTCAATGAAAGTATGTATATTAAACCATGCAGGCTTCATAAAATCTCAAGGTTCAAATCTGTTACAGCCATGTTAAAATGAGTGGCTAAGGCCAAAACTAAAGCTGGTGATTAATAGGCCTGGGTTGTCATGGGCATCACATGATTTGAGTTCATGCTTATTACTGGGAAAATGCAGTTGTGGAAAATCATCTTAAAGTTATAAACAGCTGAGGAGAGAATCAAAGAACTCGATGATGAATGTGAGGAAGTTTCAGGGTTAAGTGTGGAGGGGGAAAGGAGATTAAAATAGAAGAAGTAACTTGGCCTTGATCTCTCTAGAAGTAGCTTGTGAGGCAGTATATATAGAAATGATAATGGATTTCACTGGACTGTACAGAGGGTCTGAGTGAAGCTCTGTGGGTGGAAGGGAATTTATTCTGGGACTCCCATTTCCCACTGGAGAAATATTAGCTGCACAGGCATGGAGGTCATGAACTTTGGGGTGCAACGGGAAAGCAGCAGTACAAAGTCAAGGGAAGCCATCAAGACAAGCCTGTGCAATGCTGAAACTGAGTGTTGAGTAGTTAAAGATCAAAATGCTAGACTCAGCGAGGTCAAGAATATTTTATTTGCATAGAAGTCAGAAGTCAGTGAGAGGGCTTGCCATCAAGCCATATGACCCAAAGTAATCTCTGGGTCCCACATGCTGAAAGGGGAGAAGAGGCTCTTGCAATTTGTTCTCTGACTTCCATAGACATGCCATGGCTTGTGTGCATCAATATACACATGAAACAAATACATGAGTGTAACAATTTTTAAAAAGTAAAAGATCTAGGAGGAAACATAGCAAGGAAGAGCAAGTGTCTGATGAGAACATTAAGTTTAGAGAAGACGAGGACAGGAAATATTAAAGAATAGTGATCTGAGAATGAATGATGATGTACACTTACAGGCACTCTTGAAGCTGAGGGAGCAAAGGTCCAGACAAGCCTCAGCTACATGGTGAGGCCCCATCTCAAATGTTACAATTTAATGGCATGATCAAAAAACTTTGACTCACAAAAATTTTAAAAAATCAGTCTATAACTAGTACCACAATTTATCAAAATTTGACCAGTAAAAACAATACATTTGAGAATTAAGAAATATAATTTCAATAATCCACCTAACAAAGCTGTCACAATAAATACTTTAAAGGCTTTGAGATTAATGATACTAAAACACTATTAATTAATTTTTAATGCAGTTAAGGCACAACATTTTTGCATTATGTTAATTTGTACTTTTCAAATTTCTTGCTCAATGTCAAAATGCAAACTTCAGTGTTTTATTATGTCTTTAATATATTGTGTATAGTAGCATCAGGAAGATAAAATACTTAATTATTAAAGAAACAAAAATACTCAAAAATACTGCAGAGACTCATAGATCAAGATGTACATGGTAACATTGCTTGTAAAGGCTTTTAATCGGAAGCCACTTACAGGTAGAGATACTGTTTTTATTCAGACACCAAAACATTATGCGGTGATAAAAGTGAAAATCCGTCACAATCCACCAAGAGATCAGTCGCAGTGAAAATTAGCGGTGAAATGAGAGGAAGCCCAAAGAAGCAAATATCTTGTGCATATATATGCAGAAACTTCAGTCCAGGTAAAGTGTGAATGAGGACTCGAATAAGCATGTAGATGATAAAAGTCTCAAGAAAATGAAGGAAGTGATTACTTGAAATTGATTTTTCATGTCTTTCAAGGAAGAAGGAAGGAGTCGTGGTAGAGAGCGATCGGAGGGGTGAGTGATTTCTGGGTCCTGGTGACACTCTATCCCTTGGCCAGCATGGCATTAATATAGATGTTAATGGGTGACCAGTCCCACTCTACACTTGTTAGTGTAGAGTGTCTGTGCTGCCTTCAATAATGAATATGATTTACGGAAGGCATTTGACCAATTAAGAGTTCACCCTACAGCAATGCAAGGATGGTTTGACACTTAAGATATAATGACTTACTGCACTAGCTGACTAAAGACCGTACAGTTTTCTTAAAACATATACAAAATCAGTAATAACATAAATATGGATTCCTTTAACAAAACAGAAACTGTAGGATTTGTGGGGGAAGGAAACTGTTAATCTGACAGACTGTCTGAAAACCATACAGCAGATGATGCATTAATGGAATGTTTGAAGCATTCCCTTTAATCCAGTAATCAGAGAAGACCAAAGCGCTAATTATAATTAGCACAGTATTGAAAGGAGAAAGAAGGTCTGGGGAGATGGCTCAATAAGTAGAGTCCTTGAGGCCGGGAGTTCAACCCTCATAGAAGCCAGGCATATGCCAATGCAAACTCAACATTGAAGAGCCCAAATAGGATCTTCCCTGGGACTTGCTAGCCACCCAGTCTATCTAGTTTGTGATTTTCAAGATCAGTGAGAGAGCTTGTCTCTAAAATACAGTAGAGAGAGATTGGGGAAGCCACCCAATGTTGACCACACACACACACACACACACACACACACAGAGAGAGAGAGAGAGAGAGAGAGAGAGAGAGAGAGAGAGAGAGAGAGAGAGAGGAGGCAAAATATACAAAGATTAGAAAGAAATAAAGTCATTATTCACTGATAATATGTCTAGCTACACAGGAAATTTAAATGCATAAACTACTAGAAATAATTCAAGAAAGTTGCTAGACCCACATTCAAGTTTCAAAATCAGTAGCATTTGTGTGAGACAGACACATGTTTATGCGGCAACATAGTCATTATATTATATGCAATGCATATTAGCACCCAACAGGGATTTTTTTGATATAACTTTGATAAGTGGATGCTAGACCTTAGCCAGAGGAGCATAGAAGAATGGCAGTGGAAATTTTAAAGAAAATTATAACAGCAGGCATGACTGCTCTGTCTGAGACTTGCTCTAGATGGTGTAGTTTGAGAACAAAGTGGTCAAAATCAGTATGTTATTGCCATAGAGAATAAAACAAAACAAAACAATACAAAGGATCATTGAAATAAACAGATAGCCCACATACTTTACATGTTTACAGATGTAATGGCAAAGCAAAGAAATGCTCTACTGAAAGAATATGGGATAATTTCTTATCTGTGTGGGGTGAAAATGAATTTATACACTGTAAGTTGGACAGTTTCAGGATAAAGAAGTTATAGCATAGCCTTTTTTTATTTTCCAAACAGAGGAATACAAAGTTATGTTTTCATAATTCCAAGAAAGGATTTCTTTGACAAGGTGCAGCAGACAAAATGCTAAAGTAACACAGGTAACTTTGAAGTTATGTTAGATGAAGTGTTCTACATTAAGACACAGATAACTAAATTAACAGATGAGTCAAAGATTAGGATCACCTTCTTATAAGACATTCAAATAGCACAAGTTTGGTATCCAAATGCACACATCACTTCTGAACCCTTAGCAAAACCAACCAACCAACCAACCAAACAAACAAAAAAACCAAAAACCAAACTAACCAACAAACAAAAAAGGCAAATTTATAATAGATGAATGAGCAGAAAATGGTCCAGGCAATTCACAGTGAGGGAAGTGTAAAGCGGTGAACAAGTATGAAATCTTTCTAGTTAGAACGAGGTCCCACTTCACACTTGTTACCACCCCAGCACATCAACTTTTGCCACAGATGAAGAGAAAGGGTGAATGTGATGTAACTTCACTGTAGGTTAGTGTAATGGCACCAGGTTCTCTATAAGCACCCAGGGATTCAAGTTCTAGTTGTCATAATGCTACATTCAGAGAGGCATGCATTGCAACTTTGTAAAGGGAAAGTGTGAAGACAAGTTTACACTGTTGAGGAGGGGGCTGAAAAGAACAACCTGCTTTATATTACAGAATGTTATGAAACAGGTATTTCTGCAAAATAACATGTATGTCGATATGGATAAAAGCCAATAACATAAAAGTCAATGATTTAAAAAAGCAAGAATGTAATATGGAACTATTATACTTGAAAAACCACAAGCAGTAATATTTATTCTTAAGGAGACCACACACACACACACACACACACACACACACACACTCAAACATACCACTCACTTGTGTGGAAAGCATAAATACAAAATCTTTAATGAG
Organism: Phodopus roborovskii; assembly: GCF_943737965.1. Classification (NCBI taxonomy): domain Eukaryota; kingdom Metazoa; phylum Chordata; class Mammalia; order Rodentia; family Cricetidae; genus Phodopus; species Phodopus roborovskii. The sequence goes on along the minus strand of NW_026126460.1, from coordinate 27,190,241 downwards.
AATGACATAGACAGACCTCCTGGGCTGGAAGAAAGTCAAGAATTTAGATATTATGACATTTTGTATTTTTCCTCCTAACACAGGGAATCCGAGAGATGGCAAGCCAAGTTTTATTAATATTTGCTTAGTCTCGGGGTTAGATAAATTTGTGCTATTACATTACTTTCTGTTTGTTTGAAGTGCTAACTAGTCCAACCGAAAGTTGAATTCAGATGAGAAAACATCCTCACGAGCAATGTGAGTCTTGCAGTTCTTCTTGGAACTTAAGATAGTGTTAAGTTAGCTGGTGATTTCCACCTTATTCAGGGAGCAGAGATGGGCATTCATTTCTCACCTATTGCCTGGAGTAATAGCAGAGGGCCTGATAGTTTAAAATGGGCAAAGTGGGCAGAAGACAGCTGGCAGTGAGCCCGCAGGGTCGGTGAACGGCTAGGTGGCACCTGGCTTCTCAGCCAAGCAGCAAAGACCATCTCCCTGGGTGGTAGGGACAAACTGTGTGGGCAGGCAGTTTCACCTTGGCTAAGTGGAGCATACAGGGTCAGCACTGTTGCTAAATTCCTGTTTGGGGAAATGGCTAAAATACAACTGGAGACACACAGCTTATACACACGCCAGCCCAAAGGCTGAATGTGCCTCTCATCTACACGTTGTTTCACTCACCATGGTTTTGTTTGGTTTTCCTGTTTGTTGTTCTGCTTTGAGTAAAACTGAACTTAGTTGTTTGCTGATTTTAATATGATACGTGTATGATTAAAAATCAGATTCCTAGCTTCGTCCCTAGAAAGATGGTGACACACTGGGCCTGAATTCTAGACTGTCAACAGCCAGATGTGCCTAAAGTTATCCCCTCCCCCACCTGCTGGCTACTGGAGGGACATCAATTCTCCCACATCACAGATTGAGATTCAGAGTAGCCACCTGCCTTGCTCATTATAGCAGTAGTTTGTGGGTTCAGCCATGTTGGCACAAGCCACCCAGGTACCGGTTAACTGGAGATATTGTAGAGAAAAGGTATCTCCATTTTGTAATCGTAGGGGCAGCTCTTCTGTCTCCTTCTGCAGGTGCAATGGAAATAATAACTCTGAATGCTTTTACCAAAGACTCACATCAAGCTTCAATAGAAATGCAACAGATTCACTGTGGTAGTTATTAACTTAAAGTGTAATGCTTTGATCTACCCAAACTCAAAAGAGAAATAATTTTATATGTAAGATGCAAGAGAATATAACAATGTAATTGCACACAGTATATAACTGGAGGGTCTATGGTCACAGAGTATCACATTTTAAAAATTAGATTGATTCATTTTATTTTATATGTGTTTTCTCTGCATGTCTTTCTGTGGCCATGTGTATCCATGGAGGCCAGAAGAGCTCATTGGATCCCCTGAGACTTGAGTTACAGTTGGTTGTAAACCACCAAGTGGGTATTGAACCCAGGTCCTGTGCAAAAGCAGCAATTGCTCTTAACGACTGAACCATCGCTCTAGTCCCAGGGCACCACTTTTCAAGGGTGATTCTTCCGAGAGTTCTGTGTTCCTTCACACTCTCATTGCTTTTCTTTGAGTGCAAAGTGTTCCCAGGCCTTTGTATAACATGCATTTCCTTTAGGCTTTCCCGACTTACAGGCTTCTGCTAAAGCTGTTTGGTAGTACACACCAGTTTGCACAAGTGATAGTCATCCTGCCCAGCAGCATTTAGCCAGTCTTAGTTTACTATTTTTATTCATTGGGTTGGGGGGGAAAGGACACAACTTTCAGGAGCTGGGAATTGAATTCATGTTGTCAGTCTTTATACACTGGGTCATCTCACTAACCTTGGAAAATGTGGTATTATTAGAACCACTTTACATGGGTTACAACAATCTTTTAGAATGCAAATGCAAAGATACCACCAAGTCACCTACCTGTGAATGAATGGGGGATGACTAGATCAATTAACTTTAGCACATTGTTAAAAACTATGCAACGAAGTGGGAAGATAAAAAGATGCAGACCTTAACCACAGGTGTAGACAGATCTTTAGGTTGCAAATGACACATTTAGCCTGGAAACAGTTACATAAAACAAAACAAAACAAAACAAAACAGGCACAACTATGTACTGCCATGGATCTGTAGCTGTGTATGCAAGCACACAAATATTAGAAAGAAACACCACAAAAAAAAAAAAAAAAAAAAAAAAAAAGCAAGTCTGGGTATTTGTGGGGAAATAGGGTCCAGAGGAGTGTTAGCTTAGTTGCAATGCTGCAATGCCTCACTTAAAATGTAAGTGGAGTGGAAATAATTGGAATATATACTGCCATAGGTCCTTAAAGTGTTCTCAGGTGACTCTGTGACCATTATCTCCAATCAGTCTCAGTCATGTAGGTAGGACTAGGTCATCTTTGGAAAGGAAGCTTACTGTACCCAAGTTAACTTTTAAGTATAAAAATAACACCAGGCATTTGAAAAGTTAAATTCAAGTTAAAATCAAGCCAAAATTCTCATAGTTTTGAGGAGATTATATCTTTAGTAGTAAAGAGCAAGGATTATAGAGTATGTTCAAATGAACGCAGGGTCACCCAAATTCCAAATAGAAATCAATCAATGTGACATTGCTTACTTCATCCTAACAGAAGTTCTGTCTTGACTTTCTTTTTCCTGTGATGAATGTTGTGTCCAGACAGCGCCAAAGGACTACTGAACCCCAAAGAAGTCAGAGTCAAGGTGAGGTCTGGTTTACAAAGGAGTAGGGCTGAGACTCCAAGGAGGACGTCCCCCTACCAACCCCAGGCTTGGGTACTTCTAAGGAGGTCCCCCTCCCCTGGCCTGGCCACTTCTAGCCCACCAAGCCACCTGCTCAATCACCAGCCTGCCACCATACCTCCACTATCCTGCACATTATCATTGTTGTCATCTACCTGCCCATCATCTACTGCCTATTTACCTATCATCTCCGCTCTTCTATTTATCACTATCTGCCTATAGTATATAACCTACATTTATTATCTATTACTTACCTTATACCCATCCCTATCATACATCTATCCATGACCTATTTATTGACATCCACTTGCTCATCTCTGCAATCTGTTTTCCTCCATCTGGGACTCCTGGAGTCCTGGACATCTGTCAGGCTCCTCGTTTCTACCAGTACCGCACATTCCACCTGTTGCCCGGGCTGCTGCTCTTTTCCCAGGACTCAGGAGAAGCTCCCAGCTGAGCAACCCTCCAGACAGTGACCCCACAGCGCCCTAGCGGGTGGGACTGGCTTGTGCCTCCCGGGTTAGGGACAAGCAGCAGTAGGGTCGCACAGTCCTTCACTCACTCACCTTGCTAACCACAGATGGTATGGCCAGGAGCAGCAGCAAGATAGGCAGCAGGAGTGCCTGCAACCTTGGAGCAGCCTCAGCATGCATGATGGGCGTCGGTTCTGAGTCCCAGCGTGTTTAGAGATCCACCGGACCCACTGGCTTCCAGGCCTCCGTGTCCCCGGAGGGACACAGATTGGGGAGATCCCTCTGGGTAGCTCGTCCTGCTTCCTGGCCCACTAGGGAGCGTTTTTTTGTAGGGTTCGACCCACCGCGGGTCTGTTTGTCCTCACCAAGCTTTTGATTGCGACTCTAAGGGAGGGAAGAGGTGGCCTAGGTCCCGCCCTCGTTCCCCCTCCCAGCTAGCCAGGCACTGTCCCTTCAACCGGGCATCGTGCCCAGGAAGTGAGAAAGGGTTGGGCGCCCGCAGAGCAGGCAGGTGGGCTCCGATCCAGGGTCAGGGTGAAAGAGGCGATGTCCCTGCGATCCTGGGACTTCTGTGCCTAGCGGGTGCAGGTCAGCGTGAGGAATTTAGGGGTGTGCGGTAGGGAGGTGGCTGCACGGGGTGGAGGGAGTGGCCAGCAGCCCTGCCCAGATTAAGCTGGAGGCGTGCGGGTATCTGTGACTCTGGAGGCCAGGTTTGCTGGCAGCTCCCGAGGCTGCACATCTGCTGCCGGCCTTCAACCTGCAGCCACCACACAGAGTTGACGCTGAACAGGCAGGGAAGAGGAACACGGTCACGGGTGGATTCCCTCCAGCCAACACCGCGAGGCGCGTGTCAAGTCTGCCTGCTAGTCTGCAGTTCCTTCTCTGCCTGGTTGTTCGCCCAGGTAAGCCGCCCACAGGCAGGCACTGCCCCAACACCAGGGCACCTGCCTGGGAGCACAAACATTGTGGCATCTAAGAGGTGGTGGCTGGCGAAGTTGTGGCCTTGGGGTCAGCAGAGGAGAGCTTGCCTGGCTCCCAGGCTTCTCTGCCAGGGTTTGAACTGGGTGCTGTGTGTTTTGATTAATTTGGAGGCTCGAGTTACTGTCCTGGCAGTCCTGGCATTCCAAAATGCCAAGAGTAAGAGGCAGCTGAGGCGAAAGAGAAAGCGCATCCTATTCTCTGAGTTGAACTGCCTTTCAGGCTAAACCTTATCTGCGGAAACGGGAGAAAATGAGAGCCAGCTCTGGTCCAGGGTGTCCCTGCCTGGGAGGGCCTTGGATGCAAATGCCACCTCTGGCTTGCTAGGGCATGCTGTTGGAGCAGAACTCCTGTGCTTTCTCATGCTGCAGTCTACACTGAATGAAGTGAATCATGTAAAATGCACAGGCTACAGTAAAATCAGATAGTAATACTTGGTTACAATCGTCACAGTGCTAAAGGAGAGTAGTATTTACAGGTAGTATTCTTATTGAATAGGGTATTGGTAGCTCTGCAGCACACCCCTTAAACAACCATAATATCATCACAGCCATAACTGAGAACAAGGTCTGGTGATAACCATCTAAATGCTACAAGCCTATCAGTGAGTGCAAACTCAGCTGCCAGTATATCACATGGGTGGCCTGTTAGCTGATGCTCAGCACTGAAGAAAAGGGCCAGCTCCCACGAAAGACCAGAAGGACCAGCAGACATCCAGCTGTCTCTGTTTTCTTATCCAAGTTCACTGGCCATGTGAATTCCATTTCCCCTCCCCCTCAGATAGTAGGTGGAAAGGGGGAATCTTCCATGACATACAACGATGCCTGTACCTTGGAATCTCCCAAGGAATACCTAAAATTCCAATACCTAGTGAATTCCCAGTCAATTGTATCAGATTTTCTATAGGGCAAACTTACTGGTGCATGGCAGGGCATCTTGCGGATTCTTTGTGCAAATATGCTTTGTAGTCTCTGTATTATTTTATTATTATTATTTTATTCTTCTTTCTCATACGTTACATCCCAACCACAGTCATTTTGGCTAGCCGCACAGAATTAGTAGACTAATAAGGCATACATTAAAGTCTTTATTAAGACTTAGACTTAGGGACATTGTGGAGTTTGTGCCCAGATCATAAATGTAATTGGCCACATAGTAGCTTTCAGAAAGTTCTTGAGGGAACTTCTGCCATCCTCATAGGGAGGACGGAAGGGACTCTGCTGATGAAGTGACAGTGCCTAAGGGTCCTGGGAGGCATAGGGTCATCTTTTCTAAATTGATATTGTTTCCCAAGAATGAATTAAAGCCTCAGTCCTGATAACAAATGCTCCCCTTCGCAGGATTATAGGAAATTTGAATTTTAAATGGCTTTTTTGAGATCCTGTATTTTCTTCATTGCCTTCTCTCTATGTCTCTATGTGTGATGCAATCATGCGTGCATGCTCATGCGTATGCATATTCTTGTGTGGGTGATTAAGAGCCACAGAATGCGTGTGATGACAACCCTGAGTGTGTGCCTTTGCCTTCCACCTTGCTTGGGACAGGGCCTCTTACTCTTTTGGCTTGTGCACTCCCAGGGATTCTCCCATCTACCTCTTCCTCTCACTTTAGGAGTGCTGGGATTACAGAAATACACACCTGGCATCTTATGCATCCCAGGGATCCAAACTCAGGTCCTCACACTTCCATAGCAGGTGCTTTCCTTACTGTGCTGTACCCTGGAGTTTTGATGGAAGAATAGACTGAGGTCCATCAGCATTGAAGGGTAAAGCAGTCACCTGGATGATATTTCTGATGCAGCAGCAGAAGGGAATGGGACATGATACATGAAGGAGGAAGCAGATGCTCATGAACCTGGCATCTAGTCTACCCCCTGGATTATGAATCCTTTTGTACTTAACTGGTGTGGATTAACTTCTATAGGGGGAACTCTTACCCTCTGTAACATCAGCCTAATCATGGTACCAGGCTCAGGGAATTGTAGGAATCTGTTAATCCATCAGAAGTCTTTTGTACAAGATCTTCTTGTAACTACTATGTGTTGTGTTCTGACTAGACTTGCATAAAGAATACAGATGGACACACACACACACACACACCTTACTACATTGTCATTTACGCTCACCTAAGGTGTTAACCAGAGCTCATGAATTAAAAAAATTAAAACAAAGAGAATTGGTGTTTAATATTTTACTTCTTAAATGTGAAAAGCAAAAGGAAAGGATAGAAATGGTTTTTTATGTATAAAAGTTTTTAAAACACTTGATACTATGTGGAGATTTTGAATACAGCTGTCAATGACTTTAACAGGCTTTATATAATTATGTAATATGCCTTTATCATGCCTTTTCTGCTATATTTTTTAAAAATTGTAAGTATTGATCTGTTTGAGTATTTTTACGTGTGTGTGTGTGTTTGTGTGTGTGTGTGTGTGTGTGTGTGTGTGTGTGTGTGTGTGTGTGCACATATCTGTATTCTGAGTCCATCAGCATTGAAGGGTAAAGCAGTCACCTGGATGATGCCAAGTGTCCTGCTTTATTATGTTCAGCTTTATCCCTCTGAGACAGGGTCTTTCACTGGATCTGGAGCTGGATTGGAACCCAGCAAGCCCTAGCAATTCTGTTTCTAATCTTAACAGTACTGGGGTTTCAGGTGTATATGTCCAACCTGGCTTTTACATTGATTCTAGGGATTTGAACTCTTTAAACTCGGGTCCTCATTCAGGTGTTTGTTTGTTTGTTTTGTTTTTTTTTACAATTTCTCTAGCCGTGGTTTTAAAATGTGTCTGCTTTATCAATTTCCCAAGTAAGCCCCACTAGGGAGGAAGCCTTTTTTGGGGTTGTGCCCTTTCCCCTTTGCGAATAGATGATTAAACATGAACATTTTATTAAGTGCGCATAGCATTCACCCTCAGGTCCACTTTTTCTGAAGTTCATAAACTTCCATGACCTCTATTGCACACACAAGCATATGCTTTTGCTTTTGATGAGATATATGGAATTAGGTTGTCCATGTCTCCTCTAATTTTCCCAGCTCCCCTCTTAGTCACTTCTTTTTTTCCTGAGAACTTTCTCTTAACATGAGTTAGAATAATCCCAGAATCATGGCCGGTTTATGCCAGTTCTTGCCCCTAATGACTCTGCTGCCCTTTTAAGGCCACAGCTTCTGTCTCAGTGCCCACTTCTATTATCCAGAGACTATGGTTGCCTTCTGGCTGGTTTCTTCTCTTATAAGTTCTATGAAATCATCTTAGATGCTATTGTCAGAGTTGCCATTTAAACTTGCACACAGGGTTGGGAGATGGCTCAGCTGGTTAAAATGCTTGCTATGAGTGCATGAGGACTGGAGTCCACATAGCAGCCAGTGAATATAGCAGTTTGTCTGTGCTCCAGCATGTGAGAAGTGGATACACAGAATCACTGGCTAGCAGGCTAGCTCCATACAACTTCACCTAAATGGTGAGGTCTTGTTCTACAAGGGATCCTGCTCCCATATATAGGGTAGAGACCCAATAGCAACCTTGGGCCTGCAAATGCTTCTACACATACAAACATGCACACACCTGTACCACATGCATATAAAAGGATTATAATATATAATAGCCATAGAAGATAGACAAACAGTAATGTAGTTTCTTCAGTAAATCATTATTTTTTTTTCTTCATCAATGTGTATCATGAGTTAGTACAAATAAGAGCTGGGTAAATATTTCTTGAGTTAATAACCATAGATATTTATGTAGCACATAAAATATATGCTGATGACACCAGAAATAAATACTTCATCAATGCCAATCAAATTTATAGAAAGTTACATCATATTTTAATTATTTATTATATTTAATGATTTTAATATACAAAACATTTTCATTCTTGTTGTGTATATAAACTAGATTTAATATTTTGTTCTTATACTATTAATTTTTATTGCAAATGTTCAATATAGACTTCTTTCTAGCTTTATTGTCCGATTATTTTCCTAAGTGCTTTATTTCCAAAGTTCATAACCAAGGAGCAAGCTTTCTTTAATTATGATTATGGAACTCTTTTCTAGTGACATTTTCAGCTGCCAATTATTTTGGCCATGCTGTCCACTGATAACTTTGTGCATATATTGATCATGCCTTTGACTCTCCTCAGTGAAGACTGTTGTGTGTGCTCCATACTGAACGTGTTGCTAAGAATCATAGTGATCTATGGGAAGTCTATGACTCTGAACTCCAAGGTTTTATTTTATTTTGTTTTTATAATTTATTTTATTGGGGAGAAAGTGAGCCAAAGTACCTGTGTGGAGGCCAGAGGATAGGTTGCCAAGGGATCTCCTCTTCTATTATGTGGGTTCCAGAGATCAAGCTCAGGTTACCAGGCTTAGTGGCCAGCTCATTTACCTGGTACAATGTCTCCATCCCTGAAGCCCAGGTTTGAGCTATCCTCTTAAATCTCTTCATACATTCCTGAGTGGCCAAACAATTCAAGGTGGAGTGTCTTCCCAGGTCTTGTCCTTAAGGAGGAGACCTATGGGGAGATCCCAGGCCCCTGGGATGAACTCCCACAGGAAGCCAGTGTAATTTAGAAGCAGGGCTGAAGATGGGGCACAGCCATGGGAGAAAGACATGATGGAGTCCCTAGGAGAGAAATGATCTTGCACAAGCCCAGCTATTCTTCCCCAAGGAAAGCTTTCCTACTATCTCAGAGAGGGCCACTGTACCCCACCTCAGCATTTCTGCCTAAACTTAGAGTGCATTTGGACACATTTAATAAAACTTGTCTTTTGGCTTAAGCACTTGCATATTGCCATCCTCTCTGTTTTATTTATAGAGGGCCCTTTGACCTCTAAAGTATTCATGTTTCTAGACTTGAATTCCAAACGCAAAGACCTCTTCTACAGGAGAACTCCAGCTCTCTGAGAACCATGGGGAACAGACTGTGTTTGTGGTACTGTGCCACACCATTTACAATTGGTTTTCTGTGTTCCAGAACTCCTTTCCTCTCAGAGAGCAACTTCCCTGAAACTCACTCACACATTTTCATAAAAGATATGAGTCTTCATAAAGCCCATGGCCTAGAACTTACTGTACATTTAGCCTCTGTCATCCTGATAACGACTATTTGTTACAGTGGGAAGGATGAGCGTTTTGAGAAACATAAGAGCAGAGGAGGAGGAAAGAGAAGAAGAAATAAGGGGGAGGGGAGAAAGTAACAGCAGAGGATGGGGGAGGGTGGAGAGGCCTTTGTATTTTTAGGGTGGGCATGAGTTACTTCTGTAATCCTACCCAGAACTGTCCCACAGTATGCTTCCACACTAACTGAAGAGTCACCCTTTTGCATAATTTCCTTTCCTTGATGTTTGAAAGATTTTTAAACCCCACCCACAGCACAAGCCCTTAGACCCAACCTATAGGAGGCAGAGGCAGGAGGATTATACCATCTTAAGAGTTTGAGATCAGCCCTGCCATCATAACAATATCACTAGCTAACTACTAACTAACTACTAACTAACTAACTAACTAACTAACTAACATCTCTAATAAACTAGCTCCTCCACCTAAACTAAAAGCTACTGTAACCCTTTCCTTTTAAAATCAAATAATCCCTTATTCTGGCCAGCCTCACTTTTTATATCTCTAACCTTCTCCGACATGTTGGGAAGGTTTTTTTTTCTTGTTTCTATTACTAATTAGGAAGGAAAGAAGGCAGTAGAGAAGGAAGAAAGGAAGAAAGGAATGGAGGCGGGAGGGAAGAGTTGTTGAGTCAGGTACTGCACAGGGCACTGATTTCGATTCATCTTGGCCCCTCGGTTATTAATTTTCTATACTGAGATATCTTGAGCTCAGAGGAATTATGGACTTGTGTAGGGCTACACTAACTCAACATAGGTCTTAATTACTGAATGAATTGACCGTGTGATGGTAGTGAATACCTGAACCCCAACCTTTCTAACTCTTATCCCCTAAACCATTTTGATGCAAGATCTGCATGGAGCGAACGGGATGCTCTACGCAGGAGCCACAGAGGCTTTCCACTTGGGAAGACAGTTTTCCACTTCCCTTGGCAATGGCTCTGCCTGAGGAATCAGCTGGTGCTATTGCCAGAGCCTCATTCCACAGACAGATCTCAGAAGTCTGAAAGGTTCAGGGAGCTGAAATAAGTGTAATTCCACAGGCAGGTAGAAAACTCATAGATGCAGGGAAATCTGGGGTTTAGAACTTAGAACCAACGATGCCACTCTGAGGTCAGAGACCAGTCTGGCTTAGAAATTTGGCTGGTCCTTCTTATAACATGTACCATGTTGTTCCTAGATGTGGCACTGTTGTGGTTACTGTCAAGTTTTCTGTTGATATTGGGAGGTAGACCTCACAAAGGAAGTGATACTAGAAGGCCATGTTGCCAGATTAGTGGGCGAGCTGAGATAGGGTGCCCTTGTCTCTGGCTTAACAGATCTCTTGCCAGTGTCATTTAAGGACTGCAGCATTCACTCACTGCAACCAGGGCTACAGGGTAGGAGAGGTGGGGTGGGCTGGCTCTAGGCCAGGGGCATTCTGTTCCAGCTGGAATTTAGAGTAGCTCTCAAGAATTTCCTTGAGTTGATGTCAAGTTTTTCCCTTTTAGAGAACATGAAGCTGCAGCCACATTCCGAGGGTCTTCGGACCACACAGACTCAGGACCCACATGAAACATCTTGTGAGGAATGAGGATGAATGTTTCCGCTAAAGAACTCAAATAAACCATGTTGTGGGCTTTTTTTGAGGGGGTGTGTCTTGGAGTAGAATCAGCTCAAATAAATGAAACCAATGGGACTAGATGGATCTTGTTCTGTTAGGTCAAACAGGCCTGACAGAGAGACGTACACCAAGCTCCATGCCAATCATATATTGCGGGTTTCATAGGAGTTAAGCACAGGAGATGGGGATGGGGGAAGTTTGGGAGAGAATGGGATAGGAACAGGCTGGTCAGTGGGTGGGAGGTCCTATTCAAGAAGAGTAAGACGTTCTAATAGCCACACCCTGTATATGTAGAAACACTACAATGATATATTTTGTACAATTTCAACATAAAGAAATGATAAACGAGAAAATGTTTGAGGAGATAGAGTTTTCCCTGGATTAACATTACACAGTGCTTATGTGTACTAACACATGGCTCCTCACCAACACATATTACTTTTATGTTTTCAAAATGTATTAGTAGAAATAAATTCTAATTTAAAATGATTACATTGTGTGTGTGTGTGTGTGTGTGTGTGTGTGTGTGTGAGTGAGTGTGTAGGGGATGCCTTTGTATGCCTGGGAGATGAGAAGACAGTTTTGGGGAGTCACTTCTCCCACCATGTCGGTTTTCAGATTAAACTCAAGCTATTGTGCTTGGCAACAAAAGTCATTATCCACTGGACCATAATGCCAATCTTGTTTTGTAAAAGATGAAAACAGGAACAAGTAACTAACATGTCTATTGGGAAATGGTTAACTCCATCCATCCATCCATCCATCCATCCATCCATCCATCCATCTATCCATCCATCTTCATACAGGGTTTCATGTAGCTCAGGCTGGCTTTGAAATCACCATGCAATCAGGATGGACCTTCAGCTTTTGGTCCTCATGCCTCCATGTCCCATGTTCTGGGATTTTGGGAACACACTATTACATCCTATTTATGCAGTGAACTCGGGGCTTCATGCATGTTAGGTAAGCACTCTGCCAACTGAACTACATTCCCAGCCCTGATCAACTTAACACTTAACAGGGAAGGTGTAGGCCATTAAAGGAAGTTCTCTAGTAGACTGGTGTAAATAAGGCTCCCCTACACATAACTGGGCATGGTTTCCTAATCTCTGAGAACTTTTCTTAATTTAAAAAAAAAATCATGTGTATGGGTGTTTGCCTAAATGTATGTCTGTGCAACACATGCATGCAGTACCTGCAGAGGTCAGGAGGGGGCGTCAGATCCCATGGAGATACAGCTAGTTGTAGGTCACTGTGTAGGTTCTGAGTGTTGAATCCCAGTCCTCTGGAAGAGCAGCCAGTGCTCTTAACTACCAAGACACCTCTTCTGCACCACCCACCACCTCTTTTAAATAAAAGCTCAAGTGTTGAAAAATTATAGTTTGGAAAGAGAAAAAGTATACAAAATAGTATATGCTCATGCTCAGAATGCACATGCTCAGAATGGTTTATTGCCGGAAAGACACTTCTGATAGTAGTCACGTCAGGTGGAAAGTACCTGCACTCATTGAGTAAGTAGGAAATTATTTCACAGAGAGAACAAAGCCTGGGCACTTAACAGAGCTCACAGATTTAGTGTCACCTATGGAGGAAAAGAACACTCCTATAAGCATTTCATGAGTAGAAAAGTTCCTTTGTTCATCTGATTCTCAACCTTGGCTACTCGCCCATATTGATGTGAGCACAGCAGAGTATACTCCAACCCAAGAACCTATTGCAAAGGAAACAAATTTCCAATGGTGCAACTCATGGAAATCTGGAAGGTCTTGGATCTGGTTCCCAGGATTGGAGCATTTGGAAAACATTGAGCAGAGACTCATAAGGCGTCCCCGGGGAGTTGAGAAACCAAGAGGAGTCCTGTTTAAAAACAAATGAAGTGGAGTTAATGATCACAAAGAGGTGGAGCAAGATAACATGGTGGCATTTGCTGGTCACACATGCTAGAAAGGACTTCTGTTTGTTTAGGGAGGAGAGTGGGGTGGGAGTCTGGAGACCTAACAGGGGCCTGTGGTGAGCAGGTACTTGGAAATGGACTTAAGTGCTGATATGCAATCTCTCTCTTGGAGAGCAAGAGAGCCTTCTGAATGAGTGGAACAGCCTTAGAACCTTCAGGAAGGGGAGGGCTTTCCATCTATCTCGTCGGTGCAGGCCCAATCACCTGGACACAGGAAGCCGGCTGTAAAACTACTGTAAGGAGTGGGGCAGTTTCCGATTTCCTCTTCAGCAACAGCATTTTCTGACTTCTTAGCAGAGTTGTTTTCCTCTGCATTCAAGCTCACTCATCACCTGGACTGTACCCTGGGCCATCTCTTGATGCATCTTTCTTCCTCCACTTCTTTTCTTCTTGTGTGTTCATTTCTGCTCTCCCACAGAACATCCTCTGTACCTTTAACCAGCCTGGAATCTGAGTTCTCTGTCACAGAGGCACATTTTGGGTTGGGCTGCTCTGAGTTCAGAGTTTATTGAGATCCTTCCCATAGGGCTGAGGTAGTGGAATGAGATAACAGAAAACCTGACCATGCTTTCACGGGATTCCGATGCCACCATGGCGCATGTCCCTTGTTTCTGTCAAAAAACAGGTAACTTCTGCAGAAATTGACTGTGTAGAGTATCATCTAACATTGTTTGCATACATCCTAGTATCATAGCATTTCAGGCTCTTTGAGTTATTTTCTTTGCCGCAGCAATAAACTCAAACATAAACATAGTGTCTAATCTAGTTCCACATAACATCAGCCATTAATGTAGGGTGTTAAGTTAGGGGGGCAGCTGTTGCAAGAGATAGGATGGTTTTTTAATGTATTTGGAAGCTGAACCAAACACTTCAATGTGCTTTACAATGGCCATTGCAACAAAGTTCTAATTTATATATACGTGTGTGTGTGTGTGTGTGTGTGTGTGTACATACATATATATATTATATCACAGTCATGAAGATAGAAAGTCTTTGTGTGGCTCACATATGCACATAACAGAGTACATCCGTCCACAATCTGCTCCTGATAGAAAGACCATTTCTTTCCTTTGGCAGCTCACTAGAACAGGTCTTCACACTGAAGCACACATTTCCCAGGGAACCAAAAACTGCTTCAGATTTGCATTATCTCTTTTTGTGGCAAATAGAAAGAATCAATGTCAATATTCTCAGCTGTGGTATGTGTTCTTCCTCAGAGTTGCTCTGTCTTTAATCAAGATTCTTCCCTCTCTTTTCACAATATTCCTTCTTATACTTTTCAAGAGAAGAGCACACTGTCTGTGCTCTGTTTTAACCTTCAAGTGGGTACAACCTGGAATGGCACAATACGAGGGTTTCTTTTGAGGAATTGTCTAGGTCAGGTTGGTCTGTTTACAACTCTGAACTCTGTGGGGGATTATCTTGACTATTGGTTGATGTAAAAAGACCCAGCCCACTGGAGGATGCACCATTCCTTAGGTGGGTAATCTTGACAGGAAGAAGTTTAATGAGAGTAAGCAGGAAGCATGGGTACATTCATTCTCTGCTCTTGACTGCCCCTGTGACTTCTCTGTAGTGATGAACCATATCCTGGAATAGTAATAAACCCTTCTCCCCTATGGTTGTTTTCTTAGGGTATTTTATCACAGCAACAGAAAAGAATCTGTGTTACTCCCATCCTGGGGCCATCCCAGATATCCCTAGGGCTCATTAGCCAGACAGACAAGCCTACTTGGGGAGCTCCCGGTTAATGCTAAACTATTTTTCAAGGAACAAGGCTGATGGCACCAGAGGAACACCACCAGAATTTGATCTATGGCCTTCACATACACACACACACGTGTGTATCAGCACACATAAACAATAGGGTATATATGGGGTGAATGCTACATAAATATAATTTCATAATAAAAACTGAGCATTGTGAATTTCCATTTAGGAATACACAGGCAACATTTTTACCTGTTGGTGGTGAAAATTGGACTGTGGTGGCATTATAATGCACTGGGTATTTCTAAAACGATACTGGAACTTTTTAATTTTGATATCTCCAGAAACCATCCATCCAAGAATATTGAGAAACTCCAGATGTTAGGATAGTCATCAAACTCCAGATGTTAGAGTAGTATCAGGCATAGTCCCCCTTCTTCTACATTTTAATAGTATTCCTCTGTGAAAACTTTTTAACAGAGTGCATAGCTGATGGTGGAGATTAACTGCATCAATTATTTTTTAATTATTTATTTATATATTTTTTAAGGTATGAGTGCTCCATCTACATGTATCCCTGCATGTCACAAGAGAGCATTGTGTCCCCCTATAGATGTTGTGAGCCACCATGTGGTTGGTGGGACTTGAACTCAGGACCTTTGGAAGACTAATAGTCAGTGTCTTAACCTCTGAGCCATCTCTCCTCTCTCCAGTCCCTGTGACTTTTTTTTTTTTTTTTTTTTTTTTTTTTTTTTTGAGACAAGGTTTCTCTATTGCTTTGGAACCTGTCCTGGAACTAGCTCTGTAGACCAGGCTGGCCTCAAACTCAGAGAGATCCACCTACCTCTGCCTCCCGAGTGCTGGGATTAAAGGTGTGTGCCACCAATGCCTGACTGCACCAATTATTTTTAATTAAAATACAAGTAGCTTTGATTTTTTTCATAAGTTTGGACAATTCTCCATTTGTTTACAATATTGAGTATAATTAAAAAGTGATTCAAAGCAATTTGTATTTTCTTTCTGAAATAGTAATTCATTTTATTGAGATTTATTTCCAGAATGTAACTTTAAATCAGAAGCTATTTAAAATGATCAGTTTGGGGGTAGAAAAGAACAATGTGTTCTCCATAATTGTATTTCTACTTGGTTTGGAAGCTATCATGGAATGTAGTTCCTCTACTCACCAGGGAAACTGGTCTTCAGTTGACACTGTGGTGAATTCATTTGCCCAGCTTTCATCCAGAAACTGAGAAGTAGCTTTTAATATCAGATGTGCCTGGTTCCCTTCTCCTTACCAGTTCCCACAAGGACAGGAGCTCAGAGGAGCCAAACTCTATTCTTTGAGATTTTAAATTCAAGGAGATTTTAGATCAAAGTAAAGAGTTCTTCAGGTTATGTTTAAAAATATGTTTTCTCTTGTTCACAAATAAAATTCAAAAAGCAAAACTCACCATTTTAATTCATCTAAAGTGTATAACTGAGTAGATCCAGATAAAGTCATGAGGTACACTATGACCATTCTCTAATTCCAGAACATTACTGTCATCCTCAAGGTCACCCTGTACTGCCCAGTTTTCCATTTGCTCCTACCCATGATGCTTGCTAATCTACTTTCTGCCTCTGGATTTGCCCATTGTGTATGTCCTTTTGACACGCACAATGATTTCAAGGTTCATCCATGCAGCAGCAATATCCATGTATAGTTACTTATTATGGCACAATAATATTCCATTACATTGTATAATATTTTGCTTTTCCATTAATAGATCAATTTACTTTTTTCGATTGTGGTTATTATGAATATTCATGTACAAGGATACTGTGAAAGTGTGTTTTTAGTTCTTATAAATCTTTTTCCACTTTTCAAAAATATACTTACTACACATGGAGGACTTGAGAATGGTTCAATTTCTATTTTACTTCTTTTTACCATTTAAACTTAATTTACAAGGGGTTGAAGAGATCACTCAATGGTTAAGAGCACTCAGTGGCTAAGAGCACTAGCTAACCTTTCAGAGGACCTGAATTTAATTTCCAGAACCCACGTGGTGGTAGATAACTGTCCCTGACTTCAGCTCCAGGGGAATCAGATGCCCTCTTCTGGCCTCCTTGGACACTGCATGCACATGGTGCACAACCACGTGTAGGCAAAACACCCATACACATAAAACAAAAAGAAAGGGGAAACCTTTTGCAAAGATAGTCTACAAAGTCACGGCTTTCTTTATGGTACTTTCATGCATTCCTCATCCTCACCCTTCACCTCACCCTGTTCCTCTTTTCCATGTCTCTGCCCCTCCTCACCATACCCTCTTGCCCCTAATAGGATATTTTAATCTCTAAGGATGTTTATTCAGTATGACAAGCACTAAGGAAAGATTGCTATATCAACAGCTGTTGGGGTTGTTTAAAAATGTTTTCATCACTAGAATAATGGAAGCCATTACTCTCAATTTTATTACACACTGTTGTTATGAGAGACATATTTGTATTTCACACATGCAGATTCTAACACGGGACACAGGCTCCCCACTGTCCATGACAGTCTTCTGGAAAAGAGGAGAAGACTGGAGGAGTATTTTGGACCCAGGGGTCATCAGTGAGGCTACCTGTGCTGCGGGTCTTCATGAGGTGCTTTTTCAGATGGACCAAGCCCTCAGCCACAGGCCCGTGGTGAGTATCCTTGGTGTTCTCATGTCTTTATGGAATGATTTCTGCTGGCGTTTAGAGCCCATCCTGACATTTAAATGCCAACATCTTTCCACAAATGCACCCACATCATGATAGAATATAAAGCTGTGCTATACAACTAAAAGCCCCGGGTTCCTGCTTTCTTACTAGACATGAACAGTAAAAGCATTAAATATCCAGAACTTCAGGGTTCCTGACACCAGTGGAGAACAAAGCATTTGTATGAATGCAAAGGATGAGTTAATGATCTCAAAGATATATACATGCTGATTTTTGTTAATATGTTATTTTCATGAGAAGAGGAATTTATAGTTCAGGTGATCTTGAGTGGGAGAGGGGATCTTGTACTTTTTGGGTAGACCCAATGTCATCACAAGGATTCTTAGATGTGAAAGGAAGAGGGAGACTACCTTCAGTGAACAAGATGTCACATCAGAAGCAGAGACCGCAGAACACTAACTTTGGAAACAGAAAGGACTGTGAGCCAAAGAAGAGGAACACTTCTGGAATCCGGAAAGGGCAAGAACCAGACTCTCCATGTTTAGGAACACAGGCCCCAAACACCTTGATTTCAGGCAGTGAGACCCTCTAGCTCTGGTCTCTTAATCAGTGTCACACTCTGATACTGGCAGATGTTTCTGTCTCACCAGGTCCTGTAGCCCTTTAGTCCCAAATAAACACACAGAGGCTTATAATAATTATAAATTGTTTGGCCTATGGCTCAGGCTTCTTATTGGCTATCTCTCTCTCATATTAACCCATTTCTATTAAACTATGTATTGCCATGTGTCTGTGGCTTACCCATAATGCCCCGGTATGTTACTCTTTTGGTGGCTACATAGGTTTCCTTGGTGACTCACTCCTGGTTCCTCTTCCCAGAACTCTCCTAGTCTAGTAGCCCTGCCTATACTTCCTGATTGGCTACTGGCCAACCAGTATGTATTCATCAACCAATAAGAGAAAAATATATTTAGACCATACAGAAGGACATCCCCCATCACCCAGAGACAATGCTTTGTTGTTGTCTATAGTATTTCTGTTACTCCAAGAGAAAAGACTAGATTGTGGATAAAGAAGATTCACTTAGCACATGATTCCAATGGGGAAAGGCTACCTAAAACCAAGTCCAAGGCTTGTTTCCTGTTCTCTTACCATCAAGGATGGAGGTGGACCTAGGGGTATGTATAGTTTGGCCAGGAGCATGAAGTCACCACAGATATTCAAGAACCAGATGAGATAAAGTGCACTGAGAGCCTTTGATGGAGAGTTGGACACCCCAAGCAAACGTTTGCTTGGCTTTTCTTGATCATGTCCTCTCTCTTGTTAACATTTATTTGTAATAGCAGCAAAGCCCTAGGTGGATTTTGGCTATGGACCACCTTCACCACACTTTCCCTAATAATTTCACATTATTCCCACTCAGCCCAGGCTGTTATTCTCATTCAGCAGCTTTCCATGTACCACTCCTCCTTGCAAAGGTCCCTTTAAATGACAACTCAGATACACCTGTGTGTTCCTGACTACAGCTGCCTCCCTCTCTCTTTCCTCTAGCTTTCCAGAGAGTCATCTCAACTCCCTTCACTCATCTGTTCACTCAGGCCTCAATCTCACCCTGGGTAGCCTTATGGACTCCAACATCAGGGCCTTCCAAATATCCACACCAAAGGCCTTCAGTATGTCTTCCTTGACTGATAAGAGGGGAGGCAATGATGCCAGCCAGCCAGATGATGGCATTGACTGTGTTGGATGGTAGCAGTTCTAAGTGAGAACCAGCCTTCCGGAGTGGAGTTAATACTGTTACTCTGCTTAGCTTGTTTTCCATTAAAACAAACACTTACTCTATGTTTTTGCTTTTTCACAGGTCACTAATATTTATTCTCTTTACCATACGATATGAATATGGCGTAAGTATATGAATTCATTCTCTACATGGGAATTATACTTTGTTGAATATATGATTCTTTGCATGGACATATGATTTATATGTTTTTAGAATATTTTTAAAGTAGTCACTCTCTGGGGCTCAGACTTCATATCTGTGAAATGGACATTGAGATAAGACACAGCCCAGGGCCACTTTGATATTTTTCCAATCAAAACTGCTTATAGAATTGCCTGGGTGTTGGAGACGTCTTTATCTTAAAATAACCACAGCCCTTCCTTACATTCTTTTTTATTTGGAACAGAAAAGGAGTAGCTGGGGCATTTCAGAATTAAACAGAGAAATGTAAGACTCAGTCTGAATGCTTTTGAGCTGTAGAGAAAGGCCAGCCTGTTACTAGCCCTCTGTCTTATGCTCCCTTGGGGAAGAATCCCCTAATTATGAACCCAACCTCACAGGTTTCAGGGGTGCCTGGTTAAGGGATGCCTGCCGTTCTGGCTGAGGACCACTGGAGTGACTGGGATCTGCTCTATTAAAGTCCCCTGATTACCAGAGACCTTTGCAAAGTAACTGAAATAGGAAATTATCTCTACTCCCCTTTTATCAACCCAGGTCAAGGAACGAGAAGCCCTTGATACTTGGTTCTCCCTAGTTTCTTACTCTTTAACCCAACTAAGACTCAGACCTAGTCCCATGTTAATTAGAGAGAGAGAGAGAGAGAGAGAGAGAGAGAGAGAGAGAGAGAGAGAGAGAGACTGACTTGTCCTGTTTAGTTAGTGCACCTTTGAGAATGCCCCCATGTGGTGCTTATCTTGGATGTGTTTTTTTTTTTTTCCTAGTTAATCTTACCTGAGTCTTCCAACCTTATTTTTGTATTGCATGCACTTATTTTTCTATTATGAAAATTTGCATCATCTTAAAATTCATTCCCCTTGCTCCTTATATCCTTGTGAGTGAATGTGATTCCTCAACCAAAGATAGTTCAATCTTGGGCTCTCCCCTCAGCTTGTGGTGCAGGCAGATTTTAGAGTCTTCATGTAGAGAGCAGTGAGATAATCACTGGGATTCAAGGGGAAGGTGTGAATTGCCACAGTGCCCATGGAAGACAGTTCGCATTATCTACCAAGAGTTTAAATGTACATTCCTTGGGGGCAAGAATGCATTGATTTAGTCTGTCACATATTTTTTTTTTCTGGCATGTGCAAAGATGAATACACAAGAGTGTTAACTGCAGGGTGGTGTTGAGCTGCTGAGGAAGGGCACAGCCTAAGTATTCACCAGTAGGGAGTGAGTGCACAAGTGTTGATGCTGTAAGAGCTGGATAGCAGCAGGAGCATGTCAGAATGAATGGGAAAACAGGGATTATGTGAAAACGGCCAGGTCCTAGGCAGCCTACCACTTGGGTATCAATGAAACAATCCGAATCACCAGCATGTGATTGAATAAGCTTATTACTCCTAGATAGCAATGCAAAGAGATGGATCCTCTGAGGGTAGGGAACTTGAGGCCAAGACATAAAGAGAAAATGTTCTCTAATATGCCATGCTTTTATACAGTTTGATGTTTTGGTTTTGTATGTTATTTTCTTCCAAAAAAACAGAGAGTGGGTACAAATACAGGACAGAGTTAATTGTTTTTAAGAAGTTAATGCTTTACTAAGCATGTGTTTTATGACATCTGAGGTGCAGAAGGATGACTTCTGTTTTCTCCTTTGAGGAAAAATAAGTTGGCTTGGTTGTAGATGCATTTCCATTGAGTTTATGAGTGTAGGTATGTTCCCAGTGAGTGTGTGAGTGTAGGTATGATATTAGTGAGTGTGGGTATTGGTGTGTTTCCAGTGAGTGTGTGAGTGAAGGTGCATTCCCAGTGAGGTTTTAAGTATGGGTATTGTCTTAGGGTTTCTATTGCTGGAACAAAACACCATAACCAAAAATCAGGTTGGGGAGGAAAAAGTTTATTTGGCTTATACTTGCATATCGTTGTTGATCACTGAAGGAAGTCAGAACAGAAACTCAAATGGGTCAGGATCTCAAAGGAAGGAGCTGCTGCAGAGGTCATGGAGAGGAGCTGTCTACTGGCTTGCTTCCCATGACTTGCTCAACCCACCCTCTTATAGAACCCAGGACCAATAGCCCAGGGATGGCGCCATCCACCATGGGCTTGGCCCTCCCCCATTAATCACCAAATAAGAAAATGCCTTACAGCTGGATCTCATGGAGGCATTTCCTTGACTGAGGCTCCTTCCTCTGACAACTCTAGCTTGTGTCAAGTTGACACACAAAACCAGCCAGTGCAGGTATATTCCTAGCCATTGTGGTTGAGGCTATGAATGTTTAATTGCCTGTGATATTTATTGTTCTTGTCCTTTTCAAAGCCTTTACATGATCCCTCTCTCTCTCTCTCTCTCTCTCTCTCTCTCTCTCTCTCTCTGTGTGTGTGTGTGTGTGTGTGTGTGTGTGTGTGTGTGTGTGTTTGCTGAGTATGGAGGCTAGTAGACAAACTCAGATGCTGCACTTTAGGCATCACCCACCTCTATTTCTGTTTGTGTTTCTTTTGGAGACAGGATCTCTCATTGTCCTGGAACTTGCCAAGTAGGTTAAGATGGTGGCTGCTTAGCAAGTCCTGGGGATATGCTAATCTCTACCTCACCAGGGCTGGGATCACACGCCTCTGCCACCATATGTAGTTTTTTTGTTTGTTTGTTTTTGTTTTTTAACATGGGGTCTGAATGTCACACTCAGTATCTCCTCATCCAGTACATCATTGTGAAGTAAGACTCTCCCTTTGCAAGTTCCCACCCCCATTTCACATGTCAGTGAATGTCTGTGGTGATATATTATTCATGATATATTGAAGCTTGCATGAGGATTCTGAAAGAAAAATCAGCCACAGCTATATTAATTCCCATCACACTAGCTAGCCAGGAAGCTGTAGCACAGACCTTTAATCCCTGTACTCAGGTAGATGGATCTCTGCTAGTTTGAGGCCACATTGACTACACAAAATTGATCCAATCCTAAAAGAAAGAGCTCACCCAAAGGTGATCTCAGCACCTGGGATCACACACCTTTGATCCCAGCACTAGGAGTGATATGGCTAGGCAGAGAAAGAAATAAAATGAGGAGGAGACTGGAATGGAGAGCTTTTGCCCTTGAGGATTCATGGAGACAGGATGCCATTTCAGCTGGGCAGAGGTTAAGATCTACTGGCTTGGCTGCTTTGCTTCTCTGATCGTCAGGCAAGCTTTAATAAATCATAAATAATATATCACCACAGGTGCCTCTTTCTTAGAATCTGCAAATCTATTTTAAAATGATCCCTGAAATGTAACCCTGCCTCACATATCTCAGTGATGTTTGGCAAAAATAAGCAAATATCAAATAAACATCCTGCCTTTGTTATCAAGGCATCTAATCTACTGACTCCATTTTTCATCATTATCTTGGTATTTCACTGAACACAATAATGAATTCTGACCTTAAATGAATCCAGGTACTCAGACTAGCTACTGTGCTTGCATGCTGTCCCAGGCAAGCCTGGGCATTTCATTCCTAACCTTTCAGAGTTTTGAACTCACAGATAACAATGGTAATTAAAATTTAAGCATCATACAATCCTGAAATTTCAACCTCGTTTATTTATGTGTGGTTTACATGGTGTGTGCGCATGGGTTCATACACATGCATGGGGAGGACAAAGGTCAACACTGAGTGTATTTCTATTGCTCTCCACCATTAATTGAGACAGAGTTTCTTACCAATCTGGAGTTTAACAATTTAGCCATACTACCTGTCCAGCAGGTCCCAGGGATCCCCCTGCCTCCGCCCCCTGGGCACTGGGATTGCAGGCCTGCACTGCTGTGCCCAACCTTGTACACTGGGTGACAGAAACCAGAACCCAAGTCCTCATGCCCACGTGGCAGGCTCTTTAAAGACTGGTCTGTCTCTTAGCCCCTCAAACCCTCAGATTCTTCAATGCTTTTAATGACCCACAAGACCTTTCTTTATAAAGATGTCTTTTTCATTTAATGTGTAAAGATATTTTCTCTTTGATACATCTGAAGATGTTCCTTTTTATCTCAGAGTTGGAGTTTTTATTCCTGTGAAGTAAACCATGACCATGACAACTCTTATAAAGGAAAACATTTCATTGGGGCTGGCTTACAGGTTCAGAGGTTCAGTCCATTATCGTCATGGTTAAGAACCATGGCGGCATGCAGGCAGGCATTATGCTAGAGAGGTAGCTGAGAGTTTATATCTAGTTTGGCAAGCAGCAGGAAAAGAGAGACACTGGGCCTGTCTTGAGCATTTGAAATCTCAAAGCCCACCCTCCCCCAGTGATACACTTCCGCCAACAAATCCACTTGTCCTAATCCTTTCAAATAATGCTACTCCCTGTGTGCCTATGGGGGCCATTTTTATTCAAACCCCAACACTGCCCCTTAAAGGAAGCTTAGATTGAGTGATTAAAAAAACCTTTGTGTAGACCTTTTGTCTTTTATCATCCTCACCCATATTTATGGATATATACATGTAGTTGTGTGTGCTAATGTGCATATTTACATGTAATATGCATATTAACATGCATGTATTACACCTACTTACTGGTCTTCCACCAGGATTATAACTATTGGTTTAGTGGCTTCCTTCCTTCCTCCTTCCCTTTCTTTCTCTTTTCTTTTTCCCATTTTTTTTTTTTTTTTTTTTTTTTTTTTTTGTGACGGTGTGTCATATAACCTAGGCTGGCCTTGAACTTGAGCTGATCCTCTGGCCTCGAGAATGCTGTGGTTAGAGGTTAGCTGTCTTCTATTTCTTTCATTTTACATTAGTGTATATTCATTGACTTAAGCTTAAAAGATGTATCAATTATACAAACAGGCAAGGTTGGTATAGACAAAGTTTGTCTCTATGCTTTTTTGATTATCTTTTTTCTGCACCTAGCATCTAACTCCCCTTTACCACCTGAGCTATACCCTTAGTGGGTGAAAACAAGCACGGGAAGCTTGCTGTTTTATTGTAAAGACTGTACCTATGGACATAGTAATTCCCGGACTACACTCAGTACTGAGGTGGTTGATGGCACTGGGTATAGATAATGTGGAAGTGTAATGGATGGTGAGGTGCTGTGTCTCACAAGGGGCAGGAACGTGCGTGCGTGCGTGCGTGCGTGCGTGCGTGCGTGCGTGTGTGTGTGTGTGTGTGTGTGTGTGTGTGTGTGTGTGTGTACTGACTGACTTGTAGGGAGAATTAAAGAAAAGTCTGTTAAAACAGGAAAAGGCCCAAATGACTCAGGTTCGGGAGCTTCTGACTGAGGGACACATTAGAGGAACCACCTTGGAGTACCAGAAAATTGCAGAAATTTAAATTCAAATTGCAAGATTTACCTGGAGAATTGTCCTAGGAAGGATTCGTTTGGTGAGGATCACTTACCCTAGCTGATCTTGGAGACACAAGGAGGCTGTGGGGAGGAAGTCAAGCTTATCACTGAAACTAGACTTGGGTTGTGCACAGCTTGCCTAACCACATATTTATACCCCTCGACTGTTCCCAACTTGGTACTGAGGTCTTCATAGGAGAGAAAGCCTCTAGATGAGTCTGGCTCTGGTAGCTTCTGAATACGTTTCCTTTCTCTCCAGTGTCCTCCGGGATGGAGGGTCTGACCCATGCAACAGTACCCCGAGGATTGTATCATGGTAGGGCTGCTCCTCCTTTTTATGTGCCAGTACTACTCATTGCAGCCATGTGTGATAGTGTACTTGTGAAGCTGAGGCAGGAGTATCAAAAGTTTGATAGCAGCCTGGCTACATAGACAACCTGTCTCAGAGTAAACCCATTAATATTTGATTTCCCTGGCTCAAAAGGTAAAAACCACCATGTGGGATTTGCACGTGTTGGACTTGATGTATTGTGTACTCTACCTGTCCTCTATGGCTTTACTTTCCAGAGTAGCAAGAAATATGGCAGCCCCTGTGGAGGAAGAAACTGCTCTGTCTGCCAGTGTTTTCCTGAAAAGGGATCTCGGGTGAGTGATGCAGAAATCAACTCTGACAGCCTGGATTTCACACCATTTTGAGTATTTACCCAGTCTCAGGTCCTTAGCATGTGTTAGTAGCCAGTGGTGCATATCTTCCCCAGTGAATAGTTCTTCACATTCTTGGAAAATGTTACAACTAATTTAGACTACATGTGAAGCTGGACTCTCTGGGTAGCGCAGTTAACCCTGTGTTTTATACTACACTAAGGTCATGAATCATCCTATGAAGAAAGGTCTATAGTGTCTGTCCCTCTAGATCACCTCCTCTAAGATTTATTGTTTATTAGTGTTTTAAAGGCTTTGAGAAGTGTGTGAAACAAAACAAAACAAATACTGTTTAACTTGGGTTAAAGTCATCTTTCCAGACATGTGTTTGCCAGGGACTATTCTATGTGCTCAAAATGCCTTCCTTAGCTCACTGACTCCTCACATTATATGCACTAACTGTGCTGTACAGAAGACTGAGTCAGAGGTCAGTTTCTAGCTCAAAACCACCCAGAATAGTTCTGCTGCCAACTGGACTCTTACCTATTTTGTAAAGCATAGAGTCCATCTTGGCTACTTTCTTTCACATCTCAGGAACTTAGCAACATTTCCCTGTGCACAGCAGTCTGCAGCTGTGAATTTGTGCGTGCTGAAATTCAGATGAAGCAACCCTTTGCTTCAAAGTCCTCACATCATTTTTTTTGGGGGGGGGGGTGTGGACTGAAATGTAACTCTTTACATTTTAGACAAACATAGCTGTGTATTATTTAAAGTGAATGGTTAAGGTTGACCGTCTTTCATTAACTCTGGATACTTTTGAGGTTGAGCCAATGATTTGGTTGTGGGACTCTTCATGCATTCAGGCTACTGAAAACAGATACAGGACACTGGGGCCTTAATCAACTTAAATCTGTTTCTCATAGTTCTGGAAGCTGAGAAGCCAAGATCAAGGTGTCTGCCAATGACAGCCATTCCTTGGCTTGAGGATGATGTCCTTGTGGGAGTGAGTGAGTGAGTGAGGGAGTGAGTGTGAGAGAGAATGCACTGTTGTCTAGGGTCTTCTCAGAACGGCTTGATGGTGATGATGAAGTTACTTCCCAAACTCCATCTCCTACTCTAGACATACTGGATCTTGGGATTTTAACATGTGAATAATAAGGGGCATAAGCAAACATTCACTCCAAATGGTGTCCGTATCAGTCCCACAGGGTATCCATGGCTCAGAGAGCATGCAAGTCTTTAGGGCAAAACGCTTTCTTCCTCTTGCTGCAAGGCTTTATTGATGTACTCATGAGTCTAGAAACCCCAGTCCACTTAATTCTGTGGTTCTTTGCTGGGGACCTTCTTGTTTCACCCACCTTTCTGGGGACATGTTTTAGTTATCACTGCTGAGTGGAGGGAGCGGCTGGGTCTAATGGTAGAGGCCAACAGCATGGCTCATGCAGGGTCCCTTCTACACCAGAGGTTGATCGACAGCACCATCAGTACACACATAGAGAAGACCTGCTCTCACCTCAACAGCTCAGTGGGATGGGTGTGGTTGTTTGTGTTTCCATCTGACAGTATAAGGAACCCAGATCAGAGCCAGCAACCACATCCAGGTGCCTAGCCTCACCTCCAGCACTGGCTCCACAGGCATGGAAAGGTTATTGAACTCTAGGTTCCAACACCTGGGTCTACTGTCACTTTGTGAGCTCAAGTGGGTCCTTCCTGAGATTAGCCCTTTATATTTGCTACCTGGTTCCTGTTTCCATTCTTAAAGGTCTCCGTGGTTTCCATGACCACAAGCCAGTGACTGTGTACAGAGTGTGCTTTTAAGCCCCCCCCCCAGCTCCCGTGGCTGTGTGTGGATTGTGACATTCCCGAGGCTGAGATGTTCTCTGCTCTGTGTGTGTCCCAGGTAGTGGGTGGCCGAGGGGCTGTGTGTACAGCCCTGGACAACCTCCGCCTCTCTGGGTGGTTGAAATCTTCCTGTGAGGGCTGCAGGTGTGGGTGACATTTTCCAGCAGAGAATGTGGGAGGAAGACCATATGTCAGTGCAGGGGATGGAGATGTGGGCACCCAGTCCTCAGCATCCAGCCAAGCTCTTGAACTACAGTGGCAGCTCCAGGCAGAGTGATGAATAATAACAAGTTGACAGTGAATTTCAGTGTCTCATTGAGGCTACTCATCCCATTTAGGGAAAGTTGGCATCCCCAAGAAGGAAGCTGTTCCTCCTCTGTGAGCTCACTGGGTAATTTGTTCAAACCCTACCCTAGAATTGTTTGGACTGAAGTAATTCTTTTTAGTTTTTATTCCTTGATAATACATGTGTATAATGAATTCTAGTCATTTTAATCATCATTATCCTATGTATGCCATCACCCCATTCCCCCCTCTCTCCATCTCTCTCTTGTTTATATGTGTGTATGTTTCACATGAATGATTCATTGAAATTGATTAGGGTTTCTCGTATGAGTACGGGTGGAAGGCTGTTTTCTTATCAGTGGATACAGCAGTGAAGAAAATAACACCTCCCCAGCAACCATCAATTACCATGACTTCCTTATAGAGGAGTAGTGGCATCATGAGCCCTTTCCCCGTCTTCAACAACTTTTTGTTTTGTTTCAAGGCAGGGTTTCATTGTGTAGCCTGGCTGTTCTGGAATTCGTTTTGTAGCCCAGGTTGGCCTCAAACTCACAAAGATCCACCTGCTTCTGCCTCCTGGGTGCTGGGATTAAAGGTGTGCACAACCACCACCCAGCTTTTGTCAACACCTTGTATCAGGCATTTAGGTTTTCATTTCATAACTATGGCTTCTGAAGGAGCATTATCCACCCAAGCAGGGAGCTACAGTGAGGTAAACCAGGGACAGATATGTGCAGTGGTCCAGAGACCATGGCCAGATTCCTCTCTCAATCAGTTTGAGTATGGCTATGGCTAACCTCCTCAATATATCCTAAGAATGTGCTTGTCGTGGGGTCATGAAACAGCCTCTTGACTCACAGCACACACCTTAGAGAGACAAGTTGCTGCTTGTTGGTTCCCCCTCTGGAGTAAGTATATTTGGTTGCACCGCTTTGAGCATATTACAATAGGCCTAGTAGGCAGTCTACAGGCATCAATCACTAGATTAAAATTCAGACTCCAACACAGAGAGAATTCAGGAGCCATGGCAGCACACTGTGGATCCATAAGGAACCCTGCTGTTTCCAAGTTAACGATGACTCCTCTGCACCGAGACTTCTTGTCTCACATGGGCACTGCTTTGAACTTTTATAGTTCAAATCCCTGTGAGTTTCAGATGTGGCCAGAGATGAACATCTTCATGGCGAGGCAACTCTGACCACTGTCACACTAGGAACTCTCCAGGCTAGTGTATTGGGTAGGGGCAATACTTGATGGCTGGCTTGCAGGTTCAAGCTCAACCTAGGAGAAAAAGTTTGTCTAGAGGGTTAAAGCCATCCCTTGGGTGATGGTATCCCTTGGTTGTGGGATGAAAGGTGTGACTGGAGAGCTATTGAGTTACTTCCTTACATGATCGATGATTCTTCCCCATCCCTTGACCAAACTTTCTGTTAAGCTCTGTAAGGAAGTGAATGAAATAGAATTGGACAGGATTTTAATTTAGTCTTTGTCATTCTGAAGGAAAGCAGTCTATGCACTCAGTGATTGCCTATTGGTAAGAAAGATGAAGTCATGTCCTTACGAACCAGGATGGAACCTTTTATGAGTTCTGGGTTAGTGAATAGGGGGAAATATTAATAGTTTATCTTCCTGGCTTCTTTTATTTTTCGTTACATAGTTGAGTGTGTTTTAGGATCTGAGGGAGTGAGGTAGCCATGAAACCAACATAGCTTTGTGATGTGGGTTTTGGTAAAGGGGACAAGTGGCTTTAAACACTGACTTCAGGGTTTCTAGTTTGAAAGCCTGAGCAAGCATTAATGAATTTCTCTTTCCTTTGAATATGGTCAGTACAGCATATCTCTGCACTGTCACCAATCCATTCCTTCATTGTTATCAGCCTGCATCCTGTGCCTAAAAAGTAGACTCTACTTGGGGAATTTCAATTATTGTTAGTATTTTTTCAAATCATTAACATAGTTGCACACACAGTTCTAACCCTCAGAGTCTTTATCGTTCAAATGACTGCATTTAGGACACTAATTTAGGACACAGCCTGACAAATGATTCAGAGCAGCAATTTCATGTCTCCAAATACCCAGTAGTCAGTAATGGTCTGTTTTCACAGAAACACCATCCAGTGACAACTGGAATTTGATAAAGCTAGTTGTCACCCATCACCTTTATTGCTACTTTATTGCTATGCTACATCCCATTCCTCCAAGGAATCTCTGTCTCGTTTTGTCATCGCAGAAAATCCAGTGATCAGTGATGAATAGGATGTGCATGGCTTTAGGGAACAGTACGTAACCCCAGGCCAGAAGGCTGGGACCATTCTCATTGATAAACACGAGGTGCTGAACCCATGCCGTTGTCCTGCAAATGCACAAAAATCCAGATGTTTTCTAAAAACCTTATGCCCAGGTGTTGCATGTGTTTCCTGGTGGATTCCAGCTGCCAGGTTCGATGTCACAATGTTGGCTTAGCTTGCTCGAGTGTTTCTTTCAGAAATGGTAACATGGTTTTTTTTTGACCACCAGAACACTTGCAGGAGCTGAAAAGATCTACTTCCAGATTTGAATTTGGTGTGTGTAGGGGTTGAGTATTTCTGAGAAGGGCCTTGCAAGGCTATGGCTAGCAGAGGGGCTGTCTACAGTGTTAATACAACAATAGTGGGCATCTACCTGAAGAACTGCTGCAGGTAACTAACATCAATTTCAGTATGCCGACAAGTCCCTTTGATGCCTAGCATTTGTGCATATGCAAGAAGGAAGAGAAATATTGCTCCCTGCAATGTACAGTGTGCCACATGTTTCCCACCATGCCTAGTGTACATGTGGTTCTAACATATCAGGACTTCTGCCAGGACTCTGCTGTAGTGTGGTTTGATGGTGGGTTTCAGCGCATCTCCTTATGCCAACCATCTCTTTCCGTGCAGTGATTTCTAGTGGGCTTCAGGTCTCCCTATGTGGAGTTCAAGTTCTTATAGGTCACTTTGTTGTGCTGTCTTAACTGCAATCAATAGTAATACTTTCCCATTTATTCAACAAATAGCCATCAAATCTTTGCCAGCCAAAGGGCAAGACCAAGAAGAAAGTCCTTGTGGTTGGGACATCTCACAGCCCTTAGTTTCCTTAGACAGATGGGGATCACCCTCTAGCCACTATTTCTGACTCCCTGGTCAGTGCCAGCCACTTTCTAGGGTGCCTTGTGGAAAAGAAGAGACAAGAGAAGCCCTGGATTCTCCCTGAGTGCCTAAGTTGGTTTCCTGAGCTGTTTCTGCATAGGAGCCTGTGGGCATTGGGCATAGGATGCTACTAGATATGCCCTTGAGATTAGACCTGCTGGAGTTGGAGGGCTTCCAGCCCCATCGTGGAGAAAGAGTCACATTAACACCCACAGCTTGGTGGGAGATTATACCAGAAGTATGTTCTTTACTTGAGACCAGATGTTCAAAGGCAAGTGATGGGCACTGCCAGGCACCAGCTGAAGAATCTGCTCTAACCTCCGTGGTTCTTGAGAGTGCTTAACATTCCTTGGTCCTGGATGGATTGCCCCAGCTTCCGCCTCGCCTTCCTTCACATTCTCTGTGGTCTGTGTCGGATCTCACCCACATCCTTCTTATAAGGAGACATGTGAGGGTGCTTAGATGTCCCACGCACCGTCTTGCCAGCAAGAACGACGCAGCACACTCAGGATCCTTCTGCAGTAAAGCTTTAATGCATCTTGAGAGGGAGAGCATAAGCTTACAGAGCAGAGACGCCAAACATCCAAAACCCAACCCTTATATAGGTTTACAACCTTCGCCTTGGACGTGTCACCTCCTGATTGGCTGCAGCCCATCGGCCCATATGACACCACGGGAGAGGCAGAGCCCAAGGGATGGAAAGTTACCCAGCGCCTGCGCACTAGCTTGTTTACCATTCGGTGCCTGCCGGATGCAGGCGCCATCTTGTAATGGAGAATGCAGGGATGGCTCCCTACACTTAGAGCTCCCCTGGGGCAACATACAACAACCAATCCTAGGATAAGACCCTAACCACATCACATCTCTTGTCATCTTGCAAACGTAATGAGGATGGGGTGGTGGATAGATGTATCTGGGCAAGATAAGCTGTCATTGTGAAAGGAGAAAAAGTCACAGGAGCAGAGTGCACAGAACCTGATGTCCTACCTAGGTCTCCAGAGTGCAGAGAAGATGCCAGGCAGTTCCCAACACACTAATATTACAAAAGGTGAGAACCGCTCGCTCATCAGGGACTGGTCCAAGAGATGATCTTACTGTCCAAATGTCTAAGCTTTCTCCTCTGGTTCTCTGTACATACTGCCTCCAGAGAGCACAGCTAGAGTCCGTAGTGCTCTCCGAGGCAGACTGATCAATGTGCCCCAAGCTCACTATGAACAGGGAGGCAGTCTTAAGGTAGAGGAATGTGCTTCCCTACTGCATTCCAGGCTCCTTGGATGGATCAGCACCTTTTCATTCTTCCATTTTGAAACTCTTCCTGCTGTCCAGCCTCCTCTCTACCCCAGTAGTATGGGAGAAAGACTCTGGAGGCACTGTGTGCTTGGAGGACTGGGGTTTCAGAGGCTGCCCAGTTCTGGGGTGTTTGTGATATCGCAGCGACACCTAATGGCATTCTCTCTGAATTACACGTCCATATTTAAAAGAGAGGAGATAAAGGGAATGCCAGTAATAAATAATAATAAATAGATGCAGCAAAGGGAGAGGTGAATTAAAGATAATGTTTATTTGTAAGTTTTAGTTATAGGCGTATTCATTTTGTGTGAGTACCCATTTAAAATATGTACATTGTGAGGCAGTGGCCAAATGTCTGTAATGAGAATGGATCTCTGGTGCCAAATTCATTCTAAAGGATATCGTCTAACAAATATTAAGGAATATTCACAAAACACGAATGGTGGTGAATCTGGGAATTGTTTTCCTCGGACATGATGGTCTGAGGAAAGTTTGTTGGTAAGGTTTGAAATGAAAAGGCAGACAGACATGCTGATATCAAAAGGTCTGGGTTCAGATCTCTACTTCCCCAGGTCCTGGCTGAGTGGCCTTGAGCAAATGGCTTCATCCCTCTGGGGCTTAGAGTCCTCCTTGGGGAATAAGGAAGTGTACAAGGATGGCTTTTGGCATTCTGTTGCTGTAAAAAGCGAATGATAGTGAAGCAGAATACCCTATTGAGCTTAGAACAGATGCAGATCCCAGACATGGCGTCCTGGTAATCAATATCACTGCCGTCAACATCCTTTTGTTGGGAAGATGGTAGGGTTTGAGTGACAGATGAAGAAAGACTATTGTCATCTCTGGGAAACAAGTGTGACAAGTGTGAATGGAGCATAAATACCAGGCCAGGTCACAGGGACTGAGTGGGCTGGGGTGGTGGAGGGCCCATTGTGCCATCAGAGGTAAGGCTGTGACCCAAGGAAAGGACAGACTGAGGGCAGCTAACAGCTATGGTGGGGAGAAAACTGGGATCAAGGGAGTGAGGGAGACAGGCAGTTGGATGACCCATGCTGCAGATGACGTGGCCATGACCTGGTGTGCAGTGAGATGCAGATGAACTTGACACATGGCAGAAATTGAGTTGACAGGAAGCCATGTCAGATGTGGTCATGGGAGGGAGAGACAGTGAGTCCAGATGGACCACAGGTGCATCGGTCACCAACCGCAGGTACAGGGAAGGAGCCTGGGAGAGAGGAGCTCTGCTTTGACATGGTGAGTATGAATTAGGAGAAATATACCCAAGGCAGTGTCTAGAAGACAGCTGGGAACCAGGGCTGCCACTAGAAGATGAGATTGAGGCCCACAGGGAGAGAAGTCTGCAGTAAATTAAGTTCAGTGCTGTTTCCCAGCGACTCTTTATAAAGAAGCAGGGTGCTTGTGCAGATAGTTTCATAAGACACAGCTGAGCTCAATGGGAGAGTGCTTGCCTAGCATTCCTCGAGGACTTGAGTTCTGGTTCCCTCTCAGAAGTGAGCGAAGAATACATACAAAACATAGATTACAGTAGGAAGTGCTGGCATATACCTGTAGCCCCAGCACTGAGGCCAGGGCCTGGGGGAGACAACTGTGCATTCAACACTCAGCTACATAGAGAGTAGAGTCTGGGCCACAGCCCCATGGACTGATGATGCTGAGGAGGAGGGAGCAGAAAACCAGAAACATCGCAGCAGACACCATAGGAATTAGTGGGACCCTGCGCTCTGCCAGTAAAGTAGTGGGAGGCGAATTTTGTACACGCAGTAGGAGTGATGTAAACCACTGTTCTTCCATCCGAAATTCAGTTGCTGGATTGCATGCAGAACCTGTTTTAATCATGTCATGGATGGTGGGTGGGGACTAGGGGTTAGGATCAGGTACGATTTAAAAAAAAAAAAAACAAAACAAAACAGTTCTTTTAATGATAAAAAATAATTGTGGTAGTTGATTCCGTAGTTACAAAAATAACTTTCATGAACTTTTAATTCACTCTGAAATTAATTCTATGATAGCCTTAGAGATAAGCAAGCCTAAATATTTACTTGTAAGGAGTTTCTTTTTTCTGACCCGATTTTTATGTGAACTTATGTGATGAAAGTAGAAATCCTTTCTGATTTACTGCAGACAAAGTATGTATCCTAATTGAATGGACTGTCAGACCACTATTTCAAAGGCTAACGTTTGGGGGACCTTTGTGAGCAGCAGCCTTTAAACACAGTACAGGCACCCAGGGTTTAATGTGTTTCTTTTAAAATTATTATCATGTAACAAAATAACTAATAATATTAAAAAGAACTAAGATGAAGCCATCAAGTTCATAGTCTTCAAAGGGAGATATCCAAAACTTTATGTGAGTTTTTCTACTTACAAAGTTGCTGTTTAGGGAGGTTGAAAGCAAGGAGTGAAGACATTTATGCCACACTTTGGTAAGACTCCCGCAGGCCTGCAAGTCTGCTCGCTGCTCAGCAGAGGGCGTGGACCTCTAACCAGTTTGGTGGAAGGGCCTCAGCACGTGTTATTTGTTTTTTTGTTCTATGTGTCTTTACATCATGTGTCTCCATCCCATTCATTTCCCCACCCTCCCGCATCTGCCCTCCTCCCTTGCACACCTCCAAATAAAACACACTTTAAGAGAAAAAAATGAAATAAAATAAATAAAACTTACAAATCTCACCATGGAAGCTGTAGTGTGACATCACGAGTCACACAGTAAACCCCTTTGTCCCTGTATCTTTACTTGCCAGTGTTACTTGCAAAGAGTCATTGGTCTGGTTTGAGGCCTCTGGTTTCTGCTACACTGTGGATACTGGGCCCTCTCTGGGGTTCTTCTTGGTTATCCTGCTGTTGCCCAGTGACAGCTTTGGCTCTGCAGATCAGGTCCCTTCACATGCTTCAGCACATCATAGACAGGGTGGATGATGGGCCCAGCCAAGTCATATCATTGGGTCTGGGCTTGGGCGCCTGTAGCATTGGCCTGCCAGATATGGGCTTGCTCACCCATAGCTGCACTTACAGGGTTGGCTCTCCTGCCCTTTTAATCACAGGGCCAGCTCTCCCACCTGCCCCAGATGTTGATGGATGGGGGTGGAGTGTCAACTCTTTCCTGACCATGCTGTCACTAGACAGATGGATAATGTGGACAGCTCTCCCATGCTCACAATTTCCCAGGCTGGCTCACCCACACCTGCTGTACAACCTTGGTTCTATTGGGGAGGTGTAGGGCCTGCTCTCCTGAGTGCTGCAGCCAGTGAGAGTCAGGGATTGTTATGTTCACAGGGCCAGCTCTTTCACCTGCCCCAAGCCATGCCACCACATGACCGATGAGCAATGGGGAAAGCTCTCCCATGCTCTCAGCTTCGGAGTTGGCTCACACACACTGAACTAACAGGGTTGGCTCTATTGTGCTGCCCTGGTGAGGTGCAGGGCCTGCTCTCCCAAGTGTACCTAGCGAGGGGCAGAGACTGTTCTCCTGGGGCTTAGCCTTTTACAGAATTCCTGCAAGCCAGTGTTCCAGGGACTGTACCTTGAGGCTTCAAGGGATCATTTGCATCTGTCTTTCCTTACAGTGGGGTAGGATTCAGCTTACTTTGAGAAGCATTAGTTGTTCTCTGCAGTTATGGCTTGAGTGTATTTTGGTTCCTGCAAACAGGGTCCCTCTCTCCAAAGTCATTTGTTAGTGGCATTGAGGAGTATGAAAGGGGATCAAGAAACCCATGATTACCATAATGCTTAGAGGTGGGGCCTCTGTGGAAGTGAAGTCCCCTGATTGAATCAGATGGCTTTATAAGGCTAGAGGCGAAACTACACTTCTACACCCCAGCACGCATGCTCTTTCTCCCAACACTATGTGGTATAGCTTCCGGGGCTGTGGCCAGAGCCTCGCCACGTCATTTATACCCTGCATGTACTTCCAGAACCATGAGCACAGATATTTTTATTTTGTCATTAGTTAATTATTTGTGATACGAGGTCCTCACGCATATTAGGCATGGCTCTCCCACTGAGCTATATCCTCAGCCCAGCTCTTTTCTTTGTACTTCCTCAGTCGGCCTCTGGGTCATTTCATTATAGTAATGACGGATAACCAAGGCTTCTTTGCCACCAGCATGGCCTTGGGTGCCTATGTTCTGTCTTACCAGAGATCATGGTTCAGTGCCTAGGGTTTGGGGGAGGGCGAAGGTGAAAAGGGGGTGGTTCAAATAGGAGAAAAGTGTTCTTTGGGCATCTTGGAGAGAGGCATCTTATCCTTGAGGGCAAGGGCGGTAGTCAGGGTGAAGGCTTCTTCCCATGGGAACTTAGAGAGACTGGTAACCCTCGTGAGTCAGGACAGACTGTCAACCAGGGGCGGAAGGTGTGTGGGTAGGTCGGTGGCTTGTGAGACAGGGCAGCATACTCAGAGCTCTGAAGACAAGAGCTTTCAGACATGGCAGAAATTGCTGTGCATGTCAAAGGCAGGGGCCAGGGGAGGGAACCCTGGAAGGTTTGGTTTCTTTTAGCAATACAGCTCATTTCTGCTCTACTGTTTGTTTTAAAAGAATTTTTATGGTTCTTTCTCTAAATCAAGACCAGTTTCCACAGCATACTAAATAGAATTCTATCAGTCATACTATCGTGTTAAACATTTCCATTCCCCCTTTCTCTGCAAAGTTCATTAGCTTACTGGATTCAGGATTGCGTGTCTGAAATGAAATGCATTAAAGAGATTTATGGCTAGTTAATTGGCTGCCTCTTTCTTAGTTTCCCTTTTATATTTGAGAGTTCATCGTGTTATGTCTCCAAGTAACACATTCTTGTAAAGTACTATATTCACAGAAGACAATTTAGGGAATTGTTGTACAAATTACTTGCACGATGGAAAGATAATTTCAAACTTAATAAAATAGCAGTTGTAGCAGGGCATGGTGATGCACTTGGGAGGCAGAGGCAGACAGATCTCTGTGAGTTCGAGGCCAGTCTGGTCTACAGAGTGGGTTCCAAGACAGCCAGAATTGTTCCATAGAGAAAAGCTGTCTCAAAAAGCAAAACCAAAAAAGAGAGAAAGGAAGGAAGAAAAGACTAGCAGTTGTTTTATTTTCTGACTTTCGAATTTAGAAAACAAGGGAACTTTTTAAATGTACGTCAATTAATCTCATTGAAAAGGTTAATATCAGTTATGAGTAATCAACATAGGGTAAGAAAGTCATCTGAAATCATCATTATTCCTTTTAGGTCGTGGTCTAAAATTCACTTGCTATCCATTGCAAATTGATCTACTTTCCCCCATGCCGTCAAGGTCTCACAGCTCTGCTTTATCTGGGAACACATACATATATATCAGAATTCTCAAAAAGTCCAGTCTTTCAGAACACTCAGTCAACTGTAGCCACTATGTTGAGTATAGGCAAGCATGAAGCGAGAGGGAAAGACATATAGAGTACAGTTTTGATTTGTGCAGTCTGGGTAGTTGTTAAAGGATGACTGAGTGGTGGCACAGAAATGTCAGTGTGTCTTTATTACAAGGGCCACAGTGGCTGATGATAAGATGCACAGTGAGGGGAATGTGGAGTTGTCCGGGCTTGGATCTTCCCTCCCACCATTTGTTTGCACACCATTCTAGAAGCCTTCATTTGTAAATGAAGTCAGCAAAAGGCTCCGTCCTGGTTCTTGAGGGCTGAAGCATATGATGCATTGTTCTGGGGCTTTTTGTCATTTACGCATTTGTCATAATGGTCCATAATAGCGGCAATTAACATTTATCATGACAAGTAAAACAACTCTACAGATTTTATTCTTTTTTTTTTCCCCCTATGGCCCTAAGCTCTTGTCAGATGAAGATGCTGAGCATGAGAGAGGCTCAAGATGCAGTCCACAAATGTCACAACGAAGCCCATTATTATGCACAATTAATATATGCTAACGAGTTAGTTTTAGAAGAAAGCATGCACCCAAGAACACACAGCTTGAAGTGTGGCCGTGAGCTTTGATCACAGGGACCGAACCTTGCGCCTGGGTCACTGTCTTCTGCATGTTCTCTGAAGCCAGGATAGCTCTTTGTTGCTCTCTCTAATGGCTGTTTGCAAATGCCGTCAATTCACCCCATTCTCCTCAGACCCTCACTGCAGACTCACATTTACTCAGGGGAGTTTAGCTGCCCATATCCACATTTCTCTGTCAACATCCCAGCCTCAGACTGCACTGCCCTGGCTCCCTCAGCCCCAGGCCTTCCAATCAGGGGCCTCTCTAGCGGTCTATGGAGATGACTGACTTGGTTCCCCTTCTTCCTGGGCTGCAGTCTGGCCTTCAGTCCCTTGCTCTTTCACCTCTGCCACCTTCCCTGCTGCCTGTCCTTCCTGTTTTCATGGTACTCAGTGACTCAGGCGGGTGAGGCTACACGGTGCTTTGTGGTGAGAAGTCACACAATGTGTTCACCCCATCTCAGGCTAACGGGCTTTCAACACGGCTCTGTTTTTCCTGCTATGGCAAATGACATTTTGCTCAGTCATCTTTCATTGTTGCCAGGACCCAGTTTAAGCCTTTATGTCATCTCCTCTGCAAGGCTGGGACTGGCCGAGGCCAGAAGCACTATCTAAACAGGATCCAAGTGTGGTAATGGTTGGGTTTCTCTTGTCACATTTTCCCTCTGGGGGGTTCTCTTGAGTAGGGGGACCATGGTAAGGTATTCTGCTACCCATGCTTATACGCTCATCTGGAGAGAAGCTTGTCTAATGCCCCAATTTTACAGGAATATCTGGCTATCAGAACCCTTCCAATTGTTGGCACACAGTACTTCTTTCACACAAGAGTAGGTACCCAAAAGAAATGGGGCCAACACTTTGGTTTGAGGTATCTCAGAGTTTTATACAGATAGCACTCTACAAAAAGTATCTTTTTCACGGACCCTATACATCTCAGAGACCATCCAGCATTTGTTCTAAAAATCTAAGAGGTGAAGCTAGCTCCTAAAATTCATCAAATGTTTCTGTCCAAATAGCAAAGTATATTTATTCATCAAATGCAGTTACTGAGCAGTGAGACGGCTCAATGTCAAGCCATCAAGCCTGACAACCTGACAACCTGAGTTCTATCACAAGGATCCACATGGTAGAATGGGAGAACTGACTCCACCTTCTACACACATCCTTGTGGCATATGTGTGCCTGCATGTATAGATAATGCATGTATGTGTGTGGGCTCAGACATTACACAATGCACTAAAACAATTTAAAAACTCTCATGTTTAAAAGATGTAGTTATGAGTATTGTTGGGAACAAGAAGTTATAAACTATCCCTTCCTTCATTCCTCCCTCCCTCCCTCTCTTTCTTTCTTTAAATTTTTCAATACATGGTTTTTCTGTGTAGCTTTGTAGACCAGGCTGGCCTTGAACTCACAGAGATCTACCTGCCCCTGTCTCCTGAGTGCTGGGATTAAAGGTGTGTCCCCTCCACCACCCTGCATAAAGTATCTTTTCCTAATGGATTTTAGAAAATTTATAGAATCATAGAAGCTCACAGGCCAACTTTGAATGACTTTGGCGGTGTTTTCAAACTCTAACGAGACATAACACATATTGAGATATGATGGGAAAACAAGCTAAGTGTCCTGCCCAGTTCTGGAGCTGTTTAGTCCCAAATAAACACACAAAGACTTACATCAATTATAAACTATTTGGCCGATGGCTCGGGCTTCTTATTGGCTAGCTCTCTCTTAATTATTAACCCATTTCTATTAATCATATCTTCATGTGGTCTTGGATTACCAGAGAATGCCCGGATGTCCTTCCTTCCAGGTAACTACATGGCATCTCCTCAGCGATTCACTTTCTGTATCCCTCTTCCCAGAATTCTCTTAGTATGGTAGCCTCACCTATTCTTCCCGCCTGGCTACATGCTGCCTATCCATTGACTGAAACAGCTTTATTCATCAACCAATAAGAGAAACCTATATTCATAGCACACAGGAGGGCATCCTTCATCAACCGGGTACATTTGCCATTACAGTGTGTGGTAGACCCCCCCCCCCCCCGCATTGGGGACAGTCTTATTACTTAACAGCTCATGTTAAACTTCTCTCCATCTACTGTTAGAATTGTAACCCAAGACAGCAAAGCAAGTTATTAAACATAACAGTCAAATACACATTCTACCCACATCCAATTCTACATATGGACAGAATGTCATTTGGAAAAGCTGATTTTTTATTTCTGGGTCTATTCTTGTTGCTATAGGTTAACTATTGTACAAAGAAATAAACAAACTTGAATTTCTGCATATCAATATTGTGTTTTTAAAAATATTTTACTTATTTATCAGGTATACAGTGTTCTGGCTGCATGTGAGCCTGCACACCAGAAGTGAGTGTCAGATCTCATTGTAGATGGTTGTGAGCTATCACGTGGTTTCTGGAATTTGAACACATGTATATATGAACACAATAATGCAAGTTTATCACAGATGTTAAAATCAGCTTGAAAAGGCAATGCGATAGCTTCTACTTGTATTAGCCAGTCATTTGTGTTTCTATTAGAATTTGTTCATCCACAGTGTTATGATTTTTCTATATGCACAGGGAAGTGCCTACATGAGCAAACATCACTCTTCCTCTTTTCTCCTTTCCATTTCAGGGTCAGCCAGGACCCCTGGGACCACAGGGACCAATAGGGCCCTTAGGACCCCCGGGACCCACTGGAATTCCAGGAGAGAAAGGACTGAGAGGTGACAGTGGCCTGCCTGGAGCAGCAGGAGAGAAAGGAGACAAGGTGAGTTAGTTAACATCTCCTCAGTTTCCAATACTCAGGGCTTCTTTATTTGTTTCTTTAAAAGTCCGAGCTCAATCTCATTAGTATTTAAAGGAAAACTCCCCTGGATGGGCAAGTGAAGGAGGAAAACAAAGGAGCGAAGGGAAAACACCTACCCAGTCTAAGTTGGCATGTGGGCATAGAGTTCTGGAGCATGCAGTTGAGACACACAATAGACAGGCAGACAGTCACGTGACAAGCAGGAGACCTTCATAAAAAGAGTAAGGAAGCTTAAAACAAGGGGGAAGCATGCTGAGAGAGGAGAAACCCAAAAAGCCAAATTCATGCTCTTCTGAATAATTTAAGACAGGAAGCAGCTTTGTGGGTCTGCGTGCCTGTAGCCTGGTAAGCTGCTGCACTGTGAGGGGGATTCTGGGAAGGAAAAGTATATTATCTCATTAAAGGACACATGGTTCCATCCACCTTTTCATAGCACTTAGGCTCAGGAATCTTGCATATCTGCAGCTGGTCACAAACCAAGACACAGGTCTCTGTGGTAGCCAGTCTTTTTCTCAGCCCTTCTCCCTAGAGACAAGCCCTTCTAGAACATTGATCTGTAAACGTGCACACAGAGGACTGGCATCATTCATCTGCTTTCTGAACAACCCAAACAAAGCATTACATGTGTCAAGCTGAGCCTTTCGTTTCCTAGCCAACAGTATGTCTTAGAGATCATTCTATGTTAATTCCTTAACCCACGTTTATTTCTTGAAAAGTATCAAGGAATATGCCATCCTGTGTGTAAAACCATAGTTTATTTTCTGTTGATGAAATATAAAATTCTTTTGCAACTCAGTATAGTGCCAGGGCGGGGACATGAACCCATCAATTGCTGTTGTTCACACTAAGAGTTTCTTGTCCTGGGAAGGATCCTGAGGGCTGGAGTTTGACAGCATGCTGAATATTTGTTTGGGGTGGTTCTGCCAAGTTGCCTTCCTAGGTCCATACAACAGAGTGTGAAAAGGATACCTCTTACATGTCTAGAACAATCAATGTAAAAACAAGTGGCAATGACTGCTAAGGGTTTTTACTTTGGGGTCACTAACTCTTCATAGTTTCAAATAAACATAGTTGCCAATCTAATAATGTAGTCATTTTCACATCTTTGTTTCATATTTTGATATAGGGTCCAACGGGTGTCCCTGGATTTCCAGGTTTGGAGGGCATACCTGTGAGTGTCCCCACGTTTCTCTCCATTGTCTTAAGAGAGGAGTACAAACAGTCATTAGACTGTTTAAGTGAAGCAGAGTGTGGTGGTGCACCCCAGTGTCACCTGAGTGCTGGGGGTGGGGGGATGGGAGGGGTGCTGAGGCAGGAGGATTTGAGCTTGAGGTAATCCCACTTTACATAATGAGAACCTATCTTAAAGAAGAAGAAAAAAAAAATAAAAAAGAAAACAGAATCCCTGAAAAACATATATTTATAAAAGATGTGTGATTAGTTCTTTAAAGACTGCTTAGTCTTCTATTTTGTGCAATAATTCTCAAACTAAAACGTTTTACACAAAGAGCAACGTCTTCAAAGACATTAAAGAAAAAAAAAAAAAAAAAAACAGTCTAGAATAGTCATGCTCCAGTGCTATGGAATGACACGTGTGCCCATGA
This sequence comes from Phodopus roborovskii, assembly GCF_943737965.1. NCBI lineage: Eukaryota > Metazoa > Chordata > Mammalia > Rodentia > Cricetidae > Phodopus > Phodopus roborovskii. The sequence continues at coordinate 27,148,095 of NW_026126460.1, read as the reverse complement.
AGGAAGTCTCCTTTTCTGGCACGTCCCCGCTTTGCAAGTGGCACTGGGGGTCATAAAGTATGGAGGCCTGGTGGGAGAGGAAAGTGGGGCTTGGCGAACTTTACAATGCAGCAGTGTCTCAGGATTTCAAGGAGGGTTTCCTCCAAAGCTGGAGAATAACTCAGGCTAGATTGACTTACCATGGACATAGTGCATTTTTCAATTGTGATTTCACTCTCTAGTACTTTTAGGAAGCCTCACTAAGTGGAATAAGGAAACAAGTGAGTCATAAGTTCTGTAGTTGGGGGCTCATGTCGCATGGCCTTTGTGTTAGGGTTTTCTTGCTGAAATATTTCACTCACAGTTTTGTCCTTTGCAGGGTCACCCAGGGCCCCCGGGACCCAGAGGCAAACCTGGTGTGGATGGCTTCAGTGGCTCAAGAGGTGATCCGGGATTTCCAGGAGAGAGAGGAGCTCCTGGCCCAGGGGGGCCCCCTGTAAGACACCATTAGCAAGGCCTAGAGTGATCCTAAGGGAAAAGACTATAGGAGGAACTGGCTCGCTGTATTAGGGAAGAGGGGTCAATGCAACTTTGCCTGCAGCATAGTTCACTAAACTGGGTGACTGGGGGGGGGGGGGTGACAAGGTGCGGGGAACCAGAATGTGTAGGGGCTGCCATAGGCTTGTGGCATAGGCTCCATGCCACAAGGAGATGCTGAGTGGCTTTAAGAAGGTTTGTGATCTAACTGCTTTCATTAAAGTATTTCCAGTTCCTGCACAAAGACTGGATGGTTTAAACAGGAGAGGGGTAGTTTATCGAAACTCACACTCCCACCATTCAGGATGAATTTGTACTCAAATATAACTGCATCAAGGGACACTCTTTGAGTCTCACCATCTACCTCTCTCACTTAAGTAAAAATCGGAGAAAATGCATTACAGGAAATTCTCAAAGAACTAATAACAATTGAGAAAAATTTTAATAAATAAATGCTTTCCCTTAAGAAAAGTTTGACTTCCTACATATGGCTGCCTTTCAGCCTTTCCCCTTTGCTATTTAAATAGCTCTTCTCAAGTCCTCCCAAGAACTTTGTTATTGGCACGACCAGAGTCATCCATTTTCTCTTCATTCATCTTGCCTGTGCTCTAGACCGAAGAAGAGCTAGTCTGAATGTAGAACTCAGAAGGACTTCTAGGCTGGCAGCTTTCTTGAGATCATATTAAAATCAGTTGGTTGTTAAAGTTCTCAGTCAAGCATTCTGCTCTGGTCTCAGCCATTTGACAATGCAGTGAGGTGAATGTGCACAACCCAAGCTCTTCCGACAAGACCTCATTCTACTGAATCAGGCATTTCAGGGAGCAGGAGCTGTCAGTGGTAGCTTTTCTATAGCCAGCAGCACTGACCAGAGTGTTGGACTGTCACAATAGTCCCTGACTACCCTCCCTGTAAAGTGAAACTGTCCAGGAATGCCAAAGCTGCCCAAAGCAACCTCAGCCATGGTTGGGAAAAGTTGCTATCATCTTGTGACTTTTAAAGTGTGCCATTAAACATTAGACAGTCTCTTCCTGTCACATCAATACACAGAGAAAGGAAAAACTGGAATTAATATTTATGTAGTACTTTGCAGCTTTAAACATTGGGAATCAAAGCAATGAATTGCTCTGTGAAACATTCTCCAGTCTGTTGTCTACAGTGCCTTCCTTTCTCGCATCATATATGCGAGATGTATGGATGTATGATACCAAATTAACCTTTCTTCATGCTGTGACTAAAATGTCACACTCTTTCTATGTGTGGGCTGTAAGGAGTATGGGTTTTTTTCGCCTGCTGCCACCTGGTCTTGTCCTGCCGCCGCGCCAGCCCCAAATAATACACTGAGACTCTGTATTTTATACAATGCTGTTGGCCCGGTTACTTGTTTCTTATCGGCTAGCTCTGCCTTAATTATTAACCCATTTCTGCTGATCTATGTATTTTCACATGGCTTTCTCTTACCGGGGAGGCTGCTGGAGTCCAGCTCTCTCCAGACTCTCCATCTTGACTCCTCCTCCCTACTTCCTCTTTCCTCCTTGTCTCCTAGCCCCTCCTATCTTCCTTTCCTATTGGCCAAAAGTGCTTTATTATTAACCCGTATGAGAAGCATATTTACATAATGGGCATCTCCCATCAGTGGGCAAGTTTTCATCATTGAGAAAGAGCTCCCGAAGTTTCTTCCATGTGAAGTTGTTGTCTGAGTCATTGTCTGCATCACAGCCACTGTGGTCTGTGCTCTGGCGGCTGGCCATGATTTCTCCAACTCCACTTATGCTCTGAGTTTCATTTAGTAATGCTTCTCTTGTGTTTGTTTCTCTTTCATCTTGGAAGACTAATCCCCTCTCTCATGTAACCATTTTTTTTAAGATGTCACGTGGGCTTATCTCTGAGATCTAAGGAGGCAACATGTCTACGTGTTTTGCTGCACCTGTAGTCTTTCTCTCTCTTTGTGTATACCTGTTTGAATAAAGGATATACAGTCACACTCCTGTAGACAAACTCCCACCCATGTTCCCCTAGACAAACTAAATGAAACTCACTGGGTCACACAAAAAGACACAAAAGTAGAAGGGACACAAGTTGGGAAGAGGGAGTCAACCGAAGTGGGAGGGACAAGGGAGAGTAACAAACAGGGTGACTCTGAATAAGATACATGTATAAAAATGTCATGATGAAACACCTTATTAGACATAATTAGTATATGCTAGAAATACATTAAAATAAAAAAGACATGAGAAATGGACAAAGATTTGCAGGGATCAATCATGGAAAGCTTAGTGACCACTCACAACAAGCTGTGACACACATGACATCATCATCACTGATCAAGAGCAGTCTGTTTTTCATGTAGTGACTTGTGGACCCAGGAACTAGCAATATAGTGAAGTTGTTTTAATCTGGGATCACTCCCAGGACCTTGAGTTTTCCCGACAGGTGTTCTGCCTCTACGTTTCAGCTCTAGACTGTGTGCAGCTATTCTGTTGATTTCCATTACCATAACTGACTTAACTCAATGTGGAACTGAAATCCATTCAGGCTGGAACTGTAGGAAGCCACCACTGCCTGCAGAGTCAAAACTGATTCCTCAAAGGAGCAGTTGATGTGATTTAACAGAAAGCCATTGAGAGTCTCCCACTGGAAACAAAGTCATCGGCTCTAGTGTGTAGAATCAACTTTGAAAGTTACACTCCTTTACAGACCTTGATAATATGAAGAAGGCACACATTCTGTGTGACAATTAAGTTCATGCATACATGATATTAATTGAGATTTTCAGTTGTTATATAAAAAAAATTAGAATGGAACTCATTGAGCTATTTCATTTACTGTTTTAAAATGCTCTAAACAGTTGGACATAGTGGCCCAGGCCTTTAATCCCAGCACTAGGGTTGTAAATGCAGGCAGATCTCTGAATTCTTGATAGGAACTCAGCTACAAGGTGATACCTTGTCTCAAAAACCAGCCAACCAACTAACTTACCAAACAACCCACCAGCCAGCCAGCTAACTAACTAGCCAAATAATAAGCCAACTAACCAAACAACCAGCCTACCAACCAACGAACCAGCCAGGCAATCAACCAACCAACCAATTATTCAGCCAACTAACAACCAACCAACCAACCATCCAACTAACCAGTCAGCCAACCATCCAATTAACCAACCAACCATCCAACCAGCCAGCCAGCCAATCAATCAATCAATCAATCAATCAATCAATCAATCAATCAAACAAACAAACAAAGAAACAAAACTTTCTAGGCAAATTAGCAGCTTCACAAAAGGGAAGATGCTTTCAATTTTGAAAGCAAGTCTTTAAAGGTCTTAACTCTATTTTCAAAGCAAATACTGAGATGGGTCAAGTAAATGTTTTTAAAAAGTTGTTTCTGGGCCATAAATTAAATTGCAAAATTATTTATCTTTAAGAATACATCCTTGCACTATATTTTGAGAAGAATGCAGTTTTTCTGCCTCATAATTAGTAACTATCCATTGGTGAGGAGTCTTCCTTAGGAACAGCCTTCACAGACCCTAACTGAAGGCCTGAGATGTGTATGTAAATCTTAGAACAGTAAAATCAGGGAGAAGATAAGTCCATCCCAGTGAGATGGCTACAGTGCTTTTTATTGGTGACTAGTAGTTCATATAGAAAAGAAAATATTGGAATGGCAATGTACTTTTTCCTAAGCGAATCTCTCCTTTTCAGGGTCACCCCGGGGAAAATGGAGAAAAAGGAAGGTCAGTGTTCATTTCAGGTGGTGTTAAAGGTGTTCAGGTGAGTGTTATAACTATCATGGGGTTAGCAAAGCCATTTTCTCAACAGGAAACGCATGGGCAGGGATTTCTTACAAAGTATTTTTGAATGTACTGAATTTTTTGGTCATTAACCTGAAAGAACAAGATAGCTCAGCAACACTTGTATGAAGGCTTTAGTTTCTATGACTGTAGATTTCCTTGCTGCTATACATTTGGAATTATAAGGACATATTCATTTCAGGGTTCCCCAGGCTCATCACTTTTGTTATTTGGGCCGGGTAGTCACTGTTGAGGACTGACCTGAGAATCGCAGGGCACTGAGAACCCTGAATTGGCCTTGGTTGAACAGGAATGCGAAACTAACACAACAGAAGTAACTAGACCTAAATGTGGGTAAAATCTGAAATTGTATAACTTGAGTTTAGAAAGACTCTGTGTCTAGGAGCATTTGCATACCTCTAATCATCACACAGAGCTATCACATCTCAGCACAAGGTCCAGTGTTAGATCTGGATGCTGCAGCAGTGAGGGACCCTCCCTTCAGTCCCTTTCTGTCACTCTGGAGCAGTGGTTCTCAACCTTCCTAAGGCTGCGACCCTTTAATACAGTTCCTCATGTTGTAATGACTCTCGACCATAAAATTATTTTCATAAATTTCATAAATGCAATTTCACTGTTATGAACAATAATGTAAATATCTGATGTGCAACCCAGAGGGTCATGACCCAGAGAACCACTGCTCTACAGCAAGGCCCCATACAGCCACTAGACAAGATACAGGTGCATTGCGAGGAAACAGGACTTTTAGGGCGAGATGCTAGTGTAAGATGAGCAGAAGGACAACCCACATCTCTCTTCTATATTGTCTTGTCTGTAAGCATTGCAGCTCAGATAGAAAGGTATCCTAGCAGCTTGGAGCCAAGGAATACCACAAACAGTGCAGCAGCCTACAATTCTGTTCCAGGGAGAGGTTTCACCAATGCAAGTGTAATGACTCTGCTCGGGAAAGTTTCCTCAGGGAAAGTGTTACAGTTCTGCTCCACTCAGCTCTGATCTAGCTCCTGTGAAATTGTTACAGCTGGGCTCTGCTCCTGAGGAAATGTCACACCACATAGCATACCTTACTCAAGGGATTTATTGGGAAGGAAAAATCCAGGAGGGTGGCTGCCTCAAGGGGGAGAAGTAGCAGCAAACTGTACAGGATACAGAATTTATATAGGGTTTCTTGGGGGTGGAGCAGAGCTTTCCAGGGTGTCTTGGGATTGGTAGTTTTTATAGACGGATTCTGGGGCAAGCTTAGGGATTTGTGGGATTCTCTGTTGAGGGATTGATGGGATTCTGCAGCCTGACTCTCAGGGCAAGCTCAGGGATTGCTAGGATTTCAAGCCCTGCTCTACAGCATGGTAAATAAGAATCTGGGAAATGATAGCTGATGGATGTTTATTCAGGGAGAAATCGCCTGCATCAGAAACAGATGACTGCTGCAGGTTCCCATCCCAAGGATGCCTCCAGAAATCGCTGTCTCTAACCAGGAAGTAAGAGATCGAGCTGGGGTCCAGGACCCCAGACCCAGTCCCCCCCCATCACACCTGCACCTGTCCCCATGTCCCAATGGGCGTGGTCAGTGCAACAGGTGCAGATGGGGTGGATATCTCACTACACTGGTCTGAGGGTCAAGTCAAGGACAGGGTGTTTTTCCTTGACCCTTTTTACCCTACACTGCTCTCCAGTAGGTAGCACTAGAAAAAAATCTGCTCTATGGAGTGAGACTTTCTGTGGTTGTTTCTCAATACTGACAAAGTGAACATGCTGTCCTTCTGGGTTAGTGCATCGTTCTTGTTCCATTTCTCTTTCTGAGTCATCTGTGTCCTAGAATATGGTCCTCTTGTGAACAGTATAATGTTGTCATTGCAGGGAGACCGAGGGGACCCAGGACTGCCCGGCTTACCAGTAAGTCCTCCGAGAAGACCAAAGGCATCCATCTTCTCTTCAAAAAGCTCTTTAGATTTTAAGTCCGGCAGGACCAGCCACAAAACATATGGAGCCAATGTAGTATAGAATAAAAAAATGTGATCCCTTGTCAAAATTAAGGATTTTATAGTACTGACAGGGTGTTAGTCCATGCGTGATGCTCTAGTTCACCCATCAGAAAGTAGTCACTGAACCTCAAAAATAGCTCCCCCATTGTCTGGTCATGATTATTTAGCATTGTTAGACATTTATTGGTCTTTAGGATATTAACTGTTAGAAACACACACACACACACACACACACACACACACGGCCTCCTACATAAATATAGCAAATGGAATTTTGTTGCACTTATATAACATTTTGCTTGCTAAATTAGTAATTGTTTATTGCTATTTTGTCCTACTTCCATCTCCCCATAGCTGGAACTTCAATGATCATATTAGCCTTTCCCATTTACCACAGTCTAAAAGATTGAGACCGAAAGCAGTTTTACCTCCCAGTGACTAACCTGTAATTCTGCTTTGCAGCTTCTAGCTATCCACAGAATTGCATCCCCAGGCTGGTTGGTTCCCTAACTGTGCAGAAGCTCGATTCTATGTAGCAAATGAGATGCTTCTGATGTCACTGCTAAGATAAATGCCAGTTCATCCTCCAAAAAAAAAAAAAAGCAGATCTTCACACTCTGAAGGATGGCCTGCTCAGCCATCCCTGCCATCTGCCAGTGTATAAACCATGGTGCTGGCAACTTACATGACGCAGAAAATTGCTTATGTCTGAACCATCTTGATCCTGAGCTGGGGACAATGTTCCCGTCCATTTTTTTTTTTTTTTTTTTTGGTCTTCTAGGCCACATTTCAAGAGTATTTAAAAAATATAAGTACATTAATATTTAAATAGGGGGTGTGAGAGATGACTCAGTGGTTAAGGACACTGGCTGCTCTTGAAGAGGACCTGATCTTGGTTCCCAGCACCCACGTAGAGTCTTACCAGTGTTTGTAACTGTAGGTGTAAGACAATGGTTCCCAACCTGTGAGTCTCCACCCCTTTGGAGGTAGCATATCAGATACCCTGCACACCAGATACTTAACATTATGATTCATAACAGTAACAAAATTATAGCAATGGAAATAATTTTGTGGTTGGGGGTCCCTTCAACATGAGGAACTGTATTAAAGGGTCACAGCAGTAGGAAGGATGAGAACCACTGTCCTAGGAAATCCCTCTTCTGGCCTCTGTAGGCACAATGTACATAGGCAAATATTCATAGGCATAAACTAACAAATGTCTTTATTGGAATTAGGGAGAGCCAATGAAGTTCTTTTGTCTCCGACTTTTATTATTACAAGATTTGTTTGTGAGATGTCAAGTGTTCTCTTGATCTGAAGGGAACCCTACTGAGGAGTGTATCGCCCTTACTGGAATGCTGTTCCCATCTCTGTTGAAGATGCTCTCACTGAGAATATGCATAGGGGGAGAGGCAGGAGGGGGGATGACTGCTTTGCAGGTTTATATCTGCTTGGGCTTACATGCCATCCTATCTGTGAGAGATAATTGTGGTTTTCACAGTAAATGTGCCGATCATTCTCTCTCTAGGGATCCAGGGGTGCACAAGGATCAACAGGGCCCATGGGGTACGCTGGTGCACCAGGGCCAGCAGTAAGTATAGCTCTGCAACCAAAAGTGCAGCGGTAAGAACAAAGCTGAGTTCTTGAGTCAGGCTGATGAACCACCCTTATTGGCAGAAACCCATCTTGATGCATAGGTCCCCCGTCAGAAGCCACACTCTACAGAGAAAAAGAGCCCATCCATGTTTTAAAATCCACTGTGTGTGGCTCTCTTCTTCTTCTTCTTCTTCTTCTTCTTCTTCTTCTTCTTCTTCTTCTTCTTCTTCTTCTTCTTCCTCTTCCTCTTCCTCTTCCTCTTCTTCTTTTTCAAGATAGGGTTTCTCTGTGTAACCCTGGCTGTCCTGGAACTCACTTTGTAGGCCAGGCTGGGCTCAGACTCAGAAATCTGCCTGACTCTTTGGGAGTGCTTGGGATAAAAGGCATGCACCAGCATACTAGACTTGTCCATTTCATTTTTAAATGACACATAGTTGTGCACATAGGGCTAAAGAGATAGTTATCCACATGAGCCTGAGGACTTGAGTTCTAGCCCAGGACTCACATAAAGAGCCAAGCATGTTTCTTGACTCTTGACATAAAGGTGGAACATGCTTCTAATCCCAGTGCTGGGGCTCCCTGACTAGCTGGCCCTGCCTAATTAGTGATCCCCAGACTTCAGTGGGAGACACTGTCTCTAGAAATAAGAAATGACATCTGAGGTGGATCCTGGTTTCCACATGTACTACACACACATACACCTACATACACGTGAGCACATACATACTTGCTCACACATAAACAATTTTATGTATTCATGAGTGCAACATGACATTTGGATACATGCATTCAATGTGCAGTGATCAAAGCAGGATAGCTAGCACATATGTCACCTGTAACATTCATTATTTCTTTTTGTTGGGAGTATTTAAATCTTCTGTAGCCATTTCGGGATATATAAGTGGTTGTTGATTGTCACTTCACTGTGACTCACCAGAACTCAATCCTTCCCATTGACTGTACCTTCATTCTCATCGATTAGATCTTCTTTCATTCACTTCCTCCTAATCCAGCCTTCCCAGACTCTTGTAACCACTATTTTTCCCATCAGATCAAATTTTTATCTTCCTCATAAGAATGAGAGCAGTGACATGAACAACTTTAAAATGAAAGGTGTTTCCTAGTTGAAACTTGGGGGGGGGCAAGAAAGACATTCTGATGACCATGACTGATAATAATCTCTTCCCATTGATTTAGGGACCTATAGGTCATCCTGGGAGTCCTGGGTTGAAGGTAAGTTCTGCATAGAACACATCCTCAGAGTCAGCCCTCGGTGAGATAAGTGGCCATTGACACTCATCTCTATTACCTCTTTCTTTTCATCAGACTTGTCATTTCAATAAACCTTAATGAGTCGCGCAGCTAGACGTCTTAATCGCTTTTAATTGCCTTCTTAAAATTAAAAAGCAATTAGATTTATTTTCTTTTCCTTTCAGGGAAATCCTGCTGCGGGGATAAAAGGGCAAAGGGGAGAGGCGGTAAGGATCCCTTGTGCTAAAGAGCAGACTTGAAGATGTGTGCCCTCTCTAGTAATAGAGGCTGTTGTGAGCTTTTGTGTTCACTGAGTAGTCAGTGTCCAACTTTGTAGCTCATAACTTCTCTTCACTAACTTAGTTTACCCTCAGCTCTAAAATGACAGCTCTGACAAAGCATGATATTGGGGCTAGGAGGTAGCTTCGTGGATAGGGTACTATAGGAAACTGACTTAAGGTGGTGGCTTCTCTGTATGTAACCTGAATGTCCAACAGGGTAGGTTGTACTTTCACCACACGGGAAAAATAGCCCTTGAGCATCTACTCCACAGCAGGGTAGGGTTAATATCGAGAGACCAGCCTGTTCCCTGCTCACATGGAGTTCCAGGGTTAAGTTACAGTATGATTGGTTAACAAGAATTAAATAGGAAGACTTCATGATGATTGAAATGCCCATGATATACTGTTGAACATAAAGATCAGGTCACAGAACTAGGACATGTTTGTAAAATAACGAGCACACCACCGTTGTGTATGGTAATGCATGCCTGCAATCCCAGCCCTCAGGAGAGTGAAACCACACACACACACACACACACACACACACACACACACACACACACCCCTCTGGGAAGAGTTCCTCAAGGTGGTAAGGTGGTACATATCCTAGCACTGGGGAGGTGGAGATAGGAGGAGCATTAGTTTAGAACCTTTTTTTTTTTTTTTTTTTTGCTGCATGACAAGTTTGAGGCCAGTTGGGCTACATGAGACATTATCTAAAATAAATAAATAAAAAAGTAATCAAAATGAGAACACCACCCTCCATGTTTGCTACTAAGTGTTGCTGGGTCATGTCATGTGGTTGTGGATCTTTTGTGTTTTATTCTTCAGGCTTTTCTTTCTTTTTTGGTTTGGTTTGGTTTGGTTTTGGTTGTGTATAGGTCTGGTCTTGTTTATTGATCTAATTGGCTATCTTTGGACTATGAGAAGAAGAGTGATCACCATTATCTGTACACATTGCTTACTGCTGTGCTGTTTGGGTATTTGCAGTCCTCTACTTACAAATGTATGCAGCAGTCAACACATGAACACTGTTAGCTAATAGGATATAAGAAAAAAAAACTTGCAATATTCCTAACTTCTGGGGTCTTTGGTGCCTCCCTGGTCTGGGCACAGACTGGATCCTTAGTTACACTATTTTCAGTAAACTTGGAATGATATCTTTCATGAAGAAATACCACCCATCAGAAACACACATACTATGTACCATGCTAGCCCCGAATTTGTGATTCTCCTGACTCATCTCTTATTTGCTGAGAGCAAAGATATATAATATTTAGCTTGATTGTAGTTTTAAAGTTGCATTTAACAAGACATTATTCACTTGCATGTGTGCAGATATGTATGTATGCTTGTATATGCATACATTGTGTGCATGTCATAAATAAACACTACAAAACACTACACCAAATGTCTTCAATAGACTGTCTCCAGGTAGTGACATTATAGAATTTCTTTTTTATTTCATTTTGGATTTTGTTTTGTTTTGTTTGAGACAGGGTTTCTCTGTTGCTTTGGAGGTTGTTCTGGGACTCACTCTGTAAACGAGGCTGGCCTCGAACTCACAGAGATCTGCCTGCCTCTGCCTCCCAAGTGCTGGGATGAAAGGTATGAGCCACCAACACCCAGATAGAACATCTTTATTTTTATTCTTAAAATTAGCTTCAAGCCATATTTTCACAAGAAACAATAAATACAATTTTACATCACACAATACATTTTCCATGATTTTTATTTTAAGTCTAGAGTTTACAAGATTAGAAACATTATATGGTTCCTGGGTGAAAGTTTTCCTTGCTTCAAAACATAAGATAAAATGAAATACCTATTTCCTTGATGTTAAAGGGTGAAGTTGGCCAGCACGGTCCTCCTGGGCCCACCCTGTTTGTACAACCACCTGATCTGAATCTCTACAAAGGAGAAAAGGTAAGTCCCACTTACTGCCTAGGTCACCTAGTGAAGCAGGAATTGGAAACCTTTCACAATACAGAGCTGTGTGCACTGCCACAGACATCTCAAAGCTGCTTCAGTTGGCTGGAGTTCTTCTTAGTCCAGTTATACAGGCGTAAGGGCTGAGGCTCAGAGCCTTAAAGGCTCTCCAGTTCACACAGATGTTCTGATTGCCAGCAGCAGAGATCATAGGGAGTCCAGTTGTCCTTTCAAGGTTAGAGAAGAGTTTCATGTTTTGACAGCTGAAAAACTAACAAATGCATAGAGCTGGATACATGATAGACTCTGGGAAAACAAGAATTCATCTGTCCGTGGATAATTCATCTGTACAGCACAGATATTCCCAACGACAGATGCATAGTCTCTAGTTCTTTTCTTTAATTATGCGCAAAATTCTCCTACCTTACCACAAGCAGCCAGTACTTCCAATACCTATGTTCCTAACCTCACATCTGCAGAGTGGTTTCATAGCTCTCTTCCATGCCCCATGTACTTTTCATACTCATCCAAATAATACCCGGGATGTAAATGTACTTAGGTCTAGTTGCTAATTTGATTCCTTACCTAAAACAAACAAAACAAAACAATAAAAAACTAATGAGAAACAGGTTGTCGAAAGAAATGATTTATGAAGTATATGGTATTTGGTGACTATGTAATCATATTATATCAATCATATTTTTTAGGGTATAAAAGGAATTCCCGGAATGATTGGACCTCCAGGACCTCCAGGACGCAAGGTAATTTAAATTCCTTTCATTTATTTATGTGAGATGATGTTTTCATCTAATTTTTATGTGGATTTCTCATTACATTAACTGCCAGCATTTACTACCAGAAATTTTCATTATCTTACTACAATCTTAGAAACCTCCATTGTAAAGGAGTTGCTGTCATTGAGCTGTTGCCATTGTTTTTGTTTTTCATTTTGCTGTTGCTTTCCAAATTAAGGAAGTGTTGATGATTAAAGCCTTCTAATGTTGTCATCTTTTAAGGGAGAGCCTGGTATCGGGACAAAAGGAGAGAAAGGTATTCCTGGGTTCCCAGGACCCCGGGTAAGGATCATTAGTCCTAAGACTCTGTGAGCTTGGAAGCATTATTTTCATGCATTTGTGAGACTATCCCTGAATTCCCATAAGCTAAAGCATAGAAACTATCTCACACACAGTAATGTGTTTTTGCACAAGAGCTGGGTTATTCCCTTCCTTTTATGTCATTTTCATACAAGAGACATGCACAAAACTGGAAAGCTGTGGGTGTAGGGGCCAGGATGGTGGCTGTTCCTGTTGGCTCAATGTTAGGGTGATAGATACATGTGCTGGTTAGTTAAATGCATTTCATGAATTAAGGTGTCTATGTAAGGGTGCCTTGAAGGAAAATACTGTGTCAGCTCCTAGACGTCACCTCACGTGTCAGGAATGGTATGCCCCATGGAATCTCTATGGAGGCCAGGTTCCAGTAGGCTTAGATCACTGTACTGTTGGTATTGAATGGCCCATTATTAACTTTTGTGTCATTTTTATTGCTGAAGCTGCACAGAGTGACTATTCATTTCCATGCAAATGAATGTACTGTAGATTGTTATGCTAAATAATTTAAATTGGAACAATAGAAACAGCAAAAGCACACATACTCTTAATTAAACACGGGCAACGATGTGAATTTCTGAACAAGACTAGCATAAATACATAGAATCCATTTTATACTATTTCACTTTATTTTGTGCATATCAATGCATATCAAGACTACACAGCAATGCAACAAGGTTAACAAAAATAAAGGCTATGCCTTATGTTTGAATTCTGCTTGTTGATTTTCTTTAATTATTAGGGTGAGCCTGGTTCCCATGGATCTCCAGGTTTTCCAGGATTCAAGGCAAGTGTACATCCCAGCAGAGCTGATGAATTAAGTTGTACTGTTGTTTGTGAACAATGACAGGAATTGGAAAGGCAGATGGATTTTTGTTCTTTAGGTTTAAAGTTTATTTTACATTTGTGTGTGTATGTGTTTGTGTGTGTGTGTGTGTGTGTGTGTGTGTGTGTGTGTGTGTGTGTGTGTGTACCTGTGAATGTACATATGTGTGTCTCTGCATGTGCATAGAATTCAGAGGACAATTTAAGGGTGCCTATTCTTTTCTTCTGCTCTATGGATTCCAGAGATTGAACCTCAGGCTTCATGGAAAAACAACCTTAACTAACAGAGTCATTTTGCCCCCAACCACGTATTTTGGTTTAAGCTATATTTTTAAGGTTTATTTTATTTTAGTTATATATTTAAATTATTTATATCTTATAGAATATATTATATTTTACATTATATTTATATAATTTATCTAAACATATTTATATAATTTAAAATTGCATCATATATCTAAATATGTATTCATATGCTTTTAAGCTTTTAAAGCATGTGCAGTTACATGTACACGTGATTACAGGTGCCTACAGAGTCCAGAGGACATCAGTAGTTTTGAGCCATTGAACAAGGGTGCTAGGAAGCCAACTCCAGCCCTCTGCAGAGTGGTACATGCCCCACACCACTGTAACATCTCTCCAGTCCCCTTTTTTTTTTTGGTTTTCTGAGATAGGGTTTTACATAGTCCAAGTTGGCCTTGAACTTACTACCTAGCCATGTAAAAGAGGCTGGCTTTGAACCCCTGATCCACTTATCCTCCCCATATTAAGTGCTAGGATTACAAGTGTATGCTACACACCTGGCTCAGATACCTGCATTTTATGAATTACACAGTGGGTTCTCTCCTGGGGTTGTGACCCCTTTGGCAAACTTCTATCTCCAAAAATATTTATATCAGTATTCATATACTATTCATAGCAGTAGCAAAGTTATAGTTAAGGAGTAACAACAAAAATAATTTTATGGTTGGTAGGAGGCGTCACCACAACAGGAGGAACTGTATTAAAATGTCACAGCGTTAGGAAAGTTTAGAACCTTTGAATTACAGGATTGTGCTGTTGGTTTTAAAAACTGAGTTATAAAACTGATACAGTATGATAGTGGCTAAGGATTCCCTGACTTTCTGTGAGTATGAACTGTCCACTTTAGGTTAGAGTGAGGTGATGTCAGCTCGACACAGTCAGCTGCTTGAAGTGTGTCTGTGGTTGTTTATAGGGGGAACAGGGAGTGCCTGGAGACCCTGGGATGTTCGGATTTCTTGGTCCAAAGGTAAGAACATGAGCCCATGTTAGAAAAAGTTTTAGATCATTCTGATATCAACTTAAGGTTTTAGAATATTTTGAATACTCAAACAATATAACTCTTGAAAGAGACAGGTATGATCATATAAGGATCATTTTAATGCAGGCTGTTTATTATGTATAAGTAGTACATTTCATAACACTCTTGGATTAATACACGTAGTACAGTTACACTTATATTTGAGAAAGCAATTCTTTCAAAAGTGAAGAATAATGAGAGTTTCAAAACTCTCCTGAGATCACATGCATAGGGGTCATCTGCTTTTGCAGCTTTGTATGTAGTGCTGTTTCTTTTGTTTTGTAACTTCTTTTGTAAAAATATCCAGTGCTCATTCAGGACAAGTCTAGCCACTCTCAGGGGACACAATTAAGGGAGAGACAGTATTTTGCTGCTATAATGAAATGGGATTCAGGTCTTGCTAAGTGACCGAAATGGTTTACCCTGGAATGCTCCATTAGATACTAATGTTCAAAGTCTACCTAAAAAACTAGATGACTTACATGGTGTTTAATTTATGGGCACACAGTGGAAATGTTACTACAGTTAATCTTTTTGCTTTTGTTGTAGCTTTGTCCATTCATTGCTTTCTCCTGAGTGTAGGTGAGAGGCCAGATGCCTGTTAGTTCTTCCTGAACTACTTCTCTAGCCAGTCAATTGTCTTTACTTCCCTGGTGGATGCACCCATGGCCTTCTAACCTTTGCTTAATGCTAGGAAGAATTGTTATTTCTAAGAAAAGTAAATGAATGGATGATTTCAGGGGGATCCTGGAGATCGAGGGTACCCAGGACCACCGGGCATTTTGGTAACTCCCTTTCCTCTACTCAAAGGTTTGTGTTCAATTTAATTCTTCCATAATTTATGCAGAAATGGACTAGATGGGCCCAGTATTTTTGTAGCAAGCACCGCAGGGAGGATTAAAGCATGAATATTCATATTTAGTTACTTTTCTCATTGCTGTGATAAAACACCCTAGAGAATCTGAGAGAGGAGGGGTTTATTTGGGGTCAGGGTTTCAGGATGCTAGGGAAGGTGTGGTTCATAAACTCTGTGGTGGGGCAAATTTGGACAGAGGTTTGCATGGGACAGCCATACTGGGAAGCTAGCATATACTAACTAGAACCAGGCACAGGCTGTGTACAACTTTCAAAATTCCTTCCCATTGTAATTTTAAAAAGTGGTTTGAAGGAGAAAGACACCATGCATCAGAGTTCAAGCAGAGGGTTACTTTTAGTAAAGGAAAAAGATCATAAAAAGGGAAAAAAAAAAACTGGGGGAGACTGTCCTCTGGGGACAGCAGCAATGGAAGAGATGAAAGACAGGTGGGAGAGATAGAAAAAGATGGAGAGAGAAAGGGACAGACAGACAGAGAGAAGGAAAGAAAGAGAGGCCTGCCGGGCCCTTTAAAAGGGAGCATAGTGAATAGGCACAAATGATGCTCTGAGTGGCAGCAGCTGAGGGTGAATCCTGTCAGAACCCCAAGCGCAGGCCAGTACAGCTTCCCTATTGTCTTACTTCTTGGTCTCACCTCTTCAAGACTATACAACTTCCAAAACCAGTGACACCAACTGGCACTGGAGTGTTCAAAGTCATGAAGGACATTCCAGTTTCAAGACATAGCAGTTACTGTGATGATTTGACATTCAATGCGCAGGGAAAACTTTTAATCCTGGTTCATGTCCCATTGGCTCAAGGCATCAAATTTTATTTCAGAATGTAAATATGTAGTGGGGCTTTTTATATTGTTGTTTAAACTTTCAGAAAATAGCTTTACTTCAACTGTTGAAAAAAATCTGTGAGGTCATTTGACTAGCATTTACCAAGATGCCTGTGAAAGGAGAAGCCTAAATCAATGTAAGAGAACTCTGTTCAAGTCTTATGTGTCTGCAGAGGAGAGACAGCCAGAGGGGACTCAACTTGATGAATCCCATTTAAAATGTGTCAAGAAACTGCAAAGTGTCCTACTTGGAAGTTACCAAGCCCCAGAGAGTTAAGACATGTGTGGGCATTTGTCTCATTACATCTGTTGTTGTCTTTGTCAGGTCCCCCAGGGGACCCAGGACCCCCTGGCCGCTATGGAGAAACTGGAGATGTTGGACCACCAGGTCCTCCTGGGCCTCCAGGCAGACCAGGGGATACCTGTCCAGGTATTAGTCAACCCTATGTACAGTGGATTTCCTACATCTTATCCGTCCCAGCTGTAATCCTTAATTCTGGCTGATGTGGAGGTTGCCTTAAGAGTATTTATGAAAGACAGTTGCCTGTGTGCACTCCAGGCCCAGAATGCTAAGCGCTGTGTTACAGGAATGGTCCTGGATTTCTAATGTCCCCAAATTCAAGCCAATCAAGGGAAGTGATATAGGTTCCTACACACACACACACACACACACACACACACACACTTATTTATGTAATGTTATTATATCATAGATATTATATGTATTGTATTCTATAAGATATATATTATATATTTTTTATCAGTCAACAAGAGCTGTTGGAGGCAAGTATTGTGTGACACACCTTCCATCAGATTCCCACTTGCAGAGAGGATTTGACTTTTCTGCTGGAGCTAAAGTATTTATGGAGTTGTACTACCATTCTGGTAGGTCCTCCCAGCTCTCATGTACTCATAAAACTCCATGCATCTACCCAGGTCCCAATAGTCTATGTGAGATGTACAAATAAACATAATGTTTTTTAAAACCTTTTATTTAAATTGAAGGGCTCTTCCTCCCCAACTCCAAAGAAAAAGAGAATCGAGGAAATCATAGGCCACATGGCCTTTGACAAAAGTCTAGGACCAAGAGCTCCTCTGGTAGCTGTGCTGGTCAATATTCCAGTAAGATCAGGACTAGGGCTTTGAAGCCTATTTGCATTCTGTGAACCCAGGAGAACAGATGAAACCTGGCAGGAGAAAAAAAACTTGAGTAAATATTTTGCCCAGCCTATGTCTGAGGAACTTTAAGGAGTTTGTTGAGCTACTCAACAACTAGCTATCATGTCCTTCTTCACTTATCCCCAAGTCTAGCGTCTTTCTCCCGACAGCAGCAATGTCAACAAGCTTTGTGTGGTGCAGTCAGTCTTTGGAGGCTTCAGTATGGGTTTAATTGACCCAGAATTATACAAATCAGAAAGAATACTCTCTTGGGCAGAAACCACTGGACTCTGGCTTTAGCTTTCTCCTTTGGGGTTTGTGTATAATAAAATCGTACCTCCGCTGGATTGAAATAAAAACCCAGTGGGAGCAACATATTCAAATATAGAGGAAAGTTCTAAATTCCTTTTCAAAAATAGTTAATCCTGTGCTGGGAAGATGGCTCAGTCAGTACTTGCTCCCCACACAAGCATGGAGGCCTGAGTTCAATCTGTGAGCTCTTATAACTATTGCTATCGAATTCTATCTGTGCTTGCTATGACAGAGATTTACACAATGAAGCAATCCCTGCCATCCAGCAGACAGACACAGTCCTCATTTGTGCACGTGGTGCCAAGAAGAAACATTTAAAGATCTCTCTCCTACATACGTGATTGAGAGCACATGTTTTATCCACTAGCTGTGCCAATACATTTGTTTGGATTAATTTTGTGAGTTAATGGGATGGGAAGATTGAAGAATACAATACTTTCAAATAAGTGAACTACATCTGTGCCAGTAAACTTAGAGAATGGGGAGAATAAGAGAGAATGCACCATCCCCCAGATCTGTGTGTCTCTGCTTTTACCTCTTCCTTTTAATGACAGTGATGCATTTTGGCCTATGGGATAGTCAAGTTTTACATGGTTTTTATTTAATTATTTTCATGGGAATGTGTGTATGCGTACGCTTGATGTTCTCAGAGGCTGGAAGAGGATGTTGGATCCCCTGGATTTGGAGTTACAGGTGTTTGTGAGTCACCCGATATGGGTGCTGGGAACTGAACTGTGGCCCTTCCAGAAGAGCAGCAAGTGCTCTCAACCACTGAGCCATCCTCCCGCCTCACGTCTGATATTTTTCACTGCATTCTGCTCGCTCTTCTTTTTCTTCAATAGAGTTTATTCAGATGACTGTGGTATGGCTTCTGCTTTCTATACAGAAATCAGCCTTGTGAAACAACAACAACAAAACAAACAGAAAATTTTTTTTTTTTTTTTAATGTAGTGGTATACCTTTCTGTGTAGCCCCAGCTAGCCTCAATCTTGTGGGGTTTTTTGTTTGTTTGTTTTGTTTTGTTGTTTTGTTTTTTGAGACAGGGTTTCTCTGTGGCTTTGGAAGCTGTCCTGGAACTAACTCTTCTAGACCAGGCTGTTCGCAAACTCACAGAGATCTGCCTACCTCTACCTCCCGAGTGCTGGGGTTAAAGGCATGCGCCACCATCGCCCAACTAGCCTCAATCTTGTGGTCTTTCTGTCTCCATTTCCCAAGCAGATGTGCATGCCATCTAGACTAGTTCTCTCCCTCCCTCCTCCCCCGCCCCTCTTTGTTGACTTTCCATTGACCTAAACTGTTCCTATGTGACATATACTACTTGATATTCTACACACAGCAAGGTACTCACCACTGTCTAGTGGAATAAGACAATAGCCATGCCTGTATCATCAGAATTGGTTTGTGTGCATGTGTGCCTGGATACGTATGGAAAGAGGATTTTTCTTATGGGAGGGAGGGAAGGGGAACTGGGATCAACATATAAAATAAAAAATGAATAAATTAAAAAAAATATTTCCTCTTAGCAGCTACAAGGATACAGTGTGTTTTGTCACCTGCCCTCTGCATGCTGTATTGGATCTCCAGAATTTATTCAGCCCCCTTGAAACTCTGTCCCCTCAATCAATCTCTCCATACTCCCCACTTCCTTCTTCAGCAGCAATGGGCACTCTACTCTTCCTACTATGACTTGGACTGTTACAGCCCACTTATGAGTGAAGTCACAGGGTGTTTCTCTTTCTGTGTCTGGCTTGTTTCACTATGTATGATGTCTAGCTCCAGCCACTTCCCTTTAAATGTGCCGATCTGTGGTTTCTGTAGAAGCATTACTCTTGAGAACATGCATATTTTCCATTCTTAATATTTCTTGCAGGCGTGGTGGGACCTCCTGGGCCACCAGGGATTCCTGGTCCCCCAGGATTTCCAGGGGAAGCTGGCATTCCTGGAGGACTCAACTGTGCCCCAGGAAAACCAGGGAAGCCAGGACTACCTGGCCTGCCTGGAGCACCAGGACCACAGGGCCCCCCTGGATCAGATGGTAAAATATTCCTCATCTATCTTTATTAGCTCTTATGCAGAAATTCATATTTACAGGTTCATTCAGAAAGTACAGTTGTCTAAATACTTAAAAACGGATTATAGTTCATAAGTTAAGTTTAAAATATTAAAGCTATTTTTATAAATATGAAAAGTGACATTGAGCTATCAATTAAAATATGTGCAATTTATTAGTTGTGAGTTTAAGAATGAAGGATAGAATTTCATAAATTGATAGGTATTTGTTTTGTCAACAGAGTTTTTATTTTTGTTGGACTTATGTGAGCTTGGTTTAAAAGTAGAGCTGTTCTACAGAGCCTGCTAGGCAGAAAAGCAATGCAATGCTTTGTCTTTTTCTGTTCTCTCCTCCTCCTGAGAGACAGCTGTTTCCATGCACACAGATGGATCTTTTGGTATTCATCTCTATACTGTCATCCAGCATACTTCTATTGCTAAAGTTTTCACTGTGTTCATTGGCTTGTGACTCCTTACAGAATTAACTATGGTTCACCACACCCCATTCTATATGTACACATTTTACATTCCCACTGCCTACTGGGAGTGATATTGTCATAAGTGGGTTTATGGAAATATTCTGTGTTTCCATGGAATGGTTTCTAAGTGCTATACACCAGCTTAGCCTGTAATGATACATTTACTATTTACAGAAACAGTTGGTAAATTGTCTTTTGGGCATGTGTGTGTGTCCATGTATGATTGACTTTCAATTTAGCTATTTGAAATTAACCTCAAACATCACTGCATTTTGTATCAGTCATTATGACACTGTTAATTCATTAAATAGCCTTACAGATTTACAGACAAATGTTTCCTGGAGCTTTTTTTATTTTTTTCAAGGCTGCACTTTTGATTTATTGCTGAGATACTTCAAGATTTTCTTTCACAGTTATTTTTTAAAAAAAAAATTTAGTATCTAATACCATTTAAACACACTATTGTAGAAATATTGATTGGGCTGGAGAGATTACACATTGGTTAAGAGCACTGACTGCTCTTCCAGAGGACCCAGACTCCATCCCTAGAAATAATGATAAGAAAAATCTACATGTTCAGATGTGCCTGATCTCTTTGATATCCCTTTCCCCTTCCTCTTTCTCTGCTCAGCCCTTCCTCCTGCAAGGATTCCCCCTTCCACTTCCACATCTCATAAGCTCCATTGCCCTCCCCATGCCTTCCGTTTAGGCCTCTTTCCTCCTCTTTCTAGTCTGTTGGTTTCTCTCCTCACTTACTCCCATTTAACTACACATATTTAACCTTTGAAAGCTAGGATCTACATGTGTCTTTCTTAGTCTGGATTACCTCAGTATTATATTTTTCTGGTTCTACCCACTTTACTGCCAATTTAATAATTCCATTGGTCTTAAACACAGAATAAAATTCCATTGTACATATAAACAACATGTCCATAATCTTATGTGTTGATGGGCACCTAGGCTGATTCTGTTTTGTTGCAACTGTGAAAAGAGTTGTGATGTGAATGATCATTCAGTGTTATTCCCTCTGCATCACTCTTGCTCTTTACTTTCCACTAGTTAGAGTTCTTTTCATTGTGTACTCCCACACTAGGCTTCCAGAGAAAGATTAGTGATAACAGTGTAAAGGTGAGGATCACACTTTTCTGAAATATCTTTCCTCAACTGGGTTGTCTGTTGGATAGTTTAGCTGAGTATAAAAAACTGAGCTGGAAATCTTTCTTCTCAGGATCATTTCCTAGCCTCCAGTGAGACCACTGAAAACTTCTACACTGTGTCACTCTCTGGTCATATGTTTGAAATAGATTTCTGTTTTTGGAAGCTTTTTTGAAATTTTCTTCAACCCCCATCTTCCAACTCTTACTGAATTTATAGATTTTTTTGGATGCCATAATTAGTGTGTGTATTTTTATTTATGAGAGTTTAGTTGATGCTGTTGTTCTCTTTCAGTGTTTCCTTTTGCAGCAGGCTGTTCATTTATCCAGTGTAAAATGGTACCCCTCTCTGCTACCTTAATTGTGCCTTTTTTTTTTTACATTGTTTTTCTTGTTTCCTCCATTTCTGAAGAGGTGTTTTATCTTCTGAAAAATATTTTTGAGAGGGGTCTTCCCACCTAAATATTTCACTACCAAATCATTGTTTTGAGCCTCGCTGCCATTCTACTTCTTAAACTCCAGGAAAGATTCTGGTGTGAAATCTGCATTTTAATTTGTTTCATGTCTTGTTCTCCTTGTCATTTTTCCATTGGTGCTTGGATCTCAGTATCTTCAAGGTCTACTCATTTTTTTTTAACTTTCTATTGCTGTTGTTTTACTGTCTCTTATCCTACTGGAATGTTGGCAAAATGTAGAGTGTATCATTTGCAGCTTATCTGTCAACTTTAACCAGATGTGTCATTTTTTTTTTTTTTTTTTTTTTTTTTTTTTTTTTTGCTTTTGCAAGTCATGCTTTATGTTTTCTTCATTATCTGGTAATTGGTAAAGAAGGAGAAAAGATAATAATTGCCATATTCTGAGTCTAGATTTTGTTGTTCATGATTTATTTTGCTTTGGTATTTGCTGTTGTCATCTATTATCTTATTCTGCAGCCCACTAACCTAGGACTAGCATTAAGGATAACTTTGCCAATGTTTATGGTAGAAAAAACATGTTATGAAAATTGCATGGTCTATATGTGTAGAGAGAAAAGGAGGGAGAGAGAGGGAGGGAGGGGAAAGGGAGAGGAAGAGAGGAGGATGGGAAATCATGAAATAAAACAAGGGGTAGAGACAACAGAGGGTAGGGAGTGAGTGCATCACAATGGTTCCCTCCATCAGACTTTAACTAAAATCATGTGATTTTTTTCTACCAATCTCTTGCCTCCAAACAGTTATCTATTGTAGCCCTGGGTGCCCTGGACCAATGGGAGAAAAGGGAAAAATAGGTCCCCCAGGAAGAAGCGGAGCCAAAGGAGAAAAAGGCAAGTATGCACCTAAGAAGGAATTTGTGTACTATAGCCACAGATGGAGAACTAGGGTGAGGATGTCTATGGGAGGGACAGCCTGGCAAAGCATTCAAGACTATTACTCATCTACCCCCCTCTATGAGGACTGCATGCCAGTGGGTGTTCTGGTGTGAATAAGTCACCACAATTCAAGTTCTTCTGTCAGACAAGAGCTTCTCACACTTTGTTACTCATGATCCATCTTCCCCTGAGAAGTTTTTGTGCAGCTTCGGGTGTATGGGTATATATAATCGGTATACAAATCAATCTTTAACACATATAAGTACTATTTATCAAATATGAAAGCAAGTTTGCAAACTCACAAGACAAATATGTTTATTTTTATGGAAAGAAGTAAACCTTGGTTGAATGTATAGTGCTGCAGGATGCAGATCATCTTCAGTGTTTTTGAGGTCAAGCTGATGTCTTGATTTTATAATCAATGCTGAGGATATTGCTTTGCCTTAATACAAAGCCTAAAACAACAGAAGTGCATACAGGTTTATTTTAGGAAATTCTATCCTAATCTCAAGCCAAAATTTATTAACAACTATTTCTAAGTCAAGTCAGCAACTCCAAAGAAACTTTAAAAATTAAACATTTTAACACAATCCAATCCAAAGATGAATCAATTAAATATTTAGATGCTGCAGAATGATGATAGAGACAATATTGAAAGGTTTTCTCCATAACTAAACCATTGTGTTTGTATGAGAGGAGAAAGCCTTGTGTGAACAATAACTACACTGCAATTCCTAGCACAAAGCAAAGTTGGGTCTGCGATGAGGGATTTCAGACAGCATAGATGGATGTTGTGTCATGGCATGCACAATGCAGAGTGCACACGTGCTCAGGAAAAAAAAAATACTGCAGTGGAGTCATGAGATACAACATGGGTGAGCCCTGGCTGAAACACACTGGATCATTATTCATTCACTCTGAATTGTTTTGGTCCCATATTTGGTCATGCAGCTTCATATAGGGTTGCTGCCCACAGACAAAAGAGCAGGCCTTTAGAATATAAAGGCCACACATTTTTGCCTTCTGGGGGCAACTGTGCTCACAAGGCCCTCTTGTGCAGATTAGGCATTATTTATGTTTTAATGCAGTTTCTGTATGTGGATCTTCTGTTTTCTGGACCCACTAAAGCCCATGGCTCTGTCCCCCTCCCTGACTAACTTGTCAGGGCCTTTTAAACAACTGAGCCAGATAGGTAAGAGTATAAATGCAAATCAATTTGACTTCCCCAAACTTTGTTTTTCATACTGAAAGTCCTGATCACTAGGAAGTGTTTTGTAGTGAATTAGCAATTATAATGTGCCACTCAATCAGCAATCCCTTCAGCATTGCATTTCCTTGGTTATTCAGGGTCATGCCATAATTAATTGATCTATATATTTATTATAACTTATTTTTTGTTTCCTCAGTAGCAGATTTTTTAAAACAGAGTTTCAATTATTCACCAGAATTTTAGGTTAGGTGTGGGTGAGTAGTTTTAGGCACAAAATGATGTGATCCCATTTATTTAGAAATTGTGTCCCCATTCCCAATAGACCATGCCGCAGATGCATCCACCCCATGCCCAATGCTTCACTTCAGCCCTCATGTATCATGTTGTCACCCCACATAAACTATGATATCTACCTTCTACCGCGCTCCGTGCTTCACTCTAGCCCGGCCATGTTGTCTCATCCTACAAAGGCCATGCCACAGACCCCATCCTGCCACATGCTCTGCTCCAATCACATGTCACACAGACTCAGTTTTCTGTGACAAGAATTGTGCAATGCAGACCTTCTCCTTTTCACACTATCTTTTGTAGTAAAAAGTTTACTGGGGATTTTGTCAGTAGCTATGTCAAAGTTGACTTTCTACCTCTGCCTAGGAAATGAGGGACTCTGTGCCTGTCCACCTGGTCCCATGGGACCCCCTGGCCCTCCAGGAGTTCCTGGAAGACAAGGAAGTAAAGGAGATTCAGGGCTTCCTGGCTGGCCTGGAGAGAAGGGTGATCCAGGCCAGCCTGGTGAGGAAGGACCTCCGGGGCCACCAGTAAGTAACACCTACTGATCATAATCTCTTCAGTTAAACAAGACAGATGCAGAAAGAATTTAGTGTGTCCTTTTCTAAATTAATGTGTGATATACATTTTATGTATTAAACCTATAACAATCTTAAGGACTAAACACTTTGTGTCCATTCATCAATCATTCATTTACTTAACTAATTACTATTTATTAAGTGTCCACTATATCCCAGGCATGATTCTATTTTTCTAGGGTCTTAAGAGCCACTATGTGGGTGCTACTAGCCAAATGTGTGTCCCCTACAAAAGCAGCAAGTGCTCTTGAGCACTGAGCTATCTCTCCAGCCCTCACTCCATGATGTCTTAATTGTGGTGAACTCCTAAAAGAGGCATTGATGCATTTCTGCTAACTAAGTCACAGACTTTACAAAGACTTTTAGCACCAAGAACTTAGGGTTTTATACAATAGAACTATTCTGAAAGGTGAGAAGGGGTAAAATGAAGAGTTCTAAGTCAGGACCTTTAAACAAGAGCTTTAGAGGAGAGGAGAAGGCATAAGACAGACAAGAATATCAATGACCTATCAGAATTAGCCTAATGCACTGCTCTGAATTTTTTCTTCACCAAGGGAAAACCTGGTGCCTTGGGGCCACCTGGCCACAAAGGGGCAAAGGGTGACATGGTCACATCAAGAGTGAAAGGTGAGCATGACTGATCAACTTAGCCCTGTGTCACTTTATGAATGATCTATGGGCATCCACTTGCATTGATTTCCCCAGTGACTGCTGATCAATTTTATATAATTTAGGATTGTTGAAACTGCCTGAAGAGCATCTCCTGCCCTTCATGGAAGGTGTGGCTATTGAGCACTGAATTTCCTGCCTCTTATTTGAGAACATAAATGTCCCTTTAGTGGCATACAACAAACTTCATTGTGATGAACTTGAGTTTGGAGCAAAAATCTCTTTTGACTTGCCTTCTGCTTGCTCACTGCACTGTAGTGCCTCTATTAGTCAATGGCATTCAGATGACAAGTAACATGTGTTTATCTTGAAGTTGTGTGCGGGAAATTACATAATTTATTGACCTACTAGACAGAATATGAAAATCTAGGTGTAGGGTTCTCATTGGAACAACAGATCTACAGCCTTGAATGGCATCATGAAGCTCTCTCAGTATCCTTCATGTCTCATTGGTTCATGTCTATTTGCTCCCACAAGCCTGTCTTTGTATGGGCTGTGTGCCCCAGGAATGCTGTGCATAAGGCAGCTCTAAGCCCTTGAAATCAGAGATGTTCTGTCAGCTCTAGGCAGAGGAATAACTTCCAAAAGGACTGTGAAGTCAGGGCAATATTCTTACTGTCAACTTTCCCAAACCTCTATGGCCAGGAATAGAAAATTACATGCATTGTCACTGAGGCAGAAAGTTCCCATGACATCCTCCCCAGACCACCTCTTTGCTAAAATAAGAAAAGGAGAATTTCCCAAATAAAGGGAGCCAGTAGTTTTATAACTGCCACTCTTCCCTTTGTGTTATAATGGTTTGGGTGACTTTGGGCAACTGAGTCATTCAGGGAATTTGACCAGTTCTCCCTGAGTGAAACTCTATTACACTAAATCTGAGTTCTTTCCTCTTCTATTTCACTCCCTATGTATGAGAGCTTACAGGTCTTTTGCCTCCTTTTTTCCCAGGACAAAAAGGAGAAAAAGGACATGATGGGCCACCAGGATTTCCAGGGCCACATGGACAAGATGGTCAGGATGGACGAGCTGGAGAAAGAGGGGATCCTGGGCCCCGAGTATGTATGGTTCTATTTCATTTTCTGATATGTTCATACAAGCAAGGCAGGCAACTATAGGTCAGACTCACATGCACTAGTAATAAAGATTTGTTGTATTTTTACCCAAAGACATGAGGGATGATGAAGCCTATCTGGGTACCTTCTCATAAGGATGTAAAAAGTCAATTTCATATAAAAAAAATCTCACTTGATTTTTCTTTTGTGTGTGGACCTACCACATCACTTGCTTATATGTTATATCTGCTGTTAATGGTTCTACATACATCTAAGGTAAAACACAATTCACTTGTAAGTATGAAAAGTATGAATATAAAATATTAAGAAGACTCTAAATTGATTCTTCCAAGACACACTCACTTCAGAGCTACTGTCTTATGAAATCTGGACTTTTGAGTTCATAGGCTTTGGAAGATCAATAAGAGGTGTGTGACCTATCATTTCCAGGGTGAACACAAGGATGCAACCCTGGGTGAGAAAGGGCTTCCTGGACTGCCGGGTCCTCCAGGGAAACCAGGACCAATGGGGCCTCCAGGACTGGGATTTCCAGGCCCACCAGGAGACAGAGGTCAACCAGGAGAGCCAGGGCGTCCAGGCATGAGGGGATTTGATGGCATGAAAGGGCAGAAAGGTAATTTTGAGTATTGGTATGATAGGCTATTAATTGAAATCACGAAAACAAAAGGGAATTTTTGTCGAGTGAAGTCATCACCTCTCTGGCAGGCTGGCTAAATGGATTTCATCCAGGTGCTGTAGAAATCTTGCAGGTTGTATGTTAACTAAAAATATAGCATAACCAATATTTATAACGACTCTCCCAAATGCTACTCTACTTGCTGCTATATTTGTTGTGTTGTCACATCTAAACTGCTTTTTATTAATTTCTCCCTACCAATGGGTAGAGTCCCACTATATTTGTCACTCATATGTGTTCAAAGTATAAATTTTTAGACTCTTTTGAGATAACATGATATTTTTGAATAAAAGGCATACTAGTATTTCATTGAAAAAAGTTTTGTGCATGAAAACAAACTTGTAAGCATTTTAGGGAGAGGAAGAATTATGACATTTTAAGCATATTTGACAGCTATATGAACTTCAAAAAATTACTTTCAGGGTTATGGTTGACAGAAAGAGGTCTATTTAAGATGTTTTTTCTTCTTGCAAAGTGTATTACACCCTCCGTATAGTGTTAATTTTGAAGTTCGGGGATAAAAATACTGGTTTGGGCTGGTTTTGACAACACATTAAAAACAACTACCTTTGTATTTGATAAGAAACAAGTTTGTGGTATGAGACTCGGAAAAATGTATCATTTTTCTTTATGTCTCATATTTCAGTTTGAAGGCACATGAAGTGATAAACCCTGAGGTATTGTTATAAAAGTGAAACTTTAGATTTTAGTAGGACATGAGGACTCAGAGGCAAAAACTTTCAGTTACTTTGCCAATTATACTAGGGATGACAGCATCTGCATTGCCAAGTCACTGGAAAAATGAGACAATATATCTTAAGAACCTGCCTCATAGAGATCTCAAAAATGGTGGCTGTCTTTAACATCCTGTACAACCTCTTCATCCATGTCCAAAACCAAGAGCAAAATTAGCCAACTCCTGTGGCTTCTCCGTGGCCTGTCAACATTTTCTGTCCATTCCATTAGAATCTGTGAGCTTACAAACTATCATTGATATTAATAATTTCCCCGGTTATTAGGACAGATACTTCTTAGACTCAATGCTTCTCTCATTCTGCTTGTAACTGCTCTGACAGCTGAGATGTGGGTTTAAGGAGAGATCTGGATATCCGGTCCAACAATGCCTCGACAGTTCTCTTCCTCTGTAGGCCAATGCACCATAAGGGATATCTTGAAAGAGTTGTCACAGGGACTCACTGTGTATTCAGTGGTACTCGGTTATCTGAATGTCACTCTTCTTTTTCTCTCCAGGTGACACTGTTTCTTCTAACGTAACCTACCCAGGGAATCCAGGCCCTCCAGGTTTTGATGGACCTCCAGGTATTACCAGTGCAACTTTCTTTCTCATTTATTTATTTTTCTTATCTTACATATCGATCCCAGTTCCCTCTCCCTCCCTCTCTCCCTCCCTTCCATGCCCCCCGACCACCCTCCCATCCCATTCCCCCCCATACTCCACAGGGAGGGTGGTGCCTTCCAGGAAGGGTCAAGAAAATCTGTCAAGGCATTTGGTGTAGGGACTAGGCCCTCCCTCCTGCCTCTAGGTTAAGGGAGTATCCCTCCATGGGGAATGTGCTCCCAAAGTCCTTTTGTGCACCAGGTTTTGTGTATCCTGGTTCCACCACCAGTGCAACTTTCTTATACTCCATACTTTCCAGAGTAAAAGAACAAAGATGATAGATAAACTCGCATCAAGCCCTCCCAGCCAGAGTACTTCTGAAATTAGGGTAAGGTCTTGAGGGATGGAACACTGGGAGAAACATTAAAGTAATATACCTTCTGTGCTTCCCTCTGCTCCTGGTTTTGAGTCCCTTGCATGGGCTTTTCCAGACTCTGCAACAAGATTTACTGTGGCTTGATCACTTGTCAGTTAACATGTCTGCTCTTGAGAATTGTAAAGCTATATTTTCTATCTCTTCTTATGTCCCAAATGTTGGAAATGCCACCTGCCTGTAGATTATACCTTCCAATAGGGATAAGTTTTGACTAGGCAGAGCCTGAAAAGGCTTCTGTAGCAATAACCCTGAATACAGGTCCATGCATCTATCCCATTTGAGTCAATCCCTTGTATTTAGCCGAATCAAACCACAAATCCATGTTTATGTCTTTGAAGTTTATTTAAACTAACTCTGTTAGGTACCAAGATTGTTAGTAAACATGGCCTTTCTTGTGCTACACAAGGATAGAAGAGGACTGGGCAGACTGTTCAGTCAGTAAAATTCTTGCTATGCAAGAAGGAGAACCTGATCTCCAGCACCTATGCAGCAAGTCGAGTGTTCAGTGTGTACATGTAATTCCAGCGCTGGGGAGGTGGATACAAACAGGGTCTTGGGAACTCTAGCAAACCAGTCTAGCTGAAGCTGTAAGTTCAAGATTCAGCAAGAAAACCTGAGGGGAGAAAAGGGAGGGGAGTCGGGTGGGTGGTGAGCTGGGAAGGATCTGGGAGGAGTTGGAGGAGGCACAACCATGATCAGAATATATTGAATGAAATTTTTTTCAATTAAAAAATAAAAAGAATAAACAAATAGATAAATAACTGATAAGAATAAGATAGAAGAACAGTACCTGTTATTGATCTCTGGCCTTTGTATTCATGAGTACAAACACAAGACACACAAAACCAACTGCATCTACAGGTTGAGTTGTACCTGACTTGCTGCTGTCTTCTGGAACCATTTGTTTCCATCAGAGTAATTGTCAATAGTTTCAGACCTTCAGTGAGCTGCAAACACACACACACACACACACACACACACACACACACACACACACTTGTTTTGTCTCTTGTAAATCTGAAGAACAATGGGGACTCAGCCAATCTAGGACACTGTGTATTGGTGTCACCCTGGTCCTAGGTTAAGTCCTTGTTCTATTTCAAACGTGAGTGAGTGCTCTTTTCATGGGGTTGCAGGGACATAAGAGAGCAGGTCAAGTCCCCCAGGATCACCTCACACCCTAGATTGTACCATGAAGTTCATATCTCACTGGACCAAGTAGTTTCAATCTCTTATATAACTATGTGTGTATGTGTGTGTGTGTGTGTGTGTGAGATATGTCATAGTAAAAATAAAATCCTATTGGCTAAAGTCAGTCATGTGGCCAAGATCCAGCTCAAAGGACAGGTAGTATATTCTCCTCATTACAATGTAGCTATGAGAGGATGGAGGGAGACTCAACTCTATATCTGTAGAGCGATGAACTACTATTGGTTCAGTAAATATCCATGTCATTTTACTGTTACCTTATGGGGGACCAATGAAAAACTTTGATTACTTGCCAGAGTTTTCCTGTAAACTAACAGAAGTGCTGGCTTACAGGAAATAAATTCCCATGCAGTTGTACCTCCTCCAAACTTCACAATTCAGGTTATGTTAGCTGAGCTAACTTAGGAAGAAGTCAGAGACTTAAGGCAAAATCTTGATTATTTTAGTAAGCACTCTACCTATGCTCTGTATAATGTAGGCTCCTTTTGTACTTTCTCAGCAGAGAAGACTCTGGCCACCACCTTGTTGTCCTAAAGAACAGGCTAGGTCTGTGGATTTGTGTTCCAGACCTGCCATGGAAGGCACTAAAATTTTTGTGAATGGTGGTGCACGTGTGGAAAACTCTAAGAAGTTCCTCATAGTACAGGTTCTGAGAAACACACACTGAAACACTTGCCTGGAACAGTGGCTACAGCATGTTTGTGAAAATCACAATGGAAAACAGTTTTATGCCCATAAATTGACATACTCCAGAAGACAACTAATGCAGCCATTCCAAAATCCCTTTTTTGTTGTTCATATCTTGTTTGTTTCTGTGCAATTGAATCTTCGTTTTATTTGTTCTTGTTTAGGTCTGAAGGGGTTTCCAGGTCCCCCTGGTCCTGCAGGTATGAGATGTCCAGATGGGCAGAAAGGCCAGCAGGGCAAACCAGGAAGGTCTGGAATTCCAGGTCCACCTGGTGAGTGAAGGCTTCCTCTGCTTCGGGAGCATTTGCATCAGGATTTTTTAATAAATAAATATATATATATATATATATATATATATATTTAACATATATATTCCTAAAGATGAGCACCCACAAGGGAATGTCAGGGGATCTGGACATAATGGAAGAATGGTTCTTGGGAGGGTGACAAAGACCTCAGCCGTATTGTGACATCTTGCAGATGAACAGAATCCTGTGCTGCTGAGACTCCTTGCACAGGGAATTCTTACCTACTGGCAGTCACATGTTCACTGAGTGGATGAATCCAGTCAGTCCAGAGCAGTGGCTGCCAGAGGAGGAAAGTGGCTAGGAAGGTAGGCATAGTGGCACCCTCCTGTAATTCCAGCTCTCCAGATGTGGAGGCAGGAGAATCACCTTTAGTTTTAGGCTATCCTGAGATATGTACAATGGTCCAGGGCAGCTTAGGCTACAGATTGAGACCCTGTCTCAAAAATACAAACAAATGTTAAAAACAATTTTTAAGGGGCATGGCAGGATGCTTCAGTCAGTAAAATTTGCTTGCCATCAAGTCTGATGACTAGAGATCCAGCCCTGGAACTCTCGAAAGTTGTTCTCTGACCTGCATGTGTGCACCTGCCTCCACAGACAAATAAATAAATTTAATTTTTTAAATTCATTTTATATACCAACCACAGTTTTCCCTTCCCCTGTCCTACCCACATCCACTCCTCAGAAAAGGTAAGGCCTCCCATGAGGAGTCAACAAAGTCTGGAACATTCAGTTTAGGCAGGACCAACCCCTCCCCTACATCAAGGCTGAGCAAGACATCTAAGCATATGGAATGGGCTTCCAAAAGTCAGCTCATGCACTGAGGATAGATCCTGGTCCCACTGCCAGGGGTCCTACAAATAGGCCAGGCTGCAAAACTGTCACCCACATGCAGAGGGCCTGGTGTGGTCCCATGCAGCCTCCCCAGCTGTCGGTCTACAGTCCATGAGCTCCCACAAGTTCAGGTCAACTGTCTCTGTGGATTTCCCCATCATGCTTGATCCCCTCTCCCCCTGGATTATGTAATCCCTCCTCCTTCTCTTCGATTAGACTCCTATAGCTCGGGCTGGTGCTTGGATATGGCTCTCTTCATTCTACTTCCATCAGTTACTGGATGAAGGTTTTCTTTTAAAAGACAAAACAGCAACAATAAATAGCAATTGGTGTCGCTTATGGAATGACAAAAGAATATCACCTATCGATTCTCTAAAGTCATAGAAATGTTACCTCTGAATAGAAATGTTAAGTACCTCTGAAGCACGCCTATGGTTTTCAACCAAGGTATTGTCCTTATAATGTTGGTCCTATACTCATACATGTAACAGTTTTGTTACTGTTGTTAAATAGGTTTTCGTGGTAACATGGGAGATCCAGGAATCGGAGGTGAAAAGGGGAGCTCCCCTATTGGACCTCCAGGTCCACCTGGGTTTCCAGGAATGGACGGCCAGAAAGGAATCCCAGGAGACCCTGCATTCGGTGACCCTGGACCCCCTGGAGAAAGGGGTCTTCCTGGAGTGCCAGGCATGAAAGGACACAAAGGTTACCCAGGATGCCCAGGGGCTGAAGGTATGAAGTCTTTGCTCTCTCTTTTTTAAGGATGTCTGCTCAGCTTCGGCCTGGTCCAGAAAGAATGTTTATACCGTAGTACTTGAGACAGTGAGTGCACGTGCATTTCATGATTACAAACAGGCACTGGTTACATCAGGTAAACCTGCACCCACTGTGTTTCCTGTGCCCTTTACTGCTTGCTCACAGATGCAGGGCTACAATTGTTTAGTTCACTCAGCTTTATCCAGGCTATGTGTTTGCTCCAAAAGCCACCCTGAGCAAGGGTTGGGTAACCTGTCACTGCTAGTGCCAGACTGAGGCAGTAAGTCCAGACTGTATGAGGTCTAGCCACTCAGGGGCTTGGCAATGAGGCTTGGGGTTTAGCAGGCTCCAAGGAAGTCCAATAGAGATTTGATACTCTAACTGATAAGACCTCCCACCAAATGTAAATTAATTCATGCAGTGCACATTGAGTACACACACACACACACACACACACACACACACAGTGTAAATCTGCTGCAGAAATGGAGAGTGATAGAATGAGGAAAGCCTACAGTCTCTTGTTTGCCTACATAAACCTCTCTGTCATCTGTAAGCTTATCAAGTAGCTCCCTTAGCAAGGCATGGTTTACACACTCACTTGGGGCTGTATCTATGATATGAAAATCGAAAATCCATGTCCAATTCTGAGGGTCAGAATCAAGTTGTTAATTTCTAGAATTGACATGCCATGCATGAGTGTGGTCATAGGACATCTATACAATGTTAACTCATGAATTTCCCTAATGCATCATCATTTCAGGGCCACCTGGCATCCCTGGATCTCCAGGTCTCAAAGGTCCCAAAGGCAGAGAAGGAAGCCCTGGGTTTCCAGGGATACCAGGCCCCCCTGGCCACTCCTGTGAAAAAGGTGTTCCAGGGATCCCAGGACAACCAGGACTTCCTGGATCTCCCGGTGATCCAGGTAAGTACCAGCAGGGTGTCAAACCATGAAGTGTCTGGGCATTCCCTACTTATGGTCAGAAAGCTCGCCTCTTACTTATGTATGAATGTCTGCAGAAGCATGAGTACTAAGTCAGAGACAAAGAACCTTTTATTCATGAGTTTCATATTGGCCTGTGTCATTTCCCCCAAATTCTAGACAGGCACCATGTATGGAGCTAGCTGGAGGTTGCACATGGGGTGGGTTCCATTATATGTGAGTTTAGGAACCACTGCTTCTTAGCAGCCTTCAAGCAGGCCTGACTCACTTCCCCAGGAAGGTGCCGCATCATCTGTCAAAGTTATTCCTACAAATAAGGCCTTGGGAGATGCCTCAAGGTCGGGACCTTGAATTCTTGTCAGAAGAATGAGTGTGCATCTTCTCACATGGGTACCCTGAGGTCCCTCCAGTCCACTGGGCTGACTGTGACAAAATGCCTTTGAGTAATTTATAAGCAATAGATATTGATTAGTAAGAGGCTAGAAAGTCCAAGACCAAGTTTTAAGTTTTCCAGCCTCATGGTTGTGGTGCTTTATCTCAGGTTCCCCAGGTTGGAAAGGCCAACCAGGAGACATGGGGCCTTCTGGACCAGCTGGGATGAAGGGCCTCCCTGGCCTTCAAGGAATCCCAGGAGCAGATGGTCTCTCAGGGCTCCCTGGGATTCCAGGCCCCACTGGGGAAGATGGCCCACCTGGCCTTCCAGGCCCAAAGGGTGAGTAGTGATCTCCCAATAATTCTCCTGGTTTTATAAACTCAAAATCAGCTGTGAAACAGAACTGGTTAGACAAGGCTTACACTAATAGAACGTATTAATTAGCTTAATTTTGCTTTCCCCTTTCAGATGTAGTCTTTCCTCTCTATGTTATACTTTTTGGTGTCAGAATGTGCTGGTGTCAGTAAATTGGCAAAAGGCCTTGGGATGTCCGGTTCACAGGACAAGGACACCACAGCTCACAGGTCCAGGCTGCACCCATGGTATCATTATTAGGTCAGGGCTGACACCTTTCACTTTGGATGGGCCCTCTGCCCTTATCTTTTCTCTTAGTGCTCTCAAAACATGATGGGGTCAGGACCCCCAAAACATCAGTGCATAAATGTTAGGTCGGGAAGTTGGGAGTGGGTGGAAAGGTACAGATGTTTAAACCACAGTAGCTCTCATGGGTGTCTCAGCACTGGTGTGGCTTCACACAGGCCTGTGGAAAGAATTTAGCCATTGTGGCTGCCGGGAACCTCAGCTTCAAGGAACTGAAGCACGAAGGGAATTTTGAATTTCCTCTATATTTACACTTTAACCAGTTGATTACCATATTTTAGAACGACTTGAATGAGGCTTCCAAAAAGACAATGCCGTGCCCGGAAAAACAGGTGACACTGTTTTCTGGGTTTCCTGGACCAAGTTTTGCATAGGTCATTGTCTTCTTGGGAAATTCCCAAACAAAGTTCACAGAGAGCGACAAAAGGTATCAAGGTATCTGGCCCATCAAAGAATGGGTGCTAGCTCTTCCGAGCTTGGTTAGGCATGTGGTTAGGGCTAGCTGCTATCACTGAGGTGCCAGGCCGGCAGGATGCCACTACAGCTAGCCTTAAAGTGCTTCCCTTCCTAATACTCCATGTTCTCATTTTATCAGGGCACCCAGGGCTGCCTGGCTACCCTGGTTTTCCAGGAGAGAGAGGAAGGTCAGGCCCAGATGGACAACCTGGAAGAAAGGGAGAAATGGGAGAGAAGGGCTGGCCTGGCTTACTGGGGGACCTGGGAGAGAGAGGCGCCAAAGGCAAGTGGGTTTTACCACATGGGGGTGGGGGTGGGGTGCTGCAGCAGCTTGTTCTCAGTGTCTGGTCAAATGCTATCAATATGTTTCTGGGTTTCTTTGGTTCTCTGATATTGCCTTTCACTAATATTACATGTAATTAAGGCAAATGAATCCACTCTAGTGTCGGAGATGCTAACAAGAGGTCCTTAGTGCATTGATTTGTAGATGCAGGGCTTCAGAGACCTTGCTCACGGGTGGTACACATCTGTAAAGAACGTTTCAGGCTTTGGAGGCTAAATGGCCTCCGTGGCAATAGTACACCTTGGCCTTGACACATGGAAACCACCAGAGACAACACACAAGCAAGATAAAATTAAAAGTTGGAACAAAATTTTAGTTGTAGATAATGGAATTTGATTTGCATATAATTTTCACAAGTGTTTAATTTCCATAAAATATTGTTTGGGATTTTATATTTTAAATCCTGCCTTCCCCCTTCAAAACCATTTACAGTATAGATGTTTTCTTTGGATTCATTCTCAGCTGGTGCTGCAGGAGAGAAAGTAGCATTTCTAGCCATAAAATCAATACCTGGCATCTTTAGAAGGGTTGTTTTTAAATCTTAAAGCTCTCTGGGAAAATGGCTTCCAATTTTATTCAAATGACCTTTTCTTCTCAGTTCTTCGATTCTATAGTTATTTTTTGTTTGCTTGTTTTTATTAGCTTATAAACTACGCGCAGTTAAGAAATTTTAAATGATAAGGATCAAAAATCTCTTTGCTACATAGGACAATTGCTTGCAGATAATTCATCTTGAACTACCAAACAGTCATTCCACTGAGAGTTAGTAATTGGATCAACGCTAACATTGCAGTTGTCAACTCTCCCAAAATGCTCCCTGAGGAAAATCCCAACACTGACAGAGTTTGCCAATGACAACTGTGTAAATATGCCCCCAGCACCATAAATGCTCTCACTACTGCTGACGTCAAACTACTAATGCTATAACCACTGGTTCACCGATTCTCTTTTAACAAGCAGCTCTTATCATGTTGGTCTGCTAAGCCTATCTCAGTGCTCAGCTAGGGCAATGTTTCCAAATAAGCTGAGATATGTGACACATTTCCTACAGTTTGGAAGTCCATATGTGGAGAACCAGATTGAAATATGTGTTTGTTCTTTCAATATAAGGAGCAGAAAGAAAAAAAAGGGGGTGGTGAGGGGAAAAGGTATTGGGACACTGGATGTGTGCAATGGCAGACTCAGATTCTACAGGATAAGCAAACAATCTTGTGGGTGATGTCAGCATTATAGAAGTCTTTAACTCACAGAGGATCCTGCGACATTTGGGTTGAAAATAGCAAATTTACTCT
Source organism: Phodopus roborovskii (assembly GCF_943737965.1). Classification (NCBI taxonomy): domain Eukaryota; kingdom Metazoa; phylum Chordata; class Mammalia; order Rodentia; family Cricetidae; genus Phodopus; species Phodopus roborovskii. The sequence goes on along the minus strand of NW_026126460.1, from coordinate 27,111,150 downwards.
GTGCACCAACTGCATCCCTGTCCCGGGGGTGGACAAGTGGTGACAAGAAGGGAATTTTCAGTCTCTGGGATACATTAATATAGCTTAGTGGGGGTAGATGGGATTTATACAGGAGGTGTAATCTGAGAGAAGATGAGTTACATACATAGCATGTAGGTGTCTGTGTTTGTTTCATATAAGTAACATTTACAGGAGACAGAGGACCTCCCGGCGATACAGGAGAAATACCCATCATTTTGAAACTGGGAGATCATGGGGAAGCTGGGCCTCCAGGAGAGGATGGGTTTCCGGGACCTAGAGGTAAATGCTTGAGGTTTTTCAAATTTATCACCTAAGTTGGCATTTTATACATCATTCAGGCAAGCACAGGTATTAGGGGATTTTCCACCCAACAGAGACATAGGAAAGGTCATTCTTAACTGTAATTATACTCTGCTAGGTTTTCCAGCAACATTTTGGCTTTTCCAGGCTAAAAATAGTAGGAGTTCACATGCATTTATAGATTTGGATATTCCAAACTAGGACCAAGGTAAGGTATACATAAATGACTATCTCCAAGCTTAACGCCACTCTGTTTGGGAAGCTATTGTGAGTATCTGGGGCTGCTTGTGTCATTTTGACCAGTCCCTCTTTAACAAGTGTGTGTAAATAAATTGTGTTTAATTACACACCCGGAATCTGCAGACCTGGGGTATCAGGAACCCTATTTTTCTGGAAAGCACCCCAATGACATGCTGCTAGTCTTCTGAAACATGGCAGGGCAAGGATTTTGACAACTTAATTTGTTCCAATCTCAACAGGTGATAAAGGAAGCCCAGGAATGCACGGGGGAAGAGGAGATCCCGGAAGAGATGGACCACCTGGACTGCACAGAGGGCAGCCTGGGATTAATGGGCATCCTGGGCCTCCTGGCCCCCCTGGCCCTCCAGGCATCCCTGGACCAAGGGGAGTCATTGGTTTTCCCGGATTTCCAGGTGATCAGGTGAGGAGTTGCTCCTATAAGAGGGAAAAATAAATTCTTCTGCTCTGGGGATCCTACAAAAATTCAGAATTCACCAGTATGTGCCTTGTCATTTACTGGTTCTTTGAGAATAAGAGGTAGCATGGAGAAAAAAAAAAAAGCCTTCTGGAAGGTGATGACATGGCTGACATTTCCAACTAATACTCAGAACTGGCTGTCCTGTCTCAATGAGCAAGTCATGTGATTCCCACATTTCAGCCCAGGGCTAAATAACTTGAGATAGTAGAGACTTGTCTCTTGACTGGTGCAAAAGAAAAAAAAAATCCTTAACACTACCCAGATTCTGGTTTCCAAGCCTTCCCATCTATTTGAAGATTTCATATATTTTACTTTAAATGCACTTGGCCCTCATAATCCTAACATTCCCCCTGAGAAACCAGAAAATATAATGTAGTAACTTGTAGCATACTTCTGGGAAATGTATAAAGTGGTTGGCTTTCCATCTTTTGGAATAAAATGGTTCTTTAAATTTTATGCTGCAACACAACTTTCAGTATTTTATTTTATGTCAACTGGTTTGATCAAACTGTAAATTCAAATTGTGTGACACGGGTTACTATTTAGTAATCATGTATAGAGAATTCTGCTCTTCCTGCTGAGATTGATAGCTCTAATTCTGTAGGAGTTTTACAAGCTTGTAAATCACAGCCACAGTTAGTGCTATTCTTAAAGGACATTAACAATTGCCAACACCAAGTTGGCTGCAGAAAACTGTAGTATGTTTGTGCCATTGTGGGGAAAGCCCAACTAGGGTCTCATTTTTGTTCCATTAATTGCCAGGGTGATGCAGGTTCTCCAGGTCCCCCTGGATTCCCAGGAGATAATGGAGCAAGAGGACCTAAAGGTATGGGCTTGAAAATGTCCCTGGCTGTCAAGCTCAGAGTTCTGGAAGAACATCTTTTTAGTGATAAAACACGTCACACAAGTTAGAACTCAGCAGTGACTCTTCTCAGCAGTGGAACACTGAAGTCTCAAAGGGTTCTCACTTTTCACCCAAGGCCAAAGGTACCTACAAGGAATGCTGCATGCCTTCAGGTTCATTATGATTTCCTTCCCCACGAAAGTCTCAGAAGCTACCCATGTAGTGACCACAGCTTCTCAAATTGGTATCACTGGCCATATCTGTATCTCTAGAGTGTCCACTTTGACTCAGAAACCCCGTGTTCTATAGGAACCAGTGACTCAGTTAAGGATTCCCTCTGCTCAGGTATTGGGATTCTACTTCTAAGAATTGCAGAACATAAATCCCCACCAGATGTTAATTGTTTACTTCAGAATTCTCAAGCCAGATGTAGCTTATAATCAAATTAGTTTTATCCTTAATTAAAGATAAGAAGTTGTTTTTTCTTTTCTTTTGTTTTCTTTTCTAATGGGTCAAAGTGCCACATATCATGTTTGCTTTGTGAGGCAAACTACTCAGCAACATCCTAATTAAACTTAATTTGTAAAGTAGCTATAGACTGGTTCAATAGGCCTGAGCCTATCTTGTGTTCATAATAATATTGCCTTATAAACACAACTGAAATTATTTCCTTAACAAGTCAATATCTTTTTTTTAAAAGCTAAATTGTACTTACCTTTTGGACAGACAAACAAGTAAATAAACTGAAGTCATAGTATCTTCAGTGTTTGCATACAATGTTCAAAAGTTTGTCTGTCTTGGTAACCTCCACAGGCACTAGGCATTCACATGGCATACATGTACACATGCATACCAAACACACATACACGTGGAATAAATCTTTTAAAAATCATAAATCATATCCCCTATCTATATTTTTATTGTTCTTCTTTAGGAACAAAAATAATGTTGTAAAAAATCTGGAAAACCCAAAGCTAGATTATGAAGACAAATACCATGAAAGTAACATCTATAAGCCCAAACAATATTTTCCTAACTAATTCTCTTGTATTGCATCACACACAGGAAACAAAGGTGACCCTGCCAGTCAGCGTGGTCCACCTGGTCTGAAGGGTGAGCCTGGCAGCCCTGGATACCAAGGTATAGATCCACATTTTTCCTATTATAAGAAATACTTAGTCTGAAACACAATGTAATTACTCTTACAGTTATCACTGGAAGTAATCCTATCAATATTTTCTTTACCATTTGCTCATTAATGTGTGTATCAAAATTATTCTGTGTGGCATTGTTGTAGCATCCTTCACCCAAAAGTATATCAGGACCAGGTAAAATAGGGACTCAATATATTACCACAATGGCCCTTGTGACCAATAGCATTGGTACAGCAATATACTCCCTTCTGCATACTCATATTGACTATTCAAATATTCAAAGAGTCAAAGTGAATATTCAAGCAATTAAAATTGCCATCGTGGTGACTTAAGATGGCTAAAGCTATACTGGAAGCCACCTTTCTCCCACTGATACCAAGGAACTTACACGTAAACAAGGTAAGTTCAAATTTGCACGTTGGTTTGGGTCCTGGAGAAAAATGCACTAATATTTAAAATATGCTTGCTCCTTCACACAGGAATTCTTCTGCTAGGAACATATCTACCCATAGATGGCTAGTTATGTCACACCCACATGAAATCAGTTAGTAATGGTTGGACTTAAATCTAGGCTTGGAATGACACAGTTTTCTTGTAAAGACTCTGTATTTAGAATGCCATTGTCATATTTTGTTTTCTATTGCTGTTACAAACACCATGATCAAAAGCAACTTGAGGGGGAAAGGGTTTATTTCATCATATAGCTTTTAGAGTACACCCAAGAAGAAGTCAGGGTAGGAACTCAAGGCAGGAACCCGGAGGCAGGAATCGAAGCATAGGTCACAGAGGAACATTGCCTACTGGTTTTCTTCCCATCATGTGCTTAGCCTGATTTCTTATAGAACCCAGGACCACCAGCCCAGGGATGACACCGCCTACAGTGGTTTGGGTTCTACCATATCAATCCATCAAGAAAATGTCCCCACAGACTTGCCTGTAGGCCAATCTTGTGAAGACTCAATTGAACTTCCCTCTTCCCAGAGGACAAAAAAACAAGACAAGACAAAACAAAACAAAACAAACAAACAAACAACAACAACAACAACAAAACCCTAACCAGGACATCCGTGCATCACCTTGAAGTTTCATTTTCCAGGAGCCATGCTTTGTTTCCCAAATCAGAATGACTAATCCGAACACCCAATGGAAGTCATTCAAACACTGAAAACCTCATAAGTCAGCCAAACAGTAGGAAATGTTCTTATGGGTATTTTTTTGTCATAAACCCTGATGATACAAAATTTTCCATTGTCAAAGTAGCACAAACTGGGGGCATTTTACTATATCTAGTATTTTAAGTCGAAAGCTATAAATCTGAGGTTAATTTATGCTGAGTCAGGCTTTTGCAGTGAATCTGCCTTGCCCTGCTTCATCCGGGCCATCAGTGTTTAAATTGCACTGGTCTCTTGTTTGCTGTGGCTTCAGCTTAGGGTTTTAAAACGTTTGTTCTGTTATTCATCAGCGCAGAGTTTCTATACTCTGATTTCCTTGGCTAGAACTCCCTGCACTGCACTAGAGTGAACTCAGTGAGGATGTAAAGAGCATAGCTTGCTCCAGGATTATGTAAGATTGTACTGGGTCAACCCTAACCCCATCCATCCACTTCAACTCTGAGGGAAATATAGTGCAAATTATTCCTGAAATGCTGCTCTCAACACAGCCATGCCTTAGGGATGCAGTTTTGAATGCCTGCTTTGGCAACTGGAGGGGACAATCATGATTCTGTGTGTTTGGGATCAATCAGATGACACAGAGCAGGGCTAGAAGATAGTAAATTCCATTGGGTAACTGGCACAGGAATCAATTAATTTAGAGTTATAATGAATACTAACTATCCATCTATGTATTTGGAAATGCAAAGGTTTGTATTTTACTTGAAGATTCAGCCATTGATTTTCCAGCATAGACTATTGGTTTACTATAAACTTCAATTAAAGTTACACATGTAAATAAGCATATGGGAAAAATAACCATCTTTTCAGTAGTAAAATAAATACAATTTAAAGTGCAATCAGGGTTCTCTAGGGGAACAGAATCAAAAGATTACATATTATATATGTATAATACAATACATATGTGTTATATACATAATATAGTGATATATTACAAAAGGATTTATTTGATTGGTTTACAGAAGAATGGGTAGGTAGTCTAGCTATCTGGTCATTGGACAGTCTGAGGATTCAGTAGCTGCTCAGTCCATGAAGCTAGATGCCTCAGCAGTCTCAGTGTGATTCTGAGTGCCTAGTGGATGCTTGGAGGACCCGGGTGCATCTGCTCTGCCACTCAATTAAAGAGGAAAAGCCTTCCTGATAGAGGGAGACTACCAGAACCTCTTAGAATAGTTACAAATTACCCCCAAACAGAGCTACCAACCCGAAATCCTCAGTGAGAACATGGCTAGTCCTCAGGGCTGAGGGTAGGTGACACGTGAGGTAGTAGTTACAGGTACACTACTTCCTCCCACACACAGGCAACCTGTGCCAAGAACCAAATGCAGAAAGGCCTATTCTAGAAGGTCTAGAGGGCAGCGAACCTCTTCTCCTTAGGAAGTCACAGTCATGAGAAAGGGATTGTTAGAGAACTTAATTCTTTTATTTATTATTTTAATTTCGGAGGCATACCCACTGGGCACAATGCGAAGCTCTGACATAAAATTTAGTGGCAGTTGCTACAAGGACAGCAGGGTGGGGGTGGACTTGAGTCTGCAGTGAGCATTAGATGATCTTTGGGACTATTATTAATTTTCTTGGCTGCCACAGTGTTATGTCAGCAACATAGGAAGATTTAGTTTTCAGGCTTACCTCCTGAAGCATTTTGGGATAGAATTTCACAATGATTATGTTTTACTTTAAGATCCTTTACCACTTAAAAATGTATTTTAGGGTAAGCCAAATATCACACTATTTTCCAAGAAATCCTATTCCTGGGACTTTTTCCTAAGGAAATAGTTCAAAAGGAGAGAACATGGTTAAACATCTTGGAATGGGGAGTGGGTAAGTATGACCAATGCATACAAGTGTGAAATTGTCAAAGAATATATAAAAGATTACATATGCACATAAAGATTGTTATGCATAAAAGCAAAAGGAATTTGAAGTACTTGATTGGCCAGCAGTAGGAGAAATTAGATTGATTAGTTTAAATAAGATTGAATCAAGAAGCTATCATTTGAAAATGATAAACTATGACAAACTTAGAAAAGTGCTTCTGATACAGGAGTAGTTTTAAAAACAGAAAATAAAATCATGGGCATTGATTGTATGTATGCACACACATGGAAATCTGTGGTAAAGTGTGAGGAGGATTATGGGAATTTTGTCATCACATTTTCTTCAATCGTGTCTTCATTATCAATAGAAAAGGGTCTAAATACAACAACAACAACAACAAAAACAAGCAAACCCGCAATAGAGTAAGACTTGAAGCCAACTGTTAGAGAACCACCGTTTCTAAGAGCAATCTATCACTAACGGGATTTTGACCCTTCCTTCCTTAGGACATCCTGGAGCCCCTGGAGAGCCAGGCTTTCCTGGAGCAGAAGGATCTAGAGGACCACCAGGCAGACCTGGAGGGGTTGGCTCTTCTGGACCACCAGGGCGTCCAGGTAAGATAGCCTTGAAAATGCCTGAGCAGTCATGTGACCTGATGTACTAGAAGATCTGTTCTTCTCTTAGAGCCCATTTGCCTCCCAAACTGTGCCCCAGCTCAGGGCATGTGCACTTATTTACCTCTTGGTCACCGAAAGCCAGTCTGACTTTACAGGGTTGCCCTAATGACTTTACCTCGAGTTGCCAGGTCTGCACGGGGCACAGAAGCTGACAGCACAGGCCAGTCTGTCATTTTTCAGGCTGTCCTCCCTTCCCTAAAGCCGTATCACATACACAGCTCTGGGCTTTAATCATCCTTTTCCTTTCAAGTCAGGGAGAAAACAAACAAACAAACAAATACAGCTAAAATCATGACTGGCAACTTCAACTGTTTGAAAGTATATCTTTCGGAAATTAAGTATTTGTCTCCTCATGTAGGAAAAAATATGTAGAAAGAAAAAGTAATAAAACTGTGTCCCTGGTTACTTGTAGATGAAGAACATAGATGACCTTGCCAGGGAATGTTGCTTACATGTCACTGTCTGAACATCTTCTCTTCTGTCCCCAGGTGACCCAGGGATGCCTGGGCTGAAGGGCCACCCTGGAGAATTGGGAGATCCTGGGCCAAGGGGTTCCCCAGGAGATTTAGGGAGGCCTGGTCCTCCTGGAGTAAAAGGTAAGGAGGGAATGCCCAGCCCCCCGGAGAGCTCTGGCTCACTTTGGGCACCGTCATAGCTCCTATCCAGGGCTTGCCACTCTGCTTGATCAGCAATCTCTCAAGGGTTCCACCAACTCTGCCTCCCCACAGCAGTGTGTGAGACCACACCCATCTCCACTTGCCTTCCACTGAGGAAGATCCAGGATCTTGGGGTTTCCACCCTATTGTTTCTGATGGCACGTTGCTTGTGTCTGTGGTGATGTTCATGCCTGTCCATTTGCCTCCACTGATAATGGAGCTCCTTTTGTGCCCTAGATTCTGTGTTAGGTGTTGGTGTCATTTTAAAGAAAATATACATGATTCCAGACTATTTCATAAAAGGGACAGGTAGGGACCCTAACCTATAGCAGTTGGATTGAGCTTCTACTCTCTTAATGCCTAACACGTGAGTTAGAGTCTCACAAATGAACCCTTGGGAGACACAACCCATGTCCAAACCATAGCACCAGAGCTGGCAAGCATTTGAACCCTGCCAATTGGTAAGGAGGGCATTAGGTAGTGATCTCCTGCAATCCCCAAGACTGAAATTTCAGAATTAAAGGCATGCTTGTCTGTATTCAGTTATTATAAACATCTTCATAATAAATAAACATGAAAGCAACACATGTTTAAAATCAGCCTTGAACTCTGTGTGTAAATCACTTGTTGGACAGAGAAGAGCCACTGAGTAATGGAGAGATAGAAGGAGAATTTCCCAGAGGCCCTGGAATCACTCAACTAAACCCAACAAGGGCATGACGGTCACACAAGGGAAGGGGTGTAGCACTTGGATTCCCAGGAATACTTTAACTAGAAGAAACAGCTTGGTAGTCATTCAGTATTTTAGGTAGTCATTATAATTAGATACTTAGAATTGCAGAAATGCCCGTTTCTTGAGTTGTAGGATTTTATAAGCGCTCTCTGCCGGTTGTGTTTATAGAGCATATGGGGGCATGCTCTGTGTTTTGTAGATAAAATCAGAAGAATGGCTTTTAACCTGGCTAATCCATTAAATGAAATTAAAGCACAGTGAAAAGAATGAAAATGTTTTCAAAGTTGTGGGTATTGATTAACAAAACTTTCAGAAATAGGAGAGTGGCGGACACTAAAGAGGGTGGCAGACTTTAAGGTATTTATATGTGTCAGTACATGTGAACTGATTGTGGGAAGGGATGGGGAGACAGGAGGACTTTCCAGAGAACAAATGCCCACTGAATTATATTGGCTTCCTTGGCTAGATACAGGAATACTTGTCCTGGCTGTAGTTTTGGCTTTTAAAGGTAATAGTGGTCTGATTATCCTTCTGGATATAATACAACAAGCACAGCAAAGAATGCTTACTATTAACATATATCCATGTGCAGGCGGAGTTTTTCATAGGGACCAAATAACCGACACAGAGACTTAATATAAATTATAAATGCGTGACTGATAGCTCAGGCTTATTACTAACTAGCTCTTGGAACTTAAATTAACCTATTTCCATTAATCTATGTATTGCCACATGGCTCATGACTTTACCTGTCCTTCAGCATGTCTTGGTAACTCTGCCCTCTTCTTCCCAGCATTCTCTGTACTTCTAAAATCCTGCCTAGCTATCGGCCAATCAGGTTTTTATTAACAATGAGAGCGACATATTTTTATGATATGCAGAAGAATTATTCCACAGCATTCATGTCCTTGCATTCATCTGCCTCCCCACCTCATTGCTCCATTTCTCCTGTTCCAGACAAATACATTTTCTGTGTGCTCTGGGCATACTTCTAGCACAACATCTGCAGAGGACTTTCTTAGCAACAGAAGATGATTTTTTCAAAACCAAGACCTTTGGGAAAATGCCCTTGGTACCAGCTGATACACAACAAGTATTTTTGGCTGGTGAATTAGTAGTTATGAAGTCGGGGATCTATAGTTCAAACAGCAAGAAAAAGACAAGCTTTTGTAGTCATACCCTCTGCCTCCCCTTTCCTTCCTTTACCCCCAGCTGTCTTCAGGCCAGTGGCTTATACACATAAATGAAGTGCTAATAAAAAAAAAAATCAAAGGACTTCCTTTTAGAATAGTTAGAAACCACTTCTGAAGTGAATGCTTCCTTGTTTTGGAAATCCAAATTCTGTTTTTCCTCATCCCTTCTGCTCTTCACTCCTCAATTTTCCAAAATTCCCAGTGTTCCCACAAGCAGTAGTGTGTGTGTGTGTGGGGGGGGGTGTCTTGGTGCAATGCTGCAGACAGGGGATGTCCTCCTTTGGAAGTTTCCAGCACACTCAAGCATTTGCTGGCAAGCAAATAACATGACGGGAGAAGTTCTTGTTAGAGCATGTAGTCTCTCGATGTGGTCTCCATCTCCACTGACATTTGCAGTAATGTGAAAACCAGAGTTTTGGCAAGTTTAAAGTTTCACACAAAGCGATGCTGTCCTTGTTCTGAGCTTCTCCTCTGGTGCCTGTGAACATTTCCAGCCTCTGGCAACTCTTGCAGACCTCCTGGTCTCCTCTTTGACTTCAACATTCTTCCAGTCTGGAAGGACTTGGGAGGGATCCAAAAGAAAACATTTAACATTGTTAAGGCTCTCTCTCCGTAGCCTTCCAGTTCCACACCACAGGGAGAGTTTCTGAGTGCCTGCAGGTGGTTGTAATACGTTCTTCCGTCCTTTTTCAACATTTATCAAATACCTTCAGTATGACTTTGCTTTATTTTTAAAAAAAAGCAAAAAACAAAACAAAACAAAAACCCAAAACAACAACAACAATAAAACAACCTAGTAGACGTGAACTATAAAATTACTTTAAAAGTAATTGCTAATTGCCTCCAATGTTGTGCTAGCGGTGAGAGACATTGGAAGGAAATAGATCACAGGGCATTTTACTCCCAGTGCAGACCCATGCTGCAGTGCTCCTTTGCTACCACTCGGGGACGCTGTTTCACTGCACACGGCACAGCAAATGATCCAGCCAGAGGAAACAAAACAAAACAGTGGGATACATTGTTAAAACCCAAAACATCGCAGCAGAAATCCATTGTTGTAGTTCTTTATACCATTGTGTAAACGAAGCAGGATCCAGCAGAAACACCTGGAACTGAGAAACTAGATATTTGAAGTATGTTCTGAGTAAGGCAAGGGGACCAACTGTCCTGTGTGAACGAAGCGGCTGCTGAACTCTGATTTCTTTTCTCTGTTCACACACACTGTGTGGATCTCTGAGTCCTGCTTGAGTCCAGTCAGAATTAAACTTTAACTTAGACGTATGATACAAGTGGTTTGACCGCTCGCTTCACGTTTCTAAGTACATACACTCTCTAAAAGGAAGAGTTCTGCATCCACACAAGATGAGAATGACAGAAACCTACTGAGTGTTACCTGTTGTGTGACAATACTACATGTGGATTGGGTATCTGGGCTAGTGGCAAGTACAATAGTTCACTTTTGTGTTTGTAGATTGGGGTGTGCACACATGTCCATGTGCTTTTGTGTCTGTTTGGGGGGGTGGAGGTCAGAGGTCAATGTTGGGTGTCTTCCTTAATAGTTTTATGCTTTTTTTTTTTTTTTTTTTTTTTTTTTTTTTGAGACGTGGCTTTCACTCTCAGTTGAAGTTCTTCTTCCCAGGTTTTAAGGAGTAGGGATTTTCCTCCCGCCCGCCTGGTCTTGTCCCGCCGCCGCGCCAGCCCCAATTAACACACAGAGACTCTGTATTTGATATAATGCTGTTGGCCCATTACTAGGCTAGCTCTGTCTTAAGTATTAACTCCATTTCTATGTATTTCCATGTGGTCTTACCGAGAGCGGAGGAACGGCGGTTCTGATCTCTCCAGACTTTCCATCCTGACTCCTCCTTACTCCTTCCTCTTTCCTCATTCTCTCCTAGTCCCTCCTATTTTCTTTTCCTATTGGCCAACAGTGCTTTATTTATTAACCAATATGAGAAACAGGTACAGAATGACATCTCCCATCACCAGGTGATTCCAGCTTGTGTCAGGTTGACAAAACTGACTTGGACCTTCACGGAGCCAGGAGTTCAGTGAATGTTAGATGGGGCTAGAGTAGCTGGCCAATGAGCTATAAGGATCTGCCTGTCTCAGTTCCCCCAGTGCTGGGGTTACAGATATGCAGCAGAAGTATGTATGTATGTAAGTATGTAAGTATGTATATATACATATACATATACATATACATATACATATATATATAGAGAGAGAGCGCTTGGGATAAAATACAGGCCTCCATACTTACATGGCAAGCCTTCATTGACTGAGCCATCTTTCTAGCCCCAGGAGTTCATTTTTAGAAGGTGATTTCAAATGTCTTTTATGAGGAAGAAACTGCCTTCCATCAGAGAGCTATGACAATCAGAGCAACACTCTCCCCAGCTCATGTAAGTAAATTATCCTCCTGTCTCCCATGCCAGCATTTAGCTGACTGGATGTCATTGCTTTTTTGTCCTGTCAGGTCAGGGATCGTGTCTTTCTTGTGTCTCATTGTCTCTTCAGTACCTGTCATGAGATACACTCTTCGGGGATGGAGCTCTGTGCATTAGGAAGCCATGTTTATCCTTTCAGTAGGCACTCATGTATTTGCTAGGAAAAAAAATTAATTTAAATCTTAGTTTGGAATCTGCTCTTGATAAGGGTTCTCAACCTTTGCCTACAGTTGTGCAGGGTTCTCTTTCCTGTCAACTTTACAGTTAGTGTGGCCAGCTGCCTCGTTTTTCTTGCAACTGTTGTATTGGGAATTCCAATGCCAAAGGCCCTGGTCACCCCCATTGAAATATAAGCCCTTCCAGTGTCGTAGGAGGACCGTACCGGGTAGCATTTTTCTGGCTTTAGAACAAAAATCTAACCTGGGAGTGGGGACTCTGTCACCAAGAGTGGATTGTCTAACACAGAGGGAAAGCACAATGTGCTGGGGTGGAGGTTAGATTCACTGACTAGAGGAAGAGTGTACTGGCCCCTGAGTGCAGCCGGGTGCAGCCGTAAATGGTGGTTGTTAAACGGAAGGACTATCAGAGAGGTGAATAAAAATTCCTCATTACCCAGGAATGTGCTTTGTTAGCCTAATTGCCCTTCATCTGCACTGTATATATTTTATGCATGAACAACTTTCTGATTTAGAGATGGGATTGATAAAAGCTTTCAGTAAAAGGGGAAAATTATACTTAAAACCCTGCCCAGATGTAGCTGCATTCAATTTAGAAAGATAACATTGGGTCACACAAGGGTCGGCCAGTTCACAATGGCAAGGGGCTGGGCTGTGACAGCCCAGGATCTGGATGGGTTGCTGTGACAATGGAGAGTTGGCAGAGGCTAGGACAGCCCTCCTTTAGCCAAGTCCCCAAGCCATAAATCTTGGTGGCTAACACTGGAAATCAAAACACATAGAAAAAGCAAAGTGGTCTCGAAAAATTTATCATTTCAGATAGATTGCAATAAATATCCAGATTTGGCAGAAGAAGAAGGTCGTTGTGTTCTTTTGGTGCAAACTTGAAATACTGGCTCATAAAATAGGAAAGAGGATTGGAAAATAAACTAAGCCAGGACTGTGAAAAGCAGTTAGAAAATAAGAGATTTAGGGAAAATAAGGACACATTCCCCCCACCTTTTATTTTCGGTGCAAGAAAATGTGGTTCATTTGAATCAATCTAAATTTGGGATCTTAAAAGGAGACTCCTGTTGTCCTTTTGAAGTACTGATGTTAAATAGAATGGAGCCAATAACTACATCATTCTCCAATCATTATTCTCCATGAGAAGCTGCTTTACTAAAAGAAGTGTAACAAGCACTAGAATTATTTACCCATTGGTTGATACCTTTAACTTCTGGGAATTGTATTTGTTCCACAAATGTATTAGAAAAAAATTGTGGCATGCCAGCAGTAACTGTGTTCTACTCTTTAAATACAGTTTTCTCTCCATGTCTTCAACCCTGTATGCCTTCACTTTTATAATTCACTTGAGTCAACAAGCATCTGTTCAATACTTATGAGGTGCAGGAACTATGTTTAGTGTGGGGATAGAAAAACTAGTAGGGCCTGCTCGTGGTCTTTGATTTACTCTTGAGCCAGGGAGGCAGCTATCCAAAGGTGTGGTTGTTGTACAACCTGGTAGAAGCAATCCATCCAGGTAGACCTATGGGGGTACCATGGGCACTGCACTTCCTGTGCTTTTGATCACATGAGATGAGAGTGTTTTTGTCATAAACCAATCGAATGCTAATCTGGGTGAATGGGCTGTGTGGAGGACAGCTTACTTCTGGGTGGGAAAGGGCAGCTAGTGGATGGAAAGCCCAGCAATGAACAAGGAAGGTCATGGGGTTTGGCTAAAGACCGAGCAAAGCTTTCTTCCAGGAATCACACAGTGGCCCAAGGCATGTGGGAGTGTATTGGCTGGGCCCTTGGGGGGCTCTATGATATTTACTACCTGTCTGCTCCCCCACTCTGCTCCTGACGTCTTTTTATTGGCCTGTAAAAAAAAAAGAAAGAAAAAGAAAACTCATTTGAAAACATTAAACCCAATCCAACATCTACTGATGGAGAACCATATGGAAAATTTTCCACTAGATGTGTTTGATGGCAACTTACATAAAGCTAGGCTGGTAGCTGTCTCATTAGGCAACTCTAGAATGCCTTTTTGGTTAGTCTAATTCCACAAGTTCTGGCATGAGTGGGGGGGGGCATAAAGTCTATTTCAGAGCCTGTCATTTGAATTCAGAGATCCCACAGGGTCGGTTCATTTGCTGCAAGAAAGTATCAGGACAGTTCTGGAAGAAGTAGCTGTAGAGAAACAGCTACAGTTGAGCTTGACCCACAGGTTTTGTTTTCCAGTGCAGCTCAGTGCCTAACACAAAACCAAGAAGAACAAGCAGTCCCCTTACACCACAGCAGGGATCATCCTGTTGTTTTGCTTTGTTACCATGACTACATCTGGAAGGAGTTAGGACCAGCAAGCCCTTGTGGGAAGTGAAGACTCAAACTGAGAGGCAGCAAGCTAGGATTTACTGTCATCCAATTTCTATCCTTGCCTAAAGAGATTTTATCATCATCAAATCAAAGGTCACTTCCTGCATCCAAATGTAACAATTCTAGACTGTCTCTCATCATGAATTAATTACAAAACAAGCCTAAGAAATATATTTTTTAAGTCGTCTTGTTAGAAAATCTTCACCAAATGAATGTACTGGTAAACTCTCACACTGGATTCTGGCCCCTATGATGACCTCCAGACAGTGAGATCTATCCACCTTCCTCCCTTTGACTCACTCTCCCCTGGTGTAAGCAACATATTGCAGCCAGACTAGGAATCAATAACTTGTCTAACCTTTGAGACACAGAACCTGTGTTATGTTTCAGGGCTCCCCGGGTCTCCTGGTCTGAACGGCTTGCACGGTCTCAAGGGTGAGAAAGGAGCCAAAGGTACCTCAGGTAAGACAGGATCTACTGATGATCGATTTTTGATCCATGGACCTAGGGATGAAGTAGAATCTTTCTTTGGTATTTCCTCAAGTCATGAGAATTGGGGGTGAATCCAAAAGAATGGCATGGAGTAGAGACAGTATTGAAACCATTTCTCGATCTGTGGGTGGTTTACAGAAAAAAAAAAAAAGAAAAACATTTAAGAAAACTCGATGAAAAAGAGTGGCAGTTAATAGTACTTTTCTTTTTATCACATAAGTCTAACTACTTAGTATTCTGAATTCATGCTAAAATGGGACCAGATTTCAAGATGTTACAAAATATAAATAGCCTTATTTTCAAAATATATACTGCTTTTTTTAAAAATAGCCTTCTTAATTTTTTTTAAAGTATAGCAATGGCTGATACAATCACATTAATCTAATTAGTAGTGCTGGCATCCCTTTACTGTGACTGTCAAGACAAATTATTTGAATAATTTCCCATTAGTTTTCTTTAAGACCTGTTGTTACAATGTCCAATTATGTGCCTCTATGAGGGGGTTATATGCTTGTGCCGGAACAGCTAGAGGTGTTGGTTCTCTTTGGAGCTGGAGTTACAGGCTATTATTTGTGAGTGGTATAACATGGGTGCTTCCAATCAAATCTGGGTCCTTTGGAAATTCAGCAAGTGCTCTTAGTTGCTGAGTCATCTCTCCAGCTCCCAACCTGCTCTTATTTTTGATATCACTGGAGAGATTAGCCTTCAGTCATAGCTTATTCCATTTTTTTAAATGTCTATTATATTAATTCCTCATGGAAACAGCCTACATGTGTCATAGTAGCTGAATCCAACTTGTAAATTCAAATACCTAGTAGAAAAAAAAGATTTTTACAGCGAGGTTTGACCCTACTTTTGGAGAGAGATGGAATCTTTACGGATTTTGGATATTCAAAAATTAACTTAGGTCACCTAAGATTTGTTTGGTGGATCTTTCAATTGGTCTTATTAAATACATAAGCCTTCCAAGAAACCAAAGATATTCTCTCCCCTTTCAATGGGAATCCTCAAATTATGATAGACCAGTCTCCACTCAAATTATTAGGTAATTTGTCGTCTCCTTTGTTTTATTGCTTTGTGAAACTGTTCCTAAAGCAATATTTCTTAAAATGTGGGACATAACCCCAACAGGAACCATATCTGTGGTTTGCCGGTGTGATGGTTCATAAGCAAGAAACGGGGATTCAAGGAATGAGGCACTATTGCATCCAGAACTGGTCCCTCTACAGAAGCAGCCACGTCCTCTACCGTACTCCTGTAGTGGGGTGGTTCCTTTTTACATTCTATGACAGGGATAAGCCCAAAGATACAATACTGTTGCTGTTCTTTTCATTAAGGTTTGCATGAAATGGGTCCACCTGGGCCAATGGGAGTACCTGGGCTAAAGGGAGAGAGAGGCGACCCTGGGAGCCCAGGAATTTCTCCCCCAGGCCTTTCTGGAGAAAAAGGCCTCCCAGGACCCCCAGGTAAGAAGAAACATGCTTTGATCTTTCCTCAAGGACTAGTGTTGCAAACATTTCAGATGTGATGGGGCTAACAGATTGAACATGTGCTTCCACAGGGACACCAGGACCATCTGGTCCCGCCGGTGCCCCGGGAAGACCTGCTAAAGGTGACATACCTCATCCAGGTCCACCTGGAGACTGGGGACCTCCTGGCCCTGATGGCCCAAGAGGTATGATGGTATCGTGACAGAGAATGGCAGTGGTTTCTTCCTTAGAAACTACCAGCTAGGTATGGCTATTGTATCTCCCAGAGAAGTGCCAAAGCAGCTCTATCAACTAACATTTCCCATCACCAGGTTGACACTACCCATCGGAAGTGCCCAGTAGGAACGAATTGTGCTCTCCACCTGCCTGCTGGCCCAAGGGGCAGGTCCCAGGCTGTCACTTGCACAGAAAGTCTCCACAGGGGCTGCCAGCAGCGCCTGTTGCCCCTTTCACAGCTGCACAGTATGCAGGGCAAGATTCTGGAAGTTGTTAACAGCTAAAGAGAAAAAGTGGTAGACTAGCTGGGTCTAGGCATCAGGTGAAAACATATGTCAGTCATGGGTTCTTTCTTATTTTTGGCCACATTCATACTGGTTCATAGAACCCTTATTTGGAGGCACATAAGAAAACAAAAGCAATAAAAACTGTGCTAGGAAGTACAGAAGTTAAGTGAAGATAAGGTTGGGGTCCACTTACTTCTATGTATAGACAGTTGTTTTAAAAGAAGATTATGATTTTGAGGGCATATTCATTTCTCATTAGCTATGTTTTATTAAAACTTCATCCATCCTTCTATCCATCTACCCACCCATTCATCTATCCAGCCAACCATCCCTTCCCTCAATGAACCACCAGTACATATACTCATCCAGCCATACACACACATCTATCCATCCATTTAACCACCCACCTACCTACCCTCCTTCCCACCCATCTTTCCATCCACAGTTCATCTACCATCTGCCATCCATCATCCATCCAACCATCCATCCATCCATCCATCCATGCAACCAGTTAAAACAATGAGATAATTGAAGATACAAACCATTAGCTGATACTTCTCAAATGGTTCTGAAGGGAAAGAGGTCTATTTATTTAACTGTTACTAAGCTAACTTTTCTCAGCTTGGACCCCGTAGCACACATTTTGTATTTAACTTCTGATACTGTTGATTTTCTTATACTTCTAATTCTCTACATCCCTTGTTGGCAAATCACTATGCCTCATTCCCTAAGAAACTCTCAAACCACCAATACTCAGCTTTGTCTTGGACTGAATGTTTTTGTCTCCTCTCTGTGTCAGGAGCACCTGGGCCTCCAGGTTCCCCTGGGAACGTCGACTTTCTGAAAGGGGATCCAGGTGACCATGGTTTACCTGGACCACCTGGCTCCCGAGGCCCACCAGGCCCTCCAGGGTGTCAGGGTGCCCCAGGATGTGATGGCAAAGATGGCCAGAAAGGTATGCATGTTGGCTGTTCTTTCTGTGGTGTGTGAAGATATTCCTCATCTGGGGTACTGCATTCCCTGCCATGATGTCATTCCTATTTCTGGTGGAATCAGTATTGTCATTTCTAAAGTGTCCTGGCTTCCTCTAAAAAGTCTTTAAGTTGGAATAAAAATTGAAAAACACACGGGGACTGGAACTGGTAGAATGCTGGGTTTGATGCCCAACATATCATAGTGTCTGTCTCTCTTGTAATCTCAGTACTTGGGAGGTAGAGGCAGGAGGATCTGGAGTTCAAGATAATTCATAGCAATAGAGTTAGTTCAAGGCTAGCCTAGGGTACATGAGACCTGTCTTAAATAAATAGCTAAGCAAAAGAGTCCTCTGGACCAGACTGAGCAATAGAAATATAAACAACCTTACACATGTGATTTCAAAATGTAGAAGCCACCTTTAAGGAGTGAAAGTAGCCAGGCAGGGTGGCTCATGTATACAATCCCAACATATGGGGGCCTGACACATGAGAACTGCCATGAGTCTAAGACCAACCTGAGCTGCATAGTGTCTCCCAGGACAGCCTGAGCTATAGAGTGGGACCGTGTCTCAAAAATGTCCACTCCCCATAAAATGTTTTAAATAAACAAGTAGAACTAACTCTTATACTTTGCTCAATAAAATGTGTTCAAATATTGTTTTTTTTTAACATGAAATTACCAAGGAGTAATTTCTTGTATAAAGTGCAGTTTGTTGTTTCAAACTCAGAGCCTTTCCTCAGTATGCCACACCACCTACCTACTACAGAAACTCAGTTGTGTTTCAAACTTATTATAGCCCAGCCCACATTTCATGTGCTCACCAGTGATATGTAGCTAGGAAAGAATAGTTGTCTCTTGGAACATTTTTGATGAAAAGGGATTAATCTGTATTCTTTTCAACTTCCTTATTTTATAAGAGGGCTGGGTATCAGAAAACCCACCTCTGAAAATTCCAAAAAAAGGGCCCAAAAATGACTACCTTGCCTTACTTCTGAACCTAGTATGAGACACAGCAAAAGACTAAGGCAAAGGGGAGACCAAAATTATCCCGAGGCTGCAATAGCCACAATGCAAAGGCTATCTGCAAGACTGGTAGTGCACACCTACGCAACAGTAGGCAGAATCCTCTTTATCTCTATTTTAATAAAATCAGCTGTGATGCTGTAACTTGCATCTGCAAGCTAGTGGGCAACCACTCATATCAGCATAAGACAGATGTGCCAAAGCCCTGGGCATCAAGTAAAGAAAGGAAGTTGATAAGTCCACAGCATGCATCTTCCCCCTGGATGTAAGCTTCAGAGCTGGGAAATAGCAAGCCAAGCTAATCTTAGGACCCAGCTGAGGGCAGAGAGGATGCTAGGAATAGTGGCAGATGAGGCAGGTGAGACGGCTCAGTGACAGCTAACACACTAGCCTGCAAGCATGAAAACTCTGTTTAATCCTTGGAAGTAGAGAAACGACTTCACCAAAGTATTCTCTGACCTCCACACATGCCCTGTAGCATGCATATGTTCTCTCCATCACACACACACACACACACACACACACACACACACACACACACACACACGCACACACACACACTTTTTTAAAAATTAAACAGTGGAATCACTACCCATGCTTCCACTCCCATTCTATGAGTGGGAAGTCCCTACAAGAGCAGGGACTTCTGTAGTCTACCAATACATACTGGGTACCTACTGGAGGGTAGAGGGTGCACAAACTTAAATAGCACCTACAAGGACCAACACAGAGAAGATGCTGTGGGCAGGCCTGACTACAAAATGGTGAAGGAAACAGTGGTGGGACCATGCACACATATCTCTCCTTCCCACTCACTTCTAATCCTTTGTTGTTCCCAAAGAAAGTTCAGGATATGAGGCTTTGCTTTTTCATGTAGTTTCAGCTTGCTAACCCTTCTCATTGTCCACTGGGTTTTTTTTCCCCCCAGAGGTATTTCTTCTTAACCCTCCAGAATGAGGTGAAGGACTCCCCCCCCCCAACACACCCCAGCTCTGCCCTGCTTGTTCTTGGAGCAGAACTCTACAGATGCTAAACCACTTATAGTCACTGTAACGTCCTTCTGTGTCCTCCTCCTTGCCTTTTCTTTAGGACCAATGGGATTCCCAGGGCCTCCAGGGCCACCTGGCCTTCCTGGGGCACCTGGTGAGAAGGGATTGCCTGGCTTTCCTGGAAGAAAAGGACCCATAGGTCCTCCAGGTGAGCTTCTGATGATCGTATCTCCTAAGGCATGCCCATACAGCCTTCAGTTGAAGTGGTTAATGTGTGGGCCAGCCTTCAGGAACCATTGCCACATGCTTGTAAGTTAAGCTCTTCCAGAATAAATAGTGTATTTGTTTCAGACTGTACCATCACATCTCATGTCTGATAAACTGTCAGAACAAATATATTTAAGAATTAAGAGCTGACATCACATGTATTATTTCTAAAGGAATAAATATCTGTGTTTTTCACATGTGAGACAGAGGAGGATTTAACTACTGTTAGGATTGTGTGTTTACTTCTTGCCCCTACATTTCAATAAATGTCTATTTCTGAAAAAATATATTAGTTCCTATGGGATAGGAGGCTACTTAAAGTAATTATCATATAGCCAATATTTTTTAACCATAGGGATAAATTGGGAAGAGAAAGGACATACAGACATATGCATGTAAGGTTAGTGAAAGTAATGTCTTTAAAAAAAAAAAAAAAAAAGAAACCAAACAGCATCATAGATATGCAATAATTCAGAATGTTTTGTAATGTTTGTGACACTCTAATCCAAGGAACAAACATAGCCCACTACTTCATTAGGGGTCATAGTACAGCGAGACAAAGGGTTAGTACTTGGATTCTTCTAGCTTCCTTTCTGTGCACATAATCTATGAAACATGACACAGTAATACAGAATTTTCAGAAGCCCTTAAGTGCCATAATTCCTATAAACACTCATTCAGGACACATTCACCATAGAAAAATCAACTGGAATTGTCAGTTTCCCAAGAGAGTTTCATTTCAAGTCCTTGTAAAGATAAAAACTCCATTAGTACAAAAATCATAACCGCTTCTGTCAATCACAACGGTGCAAATACCTTATGTAAATACAGCACTGCCACTCTGCTTGTCACTGATGCCCCCTCAAATTATTATTTATGTTCTCAGCCATCGGTTTCACTTTTGTCCTCACTCACAAATTTAAATTTTCTTCCCACCACGTGAAAAACATCACCTCGTTTTGCATGTGGGCGGTGGATCTCTTCAGGCTGCAGAGGTAAGAGTTACAGTGGGATGGATAATTTGCCCTGACTCTATTTGCTGTCGTTTCTGCTCTTACCCTTTCCACTGTGTTTGTTTAACTGCTGCGTTTTTGTGTAGATGGGGCTTCTGGTGTCATAGTAGGTTTTAAAGACTTGGCTTCTTTGTTGCAGCTATAGTAACCTCAGGTTAGGATCCTGATGGTGGTCCTCATTACTAGTTGTCAAGCTTGGTAGGCACTCAACTCACAGAATTTCAGTCCAGTTACAAAATTTCAATTCTGTATAAGTGCTTTCACTGTTAGATGCCA
Organism: Phodopus roborovskii; assembly: GCF_943737965.1. Lineage (NCBI taxonomy): Eukaryota > Metazoa > Chordata > Mammalia > Rodentia > Cricetidae > Phodopus > Phodopus roborovskii. The sequence goes on along the minus strand of NW_026126460.1, from coordinate 27,089,849 downwards.
CAACCCACCATAGTGTAGCTCCTTTTAAGATTCCTACAATGTAAACATGTACAATATCTCCAAAATGATCAACATTACTAAAAGACAGGTCCTTATTCACGATAAGAGGCAAGTACATTTTCAAGAACAAATTTATTTGTGTGTCAAAAATAGAACGTTCGCACAATAGTCTATCATGCAAAAGCAACGTGTGATTTTTGTATCTGACGTTTTCAAGGAGAATAAAAAAATGTTCTCAAGAGGTGAAAGGCAGGCATGTGTCATGGTTCATGTATGTAATCCCAGCATTGGGAGGCTAAAACAAGAGGTATTGCCATGTCTTCCAGGCTAGCCTGGGCTACAGACCTTTTCTCAAAAGAGGGCTGCAGAGAGGGCTCAGTAGCTAAGATCACTGGCTGCTCTTCCAGAGGACCAAGGTTTGATTTCCAGCAACCACATGGAAGCTCACAATTGTTTATAACTGTAATTCTAGGGGATATGATGCTCTTTCAGAAACCACAGGCATGAGGAGGAATGTACATGACTCATAGACATGCATAAAATCAAACACTACACACATACAATTAAAAGAAAATTGTAAACCCACCCTACCCCAAAAAGCAAACAGAGAAAGAAATAAATTATGAAGATGTTCATTTATTCTTTACATGTATTTGTTTATTACCCTTAAGAAAACTACCCTGAAAACACATGCATAAATTACTTTTAGGGACTTTAGAAGAGACATTTTATCTATTTTCTTTCAGCTCCTAAATTATTAAAAGGTAAAGAAAAACAGGATGAAAACTTCAACAATTCATGCTATTTTTTATCTATTCATAATTTAAAATTAAAGTGAGATGTTGAATAGATTTTATTTCTGCCCTCTCTGTGTGATAAGTTGAAATTCATTAAAGATAATATCACAGTCCTTACCTAAAGCCAGCTAAAATGGGAGAGGTGTCACCCCTCTGCAATACTAGCTGGTGGTGGATTGAAGCACGTAGACTGTTTGATCCAAATTGTCATGGGCTATATAGTGAGACTCTACTTCACAAAGCCAAAACAACAGCTCAAACAACAGACAATAAAGCCAGCCTAGCTCTCCCCATTTGGCCTCTTCTTGGAAAGGTCCAGTTTATCTGGAAAAACGAGAGACATTCCTGTGTATCTCGATCAGTTGCCTTCTAGCAAAGTCCAATTTTACACTAATCTGGACATATTGTGAAAAGTTCTCTGGGTCCATATTGCTTATAATTTCATGCCACGTTTTATAAAAGGTTCAGTCCCAAGCAGCCTACAGACTTCAAGTCCTGCAAAAGCATGGGAAGTTATTGTGGGGGCGGTGGTGGTCATGGCTGAGTTTCTCTGATTGTCTTGGTCCTTCATTATTGCTTTTTAAAATCATTATGAACATTTGCCTGAACTTTGAGAAAACTGTAACTAACCAAGTGGTGTGTTTTTAAACATTTCTTCTCTTAGAATTTATCATATACATAGGAAGAGTTTTTTGGCTGTGGATGTAGATCAATGGTAGAACATGAGTATTTATGGGTCCCATCCACATCACACACACACACACACAGAGAGAGAGAGAGAGAGAGAGAGAGGGAGAGAGTAGATCAATGGTAGAACGTGAGTATTTATGGGTCCCATCCACATCACACACACACACACACACACACACAGAGAGAGAGAGAGAGAGAGAGAGAGAGAGAGAGGGAGAGAGACACACACACACACACAAGGACATAGACAGAGACACAGAGAAACATAGAGACAGGGAGCAAGCTTGAGGCAGTACATATGATGACATGCTGGTGAGGAAGGTACATTCGAAACCAGCGCCTTCTGGCTTGTAATCTGGACTCCACAGTGTTTGGGCTGTGTAACTACAAATATATAATATATCCCTGTGATAGTCTGAAAACACAGCACGTGGCAAGGTTGTCTGGAAAGTAGAGCGATGAAAGGCTCTGCGCAGGCCCTGGTACACAGGAATGCCTTTGGTATCTCTTCATTGTTTTTGGTACTGCTCAGGGGTATTCTTAGCCCCTGTGGAATGTTTCAGAGTGACTGACTGACGCTTTGGGGAGCATCCCACTTTGATGAGAATACAAGCAATATGTATGAGCACCCCTCAGTGAGGTGGTCCTCAAGGTCAGAGTGCCTAGACAGCGCTATGCCCCTCGCTTGGGAACACGTTAAACATGCACACCCCAGATCCTACTTCAGACTTCCCGATTCTGAAATTGCTTTCTAACCAGCTGGCTGATGACTCTAATGAGTGAGTCTGCACTCGGCTCTGCATTGGCTCTTCCCAGTACTGGATGACACCACAGCTACCTGAAGAAGTAAAATCATGCCCAGCCTTAGGGTTCACCTCAGAAATGCCCAGGTGTTCCATCAGCAAGACATTTGAAAGTCTCTTGTAGCTGGATTTAACAAGCCCTAAGTTGAGGGCACAGTTGATGCAGGACATCAAAGTATTGTTACTTTGACCAGGAGTGAGTAATGTCTATTCCTGTTTTCACTAGCTGTCCATCTCTCATTTTAGCAGTCAGTCACTTAATCCACAAAGCCTTTCTAGAAGTTTTGCATGTGTCCCTGCAGGGGGCAAGGCAAGTTCCCACCATTGAGAAACTCACACTGAACTGTTGAAGATTCTTGCTGAGACTTCAGCAGCACCATGTCAGGAGTCCATCCCTCGATGGAGAATGTAGAAGGAGATGGTTCATAATCTTGTGAACCCATTTATACAGCAATGATTCCACTCACAGGTGAACCTGGGCCTCCTGCCGATGTGGATTCCTGTCCTCGGATCCCAGGACTCCCTGGAGTTCCAGGCCCCAGAGGACCAGAAGGAGCTGTGGGACCCCTTGGACAGAGAGGCCCCCCTGGACCAGGTATGAGCATCTCTGAGTTCACTGTTGAAATAAACATGTGTTTTGTGATACTGTTTTTGAAGAGGAGTCTAAATAACTCATGGTGGTGAATCTATGAAAACATCCTTCTTTTCCTTTTTTTTTTTTTTTTTGTGTGTGTGTGTGTGTGTGTGTGTGTGTGTGTGTGTGTGTGTGTGTCAGCACAAAGGGAATCAGATTCTAGATTCACATATCCTTTCTATTTTTGCGTTGAACTATTTAAACCCTTGGATTTGCCCAGCTCTTAGAGGGTGTGTTTGGAAACCCCATAGCACATCAGAGTAGGTGGTTTGGTTTTGAACAGTAACAACAACAAAAATAGCTAACTATGTCACTAACTAAATAAATAAAAACAACCAAAATGATTCAACTGGACAAAAAATGATTCAATTGGAAACCAGTGGAGCAGAAACAGCCTGTGAGAAGAGCCACTGGCAGGGGCCACTTAGAGGATGGAGAATGAGAGGTGGGCAAGTGGTTCTCAATTCTGGAACCGACCTGATGAGCATTGGTCAGTCACTGGTCACTGTCGGGGGGGGGGGGGGGACCCTGGTTAGCACACAAACCAAACTGTGCTGGCAAGGAGTATTCTCCACGTAGTTTATTTTCTTCTTGCACATCCTGCCCACATTGGGCAATTTACGCTGAGCTAGGGAGTGCTGGGTGTCTGGATAGTGCAGACCAATCGTAATGCTTCTGAGTTCAGCATCTGTGTGCAGAGCCTTACAAGGGAGGCTGAGGCCAGTTCCTCCATCGCCTGGCTGTTCTTTCAAGTGTAGTGCCAAAGGCTGTGGAAGGAGAATGGAATCTTCTATCACTTGTTTTCCTACTACCCTACAGAGCACAGCAGGCTGCAAGCAGGATTCCCATTGCTCACTGTTGGATCTCCACCAGGTTCTGGGTCACGGGAGGTGTCTGCTAAATACTTGATGAGGGAATACATGATACCCTGAGTACAAGCTGTAGTGCAGGGCTGCCTTTCTCAACCTCTGGCTCTTGAACCTGTTCTGCGAAGGGCCACTCACTGTGGGGAGTTTCGTGGTGTCCCTGGCCTTTCCCCACTAGACACGAATACTGGACCCCTACCTTGTGATGGCTGGAAATGCTCCCAGAAGTTAACACATGGACAGAAACACTTGACACTGAGAACTGTTTGTGAGGGAGAAGTATGGGAGGTTATCACGGCCTAAAGGGAAGCTAAAACAAACAAACAAACAAACAAACAAACAAAAGCCCCAAACTTCATTGTGGAGTTGGGGAGATGACTTGGTTTGCTTTCTTCCTCCCTCCCTGCCTCCCTCCCTTCTTCCCTCCCTCCCTCCCTCCCTTCCTTCCCTCCTTTCTTCCTTCTTTCTTTGAAGCAAACTTTGAAGCAAAGTTTCTCTGTGTAGCTCTGACTGTCCTGGAACTCTCTCTGTAGACCAGGGTGGCCTGGAACTCAGGGATCCACATGTCTGTGCCCCTCCCTGGTCCCCAGGAGTGCAGTTATGAAAAGCATAAGTTGTGACCACATGGCTTAGTGAGGTACTTAGTGCATGAGCATCAGGACTGAATCCCAGCCCCGGACTCACATCAAAGAGTTGGTACAGTCAGTGTGCCTGTAGCCCCAGGCCTGGGAAGGCAGACACACCAGGAACTTTGGGCTTGCTTCCAGCCAGGCTAGATAAGTCAGTGAGACAGAAGAAATGTCCTATTCCCTACCAAATGACTTGACAGATTTAGATGACCCCTCCTGGAGGGCATCACCTTACATGTGGAGTGGCGGTGGGTGGGAGGGGAGGGTGGTCAGGGTGCATGTGAATGTGGAAGAGAGGGAAAGAGGGAAGGAGGGAGGGAGGGAGGGAGAGGGAACTGGGATGGTTATGTAAAATAAAAATAAAACAATAAATTAATATTTTAAAAAAACATGGAGCATTATTGAAGAATGAGGAAGACACCTGACTCCAACCTCTGGTTTCTTTCTTTTCTTTCCCTTTTCTTTTTCTTTTGGTTTTTTGAGACAGGGCTTCTCTGTGAAACTGTTTTGACTCTCCTGGAATTCACTCTATAGACCAGGCTGGCCTCAAACTCACAGAGATCTCCCTACCTCTACCTCTGCTGAGATTAATGGCATATGCCACCACTACCTGGCCCAACCTCTGATTTCTACATGAACATATACACACAAACACCCCTACACAAAAATGTACATGAACACACACATGCACATACACACAAGTATATGGTGAACACACATCACACATATACCTATACACACACACACACACACACACACACACACACACACCACATTATAGGAATTTAAACAAAAAGAAAAAAAGAAAGTAAACACAGTTTGTAAAAAGCACAGCTGGCTGTATATCTGTCCACTCTTATTTCTGCACATGTTTTTAAAGAGTCTGTCCTACCACACTGTTTTGCAAACTGCTGTTCTTAACATGCCATTAGTTCTGTGTCATTACATATTTTCCAACAATATTGTCTGTGGCGGCTGCAGAATATTGCATTATTTGATTGTGCCATAATTCATTTAACCACCACTTTCATGAATTATTTATCGATTGTTTTGTTGCCAACACTCTGCAAGAAATAAATGAATCCAACAAGGCCCTTCCCTTGAAGCAACAGAAAAGGAAAAGAGGAGGTACTGACAACAGGCTTCAATGTCTTGAAGGCTTGAAGGGGTAACTGCACTTACCTGGAGATGGAGAGAGGGGTCAGGAATATCTAACATGTGTGATTTCAAGCCTTATGAACCTTCCGAATCCCTTCCTTCACCCCTCCTCCATGGAGATCTTTTAAAAGCACACATTGCTGGCTCAAGCCTAGACTTCCTGGCTTGTGAAGAGCAAAGAGGGCTTCTAGAATCATTTTTCTAAGAGTTCTGAGTGCCACTGCTGTTTTGGGCCACCTTAAAGGCTTTTAAGGTGGTCTCGCCTTTTCACTCTGATAAGCAACTCCTAAAGCATGTCTGTCTGGGTGGTGACTACTTCATAATTAAGTATGTCTGATTATACCAGAGAGGAAGTGTGATGGTTAGGAAGAGACGCTCTGAAGCTTGACTACTCTTCGGCACTCAGTTTCCTCATGTCAAGGAGACTGATTGATTAGGAGACTCATGAGTTAACTGTCACTGATGGTCGAACATCATGAGAATAAGCAGTAAATCTGTTTGCTACAGGTACTGTAGATATTGTTTCCTTAACATAAGCTCCTCGAGTGCCATTGCTGGTGTTAAGAGTTGGCAGGAGGAGGCTGGAGAGATGATTCAATGCTTAAGGGTGCTCGCTGCTTAATTATGAGGATCAGGGTTCGGATCCCAGCATCCACATTGGATAGCTCACCTATACCTGTAACTCCAGATCTGAGGAATCTATGCACTCTTCTGCGAAAACCTGAATATACATGTACACACGAACACACACATGCACACACACATGCGTGTGCACCCACGCTTTCGTACACACACACACATGCACACACACGCATGCGCACACACACCCTGTGTGTGTATAAAACTTGAAATAAAATTGGTCTATAGAAGAAAAACATAGGCAGAAAATAAGGACAAGAATTACACAAAGGAGAGGGAGAAACATCAAATAGGTACAACTGTGGGGTTTTCAAAATATGCCACCAAGTTCATTGCCAGAATGAGTTGTAAACATCAAAGTCTAGAGAAATAGTTACCAAAATGTGGTCCCCACTACTGGCAGCATCAGCACCACATGGGAACTTGCCAGGAATGTGGATTCTCTCCACCTGGACCAACCCATGGTGGTAGATGCTAATTTGTGACCACATTTGAGGGCTGCCATTCTGGACTCTTTTGGGTTTCTGTCCTCAGGGCCTATGTGGCTGCGAATTGCTCAGGCATGCTAGATGAGGAAGGCTGGGGCCCAGGGCATTCTAGATAGTTAGTTATACTGGAACAAAAGTAAAAAACCCATCCAAGGCCCAGACTGGGACAGCACAGGTGCTGCGGGGAGGGAGTCTCAGAGCAGTACAAGGAAGGAAATGATGTCTGCCAGCTCTGATATTGCTATCTTGTCAATCCCAGAGCCTGCAGATTTCTTCAGGGCTGGGTTGCGGTTGAGAGCATGGGATTTGGACAGTCCCTTTATTTTCTACATTACCCTTGTCATCAGCAAAGCCTGTTCTCCTGTAGGGACAGAGAGAGGCTCTCGGTAGACTCAAGGGGTTGACTGACACTCTCAGATTTGTCATCATGATGCTAAGGAGGGAGGAGGCAAGAAGAAAGGCCAGTAAAGTGACCCCACCCCTCCTAAGGAAGCAGGATATGCAGGTGTTTGTGCTCTGTCCAATGTGGGTGCTGGGATCTGAACCCCGGTTGGTCCTCCAGTGGCTGAATGGCCAGTCTCAAGCTGTTTCGGTTAGCTCTTGCAGTCATGATGGATGAACAGAGCTACACCAACAGCTCTGGTGGGCTAGTCTGAGATCAAGGCAGCTACAGGTTTGGTTCCTTTTGGTGGCAGCTTCTCTCTTTTTCTGTAAAGATTCTAGCCAGATTGTGTTTCCCCACCCTAAGGACCTTGTTACTGCCTTGATCATACCTTTAGAGACATTGTTGCCAAGAGACATTGTTGCCAAACATAGACATTCTAAGGTACTGGGAGTTAAGGATTCACTGTGAATTTAGAAGAAAGGGGAACACACCAGCCCATAATGAGTTAACCCAAGGAAGGGGATAATGAGTCCAGAAAGCAGAGAGGACCAGTAATTCAGCTAAATAGGTTCACTGGCATAAACCCACAAACATGGTGGGCTGCTGCCATGACCCCATAGAAACTGCAGTTAAGGAATTGGAAAGGAAAAAAAAAAAAAAAAAAAAAAAGGAAGCCAAGCACTTAAAACACCCTGCAAGACCAGGATTGTTGTGTCAAGATCCATAAGGATGCACCTTCAGCTTGTCAAGAGGTGGGGCAGGGTATCTGAGAGATACCAGCCTGCCTTTGCTTCCTGGTTATTCCATGCTGCTCTCCATGCCTGCTGCTGACTTTTCTCTTTCCCTTTTAAAGAAGTGCAGACCGGGCTGTATAGGGATGCTATGAAGACTGTGTTGATAATTCACATGAAGGGGTTAACTTGAAACCATCATATCCTAAATCCTTGATAATTCTTAAATTCTGAATTAAATTCTTAAATACTGAATCCTAAGGTAGGTGTGGTGGCACTTTAATTTCAGTACTTACAAGGCAGAGGCAGGCAGATCTTTGAGTTTGAGGCCAGCCTGGTCTACAGAGCAAGTTCCAGGACAACCAAGACTACATAGAGAAAAATCTGTCTACAAAACCAACCAACCAACCAAATAAACAAACAATCAAATAGCACCAATAAAAAATAATCCTGTTAAATTTGACTCACTCTTCTATCCAAATTTTAAAAACATCATCATGAAAGAATGTTTGAGTATAAAGGCATTACATGCTCATCTTCTAAAAGTGGGGAGAGGGGAGGAATAGGGATAACCTCCCTTTCGACACCTTCCTGGTCTAGGGCTGTAGCTATGATCCAGCGGATCCAGCCTTTTACCAGATCATGGTGGAGCTAAGGTCAATTTGCCATACCTTTCAGAACCTCTGTCTCCCCAGGTGCTTGACAGAAGTCATACCGTGATGTCACACACACTTGGGTAGATTTAATGTCATCAAAGTGTGGAGGTAGCCTAAAGTCATTTCATGGGATGTATATGCTGTAGTTTTCACCACCATCTTCATGAACTTTCCCACAGGGTGCAAAGGAGAGCCTGGGCTGGATGGCAGGCGGGGCCAGGATGGCATCCCTGGGTCTCCCGGGCCTCCGGGACACAGAGGTGACACTGGAGAGGCTGGCTGCCCTGGAACACCAGGTAGAGTTTCCCTTTTTTCCCTGTTCTCTGACATTGCAGTCTTGACACTCAGCTACTTCTAAAGTACATGTACAAAAAGATTTGCTTTGGATACCACCTCTGCAAGTATTGAATCTGATTTTCATGTTTTCAATTTTATACCAATATATCCCAATCACCCAGGAGGTGTTTTTTTCCTTGGTAACTACTGGGGAGGTGTTCTAAGACACCCCTCCTCCACACAGAGTTGTGTTCTTGTGTTCTATGGACAGACTAGTGTTGCAGTCCAGACAGGCAGACTGTGACCTGCTCCCCTCTCTTCCCTGATGCTGAGCACGACACTGAAACAGAGATACTAGAAAATGCTTAAGTGGAATGCCCTAACATGTGGGCTTTGCTTTCTTTCTTTCTGCAGGCCCTCCTGGTCCAACTGGTGATCCAGGGCCCAAGGGGTTTGGCCCTGGGTACCTCAGTGGCTTCCTCCTTGTTCTCCATAGTCAGACAGATCAAGAGCCTGCCTGCCCTATGGGTATGCCTCGGCTTTGGACCGGATACAGCCTGTTATACATGGAAGGACAGGAGAAGGCACACAATCAAGATCTTGGTATGGATACACCAAGTCAGATGGTGCCATGTGCTATACAGAGCCATGCACACCAGAGAGCAAACCCTGGGGTTAATCTTACAGATTCGTCAACCTCTAAGCCACTAACTTCCATGGCATTAATACTTATAAACAAAAAAACAAAAACAAAAACAAAAAACACGAAACACGTGCTAATTCTCATGATACTGCTAGATACCACAAAGCCTCATTCTGGTGTTTATTATCTGCCTACTTATTACTCTTTATTTATTTATTTTTTTATGGACACATGATTTCACTATGTAGTCCTGTTTGATCTGGACCTGTGTAGATCAGGCTGGCCCCAAACTGACCAACACCCACCTATCTCTGTTTCCTAAGTGCTGAAATTTAAGATGTGGGCCACCACAGGCACAGGCAGGGGTCTTGATTGTTCTTTTGGTTTTTTTTGATTGTTCATTTTACTTTTTAAATTTCAGTACTCTTCTGCAATAGGATAAATGTGACCTTGTTATAGAATGCAACCCTTTGCTACTGAATGTTGGGCATGCTGAGCTACTGTATTTATGTATGGATTGGTTGAAAGCAGAACTTGCTAGGCACAGTGCCAACTCTCAGGCCTGTTCTGTTTTGTTTGGGGAATCCCAGGATTTTAATCATCAGCCCTCCATGCTCCTTCTCATCTTCGACAGCAGATTCATAAGCAGCAGGACCCAACGTCAAGGCATAGAGGATAGTGGCAGGGGTGGTGGCTGCAGGAAGTGTAACAATAGGGGCAGCTGACAGGGGTCTTCTGTCTTCACTTGTGGCAGGCCTATGGGTGGCAGCTGTTCAGATGCCCACCTTTATTGGTACTGCCACACCACTTCCCTCCTTAGATGCCTAGGTTCTTCAAGGACTGGGGAAAGGCGGGGTGATGTTTATCTTTCTAATATTGGGTACTTCTCTTGCCCTTGTGGAGTTGAAGCAACTTATCCCTGGGCAAAATCCAAGCCTCTTAACAAGACTGTGGGATGAGGCCCACATCCTACAGTGTGAATTATCTCCAGATCCCTAGAGATGGAAGTCATGCAGATGTATTCTCCCTGGCTCCCATGAGCCTCCACTGAGCTCTGAGTCCAGCACTCTGTGACCCTGGCTCTCCCCATCTGAGCATCTTCTCCTTTAAATGGTTATCACTATCCTATCTCCAATCCCCAAATTTTCATATTGAGTATCCCAGCTTAGAATAAATGTCCAGTCATTTTTCCTAGAGTTTTGGGAAATTCACACCTCTCATCCACAGGGCTTCTCTGGCTCATCTATTACCTTCTGCTTGCTCGTTTGTATTGAGAAGACAGATGTGTCTGTGCTCATCTCAATCCCTTGGTGGGTTGTTGATCTCCAAAGAGGGAGATGAGTGGATAGAGGCTGGTCCACAGATCAGGGAGGTGGCCAAAGAGGCAATGGGTTCTGGCACAGTTCTCCATAGGTCATAGCTGGCGTCTATAAATGCCACTGCCTGCTTGCACACAACAGAATGCTCATATACTGTGTATCTTTTTCTTTCCAAGGTTTGGCAGGGTCTTGTCTTCCTGTGTTTAGCACACTGCCATTTGCCTACTGCAACATCCACCAAGTGTGCCACTATGCCCAGAGAAATGACAGGTCCTACTGGCTGTCTACTGGGGCTCCTCTTCCTATGATGCCACTCTCAGAGGAAGAGATCCGCCCTTATATCAGCCGATGTGCTGTGTGCGAGGCTCCAGCCCAGGCAGTGGCTGTCCACAGTCAGGATCAATCCATTCCACCGTGTCCACGGGCGTGGAGGAGCCTCTGGATTGGGTACTCATTTCTGATGGTGAGTCTCCTACTCTCAAGCCTTATACCTATCTAGATGGTAGTTCTGTGTACTGCGTAGCTACCAGAGGTCCCAAGGTCAGCCAGGCCAGTGCAGACTACAGACTGCTGAGATTTGGCATCACCATTATTTTTAGTTTCTTTCTCCTGGGTTATTCTTTGGTTAGTTTCATAGAAGACAGATTTACTTGAGCCATCCAGGTGACATTGGTTTCATTTTGCATAGACACCCCAAACACCTCTTACTGCTCCTCAGCACACTTAAGTTGTTCTTTATGGAGTGACTTAAGGAAGAATTGTTAAAGAAAGTCTAGGCCTGGGTAGATTACTGATTTGATCTGGATGGTCTGGAGTGGCTAAGCCTTAATTCTTCATTTTTGTCTGAGTAGCACACTGGAGCTGGGGACCAAGGAGGAGGACAGGCGCTCATGTCGCCTGGCAGCTGCCTAGAGGACTTCAGAGCTGCACCGTTCCTTGAATGCCAGGGCCGGCAGGGAACCTGTCACTTCTTTGCAAATGAATACAGCTTCTGGCTGACCACTGTGAACCCAGATGGGCAGTTTTCCTCTGGCCCATCACCTGACACCTTGAAAGACTTGCAGGCCCAGCGCCAGAAAATCAGCAGGTGCCAGGTCTGCATGAAGTAGAGCTAGAGAATTCAAAACATGTCCACTGGCATCAAGAGATACAACCCAGGGAGAAAAAGATTCCCCAACTATTCCAGCAAATTCGGTGGTGCTCTCTCCTGTCTCTGTCAGCCGTGCCTTGTCTCACGCACGTGGTCCTTCTCCATGGATCAAGCTAACGCCGCTGCACGCGTGAGTTTGTTTGGCCCCCGCCAATCTAGAAGAAACCCACACATTCTCCCTTTATTGAGATGATGGAAGAATAGGCTTTATTTGAACATGTGTTAATTCCCAGAAAAGCAAGTGAATGACAAAGGCCAGATTATAAATGCCTGAAAACTCCATTCATTGGTTGATAGCATCTCAAACAACTGAAGTCAATTACGCTGTAATCCATTGGGCTTCTGGCTAGATTTTATAGGAACAATATAAACAGGCCAACAAATGAAGTTACAAAAGAGAGATTTTCAATGTTTCAAAATGATTTCCTCTATAATCTAATTTTTTTTTTTAAAAAAAAAATCCATGCACTTTAAATAATCATGGGACCATGGCCCAGAGAGGCTTTTGAAAAGCAGGAAGAGAAGAGAAGCAGCCTCTCCTCACTGTCAGGATTAGCAGTTCATTTTTCCAGGAAGGCCTGCAGTCCTGTATCCCAGGGCCTCGACATTAGCATAAACACTTCACAGATGAATATAAAACATTACGTTCTTTTCTGCATTTTACAGAGAATGGAAATGCCTACTTTGGCAACCCTTTTGAAAAGTAGCAATTATAGGAAAAATATATTCAATAAGGGATTAGGGGCCTAAAAGCTATTAATGAATATTAAGGTAGTGATTCACAAAAATTGACTCCCAGTCCCAGGGAACCTGCAAACAGACCACTTTTCCCCAGTCGGGGGCCCAGCGTGTCCTCCTGCTAATGGGACTGAAGCCACATGGGGTTTACTTGGGCAATCCAGAGGCTGGTACAAAGCCTCTTGCTCTCCTCCCCAGGAGAGTCTGCGAGGCGCCGCCTCCACTTGCATAATGGCAACTGACTCCTGAAATGACAGGGCTATCATTATGCACTTGGGAGAAAATTAAGGGCTGGCTTAATTAAACCTAGGTAAGAAGATTCATTTATGTCAGGGTTACCCCACCAGGAAGGCATGGGGCTCTCTCGAACAGAAACAAAGATGATACCCAATCTGAATTTTGTGTTCCTGTGATTTTTTTTTTTAAATGGGAGCATCCTTCTCGCCAATTTTCAAACATTCTTTATATTGCATTAGAATCATGGCAAGACATCTGTTTAACCCTGAACCTTAGCAGCTCCTGCACTTGGTTAGGATCCTAGTCAACTAGTCAACTTGCAGTGATTTTTTTTTTTTTTTTTTTTTTTTTTTTTTGCATACCAAAAGGTCTGTTGGCTACTCAGCCAGGGATCCCTACAAATCGCAAATTGAAAGCTTTGCTAGAAAAGACTCTTTTTTTTTTTTGAAACTCACCTTCCTCAGCTACAGTAAAATTGTCATTTTAATAGGAAGAAAGAATTTTCCCCCAAGAGAGACACTCAAGTCAGGGCTTACTTTTCCGTGCACTCAAGAATAATTGAAAGAAAAAACTCAATTAGAATTTCATTTCTGGGGCTGGAGTGATGGTTCGGTAGTTAAGAGCACTCGATGTTTCTGTAGATGATCTGAATTCAGTTCCTAGCACCCAGGTCAGGTGGCTCACAGTCACCATTAGCTCCAGGTCCCTCTTCTGGCCTCTATGGGCACTCATTCCTGTACACATACAAATACCCATCCACATACACAAACTCACACATGTAATTAAAAACAAAAGTAAATTTAAAACATTTCTAAGACACTTTTTTTTTTTTTGCCATCCTTTGGTCAACGATGAACTCCTTCACACAGAATACATTTAGCTTTTTTTTCTTTTTTTGGTGTAGGCTGCCTGTGGGGTGGCAGTTTAAGAGTACTTTCTGGTCATCTATTTTATTTTATTAGTTTTTAAGCTAGCATCTTAGCCTGTAGTTCAACTTGGCCCAGAAATCACTACATAACCCCACCCTGGCAGCAAAATCTTGGCAATTGCCTGGGGCCTCCAAATTGCTAGGAGTTTGACTTTTTTTGCTTTGTTTTGTTTGGAAGACATTGCTTCAGCCTAGTCTGGAAGTCACTGTGCAACCAGGCTCAAATGTCTCTATTTTAACATGAAATATTTTCTTAATGTAGCAGAATATTTCCTATTGCTCCATTTGATTTTGAGTTCATGCTATCCATGTTGAATATTCTGAGTGTCTGAAATTGAAGCCCACTTCATCTGTATTTGCATTACGATTACATTTCCTTATCACCCCAAACCAGGCCTCCTGAAAGTTCGTGAGGAACTTGGTCTGAGGACACGTTCCAGGAAGAGGGGAGGGGAACAGGTGAGCCATTAGAGCACACATGTTGACATTGCTTGCTACATAACAACGTCAAACCCTTCAGCTTTGTGGTTAGGATATTAACACACCTCATTAATAAATTAGGACTGACTGAATCAGGAGGGCATTTTAGCTCCCTGAAGCAGTAAGCACAACACAGTTCAAAGTTTAGATCACATGGACCCCCCCACTCTGAATATGCCATGGATCGGAAATGCATTTTGAAATGGTTCAGAAGGGCAATGCAATAAGAAAAACATTCTTGGGGCCAAAGAGCATGTTATTTTCAAGTTATTATTTCTCTCTCCACGTGGTATATATCAATGCTTTTGGAACAGCCTTGCTCAGTGGGGACCACGAACGAAGCTTTGTAGTTATCCTAACCCATTATTTTGATGGTCTTATCTAAACCCCCTTTTTAAGACCTCCACCCTTGACTGGCTGGAATGTGCCTAGGTCCCTAATGGGAATTACCTGGAGGCCCCTGTACTCGAGCATGGAATGGGTGCTTCCTTCTGGGTCCTCATACTTGGTATGAGGCCGCTGTCCATGCTGCATGTGGTTTTTTCCCCCAGGCTGAAACCCACACCCCCACTTTTGGGGGGCAGCTACCCCTCCTCGCCTTGCCTCTTGCCACTCCCAGCTAGCCTCTCACAGGAGCCATCTCATTTGGAAACCCAGCCATCCTCTAAGTTCCATCTGAATTAGATTTTGTTATCTTTTGGCTTAAAACCCACAATGACCACACTGCCTGTGAAGTCCAAATGACTTCACACAGGGTGAAAGGTCCATCATGAACTGGGAGGCTTATGTCTGTGTCTCTTGTCAGCATTAGCTTCACACAGCTCAGTGAATCCTCACATACCTTCGTGTCTTTGGCTCCTCTTTCTAGCATCAATGTCCTCCCTTGGGTCCATTGGTTTGGTAGACACATGCTTATCCTAGCACAATAGATTAGTGGTAGGTATATGAACTTCCCAAAGAGAATCGTGGGTCTGTCTGCTCTCCATCCCCATTCTCTAATGTTTCAGCACAGTTCTTTCATTCCCTGGGTTACTTTGTGGGGCAGGGACCATGCTTTGCTAGTCTTTGGATGTCTGGGGTTAGCGCATGAATGTCCATTATTGACTCAATTCTTAATTCTGTCACCCAGTGACTATTTCCTCAGTCTTATTAAGCCTTTGATGTTTAGCTCTGCATATAAGATCTCATTGGTCAAATGAAAGGCATAGTAAGCCTTTCTTGCTTCAGAATATCAGAACGTAAACCATACCCACACATCCACAAGCTCTTAATACAATTATCACCATACCGCCAATCAATAGGCACTGACCCCTCTGCACTCCACAATTAATCCCTTCTCTATGAAGTGAAATTTCAGAAAGGAGATTCGCTCCAAGAATTGGAAGAAAGAAGAACCTTCGCTGAAATTAGATGGCTTGTGCTGCAGTCTGTATTCCCTCACCATTTAAGGGCTTCTTGGCACCAAGTTGCCTCTCCAAATCAGTGAGTGTTTTGAGTGCTTAGAAAAGGTCAGCAGAATGGCCTGTGAAACTTGAACTTCCTCAGAGAGTTTCCCTTGCCCTTCCCGCAAGTGACCACAAAACAGACCATTCTCCTTCGTGATCAGGGGTTCTACCAGCCCACTGGAATAGTTTGACAGTTGTCTCCTTTACTTGGTATGGCTACAAGAATAGTGGGGAAAAGGGGGACTTCTGAAAGGGTTGGACCCAGATTTCAATACAGACGTGTCCCTTCCCAGTTGTGTTGCTATGGGGGAGTTCTGCTAAATTTCCCAGTCATTTCTAAGGGAGGACATTTTCCTCATGCTAGAGCACAGCAATCACCACACATGATATGGTCACATCTTCTATTTAAAGTAAGATATTTAACATGACAACTATTTCTTGTCTTTCTCCCCGAACAAAATCACATGTTGGTTTTCACAGGGCATATAAATTACTGATTAGAAATAGCCATACCTAGCCAGTTCTTAATGTCTTTGGGAATGCTTCTTTATTTCAATTCTCAGAGTTATTGTACCACAAAAAGCATCACAATTTCCTGCAGGGACATTATGAGTAAGGTCTGCAGGGAACAAACAACTGACATTAAAAAATCATCATTCTACAATTGTCACTATTATCCACAAGAAATTCTGCATAATGCGTTCTAAACCAGGGTGTCTAGCTGCCACATCCACGTGAAATGCTTGAATTTTATGGTGCTTAAATATTTAATGATTCATTGGGAAAATGTGAAAGATGTCTGATAAACTGCATCCCTTCTTCTAACATATGGTTTTAAAGTAAAAAATTTTGATTATACAACTTTTTGCAAGATGCCTGATCTACTACTGACACACAAATATTTGCTGTATTGTCATTTATAAGGTTCATCATATATAAAATTATGTGATGGCTTCCACAACCACTGGCTTTGATAATGTATTTTCTTTCAAGTCTTTTATATGATCTTGTATGCAGACACATGTATGAAGTTGTGAGTATGTGTGTATTGTACTTATGTAGCTTAGAGGCCCTAAATTGTTGTTCATCAGGTGCCATCACCTTATTTTTGGGTGACATCGTCGTCATTGATCAGAAATTCACCAAGTAAGACTAGGTGGCTGGCCAGGGAGCCCCAGGTACCCACCTGTTTCTATGTAGTGGGATTGCAGGCATGTCTGGCTTCTTTGATTTGTTGGGGAGGGTTTAACTCATCCTCATGTTTTCAAGGCAAACACTGAGCTGTCATCCCACCCAGCACTGCCCCAATCTTTATTTTAAATCTACCTTGTAATGCAGTCTACCCTTGAAACTGGCTGAGTATGCAACTGGCTGGTTGGCAGAAAGGAAGAGCCAAGGCTGTGAAGAGAGACTCTGAGCCTCCATGAAGCACAGTTCTGTATTCATTGTCGGGTGGACAAAAGACATAAAATCAGGCATCTGGCAAAAGGTCAAATTCATCATGGGTGATGCGCAGTATGGGTCTCAGCCCTCAGCTGTCACGTTAGTTAAGCAAGATGAGACTGCTTACTTCCAGGGTTATTTGAAGGGCTGAAGGTGTGAAGGCCAACTGTAGAGATATATATTGTAAGATACTGTGACTTGTAGCCTCCCTGTGCTAGTGAACTTTTCAAATGCTCCAGGCAAACAATTTAGAATCAGAGTTTATTTGGACTCAGCTTCAGTTCAAGCTTTGTTGGATTAACTGAGGCATGGAGAGGAGTCACATGCTGTGGGAGCATGGAGCAGAGGCGCTCACCTCAAAGGTGGCCAGGAACCAGACTGAGACCAAGAGCAGCCCAGATCAGCATATAGCCTCCAAGCATGCACTTGCACTGGCTTACTCCAACTCAGTTCCATCCCTTCTCAGCAGCATCACGAGATCTCAACATGTTTGCCTGAGGGGGCACAGGGTGAGCACAAGGGACACTTTATATCCAAGCTATCACGGTGTGCACTGCTGGATATGTGTATTTTTGGTGTAATTATTTGTTAAAAACAGAGTCTATTTAAAATGGGTGATAAAATGTGACTCTCGACTCAGAAAAGCCAGTTTGCTTTAGAATGCATAATGAGTGGAGAAGGCTCAAACGGAAGATCTGAGTTTGGATTCCCAACACCTATGTGCAATCAGGCTTGGAGTGGTTCTTTTCATCTAGACCTAGTACAGAGAAGGGTGGAGTCAGGTGGATCCTTGCACTCTCTGGCTAGATAGTCTAGTCCATCAGGGCCTGGTTCAGTGGGAGAACTTCTGTCAAAAAAAGAAAAAAAAAAAAAGTGATGGTATTGGGCCTGGAGAAATGGCTCAGTGGTTAAGGATAGTGGTTGCTCATTTAGAGAACTGGAATTTGGTAATTTGGTTCACAGCACCCTTGTTGGGCAGCTCGAAGTCTCAGGGGACCTAATGCCCTCTTCTGGTTTCTCTGGGCACCTGCACCCCGACCCCCTTTGTTTACCATCTGTCATAATATGGATGAGCTTCTTTCCACTTCAACCCTGAAGGCACAGTGAGGAGAGCCAAGAGAAATGTGACTATATTCTCCCAGTTCCTGTCTTTGGAAGGAGGATGTGCTTTCATGGCACAATCAGCATTGCCAAGTGACATGTAGACACTAAGAGATGCAGACCAAACCAAAACAGCAGGCCTCGATTAGGGGACAGGATGAGAAGGGCCTAGAGGGCTGAGGGAGAGGAGGTGCCATTCCTTATACAACCCTGAAATGATTCCAGTATCAGAAGCATCCACAGCCTGGAAGGTAAGACCAGTGAGCCAGCTGTTAAGAACAAACAGGCTGAGGTCCAAAGGTGCTGGGAGTCCAGTTGTTGAGGTTAATAGCTCTGACCTTTACCGTTTGTCAACAGACAAACAATGAAAGATATTTGAGATGATGAGTGGTATTGCTAAGATGGGGTTTGGAAGCCCAGCTGGCAACAGAATGTAGAGTTGAGTGATGAGGTATTTTAAGTAGTGACCAAAGTGATGAATTGAGAGGCTTCAATGTCCTTCAGAGCTAAACTTCAGAGCTAAATTCTAAAATACTGGAGGAGAAAACAAAAGTCAGGGGTCAGAGAGTGAGAATCGGTTTAGAAAATTGCTTGAGTGATCCAAGGGAATGGATAGGAGAAAGGATATACTTATGAGTAATAGAATGCACTTCTTTCTTAAATGTGGACTCCCAAGAGAGTCTGTGGCGGGGTCACCTCTGGTCATTCCTGTCTCCAACTCCCCTGGCCAAATGCCACCACGTCCAGTCAGTTACTTTACCGTTTGGATCCAGTCTCATCATCAGGGATGCTTTTGGGTAACTCTGCAAATCATAGGCCACACACGCCGAAAGAGATCAAGAGGAAGCAATTTTAACTAGTCCTTCCTCTCCAGAACCAGGAAAAGATTCTGAATTACGAGGTCTGTTAAGCCTCACTGAACACACCAACCTTTGGGAACTGGATACACTGGGTACATAAAAGACAATCGGAAGATTACTAACAAAGGAGCCAAATTTAAAAATTGGCTTTCAGTGCTAATTGCCTCCCTGTTATAGGTAATTAGCTTCTGCTAGTCTTTCTCAGTCCCCGCCCAGTTTGTTGACATATCTCTGAGCCATCCTTATTGTGGGTGGGGCAAAAACAAACAAACAAAAAATGTAACAACAAACAATAAAAAAATTCCAGACAAGAAAACAATAATCACTGGTCATATACAAACCCATTAGTTGAATAACATAACTGTACTTTTATAAGCATCTTTATTCTGAAAGATAACTGTTTTTTTCACTTGCAACTAAAATGACTGTTTCCACATCCGTAATAACATTTGGTGACATTTCACTCCATAAATAAAGAAAAAAAATGCATATTAGAACTACACCATCCAAAAATTGGGATTCCAGTGTCTTCGTGTCCAACGAGTAAAACAAAGCAAGCAGGCACTATCATTGGACTCAAGCTACATAAAAAAAAAAAAAAAAAAATAAGTATTTCCACATACAAGCTGGTGGAGTTCTAATACAACTGAAAACAAACTTTGGTGGTGGGAAAATACATTCAGTTAGCCTTTAAGTGTAAAGTGAGGGGGAAGAAGAAGAAGACACGGGAAGGTAAATAATGGGCCTTGTTGTAGGCTCAACCAGACCCATGCCACACAGAGACATGACTAAGGAGGGAGGGAAGAGTGTTGGGCAAGCCTCTCCATGTGCTGTCAAAAGAAGGCATGTAGGGAGTAAGTTATTCCTCACTGTGGCACAGAAGGCAAATGTACCACTTGAGAGACAGGAATAATCGAGCTTGACCATTCTAATTTATTTATTTTAAAAACGTATTTAAATTTATTTTATGTGCATTGTTGTGAAGGTGTCAGGTACCTGGAGCTGCAATTACAGACAGTTGTGTGCTGCTTTGTGGGTGCTGGGAATTGAACCCAGGTCCTCTGGAAGAGCAGTCAGTGCTCTTATCTGCTGAGCCATCTCTTCAGCCCTGACCATTCTCACTTAAATGTGTTTAAAGGTACCAGGCTCATGGATATAATTCTTAACACCAATTAAAATGAGGTGCTCAGGCCCCACTGCCCTAAAGCTCTCAGACTTCATGGATTTGCTTAGCCCGTTTATATGCAAGTGTCAAAAACATTGCAGGTGGATTCCTATTAACAACCAGATATGGAGATGCAGTCGACATGTACCAGATGTGTCAAATGCATCCAACAGAAAATCGAGACGTTAATAGCCTCAAAATGTCAACCCTGGGCACCAGCTCATTTTAAAGCTGAGCATGTGTTTGTAGTTTTATTTATATGCTGTGAATTTCTTTCCTTCCTTGCTTCACCATCTCCTTCCTCCCTGGATCCTTATCTCTTTTTCCAAGACAGGGTCTCACCGTGTGTGTGTGTGTGTGTGTGTGTGTGTGTGTGTGTGTGTGTGTGTGTCTGTGTGTGTCTGTGTATCTGTGTATTCTGGCTGGCTTAGAACTTCATATGTAAACCAGACTGGCTTTGAACTCGGATATCTTCCCACTCTGACTCCTGAGTCCTGGGATTAAAGGTGTGTGCCACTATGACAGGCCTGTGAATTTTCTTAATGGGCATACAGTACTTAGCTTAAAGTCTGTTTTACTGGTTACATGTTTCTTGATTTATCATAAAAATTAGTCTTCTGAAAGCAACACACATTTTTAAAAATAGAATATAAAACTGTACACAAAGAAAGTCAGGCCCCATGCACTGCCCCTCCAAAGCAAATTGTATCAACAGTTAGTATGCTTTTATAGACATTATGCATTGTGCATAAGAAAGCCTGTCTACAACTTTTATAAGCAGAAACTATACATGAATGGTTAGTTAAATTAGGAGCATCATTGGCTGCTCCTAACTTCCATTGAACTAAATGGTCCACAACAGTGACTCAGCAGCCATATTCTGGCTTTGTCCTTTTATTCTCAGAACACAAGCAACAGAAATGCCTTAAGTGACTTGGATACTCTGTGTATTAAACACTGCAGTTCCCTGGGGCATTTTTTTTTTTTTTTTTGGACACTTGTTTATGACATACAGCAGCCACAGTGGCCAATGAAAAGGCACTTCTATGAAGAAAGAAATACTTCCTGCAAATGGGATCCCCGGTGAGAAATCCACCGTGCATTTCCGCTTTGCTCTGTGTGTGGCACCTGCCGCTGCTCTGCGGAGTAGTTAAACAAGTCTCCTGCTCCTGGAGGGGTTGCTGTGAACCCAAATTGCTAGTGCCACATGGTATCTAATGAGTGAGCAGGTGTTTTCTCTACCTTAGATCTTTTCTAATTCCCCTCTAGTCAGATAGTCTACATGCAGAGCCAAGTGGTGGTTGTGAACACCAGGCAGACACAGCACCCGGAGGGGCCTGCAAGAAAGAGGATGGAGCATCTTGGGAAGGCAGCTACATCATGGAAATATGCCAGGAGGACCAGGGGGGGGGCTTGCACCTCTTGCCAAGCTGAGCACCCAGCTTATCAGGGAAAGAGGAGTGGATCCTCTGGTCTGGTGATAAAATGCTTCCAATTAAGGTCACACAGTCTCCAACCCCACCGTGGATGTGGCACTTCATCAGCTGGGAAGGAGGGGAGTGTGGAAATTGGTCCCAACCAAAGAGGGGACCTTTGGTTTAGAAGAAAGCACAGGGCTGCCAGTCAGGCCACTCGGAAAGCTGTGCACTTCCTGGGACGAGCCTAGTTTCCAGATGTGTCAGCTGGGCAAGCGAATCTGGACATACAAGGGCTATGCAGTGACAGTTCATGGCAGACACGAGTGCTCTGCAATGATAATTGTGTGCTCTGATTTTGTTTAAAACCAATTAGGGACTTGGGGAGTAAAGTGAACGGGCTACAGTCACACTGCTGGACCATGTCTTCCCAGGCATGGTGCCACGTCACTGGCTATCAAATCTGTGAAGGCGCTGTCTCCTCATTTCTTCTTCTGGCGTGAGTCGGAACCCGTAGGGTGTTGGGCCATTTCTGGTATTTCCTGCAGTGAGAAAGCAAAGGGGCAATCACACACTGCCTATCCATCGTTCTGACATTTACAAGGCCCCTTGTGCCCTAGGATTCCGAGAGAAGAAAACCAGATGTTTTGGTGTCAAAAAGACACATGACTAACATGTTTCAACTTTAGCTGTCAATACTAATTTCAACACAGTCAATATTTTATTAGTGTGGTTCAGCCTGTGCTAATTTGGTTCATTCTCAGCTTCTTGATATTCAGTCCACTCTGACTTTTTTCTTCTGCCACGTTCCATATTTTCCATCATTTAAACTTCCATATGTTCAGAGATTGCATTCATTTTTTATGTCCAACTCAACCAACTCATCCCTCATCCACTGCTGACTATGTTGGCTGGCTTCTCCTGCTCGGTCTTAGGACCTCCCCTTTCCTTCCTCTAACCTACCTATCTTACCAGACTGGGTATCAGATGCACAACTGACTTGACCATGAGTCTTACCTCCTTGGAGGAGAAGGGCATTACATACAATAGAGAGTAGGTGCAGAGTTACTGACCCAGGGGCAGTGACATAATGTCTCAAGGGATTCACGTTCTGCCTTTATTTATTTATTTATTTATTTATTTATTTATTTATTTATTTATTTAATGTCCTTCTCAATCAACTTATGCATCCCCACCCAATACACACACTGTGTTAGCTGACAGACAAGAACACAATATTTAAAGGTCATATGACTGAGAGGGAGGTTCTTCTGTCTGCAGACATATGACATACTCCAAATATAGGCTGTGAGAGAATAAGTACTTCAGTCAACACACAGAGGTAGTCTTTGATTTTAAACCTCAGGAAAGCACTTCATGCCCTCTGTTGGATACAGGTAAGTAGGTGACACAGAAATGTCACCTTTTCAGTCCCTGTCCTGCAAACCCTACTAATTGTCTAGCAGTTTTTTTTTTTTTCATCACCCACATCAACCAAAATTCTCACTTCCTCTTTCCACACCTTGCCAGCCCTGAACTCATCCCCTAATAGAAAACTCTTTAGCTTTCTGACTTTCTCTGTTGCTTGTCCTCATCCAATAGCTGCCACATTCTTCCAGATAGAGTTGCCATCTGTGTGTACCTCTGTTCCCTCCTGCTAAGATAGTAGGGAACATCTATGACACACCTCACCCTTCACTGCCTGGATCAGTCCCAAATACATAGCTGTTGTCAAATAAATGACTTCTAGAGGGATCTGTTATGAGCAAACATCACCCACCACAGTTCACTCAGGACTGATGTTTCTGACTCAGGGAGCAAAGACTTGGAACTCATGGCCACATGAGAGGATGAGAAGGACAATTACATCCTCTGAAGAAAAGCAAGTGGGCATGTGATATTTCTTGCTCATTCTCTATGAATAGCTCCTTTCCAAAGACATTTCATTGTGGTTCATATTGACGAGGCAGATAACCGTCATGACTACAGTGAGGATCAGAGAAGACATTGGGTGGTGGTTGGGGGGGGGGGCAGATTTCTGAAATCAGGGGTTGAATGGTCAATTCAAACCATGATAGGAATTTTAGTTGTCAAAGAGGAAGCTCACAAAAAGTATTAAAAAAACCTTTCATATGATTTTGTTTCTGTACTGTTTCTGTATTAAGCAACGGGGACCCTGATACTTACTTCTAACTAGTCCTCTCTTGTTGAGACTCTAGGGCAATGACCCCTGAAGCCTGTGTATCCCTTGACTGGAACAATCAAAGTGAACAGGGAAGGCCTTGTCCCCATATTCATCCCTGATGATGAAACTTTACATTATGGCCTTTTAGTACAGCAAAGTATATGTCACTGTCTTACCCTAGATTAAAGATAGGAGTAAATAATACACTAAAAAACTTTCACCATAAACATTTTATGTATCTTCAAAATTCAAAATCTTATAGGACACAACTTTTGCTGTTTTCATAAAGGAATTTGTCTGTTTTCAAAATGGTGAATTTTTGAAATGGCAAATACATGAATCAAATCAACACAAGTTTATTGCTTAAAACTGTTTCATCGGCTCCAATCCCTACTTTGCTGTTTACGGCCGCTTTTAACAAGAGAATTCTTAATTGTACTTATGAACACAGGCCAATATTTGACAGCTCACTGCAGATAGGCAAGGACTCAATTAGAGCGAGCTGCGGGTAGGAGCAGGCTCAACGTGGCAATGTTGCCGCAGGACACAAACCAATGGGAGTGCAAAGTGTCCTCATGCTCTCAGAGGAAACCAGTGTCCTCTGTTGAGTGTCTGTGACAGATGATCCATGATTGCCTTTGGGAGGACTGACTGTCTCATGATGGAGAGAGGAGCAAAGAGTTAGGGGGCAGATGATGAGGGTTGCTCAGGTCCAGTGTTCTCTCTCTCTCTCTCTCTCTCTCTCTGGGCCCATTTGCAGGGCATTCAAGGAGAACCAAGGCTTAGCCAACAGAAGAAATGCCACATATGCTGAGTAGAGGCCTCATATCCCTACCCACTCAGAGGTATGAAAGTCACTCCATTTATAGAGCCCTCTCAAGGGCTCCTATTTCACTTAACTTTTGTTCCCAATCTAGTCATCTCAGTTCCATAGATGGGCCAAGTAAAGGACACTGAGTGTTAGTAGGATGTCTCAGGTCACCTGGCCAGTGCAGAAAGGAACAATACTTGAGCCAGGGATCTCTGGCCTCTTATAACCTACCCAACTATCATCACTTCTGAATCAGGGGACAAGTTAAACGCCATACCTCCTCATCACATCTGACCTTTCCATTCCCACTCAGTGCTTCTCTCCATGGCTATATGGGACTCGCTGACATTTGAACACAGAAAACTGAGAGAGTGTAGTATAAGACGGCGACTCTTATGAGGCTCAG
Organism: Phodopus roborovskii; assembly: GCF_943737965.1. Lineage (NCBI taxonomy): Eukaryota > Metazoa > Chordata > Mammalia > Rodentia > Cricetidae > Phodopus > Phodopus roborovskii. Next base: position 27,064,771 of record NW_026126460.1, on the reverse strand, counting down.
CTAGTATCAAAGACCCAGGTCTGAGATCTCACCTCCTGCTTCCTTAAATTCCAATGCAAAGCAGAGCGGCCCAGTTCTGTCATAGCACTACAGTGCCCCAGTCTCTGTTAGCCCTCATATTTGGTGTCAAACGCCATTTCTGGTAAGAGCAAGGCTACCTTACTGTCTAAATGGATTATTCCAGGATCCAAATTCGATGCCACTCATAATCCTCCTTAGTTAAGTGTAAACAGATCTCAGATATTCTGAGAGGAATTTGAAGTCAGCTGTCAGTCAGTCACTCACCTACTGCTTGCTTGCTGTGTGTGCACTATGGGTCAGCCCAATGCCAGGAACAAGGCTCCTGTGCACTCTGCCATTTAGTTCCTTCCTTTGCACTGATTTTTAAACACATTTCTGTGATTTCTACCCAGCCACATCATCTATTACTACTCCCTCTCCTGGAACCTTAGTGTCACATGTTTCGAGGAGCCTTATTCTCATGTCTCTGACATATTCTCAAGTTGGTTAGGGATACGGCATAGGGCCTGGATTGGCTTCAGAAGGGTGGAAGATGTCTCTGGTTTCAGAATGGGAACACACTGGTAGAGAATCAAGAGATGGCTTCCTGGGTCTGTGTGGGACTCATGAACACGTCCCAGATAAGATTAAGCAGGCCCTGGGTGGTTTCTGTGTAGGGGGTGGTGCTGAACAAGAGGATTGCTTGCCCTCCACTGCTCTGGAGTGTAACAACAACCTTACAGGATCCCTACTCCTTTATTTATAGTAATGGTTCCCAACTTGTGGGTCGTGAACCCTTTGGGTTCACATGCCAGAGAGCCTACATATCAGATATTTACATTATGATTCATAACAGTAACACCATTACAGCTATGAAATAGCAATGAAATAATTTCATGGTTGGGGCTCACCATAACACGAAGGGCTGTATTAAGGGGTCACAGCATTAGGAAGGTTGAGAACCTGTGATTCATAGCTACATGTCTTTGAGTGAGCGGCTTCCCTCAGATCGGCCTTGGTCTGCTAGCTGATGAGATGAGATGGAGAGCAGCTCCCTGGTGAGACTGTTAAGAGGGATGCAAGGGGCGGTGCACATATATCGCTTAGCAACCTGGAGTCAGCACCGGTTACATCCCCAGTGCTATCAGGAATCATAATGCCTGTGTTTGAACAAACTCCATAGCATATGCAGAAAATGAAGTCCCAAGATCAGTACCTCCTTAAAGAACAACGAGCCGAGTCATGTTTGCAAACGTTTCTAGCAGCGATTCGCACATGTACGGAGCTGCTAGCTACTAAAACTTTGCTAAGAAATGAACAGCAAGTGGTAATTAACAGACTTCACTGGGCAGCACATTTCAGTAACACAGAGGAGCCTTTGGGTTGTTGGGGAAGTGTCCAGTGTGGGTCTTTACTTCCATTTAGTTACATAACCACACATTGAACATTTACAGACCTGGGGGGGGGGGCGGATGGCCCTGCTTTGAAGAGCCTGGCAAAGAATATTAGCATTTGTGAGACTCCACACCCCTGCAAATGGAGGTCACACCCTAATCTTACTTAAAGAAATACTGAGCATGCTTCAGAGGGGCTTGGGCTAGGGGCTTAGCTCGATTGCAGTCCCAGTACTGAGATCATGCAGCTTATTGATTTGTGGGTCTTGATGGAAAATTTTCAGTTTTCTATCCTTATGTATAATACGTTTTGTGGCTAAAGGGAGGGAAGCAATTTTCTCCAGATAATATTGCAGAAGAGTGCTGAGAGTTGATGGCCATTTTCCCTCCTGCTCAGCACTAGTGTAAACGGGGGTGTTTAATTTGCTGGCATTCACAGATCTGCACATGAGCCAATCACAGTGAATCACAGGATGGGATCCCATCTTTCCCTTAAGTTAGAGGGCTGAAGAAGGAGAAGAAAGTAAAAACTTCTAAACACACTGCTAGCATTCTGTGGTACATCTGTCGAGGAACAAGGGCAGCAGCATGGGTCCGCTGTGCTCTTTCAAGAATGTTACTTTATTAGAATTGCAAAGACTCCTGAAAAGACAGTTGCTAAGCCATTTACTTAAAAAGACCAGGACGGGCTGGAAGAAACCCCAGGTCTAAGAGCTTCAAAAGATGAGGTTTGAATGGGGTGAGGGGCTTACGTGAGCTCCTTCAGTCTCAGAGCTCTCAGTTATGATATGATCTCTCTCTCTCTCAAAGTAGCTTGGACTTCACCTCAAACCATGTGACTGTCATAATATGGATATTTTACAGTGGCTTGAGAGACGGGTAACAGATAGTCTTGACTTGAGAGAAAGACACTGGCATTTCCATTCGGCCAACTGACCAAGACAGCCAACCCCCAATTTCACCTGGCATCTGGGTATGAAAAGCTTTGAGATGGAAAGCAACATAGCCCTGACATTACACGGTTCTCTTTCCTCCAGTTGGTTGATGCCGAGGCAACACATAGTGGACACAGGTGACTTGGGATCACCAGGCTAGGGTGCCACTTAGTACATGGAACTGTCAGGCCCACAGTGTTGGCTATGTTGCTTCTCAGAAAGAGCCAGCATATGATCTACCTCTGCTAAATGCCCACCTAGGCCTTCCCATCCTTCTTGTGGGAGATTATTACTTGGTGAACTTTTATGAATGGAACATGTGATGCCAAACACAGAGGCAGAAACAGAGAAGAGCTCTACATCACACAGTACCCTACCCCATCCTTTCTTGCTCGTTGTACCAAGTTTCACATGTTCTAATTTCTTCATCCTCAGGTCTTTACAGCCATGTTCTTTCCTGTGAAGCCTCTGGGTTGCCTGGGAGTCTTAGCCTCCTCCCCTCCCCTCCTTTCCATCTTACCCCACCTCTTCATACACATGTCCATTTTCACCTGCACCAGCCATAAGAGAATTCATAAAGGTCAATCTGAGTGGCTTCACCCTTACATTTGTAGACACAGGCTCCCAAGTGCTGCACTGTGCCCTTTTCGCTGAGTCCCACTGGCTAGGGCACATGAGGATACAGACACAGAGACCTAGATGAACATCTTCAGGCACATGTGTGAGGCCATAATTAATAATGGGAAATTGAAACCTGAAGGTCAAATACAGAAGTCAACTTTGTGCTTTGCGTCTATGGGGAGTGAGTGATCCTTAAGAAAGACATTTAGAAAATGCAAGAAGGATGAAAGCTCTTTAGCATATTTAAATTCCAGTTCTCTCAGAAGCTGTGGGGTTCGGGTGGCTGCAGTCCTGGCCTTTCTGAATGTTCCAGAAAAGTCCACAGCAGACAAAGAGGATCACAGGGGTATGACTGTTCTTCACTACTAGTCAGGGTGCATTTGTTCAAGTTCTACAGGCCTTCAAGAGTTCCATAATGTCTGATCTGCACTCCTCAGGCATCTGACATTTGCCGGGAAAGGATAGGGACTTGGCACTGTCTGTTTAAAGCTGGTTCTCTTGAAGCCAGGTTTGTGATGTGATGGAAAGGGCCAGATACAGAAATTCTAGTGGCTTTAGAGACCAGATGAGAGTCTCATTCTCACCTCTTGCTCCTTGATATTGGGGAAGTATCCGAGTAAGTTCTAGTTTCAGTATCTAACAAGGGAGAGGATGGTTGGGGTGTAATTTAGAGTATAGTAAACTGAGATAAAATAGAAGCATCCATTCCTTGTGAGACATAAAGAGGCTGGGCCCTGCTGCTCCTTCAACTGCTATGTCCTTCATCTTCAAAGAACGGCGGTGGCTTTAGCAGCATTGACCTTAGGCACAGTGGTTACCAAACAACAACAAGCTAGCCAATGGTGGTTGACTCAGAGCCAAGATCCTAGGCTCTAATGCAAGAGTTCAGAACAAGTTAGGTCTGGCATGGGCTGGAGAGCTGTCACTGCAGCGCTGGGCCTCTAGGATGGATGTGTACAATTTACCAGGTGTGGGCTCACTACAATGACTCTACCAGGAGCTCAGGCAAGTCACTTCTCTCCGGACCTCAGACTGGGCATGCGTACCTGGGAGGGCTGGCCCAGACTTGTGACTCTTCTACACTGAGGCGCATGTGCCCATGACTGGTAGTCTTCAGAGATGACAGCACCTGCTCCCTGAAAGTGCAGATTTGCCCTGACCACAGCCTGCAACGGGGTACCCTCTCTGGAGGAGGATGTTGGTTCTGGCTTGTGCTAGCTAGACATGGAACCTCTGTCCTGTGCTCTCTGGCAGTGCCCTCCAACTCATGTGGCATCACTAAGTGCCCTGTCCCTACACTCCCCAACATAAAAATGACTTTTAAGTTTCCTTTTTAATTGGAATATCTGTATACTTATAAAAATGGCAAAGGGAACAGAAAATTCAGTTCTGGTGATGTTGACACCTTTTATTATTAAGAAAAACTTGTCAATACTAAGAAACAACCATCAGCATTATCATCAGGAACACCATTCCAGACTTCATTTGGATTCTCTCAGTTTTCCTCAGTTTTTGTTCCATGGTCCAACCCCAAGACTCTTGGTTTGTGGGTGTTTCTTAGTCATTCCTTTTTTCCTAAGACCTTGACTGCCTGGCCAGATACCCAAAGGAAATCCTCAGTGAGGTTTTCTTGATGGTTGGCCTCTTGATTAGACTGAAGTTCCAACTTTTGACAAAGAAGACAAAAGCCACAGAAATAAAGTGTATTTTTGGCCCCACATGGTACCAATAGGATGGCATACTGGTGCAGCTAACCCTAAGCAATTGGTTAAAGACTTTTGCCAAGATATTTTTTTAACTGTAGATTTTTGTTAAGCTTGCATTTTTATCTATTTTATTTATGCGCGTGTGTGTCTTTCCGTGTGTATGCTCACGTATGTGCAGATACCTGTAGAGGCCAGAAGAGGGTGTTGGATGTGCTGAAGCTGGGGTTTCAAAGGGTCCCGAGGTGCCCAACATGGGTTCTAGAAATTGAATTTTGGTCCTGCACAAGAGCAGCAAACCCCCATACCTGCTGAAACCGTATTCCCAGCCCCAGTATTAAAACTTCTTTTGAGTTCCAAGAGGATAAAGCTTTATGAGTCCCAGGGTAGACTGGGGAGACTGGGCATTTCAAATGAGATTTGTCACCTGGTCACTCATGCTTGGGATGAGCACGGAGTGGTGGAGTGCCTTCCAGCCTTCTGTGGCTCCAGGCTCTGAGGTCCCAGTGCCATGGTCTCACTGCTTTTCGCATGTGACTTTGCTAGGGAACCTGGCTAAGAACTGGGTTTGGATTTCGTGGAGTTTCTGATGAGCCCAGACACTCAGTTTTTACTGTGTTCCTGTGTGATTGTGACTGGGACTTACGGTGACCATTGACACCATCTTTCACTCGGTACTTGCATTGGCCAGCAGGTGGCAGCAGAGGCCGACAACCTGGAGTATGTAGACGCAAAAACTAGGACACATTCCAGTCCGCCAGGCATTCAGCATTGTAAGCAGAATAAGGGTCATTTTGAAACAGATGGGCTCTACAGAGGGTGCAGCACCGAGAATTAGGTGGTTGTTTGCTGTCTGGATGGTCTGCAGGTTATTTGTCAGCGTCTAGCAGCTTCCGTGTCACCTCACAGTTCTTTCCCCAGAAAGACCAACACAGCAGCGAAAGATAAGAGAGGGCAAGAATGTGGGGATTTCTCACCAGTTCCAAAGTCAGAGTTAATTTTTGCTCTTGTGCATCTGCCTCGTGTTGCTTTCTGCTCTAGGCTGTAGCCTCCTTACAACCCTAACTCCAAATCAGAAGGATGAACCCACACAATTTGTGTTGATTTGGTTAAGACTAGATGCAGTAATAACAACACATGGTTTAGTTTAATCATAGTGGTTCTGGTAACTGGTTCACATGTCCTCTCCAACCTGTGTCAGTTACGATCCTCACTGCTGCAACATTTCCAACAGAAACAATTTAAGTGAGGAAGAATTCATTTGACTCGTGGCTTCAGAGTTCAGTGCAGGGCGGCTTGGCACCACATGCCTGGGCAGAACATGGTAGCAACAAGAGTGTGAAGCAGGGGACTTTTACCTTATGGTGGACAGGAAGCAGAGCAGATAAGAGCAGGAAGGGGCCAAGTTATGACATAATTATCAAGAATACACCCTAGTGAACTACTTCCTCCGACCAAGCTGTGCACCTCCTACTCTTTGGTATCCCCTGACACTGCAATCATAGTATAAATTCTGCAATCATATAAATTCACCAAGGGCTTAAACTACTCATTTAGTCAGCATGCACAGAGGCATGTTTTGCTAATCTGAGCATCTCTTTTGTTAACATTAATTAATTTTTATATATGTGCATGTGTGTGATACATATATAATACACACACACACACACACAGGATTGTACTGAATACTGTCTTAAAGACCTTAAATATTTGCACTACCTAGTTTTCAAATACCTCAAGCCTGGTCAGTGTACAACTACATGCCCAGATGCATTGACACCAATGCATAGTTATGGAACTAACCCATGACCTGGGAATTGTCCCAGACAACCGTACTGGACCAGGGAAGCATGGTGAAGGTTCAAAGCCGTCACTAAAGCTAACCCCAACCCCACTCTGGGCATCCATCTTTTGCAGGTAGAACCCTGGCCATGACAGTGGGGTAGTTAATCACAGGGCTAGGCCAAGGGTACCATGGGAGGACAGCCCAGGGTAGATCCATCATAAGAAAGAAAGCAGCTTCCATCCTATGGCCACATCCTTTGCCAGGCCAAAACAACAAAGAAAGCAAGGACAACGGGGAACGGGATGGGGTGGGGTGGGCTGACAACTGGCCAAAGGAGGCACTCTACAGGAAGTACAATGTTCACAGCCTCAGAGTGTAAGACCATACGGATAACCTGGACGGTGAGGATGCCCCAACCCTGTTTCCTTCCCAAGTGGATAAGCTGTGAGATAAGCAGCCTGAGAGGCCTTCTGGAGAAATACACAAACAAGCAGGAGCCTTGGTCCTTAGTCCTTGGCACTCAGAGTTCTGCCCTTCTCATATGGGTCAGAGTCAGCCTGGAATTGTGATGGCTAAAGGCAATTCTATGATGCGATAAAATGTCCTAGAAGGAGCATGTGCCTTGGAGTGCGATGGCATTGAACCTAACTCTGTGTCTACTTTCTGTGTGGTCTTCTAGTCTGATAAACCCACTCCTACCCAGGATCCTGACCTTGTGTACCATTAGACCTGTGCATCTGTGGGTATCTCTATGCATGCATGCCTGTTCACATGCATGTTCTTGAAGGTACTCGTGTCTGTATGCATGTTTTCTATCTGCATTTACATGCACAGGACGAGGTTGCCCTGAGACTAAAGCATAGCACCTTTGACAAACAAATCCTCCCAGGGGTTTCTCAGGGAGATTTATATGCTCTTAAAATAGCCTGCCTCTAATTGCCTCAAACTGGCCAGCGTTAATCTCAAAAATGATTTTGAGGCACGACATTCTATTATTGAGGTTTGACAAGAGTAAAAGTGAGTCACTCCTAAACACCCGTCCACCATTATCTGAAAAGTAAAGCATACTTTATGAACAGAAAGTGACACACCAGAACCACACTTTGTAAACTTAAGAAGCTAGAACCTGACTCATCCTGGACAGCTTAAGGTGTAGATGGGAGGCAGGGGCAAATTGCTCTCTGAGCATTTTTGGAAACATCTAAATATGTGGTTTGGATACTGGAAGGCCTCTCTGCAGTTTCAAGAGGAAAAATAAAAAAGATTTGATAAAGTTTATGAGGAATGATGGTGCATGCTTAACCCCAGCATCCGGGAAACAGAGGCAGGAGGTTAAGGTCAGCCCTGTCTGGAGAGCAATAAGCCCAAGGTCAGCCTGGTCTACATAAGGTCCCATTTAAAACTAAAAATAAAAAGTTGGCTAGAGTGTAAAAAGGACAGTCTGTTAGTAGTATCCAGGTGATCATAAAGGTCACAGAATTTCAGAGCAGGAAAGCTGAATTCCAGAAAGGGGACACGTTTCCACCACAAGCTGAGAGGTGTCCCAGTGCCCCAACCCCCTCGGCAGCCTATGTAGGTTTTGTTCTTCAAGCCATCTCACCCTGTGGAATCTGAAGATCACTGGCCAAACCTGAAGTAGGCACTGGAAGTTGCTCTGTTGCCTCTCAGCTGTGGTGGGGACCACACACTGAGCGTGGTGCTACAGATGAGTTTAAACAGAAGCTTCCCCTTTAGTTTTGCTTTCAGACAAGTTCTTGTGTTGATCCTCATCTTTCTCATTTGTACCATGCAGAAATCTAGAGAATACACAGCTGTATTCTGAAGACCAAGTGAAGTAAAGGAGTCTGGAACACAACCGGAAGGAAATCCATGAGAGTGTGACTGCTCACCAATCACCCCCTTTCCAAGATGCTCTCTTTCCTATGCCTCCACCATTCAGCCAGTCACGTGAGCCAAGGTCTTTCACACCCCTGATGTGTGTCCTCTACCTCAGCAGCACCAAAGCCTGCGATTCTAATACGGGAGCTCATAGCCCTGATGCACAGTCAGATGGAGCTCATAGCCCTGATGCGCAGTCAGATTTCAGCCCAGTGTTCGTCCATCCCACCATGTTGTTTTCAAAATCAGGAGCACAAGGCTCCTTTCCTGGAACTCCCCTAGCTCTGACCAGTGGTGGCTCAGACGAATCTTACTCATATTAAGTACAAAGCTAGGAGGGTGCATGGAGAAAAGAAAGTAAATTGATATAGAGAACATTTGAGTTAACAAAAGAAAACGAGGCCAGCCATGGTGGTGTATACATTTAACCCCAGTACTTGGAAACAGGCAGAGCTCTGTGAGTTCCAGATCAGCCTGGCCTATGGACTGAGTTCTCGCCCAGCCAGAGTGACATGGTCAGACCTTTTCTCAAGAAAGAAAACAGGAACAAAACACGAAGTAAAGGGTCTATTCCTGCAAATGCAACGTTCTCCAAGATTTCCGTTGGATCTGAAGGCAGCAGGCAAGGGCATCTGACTTGGCTGGAGGCCCACACCTGCTTTCAAGATTTAGGGCACAAAAACGAAGGGCAGTAAAGCCCCAGTGAGGAGCTGTGCCAGTATGACTGATGGAAATGGAATGTGAGTCTATGAGTCATTTGTAGCTTTAAATACTATAGAGAAAAGAATTTGTAAAACATGCCCAAACAGCCTGGCTTTGATGTGGTGAACTCTTTTCAAAACACATTGTTCAAATTTATGCTAAAATGCAAAGCCCTCGTGTTTACAATGGTGTTATTGGAGGAACACAGCAAAAGAGTACAACTGGTAACTTTAAAGGCAAGATGTAAAACTTCAGAGCAGCAGGGCGATTCCTGGTGCCAATTACGAGCTGGTAAACCTCAAAGGCTTCATCAGTGAGCAGTGAATGCAATGGTGCATCTTGGCCTGAGAGGGGGTGCTCTTTATATAGTTTGGGGTGCACTGCTTTTATGAGCTTTTCCTTGCTTTTACCTCAGATGACAACCATTGTGTGCCCCCCCCCCCCCGCACCCCTAGTGCTGTGTTTGATCCTGTTAATTATGCTGTAGGGCTAGGGCAGTGTCTCAAGGGTCACCATTGCTCCTGGCGCAGGTTACAAATTACACATAATGTACTGCAATGTAACAGACACTCTCTGTGAGCCAGGCTATCCTTTCCAACACAAAGCACCATCATCCGAGTGACTTTATTATAAAAAACAGAAGGGGATTCTTCAGGATTACAAACATCTGAAGACAACTTTCTCATGAATTCCAGTCAGCTATTTTGGCTACATAGGGGGTGGGTAAAGCTGGAGAACAAAGCAAACACACTTTACATTCTTGTTTGCAGGGGCAGAGGTGGAGGCGATCACGGAAGCAAGATCACACTGAGTGCAAAGCAAAATGAATACAGAGTAAGCCACAGGCAGAGCCCAGACGCCACATATATGAGTCCCGGTGATGGTTACTGACCCCAGAGGCTCATTCTGAACACAAAGCTATAGAGCCATGTAACCACAGAAATCCAGGAGCCAGACTTATCACAACCAGATAGTAGTGCAGGTTCCCATGTCTTGTACCAAGCACCGGGTCTCCCACCATGGCCTTGCTTGAGGTGTCTTAAAAAAAGAGGATGAACCTTCAAGAGGACAAGTGGTGTACACGAAAATAAAGCCTCAGGTTTCATGCATAAAGTACTACAAGGTGGGACAGGATCGTGACAGCAGAATCATGGTTGAGGATTGGCACTGTCTCCATGCTTCTGGGCCCAGCTGGCTTACATGTCAGGTGCCTGCAATGGGCCCGACTTTGCCCTTTGCCTGTGGCGCTGATAGGCACACCTAGGCAGGAGTGGGTACTTCTGACCCCTCTCCTCCCTTCCAAATGAGATAATAACCCAATACGTGAATTCAATTGCTTGTTTTGTTTTCCTTCCTCTTGGACAAAGCACATCAGTGTCTAACACAACCCAGATGGACCCAGAGGGAAAGGCAGAGGGGAGTATGAGGTGGTCAAGGATCATAAACCTTGACAGTGTGTCACAAACTGTCACAGTGCTGCACACTGCACGTCAAAGCAACTGAAGCCAGCCTCGTGTTGGATCCACAAAGTTGCTGAGTAGGCATCCTCATTTTTCTCTGCCTGGAGTACCATAGGGGTGGGGGTGGGCACCTCTAAGTTTAAGTACGACCAGGGGATACAGGGTATCTGAGAGATGATGGGTAATAGCTCTAACCATTCTCAGAGACGAGAACACCATTCAAAGCTATGTGACCCATTCACTAAGATCAGTATTAAGATGCATGTACAATTTGGAGCTCGGTGAACTGCTAGGCACATCTTTGTCTTACAGATGCTAAAATGGAGTCAGAGGTTAAGAATTAACATGGGTTGCTCTGTCGGTGTTTGAAGTGGAACCAGCTCCCTTAGCCCCATGGTCTACAGTAATGTGTCTTCATCCACCACCTTTAACAGCATGTGCTCAACAGGCATTGAAGACAAGGGGGTCACTACGATGGACAGTGCAGTCTTGCTCATGTGGCCCATAGCCTGTTAGAACAGTGACTTCCCTCTGAGGTCAGGTTAAAAATAACATAAGTATAGCTGGCAGGCAGTTAACTTTCGATCAATCAACTGATTTTTTTTTTTTTTTTGCTGATTCACATGAGCAAACGGCTTAGGTTATCCCACACCAAATTTTACTCTTTCATTTGACAGCAAAGTATGCTTAAATCCATACACTCAGAGAAAAACATCCAACTACACAAGTCAGGGCTCCAGACCCCTCTGTCTCCTCAAATAGACAGGCCCTTCTACTACAGGTGAGACAGAGAAGCTGAATGGAAACTCCTAGGGGTAGACAGCTGGTTGGATAAATAGGCAAAGCCACAGACTTAAGATGGAATATGCTTACTCATTGGTCTATAGTTATTCACTCTGGCTCTGAGAAATATTGCAAGAAAGTATGGTCAGCCAAGTCTGTCAGTGATGGAGGCAAGTCAAGGCTCTTCCCATAGGGCTGTTACTCATTTAGATGGTAACTATGAATGACAGCCAATGAAAGAATGAAAATCTCTGCAAGAAAACAACTCAGACATACAAAGTCCCTGCTGATGGGAGTTGGGTAGGGAGAGAGTGAATGTGAGCAGTTATGTCCTAGAACCATTTGATGAAACAGTCCTATATGGGTAGAGCATCAATAAACAAGCATCAATCTTCAAATGCGGACAGTTTTGAGTTAATGCTGAAGTAAAGGATAAGACAGACTACAAAGCAAACTTAGAAAAATGTCACCTTTCCAATGTGTTCTGTTAGTGGATCCAGGCCTCTCCCCTGCCACTCACCCACAATGGCCACCAGCATCTCTAGTACAAGAATCATCTCAATGATTCTCTAGAATAATTGCTGCCTCTGACTGATTCTAGGAAGATCTCCATCTCTCCCGGGGGAAGACACACTTTGGGATACACTAATCAAATGGTCCAGATACGTATATAAAAAGGTCATCTGGGGCCTGTTTTATGAACACACACTTTCAGGTGCCATGTAATGTTTCAGCAGTCCCATAAGATTACATTATCTAGCAATAAGAGTTGAACCCAGTAAGAGCAGACAGACCATGGGGCTCCGAGGGACAGTTTGCCTTACTTGTGGGTGTTACTGCTGCGGGTCTTCAATAAAGATGTGTGGAATGGCTGAATCCCAAAGAATTTTCATGAAGGTAGGGAAAGTCCCCTTATTTCCAACACCTGCCTTGATCCAAAAACTCAGGACCATGAAGCAGCCTGCAGGCTTTGAGTTTCGCCATCCACAGAGGCTCAGAATAGCAACCAGTGTCCTTTCCAAACATAGACCTCCTTCTAGGGGTGAAATGATGTTGAGGATGGAAAGGATGGGTCTTCCACTTCGGGTATCCATGCTTCTCTTCCTTCCTCACAATTCACCTCTTTGTTTTCTTCTTTCATAAGCAATGGGCATTTCCTTTGTCTTTCCACCATAGTCCCATCCTATAACTCTGAAGAAAGGCCAGAGAGATTTTCCTTTGGAGTTTTCAAAAGTAAGTCACATTCCATGAAAAACTTAGAATTGTAAATCAAACAGAGAAATGGGCAAAAAAGTGTCTCCTTGCTTCTGCCAAGGAAGTTATTTGAATATTCAAATATTACCAAGTCACATTTATTTCCATGAGTGTAAGGAAAATAAGAGTGAGCTATAGCAACAAGGCAGGGAGAAAGAGTTGGCTGTGACTGGAAAGTAGCTTTTGCATCATATAAACAAGAGCTCCCCCAAATCCTGCAGTCTGATCTCTCGATGGTTTGAGAGAGAACAATGAGAGAAACACGGAAATACAATGGTTGTTCAGACAGGGTCTCTGTGTCTGAAACTTGTGATCTTCCTGCCTCAGCGTCCTGAGTGATGGGATTGCAGGTGTGGACCAGGCAACTCCCCATTACATTTTGAACTGGCAGTTTGTGGAATGTCCTATTGGCTCCTCAATGACTGTAAAATAAAAGGGAAGCTAGATGCTCTGAAGGCTAGACATACATCAGTGCTAGACATCATGTTCCAGCTTTTCTCTTGTTTGTTGATTCTTGTATTCCTTACTTTAAGTACTTGATCCTCCAACAATAGTTATTAAGCACTTGCCTAGGTTCTGTCACAGGGTGAGGGAAATGGGAAGGAACAAAAGAGCAAGAGGTGGCTTTAGCCACTACAGGGACAGTGTTGGGGAACTATGGGTTTTTGAAAAGCCTGTAAAAATGCTCTAGGCCTATAATAATTAGTTGGCTCCAAATAAAGAAACTATGAAAAAAATGTGTTTAATTAAATGCATATGAAAAGCATCATTTCAACAATTTACAACTCAATTATACATATGGTTACATATATTTGTATTCTATAATTTGTTTTTAAAGACTAAGGATGGATCAGAGAGAACACATATAAAAGGCTTAATGATACAACTCAAAAGTTGGAAAAACAAAGACAAACCAAATCCAAACCCAGTTGACAGCAAGAAATAATAAAAATTAAGGCAAAAATCAGTGAACTGGAAACATAGAACACAACACAAAGAATCAATGAATCTAAAAGCTGATTTTTGAGAAGATAAACAACATGTTCTTGGCTTGGTGCAGATAACCAAAACAAAGAAAAAGAGGACCCAAATGAACAAGATCATAAACAATCCAAAAAAAACTCACAACACCGAAGAAATTCAGAATAGTTTAAAGGAGCGGCTACATCAATAACCTGTATTCCATTATCCTGGAAAATACAATGAATTTCTAGACACACAAGTCAATAAATGTAACAAAAACAACAACAACAACAAAAAAGACTAAGGAAGGGATTGCTATGTTTTAGTATAGTAGAAATGACATGGAGTGGGCCTCCCAAAGTCCACAAAGACCTTCAAAGGTTGCATGTGTTGGGCAGTGCTTCTATAACGCTCATGGAGATTACAGTCTACTGGAGACTGGTGCTTGCCAACAGCCATGACTGCCTCACAACATTTCCAAGAAAGTATGTCTCAATTTCCTCATAAAACAACCCTAAACAAAGCCACAACTATGTAGCACTCAGGAAAGGTTTAAGGACAAACACCTAAAAGTAGATGAGAAAATACTCCAGAGGCCAGCAGAGCCCGAGGAGAAAGTGTCAGTCCTGCAGGTAGCAAATGCCTCTCACAGAGGTACCTGCATGCCCTGCACAGGCAGTCAGGGTTGATGCAGATCTCAGTCCTGCCCCAAACATGGCTGCTTTATTGCCCTATGTAGTCAGCAGTGTTCTTGATGTACAAGGCCTCACCTAGATGCACAGGCAAAGCCCATATCATGGGGATCCAAAGACTTTCTTTTTAAAACTTCTTTTGGTTAAAAGAAGAAACCACTTTTCAATTAGCTTCAGCCAAGTAGATCGCACTTTCTATTTGCTCTGGGAGTAAGAAGCCAGAGATTGCTCCTAATTCAATTCTATTTCTCTCTTTTGTAGACATTCTATCAAACCCTTTAATCCTCCTGGCTGGCAATGGCACTAGGTGAAAGAGGAAAATGAACTCAATTCTCAAAAGAAAGGATCACATGACAAGGCATAGAAATAGGCCTTAGGAGGTAATTTGATTTCATTCTTGCTCTTTTCTCCCTTTCCCCGAGTCCTTTCCGTGGTGCCCATGTGGGGAGCAGGGTGGGAGACAGCTGGGAAGGTGATGTGGCTGGGTGAGAAGTAGCCTGGGCCATAGCATACAAAGTTGATCAGGGTTAACAGTCCTGCAAACACCAGCTGCTTCAGAGTGCCGAGCCGTGTCAGTACACTAGGCTTGCGGGCCCAAGCTTTCTCTTGTGCCTTCACTGTGAGATGTGTGGAGATGATGCACAGTGTGACACATAAGAAAACAAACTAAGAAAAAAAGTTAGCTTTGCGAAGGATGAAAATCTACTAAAAATACATTTCAGAGACTTCAAACATGAAACCACATTTATAAAATAACTGCTTAAGAACTTGGCCAAAAGTGATTCAGGAACACATGGATTAAATTGCCTTCAAAATACATACAGCTTTGCAAACTAGGGGAGAGACTCGCTTGGCAGAGTCAGCTCGGCTGGTAGGGCACAGCCCGGGGAGAAAGACATCGGCCTGTTCTCAGCCTACCAAGTCTTTACAGGTGCTTTGTTTGGTGACTGCTGGTCACAGCAGGCATTACCTAAACTTGGAGCACTCCTTATATTTAGGCAAAGGGTTCAAAACTTTATAATATTAAGAATATAGCTTGCTTACTTCTGTATTAAAAGGGAAATGTGCCTTGGCTTAGGCCCAAAGCAAATGGCTATGCAATGATTGGATATAGACTGATTCATAGGTTTCTCATTCACTTTTAGTCATTAGAAACTACTATCAATCAAGAGCATGCTAGCTCATGTTTCCTTCCTTGACTGAAGACTTTAGACAAAGCTCTGTTTTCCCACCAGCCTTTTCTCCATCATCTGAACTCCAGCTCACACCAATACAGCATCACCAATGTCATTGCCCATAAAACATCATCTTACTGTTTCTTGGTGAGAAGGTGTAATAACTGCTGAACCAGTTTCTTTAGATGACAAAACGGAGAACTGAAGGTCAGAGAAAGGCTACATAGCAAAACCAGCCGGTCCAGACACCTGCTGTCCTTTCCTGCCCAGGCATTTCTCATTGTTTGCTTTGGTTAGTTTTTAGGCATCAAGCTGTCTAGAATGTCTCCTTTCCGCTGATAACTCTGCCATTCTTCAAGGACCAGAACAAACCACAATCAGGGTGCTTCTGTGCAGGTATCTGATGGAGTGTTTGAAGTCCACAACTAGTTGACCTTAAAGAGATTATCCTAGGCCATCTAGATGGGCCTGAGTCAATGGGATCAGTCAATAATAGGCCCAAGAGCAGCAGCAGAAGAAATTATATCACAGCCTCAATCTTCAGCCATGCCTAAGAACTCCGGCCTTCCCTTCAGGGTGGTCTACCCTATGGAATTTGGACTTGCCTGCTCAGCTCCCACAAATGCACGGACTCCAGTTCCGTGCAGTAACTCTCCATACCATCTCCCACCAGCTCTGTTTCCTGGTTGATCTTTGACTGACACACTAGATACTGTTCCCCTCTGGTTCCTATTGTTTATTTCATTCTTATAATGTTCCTAGCTTATTGCTGGAACTGGAATTTTTTTTTTGTAGGCAGGCTTACACCTCTGATGCTCTTGTAAATTCACAGTATTTAGTCTTGCATATGAATAGGTATGTCCCAGAAGAATTAAATCACATTATATAAGAGCAAGACAAGATAGTGGGGAGTGGTTCCGAAAGATCAGCAAACCTCATATAGAACACTCATGAGAAATAAGCCCCAGCCAATGTGAATCACAGGCCCAGAAGTCATGTCACTAAGAAGCTATTAATGTCAGCTATGAATAGGTTATTGCTTCTCTTTGTGGCACAGGGCAGTCCTCTAAAGGGAGAATATTTAACAGCACTAGGCCCCAGGTCCTGACCAGTGACCATATCTCTCTTTACCTTTGGTTCCTGTGATTGTGACTACCCCAAACCTTCTACATACACATTGCCAAGTGCTGCATTGGCACAGGCTGCACCCATATCTAACTTAAAAAAAAAATCGCCTTTTTTTTTTTTTTTTTTACCATTATAACACATTTATTTACTAAGCTACAGAATAATGACTTCTAATGATGTCTTCAGCAAGCTGCCATATTATGGATCAGAAAAGTGGAAATTGAATATAGTAAATTGTAAGAGCTGCTGGGGTCAAGTCACGTAGAAAGTTTTAGGTGAGGTAAGAACTTTCCACTCCAGACATTTGATTTATACAAAGCTTTTTACTAACTCAACAGGCATTTAGGAACCCCTGTGTTACAAGATCATGAGATAACATTGAAAAGGTTTCATAGAAAGTACGCTGGGGACATACTGACTCACACATCTATTATGTGGCATTTATGGCATATATATACTCTTGGGGCTCGGGGCCCTCTCACAGGGACTGGGTCCACCTTCTGGTTCCCAGAGCAACTCCCAGATGAGTGGATAAGCATATTACCAGGCTCCAGACAGACCCACCACATCAGTAGCTCAGGGTGGGGCCTAGCAATGGTTCTTAAATGATGGTGTGGATTCCAGACTAGGTCACAGAGCTTTGGAAACCCTGGAAGAGCTTTCGGCTGAGCAGGTCTGAGCCAGAGTGTACATATCCAAAAGTTTACATACCCAGCAAATTCCTGGGTCACACTTTGAGAGCCAATGCTCTAGATCTATACTTTATCATGGCTACTAGGCACCAGGGCTTTGTACATTTAAATGATCTTTAACACACACACACACACACACATAATCTGTTTTCCAGTTGTATGAAATATATTCTCAGGGCTTAGCGGCTTAGCACTTCTGGCTACCCTATTGGATAGTAGAGATCCAAATACCCCTCAGGGCAGAAAGCTGAGCTACAGAGGGGCCCCACCCCCACCCCAGGGGAATCCCTTCCATGGGCAGGTAGGTACTGCAAGCAGAAAAAGCTGTCTGTTGAAGAGCCCAGAAAAGTCAGCCTAAAGATGGCGCCACTGTGGTCACCGGCTCCTCACCCACAAGATCCAGCAGCATCGATTTCCTGATTCAGCCCTAGTGAGTTTCTCTCCAAAACAAAGCATGGAAAGCTGGAAGTAGAAATGGGGCCATGCTGGCCATTGTGTGTCTTCTTTTTATTCTTTAACCAGGCTCAGGTTAGGAGGACTGGGGAATTCAGAGCCTGTGAGAGATGGATCAAGAGACAAACATGGAAATCCCATAATGAACCAGTGATGAACTGTCTTTTGAAATGGTTCATTAAAGTTATTGCCCCTCAGGGTATATAAATCCAACATCACCTCCCCCTTCAGACCTGTTCCAGGTCCATGCACATGTTAATGATGACATTCTAACCTGTCAGTGGTTTTGGTCCAATACCTTAGGCATTCTACACTTCAAGCACTGTCTCAAAGTCCTTAGGCTCTGCTCCCCAGTCCATCCAGAAGGAGAGCCCTTGGCACCTCCTCTTCTGTCGCCAGGTGGGGAGCACCCCATCTTATCTTCTGATTTCTACTGTGGACTACGAAGTGGCCTTTCTGCTTCTGCTCTTGATGGCTGTACCCACTTCCTAGGACTGCCCCAACAAATGATGACAAGTGCAGAATGTGCAAATGATAGAAATGTATTTCCCTTCCCATTTGGAAGCTACAAGTCCAAACTCAGGTCGTCTGTTGGATTGGATCCCCCAGGAGGTGCAGAGAGAATCTAACACGTTTCTAGGGCACTGAGAGTCCTTGGGATTCCTGGCCTTTTGCCCACCCCCCCGCCAGCCTCACCTCTCTCTCCATGAGACCATGCTTCTCTGACTGTCTTCACTGTTCCTCTCTTTTATCGGGACACTTGTCATAGGAGGTAAGGTCTACAGCAGCCCAGGATGATAATGCCTCAAGAGCCTTCGCTGTATTTGCAAAGATATTTGTTGCACATAAAGTCACTCTCAGAGCTTCTGGGTGGAGTAGCTTCTGGAGGGACCGTTCCACCCACCGTGCCACTCTGCAGGTCATGTCGGCTCAGCAGCCCCTGCAATCCGTTTGGGAGGTGGGTGCTCTAAGGGTGCCCACCCCCTTTAGGAACCAAGCCGCAAAGCTTGTGTGATGGGGCTTCTTATCACTCCACTTGCAACTCAGCATTCGGTCTGAGTAATGGCAGCTCTATTGGAGGTGACAAGAAGTGGCAGCACCAGAACCTTTGGGGACACATCAGGAGTACCCAGCTACTGCCCGCAGCCAGGTGTGACATTATGTGGATAGGCTGGAGAGCTGGGAAAGAGTTCCAATTCCAGTTTTGTACAGCAGCTTCTGAGATGTCCTGGGGTAGGGTTATATGTAATTCCAGAAGCTCCTGAAGAGATCTGCACTGGGGAGATAACTGTGGAAGTTACTGGCCTTCACATAGTAACTAAAGCTTTGGGAGAAGAAAAGAGGGCCAAGAAGGCAGCCTTTAGGAGAGCAGGTACTCAGAGGTGGACGAGACAGAGAGCACGCAGAAGAGAACATGCAGGGAGGCCAGGACACCGTGAGGAAGGCGGGAGCACCTGGCATTAGGACGGCAGGGAGGGGTAGGAAGGATTGGGAAGGGGGCAGATTAGCCTCATAAGGTAAGTCCAGGAACGGAGGAGGCCCTAGGCCTGGGCAAGACTTAGACAGTAGGAACGTAAATGCCCTTCATTAGAGGCAGCTGCTTCCTGCCGGCATGGAGCATTCATAGTGGCAGCAGCAGGCCAGTTCTTCCGGGAAGTGAATGTGAATTAAAAGTATGGAAGCCGGAAAACAGTGCCCCACCCCCACCCCGTGGGTCTGCCCCTCCCCCACCCTCCAGAAGGAGATCTGTCTTGAGATGAAGGCGCCAAGGAGGAGACAACAAGAGAATTTCCTGAGGAGATGGGACAGTGAGGGGAATGGGCTCCCTCAGCCCGCTCCCAGAATGAATGAGTACAGTAAAGGGTCAGTCTGAGTCCGCAGGGGGGAGGTGGAGGCACTTCCTACGGGGTTCCATGTTCTCAGGGATGTTCATAAAGGGCTCAGGGCCTCTAGGGTATAGTCAACATACACTGGATGCCTTCCCTCCCCCCTCCCTCCCTCCTTCCCGTTCATCCTTCATCCTCTGTCATCTTGCTCATTTCTCTCAAGAAAGATTAGCATCTCTGGTCTTCACCAGCTCCTGCATAGAGGAAGGATTAATTTCCAACCATATGCTAATTTTGATAAAATTCTCTTACTAGAAGCAAAGGTGAAAGAATTCAGTAAGATGGCCCTTTGCCCATACATAGAAATGATTAAAGACTAGACTGCAATTAGGTCTGGAGCAGAGTAACAGAAGAACAAATTTATGAATGGGTCTTTTTTTCCCGCAGTTCTACTGTCAGGGCTAATTACTTGTATTAATTAGGACTGTCAACACATGAATATGCTTGTTGAAGCCATTTCCTATGGTAAAATATGAGACTTGTAAATATCAAGACACTTGGAAAATGCAGACGTTCGTTCACTCATTAGCGGCTCTAAGTGATGTGGAAATACTGACTGCAGAGGGAGCCTTGGGGACAGACCGCAGACAGGTTCCCAGTTAGCGAAGCTGCTCTTGGTTCTTCCACACATAGGCTATGGGTTAGCTCAGCTCTGGGATGGATTGGGTGGTGAGGCCGCTTGAGAAGGATAACGGCAAAGATGAGGCAGTACTTCCTTACGTTACTGGAAAACTGGAAGGAGCTTCAGCTGACCTGAGAGTGCCCCTCTCTTCAGTCAGAACTTGACTGGAAAGCAAAATGCAGCAACGGCTGAAGTGATGGGAGAGACTGCTGAATTTGCCCTCTGTGTGACCTTGGCTAAAGGGGACAGGTGACTTTGCTTCTCTGCAATGTGGTTCCTTCTGGAAAAACCGGGACAGCAAGGACTTGAAGAGTATGGTGAGCCTCGCGCCTGTGTATCCTAAAAGATCAGGGAAGAGGGGAAAGGAAAAGGAGGGGGAAATGTTCCAGGTGCCCTGGACCTCCCACCTTAGGCATGCTCCTCACATGCACCAGGGTAAATAACTCCCTGTGCACAAACCCCCATCAGTCCTGCAGTGTCTGTCCACAGGTGAAGACCACTGGTATTCCAGGCTTGGTTGACTGCAAAGTCAGGCTGCAGAAGAATTCGCCACAGACTTCAGTGACGTGGCTGCTAAAACCTTCTAGGTTCCTTTTTATTCACCGTCCATACATTTTAAAGCATGGCAGTGAAACTCTTCATAGGCAGAGTTGATCTGACTGGCAAAATCTCACCTGATAGCTATTATAAAATACCTAACATAAAACCCATCTTAAATTAAAGTAAGTTAATCAAGATATTTCATCTCAATCCTCATAAGTAACAACTTGGCAGCAATCTACAAAAGACAGAATTATTCGCGTTTCTACAGTCTGCTTTGCAAGATCTCAGAGACTCATGTCTCTGTCAGGAGGAAGAGCTGCAGGGAGCGCCCAATAATTGCCCATTGCCAGTACTGCCGAGGTCCCTCCCAACACAAAGCCCTTCTATTCGAGACAATAGCAAGACGTCAGCATTAGAGCCATGAACTAAGAATTCACTTTTGTAAATTGGTCAACTAATAACAGAAATGTAAGGCTACAGAAAATGTAGTCAAAAAGAACTAATAATGAAACTAAAAGAAAAAAAAAGTAGTTTCATTACCCAGCAGAATTTGAGGCATACACCCTGATTCCTGAAGTGGGACCCATTGGAACTGGCAGGTGACCCTCCCAAAGGCCAGGCCTACTTTTCCTGTGGAGCAAAGGAGAAACACAAATTCTGCTGCAGATCTGACTAAAGGACTCCAGAGACTGGGTATCTTGAAGTCTAAGAATGCTGACTGGCTGAAGGAAGCGACCATACTGGTGCCAGGAGTGACTCCCAGACAGAGGTAAGTGGTTCTGAACCCTTCGGGATGGTGGCTCCCTTCATGTGGAAGGCACTGGGCACAAGTCCAGTGCTGAGTACTGGCTCAGAGCGGGACTCCTGGAGAAGGATGAGTTGAGTATGGTGGGATTTGAATTCTGCTTGCTAACCACATGCCCATGTGAACTATTTCCTTTCTTCATGTCCAAGATGCTTGAAATGGGACTTCATGGGGTTATTGTGGGGACTGCATTCCCCTTTATTACCATGAAGAGATCTGGGACAGCAGGAGCACAGGTGTCTGTATGTGGTGAACGCTTACGAGCTGGTGGCTATTTGATAGAAACTGAACTGTAGTCTCCTCAAGTTCATCTGTGGAAGCCCTACACCTGTGTGCTTCCACCTGGACAGAAGGCTCTAAGGTAGCCGAGGAATACTTAGTGGCAGACTATACATAACTTTTTCCCCAAAGAACTCAGCTTACATTTGGACTGACTATCACACTGGAAACACGAATCTGGGTGATGGTATAGTTGAGGATGCTGTATGTGTCCCCTAGGACTCTCTGTATGGAAATGCAGTCCCCAGCATGAGGTATTAAGGAGGTAGAAACCTCAGCTGACTGTGGTGTTTAGAGATGGGATCTTTCAGAGGATGATGAGAATTAGAACATTAGTTCCCCCAAGAGGTCCTGACCCACAGGTTGAGAACCACTGAATTATAGTGTTACTCAGCATGCTGGAATCCCAGTGACTTCATGAAGGAGAGACAGGAGAGACTCTATCAGTGTATGTCCTATGCCTCCCAGCACCTGGAGACCATAAGCAGGAGGCTATCACAAGATGTAGGCTTTAAACCTTATGCCTCAATAACTACAGCCCAAATAGACCATTCTTCTTTATAAGTTACCCAGTCTGAGGCACTGTGTTATTGGCAACAGAAACTAGGGTAACGCAGGTGATATGGCAGAAACAATTCTGCATAGAGAGCAAAACAATACAGACTCCAGGATAAGGTTGGGGTCTGACAGGCTGTATGGCTCTCAGCCAGTGACAACCTCTTTTTCTAGGGTGCAATGTGCCAAGGTAGTCTGGACCAGCCATCTCCAAGGCTTTCACAGAGTGATAGTTCAATAATAGCTCTGTTAATGAGGACTTTTTAATTTTACAGACCAAACTGCTGCCAAACAGCTCATAGACTAGCCCTTTCTCTGAGCCTAAGTGTCAGCTGAGCCCTTCTTAAATGGCACAGGCCTACCATCCCATTATAGCCAGCTCTAATTAGGAACCAAAGAATTTCATTCTTCTCTAATAAGAAACATGTTAAAAGGCAAACATTTTTTAAAAAAGGCAGTATAAGCAATAATCATTAAAATTCATTGTGTTATGTTAACATTCTTCAAAAGTCTTAAGCCTAGAGCATAGCATATGTAAAAATCATGCTATTTTATATTTTCTTAATTGCATACATTTCCTTAAGAGCTGGAATGTGATGAAAGTGGGTCTTAATGGCTTCTTTTACCCTTACAGAGACACATAAGGAAACTCTTTACGGGCAAAAGGGATAGAGAAACCCACCTTACTCATATATCCTTGTACAATATGGGTTCTCCATACTATTAAATTTAGACATACAAACTTTGCTGGGGAATTGTTAATGTGGGTGGTGCTATGTGTATCTTCAGCTTTAAAAAGCAAAACAACAACAAAGTGTATCCTGGGTTTCATGGTGCATAACTAGATGGGATGGTACACATTGTCAATGCCAGCACTCTGGAGGTAGAGGCAGGCAGATCTCCTCAAGTTTGAGACCAGCCTGGCTTACATAGGGACTTCCAAACCAGGCAGGGCTGCACAGTGAGGCCCTGACTCAAACAAGCAAAGAAACAAACAGAAAGACCCAACTTCCGACTCTGTTCTTACAGAAGTGGAGGGAAAGGAGAACATGCCAAGCTCATCCTCAGAGCTCCATTCCCACCACCAAAGCTGTATTCAGCTCACCTAGGTAGCCTGAGGTGAACGAAGTCCAATTCCTGTACCACACCACTGCCTGGTACACTCACTTGCCCTGCCCCGCCCCGCCCACTATGGATTCCAACTTAAGGGCTAGAGCATTTTAAGAAGCTGTGCAATTGACTCTTACAGGCAACCAGGGTTGAGGACTAACTAGTAGCTCTGAGGACCAGTGTGCTTTACTAATTTGATGAGCAAACTCATATAACCTCATATGATCTAAACTCACCAGAAAAGACTATCTCTGTTGATGGGGAATTAGTGAGGGCATTGCCTTTGTAAATATGCTCCTTCTTTTTGAGGTAAACTATGTTGTTGGTAAAGTCTTCCCTGACACTCTTAAAACTGTCTTTGAATTCTAGATTTCATTAAACTGAAAGGCTACATATATAGCTGGAAGAATGTTACCTGTAGGTTGGAAAACATTTTGAGATATCACATTTCTTGGCCTTTCCCAGCTATCCATTAAAAAGATCGAAAACAACCATAAAACCTGTACTAGAAATTCCTATAGCAAGTTTAACAATAACCATAAAGATATTAATAATCAATGCTTCATAAAGATGAACTTAAATTTTTTTGTGAATATTTTACAAAAAAAAGCCCTAACACTATTTTTTTTTCTAATTTCAATCAAATTGGAATGAATAGAGTACAAACATAAACTAAACTAGTAAAAAACATTTATAGCACTTAGTAGAATACGAAAGCTATTGCTAGTACTTCTATCATTAGGGAATTGCATTCCCCATACATGTATACCTCAAAGCCCTACGATCTAGATTTCTTTCAGATGTGATAAGTTAAAATGAGGCTTTCAGAGTACTTACAAATAGAAGATTTTTATGATTTACACTTGTACCTCACACTATATACACAAAGCAACTCAAAACAGGTGGGGCAAACGTAAGACCTGAAAAGATAAAAAAGTACTAAAACACAAATGAAAGAAACAACAAGAACCATGAGAGACGTTCCATGATACTAGTTTGAGGAAGATCATATTACACATAAATACATGCATCTATCTATCTATCTATCTATCTATCTATCTATCTATCTATATCGATGGATATGATCCTCCAGCACAGACATTAACAATAGTAAATATGACAAATGGAATTTCAAACTAAAAACATCTTGCACAGCAAAGGAAACAATCAATGAAACGAATGGACAACATATAAAATGAGGACAATGGCCATAAACTATGGATATAAGAAATTAATCTAGAATATATATCAATATCTGGTACTTGAAAAACTCAACAGCAAGAAAAAGAATAACCCAGTCTAAAGACAGAAAAAGATTCTGAGCAGATATCTCTCAAAAACAGACATGCAAAGGTCCAACAGGTATTTGAAAAAAAGTCCAGTGTCAACAAAGAAAATGCACATTAAAACCACAATGAGATACCTGTCGCCTGGTAAATGCTGTGGAGGATGTAGGAGAAAGGAACCCTTCCTTGTGCTCTTTATGCAAAACAGTATGGGGTGGGGTTGGGAGGTGGCTTGGTTGGTAAAGTACTTGCTGTACCAGTGAAAATGTGAGGCCCCAAGTTTGATCCCTAGGGCAAACATTAGGAAGTCAGTGTGCACTGTCCCACATCAGGAATCTTGAACCTAGGGAAGCAGGGACAGGGGCATCCCAGGTCTTGTTGGCATGCCGGTCTAACTGAACCAAAAGTTCCACATCAGTAGGGAATCTTGTCTCAAAAACAAGGTGGAGGGCAATAGAGAAAGAACTCTTATTGTGCCTTCTGGCCTTTGTGTGTGCATGTGTGTACACCCTCACACATAAACATGTATATGTGTATAACACCAACATACATACATCCCCCCCCCACACACACACATCATTGCACACTCCCCAACCCCCACACACCCAATTAGGAGTTGCCAGGGTCAGCATCACTGAGGAGACAAGAATACCTGTGAGCGACGATCTTGATTCATTTGGATTCTGGCCATGCTCTGGGGAATACGTTGATTAGTTTAACAGAGGATGGGGGAAGACCACCCTAAAAGTGGACAAACTATTCCTGGGGCTTGAGTGAGTGCTGGGCAGCATACAAAGGAGAAGGCTAGCTGCTTCAATCATCCTCTGCTTCCTGATTCTGGATCCCTTCAAGCCCCTGCTGCAGTGATGGCAGCCATGGGCTGTACTCTTGAGTTGTGTGATTCAAAAGAAACCCTTAAGCTGCTCTTGTCTAGATATTTGATCTCAGCAGCAGGAAAAAATAACTAAGACAAACAGCATGGAGGTTCCTTAAAAAGTTAGAAGCCGAACAAATGTAAAATCCAGACATAGTACTCCTGAGCATTTACCTAAAGCTGTTTTGAAGAAACAGCTGCACTTTTACAGCCTGGCAATATTCACAACAATCAGCATGGAATTAACCTAAGCACCTGTGAATGCATCAGTAATAAAGGAAATAATATGTATACAGAGCAGAGCAGCAGTCTCCTTAAAAAGGGAACCCTAGCATTTGCAATAGCATGATGGACTCGCACTATGTTGCATGAATAAGTTAGGCGAGAAAGGTAAATGAAACCTGCCTATGTGGGTACCAGGAGCAAGGGGCATGTGGATCAACAGATTGTGTGTGTGTGTGTGTGTGTGTGTGAGAGAGAGAGAGAGAGAGAGAGAGAGAGAGAGAGAGAGAGAGAGAGAGAGAGGGAGGGGGGAGGGAGGGAGAAAGGGAAGGAGAGCTTATGCTAATTCATTTGAATGAGCTATTCCACACTATATACTTATTTTGAAGCATGCAGTTCTTGAACAAATATATACAACTTTGGTTAACCAAAGCAATTTCTAAAATAGAATGTTAGAACGAGCCCTTATTTAATCTTAATAGTATTCTCGTAAGAGGGGCTTTGGACCCTCAGAGACACAGGAACAGAAGGAAGATCACATTGAGGGTGTGGGGGTTAGGTCACCACCTGCAAGTCAGCTAGATAATTCTTAAAGAAGCCAGACCTGTTGTCACCTTGAGTGTCACCACAACATGAGGAACCTTTTGGGTGACAGCATTAGAAAGGTTGAGAACCACTGGTCTAGATCATCCTCAGACTCACGGGCAAAGTAGCCTGTGCACACTAGGCTCTTTATGACCTGGTTCCTATTTCTGTCTCCATTTTGAAAATTTGTCACCCTGGTCTTCATTCCTCCAGTAGCCCACCTTCCCACCCTAGTGTTTACCCATTTCCTCCATTTTGCTCACTCCTATATTCTTATCACATTCAGGCTGAAGCTGAAATCTACACATGGTTATGGTTTAGAATTCATTAATTAAAACTTAGGGCTCACTTCCATATTTACCGTCTGATGGATAATCTCGGTTGTCAACTTTGCTACATCTGGAATCCATTAAAACCCAAGTAGCTAGGCTCACCTGTGAGGGATTTTCTTGACTGGCTCATCTGAGGAAGACCAACCCGAAGTCTGAGCCGTATCCTCTACTGGTAACCCAAATGAAATGATGCTGAAGAAGAAAACGTTTCTTTTTGCCTGCTTGTCCTCAGTCTCACTTGCAAGTTCAACTATCCCACTGCCTAGGCATTCCATCACTGAGATTAGAACCAGCTTCTTCCAGAGTCTAACATGGATTACAGGCCATCTGAGACATTCAGCCCTTTGGACTGAACAACTACTGGATTCTTGGCCTTTCTACTAGGAGACAGCCATTGCTATACCACAACCTGTAAGCCACTCTAATCTCTCTTTCTCTCTCCTCTCTCTCTCTCTCTCTCTCTCTCTCTCACACACACACACACACACATCTCTTTATTTACCCATCTATCCACCCATCTACCACATTCCTATCTACTCTCTAAGTTCTGCTTTGTTTTGTTTTTTTATTGAGAGAGACCTAACACACCCAAACTTTAACTTCATGCATTCATTGAGAAAAGGCAGTTCAGCACACCTACGTAATTTGTCTGACAATATTTCAGATAAATAAGGTGACAGATGTTATTATATCACTTTGGCTATTCATGGGGGAAAGTTGCATTCTGAGCTTTCAGCAAATGATATTGGGTTTCCCACTTCACTCTTCTGCCTGTTTCACTTTTTCAAAGTTAAGTGTTTGCCCGCAGAGAGCAGAGAATGCATGGCTTTTAGAAAATACAAGTTTTGACATTTTTAAGGACAGCGCTTATTTGGTCTCATTAGTAGGCTGGTTGGCTGACAGGCAAGTACGTCTTAATTGCTCATTAACTCTGATGATGTTCCTTTGTCTGGTGTCAAGGTCTGGGAGAGAGCACCGGGCACTTACAGAAATGCTGATTCTCTGGGGAGGGCTGAAACACGTTTTGATTCCAGCTTTAAAATTCTTTGCTAGGGTAGTTATTTTTCCCCCCTCTGGCTAATAAGATGCGCCATGCTGGTGATTAAATATTATTTTCTGGAGCCACAAGGTCTTTGTCTGTCATTGATTATGGAGACCATCCCTGGTTAGAATGTAATCTGCAGAAACTGACAGCGGAAGTAAAAGGCCCTCTCAGGCTTACTGCACCCAGGACTGAGCGGCAAATGTAGACATAGTTCATGGCCTCTTGCATCCCTTCCTCAGAGCACAGAGAAACCCAGGAACTAAGCATGTGTCTATACACACCAAGAAGCACTGTCCACGTGCTTGTCTATGTGCTTCATCACATGTGCAATGTTTATACCAAACTCTGGAATAACAAGTAGCAAATAATTCAGGCTACCAAGGAGTAGGGAATGTTATTTTTGAAATGTCACAGTCTCAGGGGTAGGCTCAAAAAATGGGCTTTTCTGGACCCATGTGATATAAGTCAGGGACTTATGTCCCTCCTCACCCCAAAGCATCCTTTATACAACAATAAGTTACCAGAGGCCTAAGATTTATCTTTGTCACAGCACAGTGTGCCAAAGCAGTAGATATTCTATGCAGAGGCATCTCCTTCTAGAAGACACTTACTAAACACTTTATTTCCTTTACTGACCACCAGTTAGTTATGGGTTATTTCAGCACCGCCACATTAGGTGAAAGCAAACAGGGTTTTTTTCAGAGTCAACTGAAAACGAACTAACTACAACAAAACTATTGATTGGTCTTTTTTTTGTGTTTTGATTTGGTTTGGAAATAATCCCAAATGAAGGGATGTTAACAGTTTACTCTTACTGTTTTTTTCAGCATCCTAGCCTTCTAAGTTCCAGAGGACCTTTTTGTTCATTGAATGAAGCAGAACAGATAGGAAAGGGACAAGTTTCAGAAGACTTCTGAAGTTTTACACTTTTTTTCTTTTCTGTGAGGTCAACAGAGCTGAGCTAAAACCTAAAACTATGTCTAGTGCGTTCCAGAACCCTCAGTAGAGATTATGTGCTATTCTGAAAAAGCCACAAGATCATTCTTGGTGCATACTTACACATCTCTTTAATAGTTTGGTAATGCATGGCTTTATCTTAATAACATTTTTTGCCGTTCTATGTTATTGGCAGCTATTTTAGAACTGGAATAGGCCAAACAAGAAGGCACAAGTCACTGTATTTTGTTTCTGAGGGGTAAAGGTAACTGATACTTTGCTAAATACAATACTGATGGGCACAGATAAAATTTTATTAAGAACACCATGAGCACCCTGCTTCTCACCAGACAAACCTTTTTCCTTTTAATAGTTCAGTATTAGTCTATATAATGATTTATTTAACCTATCCCCTGTTGCTGCATCATTAAGCCAGTTGAGATTTTCCGAAGCAAATGATTACAATGCAATTTAAAGTCTCTTAATATTTATATTAATCTCAGTGACTTCTTGAATGTTGGGTCTTATATGACCACACCCAAAAAATGTATTAAAATGGCATGGGTGTGCTCTAACTGAAGTTGATGAAGATAGATAAATGCGGATAGTACAACGCTCACATCTGGCTGGGTTCCTCTTTGGTGTGTAGGGTAGTGGGAATAAGACTGCCACACGATGAACCTAGACTTCTGGAAGTGCAATCTGTGATTCTACCATACACAGAAACCGATAATATGATTCTTGCTTTTTTTTCTCATCACTGGTACAGCACAGTCAATCACACACAGCGGGTGGAAGGACACACGCAAGTCAGACTACGAGTGAAGGAGAGGCTGGAGCAGATGGAGGAAACGTTCTCATGTGAACCCTGGGTGCTGTGCGATTATCAAGTGATAATTCTGTGAGGCAGTTGCACAGAACGCCATCTGCAGGCGCACCTCACGCAAGGTTCATCGAGCATGGCAACTCCCTTGCATGGAGAATCACTTCTAAGAAGGAAACTACTGAAGACAGGATATATTTACATTACATATATATTTATATATTATACATTCATATATTCCCCCCCCAAAACTGCTTTAGTGGCATATAGTCTTAGTGCATAGCCACTTGAAGTCAGGCTAAGAAACTTAGTGAGACTTGATCTTAAAAATAATAAAGTATTTCCAAATGTTTATTCCAACAATTTTTAACAAAAATAAATAGCACCCTACCATCTTGCTTCTGACTCGACAGAGTGTCCTATGCAGTATTTAAATTTCAGCCTTCCAAAATATGGAGGCAAATCCTTCCCAGAACAAATAATTTATTTCATGATTTTAAAAAATCTTAACAGGAATTTTTGCTTAAAAATAAAACAAAACTTTCAAACTATCAGAACAATAGAATTGAGTCACATATCTAGGGGCAGGCAGGCGTCTTTGTGTGTTTTCCATTGCTGTAACAGAACATCTGAGACTGGGCAATTTACAAAGGAAAGGCAGATTTTGGCTCATAGCTCTGTAGCCTGGAAGGTCCTAAAATGTCATCTCTGGAGGAGGAAGGGCAGGCAGGCACTTGAGAGCCAGTACAGACAGGAAGGGCATCCAGTACAGAAGCACAGCTTCTGAGGGAACTAATTCAGTCACACAGGAGCAAAGATTCACTCCTGCTTGGACAGTGTTGATTAGGGTTCACTAACAATCTAATCATCTCCTACAGGCCACACCTCCTTTCAAGTTATACTGGGAATCAATCATCAACATGATTGGCATGGGTGAACTACGTTTAACCCACAGCAAGAATTAAGAGTGAGAGTCAAAGACACACGACCATCTCTCTATGTAACATTCATTTTAATTAGTGAAGAGTTGTCCACAGAAGCAACACACGGTACCGGGCCTTTGGCTTTCTCAATCCAAGATGCTGACAATACACAGTGTGACTGAAGACAGTGAATGCCCCCTGTTTTGTAGACTGACTGTGCTGAAGGAGGCAGTGATGCTGGTCTTTACTTCAGTTCATGGCTCTGCAGCAGCCTGTGTGGTTCCTCTTTTCTAGACTAGCTATGCTGCATGCCAAGCAGACATGGAGACTTCTACCTTCTAGTCTGGTGCTTCCTACTTAGAATGTGACCCTTCTTGGAAATTCCCTTAATTTTGATGTGCCTCTGTTTAATATCTGAAATAATAAAGATAACTGAAAACCCATACTTCACAGGACATGCGCGGATGTGAGCTTTCCTAACATAGCATTTGCAATCTATACTTAACCACCTGGAAGGGCTTCAACAAAATGCTTACAGGTAGCTGCAAGGACACATTCTGAATGTGATTACTTGGTGTGTGTGTGTGTGTGTGTGTGTGTGTGTGTGTGTGTGAGAGAGAGAGAGGGGGGGGAGGGAGGGAGGGAGGGAGGGAGACAGAGAGAGAGAGCATGCCTGTGAACTCATGCATACACATTTTACCAACTGAACCACCGAAACATCTCCCCAGCCCCAGATTACACTTTAGATATTCCTTTGCTTATTCGAATTTGTCCACAGTAAATATGTGTTATTTTATAACTATAACAATCACACTATCCCAAACTGAAAAGGTCATAACCAGTTATGGCTATAAGCTTAGGTGCCTATCATCTCTTTTATGTGTTTGGCATCACCCACCTTGAGGCTCTTTGGAAGTTAGGTGGGCCATCTTCTAGTACAGGAGTGGAGTGTTGCTGACTCACATGGTGAGACAAAGGCCAACAAGCAAAAATCTCACAGCATGTGTGTAAGTGTGCTGGTAAACTTGTACCAGCATAGTCTCTCTGCAGGTTTGCAAAGGATGAACAGCCCACAAAGTGGGAGTATGATTTAGCACCTTCCAGAGAGGTACCTTACATGGGTCTAGGCAGCCCAACCTCCTCCACACCTGCTCCCCGGGGCAGAAACTGTGAGCAGGATGTACACCATCATTATCAGACAAACCGACCATGAGGACACTGAACCTTTGTTTTCTCTGTTTCCTCATCATTTAAAAACTAACATGGCAGCTCTGGTAGCGTCTGAGGTCAGTTTCTATTCTAGAATGTTCCAGTTCTGCTTGAAAAAATACTGCTCGTTTTGTTCTCCACCATTTTGTCTAGAAATAAGGTAAATATTTTACTTTTTTAATTAAAAAAGTCAACAGATCCCAGACTTAATTAGCTTAGGGGGTGTATAATGACATCATGATATATGCACAGCAATAAATTAAGCAAGGGATCACAGTGATACCATATCTCCACCCTTCCATACTTGAATGGCAGTTACATGCTTAATATAATCAACAGCATGGCTCTTTATTGACACGCAAAGAAACTGCAACTCAATTAGAGGATAAAATATTAAGCTATACCCTAGAGACATGCCATGTATCATTTTGAAGTATGCTTACAATGCTTAGAAAAAAATCAGAAAACTTCTATTAAAATACAATTTTTATTAGCTGAAAGTATCAACTATTGAGTATATATACTGAAATCTAAGACCTTCAGTTTAAAAACAAAACAAAACAAAAATACAAGAAAAAAGGGGTATTTGTTCTACGTCATTATTTTTGTTCCAGTATAAAGCTCTGAAAACTTCTTCACGTCTCTTGATCAACGAGAATGTAAGATACAGGCAATTTTAACATACTACCTGATAGTTCCTTTTCTAAATTAATACATTTTTTTAGAGACATGGCAAGACTCGGCAGCAGGCCAGTAATAATTTCTCAAATTATCTCATGAAACAATACACTATCAGTAATTTCTAAGATGGAAAATGTGCATAAATAACTGGAAAATATAAACAACTGCAAAGCCCTGGCTCTACCCCTTGTTCTGCTGGTTCTTACAGTAGTAAGCAGCTGTAACAGGAGATGTCACAGGTTGGCAAGAAAGGCCATCACTTCACTTAAGTCAAAGGCTACCTACTGCCCTGCCTCTCTTTCCTACATCCACTACATTGCTTAGCTGAACTAAATAGGTCACTTACCATCCTGTTTCCCATCACAGTACAGAGGATTCTTACCTCATGGTAAAGACCAAGATTAACTCCCAATTTCAACCCACAGAGCTTCACACTCAGCCCTGATAGTACAAGGGCTTGGATGGAGATCTACTGTGAGGCAGAATGAGAGACACTGCCTCTCCCTCCCCGTGACCTTACCCCCAGCAACAGTGATTCTGAACATTGACTGGGCAGCCCTGTGAGTAGTCTCTGTGTGGAAGGAGCAGGGGGATGGAGGAACTAATTCATCATTGTTCCAGCTATATTTTTATTGTCAGCTGTGCTCATTAGCATACCAATGGTGCCTTTCCAGACATGGGTGAGTGTGGACTCGGGAAAATTTTAAATTAATTTACATACAACTTTTCATGTCAATTTCTCCAATTCATTCACATAGTTTATACTCTACCTCTCATAGCTATCCTGATACTTTTAAATGGTGGCCCTAACTAAAACCCTACCTTCCAGAAGGGATCCACACAGAACTCTGATTCCTCTATTTCTCCTTTTCCATACTCACAGATTAGCAGCTACGTGCAATACATCTATTTCTTCACATGCACAATTTCACACCTAAATATGGTCTCAAAGAAAAAACTTAATTCATTGAAATGAATACCCCTGACATGCAGAGGAGCGAGGAAGAGCCAATAATTTAAGGCAACCGTTGTGTTGTTCTGCACTGAAATTGCTTTGAGACAATCTGGCAGATGGTACTTTTTTTTTTATTATGTAGAAGTTTTCCTCGGGGAAAACACATCAAATTACTAAAAGAAAGAAAGAAAGGCTAAGTGGTCACACAGAATTAGCATTAGCTATACATCTCTGTCGTGGCTGCCGCACTCCTCAGCCAAGCAAGGCAGCAGCTGGAATGTGCATATATTATAAACTGCCAACTGCCAATGAATGACCACGGTAAGCCAAGATACAACCGGCTCATGTGTGTCATGTGTGCATTTATCAAGTCAGAGCTGTGTGAGTTTATCTTCTTAGAGTCTCTCATGTATACAACAGGGGACCTAACTTTGACTCACCACTGTGTCAGGTACCTCCCTATTCCAACACACTTTCTAGTCACACTTTCCTCCAATCTACTGCTACAAAACAACAAACCTGGACTTAACAAGGAGGGGGTGAGGGAAGGATGAGGAGGGTGATGGGGATGGACAATCAACACAGTCGAAGTACTTACTACGTGCACACATGAGTGTGTCACAATGAAACATGTTTTGTACAATAAATATAACTGAAAAAAGAAACACTGATTGTGAGTTAGTCCACTTTTCTTACAATTTCCCATACAGTAAAATAATCAAGACAAACACTACCTTTATATGCCTTGATGTTGCTGCAGAGAAAGCATAAATGTACAATTTAATTACAACAAATCTCCCCTCATTTAAATCATACCTCAGCTGATCTCTTTGAACATACGATTATTATAAACAGGACTTAAAGATATCAACAGCAAAAGTGCTAGACATTGATTGGGAGCCCATTTCTCTTCCATTATGGCAACTGTCTTCATTCTCAAGCCAAGGCTTCTACAGTGTCTTTGTGTCTTGCACAGTGGTGTGTGTGTGTGTGTGTGTGTGTGTGTGTGTGTGTGTGTGTGTGTGTGTACTCTGCCTGAGCTTCACAGGACAGCGAGTGTGGATGTGGGCATGAGCTTTTCGGAAATCTAAGAGAAGATTCATATGTTGTGGCACACATGAGCAAGGAGCTGCAGATTTAACCAGGACACGGGCCCCGGGCTGGCAGATAAAAGTGGGGAAGCACAGAACTTTGTGCCCAGTGCCAGCTGAATGTGGTGGCAGGTTATTAAAGAAGAACAAGAGGAGAGCAGCAGAAATTAGACAAGGAGTGGGGAGGGAGAGAACAAGAACGGCAGTGAGCTAATGCCTTTTGACTCAAATAAAGAGATGGCTCTTTTCCAAGTTTTTCCTACGGGTGTGGAATCAGCAGCCTCCTGGACTCATCTGTAAGTGCTGACTGCCAACAGAACAAGACAAGATTTCTGTTAATAGTGAATGTGCGAGAACTTGAAATAATAGAGACCTCTTTATTTCTCCTACAAAGGCTACATTGGTGTTATTCCTGGCATACACTTGTAATTAGGGCTTGTAATTATGCACAGGCACTATTTGGAAATATCAGAAAATTCTGAGGCTGAAAAATTTCTACCTTGATTCCTTAACTTTCCTTTACAATATATTTAACCAAAGAAGAGTCTCAAATTAACCGGTGCAGGCTTGGTATTCTTTCTCCCAACCAGTTTTTCTTAGCTGGCTCTCTCTTTTTTTTTTTTTTTTTTTTTTTTTTAAACAAACTTAACTATTAAACTAATAGTCCTTACTGTAAAATCCCGTGAATCAAAGAGAAATAAATACACATATAGCCTTAGGAACTACTGTTTCTAAATTTCTTTGGTCAAAAAGGAAAAATAAATATGATGAATAAGAAGCCTCTAAAGTAAGTCCTTATGGAATGACTGGCTCAAACCCCAGAGGAGGAAACCGCATGGAATGCTGAGACGGGCAGAGAATAGAGCTTCTGCTGCTACAAGAGACACAAATGGTGGACAGTCTAAACAGTAACTTTCCTTGAGTACATTCAAGAGCTGCAGAGGTGGAGAAACCACAAAACCCTAATCCCAAAGTGGCACTTGGGAACTTGCTTACATCCTCAAATTATGCTGCCAGTAAGAACTCGGAGAAATCCATGAAAAGATGGGTAAAGGCTGAAGAACAGGAGAGCAAGAGATCTCAGAACCACCAGTGCTGACACATACTGACACGAAAGAAACCGGAGGGAGGTCCATCTCCTGAGTGACAAATGAAGAGGGATGGCCTCACAGTTAATAGCTAACTGCTCATAACTACTGTAAAGGACACAACAGTGTCTATGTCATACTTATACTAAAACCGGCTAGCCAGAATCTAGTGAAGTCCGGACATAAGTGATAACATGTAGGAGACACAGAATAAAGAGACATTTCATTTCAAATGCATCAGGAAGAAATAGCCAGATAAAATGTAGACTTCTTACAATTTAGTGGGATTGGTGTCTGTGCTGCCCAGTTTTATGCCAACTTGATACAAGCTACATTCATTGGGGAAGAGGGAACCTGAACTAAGAATATACCCAGACCTGGGCAACCCTATGGGGGCATTTCTTGATTATTGATGCAGGAGGGAGTAGCTCATTGTGGGTGGTGTCACCCTGCTGGTAAGAAAGCAGGGTGAGCAAGCCATGAGGAGCAAGCCAGTAAGCAGCACTCTCCTATGCCCTCTGCTTAAGTTCCTGTCTCCAGGTTCTTGCCCTGACTTCCTTCAGTGACAGACTATGGTATGAAATTGTAAGCTGAAATGAACCCCTGTCTTCCCAAGTTGCTTTTGTTCATGGGGTTTTATCACAGCAACAAGAACCCTAACTAAGAAACTGGTACCACATTCATGGGATATTGCTGTGATGGACTTCACCATGTTTTTTTTTTTTTTTTTTTTTTTTTTTTTGGGAGGGGGGTTGTGTTATAACTTTGGAACTTTGGGTTGGAAAAGTTATCGAATCGAATTCTGTCTCAGAGCTTAATGGGCTGCTCTGCTCTGCGGGAGCCTAGAAGATAATACTGAGAGTTAATACTGAGAGTGGAGTTCTCACTGTGAGGTCCTAGAGGAAAGTCTTGAGTCCTTTAAAGACTCTACGGGGATTGTTCAGTATTTTGAAGTAAGAATCCATGGTTCTGAAGAATCAGCTGTGAGTAGTAAGAGACCAAAACCCATTAAAGAGAAACCTTTGCTTTGCTGAGACAATCAATACTGGTCAGCTGTGGCTACAGAATCACCTGTGATTCCGAAGAGACCTGCATCATCAGAACAAAATCTTCTGCAAAGTGTTTATCAAGACCAGCACACAGAAGCTGTGATCCAGAGGGGGCCAGGGTGAGAGCCGAATCTGTTCATGTGTAAGGATCACAGGCCTGTAACTGCTTTTGGTGACACGAAGCTGCAGCACTGAAGGGGTTACCGAGGGCAGCTGAGACTTGGCATTGCGAGAGGTCATGAGAGGTCAATGGTGAAGGTACAGCCTCAGCTGTAGTAGAAATCCCAGGATTGAAGGAGCCTTGAATAGTAAGGAGGTGATAGGAAGCATGGCACCATGTGGCGGGGACAGAGTTCTTGAAGAGAACCCAGGAGATATGGCTGGTGAAGCCCAGGTGCAGTGGAGACAAAAATGTTGGAGATGCTGGTGCCACGGACAACCACCAAGGCCAGCAGCACCTGAGGCATGAAGCCAGGCTGATTCTGTGACAAAAGGTGTTGTGTGCTTCGAATGCCAGCACCGGGGAAGTAGAACCCTTTGGGGACCAGGGGGTTTTGAACGGGTCCCAGATTGTGACCCGGTTCTTCCCCTTGCAGTAAGAATTATAGAACCCACTTTTGATTTTACAGGAGCCCACAGTTAAGAGAATTTGTGATTTTGTAGAGACTTTGGATATTTTAGAGAAACTGAGAAAGACACTTTAGATGTTGTAAATTGTTTGGGACTTTGTAAAAAGTTACAGTGGTTTTATAATGTGAGATTAATATTAACATGCCCAGACTTGGGGACAGGTGTGTCTGTATGTCGAGTTCAGAAAGCACCAATTGTGCTGGCTGGTTTTATGTCAATTTGATTTACCTTAGAGTTATTTAGGGAACGGGAACCTCAATTAGGGAAATACCCCCACCCAACCCGCCTAGGGCAAAGCCTGTAGGACATTTCCTTGATTAATGTGGGAGGGCCCAGCTCACTGAGGGCTGCTTGTCCTGAGTTCTGTAAGAAAGCAGGTTGAGTACGCCATGAGGAGCAAGCCGGGAAGCAGCATCCTCCATGATCTCTGCTTCAGGTCACACCTTCCAGCTCCCGCTGGAATTAAATTAATTCTCTCCAAACTTGACAAAGGACTACGATTTTAAGTTGAAAGAAACCTATTTCCCCCCAGGTAGCTTCCTTTATTAACACAGTAGTAGAAACCCTAATACAGTCTCTGGAAAAAAATACAGGAAAAATAGGGTACAGTTTTTATACAAAAAGGAAACAAATACAACATTGGGAACTTAAAAATTGGCTGCATGGCTGACAAAATTGCTCAGTGTATAAAGTGCCTGTCACCCAAACCTGGTAACCTGCATTCTATCACTGACCCCATGGTAGAAGGACAGAGCCTTCACACGCACACACACAAGAATTAGCTGTAAAAACTTTTTTTTTTTTTTTTTTTTTTTTTTTTAAAAAGAAAACTGGTAAGTTTTGGGTTGGATTACATGTTTGATGTTGGGGAATTGCTTATTTTCTTGGATGTGGTAACAGTGTTGCTCGGTTCTTGGGAGACACCATAACACCGGGGAAGTAAAGAAACACGATGTGTGCAAACCACTTTCATAGGCCTCAGCCAAGACAACGTTCCCATCTGCCTTCTCTCTAGCTCACATGCATTCACGCACAAAGTCTACTCTCCCACAAGGCTGGTAAAACCGCGAGCTACATTCTGATAGAGAGCCACCTTGGCAATGGTATACTAATGATTTTAATTAGTTCTGCTCCAAGGGGACTAATTTATTAAATTAATTCTCTCCAAACTTGCTTGACCATAGAATTCTCCTTTCAATGAATGTTCTAAATACCATATGGAACTAATTTCAAGAAAATTGATCCAAGGAGACTTCCTGAAGTAGTAACAGATAACAGTAAAAAAAAATCTGCTCTTATATGTGTACATTAATTTCAATTTTGTTTTCCTTAAAATACTTTATCACTGTTTTATTAAGATACATAGGAGATATTTTAAAGGGGCTTTTAAAATTATTTTTTACTTTTTTCCTATTGGAAAATTCTTGACTTTTTTTTTAATTAAAATGCTGATCATACTGTATACAGGGTTCTGTACCCTTCCTTTCTCATTTAATACTATCACAATCCTACTTTTTACCACTACACCTTTCAATAGTGTTGCTTTTAACATTTATATAATGTTCCCACGGTACAACAAAACTAAATGATTTAGTATTCATTCAGATTATTGAACAAATTTCAGTCTACTCAACATTATGATATAAACTATGAAATTATTTCGTAATTAGTAGATATACAAAGTTTGGACTATTATCTCTTCAAGGAGACAGACTCCTCCTTCAGGAAATAAGTGAGCACAAAAATCCTGCTTGACCCTTTCCCACATGCCTTCCACAAGTCAGACAACTGATGCTATCATCAGCAGTGCATAGAAGCTGTGCTACAACCACCATTAAATTTGGGTGCTAACACACAGCATATTAGTATCTAATACACAGTGCTTATTTTTTTTTAATTATATGTCCAACTTGTTTTTTTTTTTTTTTTTTTTATTAATACAGGCTGGAGCTAATTACTGTGTTACATGAGTCCTTTATATGTTAATAATTCTCTGTCAAACATTTTGTGTGAATACCTATTGCTCTTCTGTATTTTTCCATTGCCTTTATCTTTAGAAAAGATAATACCTAAAAATAACCATCTACCTATATTACCGTTTAAATTTACTTTTTTGAATACTATTTTTTTTTTTTGTATTTCATTCAATTAGTTTAGAATTGAGTGTACTGTGTGTTCAGGCTAAAATTCTAATCTTCTTCCTAAGCAACTTGATTTTCAGAGGACAGTCTTCTAACAATGTATTTCAATGGTGTCCTGGTTCTGGAATGTGCTCACTGTCACGCAGCATGTCAAACAAGGTCACAGGGGTCTCAGATCTAGACAGACCCTTTGTAGGACACCAAGGTCAAATACCAGGTGGGTGCGATTGTGATTTTTCTGAGAATGGAAAGAAGGAAAAATCTTTAAATTCAGAAGACGCACTTGAGAGCGAAAGGGGAAAGGAGGAGGAGCTTCTGGTGAATGGAGAGCCAGGGGTGAGCTGGTAAGAGCAGCTGGGCAGGGAGAGTGCCTGCCTGCAGCAGCCTCACACTGGGAGACACACCACAAAGGCGCCTTGCACAAAGTGGAGGCCTTACCTCCCTAAACCAAGACTGGTTTACACAGATGCAGAAACAAAACCCTTGGCTTCAAAACAATCCCAGGGCCTTCTCACCAGGCTGATCTTATTAGTGTCTGCCAGGAAAAGCAACAACAAACTTTGGAAAATAAAATTATTTTACTTTCCCAGAAATGTTTCACGAATGAGATGATGAATCATTAAAAAAAATATTTAAACTCAGTATAGAGGAAGATTTTAAGCTATCCCTCTTTCTGTACAGTGCTCATCTCCCAGTTGTTTTCACAACTGGGTTTTAGACAACTGGATGAAACCTGGTCAGGAACTGTGGCCGGCCTAGGCTACATGAGACCCTGTCTCAAAAGATGGATCCTGATGTTGAACCTGCTTTTTCATTTATACAGCCCAGGAACCCAGCCCATGGGAGGTTTAACATTTCCTAGGAATACCTTCATAGACATGCAGAGGTACCATGGGGGTTTCAAATCTACTCAGGTTGATGACAGATCAATCACCACAGCTCCTTTCCACTGAGGCTGTTTAACTGCAAGACTTCAGCCTCAGCACAGCTTCTCAGGACTCAGTTTAAAATCAAGGGCTGGCGCGATTATACCCCTTAGTTCTCTGTTTGCAACAGCACTCAAAGCATCTCTGAAGAATGTCTTTGACATCTCTGAAAATTCTACAAATTCCTGGCACCCCACTGCCCCTGCCTCTGTGAAGATCTAAGGATACTCTCCACCCCTCTCCCTTCTAACACCCGCTGAGTCTCCCCTGAGTACTTGCAATTATGGTTACTTGTGCATCCCAGTATGTAGCATAAGTACACTCCATAAGACATTGTGAAGCTTTTCAGGGCAGAACCTTGTTGTTATAATTACTCATGAAGGAGGTAGTGTCAACACACCAGAGACACTGACGTTTTCCAGAGCAGGTCCCATCTTCTCCCTCCATTAGGTACACTCTGTACCTGCACAGTACCCTCTGTGAAGTTATCATAAGACCTGTATACATGCGACTGAGTAAATGCTGCTTCTTAGTACTTACACTAGGGCAATAATGAAGACACCTATACCCAACTTCCTAAGCCAAACCCAGAGCAGAGAGAGCAAAATAGGTATACTGATTCTTAGATATCAGTCTGTGAAAATAACCTTCTGGAAAACATGTTAGAACTACAAAATCCCAGGCTCCTCCCCTGGAGAGACTGATCCAGTCGGACTCAAACCAGAGTCCATTTGATCCTAAGGACAATCTGTGGGGAGGTTCATGGTCAAGACTTTGGTATATGGTGACAGAATGCCACTATACAGTCATGAACTCCAAAGTTAGCCGTTCTCATGCACTTAAGACTTTTTTTTTTTTTTAAGTTTCTTGATTTGAATGTTAAAGCACAAAGCACAGCAGACCTATAAAAAGAACACTTAACAATGCATCTAGTCTGGCGCCTTGGGAGCTTAGGCTGTGGGACAACAGCATCACATCCCATTCTCTGAGAACACTATCTGCACATGTTTTTCACCTATAAGTCCTTTTTTTGTTTTTGTTTTGTTTTTAATAAACTATTCAAGGCTTAATTTGCTCTAAATAGTCCTTTTTCAGACCACCTTGCCACGCACGAGGCTAGTTTTAAAATAACTCAAGGGCGCAAAGCTCTTACCTCGGTCCCAGAGGCTGGCTCTTAAGGCTCTTTCCAGCTGCTCCTCCTCGCTCAGTCCTGCTGTGTAGACATCATAGTTCCTATGAGTGTTTTCATTGGCTCTCGGTCTGCCGTCTGGGTAGTGATTTTGATAGCCAGAGGGGCCTGTGGGCACAATCAAAAGGTTACAGAGCCCAGTGATGGGGTTTGGCTGTTGCTTCAGAATTCCCACTTTGCATGTGCAAAGACAAGAAAACAATTCATGTTACCATTTTGAGTGTAACAATAATCTTACAAATAAGAAAAGATGACATACAGAGAAAACTTCCACAAGGGTGGCCAGCGATGCCCTGTCACGGTTGCAGCCACAGCGCAGGACACAGACCTGGATATGGCTGAGATGACGTGTCAAAGAGGAGAAGAGACAGTAATTAGAAGGCAGCTGCAAGTACAGCAGAAGAAACTGGAGTGGGCTTATGGGGCGCATTTGTCAGCTTGGAGCTGTTGTCCACCCTGTTGCCCTGGAGTATTTCCTGTGAAGTTCTGACTTGAGTGGGAGAATGGTGGGAAGTAGCTGAGAACATTTTACTGTCTTGTGGCTCCACCCAATCAGACACAACCAATGTTTCATATCTATCTATCTATCTATCTATCTATCTATCTATCTATCTATCTATCCATCCATCTATCTAATCTACCTATCTACCCATCTACCCATCTAATCTATCCTATCTATCTATCTATCTATCTATCTATCTATCATCTATCTCACAGGGTGCCAGTGCTGAGTATTCTTTTTCAAAAACTAATAACAACATTGAGATGGACAAGGCAATTTCTCTGATTATAACTTTATCAGGCACTGCACTTCCAATTAATAGCACTTTCAAAAAAAGTCGGTACTCAACAGAACAGGAGATAACATGATTATTAAATAATAGTATATTGGTGTCAAGAGACACCAATTAATAAAAGACAGCAGTGGAACAAAGTTTGCTTTTGCAAAATAATTCTATCGAACTTTTGTCCGTTTGGATTCCGTCCTTGTGTTTTCTTTAAGGGTTAATGATTTCAGAATTAGTTCCAAGGGGCTCTTTATAGATAACTGTGGGGCATAATGGGAGGAGTTGCCTTCTGTTCCATGCCTCCCCTCTATCCTGCCATTATCATAGTCTTTGAAGGGGATGTTTCAAGTCTTCATTAATAACTTGGTTGCTAATGCCACTCTGTAAACTACAGTATCACGTGTCTCTATGTCATCCCACACAGAGCATGAATGAACACTCACTTTAGAAAAACTGCAGAAAAACACAGTAGAACTTGGTTGAAATTTCACATTCAGAAATTTGATCATTGAAGCTCAATCTGTTTTGAAATTTATGTTTGAACTTTATATTATTAAAACATTTTAATATGTATGATTTTCAGGCCATATTTTAATTCAGTTTTTAATTACCATACATAAGCTTCCTTATAACATTTTCATATGTGTTTAGTTTTAGTTGGCGCTATTTCTGCCCCTGGCCCATCTCCTTGTCCTATATATCCAAGACTGAAAGAGAAGTTTTCATAACTGGCAAAAACGGTCAGCAGTTTTGAATCCTTATTTTCATTAAATAATGAAATCACAATAAAACATGCCAGCTTCAACTGATAACCCAGTAACTGCTGTGTGTTCACAACCATATCTGTGTCACATGTCACTAGTACGTGGAGGAAGGACCTTTGCAGAGTGATGCAGGTTAGTTAGGGTCATTAGGACCTGGCTCCCAGGATGCTGTCAGTGGTTATCTGAGAGGAGGAAGTGAGTAATGAACTCACATGTTCTGTCTCTGTGTGAAGTCCTCCACCATTTATGATGTAGCAAGAAAATCCCAACCAGATCCTAGCACATATCTGATTCTAGACACATGGGTTCTTTATGAGTTACCTACTTCCAGTTTGGTTATACAGGAATGAAAACAATATTGACAAATTATTAGTGTAAAACTTACTAAGGTATTTATTTATTTAATTTTCAGTAAATGCATGGAGTTGTACCATTATCACCACAAATAACTGTAAATATTTTCATAATTATGTCAAATAAATTTGAATAATGCTGCTGTAAACATCCGTGGGCAAACACTTAAGTGAGCTCACTTGTGTTTTCTGTTGAGTGTGTATCTAAGAGTGTAACTGCTCATCTGACTACAGTTTTGTTTAAATCTTTTAGGAACCACAATGTTTTTAAATTGGATGCACCACCTACAGTCCTACAAGCAGTGTGTGAGGGCTCTGGCTACAGTACACCTGTAACTGACAGACGCTTGCTTTTACATGCCTTTTTAAATTTAGCTATAGCTGTTGAATCGGTGTGATGGCTATTCTCGGTGGTTAACTTAAGTACAATTGGAATTAAGTAAAGCCCAATGACTGGGCACATCTGTGAGGGAATTTTTTTCCTTAATTAAATCATCTGGAATGAAAAAATTCGACTTTTAATCTAAATCTTTGAGGTGGGAAGACAAACCTTTAACCTGGAGCACACCTTCTGCTGGCAGCTATACAAGGGCATGGAAAAAATGAAACTTTCTCTTTGCCTGTTTGCTCTTGCTCTGCATAACAAGCCCATTCCTTCACTGGCATTAAAGCCCACTCCTTTGGGAGTCTAGCATCTATCTACTGAGGACCAGTGAAGACATTCAGCCCTGTGAACTGAATGATTCCTGGATTCTGGGCCTTCCATTCATAGGCAGCCATTGTTGAACTCACTAGACCACAGCTTGATATATATATATATATATATATATATATATATATATATATATATATAGAGAGAGAGAGAGAGAGAGAGATTCATTCTACAGGTTCTGTTCCTCTCTGTGAAGAGAAACCTTGACTAATATAAGCTATCCTGTTTTTGCGACAGAGTCTCACCACATTACCAAGGCTGGCCCTGAACTCACTATGTAGTACAGGTTGGCCTTGAACTTGTGAAACTCCTGCTTCTGTCTCCTATGTGCAGGACTGTATCAACATCCTCATCCTTTTCACTGTTGAGTGGTTTAATGCTCAATGGTGTTGACCATCTTTTTATGGACCGATCAGGCATGTGCATGTCTTATTTAGAGAATGTCTATGTAGATGCTTTACTCTTTTAACTGGCTGTTGTAGTATCTACTAACTTGGTTCTATTTTGTTGAATTTCCTTAACATAATAAAAAAACAATGAATACTGAAAGAAGCCTTAAGTGGAACTCCCTAGAATTTGATGGGTAATTATGAAGGCTTTGCTTGCAATGCAATAAATAACACTGAGTACTTATTGAATGCTTTCAATAGGCCCATTTCTATATTTGCTTTCAATAGGCCCATTTCTATATTATCTTTTACATGTCTATGTCAGAATAATAACATTAATGTTTTTCAAAACAGAAGAAAAACAGTAAAAATCCTCACAGTGGTTTATGACCAACTTGGGAACAGAACACAACTGTAAAGAT
Source organism: Phodopus roborovskii (assembly GCF_943737965.1). NCBI lineage: Eukaryota > Metazoa > Chordata > Mammalia > Rodentia > Cricetidae > Phodopus > Phodopus roborovskii. Next base: position 27,019,939 of record NW_026126460.1, on the reverse strand, counting down.
GGATGCCCTCTTCCAGCTCTTGTTTACTCAAGTTAACCACCAAGAATAGCCATCACAAACCATTAGAAAAACTCAGGTTCCCTGATGTGTTAGGGACAATCTTAGCATACTTCCCATCTAAAGAGTAAGGAAGAATGTGATAGAATTATGGATCTTGATTTTTCTATACTCTTCACCAAACACTAAGCACTGCAGAGTACAACAATGGTCAAGCCAAAATCAACAAACTCACTGCACAGAGCCTAAATGAAAGGTGTAGCCACTTAACAACACTTATAGAATACTTCTGAGTGAGTCACTGAATACAGCAGAATACTTCAATAGCCCTGAAGTGGTGACACTTCCCAGGTCTCCAAGAATGCTAGTTAATTTCTTGCAAGGCAAAAAACATATTGGGTTATTTTTCCACATGGCTTATTATCACCATTAAAATCCCTGTGGAAATGTTTGTGCTGTATAAGGATTAGGCAGCAATCCTACCTAACCCACCACACAGCACTCAGCTACTTCAAAACCCAAATGACCTGGGGCTCTGCAGCACTGGCCTGGGCAAACACTACATGTGCCTTCAGAGTCTTAGTTGCATGGATGTTAATTGCAGTGACTTTAGGTAACATTTTCTCAATATGTTATTTCTTTGTTAAAAACAACCTGGCAATGTTTTGATGCAATAAAGTCCATTATAAAATCTTAACTTGATACTTGTCAGACAAAACACGGAGACAATGAATGAGTAAAACCTTGGTGCCTTAGGTCAAAAGGACTGGTGTCATAAATCACTAGCAAGACCAAAAATGCCATCAATATCTATTATGATAATGGGTCCTTGTGAAACAAAACTTTTCAATAGCTGTCCTTCTAATGGCCCAATTAGATGTTTTAAAATCTTTATAATAAAGAAGGGCAGAAGAATATATCAACCAATACTTAGAATAAATAAGTTTAAATTATGTCTTGTGATAGATACTTATTAAGTGATATACTTAAGCTCTGTAGGTAAAAAGAAGGAAAGAAAGGAATGAAGGAAAGGAAGGAAGGAAGGAAGGAAAGAAAGAAAGGCTCCTGGCCATCATTACTTTGCTCCACCTGGTCCTTATACACATTCCAAGATTTCATAGCAAAGAGATCAAGAAAAACGACACAGATTAGAAAAATTGGTAACAGCTTTTAAAACATCCGTTAGTTTCTTTGACCTCTAAGGAGTTTCCCAGCTGAAGGAGGCCATGTTAAGATAAATCATCACTTGCATCAGATAGGTATGCTTGCATCAAAGTTGCATAGATGACCATTAGCCTGGCCACCTGGGCCCTCTGTAGTGCTGTCTTTGAAGAAATCCAATCACTCCAGAAGAAGGAATATAAGTATGTTAATCATACAGGACATCAAAAGGGAAAGTTAAAAAAAAAAAAAAGTTTGGATTTCTGCCTTGAATTCTCCAGTCTGTGTCTGCTGCACCAATGCCTCTTACAAATGAAGGGAGAAGGGGGCAAAGGAGAGGCTTTCCTTCTCTGTTTTCAGAAAATGTAAGTAAATGTGGCAAGGAGAGGGTGGTGGAGGAAGGGAAGAATGGATGCGGATGCGATGAGTAGATGGATGGATGGATGGATGGATGGAGGGAGGGAGGGAGGGAGGATGGGAGGAAGGGGGACAGGGAGGGAGCCAGGATTATTTTGTTTCCCAAAGTTCAGTTGTCAGAGTGCATGGGGATCTTAAAGCCACATACAACTGATAAGCAGGGGCAATGAATCACTGACTCACATCCTTGTCCCAGACTTGCCCTTCGCTACCCGTGCAAATGTGACCAAATTACTCAGCCTTCTTAAGCTCAGTTTTCCATCTGTCGGGACCAGGAAGTCTATGACAAGCCATGTCTGTGTGCTTTCACCAGAAGGCTGCTGGTGTGTGTGTGTGTGTGTGTGTGTGTGTGTGTGTGTGTGTGTGTGTGTGTGTGTGTGTGCACGCGTGCGCGTGCCAGTGGATAACTTCAGGTGCATTCCTCCTCATGTGCTGTTTTTGACAGTGTCCCAGTGATGTGTGGTTTGCTAGATTGGTTGGTCAGAGAAGGCCCCAGGATCCACCGGTTTGTGCCTCTTTGGTGCTGGGATTATAGGTATATGCCACTGAGCTTGTTATTTAGTTATTTTTTAAATCTGGATTCTGGAGATCAAACTCAGGTCCTAACACTTGTGCAGCAAGAACTTCTCCTGACAGAACTCTCTCCCCAGATCCATTGTTATTTCTTATGGAGATTTACAGAGTGACTGTTAATAGCCTTGCCCTCTACCTCCTGGAGAGTACAAGCCAACAATGGGAGGTAGAACTGTGATGGTTTTCCTGACCAGCTTGACTCCTCCCAGTCACATAGACCAGAAATACTTCTCTACTTTCCTCACTATGAACTGGTCTCTACAAAGGGCAAAGTGCTCTTCAAGGGACTAGAGTTATCAGTTCTGTCCATAATAACCAAACACACCATCTCAATTAAGCTGATAATTGTTGTAGAATATTAATTTGTGATGTATTTGTTTATATTGTGGAGCACTTGTTTGATGATGCTAAGATGTGTTGCATTCTTTTATGCTGCATTTGTTTACCTCTGTGAAGCTGTGTTACTCCGACTGTCTAAAACACCTGGTTGGTCTAATAAAGAGCTGAACCGCCATTAGTGAGGCAGAAGGAAGGATAGGCAGGGCTGGCAGAGAGAATACATAGAAGGAAAAACCTAGGAAGAGGAGATCAAGGAACTAGAGAAGGATTGGGAAGAGAAGGGTCCAGCCACCCAGCAACACAGCCAACTACTGAGTAAGAAGAAAAGATATACAGAAATAGAGAAGGGTAAAAGCCCAGAGGCAAGAGGTAGACTGGATAATTAAAGAAAACTGGCTAGAAATAAGCTAAGGACAGGTATTTATAAGTAATAATAACCCTCCATGTGTAATTTACTTGAGAACTGGGAGATGGGCCCTCAAAGAGCCAAAAGCAGAGTTAAAAAACAATACAAACAAACAAAAAACTCCACACATGAAACAGATAATCATCACCCTATCCAGACCAAGCAGAGGTGAAACCCTCACACAAAAATGCACCTTCTTAAAGGAGACAGAAGTCTTGTCTATGATCCCCAAGCCCAAGGTTCCAGTCATAAAAGGATGTAAAAGGATGTAACTTTTACTTTTGGTCCCATTACAAGACAAGTCGTGTGGTTGGTGTGTGTGTGTGTGTGTGTGTGTGTGTGTGTGTGTGTGTGTGTATGTGTGTGTGTGTGTGTGTGTGTGTGGCTGTGGGAGGGTGTGTGTGTTCCAAGTCCTCCCCTTCAAACCCATTATCTGGGTGAATTTCAAGCTATTCAGGTGACTCACACATGACATAAGCCAGGACTGATGAGAGTCATGAGTCGCGTGCCTTGAGAACTGTGGAGAACTCAGAGCCCCATTGCTTCTATAACTACCACACTGTGGATTTGATCTTTCAGGGCACATTCTGGACAATCCCCAACAAGCCACTTCCGATATACTTCCTCTCCCCAGTCCTCTCCACAATTACTTTCCAGAGGAGGTGGAATGGCACCTGTCATGTGATCACTCCACCTCCTTTGGTCAGCCTCATGTATAGCAACTCTGCTCCTCCTCCCCAGAGCACTGATCTCGCCTCCATGACAATATTCCTGTCTGGACATCCGCTCAGAAGGAACAGAAGAAGATGAGTGAGCCCTCTGTGGAGAAGACTATTGTGGGACATTGTGTAATGGTAATACAGGACAATAAAGGCACTGCCCAGACTGTGCTTCAGTGAGGGGAGAGGAACAGGGCAGAGCTTGTTCCCTGGGTGCAGAAGTCTCTCAGGAGAGAGCTGAAGGTGGAACCTGACCAGCAGGAGTAGGGACAAATTCAACAAATGCTATGATTACTAGCTATCCACCTACATCACATCAGGGTTTAGCTTCTATTATCATCTAATTAGTGTCATGGGCTGTTTTGTTTCATCTTCTCAAATGTACCCACTCATATATACCAACCTCTAAACACCTACACCCATTCCTATATGCCCACCTCTAAAAATCCACCCTTATATACCCACCACTGAATATCCATGCCTATATACCCATTCCTATATACCCATCCTATATACCTCTGAATACCCATGCCAATATACTAACCCCTCCACCATAAACTCTAAGAGAGGGACTGCTGTTTGTTCTTTTACAGTGCTCATAACAGCACTCTGCAAGGTGATCTGTGCAGAGTACTGCTAGATAACAGTCTGTGACTTAATAAAGTTATATGGAATCTGGGTGGTGGTGGCACACATCTTTAATTCCAGCACTTGGAAGGCAGAGGCAGGCAGATTCTGTGAGTGAGTTGAAGGCCAAGCTGGTCTACAGAGTTCTAGGATAGGCTCCAAAGCTACAGAGAAACCCTGTCTTGAACCCTTGCCTCCCCAGCCTCTGTTGTCCCCCCCCACCCACCCAATTGCATGGTTGTATGGGAAAATAAGCCAGAAGCAATATATACTACATGCACACAGTGTTAGCTTTCTCATCGCTGTAGCAAATACCCAAGACAGCACCTTAATAGGATGGATGAGCTATTTTGCCTCATGGTTTAAGGCCATGTCTGCCTGTCCCTATTGCTGTGGGCCCGTGGGAAGGCAGTGCCATCATGGAAGAGGTGGAGTAGTGGGGCCAAAATGCAGAGAGAGAGACAGAGATAGAGACAGAGAGAGACAGAGAGACAGAGAGAATGTCCTAGTAGGTGGGCTTTCATTTTTCTTCCTCTTTTATTTCAGGGGCTCGTTAGCCTACTGGATGTTATCACCCACATTCAAAGAAGGCCATGTCCCTTCAGTTAATTGACTAGGGAAATTACCTCACAGACATGCCCAGACATTATTGATTTTTTTTTTTTAGGCAGCTCTCAATTAAGTCAGACTGACAATCAAGATCAACCATCAGATATGTATTAATAACAATTCTTTGTACCTGTTAAAAGCCTAAGTAAGCCAGGTTTCAAAACAATCCAACACACGGTTTATTTTCGTAAGATTTTTGGGCACAGTCATTGTCCAATCGTTTATGAATTGTCAGTGTCTGCTCTCATGATATAAGAAATGGCTAGCTAGTTAGAACAGAGAAAAATGGGCAATACAGCCTTTAGTGTCTAAAACATTAGCTATTTGGAGCTTCATACAAAAAGCTGCCAGCCACAAATCTAATCTCTGGTCATTGTTAACTGATATGACTATAAAGTGTGTGCTGTGGATCCATGTTGTACTAGCCCAAGTTAGGTTGTCAGCTCCAATTCTGGAGAGTTTTCTCTACTAGGTTGCTGACTGCCACCAACTGTATACTCAAACAGCAGGAGACTAGGCAGTTCTTAAAAGTCCTTCTCATGTGGGCATTACTGTGGACATTACCTTATGGGGATTTGATTTCACACCAAAGGCCCCACTTCTGTTATGATACGGGCTAGGATTTCAACATAAGCATCTAATGGGATTCATGTCTAGTCTATTGCATTAAGACACCCAGCACCTATTACTGCACTACCTGCCCAAACGTCCTGAATACCCATGCTCTCCTCTCATGCAGGAGTTAATCATTCAATTGTACAGGTTAATGTTATTAAGAGGCTAGCAATCTGAATGTGATGGAGATAGGACCACCACCATAGTTATCAGGTAGATCATCACCTCATCCTATTGTCTTTACAGGATACAGGAAAAATCACATATGTTCTTGTCTCTGCCCAACGTGATGCTATGTGCTGCTACAGGAATCTGAGCATATTAGTAGGGCAAGCTGGAGCCTTGCTGAATGAGCAGATTAGATAGACAGTGTGGAATTGTATCCCTGTGACCAATCCAAACACTCTGCCAGTGGGAGTCTTGGGTGTCTTGGGAATAATATGTACCTTATTATACACAAGAGGCTTTACACCAATTAGACAATTGTTTCATGCCTGAGTTACCATCTTCCCTAACAGCCTACCAGATGCACCCTGGTTTACTCTAACCCTATTTGGTTTCCAGGAAGAGTCAAGGTACACTTGGGTGCCAAGTGAGTTATTCCACATCCAGAACTAATGCTATCTTAAATCGTCTCCATGCTCCTAAATTCTGTATTTTTTTAAAACAAGTTAAACTGTATTAAATGACATGAACTTACCTGCACTATTAAAGTAGAACTGCTGCCCTGGATACTCAACACTGGAGGAAAAAATGCCTAAGCACAAAGGAAATCAACATTTTAATAGTGGTCATAAGGTTTTAACTGCTAATCTTTCCAACAAGTAAACAGTCTTCATGAGAAAACCCAGGGTCACTTTAAATAATTTATAAACAATTGTTAAAACAAACCTCATTTATTTGGAGGGGACAGTGTGTGTGTGTGTGTGTGTGTGTGTATGGTTTGTGTGTGTGTGTGTGTGTGTGTGTATGGTGAGTGTGTGTGTATGTGTATGTATGTATGTATGTATGTATGTATGTGTGTATGTGTGTGTATATGTGTGTGGTGTGTGTGGGGGTGTGGGGTGGGGGGGTGGATGTCAGTGAAACCCTAATTTACATGCATTCTGGTTCCTTAGAGGTGCTAAGTGACTTCAGGTGATTTTTGCATCACAGGGCACCAAGCTTGGGCTCTGAAGCCATTATAAAAAAAACAGACAAGTTGTGGTGGGTAAAAGCCTTCTCGAAACAAGGGTATTAGGAGAGCCTTAGACCCTTAGACCCAAGGGTATTAGAAAGACCCTTCCTAAGGGACTTTCTCTGGCACAGGTGAACCAGACAGAAAGAGGCCCAGGCAAAGTTCCAGGATGACTGCTTCTTTTAAGAAGAACAAAATAGCAGGCCATTTTCTATAAGTTGTGTCATTTCAATTCTAGGCTCTCTCCTGTCTTTCTCTGCTTTCCTCAGAAAACTGCTTGCAGACCGTTTTTCAAACTTAATTTTCTTTTGTGTTACTTTGAAAAAATTGTATGTAAAAATGTCTGCACAAAAACCAATAAACACAAACAGCTACGGTCTTAAAGAAGGTTTCAAAAAGTTTAAATGTTATAACCATGGGGGAAAATCCTTTTTAGAAATTAAAACAATCATGTGTCTAAATTTTTTTGTTTGTCCGCAGAGAGCCTTAGGAACCACTAAATCTTAAGACACAGAAAAGTAGATCAAGACGATGCATTCTCCCCCGTATTAGTATTCATTGCCAGAGAGGCACTGTCCAACTGTGCTGCGAATGTGATGATGCCGGCACTGGCTAAGGTAATGGGCGAATGTGCAGAAATGGGAATCTGTGTAGATACTGCATAGCCTGTAAAAATCACCCCAAAGTGAAAACAACCTGCCAATAAAGGCTGCAAAGCAGGGCCCAGAAAGCTTTCAAATGCCATGAATATTATATGGTTCTCAAGAACCACAGTCATCGGCACAAATTGTGAAAACAAATTATTTATGGTTCAAGAAAAGGTAATAGTCTCAGAAGGTTTCCTATGAATAAAAGATGAAATATTAGAATGCACATGGTCTATAAAACAAGTGTTTGCAAAACACCTGCCTTACAAGTCAAAATCGGTACAGTATTTTATATTAAAGGGTCTAAATGTATTTGCTTCTAAATAAAACATTTTCATTGAACATCAATTTAGAGGGGGAAAAGCAAGGGAAAAAAAAACCAAAGAAAATAAAAAGCAGGGACCAAACCTCAAGAGATAAATTACATGGCTTGGCTTCCCATGACTATAATGTCTTGCCCACCAAGGACCTGGTGGTCATCCTGAATACTTCAATTTACTGGTACTTCAGTCTAGGCTTGATCTACTTCTGTAACCTTGCCAGGCATATCTATTAATTCAAGGAATTTTATAGAAAAATACATTATTGTAAACATACGCTTTGAGGAAAATTGCAGTTTTCTGTGAATGCATAGGGCTGGGGGTAAAAGTCTGTACCTTAAGAACACCTCAGAATTGAAATTTGGGTTTTCACTCTCCTTTTAGGAACAACGTGAGGACCTGCGATTGGCTGTCTTGACATCTCTTGGTTTAATGAGAAATCTGAGTATATCAGGGCATTTCTAAAGTGAGCCACAAGGAGTGTTGGGCTGCTTCTGTGCACATGAATGAGAAGAGGAACTTCTAACTGCTGTCAGGCCAGAGGTGCTTTGTTTTGTACCTGCACATTTCTCCATGATTTTCTTCAGAGGCCCCAGAGTGTACATCAGTCCAACAAGAATGCCAGCCAGATGCCCAGCGAAGGAAGTCCTAGGAGGGAAGGAGACCCTTAGTGACTGTTCTGTTGCTGATTAGAGACATTCTGTCTTCTCATTAGCCCAGTGCGAGCCAATTAGTCAGAGTCCACATGCTTTGTTCCACACTGGGCCTTTTATGCTGAGTAGCATTTAGCTCAGTCCAAAGAACATTTCCTACCTTAAAAGAAAAACAACAACAAAAACAAAAACAAGACAACGACTAATAATGTCCACACATTTAAAATGCATCACCCTTCCTTAACTAAAACACATGCTTGTTTTTTCTGCCAAGACAAGCCATAGATTACATCTATTTCTTCCCTGGACCTTTTATCATCGAAAAATACCGATGAAATCAGTTTTTTCTGCTCAGAATTAAATATGGACTGTCCAACCATTGGGAGGGACAGTGTCCATCCATGTTCACAGCACGGCAGACAGCTGTGTGTTTATGCATGACTGACTGGTAGAGCAGCCGGCCACCGAAACTCAGGGCAGATGACCCTATGTACTACCTCCTCCCCTTGTTTTCATGCAGTTAAAAGACTTCAGTGTTGGGAAGATGGGTTGGGCACTGGATGACTCTAGTCTTCTGGAATTACCATGAAAGCCTGGCAATCGCTTTAAAATGTATTTTCAGATGCTTGCATTTATCATGTATTTCTAGAGGCCTGTGGTACTTCCAGGTTGGTTGTGGGCTGGGGACTATGTCTATGGAGGTCATTCAGCCCAAGTTGAAGAATTACTAGGGATTTACTGAGCTGCACATTTTACCACCAAGATGGCAGAGTTTCTCAAGTCAAGTGCCTGATTGATTGCCAGCTGCCTGGCACCATCTAAACACACATGGATTTGAACACACACCTGAGCCCTAAACTGGTTCTTTTCTGTGGTCTCATTTCCATGCAGTTCGTAAGCTCCAGCTTGTCACACCCAGTGCAGCTTTTGTAACCCCCGTCCCGTCCCATCCCACCCTCGCTATGCAGGTTGTTGTGGGTCCCTGACTAAACTATTAGGGAAAGTCCAGCACTGGATACAAGGTGAGCACCAGATGGATACATGCTGAATGACCAAAAGAAAAATCAGCTAATAAGTACCCCGAGCTTGCTCTCCATTGGCTCCCACAAGTAGTATTCAGCCAGAGTGCAAGCCACGTTACTCCCTTCCTCTGACATCTACTGGCTTACTTATGGACTTGTATGAACCAAGTATGAACTTGACTCCAGTTCCTGCCTTGTTCATCTTTTCCCTTTAGCCCCGGGACCCACCACACTCATCCCCACACATCCAAACACTCTGTGGCCTGAGCCTGATGCAGCTCTGTCAAAACCATGAACTCGCGCACCTCCTCGGCCTGTCCTCGGCCTGTTCTTCTACCTCACCATAGCCCATACCCAGCTACACTCAATGGCTAAGAGGGCAATTGTTTTCATCAGAAAAACCTACCTCATGGGATTTATAACCTAATAACAAAATACGGAATTGGTTCAATATCTTCCATGTTATGGAACAGATAGTGGGACCTAGGCTTTTTGTTAGGGTGCCCCACCCCTGTGTCCATATTATTTTGTTCTCTATTGAAGCATAAACAACAATAACACACACACACACACACACAACTCCACCTAGTTAGAAGTAAGAAAGTGATAGTTTAAAGGAACAAAAAGCTTTGATTTAAAAAAAGAAATTGATTTCACTTTAACTAAAACGAACTTTATTTTTAAATAATTGGTAATTTTGAAACCTTTTAAAGTAAGCTTCCTGGTGAATCAGAGATATAAAATAAAACGGAAGGAAGTTTCAATTAAAAGTCCAACCTATTAGACAGTTAATCTTAAATCTCATTTACAGTTTGGAGCATAATACAGTAAAATGAATTCCTTATCTTTATAATGGGTTTTCAGAAGTTTGAGTTATAGTCTAATTGCTCTGATATAATTAGAATAGCAAAGGGAGAAACAGTGCATCCTGCTCCAACCCTGAGCAGTGGCACAAAGGTCCTACCAAAGAAAATCAGCTATTGTTATTACTTCATTTGTCCAAAGAAGTATTCATTTTCAAAATGAAAAGATATGATCTTAATCAAAAGGAGATATCTCACATTATGCACAAAAGGGGAGAAAGTTCTCCACAGAAAAAAAGGAAATATATCTTGTTTTAAGAGTACCATAACTCTTCCTTGCAGTCGGTAACCATTCCCTAGAACGCCTCCCTCCCTCTAAGACACAGGCATCCCGAGTGCAAGAGACGGAGCGCTGAGGTTACCTTTGGGAACAGAAGGAAGCCTTGAACTATTCGCAAAAGACGGGAAAACCTTCAAATGTACTTACCCTCCTTGAAATCACAGTGTTATGACTGCCTTAGTTATTGTCCTTGGTGCTGAGACAAAATGCCTGACTAAAGGAACTTAAGGAAGTGTTGATTTCTGCTCATCCCCAGAGAGAACAGCCAGTCATGACAGCAGGAGCGGGAGGCGGCTGGTCACACTGCATTCACAGTCAGGAGTGGGATGGTTAATGGGGGTCTCCTTACCTCAAGTAACCTAAACTAGATAATCCTTCATAAGTAGGCTTGTCTCCTGGTTGAGTCTAGACCTCTTAAAGTTGACAATCAATCACAATTCTGACCCCTGTCAACTGTCAGCTTGACACTCAAATGTACTTACTTTGACTACAGAATATATTTTGTTCAATTTGGAAAGCCTGCATAGTCTTTTGATTCCAACAATGACTCCAGGCAATCTCTTGTCTGTGACAGCCTCCATAAGATAAAAACAAGTGCCACACTTCCAATATACAGTGGCACAGGGCGCACATCCCTATTACTGCTGTGTTCTCAGAACATGGGAAGAACACTATTGAATATCACAAAAATGGCCTTGAGCCAGTTCCAAATAGCATCCTTGTTCCCCTCTGAAACTTCCTTGGCTGGGTCTCCACTATACACATTTCCTTGTATTTCAAGAGCCTACAAAAATGGTCTGTTAAGCTTTGCTTACAGTACACAAGGCTTTTCTAACCCCAAATCCAACATAGTCCTCCTTCCAAAGGCCTGGGAATCACATAGGCTTTTCACAGCAATGGACACACTTCCCAGCATCACTTTCTATATTAGTTACTTTTTCTACCACTGTGATTAAAATAATGGACAAAAATAAAAAGGGGAAGGGCTTAGTTTTGAGGGTACAGTCCATCCTGGCTCCACAAATCAGTGATAGCTTGAAACAGTTGGTTATGATGTATCCACAGACAGTAATGAACACTAGTGCTCTGATCCCTTCTGTTTTATTGCCCAGTTAATGACAGTATTGCTTCCTAACTTACCCTGGTCTAGACAATCACTCACAGGCATCCCCAAAGGCTAACTGAATCTACATAGTCACTCACAGACATGTCCAGAGCTTATCTTCTAGAGTTGAGATCCTGTTGATGTGTCAACCAATGTAAATGATCACAACTGTAATTGTAAATGCTCAACAGAAACTTTGATCTCAAGGTTAGCTACTTTGTTTTCAGCTGTACATGGGTACTGTGAAAGCAATTGCTCAAAAGCAGAAGAAGCTCACAGACTGGCACAACACACTGAGAAAACCCTGTTACACTGTTACACTGGGTAGTGCCTCCATCTCAAAATGTGAGAGCCAGACACAGAGGGATGGCCATGAGCTCCAGGCCAGCCTGAGCTACATAGTGAGTCTCAGACAATCCTAGTCTACAAAGTGAGACCTTGTTTCAAAAATATACATAAAACAATAGTGACAAAATTATTTTGAGTATTCAAATTACTGCAAAGGGCAGCCACTTATGCTAAGTACTTGAGTTTATCAATTGTCCAACTTTGTTGCTGCCTGTGCAGTGTTATGGCATTTCCGGGTTCACTTTCCTCCTTGCTAAAACGGAACTTCTATCAGTTCTTTTAGCTATTGCTTCAAAATGGAAAACAAGTCTTCCTAGTGTCTGGGCGTTCTAAAAGATCTTTATTTTAGGAACCTCTGTCTGAGGTCAGGTAGAGGATCCACTGCTGCTGATAATAAAGGGAGCCAGTCACCTCCTCCATGTACCATCTGTCTTTTCGCCCAGCTTCTACGGTATTGTTATATTGGACATGTGGTCATAAGACCTCCATCATTGTAGTTGCACATTCAGTTTACTTAACTGGCTTACAATTTGCTATGCTTTTTGATATATGTTCCTCTTGTTAAAAAATTCCCAGCCACGACCATTTTTGGAGATATGCAGCTGTTGTTTATTTGTTGACACATACTTCCATGGGTATATGAGGGCAAAAAGAAAAAAAAATAAAATAAAAGAAAGTTAAAAAATTAGGGCTACCATATGCGGTATATCAGAATAATGGTGGAAAGGCAACTTCTGAGCAAAATTAAGACTGAGATACTACAGATTTCAGTTATGTAAATGATATGCAAATGGCATGAAAGCCACCATGTTCTTTCCTATACAGGGACTCACCATACATTGTCACTCTTTATGAGGTGTAGGGATGAGCTAAATTGTTCTGCAAAAATACTCGCGGTCTCACACACGTGCTGCTGTTAAAGTATCCAGATCTGGAGCTGGGACTGAAAGCTGTCAAGCTACCCAACTCCTCCTCTGCTAACTGGCTAATTCTCCCCACAGCTGAAGAGAGTCTCTCAAGCATGGCTCAGTAAGTAAGCAGACAGTGTATTACCACAGACAGCATCTCACTGTATGAGCGGAGCTGATGACCTCATTAAGGACAGGGGTTGATGGAGACGCGGCGTTGGACAAGATAAGAGGAAGGGAAGGGGCCTGAGTACTTGCCATAATTTCCTCCTGTAAAAGCTGTTAACATCGGTTGGGGGACTAAGCTGATCAGCAGCTCTGGGCCCTGGGGAAAGGATTAAGCCGTCTCGGGTTAGCAGAGCACGTGTGGTCGGAGTGAGCCATTCCTGACAGTTCTGAATATCAATGCCACCGGAGAATATTTTACTATTTCTTCCCAAGATAAAACGTCCCTAAATGGCCCATTTTCTCTTCTGGATGTCTTCCCTGACCACTTAACCAGTACGTAATTTTGCCCATGGAATGTGGGAAGGGCTTAGTCTGTAAAGAGCTTTACCATGCCTCCCCACCACCTTTGGCATCACAGGTGCAGTAGCCCCTTTTTGCTGTTCTCCAAAGGCGGGGGCTATATACCTGTGCAGTCTTTGTTTGATTCAGCACAATGCCAACGGCAGACACGGGACCGGCAACATACTACTACTAACGACTACTACTTTGAAGGCCTACCAAATGAGATGTGCATAGGAATTAGGGAAAACAGAGAAGAGCTGGGGCTTGGGGGTGGGTAGAGCATGGAGGGGACCGAGAGGAAAAATGGGATCATAATGAGTAGAGTCTGATAACTTATTATATAGTTTGTATAGGAATGGCCCCTATTATCGACTCATACGTTTGAATGCTTGGTCACTAGGGAGTGGCACTATTAGGAAGCATAGCCTTGTTGGAGGAACTGTGTCACCGCTGGGTGGGCTTTCAGGTTTTAGACGCTCAAGCCAGGCCCAGCGTCTCTGTCTCTTTCTGTCGCCTGTGGATCCAGATGTGGAACTCTTGGTTCCTTCTCCAGGATCATGCCTGTTGGAGTGTCATGCTTCTTGCCATTATAAGAATGGACTAAACAGCTGAACCTGCAAGCCAGCCTCAATGAAATGTTTTCCTTTTAAGAGTTGTGGTCAAGGTGTCTCTTCACAGCAACAGAAACCCTAACTAAGATCACATATGTGTACAAAGTCATCATAACAAAACTTTAGTATCTTAGCTTAGTAGTAATAACAATAAATGGGGGGGGGTCCTGCAAAGGTAGAGAAACCTTTCCAAGAACATAGATGCTGCTGCTTGGCCACACCCTGGCTGTCAATTGCACCTGCCTATACCAGGCACACGATTAACTTCTTAAGCCGTGTCAGTAAGAAATGATTCATTTACTCAAATATTTATTGACTGATTACCATATGAACAAGAAAGCATGGCCTTTTTCCTGACACTTGTAATCTACTGAGGTAGACAGGAAGACAAATGGAAGAACAGAAAGACAGACATTCAGAAACCATAAGTTGCAAGTGTAAGAAAGAAAGCCATTTTCTTTCCATGGAGTGGAGTGGGGCGGGTAATTCCTGATGTGTCATTGAAAGTGACTGTAGGATCTGAGGGTGGCACCCTCAGAGGTAATATACTGGCTAGTACTGGCTAGTTTTGTTGTTGTTGTTGTTTTATGCGTCCCTAAGAATGGGCTATAGGCAAGCCTGTAGGGCATTTACTTAATTACTGATTGATGTGGTCCCACCCACAGTGGGCTGGTGGTCCTGGGTACTATAAGAAAGCAGGCTGAGCAAGGCACAGGAGCAAGCCAGGAGCAGCACTCCTCCATGGCCCCTGCATGAGCTCCCGCTGACAGGGTCGACAGGTTCAGGCCCAGTTTGAGTTCCTGTTTGGCTTTCCTCAGTGGACTGCGACTCAAGATATGCAAGCCAAATAAAATTTCCTCAAGTCGCTTTTGGCCCTGCTTTGGAGGCATTCGCTGATGGAATCAGTACAGAAAATGTGGGAAAGGAGACATGCAGGCTTCTGAGTTATGCTATACATGACTGGTGGAACAGCTAACAGAGATGGGGGAGACTAGGAACAGCAAATGGAAGGGTGTGGGAGCATGGGAGAGTTCAGCTTTACTAAGTTCATTGAGATGTCTGCAAGGCATCTAAACACAGATGTCTAGTATTAGCAGGATGATGGTTGTCGAGCTGGAAATTAAAGAATGATGCAAAACATTGCTCCCAGTTCCATTTTATTCCACTCTTAGAAATCTGTGTACCGTTGTATTTTTTGTATTTACCATGTAAAACTATAATACACATCATATATACATAAACACACATGTATAAAAACAAGACTTTAAGGAAATACATAAAAACAGTAATAGAATGGTGGCTGGTGACTTTGCCCTATTTTTCAGATGTTTTGTAATAGCATTTTAATGATTTTGTTATTTCAAGAGATGAAAGGGCAGTAGACGCTGAGGAAGGTTCTCTGTGTAAGAAGTGTTTCTCATTAATGTGGTAGATAAATCTTTCAAATACTTCTGTTGTTGTCAGGATAGGTTCTAAGAACACCGTCTTCCATTTCTAAACAACACTCTAAATCAAAGCCATGATGTCTCAAAATGTACTCTCGAGTATCTTCAGAATCTGTGTTGTTTCCCAATCTCCTTCAGAGCAAAATGGAACCTTGTGGCAAAACAAGTGAAACTGTGTGCAAAATAAATGAGTCCCTAACAGAAGTTAAATATCAATGGATTCAGCTAATGAGCCTTCAGTCCTATCCTGCTGAGACACTTCCCCTGGTTAGACACAGCCTTGATTTCTCTTCCCTCATCTTCATGCCTGATTCTGAGAAGACTCTTCTTGTTAATAAGTCTGCCATCTGCCTGTCAGAGACAGACAGACAGACAGACAGACAGACAGACAGACAGACAGACACACACACACACACACACACACACACACACACACACACACACACCCCTACCTCTGATCCTGGGACAAAGCAGTAAAATGACAGTAATCTCAGGAGCCATAGCAGATGGCCTATATGGCATACTCTGACATTTCCAGAATACACAAAACCTTGCCTCGCTCTCCCACTGAACTAGTTCAAGCTAACCTCAGGTCAGGATGCTGGCTAGAGTGTGACAAACATGGGCTGCCTACCATGTAAACCAATACTAATCCCCCCCAACTCTTTGGTAGCTCCTTAGTGTTGCTAGGGTAGAATGCCAGCAAGGTTGTGTGTTCTTCTACTCTCTCCAGCCTTCTCTTGCCAGTCCCCAGCTCTGCACTGTCCCAAGCTCAAGCCATTTGCAAAGCTTCCCTTTCACACTTCAGGACTTGGCAGTCTCTATTCCCTTTGCCTCTCATCCTACCCAGCTAACCAACGCAGAGCCCTGGGCCGGTGCTTTCCCTTAGGATTGCGATCCTGGTCCCTGCAGTATCTTCTGTGTTCTTGAAAGACTCTAGAGTTTCCTGTGCTGTCCACCTATTTGCCATCGCCCTGCAGGTGAAACACTGTACAACACTCCTATAGCCAATGCTCCTGACAATCCAAATATCTAGAAACGTTCCTTTATTCTCTTAAAATGAAATTTATAAAATAAGACTCCTCATGCTCAGTTATAGACTCAAAATCACAACTCAACATCCTTCCTGTCAAAATGAGAGAAAATAAAAAGTGACATGATAATTGATATGAATTATAAATTTTCCAGTAATGTATTACCAGGAGACACATAGGGCAAGCCTTCTCTTTCACCTGTGTCTGGTATCTAAACAAAAGTGGGAATAACAAACACAGGCTATTGCCCAGCAGGGCTTTTTGTGACTCCAGCATCACATACTGCTTCCAATGGTGACATCATTCCATGAGAGTAAATAACTCTCGGTACCAAATAGAGCAAGGTGTAACTTTCACCCATTTTACAATTACAATTTTCCTGGAAAAGTCATTACATATAAAATCTATGTCCAAAGAGTTCTCTGTATTTACATTAAAAACACAATTAAGGTTTTGGCTCAAATAATCACAGATTTTTCACCTTTACAAGACCCTCAGAAGAACATACATGTATGGGTGTGAGGGTGTGCATGCGCGCGCGCGCACACACACACACACACACACACATACACACACACACACACACACACACACGACCATTTTTGTAGCAGACTGTCCTACAAGCCATAAGATAGGTAGCACCTTTGGCCCAACTACAACAAATACGCAAGCTCCCCTCCTCATCATTACGACAACTAAAAGCAACCCTATACAGTTCCAAAACCACCCATCCCAATGGAAAACATGGGCTTGTCACCTGGGATATGCTGATTAAATGTTTAATTTAATTGATGACCTTTAATCATGAGAACTCACTGTTTTCTTTTCAAAGCATTTCTCATGTGAATTTACTGTGCACAAATTCCTAGGATTCCTAGTAAAGCTACAACATATTGAACTGAGAGACAGAAAACTTCCCCCCGCAACTGAAATGCACACAGGGAATGGGAATATTTCAAAGAGGCTATGATCACTTCCATACCATATTCTGGTAGAGTAAACTCGACTTGGAATGTGAAAATGATCTGCCATCTGCTATCACTACAGACAGAAATGCTTCTGGAGCCCACATGCCTCAGTATTTTCCCATCACCTCCAGAAAGTAAACAAAAAATGAAAGAGGAGTAAGAATGTTTATAGTGTGATGTTCAAATTTGCTACTGGGATGAAGTAAACATAATGTTCTCACCAGCTCAGCCCTTTGAAGGTATTACAGAACTACCAATGACTGGCCCTTTGCTACCTGTGTCCTCTACAGCTGCAGGAAGATGCTGGCATCCATTAATGAGAGTTCAAGATAAAGGGGCAACCGAGACAGATTCCACAGTGGGGCTGCGGCAATGACTTGTGCATTTCCACTGTACACATGGTGACATGTGGTAAGGTCCTTTCCCAGCTGCATATATGAATCTCATGAAGAGATTTCCAAACTTACTTAGACCTTGATATTGTGTTCTTTGTAATTTCTGGTTTTGTTTTTATTCCCTTAGATGATTCTATTATATTAAAGATTGCTATCTTAACCCCAAATTCTAATGCCTATGGCTAGGTATCGGCAGATAAAGGCCAGTACAGAAAATACTTTAAGGGTAGGCAAGACTTCATAAATTACCATAGAGAAATGACATCCATGTCTCTTCCTGCTTAGTTGGTCTTACTGAATGCATTGTGTTGTTACATGGAAGTAGATATAACCTTGCAAATACAAGTAAGCAAACATGAATTTAGTTTAAAAGATGTACAAGTTCTTTGGGCTTATAAAAACCCAGTAAGAGGCTAGAGAGATGGTTCTGTGGTTAAGAGAATTTTTGCCTTTGCAGAGGACCCAGCTTCAGTTTCTAGCACTTAAATAGTGGCTCACAACCAGTTATAACTCCAGTCCCAGGGCATCCAGTGTCTTCTTCTAGTCTCCATGTACACTACATACATGTGATACACATGCAAACATGCTGGCAAACACATCCCCATAAAATAAAAATAAATATATCTCAAGGAAAACATAAGTCAGTTTACTCACAAGTACATGAGTCACATGGGACAAGACGGTGACAGTGGGTACTTTGGGAAACCCCTGGATATACATATTCAACAAAAATATTAGAAGGAAACTGGACTACAAAGTTAGCCTAATTTTCAGAAAAAAAAAAAACAAAAAACAAAAACAAATTCTGCTTAGAGTTATTTCTACAGTGAGTAAAACTTTTGACAATAAAATTGAAATGCTCTACCCACTACATGACTCAGAGACCTAGGTATCATCAGAATCGTATATCATGAGTAGCCATCAATATCACACTGTCCTTCCCAAAGCTTTATTGGTCTATCTGTTAATGTTAAACAAGAGGGTAGAGCAATCAGCTGTAAGATTCTGAAAACTGTCCATTAGAGCAGAATCTGCTTCTGCAATGCAGGTTGCCACATTGGACATCTACTAATGGTCTCAAATCGGAGCAGTGTCAATCAAAGAAGCAACCACACCCCAAAGGCCATGATGAATACAGTCTTGTACCTCCCCTTCTTGGTAGCTAGAGCATGGACATACGACTTACATCTAGTCCCTCTAATGGCTATGGCCCATAAACAATGGTTAGAATCTAGTGATGAGAGCAGCCTAATGGAACAGTGGTCAATAGCAACAGCTGTCAGACACTTCTATAGGTTTTTCCACCCTGGTGTTTCAGTATTCTTAACAGTACGAGGAACAACCTGATGCCCTTTCAGTCAGTCCTGTGGTTAAGCAGGCCAGAGTGGATGCCAGTGCTCTACTTTCTAGAATGGAAAATCTTGTGAAGATGTAAGACGAGAGTTGCTAGTAACTTCTGTCACTACAGAGAGAGCTCTTCTGAGAGTCAAGACGAGGAAAGTTGACTTTGAGTTGTTCTTTTATTCCTGGTCTTCATCCCTTCACTCTACACACGAATGTTCCTGGTCCTCAGTCCTTGATAAACCCTTCACTCTGTCCATGAATGGAAACCTGTCTTGTTTGTAAACCAGTAGAATAAAGCTTGTCATTTTCATAACTATGTTCCCTAAGACTACAGTTTCCATCTCACTAGCAGACTTCTCTTTGAAGGGAGTTGGTATACTAGGACCCATTCTAGAGACAGAAAACTAAAATAACAGTGAGGCTTAGTCCAACAACCCATGAGGGGGCAAATTCTTTTAACAGCCATAAGGAATGGAAGCAAGTCCATCTTGAATTTAAGCCTCCAGATGAGACCAGGGCTGATTGACACCTTTCTTACAGCCCTGGGGAACAACTTGAACAGACACATGGACAAGCCATGACCAGTCTTCTGAACTACAGAAATGGATGTGGCTAGTGTGTGTTTCTTTAAACTAGTATTCTAAGAGCATTTATTCTAAGAGTACTTGTTACTTAGCAGCAGATGACTAATACAGTAGAGCCAAGAGGGGACCCTGGAGTGGAGTTCAGGATGTGGGAACTGTTTGACCCTCTGAACCACATTATACTGAAAGTACCTGGAACCCTGGTGGGCACCAGTGGCAATTTTAATTACACAGAATCAATATTTGTCCTCTGGCTTAATCAAGTTCATGGGGTTTCCTTTTGTGGCCAAAAGAATCTTGGCCAAGATGAAAAGGATGGCATAGGCAGCAAAGAATCAGTGAAGAGTCACACAAAAGAGTCTACTGCATATTGCTTTAGTTCCTATGGTGCCTGAGACTCCAGGGAGACAGAAAGAAAAGTCACCATACCAATGGAACAACAACCAAGGCATTAAAGCTACTGCATTAATCCCAGAGCTTGCACTCTTTGGATTGGCACAGTGCAAATGCCCGTGTGTAGGTGATAATAAAGGCAATACTGCACAAATAGGCAAAAATGCATGTGAAGGAATTCTCTACAACAGTGGACACACCAGAGGGCAGGTCAGAGATTCTCACTGCAGAACTCCACTTCTAGGAATGTTCTCTTCAAGGGCTCCTTAAAATCCATGCATGTTTTCAGAAAGTTGTTGTCATGTGACTGCCAAAAGCATCCATAATTGAACATGCTACCAGAGACCTCTGTATGCTCTGACTGCCCTGGGCTTCATTGACCAGCCATTTCACCAGTGCCCATGGATGACAATGCATAGGCACTAACATGGCAGCAACATTTTCTGTGTTAGCTCTCAACAGGCCATGACTTGAATGTAATTACTGTCTCACTTTACAGGTAAGGAACTAAAATTAGAAAGCTGCTGAGCCCAGGACGCAGGGCTCTGAAAGCCAAAATATAGGTGTGGCACTCAGCACTCTGAAACTGAAAAAAGAACATGTATCTAGTAAATCCATGCCTGGAGGCTGAGGGACACCCTTTGTAGCTTTGGCTGGATTTTCAGGCTCCTGGAAAAGTACAATTTGGATTTAGAGTCTGCACAGAGGAGCAAGAAAACAAATAATTATGATGACCAGTCACAAAACCCTTCCAAAATGTAATCTACACTGCTGATTGACACTCTTCAACAAGATGCCTCTCCCTAACCTCAAAATACACATACCTTCTTCAGCTCTTCATTGACAGGCTGGATTTAATCACTGCCACTATTTTCTGAAAACATGCCTAGTTCTGGCTTTCCATTGTGGGGTCTTTGTTGAACCTTCTAAACAATTACATGCACAAATCTAAGAAATCCAGATCCAAAGGGGGCCGGGGCCAGTCATTAGCACTGTCAGCTCTGAGAAGGCCTGCAACTATGTGGAGCATGCAAGGAACACCTGCCATCCCCCTTGGTTGTCATAGCTTGGGGTCCCATGTGAGCAAGCACTGGAGCATCTACAATCAGCATACTCCAGACACCTGGTGGCAGTCATAGGCAGTGTACTCTGAGACACACTGTAGTGAAATTTCTTAGGGAAACCTTTAAAGTTACCACAGCAATATTCAAAGTTTTCAACATAGTGTTTGAAGACGAGTGCTTTCCATTTTAACTACGAGCCTCTCTGTGACTTCTAGTCACTTCCCAAACCCGATAAACACACATGAAATGGACTGTTAGGAAAGCAACTTAACTCCTCCTCGGGGACAAACAGAGCAGAGAGAGGTCCCGTCACTCCTGCGTGTTACCACTCCCATTTTTAATCCACAGAAAATACCCCCCAACAGTCATGAGCAGGATGATGATTAAAAAAAAAAAAGGGGGTTGGGTCTTCAGAAAACCATAGTTATTGGCTACCATTCTGCTGGAGGGAAGAATGTGCAGCATTACACTTTCCAATAAAGAGTTTTCCCGGGATGGGGGAGCCCTTCCTCACACATCAAAAAAAGAAACGGGACAGGAAGAGCAAGAGAAGGATGACTAAAGAGGCCACGTTAAATGTAGCTAAAAAGTCTCCATGACCTGTGAGGGCTGCTTGCCCACTACTGTTCAGTGAGCACAGGAGTGACTTCGGATTGATTCTTCTTCCCGGGGAGCTCAGGCACTAAAGGCTAGCTGGCAAGCACTGAGCACGATCCCTCACACACTGGAAGGCAACTGTCTCCAAGTGTATTCTGTCTGTGCACTCAGAGACAGAGAACCTGCGGCACTCAGAGGGAAGCAGAGGAGGGGCAGCCACAAGCCAGCCACGGTGTCAGACAAAGCAGACAGGACCTGCTATCAGGAACATAGCTCTCCATTTTCAAAACCCAGCATCTATTGGGATGATTATACTGCAATTCTTTAATGGGAAAATGCAACCAGCAACAACAAACGTCCATCAACTCCACACTGGTTATTGGTACACGATGGATGGGAGAGGGTTCATTTTTAATTCATGATACCTTCTTGTACATGGAATGCAAAAAAGGGCTGCAAGTTTATAGAATCATTTTGGATGTCTGTGTAGTGCTGAATTACTTAAAACTCATATCACACACACACACACTTCTGACAGTTTTAAAAATACTGTTTGACAACAGCATTTTCAGCAACTGTAAAAGTATGTGCTGGAAGAGCAGATTATGTGCATACCATCTTTCATTAACAAGTCCTGGGTATTTTTGCCTACAGTGCATCACACCTCACGCCTCTGTTTTAAAGAAATGGGTGAGAGGGAGCCTCTGTCCAGAGTTCAATTTACTCAGTATCTATTTGTACCGCCTTGTAAGTAAGATTAACTGGTTCATTAAAGTCCAAAAGTTCATTATCCTGGGCAACTCTCCTTGGATAGGTACAGAACCACAAACTCCCAACTGACACTGGGACTGAGTGTTCTCCAGCTAAGAACTCACTGAATAAAAAGCCAAGTGTAACTTTGAAAGAGACTGAGGATCTGCTTGGAAACAGCAGGTACACACAGAGTCCTGAAAAATTATATTCTACCCTATACAGTTCTAAAACCACCCATCCCAATGGAAAACATGGGCTTGTCACCAGGAATATGCTGATTAAATGTTTATTTATCTGAAGACCTTTAATCATGAGAACTCACTGTTTTCTTTTCAGAGCATTTCTCATGTGAATTTACTGTGCAAAAATTCCTAGGATTCCTAGTAAAGCTACAGAATATTGAACTGATAGACAGAACCCCCCCCCCCACAACTGAAATGCACATGGGGAATGGGAATGTTTCAAAGAGGCTATGATCACTTCCATATAACAGATTAAGATTTGTGAAAAGATGCTACACCAATGGCTTGGCTTTCCCACTATAAATAACATATTCACGTGTGTGGTCCTGTGAATGTAATTAGCCCCCACAAGCTCATAGGGAGTGGCACTATTAGGAGGTGTGGCTTTGTTAGAGTGGGTAGTGTGTCACTGTGGGGGTGGGCTTTGAGGTTTCCTATGCTCAAGTTACACCTAGTTCAGTTCAATTCCTGTTGCCTGCGGATAAAGATGGAGAACTCTTAGCTCCTTTGCCAGCACTATGTCTGCCTGTATGATGTCATGTCGAATCATGATGATAATGGACTGAACATCTGAACTGTAAGCCATCCCATTAAATGTTTTCCTTTATAAGAGGTGCTGTGGTCGTGAGGTCTCATTGCAGCAGTAGAAACCCTAACTAAGACACCATGAAAAAGAATTTGGGAGGAAATAAAATAAAATAAAATAGACCAATACTTTGTCTAAGTTAGGCACTGTTAATATTTAATGTTTTTCTTTAGCCCTTTATGCATGGCTAATTTTTACCTTGAAGGAAAAAACCGAAAATGGGAGGATGGTAGCTTAGCAACAGAGCACTTGATTAGCATGTATGTATGAGGCTCAGGGTTCCATCCCAGGATGAGAATATATAAAAATAAAGTCAAAGCCATACTACATATGATGTCTAGTAGTCTACTTCCCACCCTTATTTTGCTATGCATGTCTTCCAAATCTACTAAACTAATCTCTAACAACATAATTTTAATGGCTGCATGATACTCCACTGTGTAACAATTATTGATTTATTTATCTGAGACTGGATATTTAAGTGGTTCCTCATAGTCCATGTCTATGCACAGAATGATATCAATCTTTGTTTATTGTGTCTGTGGTTATTTGTAGTTTGTACAGATTCTCAGAAATCAAGGGACATAAACTATTTTCCAACTCTGGGCATTTTCCATAGTAGTTGTGCTGTAGAATGTCCACCTAATGTGATGTCTACCAGTTTCATATCAATGCCTGGGTCACCAGACCCTTAGTAATGCTGATGGCTTTTTAAAAGCTTATTAACTTACAGAGGAACCAGGCTCATTCTTGTAACTTCCCATTACTTAATAAATTAATCTTTCTGTCACGCATTTAGTGTGCACTGACTTACCTCTGTAAACAACAGCCTTTGCCAATCTGCCTGTTGGGATTTCTCTTGAAGCTCATGTTACTCGTTATAAAGGAGTCATTTCCCCCATTTATTTCTAGCATTTTGTTCTTTTAATTTTGGTTTAGAATGTATTTGGACCTGAAAAAAAAATCTGTTCCTTTTGTCTACATCCAAAACTATGTTCATTACTTTTAAGCTTAGAAATGTGAGATGCTGGAGACAGAAGCCAGAGGATGCTAAGTTTGAGGCCGACCTCAAGGCAAGACCTCCAACTCAGAACTGAAAGGATGATTTCCTTCATATATTCTTAGGCATTTTCAGATTGTTCTTACCAGATTTTATAAATATCATGGGTCCGTAAGATGAAGCTCTGGCTTTGTACAAATAGCAAAATAACAACAACAAAAATCCAAACAAAAATCAATACTTGGATGCCTAACATTACTCTCACCATGTTCGTGGCCTGTTACATACTAAAAAGATGTATGTCTTAGAATCAAGGAATTGCTATAATATAAATTATAGCAGTGACACACACTGTTAGAAATACAAGTTGTTATTTATTTGACCTGTGTACTATAAATGACTACAATATTAAAAATCCTCTCCTTTTCAATCCATAAGGGAACAATGTCCATTTAAAAAGAGATAAATTAGAATCAAATCACTTTCCCTCTCATAGAAGCTAATGAGAATCCAACTTTAAATGGAAGGAACGTTTATGTGGTCTGCAGTCTGCTCTCAGCTGTTATCGCAGAATAATTGATGTACTAATGATTTCAATTCATAGCACCCACTGTCTTCATTTTGCATAATTTGAACCGAATCTGAATATAAATGACAAACAGTCCTCTTGCCTGTTTAGTAGCCATGACCTTTAACTAAAAATCACTTAATATTGCAGGAGGGAAATTTAGCCGATATAAGAAAACACTATTTTGAAACATTCCTCCTCATACAGAAGTGGAAAGAATTGGATAAAGTATCAGCAATACCTGGGTCATGATTTGTCATCTTATTATTTGAGAGTAAATATTTAATTATTAAAACACTCATCACCAATAGTGTCTCCTGAAAGAAATTCCAAAAAAAGTCAAAGCTTATTCTAATTAGATGGTAAGGGGGAGAGGGTAAGTTTAATATGTTTCATTATTTTTTTTCCATGAAAAAAAAATGCTTCTATGGAAAATTCAAATCACTGTAATGACTACATTTGTAGTTAAATCTCCTATTTAAAATCCACCCTGTTTTATATGGATGACGATGGGCTGACCCCATTCCAGTGGATGGCCACCCATGGGCAAATAAGCAGCACAAATTGGACTCAGTGGGTTTTTAAAAATAAAGACACAGAGCTGGAAGGGGGTGGATCAGGGAAGGTAGGAGAAAGAGAGGTGAATATCACCAAAACAACTTGTGTGTATGTGTGAGAATCTCAAAGAATTAATAAAATGTTAAATACATCACCTATCACATACAGAAACTATTGCACGGGGCTGCTCCATTGTATCGGGTGTAGGAATCGCCTGCTGAACCAGGAAACGTGACCTTTTGTTCAGTTTTCAAAGGAGCTGATCTTTTAAATATAATCTGCAACCATCATTACCTATGACTTCTAATACAGAACACCGAAGCCTCCCAACTGTCACCAAGTCACCGTATGGCTCGTTAACAAGCCTGTGTAGTTAGGTATAGACTGAGTGGGCGTTATCATCCATACAGCAACAATCACACCACAGCATGACGGCCAGTTAGTTCCAACTTCCATAGTGAATGTTATTCCAGACAACCCCACGTTAACTAGAGTAACAGCTGCTTCCTGAGTCTGCCCACTGCTTACTGTTGTTATCCTGAGCTGGCTGGCTGGGGGAAGCAGCCCCGGAACAGAACCCGACTCATTCACAGATAGGAGTCTTCCAAAGTTCACAGTCTCAGGACAGCACACAGATTTGTCATATATGCATTTCCATCTCTGTTTGTAGCAGGTTTTTAAAAGGAACCATGGCAGGCCTGTCCGATTACATGGGACGATATGGATTGCTGTTCCTAAATTAAAACTTGCTTAGAAGTCATGCTATGCGGTTGACTTAACATGGCTTCTGAGTCACACAAAAACAGATGAGAGCAAATGCTCACACACAGATGCTCAGAAACGGCACCCCCCCCCCAAGCTTCCTTACAAAGTAAGTAAAACCGCCATCAAGAGTAATAGGAGTTGCTGTGGACCAGCTGTGTCTTTGTGGAAGCGATATCATGAAGCGCTACTGCCCAATGGGAAGCGTCTGGAGACAAGGCCCTTGAGAGATAATTAGGTTTAGATGGGGCCCGAAAGAGTGGGGCCTGGAGCATGGGATGAGTACTCTTGTACGAAGTGACAGCAGTTTTCAAATGTTCATGCCCTCGCGTCTGTCCTTTCTCCCCACTCGCCCTCTTCCTTTCTCACCCACCCTCTCTCCACATCCTTTCTCCACCTCTACTCCGCTCCTTACCCCTCATTGCTCCCTTCACTTGTCCCATGAGAACTAGGGGCACATGAAGAAGGTAGTCAGTGAGACATTCATAACTAGGGACTGTTTTCTGGCACCTTAGTCTCAGATCTCTCAAGGACGAGGGACACATTTCTACTGTTTAAGTTGGACAGTCCAGGATTATGCTGTGGCAGCCAGAGCTGACTTGGCTGACTCGAGTAGAGACTTTAGTCAACAGTGAAGTGCCAACACTTCAGCTCACCACTTCTAGCTGATGGGTCTGTAAGGGTTTGCACATGGAATGTCACTCCGAAAGGCTCACCAGTGAAGGTCTTGGTCCCCCCGATGGTGAGACCATCTGACGAGGTTCTGGAAACTTTAGGAAGTAGGGACTAACTGGAGGAAGTGAGTATCCAGGGGCATGTCTTTAGAACTATGTCTGGTATTGCCCCAACCCTCACTTCCTATTACCACGGAGTGAGAAGCCACTGTCATATGCACCAACTGCCATAATATTCAGTATCACAAAGGCCAAGAATCAATGGGAGCCAGTGTCACAGACTAAAACCATGGGCCAGAACAAGTGCTTCTTCAAGTTGTTTGCCACGTATTTTGTCACTCAATAATAAAGCCAACACAATGACACGACACTAATAAAACATTAATTATAGATAGAACTGGGGCAGAGGCACATAGGAGCGTTTTTGTATATTTTGTTCCTTGCAATTTTTCTACTAGTTTAAAACCATCTTAGAGCAGATTTAAAATACTTAAATAGGCCTATGTCCATAATTTCTACCTCAAACGAAGTTGTACCCTTATTTTCAGTGTGAAAGATTTCCTGGAGCAGGGGAGATGGCTCAGTGGTTAAGAGCACTGGCTTCTTTCCCAGAGGACTGGAGTTCATTCCCAGTACCCACAAGGCAGCTCACAACTGTCTGTAACTCTACTTCTAGAAGATCCAGCTCTGTCTTCTGGCCTTCGCAGGCACTGCGTGCATGGTGCATTTACAGGCACATACAGAACACGCATAACATAAAATAAAAATAAATGACAAAAACCTCACATTTTCTGTTCAGTCAATAAGTAAAGGTGGCTGCTGCTAAGCCTGACCATTTGTGTTTGATTCCTGGGACCCATAGAGTGAAGGGAGAGAACTTTTAAGAGATGTCCTCTGACTAACAGACAAATAAATAAATACATACATAATAAACAAAGAATTAAAATGTTAAACAGAAAGAAGTGAAGTCGAGGATGTAATTATATCACTAGACCCAAGATAAATGACACATGGGTGTTTACACAGAAAAATACCAAGGAAGGCCTGAACATTTCCATGATCTCCCTACCACTGGATCCACTGACCCAACAGAAAGAGCACACAAAAGAAAGGCACACCTCAAGCTCCCCTTTCCACTTCCATCAGCCTGAAGCCACACTCAAATGGGTGTGGCCACCATTTCAGGTCCTCAGACCAGATGCCTACAAGGATGGGCACCTTGGGTTTCTCACCACTCACAATCAATCAATCAGTCAGTCAGTCAGTCAATCAATCAATCAATCAATCAATCAATCAATCAGTCAGTCAGTCAGTCAGTCACAACCTCTTAAAATCATTTACTAGGACACAAAGAAGACAAATCACAGTCAAGGAAATATCCAAGGACACTAGGCAAATATTCGGGCTTGAGAGCCAAGAGTTGCAAAAGAGACTGCCACTGTCAGTCCACATCAGGCAGTAATACCAGTCAGTAAAACTAGTAAATGGGAGAACAAATTGAAAAACTGCAGTAGAAAACATTAAGTAGCCATTAAATCTGAGGCTTCTGGAGTTCAGTGATTATATTAAATGCAGAAAACATAACTGTGTACGAGGGTCAGGGGTAAGCTTTAGCTGTAATTGCCTTAATTATCATACATATTATTTTTTAAAACTTTTCTGCAGTGAATAAATTAATCTTTTCATTAGAACATGGAGAAACAGGAAACTTTTCATTTTACTATTCATTCATTTTCAGCTCATTTATAACAATGTGTGTGTGAGAGCTGGGGGGGGAGGAGAGAGAGATTGTAAGCAGTCACTGACATAAGCTCATACTGCCATGATGTTCAGCTTCAAATGAGTGTGCGTGTGTGTTATATGCACTCGCTTGTGTGGGTGTATGTAAGTTCATGTAGAGGCCAGAGTCAAGATCAGGTACCCTCCTCAATCAATTTCCACCTTACATTATGAGACAGGGTACTTCATTGATCCTAGAGACTGACAATTCAACAAAGAGCTGTCCAGCAAGTTCCAGGGACATGCCTATTTCTGCCTCCCCAGAACTGGAGTTTCAGATACGCATCAGTGAACCCAATGTTTGCTTTTCAATTATTCGTGTGTATGACATGTGTATGTAAATGAGTGCACACATTCCATGATGCACAAATGGACATCTGTCCAGGGTTGGTTCTGCCCCTCTCTCCGTCTTGTTTTTGAGGCAAGTTTTCTCTTATTTCTGATACACTTGGTACTTCAGGCTAGCTGACTGGTGGGTGTCTGGTCTGTTCTTCCTTGTCTGCCTCCCACCTCCCTGTAGAATGCAGGATTATAGATGGGCATCACCACATCTGACCTTTCATGGAGGCTCTCGGGAAGGAACTCTGCTCATCATATTTGAGCAGCAGGTGCCTTTGCCCACAGAGCCATCTCTGATACTCCATATGCCCAGCTTTCTACTGGATTGTCAGGGATCCAAACCCACACCTTCCTCCTTACATGGCAAAGGCAGACTAAGCTATTTCTCCAGAAACAAGTGATTTTTAAGAGGAAAGGTTAAACTGAATCGCAGCAAGCAGTAACTGAAGACAGTTCAGCAGTCAGGTCCAAGTGTCTTCTCTACATGGAACATGCCCAACTTCTACCAGATCTGCAGGAATGGCCAGATTAGAGTGCAGCTGTTCAGGTCTGGGCCGGACTGTCTACCTTTCCACAGGCTTGGGTTTGCATGTCCACAGAGATGATTTATATACCACCTTTCCCTCAATGTGTTCCAACTCTAGTGGGAGGAAAAACAGCTTGCTTCAAAATTTCTGCCTCACTGTATAAAATCCACCTCAAGGGAGTCTTGGTCTGGGGTGGAATAATGGTTCCACATTAAGTTCTGTCCAACTGGAAGTCCTCCTGGAAGGCAGGGTTAATCTGCCAACTCCTTTATGGGACCACATAAGACAACACGATAGAAATACATAAACAGACATCCAAGGACTACAGAGGGAAAAAAAAATCCTTCCTACTCCACAAGTCTTCTCAGAACAGTTCTGAGAAAACAATTTCCATGAAATGAAACAGGACAATCATCCTTCTACATGGATTTGCCATCCAAACTTATTAGAATAATACAGCAGCAGGGCTGCAGAGATGACTCAGTGGGTAAAGGGCTTGCTGCATGAGAATCTGAGTTTCTATCTCTGGGATCCACATAAAATGCCAGGTGGTGGTGGAGAGTTAAGAGGGAGAGTTCAGCCTAAACTAGCTAAGTCAGTGGTGGCTCTCTCTCTCTATATATATATATGGTAAGAGAGGCCTAAAGAAAGAAGAAAAAAAAAAGCAACAGCCTTAGTCAATATAAAGATAAAATATGTGATCCTACACTACAAGCAGAAAATTATATTTAGTACAGAAACATGCTTATGCTGGACAACAAATGGATGCATGCCCACATACACAGGCCAATGTGTGATAAACCTAAAGATAAGGGTGGCACAAACTGAGTAACTTTTTGAAAAACAGTGCAAGTCACCCTTGAAAATTCCCAGTCCCAGGCAGCAGGCCTGGGTCCTCTTGGGGAACTACATGAACGTTGACCAAAAACTGAGAGAACAAGATGCATTCTGGAGCTGGCAGGCTGATGATGTTTAAAAGCTTTCTCTGCAAAGCTTGATTGGCTCAAATATGGCTGGATTGGAATGTTTACCACCTGCTTCTTTGCTTATACAAACCATTCATGTACATCTCACTTCAGCATCCAGTGGTTTCTGTTCATTTTTTTTTTACTATGTTATTGAAAATACATTTACTTTTCAAAAAGTTTACAAGGAAACATGACACTGGCATCTGGGGACTATGTAAACTTTACACCTCTTTCTGTTCTTTGCTGTCTATAAGCCAGTGTATTTTTCCACAAGAGGTATGTTAATGACTCTGCTTACAACTTAATAACTGCTATTAGTGTTTCTGGTGTAGGTGAGGTATGAACACACAGACAGATCTTGAGAGTTGGTGGTCATTAGGAAACCCAGTGGACAAATAGTCCTTGTCCTAATAAAATACAATAGTCAGGCAATCTGTAATCACAGCCTGTTCTTCCCATGGCCACCAACACCCTGGCAATTGAATGGGTTCTTCCATTACAGACATAGACTGACCCTATTCATATATTTTCAAGTCCAGCTGAAAAATTTAGTGGTTGATTTAAAACAGAACTCAACTTTTTTTTTTTTTTACAACCTATCACATTACTATTTTTAGACTTGACTGAGAACCCATACATAACCCTGAAACCAACGTCCTTTCAAAGAGTATTTAGCCACAAAACTGATATGCATCACTGACTCCGACTCCTTTTGCCCATTTCTCTCTGAGACCTCTCCCTGTCTTCCTTCGTTCCCTGCCTAGGTCTTACTATGAAACCCAGACTGGTCTACAAGTCAACTAAACATCTTTTTGTTCTTCTGCCTCCATTGTTCTAGGAACAGGGCATGAGCAGCCATGTCCAACCACAACTTAAAGGGCTCAAATCACAGTGAACACTGTTGCTTTGTCATGTGACTCCCAGTTCCACGCAAGCTCAATCTGGACCTCCTTTACTCTAGCTCAGTTTTCCCCAGCCAACTTCCCAAGGCACACCCTTCCCAGTCTTCCATTTTCCTCCTGTCATCTGACTCACTGCTGATGTCACACCTGCAAAAAAAAAAAAAAAAAAGAAAAAAACTCCCTAACAGCATGGCGCGGAACAGTCTTCTTAGACACACATTCTGTGGCTCAGGAATCCAGAAAGAACATCATGGGGTGGCCGGCCTGCATTCCACACGGTCTATACCCACAGCCATGAAACCCTGAGGTTGCATCTAAGGTTAAGGTTTCAAGAGCAAAGAAGTGATACTGTTGGTGGCTGAGACCAAGGAAGTTACATTTCTTACATGGAATCCAGGAACAAATATTTTCACTCATAAGATGAGTGGCGGGGGAGAAGCTGTGACATCAGCACAGTATTTAAGCTGGATTCTATTGAACAATGTGTCAAAACTCTACCAGGCTACAGATAGAGACTGAGTGGCCTAATTTAAAAAGGGCCTAATTATAAAAGGGCAGATGGGACAGGAGACACTACATACAGTCGCTTACTAAACTGGCACCCTCAACCTCACTCTTAATCCTAGAGGCAAAAATCTAACAATCTACTATGTAGATCGGTTCCTGTATGTCAACTGGCACTTAGATAAAATCTGCCCAAACTCAACTTACCTTTCTCTTCTGGTCCCTTGTGTTTCCCATAATATGCAAATGAAATTCACATCTTGGGGAGAAACTTGGAGGAGCCATCATCTGTCTGTCCAATGGGACACAGATATATTATACAGTCAGTGTTAGTAATTAGAGGGACAAGAAACTGCTCCCTAGAGAACAGTTAGTTGTTGAGGGTGACTGATCTTAATTTTACATTCCCCTACTTGAAGTTCCCTTGGACATTCTCTACTGCCTGGGTTCTGGATGCCTGGATTTAACTTCACACAAGCTAAATAAACTTACAGCGAAACTAGTGTTGGAAAGAGCAGTCTGGGGAACAGTATCTACTTTATCTCCAAGTATGTGCCACAGGGTCTTCTTGACTGAAGTATTTCTCTTTCCTTTGTGAAGGGAAACACACCTCATCCTGCCTTATTTCCTAATACCGAATAAAGACACCTTGCCCTCCATATACCTACTTAGGGTTTCTATTGCTGCAATTAAACCCCATGGCCAAACACCAAGTTGGTGAGACAAGCATTTATCAGGCTTATATTTCCACATCATAGTCTATCATTGAAGGAAGTCAGGTCAGGAACTCAAACAGGGCTGGAACCTGGAGCTGATGCAGAGGCCATGGAGGGAAGCTGCTTACTGGATTGCTCCTCATGGCTTTGTTCAGCCTGCTTTCTTATAGACCACCAGCTCAGGGATAGCACCATCCACAATGGGCTTCCCCCCACTCCAGACCAATCACGGATTAAGACAATGCCTTACAGCTGGATGTTATGGAGGCATTTTTCTCAATTGAGGTTCCCTCCTTTCAGGTAACTCTACCCTGTGTCAAGGTGACATAAGACTAGTCAGCACACCCTCCATGTACATACAGCTTCCCCTTCATAGAAAGCTTCTCAGTCATAGAATTGGAGCTAAATTTGTCTTTCACTAGACTAAGACGCCTATCATATACTTCATTTCAGTCAGCAGCTTTTGCCTAATCAGGAAGACCCTTTGGGGAAAGGAACAATGTTTTGGTTTAGGTCAACACTGCAACACCCAAAAGCATACACACAAAGGGGGTGGGGGTGGGGGAGAAGTCCTCCAGTACGCCTTTCCTCGGGATTTAATGAGTAACTGCTAGGGGTTACAGCCTTTTACAATTGAAGCATTGAAGTATCAGGTCCTGCACCCGCCAGAGCTGGAGGAGGCGTCCAGAGCACATGCTCACACAGACACACAGTCTCATAAGTGTCGTGAATGTGAGATTCAGTTAGAACTGCTGTCTCTTTCCATTTCAATCTCCTCTCTTCCACACTTCCTCCCAAGTCAGATGGGCATGGAGCAATCACAGTTTGGGGGTGGGGGTTCTAGTCAGTGGAAGCCCAGTTAAGAATACACTTAGTCTGGATTCAGTAGTGTATGTATGTGTGGGATGTGTGTGTGTGTGTGTGTGTGTGTGTGTGTGTGTGTGTGTGTATACATATAAGAACTACTGTCATTTCTGTCAATCATACAGTGCAAAACCGGCTTCCAGAAATGGCCATATCGCCTACTGTGTATGCTCACTACAGACTGGCGGCACGGTGTAGTTGTTTTGTGGCAGTGCTACGTATCCCAGAAGGATGGTGATCATGTCAGAGTCAGGACTCAGTGCCTGCAAACTCTTCCACTTGCCCAGCATGTAAAGCCACGACACTGAAGGCTAGTTTCCGTTAACTCAACTGAGGAATTGCCTCCGCCAGACTGGCCTTTGGGCATGTCTGTGGGGCATTTTTTTTTTTTAAATTGATGGTTGATGTGGGAGGTCTCAGCTCACTGTGAACGGTACCACTGCCTGCAAGTGGGCCCTAGGTGTATAAGAAAGCAGACTGAACAAGTCATTGGGAACACGCCAGAACGTAGCATTCCTTCATGGACTCTGAAACAGTCCTATCTCAATGTTGCTGCTTTGAGCTGGCTTCCATCAATGATAGACTGTAAACTGTAAGGAAAATAAACCTTTCTTTCTTGAGTTGTTTTCGGTCATTGTTTTTATCACAGTCACAAAAAAAAAAAAAAAAAAAAAAAACCAAACCAGAACAATAGTCAAGACAGAAATTAAGTAGAAGTTCCTCTATGTCAAATGTCAAAATACTCAACAGTGTGGCATGAACCATTGTAAATGTACCAGTCTCGTCATCTAATCCCTCCTCCCTCTCTCCCATCCTTTGAGGATGATGAACAGAATCAAAGAAACTTGATGCCTACAAAATGAAATCTGCTCTCGGTGAAACATTCATCTTCCTCAATCCACAGATGGAGACAACGAGGCACAGGGAGGCTGCCAGATGTGCCCGGGGGCACACAGCTAGCATGGAACTGCTGGTCTTGTCATATGTGGCCTCTGTCCCCTAGCTGGGCCACTCAGTGGCTGTCTCTCTCTAGGTACTCTTTGTTCCTCTTAACTTCAGTTTGGAGCCGAGCTTTCTGTTCTGCAGAGATTCATAATCTGGGCTGGAAGATAAGCCTTGCCATCAGATCCCCCTTACTTCTATCTGTGCTGGTGATGGTCTACCCTCCCCACCCACCCTTCAAACACAGGTCCCTTCCAGGGTCCCAGGAAGAGAAAGGAAATGAAGGAAGCTGAGCAGTCAGGACAGCAACACCATGTAAATGGGTGTGAGTATTCCCCTCCCGGGGTCAAGTTCACCCCCTGCACCATGTCTATTGGCTGCCTTTTCTGGACACGTTCCTTCATACCACTGAGAATACCTGGGGGCAGTTACCATCCATGGCTTTATGAAACCCAGAGACGCACCAAATGTTTGCTTTGATGGACCTTTTCTCCCTTCCATACACAGGGCAGCCTACATAGCGTTAACAAGAAAAGCAGGCTTTGTTCTAAAGACTCACCGTGTTTCCAATGAAAATTCTATTTGACAACCACCAGAAGGTTCACATTGGAGGGCACTGAAAGCTCTGGCTTTACCTGTCCTTTTATGTCCCCTCCCATTCCTGCTTCTCCTTCCCCCACCCCAGACCTTTTTTTTTTTTTTTTTTTTTTAAATAATCAATTTCTTTCATTTCTTGAGATTATAACTCTGTCTTAAGAAGTACTTGCTTTTTTTTGGTTCCCCAGACCAGTGGTCTCCTTAATCTGTATTTGGACACATGCCTAGGTAGATGCTTTGATATTATAAATTTATCATCCCAAACAGTCAAATCTTAAAAATCAAAAGGTTTACTCTTACAAGCTTTAAAAAGATGGGAAATTTCATTTAATTCCTGGGCTCAGGCTACCACATCCCCCACACACAGAATAAGGGTATTATGCAACCATCCACTGTCCATATAAGTGGAGATCCTATTAAAAAAAAAAAATAAGCAAAAACCATGACAAGTGCTTCAGAAATCACTGTGATTTCTGTGAGAATATTACAAGGCACTGTTTTCCAGTGGACTCATTATAGGGCAGAAGTTTAAGCACCAGAGGGGGTGATTTTCATATGAATGTTGAGTGCTGCTAGGCACAGACAAGAGCCTATCGGGCACACAAAAATCCAGGTCCACTCAAAGCAGTGGAGAAACTGTGTGGGATACGTAGAGACAGATATCACTAGACCCCTTTTCAAAGAAAACTTTGAAAATTTTGTTGGGCTTTCTTCCTTGAACTATCACAGATCTCAATACAATTGTAAATGAGTGGTGTTCAATGCCACACCTGTGGCATTTATATGCCAGCTGCCAATGGCTGCCAAGATGGAAGCATTAAAGAAGGATCCAAGTTACTAGGCCTCCACATAACACAGGGGGCATGGTCTGAAATGAGACATAGCACCCAAAAGTCATACAAATCAAAACCAAAATAAAAGCTCCCAGCTGAACAAAACTTATATAAATAAACAAGTATCTCCTTCTGTGTAAACAGTGACCAGGTCCCTACCAAAAAAAATAAGCAAACAAGCCACGTTTCCAGTTGCACAATACAGATCGTGCAAACTGAAGCTGGTAGAAGAGATGGGACTTAAGACATGATTCATCCTCTTTTGTACAAATGGCAGAGAAGGAACCGAAGCTGCAAAGCTCAGAGTGAATGGGTGGGTGAAATCAGGGGGTGAGATCAGAAGGGCTCTGGCGTCTACTGGCAGCTATGCATCAACTTCCACATCTCTGTGTCTTCATCGGTCCAGGAAGAGCCTTATTGGGATTAGAGGTCCAATGGTGGTTCTTGGAGCCCTGCAGAAGGGCCTCTGAGGAAGCCACATTAACAAAGGAGTAAAGGCAAAGGAAATAGAACAGGGCCTACTGTTGTGGAATATTTTGATCGTACTCTGACACTCCTGACACTGCCTATAAAGTTTACTTTGAATCAGAGGACAGAGCAAGCTACTGGCTGACCAAAATTAGCCATACAGGTTCTGGAGGACCAAGAACATATAGGAAGACATGGTTGAGTAGTAGGATGGGGCTTAGAAAAATTCTTGGCCTTTTTAGAGCAAGGAAGGAGGGAGGAGGTCGCTAGTCATTTTTTCCACAGCTTCTCTGATCATTCAAGCTCTTGCCCAATATCTGACTCCTGAGTTTTTATTGATAAAGAATAATTAGATAAATGCTTCAGCCTACGGGCTACCTCTTAACCCCAAGTGGGTCAGAGTTCGATCATTTTGTTATTGTCTTGTTTTTGAAACATGTAGCTGAGGTTGCCATCCTCCTTGCAACCTTGCAATCTAACTTGTAATCCTCCTGCCTCAATCTCCTAAATGCTGAGGTTATAGCCTGTACCACTACACCCAGCAGGGTCATTCATTCACAGTGTAAAAAATTGCTATTTATAGAGTTCATTCCCTAAAATAAGAAAAATAAAAAATAAGAAAAATTAAAAAAAAAAAAGAGAGTTCATTACCAAGACAAATTTCTAGTTCAATATGGCCCCAAAGCATTAGACCAGAGTGCATGGTATTTTGTTAAGTCTTCCTGTGGTATCTGTGTGGTTCTATAGAATATTGTTATTAGAATTCACTACTGACTGGTTAATATTGATCCTTAAGTCTGTACACAATGACCTCTTATTCCTAGTTACAGGGGAAGAACCTGAAACTCCTAAATTGCACAGTTCAGTCGCTGATAGGACTCAACCTGCAAAATGTCTAATATCAAAATTGTGAAACTAAAATCTGTTTTCACAGTTAAAAAATAAACTCCATTGTTAAAAGGCAACTTGTTTTGTTTTTGTCTTAGTTTCTGAGACAGGGAGTTTCTCTATAACCCAAGTTGACCTCAGATTCCTAAATGCTGGGGCTGCAGGCTAAGACCACATAAAAAATAATAATAACAACCTGTTCCCTCTATTCTTTGAACTTCTTCTCAACAAGGATCATCAAGTTACTCGTGTTTATCTCCTGATACTAAAGACTTACCCTGGGGTGCAGAAGTGAATGGCCACCAGCTCTGCCCAGCAAGCGAATCTGTTGGGGACAGGAAAGCCCAAAATGTTGACAACGCCGCCAGGGCAGTAATGATTGCTAAGAACTTTCAAGGCAAACAAAACTCCTAGAAGAGAACAAAGAACACATCAGTTTCAGCAATTCAAATCATAGAGAATCACCGGGCACAAAGACAGGAAAACTATTAACTATTATACCCAACTTTCTGCTTTGGAACACAGAGTGATTCCTTTGATAGATCCCAACATGGAAGTTCAAACTTATTCCAAGCATAGGACACAGACAGTGGGAATGGGTCACCAGCAATGGTATCAAACACCAAGGAACTGTCCCTTTAAAGCAGCTAATTTTATGGTACATGGATATGAAGACTGAACAAATATCAGTAACACATATTCCTGTAGTCTCTATGGACAAACACTGAAAGCAGGGTGTATGTACTTCAATGGAGCTGGAGTTACAGGTGACTCTGAGCCACTTACCGAAGATGCTGGAAATCAGACTTGGGTATATGTGTTTAACTGCTGAACCACTTCTCCATCATCATTGGATATTTAATGACATTATTGAGAGGCACAAGTAACATCATTCTCTCAGTAACCATGGACAAATTCAGTTCTCTCCCTTCCAAGCTTATGATGTGTAAAAGTAACTGTGGAAGGTATCAAGTACAACATGCTAAGATAAAGGTGGCATGGTGTCCTCTAGACTTGTTCTTCAGGAATGCATACAATCCTTGGGTGTACTGGGGTAGAGGAAGACTGACTTTCAGAGATTTCATCTGCAAGGGGATATACACAGTCAAGACCTCATCTGCCCTGGGATGCTTTCTGAGCCTTGGGGACCAGCTCACAGTGAACCCCAGACTTATGTAGCCCCTTGTTTGCCTATAGGTGACTTGCTTAGTATTCCACTTGCTTAGTATTATATGTTGCATACAAGTATATTAAGCCTCACTGGACTCAAGACAAGTTGGTAACCAGTGTACCCTGAGCCTGCTTCACAGGCATAATCAGTTTTTGAGAACACCCTTTTGTAAAGACACCCATGATTCCCTCCACAGGGTTACCACGAGGGAGCCAGTGGCATACCTCCAGTACTAGAAAACATCTTCTAACAGGCCCTCATCCTAAGTGCCCAAGAATGCAGATGCAGCATAATGTGGGCAGCCTAAACAATGCCTTCGTGTACCCCAGTCAGTTTGCTCTTCAAGATGCAGGCCCCACCAATCATTAACCACTCAAGATCCTGTCCCCTTATCAACTAGGAAAGGAAACAGGCAACCCCCTCTCATGGCTCTCACAAGTGTATCCTGAGAAAGGGTCCACCTTACCTGAGAAACCAACTGCACAGTTCCTCCTGAAGTCGGGCTGATTCATTAATTCAGAAAGCGTGAACTGCAAGACCAAATACACCACCCCCGTAAGTAGGGAGAATGTGGTGACAATGTAGGCAAACCATCGGCTCCCCAGCCGTCTCTCCAGCTTTATTCCTTTCCAGAGCATGGACACCATGTTGAAATACAAATGCCAGTCGTCTGCATGG
The DNA here is from genome assembly GCF_943737965.1 of Phodopus roborovskii. NCBI lineage: Eukaryota > Metazoa > Chordata > Mammalia > Rodentia > Cricetidae > Phodopus > Phodopus roborovskii. The sequence continues at coordinate 26,980,889 of NW_026126460.1, read as the reverse complement.
TGCAGGGGAGAAAGCAGTAAACGCTGCCAGTCTTTTTGCTGGTAACACTTTTCTACGCTGATGCAGGAATAGTACAGGGGCTTCAAGGGATTCAGGAAGAACCAGACGTTGAGAGCCAAGGTTGCCAGAGTAACAGGTGGAACATTATTGATCCCAACATGGAACACTTGAGAAAGAAGCATAAGGAGCCCGACATTGATCCCTCTTGATCTCCGCTGCATGACTGGATATCAGGAGCACAGATGGAGAACTCTGTTGCAGGATTGGAAACCCAGGGAGGCATGCAGGGAACAGCACCTGAAACACACAGTGAGGGTAATGCCCATCAGGTAAGAACCGTATGCTGCAGTACACTAAGGCGCATCCTACGTTTCATCCCAACAGAGACATTCATAGCTTTCTTCAGGCCACATTCTAAAGTAGAAATTTTACCCCAGGTCCCAGTGGACTTACGGACGCACACGCAGTATGGTCATGAATTTGTAATGTATCTTCCTTAATTAATTACTTAATTAATTAAAAGGTAAGCCTGGCAACCTAAGTTTGGTCCTTGGACCCATAAAAAGGTGAAGGAGAGAACCAACTCCACACAGTTGTCACTTGATCTACACAGTGCACACCCACAATATACACATCATATACACACAAAATAATAGTAATAGTAATACTAATAGAAAAGACATGGGCTAGGGAGCAGGGTCAGTGTACAAGGCTTGCTATTTAAGCATGAAAACCTGAAACCAATCATCCAGAATGAGAACCAACATCCGAGGCTGCCCTCTGACCTCCACAGACATGTCACAGCACATGTGTGCTAGCACTCACACGTTAAGTCATACACACACATCATATACATGGGCACATACATATTTCATACATTAACACACATCATATACACATAAAAAACATAAAAGTGACAACTTGGATGATGACAACCAACCCACAAAGACAGTATGCAAACATTAATTTTAAGCAAATCCTTCCCAGGTCTCTTTATCTATTATTTTTAGCAGAAACACTCAAAATGCCAAAAAGCAGGTTTGTGAACATGTTATGGCCTAACCCAATTTTCATACTACCAGATGTCAACTCCACAAATTCTCAGTCATGAGATTTTGAAAACCTATCTATGTGCCAAATCCTAGACTGAAAAATGCAGCCCTTGTTTATAAGCTCACTTGCCACCAAGAAGTAAGTCAACCACTGCCACAGGATGCTGTAAGCACAGAGAGGAAGGTCCACGGACACAGGCACGCAATTCCACTGAAGATGGTGACAGACAGGATTAGTGTCTGAGAGACTGCATCTGAGTTAGTGACAAGGAAGAGTTCCTTGTGTCAGTGTTCCTCCACCCTCTAGACAGAGCCTGGCATTGTGACACGCTTTGGATGACAGAAAGTAGAGGGGCAGATGATACAAGAAGCCCAAACCTAGCCCCAAGATACACTGCAGGTACCTGTTCCTGTGTGGGCTAGAGTCTGGGTTAGTCGGTACAGGCCTTTGTCCTCCAATGGTCCTGGTCACTGGCCAGCTAACTCAGACATAAAGCTGTCTAGCTGACACAGATGTAAAGCACAGCCCAGTGAGCCCACCCTAGCTGGAACCACAGAGAGATAAGTCCTGGAGGTGGCTGGTTAAGCACAATTGCTGATACGGAAGGTATTGACTTTGGAGTGGGACTGGTTTTTGCTCAGGAGAAGTGAGGACAGGGGGTGGAGTGAGCAGAGACAGGCTAAAAACAGGTCTATAAAAAGGATCAAGGGTTTGGAAGGAAGGACAGAAAGTGGGGGGGGGGGGGTGAGGGCATCAGGAAGAGACACAGGCAGAGGAGGTGACACATGTTCAGATAAAGTTCATTTACTGATGTATGTTTTCACATGGAGATTTCTCAGCTCCCAACTCCAGGTAGCAGTAACTAGACAATACATGGACTTTATAGAAATGACAGAACTATATTTTAATTGAAAAGTAAAATATTTAAAAGGAAAAACGTGTAAAAGCTTCTGCTTAGGAGCACCATAAGCAAGCCCATATAAACTGAAACAACTAGTAATATTCCATGGCTGTTAGAACATTCTAGAAGCAAAGGAAGTACTTGGAAAGTGCTAGTCATATCACTTGTGTTGAAATCAGTACAACAAAGGGCAGAATTCCAGTAAGGTTCAAATGTACTCTCAACCCCCAAACTGGTTATCTTCCGGTTTCTTATTTTTCTATATATTATATAATGAATTCCAATCATCTTCACACCATCCCCTCCCTCCTCTCCCACTGGCACCCCTTCTAAACAAATCTCCCCTCTCTGTGTACTTCTAGGTTTTCTTCTTGTGAGTTTAGAGTTACTTACGTGCTCGATTGTGGGAGGAAGTTATTGAGTGGTGCAAGTGCCATTCATCTATGGCTGCACCATTGAAAAAAGTGTTATACCCCACCACCACCACAAGCTTTGATTGCTGATAACCCTTTGGGGGAAGGATGTGGCCTCACTGGTCCCTACTTCATCCATGATGAAGTGTTGATGGGCCCCGTCGTGTGCAGATCTTGTGTAGATACCATGGCTGTAGTGAGTTCATGAGGGCAATGGCTGTGTCACATCCAGAAGATGTGTTACTTCACATCTCCCTCCCCATTCTCAGCTCTTACATCCCAACCACCACCTCTTCTGAGATGTTCCCCGAGCCTCCAGGGGCACATTATGGTGATCTTAATGAGGATGACTCCTATAGGTTCATAGGTTTGAATACTTGGTCTCGAGGCGGTAGAACTATTTGGGAAGCATTGGGAGGTATGGCCTTATTGGGTTTTAAAAGAATCATGCCACTTTCAGTGTGTTCTCAGACTCATGCTTTTGAGGTTTAAGATGTGAGCGCTCATCTATTCTGGCTACCATGCCTTCACACTGCTGTCATAGATTCTAACCCACTGGAACCATTAGCCCAATTAAATGCCTTCTTGTGTAAGTTGCCTTGGTCATGGTATTTTATGGAAACAAAAGGAAAGCTAGTAATACAGGTTATTATGGTTGTCCAAGTTGGAGCAGGATACTTCACCATCACTTATTCTCAGCCCTTTGAACAGTTATGGATTTCTGCATTAACCAATGCCTGCTGCAGTAAGATGTTTATCTAAGGAATATGTGCTAGATAATTTTATGTCAACTTGAAGCAAGGTACAGTCATCTGAGAGGAGGGAACCTCAATTTAAAAAACGCCTCCATAAGATCAAGCTGTAGGCAAGCCAGTGGGGCATTTCCCTAATTAGTGATTGATTGGGAAGGGCCCAGGTCATTGTGGGCTGGTGGTCCTAGACTTTTTAAGAAAGCAAACTGAGCAAGCCACGAGAAGCAACCCAGTACACAGCACCCGTCCATGGCCTCTGCATCACCTCCTGCCTCCAGGTTCCTATCCTGGCTTCCTTTGATGATGGACTATAATGTGGAAGTGTACAGCAAAGAAACCCTTTCCTCCCCAACTTGCTTTTGGTCAAGGTGTTTGTTTCGTCACAGCAATAGGAACTACAACTAAGACAGAAGGCTAAGAACAGTACTTTCAGGGTATGAACATGAATACTTGGAATGCAGTTAGACAACATGATTGTTCAGCAAAACAACAGTAGAAGATTCCCCTACTAGAGCCTATGGGAATGCTCTCCAATCAAGGGCTCCTGACCAGGTTTACCACACCAGGCATGAGTTCTCTCCTGTGGTGTGGACCAGAAGACCAGGTCAGCTTCATGATCATATCTATTTGCTGCACAGTTTTAACAACCTTCCCACCACATGATGTGCATTCCTCCACCTTTAAAACACTGTATCAAATTCACAGAAATAAACTGGAGTTACTTCAAGTGCACTGACAAATTGCCGCACCAGATCTATCTGACAAACAAAACACCACTTTAATTATGTGGTAATGTACATCAGACAGTGCTATATCAAGGCTGTGGCAAAAACATGAAGATTTCTTGAATATTGATGGGGAAATTAGCCATATTTACTTTTAATGAGAAATTAAAAATTAAACAGGTATGTAATAAGAAAAACTACACAGCTAGAATAAACAAAGAAACAGAATTCATAACTTGAAAAAACCAGCTTGCCTCAAGGGGAGCTGGTAGGAGTAGAAAGGGAAAAGAAACTAATTACAGGGACTTTCAATTCTACTTGCAAAGCAGAAAATATTTCACCATTATCATTTACCAAGGCCGTATTTATCTCAATTTTCAGATTTAAATGTTCAATAACAACTGAAATTGCAAGAATATATACCAACTATAAATTCTATTCCCAATTTGGTATGTGATACTAGCAAAATTAATTCCATAAGAGAAACAGACATGATAGAGTCTTAATGGGAGTAATTAAATGTCACACTGAAGTCTGGGATCTCTGTATTATTGTAAGAGCAACAAATTCCCTGAAATCATCTTACATTGTGTGGTTCCCTCTCCAAGAAACTGTTTATTGTTACATAGCTGAGAAAGATCAATGGCATGCCATTACTGCTTTGAGACCTTTGGTAAATTTCATTTAACAGGTTTACATAGTTTAATAAAAACTCTTTTTTAAAAAATCACAGGGGAAAGATGATTAACAACTATTAGCAGCCTACTATTGTTTAGGTTGAGAACTTTCTAAATATCCAACTTTTTAAACAGTTGAGTTTAGAATTTTTTAAATGGAGACATAGTTCACATACCATAATTATCATGCTCTTGAAGTGTATACTAAGGGGATTTTAGTTTACTCATAGATTGTGTAATCATAACCAGTATTTCAGAACTTTCTTGATGCCAAAAAGGAACCCCATGCCATTCAGCAGTCCCAATACTTGGCTTCCCCCAGATCTTGCTAATTATCCACCTAATTTCTGTCTATTGCCTATTCTGGACAGCTCATGTAAGGGAGATTATTCAATACAGAGCATTTTACTTATTTCCAAAGATATTACACCAATACTTTTTTGTTCAAGTAAGATTTCATTCTATAGATACACCATATCTTGTTTTTCTACTCATCAGCAGATGGGCTTGTCCACTGTTGACAGCCTGGCCCTATGACGCATAATTCTCCTAAGATTCTGGTGTTACTCTCTGTATGAACATGCTTTCCTTCCTAGGAGTAGAGTTATTGGGCCAAACAGCAACTCTGTCTTAACATTTTTTTCCAAATCCATGCACCATTGTATACTCACTCTATTATGCAAAACATCAGGTTCTATCATATTCTCAAGAACCTTTGCTTTTTATCTGTGTTTCTTATTCTAGCTTTGCTTGTATGAAGTGGTATGCACATATATCTCCATAGTGATATGATAAAATGCTAACTGTGCATTGCCGAGAATACAAAAGAACACATCCATGTTCACAACATAAACTTGTGCTCAATTTACCCCTTACCCCTGAGAAATCACCAAACAAGTTTAGATCCAGAGAACGCACCAAAAAGAAAGGTGAAATCACAAAGCAAGCACCTGGCTTAACTGCAAAACTTGGCACCACAATTCCCCTGGGATATGGTATTTTGAGAGGAAACTTGAATGCCCTTCAACAACATGGGAGAGTTTAGAGGAGCACACCAGCCTGTAAACAGCGCAAAATCCTTTCAAAAGAACACAGAACCAGTGCTTCTAATTAGTGCAAACCATGCAAAATGCTATGGAAAGAGAAAATGTTCATACTCAACATAAAAACATCTCTGCTTTTTTAATTGCAAGAGCCAGATAACAAAGTGATGTATAACAAATAGTACATTAACATATTCAAAGGACCATGAGAATGGCCAGAAAATACCAGTGAATCCTGCCCCTTGCTTGACTCAATGTCCCTGCTTTCTCTAGGACAGAATAAGCCAACCTGAAGCCCTCTTAGAAACCTTCAAGTCAAATTTAAGAAACTATTTTCTCTGTCTCTGAAGAGTCAATAGAAGAGAATGCTTCCACCCAGCATCATAACACAATTATTTTATTCTTTTAATAAAACTTATTGTTACAATTTTATTCTTGAAAAAGTATTTTCCTTAGGTCCTAGAAGATCTGAATTACGATGCAGCTATTCAAGATATTCTTGAAAATTAAAAGAGTTTAATATGCATTCACATTTAGTGAAAAGCATATTTTCTTAAAAAAAACTCATTACTTACAAACAAACTTCAGGTCTATTTTCAAATGAATGAATACATTTCAAAAAGCTCTGCTAAAAGTTTATAAAATGGCATACAAATTATGCTTTCCAAACTTAAAATTTAAATATTGAATATAATAGCAGATGGTATGGCTTCACATCATTACACCATGTTCAATTTACCAGAAAGCATCATCTACCTAAGTTGACTAGTAAATAGGGAGTCCTGGGGGAGACAGTGTGGAATCTTCGTCAGACGCCATAATCATCTGATGACAAGCTGCACACAAACAACAATTTTTCCTAGCCTTCTAAAACCTGTTAAGTGTCTTCCTGAACTGTACTAATGACAAAATCAAAGGGAATCAGGATTGGGCTCTGTGTCCTTACTTCCCATTTAAGGGAGAAATATAAAGAGATGAAAACAGTAAAATGAATAAAAACGGAATTCATGAATAAAACATGGACACTGGGATCAAATCATATTAAGAAGGTAATGGGAGTCTAGTCTTCACGAATACCATGGCACTCTCAATAATTACATCCCAGCATCTATTCGTGGAAATGCCCACAGCTTGGATTCTGTTCCAGAGAAATGAGGAATTAAGGGCACCATCTTCTTTTAAAAAGTCTGCAGAGTCCTCTAGTAAAAGGTTCTCCAAACTCAGAGCCTTTGTTACTGCAGCCACTCATCACGGAATGCCAGCTTGGAGACCGCCTCCTATCACTGGCTGCGTCTTCTGGTCTTAAGTGAGAAGACCTAGCTTTTAATACTCGTGGCTCCTCCTTCTTCTGACTCTTTCACAATCTTCATAAATAAAAAGATTCTTCACTCCTCAAAGTCGGAGTGTCTTTTATAATAGCTCAACTTAATAGCAATCATATGGAAGGCTTAAATAGGTAAAATGTAACTTGGAGGGATGATGATTTAATCCCAGACAAGTGAAAACCACTGATAATCATGTATTAATGTGGTGTCCCAACCCACAAACTGTGGTCTTCAGCACATTACATTCTCCCTAATCTACTTTTAAAAATGCCTGACTCAATTTGCTTAAAATGTAATTTCATCACACCACCTTGCCCCGTGAGGCACCAAAATCATGCAAAAATCATGAAGCATGTCATGGTTAACATGATGGACTCGGGGGTCAAAAGGCCCTGATTTAAATCCTGACTTAAATGCTTTAAGACAGTAAGATCTTGAGTAAATCCTTTTTTTTTTTTTTTTTTTAATGGTGTACTGAGACAGGGTTTCTAACAGCCTTGACTGTGCTTGAACCTGATTTATAAACCAGTCTGGCCTCAAACATCAAAGATCTGCCTGACTCTGCCTGAAAAATACAGGGATTAAAGGTATGCATCACCACACCTGGCTTGAGTAAATTCTTTGAAGCTGCACTAAATAACAAGACCCCCAATTCCAGAAACATAAGAACTCTACGTATCTGTTAATAACACAACTGTAGCGTCATTACTGACCCACTTAGGCTCAGTCTAGGAACTAAAATGTTATGAGAATCTATAACACACTTTTCAATAATGGCTGATAGTCACACAGTTTAAAAGTGGACACATGTAATTGGTTCCATTTAACTTGGTTCTTATAATCTTGTTTTATTTACCAGTTGGTCTGCCCAGCACTCAACCAGAAAACTGCCTGTGTTGGTACCCACCCTGAAGTTGTTTCAAGGTTATCCACAGGAACAGCACAGAGGGGTTTCTCTGTCAGTGACAGGCAAAGATGCTCAACTCCCTGGCCTCCACTTTCTCTGTCCAAGGTGCTTAATACACAAGGCCATCATCTCCATGATGAACAGTCAGGTGGGCCCTCTTCCCACCGGAGAGCACGGAAGTGAAGTATAGACATGATACAGCTTGCAGTGCCTGCTTCCAATTCCAAACCATGAATACCATCCCAGCAGTCCTGGTGGCTCTGGATACTCCAAGCCATTAACTTCTGGAACGATCAATCCCTTGAGCTGAAACATCAGGCTGCTTTGCAGTCCAGCATTTTGAAAACTCTGAGTCCGGATCTATTGTTTTAGATGATTGCAAAAGAGACACACATTTTTACTCTCCTATCTAGTTATTCTAAAAATGCTCATCAAAATTAAGTGAGACTGCAAGCCACTTCACACACATACACAGCACTAGTTAATCCCCAGTTGTGCATTCACTTCAAGGATAAGAATAACCTGGCCAACCCTCTGGTCACCATGAAGCAGAGCTTACTAGTACATATCATGTGGACAAGCTGGGGTTAACCTAAAATAACGTGTGGCTCAAGTGTCACTTCTTTAAATGAGACCATGGTCCAGTTTGCACAAAAGCTGGAAGTTGTAACTCTCAAGGTCCCTGGCTTACGTCCCTCCTAAGGACTCTTTGTACTGGTATACAGTACCACTCAGCCTCTGTGTTCCTTGTGCAAAATCTCAGCAGAGCCAGAGGTGGCTAACATTCACCTGATAAGTGGGTATCTGTCTTCTCCTGAGAGCTTCAGCCATCTGAGTTTAGTGCTATCCTTTGCCACAAGTTTGTGTCATGTGCCATCTAATACACGTGCTTTTTAGCAATGTGTCAATAATATGCAAACTTACTGATGTAGTAGAATACGGATAAGTCAAACTTCAATTCCAAAGACTACTTCAGGCTGTTTCCTTGCTTTATTTAGCCAAGCTTTAAAGGTGGGAGGGGAGTAGGTAAAAGGAGAAAATGGGTTTTAATGGAGGAGCCAGAGAGTTTGTGCTATCAGGCCTGAGAACGTGGATGTCTAAGGAAGAGGTGCAGAAACCGCAAATAGTTTTGTGGGTTTTGCTAAGACATATCTTTTGAAATAAATGGTGGTGGCACACGCCTTTTACCCCAGCACTCAAAGTCGAGGGGCAGAGACAGGCAGATCTCTGTGAGTTTGAGTCCAGGTCTATAGAGCAAGTTCCGGGACAATCAGGGCTGTGATATAGAGACACCCTGTCTCAGAAAAACAAACAAACAAACAAACAAACAAACAAACAAAAAACCAAAAAGAAGAAGAAGAAGAAAGAAAAAAGGAGTAAGCAAATGTGTTCAAACTTACCTGATACTTAGAAACCATTTGGACAGAATTCCACATAAGATGCATATGATGCATGCAGACAATTGCACCCAGCTGAGGCAAATGGTAGAGTGGACACACCCCTCAACATACACTGCTACCTCATTCACTTTTCTTCCCACCACTGGACAGTAAGTTACAAGTTGCAGTCCCAACAAGCACTTTCAGAAGCAAGGCCCAAGACTTTCTGAACAGAGCGCCATGTTTTCTGCCATATTCACATATGACTTATATTTAGTGCATGTAAACTACACTACCATTAAATGCAGTTGCTATCTTGTTCTCTTGCCGTCGTCTCTCCAAGCTCTTTGCATAACATCGTGATTTTTTTAGGAATGGCTATGCCCCACTCTGGCAGGGCTGATAGCACAAAGTTAGCATGGGGGGGGGAGAGTGGAGTACCTAATCCCTGGGAACAGCTCTTGGCAATGTCTAGTTTATGATTCTTACATTTCCATCTTTAACAGAACCCACCAAAGGTCAGGGTTCCCAGTACCCAATCACTCTTCAGTACTATTAGTTTACTTGGCCAAATTACAATATGGAATAAACACCCCACCTATCAAGTGTGTCCCTGTGTCCCTCCATCAAAACTTGCCTTAGCTTCCTCCACACAGACTTTAAAAAACAGATTCATTTTGATATTTGTTTACTGGGCCATATATTCCAAATGTGCCAAGGTTTCATGTCTTGATTACAGTTCTTCAAGGACACAGACATTTGTATTTGGTCAGATGCTTTTAGTGGGAGATGTAAGTATAATACCCTGTTTGGGATTATATGCTAGGCCAGCAATTTCAACAAAGACATAATGAAACAGTGAAAACAAGACCCTGAGATGAGATGCCCCGACAACACGTGCAACCCAGTGAACAAACTGCATTTACATTCATTGTGCATGTTTCCCTTCTTGACAGCACACAAGGTCAAACTGCTAACCGTCAGTTACAATAAGCTTCTAAAGCTCCTGGTCAATTACCTGCTTAATAACAAAAGACAGGGCTGTGACATCATTACGGTTATAATTAATTTACACAGATCAGCTTCCTGTTAATCAAATGCATCTTTAAAAGCATTTAATTATTTTTTTTTCCACCTAGAAAGCAACATTCAGCTTTGTTTGATGAGAAGCAATCTTGCTGAATTCCACATGAAAGGCTGTCAGGCTGCTGTGAGACATGAAGGACAAAAGGCTTCACAGGGCGCGCTGCTACACTACCGGAGCGGAGCGGCTGGCACAGGCAAGGGCAAACAGAAGCAGTGATGGATAACACAACACGTTTTAACAGTTTCACAACATAAAAGTTGTCAGTATGTGGGGGCGTCAACAGAGTGGCTTGTGGAAAAGGAACATACCGATCCTTTCTGACAAAAGTACACTTGAGGTCAGCAATATCAGTACACAGGGTAGAAGGCAGTGCAGTTGAGGGCAGGGTCCTTAGAAAGAGCTGCACAATACAGGGTCAGCAATATCAGTACACAGGGTAGAAGGCAGTGCAGTTGAGGGCAGGGTCCTTAGAAGAGCTGCACAATACAGGGTCAGCAATATCAGTACACAGGGTAGAAGGCAGTGCAGTTGAGGGCAGGGTCCTTAGAAGAGCTGCACAATACAGGGTCAGCAATATCAGTACACAGAGTAGAAGGCAGTGCAGTTGAGGGCAGGGTCCTTAGAAAGAGCTGCGCCATCCAACTAACCTTAAGACAAGTGCCAGTTTTCCTCCAGGATAACATGGGCTCATTTGCTTTTGTAAGGACCAACTGAGATTTTAAACACACACACCAAACAGCCACAAATTGGAAAGTGGTACTGGTTTCTGCACATAAAGAAATCAAAACGGATCTTAAGGGAAGAGGTTGGAAATACTTCTGAGTGTTTTTATAAGATGGTGCCTAGTATTTTCTAAGAATCCTATTCCAAATATATAAGATGTATTGTGTGACTCGATTCTATACATGCCTTTTAAACAGTACAGTATATGAAGGAATAGGGAAAGCGTGGTTGTTGTTTTTTTCTAGTATTATGCATGTGCATGACAGGATTGGGGGGGGGAGGGCATGTGCCACAGTATTCATGTGAACATTGGAAGACAACTTTATGAAGTTAGTTTACACTCCTCCTACCTGTACCTTGGTCCCTAGGATCGAACTCAGAACATCAGGCTTTCATGGCAAATACCTTTTGGCCCAGTAAATTACTTTTAATTAAAATAAACTGTATAATAAAATCTCAAGCCACTTTTTGCCAACATTGTCTAACTCTGTGAGATTTAATGACCCTTCATTTATGATTTATGGAGATTAAGAATAAAAAAAAAATCCCAAAATGTCAACTGACAAAATTTTTCTTTCCCCCTTCCTTTTAAAAGTGCTATTGGTTCCACACTAGTGATCAGACTATATTTACATATAAAAAGTGACCAAAAAGTTGAAGGTACTAGATTTTGCATATAATCCCCAATTTTGCTCCACAGCTCTAGGTGACTTCCAGCCAATTCCCCTTCTGCCCCGTCAACACTTATGACTCCCAGTATCAATCATAAGCCAGTCCCTCCTTGCTCATATCACAAGTTTTAGTGTAATGAGAGCTCATTAAAGTTTCCCGACTGACAGCCCTGTAGCTGGAGGACTTAAACCAGGGTACACATGGGGACCACAAAGCAAGCATACTATGATTACAATCTTCGGGATTTAAGGACTTCCAATCTCATCTCTGCTTTACATCAGCTCTCTTTGTCTATCCCAAGTCAGTGAGGAAGTGCTGCCTGCCACTGCTGCCCCTCATTTCATGTGTGCATGAACTGTTTCTGAATTATTTATGGAACTGAATCTACTCTGCACAAAAACTAGTCAAGTAGGGAAGGCAGTCATACTACAAAGGCAGGTGCATTCCCGCAAAGTACACAGGACATCTGCAAGTTATTTTATGATAGGGGGAGGCTGGGGACTTCTGTATGGCTAGCATAAATACCTCATTTTTCCTCTAGCAAGAATCTGTGACCCACCCCTACTTAGTGGGATCTTGGGAGAAAAAAGGGACTCTCAAAAGGTGAGGGTAAGCTAACTTGGAGGAACAGCTTTGTCCTGGAACTGGTGACTAGTTGATGGCATTGGGACTAATGCAGCAGTCATTTGAAGGATGGGGCTAAGATTATACAAACCCACAGAGCTCTCCTTTTCACTGACCTTTACTCAGGAATGGCTGTTTGGATTTTCTGTTCAACCTGGGCTCATCCACATAATTTCCAGTAAATTACTTTAACGAATTTATGTGGATCATATCAATTAGATAGGTGTTCTTCTTCTGTTTGCAATCAAAGACGTCTACACACAAAACTACACATTTACAAAAGTACTCACAAGCGTGAGTTTATTTCAAGAATTGCTGTCTCCTTTAGACTAACAAAGGCTCTAGCCCATAAGAGAACCAGAACATGAAGGTCACATGGGCTGTATCTCAACAATCTGTTGTGGGGCACAATGTTCCTAAAAAGATAAGGGAGCACAGGCCTAAGGGCATGAGCAAGAGCTACTTCTTCAGGAAGCCCTTGTCAATATTCATGTTCATTGTGCGATCTCAAAGGGAAAAACAGATGGTCTCTGTTGTGTTGCCTATGTATACCACATTGATTTTTTAAGTCATCACAGACACAGTTTTCTACTGCATCTCTGTACCTCTGTTCTTCATGGAAAGTAAGTCTAGACTACACACATAAATGAAGTGCCACTGGGTGAAAATGTCCTCCTAGAACTTCAGGCAAACATCTGTACTCATCCACTACAGACGATGAGAAACAGAACCCAACAGGGTTCAATCTCTTCAGTATCTCTTGGCCTCGGGGAAGGGCTCTGGGCACCTTCCAGAGAGTCACCCATTCCATGCTCACGTCACTCGATTCACACACATAAGCCCAGAGCAGGCATGGTATGTGTCTGAAAGCACATGAAGAACATGACTGTATCAGTCTATACTCCTCTGTTGGACAAACTGGTCCTTTGAGGAAGTCACAGCTTAGAAAGGCAACGCTACTGACAGCAGCATTAGCACATGATGAAGAAGTACTTCAAAACTGCACATACGTGTGCACCCACACAGAGAAAAGAGCAGAACAAGCTTTAAGGTTTTCTATGGCCCGGACACTAGGATAAGCATTGTCCTTACACCATGAGAAAGAAGATGAAATGACTCCCAAAACTCACCAAAACAGTAAAACCAACTCACAAAATTTAAAGGACTTTTCAGGATGGAAATTTAGAAGGCTAAGGCTCTTTATTAATACAAAATTAGCATGCCTTGACAGGAAGGAAAGCCTATTGGTTCCCATTTAAAGAATAGTGGGAAGAGACTATGTGGCAGTATGTTGTCTTTCTATAATGGCTCAAATTTTGAACCACAATTCATTCATTACAACACATAAAATTACAAAGTTGCTGAAAGGTGTCAAAGTTTCAGTGTTGCTCAAAATACTTTGTTCAATGGGGGAAAATTCCAGAATTATGAATAGTTACAACATGCACACACATTACATATTACTTGCAAGCCCGAAGTCACTATAATACATCTATAAATTTCATTCATTGCTAGCCTCATATTGTGGCTCTGGTTTAAAAAACATAAGTCATTTAGCACCCTGGTGAAACTGCTGATGGTGTAATATCCCTGAAGTTAAAGTCAGAAGGGGTCAAATATGGTGTGTAACCTTAGATACACCATGTCCTCATTCCTGCTAAACGTCTTGGGTCTTTATGTGCTGGATAAAGAAAATCCCTCTTCCTAAAGCCACGGAGAAGACAGATGAAACAGCATACCACATAAAAGCTTGTAGTACACCACTGACGTTGGGTTTTCATTTTCCCTTCCTGTCCATAAAGTAATGAGACTTTCTCCCCACGGAACTGGACTTTATTGCTTTGTAATTATGATGTGCATGTAACAATGTCCAAGAAACTAGATGGTAAATAACACCGACATGCAAGCCTGAATGCACACGCTGTCAGTTGGCTATCATCTAGATCCCAAAGGGCTTTTGCACACTATCTATTGCATCCCAGAAATATGACACATTTTCTTTTCTGAATACAGCCAGAATTAACCACCAGCTTTGAAATATCACCATCACGATGCTTCGAGGAGCAGCTGGTTGACTGAAAGTGACTCCCTTCCCCCACTCCCCAGCTGTCACCAGGAAACCCCTCTCAATGTGTGAAAAGGACAGTATTACTACTACCATTACTAATAACAAGCTAACAAATGGGTAGGTTTGAAAATTACTTTTATGGGGAGTCATTATTAAGAAAAACAAAAACAAAACTACTTTGCCGTATGAATGAAAACTAGATATTATCATACAACAAAAACACTGGCCTGTGTACACAAGTAATGCTGTATACTTCTTTTGCCTCATTGTGTCTCTTCCCCAGTCACTTATGATAAGAACAACACTTAAAATAGTAAGGAGCTCTTAATACTGATACAGCTGTCACATTGTAAGAGGGATTATTAGAAAGCTATGGGTTTGTTGGTGGTGGTTTTTCTGCATAGAATCCTAGTTGTGTAAAATATGGGTCATACTGAACACTGTATTTGTTTTGGATTTGTTGTTGCTGTTTTTAAATAATCACACATGCCTCTCTATATGAGAACTCAGACAGATGCTCGCCCTGGAGACAAATCTAGCAACTCTGCAGGACCTGTTTAAGGATTCTAAGCACCTGAATTCTTAGCGTCATAGTTTTAGGTACAGCTCACCCTCAGAGCTATGCCACTCATAGTGATTCATACACAATCCCAGAATCCAGTTCTCTAGACATGTTCTGGATCAGGAGCCTGTTTCCTCCAACATCACAAATCTTAGAGCCTTTGACACTTGAACTTTCTGTGTAAATTTCTGCTTAAGAGGCCCCAAGTTAAAACAAAATAAACAAAAAACTGAGAATCCCTGCTCATATGGAATGATGACTGCATTAAAGTACATTTAAAAAAAATCTTCAAAGTTTTAATGTGTATATAGATGTAAGTGTGTAGATTATTTGTTTTTATATTTTGGTCCTTACCCTTACATAGTACTCTACAAAGTAAACAAAAGTTTGGCCCACCATAAATGCCTCTAAGTAAGTTCCACAGATATACATTCATAGCTGTGTAAAAACACACAGAAAACATAGACTTTGTACTTTTTTTTTAAAAAGTAGCAGACCATCAGCAAATCCTACTATTATATATTAAAAAAAAAAGTATCAGACCAGTGTTCTAGGTAAAGCATACATATTGAAAAATAGCAATTATCTCATGGATAATAATTTTATGCATTTATTTGCACAGGTATCATCTTCTAAAACATAAATAGCATCATATGCCAGGGCTATCTGTATCCAAAGAAATCTGTTAAACGATAATGAATGATATTTTGATGTTAACTATTTCTAATCTTCTGGAAATGATAAAAACAATGTCTAGAAATCACTGATTATGAAACAACCAATGGTTTTCTACCAAACTAAGCTATAACTTTCTCCAAGTGTTTCCCCTCTCACAGAGTATCATGAAATCTTGACTCACTTCAGCATCTTCATCACTTCAAAAGAGCAGGGACCAGGTTATAAAATGACCTCGTGTGTAAAAGATGATTAGGAAATAAACAGGGCAGTCCAAATTGCACTGATAATCATTTCTTTCAACCTTTCAACAAGAGACACTGCCTACCACATAACACAGTAACAAATAATATCTAACACATCATCTCATCTAACTTAGGAGCCACAGATGTCGCTAAGACTTCCACTTTACAGGGAGAGAGATTCAAACTGGAAAGATGCTAATTTGTGCGGGGAGGGTGGGGGAGGCAGGATTCAAGCAGGGTTGGTCTGACTCAGAACTGCCCCTACACATCTTCATTTGGAGCCTTTGAAAAACAATTGTTTCCTGATGGGCAGCATCACTTTGGTGGTGAGTTAACTATCACTGATAGAAACTGGTCTCACAGGCAGCATATTTACATGCAAATGTACTCCCCATGGTTTCCCGAGTCTCAGCATGGCCTGAGTACTGCTGCTCTCCAGGCAAAGCCATGTGTTACACAGGCCATAGTTAGTCACTGGCACTTCTCAACACTAACAAGCCTAGGCTCTAGGGCAGCTGCTTCAAATCCTGAAGGATTCTTTGTTCCCCTAGGTGGACCCTTGGAGAGAGGAAAGTTCTTAGAAATACCACATGTAACAATTTGAAGAAAATGTTCAGGGTGAGACCATGTCTAACTTAACTGTGATCCTTCAAATAAGTGGACAACAATCCACAGCAAAGAACAACAGTCTTTGCTGTGACCACATATGAGGGCAAGAGATAAGGACAGGAACATCACCAGCTTTGGCTTTGGGGTGCTAGCCACTCCTCTATGCCTCTTTTCAACTCTGTTCTGACCTTTACCAAACTCTGGGCCATCCTTTGGTATAACTAAACAGAAAGAAGGCCAAATAAAGCTAAATTACCTTAGCACCATTACTATCAGTTCATTTTCCAAAACGCCACATTGTAAATAAGACTAGTATCAGTACCTACTGCTGTAACTTCCTGGTTTTGTTTTGATTTTTTGCATAAGGTCTCATTATGTATATATACCAGGCTGTACTCCAACTTGTGATTTCTCCTGCCTCCCCCTCCAGAGCACTGAATTACACGTGTGAGCCACCACATGAAGCTAAAAAGTTGTCCTGTGTCTACATTTTCACTATTCAGAAGGTGACTAGGATAAAAGTACCCTCTATGCAGCAGTCACAATATCCACAACTCAGACTTCTAGCTAACCCTACAATTTGCCCTTCCTCCACAACCTATAGGCTTTCTTCATCCAGGTCTAGTAACTTAGTAATGTCTGACTTTTGAGGAGCATAACATTAATGCTTTCACATGGAATTAATGTTTTCACATGGAATGCTTAGCACTATGAAGTCACAGTTAAGTGACTTCATCTTCAGACATCATCTGTGTCTCCACAGCAAGCACTTTTTATGGCTATGTTATTCTTTAAATATAGCACCCAGAATGGAATGGAACGGAAGGCTTGCTCAAAGGCTATGACACTAAAATCTGCATTGTCAATAACTTCCCAGAAGATGCTAATAATGGGACAACTCCGGGGCCAAAGCATGACTATTTTCTGCTCTTCCTGGAATGAGTCAGAACACTAGAAGAGCGGAAGCAGAATCAGTAACAGAAGCAGGAAGAAGGTAAAGGAGGTTAGGATTTTACAATAAAAAAATAGAGAGGGATGATAACTAGACACTCCACACATTTAAAAAAAAAAAAAAAAGTGGGAGTCACGAATCTAGTGAGACTTGAAAACAGACTGACAACTGAGTCTTAACTGTTCAATAACTAGATGTTAACAGCTTAAAAAAATAACTAATGCCTAGTTTGGGACAACAGAAAATCATACGATATGAGTTTTTTTGTGGGGCAGAAAAGAGATGGGTCCTTAGGGTGTATTTCTGTCCCCTATAAATTAGTACGGGTCTGCATATTGAGACGGAAGCAGCGGTCTCCCCAAACACCTGCCACTGCAAGCTTTGTGAGTGATGCAATTTCGCCTCAAACTTCCTGACATCAGAGGACTCTATCAAAAGCCCATCGGGAAGCCAGGGCTTCTATAAGCCCGGGAAAGTGATCGGGATGAGACTGAACCGTGCCGTTTACCCCAGGGCCCCAGCCTGAGGAGTGTGAAGACCCGCACCGGCCCAGCCGGATCAGACCTCCCGCCCGGTCCCAAAGCAGCGCTTCCGCCCGGCGGACCCTGGCCCCAAAGCAGCACTTCCGCCCGGACCGCGCCAGCCCTGATCTCAGCCCCGGCCCCTCCATCTGCGGTTCGGGAAAGCCACGACACACGCCGCACAAAAGCGACGCCACAAACTCAACCGAACAGATGCGGAAACTCACTCTCTCTAAGACCCGCCTGCGTCCTCACGTATTCCCGCGTACACGCGTCATCACGTTAGGACTCCGAATATCGAGGTTCCACATCCCGCACGGACACCGATTCCGGGAGCTCCACTTCCGGCAGCCGGGGGAAAGAAGCGCATGCTCAGTGCTGCGTTCGCCTTTTCTCAGGCTCCCTGGGCTGATACTTTGGGGTGATGCAGCTCAGCCCCTCAGTGTCCCTTCACGGCCAAAGTAACTAGTGACCACTTACCACGAGCACAGTGCAATAGCCCCGCCAATGGCCAGCTCCTCAAGGAAGTTGCTTCCTTGCCCAGTGCAGCCTGTGAAGTCATGGAGTCACTGCCTGCTCTATGAAGGACTCCAGGGAGCTGCTTATGTCCAGAAAGTAGGCCTGCGAAACAAGGCCATGGTGTACATTTCAGTTCCCAAGCTCAGATCCGAGGCTGCACTGCTTTGCCTTTTTCCTGCTTTAAAGGGTTGAGGTACATGGTATATGAGTCTTTAGTCAGATGATGCAGTTTTCTTTTCTGCTTCTAGTGTGGAACAGCATTCCTGGGCAGTGTAGGACAGCTTCAGCTAAAGACAATGCTTCATTAGTTTCATACAAGTAAACGGTCTTTGGCATTAATTTTTCTAGTAATTGGAGGAAAGTTCCACTTTTCAGGGCGCAAGTCGGTGCAGGTAGCCCTTTGTTGACTAACCAAAGGTTTTAGCAGCAGTTTAAACTTGTCTTCTATCATTATATAATAGAAGAACTCTTCCTAGAAATGTTTATATTGGGGATGGAATTTAAGTGGAAATCTGGCTTATTTATAGGAGGTATATTTGAGACTTTTTCAAATGGAAAAATTATTAGCAACTCCAGGGATGAACTCTTGAATCTTATAATTTAACCCTTTTAAGGTAAAAGAGTATGTTGGTCTAAGACAGATAATGAAAAACTGCATCCCTGGGAACAGAAATCCCAGTGAATAAGGGGAAGTACATTGTATATAGAAATGTATCTCCTTAGAAAAAGTAAGCAAAATTTCTCAAATTGAGGGGACTTCCTATTTTTCCTTCTGATCAGTCATAATGCATCCATCCTATTAATATACTTATTCTCTGTCACCCTCAACACCTTTCTATATTTACATTGATTTTGTCATTAAATGCAGTAGTGACTTTAAAAGAACCACAGATCAAATTTCAAATCAGTAATCTCAAAAAAAAAAAAAAAGCTACAACTGTAGATAGGAGTTAGGAGTGTACTTAGGGGAGCAGGATATGGTGATACACACCAATAACAGCCACAGTTTGAAAGTAGAGATGGAAAAATGAGGAGTTTTAGGACAGCTTCAGCTACATAACTTCAAGACCAGTTTAGGCTGTATGAGTTCCTGTCTCAACAGCAACAACAACATCAACAAAAAGTAAGTAAAAAAACAGTTTTATCCTATTTAAAATATAAGTAAAAATATTTCTTTGGCACTTAAGAATACAGAGAATTTTTTTTAATGACTTTGCCAGACTTGATGGTAAATGCCTGTAATCTCAGCACTTGGAAAGTTCAGGACACCCATAGCTGCATTCATTGCAAGTTTGAGTCTACCATGAACCACATGAGAACCTGTCTCAAAGTGAAGGTCGTTCATCTGTGTGAAATGATTTGTTGAGCAGTCTAGACTTAAGTTCTAGGTAAGATGAGCCTACTGTGTCATGCCAGAATCCCTTCTAACTTGAAAGGTGTCAACCCGGGTAATAATTTTCTAGCCTAAATTTTAACAGAGGGACAGTCAGTAAAGTTTTTACAAGTTAACAAGGCTTAAAAATACTAAATATTCGATACCAGAATACGTCTTTTAACATTAAAAAAACACATAGCTGTTGCATTACCTTGTAAAATAATGATTTTTAAGAGCTCAAAAGTGTTTTGTCAGATAACAATATGCACATTCAATTTAATATATGACATGTGTTTACAGTCTAAGAGGTAGTTTGAGTGGTATCTAAGTCTCGATGGATGGGCAACAATTCTTAGAATTAGCCATTTGACTAAAACTAGCGTCCCTAAAATTTAGTGCTTACATTGAAATGGGAGCTGGGATTTACCTCCTTTGTCAGTTCACAATCAGGTGGGAAATAGCGGGAAGACAGACAACCCCACCTTTCAGAATCCACCCCAAAGGTAAAAAGATGCCAGCAATAACACCATGAACCAAAACTTGGATTATATGGTAAAGGAGTTTTGTTTTTATCTCTTACTGCTTCTAATGAATATATTGCACCCAAAACTGTTTTTAAAAATGGGTAAAGGTGATTATGGAATGGATATCATCCTTCTTAGGAAACAGCTTACAAATTAAATGATTCAACTATGAATTGTAACAGGGTAAAATCGGATGGTGTGTTATGATAAGACTGTCAGTACTTAACAGCAGACTATACACACACACACACACAGAGTAACCCTAAGACACTTATTAATGCCACAGAAAATAGACTTTAAGGAAATTAAGGCTTCATAGAGGCAAAAAGATTTCACTGTGGTAAGACAGCCAACACATTAAGACGATCCAAGAACTGTAAACGTCCATATACCCAAAAATATAATTGGTAGAATTGGGAGGTTAGGCTAAAGCCCAATGATAGAGTGTCTGCTCAGCAGCTGCAAAAAGGGAGTGGGGGAGAATAGAATAGAGAGGCAGACAGCAAAAGCCTGATATTTCAATACTCTCATTAATGGGTAGGAAATTAAACCAAAAACCATTAAGTATATAGAAGCTGTAAAAACACTTAACACAAATGGTAAGTGCAGACCACTCTACTTAATAACAGCAGAATTTATACTCATTTATCAAGTGTCTGTTTTCCTGGATAGCCCCATATGGTGGGTCATAAAACAGGTGTGAATAAATTTAAAATGAATGGGATCATACAGGGTATCCTCTCTAGTAACAATGAAAATAAATTAGGAATACACAATAGAACTATATTGGGAAGTTAAATTACTCAATGGTTAAAAAGGCAAAGAAAATTAGAAAGTAGTTTTATCTGAACAAAAAGAAAACATTGAAATTTCCCAGTTCCATCTGAAACAATTATCTGAAAGGCACTGCCTTGGGAAAGGGCCTCAATAGTTTGGCTTTATGACAAAATAAGAAAAGCACAACACACACACACACACATAAATGAGGAATTAATGCACAGAAAAAATAGAGAAAAATCAATAAAAATTAAAAGCTGACTTTTTAAAAAGACTATTTGATTTACAAAAAGGAAAAAAAAAGAAAGAAAAAAGAAAAAGATACAAATGCCCCAAATTAGGCATGAAAATGAGCATATCACACAACCCACTCTACAGAAATTTAGATTACAGGAAACTATGTATAAATTTATGTTAATAATGTAGCTGTTGCAAGTAAACTTGACAAGGTCTTAGATACAAACTGTCAAAACTTGCTCAAGAAGTAAATATCTAAAAGGATTTTATTGTCTAGGATTGGCATTTAAAAAGAAAAATAAAGAAGAAAAGTACCAGGATCTGGGTGACCTAAAACATCAGCTGATTATTTTCTCACAATTCTAAAGGCTGCAAGTCTTCGATTAAAATGTTGACTGGACCACACTGGCTCTGAAACCTGGAGAGAAAATCCTCGCCTCTTTCTTGCTTCTGATATTTTCAGCAAACTTTAGTCTTTCCTTGGTCTTCAAGGCAACACTTGTGAGTCTGCCCGTGTTAAGACATGGTGCTCCCCCAGAAGCTTTTACACACACACACACACACACACACACACACACACACACACACACACACACACACACTATCAGTCTCAAGGTTGAAAGAGCCAGTTTTTCTCACTGTGGCCTCATCCAAACATTACACTTGCAGTGTTCCTGATTTTAAATTAAACACCCTGAGTGTATGGTCTTGGGTATGTGGATCAAGAGGGGCATTAAGGCAAAATGTTCTTTGGGGTAAAAAATGTATTATAAGCTTTGTAAATGCCATGAGGAGACAACATGGTGGAGGCTCTGAGGAGAGTTCAGGCTCATGAGTGTAACATGAGAAGTAAATGACTCAGAGACAGAAATTGGGGTTCAAGCTTCAATCTGAAGATCAGAAAAGCAAAGTGGCCAGCCACCAGCTCTCACCAAAGGGACGATCCTCATACTGCTCCTGACTTCACTGCTCCTCATATTCACTCAGACTGCCATCTTCTCCTCAACATGGCTAGAGACCAATCGTGAGACTGACTCCTGAAGACCCTGCTCCCCCATCTTTTATATCTCTCTCCTGCTGGAATTGAAGGCAATGAGCTCTGTTACTCTTTTAGACTGATTCAGTCTCTTAACCCTATGTGGCCGTAAACTCAGAAAGACCTATCTGCCGTTGTCTCCTGAATACTGGGATTAAAGATGTGTAACACTACTGCCTGATCTCTATAGCGTGAGGCTGACTTTGCTTTCTGAATCCTCAGGCAAGCTGGCTGGCTGCTTTGCTCTTTGGAATCCTCAGGAAAACTTTAATAAGTCACAATATATCATCACCACATATGAGGGAGAGTGGAGGGTGGGTCCCATGCAGGTTTCAGAAGAATAAGGGAGTTCCTGTTTGTAGTCAGGCTCCTCCTAGTGCCCAGATGGCAGAGGAGGATGGGAGGTCTTGCATTTTGAGGAAGGAATATATGACCTTAATGCTGAGGAAGAAAGACCCATTTAGTTAAACATGAATCCTTCCTATGGAGGTGGCACTGGTAGTCTGGGGACTGTATCCCAGCTAGGAGGGTGGAAAGAGACAGAGATGCAAATGGGCTTCACCTGAAAAGTATCTGCGGGGTCTCATCCTATCTTTATGAGTGACACAATTCAACTTATAATATACAATTAAGAATTTGTATTTTTTAAAAATATACCCACAAAGAAAAGCCCACATTCAAGTGGATTTTATCAAACATTTAAGGAAAAAATGATAAATCACTGGTGTGAACTTCCAGAAAATAGAAGGTCAGTTCTCATTCTATGAGGCAATTATATATTTTAAAACAGCTACAGATAATATCCTTCATGTACATATAAAATCCCAAAGCAATATATTACCAAAACGGATCCAGTGATACATAATATGTGAAGATCAGTATAGCTACAAGTTTGATTTTACTTTTTAAAGAAAATAAATGTAAAATACTATTAATAGACTAAGAAGATTAAAAAGCTGAGAAAATGTGTGTGTGTGTGTGTGTGTGTGTGTGTGTGTGTGTGTGTGTGTATTAATGTGTATTAGAACCTTTGTTTTACGGATAATGGATGCTGGTTTAGCTGGGGCTGTAAAAAACAGCTGTAATTAATAAAAAAAAGTCTAGCATTATAGAGAGGAAATCTTCTGAGTTCCTTCCATTCAGCACATGGTGGCCATGGTCCAGGAAAGCCAAGGCTACATATCAAGCTAGCAGTTGAACTCGGTAATGTGTAAGAGTCTCCCACATACAGATTTTGCATGCATAGGAGGCCACTCAGTTTGGCTGAAACTTGGCACCATACAGCAGGGTCAAGTTCCTGAAGAAAATACAGGCTAGGCCATTGGTGAAGATTCAGCTTCAGTTGCCATAGAGATTCCAGGATACTGTAGATCCTAGGACCATCGAGGACAGTCCCCACTGAAATGGAGATAGCTTGAGTCTACTGAACAAACTGTACATGCTGAGAATGGCAGACACAGAGATTGGGAACTGCTCAAGCCTGTTCTGAGTCCCGGAGTTTCAAGATTTGGAGCTATACTGTTATACTTAGGTTTTGCTTATGTGTGACTAGTTTTATGCCTTAATTCTTCCCTTTTGGAGTAAGAATTATGTAACTTAATTTTTATTTTACAAGATCCCACAGTTAAAAGATTTTGATTTTAAATGAGACATTGAACTTTTTTTTGTTTTGTTTTGTTTTGCTTTGCTTTTTGAGACAAGGCTTCTCTGTATAACAGCCCTAGCTGTCACAGAACTAGCTCTGTAGACCAGGCTAGCCTTGAACTCATGTCTTTGCCTCCTGAGTGCTTGGATCAAAGGCATGATCCACCAGCACCCAGCTTGAAACATTGGATTTTTAAAGCAATAAATCTTTTAAAAGTTGGATTTTTAATATTTGGATTGTGTTTTATATTGTGATATCAACCTGAGGTCTTGGGAGCAAGAAAGGAAAGGTTATGGTTTAATAATGATGTGTTTGATAGCCCTGCCCATGGGATGGTTCCATCCCCAGGCAGGTGAGCTCGGGTTGTATAACTAAGACAGCTGAGTATGACCTATGTGTGAGCCAGTAAGCAGTATCCTTTCATCGTCTCTGCTTTAATTCTTGCGTCCTGGTTCTGTTCCTGCCTTGACTTTTCTAAATGATGGATCATAACCTACAAGGTTCTTCAGGTTGCTTTGGTTAGTTTTTTATCACAACAGATACTCAAACTAGAACAGGGCACTGTAACAACAATACCTTAAGTGGATTAAATTGCTCATTTAAAAAAAGGAATTTATGAGTCAGGTGTGGGGGAGCATACATATAATCCCAGCACTCAAAGGTAGAAGATCTCTGTGAGTTTGAGACCAGCCTGGTCTGCAAAGCGAGTTCCAGAACATACAGTGTTACATAAAGAGACCCTGTTTCAACAAACAAACAAACAAATAAATAAACTACTACTACTAATAATAATAATAATAGGAGTTTGAGATGCTCACCATCAAACACCAGCAGATTGAATGTGTAGTAGGAGACTACTTTTTCATAAATTTCTTACTATATTCTCAGGAGTCTTTGTGTGTGAGTGTGAGTGTGTGTGTGTGTGTGTGTGTGTAGCAGCCTCACTTATGAGCACTTCTCTCCCATGACCCAACCACTCTCCAGAGGCTCCCCCTTCCAGTAACATTATCATAGGGGATTGGTAATGACAGAAAATTGCATTCAGTCTAACTTCAGAAGTCCCCATTGTCTTCCTCTCAGCACTGTTCAAAAGTCTGAAGTTCCTTCCGAGACTGGAGACAATGTCTAAACTGTAGGTCTCTCTAAAGTCACCAAGTAATGTCCATGCTTCCATTAAACACAGAGTAAATATTTATATTCCAAAGAGGAGGAGTAGACATGGCAAGATTAGACTAAAGCAAGACTGATGTCCAGTGAGGGAGATCCTTATTTCTGAATCTGCATGCCACATATTGGAGCATGTGGTGAAATGATCCAAAGACCAAGTAGCCTTTAGTAGCCTCACATCCCATGATCATGCTGCCTGCAATGCGTTCTTTCTAGAGCTGGCTTCACCCTATACTTATAGCTCTCCGTTGAGGATAGTCCATATTCCTAGCATCTCCAACATCCTTAACTAAATGGAATAGAACATTGACATGTAAAAATAGTGGAAAATCCATAGACTGTATGTTTAAAATGAAGACTATTAAATCCTAGTTGGGAAATGTGCCATTTAATAATGGGATCCAACCTATTAGTATGATTTAGAAATTGTTATAATTGAATTTTTATGTGAAAATGTATACTTTAAGACTCAAATAGTTTTCCATTGTCTTAGAAGATTATTGAAGAATTAAGAATCCATCATGATTGAGTTATTTTATAGCCAATGAGAAAGATCTTCCCATAAATAAAGTATAGCCCAAACTACAAGTTGAACATTGCATTTACAAGACCTATGATAGTTAATTATCCCAATGGGATTATGGATATAATCATAATTGCATATCAATTTTACTAATCAGTTCTCACTTAATCTAATGGATCTGAGGTGAGTGTAATAACAGTAAAATAATTTCTGCTACTCTACAAGTATTTTAACATACTTAACAATTTAATGCTTGAACTCCAGTTCACATATCAAGCATTTTCTAATTTGCAATAACACCATAAACAGAGTATTTCCTATATTAGGATACTAAACAAAATATTATTCTCTCCTTGTGAATTATATTTTTCTCCTGTGGAGCCATCTCCTCCTACTATGGAAGATAAATAAGCCTCATTCTCTTGTCCTGGTCCCTCCAGGGAATAGTAGTACAGAATCTGTTAGTCAAAGGGTATCTCTGTGGAGTTTGGCTGAGCTCTCTCTGGAGTTGATTGATGGTCTTCATCATACCAACAAAATTAGGTGGCAGAGCTTCCATGGAGAACTACAGATTATGTACCCTCCTTGCAGGCCTGGGAGGAATGATGCTAGTAGAACAAGCAGAACTCTCTAAGTTTTAACACAAACCTTGAACCTCTTTATTTGCTAAGACCTCTGGATTCATATTGTTTCCTTACAGCTTATTTTTATTTTATTAGGCTTGAAGCTCCTTATTTAATTCATTGGACACCCTGCAAGATCTCCTATTATCACTAGTATGATCTCTACTGTACAATTAAAATCATGAATTTAGAGCTTTTATCAAAGTGGTGGAAATAGAATTAATAAATGAAGCAAGTTAATTATTTTAATTTTTATTAGTTCCCATTTGTAAATGCCTGTATATGCCAAGTACCAAATGTAATTGATATTTTACAAATAAGGAGACAAATGGTTAGATTACATTGCTAGTGAACACAGGACAGCTAGCTCATACATATATTTCCTTCTGAATAGTAAATGTCTAGTTGGGTGGCACTGGATTATATCATCCAAAACATAAGTGTTAACTTGTTTTTGTTATGGTGCCTGTTTTCACATTTTAATTGTTTTATTGTCTAAGCTGAAAATACCAAAAGTAATAGCTACTAATGATTTGCTTATGAATTATATTCAGTATTTTTATTTTTCTACATTTTTCCATTTTAGCATTTTTTCTCTTTAACCAGTATGCTGTGCAATCTTCAATTGTACTTTCATTTATTATGATCATTATATCCAACTCCAGTTTAGAAATATCCCACTGATTTTCAGTGTAAAGGGTAATAGGATACAGTTTCAGAGTTCCTATTTTGTTGGAATAACAAATCTTGTGCACTGTATTTTAATAATTATTGGTTTAATATATTTTAAACTCTTCTACCATCCATTTTTATATCAACTGAAATGTACACACTTCCATACACACAATGAGAAAATTGACTTCAACTTCCAAGAGTTGCTTTTCCATGCTCCATTTGCAAGCTCAAAGGAAGTGCCCTAAACCAGGTTGCCTAAAATCCGCAAGAAGCTTCATGAACCATCAGTGATGGGTTCTTGGTTGTGAAAGAGCTATGAATGTTCTTAATAGAAAAAGTATGCAAATAGAACTTGCATCAAAATCTAAGAAATCCAAACCGGGTGGTGGTGGCACACACCTTTGTACTCAGGAGACAGGGTCAGGTGGATCTCTGTGAGTTCAAGGCCAGCCTGGTCTACAGATCTAGTTCTAGGACAGGCTCCAAAGCAATACAGAAAAACTGTGTCTCAAAAAACCCCAAAAAAAAAAAAAAAAAAAAAAAAAAAAAATCTAGGAATCCAGCAATGAAGCAATGATCAGTGAATCAGTGATCAATGCCATAGACTCCTCTTCTGGGCAATTGTGAACATATCCAAACACAAATATATTTCTGGCACTGCTTACTAATAGATAAAATCCCTTCAAAGGGGTCTTTCCTTCAAAATTTGATGTAATGTGTTTAAATTAAATCGGGCCAAAAACAGCTAAAAGTATACAATGGGAGGAGGAAAGCATGTTCAACAAATGGTGCTGGCACAACTGAATGATGGTATGTAGAAGACTGCAGATAGACCCATGTCTATCGCCATGCACAAAACTCAAGTCCAAATGGATCAAAGACCTCAACACAAATCCAGCCACACTGAACCACTTAGAAGAGAAAGTGGGAGGTATCCTTGAACAAATTGGTACAGGAGACCACATCCTGAACATAACTCCAGTAACACAGACACTGAGATTGACAATTAATAAATGGGACCTACTCAAACTGAGAAGATTCTGTAAGGCAAAGGACACAGTTAACAAGACCAAACGGCAGCCCACATACTGGGAAAAGATCTTCACCAATCCTACATCTGACAGAAGGCTGATCGCTAAAATATACAAAGAACTCAAGAAACTAGTCAACAAAACACCAAATAACCCTATTAAAAAAATGGGGTACAGAATTGAATAGAGAATTCTCAATAGAAGAAATCAAAAAGGCTGAAAGGCACTTAAGAAAGTTCTCAACACCCTTAGCTATCAGGGAAATGCAAATCAAAACAACTTGGAGATACCATCTTACTCTTGCCAATGACAACTTATGCTGGAGAGGATGTGGAGAAAGGGGAACACTCCTCCACTGCTGGTGGGATTGCAAACTTGTACAGCCATTTTGGAGATCAGTATGGCGGTTCCTCAGGAAAATGGGAATCAGTCTACCACAGGACCCAGCAATCCCCCTCTTAGGCATATACCCAAATGATCCACATCCATGCAACAAAGACATGTGCTGAACTATGTTCATAGCAGCATTATTAGTAATAGCAAGAAGCTGGAAACAACCTAGCTGCCCCTCAACTGAAGAATGGATAAAGAAAATGTGACACATTTACACAATGGAAAAAACTCTGTTGGAAAAAAAAACAAAAACAAACAAACAAACAAACAAACAAAAAAAACAATGGAATCTTGAAATTTCCAGGCAAGTGGATGGAACTTGAAGTCAGTTCAGCCTAACCTGGAACTAGCTCTTGTGGTCTAATAAAAAGCTGAAGAGCCCATAACAAGGGAGGAGGATAGTAAGTTGGAAGAGGAATTTAGGATAGAGACAGAAAAAAATAGGTAATGACAGAGAGATGCCAGGGTCCTGACAGACATGAAGGACACAGGAAAGTAGGATGTACAGAATGAAAGAAAGGTAAAAAGCCCCAAGGCAAAACACAGATGAATAGCAACAGGTTAAAAAGTTAAAGGAGCTAGTGGCACAAGCCTAAGCTAAGGACAACCTCATAATAATGTCTCCATATCTTTATTTGGGAGCTGGTTGGCTTCCCAAAGAAAACACCAACTACATCATCATTATGACCCAGTACAGTCTCTTAATGCCAGTACATTCTGTATTGGCTTTCAGCATATGAGTTGGAAGCACAAGCACATTCAGCCTTAACAGACCCTTTGATTTAAGCTGCTGACGTGACTTTTCAACATTTTTCATATGCACAAAAGAGTAAGTCTCCCAGTAAAAATAACTTTATAAGAAATATCTAAGAGCCTTAAATTTAATTAATTGAATGAATACGATATAAGCCAACAAAACAAACAACAATAACAATTATCAGTGACTGAGAAGACAGAGCTTGGAAGGAGCTATGATTGTCTGCCCATAACAGGCTGTACTAAAAGTTACTGTCACACAGAGCTAGAAAGCTATTTGTGGGCCTAATAGAAGCTTTTGTTTCTGATGCCTTTGTCATACATTGATTTAAAAAGTACAGAAAATTTGAAAGTAAAAAAAATATGATTTTCATCTCTATTATGAGCTTTATACCCCAGTGTAAGCTCTGAAATATATTATTCTCCACCAAAAGATGATGGAATAGCATTAAATTATTTCTAAAGCTCCTTTTAAATTTTGGGCTCCTTACATCCAGAAAAAAAGTAAATAGCATTCCGGAAAAGAAAAGGATAATGTGTTAAAATTTGACTAGAAGTAAGAGTTAGTGAGTCAAAGGAAATAATAATAATTTGGGATACAAAAAATAAAAAGAATCTCCATTTTTATTTATTTATATTTCCACTCCTGCCTTACTTTTCCATTGCTGTGACAAAACACTATGACCAAGGCAGTGTATAAAAGAAAACATGTATTAGGGTTCACACTATTCGAGAGGGTTAGAGTTCATGATCATCATGGCAGCAGGCAGGCAGGTATGATGTTGTGGGGAGAACTTATATCTGATTCACAAGCACAAGGCAGAGAGAGTTATGTACTGGGAAGAGCATAGGCTTTTGAAGCCTCAAAGCCACACACAGTGACACTCATCATCCAACAAGACCCACTCTTCTAACCTTTCCCAAACAGTTCTACCAACTGGGGACCAAGCATTCAAATATATGAGCCTATGAGGAACAGTCTCATTGCAAACCAACCAACCTGCTAAGCAAAGAGCCCTACCACTGAGCTACACCC
Organism: Phodopus roborovskii; assembly: GCF_943737965.1. Lineage (NCBI taxonomy): Eukaryota > Metazoa > Chordata > Mammalia > Rodentia > Cricetidae > Phodopus > Phodopus roborovskii. The sequence goes on along the minus strand of NW_026126460.1, from coordinate 26,950,659 downwards.
ACAGCCATGGAATCACCATATTTTTAATACATCTCTTATATGTCTTACTAAAATTTGGTAGCATGGAATAGTAGGAAGAATAAAGTGTACAGCTTTCCTTTATTGAAGAATAGAACGAAATAGTTGGGGAGATTACGATAATGGCAGCTCACAGATGTTTGTGTCATGACGTCTATAAAACATGGCTCCCAACAAAGAAAATCCATGCATTATATGAACACGCACAAGTATGGAAAAAATGAAACAACCTAGGGCAAAAGTTGAAAGCATTTCAATTCTTTGAGTGCCAGTAAGTTCTTTAGGAAGGGAAAAATAAAAATAGTGAAATCAACAACAGTGACAAAACTTAAGCAAAGAACAATTTTCGTTTGTTTTGGTTTGGGGTTTATCAATACAAGGTTTCCTTGTGTCTCCCTGGCTGTCTTGGATCCTGCTCTGTAAATTACATTGGCTTCAGTCACGTTTAGTTAGGGAGGAAAAGATAGAAAGTGTTCATTTGTTGATTTTAAAGAATGTGAAAACACTACTAGTCCCTACTGCATTAGCAAGTGGCTTGAAATCAGAAAAACTTCAGGTCTGTCAAGTTGCAGCTCTGATGTGCAGTTGGTTCTTTCTCAGTGGATTTTTGTCAGGATCAGTTGAGGGAAAGCATACGAACACCTATAAGTACAACAGCATGACAGATACACCCTAAAGGCCCAACACATGTAAACTGCAATAGCAATGTTCTCATCATTCCTATTCAATTTATTGTCTTAAGAAGAAGAAACAAAAACAAACAAATCTAAGAGCTTGAGTGACAGTGTCAGAGGACATAACTAATGCTCTGCTTCCTGGGCCAGCTACAGGCCATATTTCTTCAACATTATTCTTTCACACACCAGCTAACTTTCAGGAAACACCCCCATTTTTGCTTCATCTTGGTAACTTTACAAATACTGCATTCAAAAGGAAAAGTTAAAAAATAAACAATTCCTTTTCTGTGGATTTTTTTTTTTTTTTTTTTTTTTTTTTTTGCACACATACCTGAGAAATACAATGGATGGAATCTTGGGCAACAGCAATGATTAACAGTTAGCTTAAACATGCTCTGTCATGGAAAAACAAAATATGTTTTTCCTTATTTTTTTATTGAGTGATTAAAACTACTTAAAAGAAAGGATGAAAATGGAAGTTCACCTCTTCCATTCTTAAAGGGTATTTCCTTTTTTTAAAAATTTTTAAATTTCATTTTACATTCCAACCATCCCTTCCACCCCTCCTTCTACTCTTCCTCCCACCCCCTTGCCTCCTCCCACCATCCCTTACCTCCCCCCCATCCCACCCCAGTCCATTCCTCCTCACGGTAAGGGGTTCCATGAGGAGTCAACATAGTCTGGCTCATTAGTTTGGGACAGGGCCATTCCCTCTCCCATGCTTTAAGATTGAGCATGGCATCCCATCCACAATAGGGAATAAAAGAGCCTTTTCTTATAGTCCTTTGGACTCAGCGCAGGGAGAATGGTGCCCTCACCAAAAACATAAAGGCTGTCCCTTAACCATATTCTATCACCTCACTATATACATCCTCTTAATGCAGCTATGATGTGGAATAATTATTAAATTTTTATACATAAAGGAGGCTAGGAAGAAGCTACTTCAAAGTTCATATAGCCAAAAATTGGAGAAACAGGAAAAAAAAATTAAGGTGTATGTGTGTGATGTAAACATGTATATATGTGGGTACCCACATGCAAACACAGAGGACAGACCAGGATATTAGGTTTTCTGTTCTATCACTCTCCACCTTATTCCCTTGAGACAGAGTCTCTCATTGAACCTGGACTAGTCCAGCAACCAGAAAACCCCAATGACATTCCTGTCTGTCCTTCCAGAATGCAGTCATGCCAGCATTCACAGGTGCTGGGGATTCTAATTCGGGTTCTCATGCTTGCACACCAACCACTCATACCTACTGAGACCTCTCGTTAGCCTCAAAACCCAGAGAGCCATCATGAATCATGCACGGCTCTTCAGCTTGCCCTGGACAATAGCTACATGTGAGTTCCAGGAGAAGAATAACACTAGAACAGGTAATTTCAAACATAAAACCCAACTTAATATTATATTAATAGATTTTTACCTCCAATTGTCTTGAGGTTTATTTTCAATGCATATCGTCAAAGAAGTGAAAAGAATAAGAGGAAACTCCTATTTCCCAAGGTCAAGTTTCATTTCAGTTTGGGAGAAAGTCAACATGTTGAGTTTTCAAGGCCCTGCTGAGAATGTTGAAATATTAGCTATTTATATTTTTATGGAATGGGAGAGACATAGGATCCATTTGATATTCTTGGGCTATTAGGTGCATGTGATTGATTTAAAGCAAATTTTCCACTTTGGTTTTTAATACAGTTTCAGTATGTATGTCTGAAGACTTTACATGGCCCTACTCTTTCATACACAGCCTCTGACATTATTAATCCATTATCAATCCCACCTCATTGACAACAGATTATGAACATATACTGACAAATGGCTATACAAATATGAATTTATGGATTTTAAAGTATTTCATTTTGATAAAAAGTTTTTAAATAACCATCTCTGGTAAGACATCAGTCTCTATGAACCATCCTTTCTTTGGCTGTGGAAATGCAAAGTAAAGCACGTACATCAATTAGACGAGGCAAATTACATAGCCTGTTAGAAAGGCTCAAGTTAGACTGGACTTTCTTTTGATGAATGTGCATTCTTTAAATGAATTAGTCCAGCGTCTGCCCAGGAACATAGAAAGGGGTATCCCGGGGGATGCAGTAGGACAAGTCTGAATGTGGAATATCTGTCTTCATCACCAAATACTGCTCAAATGCAATCGGCTTTGAAGTACCTTCAAGGCAGGGGTCATAAACTCAAGCGCCTAGAGGATCTGGGCAGGTGATAGAAATGAGTCAAGTGGGCCAGCTGCAAGAAAGCTTCGTGGTGACAAATGGTGCCTGACACTTGACCATGGTGTCAGGAAGATGGTGGCAAACTGACCATTAGAAGGGGCAGCTGCTTTTCTATTTTAGCTGACTGAGAACAGGCAGACACCTGGGGCCAGTGCTTTTCATATTGTTATTTATTAGCACACACTAATTGCATATGTTAATGGGGCTTAGTGTGATACTTGCATACATACTTAGAATACGCATTTCTCATATTCTGCTATCTTTCTTCTACCCCTAGGGTCCATATACAGACCTCCAGTCTCTGGTGGCCACTATTCCATTTCTGTGTTAACTGTAGTTGCCACTATTACATTTTTGTGGTTTCTACATATGAGGAACAACATGTGATACATGCCTTTCTGTGTCTGGTTCATTTTACTTAACATATTGTCCCTGAATTGTAATTTTTTTTAAAAATGGGGACAATACTATCATATTTTGATGTATCATCTTTTAATGTTTAATGTTAACATCTAACTAAAAATACTATTTAGTCCAATTAGAAAGACCATCCATTTCAAGCACATGACATCAACAGGCCTCCACTTTGAAGTTTCTGATTCCATGAAATAAGGTGACGATGGTGGAAAATGACACCTGTATAGAGCCTCATCATTCTCGTGTGAATTCTCACACTTTCAAGCCAGCCTTTAGGTACTATAACAAATGCACTAAGACAAGCAGGAAAGGTTTAGGGAATCTGTGCAAAAACCACAAAATATTTCCCAGTGTAGGAAGTGCTCCCCCGCTTGCTACAGAGTAATCTCCTTAAAAAGTACACACTACATTTGTATGCATTTGGTCTCATGTGAATCCTAGCAAACTGACAACCATACATGCTATCACCAAGTGATGCTAACACAGACATTAGTAGAATTTCTCCATTGAGAACATACTAACTCTATGGTAATTTTGTTGCCACCATTAACTCTTGTCTCTTCCAAATTCTCCCAGGCAGAAACGGTCTCAGTTTTAAAAAAAAAAAAAGGTAAAATTTGGGTCTTCCAGATCTATGCTTGGTTGGGTGATCCTGAGCACAATTGCATTTCGGTCACCCAATTACACAGGTACAGGTTGACACTTTATAAAGACAAATTTGTCTACCTCATTAGCTTCTAGTTTATGGTTCCAGTTTATGTCTTCATTTAGTTAATCCCTTCCAGGGTTGTTTCCCCAGGCTCCCTACTGAGTATCAGTGTAATGTACCTGATCGGTGCCCAGTAAGTAATTTTTGATTGACTATTATAATGCTTTAATTAGAACACTGCCAACAAGGCCTACCAGATCAACTGTCTGTGACTGAACCGAACAATCATTTAGTTTAACCTAGGTAGGCATTTTAGTTAAGCCAGTAACTAGGCTAAGTTTTAGCTTTTGGAAATTTGTTTTATGATAATGATCAAATGAATCCATCTACACATAATGTAACCCCTCACTTCTGCCTGCTCTTAACCTCAGTGAGTAAGCATGCTGTTATGAGTGTATAGTTCACGAAACACTCTTATACAAGACAAAGGAGCACAATGAAAGTGGAAGCAATAATGACTGACATTTTCACAAAGAATTAGGTATTTTAGCATCAGAGGGAAACCACAATTGAAGTATAAATTGTTATTTTTGCTTCTGGAAAAAAAGTAAGTCCAAATGCATTAAAACATTGAAAATGCATTAGACCGTTTTTTAAAAATTTGTCTTCATACCTTGTAAACAACAAAGTCTTGGATATGTGGAGCATAGTTTAAGATATTAGAGTATCCCTTAGTCTAGATCATACGTAGGCTATTTCTCAAACCACCCTAAGCATCTTCAAACAACAGAAATTTATGACCTTTGAGGTAACCCTCTCCAGAAGATGAACTAATAATTTCTTAAATATCTTGCATCCCTCTCCCTTATCATTTCCATACAATCCTGATGAATGCAAGCTGACTTATGGCTCAAAATACTCAAATATCCTCTAGGTTTGTGGCCACAAGGATGGGTATTAACTTCTTCCTAGCAGAGGGGGAAGTAACATTAAATTTGACCCTGCCTCATATAAGTCAGCAATGCAGCATTGCAGAATCTCTTTAGAAATACTAAGTTAAGAAGTTTGTGGAGAGGAAGGTGAAAAGAAGGTCAGTTGCTAACATCAAACCAGGTGCCACATGTAATGACCCTCACTTAGCCAGAGGCACTGGAGCCTGCAAGTCAGCAGAAAGTTACTGAATCCAGCTTCAAGCAGAAGCCAAATGCTTGACAAAGGCAGCCCTACCTGTACAGTCAGCATAGTGTTACACAAGTGGAGACAGAGCAGGGGGACAATAAGAACAAGCATTTCAGGCTACGACCAGCCTCTTCTCTAGTCCATTCCCTTAACCCAAATTTTCAACCTTTATTTTAATGGCTAAAAGACCCATGCACATATTGTAAAGAGAAATGAAATTGGAGTCCTGAAAATTAGAAGAGCATCCTCCTTGGTCCTGCTGTACTTCAGCGTTTGTATGTTTGTTCGCTGGCTAGAGGTTCTAACACATGCAATAGTAATAAGCCTACTTTTCAGTTCCCGCTAAAGTCCTAGATAGACCCAAGCTTTCATGTTAGTAGACCATGATCTTTAATTGTAAGCCAAATACACCCCTTTGTGATGGTTTGAAAGAAAATGGCCCCCAAAGGAAAGAGTACTATAGGAGTTGTGCTTTTGTTGGAGTAAGTGTGGCCTCATTGGAGGAAATGTGTCACTGTGGAGGTGGGCATACATGCTCAGATCACACCCAGTGTCTTAAATCACTTCCTGTTCCCTGCAGATCAAGATGTAGAACTCCCAGCTCCTTTATATATGCTTTCCTTTATAAGAGTTGAATGGTTGTGGTGTCTCTTCACAACAGTAGAAACCATAACTAAACTGTTTTTTATGAAAGTGTTTTGTCACAGCAGTAGCCTGAAGCTACAACATGGAAGGCCTAGTGTTCTTCTTGACTTTCCTACCATTGTTTCCACAGCCCATTCCTAGAATGTTCGTCACCTCCCTTTAAGACACTTACTACTCACCTGAAAAAGCAGGGGGACTGGCCAGACTCTAAAGTTGGAGAATAAATAACATAAAGGTAAAATTTCAGAAAATAGATCAGGAAAAGAAGAAAATCAAATCGTTGACCATTTGCCTCTCCTTTAAGGGATGACATTTTGAGGTGGCCACGATGAAACAAACTTGTATTCTGAGCACCCCAGAGATAGAAACAGGAGCACAGGAGTGTAATGCCAACCTCCCTCTGTTCACATAGTCAGTCTGATGGTAGACTGGACCACATGAGAGCCAGCCTCAAAAAGCACAGACAAACAAGCCAGCAAACAAACGAAAAACTGAAAAGGGTGAAGTTTTGTGACACTTACATGTTTCTTACTAATGAATGCTCTGTTTTATGGTGAAGTGTGGGATGAAGTGGTTTCAAAAATGAGATCTAACCATATTTAAGGTTCATGATGAAAAACAATGGCACAAGAGATGGCTGGACGTGTATTATTTATCAAGCAGCAGTCTGTTTAAGAGCTCATAGCATGGGCTAGAAAGGTGGCTCAGCAGTTAAGGGCACTTGCTGCTCTTGCAGAGGACTTGGGTTCAATTTCCAGCACCCACAACTGCCACTCCAGTTTCCGGGGATTCAGTGCCCTCTTCAGGTACTGCTTGCACATGGTGCATATCCAAAGCAAGCACAGACATAAGGATAAGTAAATGCAGTAGTTTAACAAGACACTATTACTTCCATGTATTGATACTCAAGACACGAAGAAGCCTAAGTATGTTATCTATTTACAGGGATGATAAAAGGCAGAACCAACTGAGTCCAGGCTGCCAGACCTAAAGCCTGAACCAATAGCTATTCTATGAATTGCCTCATCACAAAAAGAAATCTATATGAGTTAAATCACTCAAAATTCCATGTCAAGAGCCACTCTTTCTCTGATCTCCTTTTCTCTAAACATCTTCTAACACTACAAGAGCTGTTTATCTCATGGGAATGATTGAAGGTGTCCTTGTCCTGGTTCAATACCCCCACTACCTGGAAGGATAGTGGGGGTATTGAAGGCAGAGAATAACTAGGCATACATTTTCAAGTTTTCATTGATCTGTACCTTAATTGGACTGAATAAGTACATTTATTTATGTGCTTTAATTTGTAATTTAAAAATTTCATGTGTATAGGTGTTCTGTGTGCATATATGTCTGTGCACTATGTGCATGCCTGGTGTTCATGGAAACAAGAGAGGCATCAGATCACCAGGAATTGATGTTTTAGAAGTTGTTATGTGAGTTGTTACATGGAGTTTGGAAATCAAATCTACATCCTCTAGAAGAGCATCCAGTGACCCATCTCTGCCATCCCTTAACCACTGGCCCATCTCTCCAACCCCATCTTGCTTTGTATTTTGATTACATATAAAGCAACTTAACACAAATAGTAATCTAGCAGTGTCATTAAAAACAAACATGGTGTAGGGAGCCGTCCCTGCATTCTCCATTACAAGATGGCGCCTGCATCCGGCAGGCACCGAATGGTAAACAAGCTAGTGTGTAGGCGCTGGGTAACTTTCCATCCCTTGGGCTCTGCCTCTCCCGTGGCGTCATATGGGCCAATGGGCTGCAGCCAATCAGGAGGTGACACGTCCGAGGCGACGGTTGTAAACCTATATAAGGGTTGGATTTTGGATGTTTGGGGTCTCCGCTCTGTAAGCTTATGCTCTCCCTCTCAAGATGCATTAAAGCTTTACTACAGAAGGATCCTGAGTGTGCCGCGTCGTTCTTGCTGGCGAGACGGTAGCGTGGGACAACATGGACTATAACATATTTTGAAAAGTCAGGCTCCTTCTGACAGAAAAATGGCTTCTAAGAGTTCTCCTTTGTCTCTATAATGTCTTTACATACCCAAGAGCACTCATGCACATTTATGAAAAACATGAATGGGAGCATCTGCAACATAGTTCTGCATCCTACCTTTTTCCTGTGTGGATTGCTCAATACCAGCACACACAGTTCTACTACATTATTTTTCATGGCCTTATGCTATTTCTTTAAAGAAATGTAGCATAAATTATCTAGAAAACTCTCTTTTGGTATGTTGTTTCCAGACATCCTCTTTGACAAAATAACACTTGAGTATATTCTAATACACTCACTATATAGTTCTTCCCTCCAACCAAAGTGGAATTTCTGGGTCTATTTCTGGAATTGAAATAGACATTGGGCTGGGTATAGTCCCAGCACTCAGGAGGCAGAGGCAGATGGATCTCTGTTGACCATCCTGATCAACATAGCAAGTTCCAGGATAGGTTCCAAAGCTACACAGAGAAACTCTGTCTCCAAAAAGAAACCAACAAATAACAAAAAAGAAATAGACATTGGAAATTTATGTAACTCCTTTTTAACTGCCCTCTGAAGGGTCTGGAGCAATTTATACAGTTTATGCCACACCATAGTGAAAGAAGTTATTTAACTGCATTTCATGTAAACCACTAGGATTTCTTAGCCAATTTTCCTATGGTTCTTGAAAGCTGATGCCATACCCATTCTTCCTGATCTTTTATTCTTCCCTAGGACTCTTAGTGTTTTACCTGAATACAACCAATGAACGCATACACATGCACTTGAAAGTGAAACTTCCTATTCATTGGAATTTAACTGTGTGCAGAATGAGCGAGATAATTCCTAACGTGATGCTGACAGTTCTGGGTACTTAGGATCAGGACCTATATTCATGCCTTATTGTCATCCATTCTCAAGGCTGCTGTCTCAGTATGACTTAAATCTCTTTTTTTTAGTGGTCTGGTGTATTCCATAGTTCTCAAAAATGTGACCTTGTGTAAATCATACCAAGTTATGAATTTCAAACTCCAAAAATTGAACATTTTTCAGTAGGCAGCTTATTACTGTTCACTATTGAAAGCAAACTCCATAACGAGTTTCTTCAATGTCCATCTTTCAGTGTCCTGTCGTCTGTCATTAGATGGGATTCAGGTAAGAAGGAATGTTTTATTTGAAGACAAGATCTTGCTGTGTAGCCATGCTTGTCCTGAGCTCACTACCTAGACCAGACTGGCCTTGAACTCCTGAATGACCTCTTACCATAATTCTCCTGAGTGCTGAGATTACAAGTGTCTGCCACCACCTGTAGCTCTCAATGGAGACAGTCAGAAAGCACTAGCCCAATATCTAGAGAAATCATTTCCTCTAAACTTCAGGAAGTCAGCAATCTATTGCTTCTCACTCTGACATTTCACATTAAGCAACACTTCTAAAATTGTCAGGTCTCCTACCCACAAGACTAGGTATTTGTCAATGTCCCCTTCTTGATGCTGTCCACGGTCCTGAACAACACTTGGGGTCAGTTAATGTGATTGGTTTTGTAGCAATTTTCAACCCTCCCACACTAATAAACAAACCACAGTTGACCTTGGAAAAAATTAAGATTTAACAATTTTTAGCCCAGATTCACCCTTTCAACGTCAGTCTCACATGTGTAAATGTGCACTTGTGTTTGGAGTTTCTCATGTCACTGCATCTCCTCCTTTTCTATCCCTCCATGTCTTCCAACCTGTGATAATTCTTAAAAGGTGGCTACTATGTGTATGAGACTGCTTTCATCAAAACTGCGATCCAGGCTCCCTTTTCACTCTGCCGGGGGTTGGGGCTTGGTTTCTTTGACTAATAGGGTACATGTGTGCAGTAGCTATGAAGCCTCGTGACATTTCAATGGGTCCATAAAAGTGACACAATTTCTGGAGCAAGTTTTGATGTTCAGTAGCTCCCTGGGTGATTCTGATCTCAGGGCCTCTGCCCAGAGTCACAGTGGACATTGGCTCATATAGCAATGTAATTATAACTTCTAGAGTCCACAGGAGCTCTTTTATTTGTAGACCAAAGACACTAATATTTCCTCACCTTTAATCAGTGATAAGCCCTAATTTGAAAAATTTGATGAGTCCCAATTTTGACTTTTTTCAATATCATAAAAGGGAGAAGACATAATTTACTAACTTTAGAGTTCAGGTGAGAGTGTGATGAGAAAAAGAGTTGTGGAGGTGAGTTTAAGATGCTGTGCAGGGTAGCTGTGTGTATGGACACCGGCCCCACAGTAGAGGGCACGGGGCATTCACCACTGGGGAAATGTGAAAGTTAAAAAAAAAAAAAAAAAAAAAAAAAAAAAAAAACAATCGACTATTTGAAAGGCAGTTTTGGGTGTTAAATTTTAGACTGAGCACACTATGGCAGAATGAAAAATTTAAGATATCATGTGGAGCTGGACCCATTCTCTGCTCATGCTGGTAATCCTAGCTCCTTGGGAGGCTGAGGCAGAGAGACTGTAAACTAGAAGTCTGATTGGACTACAATGTGCTTAAGGCCAGCAGGGAACCTGACTGAGATTCTGCTTCAAACTAAAGAGTTACAAAAGGGCTGAGATACAGTTCACTCATAGAGGATTAGCTTAGCAGACACTAGACTCTGGGTTTAATTTCCAGCCCTGAGCCCTTGTACCCCCATCCCAGAGTCAAAGAGTGACTTCATCACGCTATACAACTGAATGCCAAACTCCCAGTCTGTATTAAAGACGACTAAAAAGGACATTAAAATAAAGATGTACAAGAGGGTTGGGGAGATGGCTCTTTGGTGAAGAGATTTGCTGCTCTCACAGAGGACCTGGCTTCAGTACCCAGCACCCATATGGTGGCTCACAACTATCTGTAACTTTAGTTCCTGGGTGTTAAAGACCTCCATGGGTATCTGCATGCACTGAGGCATACGTACATACACATACAATCAAGTATGTGTTTAGAAAAGATGCAAAGAAAATTAAAACAAAAAAAAAAAAAAGAAAAAAAGAAAAAAGAAAAGAAAATTGAAGTTATTTAGACAAAGGCCATGTATAGACTTAGCTCTGAAGAAAGGAGTCAGCCATTACAGTTCCTAAAATGGATGAATTAAATTTTGAGATTGGGTTTTCACTTTGCTCATTCCCTCCAGTTTCATCCATGTGCTCGTTTCATGCTTTTGTATACCGCAAATGATAAAAGTTTTGGCATTGTTGAGGGGATGGGTATATTTCTGAAATCCTGGGTAAGCGTTCGATGCCTTTACTCTCCCTGAATTTGCAAGGATATAGTGTGAAACCCAGAGATGGATTCTGGGTAGCTGATTGCCAGAAATTGATTTTTCTCAAAGCTCCTCTGAGATGCAGCCAAGCGTGGGTCATTGCCTGCTCCACCCAGCTGTAGTGAACAGCCCAGAGATAGAGACCTTAGTAGGTAAGCTGTATGTCCATTTAATTTCATAGCGCCTAATTAAAAATGTCCCCTTTGTGCATAAGCCAATATTGCTTAAATTTTTGTCTAAGTAGAAATCTCCTGCAATCCTGCTTTAGATGAGTATGTTTTTACTAGGACATGTTGGTTAGGGGCTTGTATGAGGTCAGAAATCTGCAATATTTTAATCACACCTTGGAAAGAATAACTCTTCGTGCTTGATAGCTGTGATTAAATAGAAAAGTCCCAGAACATTGAGCAGTTAAGTAGGATGTTTATTGTTGCTGTTCTCTTTGAACATGCATAAAGCTGTGAAATAAGTACTCTGCTTGTATTTCATAGCACCTTACTATTGTGTCTTTCAATTCATCATCAGTAATATAACTCTGTGGAGTAAGCAGCACTGGGAATGTGCTAAAAACACAGGCCCTTTGCCTCCCTTTCTGAACCTTCTGAAGCAGGGCCCTTCATTTTAAGATCTCGAGGACAGAGAAACCCCAGTCTAGCAGATTCTGAGGCCAAATGTGACTTTACAGCTTGCTTTTAATAATCTTTTCTAATCTAAAAGGATGGAAGGTTTTCATGACAAGATGGAAATGTAGTAAGTGTAGAGGCATTCATTATTGTAAAACATTGTCTACAAGGATGCCCAAGTTAGAAGACAATTGCTTGCTACGTGATCTTAGGCACCAGTAACTGCTTTTCTTACAGACAGGTCATTATGCTCAAAGAATTCAATACCTAGCTGAAAGCTGGCACACAAGCAGATGTTCCAAGAATTGGAATGAGGGGAAATATCTACTAATCACTTCATGAGTTGTAGCCACCCTTAGAGTTCAAGCTTTTGACTCCTCTCCTCTATAGAGTCCCCCCACTCCCTGCCAAGTTTTTCACAGACTTGGGTTCTTCTGCTTGAGTAAATGTCAGGTATTTAGCATATGTGATATTTAGCATATGTGCACATAACCTTTTTTATATACTAGTTATTTTGTATCTTTGATACTAAAGCTGAAAGAACCTGTTTCCTATGTTTTGGATCACTTCTGCAGAGGAGGCTTTCAGAAATTTGTAAACAAGCATGTATATTAAAATAATAATAGTGAAAAAGAATCCACAAGTTTTCATTTTCCTTCTAGCATTGTTCCAAATTGTCAACATTAATTCTGAGATTCCAATGGTTTCTTTAGTGCTGACCCATTTGTATTAAGGAACATGTCTGCTGATGCAAAAGTTTATATAAAGTGATTTGATAATTTTCAAATGAAGTTATAGCTTTTCACTGTTCTTTCATTTATATATAATAACTTGAACAATTTTTACGATTTTCTTGGTAACACAGGTCATTTTCCTATTTTAATGGTAACTGTAGATATGTTATTCAAATACGCACCAAAGACATGTGAAAATTTAATTCTCACAACCATGACTTTATTCGAGACTTCAATATGCCAAATTTGTTCTCTGACACTATTTCTATGCAATATTTTAAAAACGCAGTTTTCCTTTATTGTTTTCACCAGTGGTCTCTGACTGGCCTATAGATGGCAGCATTGAGCAGCTTTTTTCTGGTAATCAGTTGCTTGCTTGGTCTGCATTTTCTGTTAGGTGTAAATTTTTCACAGAGTATTTCATTATAATACACAAGACTAATTTAGCATAAGGTGACAGGATAATACACGTATCTGCTCAACATGACTTCACTTAGATTCCACCAAAGCCTGCGTTCCTATTCTGTATATTCACAAGAATCGGATGTTAATATGCATTTCCAGACTTACCTCAACCCGTGAATTAAAAAAAGTAGAAAACTGAACTTATTGTAGTACAGTTTAAATGTTCTGTCTCTGTCTCTGTCTCTCTCTGTCTCTCTGTCTCTGTCTCTCTCTCTCTCTCTCTCTCTCTCTCTCTCTCTCTCTCTCTCTCTCTGTGTGTGTGTGTGTATGTGTGTGTTACTGGGGATCCAATCCTGGTCCTTGGACACCTCAAGGAAGTCTGCTTTATCTTCAGCCATAATAATAATTATTTGTATATCATCAAAGCCCTAAGTAACTTTTTGTGAAGATGACTTGTGAAATTTTTCCAAATTAAATTGCTCTTTCGGTTATCCCCCCTCCTTCGAGAAAAATAGTATGTTATAGGGTTCCCCCCCCCCCGGTCTATTTTTGCTTTTGGTTAGGAATAGAGGGCAGGAAGGAATTTAAAAAAAAAAAAATCAAAGTCTATGGATTTGAAGCGCTTTCCCACAAAAATGCGAATTGCAGGACCCCTCCTGTAAAAAGCCCTTTTGGCCTAATCTCGATTTTGCTGTTGCTATCAAACAGCTGTTTATATCTTTTTTGTTTGTTGGGGTTGGAGGGCTTGGGCAAAACCTTCCACTGTTACTCTTCCACAGGAACTTCACGTATCCTCCCCTCCCCCTGTGGCACTCCAAACCTTCAGAATCCGATTCCTGCTATTGCTGCCTCGGTACCACTTCCAAATTACTTGCTATTTATAGCCTTGCTATAGTGGGCACGTGTACCCGCATCACCAAGCTGTCAGAGGGAAAGAGGGAGGGCTTTCAATTCAACATGTGTACCCAGATAATACATTAACCAGGTTTAGTAGAACTGGCGTGATGAAGGAGAAGATGAAAAGAGAAACCAGAGGCTCCCAGGCTTTCGTGAGGGGGTGGCATCTGCGGGTGCGGGATACCCCAATTCTATTGCCGCAGACTTCTGAATGGCGCCAGTACCTGGTACCTACGTTTGTACCCTCACCCTCTTTCCCCTCTACCGCATCTGTGCTAGACGGGAAGGACAAGCAACTCCACCAATCAGCAGGCTGCTCCAGGAAACTCACCCCGCCTTTCGCCCCGCTTTAGGCTGAGGCGCGCTCCCCCCGCCCCTGACTCCCCTACTCTAGGCCAGGAGGTCTAGTGGATTGAGCATGCCCAGCACCTTTACTGCTGCATCTCCCTGTGAGAATTCTGCAGTGCCAGAGAGCTGAGGGGGGTTCCTGGCGTGGAGAAGGGGGCGGAAACCCAGAACCGCCCAGGGCTAAAGTGGGATGGCTTTAAGCACGGGGACCAACGTCACCTTTGTAGGTCTTTAATGCCATTTGGGCAAGACAGGGACATCCTGCTTGATTTATAGGTCACAAAAAAAAAAAAAAAAAAAAAAAAAAAAGAAACAACTTTGGAAATGGTCTGCTTGTGGAGAGACCCGAGTTTCAGGCTTTACTCGGCTCCTGAGACGTCTTCATCACGAAGTACCCATTTTCCTGTCCAGCCTAACCACTTATCCTTGTGGTCAAGGTTAAAAATTTATAAGGTCGTCCTGTGCGCGTGGAACCCATGAAACAAACATTTGCTAATATGTACACAGTAGGGATTTGGACTTAGGAACTCTGTGAAGGTCCTTAACATCTTTTTTAAAAATGACAAATAGACTTGAGAATGTGGTAAGGGGTGGCTGGTTTTCCTCCACTCTCATCCTTGGCCCTAATCACCTACACCTAATCAATCCCTGCTCACCAGCACGAAGGGAATGATAGTGTGACATTTACACTTTATTTCTTTCCTAATTGATCAGCCGCCAGTCTCAATAGTGCCAGGCTTTAGGCTTCTGGTCTTAATTCTGAGAGACCCTAAACCAGCAACAGTCATTGCCCCTGGGCATCCTTCAGTGTTCCTTCCAGGTGCTTCACTGGGACACACCAGGTGGAAGGCTGGTTCAGACGTCCTTTAGAAAATTTTACAATAATAATAATAATAACATCAATAACAAATGAACAAAAACGTAGCTCTCCCCACCAGGGCTTCACACCTAGAAACCAACATCTAGCTGGTTCCCGGAGGTCGCCCTTACCTGTTGGGTGAGAGGCTGAGGGTCATTCGTGTCCCCTCATCCCCAGCTCTCCCACTCGGAGCTCTGCAGCCGCAGTGCACACTCCCCCCCCCCACCCCCCCAACTGCTCCCACCCTCACTCCTGCGTCTTCCCCAGATCGCCCCCTCCCATTTTCCCAGACTCCCCTCCTGCTTTCCGGTAGCCACCCAAACACGCCCGCCCTCCCGCCGCGGGGATTCCTGCGGGCCGGGGGCGCCATGGGTGGCGCGGGCTTGGGAGGCGCAGTGCCCGGGGCTCTGCCGGCCACGCAGGGGCGCTGCCTGAGCGCTGCAGCAAAGGCCCGGCGCGGGCGCCTCTGCGGCACGGCCGGGGGGTGGAGAGGGGCGGGCGCGGGGCGGGCTCGGCCCGGAATGTAGAGCGAGAAGGGGGAGAGAGAGGGAGAGGGAGACCCTGGCTGGAGCCTCCCGGCCGCGGCCGGGCTGCAGAGAGCAGAGGCTCCGTCACGTGTTTTGCTCCTCCGGAGTGAGACGGCGGCGCGGTCAGAGGGGGCCGGCGCGCAGTGCCAGACGCCGCCGCCGCTTGTTTTGGTTGGGGCTCTCGGCAACTCTCCGAGGAGGAGGAGGAGGAGGGAGGAGAGAAGTAACTGCGGCGGCTGCGCCTCCGGAGGACCGGGCGCCTTCCCCGGATCTCTTCCCAAACCCGCCCCCCCCCCCCGCGCGCCCGCTGTCTCCTCCCTCCCTCCTTCGTCCCCTCCCCTCCTCCCTTGCGGACTGGAGCTTGGGGCAGGGATGAGTCTGTCCCTTTGGAACGTCCCCTGCTTCCCCGACTGCCCAGTAGCGTTGCGCGTGGAAAAACCACTTTCCCCGCCCGCCGAGATGGACTCGAGTGCGGGTTGCAGAGGACGCGTCCTCGGGCGGCGGCAGCAGCAGCAACAGCCGCAGCGCCGCGGTCTCTGCGATTGAGCTGGTATTTGGGCGGCTGGTGGCGGCGGGGACGGTTGGAGGGTGGGAGGAGGCGGAGGAGGAGGAGAAGGAGGAGGAGGGAGAACCCCGTGCAACGTTGGGACTTGGCAGCCCGCCTCCCCCTGCCCAAGGATATTTAATTTGCCTCGGGAATCGCTACTTCCAGAGGGGAACTCGGGAGGGAAGGCGCGCACGCCTGAAAGACCAAGCTGGGACTCCTCGGTCGCTGCTGCCTCCCTGCACCCGACTCGACTAGGGGCGGCGAGGGATGCATCTTAGCTTCTTCTTGGCTGCAGAGACTCGGGGGAGACTTGGTTCTCAGAAGATCGCCGCTGCACTAACCCTAGACACACTGCCTTCCCCTCTGGGCATGAAACGCCCTTAAACTCGGGACGGACAATCTTCCTTGGCGCAGCTACCTCGTCCTTAGGCTGCTTCTCCCCAGCGCCCGGAACAGCGAGGATTTCGGAATCAGGGTTTCTGCTTGCTCCAGCCCGGAGTGTATGTGCGGGGCCGCATCGAGAAGCCTCCCCCCACCCAGTTTTTCGGCACCTCCCTCTGCTCCGCAGCAGCATGGCGAGTCCTCCGGATACCGATGGCTTCTCGGACGTGCGCAAGGTGGGCTACCTGCGCAAACCCAAGAGTATGCACAAGCGCTTTTTCGTACTGCGGGCAGCCAGCGAGGCCGGGGGGCCGGCGCGCCTGGAATACTATGAGAACGAGAAGAAGTGGCGGCACAAGTCGAGCGCCCCCAAACGCTCGATCCCCCTCGAGAGCTGTTTCAACATCAACAAGCGGGCTGACTCCAAGAACAAGCACCTGGTGGCTCTCTACACCCGAGACGAACACTTTGCTATTGCGGCAGATAGCGAGGCTGAGCAAGACAGCTGGTACCAGGCTCTTCTGCAGCTGCATAATCGAGCGAAGGCCCACCATGACGGCGCTGGAGGCGGAGGCTGCGGTGGTAGTTGCAGCGGCAGCTCTGGAGTCGGTGAAGCAGGGGAGGACTTGAGCTATGACACGGGCCCAGGACCCGCGTTCAAGGAGGTCTGGCAGGTTATCCTGAAACCCAAAGGTCTGGGTCAGACAAAGAACCTGATCGGCATCTACCGCCTCTGCCTGACCAGCAAGACCATCAGCTTTGTGAAGCTGAACTCGGAGGCAGCGGCCGTGGTGCTGCAGCTAATGAACATCAGACGCTGTGGCCACTCAGAGAACTTCTTCTTCATCGAGGTGGGGCGTTCTGCTGTGACAGGGCCCGGCGAGTTCTGGATGCAAGTGGATGACTCCGTGGTAGCCCAGAACATGCATGAGACCATTCTAGAGGCCATGCGGGCCATGAGCGACGAGTTTCGCCCACGCAGCAAAAGCCAGTCTTCATCCAGTTGCTCCAACCCCATCAGTGTTCCCCTTCGCAGGCACCATCTCAACAATCCTCCACCCAGCCAGGTGGGGCTGACTCGCCGATCTCGCACTGAGAGCATCACTGCCACCTCCCCTGCCAGCATGGTGGGAGGGAAACCGGGTTCCTTCCGAGTGCGCGCCTCCAGTGATGGCGAAGGCACCATGTCCCGCCCAGCATCAGTTGATGGCAGTCCTGTGAGCCCTAGCACCAACAGGACCCATGCCCATCGGCATCGAGGCAGCTCCAGGCTGCACCCCCCACTCAACCACAGCCGTTCCATCCCAATGCCTTCTTCTCGCTGCTCACCTTCAGCCACCAGCCCAGTGAGTCTGTCATCCAGTAGCACTAGTGGCCATGGCTCCACCTCAGACTGTCTCTTCCCGAGACGATCTAGTGCTTCCGTGTCCGGTTCTCCTAGTGATGGCGGTTTTATCTCTTCTGATGAGTATGGTTCTAGTCCCTGTGATTTCCGAAGTTCCTTCCGCAGCGTCACCCCAGATTCCCTGGGTCACACCCCACCAGCCAGGGGTGAGGAAGAGCTGAGCAACTATATCTGCATGGGTGGCAAGGGAGCCTCCACCTTGACTGCTCCCAATGGTCACTACATGTTGTCTAGGGGCGGCAATGGCCATCGCTATATCCCAGGTGCTAACTTGGGCACAAGCCCAGCGTTGGCTGGGGATGAAGCCTCCAGCGCAGCAGATCTGGATAACCGGTTTCGGAAGAGAACTCACTCTGCAGGCACATCTCCTACCATTTCCCATCAGAAGACCCCCTCGCAGTCATCAGTGGCTTCTATTGAGGAGTACACCGAGATGATGCCTGCTGCCTACCCACCAGGAGGTGGCAGTGGAGGCCGACTGCCCAGCTATAGGCATTCCGCCTTCGTGCCCACCCACTCCTATCCCGAAGAGGGTCTAGAGATGCACCCCTTGGAGCGTCGTGGGCCCCCCCACCGTCCAGACTCCTCCAACTTGCACACCGATGATGGCTACATGCCCATGTCTCCAGGGGTGGCGCCAGTGCCAAGCAACCGTAAAGGAAATGGGGACTATATGCCCATGAGCCCCAAGAGTGTATCTGCCCCACAACAGATCATTAACCCCATCAGACGTCACCCTCAGAGAGTGGACCCCAATGGCTACATGATGATGTCTCCCAGTGGCAGTTGCTCCCCTGACATTGGAGGTGGGTCCAGCAGCAGCAGCAGTGCAGCCCCTTCTGGGAGCAGCTATGGGAAGCCATGGACAAATGGAGTAGGGGGGCACCACAGTCATGCCCTGCCTCATTCCAAGCCCCCTGTTGAGAGTGGTGGCGGCAAGCTCTTGCCTTGCACAGGCGACTACATGAACATGTCACCAGTGGGAGACTCCAACACCAGCAGCCCCTCAGAATGCTACTACGGCCCAGAAGATCCCCAGCACAAGCCAGTCCTCTCCTACTACTCATTGCCAAGGTCTTTTAAGCACACCCAGCGCCCTGGGGAGCCAGAGGAGGGTGCCAGGCACCAGCATCTTCGTCTCTCTTCTAGCTCTGGACGCCTTCTCTACACTGCAACTGCAGAAGATTCTTCCTCTTCTAACAGCAGTGACAGCCTGGGTGGGGGTTACTGTGGGGCTAGGCCAGAGTCTGGCCTTCCACATCCCCACCACCATGTCTTGCAACCCCATCTGCCTCGAAAGGTAGACACGGCTGCACAGACCAACAGCCGTCTGGCCCGGCCTACAAGGCTCTCCTTGGGAGATCCCAAGGCAAGCACCCTACCCCGGGTACGGGAGCAGCAGCAGCAACAGCAGCAGCAGCAACCTTCGCTGCACCCTCCCGAGCCCAAGAGCCCAGGGGAATATGTGAATATTGAATTTGGGAGTGGCCAGCCTGGCTATTTAGCTGGCCCCGAGACTTCCCATAGCTCTCCTTCAGTTCGGTGTCCACCCCAGCTCCGCCCAGCTCCCAGAGAAGAGTCTGGCTCTGAAGAGTATATGAACATGGACTTGGGGCCAGGCCGGAGGGCAACCTGGCAGGAGAATAGTGGGGTTGAATTAGGTAGAGTAGGCCCTGTACCTCCAGGGGCTGCTACCATTTGCAGGCCAACCCGGTCAGTGCCAAGTAGCCGTGGTGACTACATGACCATGCAGATAGGTTGTCCTCGTCAAAGCTATGTGGATACCTCACCAGTGGCCCCAGTCAGCTATGCTGACATGCGGACAGGCATTGCCGCCGAGAAGGTGAGCCTGCCTAGAACCACAGGGGCTTCTCCATCTTCATCTTCCACAGCCTCTGCTTCTGCTGCACCTCAAGGAGCAGCAGGGGAGCAGGCTGCTCACTCTTCTCTCCTGGGAGGCCCTCAGGGACCCGGGGGCATGAGTGCATTCACCAGAGTGAATCTCAGTCCCAACCATAACCAGAGTGCCAAAGTGATTCGTGCAGACACTCAAGGCTGCCGGAGGAGGCATAGCTCTGAGACCTTCTCAGCACCTACTCGGGCTGGCAGCACAGTGTCCTTTGGAGCAGGGGCCGCAGTAGGGAGCAGTGGGGGTGGCAGCAGCAGCAGTGAGGATGTCAAACGCCACAGCTCTGCATCATTTGAGAGTGTGTGGCTGAGACCTGGGGACCTAGGGGGAGCCTCCAAGGAGACCGGTCAAGTGTGCGGGGCTGCTGGGGGTTTGGAGAGTAGTCTTAACTACATAGACCTGGATTTGGCCAAGGACGTTAAACAGCGTCCTCAGGAATGCCCATCTCAACGGCAGTCCCTACCACCCCCTGCCCCTCGCCAGCCCTCAGGCAACAACGAGGGCAGCTCCCCCAGGCGCTCCAGTGAGGATTTAAGCACCTATGCCAGCATCAGCTTCCAGAAGCAGCCAGAGGACCGTCAGTAGCTCAACTGGACATCACAGCAGGTGCGTTCTCTGGTGACAAAATCAGAAGACAAAAGTGCATTTCCCCGGGTGCTTGAATTCTGTTCTTTACCTCTCCCTTTTCACTCCTTCCCACAGTGTCCTTGGGGAGGGTACACTTTCAGGAGGTGGGGTGGGTGGGTCAGGGTACACAGATGCTCACCCCACAATGACACCTGGCAGATAGTCAAGGAAATGTGTTGGGGCAGCCACAGAAGGGCTTCTGTATTTGAGAATTCCCAAGTGAAGTACCTGCTACTGCACTGCAAAGCTTACGTTCTAGAAAACCTGTTCTGAGGTTTGTCAAGAATCATTTTCTTCACATCTAAGTTTTCTTTTGACCAGTCCTCAGTAGGGACAATACAACAAAAGAACTTGTTAATACAGAGCCCAACAAGCCCTCATGTAAGATCCTTTCTCAGAGTTCTGAAGGGCAAACTCACTCAGTGGCTTGTGCACTTTTGTTCTGTGATTTCACACAAGACCAAAGCTGTGTAAACAGCAACGACTTTTTTTCAGGCTGTCTTAAAAAGATTCAGGAGCAAGAGCTTTTTTTAAGGGCAAGTATTTAGAAATGCTCACTTATTTCACATCTCCAAAGAAAGTAATTATGGGAACATTTTCTTTTTGTACTAAGATTCATGATTTTTTTTTTTTTTTTTTTTTTTTTTTTTTTTGGTCACACACAAACCTACCATCTTGCAGGCATGGCTGCTTTTGTACAGAATATGCAATAAACACCATGTGCCTGGAACCCATTATGAGTTAAGAGTTACAGAAGTTCACCCCAGCCTCACTGCCTTGTACTTCCTTTTCCTGTATTGAGGCATCACGCATACCATTGGGGGCTACTGTACATTTTTCTATAAGATTACTTAACATTTTTCTAGTGAAACGAACAGGGGAAAGAGGGTGTTTGTTTTGGTGTGTGTTGAATGGAGAGGGAAAACTGTGCGGTCTCCATTCGTAGGGTATTTGTTTTCTTTTTAGCTCATGAATAGATGCCTCAGAGATGTTGAAAGGTGGTTTTAGGTCATCTGCGGCCAAGGCTGTGTTGAAAATGAGAAACATTTGTAATAGGAAGTTAGCCTGCCCTTCTTTCTGTGAGCCTATTTTCTTATGGTCATTGTGGGGAGAGCAGTGTCGTTCCCAGATAATGTGATGAGTTGGCAAATCAGAACTTTCCAGAATTGGAAGCAGTTTATTCTGAGAAACTGATTACCTTGTGAATTTTATGTGTGTGTCTCAGAAATAGCATTGAAAAGCATTTATTTTTCTCAATAAGTATTCATAAGAAATTAATTTGTATCTTGGGCTTTTATCAATAGGAAATGTTAATGAATAACAGGAGTGATTGTGTGGTCAAAATGGTCCTGATTTGCTTCCAATGACTATCATTCTCTATTTTGTAGGACCAAATAGAGGCACATGAACATTAAAACTAAGATTTTATGTGATGTTAAGAAAGTATCGATCTGATTGGTATTTATTTCAATAGTTTCTTTTATCACTGGGGCAGAGAGATTTTTAGTGTATTGTTGCCAACATAAAATTCCTGGTTACTTCTAACATGGTTTTTGAGGGTTGGGACTCCTGCAATACTTGCATTGTAAATGGATTACTTCATAAAGTAAAAAGAGCCTGAAGCAAAGAGATCCAGCAAAGCTCACATTTGGGGTTTACAGTAGGTAAAGGAAGAAGGGGAGAGAGACAACCTTTCCCTCTCATTTGCTTTCATACTTTTTACAGATTTTGTTTTACAGAATAGAATAAGCAGTGTTTGGTCTTTTGAGGAAACAAATGAAATGATCAAACATAATCTTCATTGCTTTAAAAGGAATTTAAAAGAAAATCCTTATGTGGAGAAAACACACACACACACACACACACACACACACACACGCACACACACACAGAGTGCTGTTTGAGCACTTCACACACACACACACAGAGTTCTGTTTGAGCATTACACACACACACACACACACCTACCTCCCTTCCCAAGACTTGAATGCTCAACCCTCCATTCTTACTTTTCTTAGGGAAAATACAATAATCCAGAAAAGTCAGTTGTGTCTGCTACAATACTGGAATAGCAATAGATCATGTTTTTCCAAATGCTAGAAGCAGTCTTCTGCAATGTGTATCTAAGGGGTGTGTGTGTGTGTGTGTGTGTGTGTGTATGTGTGTGGTGTGTTCTTCAAGCAGAACATCTAGTGCTACCTGGTGCTTGTATACCCTCGATTGTGCTTGCTTTTGCTAAGTTTAAAGGTTTTATTTGCTAGTCACTTATCATGCAAAGCCGAGCACAATCAGATCTGCCAGTGGCAGACAGCTTCTGCTCACAGTGAGTTCAGTTAGCTATTTTAACCTTCCCTGCCTTTGCTGTTGCTGCTACTTCTTGTTTCAGGGGGAAAAAAAAAACCCTGAAAACATGGCTAAAGTAATACAGCTGCCACGAGGGGTGTGCGTGCGTGCATTCTCCGAGCCCCTCTTTTTAATATCTCGGCTTGTTTACTTTGTTTCAATGTCAGTTCAAGGAGAGCCATTTGTGAAGCATTTAGCTCCCCGCTAGAACTTAACTGATTCAACAACAATCTTTTGTGTGTGTGTGTGTGTGTGTGTGTGTGTGTGTGTGTGTGTGTGTGTG
Organism: Phodopus roborovskii; assembly: GCF_943737965.1. Lineage (NCBI taxonomy): Eukaryota > Metazoa > Chordata > Mammalia > Rodentia > Cricetidae > Phodopus > Phodopus roborovskii. Next base: position 26,927,680 of record NW_026126460.1, on the reverse strand, counting down.
TGTGTGTGTTTCTTCTCCGGTCCATGTCAGGGTCACCTCCAACTTAGTTCTGAACAGCTAGATTGTGCTGTGAAAGATCACCCCTTCCCCTGATTCCCTTTGTCCCCACCTCCTAGTGCATGGCCCTGGTTAGTGCGCTCTTTGTGGCCTACTGCCTGTACCAGGTTAACCCAGATCCGAAAGAAGAGGGCTAAAAGAAACCTGGGCCTCAGTAAGTCCAAATACCTTTAACCAGCATTCGCCTTAGATTTGTCTTTACTGTTGAAACTGCAGCCTGGCAGCACACTTTTGCTGACACAGATTGGAGTCATCCCTCCCTCTGGGGCTCTGTTTTTTTTTTTTTTTTTTTTTTTTTTTGGTCATCCTTTTGTTAAGGCCTCCTTAAAAGAGAATTTTACCATTCAATTTTATCATTCATTTCTATTCCTGTTTTTCCTTGCTGCGACCTCCAGGATTCCATGCTTCCACAGGCACCTCTCTTTACTCCCTCCCTCGATGCTCTCTCCACCCCGTGGCCTTTAGAGCTGGCGCAGACCCGCGGGGCCCTGGCACTTTCCCTTTTCCCGGGTCACCTCTGCTTCCTGCCAGCACCTCCCCTTTGCTTAGCCCTTGCCCCCCCCCCAAGCCCCCTTCCGCCCCGCCCGGGGTGGGGGAGTCAGCAGGGAGGAGATCCTCTAGGCTCTCGCCCCCGCCTGGCTCGGTCCTCGCGGGACACAGGGCCCCTTCCCAGGCCTCGAGGTTGGCGGTGGCAGCCGAGCCTCCGCCTCTCAGACCGGCAGGCAGGACACCGAGTGCCGATTGGCCCTTGCAAGAGCCAATCGGCATGAGTGATGGTCGGGGCAGGGGCAGGCTGGGGCCTCACTGGGGAAGCTTTCACTCTTCTTGGTGCTGCAGAGCTGATCTTGATCCTCCCGCCCCCAAGCCTAGGATGCGATGCGCTTCATCTCTAATGCATCTCTGCCAGAATCCTAAGAATGAAAAGGCCCAGCAGCGGGCTGACAGAGGCCGGAAACACATCACTTCCTCTTTTTAATTGAGAAAAATTCAGGCCGCGACCATGTGACATGCCCCATTTTGTTTCCCTCCTGTCTTTACTATGGTTTACTATGACTGTTCCTTCATCTTCCCATTTCTGGTATGCAAACAGGAGCTAGCAGCAGACAGCATGTGGTGTGGGATTGGTTGGGCTGGCTCAGGAGTCTCACATTTATGTTTCTTGGTAAATGGGAGGAGAAGGAGACACAAGCCTTGCTTCGGGGTCACTCTAAGAAACACTCCTTTGCCTTGAAAGAGCCCGAGGCTCTTTACAGTAACTAACAATATCCACTTTACTGAGTACCTGCAGTTTAAAACCACCTGAGCTAGATAAGATCAAGGAAAATGGATCCTCCCCACTCCTCTTGTGAGGGAGCCCATAATGCAAGGGAACCTTAGGTTACAGCTTGTACATTGTGTCTGTGGATTCATTAGGAACTCTGGAAGAGTAGAGTTTGTTCCTTTCTCAAGATTTTGAGGACCAGTGGGTGTGTTTTTCAAACATTTGTTTTTGACCACCAGTGACATCCCACCAGGACAGTCTGGACTGATAGTTAGGGTTCGTTCTAGTTGTACTGAGACCTCATGACAAAATTTCATGAGATGCTATAGGGATGGAAAAGGCACTTGAAAAAAAAAAAAAAAAAAAAAAAAAAAAAAAAAGAAAGAAAGAAAAAAAAAGAAAAGGAAAACTATGGAAGTGTTTTCTTCTTCCCCTACTCCCAAAAGAGTTTTCTCAGCAGCAGGTGTCCAGCTCCATCACAGACTCCTAAGTCACAGGGGTAGTGTTTTCCCGAGATGTCTGTGGAAAAATCACAGGTGGAAATCAGTGTGTGATAGCTCTAGTATGAAAGAACTCAAGTTTCTTGAGAGCAGCAGAAAAGACATACTGCAGCATTCAACTTTTTTGTCTCCTGCCATTGTTTGGGTAGCCTATGTCCTTAAAAATATGTCCCTGTATAACAACTATGTATTTGAGCAACCCTAATATTCCCTAACAGGAAAGAATTTGAGCTCCAACCAGCATGCTACTTTTTAATCCCACCCACCCCAACCCCCAGTCTATCAGAATTCCTGGAAAATCAGTGTGTGCTATCTTGAATGATGTAATGGAAAAAAAAGCTGCTCCTGAGAGTGAGATCTTGAGCTCTAGCCTCGTGACCTTGATCAAGTCACTTAATTTCCCTGGGTCTATTTCCTCATCAGTAACTGGAGAAGTTCATTCCACATTGTTCTAAACTTCTTTGCAGCTCTAAACATAGGGATGTTTTGGAGCAAATGACTGATGCTCTTTAATGAGTCATCTGTACTGAGCATTATTTCCTCAGAAGCTGTAGTTGGGGTCATAGGAAAGTTCATTCGATGTCCTAAGCTGTTCTGTTCTTACCTATGTGTGTACCATCCTCTGTCTTGCAGATGGAGGCTTTTGGCTTTAGGACTGGCTTTTGGCCTTTCTTGTTTAGAGAGGGTTTTGTTTGTTTTTCTTTTTTCTTTTTTTTTTTTTTTTCCTCATTTTTCTTTTTCTCTCAGACAAGATTTCTCTGTGTAGCCCTAGCTAACCTTAAACTTGCTCTGTAGACCAGGCTGGCCTCAAACTCACTGAGATATGCCCACTTCTGCCTCCCTAGTGCTGGAATCAAAGGCATGTGCTATCACTGCCCATTTTCATATTTTAACAGACTTTGAGGCAAACACTTCTGATAGTACTTAAGTGTTCAGAGCCATCTCCAGACTAAACCAGTCTCCTCTTACTTCATTTACAAATAAAGTATCCTGTGTTAATGTAAGTCACCTGCAGTTCTCTGCTTTCTGACCTCTCCATCAGGAGCATCATACCTGACAGCATAGGTCAGGCAGGCTGTCACCACTGTAGGTCTGTGACATTGCTCAACATTTCTTCTGTTAGGAATCTCCCGAGTCTTATAGGTAGTCAGTTTACTGATAGTGCTTCTCATTTGAAGCATCAGAATTCTCCAGTGAGATACACATTTAAGTGAATGGACAGGAAATTCGAGAACCCACCTGGGGACTATGGGATGTCTTTCCAATTTTGGGCTATTTAGCTGATTGATATATGTATATGTATGTGTACACACATACATATACATACACACATATATATTTGACTGGCCCAATGTTATCTTGGCTGTGGAGTTACTAATATATTCAGATGCTCTCATGGTATTCACATCTCTACATAGGCTTCATATATCATCAGAACAAGAGTCTGTTCTGTACACTTCTCATTTAAAACCATTCACTTAATCTTTTCCCACCTTCCTATTACAGTCAGATGTCTTAGCTGCACTGGAGATAAATGCTTCCTTTTATTATGATGGGTTGGTAATTCAGTGTAATAGCACTTCATAATTTCAAGGTTCTGTTTTGTTGTTTTAACTAAAGCCTTCTAATTATTTCCTCATGCTAGAGAGTTCCTGGAAATAGCTAACATTCAAGGAAACTGACCTATCATGAATTTGGGTCGAAGACAATTTCTCATAAAGATCTGGTGACTTTTTTCATGCTGGTACTTTTGGGGGAGCTTTAAAATGAACAGGTACCCTAACATTTATTATTACGTATTTGATTTATTGTTTTATTACCTTATGGATCCACAGCTACATGGCCTACTTTTAAAACCTCTTAAATGTTATGTTTGAAACTTGTTGAAAAAGCATAGTTATACATTTTTAACAAAATTACTTCTTAATGCTGCCCAGTATAATACTCATGCACTTTGGTCTAATAAGAAACAGTTTAAGAAAGTGAATCGAGGGCTATTTGAAATGATAGGCTCCCAAGCATCATCAATTGGCATTTACTTTTGTCTTACATAAAGGGTATAGTATCTTTACCAATCTTAAGTCACAGAGAAAGGGAAATGGTGGGGTAGGCAAAACTAAGTTACTTGTCATCACAGTGAAAGAAATCTTTTGCTAAGACGTTCTTGCTACAGGCTCTGCTATAATCTATTTGTTAAAATAAATTCGGTTGGATAAATGTCATTTGTACATTTTCCATGAGTCACTAATGATTGTATAGTAGGTTTTAAAAACTGTGTTCATTTGGAGAAGGTTGTGCTTTGTTTTTCAGCCCCTGCCATTCCTGATGGCAGATGCTTGAAATACTTGGGCCAGACATTCATTTAGTTGTGTCAGTCATCAATAGAGAAGAGGTTTAGTGGTTTTACTGGCTAGATTGAGTTGCATTTATTGCTCCCTTTACCATTTCATGTTTTAGTTTTTTTTCTTGCAGTTACACGTTGCATATATGTAACTGTTCCATTAGTTGTTTTGTTTGTTTGACCTGATATTCTCTGATGCAAGTTCTCCAATCTACCCTGACATATTCAGGTCATGTTGCTATCAGTATTATTTAGTCTTTAGAATGTGATAGTTGTGTTTACTGGAGTAACCAAAGAGATATTTCATTTCAAATGTATGTTGTATTCCAGGCAAATTATGTCTTGTGTAGGAAGTTCTAATTCTTGCTTTCAGGAAAGATATACACCGTGTTAAGTTGTTTTCAAAATCAACATAAAAAAAAAAAATAGCCTTCGGGTCAACAAGATGGCTTAGTAAGAAAAAACATGCTTGTTGTCCAGGCTTGAGAGATGATCTGAGTTTGATCTCAGGAACCCACAGTAGTAGGAGAAAATTGACTTCCAAAAGTTATCGTACACACACACACACACACACACACACACACACACACACACACACACACCATACACATGTACAACAATAAGAAAATAACATGTTTTAGAAAATAATAAGATATAACTGATATGTATAGGCCATTAGAAGACTTGGTAATTACTGTGTAACCCAACTATCATTCATTTGATCTCCACAGATCACTTTTCTGTTCACTTTCAAATTATGTGGAGGGCTCAATATATTAAGTTTCATGAGTTATGGAGAAAATCGGATCTTTGGCTGTTGTGTATGTGGTGTATTCATGTGTGTATGTATGTGTATGGGGGGCATCTTTAAGGGCTTGCCATCTTACTTCTTGCTTTCCATCATTAGTGCAAATGAAGCAGGAGGGAGAGGGTCCATGCCTGAAGTGAATAGAGCTTGAATGTGGGATTCCTTATTGATTGGGTGCCATTAGGAATCATAAAGAGTACAAAAACAGTTACAATCTTTCTTTGTATTTTAGCTTTGTTATTAAGGGCCTCCTGTCCTTCAGGTGGGTTTTGTTTATTTTTCAGAACTCAACTGTGTATATTCTGAAGCTTAATAATAGAAAGCCGATTAAATTCTCAACTCCTTTAAGTCTTCTATGGAGAATGTATTCTGCTTGCAAGTTTGGGTGCTAAAGAAGCCTAACAGATTAATAAACCTGGAAGAGCAGGCTTCCTGGTTTTTGTTTTGTTTTTCCCATAAAGGAAAAAATGAAAAATAGACTCTTTTGAGTTTTCAGATAAAAAAATTGCTAGAGATTGTGTATGCAGTTTAATAAAGATGAAAAGACATTAGTTAAGACGTGATCAATGGTTAGGAATGGTGACACACACCTCTAATCCCAGCACGTGGGAGGCAGAGGAAGGCAGATCTCCAGTTTCAGGCCAGCCTGGTCTATAGAGAGAGTTTTTAGTTTTTCTGGTGCTGAGGTAAGTGGTCTTTAAGTTTTCAAACACTAGCATTTCAAATATTTTCCCTTTTCTTTCTGTCTTCACTGATCTGGTAGTACTCACGGGGTCCCTCGTGCTCCTTAGATGGGATGGATTATAATTCTCTGTGTACCATGGAGGACTAAGTATAATGGTTAAGGATTCTTGAGCAGTGGAGTCTTTCTGGGCACCATGGAGTTGTATTTCTGAGAGCTGGGAAGACTTGGTGCTTTTTACTGGAATTGGTTTTTCTGGGAGCAGCATGTTTTCATCTCACAAGTGTGCACACATAAATTCCTTTCCCTTAGTGAGCTGTCTTACTCAGCTCTCCATGGGACAGGTGTGGAATGTAGAGTGTCTCCTTTGTCCCCGGTGGTAAATTGCTCCAACAACTCCTAGAGAACTTCTCTAGTGCTCAACACATGCATGCCCGACATCCTTTTTTTTTTTTTTTTTTTCCTCTTGAGTGTGGTTCAGGATGATTATTATGGAAATGAGATTGCTCCTGTTACAAATAGAAACTTTCAAGCATATGAGAATGCACAATATGTAGTCAATAATTATCAATGTTTGCCTACTTTTGATGATTCGCCCGCAAAACATATACTCACAGTAATAGTGTCAGTTTTGTTCTAGTTGTCTGCAGTGAAAAGTCTTACATGTGAAACTGTGAATTTTCTTAGATATATGTACTATTTAGCCTTTGAAGTAAAACAAACCATTGTAAAAACAGATCCATTAAAATACCAACTGTTTATTAAGTCTCAGGTCTGTAGGCTGGCGTTTCGGGCAGGGCTCTATTGGGCAGTTCTTTTATGTGTCTGCCTGGGTTGTCTAGATAGTGCTTGCTACTGATAGGTCCATGTGTTCTCTGGAGACTAACTGGACTTTGCGTGGTAGGTAGACTTCACAGACCCTGGAGGCAAGACCTGAGTGTAAATAGTTTCTAGTCTCCATGCCCATCACATTTGCTACTGTCCTATTTCCTAATGCCTAAATCACACAGCCATGCCCAATTTTTAAATCTTTTTTGGGGTCTGTACAATATGTATGTATATGATGTGTGCATGTATGAATATGTTTGTATGTTCCTGTGTGCAGTAGTGAGTGTGCAGTGAGTGTTAGTCCTTACCTTTTTTGTTTGAGACCGGTCTCTTTGTTGTTCTTTTCAGTGTATACCAGGCTTGCTTGCCTGTGATCTTCCTGACTCATCCTCCCATCTTGCCTTAAGAGAACAGAGTAGCCCTGAACGCAACCCAATGTAAAATGATAGAGTTATTTAAAACTTAGGCAATTTCTATTTATTTATTTTGGTAACTTGATTGTGCAGTTACAGAACATGAACTTTGTCGATGACAACTTGTGTGTCACCGTGTCAAAAGGTTGAGGTTAGATGTCTCTGGTGGAGGATCTTAGTTGCTGACAGCCCTCAGGTGACTGGCATAATACCCAAGAGCCAAGGTGTCAGCTAAAGTCAGAGAACCTTTTCACACTATCCCTCTCCTGTGGCAAACCTGCATGCAGACTCAGCAAGCTGGGCCAGATTAGAAGGACTAGACTGTGGGGAGAGATGGGAGGCAAGGGCCATAGAGGAGTATGAGAATTTAAAGTGGGCTGGAAGACTGTCCCCATGTCAGCACAAGTGAAGGTCCGGTCAGGGTTTGCTGAGTCTCACCCAGGGCAAGAACTTTCCTAGACACTGCCCTGCCTTCCCCCACAGTCACCATTTATGCGCTTCCCTTAACAGAATCACAAATGTTTTTGAGTTCAGAGAACAAAACAAAATGGGACACTGTATAAAATATACCTGATGGAGGGAGAGGAGGGGGCCCTGGAGGTTTTAGGTGCAGCTGGGATTTACACTGTGATTTCGGTGGCTCCCATCCACCCACCCCTCCCACCTGCCCCCTATTGCCCACTTGCCCCTCCTCCTCCCAGTTTAAACACACTCTTTGAACCGCAGCTAAACAATAACTTCCTTTCAAAGCAGATCCCATTCCATCTGCTTAGGGTAAGGATTATAAATAAGTATCCTATTTTTAAAAGAATGCATAATGAAATAATTTCTGCAAGTGTTGAAATCTCTGATAATATAATTAAATCATTTTCTTTTGCCTAAATTTCCCCATTTGTGTGTGTGTGTATGTGTGTGTGTGTGTGTGTGTGTGTGAGAGAGAGAGAGAGAGAGAGAGAGAGAGAGAGAGAGAGAGAGAGAGAGAGTTTGTGTTTGGGGGTTGGGAGGAAAGTTAAGCGAGGAGGTGGGAACTAGAGTGTAATAAAAAGGTAACATTCCTAAAACTCAGTCTTTAAAACTATTTTGTAGTTTAAGCCTTTGGTCCCTCACAAGTCTCTACAAGGGACGACCTTCAGCATGAGCGTACAGGCTTGTTGTCTCTCTGCCTTTGAAATGACGAAGAATGTGTCTCAAGATGGAAAAAAAAAATGAATGGCTGGTGCGTTTAGCCTGCAGCGTGAAACTCGCTGCAGGGATGTCTTTCTGTCTTCACAGCCCCCTTCCTACTGCACTGTAGTAGATGGGCTCTTGAAAAGGGTCCTTGCATTGTCAAGCATGTCAGCTAAACAAAACAAAAACCAAAGCAAAACGAAAACATGCCACCCAATTCACCGGGCCTTTTTAGGTGGACTCTTTAATGAATGTTCATCCTTTGTAAGAATAGAGCTTCATGTGGCCCCTCTATACCCAGTTGATAGGATCAGGGACTTTCAGGCTCCCTCCCCAAACAGCAAATGGAACATTTTTAAAAAATAGTGACAGAGGTACCTGGAAAACATCATTGATCTAAAGAGTTCTGAACGAATATCTAGCGCAGGTAAATTGTGTTTATAAAATGTAAGATTAAAAATATATGTATATTTAAATGACCATATTTAAATGACCAGAAAGGCACAGTCGTATTTTCCACTTCCGGTTCAAGCATACCTGGCTCCAGGCTCTCCTTCAGAATGGTCACCCTGTCCTGAGGGACAGTGACAACACTTACTCCTGTGCAGCTGCAGGCTTCCTGGCACTTTTCACTCACCAGTTGTGAGCTTGTATAAGTGGGCTGCACTGCCCAAGTTGGTACTCATAAAAGCCCAGTTAAATTGAAAACTTGTCATCAACAATTCACAGAAGAATGTTTGATCACAGAAGGGAAATGGTGTAGTAAAATCCCCAACAAAAGCCAATTAGTGTATTTTTAGGGACCCTAAATAATTTCACTTGTACAACATCAAAAAACCCTAAAATTAGATTTATTAATGTCATATGTACTAAATATAGGCAAAAATTATATGATAGTGTTTATGATCTGATATGGATATGAAAATGTGGGAGAAATCCATTATTTCATTCTGAAGTTGCAAGTTTTGTGTGTGGAGGGGATATGTGTGTACAAGTCCTCGAGTGTGTGTGCCTGTGAGTATGCGTGTTCCTATGTGTGTGTGTGTGGAGGCTAGTAGTTGAGAGTATCTTTCTTAGTTGCCACTCACCTTGGTTTTTGAGATAGGGTTTCTCACTGAGCCTGGAGCTTGGGTAAACTAGCTGACCAGTGAGCTCCAGGAAGCCTCCCATTTCTGCGTTCTCAGTACTGAGGGTACAGATGTACCCTGTCATGCTTGGCTTTTTGTGTATGCTGGGCCCCCCACACTGGTGCTCATGCTTGTGTGGCAGACATTTTACATACTGAACCATCTCCTCAGCCCCTGCAGCATATTTTGAAGTCTTGGATACTTCTCCTGTTTCTCAAACCATTCATTTGAAGATTGACAGACACTCCACTGTGTTGTGACAAGATTTATTTCTCAGCCCCAACAGCAGCTCATCAACTCGTATTCTATTAATATAGTTCTTCTGATGTTAATTGTAGCTCACTCATCTGGGTCACAGCATAGCATTTGCACTGAGGTTTAAGATACAAAAGCCCTGGGTATAGAGGCACATGCCTTTAATCTCACCACTTTGGAGACAGAGGCAGGTGGGTCTCAGTGGATTGGATGCCACCTTGATCTACATAGTGAGTTCCAGGACAGTCAAGGCTATATAGTGAGGGCCTGTCTCAGAACACAAATAAAGAGATAGCAAAATCAAATTTACTTAAAAAGTACATAAGAAAAGTACGTACAACGTAGCTGTGTATCAGTTACCTCTGTTTTTAGTAAAGGTCAATCATTCAGTCTGTGATTCATAAGCCCCCTTCTAATGTGTCACTTCACTTCATCCCTCTTGGGGATTATTATTGCCAGTTAGACCCTCAGCTGAAATGTGTGGGGAGCACTGGGCAAAGCCATTGCATTTAACTCCATCCATTTGGCAGTATGGTCATTTTTAGCAACTCTGTTGAAGTGGCTAGGTTCAGGAAACTGATCCCAATTGCTAAGATTTGAGGCTTTCCCCAGAGTTCGTTTTGGTATTTTCTTTTGAAGTCAGTATCATGTCCAAAGTAATGCAGTGTGTAGTCTACGCTCAATTACTAGCTGTTACAGCAATTCTTTTTAAAACATTATTTGAAGGAGGGGAAACTGGGATTGGAATGTAAAAAATAAATCAATAAAAAAATCTCCATAAAGAAAATAAAATAAAAATAACATTGAGGGCTCAGTTGAGTGGTAGGTGCCAAAATTCCAGCATCTGAGAGACAGAAACAGGTGGATCTCTATGAGTTCCAGACCAAGGACAGGTATCTAGTGAGACCCTACCACAAAAATGGTAAGTAAATAATATTATTTGACATTTCAAGTATGAAAACCAAAGGTAAGATCCAAGAAAATGTACATGTAACAGCAAGTGACTTCTCATAATTATGATTATTTTAAATAGAAATTCAGGTCAATTGGTCCTCTGTAGACCCTTTGACATTTATACTAATTCCTAAAGCTTGGAGATATGTTCCAACGGGTGTGTATTGATTATAAAGGGAGGTGGCTTCTCTCTGCAGCCACATTGTTGGTGAGCTTCAAGTACGTGGTAGAACGAGCTTGACATTTGGTAGATCCTGTTTGTGGTATCTAGGTATGAAATGAATGAATGTTGCACCATGTTTTTTAGAGCACAGTATGGGAAATATTCAGGCAGGTAATCATCTGTAAACTAGATCCTACCTGTTGAGCATAGACATTTGCTTAATGACATTGATTCCTGACACTAAATGTGCCTGAACATTGTGTCAAACATCGCCACTTGTTGCACATTAAGCTTTTGTATTTTCTGTACCCAAAAGGTAGATAAAATCAGATTTTAGAAGGCTGTCTAGTGTGTGTTGGGACATTCCTAAAGATTCAGATTTCTGTGGACCAGGTAGGAAAGAGTATTCTAGTTAATGACTATAATGAGGAGTTAGTGAATTACTACATCGTAAAAGGGGGTCTCTGAAGTGTATACTTCAAGCTCTCCTACAGCTTCTGTTCCTGAGAACAGGTCAAACAAGAAAAAAGGGTCAGCTTCCCTGGGGGACAAATAAGATGCACTGAGAGAAGATACAAGGACTTCTGGGCCCTTCCATGGACATTAGTTCACAGTTTCCTTATGAAACTTAGGACCCTGTGTACTGCCTCAATGTAAGTACTTCATTCCCCTCGTATGCCTGTGGCTTTGTCAACCATGATTAAGGCTGTCTCCTGAGTCCCAGATGAAACAAAGTCAGCATTTTCTGATGTCGTAGAGATACAGAAGAAGGATATAGAAGGGTGTAGATTAAAAGGATACAGATGAAAGTAAGGATATAGAATTTTAAAAGGTAATATTTAAAATCATTGTGTCTGCTTGAGAGAAATTGTCCAAGGTAATTATCTGGAACAGGTGGCAGCTGGGAACACCAGTGTGTATTAAGCCACATGTGCATGGAGGTCATGAACCCTAGCTTATGTTCCAGGATTGGATGTTAGGATTTTCAGGGGGCATTAAGTTTTCTTTTAAAGATTATATTCAAAACTGATTGTGTGTGTGTGTGTGTGTGTGTGTGTGTGTGTGTGTGTGTGTGTACACACACATACATCATTTCCCCAAATTTTGTTGAAAAAATAAGGTGAGAAAATTATTTAACACATTTGCTCTTCCTTACACAAATATATTCCTTACACAAATCAGGAGGAAAGAGGAAAGATTAGTGTCTTGAAACTGGTCTTATACAAGAAACTTTTATTTTGAAATCACTATGCATTTTTACAAGTAAACATCTTTAGGCTTATTTCTGTTAAGTCTATACCTGGCTGGAGGAAATATTGCAGCTTTTGAGAATATTTTTGTAGGGGTAACAGCTGCTACGCTAGGACATTCCTTCTGAGATGACTCATTCTGGTTTTGTTAGTGGGAATGCATGATATGCCAGGCATTTAAAATTTTTTAATAGAGGCCTTTAAGCTATTATTTAAATCAACAAGTTCAGACTATGTTGTGTGACAAAACTTTTCCTGCAGAGATGCAACACACACACACACACACACACACACACACACACACACACACACACACCCCTAGTCACCCCACACAGGGATCCTATGACCAACCAAAGAAAGTACAGATATCACCAAAGTCCAGCTTGTTGAAACAATGAGTTGTAGTGGGATTGCTTACAGGGGTATGGGTTTGGAGCTACTGAAGGGAGTAGAAATTACTGAAAGACAGCTGGTCCATACTGCCATAGGAGACAGCTCACGAAACTTGGAAATCCTAGAGCACACAGCCTTCAGGGAAGCTCAGAAGTCTGGAGTGTCCTATCCAAGTTCCTCTGTTGTAAACCTCTTCCAGGCAACCTAGTTTCTGCTTCTTCTGCCTCCTTCAGTGAGGTCACTTCATACATTTGCAATACATTTTGAGTCTTTTGTCACATTCTGAATTCCATCCGACAGTCATTGAACTCAGAGTTCTCTAGTCAAGCTATGAAGTACCATGGGTTTTGCAAAGTGCTTAATGTCTGTGTTCACTACTACACTGTCGCCCAGAGTAATTTAGTATTAAGATTTACCCCTGATCGACATTTAACTCTCCCCAATTTTTCAGCAGCCACCAGTCTCTGTGTTATTTCTATGCCATGGTAATTGTCTTAGTGTGTTAGCTGCTTTATCTGACTCCTTCCTTAGCAATATGCATCAAAGATTCATCTACATCTTTACATGGCTTGGATATACCCTGTGCTTTATTGCTGATTAGTAACCCATTATGGCTGTAACACAGTTTGCTTGGCCAGTCCATTAACATTTTATGACATGTTTCTTTTCCATGTGTTTAAAGACCCCCTGTGAAGCCAGCCGTTGGTTTTCCTTTAATTTGAATCATTTTTAGTTTTCAGTGATGGCTCTTCTCAAACCTTTCATTAACTCTGTGTTTGTCCCCGAAACCTATAGCACATGCATTTTCATGTCCTGCATTGTTGTGCATGCTCCCACAGTGTACCACCTGACTGTCCTGGGCTCCAGCTGGAGATTGCTTCCTGTTTCCTGTTTCTCCTGACTTTAATATGTCCTGTGTCGGTGTCTTTTGTTCACTGACAGCAGATCTCTATGGGTTTACGTGCCATCTTAGGGGAACTGTGATTCTCAGAGATCCAGGGTAGGATATGGTTGGAGGAGACAGAGGAGGGGAAGAAGGGAGTGACAGGAAAAACTGCTAAAAAAAAAAAAAAAAAAAAAAAAAAAGTCCCACACCATCCATTTGTGTCCCCTGTTGCAGCTCCATATACGCCCTCCGTTCCCTTTGAAAACAGAATTTCTCTCTCCACCCCCCACCTCTCTGAAATGGTTTCAGATTGTTCTGCAATTCTAGCAATAAAATTCCTGGTATAGTAGATCATAAAGATTATAGCTGGCATCTCTTACAGCTATGTATGTGAGAGAGGGAAAGAGAGTCTCATATATTTTAACCTTGAATCACACATGTAATTCTTCGGATACATTCCTTTCTGTGCTATGTACTTGTTGACTGGAAAATTTGTTTCCAATAGCAGACCCAGAGTTTTTCCCTCCCTCCCTCTCTCCTTCCCTCTCTCCCTCCCTCCCTCTCTCCTTCCCTCTCTCCCTCTCTCCCTCCCTCCCTCATGCCCTTCCTCCCTCCCTTTCTCCCTCCCTTCTTTTCCCCCCTCCCTCTCCTCCCTCCTTCTCCCTCCCTCCCTCTCCCTTCCTCCCTCCCTTTTTCTCCCTCCCTCCCTTCCTTCTTTTCTTTTTTCATAGCCCTTTCACTAAGGTGAATCACTTGATCAAAACTTTTATTAACTAAAAATCTTAAGGTCTTTTGTGAGCTGTGTGTTAAAAAAAGGAATACATATCTCCCAATGGCTTGCATTTCAAAGTTTCCAGAAATAGTCTATGTGGAACCCCATAGGTCATTAGCTCACAGGCATTAGTAGTATCTTCTATAGTGTTTCCATCACTGCTTGGTTGTGCACATTCCATATTGTCACCCGAGTCTCCGAGAGACTGAGCTATGTTTGTGTGCAGAGTGTACCTGATGCTCAGGAATGCATGTGCAGGGCTATTTATGACACAACTTCAGCTGACAGCTGAAGAGCAGAAGGTTCTATTTGGGGGGAGTGTCCTAACTGAGTGGTGGAAAAAAAAAATACAGATAACACATGAAACAGGCTGCAGCGGTAACTTATTGCTTCCTGTTTTGTTGATAAGGCTACTTAGACCAGCTTAAGTCTTGAGTTCTGCTTTCCTGACCCAGGAGTTCTTGTAATCTTCTTCCATAAGAAGATTAGAAATTTCAAAAAAAAAAGTGCGTGTGGAGGGAAACGGGAATTTATTTTCCTTTTTTTTTTTTTTTTTTTTTCCTCTTTCCATCTTGATAATTTACTTGATTTACTACCACTCATTGTCCTTGTTCACCTAAGTGAAAAACGGGTTGCTGATGCCCCCTTATTCCTGGAGTATGTTTCATGACTACAGAGTACTGACTGACCTGTTCCATATATGTCTCTAATGCAATACCAGGGTGTTGTTATAGGTTAATGGACCCAGTGACATAATTGAACCAGTGTGGTCAGAAAAAGAAGACGCGTGGATTTTCTTCCCGCCCCTGCCTCCTCGGGGGAATCTGTCATTCTTTGGCCTAATTTTCTGGTTCATAAAAGTGGAGGAAGCAATATTTCCCCAATGCATCTTGCAGTGTTGTCTTGAGGATCAAACGAAAGCTTGTTTGTAAGCTGTGAATTGCCAGTGGAGGTTGAGGGTCAAAGTGGTCTGCATATATATCCCACCAACTCACTTTCACCTTCAGATCACAACGATACTTTGGGTGTGGGCTGTTTCCTTATTAGAAATATTTTTCAAAGTCAGCCAGTTTGCCTGATTACTTGGCTGCAGGGTGCATCATGATTGAGGGTGTGAAGAGATTCATCCCTGTTGACTCTGCAGCTCGGAAATTTATTTCAAGGAATGAGCATGGTGTGTTCGTACGTTCTAGGAAATTGGGTTGCGTTCATTAGCTTGGCACAGTAAAAAAAAAAAAATAATAATGTTCTCCGTGTGAGCTAAATTATTTTATAAGCTGTCACTCACTATATGTTACGATTAAAGATCAAAACATGTTTATTAAACTTAAAAAGAGGTGTGTACGTATACAGTCTGTAGTTCTTGTGGATTTAATTACATGGTAACTATGGAGCATAAAGATAGTACTGAGTACTAGAAAATGCTTGGTGATGACTATCTATCCTGTTGACTCTCAGTTTTCCTCAGTGGGGAGATCCCATGTTACAGTCTGGGCTGGGCAGAAAGGAGGACCATATTGAAGGGATGGATAAAAGAATGCCGTAGATCTCCCACTTACTGAGCAAGCTGGATCAGCTCTCCCACATTGCCCATAGAATCTAAAGTTTACATGTCCCAACAAGAAGGATCTGTGGGGACCAAGAACCAGGCAAATCCTCTGCAATTCCATGCTTATTGTTCCAGGGTAGCATGTAGTGCTGGCCACTTTAATAAATAACCTGTTTTTGTCAGAAGAGTGTACACTTATGTGCTTTTGCATACATAATCCGGTCTGTGTTTGTCAACTTCAAAGATTTCTGGAAGGTTAATAACAGTATACGGCATAGGTGCTGATGGTGTCAAAGCTGATCCTCTTTTCTGTGCCTAGGGTGCTTGGTATTAGCCAGTTGTCCACTAGCTCCCTCTCCTTATTTCTGTTTCAGAGTTACTTCTGGTAACTTCAGCAGATCAGGAAAGGAAAAAAAGAGAACAAATTGAGTACAAAGGAGGGACACTGGTGGGTGCCTGGGAGTTCATAATGCCACTTTTACAGATTAAACATGGTTTGTTAATAATGTATAATATCCTAAGGATCAGTGGTTTAGAATTCATTTTTCTGTTCTTGCAGAGTGGGTTATATAAGTTATTGACTATGTTTTTTAAATTTATTTTGGAAAATGTTTGAGTTGAAAGTGTCCTTAGAGCTAGTAAAGATGTTTCTATTCCTAAATAGACTCAGGATCAGAAATGTTAAGAAACTTGCTCAAGATGGTACAGTCATCTCATGGTAGAATTGGAAAACACCTTAAGTTCTGTTGCTGGCTTCATATTCCCTCCTATGCTTGAGCTTCTAAAGGTATACTTGTAGATGCTACTTTGTCTCTTTTATAATCTGCACTCACATGCTGCATAATCGCATGTCTGTGTCCAACGAGAATGTGTTATACATTTGCTTGTTTCTTCATTTATTCCTCAAATGTTTATAATGACAGACACCATTTTGGATGCTGAGCTCATTGCTGGAAAAAAAAAGTTGTTGTTTATGCTTGTAATACCAGCATTCTGCAGGAAGGATATTGTTGAGTTCAAGGCCAGGATGGGTTAGACTATAAGACCTGGTGTAGAAAACAAAACAAAATAACTTATTTTCTGTCCTCTTAAGAGTTTGTGTTCTACTTCGAGAAACGTAGTAATTGATGACATTCTCAGATAGTGGGGACTGCTTAGTCAAAAGCAAAGGTAGATGAGTTTATAGACAAAAGCACAATCTTACAAATTTATCAGGGAAGTGTAGAAGACCACATTCAAATTTATTATTGTTATGCTGGGGTTTTTTATATTTATTTATTTGTGAGTGCATGTGTATGTATGTGTGTGCCTGTGTACATGCACTCATGTGCACCATAACACATGTGGTAGCTAGAGGACAACCTGTGGGAGTCAGTTCTTTCCTTCTACCATGTGGTTTCTATGGGATTAAAAACAGTTCATCAGGAGTCGTGACAGGTGCCTTTACCTGCTAGGCCTTCTCGCCGGTCCTTTTAATTATTATTATTACCATTTTAAATTTAGCTTTAAATTAATGTTTCTTAAGTTTCTCTTGAAAACTTTTATCAAATAAGTAGCCATTCAGGTTTCCAAATATATGGTTGGAAAAAATAATAGTTTATAAGAATAATTAAAGGAATTAAAAGGTAGGTTGTTAAATGATGTTTCTCTTTTATATGTAGAGTTCTTGATTATTAGTTTTACCTAACAGTAATTTGTGAGCACTGGTAATTATCTATGATTTAGTTAGCCTTAACCGTGAAGTTTTAAAACTGCATTTGTGGTTCATAGGACTTTATTAGTATCCTTTTTAAAACATTCTGTTTCCCTTCTGGGAGATGAATGGACTTCTTGACTGCTTATCAGATGGTGATTGTTGACACTGTCATGTTATATTCTGTAAGATTGGAAATGCCAGACCTTCTACAGTAGTTAGGCAATCCATGTTGGGGTTTATGCTCAGTGAAGATCTGGATTCATTCAGAACTTTTTTAAGCTTCTAGTCCACTTGATTATGATCGATTGTTCATATACACATTTCTTGGAGTCTTGATACAACATTTTCTGGTAGAGATATCTTTTATCTTTCCTGTTCCCTCTCACAGGGGAGTTTTGCTAAAGTAGTCTGATACCATAATGCAGGTCATGATAGGTTCATAAGCTACTGGTTGTCAAATGGAAGTTGTTTCTAAGACTCCTTTGAATATTCTAAGGCAAAAATGACATCACTTTCATGTCTAGGTCTTCCATACTTGTACTGATTGGCTACAAGGACAGGTCCAAGAATGGCTCTGTGCTTCCATAGAGCTCTGGAGGCTTGGTTACCTTTGCTTAACCTTCCTTAGAGTTGCTTCTGAAGACATTCCAGTTGTTCTTGGTTCAACTTTACTTTCCTCTTTGGTCAATGAATCATTGAATTTGGATTGCCTTGAGTTCAGGGTCCACATATTGCAATACTAGTGACTGCCCTTGGTAGTGGCCTAACTTGTTCATTCTTAATGTCTGTTACAACACCTTTCTGATTGTGCTCAGAACACTGACATCTGCATGTCTTTGTGTGTTAAGTGGGAACTCACCCTCAGGGTGATTCAACACTAGGTGTTATAGGATTCTGTTATCAGTTACCTTTTTCTCATTGGCTCCTCAGGTGCATGACACAATCCTGAAGTCCACTGAGCACAGTTACATGAACCATGTTGACTGTGAGCGGTCCTGTGATGGGAGCGTTACCTCATTGTTATTGGAGAATGGGTCATGTACCAGGAAGAATCAAAATCTTAGTAAAATTTCAAGGCCACTCAAATTGGCTTCACAACAAACACATCTAGTTTCAAATAGATTTTAAAGTCAACAAATACAGAGACATGCTCATTGTAGCCTTGGTAGCTGTTGCATGCAAAGAACTAAGTTTTTGAGTAGCTCCCTGGGTTTGATTCATCCCTTTCATATATATCCATGTATATCTTTGGGGATATATGGGTGTATGTGCTGTATGATCTCATCTATCTTCTTCTGTTGTTCTTCTTGTTGGCTTGTTTTTTGTTTCCTTGTTGTTTTGAGATGGTATCTCTTACTGGCTTGGATCTCACAGATTCAGCTAGTTGTCTAGTGAGCCCATGTGGCTTCCTGCTTCCACCCCCTAACATTGGGGTTGCAGGCCCATACCATCATGCCTCATTTCTTGCATAGGTGCTGGCGAGTCACACTCAGGTATTTACCCCTATGTGGCAAGCATATTACTGACTGAACCATGTTCCCAGCTACAGGCTTTGTCCGTTTCAATCTTTCCAAGTTTTACTACCTTTTTAGTTAGTGATTTTGTCACTTATTTGATCTATTTCAATGTAGTCAGCATATATCAATAAATATTTGTTCATGTGTACTATAAACCAAAATCTTTGTGTCTGGTGAATTAGATAGAATAATAGGTTTGTGTGTTCATGGCTTGTGTACTCTTGTCATGGAAGAGACAAATGACACCCTGAAGTAATATCATTTCAGGAAGAGCCACGAAAGAAATGGAATGCTATAAAGGAAGAAAGAAGGAACGCTAGCATAAGCTATTTTTGAGAGAGAAGGCAGGTTTAAGCAAAAAAAAAAAAAAAAAAAAAAAAAAGGTGTGTGGTTGAGGCAAGGAGGTAAGTCTGTGACTGTACGCAGGTGAGGTGGTTCCTGGGGAGGGGGCTCAGTAGCTGCAGTAGGTTGCAATGTGAACAGTTCAGTTCTGGTATTTCTCAGTACATGTAGAAGAGCAAGAACGAAAGGAGTGGAATACTAGCCTTGGGCCAGACCTTGGAGAGACTGTGAGACCACAGTAAGTTGGGTTCTGTTCACATTATGATGGAGAACGTGAACAAATGTGCCAAACCACCCACCATGCTACCGAACGTTCTGTTGAAGTGGTGTACAGTTCTGCACGATCTGTTATTCTCTCTGTGTTGATGTTGGCACAGCCCATGAGCTGGGACCTCTTAGATGTAGAGAGATTACATAGAGTACCATAGATTCATTCCTAGTACCAACAGCCAGACAAACTCAAGGCTTCAACAACACATTGCTCTACCTTTTAAAACGCCCATTGGCCAAACTAGGCCTGTGAAGAATTGCCAGTAGATTTTGGTCTTAGATTCAATCCTACTTGGACACTGGGCCAC
This sequence comes from Phodopus roborovskii, assembly GCF_943737965.1. Classification (NCBI taxonomy): domain Eukaryota; kingdom Metazoa; phylum Chordata; class Mammalia; order Rodentia; family Cricetidae; genus Phodopus; species Phodopus roborovskii. Next base: position 26,908,141 of record NW_026126460.1, on the reverse strand, counting down.
TCTGGAATGACTTTTGACACATATCTTTCAAGACATACCTGCTCCAGTTTCTTCAGGGTTGGATTTCGATGATAAAGATTAGTCTGGTGTTTACTTGTAGGGTCAGATCATTGTTTTAATTCCCCAAAAGATATACTAGCTATAAATAATCTGACCCAGTTTTGAATATATCTTGAATTGGTCCTTTTTGTTCTGGAGTCGTATCACCTGATGTGACCTGCTCACTGCCTGGCCTGTTTTACCACATACCCATATTTCAGCACTTTTTTTTTTTTTAATTATTATTGGAAGTGGTTTTTAGGTTATGAGCTCCAAACTTAGCCTTGCTGATAACACTTGGCTACTAGTTGACTGTGTGGAAGTCTCATTATGTTTTAGGAAGTACAGTGTTAGTTCATTTTAATCCTTTAATTGTCCTGTAAGCTAGATAATAGCAGGCTTCAACACCTAAATTTCAAAGTGTTTTCTCCCTTAATATTTAAAGCCCATGGTAGAAACATGTAGCACCAATTAGGTATAGTGGGTTTGCTTTGGTTTTTATTGTTCTTTTTCTCCCTGACATTCTCAAATCCTGATATTTCCTGCTTCTAGAAAATTACGTTGGTCAGATTAACTTTCAGTGGCTTTTTTGGGTGTACCATTTGTCTTTAAGTGCTAATTCGATGGCTATTCCTGTTTTGAACGGCTGTAGACAGCTGTTGCTAGTAGCTTCAGGGAGGCATGCTAGAGGGTGATGACACCAAATCCTACCATATGGTGGCGGGGGGGGGGGGGGGGGGCGGAGGGGAGTGATCTTCATTTTCTGAGTTCCTGCAATTGTAAGGTCCTAGCAAGGAAGCAGATATAAAAATACAGGAATGAACTAGGGACTCCGCGTTCTTCACTCACTCTATTTGATAAATGGTATCCAATCCTCGATCCATTTGATTATGTGTGAAAATGATGCATTTTGAAAACCTGCCAGGCTTAAGCTAGTGAAAGTGATATTGGAGAACCATGAGTTTCACAAATCGTGGCAGAAGTACAGACTAGCACAGTCAGGTGAAGCAAACAGGGCTTCTCTGGTGCTTCTGATAGCTGAGGTGGGGAAGAACACTGTGAGATTAATGGAGGACTTGAGAAAATTTATAAAATCGGGGTGGCTCAGTGGCAATGCTCTTCTTTTTGATTGTTCTATAAAAATTGTACAAGAAATCAAAGATGAAATGTGATGGAAAAATCATACAAAACGTACATGTTTATCGTTTGTTAATAGCTTTGTTCACTCTGGGGCTGCTGTTAACTGCATCCAGTAAAGCTTATTTCATGTTAAACATAAGATGAAATAACTATTTCCCATGTTTTCATCTTTAGTTTTCTATGTAAACTCTCCATTTTAGCACAAACACTGGGCTCACGTGTCTAACAGGTTTCCTTTTTAGTGCAGCTCCCTTCTTGTCCCAGGTTTTTCACTTGTGGAACAGACCTCCAATTTCTCTGGCGAGGTAACCAAGGAGGCTCTTGGGAAGGTCTTTCGAAAGAAGGTGGAGAGGAGGTTTTAATTGCTCTGAAACCTTGAGATCAGTTGTTGAGCAGGGAGATGACAAAGCTCCGTGGGGTCTTCAATTTTAGGAGCTCACAGAGGATTGTTCGTGTTCACAAGGCTGTTTTGGAAAGCATCCACAGATACAGAGGGATGTTAACCAGCTTGGTAGAAAACCCAGCTAAGTTGCTGCTTTCCCACAGGGTCTTCATAAAAATTCTCCCAGGCCCTGATCGCTGTGTATGGTTCCAGCCGGGAGAGAGTAGAACAGAGAACACTCTCTGACGTTTCTCTGACAACAGAAGCCATTCGTTGTGAGTTTGTTATTGGTTAGTCAGTGGAAATCTAAAGTATGATCTCATGCCTAATTCCTATTTTAGTTCAGCTGTAGGTTCAGAGGGAGGTGAATTTGAGAAAATCTTTTCCTAAGAAAGAAATAGTAATTGATGAAGCTGTATGGTGAGTTTGGAAAGTAAGGAATATAATTCAAGGAGTGGGAAACAAAGTTGGAAGCAGATTCTTTTGGCTCAGATGGGAATTAATAAATAAAGTTTGCATGGTATAGTTCTACATGCAGGAATGATGGCATTCCTGGAGCTAAAGGTGCCTGTGTTCTGTTATGAGCATCCTACACACAGTGTTTAGACCTCGACACTACTGCCCAATAGGCAAATGGTCCTACAATTTACTTACAGAAGTCGATGCTACAGAGGCCTATCATTTTGATCTGTTTGACTTCATTTTCTTGGGTTGCTGACCCCATCATTACTCATTCTCTCTTTTTTTCCTGGTATTTATTGAGACTAGAGACATGATCCAGGATTTTAGGGGGCCTTTTCCCAACAGTATAAAACCCATATTTTAAAATAATTTTTATTTGACAACTTTATATATGACTTTAATATATTTTTATCATAGACAGCCCCTCCTCGTTCTTCTCTTATTTTTCTGAACCCTTCTTTCAACGTGTCTTTCTTCTACTTTCATGGTGTGTGTGTGTGTGTGTGTGTGTGTGTGTGTGTGTGTGTGTGTGTGATTAGCATGGGTATTGGGATCATTTGCTGGGGTCATAGATGACTTACAGGGACTATACTCCTGAAGAACAATGTGTTCTTCACCCCTCTCCCAACAGCCATTAACTGCCAATAGTGTCTCAACTAGGGGTAGCCTCATGTACCCATGTTCTATCCATGCTGGAATCATGTTTTCCTCTCTGACTTATTGTGTTCAGTCATTGATCCCTTGTTCTTCTAGGAACACAGCACTTTGCAGGGAGGATAGCCAAGGCAAAAGCAAAGCAGAGAGAGAGAGAGAGAAAAAAAGATCAATATTTGGATTGAATGTGACCATTCCTACATTGTGGCTATTAAGGTTAGCAGATTTAAAATTCTGACTATGTAGCAATCAGCCCACGGTCATGTTAAGTGGGATTTATTAGTTCCTTGTATTACACTCTGGAGAGTCACAATGAAGAGAAGAATAGGAACAAGGATCTTCCATGATTTCTAGATTACCTTCATGAAACAATCGTTTAAGTATCAAGATTTATCATTGTAGCTTAACTAAGATAACAGATTGGGGGCATGCCTGGCTTATTAGCTAAAAAATCTCTAATTGTGTTCAAATTTAGAACCCAAATCATATACAGTTTAGTTTTATCTTGAGGTAGAGGAATACTCTTTGCAAATTCATGTAGGCTCTACTCCTTTGAAGTTTGGATAAGAAACAAAATTTCTAAGTACAGGTGACTGTGCACTGGAAGGAGAAGGTGGCTGGGAAGAATTATTTAAAATAAAAAAGTTTCCATCATGCAGTAGGGTTCTGAGGTACTACGTTCTTGGAAATTGGTTCAGAGTGGTTAAATAAAATCTGCAGTCACATGGTCTGTGTATGGCAGAACGTTGTGGTATAATTGGTATTGACACACACAAAGGCATACATACCATCCTCTGAAGTTGTGCAGCCAAAAACCTCAGTTACAACAGCTAGATTTAATACCGGAGTTCATTCCAAAGCAATTATGTTGTCAAATACCTGGAGGGCTGGATTTTATTAGTCTGTTTTGCTCATTAAAACCAATAGTTAAGAATTGAACTGTCTGGTTGTCACATTCCTGCCCACAGTGTGTTAGGTGGTTAAGCTTGATATAGAACCCAGTTTAATGTCTTAAGTTTAGCCCGGCATCCCGAGCCAGTAGGGTTGGTTCACAGAAGCAGTGTGGAGCATGTTAGCAATTCCTAAATCTTTACTGAAAATCTACGGGATTTCACATTACTTTCACAAGTTGGCCTTTGCTTTATATATATTTGGTTCCAGGTCTTCAAATAGGCTGTGATGAAGATGGCACCCTGAACTTTAGACAGCTTTGAGGGCAAGTTTCAAAACTTTGTTCTGCAGTATCTTTCAACAAAGAATTAGCATCTGATGTCTGATAATGGTCCAGAATGCCATCTTTTAAGGAAGCATGTGCCCTTCCTAGTATTATCTGAAAATGAATAGAAAGGGATTACATATTTGAGACATGTGCATGCATGGATAAAAGTGCTTGCCCTCATACGTGCGCAGGCTTTTGCCAGCTGTGTACTTTAGAGGAGGTGGAGGAGCAAGGGTTTCCTCTAACATGGAAACTTTCCAGATGGACAAGAGTGTAAATGCCAGGTTACATTTTTAGGGGCTTACTAATGGAGCCACAGGAGATTAGGAGGTTAAAAAAAAAATGGCTGTGTGTATTTGTAGAGAAGTGTGGACTGGATTGGATTTGCTATCTGTGAGATCTAGTTTATTGATATTTAATAATTTAATTGGGTATTTTCAAAGGTTTGCTTTTGAGAATAGTATTTCAAGCAACCTTTTAGTAAAAGCCACTTATTGAATCCTGGTTTTTAATCTTGTCATAAAGTGTAAAATAAACAGAACAAAATTAATTGTCTCACGTAAATTAAAAAGTCTTGTTTAGAGGGCGGGAGAGTATTTTTCCTCCGTTTTCTTCTAGCAGACAGAGTATAAGGAGGTGAAACTTCCGGATGTGTTTTTGTGGCTTTGCTAACTATTATTAGGCTTCTCTTGTGATTTTTAACACCCCCCGCACTTTCTGTGGAGGAGGCAATAGGGCAATAGGTTTTCATTTGTATCAAAAAAAGTTTTTTATATTATCTTCATAAGAACTTTGAAATAAATGTCTACCGTATTCTTTATTCATTTAAACATTACCATTGAAAGTATACATTTGCTGTGATCCAGTTTGCTTCTTTGGGCTTTTGTGAGGACATGTGGTTGCTTGCATGCCAGCATTTACCATGCTATAGGACATAGTAGATTGAGGAATGTGCCTTAATTCAGCAGCTGTTTGGTGGTTGATGGCTCAGGACATTTGCTGGCTGCCATGGTTCTGCCATGGTTTATCAGAACTGAGCCGGAGCCCTTGAAGTCTTAGGTTCCAGAAGCCAGTACACATGTGTTCTTTTGTTAAACTCAAGTGCTATGGTTAGAAATTTGTTTGCTGGGGGAAAAAAATCCCTTAAAAGTTTTCTCTGAACAAAACGTTTCATTTTCAGGAAAGGCTTTTTTCATTGGTCAGCACAGCATTACAAAAACCTAGCCGTTGTTTCTCACAGTTACATACGTGAGCATTTAGAATTGTCTTTCCAAACCTTGTGCGCACCTAACAAATATCACCTGCTAGTTGTAATATTTATTTGTGCTCTGAATCTACAAAGCTTCCTTCCTTAACAGCAGTTTTTACTGTGGGTTTTTTGGTTGTTGTTTTAATTTGGTTTGGTTTTGTGGTTTTTTTTGTTTTGTTTTGTTTTGTTTTGTTTGTCATTGTACTTCATTGTACCTCTTAAGTCACACTCTGGCATAGACCATAGACCAACAGACCAAAGGGAATGTATTATTGTAGGACATGTCTTATTCTACAATGTCTAGAAAAAAATTTCTTTTTCTGGTATATTTTAGAATGTGATTGGAGTGTGTCCTGCTTAGCTAGTTATGCCATTTTAACCATGTGTGTCTGATAAGTTTATCTCAACTCTCTCTACCAGGTCCCCATCACCAAGTCCTTTATGGTTTATTTTTCCCTTTGCAGTGGAATATAATACAGGTGTATAAAAGTGTCTTTGAAAATATTATATGCCATCCCAAACAAGGCAAGAATCAAAGGAGAAAATCAAAGAAATAGCCTGATTGACTTATTATTTCTGCATAATATTTTCTCTGAAGACTTAAGAAGACTCATCCCCTTCTCAGCATCATATACTTGGAGAAAAACACAAGTTGTATGTTGTATTTATAATTCAAAGTTGTTACTTATTCAGCATGCACTTACTTTCAGTTATCCTATAAAATTAACTTCAGGAATGTATTATATATGTATGTATGAATTTATATGCAATCGAGAATGGAAGACAGGTAGATATAGGGTATTTTTCTTTATCATGCTCTATCTTTTTGAGGCAGGGTATCTCACTGAACAGGATGCTTCCTGATTCTGGTAGACTGGTTGAACAGTAAGCCCTCGGGGTTCTTCCTCTTTCTGCCTCCCCGGGGCTGGAATTACAGGTGAACAGTGTTAGAGCATTTCTTTTTAACCAGCTTTGGATCTCCAAACTCAAGACTTTCAGGCTTGTGTAGCAAGCACTTTCCTGGGTTGAGTCATTCCCCTGGCTCCCAAGGGCAGCTTTTCATTGGATTAGAGTTCTGATGCTTGAAGGCAAGAATTTTAACAACAACAGCAACAAAGGTGGTTGGTATGAGGCCAGCCAGTTTTCTAACCCTTATCATCTGAGATAAATTGACATTATTTGTATATGTGGATGGCACTAGTTGAAAAAATGTTTTAAAGTGAAAGGAAAAAGAAAAAAATTGAGGGGAAGGCAGAGGAAGGAAGTAGAGGATACAAAGACATTGCACCAGGTAATGTATAAACTTACCTAGTTTCACCCAAAGCAGGCCACCCTGCATAGACTTCCCATCTAGGCTGGCCTCAAGCTCATGTCACTGAGAATGACCTTGTCCCCACCTTAGTGCTATGATTACAGGCATGAACTACCATGTTCCATTTACGTGGTGCTGGGGATCAAACACACAACCTCACACATGCTAAGCAAGCACTTTGCCAACTGCACACCCCAGCCCTCACTTAGATCTCAGAACACAGCATTCTGTAACCTGAAAATGCATTTTTAAAAAAATTATCTAGTTGGGTGGATAGAACTTACATTCATGCCAGACATCATTTTAACAGTGTCATAAGTATTTTTTTTTAATTTTCTGTAGGAGATAATTAACACAATTAATTATAGGTCTCCATTTGAGCCATTCAGTTCAGTTGCTGCCAACTAGAATATTCTGCATGAACTTAGCCCTGTTTATATGTAAACTGTGTAGTAGTTTAAAGCTCATGTCACTGTTTCCTTCTTCTCCAAGAACAGCATGTTTTGATCTACACAGGGAATATTTTTAAAAACTGGCTGTGTAAGAATGTAAACAATTGCAAGGGAGATACAGCTGTTTATAGTTTACTTTTTAATCTTACGTTCTTTTGTGGCCTCTAATGGCAAAGGACTTTTATTTACCTATTATAGTGTATGGCTCATGACCATCTAAGTATAGTTTTTCTGCTTTTTATTTCGGCTTTCTAAATAAAGGAGAGAAGGACAGAAGGAAAACGACTGGATAAAAATATCTCCATGGCCACTAGGTCTTAACCAGAAGCAGTGGGGAAGCATAGTTGGGCTCCTCACAGGAGGAAAAAGGATTCTATCCTATAGAGTCCATAACTGGCAGGCCTCAGTCTTTGTCCTTGGCTCTCCTTGTGTTTGTTTGTTGGGATCTTTTAGTCACACTCAGTTCTTGTGTCTGCCACTGTCTAGACCAGTCCAGAAATGAGGGGCTTGCATTTCCAGTGCCCCTCCCCACCAGTCCCCCGGAGAACACATAAGAAGGGATAAAAGGCATGCTTTGGTGATGGCAATCTCGTTTGCAGATGTGGACACTTTCCAGCAGGGAAGGTATTTCTGATATGTGTAGGTGCCTCTTCGGTGGGCTTTTGTTTTAGTTGCTGTTTATCGGCGTGTCATTTCAGCATGTAATTTCCCATTACCCTCCGTGAACACGAAGCCTACCCTTGGCTTCCTTTTATAAAAATAACTTTGTATTCTGCAGTGGACTCTGTTTAGATGAAAGGTCTAACAATGCTCCACCCATTCTTTTTATAGCATTGTCTACGAGCTTGTGGCTAAAAGCATAGGGTTTGCTTCCCGGGCACCCCGTATACTAGCTGTGAGATCTTGAGCAATCGTGCTCACCATTTCTCATCTTTCCTTTACTTGTTTTATAAACAAGAACAGTAGTATAATCTCAGTGTTGTTGTAAGAATTGAATGTAATAATAGACATTGAGACTGTCAGTATAGCTTCACATGTGACCACTAGAGCCTGTAATGTTTTCGGAGACTGTAAATGAATTTATGTGTGTTTATGGGCAAGGCTGGGGTACGCTTAACCCCCCTGCCCTTCCAGAATGGGGGGGGGGGAAAGGATATGAATATAAACTGAAAATAATTCTCATCAATGTTAAAATCACCTTATTTTCTAAATCACGATTCATGCTTTGTAGCATTAAAAAAGCAGACTGAGTTTTTAAGAATATTATTAAATTGAAATGGCATGGGGTGGGGGAGGGGTTACTGCTGAGAATCGAGCACTATTATACTAGTCAAATAGTTACCCCTTAGCCATATCCCAAACAAATCCCTGTCTTCAATTACTGCCAGCTGTGGGTGGGGGGGGGGGGGGAGAAACCAGTTTTCTGGTTGGTCTGTATGGAGAACAAACTTTGTCCGTTTGCTTTAGTGTTTAGTCTTTGGCACCTTTGAATTAACATGGTGTTATTACTTCCCCCAATTAAAAGTAAAATATATTGCTTCTAGATTTCTCTATGCTTCTGGTCCTGGGCACTTACATGGTGAATTGTCTTTGCCATTAAGAAAGATGGTGACTGTTCATGGAAAATAGGAGCCTACTTTGATACCTGCACCTTTGAATTTTCAGAATTGAAGGGTTTTTTTTTTTTATTGTTTATTGTTTAATTTTCTCCCAGGTTGAGGATAGGTTGAGATTGGTAGAGTTTATCTAAAATGTGAAATCTCAGGTTCAATTCTTAGGACCACAGAAACCAACCAACCAACCAAACAAAACAAAACAACAACAAACTAAAGACACTGCTCATTTGTTATTGCAGCAATGCTTACATTTTGAACAAACCCAATTCTGTCTCTTATGACCTGCTCTTCTCCTCGGATTATCAAAGTGTGGTTTATTTGGTTATAAATGACTACAGTGCAGATTGTATGTATCTCACTGAGTTGTGAGAAAATGTCTGCTTAGTTCTGCTTGTTTTACCAAGCAACTCAGTCATACAATGGTCCTCAGTGTGTCTCAGGTGAGACCCTCTGATTCTAAAACAATCTGCATTCACTTTGTGAAGACAGAAATGTATTGAGTTATCATCTTAGTTAGGGTTTCTATTTCTTTGAAAAGACACCGTGACCATGGCAACACTTAACAAGGAAAGCATTTCATTGAGGCCGGCTTACAGTTCAGAGGTTTAGTCCATTGTCATCATGGCGGGAAGCATGGTAGCACACAAGCAGATCTGGTGCTGGAGAGGTAGCTGAGAGTCCTACATCTGGATGGGCAGGCAGCAGGAAGTGAGAGAGTGACACTGGGCCTGGCTTGAGTATCTGAGATCTCAGAGACCGCCTTCAGTGACACACTTCCTCAATCAAAGCCACATCTGCTCCAACAAGGCCACACCTCCTAATGGTGCTACTCTCTATGTGCCTATGGTGGCCATTTTTATTCAGGCCACCATAGTTGCCATTTTTGCTGCTTTTCCCTGTTCCAGTTTCTTCAACTTTTGGCCTTTTGTATTAATCTGAATCCTACGCAGATTTGTTTTATGTTTTAAAAGGTATATGTAATATCCTTCTATGTATTTAAATTTATTACCATAGAAGGAGATAGAGGGAAGGACTGACTGATGAAATGATTATGACATGTGCATAAGAAAGAAACTCTTGCTGCATTTTTAGATGAAGGCCGGTACTATGTATAGCCAGAAAGTCAGGGTCACAGCGAAGACTAAGATTTGAGGGTTGAATCATTTTTAACATGTCATGTCTTCCAGTGTTCAAGTCATAAGGTCAACTAGAAGGTCCATTATATGATTCTTGATGGAGATAAAAATTAAGACACTGAAGCATTAACACTGTAGAAACTTGGTCAGCCTGACATGGGAAGAAAGGACAGGGAGAGAGAGAGAGGAGAGAGAGAGTACATAGGGATGTGAGGAGTCAAGCCAGTATGTTCTGGAGAATTCTGACTGTTGTCCCTAGTATCATCTTCAGGCATCTAAGTCTGGGTTGTTCAGGAGTTTCCAAGAAGACAGATTTTTCTTATTCTTTTCTAGTCAACATTTTGTGAACCTTCTTGGAGTTTTTGTTTGTTTGTTTATTTTGTTTTCATGTCTCAGTTGAACATTCCCTTCCATTGAAGCCTATTTTCCCTACAGAGGTAAGGAACATGGAGATGATGTAACCCTCCTATCAGCCCTGCAGCTGGGCCTTTTAATTCTTTTATACTTTGCAGAGGGTTTTTCTTCCTTCCTTGTAGTAGGTCCTTCCTTCCATCACCATGGGTGATCCTCGGACCAGTATGTTGTTCTTTTCTATTATTATTGCCTAAGAAACACAAACACAAGACTCAATGCCCACGTGGAGTTTATTGGTAGGGAGGAGAGAAAGGGAGAGGGGGGAGGGGGAAGAGAGAGCAAGGGTAGAGAAGAGAGGGGAGCAGAGCAAGAGAGGGAGGGGAGAAAGAGAGAGAAGGGGGAAGAGAGCGAGGGAGAGAGAGAGAGAGGCGCACTTGGTGAGCTTGCTTTAAAAGGGAAACTTGCACATGCAGTTAACTGAGTCCCCTGTGCAGCCAGGTAAAGCGTGAACAGCCAGGTAAGTCCTGAGCGTGGCCATGAGCATCCCACCCATCATCAGGGGGCGGGGTCAGCAGACTGCTGGATTCCAACAAGTATCCCTGGCTCCCATTGTATGCTGGTTAGAGATGCAGAGACTTGGACACTGCCTCTGACCTGGTCAGCAGAATCTCTCTTCTCACAAATTCTTGGGGTGGTGGTTTGAGTAGTGAGTAGGGGTGGGGTGGGGGTACTCTAATGCACTTTAAGTACATTAAAGTATGAGAAGTATGTTTCCCTCTGTCTTCGCGACTTGTTTTCTTTGACTTTGACCCGTATTAAATCATTGTGAACTGTGCCTGTGAACAGTCTTATACCATTCGCATCCCTTTTCTCTTGTAAATTCACCTTCACAGTAATTCTCACGTTGCCATCGGTTGAAATTTACTCTGCACTGACTGTGGCAACCACACTGCCTTGCTCCCTCTAATAAGGTTGCTTTACTTTTCTATACTGCTGTACTGGTAAGATTTGGTTTCCTTAGTGCATGGCTAGAATGTGCACTGCTTTGGGGAGGAACAGCATTTCTAGTCTTATGCAGTATTAACTGCCAGCCAGTTCCGTGAACTTGAGCAACTCATGTAGTCATTCTAACTGCACAACAGGATGCAATCAGCAGAGGGTCCTGAATGGGGCCGCATGGGCTGTTCCTTTCATATCAGCCATGAGCTCTTAATATGGTAGTGTGACCATTTATAGAAACCAGAGAGAGACATTTAAAATGGAAATTGGAAGCGGTGTCATTGTCATCTAGGTTATTTTAAATATTGCTCATGCACACACACACACACACACACACTTTTTTAAAACAATTTTTACAGCATTTTCAAATGGAAAAAATACGAAGTTGAATTTTATTGAGTCTCTTTTTTATCCCTTGGCTCTCCCATTGCAGGAAGTGCTAGTAAAGCACTAAGTAATCAAAAGCAGAGAGGAGTGGCCATGAGGAAGGGTCTCAGCTTGCACACTAAGGTCGCATGGCCCTCAAGTTAGTACTGGTTGCATTTGAGGCAGGAAATGACCCAAGTTGGTGCAAGGCTGATTCTCCTGCTTGGGGCCTTTAGGAAGGGGATCCTGTACATTGGGAAATCTATGGAGATTCTAGAAGCTGTGGTGAAGATTCCTAATGGGCATTGCTCCTAGGAGAACTGGGAAGATGAGGAACATCTCCAAAGAACCAGCTTGTCATAGAGACTGACCAATCACATCCGTGTTTTATGGGACAGAACACCAAGAGACCACTTGACCAGGAAGGCCATTTCATTTCCACTAGTGGCTTGGGTTTAGGGTAAAAACCTCAGGTGATTTTTTGTTTGTTTGTTTGTTTTGTTTTGTTTTTAAAGCAAAATTAGGGAGAGCCTACTTTTGGGTTCTTCATAAATTATTCATTATAATCCATTAGTGCCTGATAATAAGGCAAAATTGTGTGACATTTTGTCAGCCTTCTGGGCTACAGTCTGGAAAGAAAAGAAGCTGTCATTTCTTTGTTATATGCTGGGACCATGGCAGTTCCTGGGGCTGTATTTAAGGCGGATCTATTATTACTGTTATTACCTTAGGGATCAGCCTGAATTGCTTACTGTTTAATCATCTACAAATCAATTTATTCTCTGCGTTTATTGTTTTTGTGTGTTTAGAATTTTGAACCCTTACTAGCCTTGTGGGTGATGCTACCTGAATCCTTGGTCATTTCACTCCTTTTTCTTATTTTTCTTTAAGATCCATTTAAAGAAAACAGAGCTGAAAATACCTTCCCAGGCAGACGTGCACTAGAACGACTAGAATTCGGGTCCCAGTCTTACATCATACCTCTTCTTTGTTTGCCTTTGTGTTTTTTGTTTATTTGTTTTTGTTTTTTGGTAGTAAATCATCTTTCAAGGTGGATAGTTTGAACATCTAAGCAACAGTATTGTGATTGTGATTTAGATGTACTTCGTCTAAGATTAGGGACTGGGATTGATCTAAAAAAATCAACAGATTCTGGAATAGTGAAAATCCAATTCCTAATTTTATTTTCACTCCCGGATGCTTAAGGACAAAACATAGGACTGATAGTCACAAGTGGCCTACATAAACTGTCCCTTTGCTCCCAGTAGCTTTGTCTTGTATCTCCCTGTGCTTCCAAATGATTGTGGGGACAGATATTTTCTCTACTTTGTTGTGGAAGCAAAATAGTGTCACCACCTTCAGACCAAGTGTTCAAACACATGAACCCACAAGAACATTTCCTATTGAAACCATAGGGAGGCTAAACAAGGCATTCCTAGTTGTCACAACACTGCTGACCTCCTGTCTTTCGAGGCCTTTCTTCTTCCTGGTTTGTTGTGTCCTGATAGGCCAGAATAGACAGCAGACTCTCATCTCTTCTATTGGTACCTTTCCTCCTTTGCCTTCATGCTTTAGTGATAATCCTAAGGGCCAACTTCCTAATACTAGCACATGAAGACTATGAAGGAAGCCACAATTTGTCTGTAATATACCTATATAGCTTTGTAACGATGCCTTAAGAGTGGTCAAGGTCTCCTTAGTAAGAATTGGGCACAATAGCCCTCAGGGATCTTTTGGCTCAACCAGACCACCAGCTCACCACTACATGTTACACCTCCAAATGTAGCCAAAGTAACTTCCAAGTCAAGGACTTTTCCAGGTTATGAAGTACAAGGGCCTGAGGAAATAGCTACATTAGTAAGGTGCCTTTGAAACCATCAGAACATCCTCAATCTCAGAGCCAATGGAAAGTGCTCTTATCATCCCCTCTGGAAAGGCAAAGACAGATTCCTGGTGCTCACTGACCAGCCAGCCTAGCCTGTTTGGAGACCCTCAGGCCATTGAGAGACCCTTGTCTCAAGGAAACAAGTTACATGCAGTGCCTGAGGAATGACACAAAGTTGATCTCTGGCCTACATATGCATGCAAACACACACACACACACACACACACACACACACACACACACACAAACACACAGGGGGGAGGGAGGGGGAGGGGAGGGTGCTTCTCTAGAGCCAAGCAGAAGTGAGACTTGAAAGATGAAAGCAAAGACACAGGACCTTTGGGGTCAGCAGGTGAAAGGTCACCCACTTTTACCAGCAGAGAGAATTTTCTTTGTGCGAGACAATAAAGAACTGTGGGCAGTTAGTCAGGAATCTACACCAGTGTCTTCTTCCAAGGCCTGGGAGTAGCAGGCAGCCATGTATGCATTATCAACTCTTTCAGATTATCTTTCAACGCCCCCCCCCCCACTCCTCCAGCTGCCAATAATTAGACTTCATTGCCTCTGGCATCGACTTCAGCTTTTCAAGTCGCTCAGGCAGCCCTGACTGGTCAGGGCACTGTCCTGTTCAGTTCCTTCAGATGAGAGATTTGGAGGAAGGAATTTAAAACCTAAGCCACTCTGTTCCTCCCCCACAATGGTAAACATGCCTCAGGAACTAGAAACACCCCAGTGAACACCCCTCTAAGCTTGTTTGTGGAGTTTCTTTGTAAAAGTTTTTATTACCACAGTTAGAGAGGGCAAAGGGGTTTCCAGCTTCTAATTTATTCAAGCAGAAGTGACCTTTTGCAAATAGCGTTAAGACCTCAAATGAGCACCACTGTCTTGGTGTTTTTAACTACTTCTGTGCCCTCTCCATATATAAAATCATACCACAGGGCATAGTGTGAGCTGTCGGCCTTTCTTTTCTGTTCTGTCATTTCCCATGCCATCTTCCCTTCTTCCTAAAGGTATCTCTCTTCCAAAATTGTCCCAATTCTGCCTTCAGCTCTAGGCAGTGGCCCTAGGTAGTGTGGTCTATGGACCCCTTCTGGCTTGCTAGTTTCATGAGCTATTGTCAGCTGATGTGTTTTCAGTTATCATGAGCATATCTGAGTGCTGAGGATTTCTAGTTCTTAAACAGAGTGGCCACAAAAGAACCACAGACTAAGGACTTCTGTCGTGCCTAATAAGAGGATTCCATGTATCACCTCAATACATCTCCATGATAACCCTACGCAATCATTATTATTCCATGCTGTAGATGAAAATATTAAACAACAGGAGAGCTAGTAACTTGCCTAAGAGCACAGAGTATAGAACAGAAAGAGAGGTAATAGAAGTCATCTTAGTTTCCATTCACATTTTAATCTGTGAATAACTGGAGTTAGAGAAAATGTACAAAATGATCAGTTATTAGCAAGCATCAAATCTATTTGGTAGCTCAATTTTCATTCTCAAAGAGTCACTTGAGTAGAGTCTTAATAAATTGTCTAGATCCTACTGACCTGTGGCCACATCTTTGGGTATTGATTTGATTGTTAATTGAAGAAGACCCAGCCTATTATGGGCAGTACCATTCCCTAGGCAAGGGGTCCTGAACAGTATGAGAAAGGAAAAAGCTAGCTGAGAATAGGCAAGCAGGCAAACAAGGATGCTTGCCTTTGTCTCTTTTTTTGACTGTGGTTGTAATGTGACTTGTTTCGAGTGTCTGCCTTCACTTCCCCTTAGTGATGGACCGTTGCCTGGAATTGTCAGCCAAAAGAGGCCCTTTCTCCTCTAAGTTGTTTGTTGTCAGTGTCTTATTGCAGCAATAGAAATGAAAATAGAACACCAGGCAAAGTATACACCTCTGGTTTATTGTGAGGAATACCTGTAGCTCATCTTTAACATCACCCATTCCATACGAACCTTAGCTTTGGACTTTAGTTTTCAAATGTGGGTGGCATGGTTTTCTAACTTTCCTTACTCCCTTTACATTTGATCATAGCTAAAAGGCCAAAGAGCGATAAAGTTATGTTTAAAATTTAGCCTCATACTCCATAAACTTTTGTTAAATTGTATTTCCTTAAGATTCTTAAGTTGAGATCAGGGAGGGCTGTGGTGTTTTAATGTATTTGGAAATAATGCCATATTCTTATGTATTTTCAATTAGTTTTGGATAGAAAGTGTACATTTATTAGTTACCCTCCCCAGTCCTCCAGAACAGTTCATTTAATTTCAAGCAAAGAGCAAATTCCCTACAACGTGCTTCTCATCCTGGCAGTCTCTTCAAAGTAAGAAGGGAGACATGGCCAAACAGAAAAACTCCTTCCTTTTGATTTGACATCTGAGTTTCCTGGAGATGTTCTAGCTCGATGAGCTTAATGGGTGAAAGTCTTTTCCTCACACTGAACTCCCAGGAACTGTTGGGAGTAATGTCCTCTGGTAGACCTGTTTAAGCCACCTACAGTGCTGGAATCAGGCCACACTGCTGAGGTACCCTGTGGTTCCTTTAAAAGTCTTTTCTTTGGTTCCATAGACTTTTCTTGCATTACCAAAATCTTCCATAAACTCAACCACAACCAGAATACTGGGGACTCCGGCTCACATTTGAGGCAATTGGGGAAATAGATTAAACACAGGTTTTCCTATTTCTCTTGCTGCCAAAAGTGATGTCAGTTGTGGTAACGATTGTTACCTCAGTTCCCTGCAGATCCAGGGCTGAGTGTGTGAATGTCTGTTCTGGGCCCGATTCAGAAGTTGTTATGGAAAAACTGATGATGGTTGGGAAACAACTGGATGTCCGGACACTTACATGCAGTCAAGGGTTTGCTTTCCTGGAGCAACCAGACTCAAGGGACAGAGAGTACATGAGAAACCTCTTCCTGGTTGAGAGCAAAAGGAAGGATTTGGCTGTATGTCTACCTTCTTCCCTTTTGTCCAATTACAGAAACTGTGTTGCAAACACTTTTTACTCTCTCTACACCACATTGTAAAGGAAGCTATTGTAATTTAAGCCCACTGGTTTGTATCCAAGCCAGACTTATAAATTCTGTGTTCTGACCATTATAAACAAAATAAAACCCCAAACCCAAAAGTGACGTGATGTTACATATAAGCCTCAGAACTAACTAGAATGTAATTCCAGTAAGAGAGAATATGCTGTTGAAACAACCCCCACAAGCGTGAAAGACTTCTTGCCCCACGGCACTTATGGTCAGACTTGTCGGAGAATTTTTCTAAGTCTTTTCTGCTTTAATCCTGTCAAATATGTGGCTGTACATGTTCCTTATCTCATTGCTATGACCAAAGCAGCTTAGGGATGGAAGGGTTTAGTTTAGGTCACCATTCAGGGATGTATTCTATCATGGTGGGGTAGTGGGAGTGGGAGGGAACTTGTCACATGACATCCCCAGTCAGGAAGCAGAGTGGGATGGATAGATTCTGTTGCTCAATCCCTTACATCCTTTTCATTTACTCCTGAGTCCACACCGACATTTCGAATGGGTCTTCCTGCCTCAATTAATCTAATCTAGAAACTCCTTCAGCAATATGCACAGAGGATTGTCCCCTGGGTGAATCTACATCTGTCGAGTTGACAGAAATTATTAATCATAGTAACATGATATTGATGGAAACATTGATGGCATTTTGATTTACTCGTTTCCGGGGACACTGTTATGTCACTGATACCATTTGCTTTATTAATTGTACTCCCCTATAATTAATTAAAGGAATGCAAAATCACTTTGCTTTAAAGGGATTTTTAAAATTAATTTTATGTTATACATATAAGGGTTTTGCCTGTATGTGTTTATGCACTACGTGCGTTCCTGGTGCCTACAGAGGCCCAAAGAGGGTGCTGGGTGCCCTGGAACTGGAGTTCCAGATGGTTGTGAGCTGCCATGTGGGTGCTGGGACTCAATCCAGGTCCTTCTGGAAGAGCAGCCAGTGCTCTTAACCCCTGAGCCATCTCTCTAGCCTCAGTTTCAAATATTTTTGAATTTTATTTAAATTAGTTTTTGGCAGCACACCTTTACTTACTGAGAATGGGACATCGTGCTTAAATTTCTCTCCCCGTCCCTAATCATTCTGAGAAGTTTCAAGAGCACAGTGGAAGCTAGGGAAAGAGGGACCCACAGTGGGGACATCATCGTTCACCCCAGCAGGCCACAGAGAAGCCAAAAGGCTCCGTTGCCTCCTCGATAGATCTTGACTTCTCTTTTTTAATAAAGCCTGCCTTTCTTCCTTGGTGGTCTCCTGAAGTCACCAGCCCCACTAGAAAGGTCTTTTGCAGGAACAAAGGAGGAATTGGAGCGAGATGGCCTCTCACATGTTGGCACTTCGCCCTGGATTTTCTCCCAGGCAACCCTGTGCTCATGAAGGTCTGGCTAGCAACTTTGTTATTTTCACCGGCTCTCCCCATGTGACTGGCACCAGGCATGAGGGCTATTTAAGCAGCTCCACTAAAGCATTGGTTTGGGCTCGTTGGTTACCCTTTGCCATCTCAGACCACAAAACCCAGCCTTTTGCCAACTCAGTCTTGGCTGGTCTGAAGAGAAGTTTTCTTTCTAGTTTTCAATGTCAGGTAGCAGCTATCTAAGCCCTGACCTCTAACTTCCCTTCAACCCTAACTATTTTGGTGCGATCACTGGAAGGCACTGTTGTCTCACTTCCTAATTTCCCCTTCTTCCAAAGCTTCAACTTGTCATAATACTTGCTAACTCCACTTTCTAGAGACCATAGAGATTCTCCTGTGCCCCAGCCTATCGAACCTCTCTGGACTTAGCTTTCCCTTTCCTTCAGTGGATGGTTGGTAGAATTGGCAGAGCTGCCTCTCCAGAGAGCTGTTTTGTTTTTGGGTGCTGCCATCTGACACAGATATTAGAGCTCTGAGTGTCAGTCACAGAGCTCCGCAGTCTACCAAGTAGAATGGTGCTCCCATTTCTTCATGTCAGATTGTAGGGTGATGAATATTATCATTAAGCACTGTTTACTGCAATGTGACATTTGCAACTGGTGTACTTGATTTTTGATTTCTTTCTAGGTTTATCTACCATACTGGAGAATGTCTTTTAAAAACACATTCGAAAATGAGTGCAGGATTTCAAAACCTCAAACCTTCCATGTAAATTGTAAAATTAGAACAACTGAATATAATGTCAGGCATTATAAATGATGTGTTTTCTTTCTTTAGATTTTCCTGTTTTCTTATATTGTTCTGTGTTATAACTTTCCTAAAAACACATTTATGTTAAATGAAAAACCAATGTGCTGTTTTGACTCTATTTTTGCCATGCAGTGGCTTGAACCCAGGACCTTGCACATGCTAAAAGAACCAAGTATCTCCCTTCTTAGCAACATTCCCAGACCTTGACACATTTCTTTATGTAGAGGATTTTATTGATAGGAAATTGTGTTGCTAAATTCACAGATATTACAAACAGCGATCTCCATGGAAGGAAACTGAGCCCTGCAGACCTTTTGGAAACACCATTAGATGAGGGAGGGTTACTTTATGGCTGTACTCTTGAATCATTATTTTTCCTCCTGTTTCCTAAGAATCAAGAATATTAATCCTGATCAGACACTAATACTATGTTGCACTTTACCCCACAGAATGGCAACAAGTTTAAAAAATGCAAGCTCAAGATAAGAACGCTTACTGATGGCTCTACCTTAAAGGGGGTTGCTGGAAGAGTACAGACCCTTCCACTGTACCTCTGTTTCAGCTGAATGCTGATTTCAACTTTCACAGTCAAAACTGATCAGTCATTCAAAGTAATGTGAAAAGAGGCAAAAGCTGTACTTGGCTTTCAGCGCAAGTAGGCATAGTTTAAGTGGGCACAGTTCCAAAAGATGTAAATTCTTTCTGGATAAAATAATGCAATAATCTGTTGTACTCAAGTAGCATTGTTCAAGTGTTGACTTCTTCGATAATGCTTTAAAAATTACACTTTTCATTTTCTGGCAGCAGGATTAGGTGGGTTTTGTCTGACAAGAAGATACACACCAAGGGGTACAGTAGACACTGATATGGTGGTGAAATTTTGTCAAAGTATAGTTTCCTGCTACTAAATTTCATGACAGGTGCATCACATTTCTGGGTTCAGAAGTTACTCCCTGGAGATGTAAGTGCAGAGGGAGTATGGCAGACATTACTGCTTGATATTTGCACAGTGTCTTCTGCTGAGGAAATGTGTTGAATTTGTTTTCCATTTTATGAATAGGGCCAGTGATCTCTTACATTTGGAAAGTAGCATAACCACATTTGGTGTGGGTGGCTAGTTTCTACCAAGGTAGGCAGCAGAGATCTAAGACATTTGACCTTGCATGTACCCAAGGCTATGTCATCATTGCATTTGTGTTTGTCAAAGATATTTGTTGAATTGAATGATTGTAAGAACCCAGTACAGTTATCCTTTTTTTTTTTTTTTTTTTTTTTTTTTTTAAACATATTCCTAAATTACAAAAACCTGTGCATCTAAAGCTTACTCCCCCTCCCCGGGCATTGGGTGTTGCAGGCTCAGTCTGCCTAGACTGCAAGATTGTAGTGATCAGGATATAGGAAGTCCCCAAAGCCTCAGAGAGGTCTGTGAAGTCTATAGTCTCTCTCCCTGATGCAAGAGAAGAACTAAGCCTTTGTAGGTTTAGTCTTGAAGCTCTCTGGGCTTTAGATAATATAGGTCACTGGGAACCATCAACCATGCATATTCAATCCCTTTATTCACCATATTTGTCGGCGAGAGCTTTTTGGCTGTCTTAAAGATCAGAGGTGCTTTCCAAGAGCTAAGGCTAGCTGCTGTAGAGACGATGGGAAAAACCATGCCTGAGGTTGAGAAAGTGGTTGCAGAAAGAAAAGGGAGCTTGAGAAGGCGTTCCATAAGCACTGCTGCCGACCATGGCTTCATGGTCCCAATAAGTATACTGCCTCCATAGGGGCCACGTGAAGGACGGTTCTCACTGGGGTTGTCTGTGTCATTCATTACCTGGCAGCTACTTGCCCTTATGCCCAGTCACAGGTTCACACCAGTGCACGGAGCTTCACACATCCCCTATAGCCGTCCGGGACGTCCCCACATCAACTCCAGTTTTCATCTTTTCCTAAGTTCCTACGTTGGTGACACCAATAGGTGATACTTGTGGCTGAAGTGTGTGTTGGTAGGTTTTATATAAAAGGCTTGTTTAAAGTAGTGGGCTATGACTCCCCCCCTCTGCTTCTTGAACATGCTTATGTGAAACTACAAGAGTGGCACCTGGTGATGCATTTTAGTCTTTTGGCCTCCCCTTCCAGGGTCCCCTAGTCTCTGCCCTGTAGACCCATGCAGTTTGGCACGTGTGGCGATAAACCTGGGTACAGTTTGTTCCCAACCTAAGCTGTTCCTTCAGCCCGTCTGGAGGAGAGCCAGATATGAAATGAAAAGCACGCCATGTGCCGTTCGTTCATTCCGCCACCCTTCTGTATTGTATACTTAGCAGTTTCTTTGCCGTAGCTTGTTTCATGTAGTGTGGCCCACCTAATTTTAAGGCCAGAGCTGTGAATTTCTGTCTAGCTGTCTCTTGATATTATGACAGGGGTTCAGGAGAAACTTAAAAGTAAACGAGAACCCCAAAACTTGGCAGTGAGTATCATAGCCCAGCTGGGGCTGTTGGAAGTATGGTCTGGCCTTTTCTCCCCCTGAAGTAAGTTCTGTCTCTGGGAGAAACCCAGGACACTTGTTTGTTTTTGCTTTGGCATCTCTATGCAGAGTCTTTATTAGTAAATAAAAAGTAGCCTATCTTTTAGAGGCAGAGTTAATGTTTTAAAATAAATAGAAATCTCCTCATAAAATTAGAGTCTTCGTTTGGTAAACTTGGACTTATCTGAAATCCAGTATGTAAATAGTAAATGTCAATGGATCAGAGTCACAACCTATTCAAAAGGAGATGGAGGCTAGGCTTGTGGGTATACACCTGTAATCCTGTAATTGGAAAGGCTGAGGCAGGAGGATCATGATGAGTTCAAAGACATCCTAGGCTGCACAGCGAGACCCAGTCTGGAAAATAAAACCAGGAGAGCACAGAGAGGGGGAGGGAGGGAGGGAGAGCTATAATGGTCAGTATTTGTGTCTGTGAATTTTAGAAATCATTGTCCGCCTTTCGTCTCTTGTGGGCCTTGACCTTATCTGAAAGCGGTGCCTTTGTTATCCCTGTAATTAGATAAAGACCTCCTGGACTGTCCATAGAGATTTTCACCATGTACCTGCTCTAGATCTGTATATTTAACTCTGACTGTCCCTTATGGTCTTTAGCAGTCCTATGAAGCTGCATCCCTCTTATGGCCTACGCATTGCTGGTCTCTTCCCATCCTGAGCCTTGTTCTATCGTGTCTTCAATGGCAAGTCTGTGGCATGCCTGCCCTTTGTTCAGCTCACATTTGTTAAGTACCTGCTATGTGGCAAGCTTTGGACAAACACTGGAGTGACAATCCCTGTTTCCACATCCCCGGATTATCCCTTTTCTTCCAAAGACAGCCAAATGTGTCAGAGAGGTACTTCCCTAATGTTCTTAGCTAGAAGCCCTCTTCCCCTCCTTTGTGCATCTAGATTTTTTTTTTTTTTTTTTTTTTTTTTTTGCCTGTGTGCACCTGTTGTGAAATTCACCTGTTTGTTTCACAGTCTATTTATAATGAAACTCCCCTGCCTTTCTGAAGCTGCCAGAAGGCAAACTTCAGCAGAATTTAACTTTGCATACTCCATGACATTAATTTAACCATCTTCTCATTCAGCAAGCATGTGTGATACTGTACCCTGCTGCACACTCTTCTGGGCACTCTATGAGTATTGATATGTATAGATTAAATTCTGAGTGCATGGAAAATTGGTATGTCTGAAGGACTGTCTGAGGTAAAACGTGAGAGCAAAAGATATTTTCAGGGGTTCATAGAATCTCCTTTCTGAAGGGGAACTATAGGTCATGCCTCACAGTGATGGGTTTTCTCCAACTGAGGAGAAGAAATGTTATGCTTTTTCTAAATAAACTTCTCTTACACCTAGATTGCAAGGTTGAGTGTAGGCTCCAATTGTATGTTGTGTTTTTATAATATTTTAAATGAGAGCTAGAATGGACATTTTTACTTCAAACATAACTACAAAAAATGTATTTATTTGTTGCAAAACTCTGAAACGTATGGATCACATTGATATGTTTGCTGTAGCATTGACTACTTTGGTTTGGGGCTGCTATAAACACTTGGATTTCAAAAGGAAACTTAAATATGGTGTGTCGGTTTCATGTAGGTGCATATTATTACTTATGTGTATAACTTCAGTTGATCTCATACAGTCTCCCTTTTGTGTGGGGTGAGCTTCCCTTATTGTGATTGAATAAACCTCACTAGATACCTATGGTAACCTATTTTTTTTTTTCCATCTCCTTTCCAGAATGAAGACCTAAATGACCTCAGAAAATCCTCCTTTCACTCATGGGTACCCAGACTCAAACTATTTCACAATTCACAAGCAGGACCTCACGTCTTCCTCTTCAATAGATGGTACGATGCATCCATTACAGTTTGTTTACTCTGTACAATCCTCAGGAGTTCATTGACTGAACTGCACGTTCTATATTGTGCCAAGCAAAAAGAAAGCACTGTGACACCGAGACTATGGGTCTGCGTAAACTTCATCTTGAACCTTAAGGACTTAGCTGGCCACAGTGAGCTGGTGTGCCCACCACCACCGCCACAAGAGAATGGCTTTATTCTCGTCACATTTACAACGTATGTTTCATCTATTCTGAAGCCGTGTTCCATGAAACATCACTGTAAATTATTTCATATGGAACTGTTCACGTTGGGTGGAGAGAGTATTAAATATTTAACATAGGGTTTGATTTAATGTGTAATTTTTTTTTAATGAAAATGTAACTTTCCTCACAGCACATCATTTTTTTTTCTTTTTCCGATGTGGAACTGAGGTATTCGATGTTCTGTTGTGAAGAGTGGAGCAAATTCTTCAAAGGAGGCTTAAAAAAAAAAAAGAGTAGTCTAGGGTGTGATCCTTGTTTTAAGATTCGAAGTCAGAAAAATAATATAAGACGAATCATAGTGCCATAGAAGGTTCTGTATTCTGTACTGTATAGTTATACTTGCTGATACTGTCTATTGTAATATAAACCTGATGCTGAGTTCCTTTTAAATAATTAATCGTAGCTTTGATTTTTTGGTTTTTTTGTTTTTCTTTTTTTTTTCTTTCTTTCCTTTTTTTTTTTTTTTTGGTTTTCAAATGGAAGGAGGATGTATTCTACTGGGGTGTTTCCAATTGTCAGCTTAGAGTTGGTAATTGAATGGAAGCAAAGCTGCAAGAAAAAGAAGCCACAGACTTTCATTGCAACTGTATATACGTGGACAGAAGGAGACATGAGTAATCCCTTCCAGTCGGAAGCTCTCTTTGGAATGAAGAGTGTGTGTGTTTATGAATTCTGGAAATGTCTTTCTGTTCATAATAGACACTGTTGATCTCCCCCCCCCCCCGCCTCTATAAGCCGTTTCCCCCCCCCCACCCCCACACACTTTTTTCTGTGTGCACATTATGTTTCATTTCATTCTGTGTCTCGAAAAGGCCGTTAGGGCTGCGTGTTCTTGTTAACTGGAAATTAAAATTCCAGATCCTTCTTTGCTTGCTTCCTTCCTTCCTTCCTTCCTTCCTCCCTTCTTTTCCTCCCTCCCTCCCTCCCTTCTTTCTTTCTTTTTTTAAGTTATGACCAGGGCTCCATGTTATGTTCCCTAAGACACCTATCTCATGTATTCTGAGACCTTCCCGTGTTACGTGTGTTTTAGATGAATGCAATAGGCCCATTTGCCCTGGTGTTTGCTGGGCTTTTAGCGGTTACCTAATAAAATGCAGTTTTCAGAGAGCACATAAAAATATAGCGGCCTGCCATTGAGGCATCTAGTCATCAATGAAGATGTTAGTCCTTTCCTTGTTTGGAAAGTCCACATGTCTTGGAATTTTTTTCCCTTATTAAATAGCAATGGCAATGAATATACCTGAAGATGTTTCCTCCAGAATTGTACATTATCACCATGAAACTTCCTAAAAGTACAGTGAATTAATCGAACAATCAGTGTCCCTCTGAGTCCCTCTGAACTCGGCCCTACTTGGGGGGGAGAAGCAACTCTCTGCTTCTGGGAAGGGTTGAGCTGCTTGGGTGGGGCTGCAAGGAAGGAGCAAGGGTTGCAAGGCACTGCAATGACCATTGCCCTGATCAACTGATCAGGACCCCTTGCTCAATTCAGAGATAAACAGACCCCAGGCTGCTGAGGCCAGGGTTAGTGCTCAGTCAGCCGGATGGCACGTACCTCACAGACTGTTGTACAATGTTCATTGTTGCAGATCTTAATCATTTGCATGCTCATCAGTTTCTAAGGTAAATAGGTCTCTAGTCATAAGAATACATTGTTTTCAAGGAACTCGCTGAATGACATCATTTGCTGTCCATAGACAAAACCCCACTGGCTTTGAAAATCTGATGTGAAAGTTGTTTTTTGTTTTGTTTTACAAATGTGTAAGAAAAGACTTTCATTGTCAAAGTAACTTTTTAGTTTTAAAGCACTCTGACTCAAACTCTTGTTAATGTAAGAAGAAAGCAAGCTGCTTGCTCTTCCCCCCCCCCAAGAATCTGAGTAGCTAGAGAGAACAGTGAATGAAGTCAGCCCCAGCCATTTGCCTGTACAGCCAGCTATAATTTCTCACAGAGCCTAGGCTTCGGATATCTACATACCTCTGCATGTAGGGTTATTGCCATTTGGGGTGAGAACAGAAAAGAGCAGACTGGACATTTGTTTCCTAGTTTCTCGATCTCTTGCTTTTTATTGAGTCGATAATAGTGCAAAGGTAGCCATTCTTACTTCAGCTTCTTCTAGAGTTACCTGAGTTGGGTTTGATGACAGCATCAAATGTAGCTGACTTGGAACTGGAAGTTGCTGGTACCCAGGCTGAATTCTCACGCTCTGCCTCCTTGAAGGGTTTATTTTAAATCCATCAGCTGCTAAGTTCTTGTGTTCAATTCCTATTTACAGGAGTTGGCTTTTAGCTATTTCCAAGTATTTGCAGGTCCACCAAGGGCTTACGTTCTAATGGGGCTTGTAGTGGTCCCTGGCTAATGTGGAAGTTAGTGGCTTTTTCTTTACAAGACCAACCTTTCACAGCATTCTTTCTTAAAGACTTGTTAAGATAGAGTTTTAAAATTCTCCTTTGTGAGAAGAACAGGTATGTTCCCTGGCTATGATGATAACTTTGTTTTGGGAAAAATCTTAGCTCCAAAACCAGCTGAAAATGAGGGGATTCCATTAATGATCAACCACCCGGGTCAATAATGACAAATCAGTACTGATGCTACATGTGTGGCCACCTCTTGCTAACTTTCAAAGGTCAGGGCCACTCTGAACTGATAGAGTCACTACAAAAGGAGAATTTATTCAAGAATCATCTAGCCAGAAATAGAGAGGTTTAGCCTGTCTTCCCCCAGGCTTTTGTCTTCTAACTGTCTTCTGTATGTGAGACAAAGTATTAAGAAATCATTTTAATGTACTGTAAGAAACAATATTTTATAGTGCAGAAGCCCTATTTGATCAGTGGTACATCCTGAATGCAATATGCCATGTAGTTGGAAGCACCTCTAAAACAGGTGGTTTAAAGATAGGGAAGGTGGCTCACCAAACAACGACAGTAAGAGCCATGAGGGATAGTACACTTGTGACTTGCTGTGGCTGTGGGTGATAATGATCCCATATTTACCTCATGATGCCTTGGCTGAGCTCTGTAGGTGAGATGGTCATACAAAGAGGCCCTCAAACAGAATATCAGACATCAACACTGCCACTGGGGGGGAAAGGGCTTCTTTGGAAGGTATGTGGAGGACAATTGGGAGAACCAAATGAGAAATTAGTTTCTTTGTAATGACAAGACAGGAGGGTTAGTGCTAACAAGACAGGGTATGTTAGCTAGCGGGAGGTGATGCTGTACTCATATGTGCGGGCTACTGGGAAACTTATAGCAAGCAATCTGTTCTTGTAGGGGTGTGAGCAGGTACAATCTTGTTAGTAGGAACAGGAAGAGTTCTGGGCTGGGCTGTAGACTTAACTATAGATAGTGAATACAGCCTTTCTTGTAGTTACGAGAACAAAGTGTTAGCCAAGTCAGAGATTGTGAAGGTTCTACTTGGTCTCTGTCCCTGTCAGTTTCCTCCACATGCCTGTAGGAAGTGTGGTGCAGCTGATGTGTTGGGTATCTGTCACTCACTATTTGCAATTAGAGCGCCAAATAGATGCTGAAAGGAACTGAGAGGTGCTAGAGGTGTTTGGCCCTACTCTCAATTAAGAGCCTATAATTAGCAAATATGATTTTAAAATGTATGGCTTTGGGTAAGGCATTATCTCCCTTTCCCAGCTTATCAATGACTTGGCATTTGTGATGTCTACACCAAGAGATAGGTGTGTTGTCCCTTTGCCATTCACCTGCTATTTAAACCTCTCTATGTCCTTACTGTCTCTTTCTCCAGTATTAACCATTATGCCATATCATAGAACAAATTCACTACCAGGGAAAATGTGTCTGTTTGCATATCCATCTGTAGTGCTAGCATTTTTTTTTTTTTTTTAGTCTATTTTAGAACTTTGCCACTGGCCTAAGAATATAGTTTCCAGAAGAATCTTTCTTGTGTAGTTGCTTTCCTTATACCTCTTGGCTACAGGGTGGGCCAAACAGATGCCATCTAGCTTTCCATTTGCTGTGTGTGGTTTGGTTTATCATCTGAAGATGGTGGTGCTACTGATGGTGCTACTTCATCTGTGTTCAAAAGACCGACGCATGGTCTATGTTGCTACCAAAACATTTACTGTATATATGTGGATAATGTATTATGTATATATGTAATGGGTACCAGGCCAGGTTTATATTTTTTTTTTCTTTAGAAGTGTTTTCAATTTTCCAAGCTTTCTTTACAGTGTTATGCTTGTGTTCAATCCTTTTTATCCCCAATCTGTCTGGTACTTAGAATTGTAGTGTCTTCATCGTTAATTAAAGAAAACTGTCTAAATGAATCCACAGGTGTGTATAGTAGTCATTCTTGTCTTTCCCTATGGGACCTGGAACAGACATGGGTTATTGGTTGGGTATGGGCAGTTTACACTGTGAGCAAGCTTCCATACATGCTGGTGGGGACAGTTTTCTATGTATTTATTGGACTGCATTTAGTGGCTGAGTATATTAACAAAAAGAGCTCTAGCTGGGTGGTGGTGGTGAACACCTTTAATCCTAGCACTTGGGAGGCAGAGACAGGCACATCTCTGTGAGTTCAAGACCAGCCTGGTCTACAGAGCTAGTTCCAGGACAGGCTCCAAAGCTACACAGAGAAACGCTGTCTGGAAAAACAAAACAAATAACAAACAAACGGAAAAGAAAAAGCTCTCGAAAGACTGTTCACTGCTTGATGGCTGGTGGTACCAAAGGAGGAAAATAGGAAGAGGAAAAGAATGTGTCTTCTCCTTTCTGTTCACTGGGACAGCCCTGTCAGCTTTGATCTGCACTCAGATATATCCCTCTGTTCAAATGTACGTCATGGTCCTGGGAACTCAGTTGCTAGTCCCAGTAGACAGACAAGTCAAAGAAGTGAGAAAAAGACGCCACACTTCTCATCCCTGGCTCCGTATCATATCATTTGGGTAGATTTCAAAAAGTTGCCATGGCTGGAACAACTCTGAAAATGATGGTTCCTACTGGCCTTCAGGTAGGGCCTGGGCATCATTAGTTGCTTTCAATGTTCCCTGGAAGATTCTAGCAAAAGGTCAGAGTGAGAACCTGTGCTAGGATGTGTTGCCCAAACTTGTCTGCTCATTAGAATTGCTTATTAGAAATACCTCCTGCACTGCTGGACTGTTCCAGGAATGTTTACTCCCCCCCCCCCCCTTAGTATGTGGCTTTTCTGGTAGGCAAGTATAGGAAATCCTGATTTCTGTACAGATGGAAATTTTGGATTGCTTTCGCCACCCGAAGACTTAACATCACTGAATTGGTTATTTTTGTATTGCTGGGATAAAATGTCATGACCAAGGCAGGTTACAGAAGGAAGAGTTTGCTTGGGCTTATAGTTCCAGAGTCATGATGTCAAAGCGTGACAGCTGGCAGGCAGCTGGAGCAGCAAGCTGAGCATTCACATGTTAAAATTGCAAGTAGGGAACCAAGAGAGGACACTGGAGAATGTCCTGAGTCTTTTAAACCTCAAAACCCACCCACCCCTAGTGACATACTTTCTCTAATAAGCCTCCTCCAAAAGTACCACCAATTGGGGACCAAACATTCAAATGTCTGAGTCTATGGGGACATTCTCATTCAAACCACCGCAAACACAGATCTAGAGCTCTGAGAGATTATTATCTGGGTTGCCAGTGTCAAAGCAGCCAAGTCCTTTCCCTTGCTCTTTTCAGTTTTCTTGCTTAAAACCTAAGAGAGAAGATGGCTTTTATTAGTTTGTTTGTCAGGACTAACTCAAGCTACTGACTGACATCTTGGAAACAGATCCAAGGTCGAGTGTTAAAATATACTATTTTCTATGACCACGAGGCTCCAAAGACTGACTTATTTGGTACAAAGGCTAGAGAGAGTTGCCTGACAGGATAATTGATCTTTTCATTGTTTTAAAGCGGCACACAAAATTGACTTAATACAGGCTCGAAGTTGTAGTTGATCTTTATTTGGTATTGCTTTCTTCCATTTATATTAACCAGAAACCCCAAAACAGTTCTCTTGTAGTGGAAGTGCAGAGTAAATAGCACTTTATCTCCTGTTGAAATCACATCTGAACATCACTAATTAGCATTAATTAGAGGAGAGTCTAGTTGGAATACATCAATGGTGTGATTTATAGCAGAATTGTCTTCGTACCTTTACACACATAAAGAGACAGAGTACAGCAAAGTCAAGTGTTGCTGACGAAGGACTTCAAGAAGTAACAGCCAAGGAGAATTTGTAATGAGCTCAGTGGTACTATTAAAATCAGTATCAGATAATTTAAAACTTGAGACTAATCACTGAAGCCTGTCAAAACAAAATAAGAAATAAATAATCAATTTAAGCTTGTATTAAGCAGTAAAAATGTGTGTTTCACTTAATACACTACAGAAATAGTTTAGTACAGAGAAGTGTCTAGCATTGTTGGCAAAATTGCTTACTTATTTAGGTGTTGACATCACAGTCATATTTATACATTAGCATCGTGAAGTAATATGTATTGGAAACACAGCCATAGCCAATATGATAGTAATCAAACAGGTTCGCTGAAGTTAGCAAGCAATATTTTACCATTTTAAGTTAAGATGACTAAAATACCAAAAGGGGGGGAAAAGCCTATGCTGAAGGCTATAATCTACAGCTCTTTGAACACATAATTAGACACAAGACATTAAATAAATTTTAAATCTGTGTTTGCTGCAGCTTATTTTACTCTCATTGAGATTTTAACTCTAAAATTGGACTTCAAAATTATGAATCAAAGGAACATGCTGGTACCCAAGTAGTTTCACATGAGATGTAAAACACTTAAAAAAAATCAGTATCAGTGTATACTATACACCAAAATTTGCATCAATTATCTGGTTTCTGAAAACCCAGAGGGAGACAAGGTATGTGTGTGGTCACAGGTTCTTAAGAGGTTGAACTTCTCACTGAACTCTGTTTGCTGGCAAGTTTTATGTTCTCATTGGTAGCCTAGTAAGGTGCTTAAAAACTATGCTCCAAATATTGAAGACACTACTGAAATGGGATATGGTTCAGTGACAGAGTGCTTACCTGCGTTTGATCCCTAGGAACACACACCCACACCCCCCCCACACACTCCCTCGGCATTCCTCCAAATGCCTTGTGTTAGCGATCTTGCAGAACAGCTGTTGTCAACCTGGAGGTTGAAAATGTGCCTCTATCCAGCTTATACCTTGCATGACACAAGTTCAGCAGGTCTTGCTCTTTATGTCTCGTTTAGTCCATTCATGACTATTGTAGTTTCTTGCTTATCTCATGAGGTACATCTCTTTATTGGCAGAATAGAAACATATGGCTTTATTTTAAGAAAATATAGCAACAGTGAGTTAAGTGTGAAGGCTGCATGCAGCTCCAGTGCGTTCATGTGTATTAGCCTTTACCTCCACTAAACTGTCCTAAATTAGAACTTTTGATATTGCCTGACAAGGAAACTGGTAAGTAAAAGACAATGGGGGAAGTGGGGAGGCAGATGTCATCTGGGCTGGAGGATGAGCCCTTATCACTTGAGAACAGACGGTTGATGCCCATCACAATTGAGATGTCTTTCTTCTCTGATAGATGCCCAGTGAATATAAAGGACTAAACAGCCATGATGGGATTCCCAGAAGTCTTATACAGATTTAAGAAGGGCTACAGGAAGCTCTGTTAATATCAAAGTGGTTTCCTAACACCCATACATCTAGGGTAACCCTGAGCCACAGTTTTATAGGAATGTGTTACTTTAATTCAATAGACAATATCCTTTCTGTTCCCTCTGAGTGTAAGCTGCTCCCAATCTTAAGGACAAATTTCTCCCAATTGTAAAGTGAGAGAAGAAGAGAAATAGTTGGTATTATTCGCTACCCTAATAAAAAAAAAAAGCTGACTCCTAAGATAGAAATAAGTAAAATTGGCTTAAATTTATGAAGAAATTGAATATAAATAAAGGTATCTGGAAAATCTCCACATATATCATTACACAGCATTACAGCACTTAAAAATACACAGATGTGCACACACACACACAAACAGACATGCATACACAGACCTGTATACCCTCCACACATGGAAGGCTGTGTTCCAAAATACTAAGAGGGAATATACCCAATAGCATTTTGTATGGTTTTTCTATAAAATCTTGCAAATTAGATATCACTTTTGTAATGAGAAGGAGAACAATACAATTTTTAAAATATAAAGGATGGTGGTTAAGAATCTTATTAGTGAATCCCCACAGTCTTTACACCATGGTTTACAAATCAGAGGTTGGCCACCTGTGGCTGGATGTTTCAAATCCAATCTGTGTCATGTTTTTTATCACCAAAGTTTCATTGGGACGTAACTGCGCTAGTCCAATTACATACTGCCTGTTCTATTCAGGAGCACGGTTGGGTGACTATCACAGAGTCTCAATGGGCTATGAAGAACAGTGCTTACTTCCTGGCCCAATGTTTCCCAAGTGGAAAAACTGGGCTGAGAGGCGGCACCCTGCCCTGGCCTTCTGAAAGTCTCCAGGACCTGCTACACTACGGTAGATACTGAATCTCTGTGGCCACACTGTGCTGTTGGATGGCTTTCCCAGTCCTCGGTGGATGTCCATCAATGAAGGTGAAGATCTATCCAAGCAGCTTAGGTATAAACTCAAATACTACTTTATAGTTTGGTGAATAGCTCTGAATGAGGGAGGGCTAAGATGGTGCTTCTGGTCGCTGCCTCAACTTTTATAGAATAATTTTTTTTTAGTTGAAGTTTTCTTTTTTATTTTCAAGTAGAGGTTGGTTTTCCTTGAAGGCCAGGGGAACACCAAAGGAGATTATGGCATCCAAAATAAGAAGATCTTAATAAAAATTATGGATAAGTAGCAGGAATTTCTTTTCCATTATTGTTTACTCACTTGCTACCAACTGCAGAACAGCAGACAGGGGTATCCATTCTGGCTGGGGAGCGATCCGAGTCCCTAAAGGACAAGTATAAAGTATGCCAGGATTATTAAATTAAAAAAGACGATTGCTCTATTCTGGCATCAGATGAGACAGGAAGGACAACTCCTCTGTATTTTATCCCCAAGCTTCTATAATCACTGCGTAGGTAGGTGAGTCGGGAGATTTGTACCATAGAGAAACTGCTCTGTGACTTTGTTCCAATGCCATGTTGATATCAGGTTGGCTAAAATATATCTCGAAAGTGCCTTAATGTTGCCCTCTCAGCCTGTTTTGGGAATAGCCTGGACCCAGTATAAAGCTGACTTAAGAAGTCAATTTCTGGAAAGGTGCCAGAGTCAGAGTCAGTTAGATAACCAGCCATATGTGGAGAAGTTAGATTCTGCACAGGAGCCAAACGCTTAAATGAAGAGAATTAGAAAAGGCAGAATGAGAATGTCCTACAGGGGTTGTTTCCAGGGTCCAAAGCATTGGAGGCGCCCACATACCTTCTGTGGAACCAGCTCTAATAGTTGTCATCAAGCGTAACTTCTTATTCTTATGTAAAGACAAGAGGCTGAGGTTACCAGTCTTGTTCATGTGTTCAGAAGTTCTTTCTAGATCAGCTATTGTGAGCACCCAGGTAGCACCCACAACTCATTTATTTTTTCAAATATTTGTCATGCTCCTGTTGCCAGTAATGAACCAGTTCAAGGGTTTTTCCAAATAACACTTCATCTCAAGGTATGTAGAGGCTATGACACCACTTTAGGGATTCATGGTTGTCAAGTGGGATTCTAACTCAGATCCATTAATAGTTGAAAGACATGGGAACTGAAATAAAAAGACACATCCTTTGAAGTCCTGATGAACATTAATAATGTCTGGAAAATTCCATGTTTCATACTTCAGATCTAGTCTGTTGTATCTTGCCAGGTTTCACCCTTGAGTCCTTTTTTAGTCCTTTTGTGGTTAAATCAGGATGGAGGCTAGTCTTGCTGTCTTTCAAGCTCAACTCTTAAGGGTTTTCCCCATCTAAGTAAACGAAGCTTTCCTTGCCAAATATATGCAAATGCACAATACCCCAACTCCAGCTTTACACATACACTCATCTCTCATCTTCTCTCCTGTTCTCATCTTACCTTGCCCTCGCTACTCCTCCACACACACAATTCAAGGAAGAAACGAAACGATGGTGCCTTTAAAACTACTATTTAAAAAACGCACATCTGCAGCATGTTCTGCTTTAAATTGAGATTCTTCACTTAATGTTACATCCTCTATTATCCTCATCATAGGGCATCTCATCCAATCTGCAGGATTCCATGCCTCAGATGTGAAAAAAAAAATCTAAGTCTTGTTTACTTCAGCTGTTGAAAAACAAAATTTGTTTACCAAGCTAGACAAACGTTTTCCTCAGTCTAGCAATCCTCCTGTTTTTGTTTGCAGAAATGTCTGACAGCTGAGTGTCTGCCTTCTTTTCCTGACCATGTGAATTCTTCTGTTCACATTTTGGACTAGTAACTAACGGTGTGAATTTGGGCAAAGTTCTCTCTGTCCCTCAGACTATTTGATGACAGGAGATGAGCAGAGGTGAGCGTTAACTTTTTCAACTCAGGACTCTTTTTTTCCCCTTTTTAAAAAAAAATATTTTGTGTTTAAATTAAAAACAATCTTATTTTATATGCCAATCCCAATTCCTTCTCCCTCCCATCCTTCCGTATGCTCCACAAACCCCCCATTCCATCCTCCATCCACTCCCCTGGGAGGGTGAGGCCTCTCATGGGGGATCATTAAAATCTGTCATATCATTTGGGACAGGAGGTAGGTCTTCCCCTGTGTATCTAAGTTGAGAGTATACCTGAATAGGGAATGGGTTTCCAAAATCTATGCACTAGGGATAAATACTGGTTCCACTGCCAGAGGCCCCATAGACTGCCCAGGACTCCTTACTGACACCCATATTCAGGAGGCCTGGTTTGGTCTTAACGCTGGTTCCCCCGCTGTCAGACTGGGGTTCCTGTGCTCCCACTTGCTCAGGTCAGCTGTTTCTGTGGGTCTCCCCAGCATGGTCTTGACCCCTACGCTCATCACTCCTCCCTCTACAATTGGATTCCATTTCGGCTCAGTGTTAGCTGTGAGTGTCTGCTTCTGCTTCAGTCAGCTACAGGAAGATTCTGGGATGACATTTAAGGTAGCCATCAATCTCATTATAGGGGGAAGGCATTTAAGGTAGCCTTTCCACTGTTGCTCAGATTCTTAGTTGGGGTAATCCTTGTGGATCCCTTTTCAACTCAGGACTACTGAAATCCATCAAAGCTCCCAAATCAAAGGCACTGTATCTGTACCATGATGGCGGGCGTCACTGTGTGTGTTGTCTATTCCTGGGTTTATTATGGAATCCACTAAAGGTTCTGTGATGACAAAGAAATGGCCCCTAAAATAATCCCTGGAGCCAGAGGATGACTCAGTATGGTAAAATGCTTGCTGTGCAAACATGAGGATCTCTGGGGATTCCCCCAATACCCACCAGATGTGGTGGCACTGGCAGGAGGATCCCAAGAGATCTCTGGCCAGCCAGTCTAACTAATTGTAAGTAAGGGTTCAGTAAACAACCATGACTGAAAACCTAAAATGAAGAGAAAGAGAAAATGACCCCCAATGTTGACCCCTGGCTTGTACTCACATGAGCACATTCACAACCCATCTGATTACATGATTTCATAGCTCTAATTTGTGTTATAGAATCAGACAGTGACCCAGGACAAAACAGGACAGCCTACTTCTCCACTCATGACTAGGAATTCGTCAAGGGTTGACCCTCTTTCTAATGTTTCCAGGAAAGTGGGTCTTCCTGGAAAGGGGAAAACTGATCATTTTATTTTTGGAAAGGTCTATGAAATTAATGTGCTGTTTCCTGGACATTTGCCTCAACCAAGAAAAGCCTCCCAGAAGGTGGATGCCACTTTGGCAAAGGGAATGGATTGTTATTGGTGGCATTTCAGAGATCATTACTGTATCGCGTACTGTTTTTTCTGCCTGCCGCCGCTGGTCTTGTCCTGCTGCCGCACCAGCCCCAAATAATGCACAGAGACTCTGTATTTGATACAATGCTGTTGGCCCTGTTACTTGTTTCTTATCGGCTAGCTCTGCCTTAATTATTAACCCATTTCTGATGATCTATGTATTTCTCTTACCGGGGAGCCGGCAGCATACTGCTTTCTCCAGACTCTCCATCTTGACTCCTCCTTACCACTTCCTATTTCCTCCTTGTCTCCTAGTCCCTCCTATCTTCCTTTCCTATTGGCCAACAGTGCTTTATTATTAACCAGTATGAGAAACATATACAGAATGACATCTCCCATCATCTCCTCTTTTCTGTTTAAATAAAAAGAAGGGTTTTAACCTTAACAT
This sequence comes from Phodopus roborovskii, assembly GCF_943737965.1. Taxonomy (NCBI): domain Eukaryota; kingdom Metazoa; phylum Chordata; class Mammalia; order Rodentia; family Cricetidae; genus Phodopus; species Phodopus roborovskii. The sequence goes on along the minus strand of NW_026126460.1, from coordinate 26,872,747 downwards.
AGCAAAATATATCACATAACAGTTATCAAATAAGAATCACAGTTAACACTATTTAGTCCATTAACATTTATCAAGATTTAAGAAACTATTCCATCATCTATTTTATCTTTGTGAGTCTAAAGTTTTATATGTAACTTATCTTTAATCCTGACTAAGGAAAACTATAACCATAACTATCTGTCTTCAACTCCTTCAAAGACCACAGAAGGATAGTATATAAGCTCTAGAAATGACAGAGACATCTTGCCTTTTCAGTCACCCGAAGTTCTTCTGTAATCTTCCATCTTCAGCCCATAGGCCATAGTATGTCTGACAGACTCTCCAGTAAAGCAGAAAACTTTAAACTGTCTTCTTTATTGGCAGTTTGTCAGTCACTTTTCTCTGTGTCCTGCATACTGTCTCGAAGACTCTTCCATGAAGCAGGATCTCTGTAGCAATGTCCATCTTGAATCAGGAGTCACTTTCCTGTGGGTCCTGCATGTCCAGTTTATACATCACAAAGTCAAACAGTCCAGACAAGAGCAGTATCTTGTCCAAATGGCTAGTCTTGCCATATTGGAAGCAAACTCCATAATGAGTTTCTTCAAGTCCATCTTCATCTTCCTTTCTGACACAGGTGGTGTTGCCAGGAACAATTATGTCTCATTGTCAAGAAAAACCCTAAACCATTTTAAATGCCATATTCTGTAGGTCTTTGAAAGATTTGAAGAATATCTATCTATCTCAAATACATCTGCATATCTAGAAATACTAACTAACTTAACTATAAGTTCTAACTATCATAGGTAACTATCTATAATCTGTACTACATTATACATTACATTTCTAACTGAGCTCAATAAACACAATACCTAAACAAGAGGAGAAATATACATATCACCTTATTGACCTTAAATTGTATCAATAAATGAAAATCCATTCCAAAACAAAGTATTCATATCTATACCATAATTCCCTTTTTACCTTTAAAAAGAATTGGCTGTGATCATTAACCATTTATAAGCAAATCCATTTAAATGAAAACAAACATTTATAAACGATATTTGGGAATTTGGGCATCGTTCTTTCCAAACTACTTCCTGCTGATAGGGGGCGCTGTCATGGGGAACCTAAGAAGATGCAGAAATCCTGGCTGTAGTCTGCGAGGCTGCTTTGTCCAGCTGTTTTGAATGTAGGATCACCAGCAACTGTTTCAGGGGGCCTGGCTTGCTCAAACCACATTAGTCTGCAAGGAATCCACAGCTTTTCATTTTCTGTGGAAACAAAAATAGAAATCCTTTTCCCCAGTAACTTGTCCTTGAACTTACATTTTTGAGTCAAAGCATTTTTAAAATATATAAATTGAATTAATCCAGCAGTATTTCCTTCAACAGTTGTTGTTTCCTCAGCAGTCAAATGATATAAAGACAATATAATTCCATACAGTAACCAGATTCTCTCTGAGCTTTTCATCTTTATGTGGCTTTATTATTACTCTGTTTCTTTTACTTTTTATTTTTTGAGACAGAGCTTCTCCTTGTAACTCTTATCTGCCCTGGAATTCACTCTGCATACCAGGTTTACTTTGCAAATCACAAGAGATCTGCTTGCCTCTGTCTCCCAATTGCTGGGATTAAAGGCGTGTGCCACTACACCCAGTTCCTCTTTGTCTTTTTAAACTCATTTTATTTTTTTTCCATGTCTCCTTATTTTAAAACACACTGTAAACCTTTAGATTCTTAATATGAATCTGTCTTTACTGTAAATCTTTATCTTCATCTGGCCACAAGTCTTTTATCTGGTAAACAACAACATTGCTAAAATGAAAGTCATAGCTGTATCAGCCGCGGTTTACCAAAGATGATGGCAGGTACTTTTACCCGCCAGCACAGAAAGCTGTGCTCACAGCCTTGCTCTGTGCTGCCATCCAGAAAGCATGCTGCCGGCTTGGAGATGTGGTCACTGCCATTGCCATCTCTCATACACAACAATAAATTGTTAGCAGAGTTATTTAAAAGCTGTGCGGTTTTTTGCCGCTTAAGCTGAGTCAGGAATCTTCCCTTAAAGGAGCCGAACAATCTGCGTGTCTCTAGCAAGTCAGAGTCCAACTGAGAAAAATGCTGCTACCAAGAAACCTTGCTTATCTCTGTTCTTTTGTTTCTAAAACCCATTTTTAACCTTTTGTTAAATTTTAAGTGGAAGTTCTTACTAGCCACGTGGGCGCCATTTGGGCGCCATTTGTATCGCGTACTGTTTTTTCTGCCTGCCGCCGCTGGTCTTGTCCTGCTGCCGCACCAGCCCCAAATAATGCACAGAGACTCTGTATTTGATACAATGCTGTTGGCCCTGTTACTTGTTTCTTATCGGCTAGCTCTGCCTTAATTATTAACCCATTTCTGATGATCTATGTATTTCTCTTACCGGGGAGCCGGCAGCATACTGCTTTCTCCAGACTCTCCATCTTGACTCCTCCTTACCACTTCCTATTTCCTCCTTGTCTCCTAGTCCCTCCTATCTTCCTTTCCTATTGGCCAACAGTGCTTTATTATTAACCAGTATGAGAAACATATACAGAATGACATCTCCCATCACATTACTGCAGTGACAGAATCTGACCAGATCCAAAACCAGACCTAGGAACAAGCTCTGAGAATCAGAAAGAGGGTATCCTTCCCCACGCACCTAACACGAGAAGGAAAAAAACCAAAAAAAAAAAAAAAAAAACCAACCAAACAAACAAACAAAAAACAAAAAAACAAACAAAAAACCAAAAAACTTTACTTTTTAAATGACATCAAATTTACTTACTAACTGAAATTTTTTTCTAGGTACTTTTCTTCTTGAATAGTTCAAATTCTGGATAGACACATCCGAGATTTCTTTTTTCTCAAAGTTTTGGGTGGAAAATCATGGAGAAGAGTGCCTGCCTGGTGGTATCACGTACTGCCTGACTCAACACCCTTCTCACAGCTGGAACATCATCCTCTGTGGATGACTGTTTCCCACTGGCTACGGCCTTGGCTCTGACCTCCTGAGATAGATTCTCATACTTATGCTGGCCTGAAGAGAACTAAACCAGGATAAGAATTTACTCTGCCAACAACAAGCAGGTCCTATTTGCTGCTACTGATGGGAAGTCTGTGTCTCACTCTTCCCTGTCCCTGGTCTGGTGTTGGTGCTCAACAGCTCACAAAGATGAGCTCAGCCAACTCTTCATAGACTATAAATTTAAAATACATTCTTTAAGAAACTACATGACTGTGTTTCAAGTAAGACTGTGATCTCTGTGTGCTTGTTCTCTGTGTGACCATGTTAGGGGCATGTAGATGCAATCAACAACTGAAGAATTTCTCCAATAGATGATCATGAAATAAAAATCTGCTGCTTAAGCTTTGTGTGTGCAGGTGTGCATATTTGTACATGTGTGCGAAAGTATACATCTATTTGCATATATGGGTGGAGACCAAAGGACAGCCTCAGCTGTCATTCCTGAGATACTATCTACCTTTTATTGACTTTTATTTTTTAAGATAGGGTCTGCCACTTGTCTGCAATGTGCCATGTAGACTAGGATGGATGGATATGAACTCTAGGAATTTACAAGCCTCAACCTTCCCTTATGGCGATATTACACAAATGTTAAGTCCTCATGTTTGCAAGGAAAACATTTTACAAGCTGGGGTGTCTTCCCAAATCCTTCCTAAAGCTTTCTGATTGGTCACCAAGAGATGAGCTTTTATTTTAGAAAGTGGCTTTGGCAATAGAATTAAATAAACCTGGGCCAACCTAGAGATTTCCAATAAGCTAAGATCATGGGGAAATGACTTAAATTCTGAGAGCTGTAATCCTCCTCTCTGTATTTGAGGACACTGTTACTGGCAGTGCAGTTTGCTGATCATTAGGCATAGGCAGTACTTCCTCCCCAGCGTACATACTGCATGTCTAGCCTTGGAACTCAATTCTAAACATCTTTACAAAGATCAGGCACAGTCTCTTATCCCATGACAAATGGTGAAGTCAAAAGGCCTTTATAGGAGGGACAATTTTCCTCCTTCCCCTCCTCTGCCTTCTGGTAAAAGATTGTATGCTGAAGGCAAGTTTAGAATTAAGCCAAAGATGGGCTTTTGTCATTGTTGGTTGCTTTCTAGATTTTGTTCCTGAGACTTCTTGATCTGCTGACCCCAACTATCTCCCCCAAACCACCACCACCCTGTCCATGAGGAAAGTGAGTGTAATCAGTAAGAAAGCCAGCTCTACTTCATTCCAGCTACTGTATTTCTTCCTCAAGAGCAGCTGCTTGTAGAAACCCAATCAAATCCATCTCCTTTCGCTTTGTGTTCGGTATAGATATGGTCTCCAAGTCTAGCACCTTCACACTTTTGGGTCATCCAAATGTTGATTTGTTCAGAAGTGCAAACAACTGTTTGGAGATGTTGGTCCAGGAGTGGACATCCTATAGACCTTTTAGGTTACTGTGGCTGACCAGGTTTGAGTCCTATGCTTTTTCCAATTAAGATTAAAAATTTAAAAGAAAAATATTTAAGGGTAGGTTGCTTTTCTTCTTCATTATGATCTAGTTCTATCAACAATTCTTTCTTCCTTCCTTCATTTCTTTCTCTTTTCTTCCTTCCTTCTTCCCTTCCTTCCTTCCTTTCTTTTTTCCCTCCTTTCAGTTTTAAAGAGTAGATTGTATCCTTGCCAAACCATACTCCATTGCTCTGCCTAGACAGATGAAATGTCTTCCACCACAAGGAGTAGGAGACCCTGGAGAAACACCGTGCTGAGCAGTCTTTAGCCTCTGTCTCCAGGGTTACCTGCTCCTACTGCCTCCCAACCCTTTTTCTCTCCATTCCTGGGCTGAGCCAACCTTTTCGGCATCATTTCTTTTGTCTTTCCTCATTTTTTCTTTTTTCTTTTTCCTTTCCAAAGATGTGTGATGACTCGCTTGCTTGTGTGATCAAGGGTGCCAGGGACGCCGTGTGCTTCACTTTAACCCCTTACATTTTCCCTGAGGTACTTTGTTCATTCAATTACACATGGACTTTTAATTCTTTCCAGGCCTGTGTGTTTTGTCCAGACTTCAGCCTCTCTGGAGCTTGGCTTGCCTCCTTGTTTAGAGGAAAGCTTATTGCTTCACAGTAAGACCATCTGACAGTTGTTATCTGGGACCTGAGACACCAAACTGCCAGTGACAAGTGCCAGAGACACTGATGAGCAAGACCTCCTGGTTTCCCAGGCCCTGTTGCCATCTGGGTCCACCCCAGGAAAGAGATGAGTGTGGCAGCAAATGCTCACGGGGGGAGGGGGGCAATCTCTTTGTCAACTCCAGTTCCTGAAAACCATGAAATTTATCTGTCTGGATGTCTCCTCTGATATGCCCTCTTCCCATTTCCTTTCTGCTGTCTTTCCTTCCCTTTTTCCCTCCTCCTTCCACCTCTGCTTTTCAGGGACTCCTGGAGTGTAAGCTGCTGGGCGACCTCTCTCTGGGAGGCAGACACAATGGCAGTCATAATGCTGAGCACACCCAGTGAACCATGCTGTCCCGAAGATCCCAGGTCCTGTGGGAATAGAACCCCATGCTGTTCATCAGGCCAGCCAGACCCTGCAGAGGTGGAGCATTTTGGTTTTAGAGCCTTTCCCAGGTGTGTCCCCTTTGTAGCCTGTTCTCAGCTGGGATGCTCCCACCGGGAGTTGCCTCTCTTTATCTTTGTACCTCCTATCACCCTAACTGTGCATCTCGTTTTCAGTTTCTCTATGGCATTATCTTCACCCAAAGTTATCTGTCACTTGTTTGCTTATTCACTTTCCCTCTGTATATATCCAAAGCTCCCCCTGCTTGTTCCCATGTGGTCTCTGCTGCCTGGTATATAACTCACAATCAAGACATATCTGCCAAACAAGTGGCTAAATAATTAGAGGATGGAAGAAATAACTAAAATAACGTCACCAGTAACAATCCAAATAATGATGCTTTCCTTTTACGTTCTACCAAGTACTGCTTTATGTATATTATTGCAAATTCTCAAACCAATTCTGAGAGAGAGGACAATTTCATGTTTTGCCAAAACAAAAACTGGAGGCTCCCAGGCGTTGGTGCCTTCCCAAGGCCACCCACTAAGTGAAAGATGGACCTGGGTTCCATCCTCAGATGTGTCTGCTTTACAGCCAACAGGCTTTCTTTCCTCTTAGTCTCCCTGTGCAATAACATAAGCAGCTGTAGCATGGAAAAGAGATAAGCCCCCCGAGAAGCAGAGACGAAGCATTGGGGTAGTTCAGAGGAGGAAGAAATGGGGTGGGGCTGGGCAGGAAAGTGTCTGTGACAAGATGACTGTTTCTCTGACTTTTATTGGAAGAACAGCTAAAGAGGAAAGAAGTAATCCCAGGGCTCTGGGCTCAGGGAGGTGGCTCCATGGGTGCGGAGGCCCTAAATTTGGGTTTCCAAAACCCACAAAGATCCAAATGCTGTGATCCCAAGATTTCCACAGCCAAATGGGAGACAAAGAAGAATCATGGTAAATTAATAGGCCACCTAGCTTAGTAATCTATGGCAATGAAAGGACTTGTCTCAAAGAGGGTGAAAGGTTAGAGCAAGTAACCTCCACATATCCACTGTGACATGCATTCACCCACACTCACGAGAACATAGTGCATGTGCATGTATACTTACAAATGACAAAGTGAAAAATTTCAGGGCATATATATCTACTCTTTCTCTTACACACACACACACACACACACACACACACAGAGAGAGAGAGAGACAGAGACAGAGACAGAGACACAGAAAGAGAGATCCTAAAACACATTGTGGGAAAATGCCAGAATGCTACCTATCATGGTGAGTGAGTATGTGAACACATGTGCATATGTGTAATGTGTGTATTGGCATGTGTGCATCATTGAACAGGGCAGAAAGCAAAGACTATAAAATAAGGTCCAATTCAATTCAGATGAATTAGTGTTTGGATAAACAGTCTCTTTGTTCAACTCTGACTTCAGTTGCTAGAGGCAGATGTGCACATCTGTGTGCACTATATAAGAGCTCCACATGTGCACAATGACCTCCCAGACTTCTCTTCAGAGAAACCTTGATGTTTACCTACAGAAAATGTGTTTTGCCATCATGTCACGTTTAATTTTAGATGCTGTCCAAATGTTCCAAAACCTGTCTAGCCTAGGGGTCACCATGACCACATTACTACTGAAACTAAAGTTTTGTGTTTCAGCCTCCTCACTGAATCAAGGAGGACTTCTGCCCACCGAAAGGCTCTGCCCTGTTTTTTTTTTTTTTTTTTTTTTTTTTTTTTTTGCATCTTCGGGGCACCTAGGAGGATATATTCACTGACAAATCTGTCTTGATCTGCTCTGCTGTTCCCATGCTAGGTACCCTCTTTTTACCTGTGGGCAATGTTGTCTCCTCAAGTGTTTAGGCTTCTGCTTTCAGCCTAGCTTTGTGTGGTTGCTCCAAAGCTAAAGTCCTAAGGTTCCAAACTGGCTAAATTCCTTTTTGTTCAAACAGTCATGGGCTCTGTCTGGTGCTCTCACAGATTGACCAAGGTGTTCTCGTTTCTAAGCAACAAAGCCTATGAAGTAAGGCTGGAGCCACACTGCAAGGACAGTTATTGGATAGAGGATGGAGTCTGTTTAGATGAATAACAATGTTACAGTGCTGAACAGTACTTCTGTGATATCTTGGCTAAAGAAGTGAATTGTATCATTTGTAGCTGATAAATCAATCCATAGAATCAAAAGTGTTATTACACTTAAAGTGTAATAACAAATATTATAAACTTAAATTGAATACCAAGGAAAAGATGAATGGAAAGGAAATAGAACTATAATAGGTCCTTTCAACTAGGCATCTTAATAGCTATATGAATCCTTTAATATTATGAAGAATGTGATTCAGAGTGAGGATTTAACAGTTTGGAGAATGTGCATGCCTAAGAACAGAGTGTCTGTATGCATACAGAAAAAAAAAAAAAAAAACCATTTAATCCTGCACTTGGGAGCCAGGGGCAGGCAGATCTCTGTGAATTTGAAGCCAGCCTGGTCTACAGAGCTAGTTCCAGGACAGGCTCCAAAACAATACAGAGAGATTCTGTCTCAAAAAACCTAATAATAATGATGATGATGATGATGATGATGATAATAAAACAAGGCATGGGTTGGAATACATTTTAGGAAGAGATTCTCATGCGTTTTCTTAGTTAACAGTAGACCTAGGTAATAAAAAGTAATGTAAAAAAATAGAATGTCTAAACAACACAAATAGTAAGGGAAATATAATTAGTGTATCCAGTGAATCTCATTCCTAAATTCCACATTCATACATTCAGCTACTGATAGACTGAAAACACAAGAAAATGGAGAAGTTGAGCTGGTGCTTTCCTATAACCTTTCTCCTCTACAGAGTAGTATTCATTATACTGGAAGGTATTCCATGCCACCAAAGGAGAAAGGTAAACACCAACCCAGCTTCAAACCCTTCAGTCTACAAGAGCGTCCTGCCTTCCAGATGTGCAGGTACAATGGTGGCACAAAGCTTGTGGGCATGACCAGCCACTTTCTGGTTTGAGTTAAGGCCCACTCCATGAGATGGAAGCCATGCCCAACACTGTTTGTGTGGCCAAGAACCTGAGACTAGATAAGCCAGTGACCTAGGGGAAAACCAAATACTATTATTCTGCTATAGGAACATGGCAATACAATGACTCCTAATGGTATTCTTCTATACTCATAGTCTATGCCTTGCCCAGCTATCATCAGAGGAGCACCAGATGGGAACAAACAGAGACACATAGCCAAAAAATATGCACAGTGAAAGACTTTGGGACACTCATTCATATAAGGCGAAGTGATGTCTATCGAATTGCTCCCTTTGGGGCTTGGGGAACTCTGTAGAACAGGAGGCAGAAAGAGTGTAAGAGACAGAGGGAATGGAAGACATCAAAGAAATGAGACACTCTAGACACAATGGGACTGATGCACATATGGACTCACAGACACTGTGGTAACCACATACACAAGGTCCACAAAGGCCCCCATCTGTAAGCCAGAATCTATCTCCAACCAATAGCCACTGGCAAAGGAAAACTTAGTTTTCTCCATGGGAGTCTCACTGGGGAATTAAATGACTCTTAAGGGCAGATCCTATGCGCAGAAGTATATATTGTATAGTGGAGGGGGGGACTATTTTCAATAAAAGAACATAAGGAAAATGTATAGAACATTCAGCTGTGCCAAATTCCAAGTGCTATGTTGAATTCACATGAAGTTACGTGTGGGTACACCCTGCTGTAGCTTCTGACTGTTCACAATCTCCAAGCATCTCTTCAGCACCCCTTTCAGAATTGTTTGTCCCATGTCTTATTCATGTATTTTGTAGTTAGATCTAAGAGGGATGTTTCTGTCTCCAAGATGAACAAACATTCCTTAAAAACACAATGTGCATAATGTGACAACTATTTGCCTACCTTTTCTGTTGTAGTTGGTGCTGTAAGTAACCTGGTGGTGCTTTAAATTATGAAGAGGGAGTGAGAAGACTAGGCACAACTATCATGCTGCTCCGAAAAATGGACTTGAGCTCTCATGGGCTCATGTCCACCAGTAGATACTAGAGTATGGTGGCATTGAAGACAGACCATACATACATATTTCCCCCCGTGGAACACACACAATATATAGCCAATTATTAGAATGCAGAAACAAGAGAGTTAATTTCAAACAGAACTTATACTAAAATACCCCAGTCATTTAATTGAGAAGCTTATGAAAAACGAGATTACCATTCCTCTGGAAAAATTTTTTATGAATCTCATGCAAAGTGGAAAGATATAAAAGAACATGGACATCAACTATAAACATTGGGTGCCTGTGTGTGCATGCATGCATACACACACACACACACACACACACACACACACACACACACACACGCGCGCGCGCGCGCGCGCGCACACTCTTGAGCACACACACATATACACACAGATGAGCACAAACACACACAGGCACATACATAAACACGTATGTGCATGCATGTGCACAAACACACACACATACACAGAGATCGGAATGCTTTACAAGGTTATGTCTTTTTGTTAAGCACCTAAACATTAACAAAAGTAACTTTAAGTAAAAATACTTTCCATGACTGGTACTTTATGTATATTATACCCATAAATAAGACTAATTTGTTATTATGAAGATTTTTCCATAAAGAAATTGGAATATCTCAAATGACTTTAAAAAAATTAATGTTTTATATTGTTTTCAGGTAAAAATAGCAAGTCAATAATTTATTCTCTAATAATGATGATAATGATCTCTTCTAATACCTAAGGATGATTTGTAGCATATATTAAAAGGAATATTTTCATAGCTATCTTAAAGTGCTCACAGCATTTTTCTTTGGCAATATAGATTCTCTCTTGCTACAATTTAGTTACGGAAGTAATTGTAGTTGATCTACTTATGCAACAAGAATGTCAAGCTGGGGGCTTTCTTTTACCTGTAAAATTGATTTTATTAGCATAATTAATTATATATGATAATGGGCATGTCAACATGCACGTAATATTTCTAGTCATATGCATATACTCCCATACCTCTTCTTTCCTTCTCCCTCTCTTATAAATCCTCTTCTTCCCCACCATCTCCACTTGTAACTTCAGCTCTCTCTCTGTGTGTGTGTGTGTGCGAGTGTGTGTGTCTGTATGTGTGTGTGTCCCAATGAGTTTCATTAGGGTTGTTAAGTGGAGCAAAGGTAAGGGTCTGCTTATAGGAACATGGGCACTTTACCATAGTCTACACACTGAAGAAAATGTCTCTCTCTCCCCATCGACAATGAACTAGGTCTAATGCTGAGCTAAACATTTTAATGTGGTCTCCAGATATAATAAGCACTCATGCCACTCCTGACTTGTTTATATTTATGAGTGATTTGTCTACCTGTATGAAGCCCTCCATTAGATACAAGAAGGAAGTTCCAGGTTGACCTGTCCCGGGGATGTTGTGGGAAGCTTTACCAGAAGTATTTACTTCTTTACAACTTGAGCTTGTAGAGGTTCTTTTATCCTGTGTGCTGTCTAATATCACTCAGAGGGCTGTGTTCGCCCCAGAAGTTAGCATACTGGCAGTGTTGAATACAGATCTAAACAAGCCTGGAAGGTCCTTCTAGAACAATCGCTAGCTGATACAGGAGGCTCCACTCCTGAAAACATCTTCAGGGTGTACAAGCATCTAGGTCTTGAAGACTCCCCCTTGCTGAAGCATGCACGAGGGAGAAGGAATGTTTGGAAATTCCCCAGAGAGTACCATCATCTAGTTCGTCCTTTCCCTTCTTTGGTTTGCTGAGACCCAAAACAGCAATTGGCGAGGCTGGAAGGAAATAAAACTGAATAGAGGCATCTGAGTCCCCATTTTGTAAAGTTCCAGCACATGCTTAGAGATGCTGTAGATAGTTTGGGGCAGATCTCTTCTGCAGGCGCTTGAGTCCTGTGACTTCAGGAAGTTTATTAAAAAAAAAAAAAAAAAAAAAAAAAAAGCAAGGCAATGGTGCTCTACAGAAAGGAAGGCAAGATGGTAAGCAATTCCGAAGGAGACTTCGGGCAAACCCACAGACCCACTTGCATCTCCAAGCTTCCAAGCCAGAATTATTTGTACACATAGGTTCTTTCTAACCCTGTACTCTTGGCTTTCAGAAGTCAAACACTACCCTCCTCAAAGAGAAAGGAAGCCTTGCAGGACGAATCACACAAAGTCAACAGCTTGATGGGCTGTGAAAGCATTTTCTGTGCAGGTTTAGGATGTCAGGGAATATTCACCAGCAAGATTTTTTTCTCACCTGTGGCACCTGTGGACTGAATTCGCTAATTCTGTTCACAGGCAGCAATCAGCACTTTCTGCAGAGTGTCTCGATCTTCAGAGATGCTGCCAGCTTATTCTAGGAAGTGCTTACAGACAAAAGTATTATCTCAATAGTTTCTGAAAAACTTTATGTGACTCATTAAGGCTCGGGGAAAGAGTCAACAAAGCAGGCACGTATTTCTACTTAGAACTTAATGAGGAGCTTTAAAAGAAGAGTGATCCCTGGTTAAACATTTGGCGAAATTTCATAAGACATCAACTATTATAAATGTGACAGGTACCATAGCAGCTGGCATTATTCTCATCACTTTCTTTAAATACTCCCTTTAAAAATAGCATCTCCACTTTAGAATTTAAGTGGCAAACATTCTGCACATTTAGTTCACAAAAAATTATCACATATATCCTCTAAAATGGCAGCACCATTTCTAAGCTATGCATTATTAAGCAGTAGTGTCTAAATACTTTGACAGTGTGGGCAAGGCAATCAGTAAATAGACTTGCCTTGCTTACATCAACCTAATCACCAAGGGCAGTGTGAAGTGTCAAAACGGGCTCATCTATTCCTAAAACCAGCCTCCTTTCTACCAGTCTGTAGGTTTTAAGTTTGTATGTTCTTAATTTTCCTTTCCCTAGAGCATACTTGATATTTACTGTCTTTGTATATAGTTTTATTTCAAGCCTAAATCTTTTCTTTAGACTAAAAAGGGAATTGTAGTGAGATTCCACCCCGCCCAAAAGTGTTACACTGACCAGGCCCATTGGGTCTGGTGGCGACAGGTGCCAGTGTGACCTAGGGGTACTAGGTCTGGGGTCTGGGACCCCAGCTTGCTCTCTTGCTTTCTGGTCAGAGACAAAGAGCATTCAGAGGCATCCTTGGGACAGGAACCTACTGGGGTAAGTGATTTTTTCCTCTGAATAAACAGCCTATCGTTTTCCCAGATTCTTATTTATTCATGCTATACCAATCAGCATTCCAAGAAGAGCCCCAAGTGCCTGAAATGTGGTCAAGCCCTGTTTATTAAATATCGAGAACAATTTTCTCAAAGCTCTAACGCAAATAAGCTAGACCCCATCGTGTAGATATATAAGATCTCAGAAAAACGTTTGGGTATTGTTAAAAGAGTAACAGCTGACTGCATAGACACATACCAGAACATTAAAATTTGGTACATATGAGATTTGAGATGGCAATCATTTCTTGCTTTGGATCTGTTTTTCAGAATAAGTATGTTTTAGAAGGTACTGATATTGCGCTAAGAAACAGAACAAAGCAATTTGTATTGCTTCACAGGAAAAATATTTATTTGTCACTACAATAAATGAACACATTTTGCTGTGGAAACACTCTAAGTGTCAATCTTTTCCCTCTGACCAGTGCTCCTTGCATGGTGCAGGTCAAGCTAGTTAGGGAATGGAACCTGCACTTCTAGGGGAGGGCCCCGTCCTTCCTGCCAGCTGTCTCCTCTGAATCAAGGCCCTTGGGACATCTGCTCTGCAGACCCTCTTCCCCACAATGCTGCCCTAAACATGACTTGTTCACAAACCTCTAAACTTTTTTGTTCTCGAGGCTGAACAAGTTTGGTTTTCTTTTAGCATCCAATTTAGAGCAAACTTGGCATAGTTCCCTTCCCATTCTTCTAGAATGACCTCTCTCTCTGTGAGGCCCCTTTTTGTGAGGGCAGCAATAAGTTGTAACCACATATTGAACAATTATTGGAGCAGTGATCCAGACAGGAGTAAGGAATGAAACACCAGCTTTCCCTTTCCTGTAGACAAAGACCCTGCCCTCAAAGCTAATGCTCCCATTAGACAAACAATGCTGAACATAGTCTGCTCTGCATATTAATAAAGCATCTGAGATTTATTTTTCTTTTCAAAGTGTGCGTTAATCCATCCTAAATACATCAGAAGAAATTATACTAACTTTTTCTCTACCCTGTATTCTACATCCCCCAAACCTACTGACAAAGGTGCTGTTGTGTCTCATCCACACATTTTTCACCGTTGCTCATTTCGAGTGCTATTATTTTAAGTCATATTCCTCTTCTGGTTAGTTTTTTTATATACATGTTTAAAATACATACATATAAAGGCAAATAACAACACTCCTTAGTAATGGGTAACTTCTTAATAAGTTAAATAGCTATGAGCATTTCCAGCATATTTATAAGTAATTTTTCTCTAAATATTGATTTCCTAACAGTAAACATGCCCAGTCAAATAATGCCAATATTTTTATGATCTTTGGCAAAATTGTTTTTCAGCTACAGATTCAACTTCAAGACTAGGTAGAGATTATAAAAGAAAATAAACTCTACGTTTGGGTCATTGATAATCAGTTAATAAAACAAGCAAACAATGGCTTTGCTGAAATAACCAAGGTAGCTTAGTAATCAGAGTTCATAGGGAACAGTTAAATCAGTGGTTTTCAACACTGACAACCTATAGTCAACACTAACAGGGTTTATTCATTTAGCCAATAAATACATTCATTTATTTTTTTGAGGGGTCGGAGGGAGGAGATAAGTTCTCTGTTTTGGTTAATTTTAAATGTCTAATTGTCGTAACTTAGACTCATCTGAGAAAAGAGCCCCAGATGAGGAATTGCCTAGATTGGATTGTCTTGACTGTTGATGGGTGGAGGTAGACTTTAGCCCATGGTGGCACTGCTGCTTACACATGTGGTCCTGATCTGGGTAAGAAAGGTGTCAGCTGGAAGGCAACAATTTCTACTGTTCTCGATCCTATTCTTTGACTTTTAAGTGAGTTCTTTTCTGGGAAGTAAAGCTGTGTGTGGAAAACAAGTAGTCTTTCCTTCAAGTTCTTGCCTTGACTTCCTTCAAAAGGCTGTGATCTGAAATTGTGAGACAAATAATTCCTTTCTCTCTCAAAGTTGTTTTGGCCAGAATGTTTTGGCATAGCAACAGAAATAAGACTAGAATATGTAGTTCTTCCAAGTAGCCATAGTTTCCTTTTTAGTTTTTGGTAACCCCTGCCCATATCTCCTAAATGGTGGGATTACAGGTTGTGTCAGCATAACTGACTCAACAAAGACATGTTCATTCTACAGTGGAACAGGATGTGCATAATGGATCAGCAATGGGAGAGAGAAAGAGTAGGGTGGATGAGTATCTCCATGAAAGCTTTTTGTAGGCATCTTATTCCTCTGGGGACTGACAAGGGTTACTGTGAAGAGCAACAACTGTTAAATAACCATGATAGTACTATTAATAGCAATCTGGTCTTCACTAACCATACAACTCTTGGTCATGGAGCATGTGGAATGGACCCTAAACCATCCTCCACCCTCCTAAGCTCTTAGAGAAACTGTGAAAAAGATCATAGATAGGTTTGAGTGACTGTACAGAATATAATTATAGTAGATATTATGGATTAGGAGAAATTTCCTTATGATCCTTTGTTGCCAGAAGTTTCAACAACAGGGGAATTGTCCTTGGAGGAACTCTAGTCGTTAGTTGTCTTTTCTTTAGCTGTCCTGGACAACAGCTGGTTTCTCTGGCTTGAGGCTTCCATAGTCAAAAGCGAGAGATGTGAAGATAAGAGGAAAAGATGATGTTGGAAGAAACTGACATTCTGCACATTCATACCTAGAACTTAAACCAAGCGGGAACGGTTCACCTCTGCACCATGGCTACTCCGGGAGATGGTGGAGTAATCTCATTTGTCTGTGGGCATGTGGGTGACTTGAATTCTATCCTTTCGTCATGTTAAGAACTCTAGAGCCAAATTAGCACGGTGTGTGCTAGTTGAAAAATTTTATACAGGAATGTGTGCCATCTCTGCTAGCACTGGTTGTTCCTCCCTTATGGGAAACTGCTACCCCGTTTCAAATCCATATTTGGTGACTTCTCCTCGACCCAGACACAAGTACCGAAAGAGGCAATGGGGGTGTGCTCTTGTAACTTTTAATGAGGCATTTAATTCTTTACTTCAGAGGAAATTTGCCAAGTGTTTATATTTTAAGAATTAAGTATATGTACACATACACACCATTTGTCTCAAATTAGTATAATCTATTTTCTGAAGTTAGATGAGATAAATTATTTAGCTGAATGAAGATGAATTCAATATTTAGCAAACATTTATTGACTTCTTACTCTAGGCCAGGAATTTTGTTAAGTGCTCCGAGGTATATATTGACAAGAGAGGCAATTCCCACTTCACATAATTCTCACTGCCTCGAAGAAGACAGGCGAAAAAGCCAAGAGTGTTATTCTGTGATTCATACTCAGGCATACATAAGTGCAGGGGGCTATGGAAGTTGAAATGCCAAAGACTTTTGTGAGGGCCTTTACAGGTATTATTCCATTGAACCTTTCAGATTCTCTCTCTTCTTTTTCATGGCTCGATATCCTTTCTTTCTTTAAGCATTTCCTTCTTGCTTGAAGTCCTCCCCATTCATCCCGTTTTAAGTTATATCTTCTGCTTGGGCCCATCCCATAATCCTCTTCCCTTCTTTATCATTTGCACAAAACTAAGAACGTGTCTATGACTTGTGCATGTTAGCAATAGAGCGGTTTACAAATAATAGGAATTTAATACTCACAGGCCCAGAGCTGGAAGTTTAAGATCACAATATCATCACGGCTGAATTCTGATGAAGGACCTCTTTTGGGGTTGCATATTATGGGCTTCTTGTCTCATGTTGTGGCAAGAAAAGTCAGAGTACTTCCATGTCTCTTTTGAGGACATTAGTCACTTCACACAGGTCCTACCTAATCTGATCACATAGTGGGTTATTAGAATGTTTACGGGGAATACACAAACATTTCTCTGTAACAAGTGACTAAGCAACCTTGACAATGAATTAAATAAAATTAGACTCCTAGACCAGGAAAGATTTCCTCCACTATGTAGGATTTGACCTTGGATTCAAGAGAAAGATAAAAGGAAAGAAAAAAAAAAAAAAGCCTGTGTGATGGGAGATGTCATTCTGTATATGTTTCTCATACTGGTTAATAATAAAGCACTGTTGGCTAATAGGAAAGGAAGATAGGAGGGACTAGGAGACAAGGAGGAAATAGGAAGTAGTAAGGAGGAGTCAAGATGGAGAGTCTGAAGAAAGCAGTATGCAGCCGGCTCCCCAGTAAGAGAAATACATAGATCAGCAGAAATGGGTTAATAATTAAGGCAGAGCTAGCCAATAAGAAACAAGTAACAGGGCCAACAGCATTGTATCAAATACAGAGTCTCTGTGTATTATTTGGGGCTGGCGGCGTGGCGGCGGGACTAGACAGGGCGGCGGCAGGCGGAAAACCCGTACTCATTACACCTGTGTGGTAAGGGTAATGGGGATGGAGCTAGACTGGGGGATGTAGGGCAGGGTGAAGGTGATGGAGCTAGACTGGGGGCTGTTACTGATGATGTGTATAGCTGTGGCACTAAATCAAAAGAAAAGTCTCTTGGAAAGCTAAGCCCCAATTCCAACCGTAGTAACTGCCACCTAGTCATTTTGAGATGGCTATTTGGGAATCATCTCCAGGGGAACTTCTTGTCCCGGGAAAAACATATATGGTATGTTGAGAAAAGCCCATGATAGTTTGAGGTTAAGTTGAACCAATGAAGCAACTGATCATGGCAGCCACTGTGTGGGATTCAATGGAGTATTCATTGAAATGAAAGAGCTAGATTTTTCAGTATGTTTCACGCACTAAGACAAAGGTATCCCTCTTAAATGGATTTAAAGCATCTCTGTTCTGTGTATAAACAAGAAGACTGATAATCAGATTTATTACAATTCCATGGACTTTTTTTCATCATAAACCTTGGTTTCTTTCTTTTTTTTTGTTGATGTTTTTGTTTGTTTTGTTTTCTGTTTGCTTGTTTGCTTGTTTTTGAGGCAAGGTTTCTCTATATAACAACTCTGGTTGTCTGGTTTTGTAGACCAGGCTGTCCTTGAGCTCGCAGTGATCCACCTACTTCCCCAGTGCTAGGATTAACATTATGTGCCATCACCACCTAGCTAGACCTTGATTTCTAAAGTATCAAATTCTCTGTGTTTTGTTTCATTCTCCCACACTTTTATGGAAGTTTACCTGGGCCTGCTTGGAAAGCTGCTGTTCATTTGGATGGATAATTATTTTAAGAAGCCACCAATGCTATTCCTTCATGAGTCCCTCTTAATAACTGTGTCTTTTAACTCCTCCCGATTTTTCTGAATTCTTCCTCCTAGCCCTTCACACATAGAAATGCTTTTGGTGCTTCCATTTGTGTTGGAATTTCCATGTTTGGATCTGGGTGGTCTCTGAAAGTAAGAAATGTTTTCTGTGGTTTAAGAGCGACACAGTACAAAGGTCATAACCACAGATCTTTGACACCAATATTTGGTGAACTCCAGTTGGAGTTTTGCTAGACACTAATTATTATATGAGCTTTGTTGGTATGGTCAAGGAGGCATTTAAATTTTGACTTTAACCTTAATCAAAGCGAACAAGGGTAGTAAGTGGCTCTGTTGTGAGAATAGAAAATTTGTGGACATTCAGTGACCACTTCTCCTTTGCCAGAGTGATATTCCATACCCAGCCATTCTCAAGTAGGCTTTGACTTGAGTTCTCAATTTTCAGATGACTACTTACAGCTATAGACCTCTAAACTTTGCCTCTGCTTCCTTGGCTCCATGCTGTTTCCGTGTTCTTTGTCACTTTCATATTATTTTATTTTTAAGTGGGAGAAAGATTCCAGCTCCTAAGGGTTTCTATTTTACATATGAATGGGAAGAGCAATAATACATTTTACATTTAGAATCCATGAAATATGTTTTCATGACAGAAACATAAAGATCCTATAGGACAAAATACGTACCATATCCATCATTTAAAAAGGCAGACCTTCTCACTGTGAGATTTGGATGTCATTCACCTCTGTGCCTGTAACT
Source organism: Phodopus roborovskii (assembly GCF_943737965.1). Lineage (NCBI taxonomy): Eukaryota > Metazoa > Chordata > Mammalia > Rodentia > Cricetidae > Phodopus > Phodopus roborovskii. Next base: position 26,854,002 of record NW_026126460.1, on the reverse strand, counting down.
CCATGTGGACTGTGAGAGATAGCAACTAGGATAGTATTTCATTAGCTGCTGACAAATATGTCTTAAGTGCTAGGGATCACTCGGTAAGAATGGGTCTTGTTAAAAGTGACAAGGTCAAGTTCTAGGAATGCTGGCTCAGTTGACACCTCAACACCATTCACTGCTCTTCCGGTCTACATGGCATAATGGAGCCACCTATTTGGACTGCCCTAAAGTTAATGTCTAAGGCCTTAGAATAGCTAATGAACCAGAGAGCATTTGTTTTTCAAACCTTACAATTAATTGAAAATTTGTCATTGTGGCTTCACATGGTATAGACTTGTCTAGGTTACATTAAATTTGAAAATAAAGTGTTTGTACTTGAGTTAGCAAGTATTGAAACAATTGTAACTACCCACGGAAACATCTGCTAGGTTGACAAAGGAACTTGCCTTTTGTAATGAGCTAACATTGGCTTTCACAATGTTGGTGGAAATGTGTTGGAGGAGGAAATGAAGAAGATAGGAGAGTAAAGTACACAATGCCACAGGCACAGTGGGAAGAGGCAAATTATTCTACAGCAGACTTTTTGGCCCACTGTAGCTCCCGTAGCACGGTAAGTTGTTTAGGTTGATGGCTTCAGCTCTTTGTCTGTGTCTGCTGTCTGATCTCTAAATTTAAAGGTAGTGTACAAACTGGTATTTAAGTAGGAAAATTGAGACTGCGGTATTTGCAAGGAAATGCAGACGAACAGGAAAACATGAGTAGCTGGTACTTTGTAGATCATTATTACCCTTGCTTAATAAAGTAATAGATACTTCAAAATCGCTTTGAAGTCCTTGCCAGCTTCTTCACAGTACTCTGAAATCTGATCCTCCTGCCTTTTAACAGTGTGTGAAAGCGCAAACAGTAATGCTTGTGAATTCATTCATCCACTTCCAAACTGTAGTGTGGGCGGGGAATGAGAACAGGAAGAGTGAGAAAGAAGGGGGCAATGGCTTCCGCAGATCCAATAGCAGCGGGCTGTCAGATTGGGCTGACTTTTAGTTAAGCAGACTTGAGCTTCCAGAGATATACAGTGATTTCCACAAGGTTATAAAAACAATTACAGGAAAACAGTTTGATTTACTTAACATTAAAAAAATTTTTTTTTGAGATGCATAAGGGCCAACTTAGGTGGAAAGCAGCTCAATGTGCATTTAGTTGAGACTATTAATTTAATAGATGTATTTCAGAAGGTAGACATCAGCATTCAAATAGTTATGAGGGGGTGTGGAGAGACCAGGAGAATATTTTGTGTACTTGGACTGAGGTGCTTAGTATGGAAGACTGACCCTGTCGTCAAAGGACATAGTTGTTTTCTACTTCCTCTTCCTGAGCAGGTGGTCCATGGGCTGAAGTTCTTGGAAATGTCAAGAGACATTTTTACAAGTACCATAAATGCCGCACAGGAAACAGGGGAAGCTTTATCCCCAGCCCGATGACATGACCTTGGTTGTGTATTCGTAATCCTTGCTGCATTTAGGGAGAATGTGATAAGTAGATCCTGGGTCTTGCCCAATGTGCCTGCTCATATGTGGGTTAGAACAAAGGTTGACTCCCTCCTTGCTCCTTGCCTGCTGAATTGTGTAAGAGAGAAGTTTGAATCTGTGCCTTTTCCTCTTTCTGAGGCAACAAGGTACCAAATCAGAAGAGCAGGGTACTGACTTTCCTGAGTTTTACATTGGGACATTGCAGAGTCGTGTGGTGAAATGAAGATGACTTAGCTGGAACATTGGTTTCAGTGAACACGGGGTCAGTGGGCTTTCAAAGTTTAGGTGATTCCACTTATTGCTCATGAAGCAGCAATGCCAATTGTAAAAACAAGACTTGTTCTTGAAAAACAAGGTACTTGAATAAAACAAGAAAACTTAAAAGAATGGCAAGAAAAGAAAAGGAAAGGAAAGGAAAAATGAAGGCTGCAAGTGTTCCTGGAGAAAGTCAGATGATCACTGTCTGGCCAAATATTTTTTTCTGTTAAAAAAAAAAATAGTACTGTCTTGACAAGATGGCCACCCTTACATTACAGATCATTTCTGGATGCTGGGCTCTTTTACCATCCTGTGTTGGAGAGCCGTTTTCTAAGCTATATCTTGAAGGGGGCATAGAAAAGAGACTTCAAGGTATATTTCCACTCCCTGTAGGTGAAAAAAGAAGCCTGTAGATTCCCATAAAACTGTCCACCTAGCAAAGTACCCATACCCCTATACTGTAACACTATGCATGCTAAGGTGAAAAGCTGGTAAAGACCAAGAGATGGGTGTCAGGGATCTTTGTATCCTTTTGAGGATGAAAAGACATGCTGAATAGGAGCTGGATAGGCTACGGATACTCCAGGAAGAGACGTTTGGAAATGAGTTCCAATTGGTAAGGAGTGACATAGGATTGATCTCAGGGCAACTAGCTGGCAGCAAGTACTGGGGTTTCACAGGCCAGGAGTTCCAAGCACATGGAATGTATCTCTTGGCTTTTGTGTTAGGAAAAGAGGAAGCACTTGAGATAACATGCAAAGGTTGACCTGGCAGCATTGCTGGGAATGTGCTGGGTAGTTTGTGGGATTGCGTCCCTCACCTTTTCCATGCATTTGCTTCAGCGAACGTTCTCCAAGTGTAATTATATAACATGACAGTCATTCAACTTGTCTTATCTGCTATCTTGCCATTCCTTCTGCTTTCTACGAATATTTAAAGAAATGCATCTTGTGCATTTCTTAGTGCTACTAAGTATGACTGTTAGTTCCTCGTACTGGGCAGTGTCTTCCAAAGGTCCAATTCACCCAACTTCGTATTGTAATAGAAGCTCCTCCCCTGCCTCCCCTTTTGCCACAGTTCTATGAAAATCCTTGTAGTATATTTATAACTTCCTCTAGATTTAGAGCTTCATGGTAGTGGAATAGAAAACTAAATATAACCTATGTTGTTTGTGTTTTTCCCCAGAGGCCCTGTGGGCCTTAAAAAGAAGGAAGAAGGATGCAAGCTCTGAGGAAAAGGCTTCAGAGTGAATGAGCATACACCCCAGAGAGACAGTTTGTTACTAAAAATAGAGACTGTCTAAGGATAGCAATGAGAAGCATCTACTATGCAGTTTCTGCATGGGCAGAGATAAATTCCCCAAGAGTGTGTGGTTAAGAAAGGGAATGCAGAAATAACCAGGACTGTGGCCTCCCAGCTAAGTTTGCATAATCTCACACCAGCTTCAAGCAAATGTGCTTGCTCCCAAAAGTCTCACCACAAAAATTGGGGCTCAGTGTAATAACAAAACTAAAAATAAAGAACTACAAACAGCACACAAAGGGTATTCTTAGCACCCTAAGCCAAATTGTTACTCAAATAAAGAAAATAAAGTAATGGGAGAACAGTAAGCTGGGGTGGGTGGCGTGGGTGGGGGGAGAAATGCTCAAACAAGATGGAGACCTTTTGATATGCAATAATCAAGAGTTGACTAAAGCTTGAGCAAGGTGTCTCAGAACAGCTTTTACCACAGAAAATTTAGAAAGTTTGTGTTGGGGCTGGGGTTATAGCTCACGCTCTAAAGACCTTGATTTGTAGGCACAAGGACTCAAGTTCAAGCTTTAGCACTCACTTTAAAAATAAAGCAAGACCTGGGGGTTGAGTGTGTGTAATGCCCTTGCAGATCCCTGAGGCTCTTGGACCCAGTAGTTTAGCTTACTTTGTAAGTTCCAGACTAATGAGAGGCCCTGTGTAGAAGAAAGCAGGAAGGAAGAAAGCAAGAAGACCCTGCTAGAATAAAGCAAGGTTTTACACACACACACACACACACACACACACACACACGAACATGCACACACATACACACACATTGACACAAATAACAAAGAAAGGAAAATAATGTTCATTTACGTATTTTTAAGAGAATTTATTTACTTTTATTTTGTGTGTAGAAGTGTTTGCCTGAATATATGCACTACTTGTATTCCTGGGGCTCTTGGGGCCAGGAGAGGGCATGGGAATCCCCTGTAACTAGAGTTACAGACAGTTGTGAGCTGCCATATCAGTTCTGGGAACTGAACTCATGTCCTTTGCAAGAACAGTCAGTGCTTTTAACAGCTAAGCTATCTGTCCATCTCTCCAGCTCCCATTTCTGTATTTTGTCATTTGGTAAATTATGGTAGCAGGGATATGATGTCCCATTTCTCTAATTTATCATCTGTTCAATTAAGTTATCTATGGCTGGTATGTACTGATGGTAGAATGATTGCAGATCTTGATGGTTAGCTATAATTGCCAACTTGACAGGACCTGGAACTCGCCTGGGACATCTCACTGAAGGGCTTCTGAGCATGTCGGGGGGGGGGGTGAGATTGCCTTTATTGTCTTAACTGATGTGGGAAGACACACCTTGAATTTAGGTGTCATCTTCTGGTAGCAGTCCCGATAAAAGGCCATAGAAGAAGGAAACATCACCATTTTGCTCAGCTGATGAGTTCATCTACTCATCTGCTGTTGCTGCTGCTGCTTCGTTTGCTGACATCCTTGCAACTAAGTCAATTTAATAATCCCCCTTCAGTATCTATTCACTCTATCAGTCCCATTTCTCCAAAGAACCATAACTAATATACCTACCAAAGGAAGGGCTTTGAGTTATTGCCCATCTTCCTCTGCCCTACTCCCTGCTCACCCCGTGCCACTGAAAACAAAGTAATCTAATGATCTGCTTTCTGTGATGGGTTCTGATTGTCTATAGTTTTGATTTTATTATTTAAATGCTACTTCGGATTGAATTGTGTTCGCCCTCCAAAATTGTCTTCCGACCCTAGCTACACCCATGTGATATTTGCAGAAGGTTGCCTTGGAAACTGGTAGGTTCCCATGAGGTTGTGAGCTTTGGATTTTCATGCTGGGATTAATGGCCTCACATGTAAGCAAAGAGTTACTAGATGTGTTTATTTCTACTTCTCTCTGGTCTTTCTTTACTCCTGTGCCTTTCCCTCTTTTATTCCTTTCTCTCCACTCCCCTCTCCTCTGCCCATTCTTCCTCTAAGAGCAATACAGTAAGAAGGCAGGTACTCCAACACATTTATGTCTTGCTCCTAGCCTCCAAAACTTTGGGAGAATGAATGCATATTGTTTAAACTGCTGTGTTTTGTTACAGCATCTTGAACAGACTAATATAATCTCTCCATTGTTGCCGCTGTGTAGAACAACATAGTAGTGACTTAGTAACCAAAGCCCAGCCAAGTGAGCTTGTTTGTTCCTCTCCATATTTGTTTCCCTCTGTAAAAGAAAAAAAAAAAGGCTTATTTTACTTTTCTACTTTTAATTGTGTGCATGTGTGGTGTCTGTGCATGCGACAACCAAGGCCAGAGATGTTAGAGTCCTAGAAGTGTAGTTATAGGAGGCTGTGAGTTTCCTGTTGTTGGTACTGGGAACTGAACTCAGGTCCTCTATGAGAACTGTACATGTTCTTATCATGTAAAAATAAGGATCATGGAAAACAGGCTGATAGATGTTTATTTAGGGAGAAATAACTTACAACAGAGATAGATGACTGCCAGCAGGTTCCCATCCCAAGGATGGCTCCTGATGCTATCTATCTCAAACCAGGAAGCAAGAGAGAGACTCTGGGGTCTCCAACCCCAATGGGCATGGTCAGTGCAACAGGCATGGGCAGGGTGAATATCCCACTACATGTTCTCAACCAGCTGAGCCATTTCTGAAGCCCTTGTCCTTTCCCTCTTTTATTACAGATAACAGTTCTTGGAAGATGTCAACAGGTGATGACATCACCCTCTCTGGTCTCTGATCCTAGTTGGCCTGATACAATGGTTAAGGCATTTGCCATATGCATTCATTTAAACATTGATTAAAAGGCTACATCAGAGGTGCCATGTGTTTCTGCTATATTGCAGTTCAGAAATGAAAGGAGAAAGTTGAGGGCTGCTGATATTTAAACTATTTATGGTCACATCTTGATTTGAAATAGTAAATTGTTCAGACCTTGCCAATGGAAGAAGATCTAGGTTCAAATGTATAGGCAGATACATGAAGGAAATACTACTTTCCAAATTGACATATTATCATGGGAAGCTTATCATGTATTTGGTTCATACCCTCCTTGTGATGAAAATAATTGAGTTAATGTAAAAATTAAAATTATGCAAACACACACCGCACACACATCACCCCCAGTGCTAGGATTTCAGATAGGCCTAGGATCATAGGCAGCTTTTTATATGAATTCTGGGGATTCAAACTCAGGTTCTTTGACTTGTGCAGCAAACAGTTCTTTACTTACCATGCCCTCAGCCCCTAAATCAATGGTTCCTAAGCTCTGTGGATGAATGTGTGTGTGTGTGTGTGTGTGTGTGTGTGTGTGTGTGTGTGTTGATAAAGGACCCAGAGTGGAGGTTAAAATTCATTTTGAGGTGCATGGATAGATATACAGGTGGAAACAAAGGAACACGTATCACACTGGACACTGCTGGATTCTTCTTTATTAAAAACAAGAATAAAAGGAAATAAAATTGCACAGGCTGCCTTCATCCCTTGCTGGCAGACCCATCCACTAGATGGATTGATTTTTATCAGTTGATTCCCCTGGGTGTTTTAATGCAAGGCACATCATATTAAGTTACAGCATATGAAATTGCTGCTTTCTGTGGGTCAGAAGCGGTCAAATGTTGGCAATTTCTTATGGTCACATTTATAGATCTAAGTTGCCTGGGGTGATTGAAAAAAAAAATGATCAATAATGATTCAGGCACTTAGGCTTTCCCTACATGTACCTCCATCCCCCTTATTACTATGATTCATTGATATTCACAATTATGGAAAAGATTTTCTCCCTCAACAAGCTCTAGCCAGCTGGTCTCAATGAGGTCTTGACCTTAGCCTGTGAAGATTATAATAAAAGCTAACATAATCTCTAAGAGCTCAATGCCAAGTCCCTAGGAGGGCTCTAGCTTCCCTGAAAGTACTTGCCCAGAAGCACAGAAGTCTAGCAAAGTACTATGTGATCCACCCCTAACCAGTGCCTGAAGGTAGACTTCATACCTCCCAGCCTCTATGACAGGCTACAGTCTTAACTAAAAGGAGCCAGTTAGGTTGCCCAGATTGAGTGCACACCTGCCTTCCTGCTTTGGGGCATGTTTTCACTTTCCTGACTTGACCAAGCACGCCTCAATCTGACATTAAAATGCTGAGTTACCTCTACACAAATGGAGGCTGAGTTCAGTCTATTACTAGTTAAAATCTGAAGGACAGGAATAGTATTCATCTTTGTTTTCTCTTGATACTACTGGTACTTACAGGTTATACTCATATTTACTGAAACACCAAAATGGGAGGGGCCAATAGCAATAACTGTTGTTCTTATCATTATTAGGAACATATGGAATAGATGAACTGGATCTTTTTCAGCACAGATACTCACAGCTTTCTCTTCCACAGAATGTTGAGTACAGGTGATATTGATATGAAATTAACCTGGAATTGGATCAGATTCCTTGGAGGAATCAATCATTTTCTTATTTAAGTTACGAATTATTTCTCAAACACCTGACTAATACACACAGGGTTACAAAATCATAGCTGAAGACTCTCCTGTATTGCCTTCAAAGGCACAAGGATAAAGTACAGACTGAAGGCTGTGAGCATGACCCGAAGGGAACATGTTTAAAGGAATGCCCAGAGGGTATTACAAAGCCACTAAGGGCTGGGGCTTAACTATGTCACAGGTACCTGTCTTCATTAGTATGATCTATTGCTATTCACAATTATGAAAGGGAGAAAGAAAGAAAAAGAGCATCAAGAAGGAAGAAAAGAAGGAAGGAAGCTGTTTAAGAGTCAGCCCTCCAGGAAAATGCTATTTAAAATTGTTTGCATGGAAAGCTTTTCTCACACACTGACCCTTTTGAGGAGGCTGATAAACAGGGTCGAACTGTAGTGCTTTGCCACACAGCCACCATGACTCTGCTGACAAGTGTCTGGCAACTCAGAAAGCACTGAATGAAAGCAGTGTGGGTAGCAATGGAATGGGTGAACTTGTGTGCTTCAAATTGACATTCAAAGCACAACCAGGTCTCACTGCAGTTAATATTAAATATGTGGTCACAGACAAACAGACTACCAGTAAAAAGAGGTATATAAGTGGTTTATCTAAATTGTTCTATTATTGATAAAAATCTGAGAGTAAGATATTGGGGTAAAAAGATGATAAGAGTTTCCCCCAGGTCTTCAGTAAGAAAGGTCTGTAAGGAAGCAAACACCACATCTTCCATTGTACTGTATTTGTAGTTTGTTTGCTGGGTGTGGTAGTGATACACTGTGTGTGTGTGTGCATGTGTGTGTGTGTGTATGATTAATCAAATATCTAGTGATTTCATAGTATGATTTTGTCATTTTCAAGGGAGTTGTTTATAAAATCTTGGATTAATAAATGTCTTCAGATATATGCATATCGGTAAGAGTTTGGATCCTCTTGTGAGTTCGTGAGATTCCAATCCTTCAAGGAGGATGAGCAAATAAAGAGTTCTGCTTCCTGAGTGTATTCTGGATAACGTTACTCCAGTCTGGGTGGATCCATGTGACCCCCAATACAACACATTACATTTGCTAGTGGTCCTGTGCTCTTCACTTCTGGCTGGCAGAGAAAGGAGAAAAATTCATTTGCATGTACTTTCCTTTTTGCCTACAAATCAGATATCCAGGAGGGCAATAATCAAATTCAGGTTTTCAAAATAGCGACATAAATGAGCAAAGTCAATTATCTGTCATAATGATTGGAAAGGGAAAAAGACTTGAACCTTAGGAACAAATAGTTGGGCTTACTCAAATGGAAAATGTAAAAGTAAAAAAGCAAAGGATAGGTGAAGAACCTCTGCCCCCACCCCAAGAGTCTACCAGACTAATAACATCTGTGTAAATGTTTAACCCTGTGTCAGTAGTAAATTGTCAAGTTTTTATTTCTGTATTAATTTCAACATCTTCTTTTTAATTGTTTGAAAATCGCACACATGTATACAGTGTTTCTTTGGTGTATCCCTCCTCCACATCCTACTTCTGAGCTCCCATCCACAATAGATCTCCCTCTTGGTTTCATGTCTTCTCTTTATAACCATATGGGTCCAACCAGGGCTTCCCATGTGCAGATGGATATGAAGTCATCCACTGGGGCATGGACAACCCACCAATGGGCACCTTCTCAAAGAAAAGTGACCCCCTCACTCTCAGCGGCCATCACCTTTCTCCTTGAGATAAGGGACAATTAATCTAACAAGAAGGAACGACAAACTCTACTCCATCTCATACACCCAGAGAAAACCATATTTGAGCCCAACCAAGACTTACACAAGGTGGCTGTCCACAAGGTCAGACACAAAATCTGAATCGAGCTGGAGAGAATTTTCACAGTTTGAGCATGTAACTCAAATATGAAAGTGGTCATGTGGAGCGTGCTTTTCATCTCAGAGGTGAAGCATCCCCACTGTTGGGAGAGATGGTTTCTTTGCTGTCTCTCTGGAAGAGACCCCTTGCCTGGTGCCTGTTTCTGAACTGAAGGTGGATTTTGAATGAGAAAGGATATGGGCTGTTATAAATGGGTGAATAGTTAATCACTGAAATTGATTCTAGTGCAGCTTAAGAATCCTAAAAGACATCATTTCTATAATCTCCAAAGTGTTTTTAGAACAATACTCAGTAAAAACATATAATATACATTTCATACTTTTCATAGTTCAAGCAGTTTTATGATTAAAGGCAGTCATGGTGGAAACACACACAGACACATACATACACACATGCACAAATCCAAACTTGCAGGGCTAACAAAGTGTTTCCATTGAACAGCCTGTATTGTCAAGATGTCTAATAGAGAGGTATGTCTAGATTAGCAGACAGGAGGGAGACACCCAACTAAAGAAACTGGATAATGTAATGACATGAAAAAATAGTTTAGGGGTAGGACAGTGGGAAGGAGGATCCCATTCTTATTGATCCAGTGTGCAAAGGCACTTACGTTTTTAGAGTTTCTTTAAAAATACTGGAGAAGTTTACAAACTTCTACTCTGAGTCATGGTTTCAAATGCTCACAATGCATAGGATTGTTGAGAAAATTAATCATATTGAGAAGCAATTATCAAGGCCCTTAAAAAAAAAGGTCTAAGTTTTCAGTGGCATGTATTATTATTATTGCACTGAACGATAGCATGCATTTACGTTTCCCTCATCGTGAGGTAGCAAATTATGCTTGTGAGATTCCAGACATTTTCATGGCTCTGAGGAGGCAGGGCAATTTCTGAGGCTTCTGTCTAGTACAGTCACAACCCTGCCTGGGTTATTGCCTGTTTCCATAACCGGATGTAAATATCACCTAGAGGTGAGCAGGTTAGGTAGAGGTTAGTGGCAATAAAGAAGCAATTTTTTTTTTCTGTCCAACTTCACAGCCCCTGAGTTCCTTTGCTCAAGGGATTTCTTCCTAACGAAGTCTAGTCTTGCTTTTGTTACTTCTCCCTGGACTCTGACTGGTGATGTTGGAAAGGCACTCAGCTCAGCTTAGCCTCTTGAAAAATCTTCTTTCTGTGAACCCTGCCTACACAAGGCACTGCTGCAGTCTACTGACCATCTTTGAAGAATAATAGGTGTTCACAGTGTCACCTGCAGTGGTCTGGTGGTACTGGTGACTAAATGGAAAATCCACCCCATCTAGGGGGTGTTTACTGTCCTTCAGAATGGTGCTGAGCCACAGAGTTCCAAATGGCTGCCCTGTTGATCTCCAAATGCCTTGTGGGTCTTCCTTCTTGTGTTGATCTGCCAGTAAATCCCTAGGAGTTTAAAGCTGCTGCTAGAATAATGACAGTTTATAGGACACCTGAATTGTGGAGAGGGGTGGACTGACAGCTGGTAAACTATGTTTTTAGGTGAGTCTGTGGGAGTCTCCCAGGAAGAGAGCAACCTTTGTGTCTATTGGCTGAGTAAGGATCACCCTCCCTATGTAGGTTAGTGCCAGCCTGAGTAGACTGAGGAAGTGGACAGAGGGCAAATCTCTATGTGTCTGGGATTTCCCTCTTCTTCTGTCCTTGGACATTGGCACTACTCCTTCTTGGGCTGCAGGCTCCTAACAAAATGACAAGATCCTGCTGCTTCTTATTGGTGTGGGGGACTTCCATTTTGAACCAGAACGACACCAGTAACTTTCTAGCTCTCCAAATTTTAAAAAAGAGATTATGGGACTTCTAAGCCTCTGTAATAATCTGAGCTAGTGTTTCATGGTAAATATCCTTTGGGCCATCTATATGAGTCTTGTTGGCACACTGTCTTTGGAGAACCCCGACTTGTAGGTGCACAGGCTGTAAAGATAGACAGTTTGAGTGCTAGTTACCACGTGCCTGTGGCTTTGGAAGAGGGTGTGTTTCTTTGTGCCAGGCTTTTTCGTTGATAAAAATGAGTAGATTCTAGTCTCTACCATGGGAAGTTATATGAGACTCTAAGGTCTTCAAAAAATGTTAGGAACTTAGGGCATTCTTGACAGTGATTACCAGTTTTGAATGAAGTGTGAGAAAGGTGTACTGTTGATTGATCACCAATCCTAATGACTTTACTTATGACTTTAAGTATCTGGTGGTCTGAATGGGTAAGTAAACCACCTGCCTGACAGGTAATACCTATTTGTATATGATGCAGTGAACTAGAGAGCTAAATTTTGCCCATTTGCCTGGAGAAACTACATATGAATTTCATATGTATACGCTGATGTGTCCCAGCATGGTACGGAAACTATAAACTACCAAGTAATACTGTAGAAAGTGACTTTTGAAAGCCCTGGATGGTTAAATATTAGGGATTTTCTGTAATTTAACCTAATACTTGCATCATAGTGGTTAACTAGCCTTTGCCTTCTACTCACCGTCCCCCAAGATTCCTTAGACCTTTCCAATCAATAAGACCCTAGGGATCTTGCTGTGAGGCCAAAGCTGTTTAGTTCCATATTAAGGGGAAGCTTTTAAAAGAGCCTATTGATATTTGTTGACTTGTATTAATGGTGAGATGGGACATGGTCCTCTTATGGTTTGGATCCAGTGTTCTTGATCGGTCATTTTTATAAAAACAGGATTCAACGCCTACTTTGAAACATGAAGTCATTCAGGATACTTCTGAAACATCTGTGACGTGTCCCTAACATTCTAAGTGTCTCTTCTTTGAAATGTATGAATTACTGTCTGGTTTTCCTAGGGGAAGCACAGAATGAGGACTAAGTCAGCCGAGGCCCTAAAAGGATTAATAGCAGGCACCTGGCTCTAAATCCCCACCAGCTGTGCCCAACCTCCTTGGGCTTGGGCTTCCAGGTCCCAGTGTCCAGGTTAGGGGAAACAGACTGAGCAGGGAATCCTGTCCTAGTGTTATTTCCTGGCACTGTGGTAGGTCATCTCATACACACCTGACAGCCTCATACATGACCTGACAGCCAATGTAGGGTAGCAGAACACAAAAGAGTTATATTTTGGTTTTCAAGAATCTCTGGGACTTGGCTCTGCTCCCTGCTCCCTTTTCCAGCAGCTCTCCATCTCTTCATTTTTAGTAGAACCCTTACCTTCTCTGGAAGTCTCTTTTCCTTCCACTCCCCATTGCTGAGATATTCAACCCAGCTACAATGCCAATCCTTTTGAAGTCCCATTAGACATAGCCTACAACCCAAGGGTGGCTACACCACACAGACTTCTTTCATATGGGTCACACAGACTAAAACTTCCTTATTTGAAAGGTTGCATCTGTAGGAGGAAGAGACTTGTTAAAGATAGACACGAATCAAGGCCCTGCTAAGAAACAAATGCTTCTGGGAAATACTGCTTATCATTCTTATGGCCAACATTTATTTGCCAGGAGTGGGCTAGGCAGTGGAGAAACAGTCCATGAACTCCAAGAGACAGTCAAAAAAACTAGAACTTCCCCTTCACTTATAATACACAATAAGGTCTCTCTCCATGTATCTGACTGGCTTGGAGCTTGTTATATAGACCAGGCTAGTCTTGAACTCAAGGATCCATCATGTGTTACCATGGAAAGCATGACATATAGTTTTATAATTTTTTTTTCTCGAGACAGGGTGTCATTATGTAACCTTGGCTATCCTAGAACTCTTTTTGTAGACCAGGCTGACCCCGAAATTAACAAATCTCCTTCTGCCTCTGCCTCCCAGATGCTGGGAATAAAGATGTATGCCACATAGCTAGCATGAAGTCTGACTTTTATAGCGATGTTGTTTGTTATTGTGGAGGACGAAGGTCATGCATTCAAAGCCAATTATCTATGAAGTGAGAACCAGATATGTTTGTCCCACTGGAAAATTCCCTCCTCCTGATGAAGAATTTTAACCCTTATTTTTTTTTTTTCCCAGCAGGTATATACTGTAAGGATGGAAAAATTTAGCCTAATTCTCCCTTGACCCTGCCCCCTAGTAGTGAGTAGGCAAAAGGTCACATTCTTGACTTTTTACGACAGGGTGGTTTGCAGTTTACCACAGCACCTGTGAGTGAATGAACACAGGAAATGAGCCTTGCCACACCACCCAGAAGCCCTAGCAGAAGCAGACTTCCTGGGCTAAGCGAGGGCTTGGATAGTTCAAATTGATTGGTCTGCACTGGATGCTATGAGATGATTGGTTTATGATGAGCGGGCTTTGTTGTAACCCTATAAAAGCTGTCTGAACCCTGTACCCGGGGTTCCCAGTCCTCTACCCCACATGGAGTATGGTTGTGGACCCCAGTGCACTTGGAATATAAAAGACCTCATGCTTTTGCATCAAGACCGCTTCTCGTGAGTGATTTGGGGGGACGCCTTTCCTGAGTCAGGGTGGCGTGAGCGTCCACGCCCGCTGCGGGTCTTTCAACACCAGTGTGAAAGAGAAAGAAAGTGGAACACAAGAGCCAAGGGACCAAGCCTCTGATTTCCTCTTGTTACTCAAGACCCAGTGAGTCTTTCCATACCTCCATTTACACCCATGAGTAACACCCATGACAGCACCAAGCATTTGTCACTGGGCCACAAAGGCGGTGCCCTTTCAAGGAAGGCCACCTATGTGGAGAAGCCTGCTTAATTTACCAGCCAGCATGCAGAGATAGGGACAGGGCCAGAATGAACTCAGAAGCAAATCCATGCTCAGAGAAGCAAGAGCAGATGTCCCTGCGGGCACAGAGAGTTACACCAGAGGCAGCTAGTTACAACCTCATAGTGTGTAGTTTGCTTCTTGCTTTCTTTTGGGCTCAGGGGCAGCATTGTTCAGGAGAATTATAACACTCGATTGCTGAACGGAGAAGGAGAAAACCCCCAGCTTTCTTTTTGAAAGTATAATAATTTTATTAATATAACTGGTTTTGAATTTTATAATCCCTGAAGGCAAGTGGGGTTCTTGTGGTTTCGCCTAATTTTTGCACCCATTTTCATGAAGTATGTTTTATGAGTAAGCCACTGGCACATATAAAATAAGCAGTTCCTATCTTAATGAACTGTGAATAACTGGTGTTTGTTGCTATGTGGATTCCTTACATACAAAGTATTCTAAAAAAACTTTGTGTCTAAAGATATTTCAGGTTTGAAAGGCTAATGCAATGTTGGCATTTGGGTAAGTAGGATAGTTAAAAAGAATTATGCATATTAATATAGTAATTCCTAATTAACAAAATGACTTTCAAATAAGCCATTGAGCTGGGTGTCTAAGGAGCAATATCTTTAATTGCCCCAAGATAAACTACAAACAGAACCCGCAGCAGGGTAACAGATAGCAATAAAATCTGTCAATAAAACAAATATTGCTCCACCTCTTTCGGCTCTGTTCTCTTGTCAGAGTGCTTCGAGCAGAGTTTTAATGGAGAATTATTTAAAAGGCACCGAGGCACGCTGGAACACATCTCTGCTTTTGTTCAATGTGGTAGAATATTCTTTTAATCCTTCAAAGCTAATCATAAAGGAATGGAAAATATTTAGGTAAAAGTTGCCTCCTTTGAAGACTTATGTGTCTGCAAGAAGCCGGCCAGGATTATCAGCCTTTGGATCAAACATTTCTTGTGCCTGTTTTTCATGCGAACACTGTGTACCAGCTAACTGTGATTACCATCTAATTAGGCCAGACTTTGCTGGAAGTTAGTAAACACTTTCATCACAGACATATTCTTGGTCTCCTCTGTCATGTTTATTCTTAAACAGTTTTTAATAGTAAATTCACAGAACTCCTAAATTATCTATTAGGTGATTTCTAGATCTTACTCTAATGTGAGTGAATGAGGATTACCATGGTCATAGCTTAGTGCATGATTAAGGATGGGACCCCCTAAGACTATTTCAATTACCTTTCCTGAAGCCACAGAGTAAAGACAAAGATACATAGGATTGGTAGGATGGTAGGTAGGAATTTTGTTCTCTCAGTGTCATATATTTTCCAGAGTCCTTCTGATAGAAGCCCCTTGTTTCCATTTTGCTGCCAACTCTGCACATTTCAGTGGGACTGGAGGTTGCACTGGGATCCCCTGTCCTGACCATAGTCCTGGTACAAGACTAGGAGTACCACCCTTTCATGCTGACAAATGGGCATAATGGCCAATTTGCCTCTCTTACCAAATATCCTAAACTTGTAACTTGGGTTATTTATTTATTTTTCATTCATGTTCTGTTGGAATTGTTACATTGACAGGTCATAGTTATCTGTCACCAGAGACTATCTTGAAGTGACATAAAAAAAATGAACTTCAACTAGGACAAAGTTGAGGGACTATGAAACTGAGTTCTGAAGACATTTGTATCTAGATACCTACCTACTATTGCCAAAGCCAGTGATAATTCAATACTTCTCTGAAATACAAAATTGCCTTTTTCCCAAGACCAAGTTTGAGTTATCTGCATCATTTATAACCCAGAGTCGTGGTGAGTATAAAGAATTCTGAGCTTCACCTGGTAGCTCTAAAAGCAGACATAGCTTGAGTAGAAAGCCTAAGTGCAGTACATACAGATCCCACCAAAGAGGGAGCCCACTCTGCTAAGATGGGGAATACAGTTTGGAAGCTAGACTTGCTAATTTATCGGAAATAGCTACGAAAAACATGATCAAAGAATTAAAAAAAAATATTGTGTACGTGCATGATTGTGCCTGTGTGTGTTCTTTTGTGGAGGTGTGTTATGAGCACTCTTTCCCACCAGCTTGGCCCCACAACCAGGTCAGCCCCAAAGAAGCACACAGATGCTATATTAGTTATAAAGCTGTTAGCCGGTGACTAATGTTTCTCACTGGCTAGCTCTATCTTAATTATTAACCCATTTTTTATCAATCTATGTATTGCCACAAGGCTGTGGATTGCCCAGTAATTCCAAGCATGGTGTTACTCCTCTGGTAGCCTACATGCTGACTGACTCTAACTACCTTTCCCAGAATTCTCCTTCTCTCCTAGTTCTACCTGATGGGAGATGTCATATGTTTCTTGTATTGGTTAATGATAAAGCACTGTTGGCCAATAGAAAAGCAAGATAGGCAGGACTAGGAGACAAGGAAGAGAGAGGAAATAGTAGGGAGGAGATTCAAGATAGAGAATCTACAGGCCATGTGAAAGTACTTAGATGAATAGAAATGGGTTAATATTTAAGACAGAGCTAGCCAATAAGAAACTTGTAACTGGCCAACAGAATTATATCAAATACAGCATCTCTGTGTGTTATTTGGTGCTGGTGCGGCAGTGGCCCAGGGTGGAAAAACTACTCATAACATCTACCTATCTTGCTTCCCTGTTGGCCAACAGTGCTTTATTCATCAACCAATAAGAGAAACATATGTACATAAAGCATCCCCATCAGAGGTGTGGGTGGTTACACATGTGTGTACATGTACATATGGAGACTACTGGTTGACACTGGATGTCTTCCTGGATTGCACTCCACTTTGTTCTTTGAGACATGGTCTCTCACTATACCTGAACATCACAGATTTGTCAAGACTAGCCGATCAATGAGCTACAAGGATTCCTTATGTTTTTACCTCCCCAGTGCTGTGATGCAGGGCTGCCACAACACTTGATTTTCTATGTGGGTACTGGAAATCTGAACCTAGGTCTGTATGCTTGAGCAGCAGATAATTTACCAACTTAGCCATCTCCTTTAAACTCTACTTGCACATGATTTCTACCTTAAATAAGCACTGTTTATTTATACAGAATTCATTTTGGACAGGGGTAGTTGATTCGACTTGTGACTATACATACTCACAAAGAAATACAGAGTGTAAACACACTGGAGACAAAACAGAAGACACCCCTCCTTCTCACTCGGAAGTTATAAATATATCTCAGTTGAACAAGTCATGTCTCAGCGGCTCCTCTGAGAACAGGTTATAATCATCAGGTTTTCTAGAAACCAGCTCTTTCTCATCAGCTTTCAGACTCTCTGACCTCACTGAATGACCTTCAGTCTCTACACTTGATCAGCATTTACATTTATCTTGTCTTCACTTTGAATCCCCAGTCCTTGGATTTCTTCTTCCCAAATTCTCATCCAAGATCTTATCTCTGTAGGATAGTTCTGCTTGGTGGGTATTGTTATGGTCCAGTCCTCCTGGATGCAACCTTCTCTTCCAACAACATTGAAAACATGACTTGAACTCCCCAGTTTCACCTCTGTTATCTCTAGGATATCTCATTATAGTGTCTTAGTGGCACATTGTGTGTGTGTGAGTGTGTGTGTGTGTAATTATGTTAGTCAGATATCTTATATACTCATACTCATATAATGTTTGTCTCAAAGTAGATCTCTGAAACACAAAATTTCAGTGATTCAGTCCTCTCATGGTTCCTCCTTCAAATAAATGTAGAACTTGTTGGGAGCAGCAAGGTAAGAATTCTCTCATCAATAATGCCCACATTTGAGCAGACAAAGGAAAACAGTATTTTCCTTTTTTGACTCCACAATAGTTCTTCCTATATTCCTCTGTGGGTGCAGTTACAGGGGTTTGGGAGATCAACTCAGCCTCAGTGGGGAGGGGATCTTGATCAACATCTATGGATTAAGGTCATTAGTAGCCTGATTGAATATCTCAGGAGAGTTCATCATAGGGAAGGAAGCTACATGATGGTCCAATCCACAGAAGGAAAGCCTTGATTCCATGGCTTGATATGAAGCAATTTCCCCATCCCTCCCTAGGTATCTTCACCTCATCACATAATTTCTTAAGCATAAACAAGAGACAGAGTGCCCTCACCAATGTACACAACAATCTTATAATCAATAACACAGGAAAACAGAAGTTGTGTTTGACAGCCAAGAGGGGAATTGAGCTGAGTGTTTCTTGACATTTTCCAGTCACCATGTCATCCAACCCTTATCAGGACTCCTTAATGGACCAGTCACATACATTTGTTGTTGTTGAAAACCTTTGGGTCAAGAAACATAAAGTAACCAAGTTGCTGTGTTCATTTAGTTTTTCCCACAGTGATGGGAATTGAACCCTGGGTCTCTGCATGCTAAGCAAACTCTCACTATTGATCCTAAAGAATGTGTTTATTAGTATTCGTTTGTGTATCAGGTTGTGAGTAGAAGAGAATAAACAGAGTAAAGAAAAGAGGAAAACAAAAAATATTAAAGAATGGAAAGGGTAAGTGTCTGAGATAGGTGCTCAAAACACCAGAAATATACTTTTCTTATTTCAAAGCATACCTGAGAGTCAACTTTCAGAGTATAAAGGAGCTAGGATTACTCTCTTCTCTTGATGAGGAATAAGAACCCCTTCTCTGAGAATTGCAGCTGATACTACACAGCTGCAAAGATTCCTGTGTCTCTAGGCTAAGATCATAAGGCCCGGCTTCAAGTCCAGGAACTGATAACAGAGAGCTATCATTAACATTGAAAAGTCACTTTCTGCTTCCTGAGGGCAGCCAGTACCTGATACCCAGAGCCTTACAATAATTCTCTGGAGTCACATGTTATCTTCATTGTGCAAATGAGGCACACATGATTCAGGGAGACTCAATGGATAGACTAGAGCCATGACGTTTATAATATCAAATCCAAGGCTAACTGGGGAACCCAACTCTCAGGCCACCCCCTCTATCCCTGTGCCGTTCCTCATTTTCTCTACCTTTTCTGGTCTAGGGGTGCTTCCTCTAAATTCATGATCATTTTCCTTATTCCATATTCCTTCCTCTGGGAAGTCAGCCTCTGGCCGTTCCTTATCAGTCTGTGGGTTTTAGATTTCTCATATCATGAACAGGGCTTTATTTCTTGGCCTCTAATTGGCTTCCTTGTCCACTCCCATTACTTTCTTACTCACTAGGCTTCCTGTTGGTTTTCAATTATGAACACTCATCATCTACAACTTGAGTCAGTTTTTGCATTTGCTTCAAAGGCAACTTGAGTGAATGAACCCTTTACAGTGGTGAATTGAATGAATCATTACATCTTGAGTCATTCCCAAGGGATGAGATGACACTATAGCAAGGCATACTTAATCCTAAATGATATGAGCAGAGTAAATAAGATTTTTAAATGATTTATTTTTATATGTAGGTTTGCTTAGGGATATTTGTGTCTATATGTATGGGCTGGGCTTGCGTGCATGCATGCATGTGTGCGTGCATGCGTGTCTCTCTGTGTGTGTGTGTGTGTGTGTGCATGTGTTGTGGTATGTGTATATGAGTGCAGGGAACTATGGTAGCCAGGAAAGAGGTTTGTGTCTCTTGGAGCTGGAGTTGTGAGCCACCCAACGTTGAATGCTGGGACCCAAATTCTGATCCTTTGTAAGCACAAGCAGTACACACTCTTAACCCCTGAGCTATCTTTCCAACCCCCTGTCTTGTGTTTTTGTAACTAGCTGGCAGTCTGTTTGTTTAAAGCATTGATGATTATGTGGAACTCTAGGAAAGGAATTTGGGATTCACCCTGATTTTTGTTTTTAGGTGAAGATGATACTTGGAATACAGGAATATGAAAACAAACCACCACCAAACTACATGATGGGGGTGGGGGTGTGGAGATGTACCTACATAATTTCACTAATGGACCTTTGAGAGTTGCTGAGGAAAAAAAAATCTAAGAGTTGGATTTGACACAAACCTAAATCATCAATATGTAGGAGGTATTAGAAAGAGAAGATTTTAAGTGAGATAACAGAGTGTTGAAGGGTTGCTAAGTGAAGAATGATGTTGGTAAAGTTTAAGTACCAGGTATTCAGTTGTCATGCTGGGTGTTTGTGTAGTAGAAAATATTTAAGGGATCAGACACTTTAATATGCACATTCTAAGTACCATTTAGCAATATCCTTCCAGGGCATGTTTGTACCTGGAGCATAGCCATACATTGTGCAATCATTCTAAATTTGCATCCATGCAGGAAAGGGTTTTGATGTCTTTGTTTGCCTTTTCTTCTTTTGCACTCTGATTCCTGCCTCACTACCCTTGTGGCATTTCCATACTCAAGTGAGGAAGTTCCTCAACCCCTCTGTCCAGTCCAAAGTGAAACTTGGAAGAGCATTGGTTAATATTAGCAAATCATTATTGGGGCAAAGGACATGAGCAAGCTGAACTGCTACCTCATGCTATTTACAATGCTGCTTCTGCAAGACTCTGGTCTCTGTATGGTTGGCAATGCTGAGGCAGAGATCAGAGATCACCTTCAGTTTCTGTTTCAAAGGAAATCATAGGCACAATAGCCACATACTTACCCGCCTTAGTGGCCAGAGTATGAATGTATTTGTGACTATTATCTTGCTTTAATCCTTCCAGTAACCCAGGGAGGAAGGTAATATTATTGTATTTGATAGGGAAGGGAAAAGATACATGAAAGGCAGTCAATGAGCTCAAAGCTGCACTGTCTGTGAATGAGATTGTCACAATTAAAGCACAGATTTGTCACCCTGTAAATCATATGTTTTTGTTATTCTACCCAATGCTTGGGAAAAAAAAAACAATTCCCTTGTTTATTTAATGTGTGTGTCCCTCAGTGTATGCATGTATGTGTAGGAACAGGAGAAGATCCAGGTCTCCAGCAAGAGCAGTGAGTGCTCTCAACCTCTGAGCCATCTTCCAGCTCTAGCCCAGCACCTTTTAAAAAGTGGGATGCTGAGATGGTAGGGATGAGCTACATATTCTTTTCTCCCCCATCTCTCTCTGCAGCATGCATGCTGTACATGTGGCTGACACCAGCTGCCTTGATTCTTTTCTACCCCAACATCCTGTTTTGAGGTTCGCTGACTGCTAGACTGAGCTCAAGGGATTCTCTCTCTCTCTTCGGCTCCTATGAGTTGGGATTACAGTTGCTCCAGGGTTTTATGTAGGTATTAGGACCTGAACTCAGATCCTAATGCTTGTGAGGCAAGCATTTTACTGAGGTCTCTTGGTCTCTCCCTAGAACCTTTCTTTGCTTCTCTGGTAGCCGTGCTAAGCAAAAAACCAAAACCAAAAACCAAAAACCAAAAAAAAAAAAAAAAAAAAAAAAAAACAAACCCCCCCCAAAGAAAACAAAACAAAAACCAACAAAAGCTACTAAAACACTAAAAGAGACACTGGTTATTATGTGTCAGAAGTACAAGAAACTCCTGCCATATTGTTAGAGAGTTCAGTTTTTCTATGCAGTAGATATCAACAGAGCCCTTTAGAGAGGAGATCACCCCAAATATGGATAAATCTTGATTCATAGTTTCAGGTATAAAAGGCTTATTTTCTTCGATTTGCCTCTCAGATTTCCTTTGTTGATCTGAACAAGTGGTCCTCAGTTTTGGTGTGAATTAAACTGTTGCAGGCAGGATATTTGAGGTGTGTGTGTGGGGTCTATTCTTGTTAACTGGTTGGAAGCAAGAGGAATTTCCCATTTCATCTCTAAGAAGAAGGATTTGGCAAATGGAAATCTGGAGAATGAGGTCTGAAAATGATGGGGACCAGGAAGCTTCATGACTCTTTGGAGGAAGAGATTAATTTTCTGTTCTAGCTACCTTTAAATTGGTAATCTCATTTACAGGTTTTAGGTAATTTCTATAGTGTTTGAAATGCTAAGATAAAAACAAGACTTCTGGCCCTTTAAGTAATTCCCTGGGTGGGTGGGACATAAAGGTGATGGATGTCAACTCTGGGATTAGTTCATTCAGCACTTGAGCATGAGTTAATCAAATTGGGACATTTGATTGGTTTAATCTAATTGGCTGAACTTTTCTAAGAGGGACTGGGTGTTCATTAGAGTGGAAGATCCTATGGGAAAGAGATTCTCTGGCTGGCCTTGAAGAAAATAGCCATACTGTAGAAAAAAACAATACAGCAGGAGACTGTGGACACCTAGGCACTGAAAGTAATACTTGACTGATGGCCAGCAGGAAAATGAGATTTCAACTTTTTGGTCACTGAGAACTCAGCCACCAACTGGTGATCTTGGAAGAAGACCAGTGACATTTTTTGCTGGTCCCTTTCTCTCCCATCAGTAGGCCCATCAAACACTTTGATGTTGGAATGTGATAGCTGAAGCAGAGAAGCCAGCTATGCTATTCTGGACTTGACTCACAGACCTGTGAGATGGTCAGCAGGTACTGTTTAAACTGCTCCATCTGTGGGAATTTGTTATTAGTGATAGAACATTAATATGCCACCCAATCGTCAAGACTAAAGTTTAGCTGTTCAGTCCTGCCTAGCTACTGAACTCTGCCTGCCAGATGTCTCTACCTGCAGGTGGACTAGGGACCACAACCTTTATATTTTAAGTGATGGGTCTCAGTATCATAGGGACCGGCACTTTTCATCGCACGACCACCTTTGCTTTTCTTTTCTCTTCTTTCATTTCTTGCACTTCAGCACATTGCTCTCTTTGCTTTTCCTTCATCATCATCCTAGGTCTACCCCTACAGTTCCTATGTGCCCACTTTCGTCTGTCTGCCTCTCTCTCTCTCTGTATTATGTATATATCAACTTAAAAAATAATAACATGATCTTAAAGTATAAAATTTGTGCCACTGTTGGGGAGAGGGGCAGAAAGAGAAAAAAAAATATATATAGCCCTCTGCCAACAGTAACAATTTCACTGAGAAGGGTAGGGAATTTTGTCTGGTGTGTTTACTTCTGAATGCCCAGCTCCTAAAATGTCACTCAGTAATGTTTATTGAATAAATGCAGTATAGATTAATTAATTTCTCATAGCTTTTCCAGGATGCCACTTTGTCCCTCCCATTTTCTGGCACTGTGCCTAAAACCTGAAATCTCAGGTTAAGTGGACTTGGCTTGGATGCAGTT
Source organism: Phodopus roborovskii (assembly GCF_943737965.1). Lineage (NCBI taxonomy): Eukaryota > Metazoa > Chordata > Mammalia > Rodentia > Cricetidae > Phodopus > Phodopus roborovskii. The sequence continues at coordinate 26,830,793 of NW_026126460.1, read as the reverse complement.
TATTTCTCTGGCCACTGCAGGATAGCACAGCTCCCTTTGCAGCACCCTAGGGGAAGTTCTGCAGAGGAACTGGACATGCTAGGACCTAACCAGTGGCTAACAGACAGCTCAGGTAAGGGAGGGGTCCATAGCTGAACCCAGGCTTATACTAATTTTTAATAAGTGGCCTATGAGAGACACAGAAGACACCACGTGACGGAGTTCAAATGGAAGGTTTGTTTTGTCTTTTAGGGGAAAAGGACGGTGGGGGAGACTGGCCTCAGGGCACAGGAGCAACAGGAGAGAGGAAAGATGAGCAGGAGGGACAGACAGAGATGGAGAGAAAGGGGGTGGGGAGGTGGGCAGGGCCCTTTTAAAGGGAGCACAGTGAACAGGCACAGATGCTCTGAGTGGCAGCAGCTGAGGGCAAATCCTGTCAGAACCCAAGGACAGGCCAGTACAAATGCCTAAATACTAACAAGGCCCATCCCATGTAATAGAGACCACCTCAAATTCTCAGTGAAACAAACCCAGAGATTGTGTTTATGTAAAATGAGAAGAGAAAATGGCATCAGAATTTTGAGCCAGGTAAGAGTCTCAGAGCCTGGGGTTGAGGCATGTCACAGAACAAGAAGGCAGGCAGTCAGGATTTCCAGGGGGGTCAGCCTCCTTGGTTACTCATATTAGAATGTTCTTTTAAGCCCTTTGTAATCTGTCTGACCTTTACCCTAACCAGAGTCACTGTGGAAGGCCTCACAGGTCCAGTGGGTCTCTCTCCCCACTTTCTGGCTGTCTGAGAAGAGGTGAAAGGGGACTGCCAGGCCTGAGTGTGACACACACGCTGTTCATGCTGTGCAGGGCTTGGGTTTGGGATCCCAGGCATGGTCACAGTTCAGGTCACTGTGCTAACACTGAACTTCAGCTTATTGGCTTGAGGATCAAAATTGCACCACAGAGCTATGAAAGGGCATTCTGACCAGCAGATACTAAGTAGCTGACCTGTTTTTAGAATACAGACTACAATTTGGAATATACTAGAAAGGGAAAATGACAACTTTCCAGATAAGGTGACCCAACGTTTGACAATTCCCCCTTTAACCTCTTTCTGTTTGATTTGAACATTAAGAAACACCAGTGCTGTATAATCTAAGAACTCATCTTAGCTGCCTCCCTATGCATCTTTAGTATTTTCTGTTCAATGACAGTAAATGTATTTCAGATCTACATCGGTCTGCTCTTGGAGGCATAGATCAAAGAGGAGAAACTGCATAGCACTGAGTCTTTTCAAAACAGTTATTATTTAAGTTCATTTATTATGCTTTTATATATTGACTTTATTGGCTTGTTAGACATATATTTTTACATTTTGCTATTGGTTTAGGTCATATAATATTATTCTTAGAATTTTTAATGCCATGGGTGGGTCTCTCTCTCTCTCTCTCTCTCTCTCTCTCTCTCTCTCTCTCTCTCCCTCCTTCTGTTCCTCCTGTGTAAAGTATATGTACTTGACTTGTTATTATAGGTGTGTGCATTTATGTGTAAATAGAGGCCAGAAGTTAATGTTGAGTGTCTTCCCCAATTCCTCCCCACTTACTTTTTGAGATGGTGGTCTCTCACTGAACTTGAAGCTAATCAGTTCTGTTAGGTTGCTTGGCCAATGAGCTTCAGGGATTTTCCCATCTCCACTCCCTCTCGGTGCCTGTTTGCAGGGGAATGCCACCATGCTTTCTATGACCTCAAGTGCTCATGCTTGAACAAAGGCACTTTGCAAATCTAGGCATCTCCCAAATCACACCATAGCCAACTCTAAATAGTGGATACTAAATTTGAAGAGTTAATGTTTTGAATAGTGATAATAATGATGATAGTTAAGGCAGTAATATTTATCCGAATGACAATCATTTTGGGGGTATTTATCATGTGCTATGGACATTGCTAGACACATCATTCAACCTTGCACATCTCTGTTTTCTTATGTAAGTCAAGAGTGTGTAAGTTTAAAGAGTTGAGATTAGGTGTATGGGTCCAACTCCCACCTGTGGGAGGTGGTGGGTCCGTTGCTTTATTTCTCTCTGAAGTGTGGATAGCTATCCCTGTCTATTGAGGAGTTGTGAATCTAAAGTGGACATGATGCTGTATTAGCATAGAAGATCAGGTATCTTACTAGATAGTGGAACTCAACAATGACAATAAGTCCATGTCATACAGATCAAAACTACAAATTGCATGAATAAATGAAAGGCATGGGAAGATTAGGAAAAGCACCTACTACCTGGGGCTCATTGGGACAATGTACGTTTTTATTTTGACTGATGACATTAAGTTGCTAATCATGGATAAATGGAAAGATGACAGCTTATTAAGATTCTTTCCTCACAACATGCCCAGACCTCAGATGTACTCCAACAATTGCTCTTGAGCACTCTGTGACTTCCACCTGGGGTTTACACTAGTCATGTGGGGACTGAGAGGTGGTGAAGACAAGGGTACAAAATGCTTTAGCATCATAATGGATGGGAATGGAGCAGTGGTGGTGATTTTCCCAAGAGACATGGATCTATTTTGGAAGTCCCAGTTCTTCACTACTTTGTGACCATGGGAGTCAATATAGTGTTGGTTTACTGACTCACTGTCCCTGGAGAATTTTCTTTAGAATTTTAAATCGGGAGAGGGTTGGGGTGGGGAAACAAACAAAGGAAAGAAGAAAAAGTTCAGTAGTCTATTGCAGAGATTTGGAAGCTAAGATAGAACATTTTATTTTTTACCAATTAAATAAAATATAAATTTAAAATACTGTGGTTGCTTGAGATGCCATTTAAAATAGTTCAGATTTCAGACTTTTTTCCCCCTAGTGAATCCACTATTAACCTGAATGGCAAGAGTTTTTAAAACAATTATTTGTTGCACTTATCAGTAAGTTGATATCTGGTTGGAGATATAGTAAGTCTGAAAATCATCAAATCAACAAATTAGAAAATGTCCTATAATTAATCAAATGACAGAAGTTTGGTTAATTCTAAAGGCTTTAGAAAAGACATAATTAAATGAATAAGGAAGAGTGTCCAAAATACTTGGAGAAGTTTTGCATACTTCTTTCAGTAGAATAAATACTTCTTTCAGTAGAATAAAGATGCATGTTAAAATATTGTTATGACATGGTTCTGAAATGCCCTCCAAGGCCGTGGACTAATAACTTAATCTGCAATCTGCATAATCTGTAGCCTGTGGTTTTTTTTTTTTTTTTTTTTTTTTTGAAGAGAAAGCCTTTAGAGGTCCACATAGCTGGAGGAAGTAGATCCTTGACAAAATGTCTTTGAAGAAGGTATTGAAGCAGAAGCCCCTTCCTCTAGCTGCTTCCTGGCTACCATGAGGTGAGCACCTGTGTTCTCATGTATTCTTTCCTCGTAAACTCTGGCCTTACCATAGGCCTGAGTGAGGGGAGTTACCAACCATGGGGTGAAAATCCTGAATCATCTTATTCTGGGTTCCTCCATGAATAGAACCTGCTGAGCCGGGCAAGATTATTATTATTTGAGAGAGTAAGGGCGGGGGATGGGGAGGGCTTGGAAGAATCCACACAGATGTGTGACCCTGTCAGCCTTTGCTGAGGATACCTGGTGCTCAGCATAGGGAGCGCTTCCCTCTGGAAAATGAAATCAAGGCATAGGAAACCTGGGGCAGCAGGAGAGCCATTCAAGAAAGAGGGAACAGAATCTTGGGTACTATTCAGCAAAACTCTTAGAAACGTCTCAGAATTGTCTGCTCAAGAGATGGCAAAGGATACATTTCTGCATGGCTTTCTACACAGCTGTGGTACTGAGTGGCCCCTGTAACATAAGGGTTTTTCTGGTTGCTTCTCTGTGATGGCCAGACAGTTCTTGTGGAAGCATTGTCTTATGGTGTTAGAGAAGGTCCCGTAGGAAGGAGAGGTTCTAAGTACTAGGGTAAGGTGAGGCCCTGTCAACTGTCAACTCCTATGGGGGCCTGGTCAAAACCTCACAGAACTGGCCTCTTCAAACAACAGGAAGACACGGTTCAAGATACTGTGCACAAACATTGGTCTATCCAGATCTCTGAAAAGTTCTTCTCTTAACTGTCATCCTACTCCACCACTATTCTGCCCAATGTCCTTTGTAAACACAGGACTGCTTTTCTTTAAAGTCTCAGTAGAGGAGTTGGCATAGCATCAGGACTGCCTGACCTGATTGCTGTGCCAACTATAAGCCACTATGCTGTGGCTTTATTCTTCAGCAGGTTCCTTCCCTTAAGGGAAGATGGATCTTGTATCTTGGCAAAATCTACTAATTCACTTGTACTTTATTCCCTTTTACTTTTGACAATATGATCAGATTTCATTAGAAGCCACCCTTGCAATCAGGTGTGAGCATATGATGATATACAACTAATGACTAATGGGTAGAAATGACACATGCCACAGTCCAACAAGTCTTTTAGTCTTTTCATTCTCCTGACTCTTGCTTGCAGGAAATCCAGTGAAGACTTCATGTCTCTGAGATGGAGAGACCCTAGTTTCCTGATTCACACAGCAGAAGGCACCTGGCAAACACCTGCATTGATCTCTCAGATGAGTTAGTAAAACTCTCTCTCTCTCTCTCTCTCTCTCTCTCTCTCTCTCTCACACACACACACACACACACACACAAAGAGAAAGCAAACAATAAAAATCATTCACTTTTATGCCTTTCTCATCATTTGTATTTTTAACAACTTCCAAAATTTATGTCACCGTGGGTCATTTGACTACTCATTGGATTAAGTGGGGATCCAAGGAAGGTGGTGGTGACAACTCTGGGTTCCTACCAGAAACACATGGATTGGTAAAGAGGGAAGCTAATAAAATGAAGGGATGAGATGGGGTTGAAGGAAGAAGACGGTTGGCAGTTATGGACAACCTTCCAGGTGGGCATCTCTCAAAAGTTTCTGTAGCCATGTGGGGGACATGACTTGTCCTGCTCACATGATAGAAACTTAGTCCAGAAGACAGATGGAACAGGTGGGTAAATTCTATCATGGACTTCTATGCACAAAAGCCATATGGTCAGAACTGAGAATGGAGGGACCCCATCAAAATGTTGAAGCAAGGAATATGTTTCCAGAAGTATTATTGTGAGAAATGGTACAAACATTTATACAACACAAAAGATTAATAATAATCAGTAATGACCACACACTGAGTCACATCAGAGGCATTAGCGAATCCATGTCTGCCACCCGAAGAACATGGCAGGATAGTACAGAAGAGGACTGTGGGTATAGAGAGAATCCATATGGACACACTGAGATTCCATATGACTTGCTGCATGGTTCAGGCTAGATGACCTTGGCCCCATTTCTGTCAGGAAGGAACTGTGCTTACAGAGAGCACACAGGGCATATTTGTAAAGTGAGTCACTTTCATGAGATCTGTTTAGTTTTTTTTCTGTCATTTTGTTTTGTTTTATGTCAGTCATTTTCTGGGGCAAGTTCATCTTGTGTACTCTAATCAGATATTGACTCTGTATCTAGGGTGCCTTCCCTTTGGATCGAAGGTGAACCTTGGCATGCTTAAGGATTCATGGGATAGAACGCAGATTAAGTTTCATGTGGACACCAAACTTCATTTTGTGCATGAGATGACTAGGAAAAAGGTCTGAACTCATGTTCTGTAATCGACAGAAAATAAATCAGTGTTCTGGGAGCAGAGTGAACAGATAGGAAGTATTGCCATTGTGATGCTTTGGGAACAGATCATCTACAGGCACATCCAAGTTGGTAGGGGACACTGTCTGAAGCAAACACATACAGGGAGTTGGAATTATTGACAACTCATAAAGATGCTTTTTCCTTCCTTAACTGAGAAGTTGAATGCTTGCTAATGTTCCAGGCTTCTCATTTGTCCTCGGGCTACAGTGACTGACACCCATCCTCCTTGACCTCTAAGAATATAAGACCTCTGATGTATGAGGAAACACAGCAAATGTCCGGTGATGATAAAGAAGTAATCAGGATAATCTAATGGAGTGGGATTAAGGCTCATGCAGGTGAGTGGGGCTTCTATGTGAAACTGAAGGATAGGGAGTGAGCCATTAAAGGAGCAGAGTATTTTTAGGCAGTGGGAATAACAATTTCTCTCCCTTGGGAGAGAAGAAATGGGCATGTTCTCTGATTGGAACAAAGGCCAAAGATGATGAAGTAATAATGAGCAGGGTCAGAGAGACCGGAAATGAACTGACCATTTGGAATATTATTTCTCAAATGCAGAGATACTGTTGGCATGGTATCAGGGGTGGAGGGATGGAAAAGTCTCTGCTGATGGGGGTCATCCTAACACAGGAGAGAGGATCTAACATCCTTCCCTTCTCTAAGATGCCAGCTCTTTACACAGAGGGACAGCAAATAGGGAGTTGAGAGCTATTGCTTAGTGCTGCAACCCCAATGAAGGGAACATGGGATGCTGAGGAGTGTCTCCAGAATTTCAGTCATAGGGAGAAAAGAGGACATAGTAATAGAAATTCTATGAACCAACTTGGCTAGGTCACATTAACACACAACTAGCTAGATATCCCATCAAATATTATCCTGGATGTTCTGGTTAAGGTATTTTTGAGATGGGATCAGCATTTAAATCAGTAAATCAGTTGTTTGGAAAACAAAGCAAAAGCAAATGACAATAGCAACAACAAAATAACAGAGGATTTGGGATGAAATAGATTGCCTAGTGTTCTAGGTCTCATCAGTCCAACAGAAAACATAATAGTTAAAGATATGAAAACAAAAACACTTGAATGCAATAATGAGAACATCTCAAGACATAAAAGTTGAATATAACAAAGAAATAGAATTACTAAAAAAAAAAAATCCCAAACTGAAATAAAACTGGAAATGAAAAACTTAGGATGTTGAACGAACATCACAGGTAAGTGGCACCAACATGTTACAAGACATTGAAGAGAGAAATTCAGGTTGTGAAGACAAGGAAAAAGAAATGGATAGCCCAGTCAAAGAAAATGTTAATTCTAAAAATCCCATGCACAAAGCACGCAGGAAATTTGGGATACTGTGGAAAGGTCAGAGTGGAAGGATACAAGATTAACATGCAAAAATCTGTAACCTTCCTAGACATAAATGACAAACATACTGAGAAAGAAATCAAAGAAACATTACCTTAATAATAGCTTAAAATAATAGCTTAAAAGCAAATGGGATCAATCTAAGCAAGTATAGTGTAAATGTTAAGATACTGAAGAAAGACAGAAGAAGAGACCAGAGGATTGAAAGACCTCCCATGGTTGTGGATCAATAAGATAGGATTAATATTGTGCAAATGGCAATCCTACCAAAGATAATCTATATATTTAATGCCATTCCCCCAAAATTCCAGCATGATTCCTCACAAAAATTGAAAAAAAATAATTAACTTCGTGTGGGAACACAGAATCAATTGAATCCCAAATAATATAAGAGTTGCTGAAGGTCTCATGATCCCAGATTTCAAGCTGTATTATATAGAGTTATAGTAATAAAACAGCATGGTATATGCATAAAAACAGACAGGTTGATCAATGAAATACAATTGAAGAGTCAGACATAATTCAGTATACTTATGCACACCTTATAATTGACATAGAAGCTAAAAATACACTCAGAAGAAAAAACAGCATCTTCAACAAATGGTGCTGTTCAAACTGGATGGCTGCCTGCAGAAGAGTGAAAATAATAAATTCTGATCCATCACCTTGGAACTTAATTCTATCAGGAAATTAAAAAACACCTTGAAATTTCATTTTATACCAGTCAGAATGACCAATATGAAATAAAACAACTGACCATACATGCTGACAAAAAATACAGAAATGGAGGACATTTACTTATTCATTGTTTGTGGAGGCACAAACTAGTACAGTCACTATGGAAATCTATGTGGTGGTCCCCTAGGAAGCCAAGAATAGATTTACCTCAAGATTCAACTATACCACTCTTGGGCACATACCCAAGGGATTCTATATCCTAATGCAGAGATACTTTGTTCATTCATATTTGTTGCTGCTCTATTCGTAACAGTCAGAAATTGGTAACAGACTAGATGTCTATCAATTGATAAATAGATAATGAAATGTGGAATACTTATACAACAGAACATTATTCAGCTGTTAAGAAAATGAAATTGTGAAATTTTAAAGTAAATGGAGAGAGATAGACAAAAATCACCTTGAGTGAGGTAATTTAGACCCCAGAAGACAAATGTTGCATTTTCTCTCATATATCTGGATACTAGCTTTTATGCTTTTGACATGAGTGCTATAATTTGAATAACCACAGATATACATACATAGTAAGGGACCAATGGAAGGAAGGAGTAGAGACTCGGTGAAATAAGAAAAAGAGAATATTGTGCAATGGAGAGAATGGGAAACTAGATAACTTATATAGAAGGGACTTGGGAGAGAAGGGTAAAGGAGGGTGTATGGGGAGAGACAACTAACATGAAGGGCCGTTTCAAAAAACCACATGGAAACCTACTACTGTAGACACTTCCTGAAATATATACTTATATGGAAGGAATCTAGATGGGGTTACCAAATAATAGGGGAGGCAATGCTACATTTTGACATCTTAGCCCCGAAGTGAGACACCCAGGGCCAGGAATCGGTTACGTTTTGTGGGTACATTTGCCAAAGGGTTTCTAGGAAGGTTTCAAATGTCATAGGCAGTTGCTGGAGCTATTGATTGCTCTCTACAACCTGATGGTAAGGCCCTGTTGCTGAAGACAACATTTACTTATGTGATTGAGCACAGAGAAGGAGAGCTGGTTTCTACCTAGAAGTTCCACACCCATTGACTAGGGTTTATGGTACTGGAAGGTACTCTGAACACTATTGGTGGAGAAATGTAATCATTATTGTCGCTCAGCTACAAGACTTGAGACCTTCAACCCTGCCTAGAAGATAGAATGGTATCATAGTGGCAAAACCATTATGGGAGTTAGTTTTATTTTTATTGAATTTAAGGTTCACTCTATGAGATGAAGCCCATACCTGGAGCTGATAAAGTGGCCAAGAAGTTGAGATTGGACAGGCTATAGACCTATTGGAGAACCTAATTCTATTATTCTGCTAAAGGCAAATGACAATAAAAACCACTCCTAGTGACATACCACCACTACCCTCATAGATCAGTGCCTGGCTCAACCTACACCAGAGAATCTTATTTTTCCTGTAGATAGGAATTAACACAGAGATCAACAATGGTACATGCAATGTGCAGAGTCATTCAATTCTAAATAGGAAGTCTTCATCAACACCCCCTCCCTTCAAGGCTCTGGGACCTATGCAGAAGAGGGGGAAGAAAGATTCTAAGAGTCAGAGGTGATGAATGACTCCAAGGAAACAGTGTCTTCTAGACACAGCAGAATGGATACCTATATGAAATCATAGAGATTGTGGCAGTACATACAAAACTTGAACAGGTTTAAGCCATATGGGATCCTAGCCCTGACCAAGAAGCTATCTGCAAAGTGATATCCACTGGTAAAGAGAAAAATCAGTTTTTCTTTGCAGTATAGCATCACTGGGTATACTAACACACTCCAGGGTAGATCTCTTGTCCAAGAATAGTTGGTGGATACAAAATGAACGCAATGGTATTTCTGTAGACTTTTTATTCTTAGCATTTTTTTTGTTTTATCCTTCCTTTACCTTTTTATTTTGACTTTTACTTCTGTGGTTTTGCGGGATTTTTTTTTTGTTTCTTGCTATTCTGCTTTTATTTGAGAGAGAGAGAGAGAGAGAGTGACAGTGAGACAGAGAGACAGCATAAAGCTTGGGAAGTGGGGAGAATCTGGGAGGAGATGGTGAGGGGAAAACATGACCAAACTATATTGTATGTGAAATTTTAAAAATAAAACCATAAGTACAAATGGTTATTTTGGGGCCCATTTCCTACACCTTGGATCATACAGAGAGGTGCTTATGTTGCCAAATGAACATACCTGACTGTCCATGGACAAATCAGACTCTTGTCAACTGCCTGAATCTTCAGAAGTTGAATTGTTCTACAAAAGAGCTGAGCATGAGATAGAGAAAAGATCTTCCTGATTTCCTGTCAGGAAAGTACTCACTCAGGTTTGATGGGGGAGGAAACAGGAGGAAGCTTCTTTTTATAGATGCTGGGTTTAGACAGAGTGCCAGCACGCTTTATGACAGCCATCCAATCTTCGTCATAAACTCACTGTGTCCTGGCCTTGCAAGGAAGCTTGGCAACTGTGCCTCCCAGAGCACGTTGCTGACCCAACCTGAAACCCTGCTTTAGGTTGAGTCAGCAGCGTATCCCATGACTTTTGAGTGATAAATTCATTCATATATGACCATAAAGCAAAAGCCCCTTTCTGCATAGTGTTGGATTTCCCAGAAGTTGTGACCAAGGGATTAGATGGGGGTAGAAAAGCCTGAGAGGTGTACTAAGCAGCTTGTAGGCATGCATACCTTGGCTTAGTCATGCCCTGCAAATATTTGTGGAAAGCAAGCAAAACCATGGGTAACTGAGGATGAAATGTGTTGACTTTGTCCATTAGAAAAGCTCAAGTGAAATGAATCCCTTTAAGAACTTAATTTCAGTTCATGGATTAGAAATTGCATACACAGACCAATGGACATATTCACTTTTTTGGTATGTATTATTTCTGCTATGGCTTCAGTTATATAAATAGTAAACGTTTCTCTTAAAATTTGTTCAATTCATAATCTAAATATTCAATCTCAAGAAAGGACTACATTAACATACTACCATGTAGAAGTTATTTTTACTTTTTTTTTTTTTTTTTGCTTTCAAGTGTTGGTTGTTTTGATCTTTTCATAATTATTTGAGGTTCCCAGCACTCATAGCTACTTAGGGTCAACTTTCCTCTTTCTTGGTAGTGGTGTCCCACAATAGGTACTACTTGAGTAATACACTTTTCTTATGTGTTGATCTCTGAAGCATCAATGCCACAGTGACACAACATCATGGTCGACAACTGCTTATCCAGTTTATTTTACTGACAGTGAGATATGACCACATTGGACATAACAGCTCTGTATCACCCAGGCATGTTTATTTCAACATTTTATTTAAATAGAAGGTATAGGCTTGCTAAGAATTACCCCCAAGTTTTTACCTTTAATGAGGGAGCTTTTTTATAGTGGGAAAATACAAGATTTCAACTTGTATTCAAATTCAAGAGGTTCGGCACAGATTTCTCAATGTATAAGGTTTTGTTATTTATGAAATGGAGCTGGTAGTCTGATGTCACTCACATGCTTGGCATGGTTGTAATAAATGCTATTAGAAAAAGCGATTTGTATATTTCAAAGCACCAGGAACATATGAGATTGGGTTGGGTCACAAATAATTAATGAACACTTATTGTGTGCCCACATCCACTGTGTTACACTCTCAAAGTCTTGTCTTTTATAAATGATAAGACATAAGATACAGTCTTATCCGGAGGTTGAAATGGTCAGGAACTAAAATCCTTTGATCTTCATATAATATGTAATGAGGATCCCACTCTGCAATGAGCTGCACTAAAATTTGCATAGCGTTCACCAAATGTTTACATATTGTGCTGGAGTTTTGTTTTTGGGCCAAGATGGTGAGGTTGACACATTATTTAAAAAAAAAAACATCTCCTTTAAATTATGATAATATTAATATTCATTCAAACAATAATAGCTCATGCGATGGCAAAATGTGGACATCTGAAGTCCCTTGCTGTAAACCGCGCAAGCACAGTGGCAGCTTCATCGGTTCTCTCAGAGTGTTGCAGTCGTCTGATCTCTAAACTCTTGTGGCAGCTGAGAAAAAAATTATTTTAAAATGCCAAGAATAGGGTTTGGTATGTAATGAATACTGCCATTTTGTTTTACCCATTGTCTTTACAGATAATGGAGTAGAATTAATCCTTTGGGATAATCCCTTTGTACACTGTGAAGATCTGTCACTCAGACTGACTTAATAAAAAGGTGACGGACTAATAGGTAGTATAGGTGGGACAGCTAGACACAACGGGGCTGGGAAGGTGGAGGGCAGAGTCAGGAATGGTCAGCTAGACACACAGGGAATAAGACATGCCAGGGAGGCAAATGCCACGAGACTCGGGGCAGCACACAGATGAATAAAAATGGGTTAATTTAAGCTGTAAGAGTTAGCTAGTAATAAGCCTGAGCTATGGGACAGGCATTTATAATTAATATTAAGGCTCCCATGGTTATTCAGGAGTGGGTTTGTGGGACAGGAAATCTCTGCCTACAAATTAACTTTATATGTAGCACAATATTCTGGATAAAGCCCAACTTTCAATGAATACATAAATTTCAGATTTCATTTGTGAATAACAGACACCTCCATATTTCCAGTGCCCATTCCCAAAGCTTTCCTCATCATCTGGAATATCAACTATCTTTCTACACCAAGGACCTTTCAGCCCATCTATCATTAACTCTCCAGAGGCGCCTAGTCCCTAAATCATTCTGGCTTATGTCTCACTAACTTGACTGCTTAAACATGAGTAAAACAAGGACTACATCAATAGACATGTCAAAGTGAATTGGGAAAAGCCATGAGGCCTCCACCCTCTATAAAGAACCTCAGGCAACTAAAGAATGCTAAGAGTGGGAGGTATAGGCTTATTCGGGGGACAGCATCCCAATTAGTTATTCACTACCAAACTGTCAGCCCCGAAAACATATGCATATATGAGTAACATACACATATATGTATGCAACAGCAATTAATGAAGAAAGAGGCCATGTATTTGAAAAGGAGTAGAGAAAGGCATAGGAGAGGTTTGGAGTGAGAAAACAGAAAGAAGAAATGGTATGATTATATTATAACTTCAAAAATAAAGCACTTGTCATTGGAAGCCTGATGACCTGAGTTTGATCCCTGGATCCTAAGGTGTAAGGAAAGAATAGACTCTGAAAGTTGTTTTCTGATCTCCACATGCCTGCCACAGCAATGTGATTGCCCCTCTAGCCACATATCCACAATAATAAAAATACTAAAATGTTGAATAGCTTTGACTTCCTGCTACCATAATTTCCCTGAAGAAACATAGTAAATTGTCCATTTTAATATTTAATTTTTAATATTTAAAGCCCAGAGTGAGCAAAATAAATTGATAGGAAGCATTCACTTTGATTATTCTACAGGAATAGTATAATTATAAATTAAGGAAAGAAAGTCTGATAGTTGGCAAAGCAGCAGAAGAGGTTTTATATTTTGCTCATGTCTCAAGTGATGTTACTCAGGGATCACGAGATGAGGTAACAACTACCCTGATGAAAGTAAATTCTCTTTGCTTCTCTAAGTAACAGATCTCAAAGAAGAGTAGATATATATACTCAAAACAAACTGTAAATCTTCAAGGAGCAAGAATAGATTTTCGTGATGTTTATAAAGAGGAATGTTCTCTTCCTCTCTCTATCCTGGACTTTAATATCTTAAGAACCTGTTTCCTAATGACCTCTGCATCATGTTTCTGGTCTTCACAGTTGCATGGTGTCTGTGGCCCTAATTAGAAAACTGAACATTGGTTACAATGCAGTGTTTTCAAAACAACCCTGGAAAATAGATAGGCCCATATTTAGTATTTAATAGTATTTTATAAATACTTGGAGAGGTGATGAAATTAGTTACCCAAAGTCACTTGGCTGATGAAGGACAATGCTAGAAGTCTCATGTCACTTGGCTCCTAACTGTCTCCTTACCTGCTATTTGTTGTGTGTTCTAACCTCTTCGTGGATATGCATATGGCAAACAGGCCTATTTTCTTCCTTACTGATGATAACTTTATCAGTCAGGGTTCAACTAGAGAAGCAGTGCCCACAAAAAATCATTACAAGGAGTTGGCTTAGGTAACTGTAAGGCTAGACTAAATGGGCTTAGTCCCATAGGGCATGATTTTGGCAGACCAATAGCATAGTGTCAACACCTGCTTGGCATCATCTTGGGCCATCCTGTTGGATCATGACATGGCAAAGGGCACCATGGGCTGATATGGAGAAAGCTAGTCAGGCAGAGAACATTTCTGTAGCAAAGCCACTTCCAAAGTAACTTGTCAGTCTATTAATCCAGATGTCCATGAATGAGCCACTAAATTCATGATCCACAAAAGTCCCATGTGATCCTGCTTCTTAGTATCTTACAAGGCAAACTGAATTTCAGTGTGAGCTTTGGTGGGAACATTCAAACTATTGCAATATAGAAACATAAGCTGAAATGTGGGGTCTCTGACATTAGGGAGGGTCTATGCTCTCTTTTTAGGAGTATCCAAATGATTAAGGGAGGACAACCTCCCTACTGTTTAATACAAAGCCCATTAATTAGAATCCTAAATTATACTCCAAAGTTCCCTTTACAGTAACAAACATCTTTGAAGTTACTTAGCCAGCAGGTAAAGGTCTGTATGTGCTACTGTGTGGCTGCCATCTCCTTTTACCCCCGTGACTTCCAGGGAAGGGCTTCTGAATAGCATCCCTGAAGAAAAATAGATTAGATAGGGAATTCTGAGGACCTCAGTTCAATTGACCCATATTGAAAAAAAAAGCACAGATCGAGTTACAGTAACAAGCCAAGGCCCCCATGTGAAATGTATCACTCTGGTGATTTATGTCTTAGCATTGTGCATAACTTCTGGTCACTATGGAGACAGGTGAGCACACTTGGAAGCTGATGGTGAGCAGGAATTCACTCTCTGCATTTCTCCTATCCGGTTCTAAGTGCACAGAATTTGTATATACTGATTCCTGTGGATTGAATTTCTGGAAGTTTCCCAGAGAAGCTTCACATGGGAAGGTTTATTGGTGGGTGCTTCCAGTACATATTCTAGGACTGAATTTGAGGTTTTTTTTTTGTTTTTGTTTTTGTTACCAAGCCAAATAAAAACAAACTATGTGAAACTATCTGAAACAACATTTGTCTAAATATGTTCCTTGGCCTAGTCCAACTGACATGAAATTATCCATTATCATAAGTTTAGTTAGATTCTAAGAATGAAAGACAAATCTCATTGATCTTACAGAGGTTCTGATTCTCATTGAAGCATTTCTTGGATTTTTCACATGGCTTGAGGAATTCCTGTCACATGCTTTCCTCCAAGTCCAGTCACTTGCCTAGAGACATAGAGTTGAACCTTATTGCCTACACAATTGAGAAAGCCACCTCACTATGTGCTTCTCATACTAGAGCAGCTGTTCTCAACCTGTAGGTCATGACACCTTTGGGGGTCAAACTACCCTTTCACAGGTCAGTCGAATATCAGAAATCCTACATGTCACATACTTATATTATTATGCGTAACGGTAACAGAATTACAGTTATGAAGTAGCAATAACAATGTTTTTATGATTTGGGGTTACCACAACACTTGAGGTACTGTATTAAATGTTGCAGTGTTAGGGATATTGAGGACCACTGTACTAGAGGGTGGACTGTACTGCAGGAAGGGCCTCCTCCTAAGAGCATTTGGCATTTCCATTGAAGATCTCTGACATGTGTTAATCAGTAAAGACATCCTTGTGAGCTAATGGTCAGATTTACTCCTGTCTCAACAAGTTTGATTAGCTTGGTTAGCATGGTAGCATAGTGTGTCAGCAATGGTTTTTGTGGACTATGCAAAGAATCCCAACTTGTGCCTAAACTTTAACTTTGTAGCTCCTCTCACCAATATGTAAACTTTATTTCTGCTAGCTTGGAGCCTAGACCTCCAAGAGACCTTGCCCACTTTGAGGTTTTGTCTTGGAATCTTGTCCAAATCATCCATGAGTAGATCAAACTCATCTTGCTGCAAGACAAGAGGTTATGTAAAATAGAGATAAGCCATCAAAGATGAAGCTGTTCTAGAACAGAACATCCCAACTGGCCTAAGGGCCAAGCAAAGATATATTATTAAACTCAGATGAATCCAGAGGGACAATCAGGTAGCCCTGAACATAACCCCAATGCTCATCTACTGCCAACCTGCAAATCTGTGGGTAAGATCAATGGTTACTGTCTCAAGCCACTAGCACTGGAGGAATTTTCCTCTGCTACAAAATCTAACTGATACAGTTACCATTTTACTCTTAGATTAGCATTCTCTGAACTCTGGAGAATTTTGTACCTCTTGGTTTTGGAGTAAAGAATTAACAGGGCATTTCTGCAAAATTGATATCTTACTCTTCCCTGGGATTTTCCTAATAAAGTCTAGCTCCTAAACTCTCTGAAGTGGCATTTCTATATTGAGCAGAGTTTGGTAACGTTTTGACAACTTAGCACAGAAGCCAGATGACAAAAGCCACTTACTCTCAATATCTTTTAAGAAGCTTTTCCTGGGATTTTCTAAAGGATTTAGAGGAGGGCTTCCTTTGAATTTTTATTTTTATTCAAGGAGGTACAGCTTCTAACAGGCCAAGTGGCCTGAGCTGGCATCAGCCAGACTCATTTCTTACCACATTCCTATTCTACTGCTAAACTTCTTTGACCTTCATGGTGTCAGAGAAGTGAAGACTCCCAGAGCTGTTCAGAGAAAGGGAAGGAACCATTTCAAAGGCTATTCGTAGGTTTTCACGGCTGTGAGTCATATCTTAAGACTCTGTGGCTACCTTTGAAGCTCTAACCCAAATGATGCATTTCATTTAGTCAGCATCTGTGCAATTCCTGTGGCGTGGTCCCCAGAAGTCCTGACTAAGCTGAAAATGAATGGGAAGCACCAAGAAAATCATCAGTAATATCTTCGAGCGTATTAGTCTCAGTTATCTGGCCACGCTACCAAATCTTGAGTTTTCCTAACTTATGAGGAAATTTCTCTCCCGTGGAATTTGTAAGAGCAAAACTGAATCTTTCTTAGAGATGCGTCTTAGCTTGAAGGTTACTCAGGATTCTTCATGATAGGCTAATTACGAGTGAGTTTTCCTATTGACTAAGAAGTACGAGTGGGGCTGGGGAGATGACTTGCTGCGGGATGATGCTCTTGTGCACTGTACAGATTCATCACCTGCATTGGTTTAATTTGCCAGGAGCCAGGCAGGAAGAATAGGTGGGGCAACCAGTCTAGAAGAATTCTGGGAAGAGGAAAGGCAGAGATGCAGTCGCCAGCCAGATGCAGAGGAAGCAAGACGAGAATGCCTTACTGAGAAAGGGTACCAAGCCATGTGACTAAACACGGATAAGAATTATGGACGAATTTCAGTCAGAAGAACTAGTTAGTAATAAGCCTGAGCAATAGCTCAAACAGTTTATGATTAATATAAGCTTCTGTGTGTTTACTTGGGACTGATCAGCTGCAGGACTGGGCAGGACAGAAACCTCCATATGTAGTAGCTTGGTGAGTAAGAGTGCTTATGTGAAAATGTGAGGACTTGAGTTCAAATCCCTAGCATGCATGTAAAATCTGGATGCAACTACATGTTCCTATAACCTCAGCATTGGGGTTGGGGGCACAGACAAGGAGATTCACTAGCCAGCCAGCTCAATCAATGCATTTTAAGTAGAGTGAGAGACCTTGTCTCAAGGGAAAAGAGTGAAAAGGATTGCAGCATGCAGCCATATGCCATTCTTTTGTCTCTGTGCACACGTGTGAAGCATGCACCTGCACAAATATAAACACATCACATATACACATATATACCCACACAGCCACATAAGTACAAGAGACTATCATTGAATTAATAAAAGAGTATACGCACTTTTAATCCGCACTCCCGATGTGTGTACGCTTGTGTAGGTCAAAGGGCAGCATTCAGCTTTCAAGAATAGTTTTTTCTCCTTTCACCTTCACCTGTGTCTCATGGGTTTCGAGGATCAAACGAGCTCCGTTTGTCGAGTACCTTGATCCACTGAGCCGTGTTGAAGGCCCAAGAATGGAGTTTTGAATGGATTTGGTTGAATAACTTTGTTTTGTTTTCTTTTAAAGAATGAAGAGAAAAGGAATCTCCGATAAGGCTAACCCGATTTATCCCAGGAAAACAAAGTGTTCCTGTTGGGGTTCCCCCCTCTTTTCTCACATTGCAGTTAACAAAGAGAACTGACAGTAGATCCTTGGCAGCGAGAGGCGTCCCCTCCCACTTCCACACCAAGCAGCCAGTTCTTCAGCAGAAGATCCTGGTAGAATGAAGAGCCTGAGAAATTTAGGCGGCCTGTTTGAACCTTCACAGAGGATGCCTTCCTGAGCCTGGCTTTGCAGCTCTTAACTTCCGGGCTAGCGGGTAACCTGGTGAGCCAATGGGAATGGTTCTGAAGTTACCCATGTTTCCCCTTGACTTTGCTGAGCCTGGGAATGCTGTGGTCCTCACAGAAATAGGGAAAACGAGTGCCTAGACTCTGAATGGAAGTGCAGCATCTACAATCTGGCCTGGCCCCACATCACCCCTTCTCCTGGCAGCAGCCTCAGAGAGAGTTTATTGACAAAGGAGAAGGAAGCTCCCAGCTCCCTGGTATGGCATGACTCACTCACTCCAAGTCTGTGGGGTGTTTTCAGGGCCACCCGGCTGCCGGAACAGGAAGGCCCTTATTGTGCTCAATCGTTTTTCCTGAATGCCTTGTTCAACAACAGCAAAAGGAAACATTACTGTTTGGCTCCCAGCCAGGCTGGCCACTTGGTACTTACAGAGCATAGAATGCAGAAGTCTGTCTCAGCCAAGACACACAGAGACACATGGCTGCAGTTATTTCTCAGTTTCAGAGGAAATACTACGTCCTGCTGTAAACAATCCTGGGTGATTTAGGACAACTCCTTTTAGTAGCAGCTGCCCTAAACTGAGCCTGATCATTTGTTTGACAGACCTGTTTCACATCTAAGAGTCCCATGGGAGCCTTGACACTACCACCCACTGAATCCTACAGGAATAAAATGTGAGAGGTCCTGCCTGCTGGCTGCTCCTGGGCTCTGATCACTGCAGACAGACTGCAAGGGGGTTGGAGAAATGTGGCCAAGGCCTAGGGAAGGAGGAGGAGGAGGAAGAAGAAGATTCAATTAAAAAGCCCTAGGCTTCCAGCCTCTGGGCACAATTGCAAGCACACAACTATATGGCAGAAGACACCACAGCCAATGAACTATAGGGTCATCTCTGTACTCAGTTACAAATCTGGGCTCATTACTTCTTCCTCACTCTTACCAGCCATTACTGCCTTCCCTGGTGATGGTCTTCTGCTAGGTTCAGGGTCTAGTGTACTGTTAGGACTTGTGGTTAAAAAAAAATTGACACAGGAGGTATGGTATCCGGAACACTTTTCTCTTTGACTCAGAATTGCTCTCTGCTCCCACAGGCCCCTCCTGCATCCACACTTTCACAGCTACTGCCCCACTGTGGTTCCCTGGGCCTTTCTTAGCTTTTGCTCCATAGAACAAAACTGGAGGTGCAGAGAAAGGGGGATAGGGATGGGCATGCCAGGATGAGGCAGAGCTTCTCGGCTCCCCCATCTCTCCTCCTCTGCCTCTTCTTCTCTCTCTCTCTCTCTCTCTCTCCCTCTCTCTCTCTCTCTCTCTCTCTCTCTCTCTCTCTCTCTCTCTGTGTGTGTGTGTGTGTGTGTGTAAGCCAAAAGATCAATCTGGAGGGTTGTCCTTAGATGTCATCACCAGATTCTTTGAGACAAAGTCTCTTGGTGGCCTGGAGTTCACCAAGCAAGAGATGCTGTCTGGCCATCCAAATTTGATATCAACCTATTCCTACCATTTCAGTAGTGACGTTACAAGCAAGCATGACCAAACCTAATCTTTGCCCTTTGCACATGGGTTCTGGGGATTGAAGTTGGATCCTCAAGCTTTCAATCCAAGCACTTCACCACCTCAGCTGTTTCCCAGCCCTCTCCCCACACCTTCTTTCTGGGGGGGGTGCTCTCCTCCATTAGCACTACCTACTTCATTAGCTCCAGATCTGAAGTTCACCATGGGTCATCTTTTACAAGTATCATGGGTGGCACCTTTCCTGACACAACTGTCAGTGTGGGTCCACAAAGGACTTAAATCTTGTCACTCCAGTTCTTCCTTTTCTCGTAGGCCACTTGTTAGTTTTTAATCTACATGCACCCCCTAAAAGGCAAACGGTCCTAAAGTGTTATGAAGTAATAATAGTATGGGAAATGAGACAAAAATCAGGGGAAGAGGTTCCTTGTTGCAGGACAGCTCAGCACACAGCTGTTCAGGTCTGCAGGGCATTGTAGAAGAAGCTCAAGGGCCATTGTGGTGACTGCCCTGGTTAGGCTTTTATTGTCAGTCTGACAGTCTAAAGTCACCGAAGAAGAGGGGGCCTCACTTGAAGAATTGCCTGTGAGTATGTCTGCGGTGTATTGATCACTAATTGATATAGGAAGGCCCAGGTGGTGCCGTCATGAAGCTAGTGGTCCCATACTGCGTAAGAAAGGCTGAGCTTAAGCACGTGGGTAAACCCGCCGGCAAACTGTTCCTCCACTGTTTCTGCTTTAGTTGCTGACCTGGTTTGATGGACAGTGACCTGAAGTAACACCCCACCCCAAGCTGCTTTTGGTCGGTGCTTTATCACAGCAACAGAAAATGAACTAGAATAATAGCTAAGTATTAATGTCTTCTTAGGGAAGAATTTTAGACGGGTGGTTTTCCATCACCTGAACAAGCCATTGTAAGAATTCAGAGTCATCAGACACCACTGCAGTTACAACAAGTGTTGGGCCTGCCTTTAATTTTCAGCCCCATGGGGGCTGAAGACACTCTCCAACCTCTGGAGCGGTGTGGATTCCCTAGTTCCAATCAGGGTGGTGTGAACGCTGCCTGCTTTTGGGACCCTTCCTATCTATGGAATGTGCTTTACAGCAGGTAGAGGAATTGGAGGGGACAGCCACTGTGATGTCAAGTTCCGTGCAGAGGGACAGCAGATAAGGCCAGGCTAGGGTCTGCTGTTACAGGCCTCATCTGTGTGGCCTAGCTGATGAGTAGAGTCAGGGCTTCCAATGGAGACAGCTGAGCTCGCCCCATGTAGGCTTCTCAGGTGTGTGGCATTGTGTCCCGGTTCACAACCATCAACAACCATGTCTGTCTCCTGTGATGGTTAACCTCGGTTGCCAAGTTGATGGGATTTAGAACTACTGAAGAGACAAGCTTCTGGGCGTGGCTGGGAGGATTTATTTTGCTTAGGTTCATTAGGTGGGAAGAACCATTCTAAATGTCCGGGACTATATGGAAAAGATCAAGCTCGCTGACAGCCAGTGTTCATGGCTTTTGATTCCTGACTGTGGATGCAATGTGGAGAGCAACTTTAAGTTTCTGGCACCATGCTTTCCCCATGGCGATAGATTGTACTCGCAAACTGCAAGCCAAAATGAACCCATTCTTAACCCCGCCCCCCCGTGTTTTCTCATAATCACCAAATCTCATATTTGCTTACAGAGTACGCTGTCAGTGTATGTGAGGAGATGGAGTCAACTGGCTTATTTCTGGGAGTCAGAGTGAAAGCTCATTACAGATGGGAACTTGCTTAGAATCCCAAACCCTGGGGACAGGGCAAAGGGTAAAGGTCAGAAAAACAATCCACCCATAATCTTATTACCACCCAAGACACCATTGCCTGCTTTTGGAAAAAAATTGAAGATGCATCTGCAACTTAAATATTTGGAACCTTTTGAGGAATCCTCCTCCATTCCAGTAAGGAAAATCCTATATGGTTTTTCGATGTTGTTTGTTTCCTTTTACACTGAGGCACACATGATAGCAGCAAACTGAAATGAGTCTCATGTAATCATGTGGGCACATGAGCAATGAAGAGCAAGAAACCCTTGTCTTCCTTCCTAAATGGCTGTCTATAGAGAGAGACAGGGAAAGGGCGGCTGCATATTCAGAGGATGGCGGTGTCTGTTGGAGAGCAATTAACTCAGAGCAGGAACAAGGGAAGCCGTGTTTTCTTTGGCAGAGAAGAAGACAGTGAGTTCCTTCCAGGAAGGCTGAAGGTGTGTCTGGAC
The DNA here is from genome assembly GCF_943737965.1 of Phodopus roborovskii. Classification (NCBI taxonomy): domain Eukaryota; kingdom Metazoa; phylum Chordata; class Mammalia; order Rodentia; family Cricetidae; genus Phodopus; species Phodopus roborovskii. The sequence goes on along the minus strand of NW_026126460.1, from coordinate 26,808,872 downwards.
AGGCTGATCTGAGTGTAGAGTTCAGAGTAGTCCGGATGGAGACTCGACTTTGGGCCGACAGGGAATTCAAGACCTGAGTGAGGAGCATGAGGTTATCAAAGGAGATAGGTCATTGTGAGAGGTGGCCTGGGCCTCCTCCAAGAGGCAACTGGACAGAGACAAGGCTACAGCGGAGGGCCGTGGGAACAGATTGCCTTTGCAGTCTGTTCTCAGCCAATATGCCAGGCAGTGAAGCTGGTGTCCAGCTGTTAAACAAGGCCTTGCTGTTTTTTGGTTTTGTTATTCTTGTTTTTCTTATAATGCTTACCTGCCATTTGTATTATGAAATAATGTTGTCAAGGATCTTTCTTTTTAAAACCTTTATTCTTAAAGTAATTACGAAGTCATGGAAGGTGCTATGATTCCTGTCTTATTTCATAGTTATTTATTATTATTCTTTTACATTACATTTAGTTTGAATATCCATTCGCAGTACAAAGGCGCCTTCCTTCTCACTGCAATGAAGATGACATTCAATGGGGGAATTTTTGTAATAACTAGCATGAAGAGAAGGAACAAAAGAAGAGACAAGTCATTCCTGAGAGTTTTGATACAATTGCATCAACACATACCACGCAGGCCACTATATTAGTAACTGTTTTGCTTCTGTGACAAAATACTTGACAGAGATCTTTATGGAAGAGGAGTTTAATTTAACATAAAGTCTAGGGTCTAAAAACCTGTCATGGAGGCAAAAGCATGTCAGCTGGGGAAGTTGAGTATCAGAAGCTCGCTCATGTCGCACTTTTACCTTGATTATAGGAGGAGAGGGGGCGGGAAGCTGAGAAAGCATTAGGGGTTCATCCCCAGTGATTGAGTCTGCCTGGTGGCTCTTATGTCCCAAAGGTTCTACAACCTCTCTAAACAGTCTCTCCTGCTGGGATTAAGCATCCAAATGCATGAAGGATAGATTCCATACAGCCCCCAACAATTGTCCTGTATCTCTACACATCCACCCTTCCTTCTTATTCTCTTGGCATCACATAATGACCTCATGGGAATTTAATTTTGAAGCAGGCAAGGCTGCTACTGTGTAACTGTCTTATTTCTTTAGTTTTTGGAAACAAAGCATTCATTTATTTCTGGGCTAGACTGTGTACAATTTTGAGTATTTTGCTCCTGAGTCTAGACGACTGATGCACTCCTAACAGTTGGTCAGGTTTTGTGCTGAACAATGGAGAATGGAGGGAACCCACCAAGCTCAGGGAAAGAGCATGGGCTTTGGCCCCAGAAGCTCTGCAGCAGACACTGAGTTACCTTAGGCAAGTTACTCCTCTGAAGATCTGCTTTTTCCTATAGGCGAGAGAAGCCACACCCCTGTAAGTCTAGGAAAGGATGAAGTGAGACCTAGAACTAGCTCAATGTGGGTTATGGTATGTGCTTGATAATGTTTAGTTTCTTTTCACTGCCAGTTTTCCACTCTGACACATATTTTTTTATGTAACCCGAGGAGAGATCTTTCAACACCAGGGCATAACATTATGCTCCATATCGTTTGTTATTTAAATTTTTCTATGAGCCCATTGTGTTCCCATAGTGCCTTCCAAACATGACAACACGACAAACAGGGAACAAAACATCTCTTTTTGAAATAGTTTTTTTTTTTTGTTTTGTTTTTTGCTGACTCATGACTCACTTGACTCATATGTAATCACACTCATCATTAGGTGAGCCAAGAGCTTTTTTTAAACTAACTTTGCTTACGTCAGCTTCATCTTCCCTCATGCGGTGATAACAACAGCATTTGACCCTGTGTCAAAATTTAATTAGAAAATGTAAAAAAATCCATATGTGTCCTGAGGTATTCACAGAGGAGTCCTAATGTGCTGTTATTGTTACTATCGATTTACAGCAGACTTCTCTAATCACAGAACCCTGGGATCCCTACTCATCAGGGCTCCTGGTGTAATCAGCAGATTGGCAAAGAGTGAAGTTTGTGCAAGAAGGAGCGTTAGCCAGAAACAAAGGGACTGCATAATTTGTTGCCTAAGTGGGGACATAATAGGAAATAAAAGGGTAAACCAGGTCATCCAGGTCAATCAAAGTCACTTTGCTTTTAACAGATGGGCACCAAGGTTTTTCTGCCTTGCAACAGCCACTCTGTGCAAACCACATTGCTACCACTGAGAAGTGAATAGGATGCTAATTGAATATTATATCAACTCCACAGCATGTGTGCAATATGTGTAGTTCTATGGCTGTGTTTATTGATGTCTGAAGGAACATTGTGTTGGCTACCTATGGTATCTTATCTTGGAAAGGGCCCTGAAAAACAGAATATTCTGGGCACAGTGGGAGAGGCATCATCTGGTGTCTTTAAATCACACAACTCAGAGTTTGAGGAGGGTCTCAGGTGCACAACTTCTGACCTGTCCCATCTACAAGTCTTCCCTAGTCCTATCTCCAGACCTTGGCAACTGGATGTCAGTTCTAAAAGCTACATCTGAAAGATGACATTGTTGTTTGACTCCGGACACTCTTACAATTGACTTTGTAGACTTGGCAGACCAATTTCTCTGAGAACTGTTGAACAATCTATGAATGAACTACTAAAATAAATATTTCTTTTATAGCTTTATTATTATTATCTCCTATCTGTTTAGTCATAGTAATCTGTCTATCTGTCACCTATCATCTATCTATCTGGAATCTATCTATCTATCTATCTATCTATCTATCTATCTATCATCTATTTTCTATCTATAATGTATGTATACATGCATGGACATGAATTTACTGACTGAACTATCTCACTGGTTTCACATGTAAAATGCAAGTGAATCCATTGAGAGATTGGAACAAAATTGGGGATTTCAGATGACTCACATATGAGATTGTTGCCTGTTTACCATCTGGAAATCAGATGCTAACATCCAGGGCCCACAGGATTTATTTTTGAAAACAATTCACTTTTTGACCAAAAAAGTGAGATCCTTCTTTATCATTTTCCATCTGGCAGTAGGATGCTGTGATCTGATACCTAGTAAATTTAAAGGGTAGAGGTTGTATAAGAAACTGATAGTAATGGATGTCTTAATTTTGTAAGATTTGCTCACTAGAATGCTAGAAAGAGGACAAACATAGGAGTAAATTAGGCTGAAATCCATACCAACTTACTGGCTATCTGGCTTTCTTTAAGCTGACTGATTTCTCACTGTGGCTACAGTATTTTCACTTGTAAAACTTAACCATTAATTCATGGCCTGCAGTAACATGTGTCTAACACTCAAGTAGCCTAGAAACACAGTAAATAATCTAAGTAGAATGTGAATGCTACAAGAGTCAGCATTTTGTTGGCAATGCCGATACACATTCCTGTAGTCAATAAGTACTGCTTAAATGAATGCTTACCATTGACTGCAAGATAACTGATTGTCTTAACATGTCCCTATGGAATCTCTTAGCTTTGTGTTCTACATATGCTGAACTTCCTTCCCTCTTTTATTCTGAGTCTGGTAATCAAAGTACAAATACAGTCAGCAGGGTTTTCCAAACTATGCCAGGGTCTTGTTTCTCTGTTCTCTCCCTCGTGTACCAGAGTATCTATTCAAGCATAACCACTGTGAATCTCTGCAGTTTTACTATTTAAGAAGGACAGGACTTAGGAACGTACTGGAAATGCAGAATCTTGGGCCCAACTTCAGCTCTACTGAATCAGAAACCAGGTTTCATCAAGATCCAGGCTGTAGTCTGTATTTCCATCTGACAGGCTTGCTGGTACATTTCTCCAGGGAAGGATATTTGTGTGTCTGTTGGGAGCTTATGTTCCCAAGTAGGCATGGTGGCTCTCGGGCAACACACCTAAAATGTGCAAAAAATATGAGCTTAATTTTTTCTTTGCTTGGTTTCCATTTCTACCTTCATACTGTTGGCATGAAGAAGTTGGGTGTCTCAAATGATATGTAGCACAGTTGGGAAGAATGGAACATGAGAGGACTATGCTTGTATCCATTAGGGTGACCTCTGTGAGGTCCTGCCTTTGGTTGGCAAAAGATATAGTAGTCTAACTCTTCCTTTGTGGACCTTACGGGGTCTAATAGGGGAGGTATGTAAGCTTAATGCCATACTGAGCATGAGGATTTCAGTGAGGTATCTGGAGCCTGGTTGGCCTGCACACAGCATGTGAGGATCTGCCTAAAAAGCAGAAGAGGCAATAAGGATATGTCTGTGGTCTGGGTGTTGTGTATATATCCATGTATCTGTCTATGAGCGCATATGTGTTGTGTCTGTTTGTACATTTGTGTCCAGCTGTGTTGTGTGTGTGTCTGTGATGGTTAATAATGTCAACTTGACAGGACCTAAAATTTACCTGAGTTACAAACCCTTGGGTATATCTAAGGCATATCTAATCAAGGAATAGCTATTACCATGACTAGGTTAATTGCAGTGGAAAGATATACTCTAAAAGTGGGTGGTATCATTTCCTAACTCTGGGTCCCAGCTTGCATAAAAAGGAGAAAGCTAGCCAAACACCAGTATTTATTTCCCTCTTCCTGACTGTAGAGGCAATATGTCCATCCAGCCACACAAACTTATGTTGTTGCGACTTCCCTGCCATGCTGACCTGTATCCTTGTGAGCCAATATAACCCCTTCCTTCCTTAAGTATCAACAGAAAAGTAACTAATATATTGCTGTTTATGTATGAGTATATGTATGTTTGTGTCTGTGTGTGTCTGTATGTGTTTTCTTTCTGTGAATTTGTGTTTGTTGATTTGTATGTGTGTCCATGTGTGTTTGCATTTCTGTGTCATGTATTTTTGTATGTATGTTCATGTGTATGTATGTTTGTGAATGTTTATCTGCAGCTCTCTAAATATGTGTGTCTGTGTGTTTGTGTGTCCATCTGTATTTTTGTATGTGCATCTATATATGTGTATCCATATGTCTGCATGCATGTCTGCGTGTCTCTGCAGGAGTATTCATGTATGTCTGTGTGTGGTTAAAGAGTGCTTTCTAGGATCAATTTAGGACATGACTCATTATTTATTATTATCTTCTGTTGTGTTCTTCATCTCTGAAAACTTTTCTACTCTGTGGCATTTTCTCATTCTCTTTATTTATAATGTGTCCCCCTGAGACAATCCTCAACAGGGATGTTTGTCTCAGGGGCACTAGGGCCATTTCTTAATGGGCTTAAGTTCTTGGAAACACAGAGGCTGAGATGGTGCTGCCACAGGTCTTTGGGAAAAGAGACACTGGGTCTGGTCAAAGATGGAGAAATTGCCACAAGATAAAACCAAATGGCATAATATCTCAAAAAACATTTATTTTACTGCAAGAATGAGTCACAAAGAAAGTCCCGAACTGGAGCTTGACTATGCAAAAGAACATGACTAGCTTTGTCAACTAGTCACATAAGGCACCCTTTTGAATCAAGAGGACTAACTTTTTCTTTGGGTTAGTGTGGACACAATTGCCCTAGCACTCCAGCAGCTCCTAGATTGGACTAAAAGACCTAGTGCTTGGTGGAAAGGAGTAAAAGGTGTTTGGTGAAACTAACTAATGTGCTGTCTAGCATTGCTGTTTACTGGGCAATCACGATGTTCTGTCAACATAATGCTTTTCTTTGTCTGACTATGCCATTTCACTTGATGGGATTATTGGGTATTTCTTCAACCTTTTATTTATTATTTAAAACATCTCATAGTGTTCATAGGTCTTCATGAGTATGCATGTGTGTGGGTTCATATACATATGTGAGCATGTGGATGTGGAGGTCAGAGATGAACAATGGGTTTCCTTCTCTATACTGTCTTTCTTGCTTTTATAGATTGTTTTTTTCTCCATTTTTATTTTTTGAATATATACTTACACACACACACACATATATATATATATAAATGTATATATATTCACACACATAAATATATGCATATATACATATGTATATATACACACACATGTATTATACATATACACACACACACATGAATTTTGACCACTTTTGCCTGCAATTTCTCTCTCTTATCCCCCTTTTGGATAACCCCCTTTTTCTTCTCAATATCTTTCCTTCCGTCTTTCATGTCCTCTACCTGCATGTGATCCATGGAGTTTAATCATGGTTGCTTATGTGAGCATGGGTAAGGGGTTATTTTTTGTGAGCATAGGCAACTTATTAGTGGCTGCATGACTGAAAATATAACACTCTCTCCCCCAGAAACCGTTAACTACCTTAGTCCCTCAGGGAGGACCCCATCCATGATCAAAAATTGAAAGGTTCAATGGTTGCAGGTCGAGTGCAGTTAATTCATGAGTGTGACAGCTATGTCCAGTGTCTAGGAAATATCCTTTTGTTACATGTCACCACACCTCTGACTTTTACCCTCTTTCCCCTCCCCTACTTCTTCTATGATGTTCCCTGAGGCTTAGAGGGAGTAATATAGAGAGTCACCTTGCCACTAGATATTCTCAGCACCTGGCCACTCATGGGTTTCCGCATTAATCACTGTCTTCCACAATAACAAGTGTATCTGATGAAGGTTGAAGCCAATGCTATGTCAAATGATGAACCAAAGTTGGGCTCCATTTTTTAAAATTGTTTTTGGGGATAGGGTTTTTCTATGTAGCTTTGGCTGTCCTTTTGCTAAGTAGACCAGGCTACCCTAGAACTAATAGAGATATGTGTGTCTCTGCCTCCTGAATGCCAGGCTTAAAGGTGTGCACCAGCAGGGCTTCCTCTGAAGTTTTTGGGACAGTGTCTTGCAGTGACTGGATAGATAGATGAGCTGAGCAAAAAGCCCCAGGGATTTTCTTGTCTCGGCTTCCCCTGCAGTGGGATGTGCCCTGCCCATCTGACTGTTTACACAGATGCTAGGAATCCAAACTCGGGTACTTATGCTTTTGGCCAAGCACTTAATGATTATGCTACCTCTCAAGCCCACAACTTTATATTTCTTATGGTATTGGAGCACTAGATTTTACAGTGAAAACCTCAGCCATATGCCTTGTTAAGGCTGCATTCCAACTAGCCTCTCTGTCTTGAGTACTCTGTCAACCTTTCTTTTTTATTTTACTTTATTTTTTTATTTCTTGAGATTATACTACAACCACATCATTTCCCCCGCCTTTTCTCCCTTCTAAACTTTTCCATATACTCACCCTTTCTCTCTTTCCATATTCTCTCTCTTCAATCGCCGTTTTATTTGTGTCTGTGTGTGCATATATGCATTCCTGATTACACAACCTACACAGTCTGTATAAGGTTACTTGTATGTACATGTTTTCAGGTCTTACCATGTGGTGTTAGATAGCCTATTGGTGTGCTTTTCCATAGGGAAGACCATTTCTCTAGCTCTTAGCATTTGTTCATAATAAGAAACAATGAATTTCCACAGAAATTGCATTTCTGACTCACCTGCATTTGTTGGTGAAATAGCAGACTGGCAGAAAGTTTGGAGGTCATGGAGATGAGTCCATCATTTTAAATTTTAAACTTGTACTGGTATAATGAGTTACATGAATGTTGCTGACTAGTGGGAGTCACTTTCCAGTTTTAATAGCATTTTTTTCAATAATTTGTTCATCATTTGTTTTTATTCATCTATCTATGCCAATGTAGTGAATTAGATAACTCAAGTTTTCTATCTGTGGAAATGAAATCCATGGCATAGTGATGTGCCCAAAGTCAGGTAGGTAGCATTACATTTTCTTAAAAAAAAAAAAAAATATATATATATATATATATATATATGTGTGTGTATATATATATATATATATATTTACTAGACCAACAGTTTTATTTATTTTTTTTTATTTATTTTTTGCGCACACTTTTTCTAGGTAGAAGTATGTAAGTGGGTTAGCAAAATGCACTCCTTTTGACAGTCTTAATGGCCTTACATGTCTCACGGATAAGCTTACTCATCAGCTGGTGTATAGATCCATTGATATTTCCTTCTTTACACACCCTCCTCTCACTTCTGATGACAAAATATTGACTTTTCCTGGGAAACAATTAGTTCCTACTCTGGATAGATTTGATAGCATAGTGCTCTGACACCTGAGTCTAGGGCTAACAGAAGCCCTCAGATTGTTCTTGTGTGTGGAATTTCTGTTTTCTGCAGAGTACCTTGAGGATGGACATTTTTTTCCCTCTCCCCCATGACTGAAGCACTCAGAACTTGGCTGCTCAGATTTTAGGAGCTCTTCTGTGTTTATTTTTCTGACTAGGCGAGTTTTCTCTTACTCTCTGAATTTCTCCATACCATCCCAATTAACTGATTAACTACATCATGATTTGGTATGAGCAGTTTTCCTGCCAGCCTTGTTCCATAGCGGTGTCAGCCCCAAATAACACACAGAGACACTGTATTAGATATAAAGCTGTTGGCCAGTTACTATCGCTTCTTATTGGCTAGTTCTGTCTTAAATTTCTATCAATCTAAGTCTTTCCATGTGGTTTTATCTTACCAGAGAGATGGTTCAGACCTCTTCCTCTCAAAGACCTTACATCTTGACTCTTTCTTACTACATCTCCCAGAATTCTCCTTGTCTCCTAGTCCTGCCTATCTTGCCTTCCTATTTGCCAACAGTGCTTTATTCATTAACCAATAAGATAAACATATTTACAGAATGGCATCTCCCACCAATGACCAATTTAGCAAGATTGATTTTATTTGCTTACACACACTCAAGTCCTCAAATGACATATAAATTATAAAAGGAAAGCATAAAACGTATACTGTTACTTATGATTTATATGTGAAGAGACACAATACCACAGCATCTCTCACAAAGGAAAAACATTTAATTGGGTTGCTTGAAGTTCAGAGGTTCAGTCCATTATTATCATGGCGGACATGGTGGCATGCAGGCAGACATGGTGCTGAAGAAGTAGATGACAAGAGTTCTACACATTTCATAGGCAACAGAAAATGAACTGAGACACTGTGCATTGTCTTAAGCAAGCACAGGAGACCTTAAAGCCCACCCTCACAGCAATACACTTTCAACAAGGCCACACTTACTTCAACAAGGCCACACCTCTTTTAGTGCCCCTCCATGTGAACTTATGTGAGCCAATTAGATTCAAACTAACACACACCATACCACATACACACATCCTTCTTTTATCTACATGTAAGGAGACTATTTTTCCATTCTTTGATCTGGGGCTTACAATGTGACTTTTTTTTTGAGTTATGTATTAATTTCTTTCCCCCTTTTTTATTTAAATTTGAAATAAGGTTGTTTTACATGTCAATATCAGTTCCCTCACTCTCCCATTCTCCCCTACTACTCCCCAAACCTCAGTCTATCCCCTTTCTGCTGCCCAGGGAGACTTCCATGGGGAGTCTTCAATGTGTGACAGACAGTGTGACTTATTTTGACCAATGGGTTGCTAACAGACCGTAGATGAATGTGCTCTTTTGGGGGAGGCTGACTCATGCACTTCTGCTGTTACCATGAAAAGGGCATGACTAGATTAGGCTGTGAATTCTAAGGGGAAGAAGAGAGCCACCCAGCTGAGTTACCCCTGTCTAGATTAGCAGATACCAGATAGTACACATGCACTGTAAGTTAAATAAATGTGTTTGCTATGCAAGAGTTTGTACCAGTGGCAGAACAATGTTTTATGCTAGTAAGTGGTATGCTGATTCTGACAAAATCTAATATATGTGGAACTGTGTCATAGCTATGGGTTTCTAAAAAATACTGAGGAAGCCACCATAGAAGCTTAAAGAAAATGATGATCACTTCATATAATCATGAAATATGTGGTATAACTGGCTTTTGTTGCAAACTGGAAAGTAGTAAGGAGCCTCTGAATTTGTAGACTTAGGAAGATGATTTTTTATCAGCCTATAAAAGGTTAACTGGCTTCTTTAGATTCCATATGACAAACTCAGAAAATAGCTAACTGTCTAAGAAAAGAATATCAAGGGGCATTAGAAATCCCAAATTTGCTGGCTTGGAGAATCCATGGTTACTCTGACCATTTTCTTAGCAGGAGGTTCTTTCATGAAGCTACAAGCTGGAATGTGATCAAGTTCAAGTCCCCAGTAAACTGGGGCCTTTCCCTGTAACTTTTGCTCCAAACATGGGCTGTTCAAATTATTTCAAAAATCCTTGAAAGAAATATGGAATTATTAATAGTACAGGCATAGTTACTAATATACACAACATACTCTTACTCAGTTATATAATATGTGAAAAAATTTAAGTATTTTGTAAGATTAGAACAATTAGGCAACAGTGATGTAGACATAGACTGTGTAAAAATATACCTGAGACAATGCACAATAAAGAAGAGAAATTGTGGTATGATGGTATGGTATATAAATTAGAATGGAATGCTAGCCTTTCCCCTTTCAAGCCAGGAATGAGTAGATATGATAAGATTATTTTTAGACTATAAACAACCAAGGATTTGCCTTAAGAAGAACAAATTTTCAGTGTTGGAGGGAGACACATGGCAGGTAATAGATATTAGGGGACAAGCTCAGATCAGGGAGTCCAGAACCAGACAGATAAAAATCAACCTTCTCATGAGCCCTTGGGAACTCTAAGAAAGAATGTTGAAACTCAAAGAAGAATAAGAGATAAGTTTAGCTAAAATAGGTTTTTGGTAGGCTGGATTTTAGTTATTAATCTTTACCTTTCTTTCCCAAACTCTTAAAATTTAGGGTTAAAAGCATAGCTAATGACTTAATCCCACAAAGAAGAACTTCCAGAATAAAAGAATGAGATCAGGCCATGTTTAGAACTAGAACTAGCTTCCCATTTAAGTGATAAAGTTCAATAAACTTGATCTATAAACAATCAAAACAAGCCCAAGCATTTATGGGTCTGGTGGCAATGGCTTCTTACTCCCCACTAGTTGGGGGACAAAGGCAGGGGCATCATACATTCAAGGCCTAACATATCCATTAGGTTGAGCTCAGGGTCAGCTTGACAACTTAGTGAGTCATTGTGTATTAGTCAGTGTTCTATTGCTGTGAAGAGACACCATGACCGAGGCAACTCTTATAAAAGAAAGCATTTAATTAGGGCTTTCAGAGTTTAAGTCAGTTGTCATCATGGTGGGGCGCATGGCAACACACAGTTAGCCACATTGCTGGAGAAGGGGCTTACAGTTCTACATCTGGTTCCTCAGGCAGCAGGAAGAGTTTGGCTTGGGCTTCTGAAACCTCAAAGTCCACTCAAAGTAGGGACACACTTCCCACAACAAGGCCACAGCTCCTATTCCTTCTAAAGTAGGGCCACTCTCTGATGACTAAGCATTCAAGTAGACGAAACTACAGGGGCCATTCTTGTTCAAAGTACCACACTATGTCTAAAAAATAGTGAAAAGAAGACTCAATGGCAGGGGGCTGAAATTGTGATGGTTGGCGCTTGCCAATATTGTATTTGAAATGATAGCACTCAAAAGTGTGCTGTATTAATCGCTTTCCTCCCTGTTCTGACTATATACCTGATCAGAACCAACTTTGGGCAGGCTGGGATTATTATGGCTCTGGGTGTGAGGGAGTGCAGACTGTCATGGTGGAGGATGCACAGCGGAGAGAGTGTGGAACACTTGGTTACAGTGTGGCTACAGTCAGGAAACAGAGGGGACTGAAAGTGGGACTGGGATGAGAAGGTTTAGAGTTGACTGACTCAGGACCACTCAGCTTGTCCAGCTAGGTCCCTCTGCAAGGTCACCTCCAGCTGGAGACCTGCATGTCTAGATAGTAAGCTAATGGGGACAGGTCACATTCAAACTACAACATGGGTTCATAGGTTGATGGTGCCTACTCTGAAACTGTCCAGTAATTGATATGCTAAATGGTATGAAAGGGAATTCATTTGGTGCACAGTGTCCACATTTCCCTAATAAATGGTATATTGATAGTATAAGAGATGAATAAATACATGTATGTGAACAAAGCTGCAGCTTTTATGTTGTGAAGACCCAACCCACCATTTCTTCAAACAATGGCTAGCAATAAGGAAAACAGAAAACCATATTAAAACAGTAAAAAACATCTGCAAGGTAATGGTATAGTTTGTAGGTGACTTCCTCTGCCTACAAAAGACCTTACCTGACTTTTCTCAGTATAAGGCTGCGGTCGATCTACTCCCACTCCCATGTACCACCCTGTAGTGGGATATTCACTTTGTCTCCTTCTATGGCACTGACCACACCCATTGGGGGGGTGGAGCCAGGGGCGGAAGTGACCTGTGAACGAGGTCTGAGGAGGAGCTGGGGAACGCTGAGAGGAGAGCCTCTGGTGGAACTTGCTGGAGTTCATCTGTCTAGGTTGTAAGTTATTTCTCCCTGAATAAACATCTATTCGGCCTATTTGTTTATCCTGATCCTTATTAAACCGCAATACCACCCCTTAAATGTATAAGAGTGTGTCAGCTTGCAGGTGGAGCAGCAGAAGCCTAGCTTGGCTATCTCGTGAACTGAGTTGTTCACAGGTATGTTCATCTGGACAACACTTATTTTCCACAAAACTTATTTCACAACCTTGGACATGAATACTTCTCGTGAAGGGCTATTGCTAAGACAGAAAATACATTTGTGCATCCTTCTGGAGTCTTGTTGCATATAGGTGATTATTTAGTATGACTAGCAGAATTTCTGAGCACATGTGCTGGTTTGTGTGTATATAAGTATGCATGTGTGAGTGGGGTGGTGGTGGTATTTACACACATGCACTAGTTTGTGTGCCAGGGACAGGGGCTAACCTGGGCTGTTGTTCCACGGGCTCTCTATATTTTGACATTTTTCTCTTTTGAGATAGTCTTTCTTACTAGCCTGTTACTTGCCAAGTGTGATAGGTTCGGTGAGGAGTGAGCCTGAGCTCTAGACATCCACTTGCTTATGTCTTTCCAGTGCTGGGGTTGGAAGTGTGCATCACCATGCCTGGCTTCTTGTTTTGTGGGCTTTGGAGATTAAGCTTGGATCCTCATGCTTGGCCAACCTATCTCCCCAGTCGCTCCAAGTACATTTTTATATGTAAGAACCACTTGTGTTCCCAGTAGTCAGTCTGTTTTGTCAACATTTCTTATATTCACCTCCAGTCTTTTGTTTTTGATAAAAGAAGTTCCCGATTCGTTTTAATAAAAATGTACACATATAAACTAAGAACAAAGGACTGCTTTGACAGTGTAGAGTTCTAAGAAAGCAGGGTTCAGATTAAACAACCGGAAAGTGCCACTACATCCATGGCTCAAGGAGCAACAGCTCTTGGATGATGTATTCCAGGCAACCCCACAGCATAAATCTTTAATACCACTGTCTTTCATGTGACATTTATATATAAAAACTGTTTGCAAAGCAATGTAACCTTTTCTTGTGTTCATTCAAATCTATCAGGGCTGCCCAGGCCTCACTTTTCACCACAGAACTAACTGCTCACGATATGTCAGCAAATACTGTCAACATGTTTTGCTTTGGCTCCTTGTTTGGAGTCTCACCAGAACCAAATAAGGGGCTGACATACCAGTATTCAAGCAAGGTCAATGGTGAGGATGACACCACTGTGCTTAGACATTCTCATGCCTATGAGCCAGGCTGGGTAGTGTTTCTGTAACAGCCAAGGGCACGGGCAGGGATTTCTCTTTACAGCGGGTATTAATTTTGACTTCCTGAAAAGTTATTAATTTTACTTTCAGGACAAATTCTCTGTGTCTGCCTGTCTCTACACACACACACACACATACACACTGATGAGGAAACATTGAAATTCACTTAAAAAACAGAACACTAGTCAAGGAGTAGATAATATTGCTTCTCTATTAGAAATAAAGCTGTACAAGTATAGGATAGATACATATTTAGAATCATAGATCTTGTAATTAGCAAAATAATTTAGGGGAATATTCATCTCACCGTATGTGGCTCTTGATTGCAAACCAATGATTGTTTTTTAATTTCCCTGACTCTATCAGGATTTTATAGAATGAGGGGATTGATTGCCTTGCTCTTTTGTGGATTTGGGACATCAAGGGTACCAGCTTTACCTTAGCCGTTGCTAACTCTATGCTTTTTAAAAATATTTTTTCTTATTTTACATATCGATTCCAGTTCCCTCTCCTTCCCTCCCTTCCCCTCTCCCTCCCTCCCATGTTTCCTGACCACCCTCCCATCTCATCCCACCCCCCCCCCCCACTCCACAGGGAGGATGGTGCCTTCCGGAGGGGTCAACAAAATCTGTCAAGTCATTTAGAGTAGGGACTAAGCCCTCCCTCCTGTCTCTCTAGGTTAAGGGAGTATTCCTCCTTGGGGAATATGCTCCCAAAGTCCTTTTGTGAACAAGGGATACATACTGGTTCCACTGTCACAGGTCCCTTAGACTTCCCAGGCCTTCTATTGCGGTAAATAAGGATCAGGATAAACAAATAGGCCGAATAGATGTTTAATCAGGGAGAAATAACTTACAACCTAGACAGATGAACACCAGGAAATTCAACCCGATCCTCTCCTGTCTGAGTCACGCCAGCAAGAGAGAGCGTCTTCCTGGCCCCCTCCGACCTCCTTCCTCAGGTCACCTCCGCCCATCGCTCCACCCCCCAATGGGCGTGGTCAGTGCTACAGAAGGACTACCTCACTACAATTCCCCTTTTAGTCTAAAGAAAAGATTTAGGCTTAATACAAAACTATATACAAAACAGTGAATAACAAGTGTGCTCCAAGAAAAGGAAAATCGAGAACAAAATGACCTACATATCTAGTCCTAGGGTGAGGGCATAATGGAGTTTACAATAGAGTTGTCCTAAGCTGGAAAACGTAAGTCTAGTACCTAATATATCTAACTAGGAAGAGAGAATAATAGTTGTGATAGTTTAATCTTCAACCTCATCAAGACCTGAGAAGGAAATTAACAATACTAGAGTAGACAGGAAATGCGGATGGACAACTTCCAAAAGGTGCAGCAAGGACAGAAACAGCAAGCCACCTGAACAGTCACCCTAGGTCTCACAGCGACGTTGGTACACCCAGATTTGGCTAAGGCCAAGAGAACTTGACAGACCACAACAACGGCAGGGAAATAGAATGGCTGTCTTACCCTGACTTGGCAAGGTCAAGCAGTCTTCTATATTTGTCTCCTGCAAGCACATAGGACTGCATGTCCAAATCAGTGGTCAAGGTGGGGGCAATTCTATGCCCAACAGGCCATTAGCTGAGGCGAGATTGAACTCCAGCAGGAGCAACAACAGTGTCCAACATATTTTCGGGAAAGTGCACGGTGCTGTCAGGAGCAACAGTGTCTCATGTCAATGGAGTACTAATATTAAAACATTTAAATGCCATGTTCTGCTCTATGAAGTGATTGAAGATTAAGCATCTATATCTGACTAATCTCATAGGTACGGGAAATGTGAGTGAAGATAATCTGTAATACTCGGGAACTTAGCTAAAAAGACTGATTAAAACTTTCCCGAGTAAAGCAGGAACAAATACTTAAACAATATAACTATTTACATATACCTACATGTAAATCCCTAAAATAGAGGTAGAGTATAAGTGTCAAGACAAGAGGTAGAACTATAAAGGGCAGCAAGATAAATATCCCAAATTGTATCAATATACAAAATGTCTTGAATACAGGAAAAGTATACATACATAGAATATGGTAAAAAATAATGTGCATAAAATATTATAAGTGGAAACATTTAACACAATATAACAAAATATAAACTTAATTTTACATAGCTTACCACCACATAGGAATACATAACAATGTAAGCTGTAAAACCACCCTCCAATGGGCGTGGTCAGTGCTACAGAAGGACTACCTCACTACAGCCTTCTAACTGAGACCCATGTTCAGGGGGTATGAATGAGTCCAATGCTGGATTTTCAGCTATCAGTCTGGGGGCCCATTGGTTCCTCCTTGTACAGGTCAACTGTCTCTGTGGGTTTCTGCAGCCTGGTCTTATCCTCCCTCTCTGCATTTGGATTCCAGGATTTCGGGTCAGTGTTTAGCTGTGGGTGTCTGTTTCTGTTTCCATCAGCTACTAGATGAGGGCTCCATGATGGCAAATAAGTTAGGCATCAGTCTCATTATCAGGGAAGGGCATTTAAAGTAGTCTTTCCACTGTTGATCATACTGTTAGTTGGGGTCATCCTTGTAGGTCTCTGGACATTTTTTTATAGTCAGTTTTCTCTTCAAACCTATAATGGCTCCTTCTTTTATGGTCTCTCTCTCTGTTTCTCTCTCTCTCTCTTCTCATCTATGCCTCTTGACTCAATCTTCCTAGTCCCATGTGCTTGAGAAAGAGAAGGGGAGGAAGAGGAAAGCTATATGCTTTTCTGTGCACATGCTCTGTTTGTCGTCCCTTTCATCCTCTTCTGTGGAGGAGAAACAATGGTCTATGGAGTCTCAGAAGCCCATAGCCATCAGATGCTGCCTGAGAGAAGAGTCTGGGGTAAACATGATTGGCTCAGTGTGGGGCAGGCCCAAGCATCTGTTCATTTCCTTGTCTTCAGTGTTAGGGATCAAACTCACCACCATGTATGCTTCGTAGCTGTTCTATCACAGAGCTACATTTCCGGGCCCAGTGTCTTGCCAGAGATGTATGAGTGTCAAAGCAAAAACAAATAAAACAAAATTAAAAAGATCAATGAAGGCTTGAGTTGTTATGAGGAAGAATGTTTCCTCTTGAGGTTCTCATTGCTTCATCTGGGGATCCAGCTGGCACAGGAAGATTTAGCATGGGAAATATAACAAATGCAAACTCTAAACACTCACCTCTCTCTCTCTCTCTCTCTCTCTCTCTCTCTCTCTCTCTCTCTCTCTCTCTCTGTGTGTGTGTGTGTGTGTCTGTTATGTTGGGGGAATCAGTAACCAATATCTAGTAATGGGGATGTTCCTATTTCTTTCTAAGGCAGTGTGATGCCTCATCTTGGTTATCAACTTGATTGATGTGGGACCAATAAGAGACATGCCTCTAGGATCTGTGAAGGTATTTCTCAGAAGCACTAACTGTACAACGAAGACCCTCCCCCACCCCATGCCAAGAGTAGACTTTGTTTCCAGTGGCAGTCTAGGTAAGAAGTCTGGGGTAAAAGCCGGGTTGCTTTTGCATCTCTGTGTGTTTTGCATCCTGCTGTTGAGTTCTTCTACTCATTGCCATGACTTCTGGACTTCTGTTATCCTTCACTGACAGCAGAGCCCAGTTTCTTCAGCCTTTTCACATGGGCTGAAGACGGGCAGCTTTCCAGGCTTTCATTGCTAGTTTGGGACTGCTGAAGCATCCAGCCCATGGACTGAAGAGCTAACAGGCTTTCAGATTCTCTAGCAGGCAGATGGTCATTGTGAGACTACTCGGGCCAAATCTTTTAAGCCAATATAATAAATCCCCTTTGTAATATATATTAATTCTACTGGTTCCGTCCCTCTAGAGAAACCTGATTAATACAGGCAGAATGCCAGAGAGAAGCAGAGGCATATGGTTAACTCAAGTTCTTGTGTGGGTGACATGGGAGGGCTGGGTTCCTTGAGAAGGGACATCCACTGGGCAATAATTAAGCAAAGTTTTAAGACTTCAGAAAATACTCGCTGTAGGAGGTCACTTCAATACTGCTTGGGAGAGTGAGAGCCAATCTGGAAAGAAGTCAAAGGGCTAGTTTCGTGTCTTTGGCCCACAGGAAAGACTGAAGCTGGGGATGATGTCAATTCACAACTGGATTTATACCAGACGAGACCAAAAGACCAATGTCTACTCATGTGCATCAAGTGGAGTGAGGAGATGCTGATGCTGATCAAATTCTGAGTCAAGATGGACAGTGGCTGTGCCTAAAAGATACCCGTTCAGGACTTAACATGATCAGATTCACCAGACAGGGCTTACTTAGATCGGTGCTTCCCAAACTCTTTATGACCTTGGCATGCACTGAAGAATACACTTATTTTCTCTCTCTCTCTCTCTCTCTCTCTCTCTCTCTCTCTCTCTCTCTCTCTCTCTGTGTGTGTGTGTGTACGTGTGTGTGTGTATGGGTATGTGTGGTATACAAGTGCCACAGTATGCCCATGGATGTCAGAGAACAGCTTGCAGGAGTCCACTCTTTCCTTCTACCATGTGGCTTCAGAAAAATTCACCCAGGTCACAACTTAGTGGCAAGTGCTCTTCCCTGCTGACCCATCTTGTTAGTCGTGAAGCCTAAGCTTTGGAAGAGCAAATAGACATGTGAATAAGCGCTATTTTCAAAAGGTAAGACACTCATTTCTAAAGCCCCAAGAGGAAGAAGAGGAAGGTGCTGAACAAAGACAGAATCCCACCCCACCCCCCAAACAAACAAACAACAAACAAATCCAGCTCTGCTCAGAGCTATTTTCTGATATTTTAGTTCTTTAGAGAATATTGCTGTGGGGATCTCAAGATACATTTTGTATCTCGTCCTTTCCCTATTGCCCTTTGATTTTCCATCCAAAAAGGAACTTCCTTGACTAGGAACCTTGACTTTCAGAATGAATAAAAACACATTCTCATGGTGGGGCTGCCTAGAGACTCTATCTACAATGCTGGGGTGAGGCCAAATGAACTGCACTTAAACACCATTGCTGCCTCCCCACCTCAACCCCAAGACAAATCAAAATCCTTTTAGAAAACAGAATAAAAGTGGTTTATTTCCAAGGACTGGTATGCTCTTCCCTTCAGTATAGATGACTCAATATCTGATGCAGTACTTACTTTTTTAAAATTGTATTTCTTCTCTAAACGATTAGTGGTCAATTCCCAAACCTTGCCATGTGATTGTCTTCAAATCATGCTTGAGACAAATATTTGAACTTCCAGAGGAGGCACAAAGAAGCTTGGAACACATTGACAGGAAAGACCTGGGGCTTCTCTACTCTAAGGCATTCTGGGGGAGCACCAGATTCCCTATACAGATGTGCCTGCACTGATCGGTCCCTTTCTCATGGAAACTTCATCACAAACTATTGTGACTTCACAAATCAAAAGATCAAGTCATAAACAGAACGTGAGCTTTTCCTCAAGAGATCAAAGGCAAACACAGAAATAAAAATGAAACACTAGGACATTTCCAACAGCACGAGTCAAAAGGAGATGCAAACAAAACCATAGTTTCTTTTTTAAAAACGTGGTAGAACTCATTCAAGGAAGGAAACGTGGTCTTGTCCATAATCTTGTCTGCTGGAAATCTGGCTTAGTCTCAGGAACTTGGAATTTGCCATTCAATAAAACTATCTTATGTCTCTCTGTTTCACTATCATATCTACAAGATAGTGGGGGTAGGAGGACACAACGGACTCTCTCCATTAATTGACTTATACATGAATTATTTAGTTATTTTCTGTGTACTTTATTTTTTTGCATGTGAGCAATCTGTGCTTTATCCAAAATAGACCACTGTTTTGATTCTCTTATACAAAAGAGAGAATTCACATTTAGCTAATGAAATGGGGTGAGGGGAGGACTCTTTTGGTATGCTATCAGAAACCTCAATAAATATTAGTACCTGACTATAAGTAAAAGGAAATCAAACAAGATTTTCCAGAAGCCCTGGAGAGTGCTTGAAGAGAGTGAAGTTCTCTACAGATGGAAACAATTTGTCCTCAGACAATTCACCTAGAGAAAATTTTCTCCAGTTACTAAAGGTCTGGCTGGGAAGAATCTCAAATGACATATTCAATAGAAGATGTCTTGGAAGGCCCTCCGAGTTCCTTCTTGGGACCCAATAAGGGGACAAACTTAGAAACAAGGAAACATTTGTCTGGCTCCTCATCAGAAAAAAAAAAAGTTCCATCTAGTATTACACGCAGCTTTGCTCAAAATAAAACAGCTGCCTGGGAATGGACTGCAGCCATTTCCAGCTCAGCACATCCAGGGTTTCTGCATGCTTAGCTCGATCCAATGTGTCAGGCTGAGGACATATGCAGGTGCCATCTCTGAAAGAATGCACATTTATTTTCTTTCTATTTAATGTTTGAGCATGGTCACAGTCACCAGATGGGTCATAGAATCAATGACAGCAAGGCATAAATCTTCAGAGGGTTTATCAATCTGATCAAATTGAGAAGATAAAGTAGATTTTGCTAGAAATCCAATAAGCACTCTCCACCTCAAAGAATAATAAGGCTTTGAACCAATTGTCTCCTTTGTTACCACCTACGATCCCCTTTCTCACCCCACTCTGTTTCACTGCTGTCATGTTATGACTCCTTTATTCTCTGATGATGCTAGGTGAGTCTCAGATCTTCCAGCCTAATGAGTTAAAGAACTGGCTTTGAGCTGGACAGACCAGAGAATGAGAATAGGTTCCT
This sequence comes from Phodopus roborovskii, assembly GCF_943737965.1. NCBI lineage: Eukaryota > Metazoa > Chordata > Mammalia > Rodentia > Cricetidae > Phodopus > Phodopus roborovskii. Next base: position 26,788,609 of record NW_026126460.1, on the reverse strand, counting down.
CCCTGATCCCTGTTCACTGTGAAGTTCAAGGAGTTGTTCTCAGTTAAAGATACAAAACAAAACAAAACAAAAACAACGAGGCTGGACTGTGGAGGTGTCTCAGCGAGTAGAGCGATTGATTGCTGGTCAAACATGAAGATCTGAGTCAAATCCTCAGAACTGACATAAATACAGATGGAACATCGACACTTCTAAGGGGAGATGGGAGGCAGAGATGGGCCAGCTAGCCTGGCATACACAGTGGTGAGCAACAATGAGATGCTGTCTCATCTTAAGAAGGTGGGAGGTGAGAACAGATGCTTGAGGATGGGCTCTGACATGCACATCCTGCCCCTTTACAGAGATTTTTGAAAACGAAGCCAATCTTTTCAGTGGTTGTTGAGACTGAGAGGTTATGTGTATAAAACATAGTGCTCTCTGGCCCCCTGGCAGGAAGGAGCCTGTGTGATAGCCAAGGTTAGATTTCCCAGCTTAAATCTTGTTCTCTCCAGGAAGGCAGGAATAGTTAACAAAGATATGAAATGCTCTCTGCCATCGAACTGTTTCATGAGGTTAATCTAAATCCTCTTTCTGGGATCTTGACTGTAAGCATGTTAGACCTATGGCTGTGATTTCCTATATTTCTTTTAAAACATATTTTATTTATTATATATACAGTGTTTTGTCTGCCTGTTTGCCTGCACATCAGAAGAAGGCATCAGATCTTATTATAGATGATTGTGAGTCACCATGTGGTTGCTGAGACTTGAACTCAGGACCTCTCTGAGAGTAGTCAATGCTCTCAACCTCTGAGCTATCTCTTCCCTACTTCCTGTATTCTCAAATGTTTATTTTAATTTATGTGTTTGAGTGTTTTGCACACATGCATGTCTCTGCATGTATGTATGTATGTATGCCTGGTGTCTACAAATGTCAGGTGATGGAGTCAGATACTCTGGAGCTGGGGTTATAGATAGCTGTGAGCCACTATGTGCGTGCTGAGAATTGAATCCAGGTCCTCTGCAAGAACAAAAACCGCTGTTAAGAACTGAGCCATCTCCATAGTCAAGCATTGGTATATTAAATTTGCTATTTCATGCTGATTGGAAAATCACAAGTGTATGATAGTAAGCAAAGTCAAACTCTGTTTTGCTTAAATGTTCTGGTTCAGATGTCAGCATCTTAAAAAAATTATCTGGACCTATCATGTGGTTTCTGTTGGAACTTACCAGCACTCCCACTGAGCACATCCTCTACCGTAACTACAAAAGATGACTATTTGCAAGGGTGTTTAATAGTAAACGCGCTGGTGTGGCTCACTATACATTGCTATGGCAAAACCTTTAAGACAATGCTTAAGGGAGGGGGGATTGGCTCGTGTCACAGAAATTCCAGTCCATCCTCTGTGGAAAGGCAGAACAGCCTGGTGGCAGGAAGGCACATCAGAGCAAAGCTGTTTACCACATGATGTCAGGAAGCAGAGAGAAAACCAGGAGTAAGAATATGATGTACCCTCTGTGTGTGGCTTCCTCTAACTAGGTCCCATTTCATGCTCTTGTCACCCCTTCACAATGTCACTAAATTACAGACCCATCAATGGATTATGCTATTGATGAGGTTAGATCCCTTATGATTCAGTCACCTTCAAAGGGGTCTACCTCTGAAGATTATTGAATTGGGCAAAAAGCCTTCAACACCTGAGCCTTTTAATGGCTAGAATAAAATGACTTCAATTTTCCTACTCTACTGAACGTTTGCTAAGATGAGAGATTTTAATTAGGCTGTTTTTTTTTGACAAAAAAAATAGACACTATCCTTAGAATGATCTATTAAAACATAGGGAGTTTTAAAAACTAAATGAATTAGTTTCATGTTTATTTGTTTTCATAAGACAGAATCTTGCGATGTGGTCCAGTCTGGCCTCAGTATCTTCATCCTCTTGCCCATGGATCCCTCAGTGCTGGGAGTATAATTGGGTACCATAATACTGAATTAATATGGTTGTATTTATGTCCAGATTTTAAAATTTATCATTTAAGGAATAAAACCTCTTCGACAAGGGTAAATTCAAGTTTCAAGTTATTATAAAAACAATAAACATGAAAAGACTGGACAAGAATATTCTAGACAGAATAATCAAGAGGTACAAATACCCTGAACTGGGCATGGATGGGATTAGGAATAGGAAAATGGCTGGGATGTAATGGATAAAGGATGAGAAACATCTGGTGATGGGCATTTGAGACCAGAAACAGGGATAGGGAGGTTCAAACAAGTTCCTGAAGTGAGGCAGAATGCCAGTGGGTGTATTCAGGTCAGTAATTAAATCACTAGATAGACTTTATTGAGATTATTCAGGGGCAAGATTAACAGCCCATGCTAAAGTGAAGGGGAAAAAAAAGCAACAAAGACTCAGGGTAGACTTTGGATTGAGTGTTGACTGGGAGAAGCAGTTAGGAAGCAAAGAGCAAATTTAAGGCTAACATAGGCTTTCGGCTCATCCAAGAAGTACATAGTTGGTACCATTACAGAAATTGTGTATATGTGGTGCAGTGGTGATGGAGGGGAAAGGTTTGGGGATCAATTCCGTGGTATCATTGCAGTTGTGTTAGTTCAATTCTATAGACTTACATGAATGAATAATGTAATTAATGAAACAAGAGCTTACTTCTTAATATAAATCCATATTTTGTTGGCCATCTCATTCAAAGAAAAACCTAGATCAGAAGATGTGCTCAGAGCCAATTTGGTCCTGCCTGCTTTTCTTCTTCTTCCTGTATCCTTGCTTCCTTCTTTTGGGTATCTCCCTTCCCTGCTGGCATCTGCCCCGCAGCCACTTTGTGAAGATTGGCTTTCTAGTCTTTCCTTGCTAGTGTGACCATCTTAATTTCCACTATTTCTTGGTGCCCAGCACAGAATGGTGACCCCACTGGTACTGCATGAATGGATGAGTAAGTGAATGAATTAAAGTGTGTTGTGGTTCCCAGGTCTTCTGTCTGTTCAATCTCATCCTAGGCTGTCACAAGGAATAGCAGTGAAGGGACTTGCATTGTACAGCAGTGTCAGATTGGTTCTGATTTTTGCTGCTTTCTTGTCTGTGGTATAGATCCTGACGTTAGTCACTGAGTGACTATAAATCCTCACAGGCCTCAGTTCCTACCTCTTTTACCTGGTTGTATTGATGGGATCCCGAGGTGGACTCTCATAGTTCTTGCCAATTCCCATCTTGCCTGCATTTTGTTTCCTTTGAGCCACTGTCTCTTTGAAAGATCTATATTCTTTATTATCAGACCCTATGGCCATTTTTCTGAGGATCTAGATATTGCCACCTCTCAAGTTCTCATTTCCAGGGGACCAGAAACTTTCTTTGTCAGGACTGTCCTTTCCTGGACCTCCTAGACAGTGTTTGTCTGTTGTAGTGTTTCCTGTGAACTGCTCATCATTATCTGGTCAGAAACTTTCCCACCTCTAACCACTGCTGCTAAAGAGTTCTGTCATAAAACACGTCTTAACTCATGCATCAACTCGGGAAACATAAGCTAATTCAACTTCCATGCGTCTTTGACTGCCCAAGCACATAACTACCATTCTTCAGTCTGGACAAGTTATTAAATATATCAAATATTACTGCAAAAATGCATGGAAGAGAAAATAAGACATCCTACTGGTAAAAGAAAAGTAAGTGGTGCTGTCAATAAGAGTTGAGAAGCATCTGGTATTGGTATATTGAATTTGTGTGTGTGTGTGTGTGTATGTGTTTGTAATCTGTTGTACTTATCTGCTAATAGTTTCACACTTTAGTAACTCACTATGTATTTTAAAGGAAAACATAGACTCTGTCACACACTGCTAGGTCAATAAATATCAAAGATAGTCTTCCTTAGGAATCCATCATATGCTAAGTACAAGTGATTCCACCTTCCACTCACTCACTTATATACTAATGTCATTAAACTACTTCTCTGTGCTACCAGGCACTCTATGGTTTATGACCCATTCTTGGACAGTTTTGCCCCATGGACTTGGAAGTCTGCTCTCTCTTTGAAGAACTAAGAGAGAATGATAGACAAGTACAGGACACTGCAACAATTATGGTAGTCCTTCCCCACCCTCAGTGCCACTCAAAATAAAAATCTTAGCTATCAGGTATGTTCAAGCAAGTCCAGCAAAGCAATCCATTTTAAAATGGAGATTACTCCAATGGTTTTGTTAAAATATACATAAATTACAGAACTATTTCCATGCATTTCTCTTTTTATTGTTGTCATGATTCTTCTTGGCAAGAGGCGTAAATAATTTTTCTAGTTGATAATTCTGCTATGGTTTATGGAATCTGTAGACAGGTAAGCAGATTTTAACAAGTAATTACAGCCTAAAGGAGACTCATCTTGATGCAAACGTGTCCAGAGGGACAGGGGTGTGAGTAGGGCTCTGTGTAAGCAGGGCCTCCCAGCTCTCCCTTTTTCCTTTCACGTTCATATTTAAGGGGGAAATTCCTTCCAGACTGGGGACAAATGGAATGTACATAAATCATTGTTCTCACAAAAATATTAAGGTAACATATGGCCACTTGGAGTTTGTGTGAGAGGAATGAACTCAGATGTATCCGCCTGCACTTTTGAAGTTTCATGGGTCTTGTTATTGCAACCCCAAAGTGTGAAATGTTTGTCTTGTGTCTGAGATTAAGAATTGGGATAACTGCTAACTCAAAAGCTTCCTTTATGTGCCCCCCAATAGTAACTTTCAACTTACACAACTTGTTCAAAGAGTGGCATCAAAGGCATGCTTTATCAGTTAAGTTAGGAAAATAGACTGGGGTTTCATTCTAGTCAGGGAAAGGAAACTTTACCAGCTTGGAGTTAAAGTTCAATTTGTTGTCCTTGGCAAACAGCCCAAGAAGGAAATAGAATTCAGGAAAGAGGCATGTTCCCTGGACAGCTATACGATTCATAAGTTGCTAGGAAGCGTTCTTAGAAGGGACGTGATCAAATGAGTGTTCACACATTACTGACAGAGTGGAGATATTGCACTTGCCTTGCGTATATCTTTTTCAAATGCTGTTTTAGCACTCCTTCAATGTGACGAACCCTCACTCCTTATGAGTGGATAAAGGTCTCCATACGGATTCGATTCTGGTGGTCTTCCCTTGGTAATCGGTAATGTGTTTCCGCTGGCTCTCATGCTTCTGTTTCATGCAGACAGTGATTATCTGACACTCTGATTGAATTACTAAGGGATTTTCCCATCTGTTCTCCCAAGAGAAGAAGAACACATTTGTAAAATGACTGAAGAGTGAACAGGGGAGGGCCTACCTGGATATTTACCTGTGACTTTGACAGTGGGTTTCTTTGCTATGAAAGGTGGGGTCCTCATGTTTTAGTTATATTTCTTATTGCTGTGACAAATGCCAGACACCAGTGACTTATAGGAGGAGAGATTTCTTTTGACTCATGGCCTCAGAAATGTCAGTCCATCACAGCAGAGAATGTACAGTAGAGTTGAGCAGGTCACAGTATGGTGGCCAGGAATCAGAGACAAGGCTTACAGGAAGGGGTGGGGCAAAACTTGAAATACCCTACCTCCCACTTTTCACAGTCTCCCGTAGAGGTCTTCATGTTATAAATCTATTTAGAGGTTAATTAAGACAGAGCCCTTAGGAGCCAGCCACCTTCCAAAAGCCCATCACCTGTCAATAAAGCCTACAGTGTCTATGTGGGTGGGGGGGCAGTTCACATTCAAACCATAGTACCTCCTGCTTTTGGCAACAAAAAAAAGGTCGTGGGTAGGGACACAGAAAGAGAAGGACAAAGAGGAAGAATGGGGCCAAAGGGGTAGAAGCCTGTGTAATGGACAAATATGTTTCTGCTTAAAGACGGTACGTCACTTCTAAGCCTGTTGAAGAGATAGATCCTCTGTGGATAGAACCCCCTTGTTCTTGAGTGAAGATCACCACTCTGATCATACTCTGGGAACCCAGCTAACCCGTGCTTGGCTGAGAGTGATATGGGAATGGGACAATGGATGTCTAGAGACTAATACCACCCCCTACTGCTGTCACTTCCCCCCACCACACCCTGTATAATGTTAAACTTTTTAAAGCTTCTTGGAAATTAAGCAATGGAGAAAAACAAACCAGTTGCTATGGTGTGTGGTAACAGTAAGAACTTATATCTACAATACAATGCTGGGCATGATATGAGAACCTGACTTACCTACATTGCATAATGCTTATAACACCTCAATTATAACTGTAGTCTTCATTGTTAACAAACAGGAAAATTGAAGCACAGAGAATTAGGTATGTAGCCAAGGTCACACAGTTGGTTAAGTGTCAGATCCGGATTTAAACTCAATGAATTTTGCTTTAGACTCTGTGGATTTATGCACAGCTACAGATGGGGAGAATGTTTGTAGACCTAAGTAGGAAGGTACTGCATGGTAAGAAGTCACCAGACCTTGGGGTGCTCTGTGGATGGACAAGCCACTTAACTAATGTGTGCCTCTATGTCCTCAGCATGGGGTACAGATAATTAATTTACCTGCTCGCAAAGACTGTGTTCAAAGTCATTCATGAAAAAGAAGGCACCGAAGTCTAGACATAGGATATAATTGGTATGCATTTTCCATTTTCCTAAATCCACCCAGGCCGTCAGATTCAGTCTTTAGGCATAGTGCTATTAGGCAAGACCTTCATTTATTCAAACATGGCCAGTAATGTGGCATTCAGAATAAAGCCATTTCTTAGTAATGTTCATGACCGAGCCTTCAGAATCTGTGCTAGTATTACATAACAATGCAACTTTTCAGACTATTTGAAAAAGGCCAGCCTGATCTATATAGTGAGTTACAGGTCAGCCAGGGCTACATAGAAAGACCCAGTATAAAAATAATAAAATAAAAAATAGAGAAATTACCCCTCTATTTAATTTAGTTTGCCCAATTTAGCTGGGCCAATATTCTCACAAATGTGGAAGAGGAAAGTTGAAGAGTCAGAGAGAGAGAGAGAGAGAGAGAGAGAGAGAGAGAGAGAGAGAGAGAGAGAGAGAGAGAGAGAGAGAGCTGTAGTAGGGGGAGGGGCTGGTTGAAGAAGACTGGACTAGTTGGTTCTTGTTTTGATGGAGGCAGTTCTAAGCCAAAGGGTGCAGGCTTCCAGTTTGTATCTCTCTATGTCACCACTGGAAAAAATGTTTCAGTATTTTGGAGACCTCCTGCTACATATTCCTCTTCTTTTGCAGCTAAGAATAACCTTTAGGTTGTATCCAGAGAACAAGGACCTCTGATATCATTGCAGTTTGGCCAACAATCTCAATAAAGTTGGAAGTGGGCCCATCTCCATGTCCTCTACAAGGAGCATAGACCTTCCTTGATGTTAGCATAGAGTTCTGGCTGAGTACCCACATCTCTGTTCCCTGGGTCTTAGAGATGTGAATGAAAGAGCTGGAAGCTAGACAGACAGACTGATACCCAGGAGACAGGCTCACCTGGTTCCATCAACAGTCATATTCTTCCAACTGTTTCCCAAAGTGAATTGACAATATATATCTCAGCCTCCATGAGTGTAAAGTATGGGGCTTATTTTCTAGAATTGAGATGCAAACATCGGCAACCTGTTACTCATAAGGTCTTGGAATAGCGAATGAAAACTCAATTGCCTCTTACCACTGGTAAGTATCTTCTGGCAAAACTCAGCTGGCCCTCTCTGCTCTCAGATGTGGTTTGGAAAGAGGCTGCCTCCAGATCAGGGGGAATAACTTATTTAGTGTGTTATTTAAATTTATTGCCTAAATCAGTTTAAGAAAATATTCCATGTGTAAAATCTTTTCTTAGGGTGGCCCCTTTCTATAACTCATTAGACAATGGTAATTACCAGATAAAGAAAAGCATTAAAACTGAAGAGATAACAAAAGGGTATACCCCTCCCACCAAGCCTGTTATGCTCTTAGACACATTTGAGATCAACAGAAAATTGGTTATAACACACTAAGGTCATGTGCAAACAAGCACAATGATATAAAAATGCAAAATTCTGCTCTCTGCAAACAGCCTTGAAAACTGAACAAATATTTAGGTTTGACAGCATCTTCTGAAAATGTTCACAAAAAAAATGTTTTCAAAAAACCGAATAATACTTAAAAAAACAATCAGGATAAATAATTTGAGAAATAACCATTCCGATTTGCTCAGGAATAGTTTAAAGTGACATTTGCGTGGCAGTTATCTCCTGGCACAAGATTCCCCTACCCAGACGTCTTGCCTAGTTAACTGCATTAGACTCTCCTAGTCTTGTGTATCTTCTTTGTAGTAATCACTGGTAGCAATGGTCTTCTTTAGGCATTTTGCAGAATGTGATCTCCATGAGTACAGGATCTGGCCAATCAGATCAGCTACCAATTATGTTTCACCTGACACCTACCCTTACTTAATTTTCCCCTAGAAGATGCTGATCATGCTTGGTCTGTCAGTTTTCACTGAAGCATGTGCCACCCCCAACTTCAATCAAGACTGTTTGTGTTCCAATAGTAATATACAGTGTGGCGGAGGGACAGGTATTGTCATATGATTACCACTGTTGAGCTGATTTTCACTTCTATCTCCCCCCAAGTGATAAACAAATAAAATTAAAAAAATTATTTTTACCATAAGATACCATGATTTCATAGATGGATTATCCTTTGATCAATGTTTCCCTGTGTCTCACATCCCAAGCCCACACCAGCTACTGTTGTCTTGTTTATATGAGAATGGGTGTTTTAGATTCATATATACATTAGATCATGCAGTGTTTGTTTTTCTACATCTGGTTTATTTCATTCATCATAATGTCTTCTAGGCTCATCCATTCATTCTCTCATTATAAACAACAGAATTTCTTTTTTATGTCTGGAAATGGTTACATTATTTATAATTACCAAAATTTCTTTATTCAGTTATCTGTGAATGGATATTTGGGCAATTTCTGTGTCATGCCTGTTATGAACAATGTTTTGGTAAATGTAGGAGTACAGACAGCTCGTCAAGCTATTGACGTTGGTTTCTTCAAATATATGTCCATAAGCACTGATGCTAGTTTTTATGGCAGTTCTACTTTTAATTTTTGAGGATCTTTTGTAGTCTTTTTCATAATGACTGTACCAATTGACATTTTTCACTAATGCTACATAGATAGTTCCTTCCCTCAGGTCCTTGCCAAAACTTCTTATTGTTTTTTTGTTTTTGTTTTGATAATAGCCACCAGAGCTAAGTCTTGAAACACACAGTACACATATACCCATCATGGTGGCTTGAATGAGTAGTGTCCTAATGGGCTCCTATATTTGGTTGGAACTTTCAGGGTGTGGAACCTTGCTTGAGGAAATACATCACTGGCATTAACTTTGAACATTTATAGCCTCATCCCATGCCCCGTTCTTGGCTTCCTGTTTGCAGCTGAGATGTGATCTCTCAGCTTCCTGATTTTGCTGCCATGCCATCCTGCCATGAAATAATCTTATTCCTCTGGAACCATGATCCCAGATAAACACTTTCATCTGTTGCTTTTGGTCATGTTATTTTATCTGAGCAATAGAAAATTAAGTGATGCAACTACATAGCCCTAACAAACTACACAGAACGCACCATTCTATTGGCTAGAGAGATTGGGTTGTAATAAATATATAACCAAAGTCATGACTCTTAAGTCGGGTCTGCTCTAATTTCCAGTAAACCAGGAAAGTTTCTAGGGTTGTAGAATGATCAGCTTTTTAGTATGGACACAACATTTTTACACTCAAGAGAAAGTGTGGTAGGTCTACGTATTCATGGAGTATTTTCTGGTCACTTTTCATTCTCTCTGCTTCTCATTTGTAGCTGCTATTCTAGATGCCTGCCACCCACTTCCTCCATTCCACCTCTATGGACTATATGCCTCTGGATCCATAAGCCCCAAATAAGGTCTTTCTTCCATAAACTGCCTTGGTTGTGCTGTTTTACCACAGCAATGAAAATAACTAATATATTCAGGAAACTACTTTTATACAGTATGTTAATGTGAAGAAAAAAGTTAAGGGGGAAGATTAGCTTGTGGCTTCTAGAATTTAAAAACATGAGGCTGAGCTTTGGCCATGAGGGATGCCCCGTAGCTAAGTCTTGACAGAGTACTCTTTGAACTGTAGGGTGCAGTTCTGTCTCTGTGCAGCATGAAATCCCTCATGTGAAGTTTAAAGGGATGTGTGAGCAGAAAGAATATTGAAGCCACCCTCCTCAATACCAAACATGTTTTTTTTTATCCTCAAAATTCCATCCTTGGCCAATCTTGTCTCGATCTTTGTAGGTAAGTTTTCCTAGATGGTATCAACTTCTGGAGCACATACCAGGACATGCCAGTACATTTGTGTATGTATGTTTAAAATGCCAAAAATGGTCTTCAGGAATTCCTAGTATATGAACTATTGTGTGAGCCTCAGCAGAGGACTTAACCTTATGTTAGCTAGGAAGTTGTCTTGGCACAGAGGAAACTTCTTTTGTGCGTGCATGCGTGTGTGTGTGTGTGTGTGTGTGTGTGTGTAATTTAGTTTAGAGTTATGCCTCCATTTCTCTATCTTGTATTTTTGCAAATATTTCAGAATCATCTATGGTCAGAAATCATAGCATATCAAGAAGAAAGCATTGTTTGTTGTATGGTATACTTGGTCTGGAACATTACTTATTTCTGTGGCTTTGTGCTTAATATACATTACTGTCAATCTTCTGGATAGTTAGATATCATTCTCATGACCACAGTATTTAAAACACAGTGTTAATAATTTCTAGTTATTGTTGATCTCTCTTCCCAGTCCCATCCCCACTACTGTTCCCTCTGTCTCTTCATTAGCATGTGTTATAGATGTTCTATTGATTTCATTTCCTCCTCCCTCCTTCCCTTAGGTCCTCCTTTCTCCCTCCTCACGCATACTCCTTCATAACCAGTTCCCATACCTGATAATAGGACCCATTACTCAAAAATAACTTAATACATTTTTTAATTTGTGCGTGTCTGTGTACATCTCTCTGTGTGTATATGCCACAGTCTTCAAGGGGAGAAATGAACAACTTGTGGAAGTCTGTCCTCTCCTTCCACCATAGAGGTCCCAGGGATTAAACTTATGTCATCAGGCTTGTCAGCAAGCACTATTACTCACTGAACCATTTTGCCACCCAACAACAACAATAAAAACTAAAACAAAACAGAAGCTGAACCACTATATTGTATGCTGATTAAAATAAAATAAAAATGCAATTTAAAATTTCTAATTGCAGGTACATATTTTTGTATGGAAAACACAAATAAAACCTAGTGAATCTCTACTTTGCAAATATAAGGTGGTTTCACCACACTCAGTTTCTGATATAGTTCCATCTACCTATGCATGTACGTATCTTCTGTACAGCTTTTTCATATTTTGCTTCTTCCTGCTATATCACAAATGAATTTGTCATATTAGTAAAAATATTTCCATAGTATAATCTTAATGGTTCCTTGTAATCTTATATTATTCTATAATTTCTATAACTCTATAATATATCTAAATTTTTATATAATATATAAAGATTCTATAATCTATAATTCTAACATTTATATTGGCAATCTCCTATTGTTTGGAGATATGTTATCTCTAACACTTTTACTGTTACAAGTAACACTATGATAAACATCTATGACTATTTCCTTTATTACAAATATTGAGAAAAATTTTCAAGTCAAAAATATGTAAAAAAATTCCAAATTGTTGCCGTATGTGATATCATATTTCACTTTGTAAATATCTTCCCCATACTTTGTCAGTGATCAATTGCTTATTATAACATGAACTTCATTATACAAAGTATAGCACTAGGTGATGCCGCTGGATCAAGGTTACTTCTTAAACCTTGTCTCATTGCGTGACCTGATTGCAGCAATCAAAGTACACTCTTTATTATTACTGTCTTAATCACTTACTCAGTGAGTAAGTACTGTTACTACTGTCTCATGTAGGTTAGACTGGCCTTTATCTTGCTATATTGACCAGGATGACCTTGAATTTCTGATCCTCCCATCTCCATCTTCTGAGCCAGGATAACAGATGTGAGATGTTGTACTGGGATAATAAGGTGCTGAAGCCTAATGCATACTAGGCAAGTAGCCTGAGATATGTGCCTAACCTTCTTTCCTTTGTTCCTTTATTTCTTTGAAATGTTTTTATTTTGGCACGGAGTCTCACTAAGTTACAGGCTGGTCTTGAATTTGCCAGTTTCCTGACTCAGCCTTCCTAATAGCTTGAGCTCCCATGTCCAAAGAAAGATACTGCTCCAGATTCAGACTAAATGCTTAGACTTCCAGTGTTCATTTCCTTTAGTTCATGTGTAATACTGTAGTAAGTAAGACTTATTCATGTTTTTATTTAAGTGTTTCCTGAAAACTGTGTCCTGATATATCATTAACTCACAGTAGCTGGAGCTTGGGATTGCAGGGGAACATGGAGGTTACTGGGTGTCTGAGGAACTCTAAGACATGCATGGTTTGTGTGGTGGTTATGGCTGCCATACCTTTGTTTTTCTTGAGCATCTGAAGACAATGTAGATGAAATTTGTCCCTACCCCTCTTTCCTCTTATTGTTTTTCTTAAGCCATGATGAAGACAGTATTTTTTTTTTTTTTTGAGATTCCAGAATGTGGTTTATGGAAATTATTTTTCTTGTTTTTTTTTATATAAAACAATATTTGATTCATCCTATACATACTTCTTAGTTTCTTTGGCTAGCACCACCCAATAATTTGACTGTTTCAGCATTCTTTCAAAAGTTTGCATGGGTCAAGATAGTGGATCCAAGATGGGCATTCATACTTTCCTTCTCCTCCTGCCCGGAGGAATCATCTTCCTTTGTTCTGGGGTGACTTTTTTACTTGCTGTGTTGGTAAGAGGAGAAGGCTGTGGTGCTATGCAAATTGTAGGCTTGGCCCTTTAGAAGCTTGGCAACGCCTGTTGTGGAGTGTAGCTGTCATGTTGTAAGTAACATGAGGGAGTTCCCTGAGTATCTATCATGTGGAGAAGGCCTTGGAGGAAAAGGTACATTTGGATGGTCTAACTATAGGCACAACCCATCTAAATGCAGCTGTTTAACCACAGCTATGGTATCCTCAGACAAGAACCACCTGGCTGAACCAAGTGAATGAAGAGAAAAATTCGCCACAATTTTAGGTTAGTAGGTTTTGTGACTGTATGATAACAACCACACAGAGAGACACAGGTATACATTCCATTTCCTGCTGCATTGGCTGTAGAAAAGATAAGTGAGAAAATATGACGAGGTTTCCACCCTCCAAAGAAGAAACCAGAAAAGCTTTCCATTGGAGATGCCTTGTCTGTCATACTAAAGAATGAATGACAGAAAGAAGAGTCTTTCAGATGTGCTGAAGATCTCAAAAGATGATGTGGAGGCCAGAAAGCCTGAAGTGATTGAAAACCTAACATGACAAATTTAATGTGAGAGAGAGAGAGAGAGAGAGAGAGAGAGAGAGAGAGAGAGAGAAAGAGATAGAGATAGAGACTAGGATGTGGAAGAATGACCAGCATCTCACACTTTCCATTCTGTATCAGAAGAAAAGACCCCATGATGGGCACCTTTCACCTACACACATTCTTCAGCACCATGGTTTCTCAGGCCCTGATGAGACAAAAGAAACAGCATTTGCTGAAAGGCAATGTCTGATCCTCATTTACTATCCCAACTAAATGATTAATTCATTCCAGAAACAAAAACAAAGACACAGTCACATTATGAACACAAATTCCTCAAGACATCCATTGATGGACCACCAAGGAGACACTTGGGGATCACCAGGCAGAATCAGTCTGGGCAAGATTATTAAGTGGCTGGCATTTATCTTGCTGTTCCTGGCTGGCCTCTCCTCTTTGATCTGTTTCATGTCTCAGTAGCATCAGATTCTTCTCTAGGAAAAGCTGCTTCCCAGAAGAGCTCAGATGCGTGTGATCTTACTCAGAAGGCTGGACCCACAATCAGGAATCCTATTCTCCAAGAAGGATCTCTATTCTCTTCTTAGAAGATAAGGTTACTTAAATGAAGAGAAGGATTCTGTGGATTTTTTAAAAAGTACTTCGGTGTAGAGTGGGAAGGGACCATATTACCTTCTCATTTTTCTCTCTAAGCCTTAGAGTCTAAGGATATGCTGTTAAGAGACTGCCCATGCCCCTGTAATTGGTTGTTTCAATAAGAAACACACACACACACACACACACACACACACACACACACACACACACACACACACACACACACAAATGTCTGAAGTATTCAAGCATAAAGGTAGGAGCTAGGGAGGGGACACTGATTAGCAGGTTCCCACCTTCAGAAAGATTATTGTCTAGTTGTAGAGATAAGTAGCTATATTCACAAGGTTAGGTAGAAAAAGTCAAATATGAAAACATAGAAAGTGTTAAATGATGATTTCTCAACAATTGAAGTTGAAAAAGATGAGGAATGGTTTGGGGCACGTTGACAGGAGGGCAGGAGGAAATGGGACTAGTAACTTTAACCCTTTATATGAAGCCTTAGGAAAAAGAGGCTCCCAAAGTTATGGAGTTCCATAGGGCACCTAGCTGATGACTGACTGGAGAGTCAGATTTAGTGAACTGATGCCATGGTGGATGTGTGTACTGTGCTGGTGGGTGTGAGGGTCAGAATGTAGCAACATGGTAATGACCCTAATACTCTGGAAGTCAGCATAGTTATTGAAAATCTCTGTGAAGTTTGGTGGTGTGAGTCAGTGGGTGAAATAAGAAGTGCCATATTTAAGGTGATTTTCTGGTGTGTAAAGGATAGTTTAGAAAGCAAAATGGGTTGCAAATGGGAAAACATGTAATGGTTCATACATTTATCATCTATCTGTTAGAAGTGTTCACTCAGTGTCTAGTAGTTTTTGGACACTGAGAAGTATTAACATGTGAGTAAAACTGTGTGAGGTAAGAGTGAGCAGTATACAGGAGAAGGGACTAAAGCAAGGAAGCAAGTGATAAAACTCCTCTTCCTATACTTGTCATTTATCTGGAGTGTGAGGAGTGGTCCTTCTGCTGCTATTGGCTGTTAAGAAGCAAATGGTGACTTTGAGGCTATGGATGGACATGGTGGTTCTAAATCCATAGCCTTTCCTTTGCATCCCACAGGAGAGGAGGCATCAATTAGATGAATTTTCCCTGTCTTGCTTTTTCATCACCAACTCTGCCTTGTGATTTTCTTTAACTGTGTTGCACCTAACCCCAACCCCCCCTCTCTTTGTGGATTTATGTCTATCTAGAACTTGAACTGAAGACCCAAGAATTAAGCTCAATGCCTCTTCCAATATTAGAAAACAAGTAACCCAAGTACAAAATGAGCCTTGGAGCATCTAAACTGCATGTGCATCCCAGGATAAGACCGTATCAGGGAGCATTCTCATTTTTATAGTGCTGCTGAGGACTGAGGTAAAAGAATTGGGATGGCCCTGATCAGTGGGGTCTCTTCCAAGGGTCAGGAGTTACATGCCACCTGTGGAAGAAGTATAGGCGAGTAGTATAGGAGATGTGGGCACTGAAGGAAAACTGTTCAAGAACTGCAAAGCTATTGCAGTCTTAGCAGTCTGCATTCACTTCTTTCCAACTTTTTGATTTCATTTTACCGCTCAACTCCATTTTCCCACCCTATTCAACTAATGACCTTGTATCCCCTTTACCCTGAAATCTTCATCTTCCTTTAACCATTGTCTTTTAATAGGTAGACTTTAAAAGACTATTTAGTATATCCTAAAAGCAAACTGTATTTCTTAGGGTGGTTTTTATTGGCAGGGAAACTGAAGGGAAAGAAGAGAGATCATTAATGTGTGTGTATATATATATATATATATATATATATATATATATATATATATATTTTGCATTACCTCTGATAGCTCTCCTCTGCTTCTCCAGTAGGGACACCCTTTACTAGAAGGGTAAATTTATTATGATCAAGTACAAAGCTATATCGCTTTCATGTATTATTGTGTATTATTACTCAAAGTTCAAATTTTATCTTAGGGTTCTCTCTTGCTTTCACACATCCTGAGGTTTTTACCAAAATGTTCCATCATAGTTCCAACATAGTATGTTTCACTGCCATGAAAATCCTCCATGTTCTGTCTATTTGTTCCCAGCCCCTCTAAATCCTGGCAAGGACAGACCTCAGTTTTGCTTTTTCTAGGAAGAATACCATATAGTAGGTAAAAATCATACAATGCACTGACTTTTCAGATTACCTTGGATTACAGCCTTTTTCAACATGATCCTTTGTTTCTCGTAGTATTATTTTTACTGTTTTAAAACCAGAAGACAATTTTATTAGCGTTCAAAAGAAAATATCCCAGGGCAGGCAAGCTGTAAAGCTCAACAGCTGACTTGAGGGAGACTAGAGAAAACCAGACCATTTGAGTTGGGCATAGAAGTCAGCTATAACTTCTTGTGACCGACAGATGCAAGACATAAAGGGGGAAGAGTTGAGGGTGGATTCAAGAGAAAGACCAAGGAAACTCAAAGTGCTTGGAAAAGCACACTAAGGGTCTGGCCAGCAACTAAAAGAAAGACAGAAGTGTAGTAAAAGGGAAAGATATGCTTTTCTGAACCAGGATTTAGAAAGGTGGCTAGCTCCAACACAATGTCATGGTGGCACGCTAGTGACTGGACTAGGAGCCAGAAATTCTGGGAAGAAAAAGTTGGACAGCTGGGGAAACCAGCATAAGACTGACCCAAGACACCTGTTCGTGGGCGTCAGTTAAGGAGAAATGAGCAGTCTATGGGTCCTCTGGCCGTGGAACGAGTATTTATCCCTAGTGCAGGAATGGAATTGTCTCATTCAATGATGTGACAGATTTTGATGATCCCCCATGGGAGGCCTCACCCTCCCTAGGGAGTGGATGGGGAGCTGGGATGGGGTGGTTGGGGTGGGGGCTGGGAGGATGGGAGGGAGAGAGAACTAGGATTGATATGTGAAATAAGATTGTTTCTAAATTAAATGAAAATTTATATAAAAACTACATGACTACATTAAAGGGATAAATATTCCTCCTATCTCTTAAGCATAAATTACAGTGGACTTGGTTTGTTAATCAGGTCACTGACCTACCCAACTGGAATGCCATATCTCTAGCCACATCAGAGATTCCATCCTTTAAACCAGAAGGAGATCTTTTTTTTTTTTAATGGGATTTTACTGATACTGTAACATTCTCAATCCCCACAAAGACATAACCCCAAATAATTTAAGAAATAGGCTGCTAGTTTGCCTTTTAGTAGTGTTGACTAAAAGTTGGGGGAAATAGGGCTGGGATAGAGTGCTGGCCTGGTGGCATTCATGAGGCCCTAGATTCAATTCTTAGCACATGCTTGAGCCTTCTCTCTCTCTCTCTCTCTCTCTCTCTCTCTCTCTCTCTCTCTCTCTCTCTCTCTCTCTCTCCTCTCTGAGAGAGAGCATGGGGGAGGGAGAGAGAGAGATGTATACTGAATTTAGGAGAGGGTATGTTTTTTGTGACGAGTTTATCAAAATATAGGCAGTGATGTCCTTCGTACAAGCTTTTTGCTCCGTGGTGCCCCTCAAAGAGATGAAATCCTACTGACATACTAAAATTAGACATGTTGCCATATAGGAAGTAATAATAGTACAAAAGACCTCCTAGGCTTAAGATCAGAGACCCAAATTCTAATAGCAACCCTGTGGCTTGCTAGCTCTCTAGGGCAATGGTGTGGGATATGGCATTTCTGAGGGTTAGAGTCTTCCTGAATGGATAGAGGATGGTGCCCACTCTGGTACATTCATAAGATTTTTGTGTGAACAGAGTACAGTGGTGAGTGAGTCGGTGCTTTGTAAAACTGAAAGAGCTGTGCGATTTCAGGGACCATAAATACAAGAGCTGAAGACATTCTAAAATGAAGACATCCATCTTGCCTGTTCTGCTAAGAGAGGCTGATTGGTAAGTTCAGGTAGTTGGCTCCTGTGCAGCTAATGGAAACTGAGAAGACCAGTGCGTCCATGGATGATGAGCCTCAGGTCTTTTTTTAGATAGAAAATCTCTACTCATATTTCCAAATGAACCTCATCTTCTATGAACTGCTATTTCCAAATGCTGCACACATTCTATTTTAGTCTTTCCCAGCTATGATGAAAATGTCAGCATGACTACTGTTGCTATTTTACCTTTATTTTTTTTTATTAAATATGGTCTTCTTATATTTTAAAACATGCTGGTTTTTCCTCCTCTACAGTCTTTCTTCTAATTTCATTTCTACTTGGGACCTACAAGCTGACTGTTTTATCTAGCTTCCTCTTAGCTATCTCCCCTGAAAATTAAGGGGAAAAAATCAGTTCTTCCTCATCTATTCTACAGGAAGTTTCTTTTTGCATATTTATGTGTATAGTGGGTGCATGTGTGTGTGTGTGTGCATGTTTGCATGTATGTGGTATATGTGTATGCATTGCAGATCAGGAGTTGACATTAGATATCTTCCCCAACAGTTTTCCACACTATATATTAAAGCAGGGTCTCTTACTTGAACCCAGAGTCTGACAATTGTTTTAACTAGCCAGAATTCTCTTAGGATCTTCTGTCTTTGACTCCTGAATGTTGGGATTATAAGTGGCCACTATGGCTACCTGACATTTACATGGGGATCTTAACTCTTATACTCACTTGTGTGACAAGTCCTTTGATCACTGAACCACCTTAAAAGATTTTATACCTCCCAGAAAAAAAAATACTTTTCAGATTCCCAGGTGTTGTAAATATGTTGACATCATTGGTGGTGGTGTTTCTGATCATGAGAGTTTGGAATAGTTTGAAAATAATGCCCATGGATTAGCATCAAAGGTTGCTATTTAAATTCTTTTTACCTCTGTACATTAAATATAGACTGGTAAAATACATGTTCTTGAATTTCCACAAAGTATTAGTTTCTGGAACATGATCATACCCTTCTGCGTGTTTCCAGGCAGTTTTGATGCCATGAATTGGTTCTAATTCCACAACCACTTGCTTGTGTCCGCAAGAATGATTGCACAGAAGAAACATGCACACATCAAAGGAGGGAAGGCTGAAAAGTGAACACTCATGGATTCCAGAACCAGGGACAACTGATTCCAAGGTTTTAAATATCACAGACTTCTAGACTGGAAGAGACATTCATGATAAATATGTTGAACAGTAGTGTGGAAAATGCCACTGCCAAACTTGGGTCTTTCATGCTCTCCAAAGTAAATGGTCTTGAACCAAATCATACTTACTGTACATTTTTCTCTTGGCTGCTGTTTTAAGTTTTAGACACAAAAGGAAAACCCAGAAAGGAGTCAGTTGTCTGCAGGGTTTATGCAAACAAGCAGTGAAAGCTCATTAAATACTTATTAATTCATACAAAATCAGTTGTGACTGACATGTTTGTGTTGGCTGTCTATATCGATTGGGTCCATGCTATAATTGTCATATAGTTGAAAGATGCAAGGCTATTGCTCACTTAAGAAACAATGTAAGCATCACTTGTGTGTGCTGCTTTTATTTCCACAAAGAAAACCGTTAAGTAAATTCCTGCCAAAATAGCACAAATGGCATGCTTAACAGATATTGATCCTTAGAACCACACACGTGGAAACAAGAGAAAAGCACCTCTTCTCTCTCTTGGTGAATCCCCGGAGTGTTCTCCCATGGTAACTCGGGAAGAGTATGGGATGAACTAATTTTAGATTTGTATTCATTTCTCTCCTCCAACTAAATTTAAAATCATTTATAGTTTCTGGATCATCGCTCTTTACCTTGAAGAGATGCTGGTGTTTCAACGACTACAGGCTGAAGTGTTTTCTTGCCAGGGTTTGACTTTCCCCAAATCATTAATGTGTCCACAGCAAGAGCCAATGTGAGAACCAAATATTTAAAAGAGCAATATCACCATCCACTTGTATATCTGTCATATGTGTGATGAACCTGAGATGCCCAAAAGAAATGTGTATGGCAGGAGTTCTGGGTCACAATCAAATAGGAGCTTCTGATAGGCTAATTTTGCCTATGGGTATTCATCCTTTCTGCTTCAGCATTTGGTCACCAAAATGTGTTCTTTGCTGCTCATTTGATTTGCCTTTCTCTTGAATGGGTGCTGGGTAAACAGCCTTGTTTTAAACATAACAAATTTGGCCTGGTGATATGGCTCATAAGGTAGAAATATTTGTTGCCATTTCTGACAGTCTGAGTTTGAACCCTAAGAACTGAACCCATGATGGAGGAGCACTGATTCCCCGTAGCTTTTCTTCTGACCTCCACATGAGTGCTGTGCCATGAGCATGCCCCCTGCCTCTGCAAGTAAACATAAAACTTAATTAAAATAATTAAAAAATGTAAGGTTCACCCATAATAGAGATACTTTGATTCCCTGGGGAGAATTTCTGGATTAAAAGATATTATTTGTCAATGAGGAGGTTTTAGCTTAAAAAAGAAAGGATATGAAGAAAAATATTTGATGAAAGAGATTAGATAGATAGATAGATAGATAGATAGATAGGGGAGGGAGGGAGGAAGTTAGAGAATCCTTTCATCTTTAAACTAAAACTTGAAACCTTCTGTGTTTTCAGAAGGAAAAACTCTATACCCAGAGCATGGTATCTCTTCAGAGAGTCCTAAGTTGGGTGAATGAAAACAGATGGAAGGAAACAGCCTGGCTTGCCTTCTGGAGGTCATAGTGAGAGTCCGGCTGGTGTAGTAGCTTCTGTGGGAAAGTTGGTTGATGGTGCATATTCAATGATTTTTCTCGAATTATTCCTGCCTCAGTCATATGGTAAGTTGGATCCTTATGTCATTTTTTTCTCTTTTGCCTCATCTCTCTCTTTATTCTTCCTTAAGGTAATTTTTTTTTATCATCTCAAAACAAAACAAATAAAGTCATCCAGTTTTCTTGCCTCAGGGGCCCAACAAGCCAGTGAGCATATTTGTCACGAGCTGTTCAGTGCTCTTGAATTAAAACGGAGATGGAACTGCTCAGGTGCCTGTAATATAGATAAAAGGCTTGGCTCAAAAAGAAAAAAAAAATGAATCTGGTTTTCTTTGACTGCACCTCAGGAAAGGTCAAATAGGATTAAAATTTTTAAGTTGACCAGAACAAAGATAGATGACTTTATTTTCAGTGCAGATTTGGTTATGTCAAACCAAGTAGCACCAGAAGTATGATCGATTAACCTCTGGAGAGTGGATGGCATATTTCATTTCAGTCCCTTTGGAGTCACGGTGGGCACTGGGCTGTCTTCTTGGGATGATGGATTCTCAGGGATTTCCCAATGCCTATTAATGCCCTTCACCTACTGCGCTGACATCAGTCATCTGAATGGTGTCGAGGTTTTTATGGGAAGATGCTATAAAAAGAGTCATTGGTTTCTCTTGTTTATAGTAGTTACGTGTATGGGTAGTGAAGAAACTAGAATTTTAGAATTAACACTATTAAAAGTAGCAACATCCGAGGCTTGACTTTCCCACAGTTTTAGTAAAGAAGACCTTTATTTTGAAGAACATTTCTTTTTCCTGAAATTTTTTGAAAGATATTTTCTTACAAATTTTTATGTACATATTTTACCTTAAGCACTTGCACGTGTTTTGTGGGTTATTAAAATCCCAAGTTTCTGCACCTGGTTGTGGTGAGGCTGGCAGGGAGGAACCCATAAGAATTGAAGCTAATCATGAGGTGCAAGAGAAAACAAGAGAATCGTCTCAGAAAGTAGATTTTCAGCTGAGATATTCAGATTGAGGCATCTGGGGAAGAGCAGACACTGTGCTAGTCACTAGAACCCTTTACAAATGGAACCACTATCATTCTGATTACTTCATTTCAGAAGGAAATAAAATTTTAAATGTATAACATACATATTTAATATCTCTGACTTAATATTCCTCTATTAAGACATTGGTAGAAATTAAGAACAGATACAATTTATTTTAGCCAATAATATAATATTGAAAGATACAGTAATTGAAACCAATCTATTGGTCTAATTAGAAATGATATTTTGAACAGTCTACCCTAAGTATTATATATGGATCAGTAGGTCTGTGGACAGATAGTTGCAGAAGCTATAATAAAATATAATAAAACCAACAGGCTATAAGAGAATCATAAACCCCATGCTATGGAAATGACAAACAACGGGTGGTGGTGGTGATTGAAGAATAAGAAGAGAGGAAAGTGGAGAAAGCACACAATTGAAGAGAAACCATGAGCCTTGAAGTGGGAGGATTTAGGTTCTTAAGGAAAGATGGCCATTAGGGGCCAGTGGATGAAGGACACTCACATGCATGCCTAGGATCACTTGCCCTGGGCAGGGAGGAGGAAACATGGGCCAGCGAGGAATCAGAAGACTAGTAGCATATGGCACTGGGTGGTCAGGGCTCACCATTATGGTGAGCCAGTATATGGTGGGGTGTGGGAGAGAGGCTGAATGGCTCATGTCCGGTGGAGAGAGGAAGATCTGAAGAGGCAAAAGACGATAAGGAGCATGCTGATAGAGAAGCTTGTTTGCAACCCGGGGCCATGATGACATCCTGGAGGGGCTGCTTCCAAGGGGTCATGTCTGGGTCCCTAGTCTCTGTGCAGCTGAGGTCTGCGTTGATGTCCATATCTGTGTTGGCACCAAAGGCTACAAGTATGGTTGGTTCTGGGCTACCACCCGGGGCCGTGTTTGGGTTCCATTGGTGTGCATCTGCAGGGCCATTCTGATTTGAGTGGCCTGCACTGCCACAAGGGTCCATGGTGTCCTTTGGGCCAGAACCGCTGCCAAGGACTAAGCACCATGCTTGCCTGGGTCTGTGACCCTACCGAGGCTGTGTTGATGTCCGTTGTCTGTGTTACCACAGGGCACATGTGAAAGGCCCTGTTGAGTTGTTCCTGCCCCTCACTGACCCAGGGAGAGTCACCCCATCACTGGAGAACTGACCCTTCCCCCTGATGGTCCCACCCCTCTTAGGAGAGCTGCCTCCCTTCCTACATGGGAAAGCTGGCCTCACCCCTCACCAAGTGTGTGAGAGCTGGCTCTGCCCCTGGACTAAGGGGATGGTCCCAGAGGCCTGGATTAGTCAACTCAGCTATGACCAAGGCACACATCCAGGGCTTTGATTTGGCACTCTCCAACATCTGGAGGGTAGGTGGCCTGCTAGAGCACATGAAGGGACGGGCCCTGCAGAACCATAGCCACAGGATTTCCAGAACTTGGGGGAGCAGTATAATGTCCTAGAGGGGATTCAGTGAGCATCAAGGACTGACAGTTCACCAGAAGCCAGAGGCCTTAAACCAGGCTAACAACACACAACTCAATGAACATTTGTAGATAAAGCTGCCAGGAAAAAGGGATATACTGCATGATATACCACAGCTCCTGGGGCCGCTAAGGCAAATGTGGAGATGATGGAGAGGAGAGAAACATGGAGGGGTGAACTGGTTTTTTGTTTGTTTGCTTGCTTGCTTGCAGATATAGAGGGACTGGGAAATGTTGTGAAATTCTCAAAGAATCAATAAAAAATTATGTTTAGAAAGGAAAAAAAAGAAAAGACATAATTAATGAAGGTTCAGAGAGGAAGGGAGGATAAGTACATTTATCAAATATATGTATACACAATGCATATCATGTGAGAGACTCTGTTCCAGAATATTACAGCAATGCTCTGGCTTTAGTGTCTGTTCCACTCCAGAGACCTAGTAGGGGAGAAGAGAAATTAGATGAATACTGGAACATGCTCAGGAGGAAAGAGTGAAGAGAGGGAAGAGAACACAAAGTCTCCGATCGAAGGTGAGATGAATCTTTCGCATGGGCGCTAAAGACAGTTCTCATTGAGAACTAACATTTCGAGTGAGGACTCCAAGGGAATAGGAAGCGGTGCTGTTCCTGGTGAGAGAATTTGATAGACAGTGCAGCAAG
Organism: Phodopus roborovskii; assembly: GCF_943737965.1. Classification (NCBI taxonomy): domain Eukaryota; kingdom Metazoa; phylum Chordata; class Mammalia; order Rodentia; family Cricetidae; genus Phodopus; species Phodopus roborovskii. Next base: position 26,764,676 of record NW_026126460.1, on the reverse strand, counting down.
TGAGATGGTTACAAATGGGTATGGGCCTAAAGAAGCCAAGAGGCTGTTACGGGGACCATAGTGAGCTGAGGCACTTTGTGCAATGAGATGGGAATGTGAGGTGGAGCTATGAGGAATACCGGAAGGCCTTGTTTTCTGAGCATAGATGTGGTACAACCTGACAGTGTTTGCACGGGCCCCTGCCAGCTACTGTGTTTATACCACTTAACACTTCATCATCAAGCACATTCCCACAAAATGCAGGTCAACGCCTTCTCTTCCCTGGTGAAGGTATTAAACTTAGAGAAATTGAAATGGTTTGCCTGAGAACTTTTCATCGGTAACGACTTGGATCACGATAAACCATGGTGGGTAGGCGTTGTTCTATGGTTATGTGGGACACGGAAGGATGCTCAAGTGGAAGGGGAATGGCAGTTGTGTAGTTTCAGTGAGAAGTATCCCCCTGTAGTCTTGTGCATTTGAATGTATGGTCGCTAGCTGGATGCACTATTTGTAGAACTTGTGGGACCTTTAGGAAGTGCAGCCTTGCTGGAGAAAGAATGTTACTTGAGACAGTCTTTGAAGATGTCTAGCCTCTCCTTACTTCCAGTTCTAACTCTTAGCTTCCTGGATTCAGCTGATATTTGATCGTTGAGTTTCATGCTCTAGCTGCCTTTCTTTCCCCCACTGCTATGGGCATTTAGCTCTCTGGAGCCTTAAGACCAAATACGCTTCCTTCACTAAGTCACTTTAGGTTGTGGTGGTTTATTTTATTTAATTTTACATTTATCACAGGCACAGAAAGGTAAGCAACCAGTTGTGCATGCTTGTTGTCCCAGCATTTGGGAGACAGAGGTAGAAGTTATGTAAGTTTTAAGCTAGACTAGATATTACATCCTATCTTAGGGAAATAAGAAAGTTCAGATTTGTATTGATTTTGTTCTTCTTTGCCTTTCTTCCAATTTATCTTAAAGACCAGATGTGCATGAATTATACATATTGACACTCATTGATACAGGAACATGTAGGTGTTTCCAACCATAATTTACATAGAAGCAGTTGTATGAAGATGGTAGGCCTTCTTTTATGCTCTTTTAGGAATGGAAATGCACTGAAGGCTGACACTGGTCAGATGTTCTTGCTTGCCAAGTACTTTGAGAAAAAGCAGGGTCTAATGATTTAACTTTCTCTTGCTAAAATATAATCATTATCAACTGAATGCTAACAGGGGTGAGAGGAATATGGTGCTGTGTGTGTGAATGAATGTGAGAGAGAGAGAGACATATATACAGAGACAGACAGACAGAAACACACAGAGATAGAGAAGAGAGAGAGAGAGAGAGAGAGAGAGAGAGAGAGAGGAGAGACAGAGAGTTTCTTTCTACCTTCTTCCTGACTGGTTTTTATTGCATCTAAAGGTTAAAGTGAATCTAAATCATGTTTCTCAATTCTAAGATTCTAGAAAAATACTCTTAAGTGTTCAATATTTTTATACTTTTTGGAAAACCTTGTGTTAGAATTTCTGTGTAGAGATCACTTGGATAGTCTGTTTTTTTTTTTTTTTCCAGTGGAGGAAGAACAATGCTTGCACTTAGCAAGCTTTATGATTCCTGTGCCATTTTTCAGTATCCATAATATTCCTGTTTGCCCTTTCTGAGTGTCTGACCTTATGTCAACTTAGAAACTTTGCTGTGGCTTTGACCACATTCTTGATTCCCCCATTTTGGATTGTCTTTGGCAGAGAAATCTACTACCAGTTCAATACAGAACAGGCTGTGATTGTGGAGTCATTATTAATGCCTTTTATAAATGTTTCTGTTTCAATGAAATGTGAAAATAAATAGTCATTATATTACATTTGTCAGCCATGTATGTTGAAATAACCAAACTGAGATCATGTGAGGATAAACACAAATGCAATTAAAGATTTTAGAAGACAGAAAACATAACAAGTATCTGAGAAGCCAAACCCAAACCGCTTACTGTATTCCTATGGACTGATGCCCCAAGCCCACAAAATTGAGGTGTTTAATGGAGACTTAATGTTAGGGGATGGATTCCTCGCTCTTGCTTTTTTAATTTTTTTTTTTTTTTTTTTTTTTTTTTTTTGGATTTGGCACTCGGCACCTAACCACAAGCAATGCAAAAGAAGCTACCTTCAGCAAGTTTTCTTTCAATCAACAAGGAGAAAATGGGATGAGTCCCAGCTAGGAAGAACAATCAATAACTTGACGCTGATGCTTCAGAGCTGAGTTTAGACATTATTAATAACCAATTGTGCATCTTCTTAGTAAGCTTATCCACATTTGTGCTAATTTGGTAATTTGTACCTACTTCAACCATTATCCACTTTTTCAGCAAATTCATTCTTGAAGCAGGGAATGCTTATTGAACACAATAGCATAGGCCATTGGCATTACTCTAAAGACAGTTCAGCAGTTACTTGGCAAACCAGGTGTACATTGGGGTTGCTTGTGTCTCTTGTGTCTATCCGTAGGGAAAACAAGGGCTCCTTGGAAAAAGAGGCCTTATACTCATTCCCAAGATTTGTGCCTATCAGACTGACTTGCACCCTTTGCTTCTTCATCAACTGCTCCACTGGTCTAAGGAATGATGTGATGTGTGGTGACTGATCAGATTTGGCAAAGGAGGCTTCTGTAAGTACAGAGGAGCATAGGAGGTGGCTCAGTCTATACAGCCACTTTGGGCAGTGGAAGGACCACGTATGGTGTCAGTATTTTAAGACTCATTCAGTGATTTGAGTGACTTGTGGGAAGCTGGAGACAAAAGTGATCATACATTCCAAATCTAGCAAAACATGAGCAGCTGTAAATAATTATTTCATGGGTTTTTTTGTAATGCCTGGAAGCTGCCTAGTCTTTGTCTTTTATAAAGAAGTCTCTTTCAAAAATACATTCCCCGTGAGCAGAAGAGATGGCTTAGTGGTTAAGAGCACTTGGCGCTCCTGCAGAGGACCTGGGCTCATTTCCCAGCACCTTCATGCTGGCTTACAACTACCTGAAACTCCAGTTTCAGGAAATCCAATGTCCTCTTCTGGATTCAGTGGGCACTATGTGCACATGGTACATATACATACCAACAGGTACTCAACAATACAAATAAATCTTGAAAATGTGTATACGTATATATTGCCCTTTACTAATATCCTTCACTCATAACAACTGCCTACCAGCACTCTTGCAAGAGCCAAGATTTGAACTTGGCTAGAGATATTAAAAGAGAAACAATGGGTGTCTTTTGATTTTGTCATACTTACTAAAGCATGGTGGAAGCCTACAGAGACTGAACAGTGTCTTTCTAGATCATTTATTTTAAAACTGATAAAATTATAGTTTCTGAGAAAATAAGTTTATGAACAAGGTTCTTTTGTACAATTTTGTATGCTCTGTGTATACTTTTGATATTTTGGAATTATTTTTAACAAATGGTCTGTTAGGATCCACTAACACACAGAAATGAATCATGTTCTATAGGTCAGGTTCTAAATCTAAAAGAAATAGGTCTCTTTTTTAAAAAATCGAATACAATTAAACCAAATCATTATAACAATAAGTAATCACCTCTGTCCCTCCCTCCCTTTCTCTTTCTCCCTGCCCTCCTGTGTGTGTGTGTGTGTGTGTGTGTGTGTGTGTGTATGTGTGTGTGTGTGTGTGTGTGTGTGTGTGTGTGTGTTTGTGTGTTAAGTGCAGTTTTCCCCTGCCGGTCTGGTCCTACCACTGCGCCAGCCCCAAATAGCACACAGAGACACTGTATTACATATAAAGCTGTAGGCCAGTTACTAGTTTCTTACTGGCTAGCTCTGTCTTAAATATTAACCATTTCTATTAATCTAAGTATTTCCACGTGGTCTGATCTTATCTGAGAGAGGGCCCAGACCTCTGTTCTCTCAGGTCTCTACAACCTTGACTTCTCCTTACTACTTCCTCAAATCCTCCTCTCCTAGTCCCACCTATCTTGCTTTCCTATTGGCTAACATTAACCAATAAGAGAAACATAGTTACAGAATGGCATCTCCCATCATATCTCGATCTGTTTTCCTATTTTCTCTTTGATCCTTTAGTGCTTTCTGACTTAGTAAGATTTTTTTTTTCTTGCTCATGGCTAGGTAATGAACACAGGAGAAGCAAGGACAATTATTTTGATTAAAATTAATTTATCTTCTTTACTAATTATATTTTCAGAAGTCTGCATGTGGTATCACTAAATGCTTCTCACCTGAGATGACCTTATCTCAACGTTTGGAATATCCCAATGCAATTTTGTGTTTTTAAATGACAGTGGTCACTCTGTGTGCTCTGTGCCTCTTTGAGTTCATTCTGCCTAAATCTGTGTGGTGGTTTCTTAGATGCCTGTTTGCTGCTGTATTTGGGTGTGAGAAGGGTGGATTACTTAACAGTCAGAGATAGTTTTGAAAATGAAAGTACTGCCTCCATGCCACTGTCCACTCTGTGATTCTCCACATCTCTAGACTATACACTGCAGAGATCTCACTCAGTTTCAGCAGGCTATCGACTTAGGATACTTTACAGGATTTCCTAGGTTTTGCAAGGGAAGATAGAATAGACTTAATAGAATGCTTTTCCCTGACTAGATTCCCCAAAACAAAGCCTGCATGTTATAGGTCAAAATCCCTACCTTTCTAAGTTTTTAAAGGGAGTGGGAGATGTTATATTCATAAGTGATTTACTTTTCAACTTTTTCTTGTGACCTAGAATGATATTTCCACACTAAGAGACACTGTCCAAGTTAGTCATCTTCAGGACCACACCCCAGCTGGCTAGATTCCTAGTCTATGTCAGTTTCTCTGAAATTGACATGTCTTCCCTCTGTGCTACTAGCCACACATTTCTGTCACACTTCTCACATCACCCTATGATCTCCACCCTTGTCTTCCTGAAATTACATAGAAAACATTATTGCTTGAACTTTCTTTTTAAAGCTTGTATATCTCTTCTAATATCAAAATTCTTCCCAGTGACCAGTGGTTACCAATGAGTTACATGAAATGGTTTGTGTTAATTTGGATGGAGCCACAGGCTTGGTGGGCATGGCCCTGCTAATGGTTCCCAGGGTCTTGCTCTCTTTCCTGAACACAGACTGTAAAGACATCTCCCAAACCTTATTGATATCTCAGAGCCTTTGTCTCTCACTGTCCTTTTTGATTGACCTGAAATGGCTTTCTTTCTTTTTAGTAAGTGGAAGATGAAGAAAATTCTGTGAAAATTGCAAAGATGTGCACAATCCAAACTAAATGAGGGCATATTTCTTCATTTTCAGAGACAGTGGTGAAGTTTCATAAATAGATGCACAGCCAAATAAAGTATTGCTTTGGTACACTCTGTCTCCATGAAAAGACCTCTTTAGTTTGGGCTTGCAAAGTGAATGTTCAGGTCTGAGATTTCGACTGCAAGTACTATTTATCCTAAAATTTTACTTGGATAGAAGTGATTTATCCCCTTCCACTACCACTTTTACTAATCACCACATTTCTGTTTTCTCACTTGGTTTAGGGTAACTACATATAGTAGTTATAATAATATTTACAAAGCACCTGCAACATGCCATATATATAATAGATGTCTTTTCTAAAATATTTCATTTAATGTCCATGGTAGTTCTCTAAAGTGGATTTTACTATTCCGATTTTATAGATTGAGAAAGGGAAGTTTGGAGAGGTAACTTAGTTGGTCTAAATCTGTGCCACAGAAGTCTATGGTACAACTTATACTCCATTTTCCTTGGGATTAAGTTTTGCTTTGGAACACACCATTCTCAAACCACATCAGCATTCAGCAAGTAAACCTAGGTATTCACAGGGGCTTGGTGAGAATAGCAGTCTGAAGTGTGTTTAGATGGTTAGTCTTGTCAAAATGATGCTCTCTACCTCTGAGTTTGTGCTTTCATCCTTGCTTCATGTGGAAGGAATAGTTAATAGCTTCGTTTTAAAAGGTCCTCTGTAGATGTATGTGCGGAAATAAAAGTAACTAAAAGAATAACGAATTGTGTTACCAAAGGATATTATTATCTCTTCTAATTTTGTTGTTGTTGTTGTTGTTGTTAGAGGCTTGGATATAAGATTGGGGGAGATTATCTTGTGATGCTGTCTTAGCCAGTGTTCCATTGCTCTGGAGAGACACCATGGCCACAACAATTATTATAATGGAAAACACTTAACTGGGGCCTGCTTGCAGTTTCAGAGGTTTAGTTCACTGTCATCATGGTGGGAAGCAGAGCAGCAAGATGCTGAAGAAGGAGCTTAAGAGTTTCTACATCCAAATCCACAGGCAGCAGGAAGAGAGACAGGACACCAGACCTGGCTTGAGCTTTTGAATCCCCAAAGCCTGCGCCTACTGACACATTTCTTCCAACAAGGGCACACCTACTCCTATGATGCTACACATCCTAATCCCTCTTAAGTATCCACTCCATAACGACCACACATTTAAGTCTATGAGCCAAGAGGCACCAAACACAAGTTGCTTTTTTTCATGTATTCAACGTGTTGTTTTTGTATCTCCTCCTCCTGTCTTTGTCCTTTTTCTGGTCCTAACTTCTTCAGGTCTCCGACCCAGGTTCTAGATTGCTTCTCTGGCCTGTCCGGTTTTTCATGTGACACACTAACAGCTTCAGCCCTGTTTCTCTTGGAGCCCTCTGCTTCTCTTCCTGTTTATCTTTTTACCCTTTGAGCTTAAAGTGTCTGGTTTTTTTTTTTTTTTTCCTCCTCAATTGATCTGGTGCATAGGCAGTGGCTGTGTGCTGTTCCTGGCTTTCTTTCTTTTTATTTGTTAAAATAATTAAACATACTACTAGTTTAATTAAAAATAAATTATATGCATGTGTGTTTTTGTGTGTATAAATGTATGCACCGTGTGTGTGGGGGGGGGAGGAAGAAATAGCCATGCTCATGAATCCTGCTCCCCATAGCTATTATCCTTCTGCTGATTTCCTGCAAACTATTAGTGTAATCTGTAGCTCTGACTTTTGCATTTTAAACTTGACATAGTTTTAGGATCATTTTAAATCTAATTCTGCCCAGTCATCGCCACTGTCTATTTTAATGATAAATTGATCTTTGTATTCACTGGTGGTATCATATTAAACAATTTTCTTCATGGAAATAAGTTTGGATTCTGTAGAATAAGTAGCCAAGAGTGAAACTGCTGGGTAGGATAGCACATCTATTTTTAGTTCTAGAAGAAATAGCCAAACTCTTCCAGAGAGGCTGTATCATCTTCCATTCCAGCAATGTACAAGGGATTTAGTTTCTCCACATCCTTGCTAGCTTTTAGTATTGACTACTGCCACAAAGTTTTATTTTAGTCATCCATATAGGCTTGTTTATAGTAGTCTGTGATCAAGCTTGCTCAACCATTGATTTATATTTTATTGGTAATTTTTTTACCTGCAAATGTGACTATTTTTCCCTTTACCACACTAGAATATACATATATATATATATATATATATATATATATATATATATATATGCATTATATGTGTTGCTACCTTGTCTATGCTTATTATTGCCTCACTCCTGTGTGTATTCTTACAATTTTTTAAATTGATACTTTTAGTTGGTGTATACAGCAATAGCCTTTACTATATGTGATGGTTGAAACTGTCAACCTGACAAGATTTAGAATCACTATGCAGATAAACCTCTAGGTATATCTTTGAGGGTGTTTCTAGATTTGGTTAAAAGGAGGAATAATTTACTCAAATCTTGGCAGCCTTATTCTTTGGGCTGTGGTCCTTCACCAACTAAAAAGGAAAAAGTGAACTGAGCATCAGCATATGTCTCTCTCTGTTCCCAGACTGTAGGTGCACAGTGACCAGCTGCCTTCCAGTCCTGCTGGGTTGACGCCCCCACAAGGATGGACTGCACCATGACCAGCTACCTCCCAATCCTACTGTCATGACTTTCTTACAATGATGGACTGTGTTTTTAAGAGATGAATTTATTTCATTAATTTTAGGAAAGTGTAGCTGTTTCTTCCTGGAAGGGATCTGAGAGATTAGGTTAGGCACCACTGATCCAATGCTTAGCATAGGCTGGACATTGTCCTAAGAGTTTTGTATATAATGAAGAGTTTTCATTGAAACCTTTAAATGGGTGTTTTAAAATTATGTTTACTTTGTATGTGCATGGTGTAATGATGGGTGTAAGTCAGAGGATAACTTGCAGGAGTCAGTTCTCTCCCCCTGCTATGGGTCCCAGGTATAAAGCTCAGGTCACCAGCCTTAGCAGCAAACACCTTTGCCCACTGAGTCGTCTCACTAGGCTACAGGTGTTTTGCTTTACCATTTTCTCTTCCCAGATAGGACTGCTGGAGAACAGAGAGATGGATGAATATACCCAATGTTTTCCAGCTCTGAATTCTAAAGCTGTGTTTTGGCTTAGGCAAAGTGGTCTCTGAAGGCTACCCCTAGCCATTTCTCCACCCAACGTTCTTTCCATCTTATGCACTGAATGTGAAAAGACAGCTCAAGAGGGCTAGCAAATTTCACATAGTGAGGATTTCCATATGGGAACCCACTTAAGCAGAGATACATAGCAAGTAAACTAGGCCAAAGCATGATAAAACCAAAGTATTTCTCTGTGCATGGAAAACAAAACAAACAAACAAAAACTAATGTCCCAAACATATATTACAATGTTTTGGGCAACTCACTTGACAGATTTCAACTTCTTCATTGCAGACATATCAAGAAAATACTCACTAGCCCTTAAGGTGACGGGCGGTTATGTTGTCATTGGAATGGAATTTAAGGGGTGTGGTATTTTGATGAAAGCTTGATTTGAAATTGCACTGCTCCTTGTTTTGTGCATTCTTGTCTACTCAGGAATGGTGGCAAAGATGTATCCCTCTCACATGCTTCTCCTTCATTAGGTAAAGATAGAAGTGGCCTGTCTACAACAGTCACCACAAACCTGCAATGTCATTTGACATCCAGGTCACAGCTTTATTTCTGAAACAGCTTCACTCTTAGTTTCCATCACATCCCTGAATGGAACAGGAATTTATAGCTCACCGGTAAGTTCCCAGTTTATAGCAGACAACTGGAGGCTGTGTGAGGCAAATTCTTTGAAGCCACACAGGAAATATCTGTGGAGTACATGGGAGGCTCAATGAATGGACTGAATTATGTGCCGTCAGGCTGTGCGTGACTTTTTGCCTGAACGAGATGTATTTCCTTCCTATAGAGACCCTGCCAGAGTGTTTCAAGTGATGTAACCAGCTTTCTAAAAATATCTGCAGTAAAACAACAGAGGGTCCAGTTAAAGGTCTGAGGCAAAAAGACACTTAACCTGTCTTTTAAGCCAGCTCAGGATTAAGCAGAAATGTACAGGAAAATAGAAACATGGGGAGATCATATTTATTTGAGTAATGTTGGTATTGCTAACAATTTAAATTTAATGTTTTGTGTGGAGAGGCACTATGGAAAATCTGAGATCATGTACTGAATACTGACAAGAATCTGCCACCTGTTTACTGGGGCCTAGCCCAGTTCTTTATTCTCTGATTCTCCTTGTTCTCTGACTGATTGCAATGGTTAAACAAGGAATGATATAAAGAATGGGACGTATTATACACACACAGTGTGCCATGTAAGTCCACAGAGCATATTGATCTTTATTTGTATTATCTAACATGCACTTCTAACTCAGCTTCTCAAAAGAAAGGGATGTGTTAAAGTTTTCCTATCATATGTATATTTGGTATTCTACCAGGGCTCCTCAGACTGGCAGCTAGGAAGAAGTCTTTAAGAGTGTAATTTCTCTTTTGTCATCAATTTTCTTTCAGAGGTCAGTTTTGCAACATTATGAAATTTCTATGAAGGTTTCTAACGCTTTCTTCAATCCTGAACAGCCACCATCTGTGAACCAACATTAGTCCTGTGTGCTGCTTTGAGGGTGTTCATGTTGCTGGTACCCATTGGCTTTTTAAGTTTCTTTTGGACATCCGTTACTCAGCATCCCTGTCCCTGTGGGAAACTGCCTCTGCTCTACTCCATATGCCTCCAGTGAGGTTCCAAAGTGGAGGACCTTACCTCTCTGAAGACCAGGTGCATCTATCAGGGTCCTGGCAGGAAACAGATGGCAAATTCAAAGTGGGAAACATGAGGACTATTTGATTGGAGTGTTTCCAGGGTGGGGGCCAGGGTTACAGACACAAGAGCTAATGCAGCATTCAGGTGAGGAACAGGGGAGTCTTGCAACTGACATTAAACTGAAGACTAAGATGCATTAGGGTTCTTATTACTGTGAAGAGGACACCATGACCATGACAACTCTTATAAAGAAAACATTTAGTTGGGGTGGCTTTCATTAGTTTTAGAGGTTCATGGCAGGGAGCATGCTGGCATGTAGGCAGACATGTGTTGGGGTTGAGAGTGTTATATCTTGTAGGTAATTAGAAGTTGACTGACTGTCACACTGAGGGAAACTTGAGCAAAAGAGGCCTCAAAGCCAGGCCCAGAGTGACACACTTCCTCCATCGAAAACCACACCTCCTAATAGTGTTGCTCCCTCTGGGGGCCATTTTCTTTCAAACCACCACTGGAACAATGTCACTAGCCCCTAGAGAGCCTATGAAAGTACTACCTAACTGAACGTATAAGCTTTGAAGACAGATGCTTCAGGGACAAATTAAAAGGTAACAAGGTAAATGCTGTAACTTCTCCATTCTCGGGGTTTCTAATCTCATATAAGAATCCTCCATTGTTCAGACCCAACTGGAAGGGAGAGAAAAGGGAATCCTGCCAGTTATCATTAAAATAAGCTTCCTGGCATGGAGCAGAGAGAGAGAGAGAGAGAGAGAGAGAGAGAGAGAGAGAGAGAGAGAGAGAGAGAGAGAGAGAGAGAGAGAATGGATCATAGATTATAGGGATATCTGTAGTTTCATTGTTTGGGTGAGGTCTTTCCTAAGAGAAGGAAATACAGTAAGTTAAAGCTGGAATTCCCAAGGGAACAGAGATGTTTGGCCTCAGGGATGTCAGATGATGTTGAAGGGGATATGGTCACTGGGTACCTGCAGTGACTGGTATAATCTCAGTCATTGTTAATCATTGTTTTGAGAAGTCCTTCCCTGAGAGATGTATACAATGTCTATACTTCCTCCTAAGTGCTCAATAACTCATCAAGGTATAGTTCCACCAAAGTCATTTTGGGAAGCCAGCAAATTTGTTTGGCTGCCTTACAGAACTTTGGTGAGGGACTGCTTACAGCCACACTGGCAGGTCTCCATCCAGCATGGATGATGACTGTGGCATAGATGAGTCTTCCCTTTCAGTTAACTTTGCCCAGGCTGTGTCCTTTAGTACCTCTGAGACCACCAAGGCCATTTCCAAATAGGAAGGAAACAAAAGGATGTGGCATGCAGGGGAGAGGGCAAGAATCTCAGGGGAGGGTCTAGTGATCTCCTTTACCTCCTCATTCTCTGAGAAAAGGTCAGCTGTAATCAAGATACTCGTGATGGTCTCTTGCAAGCAAGCATTGTCAATCTGGTTAAGATGGTGGCTGTTTTGCTCAAAGGACTGTATCCTACAAGAGCCATACTGATCATTTGTTTCTCGGTTTTAACCACAATCAGGAAATCACCAGGAGCCTTTTCCTGATCTGGTCTCTCTTACAGTGATTAGAGCATACCCCTGAAGCAGAGAGTTATAGTGCCTTTCATTGGGGAAGCCACCACTTTCCTGGTAGAGAAAGGCTTCTGTTTATTGGAAGGGACATGCATGACTAATGAGTCAGTCTATGTCCTCTCAGCAGGAAATGATACTTCATGGAAATGTCCTGCCTTGGTAGAAGCAACAGGGAGTTGGGAAACTTACAAAGGCTCCTATTCCTGATATCATGTTTCAGAAGCAGGAACTTGGGTCTTTGGATGGGTGTACTCATGATGTTTCTAATGCCTAAAGGAGAGCTTGCTATCTCATATCCTGATGCCATTCCTTTCTCACAGAGCAGTTGGATGAGAGTCTATGAAGTACCTTAATCTTACACACTATTTGCTGGCCTTCCAGAGAATATTCTTGAGACCCATCAACTTTGTTAAGTAAAGGCACACTATCACACGGGGCCAAGGGAAAGAAAAGGCAAGAGAGGCACTCTGTGTAAACCTTACATAAATGGAGAGTGGAGAGACACTTTGGCTCAAACAATGTGTGCCTTGGGGCTGTATTTTGTCCTTCACTGCAGTACAGTGAATGCCCCACTGGACAAAGAGTTTTTATGTGCCATTTGGAGGATTTGTCCAGTCAACTTCTGACTGAATGCATTGGTAAGATTTACATTGGTCAGGACACAATTGTTTTAATCTCTTTCCATATTGATAAAGGTGACAGTCTCTTTCAAGTGGTGACCTCTTGCTCCTTGTACAGCATTTTAGCTTCTCTGATAGATCTGTAGCTTCTTTTTACAGTAACCCTATAGTTGGATCTCTTAGAATGGCCTCCAATTTAAAGACCAGTCAACCCAAACATGCACTCCAAATTGGAGGGTAGGTGGAGTCTGTCTTTCAACAGCTCTGGAAGATAGTTCCATTTCTGGAGTGCATTGCTAACTTCCAGTTATAAACGTAAGCTCTATGTATGCTATAGCTAACATCACCAGTTTCACACGGTGTGGTTACAGGTTTTCACCTGATGACATGGCTTGACCTTTTAGACTCTCAATAACAGACTCCATAGAAACCTGTCTTCATTTCTATTCATGGGGTAAGACTTTGGTTCCACAGAGTATTGTACTCATTTCCAATCATGGAGGCAGAATTCCATTTTAAGCTTGTATCTTTACTCACGTCTCTGTGTGTGTGTGTGTGTGTGTGTGTGTGTGTGTGTGTGTGTGTGTGTATTCTGAAGTTGAATTTCTTAGCTAGAATGAAGACTATCAGTCCATTGTGGGGTTTATGTATGCTGGCTCAGTCTAAGTGTCTTTATTTGAGGAGTAAGTTAAAAGATGACTGTGGCTTTTATTGGTGTTAAGATGTGCCTAGCACTCTGTAATACTTAACCCAAATGAAACTATAGTAGCCACTTTGCCTTGATCATACAATAAAGGCATGGCTTATCATAGAACACACCACACAGCTAAAGCTCCAACATTCTAGTTTCACTGTCAAACAGTCAGCATGCAGCCTGTGTCCTGACTTGACCCCTTTGTTATGTAAAGTGATACAAACTGATGAATCCACACAGACATTTCTTTTGGGAGATGGCTATTCGTTGTTGTTTGTTATCCTCAGATAAAGAAAACAGGCTTCTTGGAACCAGGATGACATAAGAACTTGGGAATAGGAGACTGTAACAAGTTGGACATTGCAGGATCCTTTCCCTGGAAGTACACTGGCACAGGGTGTCCACATGTGCTCAGGTCTAGATGACCTCTAAGTTTTCCTGCCTCTGAATATTCTTTGCTGCTTTTCTAGGGAAACAAGGACACAGATGCACCGTCCGAGGTCACAGAGTGAATCAACATCTACTTGAAGATTCTGACTCCCAAGCCTTGACTTGTGGCCTTAGAGTTTGTGGAAGCCTCTAGAACTACTTTACTGAAAAAAAAAAAAAAAAAAAAAAAAAAAAAAGCTTTGGAAATCACTCTTTCTCTTTTTCATCCCTAACACTATTGATAGTTTTTTTTTAAAAGGACATTTGTATGTAAATTGAGCAGGCCCACAGATCACCATTTGCATTTATATTAGCAGGGTGCTTATTGCCATTAATTATTTATTGTGCTTAACTCTCCGGAAAGTGGGATTATGGTCTACATTTCACAGCTGAAGCAGGTTTCTAAAGGCAGTGTGGTACATTACCAAATTCAGCATGGGTTAGCATCTTACCTCCCCTACGCTTGGGAAAAGGGCTTCGTTACACAGGTGGGTACTCCACTTAGTAATGAATGAATCTCTACATAGGTTTGCTTTTATACAAATACAAATGCTGCTGCTTTGAAGTTTCATTGTATGTTGTTATGGCAACCGTTGATCCTTTAGCACTAGCATGTTTGGCTAACATGTACAGTAAAACCATTTTGGATGTTCTGAAACACAGAGAGAAAAACATTATGAATAAGGGTTCACATGAACCTGCAACAAAACAGCAAGCAGCATGTTGACATGTTCCTTCTGTCTATGATTACCTACTTGCTCTCTGTGTGATTTTGTTCGCTGAAATCTTTGAAAGTACATCCCACATACTGTGGATATCTGGCCAATACATTCTTCAGAGAGCAAGTAAGGACTTAAAACAGTGTCCGAAGCCTGTTATCATCCCTCCACAGTTAGCCTAATTATTTAGGGTCACTTAATCCTGCACTTATGCCATTTGATGTCTCTAATCAAAAGCCAACATCTGCGATTGGTTTACCTCAGTCTTTTGAGTTTGATGAGAGTTCATGTGTAACAATCGTGAATCAAACACAAGAACAACACAGACTAATTTGTCCCTGACCTGTACATGCTCATTGTCATACAGAGAAGACAGACACACTAGATTACCTTCATGTATAGTGCAGGGAAAGCTGCCCTAAACTCTATGTCTTCAGATTTGTGTATTTTATCTGTATCTAGTTTAATAACCTGGAAAAAAACCTTTGGTGGTGGGGTGAAAGAAAAATAAGGGAGTGTGGATAGTAGAACACAAGAGATGTGAAGGGGAGGGGGAAGGAATGAGGATGGAGGTTTAGATGGAAAGACAGTGAGGATGGACATGATCACATTTGTATTATAGAGAGAAAAATCTGTTGGTCCTGTTTTTTACAGTGGGATAGAGATTTCCTGGGAAATCTCTGAGAAAGGGACTAGAAATAAGAAATCCAGGAAAAACTTTCAAAATTAAAAATATGTATGGCGTTAGTGATTGAGTCCAAGACTTGGTATATGCCTGGCAAGTGCTCAATCAACAGAGCTATATGTACTTACTTAGCCATCACCCAACTACATTTGTATCAAACTGAGTTTTTATTGGTTCTTAGGATGTTCTTTTATAATTGCAAAAGATAATCATCAAGGTACATTGTAAAGCACTTCCTTAGTGTACACAAGGCTCTTAGTTCAACCTCAGCACTGAATATATTTTAGAAGATTTTGGAAAAGGTGTAAAGGAGGCAAGAAAGTTCAGAAATTCTAGGAGAGGAATCTTCTTTCACTTAACATAATGTCATTAATTTTGATGTCTTTAGATGTTCACAGCCATGACTTTGAATATATTCTATCCAATAGTGATGTGGCTGTTAACTATTCTCCCACTATGGGGCAGCCAGGTCATTTACACATACTTCATTTGTTTATTTGTACTTTGAAAAATAACTTCTGTTTCTATTTATACCATTTATGCCTATACTAGAATTGGAGCCCTTCCTTACTCTCCAGGTACTGTGACCAGAGCAGTTACTTACATTTTCCACATTAGCTGTCCTTTCTTGCCCACATGCAACCAATTAGAAAGAGGAGACACTGAACTTGAAGAGGCTGGTGTGCAGTCTGGACTTGATGGTACGTTCTCCACTCACCACAGGGTATTTTGGATAACAGTGCATCACACATGTGGATGACTGGACTTGACCTGGGTCTCTATGACAGGTCAATACTCCTGTTTTTACTGCTGTTATCAGGCATACATTGTTTTTGTCTGGAGAGTGCTTTCCTTAATGCAGCAGCCACTTCTTAAATTAACTAATAGTCACTTCTGTAGCAAAGAGAGCAGGCAGGGAAATCTGTGTTTTTGAGACTTTCCAAAGTGGGATCAGGTTGTTCAGCTGTTGAAAGTAGGGTCTATTTTGTGGAAATTTTCACTCACATACCATTAAGAAATCAATGCACTATGTTTATTTTCAATGCATCCCATAACTATTAATTTAAATTTATTTTTGAAGAATGCCATGGTCAGATTGCTTGGGACCCTGGGTATAAAATGGGCATTTAGTGATTATCGATAATCCAAGACCATAATGAAGTGATGAGGCAATAGATCAGATCAATTATTTTCTCTTCTTTCAAATAACATGATAAACCTCATATGGGTATGAAAATAGTGAGATTCTACTTAATGCTACACACCAGATGATAGGTGAGAAAAAAAATGTGACATATTGGAGAAAAAAAAGTCAGTCCCCAAAGAAAGGATAAGAAGTGGTGGATATATCACCGAAGAAAGAAATTAAGTAGCCAGTTTGAATTATTGAATTTTCAGTACTGAAGTAAATGGTTCTTTTACCATCAGGTACTGCTTGAAGGCGAGCAAAGTGAGCACCCCAAGACTCCATGGCCAACCATGTCCAGGTAGAATTTAGAAGCCAGAAGCCAGGCAGCAGTGTGTCACAGAGACAAAGTTCATGTTGGAAATGTGTCTCCTCAGAGACAGCATTTTGCCCCTGGCAAGAATGTGAAGTTGAACCCTTTTTGCTCACCACCAACTCCAAGGGAACTGCAAGTTGGACAGGGTTCAGATGTGGTTAATGAGCTGATTCTGAGTGTTCTGTTCCTTTGAAGGTGCTGAGAAGTGTCATTCTCTAATGCTTGCCTTGGAGTGCCTCCTCAGTCAGTATGGAGATAGGTCTCCTGTACAGGATTGGAAATATCAGCTTAAGTTATTGTGACCTTCCCTTCATTGTCTTTCTCTTGAGTGTCTTGGAAAAGAAATGTGAGGGCACAGAGAGACCAAGCCAAGCTCTGTGGAGGGCAATAGGGTGAGGCGTGGGATTCAGGAAGGAACATGGGCTTCTCCTTTCTCACTTAGCTCATTTCCAGTCAAGCCTTTTAGTGACACTCATGGAGGGGGTGACCTTCATCTTGTATAGCAGTGTGGAAATGTCTGAAAGTCCTTCAAGGATTCTCAAATGGTTCTAAACCATCACCAGCCCAGGAATTCTGCCCAGAACCTTGAAAACTTACAGGTATCTGAGAAATGAAAATAGTGTTTTAAGGAATTTTCCATTTAGCCTAAAACTGAAGTCTTGGATCTTTCTAACCTTCCTAATCTCTCATTTATTAAAATGAGAGATAAAGCAAACCATTTCTCTGTAAAAAGAATCTGATTATCCATAGTCACGGGGAGGAGAGTGGTAATGGATTGACAATGACTATAGTGACTATAGGGTGATGCCCCTGCTACCATTTGAACAAGCTTTTGGTTATGTATCCATACTTGGTATTAAACATCAGTTCTTGAGCTTGCCAGGCAAGCACTCCTACACTGAGATGTATCCCCAGGCTGGCTGCTTTTAACTTTTTATTTTGAGACAGCTTCTCACTAAATTGTTCAGGATGGCCTTGAACTCACTCGGCAGTCCAGGCAGCCCTCACCATTTCCATTTTCCTCCCCGCATCAGCTTTCCCAGCAGCTGAGATTTCCATCCCCCACTGGTGTATTGACGAAGCCCCATTTGTTTCCTGCTTACGTGAGTGATTGAACTGTGTCTTCATTTTCCTCTCTGCAATTTGGAATTAATCAGAGCTTATGTATGTTGTGGAGGTGTCAAACACATTAACAAGTAGAACGATGCATAAAGTTCTTCATGAGTGATTGTTATGTGTGATCCCTCAGTAAATACTACTGCAGGTCAATGGGCTTCAGGTTTTGAGTTTAACATGCATTTTACCCCAGTTCCAATTTCCACAATAAACCATGCATCCTATATGTATATGAGCTACATTTTGAAATTTAAACAGAGTTACAAATGTGGCATTTTTGCTTCCTGTCATTTATTTTAAATATAAATGATAAAGGGGTTGCACCTAGGAGTCTGGGGCCTCAGAGACTTGTTGTTTTGTACTTGACTTTCACACTTTCTCTTCACGGTTATGATGTCTTAGTTTTTTAAAAATATCCACATTTCTTTGTTTTCTTTGTAATGGGAGGAACAGGAATCCCTGCTGGTGGGAGTTGCAATGAGAGTGTGGGGAGATGGCTTATGAGGGAGCTTGGTGAGCATCTGTCATTCATAAGTGAGGGGTGGGGTTTATACATTCTCCTTCTGTGTAAGAAAGGCAACTTTTATAGAAACTAAAATTCTGCATAGAATTCACAGTGCCCAGCAAGACACATCACTCTCTTATAGGAAAATGAGAACTTCCAGTTGTCTGTCTCAAGAAATAATTCTAGCTAATGTCTAAATGTTAATCAATTTTCTCTCCATACTTTAAATGCAATAGAATGGTCCCACATTAATCCTGAGTCTCTCCTGTGGATAGGCAGTTTTTTCTTTCTGACATGTCTTCTCCATTTTATCAGCTTTCATTATCATCAAATAATCTCTTCTAATCTGTTGACCGCAACTTAAAATTATGTTTCCAAAGATATCTTTAAAATACACATAATGCAAGACTATTAACCCAACACCTTTGAGTGTTTTTCTTTTTCCTCTTTTTGCTTTTATGCATGTACAAAATCAGTTCTACATGTCTAATTTTGAAAGGTAGGTTGATGAGTTCTAGGGTAAATATTCTTGGTGAACATTAAATTTGTAAGAAAGCTGAATAGTTGCTTATGCACTTAATTTGTAAATTAATAATGCTATCTTTATAGAAAGATAGAGTAAATAATCGTGGCTTTAAGTATCTTCTTTGAGGTGTGTGTGTGTGTATGTGTGTGTGTGTGTGTGTGTGTGTGTGTGTGTGTATGTGTGTGTGTGTATGCATAGTCAAATTCCACAAATCTACCAAGAAAATTAGATGTTCTGTTAATGAGTTTGCTAGATAAATACTGCTTTTTGAGTGGCTTCTTTAACATGAAAACAGTAGCCAGATGATTCATGGTATCGTTTACATTTTCTGTGGTCTTCGTGCATTAGGCATCTTTAGGAAAAAAGAAAGGAAGCCAAGTTACAGAAATTAATAACTATTTTAGCTTAGGTTTAATTTCTTTGGAGATCTAATGAGTAGTTTTAGAGATTCATTGTGTGTTTAATTGTTCCAGACAAGGAATCCTTTTATTATGAACTCAATGAGGCCATTTTGCTATTTTCCTACTCAGTTGTTACCAGAGGGAATCATTCACTTGTATTTATTCTAATCACATCTTTTGTGCCCATGTATGTGTTTTGTGTGTGGTGTCTGAGTGTGCATGTTTGTGGGTAACTGTGCATTCCTGTGTCTGTGAATGTGTACAGATGTAGGTGAATGTGAATCCTTGTGTGTGCCTGAGTGTGTACATTACTCTGTACACACTGGCCTCTTTGTGTTTGTGTGGACAGCAGAGTTCAACAATGCCTATCTTCCTCAGTTACTCTCCTCTTTACTTTTGGGGACAGGATCTCTGACTCAACCTGGAGCTCCCTGTTTCAGCTAAACCTGCTGGATAGAGAATTCCCAGGGTCTGTCTGATTCCACCCCTCCAGTGCTAGGGTCATATTGCCTCCCTGGGCTTTTATATGTATGCTGGAGACACGAATACAGGGTGTCATGCTTGCACAGTAGATACTTTATCTACTGAGCTATCTTCATATTCCCTACTTTAGTTCTCTATAAGGAGTAAAACAGTTGAGGGCACTCCTTGCTGTCAAACATAGTACAAAACAGTGGTAAAATGGGATTCAGGACAAGTATGTGTTGGAACAGTTATGAGCTTTAACTCTGACACTTTGAAGGAAATGAACAGAAACTCCTGTGTTAGGCAGAACAATTATTGTAGATGGGCATCAGGCCATGGTCATGTGTGAGATCACTAGCCTTGGGAATATCTGAGACAGCTATTACATCCCTAACTGACAAAGCTCTGTCCCTTTCTTCTGAGGTCATGTTGTTGGCCAGTGTTGTATCTACTGGATATTACATTGACTTGTATGTGTACAAAGGGAACTAGTTCAAATTGCTGGCACTTGGCAAGAAAAATAAAATTAAAATAGCATATTCTTATGATGTTTAGTAAGAGCAAGACTATCACATTGTTTAGATTTTATTTCCTATTAATACTATCATATAGAGCCATTGATTGGTCTATGCCACAGGAATAAATTATATCCTGTCCCACTGCTTCTAATTACAGATACCAAATTTATTTCTTTAATATGTGATTTTATTAATTTGAGATTGCTATACATTGTATTTTCTATCACAATCTACTTGCAAATTGTCTTATATATTGAAAATTACTTATCCTAATCCTTAATGGCTTTATTGTTCTGTAATTAAAGAAACTGCAGAAACCTAGACAATTTTTTTAATGTACATGGAAACCCCAACATTATTAGGAGATCCAGATAATTTAGAAATAGTCAACTTAATTACCAAGAACACTTCTGAGTATAAGACAGTTAGCAACTGGGCTCATGAAGATGGTGAGAGGGAGCAGCACCCACTCTATCAGTCTGTATTGCAGGAAGATACCTCAGCCTGAATTGGGAAAGTCTGAGGTATAGGTGAAACTCTTTACTAGAGCTTATCCTTAGAAGTGGCACCATTCCTTGAGCAAGCTCAGCAAACATTACTCATCCCAAGTAAGGAACTGACAACAGAACAAAACAAGAGCACCATCAATATCCAACTTGGTAAATCAATGAGTTTTACTATAGTTACTATAATATTATGGTACATACACTATTATAGGTTATGAGTTATTTACAGGAGCAGAAATTACTCAAAGACAGCTGTATCACCCCAACATGGATGCCAAACATAGAAGTCTGGCATTAACAGACATTTCAGGGTTGAGGGCTTCTTTTTTTAGCTCATTTAGTCTGATCTGCCTCCAGCAGCTTGTCTGGTCTGGGCCTCCTTCAGGCAACTCAACATGTTTGAAAGAATCCCCCAGCAGTTCTTACTGATTATTTAAGTTTGAGGAGGTCATGGCTTACTGCATGTATCTGCTCAGTTTCAGGGACTTCCTCAATTTTTGATTTGTTTCCTTCCTGAGTCTTAATGAGTCTCCTAGAAGAATGGGATATTTCACCTCCCTTTAGATCATCCTGGGTCTTAAGAAGCTTGAATCCATGAAATGTTTTCTCTCTATCTGAGAGAAAATAGCTGCTCAAAGAAGGATGGAAGTTTGTGCTATTAACCAATAAACCCCAAAAGATGCTCCAAGAGAACTGTTGCAGAACAAAGAACTGGATCCTGGTTGGCTCCTGGGGTGCAATCGTGCAGATGTGCATGCTGATACTGATGAGGAGGGAGGAGAGCACACCTCATTTGCTTACTCCCTTGCCCTGTTTAGATTAACACTCTGGAATTTTTATGGAAGAGTCAAATTTGGGAGATAAAGTAAGCTTCAGAAAGCTTGAGAAAGGGTCTAGAACAAGACAGGGCCTATTTAAAATTTCAGGAGCTGTAGGTAATAGAAGAATTAAGGAAACATTTTTTCTTACTTTCTGGGTATAGAGTTTAGAGATGAAAATTTTCTGGTTTCTTGTCCTCCTTCTATGGCAGGTGTGGGGGCTCTGTTGATGTGTTTAGACATGGATGGTAAATCATCCCAAGAGGGTCTCCTATTCCTGGTCATAGGTTGACTGTGTGTTCTGGAGGGCTGTTATGTGGAGGTAAGAAAGTCATACAGAAATAATCACCCCTACAAGGGTGTCTGTTATTCATCCACCAAAGAGCTGAGACTGGCTGGTTTCCAGATGGTAGATGGTCAGGTGATGCACCCAGTTTTCTCAGTCTTGTCCTCCACTTGCTCATAAGATCTTGCAGCTCATCTCAGGAACAGTTGTGCACCATGTGCCATTAGGGTTCTGGAATCTTTTACCTCACCAATACGATAGGTTTTCCAAAGAAAAACTTGGGTTTATTGTTAAAATAGAAACCAAAACCGAATAAGCATCTTGTCTTTTTGAGCTTGGGCCTGATGCCAGGATTGTATCAGAAGTACACACAGAAGTGAGCAATTTATCTGTAGTGTTCAATTCCTATCTTGTAGAGTGAGACAAGTGTTTTTTATTTACAGAGGTGAATAAAGAAAGGGAAGACATTGGCTAGCAGCTTGTTCCTCTGGGCTTTGAATATTATTCCCACAATTGAGTAAAATATTGGAAGCCTTACTTCATAAACTGATTGGCCTATTAGGGCCTCATGAGGAAATTTTGCTACTAGCCCTTTGGTTATGCTCTTCTTTTGGCCTGGGACATAAGTTAAATAGGTTCATTTGAAGTGATCCGTAACATGCCAGGTTCTTGTTATTAACCAAAGTAAAGTCAACCTCAGATTGACGCCAGTGTCACCTGGCCTTTACAGACAACCCAGGACCTAGGAGTTGATTCATCCTGTGCAGAGGACTAAGGTTTCTAGAAGATACCAGGTCTGAGAATAGCCAGGGCCTCTCTTTAGTCTGTCGAATCAAAATGGCATTCAGGCAAAGAGACTGCACCTTGATGCTAGGCCACAGGCTTCTACACAAGCAAATAGCATTTATCTGCATGATTCCATATCAGGCCTTATCCTGCTTTTCTTTTTGTTCTTTGTGTACCTCCCTCCTGTCCATGCTTTGTAGATAAGTCTTTTGAGTGGTAACGCCTTAAAGTAGACAGATCTTTCCTCCCCAGGACAGAGCCCCCAATGTCTGCTTTAGATACTGTAGAATGCACAGCTCACCCAATTTCTAAGAATCAAGTGTTCTCACTCCTTGCCTTCTTTCCCAGTGATAGTCCTAAGATCATCTGCTTCTTTCTGCCCTCTGTTTTGGAGCTGCTATAGGCAGGCAGAAGGTTAATGAGATCTCTGATTTCTCTTGTGCTAAATGAATGGATGTGTTCATTGAGATGATGTGGGGGGGGGGACTACAGGGGATTGTGGCATCTTTCAGCACCAGAGAGGGAGGACTATTGGGAAGAGGCCTGAAAATAGGAGTAAGGAATGGGAATATTTCTTCCAGAAATTGCTATTGGGAAGGGCGGGGGGATTCTGTAGTTTTCATCAAGTTAAAGGATACAAGGAAATAAAGGAATAAACTGAAACCAGGAGAAAAATCCAGTTGAGAGGGAATATATTCTGTCTGTTGATGTCAGAGTTCCGTTGCTTCCCTAAGCAGGGAACAGAGCTTGTTAGTTTCAAACTACAAGAGTCTTTCATTCTGACATCCACAAGATCATATTTTATATGGGTGAGATTGATCAGTTTCAAATGTCTGAATGCAGTGGATAAGGGCATACTGTACCTTCAGATATCCAAGGGTAATTTCTTCATCTGAGGGTCTGGGGCTCTGGGATATGTTCATCCCCAACTAGAAGCCCTCCCTTATTTTTTCCTTAGAAGTGATAGTTGCCTATGTCTAGACACAGTTTTCCTTATCACTACCTGTGTAAGTGTGGGCTGACATGCCCCTGGTATCTCGTCATTAGAGGCTGCTGCTCACTACCTTAAAATGCACAATGCACAGGTCATTCTCTCTGACAGAGAATTATTCAGCTCAACATGTGAATATGCTCTTACTGAGAAAGGGAAACTCGTTTCTAATGGGCATTCTAAGCATAAATTAGAATAACGTGGGCATTCTCAATGCCTTCTCATGGGACAGGAAGAATGATCTATCACTTAAGTAGTAACAGTGATTATTCATTTCAGTGAAAGTCCACAAACCTTATTTTTCAAGGTACTAGACTGTAAAGACATGGCATTGTTTTGGAAAATTGATTTCATTTTTTTTATTATAAATTTTTGTCTTTTATGTGTGTTGATAAGTACGGAGTGTTACATAAGATAGTGGACAGACACATAACATTAGTTTATTAGACTGATGATTGCATTTTTTCATTTGCACATGTGGGTCCATTTTATATCAGATCTCATAAAGAACAAAAGTGTTCAAAGCAGATGAGAATGTGAATGGTTTGAACCCTGATCAGAATGGCCCCCAGAAGAAAATGGTTATTTGTTAGGAGAAGGACATATCTAACAGGGTCACAAAGCTTAAATTGTGCACAAAGACCTTCACTTTTTATCCCTGTAGAAGTTGTCTTGAGTGCCTTTCAAGTGGGGAGAAGAGGAGGTGGTGTGTACCAATGCATTGGTGTCTGCCCCAGTATCTTCGTCTTCCAGTCACTCATTCCATTTAGCCCTGTTGGGAGATGATCTGCTGTTCAAAGGCTCTAAAAGGCAGTGAGAATGAGATCTTCTTGAGCATGTATCACTACATTCTTGGGTTGATAATGAGCAACATTTTTAAGGACAGAATCTTAATAGAGACCTTTTAAGCTCTTATGAATTCACATCAATAGAACTAATAAGCTTATGCTCTCGGGCTAGTGTGTGCATCTATTAAGTAAAACTAATTTTACTTAATCTTAATTAGGTTTCAATTTCTATTTTGTCTCCTCAGTTCCTGCATTATTCTCTTAATTACAGCTATGCTTAGCTTGGCTGGTATGGGAATCCAAAGTCAAGAAGTAAAAAAAGAAGCAGGGTGTAAGTGTAGTAATACTTTGTTTATGATCTAACAAACAAAGCTTGCCTGAAGATCAGGGAAGCAAAGCCTGAAGCCAGTAGAGCATTCTCACCTCTACCAATGCTCAGAGAAAAAGGGTGAACCTGTCCTTAGAGTGCATCTGTCTCCATCAAACCTCAGACTGCACTGCTCTCCTGTCTCCTCCATCCTTACATTTCCCTTTAGTGCTGGGATTAAAGGTGTGAGATCCCAAGTACTGAGATCATTTTTGCATGAGCTTTGTTTCTCATTTAGACTGAATCAATTTTTTGTAGCTTAGGGTGGCCTTAAACTAACAGAGATCCATCTGCCTCTATTTCCTAAGTGCTGGGATTAAAGGTATGTACTACCACAGCCTGGCCTCTGTGGCTAAATAGTGTGACTTTTAGGATTAAAGGTGTGTGCCACTACTGCCAGGCATATAGGGCTAGCTACTGTGGCTAGCTTTGCACTTTGATCTTCAGGCAAGCTTTATTTGTTAGATCATAAACAAAATATCACCACGTGTAAGAAAACCCTATTTAGGCAACAAAATGCAGAGGACCAAACCTTATTTGACTGTGAGCAAGGTTGAAGGTGTTCCTTTGTAACCTGTTTATTCCAAGGTTGAATTTACACAGAAATAGTCCTCCCAGATAAACCACTTTCCATTTGAGGCAGTTATGTACTTTTACTGCCTAGTAATATCTGATTCAAATATCCAGGTTCATATTTTTGCTAGCATTTAGATGTGTAAAGTTACTAAAAGACCAGCTATAAACTGGGAGCAAGCCTGCTTCCTAAACCGAGCCAATTACTTCAGTGAAACTACACAAAACTGTTTGACCAGAATCCCCTCTGAATCCAATGGCATCGTCTCATAGCAAACCTTGTAATAGATCACTTCATCAACATATGGCCTTGTTTTCTAAAACTTTTTAAATTTTATATTATTGGGTTGAGCCATTTATTTCTAATTTCTAAGTTTCTTTCTACAATATTAAATTTTTAAAAAGCAACATAGTTTGGGTCAAGGCCTCTGATGAAAAAATATAATCTCTTGGGCCAGTGATAAAAGCTCCACCCAGCAATGCCCCACTGTGGTTCAAAGTGAAGCAAACTGTTACAGGAGCCCACTCATCCATCCTCAGCCTCATGGTGTGAGACTAGAGCATCTCCATTGAGCTATGAATGTGCACTGTGGTCCAAACTGAAGAGTGACTTCTTCTTCACCTCACCCCAGAGTCCTCAGTAACTGTAGAAGTATGGAAGGCTAGTGGAAAGATGCTGAGCTGTATTACCCTGGTTCTGAAAGCTGCCTTGTATTGTGTGGCTTGGTCCTCTACATCAGTGTTCCTTCTTGGATGGGGTAGCAAGGCTAACAGGTCTCACAGGTCCCCTTCCAAGGCTTTGTAAGCAGTAAATACTCCCTGGGAGAGTGCAGAGTCTTTGGTGGAGCTGTATACAAATAAGGCAATGAAGACCTAGGGTTGTAGCTTTTGTGAGCTGTCACCCATGCCAGGGTGAGCTTTCTGCCATCTAGGTATGCATGGGTCACCTGTTTTCCCACAACCCCAGTAAACTCACTACAGACTGGTGGAATAGTTTCCGTGTTTTGTCACTGGCCTCTCTGGAATAGATAGACATTTGTTCACATCTTTTTGAGAACTTCATGCAATGTCCTGGCAGTCTTTTAATGATTTTCTATCATCCTCTACCAACATATAAACTAAGGCTTTTATCAATAAGAAAACCCAGCAGCTGCCCTGATATCATTAGGAACCCTGATTTTACTTAAGATTACGTAAAATTAGATTTACTTGGGTGTTTTTGAGTTCAGGTGACAATTCCTAGGAAACCATGTGACATAAAGGGAGGATGAAGTGACGAGTGAGCCTGATGTGGCAGAGATGTGGGAATTCAGGTGCATTTCACATTTCTACATATGGTACTTGGTCATAGTCAGAGAACCAAAGAGTAGGGTTGGGAAGATGCATCCCACTGAAGAGTTACTTGTTTTAAAGGAGAGAAGTTAGCCTATAGTATCTATGCACCTCCCTTGCGCATATATATATATATATATATATATATATATATATATATATATGCATACACACACACACACACACACACACACACACACACACACACACATATATATATATATATAGCCACCAAATGATGAAATTTATACTTACATCATATTTTATAGATGTTGGGTCTGGGCAGATCTTTTAGATTTAAAGAGAGACATATTGGAATATGGTCAAACCTATTAAAATAATGTAGGTAAAACATCATTTAGAAGATACCAAAGAAAAACATGAGTGTGGAAAATATTTACTACAGGATTCAGAAAAAAGGAAAACCTAACCTCTTCTATTGGGTAAAAAATTAAAAATAAAAAGGAAAACATAGATGAGGTTATCATAAAAACAGTATTAGGAATCCATGTTTGATGAAATCGTATTTGGGTAGAAATAGACATGGTTGAAATCCATGCCAGCAAGTAGGTCAACTCAGGGTAGAAGCAGAAACACAAGCCATGAAATTGGTCTTATTTTTTGTTTTAAGGCAAATTAGAAAGTTTTGCCAGAGTACTGAAGGGGGAGGGTAAGACTGTCAATAAGGAGAAAAAAAATACAGAGAATACAGAGCCAAGTTGAGAATTATAAGAATTCCAGTAGAAAAATAAATAGGATAATAGAAGCGAGAAATCAAATGTGTAATTAAATGAGTTTCCTGAGCTGGAAAAGAAAGAACACACACATGAAAAGCACTTACCATGTTCAGAGAAAGGTAAATGGAAAGAGAGCTAGGTAGTGTTTGAATTACAGGGATGGAGAAGAAAGAGATTATAAGCCATTCATGCAGCAGGGTGGGGGAGGGTGAGAAACGGAAGAACAAAGCTGGGCTGGCCTCAGACTGACATCTCCCCTGGACAGCATGGAACTGCCTCAGCAGAGACAAGACACAAGCACTAACCTGATCATCTTATATTGGCAGGCTTAAAAAACATCCATTCACAGAAACGAAATGCATTTGCATTGAAATCATGCCTAGCTCATTAACCACCCCCTCCCCTAAAAAACTACTGGGTAGAGGAATTTTTCACCTGTGAAATTCCAGAAGGTGTGACATGACTGTCTGTTGCAGCACCTGGCAGTGTAAATGACTGGTGACAGCACACTTAGCTTCCCCTGTGCTGGAAAAAAAACTGTCATCTTAGCAGAGGCATGGGAATTGTCAGTATTAGTAAAGCTACAAGAATTTGAATGGCATGATGCTGCCTGCCCATTTTCAGCATCATCCGGATGATGGGTGAAAGTTAGATACTCCAAATTTATTCATTTATTTTATTTTGTGAATAATGTACGTGTACATGTGGTTTTTGTGTGTGTATGGGGGGGTGTTGTGTGTAGGCTTGAGGACAAAATTGAGGAAAACAGGATCCCTTCCTTGTTCACTACCATACACACCAGGCCAGCTGGCCTGTGTGTCCCTACCTCTCTTCTGGCTCTTAGGAGGGCTGCCAATAAAGATGGACCGGCATCTGCCTTACTTGGGTTCTGGACAGGAGTTCAGGCAAGCAATTTATCCACTGAGCCATTTCCCTGAACCAAATATTTATATTTTAAGTCATACCCCTCTGTTGCTGAAGTATCTTGTAGGCTATCTATAATAAATGTATTTGAAAGCACTTGTTTCAATTCTTGGGTAAAATTTTAAATGCAGTGTAGCTTCTAGAGTCAGGTTGGGCATGACTGCAGGCTCCATCAGGAGAATGGCACTACTTACTCCACTCAATACGTGTCCTCAGGAAACCATTGGTTTGGGGAATTCGGCTTTCCCATCTGTAACCCTAATTTATTATTTATTTTTCTGCACTATTTTTTTTTTTTGTGAAGACTAAACAACTCACCTTTATTTATCAAGAGCAAAGGAACTAGGATACAAAGTAGATTCTAAGAGATTCATATAAGGTCCCTCACAGAAGGGGGAAGGGACAAGTTCTCCAGAGCACATGGGGAGTGGGGGGGCAGTGAGTGGAAAGAGAACTAGGAGAAAGAGAAGGGAAGGAGAGGAAAGCACGTGGGACTAGGAAGATTGAGTCGGGGGAGGAATAGAAGACAGGAGAGAGAGAGAGAGAGAGAGAGAGAGAGAGAGAGAGAGAGAGAGAGAGAACATAAAAGAGGGAGACATTATAGGATTGAACAGAAAACTGAATCTAAGAAATATCCACAGACCTACAGACTGACTCCAACTAACAATTTGAGCAATAGTGGAAAGGCTACCATAAATGCCCTTCCCTGATAATGAGATCAACTACTAACTTACCCACCATCATGGAGCCCTCATCTAGTGCCTGTTGGAAACAGAAGCAAACACCCATAACTAAACACTGAGCCGAACTAGAATCCAGATGCAGAGAGAGAGGACAAGACCAGGTTGCAGAAACACATAGAGACAGCTGACCCAAACAAGGAGGAGCTAACGCCTCCTCTCCCCCCCCCCAGACTGATAGCTGAGAATCCAGCATAGGACTAACTCAGACCCCCTGAACATGGGTCTCAGCTAGAAGGCCTGAGCAGTCTAAGTGACCTCAGACAGTGGAACCAGGATGTATTCCTGGTACACAAATGAACCTTGTGGGCACATCCTCCATGGAAGGATACTCCCTTAACCTAGAGACAGGAGAGAAGTCCTAGTCCCTACTTCAAATGACTTGACAGATTTAGATGACCCTTCCTGAATGGCTTCACCCAACATGAGGAGTGAGGGGGGGTGATGGGAGTGGAGGGTGGTCGGTGTGCATGTGAGGGTGGGAGAGAGGGAAAGAGGGAGGGAAGGAGAAAGGGAGGGAGAGGGAACTTGGATTGATATGTAAAATAAAAAAAAAATAGATATAAAATACTTGGAACAATATCATGTTCATTTTAGTAATTAGAGCTGTGAATTTGTATAATGTCCTCATAAGAAACATTTTACAAATGTATGCATTGCAAGCACACATGTGTACACACACACACACACACACACACACACACAGTATACAAAGAACCAAAGAACCCTAAAAATAAGTTATGGGTATTTATTATTGTGGTACAAATTCTCTTTAATCTTAATAACAAAAACTCAGAGTCAGTTATCAGTGGGTGAAAGCTAAAGGATCAGAGAAACAGAGCGGCCAGCCACTGGAGTTCTTTCCTCTACCAATGCTCAGACCAAAGGAGTGACCATGTCCTTAGACTTCATCCTCAGACTGATTGCTCCTGGACAGATTGCTCAGACTGCTTCAGACTGCATCTATGAATGAGTCCTCATACTGTTCTGAGCTCCTGTCTCCTCCCATCTTATATTCCTGTCTCCATCTCCCTAGTGCTGGTATTAAAGGCAGGTGATCCCAAGTGCTGGGGTCATCTTTGTGTGGGCTCTGTTTCTCTTTTAGACAGATTCAAACTAGTGTAGCCCTTGGTGGCCTGGAACTCACAGAGATCCGTCTGTCTGCCTCTGACTCTTGAGTGTTGGGATTAAAGGTGCTACCACTGTCTGGCCTCTAGGCTAACTAGTAGCTACGCTCTACACTCTGATCTTCAGGCAAGCTTTATAACCCCACATTCATCATGCAGTAGTGAGGGCTTACTATTGTTTAATTTCTTGGTCTTAACCCCTCCCCCAGAATCCAGGCAAATAATGTTTTTCTAAGACTTATTATTATTATTATAAATTATACATATATGTGTCTGTATAGGTCTATAGGTCTTATACATTCCGGTCATACTACTTTTTAATTTCTTGGGCTTAATCCCCCCCCCCCCCCCCCCGCCAGAATCCAGGCAAATAATGTTTTTTTAAGACTTATTTTTATTATTATAAATTATATATGTCTTATACATTCCAATCATACTACTTTTTAATTTCTTAGGCTTAATTTTCCCCTAAGAATCCAAGCAAGTAATTTTTTAAAATTTATTTTTATTATTGTAAATTACATGTTTGTCTCTGTGTATGTTTATGTATGGAAGGGAGTGTGGGTGCCCTTGGAGGCCCGGAAAGGTGGTAGATTCCCTGGAGCTGGAGCTGGGCTGTTGTGAGCTGCCAGATGTGGAAGATGCTGGGGACTGAACTGCAAAGGCAGTGTGAACTCTTACCCCCTAATCACTCCAGCCCCAATAATGCTCCCTTTAAAGAGACCATAGAAGCACCAGTTCCACTCTTATCCTGGAACTTTTTTTCCCCTCTCTCTCCTGTTTCCTCCATTGATCTTCTCCTCCCACCATGGCCAGGAAATACATGTGCCCCAAAGTCATTTAGTGGTGTTCATGGCCCAAGAAGGAATTCTCTGTAGCTTCAAAGGACTGAATTAAGTGTGATCAGTGTATCTAACATCTAGCTCCACATTTGCCCTATGCTGGACGGTTGAAGTTCTCTGAAGTAGTGGATTGATGCCTTGGGGCAGGTTTGGCATTTGAAGCCAGCCCCTTGCTCTGTGGTGTTCTGTTCCAAGATATAGGATGTGGCATGACCCTCTTAACACATTCTGACATCTGTGCCATAGTGCCACATCTCATTGTCATAAAAATCACCATGGATCTCATGACCTGATCTCAGACCCTGTGTTCACTGTCAATAACTGAGTATTCAGTTTGGGAGAGATCAAGGCGAGTAACCATGGTTTGTAAATAAGTTAGGAAACATATTTAAAGACGTGCCATGTTTTCACCAAACATTTTGCAGATTCTCTCTCTTTTTTTTCCCCTCGAAAAACTGTCTTTCATTCAGTGAAACTCTTGATACACTACTTATTTTGAAACAAATGTCTCCAGCTGTTTTAAATTTTTCTAAATTTAGTTTTTTTTTTTTTTTTATTAATGAGCATTCCTTAAGACTTCCTATTTGAGGACTTTAGTGTGTGGGAGGGTTACAATTATTATCATCCTTTTTAGTATCAATATTATTGAAGTAAATCTCCAAGATACTGAATAATTAAAAAAAAAACTATCTTGGTAACTTCCTAAGTATGTAGCTTACAATAATAATGAGTTATAATACCAAGAAAGCTTATTGTGTGCTAGGCACAAATTATGTGCTTTGTATATCTAGATTATCTTAATAGAATATTCCAAAAATAATAAGAAGGTACTACTTGTGTGTGTGTGCTCAAGCATGTGCATGCGCACGCATGCCCATTCATGCATG
This sequence comes from Phodopus roborovskii, assembly GCF_943737965.1. Taxonomy (NCBI): domain Eukaryota; kingdom Metazoa; phylum Chordata; class Mammalia; order Rodentia; family Cricetidae; genus Phodopus; species Phodopus roborovskii. Next base: position 26,733,146 of record NW_026126460.1, on the reverse strand, counting down.
TATGCATACTCCTGTATGTGTGTCCTGCCCTGGAACTAGATAAGAAAGCCAGTCTTGCTGGTCACCAAGCCCCAGAGATCTGCTCATCTCTTCCTCCTCAGTGCCTGAATGTCAATCATTCACTGCTACAAAGTGGAGTAAGTCTTTCCTTTCCTTAAAGCTATTTATCTCACAAGTGGTTGGGCTTTTAAGGTTCTAGACAAGTGATTGCAGCTGCAGGGACAGGTCCAGCGCTTCTCCAAATCCTCTCACAACAAAGGGTCTAAGAGATGCTGACAGAATCAGACCAGAGCCTCTCAGAGAAGGGAATTCTTTCTTTTCCCTGTTCTCTGATAACCAGGTCTTGCTCTGTACACAAGTGTACGGACGGAGCTTGTTTAGATAACTGTTCAGATTGAGACCCCCATCTAACAAGAGTTCAATAATGTCATACCTGTATAAGCAAAGTAAAATCAAAGCAGACAGACAAAACCAGAAAGAAACACAACCAAACAAACCATCATCCTTCCCTGAATCGTATCTCTTAGAGTAACCTGGAAGCTTCCGCATGTTTCGGAAGATGCTGCTTTAACTTTGAGTTGAAGAAAGACACATTATCAAGTAGAGACATGTTATTTGGTGAAGATAAGTGAAAAGTAGGAATACAAATTAAGCACACTTGCTTTGGAGATGTGACTTCGTAGGCTGGCAGGCAAATGTCTCCCTATTAAGGAATGGGGCTGTGACCCTCACTTGTCTGGGACCCACAGCACTGGAGGATCAAGAAAACTTGCTTTGAGATACATCCTTGCATTAAATCTTTCCAGCCAGTTTGCCAGATGGGTGAAAGTAGATTATGCCCAAGGAAGGGATAAATCTTTCCAATGGTACTCAGACATGGATGGTATTTTCTGCTTCTTTTTACAAAGGCCGATGATCCGATTTAGGGAAGAAAAGTGGAGATCAGGGACAAGTATAAGCTGTCCTAGAGGTCTCTAAGCTTTTAAACTCATTACCTTATTTTCTGTAATACATCTGCCTTTCAACAGTAGCACACCATTCGATTTTCTGGCTATTTAAATATTTGTCATACGTATGTCAGTTTTAAAGTCTTTTTTAAAAATCTCTTAAGAAAACAAATAGCAACGTGTAGCTTAATAATCAGAAAGTCTGCATTTGATATTCATTACTATTCAGTGTTCTTCTTATATAATACCGGATGAAAGCAAATTGCAACGGTGATGAAGGTATTTCCTGAATTGTTCTGTAATAATTGGTTTGTCTGGGTTGTTGTAACTTGCTAAGTCATTAAGTAGAACATGTGTTTCTGAGGCCATCAGTGCTAGAGATGTTGGACCAAACAAGACAGCTTTCAGATCTGTCTTTGGGGTATACACTGTCGTTTCTTTGATGATGAACAGTGTGTCTTCTTCAGGGTGCAATGTTTTCCTTCATGAGCAGATCAAAGGCTTTCCATTTAGAACTTGGAATGTAGTCGGTGAGGAAAGTGTGTTTAGAATAATTGCAGGATGACCTAACCCCAAGTTTAAAAGTATTTATACCCCCCCCCCCGAGAACCTGTTCTGAAGCCTCTCTAGGTAGCATGTGTGATTGTATACTTAATACATGCCTGTGTTGCTAGCGTAACAAAGATTTTATGATCTGATGCTGTGGAAAAAGGTGAGAGTGCATGTAGGGAGGAGGGCTGGGGGCAGAGACATTTTGTTGGCCTTTCATCACAGAAGCTAAGGAACAGCTGTTAATTGCCAGTTGTCATAGCCTTTAGATAACCTGGCCTTTGACCTGGCAGAGCAATTCTTCCCTGCCCTTTCTCTGGCTGTGCTTAATTCCTTGGCCTCTCTAGATTTGGGTACATTCCTGCAGCAACCTTGCCAGCTTTCCTAGAAACTCAATTTCCTCCTCGCTGTCTCTGGGCTATGGGAGGCAGAGCTAAGCCTCTAGTTGGCTTTTCCTCCTTTTTTCTACTTCACGTTCTTTCAACAGAGAGGCTCCTAAAGGTCAGCACTCCTACCCCTGCCTTTGAACTCACTTAGTCCCTTCCCATTTGGAGATCCCTCTCTAGTTCTCCTCAGGCTTTGAAGCATCTGCCATGATTCTACACACCTGGGTGTGACTTCCCAAGAAGCCTTGCTCCTTGGTGTGGATGTTAGCTTTCTTTCTGTGATTCTACAGGCTAGAAGCCTGGACTGGTTGAGGCATGTACTGACTCTGGAACTCATCTAGAGACTGGCCCATTAGTCTCAGTGAAGATGGATTGGTTTGGTTTGAACAACATGCCAAGCTTTGGATTTCCTCAAAGGCCCACAGAAACAAGGTGTGTATATGTGCGAGGGTCAGAGAACATAGTAAATAGTCAGCATGCTTTTTTAAATTTCTTCTGATTATTAAATTTCTTAAATGCATTCTATTTACCCTTTCCTTCCTCTTTGTAAAGCCCCCCTCTCTCTCCCTGTGTAGAAGAAATCCTTCCCAATTTTTTAAAAGGCAAAGGTGGTTCATTTGCCCCCATTATAGTCTACTATAGTCATTTGTTTCTTACGTTGCAAGTAGTAAGTCTGAGGACAGAGGCATTAGCGCTACCTGCCACTGTACTTTCTGACCCTATGGGTACCTCTCTTATCTCTTTCGTTCTCATTTCCAGCTCACTACATTAGTGGTTCTCTGCTGGTGGGGATCTTGTTCCCATAGAATAGTATTTGAAGCCTCCCACCTTAAACATTTTCTGTGTTCTATTGTCTCTGTGTCTGGGGTGGGGGAATGCATGTACCACAGTATTTGTTTGAAGGTCAGAAATAAACATGCAAGAAATCAGTCGCTTCATTCCACCCCGTGGGTTCCAGGGACTGAACTCACGCTTGCTTCAGTTTCAGTTTCTGAATTATCATACTGGCCCTGAAGCCATTTCTAACTTCCATGACTACAAGGGGGACAGGTCCTAAGGCTTCTGATAGTAGAGCCTCAAGAGGTCACTACACATTGTACAGTCTAACCCCATAATGCAGTGAACCTGACTGGGAAAATCAATAGTGCTAAGGTTTCAAAACCTTGATGCATATACCAAGAAGGAAGAAACAGGCTCCTTATCTCCATTTGCAGCTGCTACTTTTCCATTTGATGGAATCCTGACACTAGGTTCAGACCCATTAGAAAAGTACACAGGACAGTTCAGGTGTCTGAATTGCTACGATCATAGGATCTGTTCTATGACTTTCTTCGGTTCAAACTATGGGAAGATTGCTCATGCCTGTCTCAGGTGTCTCTCTCCATCCTGTTCCACTCAACTATCTAAAGAATCTTGCTGTTCTATTTCAGTCTTTATCCACACCATGCTCCTCCCGGTTGTTCTATTTCAGTCTTTATCCACACCATGCTCCTCCTGGCTTTCTGCAAAAGCTTCTTGGTGCAGCCTATTCTTGAACATTCTACATATAGTCTTCAGGCCATGAGTTTTTGAATGCTCATTATATTACCTCTCTGTTTACTTTTTACACAATTTATAGCCCTTTTAGTTCTCTCCCTTTCTGCTCAGTGGCTGAGCTTTTGTAGATGTTTGGTTACTATTTGTTTAGGACTGATTGGTCTACCCAGATTGTCTGACAGTACCACGTGCGTGCTTGCTTGTCTGGGCACAGGTATTGTGCACAGGTATTGGAGTTCTTCCCATAGTTGCCTAACAAGATCAAGCCATGTGTGAAGAATACTTCTGCTTCAAGTAGACATTTATCATTCCTCTGGGATCCCCAGGCTCTTGGCAATTATGTTAAGCTCTTCTTATTTATTCTTTGTATATTGATTGTCTTTTAATGTTACACAAAGCATTAACTCAGATGTAATTTAGTTGAAGTAGAAACTATATTTCTACCTAATAATAAATAAGCCACATGAGTCAGAATTCAGGTGTAAGTTGTTTACAGGTTCATCTTGTTCAGTATGAAGTATAGATATTTGGAAATTCTCATGAGAGATGATCAGGTAATTAAATGCTTTTAATCCTCAGAGGAAGTGCAGTAGAGGGAAAGGGTATGGGCCTTGAAGTTTAAAGGTTTTGAGTTTCTGTCCAGGTTCTACTGCTTAATAGTTACGTAGCTTCTGGAAAGTGAATTAGTCTCTCCTCACTTCTGTTTTTTTTTTTAATTTATAAAAATAGAAAGGAGAATACCTTATGGACTAGGTTGTTTTGATTACAAAATGACATAGAAAATATCTGGTACAGGGTCTGCTACAAGTAGGAGGAGTTTTTCTTTGTCAGGAAGCAGCATAAAAGTCCCTCTAAGAAGTTCATAATCTATTCTCTGGATGCTTTGAATAGGTTGTTACATGGCAAGAGATGATAGATATTATTGGTAGAATTAAGTTTTCAATCAGTTATCTGTAAAATGTCATGTCCATCTTGGAAATATCTGGATGGGCCCAGTGTCATTAAAGCATGGGGGATACAGACATGAAGTACAATTAGACAGGAGGATTTAATGATTGGAAAATGGCTTTCAGAATGGTTTTGTCTGAGAAAACTTCAATCTGCCATTGGTGGCTTTGAAAATTTGAAGGTGGAGTGGGGGATTCAAAGGACAAGGAATGGAGGCAGTGACATCCTTTGGCATGGGTACAAAGAAATGGATGCTTCCTTAGAGATGCCAAACCTACCATCTTACTGCATTCCAACTTCTGCCCACCAGAATTTTCAGGTAATCTGTGTTGAGTCATAAAATTTCTTATTCCTCTTGAGAGTTTGTCCTTGAATGACCTACATCAAGAAGAATGCAGAAGAGAATGTAGTTTCAGCTGTTTTAATAAGTGGTTGGTAGCTGTGTGCTGAAACAGGAGAGGGTAAAAGTTGCTTGTTATTGTTTACATGCTAGTCTATGTCATTTTTCTGACTGATAAAAGCTTCTATATTATTAAATAAGAGCCAGCTTGTGGATATTGACTAAAAGAATAAATCCCATTCTGTTATCACTGTTATTAAGAGATGCGTCTTTTAGTCATTACTCAACTATGAGTTATAAAGGAACTATGAATTTGCTAAGACCCATAATCATAATAATCTCATAATCATTGAACTATATAAATAACTAGACTGTGGAGACTTCTCATGAAATCAGTAGGTATGGGTATCTACTTGTGCAATGGCCTGAACTGCACAAACATTAATGGAAAGGTAAAGAAGTATTGGAATGGTAGTGAATGAGTCAGAAGGTAAATGAAAAATTGTAGAGCATATCATGATGTTTATGATGATGACTCACTGACAGTGGTGGATGAATTAAAAAACACAAGGTTGGGGAAGAAACCTACACTGCAGTGGATCCAATTATGGCCCTAGAAAATGCTTTCATTGTGACATTTCATGAATGAGATTTCTGCCCATGGAGAGCTTGAAATCTATGACAAGTCTCTGTCCTACCAGCCAGCTTCTAAATTGTGACATGGAGACCTATTATTAGTTATGAAAGCTTAGCCTATAGCTTAGGCTTGTTCCTTACTAGCTACTATAACTTAAGTTAACCCAAATCTTTTAATCTACATTCTTTTTTGTAGATTAGTGACCATCCTGTTTTCTCCATGTATTGCTGCTCACTCTGCCTTCTTCTTCCTAGTGTTATCTCACTGCCTAGAAGCCCCACCTATCTCTCCTGCCTAGCCATTGGCTGTTTAGCTTTTTATTATACCAATCACAGCAATACGTCTTCATAGCATACAAACATCCCACAAAAGTCCTTCTATTAATTTTAGGGAGCTTTTCAAGTCTAGAGTAAACTCAAGGCTTAAATTATATATATATATATATATATATATATATATATATATATATATATATAATTTTTGCTTTTTATTTTTTCTTATTTTACATATCGATCCCAGTTCCCTTTCTCTCTCTCCCTTCCTCCCTTCCTCCCTTCCTCCCTTCCTCCCATCCCCCCCCACCACCCTCTCATCCCATTCCCCCCCACATCCACAGGGAGGGTGGTCCCTTCCAGGAGGGGCCAACAAAATCTGTCAAGTCATTTGGAATAGGGACTAGGCCCTCCCTAGTACCTCTAGATTAAAGGAGTATCCATCCATGGAGGGGGGAATGTGCTCCCAAATCCTTTTGTATATGAGGAATACATCCTGGTTCCATTGTCAGAGGTCCCTTAGACTGGCCAGGCCTTCTAACTATGTTCAGGGGGCCTGAGTCAGGCCAATGCTGACTCCCAAGCTATCAGTCTGGGGGTCCATTAGCTCCCCCTTATTCATGTCAGCTGTCTCTGTGTGTTTCTGCAGCCTGGTCTTGTCCTCCCTCTGTGCATCTGGATTCCAGGAGTTCGGCTCAGTGTTTAGGTGTGGGTGTCTGCTTCTGTTTCCATCAGCTACTAGATGAGGGCTCCATGATGGTAGATAAGTTAGACATCAATCTCATTATCAGGGAAGGGCATTTAAGGTAGCCTTTCCACTGTTGCTCAAATTGTTATTTGGGGCCATCCTTGTAGGTCTCTGGACATTTCTCTAGAGTCAGTTTTCTTGTAAAACCTATAATGGCTCCCTCTTTTATGGTATCTCTCTCTCTCTCTCTCTCTCTCTCTCTCTCTCTTTAAATCATTGTTAAATTTCATTCTGTATTAAAGAGGTGGAATAGTGTATGCTGCAAGTCTCCAATCCTCAGGCAAGAACAGTAACTTACATGCTACTATGGTCACTTCTACTTGAGTCTCTCCTGTTGTGTTAGCAGTGTGACCCTGGTTGATGTGCCCTGAGGTGCTTATGTTCTTCCTCATCCCTGAACTCTCCCCTCATCCCGGTACTCTCCCCTCATCCCTGTACTCTCCCCTCATCCCTGTACTCTCCCCTCATCCCTGTACTCTCCCCTCATCCCTGTACTCTCCCCTCACCCCTGTACTCTTCCCTCATCCCTGTACTCTCCCCTCATCCCTGTACTCTCCCCTCATCCCTGTACTCTCCCTCATCCCTGTACTCTCCCCTCACCCCTGTACTCTCCCCTCATCCCTGTACATTCCTCTCACCCCTGTACTGTTGCGTCAGCCATAGCACTGTAACTGGAGTCACAGACAGTTGTGCAGTTTTGAGCTGAATCTGGGTCCTCTTGAAGAGAGATCAGTGCTCTTATCTGCTGAGCCATTTTTCAGCCTTATTTATTTATTTTTATTGAAATTAAATTATACCACTTATCCTATCCTTTCACTGTCTCTGGCCCTTTTCAAGTACCCTTGCCAAAAACTTTACCATGTTACCTCCTCCCTGGTCTCATTTTATTTGATTATTATTATATATTGAAGGAATGTGTGTGTGTGTGTGTGTGTGTGTGTGTGTGTGTGTGTGTTGTGAAAATATATAAGTCCAACCTGCTGGGTCCCTTTTTATTATGTGTGTATATGGTTTCAGGGATGACCACCCTTCAGTGGACCACCAATAATGGAACTCATCGCTATGAGAGGCAAATTCTCCTTTTCTCAGAAGTCATTAGTTTCTTGTAATTTCTTTTTGTCTAGGATTGGGACCCTCCACTTTTTCCTTCCACATTAGCATGCCCATTGATATTGACACTGTTTTGGTTTTATCTATGCTATGATTTCTAGGAGAGACTATTTCACAGAAGACTTCCTGGTATCCTGGCTCTTATAGTTCCCTGAGCCATAGATGTAGAGGCTGTGATGTAGATACTTCAGCTGGGGCTGGGATCCCCATAATCTCTGCACTATGTATAGTTGTGTTTTTTGTGAGAGTCTCCATTTGCTGTAAAGAGAGGCCTTCTTTGACAGGGAGGTGTAGTTACAGTTATCTGTGGGTATAAGAATAAGATTTAGAATGTAGTAAATAATTATGCTGGCCTGTTAAAGTGGTCGTGGTAGTTCTTTTCTAATGTCTATGACTTCACTAGCCCCAGGAAGTTGGCTAGGTTTCCTGTACTAGGGACTATTTCCCTCCTATTGAGTGGGAATTATATTCAATTAGTCAACTGTTGGTACCACCAATAGATGAGTGCCACTTATTGAACATTTACAGACGTCTTGCAATGCTGTTCACTGTCCTGATTCATAGATGTTGCAGCTGGGTAGAACTGTTTAATTGCTTTCTTCCCTTAACAACTTGCTTAGTATTTTCTGGAACCATAGAATCTAAACTGCAAGAAAGGCTTTCAGGTCATATCTGAGTCATGTGTCCTGAGTGTCAGCAATAGGGACTCACCCTCAACCTCTGAGAGGCCAGCAAGGGCTACATGGACAGTTTCTTTATCTGGAACTCACTGGATCATCTTGGAAAACCATGTAAAATGAGGTATCTCATGCCTAGTCGATAATATCATCAATTTTAAATAAGCTTTAGGACAACCCACATTTTTTTATTATTATTATTATTTTGGTATACAGCACAATGGATTAAGTTTAAAATCAAATTTATACTTGTAAATGAAGAGTGATTTTTCTTTCTGGTTTGATAAATGTTTAACAGTGACAGGAAAATACACCACTTAGCTGTATTGTCATCATTTGAAAGTCAGCAATAATCTTTCCCAATTTCAAATACAGAATCTTTTAGTATTTTGAAGTCTATAGAATCATAAACAGTTTGTTTTCTACCTTTAACTTCTCTTGTGCTTGGGAATAATGATGTTCATTTTCCTGTGGATAGCTGTCATTCTGAGCTTTCTGAGGGCAGAAACTCTCTTTTCCCAGTGTCTTTCAACATTCCCAAGGTGCTCCTGTGATCTACTGTTTCTGAATGAGTAAACGGGTGAATCCAGGGTTTGTACTGTCCATCATTCTTCTCCTTTCCAGAACAGTTCCCTTGGTTGGATTGGCATCCCCTGGTGCCCAGATTTCTTGTCTTTCTTGAGCTAGCTTCCTTTTATGGTCTCACTGGCTTTCTTCACCTCAATTCTCTGACTCCCTGTCCTCCTGCTCATTCTTATCCTGCTGCCCTTTTCTTCCATTCTCCAGAAGTTCTCTGCCTGTTATCATTGGATGTCTAACTCCTGTTTCTTGATGGCTCACCCATCTTTCAGTTTTGTGCCTCAAAGGTATGTTGATGATGCTGTGAATACCATGAATTACCATGTACACCACTTGTGGTGGTCTCTTTCACTTGTTAACTTGACACCAAGTAGAACCAAATGGCAAAAAGTTAGAGGAGGCTAAAATGTGAACTACTTTTATGATAACTTCTATGTTTCCTTCCCAAATGCTTATTTTAGTGACTATACATTTTTAAAATTTATGGTCATTTTATTACCACTTCTCAGTTCATATTTTCCTCTTTCTTTAGGAGTTTCACCATTTGGAGATGTTCAGGGAGAGGGTTGCTGTTTCTTGATGGATTGGGGCTTAGGAATGTAATTGGTTGACAGCTGTGTTTCTGAGATACAAGTGCCTAAAGTTCATCTGCTAAAAAATTTCTGGATTTGTTATTAGCCAACTACTTATTTTAAACCTTTAATGTTCATCAAAATGAAATTTCTCAGCTTGGAAAATTGATACATAAACTTTCATTCGCTTATCCAGATTTAGAGTTGTTTTGAGTTATTATTTCATTATCACATGATGAGATTTTTATGTTCTTTAGCTTCTTATTGATTGAATGTTTCTAACATTCCCCTAGCATTGACTTATTTAAGATAAAAGATAAACCTAATCATACTTTTTGAAAACCCAGGGATCACCCTGGTCCCTGCTCTTTGTTACAAAAAAATCTAGATAATGATCTACTTCTATGTTAAATTCCCAGTGTGCTTTAATTAACCCCATTGTGAGATAATAAACTACCAATTAGCTTCCCTTAATCTAGAATGTAGTTTTATTATTGTCTACCTACTATTTAAACTAATAATAGAGGGCAAACATATCAAGATTATAGCATCAGCTCAACTGATGAACTAGACAGAAAGAGTAAGAATGCATCCTCTTCTAGGTGTGATCTGAAATGTTTAGAGCTCAAAGCATTTTGGATTTACTGTATTTTTTATTTTGGAATGTTTGTAAATAGGTAATGAAATATGCATGAAATCTAAATCTGACCATGAAATTCCTTGATATTTCATGTATATGTTGTACACAGTTTGAAGGTCATTTTATGCAGTATTTTTAATATGCCTGGATTTTGACTGTGATATATCACAGGAGGTTAGATAAGAAATTTCCTTCTGACCTATCATATTGATATTCAAAAGGCTTCAGAGTTTTAAATTAGGGATGCCTAAGAGTCTGTGTTGAGAAGGATTAGGGCTAGGAGGGGAAATAAAAACAAAAAAAGAGCATTTCTTTTTGGCTTTTTAATACATACACACACACACACACACACACACACACACACACACACACACAGTAACAGTGAAGACTGAAATGAAATTGTCTATTTGCAAACAAATTAAGTGTATTTGTGACCATGTATAGAAAATGGCATATCAAAATTTCTTGATTTGAATTTGGATTCTCATACTTTCCAAGCCATGTATAGACAGCATATTCAGTTTTCTTGGGTCTCACATTATTGTAAATGTTATTTATGCAAAGATACCCTGTATGTGGCCAGTGATAAAAATGTTCTGTGCTCTTTATGTATAAACCAGTCAATAGTTGAGATAGTAGATATACTTTGGTAATTTCCTTCCTATTGAAAAATGTTGGGAAGTTATCTGGATTTGTCTCTGAAATTTTGAATTAGAATAGTGCATTCAATGTATTACATGATCTAACTCATAACCTTCACTCAGAGTGCTGGCTATTGGGGAAGGCCTACTAAGCTCTGATCAGAAAATGTTATCTGGGGGGGGGGTGCTACCTGCCATTCTGATCTACAACAGCACCGGAAGAACCGATGAGAAATGCCAAAGCTTTCCAGTGGTTGAGATGGGTTCAAACAACAATGAGGATGGTAACACAAATCATCTTCTTTGAAAACAGGCCAAGACAAGCATCTTGTCTTGCCAAGTCAAATTCTCTTAATTCTATCAGAGAGAGGAATGACCATTTGATTGGTTGCAATTAAAACAAATTCAGAAAATCCAAGCAAAAATGAACAGATGGTTTCTATAGTCATCTAGTATGGCAAATAGTAATACATACCCACTTGAAACAACAATAACAAAAACTCCAGCCAAACACACACACACACACACACACACACACACACACACACACACTGAACTAATGAAGACACACAGCTCTTTCTTTAGGTCTGAAGGGAAAATGAACAAGGATTGTCAGAATGGAAGTACATTGATGTATTGAAGGAATAATTTTGATGGGTAAAGTGTTAAATTATTACCGACATACCATTTTTAATTCAAAGTCAAGCACAAATGTAGATTTTTGAATCATGAGACTGCCTGTAAGAAACAGCACTCTCTAGCTCTTAAAATTATGAATAATTTTGACATTTTCTTCCAGGCTTTTTCTGTGAAATCTCTTTTTCCAGAGCTGAGCTGTGCCATTTGCATTCACATAAGGATGTCCCTAGAGTGTTAGATTTCAAGGGTTTCCTGTAATGACTGTGTCATTGCATCATATTGACATAACATAATGTGAATTGAGTTTTACAAAGAACCCGTTGTAGTCATGGTGTGGTAAAAGGTGGAAGAAGGAATAGAAACATCTAGCTAGTGGGACACATATGACACTTTATGGAAGTGAAGGAAAGCTGAGATTCATATCCAAGTGCTATTTAAAGAATTAGATTTGGTGAACTTTGAGGTAAAGGAAAAGGGATTTAGAAAATCTTGTGTGTTTTAAAAATAAGAAAACTTGTATCCACAGAGTAGAGCTGTTCTCAGACTTAGTCAGAAAAGATCCTCTAAATGTTTTCTTTATTTAGTCATTGAGAATATCATGAACCTACAAAACATTGTTTTTATCTCCTAGTCTCCTGTCTCCAACTCCTCCTGGATCCCCCAACCTACTCTTCAGTTCCCTCCCAAGTTCACATCTCTTCTTTTTCCTCTTCTTCCTGATCTTCTTCTTCTTTCTTCTCCTTCTCCTTCTTTGACTTCCAGTTCTAATTCTAATTTTTCTTCTCACTGAGACCAATTATGCTTCCCATATGTGTGCAGTGTTAAATCCAACCACTGGAGCACGAGCAAATTACCAAAGAATACACTCCCTGAAGAATATTGATTGTATCTATTGCTAAAAGCTCCTTAGCTAGAGGTAAGGCCTTGCATGCCCCATCCCCCACTAAATCTGGAATTTTGAGTGGCTTGAACTTTTACAGGTCTTGTGCAGGCAACTACATCTGCTGTGAGTTACTGAGTGAAGTGTCCTGCCATGTCCAGAGGGCACAGCCATCCTCTAAAATTTCTGGCTCTCTCTAGCATCTCTGCTTAAGTGTCCCTGAGACTTGGAAGGAAGTATGATATAGTTGCCCCATTAGATGCTGAACACTCTCCAGTCACTGATTCTCCACACTTTGACCCATTGTAGTTCTTGGTAACTACCTACAAAAATATTCACCATCCTTAGCCATCAGGGAAGTGCAAATTACAATTATGATAAGCTCCAATCTCACCCCAGTCAAAATGGCTAGAATTAAGATGACAAATAGCAACAAATGCTGTGGAAGATGTGAGGGAAAGGGAATATTTATACACTGTTGTTGGGAGTGAAAACTGGTGTTGCCACCATGGAAATTAGCGTGGGGAAATTTTAAGAAAATCAATTAAAATCTAAAACTAAATGTATCATCTGGCCCAACTATACCACTCTTGAGCATCTGCCCAAAGGACTCTATATTCTATAGAGACACATCCTCTCTTCATAAAAGCTAGGGCATGGAAACATCAACTGATGAGTGGATGATAAAAATGTGATACATATACACAATGGAAGTCTAAATTATGAAGAAAAATGATAATTTCAGGTAAATTTGTGGAATGAGAAGATATTATTTATTAAGTGAGGAGACACGCAGAAAGAGTAAGCTGCATGTTGCCTCTTATATGTGGATTTAGAAACTACACACTACCAATCACAAAAGCTTAGTACCAGGTTTGGAATGCTTTCCCTTAAGTGGTTAGGGAGGGTGACTTGAGAGACTACCCAAAATCAATGCAGGGTATTATCGCTGTTCTTGGTTGTCTGCAAAACTTGGAAGTCTCTAATTTGATGGTTGGCTAATCTGATGACTAGCTTGTATAGTGTTGGAAGATACTATACAGGAATTGCTTGAAGAAAAGTTACCACTGTCTTACCCAGTGGTAAGCTCTATGAACTTCAAAAATGAGTGGCCCAGCAAAATATGCTTGATGGCGCAATAGTGTCATTAAAGTATTTGGGGGCTGGTAACTTAAGGCCTACTCAGTAGGAGGAAACTCATGCCTAGTACTGTAATCCCATGGCTACAGGGGTGATAGATCCTAGAGGAGGAAAATACCAATACAGTATCTAATCAACTTCTAAATACTTGTTTTTATGCACACAGATTAGCACCAGTCTCTGTCATCATCACAGAGAACTTTCTTGTAATGAATGGATAAACTTTTCTTTTATTTTTCAGAGAACAACAATACAGAGACTTATGGATGATCAAGGAGCTGAGATTAATGATTGTTGAGTACTCATCATCCTTAAATGGAACCTTCACATTAGTACTTTGAAGGCTCGGGTAGCATTTTAGAAGACTATGTAGAAAGAATGTAAGAGCTGGAGGATGGAAAGGAGTGTGGAAGGCTCTCTTCTGGGAGTGATAAGCAAGTCCCTGACAGTGCAGAAAACTCTTAACACTTAGTGACTAAGGAGGAAAAAAGGAAAGATATCAATGATTGTTTGGAAAAGAGCTAAATCGTAGATCAGGGTCCCAGAGTGTGGCATAGAGTGCATTGGATGGTTTTAAGTTAAGAGTCTAAGTACAGGAGATTTTCCTTCAAAACAAAAATGAGAACAGGAAAGAATGTGGCAGCTTGCATGTAAACAGGAAGGGAAGGCTGGGCAGGAACTTAGGTGGGATCAAGAATAATGAAAAGAAATTTCACGACGAGTAACATTTTTCATGTCATTGAAATTGCCAGTTTGAGGGACTTAAAAGATGGTCAGTGCTTAAGGACATTTGCTTGAAATTTGAGCACAAGAATTCAGAACTCAGCATCCATGTAACAAGCCAAGTGTCCCTAAAATGCTGTAACTCTAGCTCCAAGGCATGGATTGCTGGGGCTTGCTGGTTTCCAGCCTAGCTGAGATCATCAGAGCCCCTGGTTCACAGAGAGATCCTGCCTCAAAGAAAAGGGGAAGAAAGAAAGAGGAGAGCACCAATGTCTTCTTCTAGACTCTGTGAATGCATAGGTATGTGTACTAACAAACACATGTGTACATATACTCACATGGTCATGTACACACAAAACTGCATATAATAAATCTTTATAATTTACCAGTTCTGATTATTTTGATCTTTAGGTCTTATGTTGTTTTCTATTTTAATCCTCTGATATGTTACTTCATATCTTATCAGATAAAACAAAAATAAAAAACAAAAATTTGGGGGGGCTAAATAGATGGCTCAGTGGGTAAAGGAACTTGCTGTGTGAACGTGACAATCTAGGTTTGCATCTCCAACATTCATATAAACACAAGGTGTGGTTGTGTGGCCTGTATACCCAGAACCCAGGGAAATATGATGACAGCAGGATGACTGTGACTTGATGGTAGCCAGTGTAGGTGACACGCACACACACACACACACACACACACACACACACACACACACACAGAGAGAGAGAGAGAGAGAGAGAGAGAGAGAGAGAGTCTTCCAAGTGAAAAAAAATGCAAGAGATTAAAAACAAATTTGATATTGAAGGCCACATCCCCAGGGCTTTTTATTTAAACAATGGACAGGCCTCTGAACTCCACAGATCACAACAGGAACCTGATTCCAGGAAATTCCCTTGTCCTGTCACTTTTGGAGAAATTCTAACAAACAGAAGCTTTGCTGTGGAGTTCTATAAATATTTATCAGCCCTGACTTTTATCTCCAGGAGGTTAAAGATCTCTAAATCATGGATGAGAATGCCTAATAATCTGATTTGACCTGAATTAGCAAGCAAAAGGAATCTTCAAATTTGCCACTACTCAACATAACCAAACAATGACTTTTATTTTACAAAATGTTACAAGATAATGAGTTGTTGTGGTCATTTATAAAACACTCAGGGTGAATACTAGAACAATTAATTACTGTAATTCTATTTTGAAAAATCATATTTTGTTTTACAGTTGGCTTTGTCTCTGGAGAAAATCAAAAGAGATCAATTTTCAAAATTCATGAGATGTTAACTAGGTCAGTTTGAGCATCAGAAATGTGTTTTTACTTTTTCATTGTTGTTTTCATTTTTTACCTTTATTTTTACTTCTCCCTTATTCAAACTGTACTTTATACTATTTTATTCCAAGTGTCATGATTATTGAAATAGATTGATTTTTATTGTGAAAGCCTAAAAGAATTCATTTTCCAAAACAGCTGACTTCTAGGTGATTTTATTATAGAAGTAGACCATTTTAATAATCTAAAATTAAGCAGTGCATCCATAGATTAGTTGAAAGAAATATAAAAAGGGGACACAAGTACCACTGTTAGTTAATCTCTTAGAAACATTATATTAATTTGTGACTCATAATGCTTACATGGTGTTTGGGGCACATAAGGGAATGCTAATGTGAACTAAATATTATTTTTATCTTGATAATTTTCTGCAGCCTAAGATGGGTAGAAATGTTTTAATGTGTGGTGAAATGAAGAGTCATTTGATATTGAGGGGTTCCTTCCCGTCTGTCAACAGTGGACTTAATCATGGGTGTTATGCAGGTAGTTACTGGTGCCACTACTACTGAGTAGGTTCACAGCAGAGAGAAGGGAGATTTTCTATCACCTGTCAATCATTCAAAATCCAAATAGCTTTGTTAAAGAAGCTGTGGAATCACAAAGATCCCTGATAGTTTGTCATGGGCTACAAAGAAGTTTCCTGAACTGTGGGAAAGGAGCATAGATTGTCTCCATGGGAAATGATAGCACAACACTGTTCTGTCCAATGCATGACCAGCCCTAGAAACCCGAGCCAAGTGCTTGGCTAAGAGCTCAAGGGTATTTATTTCAGGTTTGTGAGTTTTGTTGCTTTTAAGCTTTTTAAATTTTTTTTATAACTTCCTGTTCTTTATTTTCTTGTTGCAGTACTTTGCTATTTTTTTTAAGAGACTCCAACGAAATAGTCAAAGTATCCTCCTTGCAAGTATATTTTTATTGGCGTGCAATCCTATATTTTTCAGTGCTAGCGTCTTGCTTACTGACCAACTTCCTCTGCATTAAATATTTTTTCTTTTGCCCCCAAATTAGTAGTTCTTATCTCACAAAAGAACGAAACATCAAGAAGCACAGGTAGGGGACACTTGTGAAAGGGTGCCCAGATCATGATACATACGGTGGAGGATATGGAAAAGTCTAAACAGCAGCTAGTATATCAGTAGTTGTTTTTATCTTTTAATTTTACTTATGTATTTTGCCTGTGTGTGTAATGTGTGCACAGGTGTGCCTGTGCATGCATGTGGAAGTAAGAGGAGAACACTTGGGAGTTGGTTTTTTCTTTCAACGTTTTGGGTTCTGCGAACTGAACTCAGATTGCCAGGCTTATAGCGGGGCACCTTTACCTACTGAGCCATCTCAGTGATCCTTAGCAGAGTGTGCTTTTGTTTTTTCTCACTTGTAATATTGACTTTACAGCTAAGAGCATTAAAATTATTTAGTTCATGCAAAATCCTGAATGTGCCAATACTATGGGCACTTCTTTTTAGTGAGATATTCAAAGCCCCACCCCCTCCACCTGTATCGCTGACCTTGCCTATTTGGGCATGGTCACAGGTGTGGACATGACTGGTGATGAGGTTTAGGTTTGGGGCTCAGAGCTTTTCTCTTGTTTCCTGCTCAGGTCTCAGAGAGCATCCGGGTGGCAGGGTCGGCATCCTTGCAGCGGGAACCTGTGGCAGTCATCTGTTTCCTGTGTGAGAGCATTCTCCCCAAATAAGCTTCTTGTCACCTGTACAGAGTCTAGTGAATCTTGATTCTCACATCTATACTTCTTATTGAAAGAGTATTGATTGTCATTTTATTCCGAATAGCCTAATTACCATTTTATTTTTAAGTACTATACACAATTCAGCAAGGATGCAAAAACAGTTACTGTTACATTTATTTCCTAACCTCCAACATATGGGGATGTGACCATATGTACTTACATATGTCTTGACAGCAACTGCCCAGGAACTCACTGCAGAACAACATCATGACTTCCTTGCCATGTTTTCTGTCACAGATATCTCAGTGTTCTTGAGCCCACCTTATGACAGTGAATGAATAAATGATGTTCAAAGTCTATGAAGATTTAACACCAACTCTCATTCTCTGGATATATAACCTCTTTTTAAAAATAAACTAAGCAGAAGTCATAGAATACATTGGCAAAATCATATAATGCATTGGTGATGGGAATAGGAAAGACATGTTCTAGAACATGGATGTTCTATCTTAGCAGCTTCTGGTGACCTGTAAATGTTGAACTTAGCTTGGATTTTAAAAGGTCAAGGTTGTAGGCGACTATGTGTCTCCAGAGCCATGGCTATCTCTTGCACTGCCATTTCCAACCACCTGTCTTCAGGCATGTGTTCATAGTCACAAGGCTGAGGACAAGGAAAACATTCTACATGAAGATGAATAAATATGTCCTGTGAGTGACAGACTTGTCCAATCTTTCCATGCCAATGCCAGCTTGGAAAATAGGGTGCTGATGCTATCATCTCTGTAAATGAAGGGCAGCTGGTTATTGCAGACACCAATTAGCAGGGTGAAGAAGGATTGTTAGTTTGGGAAACATATTGTCATTTTGAAAAAAAGCTTGGTAAATGGGACATGGAAAACACTGTCCTAGAATTTGGTACTCTACATGTTGGGAAATATTCCTGTTTTGGAGGAGCTGTCAGTGATGCTACTTGTATCTGTGTATTCTGCATGACAACTGGCTAGATGCTGAAAGCCTCTGTGTAGTGATTCCCAAATCCCACACATTCAAGCCACTCGACACATATTTACTTTGAGTTATATTTTATCCTATGCTGCAAAGAGGCATTCCAACCAGACACTGTGTATATTTTTCCCAGAGTTGTGATGCTATTTAATCTTAACACAGCAACAGATCATAAGATTTATTTCTCCCAGTAGAGTCTCCTACAAGTTAGAACCATCTTGTTTCCCTGCATCCCACTTAGAGAAGCACTTTGTCTTAGGAAGTGGACCTAGTGTTGATCATGACTAAGGGGGGTAAAAATGTCTTGATGAACTATAGTGCTTGGCAGAAAGTGGCTTTTGCTCAAGGCTGACACAAATCATAAGGGGAATATGATCCTTCATACCTAATTGATAAAAGATTTCTCAGTATACCCTATGAATTACTGACTTCCCCCCGCCCCCCCCCCCAGAAATAAATGCTCTTGGCATAGCAAGGCAATAAAGTCTGGGTCGAAGCTGAATTTTTCTATGGCAGGTTAGTTCATAGAGAAGGAGAACATACATACAATTTAAGGGGAAAACAAAACAAAACAGTGTGTGCTGATCTTATTTGCTTTTGTAAAATATTACCTATCCTACATAGTATCATATACACTGTTGATAATATTGTCTCAATTTATGGGTGCATTTTGAGGTGTGTTTAAAGACAGGTAAATTCAGCAGACTATAGGCAACTAGGGCTTAAGGAGCTCAAATCTTGATTTAAACTCTCCAAGGTGATGTTTTATTCATGTCAAATTAGGTATCATTTTCAAACTCTGCATTTTGATGAGATTTCTAAATTTAAAACTCATAACTGAAATTTTAAGAGTATTTGAGGTCTCCATATTTTCCCCTATTCTTTAAGTAGATTATGACAAAATGAATATCTTTTCTACCCTGTCTTCATCTGTTTCTTGGTACCACAAGAGAAGACAAGACTGGCTCACTTACAGTGGAAGGGTATCCACTCAGCTCAGGTCTGGGGGTCACTCGCAAGTGCCACACTAGGCAGTGGCTGTGCTGGGGAGGTTTATTTGACTTTATGTCGTGAAGGAAAAGGATAAAGACAAGAAAGAGTGTGCCAAAACAAGAGCTACAGGGGTGAAATGTTCCCACCTTCCTGGTACATGTTGTAGTCTTGAGAGAGCCAGAACTCATGGATTTTAGATAGACATTTACCTCTCTTGTGTGTCCCTGCACCTCCCAATACTAGGGATGGAATCTGAGGGTCAGAATTCAGTGTGACTCTTAAAAGACACAAATTAGATTGAAGTTGCCCAAATTGCACTTCTTTCACAAGCCCGAGGATCTAAGTTTAAGTCCCTAGAACCCATGTAAAATCTGGCTGCATAGTGCAAGGGTCTAGAGTTGGAGACAGGGGATTCCTTGGAAGATGAAGGGCAGCCCCACCAGAGTTCAGTGGTCGAATAAGGATATAAAGAAAACAGGTAAATCCAGATGTATGGTATATATCAATGTATGTGTTTATAATGAAGTACCTGATTAAGTATTGTTACAAAGGGGAAAGTTTTATTCAGCTCAGTGTTTTAGAGGTTTAAAGCCCAGACTGTGTGGTTCAGGATTGGTTTGAGGAGCTATGCCCTTTGGGTGCATCACCCATGACACACATGGCAATTGCACATATGTATTCAATAGCATAATGTTCCTGTCTCCAATTGAGGGAGAAAGAGAACAAGTTGAGGCACATAGTCCTTTTGAGGCCATGGTTCTAATGTCCTAAGGTCTTCCCACAAGTCCCTACTCCTACACAGCACAAAACCATTGCTTGGAGGCCACAGTTTTATGTATGGCTGTTTCAGGGTGTTCATTCAGACCACAACATGCAGGGGGTAGACTTGAGATTCGCTGAGATGAAGTAGATTCATTTTTGGAGTAGTAATTCCTGATTAGGTCCTATAAGGTCTGTTTTCAAACACATGAGATTGCAACACAATTTTTGAACCCCATGAAGGCTTGGTCTGTCTCCTCCCCTCTTTAAAGTTCAAGGTGCTGACTGACCTGATGAATGGCTCTCTTGGCTGTGTATCTTATAGAGAATCTTCCCAGGTTTAGTGGTTTCTGTATTTGTGTTTTATCTGATTTTCAGAGACAACCATGGTACTGAGTTTGGCTATGTGTCCGAGTGTCTAGGTGCTGGATCATGGTCCATAGTTATAGATTCATGTTTCATCCCTGTAGCCTCTTGAGGAAAGTGGGTCTAAGGTATTTCTTAAAGAGTTAGTAAACCTGGTGGTAGATAATGCTTGCAAAATTTCATCTAGACACACAGAAAAGACGTGTTGTCACATGGTTTTCAGGAACAGGAATTTCAGACCAAAGTGAATCCCTTCCAGTCTGCCTTCCAGCATTCAAAACTCTGTCAAACTTATAGGCCCCAAGGATTGGTTCTGCAAAGTGGTTAAATGCTCTCCTCTTTGTTTCTGTAATTGCCAGTCTCTAATTTATTTCCTTTGAGAAAGGGCTTATCTCACCATCAACTCATTACTGGCTTAATATGGGTTAAGCTGATTATAGGCAAACTAAAGGGGGATGTTCTCACTGCAGAGCAATCAAGCTAATAATACCTTTGGAGAATTTTTTTATTTTGGCTCTATGATTTTAACAGATCCTGTTGGATTTGATAGCTTCAGGTAGAGTGCTTGAGTGCTTTCTCTTATCCTGCTCCTGGGATGCTGTAATCACTCTGGACTTCACGGAAAGAGAGAGAGAGAGAGAGAGAGAGAGAGAGAGAGAGAGAGAGAGAGAGAGAGAGAGAGAACTCATGAAACCAGATGATATGAAGGCACATGCTCAAGAATACATGATTAAAATTGTTTCTACCTTCTTTTTGGGTTTCAACTTCTTTCTTGATTGAAGCATCTTAAGGTTCAGCCTCTGAAAGAAAATGTGAGGAATGGTTACTGAAGGGTGCAGAGATTAACTGGGCTAGGGAAACTAAATCAAATATCAGTCAGATTCACAATGACTACCCAGGGAGGAAGAAAGGAATTTGAAACCCATCCCAATCCCTTCCTTTTAGTCTGTCTCCAAGAGGCTAAAACATCTGGTGAGGCACGTCAAAGACCCTATCAATCACTCCACTGTTTGGTCTCTAGGATGCCAGACATCTGGAATGACTGTTTCTCTTTTCTTTAATTAAATCAACTGAATATTTTGGTTTTCTACAAAATCAGCTTCTGTCTCTATCATACGTATCAGGGTGCTTTTACAACCTTGTAATTTTGTTTAGACACATTCTTATTTAGGTTGGCATGTCTCTTAATGTAACACCAGATTTAAAATGGTTCTTATATCATATAATAACCAAAATGGAAGTATTAACAAATAAATCAAAGAAACAAATGGCTTCCATGCATCCCACCCAAGCATAGTGAATAGCGCCTTTTGGGGAATGGAAGTGGGAAGGGTTACCGAACAATGTTAAATAATGACAGAGCTAGCTCAGCAGAGATGAAAACACACTCTTTGATGTAAAGACAGCTGGCACCAACAATAATTTTAACTGTGTGTAACAGGAACACACAATTTATATAATTTATGCATTCCTAGGTTTTTTTTAGTCCATAGGTATTTGGTCTGGTTTTAGGCTATTTTCAAATATCCTTTGCATTCCTATCTGGAATGGCTGCTGGGCAACTTAATGACTGAAGGGAGTTAAAAAGAGATGAAGTGAAACCACGAATACATACTGGTTTAATGGAATATCACATTTACTAGGAGAGAAATCAAACCTCAAAATAGACAAAACACTGTTTATCACTCTAAGTATATGACAGAGAACAACTGGGGAATGTTGGGCTGACATCTCAAGCCTCATGCCTTCCTCTTTAATGATGCCCACGTGGGACTTTCTAGGCAGACAAGCACTGCTTTTTTAGGGAGATTCCGTTTTCTTTGGTCTTAAGGAAAGGAAAGAAGAAAGTACTGTCTTCTTGCAGCTGGAGGTTATTAAGTAAGACTGATGAATTATGATGCTAGGATCCTTATTATAACCACTGGAGGCAAATTAGCTAAATATTTTATATTCATACTGTGAAACCTTGGCGACACACATCCAAACATGATAGCTAAACATGATTTCACCAAAGGGAGCTTCCATTCCTGTAAAAAGCCTATGTATACTCAGCCACTCCAGTGGCTAAAATAAACATTAGATTTGACTCTGATAATAGTGCTTTAGATGCAAATACTTCATTGTTGCCCTGTTAGTTGGCTTTCGGAGTGTTCTCTGCTTTGTTCCATCACTAGATGGAAGGTGATCTTGTACGCTTGGACACATTTTCACATTTATTGTCTCAACATCCTTGTGAGATGGCTACTGTATTACCTTCATTAAGCAGAGGCAGGAGCAGATACTTAGGGGAATGAAGCAACTACATGGATGTTAGATAATTTAACTTTGGGATTAGTATTTCTTTTAAAAATGGGCATTTATATACTTTTGTCTACATGAAGGGAAAGTTTTAAACTAAGTATTAAGATAAGATGTAAAACTTCAGGGTATGGAACAAGATATGCATAGATATAATATACATACATACATGCATATATACATACATACATACACACACACATTCACATTTTAAACCACAGTCCAATACAAAACTCATTATTTTGGAACTTTAAAAACAATCTCTTTATAAGTTAACTGGCATCTTCTCAAATGTCATCATGAATCCTATTTCAGTCGTCAGCCAAGTTTTTCTGTTAAGGGCTAGTTGACAGAAGTTTATGATTTGTGGGTTGTGTGATTGTCAAAATTATGGAACACTGAGAAATCACAAACATGCATGCACATGTGAGTGTGCATGCATGTGTGTGTGTGTGTGTACAACACATGTTTTAGTGCATTCATTCATTGGTGAAATACTTACCCCACTGTGAACAGTGTTGCCAGTGTCTCATATTTCTCTTGCCTGTGTACTTAGTGGTGGGAATCATGGATGTTACAGCAGCTCTACATGAAACTTTTCGAGGAACTTCTCTAATGTTTCTCATAATGGCTGTACCAATTTATAGGCTAACCACCAGTGTGCAAGGATTTGCATATAGAGTTGATTAAAACTAATTATGTGTTACCTTAAATCTGACCCTATGCCATATAGCAGGGGTTCTCCACCTACATAATGCTGCAACCCTTAAATACATTCCTCATGTTGTGCTGATCCCCAACCATAAAATTATTTTGTTGCGACTTTATAACTGTAACTTTGCTATTGTTACGAACTGTAATGTAAATATTTGATATACAGGATATCTGCTATGGAACCCCAGAGAGGCCGTGACCCGCAGTTTGAGAATTATTGCTACATAGACTCTTTAGGCACAGTGAGCACAGACAGGGAAATGACTGACTACTTTCCTTTAACTGTCTTTCCCAGCCTGGACCTTGAACTGCAGAGGCAGATGCATTTCCAATGGACTTCAGAGATTGTATGCATGGGCTTTACCCTTTTACTTAGTGTTGCTCGAGCAAAGGCAACACAAGCACCCTGACCACAAATCTTACCTCAGTTTAAACTGTGTTAGCAGGGGATGGAGGATCTGTGTCAGGGTCAACACGTTTCTGAAAACATGAATGAGGATATAAAGCCATAGAAGCTAGATAAAAAAGAAATCTTTGTGGATTGAGAAAAATGCTCAGTGATTTTATGAGAAACTCAAAATTTTGGAAGGAAAGTAAATGGCTTGTGCCTGCAACACTTTTTTTTTTTTTTTTTTTTTTTTTTTTTTTTTTTTGCAAAGCTTACTGGGAAATCCAGGGGCACAACATTGGTGTGAACAGCATGCTTGTGTCTTGATGTCAAACTATGAACAGTGGGAGAGAAAATAAAGTCATGTAAGTGGTGTGTGTGTGTGTGTGTGTGTGTGTGTGTGTGTGTGTGTGTGTGTGAGTGCGTTTGTATATGCATGTGATAGATTTCCCTACCAGCAATATTGCCCTAATGGTGGTGGAAACAGAGGAGATAAGCACACATTTCACTGTTTATACATGTGACATGGTCTTCTCCGTGAACTGAAGGACTGTGGACTGGAGACATGGGCATGACCCAGAGGTAAAGGAAAGAAAATCTTCCAGAGTGGGATTGCTGTAGTGGGAGACAGGAAGCCTGTGTGTTCCTTCCTTAGGCTATAGCCAAAGGCAGCAGGGAGATGCTCAAGGATATGGCTAACGGTGAGGCAGCAGGTCACTGTAGGGGTAGTCTGGATCAGTCCCCACTGCAAATCCCTGAGGAATACAGCGGCATGTGGGGCAGAGGGTTCTTTTGTCTTTGTTGTAAGGCACTGTTGTTAATGCCCCTATTTCACAATGCCAGCTATCATTTTAAAGAATAACTGGAGAAACAAGGGTTTATTTGTGAATTAAAAGGTGTTCAGCTTCAAGGCCCATCTAGGTAATTGCTCTAAACCAAGTTCATTAATTGGATTATGGTGCAGTTACCCCCGCACCCTCATGGATCAGATAGACCATTATGCACAATCAAATGACAAAGCAGACTGTGTTTCCCATCACAGAGAAATCCCCCCCCCCACATTGATGTATAGTATATATAGGTAAGCTGGTTCTGAACACAGAGATATTGTGCAAAATGGGTTCATATTTAATACATTACTGAGAAGATGATTCATGCCCTTGCTTGTTGGCTTCCAGACTTTTACACAACTTTTTACATGTTCATCTTTCATTTCTGGATCTTTTCAGAAAGCTTAGGACTTATTGGGCTAATTCAGAAGAAGCATGGAGACATCCCACTGGCTGCCCTCTCTCCCCTAAACCATCATTTTGTTTTGCTTTTGAAAATCTGACTGTTAATGAGTCCATAGTGACAGCACTGTTTCAGCCTAGTGGCCTCATGACATTCAAGTGTCTGCCTGCTCAGATATTGTGCTGCAGCCGGACCTGGTGTCTTCCTGTTGCTGCTGACATGCATCATCTCTTCTTGGCCCCTATTAGCATGTCTTGCCTGGGACGGAACACAGGCTTCCTTTCCTGCCATTGAGCTTGTACACTCCTAGCAGCAAGAACAGGGTGAGGAGGGTGGAGGAGAATAGCTAGTTAAGTAGGAATTTTTCCACACTTGGTCTGTTTTGGAAGTCAAGTGTGGGGCTGAGTGCTGGGCAAAATATGAAATGATATAGTTGGGCTGAGTGCTGTTGCATTTCTGAGAGACAGAGACCTTTCTAAGTAGCCTGAAGGATGCAGAAAGAACACTTAAAATGAACTCCTTCAATGTTCTCTCTACATGTGACTTTATGCAAAACATTCTTACACAGAGATTTGCTTCTTACAAAAACAGTGAGCCCAGAAGAGGGACCTTGAATTTGGAAAAGAGAGAACCCTCCCCATTGTTAGTTTGTGTTGTCTTCTTTGAGTAGGGTGGGAAAAAATGTGTTTATGCTCATCAGGGAAATGAAGTCCAAGTATATTGAGTATCCAGGAAATGAGAGCAACATGTGGGACCCAAGCTTGCTTTTGTCTTTCTTCCCAGCCCTGTCTGTTTTACCACAGCTGGCCACCCAAGCTCATCAATTTTGGAGGCCCACCCAGGGGCTATTGGTGTCGCCAGGGAAAGATACAATTGCAGTTAGGTGCAAACATGAAAATTTGTGCTCAAAGCGCTAAGTAGTAGCAAACTGTGCCGCAAACATTTGTCTGTAAAAGGCAATGGAATTTGTAACAATGTCCTTGCATTTTTCTGCTACTGGAAATACCACATTTTCAATTTACAAATAAAAATTTAAATATTATTCATAGTTACATTTAACTGATGTTGCATGATACCATAAAGGAAATAGTTTACAAATAACAACATTTGATTTTTGGGAGGCCCAGGATCAAAATTCTTGAAGATAGGGTATTTCTATGGAGCCTGCCTCTCAGTTCATAGATAACTATGTTTTTGTTGTGTCTTCTCATGAAAGAAAGGGTGAAGGAGCTCCCTGGAGTCCCTTTATAGGGGCACTAATTCCATTCATCAGGACCCTGCTGTCATAATCTAATCACCTCCCAAGGCTCTCTGCCTCCATATGCTGTTTTACTGGGGATTAAGTTTTAGCAATATGAATCCCGGGAGCTACACAAGGAAGACATACAAGTTAAGTTCTCCAGTATGAGGGAGGACTCTGTGGTGTTGCACTCGTTAACCCTAGTATGCAAAGCTGGGAAAGATCTAGTATGGAAACAGAGCCTCCAACCTTCCAATGATTCTGTGTGGGGGTAGGTTGAGCCTGCTCTGTCCACTGGACCATTGTTCTTGAGTGGCACTGAAATGCACATTTTTCCTAGAGATGAGTGTTGCTGTCTCACAGATGACTTAGATAAATCATTTGACTCCAGCAAATCTCCCTCACTTTCAAAATCTTTAAAAAACATTACCTGGCAATGTATTTTCTAAGGATAAGTATATCAAAGGTGTCATTATTTGTGTACTGCTTATTTGAGCATATTTTCTAGCTTGCCTGAAAAAACTTTAATGTGTGTCATTCAATATGCTTGTTAATAGTGACTTCTTTGACTCTCACTAGTCTCTTCTTTAGGATGATAAGTCATATACTTAATTTAATTTAATACAGTTAATTCAATACATAGATACATATTTTACTTGTTAAATATTTAATGTGTGTTATTTTGTTTAAACATAAGAAAGAAACAAGGCAAATCCACATGATCCCTGCCCTTGTCTATAACAGAACAGCTGTCATTGGATTCCCCCTCACACTGAGGTTTAGGGGACTACAATCTCGGAAAATGAAATGTTCTCTGATGTTTTCCCCTTAGCATATCTGTCACTTTATGGACTAGGTGACACACAGGGACTGAGATAGTATTTTGGTTCAGAGCTTTAGCAAACACATTACATGAAGGAACACTCAACGATCATGCATACAGCTTGTCTACATCTTACAGTGGGCACAACTCCTGTCAGGTTAGAGAAGAGGTGCTCTGACATCCCGTGAGGTATCAAAGTACCCTCCTCGGTCATTCTCCACTCTACATGTTAGTTTTACCAGCTGATATACTTTACAGAAATCGAGTCCTGTGAGATACACTGTTTCTGAATTGTTGAGCTCAGTATGTGAGTATGTTTTCAAGAGTGCCCATGTCCATTAGTATGCTAGATGATACATGAAGGTCATGGAAAGGAAACGACATCTTAAGGGGTCAGTTTCCAAGCTATGTCCAGATGAGACAGAGTAGTCACTAAGTCAAAGAGCTTGGTTGTATCACGTCACTTATTTCTTTTCAGTTGTTCCTGAAGTACAGTTCAGTCTTTCTGAGCAATTCCCAGGGCCTCAAATGTCACCTGCTTGTTTTCTGCTCAGTGGGTACCTCATATTTCAATCTAGGCAGCAATGAAATGAGCGTTAGAATATGGAGTTTCTATTCATTCAGTATGTCATGTGTTTAAGCTTTGCTATATATTTCTCAATATAGATCCAACTCCCTAATAATTAACACAAGTTTTAGGCTCACTGTCAATCACAGCTCTTTTGTACGTTTTCTACATGTCTTGTTTTTGCAGACTGTTCCTGTTTTTAATGAGAACTTGCTGGGAGGCTGTGCTGGGAATAGCCATCCGTATATCATCTTTGAAATTGTCTGATGTAAGTTTACTCCTACAGATACCTGTTTATATTTAACCTGCACTGGTGGAATTTCATAGGGTAAGTTTGGTCAAAACATGTTGGTCAGGTTTCAAAATCTTGAACTCTGATCTCTTTGAAAAGTTTTGCAATGTCATGCTGAATCATTTGCTAGCAATACCTCAGAGTTCACTAATTACTAGTAGTTTACACAAACTCTGCATTACAAAGGACTGGACAATAACTGTCATCGAAGACATGGATTTCAAAGAGAATTCTATTAAGCCATATTTTTCTACCTTTAAAAACTTGCCACAGTCATGATTAATGATTCTATAACTAATTGCTTGATGTCCATCTATCCCTTTTAGTATAGAGTTATTGAAGGTAATATTTCTATCTGTTCATCTGTTTGCCTATCTGTCTCTCCCTCTCCCTCTCTCTTGCATGCTCCAGTTATTACACAAAGCATATGTTAAAAAATATATAAACAGATCAAATGACCATTTGATGCTCATTACTCTCCCAATCCTTTCCTTTCAGAAAAGGCTCCAGTGACTGTAGAAACTGGTTCTTTTGAAAGACTCAGCCTCAGACCATGGGAAACAGTTATGACTGACAGTATGTACCCAACAAAGATGCTTTTACAAATCTGTTTACAGTTTTGGGATGAGAAATGCTAAGAAGAGATGACATAGAATAAGGATTGCAGTTTATTTTAAATTATTTCAAATGAAAATATGTGGGAAAACTAAAAGAGCATCAAAGATTGATGCTGACCTCAAAAAGTTTGTACAGTTACACATAAAAAATAAAATGTAACTTAAAACAGCCACTTGCATGTGTTTGCACAATCTTTCAAATATACAGATCTTTGTACAGTGATGGTGACTCACATGCAGCCATTGCTTGCTTTTTCCAAACATTCTCAAATTATAGTCTAGTGTCTTAAATCATACGAAGTACCTCTAGTCACTAACACTGGCCTCACCATTTGGCTTGATGTATGTTTAGTCTATTTCTTCTTGGCAAAAATGTTTTAGCGCAAGTGTCCGAGCATAAGGCTGACAAAATGTTCTTTTTCCTACTCATTTGTGTGGTCTTGTTTAACAAAAACTATATACATAAAAAAATCTGAGTAAAATTTGTTCAAGGAAAACATACATATCTTTCTGGCAGTGGGTTGAACATTGAGAATAATCCTTGAGAGGCCGGTGAGTTCTAAGGGAGAGAAAGAGGATGTTTCTGCCATTTGCTCCTCTGGCTATTTAGTTACAACTTGGCCTCATTTCATTATATACAATTACAAGGAAATAGTTTTAAGTTGGTGGGGAGGTGCTTCTCTTCAAGATACTTAGCTTTTTTGCTCCCATCACTTAAAATTAAAAAGTGTGGTTTAACTTTTTTAAAAAAAAAAAAAAAAAACTTTTGTTTTTTGAACTTAAGCAGGACATTCTGCATTCCTACCAAATTATTCTTGTAACACTAACACCCAGGTACACAAGATGAAAATGAATCTCAATTTGGAAAGTCTGCAGTGACTTGTTCTCATGCCCAGGCTGTGTTGCTCAAGTGCTCTGAGCACGTCACAACATGCATGCCAAGACAAGATACCTCCATGTGGAAGAATAATTCTTCCCATGAAGCAGTCAGTCCCCGTTGGACTGTTGGGATTTGTAGAAATGGAGAGAAGGGAAAATCTCCTACCAGGCTACAAGAGATCAAGTGAGCTTCTGCTTCAAACCTGTTATAGATTCAGAGAAGGAATGGCCCAAATAAAACTAATTAATAGGAGAATTCATTTCTTAGGATGAACAAGGATTTTGAATTGATGGGGCATATGGTGGAAAGTTAAAGTCTGAGCTGTGATGAGGCTGGTCATGGGAGGTAGACCAATTTTAGAATCGTCTTGAGGGACAGCCTCATGCATTTGGATACTAGTCCAGTCTGGTGTCAGTGAATTTATTTACGGAGAGTGAAATATTTGGAGTGTGTTCAAACTTGGAAACAATATTTAGAATAAATAGAAGTCAAAAACACTCATCACATTGTACTGTAAATGAGGATACCAAGATTAGGTTGCAGAAGTGGACTGAGGGGGCCATTCTTATTTATTTATTTATTTATTTATTTATTTATTTATTTATTTTTGCATTTCCTGTGTTCCTAAGACTTTTTAAGAACAGAAAGGTAGAGGACTCTAGTCTGACCATGAAAACTTTAAGGTATGAAATCTGCCTTACTGTGAACCAAGACATGCCCTGCTGAGGTTCCTGGCCCTTCTTCCATGCACTTGGAACCCTGGCCTTCCTTCATCCACAGGTTCTTCTTCTGGTAGTCCAGGAGAACCTAGGTCCCAGTGACCTCCAAAGATGTTATAACGGAGCTTACACCAATCTGGGGTTAACCCTTTTGCTGTACCCAGCTGTTGCCTCTGCAATAGTAGTGAATGACTTAATGTGTTATTTCTGTTCTCTAAAAGAAGTGGCAGCTCCAAAGAAAGTGAGAAATAAGCCTTGTTTTACGTGGATAATGAATTTGTTTGGGGTCCTGTGATGTGGCAATGAGGTTTGGTGTCCCTAGTCACAGGAGGAGGCTTCTGTTAAAACTGCCCAAAAAGTCAGAATGGAGCCATGCTCAAAACAACAAAGGATGGTAGCAATGGAATTCTAATGCTTGAAGTGGAACACCAAAGGCAGATTAGAAGAATTTTCCCAGTTAGTGTGTAAGTAAAAAAATGTAGACATGAGTAGAAGACAGGACAAACAGAAGCGCATCAGGTACAGTGTCAGTCAGTTACTGGTGTCCAGTGTCCTGGGGACTACCCCAGCAAGCATCAAGGTTTATTTTGAGAGCTGTGAAAACATCTTGCCTTTTCCCCGATGAATTATTCAGTCTTTGTTAGATGGTTGTATGTTTGAGTGTGAAAGTGTAGGCAGAAGGAAGACTGCAGAGAGTAAGGAGTGGACTGGGGTGGTTGAAATGAGTCCAAGGCCCGTTGTTGGTTCAAGGAGTCTGGCAGGAAAAAGGGGGGAGGCAAGGCTGTAATGAGGTAAAACAGAAAGTCAGGCAAAACTACTCTCCAAATGGTAAACACGGAACACTGAGAAGGTGGGGATGAAATTAGAGGGAGGGTGTTGGGGAGGATAGGGAGTATGGTGCAGTGAGTATCTGAGTCATGCAGCCAACAATCAGTAATGATTGGAGAAGCCTTCTTCCCTTTCTTAGGAACTGACTTCTTAGGATTTGGGAATTGAGCTTAAAAGAGAGTAAGTGAAGGAACTGATGCTTTATTCATCCTTCCTCTTCTTCTTTTACTAACACAGGTCAACAAATTGCTGGAAACAAAGAATAAAGATATGGGTGTTGCAGACATATTTGTATAGTTGAATATCATTAAGTATGCATTCAATTTGTATGAATAATTACCAGCTCTACTTCAGAGAAAAGGACAAAGCAACAATTGCTGTTAGTGACACATAAATTATGGAATTCACTTTATATAAAAAAGAATAACTTATTTTTCATGTATTTTTTGGTCACAAAATCTAAACTTCAAGTGCATCTCATATGTTGAGTACTGTAATATATATCTATGTCCCTTGTTTAGACAGGACATGTGTTCCTACCTGGGAATGTAGCCAGGAGGTATTCTCTGGCTGTCAATTCACTTTGGAGATTGCCTGAGCTGAAGAAATCCCTCCCCGCTCCAAGGTCATAGCCTGTTCTTGATGCCTCAAATCTAGCCACTGCTTGACACTGGGTGTCAAGAGCTGACTGTTCTATCTGTCAGGGAGGAAATCAGAATATCCATAGGTTTTAAAGGCTTCTTCACTGATAATGTATACTGGGTTCTCCCTTCAACAGGTGGTGAAGGATGTTTCTAAAACAGCTTTCACTGCTAATCTTTATTTCCAATATGTTTCTCAGGAAAACAAACTTGCAAGTATTGAAAAATAGTCTCCTAGGGGCTACAAACACTACTAGCCAATAGTCATCAAATGTCAGCTTCCTTAAGATTTTGTCTTAACTGAAGAAAATTTCCTAGGTGTAGTTATTTCTCCATCCAGGGACAGCCCACATACCAGGGCTGAGGAATATGTGTCATCCCCATCCAGCTTTGAGCAACTCCCTTGGGCCAACCTTACAGAAAGCTCGCCACAGCATGTGACCAATGTGTTAGAACTGTCTTTGTCACCCAACCCTCTTGTACTTCATGTTCCTTCCCTCCCTTCACAGGTGCAACTCCAAGTTCACTCTTTAAGCCACCTCCTGTGCCCATGAGTCTGCTTTCTTGACTCTCACCTGACATCACACTAACCCAAATTTTGCTTTCTGATTCAAATTTTTTATCTTCACAAGGTGCTGAAGGAAAGATCCCTCACTCAGCAAGGTAACAGATTATTTTGCTTTTCATGGGGACATTTTATTCCAGTGGTCAGGGTCTCAGTTTTCTGCAGTTTTCCTTAGTTCATAGTATCTGTAATGTTTGGCTTTTTAAATTTCAGCTGTTGAACATTCTTAATTTAAACTTATTGAGCTTCTTCAAAGTAAATTGACTTTCTCATGTCCTGGTATTTGAACAGAATGTTAGTAACTACAGGTGTCTATTTAGACACAGCATCTAGCAGACAACTTCTTTACTTTTCCCCTTAAATACTAAGGATGTGGTATTGTTGTTATGATAACTTTGGACGACTGAGCAGAGATTGCTAGTTCAGTATCTATTTCTCCTTCACTATGTAGTTACAGATTCTCGAAAGGACAACATGATTAAGTATTCATTTTTATCCTCTTTTTCCAGCTGGTTGTGGACAGCTGGAGACTGAATTGTGGGTATTTGAGTGTATCAGAGACT
Source organism: Phodopus roborovskii (assembly GCF_943737965.1). Taxonomy (NCBI): domain Eukaryota; kingdom Metazoa; phylum Chordata; class Mammalia; order Rodentia; family Cricetidae; genus Phodopus; species Phodopus roborovskii. Next base: position 26,700,673 of record NW_026126460.1, on the reverse strand, counting down.
GTCAAATGTAACTTGTTGGGAAGGATAGCTATATACTGGTAGGTGTGGTCACAACAGTGGGAACTATAGGCATGACCTTGGAATAAGGAGGATGGCAGAATATGACAGATGGGGTCTAGCTTCCAACACAGGCTGTTACATCAGCCAAGACTCTTATCTGAGAAAAAAGGAGCAACCATCTAGTACAAACTAATATTACTTTGGATCTCTATTTTAGCAGTCAAATCAATTTCCTAATTAATCCTCAAGGGATATGTATATCTGAAAGCTGATTCCTAATGTTATATTCATGTAATCAGTTAGTAGATGCTTGTCAATAAGTTGGGGGAAATATATGAATTCTTTGAAAACTTGTTTATCAACTTGAGCCATTCGGGCTTCTATAAAAATTTGGGGTGTGCCTGGCAGTTAAGAAATCAAGCAGACCAAGATGGCATATCTCTTATATTTTCTTTACCCAAGTTTAAAAGTAAAATGTTGAAAAGTTTCACTAAGCAAAACAAATCACTTTAATATTCATACATATATGTGTGTTAAAACATAATAAGCTATAAGCACACTCACTATTCTAGGATAAACACAAAGACTGCAAGACATTTAATGTATATGACATCCTTCTGTCTACTTGACCCTTCAGCCAAGCAGAGGGCTCTTATCTCTGGTCCCTTTGGTTTTATGGTTCTTCTGTAGAAATTCTGTGAAAGACCTATCTGTATTGCAGCCATTCTCTCTCAAAGTCAGCCACTCTCAGGTTGACTCAAAATGATCTTTTCCATTTTTACATCAACTTTCTATTTCATACCACCAGGCCTTTGATACCATTCATTATCCCAAATCACTGATCCTTTAGGAAATATTGGATTTTAGTAATTTTAGAGCATGCCTTCCTTCCTTTTTCTTGAAGTTATTCCTTGAGTTTTCAGCTGGCCTTATTAGCATTTTCATTAGGGGTGTTTTTCATTCTAGTTAAGTAGTTCTACATGACTGAGTCTGGCTTAGACCGGGGAGGCCAATTTATTATTGTTGGCTGTCCTTCTCCAACTCTGTTATTTAAGCCATTGGGTGGTTGCATGCTAGTATTTGGGTGTCTGATAGCATTTGAGGATTTCAGCACATGAACCATGATGGAAGAATGGTCCTTGGGTTCTAGTCAGTGACATGACTAAAGATACAATTTTTCCCAGGTTGGAATTAATAGTCTCATTTTAACCTTTAATACTTTAAATCTAAGAGGAAAAGAACAGGCAGAGTGGATGATTAATGGTGTTTACTATAGTTTTGAACAGGGCCATCTGGGAGTGCAGATCAGAACTACCTGTGATACTGTGGAGTGGTTGCCATTCATGAGAGCTGCCTTTGTCTGGTGTCTTTAGGGATGGGTCTATTTAGGAAAGGGTGGCAGAGATAATCGACAAATGCTTTAGTTCTATACTAATTGGGAACAACAAGTTGTGTTCCCTTTCCTTAGACTAATGTTCCTGAAATTGAAATATTGGAACTTGAGAGGCATTTTTTTCTTTTTTGTATTTGTCTTTTTGAACAACTTCAGAATGTGAACTGCCTAGCAATTTGACCAAACCAGCACACATTTCATGGAGAAAACAATTAAAAGATTTCATGGACTGGCTGCTGGATGCATGGGGCATGTTGGCTGACCAAGCAAGGTCAGATTATAGCTGAAGAGCCTAAAACTTGTAGCTGTACAAAGAGGACACTGACATAGACCTGCCTGCATTTCCATAACTCACAGACAAAAGCTGTTCCTAGGAAGAGAGGCAGGGTAGAAAAACAATGGCATTTCCAGACAATGGAAGTTTGAACAAGTGCCTGGTCTGCTCTAGACTGTTAAAAACTTAACATATATCATATAATTAGAAACATTCATACATCATAAGGAGGTGGCTCAATGAATTTTCAAAGGGTGCTCTTCCTGTTCACTGTTCCCACAATCAAGAAATAGGACACCAGGAGCAAGAGAGATGCTTCAGTGATTATTGACAGAGAAACTCTTGAAGTGGATCAAGGCTGGGTCCCTAGCACCAACATGGCATGTCACAACCTCCTGAAACTTCATTTTTGGGAATTTTGATGCCCTCTTCTTCAGGAGTTACATGCATGTGGTGCAATACATCCACATAGGGCAAAAGACATAAAATTCAACTAAATAAATCCTTCAAAAGAATGAACTAAGTAGGATATACCCAATAGATAAGAAGTATCCATAGGTTCTCTGTCCATTCAATCACCTTTTCCTCAGGCAATAAATACTAGACTTTCAGTACTACTTTAACCTTGACATTTCTGAACTTTATTTGAGTGGAATTATCAATGTATATTCTTGTTTCTTTTGCTCAACCACGTATCTGTTGTGTTCATTCATGTTGATGTGAGTAGCAGTATTCTGATCACACTGTATAGTGTTCTACTATATGATTACATGTACATTTTTCATTTCTGATCTTGGTGAACATTGGCGCTGTTTGCTATTTCGGCCATTATGAATGAAGATACTATGGCCATCTTTGTATGTATTTTAAAGTACTCTTGCATGTATTGTTTACAGTGTATGGTTAGAATAGGTGACTTAGGATTTTGTATAGCTTCCTATTTGGTATTTAGTTTTATTTTTTTCTCTTATTCCCTCACCCACAATCAACTACTTCAATTTATATTACCCCCATTAACATTTAAGTGTTCTAGTTGCTACACATTCTGAAAACCTCAGCATAGAGACCATTTTTAGTCTTATCCCTCTTATAGGTGTGTGATGATTTTATTGTGATTAATTATGGTCCATTCTCAGCATCCTTTCCTAGTTTGTTGAATTTTTAAGTGGATTTCTATTGTGTGAAATCCTTATAATTTTTTGTTCAGTTTTTCTATATAGGTGTGGTATTTTCCTATTAATTTTTTAAGATAAAAAAACATTTAATTTTTTCACAAGTAATTCCTTATGTGGCTTTAAGATCTTTATCTCTATTTATGTATATGTTTGTGTGTGCACATGTATACATGTGAGTATATGTTCCCATGTTTGCATGTGTACAATGCCTTGAGAGGTCAGAAGAAAGGTGATGAATCCCCTGGAGTTGGAGTTATAGATGGTTTTGAATCATCCTACATGGGTGCTGGGAACCTCACTTGGTCTTCTGCAAGAGCAGCAAATACTCCCGACTGCTGTGTTATCTCTCCAACTTCCATTTTTATTTTTGTAGTGTAAAAAACTTTTTGTATTTTAAGACACAAAGTGCAGAGCTGTTGTGGTATTTTCAATGAGAAACATTCCCCAGAGGCTCAGACATTGGAATATTTGATCTCCAGTTGGTTGACACTTAGGGGAGGGTTAGGAGGTGTGGCCTTGTTGCGGGAAATTCATTACTAGAGGTGGGGTTTATGAGTTTACAGGTGTTCTCTTTTTGGTTCAATTCCCCTATTTCATGTATGTGATCTCTCAGTTTTCTGCTTTGGTCTCCTGCTGCTATACTTCCCCTCCCATTATGGACTCTTCCTCTGAAACCATAAGTCCAAATAAACTCTCCCTTCTTTAATTTACTTTGGTCATGGTGTCTTATCACACTAACAGAAAAGTGATCCATCCAGCTGTGCACCAAGATATTGTTGTCCCAAAGAACCATGCTATTCTAAATAGGCACACTGAAATTTTATCATCATATATGGTATTTTGTTATGGTATCATAAATTGTTTTATCTTTTCTTTGTATGTATCTTTGTGCATGGAAAATTTTTTGAATGATATCTATAATAATATACAATAAATATTTATTTTCTAATGAAGTAACAATAGCCATCTTAATCACCTTTGTTGACTTTCACTGAATTGCTTGTTAAGTGTCTGCATGTATATTAGATTCTGTGCAAAGATATTTTCATTTCATTGTTATTAATTTTACCGGAGGATTTGCTCCTCAGGTGGTGACTTCCTCTCTGTTCCATTTCTTACCACCGTCTGTGTCTTCAGTTGTCGGCAGTTGACTCTGTGTCTCCCAAAGCATGAGTCATCAGAAATACAACAAATTCTATTCTGGCACATCCTTCTCCCTTCAAATTCTAGTAGTTCCTATATTGCTACATAAATCTGGAATTGATCTTTTTCATAGCAAGGAAATTTATGAAGTATTTTTTTCAGCTAGCAGCTCAATGACACTTGTTCTACCATGCCATCGAACTGGGGCTCTTATGCCCCTTTCTGAGAATGCATTGCCTTTTACCTCACTCATAGTGCTTAGACTATTTAGCATTCCCCTTTCAACCCTGTGTCATTCACTGTCACCTCTGGCACAGTCAGTAGGCTGAGAGGATGTAGTAAGATTAGATTCTGTCCATAGTGGCTACATTATCAAGACCGTCTTACAGGAATGTCTATCTTTCAAGTACACACTGACATTTCCTTTATATAGGAAGCCAGTTTACCTGCCTAGACCTTGTCCTCAGATAATACATTTCCTTATTGCCTCTATTTCTTTCTGCCACGAATTCTTGTCATGAGCACTCTCCACTGTCTTTTCTTTTCATCCTAATTCATCTCTTGGTCATTGGGCCAGCAGCTCTCAGCATTCCTTAGAGAGCTGTGTCACTGAACTAGAATCCACACCCAGAGCCAACACCTCTAAAGTGTTCCCCAGAGCCTCAAGGTCCAAAACTAGAGGATAGCTCCCTTATTCCAAATGTGCAATAGGGGACTATTTTATAAGTGGAAATAGGTCCTGTTGAGGTAAATGCAACTATAGTCCTGCATACCCTGTGGTGAGTTGAGTGAGACATATTTGTCTACTTAGCTGCTCTCACCTGTGTCTTCTGCAGTCAATACATCATAGAACAAGAAGCCTGCAGACATCTCTCTTTTCACCCTAGGGCATGGTTTTATGTCCTTCTTCCTTCCTTTCTTCTTTTGCTCCCTCCCTCCTTCTCTTCTTTCTTTCTTCCTTCCTTCCTTTCTTTCTTTTTTCTTTCTTTCTCTGTTTATCATCTGAACATTCACATCTAACCTCCTTAGCTTTGGCATACTCTATTAGAGTGGTTGTCAAGCTTCCTAATGCTGTGACCCATGTCATGATGTGATGACCTCCAGCCATAAAATTATTTCATTGCTACTTCATAAGTGTAATTATGATACTGTTATGGATCACAATGTAAATATCTGACAAGCAGGATACCTGATATGTGACCCCTGTGAAATGGTCATTTGACCCTCAAAGGGGCCATGACCCACAGGTTGAGAACCACTGCTCTACTACTATCGTGACCATATGGTAAATTTAAGAGTAATCATAGAGTTACTGAAATGGCCACTGAGTCATAATAGGAGTTACTAACCGCAATTCCCTGAACCATGGTTAGAAAATTGTATTTCTAAGAAGAGAGTTATTGAAATACACAGATATACTGACACATATAGATCCAGTTCACATTTATTATTTTAATATTTGTTAATTCTCTTGTGCTTTATGAAAAATATAAAGTATTATTTTTTATTCTAGCATTATGTTTTTTTTGTTTTGTTTGTTTGAGACAGGGACATTATATATTTTTATTCAGAATCTTGGTCCTAAAATCATATAAGAGAGACTATTAAGACAAACTTTCATTTGTGACATTTGGTTTAGTAAAAAAGTATTGTATGTTTGCAATAAATTTGCCACTTCTCGAGAAAGGGTGTTTAAATATAAGAAGATGTATCTATATTAAAACCCCTGGGCTGATGAGAAAATTGGGCATCAATAGCTGGTTCTGAAACTCATTAAAACAAATAGAAGACTTGGAATGTTTTCTTAGGTTTTTTTTGGGGGGGGGTAGAAATTATACATCCACATTGCAAGTTTAATGATTCTGTGCTTGCGATTAAAACTTGAGTAATGTGATTTTTTTTCCTTTGAAAAGCATAATAATGCACATGTTACCCATTATATCAAGTACTTTTAAGTCACATTTGTAGAATTTCTCTGTGCTTAAAAACATTAATTCCTGTTCGCTCAGTGTTTAAGTGTGGGTGTTTGCTTCTGTTTCCATCAGCTACTAAATGAGGGCTCCATGATGGTGGATAAGTTAGTTGTTGATCTCATTATCAGGGAAGGGCATTTATGGTAGCCTTTCCACTGTTGCTCAAATTGTTAGTTGGGGTCAGTCTTGTAGGTCTCTGGGCATTTCTCTAGGATCAGTTTTCTCTTCAAACCTGTAAAGGCTCCTTCTTTTATTCTCTTTCTTTCTCTCTTCTCGTCTATTCCTCCCCTGACTCAATCTTCCTAGTCCTATGTGCTTTCTTTTCCTACCCTTCTCTTTCTCCTAGTTCCCTCTCCACTTAATGCACCCCCCCCACTCCCCATATGCTCTGGAGATCTTGTTCCTTTCCCCTTCTGTGAGGGACCTTATATGAAACTCTTAGAATCCTCCTTGTATCCTAGTTTCTCTGGCAGTGTGAATTATAGGCTGGTGATCCTTTGCTCTATGTCTAAAAGAACAACGAGAAGCTAATGGGCCCCCAGACTGATAGCTGGGAATCCAGCATGGGACTGACTCAGACCCCCTGAACATGGGTCTCAGCTAGAAGGCCTGAGCAGTCTAAGGGACCTCAGACAGTGGAACTAGGATGTATCTTTCATGCACAAAAGGACTTTGGGGGCACAAACCCCATGGAGGGATACTCCCTTAACCTAGAGATAGGAGAGAATTTCTAGTCCCTACTCCAAATGACTTGACAGATTTAGATGACCCCTTCTGGAGGGCGTCACCCTACATATGGAGTGGGGTTGGGTGGGAGGGTGGTTGGAGTGCATGAGAGAGTAGGAGAGAAGGAAAGAGTGAGGGAGGGGAAGAGGGAGGGAGAGGGATCTGGGATCAACATGTAAACTAAAAATAAAAAATATAAAAAACAAAACATTAATTCATTTCCATAATATAGCTGAAGAATAATTTCCATCATATAGTTTTCATTGTATCAATAAGAAAATGAAAATCAGAGTGTTTGGGCTCATGATAGGTTCCCAATAAAATGTCAGTCACTTGGGTAATGTTGTCCCATAGTTAGGTCCCCTTCTGGGGAGTTAAGAGTCTGTAATATTGGTTGTAGAAGTCAGAATAAAACATTGTTCCTCACTCCTACCCCTTCTTTCTATTACACAAGCCTTTCATAATGCTATTCTTGTGTAGGAAGCCTCATCTGTTTCCATCTGCATCTAATTTATATGGAATTAACAACACAAATATGTACTCAACAGGTATTGTAGAACGCACTGTCACTCAATGACTTAATCTGTTTCCTGTTTTCTTACATTTACCAATTCATTAACTCTTCATTTCCTGCCGCACTCAAAAATTCCCTACTCCCAAACCAAAAAGCAAATCTAAGTACACAAGAAAACAGACACAAGGTCTCCCAGTCATTCAGAGGCAAAGTCAAATGGGAACCTTTCACAGGAAACCCTTAGTGTTTGTGACCACTTGTTCCATCAGACCTTCCTGGCAGGGGATGCCAGATGGTGACAAGTTATAGGACAAGAGGTCTCTGGGTAGCTGGACTTTCATAGATCACTCTGGTCGTGTATCATCAGAACAACTTACAATGTTCACTCTTGTTATTGCTCCACCAATCAGGACTCAGCTTTAAAAAATCCTTGGCCTCTGAAGTCTCGCAGAATATTGGAAACCTGTTAACACTTAAACATGTGTCATGCAGAGAAAGGGATAGTCAAAGAAATCAGAATGGCAACGCCAAAGATGCAAATTAAAACCCAGGAAGAATCAATTAAATAGGCACCAAAGGTCTGTTTAAATGATTAAATGAGACAGAAGTGCATCTTGAGATGAATAAATTACATGGAGGTGTGAGGGAAGGAACCGAAGGCCTGGGAGGCATGTGAAGGGAGGGAATCCGTGAGGAGAGATTCAACATAGGTGATATGCACTTGGTCTCAGATTTTGGCTATTAGAATAATTAAATATGCAAAAATGTCACTATAGCCTCTGGGTATCACACCAAACAGGAATACAAATGCGAACTGCTAGAGCTGGACTAACAAGAGGAAAACCTTCATGTTTGTCAGTTTCTCATGGGGTTTCTGGGAACATTCCTCAGGGGAATATACTACTGGCAGTTCGAGGGTGTCCTGGAGTCAGCTGTGATATACTGACTTCAGTGTCCCACATTCCTTCTGCCTGGCTGCTCTATAATCAAATGCTACTTTTTGCTTTCCCAAACACCTGAATGTGTGTGTCGTATGATCCTTAAAACAAGGTGGGAATGGCAAGCCTTGTCCTGAGTTCAGCTTCCCAAAGAAAAAGAGGAGACACATATCTCCAACTTCACCCAAAGCTAGGAGCCGTCTGTTTCAGATTGCCATGGGCACCTGGGCTTGCTGAGCCTGCTGGTTAAATGGACAAATGAGAACAGAATGCTGTAAGGAGTACAGGTTTTTCTGCCTGCCGCCGCCTGTCTGGTCCCACTGCCACGCCGCCAGCCCCAAACAACACACAGAGACTCTGTATTTGATACAATACTGTTGGCCCGGTTACTTGTTACTTATCGGCTAGCTCTGCCTTTAATTATTAACCCATTTCTATGTATCTTCACATGGCCTTCTCTTACCGGGGAGGCGGCTGGCGTACAGCTCTCTCCAGACTCTCCATCTTGACTCCTCCTTACTACTTCCTATTTCCTCCTTGTCTCCTAGTCCCTCCTACCTTCCTATTGGCCAACAATACTTTATTATTAACCAGTATGAGAAACATATACAGAATGACATCTCCCATCATCTCCTCTTTTCTGTCTAAATAAAAAGAAGGGTTTTAACCTTAACATAGCAAAATATATCACATAACACTTATCCAATAAGAATCACAGTTAACAATATTTAGTCCATTAACACTGTCATGAGAGGGAAAGCAGGCAGAGGAGGAGTCAGTGCCACCAGCCAGGCAGATACATAGGTGTGGCACAATTCCACTGTCATGGGGTTGTCTCAGTTAGCCTTTGGTAGATTCCCTTCCCTCAGCACCTCTGGACATATTGCATGTATTTCCACTTGCCCAGAACCATGATACTAAGAAAAACTTTCAGAGAAGAATGTAGTTTATAGAACTGTAGCCCCTTGCACCTGGTCTATGTGACAGAGAGCATTGTTTTGTAGGTGTGGTTATAAAACATGGTGTTCATAAGGCGAGTGGAAAACATGCATGCTCTGTGTCCTGGGAATGTACTGATAATTTTGCAAGATTCGTCTCAGAAATGGAGTTTAGTATATGTAGAAGGGAAATCTCTACTTACTTTGAACATTTTACACAGAAGCATGTGACTGGATTGGTTGAAATTCAGAAACAGTGGCCTGAAACTTGGGTGACAGAAATAGCAACTTTTAAGATTTTGGAAATGACCCTGAGAAAACACTGTCAGTTCATACCCATTAAAGATGTTATCTATAAAACAAGGGGAGTCCCCCAGTTTCAGTGACTCCCACATAAAGACTACTGATGTCTCAAGAATAATAGGATAGTTGGCTGAATTTGTGTCTATAGTTATAGACTCAACACACACACACACACACACACAGCCATGGGGGGGGCACTGAACATGGTTCAAAAGCATGGGATGTCTCCACCTCCCACTTTATCATCTAGTGGACAGAGATTTCTTTACCTGGCTTAATTATTTTGTTTATAAACACTGCCTGATGAGGATTGTTAAAGTGTTCCATTGAGTAAAAGGATAACCAGAGGTTCAAAAGTTTGCCTCATAATACTTCACAGGCAAATATGCTCCATGAATATAAATCTTGCTGCTGCTAAGAAGGGGCCATGCCTTTATGACTATGGAGTAGTAACAAGGACATTGCTTCCACATTGATACATATGAGCACAGACTGTGAATTCTACATTTTGTAGGAAAGTCTGTGCAGGAGGAAATGAGAGAAGAATAAAGGAATGACTTGAGAGGTAAGAACTGGGGCCGTGAATGGTGGCATTGTTAGAGTCCCCGATCTTATATTCTCCAGGATAGTAAACAGTGTTGATGTGGAACATAGGAGCAACCCTGTTAACTGGACAATGTTAAGGGAAGGGAGAAAATGGACATAGCACAAATCAGGATTCCAGGAATACACATGGCAAGCAGTATTTTTTTTCCTTTAAAGTTCCAAATTGGTATTCTGCCCTTTTCTTACTTTTTTTTCCTTGCAAAAGAAATATTTTGAAAACCAAATCCTGTGCTGGAATCTGGTGACTGGTCATAAGTCTTTCTAGCCTTGGAAACTTGGTAAGGATCCAATGTGAATAGATTAGCTAAGTTCTGCTACAGCTATCGTCCAGCCAGACCTTCATTTTTAGAATTAGGAAGTTTTATGTAATCAATCCAGATAATAACTTCAGCTAAGAGAAGTCCCCCCCCCCATAGTTTTCTTGTATACTCACAGCCTTTGTAAATCTTGACAACAGTGAATGCTTTGACTCTTCTCTTGAAACCTATGAGAATAGATTCTGGGTATTTCTGAGGTCACTAAGTAGACTGGAACCAGGTAATAAGTGATAATTCCTTTATAACTTAATGTACAGCATTAAACTGAAGAAGTGACAGTGTCTTGCTCAGGGCCCTGATATGCACAGGGCAACTTTGGAGAACAGCTTTGTTTATGGTTGCCATGGATATTTGAGTGTCTGTTCCTCTCCATAAGGACTTCTGCACATTTTAATGAAAATCTGACATTCTGCTCCAGTGTGGCAATCTATGCCTCATTCTGCTCTGCTTATACTTCCACTAATACGTGTTTATTAATGGACCTGATACTTTCTCTGATAATAAGCTACAGTTCACATATAAGGCCAATTATTTCTAAAGAGAGCTAAAGCAACACAGACTAAGATGCTGTCTCCCCAGCGCCCCCCAAAAAACTTTTCTTCTATGGATGGGATCAAATATGTGTGCGTTGGGGGGGGGTGAGTGTTTAAAAGTTATGATTGTAGAACACAGCTTGAGGTTCACTAATAACTTAGCTAAAAGAATGATAGTTTCTAACATAAATTCATTAGTAAACATTTACTCTTTCCTCCTTCTCTACACCTTGTTATCAAATAATACTTGCAGAGCTATTGTAGTGATTAGTCTTCATTGTCAGCTTGCCTTGGTTTAGAATCACCATGGGAATGTACCTTATTAGGTGTCTAAAACGATGTTTCCAGAAGTCTTTAACCAAGGAAGAAGGAGCCTACCCTGCACATGGGTACCATGATTGATAGATTGAGGTACAAACTGAATAAAAAATAAATGAACTGAACACAAGCATTCATTTTTGTGCTCAATAGCCTCATGTTCCTGTCACCATGACATCCCCATCCTGATGGACTGTTTCTATAGAACTATGAGCCTACCCAAAAAACCCTTTCTCCTTTAAGGTGCTTCTTGTCTGGTCTTTGCTTACAAAAACAGGACAAGTAATTGATTCAATTATTACATGCTTTCAATTATTACATGTGGCAAGGTGTGAGGGTCAGTAGTGTCTATAGTGAGAACATAGCTCCAGAGGAGAGGGGGATTGGAAGATAATGATGCTACATGGAGTCTGTTTATTTTCTGCTCTTGCATATGGTTCTCCTGATCAATGTCAGGGTGTCAACAAGACATTTCTCATTGATTTTTACCATATGTTTAATGGAGGGATGGAAGGCACTTCAGCCTAGGAGCCTAGGAGGAGGAATTTTGGAGTCCACATCAGAGGAGAACAAGAGTTCAAAGGAAGAAGACCCTGGGACCAGTTGGGGAAGATTAAAGAAGGATTGAAGCCTCATTGAGTCAGTAATTTTAGCAATCCTCATGTGTACCCATACAGGAATGCATATACTCAAAAAGTAAAAGTTGAAAAATTCTCATGTAATGATTATTAGTGCTCATCTTAAGCAAGGGAAAGCCATGTCCCTGAATTCTTTTTGTGATCTTTTATAGTTATATTTTTTAAGTCTTGCTGTTAGACAAAGCAATTAAATGGAAAACAATAATTTAGGGATTTTGTTTGTTTGTTTGTTTGGTTGGTTTTGTTTTTTTTTTCCCACTGGAATTAGCTATATCTACAAGTTGATCATCCACTAATGGAAAACCATTGCCATTTCCCAGAAAAGTTGAAAAGGGATGAGTCTCTGCTATTCTGTTCACCCATCTATCTCATGCCCTAGATGGAAAACATCTTAACTTACATTCATAAAGCTGAGACTCAATATTCGTGAAATAAAGATTACTCATAAGAATAAATGACTTTCTTTTTTCTTTAAAAAATAAAGCCATGTTATTCTAATTAACCCACAAAAACAAAACAAAACACACACACAAAAAAAAAACCTCACAGCTAATTTCCAAAGTAATTGGAACTCTATCCCAAACTCTATCCATCTCAGTGAACTTCTTACAGCTAGAAGGGCCATTCTTAAGCCATGGCAGGATTTTACAGCCCCCCCCCCCTTTATTTTCATTGCCTAGTTGAAACAATTTCTACTATTTTTGCCTGCTGATCTCCACTTTTGGCTACCATCTTGGAGGCTAAGTGTAGAGTCAGTCCCCCCGCCTCACCATGCCTCTGTCATGAATGAAAATCAGAATGAAGGAATCAAATTAAGAGTACTATGGATCTTGAGTCTTTCTAATTTAAAATGTTTCACTTCTCCACCCTTTTCCCATGTTGCATAGCACAACTGGGCATGGGTTGGTATATTGTATTTGCATTTTATTTCAGGCTTCAGGTGTCAATAGAGGTGTCAATAACCATTCCTTTAATGATGTGTCCTTCAGATGCATTACTGAGAACGTGGTAAAGAATCTACTTGGGTGGTGTTTATGCTTTGCCACAGAACTGGCCTCCCTCACAGGGATTTTGGCTTTGCCTCTGTGAAAGGAGTAACCAGACTGTGAAACAGTTTGCTTGTTTTGGCCTCTTCCAATTTTGGATCCTTCCATAGCCCAATCAATTATGTAGTAATTGGCCTTAAATTCACCCAACTGCAGTCAGCTGAATACAGATTTCACACTTAGGCACTGCCATACCCTTTCCCTGCTGTGCTTGGCCTGGGTATCTTGTTGATGAACCCAAACTCTCACTAGGGCTTAATTACCATCTTGGAGTATGGATTTCAGGGTTCAAAGTCAATGCATACATAATGCCTCTGCACTTCAGCTTCTTCACCTGCTAAGATGGTATAGGTTTTACCGCAAAGGGTTGTGACGAATGAGTGAGAGAATCCATGGAACAAGCCTATCTTTCTACAGGCCATGTAGTAACTCAACTCTCAGTAGTTATTGCTTATCATTCCTGTTACAGTCATCACCTGCTGCACTGCACCCATCACCATCATCATCACTGTCATCTCATCTCCATTGTCACCTGCATCAGCATCCCTATGATCTTTTTAAAGACAATTGTTCTGATACAGAAGCCAGAGAGGGAGTACTGGGGTTTGAGAGAGGGAGATGGGAAGAGATTTCTAGTCAGTGTGGATGAGCTATAAGAGTTGGAATCCACATGAAAATGAGACTAACATCAGGGTCCCAACTCCTGTGGATGTATGCACTATTCTCCTGTGAAAAGAAAAAATTGGATCATGGGTTGATCATTGGGAATCCATAATAGTCATTAGATTACGTTGTGTAAGGTTTTGATACAAAATTATAAATATTATGTTTAAACACACAAAACAAGCACTTGTCTTTAAAAAAACAAAAGGAGAAAATGAATGACATATATATTAAGCACGTATGTATATCATTACTCTAGTTGTATATGTTCACAGAAATTTTTATCCTCTGTTTCTCTGCCTGCCTTTGCTTAGGTTTCTCCTCTGTCTTTTTTCCTATCTCTGTATTTGTCCATCCTTTCTTTCTTTCTTTCTTTCTTCCTCCCTTCCTTCCTTCCTTCCTTTCTTTCTTTCTTTCTTTCTTTCTTTCTTTCTGACACACACATACAGACTCAAACCACTCACTCACCTTTGTTTTCTCTTTTCTAATAGAAATTCAGGCAATACCTGTTAGGTCTTTTTATATAATTCCTTTTCAATCTATGAAGCAGACTTCCTAAAGGAAGGAACACATTCCAAAATGAACCTCTGTAGGATTGTGTAGTATGGAATGAAAGGGCTGGGAGATTTCCTACAGAAGGTAGATTTGAAAAGTATGACAATGTGTTTGCTTCTCCTCTTCCCAAACCTGAAATAGCTAGAACACATTGGAACAGGCTCAGAGTTGTTGCCCAACATGTCCCCTTACCACTCTCTTGTTTCTGTATTTGACCTCAAACTTGTCCCCAAATGGGAATTATAAGTGCCAATAACTAGGATGACATTGATTCCATTTATTCTCTATCCATGCTTTCCCTTCTCCAAACAACAGTCTAATGCTGCTCGCCTGCTTGGAATTCCTAGCACCTTCTTTCACATTCCTCATCCCAGAAAGGATGATAGTCTTTTATTGAGGGCTCACCTTCTATTCATCTTTCTCAAGAAGGAGGCAGAATAGAAGAAATGAAAAGAGAAAATGTAAGATATGATGACAGAAAAAAAAAAAAAAAAAAAAAAAAAAAAAAAAAAAGCCAAGATACTGCCTAGAGAGAAGCCAGCCAGTGTTTCACCCCTGAGCTTAAAAGGAAAGATAATTTCATACATGCACTCATGAGGGGCAATTTTGCTGGATATGGTTGACTGTTTGCATACTATTTTCTATTGACACATTTCCTCCTCTGCTCACTTTCTCTCGAGCTGTTTCTTCAGCTGGAGGGTGTCCTCTTTAACATTTTCTTCCTTTAGAGGCATTGTTTCTCTCTCCTCTGCTTTTGCAGTTGTATAAGACTCTCTCTCTCTCTCTCTCTCTCTCTCTCTGTGTGTGTGTGTGTGTGTGTGTGTGTGTGTGTGTGGTGTATATATGTGGGCTAGTTTGAACAAGCAGACAGAGAAGATATTTGGAAAAAGTGATTATTTTTTTGAGGCACATTCTTCGCAGCATGTGTTTTGAGAGGCATGTCCTCATTCCTGTGGTATACCAGAAACCCAAAGTGAGTGCAAACAGTGGAAAAAATGTCTCCTCCTGTCCTCATATAGGCTCTGTGACCTGAGACCACAGTCCCTGGAACAGAATAGTGTCTCTTTTGCTTTCCAGTAAGAAGCTGTGTTCTAGAAGAAGCATTGCTACTGGAAATCAGGGGTATCCCTTTGTGGTCATCATATGACACCAAGGAAATCTGTGTCCCCTTTTGTGGTTCTTAGTCTCGTTAATGACAGAATGTAAGGACAGACTCAAATAGAAGCTTAAATACTTTTTTAAAATGAGAGTTCACATGAAAAAAAAAAAAAACCAAGATGTTCCCCTCAATCCACCCCCCACCAAAATCAAAATAACCCAGGGCAAGTGAGCTTGTGTCTTCTCGGCTCCTAAAAATGGAGACTAGAAAAGACGGTGCAAAGCCATGTCCTTTGAGTTAAACTGGCATAGAGGTCAGCCACATGGCAGCAAGTAATCACAAGGGGAAGGAGCTTTAGTGTAAAGAAGCAAAACAATCCCAGAGAAAAACATACTTAGGCTCTGGCCAGCAACCCCTCTCCACCCCCAAAAGAGAAAGAAAAAGAAAGAAAAAGAAAAAAAGCACAGAAAAGAAGGAAAAGGAAAAAGTATGCCTCCTGTGTCAGGGTGACTCAGAAAGGTCAGGAGAATTTTCATGGTGGCTTACAGGGACTGTGATTGGGGCTGGGGATTGTGGGAAGGAAAAAGTACTTTATCTTATTAAGGGTTAATGTTAATTATTCCTCCCACCTACTAAGCATAGTTTAAAGTGAACTGGTCTTCCTACAGGTGGTCCTTTAACCAGGTCATTGCCCTGCCCCACTGGAAGGAATATTAGGTCTCTACCCACATCAGAAATTTCACCCTCTGGACCAGAAAGAAATAGTCACCCTTAATGAGCCTTTACGGCTGCTATGGCATTGTGTAGCGTTGCATCTGTTCTTGCAGTCTGAGCTGAACTACTTTGCATATATTGCACAATGAAAGAATGTTGTTTGTCCACGATCTGATGAGCAGAGGTGCCTATTAGGTGTACCTTGTTAAACCAGGGCCTGATTTAATCATAAGGATTGTCTTTTGTGGTACAAATTAAATTACAGAGCTTCTGTTATGTAAACAGGTAGACAACTGAAGTCCTGCTGAAAAGAAAAGCACCCCGTGCTCCAGGAAACACATGCTCTTTCCAAGTTAGAGAAGAAGAGTTTGAAATAAAAAAGAAACCAAACCAAACCTAACATTACACGCTGCATTTGGGCTCAAGGGAGGAGCAGTAGCTTACTCACCCCAAGGCCTATGCATTTATGGTCTACACTCTTTTCTTGCAGGATAAAAAAGCAAACCCAAGCATGAGCCCACTCCTACCCACTTTGCCACTCTGGAAACCCCCTGAAAACTTCCTTGAAGTTATGATTCCTTGGAGTCAACTTGACTTTTAAGTTTTCTGTAAGAAGGGTACATAATCACTGTGCTTTTTTCTTCCGTGACCTCACAGTTTTGATAGGGTTTAACGTTTGTTATAAAATTGTATTGTGGTAAAGCTTGGGAATGCTGTTATTCATTTTCTCTTTTTCAAATCAAAGTCATTATTCTGAAAACAACAACAATCATCTTTTGGTGCAGTAAGATGACATCCCAGGGCAAGGGTAAAATATTTACTCTGGGAATTCTCCAGGGATTTATTTGCAAAATATAAATTACACGGGTCATTTTCATCTTTGGAGGTTATTTGAAAAGTAATTAAAATTTTAGTTTTACCTACTGTAATAGTTTAACAGTGGAAGGTAACCTTGGTGGGTTGTAGCCAAGGGGCATCACAAAGTCACCCCATGCAACAGAGCTCTCGTGGGAGGCTTATGGGGGGGGGGTGATGTACACAGGCAGCCTCTGAGTGAGAGCAGAAGGAAGGGAGGTGAGAAGGGCCTGTATTACGGTTAAACAAGGATCAGGATAAACAAATAGGCAGAATAGATGTTTATTCAGGGAGAAATAACTTACAACATAGACAGATGAACACCAGGAAATTCCAACGGATGCTCTCCTGTCCGAGTCCCATTTTCAGGCTCTTCCTCCGATCTTCTTCCACAGGTCACTTCCGCCCATGGCTCCACCCCCAATGGGCGTGGTCAGTGCCACAGAAGGACTATCTCACTACAGGCCTGTTTTATTATAAGGGATATAGCTTGTGCACAGAGGGACACGGCTGTACAGAATGACCGCAGTCCTCACAGTGTCCCAACTTGGTTGCTGCTGATGACATGTCTTGCTAGGTCCCCAAGGGTGGGCCAGTGTAAATGCCTGAATGCTAACACCTACACCCTGCACTTAGAGGGATGATCAAGAGCCTTATTCTCATATGCAACAATTGATTAATAATCTGTGTTTTAAGAATTGCTCTGATAAACACATCTAATTTTGTGAGTTGCTCTTGCCATGTCATTTGGTATCTGACAGTCCACCAGCCCAAACGCTTTTTATGTTCTTGGCCATGGAGATAGAAGGGGAATGATTTGAATGCCAGATACATTCCAACTTAAATGTGAATCATACTAAGAAAAAATTAATGAGAAGTTTTATTCTGGAGCAGTGCATTCGACTCTATAATTTCATGCGTGTAAAGCACACCCAGGCTGCCTAAATTGGCTCTCAGAGTCCTTTGTTATTATTCATGGTATATATGCCTCTTATGCTGGGCTTCAACTTCTAAACCCCTCCTTCTAATTAAAGTAAATGTTATACGTGTGAAATTAAGTTAGATGATGTCTGTCCTCTAAATGCTGCAAGTATGCAAACGCATGACCCAATTTCTTGATCTGCTTACAATGCACTACTTTATTTTCTAGTATTTGCTTTGATCACATCACAAAAAGGAAGTTCTCTGAACAAGACTTCCTCGGCCCTGTTGTATATAAATTTTCTTCCTTCTTCAGCAACTATAGCTCCGACTCACTTGAGATGAAGTCTTCATCTAAAACACATTGTCCTCTAAAAGTTCTATAAATCAAACACATAGGTATGAACAAATTAGAAGCAACAAAAAATAAACTATATAATCTATCTTAATGTTTATCACTGTCCTAGATTTGAAGCCTGAGTTCCTGGACGAAGATGTGAGAAGAGGTGAGAATTACACCCTACATGCTAGGCATAGCACACATCATATTTGATCCTTTATAAGAGAGGCTTTGGAACAGCCCTGCCACTCTGGTGTACACTCCATCACTCTCTCTTCCAGGGTGACTTAGTGGAGTGATTCTTGCGCTGAGGCTTCTTGATCCACACTGTCTGCCTTGTGACACATAAACAAAAGTTTTTCTGTGGTATTACTAATGATTCTTTTCATACAGCTATTGTAGATTTTATTACATAATAATTATTGGATGTCTGGCCTGTCAGGCTTATTGAGGAAGTAAACAGGTACTCAGCTGTGTCTTTAGAACTGAATCTAATAATATAAGGCCTGGAGCAGCTGCTTGGTAATTGTTTGTCACACGGAATAATCCATTTAGCAGGCAGTTCCAAGTCCCACTGCTGTCAGGTAATCAGTGTCTCTAAAGTTCCCCGTCCAGTCACTCTCAAGCAAAACTCCTATTATACATAGTTCAGAGCACACCTACACAACCTATTAGGACACTGTCTTCCTCCTCTGACTGCATGTGAGGGACACTGATCCATGCTGTTCATTATCTTAAGTTTCTTAAATTTCAGTTCTGACCCACCAAATTGATTTCATGACACATTCAGCTCTGACATATAGCTCAGCAAGCCCTGTTTCACCTAGTGGCATTGGGGACATCCCTTTCTTTGTGGCCTCAAAGCAATATGTTCTGTTTTTAAGTAATGAGAGGTTCGTGTTGCTGTAGCCATCTTCTACACACATGCTACATTAGAAATAATCAATGTGTAAATCAAATATTATTTTTATTGGCCCTTGTGGTTTAATTTCTTTTAACCTTTCTCTTGTATATTTTGAGAGAAATTAACCAGTAAGTTAGCTCTTGTTTCACTTGGTTTAACACAATGCTTTATAAGTGGTTATACGGAGGAAAGTGCCTAAAACATCATGTGTCTGAATAGTTGAACAATAGCTATGACATATAATGTTTCTGGACTCATTTAACAAACCATCAGTTTTCCAAGAATTATAAAGGATGCTTTTGAAATAGCTACTTGAAGAGCTAACTCAAAGTTAGTCTTATGAACTTAGAGCTTTACTCAAAACCCACAGAATAAAGAAATAGTGAGTAAAGTCATTTGTAGGATCTTGAACATGGCCACAAACCCACTTCTGAAAACACAGCAGCACAACATGGCCATCTGATCTTGCATCTGTTATAAAGGAACAAAGGAGTGATGGCTTAGTCAGAAAGTTTCAGTAGGAGCTGGAGCACTGCCTCTGTCTTTCTGTCTGCATAGTCGGGGAGGTGTGGTCAGCCTCTTTCTGTTCTCTGAGTAGGTCTGGCAATGAGATGATTGTTCTGGAGAATTCAAAGGTATCGTGTGTGTGTGTGTGTGTGTGTGTGTGTGTGTGTGTGTGTGTGTGAACCCATCAACCTCAGGTCTTGTTACATGGGTGTTATTTACTATATTTTGAACCAGGTTTTCTCCTTGGGACCTTGGACTCACTGACTTGGTTTGGCTGACTGAGCAGCAAGGCCAAGAATCCTCCTATCTCTTCGGCCCCAGGACTGAGATTATAAGCATAAGCAACAACAGTCTGGAAGCATAAGCAACAACACTCTGCTTTTTTAATGTGAGTTCTGCAGACCAAAGTCAGGTGCTTGTGCTTGTACTGAAAGCATTTTATCAGCCCCATAGGGGTTCCTTTTAGAGGCAAAGACAGTCTTGAAGTTTTGCCATTCTTGAGCTAAACACTGTTACTGCATCTTACAATATGTTTGTATGGAGTTTTGGCTGGGTAAGCAGATGCCAGTTTTGAAATTCCAGGAAGACTGTGGATGTGTGATGAGCACTAGACATTTTTATTTTTTTTATAAATACACTGAATCTTTCAACATAGTGAATTTTTATTCCTCAGAGCTGTAGTGTGCCAGGAAGACTCATTCAAATTGACAAAAAAAAAAAAAAAAAAAAAATTGGTCCTTGAGTCACACTGATTAAATGTCAATGATCAAGACGATTGTGACAGAAGGTCCTATTGGACTTCTCTGTGACCATTAAACTTCATCAACATCTAACTATTTGCTATTTGGAGTTTGGTTCATCTAGATGGGGTTTTACATATTCCAGGATGTCCTTGAACTCTTTCTGTGGCCAAGGATGGCCTTCTGATCTTCCTGCTTCTACTTAACCATCATTGGGATTACAGGAGTGTGACACCACATCTAGTTTATTTGTAGCTTAGGACTGAACCCAAGGTGTTGTGCATGTTAGATGAACATTCTATCAATTGAGCAACTGCTTGTTACAAACAGCAAGGAAGGAGGAGCTTGATGCAGCAGCAGAGTTTGTACACATTGGGAAAACACCCATTTCAGCCTCCCCAAACTCCTGAGCTCAGTATTTTATTAAATGGTAAATGGCTGAGGCAGTGACACATCTTTCCCAGCTCTAAATTCCTCTTTTCTACTCCAACTTTAAGAGATTTTCCTGTTCTCAGATCAGTGAACGTACTTAGATTTTCTTCTGAAAGTTTCAACCTACCCATTAAATACAGAACAACTTCTGCTGTTCTTGACTTTTGATTTGATGTGTGCTAAAATGGCTTCCAGCTCTTCTTAGGTGTTGTAAGCATTCTGCACAGGGACTGCACTTACCCACTCCAGTCTTCAGCACCCCTTTAGCTTGCTTCTTAGAACAACCTGGAAGCATATGAAATGCATCTCTGTGAAATCGTAGTGACCCACCCCAAACTCACCAGTACTTTAACTGTTCATTTCTTTTCACCTATATCTCTACTATAGCACCTTTTTAAAAAGTTAAATTTTAGCAAGCATCTGACTTAATTAGTATTGGGTTATAAGCTGTACGGTCAAAGACCTGTGTCTCTGGGTCCCCTCCCACCCTCTACACACAGCTACTAAACATGATGCTGAATTTGAAGCAAGAACAGAAATGCTGGATAGCTGAAGTTATCAGGAAGGGTTTGCTCATAGAACTATTACTGGAGGTTGGGGATGATTGTAAAAAATGCAGACTGGAGAGAGGGCAGAGGTAAAGATGGGCAACCAATCCCAGCATGCTGAGGGGCAGAACACAGCCAGAGACAGTGTTTACCAAGTCATGGAACAACATGAGGTGTTCTTACTAATGGAGTTAGCCTCTAACAGCTCGGGCCACTTTCCCACTATGTTCACAAGATACTTCAGTTATAGTTCTGCAGGATTCTGTGTTCTTGGGCTAGGCACTGCTTAGGGTCATTACAACACTTTTTACTCTATCCACTCTGTTTAACCTGGGGAATGATCTGTCCATCCTGGGACTCAATTCATTACACCCAGTAAAGACTGTCTCAATAAAGTCTAACAGCGTGAATTTGAGTGTAAGCTAAGGAATGAATGATAGGCAGTCACTGGTAGAGAATAAAGCATGGCTCCGTGTAAACAGTAAAGCAAACCACACTGTCAGAAGCATTGTATTTATTTTTGAACATCACAGAGGCCTTTGAGTCATCTCCATGTTTAACCTGCTGCTATCTTGGCATGCCTGGAATTCTGTTTGATCAGCCATCACCTCTTCCCTGAGAGGGTCTGTTTTTCCCAGAGATAAGCCCTCTCATCTTCAAAAGGAGAGAGGATCAAGACATCAATGAAAAATACCCCTCTTTCACTTTTCTCCCTCTACTTCCAAGGGTTATGTGAAGTGAAGGAGAATTTGGGGAATGAAGCTGCCAGGATGAGCAACCCAAGGCTGCTTTCCACCGGGGTATGAGAGAGGTTCCTCTAACACACACATTTAGTCAAAAAGAAAAAAAAAAAAAAAGCTTAAAAATTTAAGCTGATTTTCAAAGGAGAAAAGAAGTCCATTACATTTTCAATAAGTTGCTGTTTTCTTCAAGGAATCAGTTGATTGACCAAAATTAAAAAAAAAAAAAAAATCGAAGTAGGAAAGAAAGGAAGAAAGGTTGCCAACAGAGGAAAAGGCAAAGAACTCTTCCAAAAGGACCCTTTGAAAAAAAGGACCATGGACGTGCCAAGGAAAGTTAGCAAGAAAGAACAGCTTATTCTCATCAGGTCTGTGCGCCCCTCATGCCCTTTATTTATTCATGTTAACCCATTAGAGATGTCTACACATTAGTGAAAGCACAAATATGCTTCTCACCACAAAGTCGCCTCTGGGACGTGGAATGGAGACTCCAGCCACCCATTGAAGACCTTAGCACTCTGAAATCTGAAGTCTGCATAGACAATCAACAGGGTTGTTGCAGGAAGGCAGGAGCCCAAGTAGTTAGCAATTGGGCTCCTGCCCAAGAAAATCACCAGGGTGTCCCCACATGAGCTGGTTTGTCATCAATCCATACGATGGAGACATGGGGTCCAGCCTCAGACTGTGAGTCTTCTGTTGATGTGAAACGGCAACACATACTCATTGTGAGCAGCCGTTATGCAGGGTTTAGTCTGTTTTTTGAAGCCATTTTGCGGCTATTTATTAAAAATAAAATTTATGTGTGCTTATTGAAGCTATATTTTGGCAGGCAAAGGAGCTTGGCAGCCCCGTTTAGGTCAACAGCAAGCCCTTGCCACCTCTCTATGTCGTCACATAAAAACTTGTCAAATAATATTTAGTTTTTAAACTTCTGTCAAAAACACAAGATTAGTCATGAAAATATTCTGAGCAAGTCTCCTTGGAACAAGGAGCTGGGTGTTTGGACTTAAGTAAAGGTAATAATTATGTTTCTGGCTTGTTTGGGGGCTGGCAATATGGTACCTTCTCTCATCTTCTTCTATTACATGTTTGTTTGTCGTTGTTTTCTTGTCAAGTTATTTGTATCCTTAAGAGTTGCCTAAAATATTTTTTTAAAAGTATGAGCTATCTCATTATCCATTACTATTAAAGTTCAAAGACAAACTCATTCCTCGTATTTAAAGAGAAATGAGTCTGCTCATATGGCCAGAGTATTTTTCGAAGCGCCTCCATATCCATGGTACTTTCTGGAATTTTTGGTCACTTAAATTGATTTTGAACTTATTTTTTCTAAATGCTAAAGGAGAAGTTTCTTTTCAGAGAAGCCATAGACTTAACTTCAGGACTTATAGTTTGTCTAAGTTATATGTAAGATGGACTCATTGAAGTTGGTTGTTGGGAATTCTGAATAGAAGGAAACATGGTATTGTGAACGGGGACTGGAGAGGTCATTCTATCATAAGGTATTAAAAGCCATAGTTCCTTGGGTCAGTTGATGACAAGTTCAATGGAAGCAAGAATGGCTTCTATAGACTTATTCATGGAGAACACTTTTGTAGAAGATGTTTCTGAGATGTGTTATACAGGCACAGAGAAAGGACATCACAGCATGTGCCTCTCCCTACCTCCACAAATGGCTTACCTGCAATGACAGCAGAGGCTGGGTCTTTGTCTCGAAAGAATTTCTGATCTCTATTTAAATGACAGTTGTGTTTTACACATCTGTTATTTCATCTCCTTTCTCCTGGAGCTTGGCTTCTGACATTGAAGAAGAGCTGTTTTGAGTATGGCCTTGTGAACAGTGACTTGTTCCTGCAACAGAGATATTTGTTGCCGAGTGACCTAACCCCCAAACCCTGTTGGGTGTCTTCTAGAGAAGCCCTTCAGATGTGCTGACAGATTGCTGAGACAGAACCAACCCAGTAAAAACCTTACCAAGTACCTGGATGTCTTACCTGCAAGTGATCTGTGCTCCACAGCTCACTGGAATGTAGATAAACTTATCAGAATGAAACTTTACTTTGTACCCACCAAAGGCAAGAAACACTGCAATCAGTTGGAGTTGGGTTCAAAAAGAGATATGCAGTTCACTAGAACAGGAGAGTTGAAACATTTATGGGTCAGTGAGATCCAAGTCACATCATTGCAAGCTTTCCAAGAGGAAAGCAAGAATGTTTGAAATGACATTCTGGTGATACAATCAGAGTAGGAGTTGGAAGGAAGATGTTTATCAGATAGTTCTCTTATGTTAACATCCGTGGAAGAAAGACATGGAAAATGGTTGGGAAGAAAGAGGTTATCTGAGGTATAGGCCTCACCTCACAACCTTTGCTTACCTCACAAGCGCAGTCAGAGTATTGTGGTTCTGCATGGATGTTTGCCACTGTGCTGAGGTCATTGGACAGTAGTTGACTGTGGGCCTCCCCTGGGTAAAGAAGGCTCTGTGTAGCCAAGACAAGACAAAAAGGTGCTAACATCACTTCTAGCTTCTCAACATGTATTCTCAGAGGCAAAATCTGAGTGGTACATCTTGGGATCTGCTATGGTAAACTTATCTCCAGTAAAAAACTAAAATAAATAAAATCATACTCAGACCTTTCCTAGAATGGATGGGAGGAGTAGGGAGAATATATTTTTAAAAATATAGCCTTTTTTTTATTCATCATGATTTATAGAGATATTTTGCTATGTGGCAGCTATTACTACATAGAGGCAATGAACTGATCACTTTATTAATGGAGATTTGTCTTACTTTTTTGCACTTTTGATGCTTCAGAAATATTTTTTCCCCTAAGATCATAAAAATGTTTTCACACATATCCTTATGGGATCAGAATTTGCTTTTTTGATTTCATTTAGAATTTATTTTGTTTTCAGGAAAGAAAAAGAGGTGACCCCATTTCCCTTGATTGTTTAAACTGTGGATCAATGGTTCCAAATGTTCACCAATCCCCCTTCCCTGCGTTGGTTTGACTCAGTTGTCATATCCTATTTGTGGGAACTCTCTCCTTGCATCTGTGACACACTACTGTAAACACTGTCTCCTGAATCTGAAGGCCTGAGACTGTAGCAGCATGTGGCTGAATCTCCCTGGGACTGAGCACACAGAGAAGTTCCTGTTTCCTCCTGTCTCTCTAGCATCTCTGTAGCCTTCTCCTTCTCTTTGGGTACAATCAGACACCAGTTTCAAGTCTACCCTGCTAAGCCTCAGGTACAAGTCCATTTGTTTTAAGAACCAAACTGTCAAAATAATTCAGAATCTTTGGCCAAGCAGGTATTTTGGAACCATGCTTTGCTTGTATGAATGTCCAAATTGGCTTGCTCTCTGGTCATCTGAAGGCAATACATCATTTTGGGCAGGCCCCACTGTGCTAGGGGTACATAAAGGTCTTGTGATACCTGAAAAGAAGCATGGTTATTATTATAACCTTAGTAGCAAATTGATAAATGAAATTGAATTTTCAGTAAACAACATATTCTTTTGTATATATATATATATATATGTGTGTGTGTGTGTGTGTGTGTGTGTGTGTGTGTGTGTGTGTGTTTCTACCTGTTTCATATTGCATTTGTTGATTTTTACACTCTTTGGTAGTGACTCTGGGCTGTATTGCTTTTCTGATTCTGTTTACTGTCAGGGGCACCCCCATTGAACCTAAAGTTCACCATCTCAGCAAGGCTAGTAGTGTCCTGTGAACTATTGGGAGGATTTGCCGGTCTCCATCCTGCAATGTTGGAGTTATAGGCATGCTTTCCATACCTGGCTTTTTACACGAGTGCCAGGTATTTGAACTCAGGTCCTCATGCTTGTGCAGCAAACACCCTTACCCACTGAGCTGTCTCCATAGCTCCAGGTAAGACTCTTACGTTTCCTCTACATGAGTGAAATGAAGATTGTCAGTTATAACCAAATGTTGTATGAGTATCTTTAACCATATGAAAATTCAGAGCAGTTAGAACTTCATTAAGAGAGAAAGATACATGAGCGTTTATGCTGTGAAGTCAGAAGAAAGGGGGTCATCCCTCAAGGCCTGAGCTGCATTGCCAGACTGTGATCCAGTGGCCTTGTGCAAATATCAGTATCTCTGAAGCCACGACTCTCTGAAGTCTTCTTTCATTTGTGTAAGACAATTGATGAAATTCTACATCACAGAAGTTGCATGAGTACAAGAAGTGCTATTGGGTAAGCTATAATAATGTTGAAAAGTGTCAAGTGTCTAGCCTTCCCTTGGCTTGGAAGTGTTCATGCTAATTGTACACAAGCAAATAACATGGTTCATTAAGTTGCCAAAAAATTTGCAGATACATCATTATTTTATTTTGCACTAGGGGAGAAAGCTTTTGAGTTCATCCTCAAGTATAAAATATAACCTGATTTCTGAGCTGTGAAAAATTTGAATGTATCTGTAGCTACAGATGTGATACATTAACTAAGATAATATCAAAGACAGAATGATTGGGAAGAAAATGAGTCTGGATTATTGAAAATTCATATATTTAAAATCTTTTTAAGAGGGTTGTGGTTTATAAATTTTGAATTACAAAATTGAAATTGATTTATGGGCCACTTGAGCAACAGCTTTAATGAATAGATAATTGATTTATAATTGGCACATTTTGCTAGAGTCAGAATGCATAATTGTTTGGGTCAATTATAAACCTGAGCCACCTGGCTCCAGCTGCCCCTGAGCTGTCCTTTGATTCCATTCTTTGGGGGGGGCCTTGTTGACCTTTTCATAGCAGATGCTTCAAGCATCTTCCACATTCTTCGGACTCCTACACAGTGCCTACTGGCGAGGGAATGACTTCTCCTCTTGAACTTGAGTGGGAACCACTGCTGTTTCCTTGCTTCAAATTCCTTCATGCATTCCCTTCTGTTTTAACTACAAATGTCTCTTTTCTGAGATAAAAACTTCCAAATCATCTTTCCTTCCTTTTCCTTCCTTCCTTCTTTCTTTCTCCCACCTCACCCCACCCCAAGATAATGTTTTATCTATTTCCCCCTTTAACATTTTCCTATTGTATTCTCTATTTTACTTCTACTGAGCTAACATTTTACTAATTAAACAAAGTCTCTTGATTGATTATTGTTGAAAGGGAACACAGAGAAGTCAATACAAATATGAGCTGCACAGGCATTTCCTAATAGTTCAAGTCCCAGCTATTCTCTCTCAGGTTGGAATATTGGCTGTTTCTTAATTGTTGCTTTTTTGTTTTTGGTAAGATAACAAAGTTGATCATTGCCTTTTAACTGCTAGGTCTTGATTATATTCAAAGAAAATTGTAGAAAGGCAAATATGCCTTTAATTGTCAACGTGACACAATCTCAAAGCATCTGAAGAGAGAATTTTGGTAAGGGATTGTCTACATTGGATTGACCTGTGGGCATGTTTGTGGGAGATTGACTTAGTCAAGTTAATTGATGTGGGAAGATCCCATCCACCGTGGGTAGTACAGATCCCTAGGCAGAAGGACCTGAACTATGAGAGTGAAGAAATGGAGCTTAGAAATACAAGCAGGCAAGCAGCAAGTATGTATTCATGCTCTCTCTACTCTTGACTGTGGGTGTGATTTAATTAACCAATCCAAGTTCCTGCCTCCTTGACTTCTTCATGATAAGGGGCTATAATCTGCACGTGTGAGTGAAAAATAATCCTCTATCTAATAAGTTGGTTTTCATCAGGGTATTGATCACAACAACAGAAATGAAACTAGAATAGTATATCTGTATACTTTTGGGTATTTGGATATTTGCACTCACATTTTATTTTTAGGTACAGATTAATGGAATACTTAGCAATTTCTTATTTGTTATTTATTACTCAATGCTCTACTGTTAGTCAGGGCTCTCTAGAGGAACAGAACCTAGAATGAATCTCTTCTTCTCTATATGTAGAAAGGGGACTTTTTAGAGTAGCTTAAGGGCTGTGGTTGAGCTAATTCAACACAGGCTGCCTACAACTGGAAGGTCCAAGAAGCCAGTAGTTATTCAGTCCACAAGGTTAGGTGTCTCAACTTGTCTTCGGTAGATGCTGGAATCCCAAAGAAATAGGCTTCAATGCTAATGAAGAGATGGACTTGGCATGAAGAGGGAGCAAGAAGGTAAAGGGCAAAGCTCCATCTTCCATTTCTGTGTCATTTATATAGGCTTCCAGTGGAAGGTGTAGCCTAGGTTAGAGGTAGATCTTCCCATCTCAAAAGATATGGATTAAAGATATGTCTTTACACGTGTAAATCTATATTAGAAGTGGATATTTCCATTTTAAATTGAGAGACAATATCCCTCACAGGTGTTTTTCTTCATTTGGGTTTTACTTAATTCCAGATGTAGTCAAGTTGACAATCAAGACCAGCCATTGTAGTTCTTCAGTATTTTCTTTGGGAGAACATGTGAAATGATTTAGGTACAACCTAGAATTTATAAACTCTGAAATAGTATCATTATGTCTGCCAACACATATCTCTAAATAACAAATGTATAGGTGGCTTTATACATCCAAGGATGAATGGCCATCTTTTAAACAGTCATTGTCTGGATGGGTAGCATATGGAGCAGGAACTGAAATAACTAGCCTCAATTGCTAGATCTGGTCCACTACTTGTTTTTGCAAACTTTTATTCTAATGTAGCCATACATACTTCCTTACATATTCTATGGTTGTGTTGGTTGTGGTTGTATGACTCTGAAGGGTCATGCCTGAGACCATAATATTAAGACAATATTAAGGTGTTAACTATCTAATACTTTGGGGATCAAGTTTTGAAAGACCTAAAAGAATCCAGTAGACATCCTGCTCTTTGTTATTGTTTTCTTGAATCACTATTAAATTGGGAATGCCCATGTGGTATTTTGATTTTATTTTTATTGAAATAATTAATATATTTTTATGCAAGGCAGACGTTAAATTTAGGTGTTAAAATTTAGCCTTCAGTTATGTTGGAAGGGCTAGGGACTGGCACTTGTATGGGGGATGGCTGGGCACCATCTTTAATACTAATGCTAGTGATCAGCGGTTGAAACTTGGAGACACGAGACAAGTGATTTGCACTGTTGCTGCCTTCAGAAGTATACCATGGAGGAACGCATCTAGCATTTTACTTGTTAAAAAGGTTGATTACAGAGTTTGACTCATAAACTTTCAAGCCTTTCCCAGGAAAACAGCAATAATTCATATTTTGTAGAGCAGAGGTTTTAAAAATAACACTCTTTGAGACTATATTGAATATATAGAAAAGGATCAGCATTCTAATTGTATAAACTTTAAGATATGGCAAAGAGAACAAACGTCTCCTATAATTCTACCTCCACGGTTACTATTATATTAATTGTTGAAATTAATGGAAATAATTGAAATTGAAACATTACTGCTTTCAATTTACTTAAAATTTTTCAGAAGAGGAAGTGAGTCTTGATTGGCCCCCGCATGAACTTTTGTGGCCTGTTTTGATCTGGAGCAAGCATCTTGCCTGTTTAGTCAACCTTAAAGCCTTACCTCTTTCTTTCATCCAGAAGTACTTACTGAATGACCACTTTGTTCCGGCATGGTAAGCTATGTAATTGGGATTCAAGATGAAACAAAGCAGTCTATTCTACCTTTAGGGAGCCCTTGATCTTTAAATTGCATTGAATTTTAGTAGAAGATATGCAGTAAGTAAGACACAAAAGGGAGATAAGTGTATGAAAGGGGGATGGCAAGGTAAGTCTCAGAGAGAAGAGGATATGTGGGAGGGGCTTGAAGAAGGCAAAGAAGTGAGCTACACTTGCCAATAAATGCAAAGGCTCTTAGGTCTGAAAATGCCTGGTGTAATGTGTGAAACCTCTAGAGACAGACGTATTTAGGGAAGCTTGACTAATGAGGGTCATGGGTAATGGTGTAATGTAGAGCAAGTTATATCATGGAGCACTTGGTAGGTCAATGGGAAGAAGGACCTGTATTTCTGACTACATGAGAAGGGTAATGCTATAGAGTTCTTATCAGAGATGTGCATCTGTTTCTAAAGGACCTTTGTTTATGTGAGCCTGAAAGGGGCAATGATGTTCAGCAGTCCCTCCCCAACCCTCTGTGTTCAGGAAAGCAATGGTGTGCTTTAGGCTTTGCAGTATTAACAAGACCTGACCTGATCTGAGGTGTATTCTGGGGAGGAAGAAATGATGGTAAACACTCCAGTCTGGTGGTTACTGTTTCTCAGTACCTGAACTAAAAGAAGGGAAAGGAAATACTGGACAAGACATAGTAAGTTTAAGAGGAACTATCCATAAGGATGGAGGGTACATTAAGAGAGGACAGAGTGGCTGTCTGATAGTGGGAAGGCACCTGGGGTCTTGGACTTAAGATGTTTTTTAGCTTTTCTTTGGCCTAATTCAGTCCTTTGGATATAGGCCAATGGGGAGATGACATTGAGCCTTAACCAGGCTGAGTTTGCCAATTAATTAAAATGAAAGTTTTACTGATCGTGAGCTCTCTGAAAGAGAGAGGAGGATGAAAATTTATTAAAAATGGAGAAGTCCTGCTGTGGCCTAAGAGTTTCAGAGCCAGGAAACAACAGTTGAGTTGATGTCACAGCACGTAATTCTTGGTACTAAGGCTTTCAAGGTGCCTTTTATTGAATCTATCATCTTCTGTCTACCTATCTATCTCTCTATTTATCATCAATCTATCTATATCTACCTATCTACTATAATAATGCTGATAAGCAGAATATCATGGGGAACTAAATAGAAAACACATAGGATCCACTCCAAATTTTCTGACTCAACAGATCTGCAGTGAGGTTTGGGAATTTTCATTTCTAGCAAGTTCTCAAGTGATAGTGACAATCTTACTTTGGGGAGAAGATTTATTTTTCCTTTTCATCTTTTTTATAATATTTTTATTTAAATTTGTAAAAAGCTTGTTTTACATGTGAATCCCAGTTCCCTCAACCTCCCCACCTCCCCTGTCCCCCATAGAGGAATAGGAAATAAACTTAACTCCTTCAATTCAAAACTAGCTATGTGACCTATATATGTACTTGAATTATTTTACCCCTGAAAGGGAAATATTTTGTACTTCTTTAATTTGTGTGGCTCTTACTTCCTGTTGGGGAGTAGAATCAATATAGGAACAAGACAAATTAAATCACACACAACACACACACACACACACACACACACACACACACACACACACACACACATTAGGAATTAGTTCTGACTTTTAACATCATTAAATCAGGGCCCTCAAAGTTTGAAGGAAATCGCAATCTTCTCAATGAAAGTAATAAAAGCAAGAGTGGAATGTTCTACTCTGTGCCCTTTAATCTCAGAAGTTCAAAATCTGTTTCTCATCTTTGCAGGGCAGATGCCTTCACTAAAGGCATCTGCCTCTCTCTATTTTCCCTCATCCTAAGACTTTTAGCACAACTCTACATTCATTTGAATTCGTGGCTCTCTGTGCCTGACCTTTTCTCTCCTCTAGTGGCTCTGATAGTGAGGAAAGTAGGTTAGGGAGGGCTCCTGGCTCTTTCTCTTGAGTCTTGTGTCCCATGGGGCTCTGGCAGCAGGAAGAGAGGCCTCTCCTATGTGGGCATTTGGGACTACCTGCTGGCTGGCACAGCTCTCTGAGGACTGGTAGTTGTGTTGACTGACAGCCCAGAATCGGCAGGGGAAATGGGATTTTAATTTTTACAATTGAAAAAAGATATCCTGATTTTGACCTTCACTTTTATTTAGAGTAACAGTAACAAAACACAGAAATTATTTAGCAAGGTGATATATCTGCTTGGCCAGCCTGGGGCATGGCTAGCTCTCTCAGAACACAGGCTCAGAGCAGTTGTTTATTCTCAAATGATGCAAATAATAATTAATGTGTTATTATCAGGAAGGCTGAAATTAAAAAGATACAAAAACAACAATATTTTGAGTATGAAGTAAACACTGATCTTCAATGGGCTTTGTGAAAACCACTTTATTTCCTCTACATGGTATTTCATTAGCAATGGTTTTATTTATTTGCTGTTTCAAATCAAGCCTTCACATTTCCCTTGAGAGTTTCTGAGATATCTAAATGATGTCTGGAGGTTGTTCATGAACAGAGTAGTATGCTGGATCTATAATAACAATTATTAACAACATGTAACAGAACTCTGAGAATAATTCATTTCTTCATGACCTACCTTTTAAAACATTGAGGCATGGTTTGCATATAATAGACTAACTGGTGTGAGTTTGGGACAGTTTGAAATGTGTATTCATAGGAATAAGTGCCATAGAAAACATTTTAATCTTCACCCAAAGGATAATAATCTTCTTTCTTTCTTTTTTTTTTCCTCTGTTTCCTTCCTGCCCACATCACATCTCCTCACTGAATTCTTGTGTATGCCAACTTTCTTGCTTGGGGATTCATGCAAAAGACATATGAGGTATATAGTGTGTGTGTGTGTGTGTGTGTGTGTGTGTGTATGTGTGTGTGTTTTGTCAATATTCATGTAGACATCATTACATGAACTTAGGACTTTGGTTTCCTTAGGTAAATATTGGAATTTAAGTGATTAAATTCTGCTGAAAAGTTTTTCAAAGTGAATGCCTAATTTTATTTTTCCATACCAGCAGTTCCTAAGAGATCTATTCATTCTATTCTTATCAACACGTGGTATGGTCTGTCTTAAATTTTAGTCACTGTATACATCTAATAAGATGAGTAATGGTGGCTCTCTGTGGTTTTAACTTTGAAAAAAAGAATAAGGTACTTAGTTAACTAGCTTTTCACATGCTTACCTGTGGACTTTGTCCAAATCTTTTACTAAAGTTGAGAACAGTCATAATTGTATGTTCTTTTTTTTTTTAAAATAGTTTATTTTTTAAGATTTGTTTATTATGTATATAGTGTTCTTCCTCTATGTATGCTTGCATGACAGAAGAAGGTACCAGATTTTGTTATAGGTGGTTATGAATCACCATGTGGCTGCTGGGAATTGAACCTAGGTCCTCTGGAAGAACAGCCAGTGCTCTTAACCACTGAGCCATCTCTCCAGCCCCATAATTGTATTTTCTATAAAATGATGATCACTTCTGATATTGAGATCTTGAGTGAGTCCAGGATATTCTGTTGTTAAATTGATTTAACTTGATTTGGTTTTAGGGTCTGTTGTCCTCTCTCTGAAGAAAAACAACCATTTTCTATGAGGCTGAGGCTGCTTCTTCAAATAATGAATCAAATAATTATGACTTGACAGATTTTGATGCTGTCTCCTGGAAGCCATTACCTGCCCTGTGGAGTGGGGGTGGGGTGGGACAGGGGGCATGGGAGGGAGGGAAAGAAAAATTTTATATATTATATAAATATATATATATTTATATAATATATAACTATATAATATGTAAATATTATATATATATATATATATATCAAAAGCCAAAGAGTTACCAACATAAAATTTCTTTTTTTATTTGTATTGCTAAGGTTTTATTTGAAGTTACTTAAACTTAGTTAATTAATATACACGATTTTGCAAAAATAGCAGCCAGATATAGTTGATGTTATTTTGCTAATTAGGGCTAATTTTGAAAAAGCAGAGTGGTTTACACATCCATGCACACCATGTCTTCCCTGGAAAGAAAAACAAGTTCCCTTTTCACCTTTGTTGGACACAAAAATTCAGAGTGAAATATGTATTGCACATTTCTAAAAATGAAGGTAGGGGATACTTTTAGTAAGCTATGGAATTATTTCCTAAGTCCTTGTATTGCACCCCCATTTTAGAATAGAACTAAAATATAATGAACAGTATACTAGGTATTCTATTATTGGGGCAATGATAAAGTTTTATCTAAAGTGAGATTATTTTCCACAGTAAGATTTTGCGAATTCTATAGACTGCAGAAGTAAAGTGGTAAGAACAAGAAGTGGGGGATATTGTGAACGATTTTCTTAAAATTGGCTACAAATAAATACAACACACTCCCTTCATCATGACAATCACTCAGCACAAGGACAGTGAATATTATCTGTCCCATATGTAAAGTATGCTTTGTGATCATTCCTAGATATTTCTTTCCCTCTTTGTGGGAGGCCTGTGTATTCCTAGCTAGTATTTGTATTCAGACGTTGTAGTAAAAGCTTTCTATGGAAGGCTTGTGCTTTGTCACCTATGTGCTTAAGATAACCACATGTGAGAGGACACTGTAAGTGGTGTCTGAGTCATGGTAGCACTCTGCCATTGCTCATGATCCTAGCCCAAGATTAAAACAACCCTACTCTGTGTGTTTGCTTTCTGACTTTTATTTAGAAATGCAGCACCAAGAGTCTTGATTGATGTTATTTACATATTTGAAAGCAACTTTTTGTTTGTTCATTTGTTTACTTATTTTTTTGGTAGAGCAAGAGATGGAATCTGAGCACTGGACATACTAGGCAGGTGCTACCTTCAGCTTTGTTGGACAATTTTTCAAATTTAACACAAACCTCTCCTATGCCTCCTCACTTTCAAGCTGATAGTCTTTATTTCTTTAATTATTATTGTTACATACATTTTATGTATGGGTATGTACACACACACACACACACACACACACACACACACACATATATATTCTGCTAAATCCTTTTTGTTTGTGCATGTCTGGTTTCAAGGCTGTTGGTGCTGCATTAGACAAATTAGACAAGCAAATTCTTGAATCTGCAGGGTTGAAGAAATATTAGGTTGTAAAGGGGGTTTAAAAAATAGAACAACTGGCTTAATTCTGTTATAGATAAAAATATCTAAACCATATTCATCCTCTGTTTTCCAGCAGGCAATAAAATGATACAGTCCATTCCTCAAAACTAAAGATTTGCTTTTAAACAGTTAGATCAATTCATAGTAGGTAATGTGGCGAGGCTAGTACTCCAGTGAAAAGTTCCCACACCCTGTCATCCAGACCTGCAACACACAAGCCTTCAAGAGGCAGAAAGCTGGCAATGTGGATAGTCCCACAGCGGGCAAGGAAGATTACATTGGGATAGTTGAGGAAAAAAAAAACTTAAAGACAGAGAAAGTAAATGAAAAATTATCCTTTTTTAAATGAGATAACTTGTGTTCCTTTAAAATTCCCCTGCCAAGGTCCTCCTATGCCTTTCTTCAGTGACTGCATCTTCTAAAACATGCTTTGGATGTAATTAGGTTAAACAGGTGGCAAGGCTAAGAACCTAATCCTACAGGTATGCAGCCTTTAAGAAGAACTCCCCTAATTCTCTTTTCTGTTTTCCCCTTCCCCTTCTTCACTCCACTCCACTCCACATCTGTCTCTCATCCCACTTCCTATGAAAGAACACTCCCTGAGAGCAGCCATCTTAGGCCAGGAGGAGGGCACTTAGCAGAACCAAATCTTTATTCACTCTCTGGTGTGTCCTGGTAGCTCAAGCTGATTAACATTTTTTTTTTCATGGTAAACTTTTTCTTGCCACTTGATTTTTAATTTTAGGGGACGACCACATTACATTGCAAAGCATGGTAAAGTATCTACAACAAGAAAAGGAAAGAAATGAGTCCTTCAACATGAAGCAAAAATATTTTGCTCTTCCTTTTACAGTTGAAGGAAAATACCTAGTGGTCCATTTCCTATGCTATAACAAAATACCTGAAGCTGAATATTCAAGTAGAAAAGATTCAAGTTTATTTAACACACTGTCAAGGAGGTAGAAGCTCTAAGAAACTCCTCTGTCTCTCTGGACTTTGGTGAAGACCTCTTACCTGATTCACTACGTAGAAGGTATATATTGCCTTGTGCCGTTCTATAGCAACCTATTCTCATTAGATCTAACACCCTGCATGTAACCAGTATTATCCCCCAAGAGTAATGCTTATGGTGATCCAATCACCTTTGCTAAGTTTCCCATACCCCAGTACTATTACACTGGACTCCAAGCCTTTAGCACATGAACCCTTGTGAGAGCATGTCCAAACCATCATAGGTCCTGATGAACAAAAGTGTTCTTCCAGGACCCCCAAATAGAGCCTGTATTGCAAAGTATGATTTTTTTTTCTAATTTGAACACCAGGATTTCCAGTGCTTACTGTGTGTTCTGTCACCTATTTACATTTTACACACATTTGCTGAATCAAATATTTTGACTGACTTGAAAATTTATGCAACATGCAGATATAATACTTCTTGGTTCTATGTTGATGCCTAAATATTTTGATACTGTCAAGCACAAACAGTCATCCATAGGGATTTCTTTTACAAAGCTTATTGAAGTGTCCATACCATAATGTCATTTTACAGAATTTAAAAACATGGGCATTCCCCCTACTTAAATGTTTCAGAAATTGCCTCATTTAGTGAAAAAAAATAAACAAGTGTTGCTTTTGCAGGAATTTTATACATTATAAGTATGATATTGGCTGTCATTGGGAATGTTCTGCAATACATCTACAATTGGTAGAAAATGTTTACTCTAAAAGGGTGTTGAGATGATAAAAAGAACTACAGATTGCTGAACACAAATGGGTTTTCTATAAGTTTAAAGCATGAGATAGAAAAATCTACAGATATAAAGATATGGGTACTGCATTGTCTCACAGCTATGTTCATACTATTGGCTCTGTGGTCCTGCTCTATTGTCTTTGTGTGGCACGTGGATAACATTGTCCAATTTTACTCTATGTCTTCCATGTGTTTGTGGATGTCTGGCTTCAAGTATTGTTTTAGAAGAAACAGCTTTCAAATCACAGAACCAATGGTTTCTAAGATGATCAGTACCTTCCCTTTTGTAGGGAGTTTTGTCAGGAAAAATATTTGAAGAACTAGAAACAACAGCTGAAGAAAGATTTTTTTTTCATTTCTAACTTATCTTTGAGGAGTTATTTCCTACTATTGGCTGTTGCAAGCTGGCTTTAACTCTCTCCCTGCTCTGACAACTCGTCCAAGCATTCTACTCCAACTTTGTATCTTTTAAAGAGCTCTTGGAAAAACAGGTCAGGAGTTGTAAAATATTTCAATAAATGCAACCTTCATGATGTACTCTTCACTGGTGTCACGTTCTATTTGCTTACTCTTCAGCTCAATAGAGAGTCTTTGTATAACATAAAATCAGTTTCAACTTATGCCAAATTATGTCCTCCCCTAATTTCTTCTTGGAAGAATTATATCTCCCATTTTATAGGTCACAAAATTCTTTATAATTAATAAAGTTATTGTAACTTTATAAGAATATTAACTTATTTTATGGGTCTAAAAGAGAATTAGTTGCTATTAATTATTTGCCTGTTTGCGGTAACAGCTGTCTGGCAAAGCCTGTCCAGTTGTCATAGAAAAAGTGCATATTTTCCCCCCTACATCATTGTTCCCTCAGGAAATCAGGGATGCTTGTTTGTTCTATTGTTTCATTGCTGCCAACCAGCTGATATCCTGATTTAAGACCTCATCTAACTCCTTCCCACAGCTACCTTCAGACTGAATGGATTGTTGTAGATTGCTAAAAACCATTTAACAAAAGCAGAGAAGCCAAAGCTTTTAATGGCAGGAACCACCTATCTGCTACCCTTCTAGTCTTGACATCTTTCTATGTGTCACCTCATAGACACTGACTTGTGCACTCTGTATACTACCAACACAGAATGGTGATTCGGTATCAGAATGTCTGACCTTGCCAATGCCAAGTATATTAGGCACTAGTTATTTGTGATCATTGCATGCTGTATCACTGTTTAATAGGATGGTTGTGAAGAGGTAAAGGCTCTGTAGAGTTCGAATTTTTGTGATTTAGAGTCAATGGTCTATGAGCATGATTGCTATAGTTCTTGGGCTTTAGAGACTTCCCACAATAATATCTTGTGAAAACAGATGAGCACCTGCTAGAGTAATCTTACCAGTAGGAACCCCTCAAAATACTATCAAAACTGCCTCATATACTTCTGTGTAGAAGACAGTATTAATGTTTTTCATGAAAAGTTCATCCACACGAAATCCTGGCTCTCTGGGAACTCACTGTTTAGGAGAAGAGAAACATTGATAAGTACATTGCAATAGGTTAAATGCAATGAAATAAATAATTACAGACTTAAAAAAATCATGTTGGGGCTGAGTTTGCATATTGCTTGTCCATAACAGAAATAGTCTAAGCTATCAAAGATGGAAGGCAAATGTGATCTTGTTTAAGTTCCAGATTGAATAATCCAATAGACCAGGATTGGTACTTAAACTCATCTTAAATTCTCTATTTGAGTAAGCACTTGTATTTTTTTTTTTTTTTTTGATACAAGACAAAACCACTGCATGTATTAAACTGCATTGCCTTACATGTCCTAGGGAGCCAGAGCCAAGAAACATCTACCGGATGTTCCATGAAATACTGTTTATGTGAGCCAACAGAAAGAATTAGTTTGCACATCCGTATCAAATGCCCACACTCTTAGCTCCCCAATTCTTTATATAGCTGTCATGAAACAAAGATACGCCTAATTGGCTTTGCCAGCAGTAAGGGATAAGCTATCTTTTTTTCCTTTCCCATCTTGACTAGCTGCAACTCTCATTCCTGATTTGCTACAGAACACTTAGCTTCCTATACAAAATGGATCTGTGTTAAAATGTGTTCATATACAGATATGTTATTGTAGAGTCTCTAAAAATCAATGACATACTGGAAGTTTCTG
Organism: Phodopus roborovskii; assembly: GCF_943737965.1. NCBI lineage: Eukaryota > Metazoa > Chordata > Mammalia > Rodentia > Cricetidae > Phodopus > Phodopus roborovskii. The sequence goes on along the minus strand of NW_026126460.1, from coordinate 26,662,167 downwards.
GTACTTGTAATTTAGGACCTGTGACTGGCATTTCCTTTAGAGTGGCGAGTGTCTCATGTGGCTTGGGACAGATGCCACTCTATGCCTTGTATTACATTATGCACTGTCAGTAAACTTAGCACTGGTTTATTCTTGATACTTATGTGCTGTACACACCCAATCTCTTCTGTGAAGTAGCCTTGGTTCCCAACATTAATATAATACTTGGGATGAGTACACAGGCGTTCACATGTATCTAGAATGATTATAATTAATATTATTAAATTTTGTTTATAGAATCTTAGAGAATCACACCTAATTCTCCCCTTCATATATTCTGTCCTCACTGCTTTCCTTATAGAAATCAGATTTTAATAATAGGACAAGATATTTAAGAAGGCATGCTCCAGCCTCGATTGTTTGCTTTAATAAAATCTAATCTTTATCTGTAAAGTACAGTAAATATTTAAATGCTACATTTGGAAATATTTTGACATTTTACCTAAGTAATGGCTAATGTAATCAAGGTCATAGATGAATCAAATTTTTATTGACTACAGAGTTCACAGTTAAGTTTATTTCTGAGCTCTGTGTTTATCTACAGAAATTTGCATACAGTGAAGAAAGAAGAAAGGAAGTATGGGCTGTTGAAGAAATTTATGCCAAATTTTATGTCTGTTTGTACTATGAATTTTGTAGCATTTCTTTATTTGAAAGTATTTAAGCCAACATTTCCTATCTATCTTAGTATATTCGTGTGAGAACTTGGTTGGTTCTAAGAGGCACAGCCTGGAGCCCGCTTTCCTGGGCAGCAAGAGCTATTTCTTGCCTCCTTGAATGCACTGGGTCTAGGGTTGGCTTCAGGTGAGGCTTGGGATTGGTGCTTAGAGAGGTATATGAACCTGTGAATGCCCTTTTCATTCACTAAACTTAAGTTCTGCTAGGGCATCTCTTTGTGGTCAAACATCCAAACACATTTTTATAAAGCTTCCCATACATATGGCCATGACATATGTCACCTGTCTTAATGATATGTCAATCTACCACAATTAGCTCTTATTTTATTGGGGCCTATTATTAATTTTAATGTCTTGGAGCTTGGAGGGTAAGGCGCAATGTTGAAAGTGATACCCTGCTGATGCTTCCAATTTAGCTCTGGAGCGTTTTTGCAGTGTGTAAATGTCAGGATATTACGCACAGTACTTGTGCCTGCTTCATGACCACAGGTGGAGTTGTGTAATTCAGCCATCTTACCCTCTGGATGCACTTTAGTATGGAAAGGACCTGCATGGTGATAAGCACCCGGCACACTTCTCGGTGTTCCTCTGCGACCAAGACACAGTTTGGACTTGGGCGCCACATAGTCTCCAGTGCCATTTGCCCAGTGTCACATGAGTCTTCAGTATTTCTGTCTCCTAGAGCTGGCATGACAAGTATACATTTGGCCTTAGCATGTGGTTATGTGAGATCATTGGCCTGATTGAGGACACGGGGTGAATTCTCTCAAGTTTCCCCAAGGAAAGGTGAAGTGAAGATTGGCTGCAGGGTAAGGTTAATAGCCTCAGCAAGATTCTGCCTCACACTGTGTTGGTATACAAAGAAGACACTCAAAGATCAGCCAGGATTTTGAGCCTGTTGACAGGTTGCCCAGATAGGCACTGAATAATCTCAGTGTAAAGGCACTGGGAGGAATTGGCTTGGGACTAAGTTAATTACTTTTCTCTTTGCTGTGCCAAAGGTAGGAGGAAGGCAAGTTCAAGAACTTATTTTGGCTCACAGTTTTGAGGTGTTACAGTCCAGTATGGCTGGGAAGGTGAGGTAGCCACATTTACGATAGCAGGTGTGCTTGACGTACTCCTGTTAACATTGCCTGGACAAAGAACAGAGTTGGGGAAGGGGGTATGTCTTCAAACTCTCACACTTAATAACCTTTAACCATTTAATCCCTATCTCCTAAAGGCATCACAGCTTCCCAAATGAATGTCGCAAATTGCAGATGGAGCACTGAAAACATGAGCCAATGGAGAATATTCTAGATTCATACCAGGGCTTTATGGAAAGGCAGCTTTTGACACAGCTCTCAATGATATGGAATCCCTGGTGATCCCTGTGTAATCCCCTCCCCGAGAGTGTGGGAAAGAATTTGTAATTTGCTTCAAATGGATAGATTGTGACAGCTGCACTGGGATATCATTTCTGTGATTATGTCACAAGAGACTGTAGCTTCCAATTTGCCAACAGACTCTACTCTTTCACAGACTTTGAAGGAGCAGTAGTGCAGAGACATTTCAGTGGCAAAAAATTGTGGGCAGCTTCTGTCAACAACCTAGTAAAGAGCTTCAGCCTTCTGTCTAATGTCTTTCAAGAAAGGGACCCTATCAGTAGCCAGAGGAGCTTAGAAGTGTTTTTTTTTTTTTTTTCTGTAGTTAAGCCTGAGAGTGAAAACTTTCCCTTGCCCCACAGCTTCATGGGAGCCTTATACGACTCATTGAAGTAAAAGAGCTAAGCCACACAGAGTCCTAATTAAAAAACACAGTGAGATGATGATAAATGTGTGTCTCGTGTTGTTGAGTCAGGTACTTTGTTCATAAACAGTAGATGAGGAATACAGATGGGTTTTATAAATGGGTTGACTTTTTGTTAGTTGATCCTGACATGGGCAGGTTTACCTACCTTCCTAGTCTCTAATGGTGTTGATCAGTGGCATACCTATTTCCTATATGCCTGCCCTGTGTGCTAGTTATCTTTTTGTTGATTTGATACAAGCTATGGTCATTTGGAAAGAAGGAAACTCAGTTGAGGAGATGCCTCTACTAGGCTTCCCTGTAAGTAAGCTATAAGCAAGCCTGTGGGAGGTTTTCTTAATTGTTAGATGATTTGGGAGATTCCCAGCTCAATATGGGCAGTACCACCTCTAAGAAGGGAATGCTGGGCTGTATAAGAATCAGGCTTAGCAAACCATGGAGAACAAGCCAATAAGTACCTGTCCTCCTCTATTTTCTTTCCTTCGGTTCCATAGAGTTCCTACCATAACTTCTCTTCATGATGGGTTTTAGACTGCAAGCTGTAATAAAGCATTTGCTTCCAAAGTTGTTTTGATCATGGAGTTTCATCACAATAATAGAAGGAAAACAGAAACACTGGTAAAGCTTGCCATGTTTGGGAGGAGAAAAGAGAATGTTGTCAGAGAGACAAGGGCTTTGTCCCCTTTAACAGACTCACCAGATGCTGGGATGTTCAAGTATGTCTGTTATCACAGCAGAAGGTTAGAGAGAAGACATGACCTTCTTCTAACTAGTCTGTTCCAATATATGGATGAAAATGAGTGTCCTTGAGTCATGTGATAGGCCAGAGACCAAACAAGTAAATTCACCTCCATAGAGAAGAATGAGATGGGACAATGGGTTAAGAGGAGGAGGAGGAAAAAAAAATCACTTTTTCCCAACGAGAAGTCTCTCAAAGACACTTCCATTAAAAAAAAAAAAAAAAAAAAAAAGCTTATGTATTGACTTGAAACCTCATGCCAACTTTCATGATATGCAAGGAACTTATGCCCTAGGTGCCAGAACATATTTGGCAACAAACAACTACATTGCTAGTTTGATTTCTCCAAAGATTTGTAGATGGGATGGTGATGATTCAGATGAAGCATAGGGCAGGATGGAGCCCTGGATCACAACTGTTAAGAACCTCAGTTGACAGCATAAGGCACTTGGGCACTATGAGCGTGGTGGGGGCCTGACCTGACCTCCCTGGCTGGTGGGTTTTTTTTTTTTTTTTTAATCACTGGCTTCTGGCAGGCAGAGGTTTTTGTTTTTTTGTTTGTTTGTTTTGCTTTCTTCTATCTGAGAGAAACTTGTCATTGCTGGCAGCTCTAGGTGGAATGTCACTAGTATTTCTAGTAGTTTGGGCAATAAGCCCTTTGAAGGGGATAGCTTAGAAAACAGAACCTGTACATGGGAGTAAGATGCCACATGGAAATAGCTCCCTCAGAACACAGGTATTGCAAAGCTTTGTCTCTCCATGCTCTGTCCCACCCCCTCTTTTACACTTGCTCAGAGTAGAGGAGATGATTCCAGAAGTTTGAGATTGGTTATTTCCTTTGCCAACTCTCATCAGCCGCACACTTCAGCATCTGCTATCTATTGAAAAAGGAGCCAGTCTTACTGAAGTATCTCCCTGTGGAAAGCATTCTCAGGTACTAAGGAGGGGAGGAGGGAATGCCTGCCTGTGAAACTGCAAGTTTTCTGGGGCAGTCAGCAAAGCAAGTTTCCAGTAAAGCACTTGAGGTTGGTGTGTGTGTGTGTGTGTGTGTGTGTGTGAGAGAGAGAGAGAGAGAGAGAGAGAGAGAGAGAGAGAGAGAGACAGACAGACAGACAGACAGACAGACAGAGAGAGAGAGAGAGAGAGAGAGAGAGACTAAGACACTCTTGAAAGATTCCTCTCTCTGACACCTATGGGCCAGGGCACTGTTTTAACTCATTAATAGGTAGAAGTATGCATGGTGAGTTGAAGAACCAATGTCTGAACCGACTTAAGTCCCACTCCATGCATACCTGACACTTCTTGAGTGACCAAAAACAAGAGACTAGATAGCACAGGGACCCAAGGTAAAAACCAAATGCTACTGGTCTTAAAAGATAGTGATAAAATGACTCCTAATGATAACCTGCTATACTCATAGGCCAGCGAGCATTTGGAAAACACAGCTCTAAATGGGATGTCTCCATTAAATCCTTCCTCTCAGAGCTCAGGGACCTTGCCAAAGAGGAGGTAGAAAGAGTGAAAGAGTCTGAGGGGACAGAGGACTCCAGGTGGAGTGCATGGTCCTCTAGATGAGCTGAGCAAAGCTGATGGACTGAGGCAGCCATCACAGAGTGCATGGGTCTGCAGCCGGTACTTCCTGTATACATTACACTCCAGTTTAGCACTTCTATGGCTGACACTCTTGAGTGTGTGAGTGACTGGGTCTCGGATTCTTGTGCCTTCTCTTGGGGCCTTTATGCCTTCTGTTGTTTGCCTTGTCCAACTTGAATGTCATCTTTTTTTTTCCTTTGTTGTGTGTTATTACATTTTATTTTGTTATTATCTCTTAGAAGCCTGTTCTTTTCTAATGAGAGACAGATATGGAGTGGATCCAGAGGGCAAGGTAGGTGGGGAGGAACTGGGAGTAGCAGAGGGAGAGGAAACCATAATCAGGATATATTGTATGATGGAAGAACCTATTTTCAATAAATTTGAATCGTATAAATTATAATTAAAAATATTACAGAATAAAATGTTGAATTACTTTATTTTCCTCTTCCTTCTCCTCCATCCAATGTATCTCATGTCCTTTTCAAATTCATGGCCTCTTTTTATTTAATTATTATTGTAATATGTATGTAATTAATACATTCTTAGATATTGAATTCTTATTGTTACATGCATAAGTGTATATAAATATAACCTGAAAATAGGAGGAGGCAGAAGGGAAGATTAAGAAACCGGGACAATGATAATGGTGAAACCCAGAGCTGGGCACCGGCAGAGGAAGAGCAGATAGTGGTCCCCAGGGAATGGAGATCATATTGATGGAGTTTGAAGACTCATGGGATGTAGAAGATGAGAATGAGATTAGCATGGGTTTACTTTCCAACTTTCAATGAAGTACAATTGAAAGAAGGAAACTTAGTTTTTAAACTGTATTTATCCTAAATCAAGTATATATAAATATCTTATTTTTTGTTTCTCTCATTTCATACTGGTGAGTTTACAGGCATTCAAATGTTTCAGAACACTTATGGTGGACAATATAACATTAATCACTTACTGCGAATTTTCTTTCTCATTTTTGAGGCAGTCTTGTTAAATTATCTCATTAAAACTCAGAGACCCCACAGTCTTGGGAATTGTTATTACATGTTTGATTTTTAAAGTCCATGCTTTACTCTTTTTAAAAAAATTATTCATTCCTTGGGAATTTTGTACAAGTTGTTTTGATTGTATTAGTCCCTTCTTTGCCAATTCTCCCCAGATCCAACCCCTCTACCACCAATTTGGTGTCCTTTTTCCCTATCAAGACCAATTCATGTTGCCCAAATATTCTTGGATGTATGGCCTTTCCCTGGAACACAGTTGACTTACCAAGGGCTATACTCTTAAAGAAAACCAACTTCCCCTCTCCCAGATGCTAACAACTACCAATTGCTCCATGGCTAGGGCTTGGATTTTGTGCCCAACTCCCTTCTCCATTGTGGGATTTGATCTGACTTAGCTTGTACAAGTCTTTTAAGTGCTGTGACAACCACTGGCTTCATATATACAGCTGCCTTATAGTGTTCAAAAGACACAATTTTCTTGTTTTCATATGCTACCACCAGCTCTTACACTCTTTCTGTCCCCTCTTATGAAATGATCCCCAAACCACCCTTTATTTTTATACCCTCCATTAAAAGCCTCATCCTAAGGATATCTAGTGCCCAAACACTCTCCTACCCCAACCCATGTCCTGGGTCATTCTGCTCTGCTGATAACACATACTTGTATTATGAGGTTAAGGAGGGAACATGTATTTCAATAGGTAGCTCATACATGTATTTGTTGGTCTGTAATGTTGATGTGTTAAGGGAAAAATATTTTTACATTGCTAAGAATTCTTGTATAGAAATAAAACTTTCAGTCACTCTTTGCTAAGTTTTCAGTACCTAATTAAACATCAGACCAAATGTATCATGCTTTCTACACTCTAGAATTATGCCAGTGAACTGTCGAGATGCTTAGAAACTGGATTACCTTATTTTGTCTTTCATCAATTGTCCCTTTAGTCAGGGTAAAGCTTGAATCGAATAATAACTATATGATATCACATCCCTTTTTTGTTTTGTAGTATAATATTTTATTTCAGGAACACTCTGTCATTGGCTAGTAGCTTTTTCATGTGGTGTCCTATTTAAACTTTGAATAATGTGAGATCTGGTGACTCAGAGGGGTGGGTGAGCTGTAAAATCTCACCCAGCTACTAAGAATTGGACCGACATTCAAACGTGGCACCTCTCATTTCAGATTCACTCCTTACAAAGGATTTTAAACACACTTAGTTTTCCCCGCTCTATAGGCCAAAAAGTCACTTAAAGCACATGGTTACAATGATTTCATTTCTTTGTTCTTTGTTTGCCTATCAACACAGAGAAAATTAACTCTAATTCCATTACTGCTAAAATAAGTTTAAGTGAATGGAAGTTCCTTCTTGACCTAGAAAAACAAGGCAAACCAGAAAACAGGAGACAGATTCATCCTTTACACCATCTAGTGAACCCAAGGATTTGCATAGAGTTTTCATTGTTTTTGTGAAATGCTGTGAACTGCTATGCTATTCAATTGAGTCACAACATTAGAATTTGGACTTTGAAATAAAGACAAACAGATAAGTCTTGGTGATATACAAAGGGTGGCCTCTTTTGCCTTGGATTTGAAGACAGGGATTTCTGTGTTGTTCAGTGATTAAGGGTGCCAAATGTATCCAGGAACTATTTCAGCAATCATAGATGTTGTTTTTCCAATTGAGCCAATCTGCCAGACTGGCAGACAGAAAGCTAACAGAAAACATTAAATATAGACAGCTTCTATAGTTGAATCTTGTTTTTCCCTGTCTCTGCTGGAAGCCACTATAAAATACTAGCTTGTATGGAGGTCATTAAACACACACACAGAGATACACACAGCCAGCTGTGTATTCAAACTGTTAAATTAAGCTTTTGTGAACTCCAGAACTAGTTGCCAAAGCAGTTGTTGTCAATGTATGAAGGGATTGAAGTGGTCTTGTATTTATGATCCTCCAGGCAGGCACTCACTGCTGGCTTCTTGTCACACTTGGGGAGGACACCCTACTCTGTTGACCCACACACCTTGGAGAATCATCTTAGGGGAAGGTCTGTCTGTTCAGTTCCAAATTTATACTGTTGAGGTCTTGTGTATTTGAGGGTTGTGGACTTGGAAATCTTAATGAATGCCTGATTTTATTTCCAGGGTTTGTGCGCATGCCTGGCCAACAACGATTCAAAATTACACGCAATGCTCCTGGACATGAATGTATCAGAGATGAATTTAGCCTCTGTGACCGCAATTTATGCAGAGCAAAACCCTTCCCTCATTTCAGAGAAATGATGACGCAATTAGATTGCAACATGCACATGTGGCTTCCTCAGATGTCCCTGAAATACAAAAGGGCCTTATACAGCCTATACAGCACTGCAATGCCCTGCTCCCTATACAGCACTGCAATGCCCTGCTCTGTGAGTTTTCTTCTACTGTTCTTTCTGGTTTTCTTGGAAATGCATTTCTAACTCTTTTGTTCTTTGGTAGAAAAAGTTTGATAAAATGCAAGGAAAGTTTTTGGTAGGTTGAACAAATGCACATTAAGACAAGATGTTTCTCAATGATTTTTTTCCCCTAGTACATAGGAATAAAACATACACACATATACAGATAGGGGCAGAGTTCCATCCTACCTGATTTTCGATGATTACTTCCACCTCTTTTTCCATCTGTGTAATTATAAAATTGAAATGATGACATGTTTGGAAACTGGTGTTCTTTGAAATGTGGTGCTTTTAATATGAAAAGCAGTGCTCACTATTCATCTTTCTGTATGTGTTTGAAGAGTTTGAGATGTATGAACTTATGCAATGCAACGAGTGATTTAAGAATAAGTTAGCAAAAACAACTTACTTTTGGAACTTGTTGTCTGTATATCAGGCAGGTAGACAACTCTCCACCCCCTACTGTTCTGCAGGACAGAAATCTGATGCAAGGTCTCTCTAGGCTAAACTCAAGGTGATGGAAGTCTGCTCTCCTTTATGTAGGATGTCTCCTTGTGTTTTTCCAGCTACCAGATGTGTTCCATTTTCTTGCCTCTTGGCGGTCTTCCATTTTCAAAGTCAGCTATGGGATATCACATCTTTCTCACACTATATGGCTTTCATCGTTGCATCTCCTCTGTTCTTGCTTCCCTTTCTGCTTCTTTATTCCACTTAAAAAAACAAAAACAAAAACAAAAACAAAAAAAAAAACAAAACAGTAAAAATAAAAATAAAAAAAAAAAAAAAAAAAAAAAAAAAAAAAAAACAAGAAAAACCTCTCATGAAGAATGTTCCCTCCCACAACCCATCTTTCAGGGTAAGGCACTCTCATCTTGTGATCAGTCGAACAAAATTAATCCCATCTGTAATCTTTTCTCTTCCTTGGTATAAGACATTTTGTATGTGGACATACATGGACAAGTTTGGGGAAACCCTATGTTGTCTACTCTACCTTTCCCTCAACCCATGCTCAACTTACAACAGTTGGAGACAGTGTTATCCTGCTAGACAACAGTGGTTAGCTGATGCCAGCAGAATCAAAGCTGATTCCTCTTGGACAAATACCCAGGAGCCATGCCCTATGCTAGAATGTCTTGGTTTGGTTGGCCTGCATAGACAAGGTTGCTTTATGCAGAGTCAAACCAGAACCAAAACATTTTCTCCAGGAGTCCCCAAAGACTGTTGCAGAGGAACAGGGGCTCTTTTCTAGTATGAGGATAGTATTTTTTAAAGGGAAGACTAATGTCATTCACAACATAGGATCTGCCCCTAGTTAGCAAACACGTTATTTGCATTTAAGTGGAAATTTACTGGCATATTTCTTTTTAAGGAGGGGACATAGAGGAGACTCCCAACCTCTGGCATTCTGTTGTCACTCAGGCCCAACTAACTCTAACCATCAGTGAAAGGTGTGTCCCATGAGCCCTAATTGGACCATTTTAGAAGGAATCCACACAGGCTTTCACCCTATAATAACCTTCCTGCTTCTGTCTTGAGCTACCCTTTGAAGTCCTCAGAAATGGTCACTATCCCCATTTCTAGAGCCCAGGATTCTAGCTGTGCTTTGGACAAGATACATTTTTCCCCGTCTGCCTTCCCTTGACATCTGGCTGAGTTCTGAACTCAGGCTAGGTTATGATTATTACTTGATCTGGTCACAACATTTTGGGTTTTCTGTATTTTAATTTTCTTCTTCCTCTTCTTCTGTTTTTACCCCTTCCTCTGACCTTCACTCTTATGTTCTTGGGCCTCTTAGAGGCATGTAGAACTTTCTACTGGGTCTGTCCATTTTGGCTAGCTTCCAATCCAGTCATCTCTGGCTTTGTTTCCCACATTTTCTGGAGCTTGGTGCTTTGACTGGACTGTAGGCAGTGGTAAGACTTATTAATGTATAGGGAAATGGCTTAGCAGGGAAAATAGGGTGACCTTTGATGGAACCCAACACTAGTAACTCACTGCAGCTTTCTGTAAGGAATGTGAGGAGTGGGAGTTGAATCACTCCTTTTGCAGTTGGGTATCTGCAGCTCAGAGAAGAGCTGGGGGTGGAGGAATCTCAAACATTTTTAACTGAAGGGATGTTGTGACTGAGGAAAAAAATGATTTTGGATGCAGAAACTTTGTCTTGAAAAGGTTGCCCTTAAACTGACAGGCTATTTGTTTTGCTTTTTATTGATTGTTATAATAATAATAATTATTATTATTTGGTAAATGTTTAGATGGAGATCACTGCCAGCTCTGTAGTCACAGTGTTATTATTAGGACCTTTTCAAAATGAAAAGAGAGGCAAACACACCATAAATCTAGGACTGAGGATAGTACTCCTCAGGGACCTTGTCTAAAACTTCAGCAGCATCTGAGACACAGTTGGGCAGTGCCAGTGTCTTGCACAAACCATAGGGAAGATTGTGCTCATTCAGCTAGCACTAGTAGCTCTTCACTGGCCAGTTCTTCTGGGGAAATAAACCTGACTTTCTCAGCACTTTCTCTTCTGTCTTTTTCATCAGAGAAAAAGACCTGCTTCCTCTGCACTCAAGGTAGGAGAAGAGAGGGGAGGAGAGAGGAAGTGAGCAGAGAGGGGAGGGAAGAGAAGAAGAGAGGAGAGGAGAGAAGAGAAGAAGAGAGGAGAGGAGAAGGAAGAGAAGAAGGACAGAGAAAGAGTATGGCAGTTATGTGGCCTAGAAGACTCTTGGAACCATGGGAACTTAGCTGAGAATGTGAGGGACTGAGTGTGTTAGTGGAGAAGGAGAACCAGAGAACCCTATGTGATGTGTGTTCCTACTTCATTCTTTAATCCTCTGCTCTGTGAACTCATAGGATGCTGGAGGGTGGTCAGGCCAGGAAAGTGAGAGACATATTGTGTCTACTCTACATATTCTAGTTCTTTACCTAAGAATGAATCTCTTTTTTTTTTGTTGTTGTTGTTGTTGTTTTTTAAGACAGGGTTTCTCTGTGTGGCTTTGGAGCCTGTAGACCAGGCTGGCCTCGAACTCACAGAGGTCTGCTTGCTTCTGCCTCCTGAGCACTGGGACTAAAGATGTGTGCCACCAATGCCGGGATTAAGAATGAGTTTTTTAGAGTGGTCTGTACTACATAGGGGCAGCAAGTATAAGTATGGCATCTAGCTTCCATAATTCTCCATGTGACGCTAGTCAATATATTTAGCTTCTGTATTCCTGTTTTATAAAATGAGAGTGGTAATAGCTGACCTCTCATTGTGCAGTTTTGAGGAAATTGTTGGGAAATAGAAAGTAAACATTAAGCATATTGTTGGGCAAACATACATAAGGCCCACTAAAATTTATTTATAATAATTATCATTATTAACATTTTCATGCTGAACTTGATGACTTGGGAGAAATGCTGAGAGAAGGGAAAGGTGCTATGGCTTGATCTTGATTCTTCTAAGAGTTAACTTGTGGACAGGAGCAAGCTCCCTTTTTTTTTAATTTTCCAGGGACTGACTTCAGAGTTTCAGTGCTCTGCGCCCTGCAATTTAAATATCTGCTGCTTTTGTTTTGGCTGTAAAGCTGTCCACACTCAGTCTTTAAAATGTCCCCTTTCATCCAGTTTGGCATTCCATGGATCTTAAGGCTGGTTTCACACTCCATTGTATCAAAGGTTAGAAGTCAATTTAAAACAGGGCAAGAGTGGACAGTTACAGTGGTTTTGGTACCTTGATATGTTTTACATTGCTTAAGACCTCATTACAATGAAGAGAGCTGTAATGACTTCCCCAGGAAGCAGCTATAAGTCCTAGGGATCCAGCAGGAGTGTTTTGAAGCCTGGTACTAGAGCCAGGCTGGTTTATTACCCTCAATGAATTCTTGCTTGTATCTTCTAGAGCAGCAGACTTTTCTCTGACTTCCTACCCATAGGTGTTCCAGAACTACAGTCATTGGCTGTGGGTATTTACAAGGTGGAAAATATTTATAAGAATATTGGGAGAAGAAGGAAGGGAGAAAGGAAGAGAAAGAGAAGATGGACTAATAGACAAATGTTGTCTAAGTGATTATTGAAAGAGAAAAATTTCTTAGTAAACACTAAGATATCATATTTCTTTCTTCTTATTACTTTTGTTTGGAATAGGTAAGCACTTCAGTGATCGATTTTGAGTTTACCCATAGCTTATTAGATAATAGGCAAGTGTGTTAAAGGCTAGTCTTTATAGATACTCAAATTCTTGACACATCTATGAAGCTAGACACTTTTTGAGTATATCACCAATTTCTTGCCTTTTGAAAATTATTTGAAATTGTTTACCAGAGATTCTAATTTTTTTCTGCATCATTTGGTATGGGTTAGTTTTCCATGTGGCTTTTTAACTTTAGGTTTTCCAAATATGTCCAGTTTATGAAGGTAACATTTTCCTTGCTAGCCTAAAGGACAATACATCCTTATGTCACCATGTGGCTCTTTCCATTTAGTGTTGCTGAATCTACACAGAGAAGAGTAGAGCTATTTTTCTTTGCTTAGCCTCCTGGCACAGGGAGTAAGAGCTCCACACCTCCCAGACAATGCTAGAATAGACAGCAGTGTTCAGTTTGGGTTCTTACTCAAACATCAAACTTTGCAAGTACATTCTGAAATGTAATTTGGGATGATGGTGTTGACATGACAAATTTATAATCATGTTGTTCAATTCTCCAGTAAGGCATATCTCCAAGTTTAAAAATATCATTTAGAGGCCTGAATTGGTGGGGTTACAAAATACAAACATGTCTGTCATAGATTCTAGCCGTATGTTCAAGAAATCTCCAGGTGTCTATCCAAATAGAAGCATTATAACATGGCTCATCTACTGATGCTCTATTTGAGTGAATAGAAATTACCTAGGACGATTCTAGATGCTTATTTCAATGTGACTTATGTGCCAACAATGATGAACTACATATGTGAGCCTGATATGCCTGCATGTGTGTTTGCATGTATGTGGAGACTAGAAGTTAATAGAAAGTGTATGTCTCAGTCAAGTGTATTGTTCTCTGCCTGGCTGGTTCTTGTTTGTTTGTTTGTCTGCTTCTTTGCTTTTTAAGAAACAGATACCTCATTGAATCTAATATTTTGCGGATTTTCTAGACCAGTTGTCTAACAATCTCCAAGGATTCTCTTGTCTCCATCTCTGTGGTGTTGGGATTACAAGTACATGCTACCATGCTGTTCATTTTACATAGGCTCTGGGGTTTGAACTCAGATCCCAATGCTTGCACATCAAGCACATTACTTACTGGAACATTTCCCAAGCCCAACTCTAGCTACTTCTGAATATCAAAATAAATGACTATGTCTTATTTTTACTTTTTATGATGCTGGCCATTGAACCTCACATATTTTGGACAAGTGTTATACCACTGTTAACTCCAGCTTTATCCAAGGCATATCTTAGAGAATATTATGGGTACTTAAGATACATTTAAATTTACTTGTAAGTGCCATTCTAAATGGAAGATTGTATCATAGTGACAAATGAGAATCTTTTCTCAGCGTTCTCTGAGAAGACCTTGTAGTGGTCACTAAATTAATATTTTAAACTGCTTGTCTTTTAGCTAACTCCAAGAGCTTTACCAGCCATAGACAGAGTTTGCCACCAGGGTAACTTTTGTTGGTAATTTGGATGCTTCTAGGTCATACATAGTCTATCTTATGGATTTTCTCTTACATCACCAAGAAAGGAATAGAACTGTGAAGGGAGATCCTCAAAGCACTGGCTTCAGGATAAACCCTGGTCCTCTGGATGGTTATCTGAAAATTCTCAAAGCAGCCTGTTCTTAATCTTATCTGTAATTCTCTTGGGTCAGGAGCCTGCAAAATGCAGCTGAACCCGAGGGCCAGATACAAGTTTAGAGGCTTAGAGATATGACTCTGTTTTCAAATTGCCTTGAGTCTCTTTTCTATTTCGAGGAAGTATTTAGTACCATTTAATAATGATGATGATGATGATAATAATAATAATAATTACTATTTTCTTTTTTCCAAGATGGAAGCATAATGTAAAATTAACAAAAAAAAAAAAAAAAAAAAAAAAAAAAAAAAAAAAAACTCCAACATGTTCCCCAATGATTACTGGGTGGGTAATTGTAGACATTACCCTTACTCTCATGGTCAGCTCCTTCTGGGGAAAAAGTTTCAAACAACCAGGCTCCCTCTTCTTTTCTGTGGCTCTTTTTAAAAAGCTCTTTCTATCACCAGGGATACCTGTGGTGGCTTCAAGGTAATAGAGCAGCAGTCTCAACCTGTGGGGTGTGACCCTGACCTTTTCACACAGGGGTCACATGTCAAATATCCTGCATGTCAGATTTCTACATTACAACTCATAACAGTAGCAAAGTTATTCTCATGAATGGAAATGGGATAATCTTATGGTGGGGGGATCACCAAAATGTGAGGGGCTGTATTAAAGTGTCACAGCATTAGGAAGGTTGAGAACTACTGATAGAACATACAGGAACACTTAATCATGTTTATTTCTAACCCATCAAAGACTGATACTTTTGTTAGAGAATAAACATGACTTTCCAGAAATAGAAATGCCCAGCCAGGTTACATCCACAAGACTGGCATTAACCTCTGGGAAAGGGAAGGCTGACTTTTTTCACTCTAGCACCACTCAGTCTTGTGGATGACAGGCAGATAATCCACAGCAAACGGTAAGTGGGCAAGACGCAGGAGAGGCATTTCATCCCAGATTTAGCACTTGAAGGTGGGGTGACATTGATGCTTCTGGTGGGACCAGATAAACAGTGATGATGGGGCTAGGTGTTGGGTCTGTCAGGATTTGCTAAGCTGAGAGGTAGGAGAGGGATTTCTGGATCTGGATTTTCATGATCATGACTCTCATGCTCTGTGCCATTCAGTGACCTACCAAAGTTCACACAGTTGGTTAATGATCAGTCACTAGACACTGGGTGTTCCGAATTGAAGTCCTTTGTTGGGTTGCGTTTATTTCTTATCAGTTCCAAAAACTGGAAGCAAAAGCCGAACAAACTTACCCCAGAACCCCAAAGCCTTTACAATTTTTCTGTACAGATGAATAACCATAAAGCTAAGAAGATGTAGGAAGATACACCACTTTAGTTTATGTTTGATCAGTAAAGAATGCAAAAACATTTATAATGTGGTTTGGAAAGACTTAATTTAAAATGATTAAAGTTGAAATGTTGCTCAACTTTTTCCTTTGTTGAAAATCATAAAGCATCTACTTACTACAGTACATTGGAAAGCTAACTCATGGAGGCTGAATCATCCCTAACATTGAGTGTTAAACAAGGCATAGAAAGTCAGGTTCCTTGAAGTATCTGTTCTGTCAAAAGAGAAAGCATATTTTGGGTGTGTGACATACCATATTGAAGTGACAGTTTTCCATCCATCTTTAGTTATATTTACAGTAATTAGACTTCTTTCAGACTGTCTTTGTATGTGGTTCAGATATTATCAAGTGCTCCAAAATGAACAAGAAAACAACAAAAGCATCATGTCCTGTGGCAAGACACTTGCAAGGTAGCAGTTAAAGGGGATATATAGATATTCTGTTCAAAAACAATTCAGTCATTTAGTGGAAATGGCATTGATGTTTGGCTAGAATGTTTTTTGAAGAACAGATAAAACCTAGGCTAGAAAATGAAATGTAAAAATATAAATATTACTGACTAAAACTTAAAATCTGTGGAAAAACTTAGAAAATTCAGCATATTTAAAGAACCAGTGTTTGAAAGAACTCAGTAATGTGGGAACCTAAAATTCTATTTTCATGAAGGAACAGCTATCTCTGGGACGAATACAAAGTCCACACAATCACACACACACACACACACACACACACAAACACACACACACACACACACACACACACACACACACACACACCTTATCATCATCCAAAAATTTCAAAGGGTGGACTTCAAGTATTACTGTATTTCATGTGTGTTTTTACAAAGCCATGCATGGTGGTACTAATGTGTGAACAGGATTATGCAACTTGATCAGGTGTATTTTTGTTCATGTATGTGTATCTGTATGTACATGCACACATGCAAGTGACATGCTGTGACTGAATATTTGTATCTCTTAGTGTGCATGCTGAAATCTTAGGCCTCAGATTGAGAACATGAAGAGGTGATCTCTGAAGGTGTGTGTGTGTGTGTGTGTGTGTGTGTGTGTGTGTGTGTGTGTGTGATTATGTCACAAGGGTAGGGACTTCATGAACTGAGTAACCATCCATATAGAAGAAGAAATTCAAGTAGACCTTGGCACTTGCTACTCTTAGACAATGCAAGTAGCCCACTTACCTATAAAATGAGATTTCTCTCAGGGACCATGGCCTTATTGGGGTTCTTGTCTTTGGGTTACCCAGACTCAAGACTTGGAGAAATAAATTTGTACTGTTTAGAAGCCATCTATCTGTGTAGTCTTCTTTTGGAAACCCGCACCAATTGTGGTAGTAAAGGTGCAGTTTGTTAAGTTCCTGAGGGGCATCAGGAAGGCTACGTACATGATATCTGGGTGGAGAAACTTCAGTCAAACAGGCAAGAAAGAGAACTATATAAGTTCTGGTATGTGGAATGGTATAGAATAGGGTTGGCAGTAGACAGGACATGTACCAAGAACTTCATCTATCTGCAGGCCTCACAGAAAACCAAAGAGCTTTCAGTAGGGTGAGACTAGCTCACTCCAGTGGTTGGGTGAAAATTGATATTGGGGTAATTTTAGTTTAAAGTTCTTATCAACCTTGAATGTTTGGATTAGCTACACACCTGTTTTGAATTCTTTGATGCCTGTGATCTGCAGCCAACAATCTTGTCCCAGTTTGGAATGACTCATGCTGAATGAAGAGCAGCAGGAAACTGCAGAGAGGGGAAGTTAAATGGGCTCAGCTGTCTGCTAGAAGAATAGATGGAGCCAGTTGCTGTGTCTTCAGGCTTTTCCATGATTAGGTGTCACAGCTAGGTCTAAGTTCATTTCCCTTCCTCAGAAGCAGATAGTCTTATTTTCCCATGGTTTGGTTCTTTCCTTTAGGGCATTCCTGCTCAGAGTGTAGGCCCCAGTAAGAGCAGCATCAGAGTCACTTAGGAATTTTCTCAAATAGCAATTGAGTCAGAAATTGCCTTTTCTTTAAACTCCTAGGTAATTTTTATGCAGTTAAAGTTTTAGAAACACAATTTTAGAGCAATGCTTTTCAAACTTGGTGCATGAGAGGCCTTTTAGGTGTGTGTGTGTGTGTGTGTGTGTGTGTGTGTGTGTGCTTCCACAGGCCGAAGTTGGTTTTCTTTCTCAATTGTGCTCCCCTTTGTGTTTTGAAACATAATCTCTCACTGAACTTGGAGTCACCCATTTTGCTCGATCTGCCTGTTTCCACCTCTCTTTACCACATGGTAAGCAAGACATTTTATATTGTGATCTAAGGGAAATATCACATTCTCTCTCTCTCTCTCATGCACATACATGCATGCGCGCGTGCACACACACACACACACATACACACACACACACACACAGAGCGAGAGACAGAGACACACAGAGAGAATTTTCCATTCTAAAAACTATCAACATTCACACCATCAGTTTCATTATTTTCTAATAATTTGTATATGAGAACTTTGTTCCGAAAATCTCAAAGTGATGTAAACTTTGTCATAAAATGCTAGAGATGTTCTCAGTTTATAGAAAAAAAATAAGTTGGATTGAAAACAAGCTTTCAACCTAAAGACACTATATTCATAAAGACCTTGTTTTTGGCATTACTTGATTTTCTAGCTACAAAGTCCCAGTAAGTATAATAATGGGTATAGCAAGAGTCACCGATGTTCATGGAGGGAGAAGCTTAATAATGGTTGAAATTGTGTATTATAGATTAATAATATTTTTGTTTGTTTTTAGAGACATTGTCTCACTCTATAGTCCTGGTTGGCCTGAAGTCACTATGTAGCTAAGGCAGGTACCTTATGACAACCCTTCCTCATTTGCCTCCTGAGTACTGATACTGTAAGTATTAACCAATGCACTTGGCTAATTTTTACTGGTATGGAATATTTCTTGTATGAGAAAAGGCCGATTATACACTATTGTTCAATACATTAATTAATATATTTCTCAAACTGATGTTCTTTTTAGTCCAGTGCAGTCTAGTCTATCCATTCTCATTCTACAAAAGGAAGAGGTTGTAGTAATAAAGTGGAACATGTCATTATATAAGCAAATTTTTGTGGTTTGCCTGAGAGAGTTGGTGAGAGATGACTCGCATGTGAATCTCTATGTATACATGCCTGAAGGTCTAGTGATTGTGAAACTGTAGGGTTCATTTTGGTAGAAACATATATGTTCACACATTCTGGGGTTAACCAAGCAGTGCACAGCAATGTCCAGTGTAAATAATGAAGCCAAGCCAAAAGTACTCCGTAAGTAGATGGCATTTGGAAACCATAACCATGTTAGGACCACATACATAACCAAATGTACTTTCTGAAAATGGCATGGATTGTGCAAGATGTGTTCCTTTAGAGTTCAGTAACCTTGTTAGCATTACATGCTCACCCTAAATTAGAATCATCTGCATGCTCTATAAAGTAAGCATGTAGGTGGGGGCCTGCATCTTGGTGAATTGTAGTGATTTTAGGATGTGTCCCACATATAGTTTTTGAAGGGATATGAAAATAACACTATGTGATTTAGTGCACCGTTGGACTGGAGAACTTGCGCAATTTTATGAAACCCAAGGTATAAGAGGCCATCTTTTAAGAGCATAATCAATGATCAATGTCACATCTTAACTATCTAGTCATAGCAGTGACAGCCCATGCCATTTTAAGGCAACAGTTTTAAAAAGAAATAACTTTTGTGCACTGAAGAATACAGACATGATTTAGAACTTAGCATGGATAACCCAAATGGTTTTTATACCCAAGGCCTTGTCTGGGTGACAGACAGTTAAAAGACATAGAAACTAAGCTCAATTGATTTGTATTGGGTCCCTGGGTAACCTCTTGCAGCTAGAAAGGATCTTGATTGGTATGGAGCTTGACTCTGGGCAGTGGGCAGTTGAACATGACCATACTACTTAGTTTGTTCCATTTGTCTCAAATTTTTCTCCGTAGTTCTGGGGTAAGACACTTCATCACAGCACAGGTTATGGTGGGGAGCTTTCCAGATCTATTGGACCCCTCCTCACCTTCCTCGTGTATTTACAGGTTTCCAGACAAAGGGTATCTAATTAAGTTTGAATTTCAGACACAAAAGAAATTCAATTTTTTTGTATCTGAAATATCACATGATATATTCTTATACAAATATATTACTTATTTGGAATTCAACCTTAATTGCTAAATTTGCTAAATTTGACACCTTAAACATTTGACTATGTTCCTGTACCTGAGTTTCCTTGTCACCTCAACCTAATCTCAAGGAACACAGATGGCAGTGAGCAATAGAAGAACAGTATGTATCCTAGAGCGGCCCAAAGTAAATATGCAACATTCTGAATTGTCAAACTTTTGGCATATCCAAAAGGGGACTAGAAAGAGATATTTGAAAGGTTAGGGGTGGTGGAATGCAGGAGTCAAGAATGTCCAATGTTGGAGTAAGAGGCAGTGTACTGGGGAGTGACTCACCCAGAGGAATTTGGAGACAGAAAAGTGGCATAGTTTTGTGTTAGATGCCTTCACATTGGCAACAGTTTGTGCATGAGGGTGTGTGTGTGTGCGTGCGTGCGTGTGTGTGTGTGTGTGTGTGTGTGTGTGTGTGTGTGTGTGTGCTCGAATCTAAACCCATGGTAATTTTTGATGATAGGCTTTGTGAATCAGAACAACAGAGAAACTGGAGAACAGATTAAACTTGTGACCGGCCATAGGATGATTTATAGTTTAGCTACAACTATTAAAACTAATTTCCCCAGTGGTTTCACTAGGTTTTTCACATGCTGAAGAATTCCACTGCACTGTGGCAGGTCTGTGTCCTTTCCACAAATAGCGCAACATCAACAAGGTGTTTGATGGTTGTGGGTTGGAGCTGGGATGGAGTTCTGTCCTATCTGTCTGTGTCTATAGCAAATGATTGCCTTCTAGCTTCATAGAGAATCCAGTGTAGATCTTTCTTTCACTCCACAGGAATGCTTTATTAAGTAGAGAAATACATGCAGACTGCTTAAGGACTGCAAATGAAGTGGAGCTGGAAGATATTCACATAAAACCTAGGTGCTCAGCAGTTTCTGAGGACATATACCTACCAGCTTGCAAAGGATGCTTCTCTTCTTTCAAATTGACTGTATTAGTTCACCCTCCATGATCTCTCTGTCTCTCTGCCCCTCTCTTTCTCTCTCTCTCTCGTGTGTGTGTGTGTGTGTGTGTGTGTGTGTGTGTGTGTGTGTGATTTTTCTCTGTAAAGAGGTCATTTCTGAATTACTTATTTTAGAGTCTTTCTGGAGACAAAGGCAGTGGCAATGGAAGAAATGTCACACAAATGGAATTTCTCTAATGTTACCTCCTTTGAGAAATGCTTCCTCCATTTATTTGCTGGTTGTAAACAGCTTGCCCTGTGATTTTGCAGCACAGAACATGGTGGTGACTTCCCCTGCAGTTCAAAGCAGAGCCAGGGGCTTCTGCTGCACAGAATTAGCTTCCACGAAAATCTCATGCTCTGGACACCAATAAATAGTCAGTATTCTACTGGCAGCAGTGAGCCAGAAAGTCTACTGTACCTCACACAAGCCGTCCTTCAGGTAGCAAGACAAACACATTAACACAACACACTGCTCTCATTTTAGCTCTGATTTCCTGATGGAAAGTCAGTCCCTGGGAAAGGACTAGTTAGAGCAATGGTGCTTGGCAGACAAGATTGTGAATGTTCTATGAGAGGCAGTTTCTTGTTCTCTGCTGTGCGTATGCAGTATGCAGTATGCAGTTTTTTTTTCTGCCATATAACCGAGTTTCTGACATAGTGGGCAAAATAAAGTAATAAAGTTATTCTAGATGGTGAAGCATGCTGTACATGTGTAGATATATGCATCACAAATGAACCAGCAGTTGGACATCAGTTCTGGGAGTCTGACATCAGGGAAGTCATCACAACTATTGCAAATGTTCAGAGTGAAGTGTTGAGCAAACATTCTGCCTTAATAATTGTGTATTTGGTTTATAAAATGCAGGAATAATTTGTGACTCACAGCGATGCTGGTGGTATCAAAATTAACCCTGTCTCATATTTTTCATGATTACACCCCAAAATGCATGTGGAGTAGATTCACTTCATGTCTTTATATAATAGAAAACTTTATTTGTAGAATTTTATTAAATCAAGCTGTGCCGTCGTAACTCTGAACTGGATGGAAGCTGGCATTTATCTGGTAACTACTATGTGCCAGGCATAGTTGTAAGCTCCGTATGAATTTTCTAATTTCAGTTCCCAGACAGACCCCATTGATGTGGGTTCTTTGAGAGTGACAGGGCTCATTTTGACTCTTAGTGAATGTACCTAGGGAGACAGAATTCGAGACAGTCAGTGGCCACCAAAGTCACCCTGCGCCAGTGACTTCTGAGTTTGTCATCTCATACCCAAGAAGATATGAAAATGTGGATAGGGAGAGAGCAGAATGAACATAGATTGGTTAAGGGAATGGAAGAAAAGAAATCTAGGAAACTGGAAGGATTTCCAGGAAGAGCTGTATCACAGTGTCTTACTAGATGGGTTTTTATGGGTCCTACTGAGGGGATTAGGTGGAAGGTGAGGTAGTCTTTATTTGGATTGGTCACTTTTGAATTCATTGTAAGTTGAACCAGTCAGAGAGGGGGGCACACATATTGTCTGCATGCCCCTTCAACTCAACAGCCAGGTTTCTTATCCATCTAGAGGTGGGTTATGCATGCTACTTGACAAATTCAGGCTTCTCCATGGGTTTTACTCTCATTGCCTAAAGGATGCTAAACTCCTGTTTCACTATTATTCAGGTACAGTAGCAGTCTCCATTTGATGTATGTAGAAAATGGCCCAGGGAAAGCTAAATAACTCACCATAAGGACTTAAGGATGAAGCTTAGAATTCAGTTGAGGTGATTTGATACCCAGTAATAAGTTAGATGTAGTCCCAACTCTACTAAAGCAGACTGAAACAGCCTCCACACAACAAGGTATACAGATCCCAACCTGGTAAATGTATTTATTTTACCTATTTTATCAGAAAATAGGAGAAGAAGCAATTAGCATTCATATGAGAAAAATGATAGTATGCATTTTTGTTATCTATTCTTCAGGGCTATTTGGTCTTCTCAACCTTTGTCATAGGTCAGAGGTAACTGGGACATTCTGAGGAATCCAGAATATTGGTCCCCTGTGTGAGAGAGATACTGGTATCAGAATAAGTAGGTAACAAATGGCCAGGACTTGGAGTCTTCAGTAAATAAATGTGTCCCAGAGGATAGGAAAGATGACCAAGTTTCAAGAGCCTGTCACATCAATCAAGTTTGAGTACGCTAAGAATGCCCTCTCAAGAAGAGAAAGTATATGGCTTTTTTTCTTTTTGCCACCACTAGGAAAGAATCATGATGGCTATTAACTAGCTTCTGCTTCTAACAAAAGCATCTTACATTTGAAAATCCTGTTCTGTTTCACTTGGTGGGAGTTATGGAAGGATAGCAGCTCTTTGATAAAGGCTCAGCAGACAAAGATCCTTTAGCAAGCCCAGGTTGCTGTGCATGTCGTCCTGATGTGTGCATCATGTCACTCAGAAAACCCAGTGGCACTAGAATGAACAAGACACATGGTAGAGTTGATTATAGAGCCCAGCAATGGAATCACAGCATAGTGGGTCTGGATCCAGAGTTAAGATCTTCAGCTGTAGAGACTGCTTTGTTTTCTGTGTCTAGTGCTATGCTTCTGGGCCCAGGTAGAGACAACATGTGGCAGTGATCTGTGTTCACTCTGAGCCACCAGGAAGCTTTAGTAGAAATGCATAGTGAAATGAAAGTGTTACTGACAAGTTGTTGGGGAGAAGGGTGAAGGTAACTGCAGGGCAGATCCCCTGGTTCTTCTTTTGCTCATAATGATACTCTTGCTGCCTCTGTCTTAAACTGCACATCCATGCTTGCCTGCCAAGTCTCCTAGGGTAGTTACTGCCATCCATGATCCATGGTGAAAACAGACTGTGGTACTTGGGGCTGGTTTTGCAAACTGTGGTGGTGAGGTTAAATCTTCCCAATGGTAAAGAAAGATAAATAGGTAAAGTAAGAAATAGGATTAACTTTCTTTCATGGGTGTGGTATTAATGTTATTATTGTTGTATGTATTAATAAAATTGTTAACTATAGACAGCAAGAAGATGACAAAAATATACCTTGTATGATATAAATATTGAAAACAGATATTTGAATTTCAACACAGACTGCATGTTCCATTGGAATGGGTATTTGTTATATCCTTTGCACAGCTGATTGGCTTAGGTTGCTTTGTTAAATCCGTATTTTGAGGTTTGGGGACATTTTCTTTTGTATCCATAAAAATATCCTTGTAATGAGAACATGATTTAATGATGTATTATAGTCAGCGTGTTAAAAATTTTCTCAATTCTTTGTCAGTTAATTATATTTTATGAATGAAGCTGGTACTTGTGAGAAAAGGAATACCAAGCTGAGGAAGCAAATGAAATCAAGGATTTGAACACTCCTCTTTGCCTTCCATTAATACCTGAGAAGAATAAGAACATTACAAAGTAGATGCAATGTAATAACTGTTTGAATTTATCACTAGGAGGAAATACCAGATGAGAGTGTTTACTCAAGGCATCTTACAATGATACACTATATGATAACTCCTAAGTTGTCAAAATAAATTCAATGGTGGCTACTATATGTATAAATGGATAACCTTCATGTAACTGATGGTATTAAACTGGTTCACCTTCTCAGAAGGACAATTAGGTAATTTGGGATGAGAGCTTTAAAATATACATTTTCCCCTTGACAAATTCATGATAACATCCACAAATTTATCTCAGAGACATCATCAGAGAAGAGGCAGAGTTTGGTGGTGTATGAAGATTAACTATTGAATATTTACCTACAGTATTAGAAAGCTACAACCAAACTAAATGTCTGACAATAGAAGGATTGGAAAAATGACACCTGGACAAATGATAGGGTAATACCATCAAATATGTATCTATTATATAACATTTAACAAAAGAAGGTAATCCAGAGAATATAATGCTGTAGAATTATATTTTCTTTAAAATAAGTGTCTATGTTTATGTGATTATAACAAAATACCATAGAGAAGGCTATTTACAATAGACAGCAAATTAGGGTTCTGGAAGCTGGAAGTCCTTTCTCTTAATAATATTCTCATTCATTTTTAGAATTTTATATAATATGTTTGGTCACATTATCTGCTCACCCCACCTTCACCCAGATCTACCCCCATCTTCTTACCTACTCCCCTTTGTTTTCTCCTCTTCCACCTTCTTCTGTTTCTTACCCATCTAGTCCAATTTGTGTTGCCTAACTACTTTTGGGTGTGAAGTCAAACCCTTGAGTTTGTGTCTACTAGGTGTCATACTTTAAAGAAAACTGTCCCTTCCTCTCCCAGAAGCTATTATTTTCCAATAGCTCCTCAGCTATGGTGGACTTCATGCTAATTCTCCTCCATGAAGGTATTTTCTCTGGCTTGAGCTTGTGTAGGTCTTATGCATGCTGTCAAAACTATCATGGATTTTATGTGCAACTGGTCTGTTTTGTATCTCCATTTCACCCCTTCTGCAATGATGCCTGAGACTTAGGAACAGAAAGTGTGACATACATGTGTAAGGAGTAAGGTTTTTCCTCCTGTCACCTGGTTTTGTCCCGCCACCACGCCAGCCGCAATTAATACACTGAGACTCTGTATTTGATATAATGCTGTTGGCCAGTTACTTGTTTCTTATCGGCTAGCTCTGTCTTAAGTATTAACCCTTTTCTGTTAATCTATGTATTTCCACGTGGTCTCCTCTTACCCTCGGAGAGCTGGCTGGTATCCAGCTCCAGACTCTCCTCTTGACTCCTCCTTACTACTTCCTCTTTCCTCCTTGTCTCCTAGTCCCACCTATCTAGCTTTCCTATTGGCCAACAGTGCTTTATTCATCAACCATTATGAGAAACATATACAGAATGACATCTCCCATCATACATGTTTCTTTTATGGCTGAGGTTTCTAGAGATTTTTATTCTCTGCATCTTTATTAGTCATGGTTCTCTGAGTTATTTGTCATCTACTACAAGAAGAAACACTGAACTATTGGTATAGTAATAAGTCATCCATTAGGGGTCATTTTAATATTATGTCTATTCAGTAGAATGTGTAGGCTCTCCCATAGGACCTATGGTCTATATGGCTACAGATTCTTTGCTCAGACAAGATCATTGAGTATGTGTTCTAGACACAACAGCACAGCCAATAAAAAGCACAGTGCCAGAAAGTGAGTTGTTCCTTTTGGAGCTGTTTCCATAGAGGCTGTGTAGCATCCTGCCATTGCTCTTTGTTACCTTCTATAACTTGACACCCACACTCTATTGCTGAAGGTACAACACACTTGAGTAAGAGAACATGGAGGAACTGGGCTTGTACTTGCCTTGAAGCTTCATTTCTACTGTTTAGCTTTCATGATGCTAGAAGGTGCTAAACATATTACCAGAGGAGAAAATAATCACTGATCTTACCCAGCTGTGAGCCCTGAGCTACAATTTGATCAAGGTGATAATAAGTTCACTTGTCTGAAGTCAAGTGCTTTGTGCTTCCCAAGATGACATCTTATTGCTGCAATCTCCAGATGGGAACAATGGATGTTAGAAGGCAGAGGAGAAAACTGACTAAATGCTATATGAAGTCTTTTTATCTGACACTATTACATTTTTAATGCAAGTTTTATTTAACACATATGTATTTAGGGTGGATGAGTATGTGCTCTCATGTGACAATAAATGTGTGTCACAGTATGAGTGTGGAGGTTAGAGGACAACCTGCTTGAAGTAGGTTCTCTCTGGAGTTGGTCATAGGTCATCACTCTCTTTTCTAGTGTTGTAACATATAATCACACTTTCCCCTTAAACACACATAAATGTTATAAGATAGAACACTCCACAATTTCTTTCTGAGTTACCTCAATACAGTCTTTTCAATACTCATCCATCTCCCCCAAATTTAATTTCATTTTTTTACAGTTGAATAGAATCCATTGTGCATATATATCACATTGTAATTATCTGTTCAGCAGCTGATGCACATCAAAACAAGACCAATTTCCTTGTTATTATGAACAATGCAGCAGTAAACATGATTGTGCAGAGTCTTTGTGGTAGGGTATAGAATCCTTTAGGTATATGTTAAGGGAAACATTATACCTGGAACAAAAATAGCCATGTTGACCAATCGAATAGAATATGGACCTTAGAAATAAATCTATATAGCTATGGCAACCTAATTTTTGACCAACCTGTCAAAAGTGTACACTGGAATAAAGGATGCATCTTCATCAAATGGTGCTGTCAAAAATTGATGTCCACATGTAGAAGAATGAAAATTGATCCATATCTCTTACTTTGCAGGAAAAAAAAAAAGAAATCCCAAGGAGGCCTAAGACCTTAATTTGAAACCTGGAATGCTGAAATTGATAGGGGAAAACATGGGAACACACTCAAAGACATAGATAAAGGCAAGACATTTTGAACAGGAAATAACCCCAATAATTAATGAGCTGAGATTTAAAAGTATGCATACAGCAAAGGAAACTATAAACAGGCAGCTTATAGGTTGGGAAAAAAAATCTATGACTGATGTGCATCAGACACGGGATGAATATCTAGACTATTAAGACAACTACCGAAATTACACACACACACGCATACACACACACACACGCACACACACACACACACACCATACAATAATAACAGCAACAAAAAAACCCCACTTAGCCAGTCAAATAAACACTAAATTTTCCAGTTAATAAATCAATTAAAGAGATACTCATGTGGCTTTTAAATGTTTATAAAAAGTATTCAATATCCTTAGACATAAGAAAAGCGAAAACCTATGGTTTTAGGCTTCTATCTCATCTGTTAGAATGGCTATCAGTAAGAAAAGAGGTAGAAAATTCT
This sequence comes from Phodopus roborovskii, assembly GCF_943737965.1. Taxonomy (NCBI): domain Eukaryota; kingdom Metazoa; phylum Chordata; class Mammalia; order Rodentia; family Cricetidae; genus Phodopus; species Phodopus roborovskii. Next base: position 26,634,747 of record NW_026126460.1, on the reverse strand, counting down.
AACACGGATCTGGGGAAGAGGAGTACTTATCCACTTCTGGTGGAAGGATGAACTAATGTAACAGTTATAGACATCAGTATGGTGCTATATCAAAAACTGAAAGACTGATGCCTCTTTTTAGAAGTCCTTAATCCAACCCATGAAGGATACACACTTAAGTGCCAGGTCATGCTTTAAAGCCCCCATTATCTTACATTATCACACTGTCAATACCTGACTTGTGCAGGGAACACATTTATATCAAAGCAATGGGAAACATTTTTCTTCTCTCTGTCTCTCTGCCACCTTCCTTTCCCCCCTTCCCCCCTTCCTTTTCTCTATTCTCTCTCTGCTCCTTGCTTTGAGTTGTTATGTAAGATTCGGTCCTGCTTGTTCTTGGTTTAAAAACAAACTAACCGTGATGTGAACATGCTTGTCTGTGTGAGATGCAGATTTATTTGATGTCATTGTTTCTTGGACAAAGGTACTCACAAAGGAGTTCTTCCCTAATTTGGGGAGGCTTTCAGATGCCTTGTGGCTATTCTGAATGATACACTCACCATTGATTCACAACAAGAACATGGCTTTTATTTTTTTCGTAGTCCTTTCAATAACTTTACTAAGCATCTGGGCTCTGAGATCCCAAGGGTATATTTTGCACAAGACTGAAAAATGACTGCTGGTAATGCTAACAGCCTGCCACTTTCAGGATACGTAACACAGATAATATGCATGACGATTTAATCCATCCATGGATGGATATTATTCTGAGATTGCAAACCAGCTGTTCCTCTGTAAAGCAAGCTGGAGGAGCAGGGGCTGCAGCTAGAGGAATTCAGCTTTCATGTAATGCGATGGAAGTTGGTAGGGAGGTTTCTGTCTTCCCTGTGGAGATCTTTACTCAGAACTCCAAATATTTTCAGCTTTACTGTGATTCTCCAACTATTTCAAGTAACAAAAGGAGCAAAATATGAACTTGAATTTTAAACTCAGATGGAAATAATTTTATTCACTGCAGCAAGTTCTCAATCAGTAATGAAAACTGGGGCAGGGAATATCCATCCAAAAGGTGTTAGCCTAGTCTAAGCTGGTTTTCATATGACTGTGGAGGCCACATTAAGTTTTGTGCTAACCCTGTTGAAGAGTTTTGAACATGTTCTCTGCTTAAACCCCACCAAGAAACTAGTCCTGCTCCAAGACTATGCAAACAAACAAACAAAACAAAACAAAACAAAACAAAAACCCTACTTACACAGTGAACTGCTAATGTCAAGTACTTATTAGTTTACTTTCCAATTTGACTTTCCATCAAGTTTATTGTAACAGAATTATACTAATGTTTTATGGAGAAAAATGAGGAATCCTGGGGTGGCCTATCCAAGGTTTCCCATTTCCTAAGTGACAACCCAAAGGAAACCCCAAAGTCCTTTAGATCTTTCTTGTAAGTTTGATTTTCTCATCCTGTTGAGTCTTTAACACTTCATTCCCTGCCTTGGCTATTATGGAGCCTACCTGGATGGCTTTTTCTTTTTCTCACTACAAGAAAAGATCTGGCTATGCTTTCAAGAAAGTAAGATGACTCTGACATCTCTGCATTATATTCATCTCTACATTGGTGGTATAGCTTTCCCACTGACAAAATGTGAGGCTTTGGATGGCCCTGTGGTATTTTCTTGCTCAGTTTCCTCCTCTGTGACCATGAAGTCATGATTCCAATTTCATAGGGCTGTTCAGGGAGAAAACTGAATTAGTCCATGCCAGTGTTCTGAACAAAGTGCTTGGAGTCAAACAAATGTGTTAAAATATTGGGTTAAATTTCTGTTGGGGGTAGACCAGTATTGGCTCTCCTGTATGATAATAAGAGAGTTATTGATTCCAGGTAAATCATCTACAAATGTAACTCCTTTCAAGGTACTGAAAGAATTAAAGTGTTCAGTTTCTAGGAGGCTGATCATTCAGTGGGAGGGGCTTGGAATAGCTACACATTTACACACTCAGTACAATAGATACTAGAAGGGTGGTGCACAAAGTCAGAGAGGTTCTTCACAACTGAAAGACTGTATATATTTTAGACATACTTGAATTCAAATATTTTCTTTTCCTTACCTGCTATGGGGGCAGCTACATGGCTGCCATGTAGAAGGTGAAATTCAGCAGATTGTGTGGAGGTTTAGGAATGGCAGGTTGGTCTCCCACCAGCTGTAACACTCATGAGAGCAGCCCCTGTACTTCCAGTGAACAACACAATAAAGACAACCCCATCAGTGGAGGTGTGAGTGGACCAGCCCTGAAGAGAAATTGTGAGCATGAGAGAACTGTCCTCATTGCTCATTTGTCATGGGGCAGAATGGGTGGGGGAGATATGCCCATCAATGCCTGAGGCAGATGAAGAGCTGTGATGGGAGATGTCATTCTGTAAATATGTTTCTCATACTAATTAATGAATAAAACACTGTTGGCCAATAGGAAAGCAAGAAAGGTGGGACTAGGAGACAAGGAGGATTTGAGGAAGGAGTAGGGAGGAGTCAGCATGGAGAGACAGGGGAGAGCAGACTCTCTGGTAAGATGAGACCACGTGGAAATACTTAGTTAATAGAAGTGGGTTAATAATTAAGACAGAGCTATCCGATAAGAAACTAGAACCTGGCCAACAACATTATATTAAATACAGAGTCTGGGTGTGTCAATTGGGGGGCTGGTGCCTCGGTGGGTCCCGGCCGCAGGAAAAACTTACTTGTAACAGAGCTGCCCCCAAGATTGTAAGAGTTCGAGGGCTAGCTGTAGTGGGATATTCACTTTGTCTCCTTCTGTGGCACTGACCACACCCATTGGGGGTGGAGCCATGGGGGAAGTGACCTGTGGAAGGAGGTCGGAGGGGGCCAGGAAAGGCTCTCTCTTTCTGGCGTGACTCGGACAGGAGAGGATCGGGTTGAATTTCCTGGTGTTCATCTGTCTAGGTTGTAAGTTATTTCTCCCTGAATAAACATCTGTTCGGCCTATTTGTTTATCCTGATCCTCCCCTCTTCAGCTGCAGCACTTGGGAGAGTGGTCTCTATGTCAGCCTGGGCAACACAATGGCACTGGACCTGAATGTGAAGGTGTGGGTGATCCCACCCTGAGGACATGAAAGCAGGAGAACTGGTCCACCCCTTGCTCAGTACTGTAAGTGGTAAATTCACCAGGACAATGCAGGACAGCTCACCTTGGTGGTGAGGAAAAGGGAAATCTGTAGGGCTGGCCAACCCTGTAACTACCCAGGCCCAAAACCAGGGATGTGTGTTGCTCCACAACATCCACTTTATCTGTGCTCTGCTGGAACACGCAAAGGGACTGGTCCTGCATACCCAAATCTGAAGGATCTCCACAACACAGGGAAACAATAAAATATCTGAGAGGACTCCCAGTGAATATCCAACATGGATAGTGTAGCCAAAACCAGAGGCCTTGAATCAGACCAATGACTCCTAGAAATGAACAATTGCAAGTAAAGATATATGGATAAAAGAGTTTACTGCATGACTCACTGTGTCACACTGCAGCTTCCAAAATAAGACTGATTGATGTGGAACAATCCTCCTATACACTGTGAATATGCATTACCTTCATTGGTTAATAAAGAAGCTGACTGGCCTATAACAAGGTAGGATAAAGTTAGGCAGGACAATCAAACTGAGGATGCTGGGATAATAAAGGGCAGAGTCAGAGGAGTATAGAATGGTATAGAAGTAAAGCCATGAACCTTGGGGCAGTGCATAGATTAATAGGAATAGGTTAAGTTGTAAGAACTAGTTAGTAACAAGCCTGAGCTATTGACTGAGCATTTGTAAGTAATATTAAGCCTCTATATTGATTATCTGGATACTAGTGGGCAAGAAAGGAACTTCCAACTACAATTGATTTTTTTTTCCTTCTCTCTTTTTCCTTCCATTTTATTTTATGTTATTTTTGGGGATAGAGGTTGCAAGAGCAGAGGGTGAATCCAAAGGGATGAGGAAATGGTTGGAATGGAGATGCATGATGCAAAAGACAAAAAGAACAAATAAAAAGAAGGAGAATTGCAGGTTGAAGTACAGGATATTTGGGAAATTTCCATACAACTTACTGGACAGCAAAGGAGGCATGAAAGATATTCATTTAGGAAGTTCATTGAAGTGGCTTTGTGATTTGAGAGTCAGTGAATAAAGAAATTATAAAAGTAGATTTAGTCATACATAGTCGTAAATGACTTAGCTTTATGTGGCCCAGGGGAACCCAGCAGAATGTCAGGTGGATCTGGGTGGATCTGATATGTCTGGGTGTGAACAAGAGAACAATATTTTTATGTTCTTAAGGAATATTTTGGGGGTATTCTGGTCTCTAAAACTTCCTGTGATGATCAATTTCATTTTATGTGTCAGCTTGGTTGAGCCACAAGGTGACCAGCCTGAATTTTTTTTGGATGTGTTCTATGAGGAGGTTTCCAGATGAGATTACTACCTGAAATTTGTGTCACTGGACACAGTGAAGTAAAGCCTTCTTCCTACTTTGGGTGGGCATCATCCTGTCCACTGAGGACCTGAATGGAACAAATAGGAAAGGAAGAGTCTGTCTTTTTCCCTTCTTTCTTCTTGATAGGGTAGAACATTCATCCTCTCCCACTTTCATAGTGGGGTTTCTACCATAAGTTCTCTGATTCTCAGTGCCTTGAATACTTCTGGATCTGCAGGTCACAAGTGGAAGATGACAGGAGTTTCCAGTCTCATTAATCATAAGAACCAATCCTCAGAATTTCTCTGTATATATCTATCTGGATTTCTCTCTCCATTGTTTTCCTCTTTCTTCATCTGTAATCCACCCACCCATCCATCCTTCTACCAGCCTACCCACCCACCCATCCATTCATCCACCCATCCATTCATCCACCCATCCATTCATCCACCCATCCATCCATCCACTTATCAGCCTTTTCCTAGAGAACGCAACCAATATCTTTATAGTTAAAGATGGGCCTTCGAGTGTGGGGATTGTTTATATCCTGTACAAACATACAGAAGAAAAGAATTCTCCCTAAAAATAAGTCATAATATTTAAAGAACAATAATTGGAAAACAATAGCATGCTAAATTTTGGAACCATAAAGAGAGATACATAGATGGCAGATGCATGTTAATATCTTCCTTAGAATCCACAAGCAAAGATTCAGGGCTGAAATGTACATCTTCCAAGTTCATAGTTTTAAGAAGATAAGAAAAAGCCTAAAAGAGAAAAGCTGATAAATTCTATTCCTAATGAGTCATGTCAACCAACTAAACTTGAATTCAGGCACAGATCAAAGACTTGACAGCTACAGACAAGTTATCACAAGCTTTCACAGACAGTAGGCAAGAATAAAGGTGATAGATCGAAGATTCAGAGATGGTGAAGGTTAGGTTTGGATTTCAACAAAGATTCATTAGAAAGGATGACAGTAATTGCTTGTGTGGTGGTATGGCTGGCAATGATAAGTAATCAGAGAAAACAGAAAATAGGGCTCCTAGGAAGACTTTTACTTGTATCTTTGCAGTGATAAAAATTGCTGATGGAAAATTAGAAACATTATTTTCTAAAAAATGATGCACAACTCATGAGTTTCATTTGTGAACAATATAATTACATGTTTTAGAAAGAGTAGGGAATGAATGAGTGATTCTTTTATCATAGACAGAAACAGTGAGTTTTAAAAAGTTGTTTCATTTATGTTAGAAGTGAGTTCATTTTCATTTATGTTAGAAGTTTATAAGTCACAGATGTGAGATGAGTCTAGAATAGAGGCATGATTCTGTGGATAACTGGTATCAATATAAGTGTGTTCACTTTGGGAACTGGATGGATCACTAACTCTTTCTTGCTACAGGTAAGAGAGTCATGAAAATATGAGGGCAAATATGAAACACAAAACAACTTTTTGTACACAAAGCTGAGTATGGCACATTCTGTGTGGTCAAGTACTGTGATAACATGACAGGACTCTGCCAACTTTTCTAGTTACAAATCAATGCAGTGACATAACAAACCAAAACAAAAGAGACAGACAGACAGAGATGGAAGTGACAAGAAATGTTTGTGCTTCCAGATCTGCTCCAGATTGGTTTCACTGGAAACCCTCATTATATGTTACTTATTTACATAAAGTAACAGCAGCTTGCAATACCATTTATTGACTCATTACTCCTTAGTGATGGCTCAGTGCCACTTCACAAGGATGAGAACCTGAGTCTGGATTCCTAACATGCACACAAAAACATGCTAATGCTAAGGAGGAAGAGGGGAGGACCTGGGAACTTGCTGACCAATTAGTCTACTGATACCATTGAGCTGGCTCCAGGTTCATTGAGAGACTCTGCCTTCAAAAATATGATGGAGAGTGGAGTGATAGTGTCAACTTTTGACCTTATGTACATCACACACACACACACACACACACACACACACACACACACTTTTCCCCCAAAGTCTCTTATGCCTGTACTTCCTATTGAAGCAAATAAGTGAGGATAGATTTGAAAGAATAGTTGGTTGGCTATTCCTATGAATTATATCTTACTCATTATGTCTAAAGGCATTATTTGCATAAACTGTGGAAACTGAGGCCCATCTATTGGAAGAACCAGAAATCTTGTGGCAATATGGATTTATAGGCAGTGGTTATTGTGTCAAGCCAAAGCTGATGGTAAGCAATGCCTTTTAGCTGCATAAAAAAGAAACGGGTCAGAGTCTAGGGAGATTGCTGTAAAGCAGTAGTGAAGAGCGCTGGCTGCTCTTCCAGAGGATGCAGATTCTATTCTCAGCACCCACATGGCAGCTCACAACCATCTGTAACTAACTCCAGTTCCAGGGGATTTATCACTCTCTTCTGGTCTGTAGTCACTGATTAGGATTTTGATTTTATATAATTATGATTGTCTATATCTTCTCTAAGTCACACGAGCTAGTGCAAATAATCTAGGAAATGGGGAAAATGATGTTTCTTTTTTATTAGAAGAATGTCACTGAAATAATTCTACAAAAATACTAATTTTGGAAATAAATCCCATTAAAGTCTCTGTAGGAACATTTTGATTTGATGTGCTGATGGCAACACTGGTGTTTTTTATCTTTTCTTTTGAGTTACATTTCTTTGACACCAATGAAAACCACTATTGTTCTCTTTCTTGCTTACAAACACTCTCATGCTTTTTAAACATCCTCACTTTAAAGCTATCCCAAAGTTCTTCTTCTCATTGTCCAGTGTCACACAGATTTGTGAAAGAGAATTTTCTCTATCTTTCCAGTCTTGTTTGTGACAGTAAATTCTTTTTAAATTTCCTAGCCTGTGTAGCCAAAGTTTCACAATTCAATATTAATGCATGAGGATTGAACACTAATTTCTAAGGGACAGAACCAAATAGTCAACACACCAACAAAAGGTGAGAGCTATTAAATACTCCAAGATGCTAGCTATTTATCATTGGTATTTTGGTAACTGTGATTTATTGTGGGGAAGTTGCATTGCTCTGAGCTCATTCTGCTTCCAATACAGCTCACTGCTTTAGTTTATAATATAAATCATATGTGGACACTAAAGAATTCAGATCTTCTAGCACCTAAGACTCCTTCCCATTCCTCCTTTACTTTGTGTTTCCTATTGTGAGACAATAGTTAAATGTATACCATTTCTCTCACAAAAAGGGCAAACATGAGACTTCATCCAGTAGCTGAATGTGGTGTCAGTTAGGAGGACTGGACAGGCTATGGCGCCTCTGGTAGTAGTTCAGTTTTTACCCCTAGTATACAAATGGATTTTGGGAACCTATTCCACATAGAGGGATACTCTTTCAGCCTACACACATAGGGGAAGGCCTAGGCTCTGCTCCAAATGATGTGATAGACTTTGAAGATCCCCCATGGAAGGCCTTAGCCTCACTGGAGAGCAGAAAGGGGATGAGATAGGGGGTCAGGTCAGTGTGGAGCAGAGGAGAAAGGGAGGGGGAGGGAACTGGAATTGACATATGAAACAAGATTGATTGTAATATAAATAGAAAATGAAAAAAGAAAGAAGAAAGAAAGAGAAAGAAAGAAAAAAAGAAATGTGAGCCAGAACATTATATCAGCAATAAGCAATAAGGATTCCTAGATGACAGGTGAGTTTCTAGTTTTTCATTTTATCTTTTTTATTTCCTTTCTTTTGTATTCTCTTTAGTATTAATTTACATCAGAATCATCACTTAATAAAAAATTGCAATTTTTTTATATTTCTCACAATAAAAATTTATCATTCTATTAGTCTGGATAATTAAAACATATAATCACAGAGGTCTGTTGCTAAAGATTTCTTCCTTAGGAAGACATCAACATCTACTACTCCTTCTAAAGGTCCCAACAACAAACTGAGGTGTTGTTCCACCTATTTTCTCTGGAAGAATCAATGAGCTCATTGGGTTTACTTCCAGAATAGTGAGTGAGGGGTTATAGATAGAAGCATGAGTGACCTTAGAGTGGCCAGATATGAAGGTCTACAAGCATGGGTGATGACTCACTCACTTATGGCTGTGTAGATGGAACCATTTTGCTTCATTTCCTCCCACTACATCCCCTAACTCCTCCCACAAGCAATTAGGAAAGAATTGCATTCTACTTGTCAGAAGAGGTGGCTGGATACTCAGGTGAATGTCATAGGACACTCCTGATCCTCTTCTTTTATGATGGAAGGTAAAGAGCTAACAGGTCAGCTGTGATGATATTTTGAGAGCAGCTGAGCAGAACTCCTAAAGATGGAGGTAGTTAGGCTCAGAATATGATTCTGCCTACATAGTCAGGGCACAACTTTCAAGAGCTGGTTCTTTCCTTCCATGAACTGAAGTCAGGCTATCAAGTTTGGTGATAAGCACCTTTACCTGCTGAGTCATAGAACTGGTCCAAGTCATTCTATTTTTACCAGTCCCTATTTCAGGGTACTTAACTCCTACATCTTTAATATTATTCACAGCTCTCTTCCACTGCCATTTTCTTGAAGATGCCTTCTGGTATCATCTAACGTCTGATATTGTCTCTTTCTATAGCACTTTATTTTGTGTCTGTATCTGACATCTCCATTTTCTATTGTGTCATGTTTCAGTAGTAAGGGGACCCCTGTTGCAGAGAGACATTGCCTGCTTTGTTAGTTGTCATGTCTCTGAAGTACTTTCCAGGACTCCCTGTTCAAAAGTCCCTCAGCAGATGAGCATTACAGCAAACTCAACAGATGTGTGGAATTGGAGTTGAAATATGAGTTCTCCTTGCCACTCACTTTATGTATAATATTAAGCATATAATTTCATCCCATTCTCATTTTTCCTTTGTAAATTTGTGTCAAGCATTATGATCTAAATTTTTTCTGCTTTTAAGGTAGAAAGTACAATAAATTTTGCTTTGAAACTTCTATTTAATAAGTATTATTGATAGTAAGAAATGAGATTAAAATGCATTCCTTGATTAGTAGAATATCTGTAATGCTATTTTAGTCAATTCATTGTTTTGCTTTGCTCTGTAGATATAATTATCCTTATTTAAATGTTCTTCTACTGACTAAGTCCTACTTTTATAACTTTGACTTGACATCATGCTATGGAGGATAAAGGTCACCTTTTGAAAGGATGACTGTCTCTGGCTAGCTGTGTGCTGTCAGGGTCTAATCAAATTTATTGTAGGCTGATGAAAATACATTTGAGAGAAGCTATGGAGGCTGTAGTTCAATCCCAGACACTGGTGGCTGTAGGCACCTTTTCTTAATCTGCTCCCATTTCTTCTTTCATTAATATAAACTCACATATACTGTTCTAAAAAAATTGCCACAATTAACATATTTACATTAGCTCTTAATTCAACTTTATCTGTGTATGTATATTCATAACATAGAGATGACTTCATTAAAAAGATTCATTTATTCTTTGTGTGTGTGTGTGTGTGTGTGGTGTATGTGTGTGTTCAGCACAGGAGGACAGCAGACTACAAAGTCTTTGGTTCCCTGGTACTGAAGTTATAGGCAGTTATAAGTTACCAAATAGAGGTGCCAAGAACCAAACCTGAGTTTCTTTGCAAGAACAACAAGTGCTCTTAATGGCTAGACATTCTCTCCAAGCCACAAGTAGTTTTAATAGCACACTTTAGAACAAGATAAGGCATCTGAACTTTCTTATTCACTGCCCATATTGTTTTTCTCCTTGGTACTTATTAATTGATTGCCATCAAATATCATAAATAAACTTATTTCTGTTTCATACCAGTATAAGTTCTAAGCCAAACACTCAAGTGAGAGCCACACCAGAGACAATTCCTTTTATGTGTTGTTCTCTCTTCTGAATCTTCATCACTCTCTCTGTGTGCCCACCTCTGTGTCTGACACACTGTAAAATAAAGCAAATATTTATGAGTGAATAAAGGAATATTCTAGAAAATTTCATTCACTTAATCTAGCCATTTAAAGCAAAATCAGTAACTATTCCAGATCTTTATTTTGTTATTGTTCAGCACACACATTTAATTCTTTTTTAATAAGAAACTGTATTCTTCTTAATATAATGAACAAGAGGTTCATTGTGTTTTGCTTACAAAGTATTAAAAAAGAAAAGATTTGGTTTGGTTTTCCCATGAGTTAGAATTTCCATCAATTTGATTTTTAAGGATAATTGGAACTTGAGAGGCTAACCACCCATTCCTCTCTTCATATGTTCTAAATTTAACTCAAGAGGAAGTACATGTTAAGCGGAATTTCTTGATTTCCAGCAAATCAGATTAACAGTTGTTTAACTTTTCAAGCTGGATGGGAAAAGTCTGTGAGAGGCTCCCCACCAAGGACAAGGTCCTAGTAAGCAGCAAAAAGAATATTAAAGAGCAAATATACGGGGTTTAATAAAAATCTGGGTGACCTTTGCTCTCTACATGAAAGGGTCACTGGTCCAAAACTGGATATTGATACCAAAAAGAAAGAAAACATGAATACACAGTCTCTAAGTTAGTTAAACTGAAACCACCTGCTGGCCTCAATTATTTGACTTAAATAAATAACTAAACTCAAAGCTTTAGAAATCCCAGATAACAGAAAGCTAGTCTGAGAGTTGAATGAACTAAAAGCAATAACTTCTTTTGAAATGTATTCATTCATTTACTTACAGAATCCATTTATTCATTCATTCACTCACGGGATCTGTCATCTTTTAGAGTGCGTGGAAATAATTATAGCAGGATGACAAATGTCCTAATAAAAGTGTAGACAGTGACAGGGAAGGATCTGGTTCATTTTGCCTACAGACTTTAGAGATGGCTTTTGCCAGACTGACAATTGAGTCACACTATAAAGAATAAAGAAGATTTTTCAGCAGGATAATGTGGAAAGAACATATTGAGTAAAAGGAAATGGTCTCTGTTCTTTTTGGGGCAACTGGTATAAAAAAGAACAAGTCAAAACCCTCGGGTTTTGTTAGCACTTGAGAAAGAAATGTCGCTATCCTACACCATCAGTTTAAAATTGTTTAATAATAACTATATTACTGCTTTTCATGCCTAGTGTGCCTGAGTCTCCAATAACAACAGTTAGATGACTAAGATCAGAGTATGAGGAGACATATTTTCAAATAGAATCATTTGTTTGAATCACTATGGTGAAGAAATGTGTTCAATGACTGGCCATTTAAATAGCCAGAACGTTTTGAAAGCACTTCCAGAATGGCTGTTCATGTTGGTTGGTCCCCTGATGGGGAAAATGCTACCAATTTCCCATCACTGGAGTAAGAGCGTCTAGATTAATATCTTTCACTTTGTTCTACCTCCTGGGTATTTTGGCCATGACTTCATGAGAACTCCATGGTTGCTTGGTAAGAATATTTGTACAGTTAAGACAGCTTGTATAATCTTCTGAAACAGATGTCTGTCTGCGCCTTCATTCCCCATGACCTCTCGACTCCCTTCTTGGCTGCATTCTTTTCTCACCACCCTCTTTCCATTGCCTCAGAGAGTTCAAACTCTCTCATGGTCTGTGGGCATTGTATTTCTTATGAACTCAACATTAGAGGAATTATAAAATTATATTTTAAAATCCAGTATCATTGTTTAACACTTTGTGTAAATACACAATTATACATTGTGAAATATTCTAAGCAAATAAGTTCTTTAAGTCTTAGGTTATTAAAATATTTTTATTATGTATTAGTATTTAATATTTTTATCAAATTTGAGTTAATGTTTCTGAATTATCATTAACAATAATAAAACTTACCTTATTCATACATATTAACATAATTTTTAATGAAAATAATGCTATAAACTCTTTTTCTCCTATTGATATGTCTTATATAATATTAAACATTTTTACTGTTCTGAACACATAAACTTAAAGACAGAATATAGCTCATGTACTGTTTGTTTAAAAGAGATTAAACATATAGACAAAACCTGCTAAAGGCCATGTTTATAAAAATACTACATGTCAACCACATTCAATATGTATCTTGTGTAAGCTAAACCACTTTTGGGTCCAAATTTTAAATGATAGCATCAAGTTCTAATTCAAACTATAAGATTAAATAATGTAGCATTGTTTAGTTGGAAAAAAATTTACCCTCTAACCATAACTTGTTCTCATGGGTCTATATTTCCATGAAATCATCAGGATTTTGTATGTATTCTGTAATAGGTAGGATTCACTTTACAAAAGCTTATTTTATATATGTTGCTATATTAAATAATCAGACTAATACTATAATGAAAGTAGTCTTGATTTTCTCTGAAGAATATGTTCACTAAGCTTATGTAACTTCTCTTAATGCTCTCAAAATAGTTAGTTTAGTTATTTTTAGTTTATGTGTTTGCTTGAATGCATTTATACACATTACATGCATCTAGGTTCCTACAGAAGCCAAAATAGGGTGTAGGATTCTCTCAAACTAGAATTGCAGATGGATGTGAACTGCCATCTGGGTCCTGAAAACTAAACCAAAACCAGAGTACTCTGTAAAAGTAAGTGTTCATAACCACTGAGTTATTTCTCCAACCCTGCCTCTATTATAAAGTATCAGGATGGAGTATTCTTTACTAAATCATTACATATTTGAAGACATTCTGGTGAGTGGCAAATATGTATTCATAGACTTATAAGTGCTAGGAAAATGCAGCCCTTTGTAACAGGTGTCCATCTTGATTTCGTCAGCTTCGCTTGTCCACTTGCCACACATGGGAAAAAAGTAACCTCAATTGAGGAGTTGATTTCATTGGTTTTGTCTGTGGATACGTATTTGTGAGTATCTTCTTAATTGTTAATTAATATAGGAGAGCCCGGCCCACTATGGGCAATGCCATCCATGCCCAATTAGTCCTGAGTTCTATAAAGAAGTTAGTTGACCAAGTCAAAGGAAGAAAAGCAGTAATCAGAGTTCTACCCTGATGTCTGCTTTGGTTCTTGCCTAGGCTTCTCTCAGTAACAGACCAATAACACTTAAGTACTATAAACTGTGTGCTTCCTTGAGTTGTTGTGGTTACATCTTGATTGTACAAATAAAACCTGTCTGAATGTCAGAACATGGAGCTTCCCACTAGCTAACCATAGAGATCTGGAGGTCTGTACAGACAAACAAGAAGTGAGATAGCTGGGCAGAAACAGGATATAAGCAGGGAGAAAAAGGAACTTGCCCTCAGATTGTATGAAGAGATGCTAAGGAGGTAAGGTATGACTGGTTTGCTCCTTCTCTCTGATCTCTCAGCATTTTCCTCTATATCTGACTCTGGGTTTTGGTTATCTAGACCAATTAAGAACTCTGTTTAGCAGTTGCTTTTAGGCATAATGTTTACCACAGCAACAGAAAGCAAACTAGTAATAGAAATAATGATAATACTTACACTAGGTTATATACTCTTTCTAAAGTCAATGCTATATAGCTTGAGGTTAAATATTTATAAACTTCAAAAAAAAAAAAAAACTCTTGTGAGGCAAAGATTGCCACCAAGCATCCTGTTTGCATCTTTCTTCTTCTGGCTTTAAATGTAGTCTTCATTGTCATTGCTGTTGTGGATAATGGGCATCAGTGAACATTTGTGTCCACATAATACAGAATCATTTTGAAAACTTAATTATTATTATTAAATTATTCAATCAAATTTTAAAAGTTCCAACTCACCAAATATTAATATTTTGACATTTTGCCTTGCCAGAAGCAATTGATTTGATCTCTTCTTTATGTGTCTAGGCTTCTTATAATCTTGTACTTAATAAGATTTAGAAATTTTGGAAGGTTTACCATTTACAATTTTAGCATAAGAGGTTATGGTTAGAGCATATGCATACGTTTATTTAGCCCAGTTTTTGTTTGAACCCTTTAATGGGCACTTCTGTGACACAGAAAAGAATAAAATAAGTTAATACCTCCGAATGATTATAGATAGACCGTCCACGTGTTTCTAAGATGTGACAGAGTGAGTGTGATGATACACAAGTGCTATTAAAAGAAAGAGAAGTTCCTTTAAGTGGGACTTTCCAGAGGTGAGACAATTTGGAAGAGAGTGTGGTACCTATTTAACATCGGTTGTGCAGAAGGATGTCCCATCAAGGGCATGGTACGTGCAAGGGATCAGAGAAGGGTACTGTGAATGACTGAAATATTCACTAAGCTTGGTAACAGGGATTTAAAAGAAGTAGTTGGTCTTCCTCCATGGAAGGATACTCCCTTAACCTAGAGACAGGAGAGAAGGCCTAGTCCCTACTCCAAATGGCTTGGCAGATTTAAATGACCCCTCCTGGAGGGCATCACCCTACATGTTGAGTGGGAGGGGATGGGAAGGGAGGGTGGTGGGGGGAGGCATGGGAGGGTGGAAGAGAGGGAAAGATGGAGGGAAGGAGGAAGAGGGAACTGAGATCGATATGTAAAATAAAAATAAAAAAATAAATTAAAAGAAATAAAAAAATAAAAAACAGAAACTCAAAAAAAAAAAAAAAAGAATTTACACAGATTAATGACACTGAAAAAAAAAAGAAGTAGTTGGGTTATTCAAGATTAAAGATATACCACAAGCTATCTTGGGTATTTACCACATTGGTTGAACTTGACCTATGGGGTGTCAATGAAGGATTTATAAGAGTAAAGAAAAATTCCTTATTCTAGTGGTAGGAGTGTTCTTCTGTAATGATCTAGATGAATTTGGATAAAGCCTTCTGGGAAAGTATGGGAAAACTTACGTGAAAGATTGAATTGTTTTGATTTGGTGACCTTTTGGATCAGAATAGAGAATTAAAAGGATATGTGCTTGAGTGGTTATGAGATTTAAGAGTGGTAATTAGGAAGAATTGTGGGGTTATTAGCTAAGATGGGTCAGAAGAAGGAAGCAGATGTGCTCTGGAAAGTGTAAATAGTACTGTCTAAAATTCAGGTTAGTAAATTATAATTAGGAATAGTAGTTTGCAATCTAAACATCTTCAGCTGCACAATGATTAGACGCTTCCCACCATTGGGTTCCAAGTGAGAATTCCTATAGGTCAGATCATGATCCAGATTTTGCTACTACCAGTTACATTTTGTCCTGAGGAGGTTAATTGTATAATTACTAGTAATTTTGGTGTCTCTTCCAGTTCTCTGAAATGATATCTATGGTCTTTGCAGAAATTTGCTTCATCGGCTAAGCCTAGACAGAATTCCAGGTAAGAGAGCTTTGTATTAGACAAGTTTCGATATAGCATAGTAAATGTGGGGTAAGTGTAAGCAAGAACGAAGTTCTGAGCTCACATTATAATAAATAATGAGGTTTCTAGAATTTGGGAAATTCCAAGTTTAGAAATTTTCTTTTCTAAACGTCTCTCTTGTTTTCTTGTGGGTTAAAGAAGTGGATAAACATACACACAGCACCCAGAAGAGTGTCTGAACATTGTAAAGATTGTTTCAGTACTGTAAACTTTGGCTGTGTGAGCAAATTCTCTTGTGTAAAAACAGAATTGTCTCACTTAAAGTTAGAATTGAAATATTAATTTTTAGTTTTTTCTTCAGTGGTAGAGCAGAATGAAGAATAAATTCACAAGCATGGTTTTTAAACTTCTATGGATTTTTCCTTTGGCACTTTTATACTTGCATAATGTGCATTCTGATAATTATACGTTCCTTAATCTCTCCACACCCTTATTGTCTTTCCCAATCCTGACAACCCCTTCTGACAGTCATGACTTTTTGTTGTTGGTCTTGCATTGCACTGTTTGTTTTGTTTTGTTTTAGTGGCCCACTGAGTTTAACCAGAGGCATCTGTGGGACCACGGTTTGAGCTACTCACTGAAGCTTGGAGGGATCCTCAGTGGATACACACCTGAAAGCAATGACTGGTAGGACCAGTCTGTCCCTAATCTGTAATTGACTCTTTAGAAGCCTGGTCTTGTGTAGATCCCCTGCATGCAGCCATGGCTGCATTGAGGCTCTTATTCCATTTCCAGAAACCAGCACTTTCCAGTCCTCTTCTGTGTTCTGTACCTAAACATTTCCCCCTTGTTCTACAGTGTCCCCTGAAACTTTGAGAGGGTGGTAAAGCTTCTTTAAATTTTAGTGCTCAACCACATAGACTAACATTTTAAATATTTCTTGTGACTTTCCATATTCTTGTTGGTGTCTTCATTTTATTTCTCTATTCAGATAGGATTAAATCCATTTACTATGAGATATCTAGAAAGAGAGTGGGTTTAAAATTTACAGGAAGAACAAAAGAATTTAACTGCTGCTGAGGAACATGGTAAGAATGAATGATCTGGGGGAGACATAGAACTGATGGATTCATTAATATGTGAACTTAGAAATTATTACCTAAATTGTTTCCTGTTTTCAAGGTCATTTGGTGACATTGCCCAGCTGTAACAGATAGCTGAAGTAAAATAGCAGTCAAGTTAGGCAACTTGATTTATTTGTGTCTGAAATATGGTGTGGTAGAAAAAAACTCAAGAGGGTAAATGGCTTATAAGGAAATGTCAAGAAAGGTTTCAATTGAGGAACCAAGGCAAATGAAAACCAAACATAAGAAAGTGATGTGTCTGAAAAGTGAAGCCATTTAGAAAGCCTTCACAGGACCAATCTCCAGATGGTGTCTACAAGGCTGGGAAGCAGATGGTGTGGGGATCAAGAGTGTGTGGTGAGACACCATGACATTGAAACTTAGGCAATAAGATATGACATTTCATAGAACATCTCTGATTTCTTATGAACTGATGCATGGAGAGAGATGTTTCTGGAAGTCAATGAATAGGTAATAAGTAAGGACCCTCCCCCAACGGACACCAATGTCATCAAAGCTGATGGCAAAAGAACAGTTATATTTTTTTCCTCATGGAAGACTATGATGTACTTATCACCAGGTGTGAACAGAAGAACAGCATAAGCAGATAGCGGTGATGAGTGAGAGCAAATGTTAAGAATCTTAACAAGGTATAGTTGCTTTAGGGAGTGAGTGAGACAAACAATGTTGGGCACTAAGAAATGGGCAGCAAGAATGAATGTTTCCATTCAATTAACTCTTCATCCCTGCCTTACTCTTAGCCTTTTAAAAATTCAGAGTGAGGCTGGAAGGTGGTGGCCATGCCTTTGATCGCAGCAATTGAGAACCACAGTCAAGCAGATAACTGTAAGTTTGAGGCCAGCCTGATCTACAGACAGAGTTCCAGGACAGCCAGGGCTACAGAGAAAACCTGTCTCAAAAAAAAAAAAAAAAAAAAAAAAAAAAAGGATTCAAAGTGAGAGGATGAGTAGTCACTGCTTGAGTGTAGTAAAGAAAGGATTCAAGCTTCTCTGGGTTGTGGTCTGTAGTCTGGTTATCCTTTGCTTTGCCACTAATATTCATTTATGAGTGAGATTTCAAAAGGAGAGTCTAATTTGTTAATGAAACTCCATAGAGACTGAACACAAAGTTACAATGTTATGCAAAGCATCACAGAGTCAGCTGACTGCATGAGGTATGGATTCAAGTGTATTTCCATAGTAGACACTTAACAAGCTGACAGTGAATTCATGGACAGACCTTAGACATGCATGCCCTGGCTCCTCCAAATGAAAATGCCCACACCTTTCCTATTACTGTCACATCACCACTTCTCTCTCAAGAACACAAGCTATTGTAGTTTTTTTTATATATATAGTTTTGTTCTCTCTCACACATTTTCTCTCTCTCTCTCACTCTTTCTTCTGTGCTGGTCGACAACCCAGCTCCAAAATTAATACATGGAGACTTATTTTTATGAATGCCTGGTCTTAGCTTGACTTGTTTCTAACCAGCTTCTCTTAATTTAAATTATCCCGTCTACCTTTTGCCTCTGGGCTTTTACCTTTATTCCATATCTCTGAAGCTAGCTCTGTTGTTGGGTGGCAAAACCCTGGCATCCTTCTCTCCTCTTTCTCGGCCCTCCCTCTTCTTCTCTCTTCTCATATTTATTTCTTTGCCTATCCCTCCATAGCCTAGCTACATAGCCCCACCCCATAGCTCCTTCCTGCCTAACTATTGGCTGTTCGGCTCCTTATTAGACTAATTGGGTGTTTTAGGCAGGCAAAGTAATACAATGTCACAGAGTTAAACTAATGCGACATAAAAGAATGCAACACATATTTGCATCATTAAACAAATATTCCACAGCATAAACACATGTTATAAATCTTAAACTAATATTCCACAACAAGATATACTCTCAGGTTTATTTCTTCTCAAATGCAAGTCAAGAAAAAAGTAAAGGCTGCCATGTGGTAATTGACACTGGTCCCTTGCATGGTTGACGTTGGGGGAGCCAGCGAAAGTAAGTAATTCAGTTATATTGTCTTTTACTGACTAAAGTTTGAATTCACAGATTGATCAGATTCTTTCAAAATGTATCATCAATTAAATATTTACTGAATAACATTGCTTGCTTATTCACAATCCTTCTGTAGTCTATATTTATACTTAATCATTGCTTTATAATTTTCATTTTTGTTCATCAGACCTTAGGTGGGATGAGCCCTGAATACTCCCGAGTTTCTATACATTTCAGATCCATATAGTTTAGCTGCCGTAGCCATTGGCTTTATTTCAGTTCTCCAGTGACTGAACTTGTGGCACTTTAAAGATCCCTAAAAGCCTTCACTTCAGTTTAAACCATGATTCTTTATCTAGATCATCTTCTCCCATGGGATCACTTCAAGTAATAGCTCCAGTCCTGCGCTGACTCACTTTTTCAACACAAATTAAGTTTTCTCTGTTATTATACCTTCTAAGGATTTTTTTCCTTCATTATTTTCCCCACAGTGTACTTTTCCAAATATTCTGACTCTACATCCACCATTGGTTTTACCTAAACATCAATTAAGAGTATCTGGAAATGCTACTGAAATGCAGAGCCTCCTTTCTCTCCATGTTGCAGTTCCTAACTTGTGGCCATATGCTGTAGTTTTCTGAAACACTAGTAAACTGTAATCAGGCTACATCTATTTCACTGAATTTTTATTTTTGCTTCTATCCAATTCATGTTGCTTGTGAACAGAGAATTTTTCTTGGTTTATTCCCTGATGTAGCTCAATCTGCTTATCTTGATGGCTGGTAAAATGTAGGCATTTAGTAAATATCTGTTAAATGAAGAAAGAAATAACTTCAGTGCACATATTTGGGGAATTAGTGAACAAGACACCTATGTAATGGCTAACAGATTCTCGGGTACCCACTGTAGATAAACAGCTGGGAGAGGTTTCATGGAAGTGCACTTTGATATTGCAAAAGTGATCTGAAGAATGTGAAGACAACAAGTTTAAGGAGCAACAAGTTCAACATTTTTTTTTACTCAAGAAATTACTATTTATTTTATTTTAAATTACATACATTCATGTGTGTCTGTGGGTGGACAGGAGACAGTTGCAGGTACCCTGGAGTTACAAGCATTTGTAAGTTGCCTGAATGGGTGCTGGGAGTCCTTTGATTTTAGTTCCTTTGTTTGTTTTGATTTTTTTAAGTTCCTTTGTTTGTTTTGAGGATTTTAAGGTTTTTCAAGACAGGGTTTCTCTGTGTAGCTTTGGAGCCTGTCTTGAATTCACTCTGTAGATCAGGTTGGCCTCTAACTCACAGAGATCTGCCTTCAGCAGTGCTGGGATTAAAGGTGTGCCACCACTGCCTGGCTGAATCCTTTTTAATAAGGACATGTGTCTTTCTCCATTGAGCCACCTGTGCAGGTCAGCAAGTGTTTCAACTCTAAGGAAAAGAACCCATTTCCATCTTGAGACCCTTAGTATGACACATGGGTCCAGGGAGAGGAGGAAATGACGTTTGAGGAATGGCTGGGGAACAAATCATCAATCCTGTTTGGGCCTTGTAGCTCTCAGTAGTGTTTCTGCAGTTTTCAGAACAAAGATAAAGACTTTATAAGCGGGAGAAGCATGTGCTATAATTTACATTTGTGAAAGTTTAGTCTCATTGCAATGTACTGTAACAAGGGAAGGAAGAAAAAAGATGGACAAACCATCTATTGAGAAGTCACAACAAGATGTTTTCATTTTTGAGGGGGTGCGTTATTTGCTGGTTACTAAAAAATAGACACTTTTGAAATATTCTTCACATAGGAAACAATACTTGGTGATGGACTTGGAGAGATTAAGAGTAAAGAGTCAAAAGTTCCTTTCACTTTCCACTATAATAATGGATAGTTTGCCTCTTACTTATAGGTATAGTATGGCAGTTTAGGGAACGGTGACCATTTTAGGAAGTGTTTAAGATAGAGATGCGAACTTGGCTATTAACTCGTGCATTGTTTAAAGCCATAAGAATTCTGTGAACACCCAGAAACAACCATAGAGACGAGCAAAGGAAGTTAATTGCAATCTTTTCAGTCTGGGAGGAAGAAAAATCACTGTCAAGGGAGAATTAGACCCAACTGGCAACTAGGAAGTCAGAGAAAAGCCAAAGAAATTAAAGGGTTCTGAGAAGGGAGTGTTCTCCCAAGCTTCTCGGAATTTTATTATGAAGACAGACAAATGTTCATTGATTTTGGCAACAAGCAACTCACCGGGGACACTACCAAAAGCCGTTTCAGTGGAGACAAGCGCTGGGGGTGAAATCAGATGTGCAGGAAGTGAAGACTGGAGTGAAGGGTAGAAATACATGCGGTGTTGTGGTTCCAGTCTGATGTGCTCACATTTCTGAACACTTGATTTCCAGGTGGTAGAGCCTTGCTAGAAGAGGGCAGGCTTGAAGAGTTTATAGTTTTCTCCTACTTCCTGTTTTCCCTTTCTGTTTCCTGTATGGATGAAATTGAGTAGCAGCTTCCTGGTCCTGCCACCATTCTTTGCCTCACAGTTATGCCTACCCCGCTATGATATACTCTATCCCTCTAAAGGTGTGAACTAAAATATAACCTTTCTTCCCCAAGCTGCTTCTGTCGGAGTATTTTACCCCAACAAAATTAACTAAGATGTGTTTACAGAAAAAAGCCGGGAAATGCCGTGCTCTCTGTAAGTGGGCAGCTTCAAGGGATTTATTTGTTCATTATCTGAGGGCCGAAAGAAGTAGGATATATTGGTATATATTCTGAAACATTAGGTAGAAAAGACAGTGAGAGATGGTAACATAACCAAGCAAGCCTCATCATTGATATAGAATAAGTAGAAAAAGTGTGTGTTGAAAATATCCTTTGTAGATTGAAATGAGGCCACATAGGAGGAAGAAACAAATGCAGATTACACTCTCAAGGTGTCATTTCTCATCTTGATTATACTCATTCACATGTCTAGTGATATGTGTGGAAAGATGGAAAACTGGTAGGTTACATGTTCCTCATCCCCCAGAAGTCTGTTTCAGGTATCATCTCATTATGGTGGCAAAAGGAAAAACAATAGTCTAACTATTCAAACATTTCACTTACAACATATTTTGTAAGTTCTCATTGGCTAAACAAGTCTCATGGTCAAAGTTTGATTCAGAACATAGAGCAAACAGGCAATGAGTATGTATACAGATACTGTGGAAGAATTGGGACCATTATTTCAATTTATCTGTTACAGAGCTGGTTTGGGAAGATGAGAGGGCCTGCCCAAGAAAATGAGGCAAATCCGTCCCTTGGTTGGGAGTGGGAGTGGATGATCTAAATCAGTCCAAAAGATTTAAAGACCATCCATAGAAATGTAGTATGGATTTTGTGTGTCCATATACTGTTGACCATCATAAACTTGATTCCAATCAATTTCATATATGATTTTTTTTTCTCAGCAGAGATATGCTTTGAGAGTGGAAATATTGAAAAATGTAAACTACGTTGTTAATTTGAAGATATGTATGCATTCTGGCAGTGTATGAAAGGTGAAGGCAGTTAAGAAAGTTGAACCATTCATTCACCTGGCTACAATCATAGATAGTGACCTGAACACAAAAGAAAAGAAAGACAGTAGAGGGCAGAATATGCCTCTAAGTACTCCAGGGTACATTTGGTAATTGTATATGTTGTAATCTATGTTAGGGAAGAAGGTTCCAAAGAAGGAAAGAGATGGATGAAATTAGTATTCACATTTCCAGAGACAATATCTAGGAATGAGCCTTGGGATAGGCTTTGAGAAATAACAAATGTGTGTTTTCTTCTCTGATTTCTTGAGACCTACCTTATGTCAGCACTATGCTTGGTGCTAAGAAATCAGTGACAAACTTGTTTGGTTGGAACTCCTCTCCCTTGCACAAACTGAGAAATCCTGTCTGCCCTATTTCCCCCAAACCTGTTCCCACGAAGAAAACTCTGAACAAAGGAATGGCACCCAAGTGCCCTTCCAGGGACCTAGTTTTTGACCATGCTTGAACACAGCCTGTTTGGCACATCATCATCCATCACCTAAGGTCTATAAAATCTCCCTGCCTTAAGCCTAGATGCGTGACTTCTCTAGCACTTTTCTTTGGCATCACTGAACTCACCTGAGAGCCACTAACAATAAACCTGAGTTTATCTGTTCTTAGTCTGGTCTGATCTTGCCTTTTACATTGGGAGAAACAAATCGAAACTATAGATAAAACTGTCATTCCATGATGGCAATAGGTAACAAGAAACTGAATTGAAGGATGAGTTACAGAATATCTGCTAGGGAGTAAGAAAAGGCACAATGGTGTATAGAAAGTTTTAGTGGGAGAGGATCATAGTGGTAAGGTTGTCCACTTCAGATGAGGTCTTTATTGGTAGTCTCACTAAGCAGGTAGGATTCATGAGAGTAAGGCACTAGAAAGAAATGGCTACTAGACTCTGTGAAGGTGGGCCAGAAAGTTGAAGGAGTTCATTCCTGGTATTTGTTGCTTTGTCAAAATCATGTGCTAATATGAAGGGTATGGAAAAAGGATTGAGTTGTGGGTTTGAAATGCTGTCAATAAAATCAATTAAAACATCTGTTTCCAGCCTGAACTAGAGATCCAGAAATGTGCTTTTAATATGCATATTATTTTTGGTCATGCTTTACTAAGCCACTGTCTGCTACAGTCATTGGGTGGAAAATATTACTCAAATCCTATCAAAGTTTTCCTATTAAGTTTATGAATTTTGTGAACTGATACCCAACTTAAAATTTTTAAAATATTTATGGAAAAATCACATAACTTGAACACCAGATGGCAAGTCATGGAATAACCTAGAAGTCTATGTAGCTCCAGACAGAAAAAGTATTTAACTTACCAAATAGAGTTCCAAGTTATGTTCTTATATTAACTTAAAGGGCTATTTTGCTTCATTTTCCTTTACTTGGGGAAGATGAATATATTCACAAGATACCAAGATGAGGCAGAAAAACAAATTAAACTGTGTCCGAAATTTAAATACTATACTAGAAAGTAGATTGTAGTAAATTTGAAAATTTTAACTGACCATTAAGGAGCTAGTCCCCCTCCCCCCCACACCATGCCCAAGACAGTGTTTCTCTGTGTAGGCCTGACTGTCCTGAAACTTGCTCTGTGGACCAGGCTGGCTTCAAATCGAGAGATTTGTCTGCCTCTGCCTGCTGAGTGCTGAGGTTAAAAGTGTGTGCCACCACTGCTGGCTGACAGTGTTTCATATAACATGAAAGAGGATTCATACGATATTCTTGATGAAATGAAATGTGAGCAAATATCTTCAATCTATTGGGATTGAGGAGCAAATGCAAACCCAAACAGACCCTATTTTTGCCTGGAAGCAGAGTCAGATTTTTATAATTTTGTAAGCAGGCTGGAAATTTTCACAGAAACAAACTGAGGGGAAAAGAAATATCTGAAAGTTATAGCATATATCTAGAAAGCAGGGACCCATAAGCTTTACTGGTGGAGGGATGTCTGTTGCCCTGGTGAGCAGTCCACAGACATTTCCTCATAGGCCTACCTAAAAGTAAGAAGGATGGAAGGGAAGGATAGACAAATTAATTAGAAGGAGTAGGAGAGTGCTTTGTGGTTAACTATTCCTGAAAGACCTCATCAGGTTAACCCAAGTGAATTCAATTTTACAGTCATAGGATTCTGAAGACTGTCTACTGTCTTGCATCAAGGTTCAGCAATCCCTAACAGTCCTAACATAGAGTGCACTGGAACGTACTCTAGGGATGTTTAAGTTTTTTTTTCTCTTATGAATGATAAATAATGTAGAGTCTCAGCAAATGCACTGAGCTAGGCAATGGGAGTGGCAAGGAGAAAGTGCAATACTTCATTTTAAGAAGCTTTATCCCCTCAAATTATCTAAGGTTTTTTTTTTTTTTTTTTCTGTGTTTGTTTTTTCTTCTATCATAGTGCATTCAGGTTGAAAGGACATTTTTATTTTGGATTAAACAACATGAGGCTGTGGTTGCACCAGGTTATCCAAAGGTCTGACCTATGAGGGCTGAGTGTCAGATTATTTGAAAGAAGGTGATTATAGCTAGGTAAACAACCCATGCTTGTAAGTGGGAGGGTATCTCATTTTATAAGGTATCAGTTGTTGCTTTCTAAAGCAAAGGACAAAGATAGATTTGTAACTCGGCAAAGTTAAATGTTAGATTTTGTTACTGTTATTCCTGCCTCCCCCTTTCTACATTCTAAGACACCCTGTTCATGCCTGAGGTGCAGTTCTTTAAAATATCATTCTGATCACATTACTTACTCTTAAGATGTGAATTTTGTCCCTTGATTTCTGTGAATTTGCTTCAAACTTTAGCATGGCACTTGATGTTGTCTATAACTTTGTCAGTTACTAACTTGCAGAGTTTGTCTCTCAGTGTTTCTCTGGGAATATGTTCTATTCTGTAATGGTGATCTGGTTTATATAAGGTTATTCACTGACATAGTGTTTCTGAGTCATGTGTATAATGAACACGAGTTACTATAGGTAAAGTTGGTATGTGGGGATTGTAGTAAGGAAGAAGGTGTCTAAATTTTGGTCCTGGAAACATTTTTATTAGCTGTAAATGATGGCTGAATATTTTTTTAAAAACAAAAAATCAGGCATTTAGGCTTATATATAAAATTTAACAAAGTATTTATTAATTCCAATTAGGACAAAGCAAAGCATATCTATGTGTTGAATCTGGTCCATGGATCATCAATTTGAGACCTCTTGTCCCAGTCCTGATTGTGATTTATGCTCCTCTAGCTGTAACTCATTGTCTTCAGTCTTTCTTCGGTAAATGTTACTGTTACACCCTACTCTGTCAGAAATAGTTCTTGTCCTTCAGCACAGAGTGTAAGGGTCAGGATGGAATTCCTCTTGTTTATCTCCCGAATGGCCCTATGAGCACCAGCTCT
Organism: Phodopus roborovskii; assembly: GCF_943737965.1. Classification (NCBI taxonomy): domain Eukaryota; kingdom Metazoa; phylum Chordata; class Mammalia; order Rodentia; family Cricetidae; genus Phodopus; species Phodopus roborovskii. The sequence continues at coordinate 26,609,067 of NW_026126460.1, read as the reverse complement.
ATATGCAGAAATATCAGCAGTGCCTGCTGCCTGTTTGCTTGTTGATTCTTATGAAATGCTTGTCTTATTGATCTTGAATGTATCTGGATTAATAAACTTTTGAAAGTCATGACTTTATAGCAGAGATTGTAATTTTACATTTATTCTGTTTTTCTGAGAATTTTATACACGGATGTTGTATTTGCATCATTTTCATCCCACACTCTTCTCACTTCAACTCCTCCCATGTCCTCCCACCCCCTCTCAGCCTAGTGACTTCTTTTTCATTAATTGTTAAATATTTATGAATATGTAAACGCGTGTATACAAATACTACCTGCCGACTCTATTTAATCTTGTTCATATGTATTTATGTTGAGGAATGATCATTTGGGATTGGGTGTACCTATCTGCAGTTGATATGTCTCTCTCTTTAAGGGTTAAGGAACATAGTGAATATTGTAAGAGCCAGATGACCATGGCATCTGCAGCCATACAGTGTCTTTTATATAAGACAGGGAGCTGCATCTGTGAAATCTTAGCAATATGGTCACCCAACCAAGACCTGTACACTGACAACTCCAGTTGGAATGCTAGTATGGATGTAGTATGAGAGAAAGCTCTCAAAACCCCACCCCTGGGGAAGAGCTGTAGGCAATTAATGGCTGCTGATTGAGGGAGAATCAGTCTACTACAGGAACAATGTCTGGACTATATTTAAAAAGTTGAATTGTAACTGTTACTCAAAATTAAGTAAATGAAATATGTATATTTGTTAAAATTAGTTTTACATGTATGTAAAAATGCTCTCCTTTGCTTAATGGATCACTATTAAATTATTTTCAGAGATAAAAACATTGTTGACTAATAAAGTCAACTTTATTCTCTTACTTCTGAAAGAATGCACCTTACTATAAAATTTACATGTATTTGTTTTGCTGTAGTGTATTTCTAAAGCTCTTTTTTTTTTTTTTTCGTCCCTTCAGGGATTTTATGTAATGCACAGTCTGTAAGGTGAAGGGTGTTTTTTGGTGTAATTGCCTTGGTGTTGATGAGGAAAACATTGTTTTAAAATACCCTGGAGGAGAGCAGCCTGTTTATTCGTCTCTCCTTTTGACTGGTTAGGAAAGTGCTAAAAGATCTTAGGTTTATATTATAAAAATGCTAAGTTCTCAAGTTGCCTGGAAGAAATGAAATTACAAACACTTCTCCAAGGAAGTATTTGGAAGGTTTTACACTTAATCCTAGTTTATAATTGTGGACAGACCAAAAATAAATAAATAATCAAAGGAACTGTAGTGTCAAAATATTAGTTTAGCAAAACATGTATTCAAGGCAGATTTAACTATATATGTAAATACATTATTGAAAACTATAAAACTCTTTTTATTCTAAGCAATAACATAACACATTAATATAAATCACAAATCACATTATGCAAAGAAGGTAGGTTTTTGACATCTGTTGGAAACTTCCATGCAGAGATGAAGGAGCTGATCAACCCTGTAACATTTCCTTTCTGCTGCAGGAAGTATCATGTGTGCAGCATTTAGTCGGTGTGCCATAACAAGCTCTTTTTTGAAAAAGATTTGCAGGGGCTGTTCCCAGGGACTAATAGCACTTGCTAAAATAAAGAGGGGAATTCTGAATATATGAAAGGATATATTGTCCTTAAAACTGGTGGGCCTATGTACCAAACCCGAATATGTAAGCCACTACAAAGGACTACAACATTCAGAATATAATGGATGGTAACTTCTTTTGTACAAAGCATTACTATGATTACGTACATTTGAGGCTGATGAGCCTGACATTTTTTTTCTATTATGGAAAAGTGCAATCACTTTTCATGCTTCAATGATGAAAAGTTTGAAATAAAGGAAAATTAATCTCACCAAATCCCTACTATATCCTACTCATTGCTGGCTTGAGGAACCAAATGAAAATTCATCATAACACTGTCTCCTTTTACATTTAAGCAGAGAGGGCCAAATCATAAAGAAAAGAAATTCGAGATAATGATTTTTTTTTCTTTTAATCCACAAAGATAAAACCAGGCAAAGTAATCTGTGCTTTCACTGGCAAACCAGAGAAACTGACAGAAGCAGGGCCCTCCCAGATGCATAAGGATGTGTGAGAACTATGCATGCATAGAAAGATAATTGGGGCAAACTTCTGAAGTACAAAGCCTACAGGCTTGGTGTTGAAGTGGGTTTGCTTCCGGGAGGGGCTGGCAATTTGGTATGGCTATGTGAGGTGGGTGGATCATGGTGCAGTGAATGTTTTGTGCCCACTGAGGACTGCTACATTTTATCCTGGGTGGGGGAGGAATATTCTTTTTGTCATTTAATAGCTCCCAAAAGGCAGGAGATTCAGCACTAAAGGTTATGGCTCCCTAAGCATGGTATTTGACTATGTATCTTTCTAAATATTAGGTACAGGTGTGAGTTTTGTTCTTACATTTTGGTTTTGTGAAAAGAAGCCTGCCATGTGAATACCTAGTGGTCTGGAGATGTTAAATACTGCACATTTTCACATCTGTGGAGTCCACTTCCAGAGTACCATCCTGGTGTTTCACTTCTGCAGATACATCATCTCCTCCAAGGTTTTTGTAGCAAGTATGGCAGACAGGATCACTGAAGATCCTGTCCATAGATCTCACATCTGCCAAAGTTCAAAGACTTAATAAACAATATAGTTAAGGGTAATATTAAGACAAGTAATTATCTTCTTAATGTCTTTTGAACGGAGTGCCTGAGATGTGCCAATACTAATCCATCTCCTGAAAATTAACTGAACCTGGGAAGGAAAAGGTCATCTTTGCTCATTTACAAGATTGGGAATCTTGAGAGAAGACATACTGCAGAGCACACACAGCATGATGGAGCGAGAGAATTCCTGGCTGGATTCTGAGCCTTCTGTACTTGCCATGGATTCAGTGAGAGAATGCTCCTCCTTTCTACCATTCAACTATGGTAAACCACCGACTTCCTTCTTAAATGGGATTTAGGGATCCAAGTCTGAATATTCGAAAATATCTGCCTTATTCTTAAAATAGATTAGTTGTTAAAATATAAAATTTTGTTGTATAAATTAACTTGTTATACTGAAATGAAGTTATAACTACTGTCTGTACTCCAAGCTATCTTCCAGGCTGGCCTGGAACTCACAGAAATCCATCTGCCTGTGTCTCCCAAGTGCTGGGATCAAAGATGTACACCACCAACACCCAGTTGAGTATAGTGAACTTAACTGGACTTAAAACTTAACTAAAACCCTCGAGGCTTGTTTTTATATTGTGATTAAAAAAAAAAATAAACCAGAGTATCCTGGGATACATAACCTAATTGGGGCCCATGCCTCTTCTAAAGATTGGGTGAAACTTTTATGCTGTGTATTTGCTGAATACAGGATAGTCCCCATTTCTGTTTCTAAGTTTTCCTTGAAATGCTGATAATTCTGCCCATCTTTGTTCCATTTATTACCCTGAGAATGTACACCCCTTGCCCACACACAGGCTTCATTGACTAAAGCAGAAATTCTAGGTTTTTACTGAAAACAGAATTGGGCCCATGAGTTTAGCAAACACATATTTTTCCTATTAAAGTGATGGTGACTTGTTTTAAAATTTAAACAAGGGCTCTGTTTTACATGGCTATCATTTAACTATTTTCTGGCATTTTAATAACTGTTATTTATGGAATTCCTTTCATACTACAACTTCTACATCTCCCAAGAAAGCTTATGATTCTCTGAGTCTAAAGTCCATTTGACCCCACTAACTCTTTTTCTCTCAGGAAGTTTAAAATGGTTCTCACTTTAGGTTTTCTGCGTGAGAGAAGGGGCTGTTGTTGTTACTGGTAGATTCTGCTTAGTGGCAGGAAGATATGTGTGGTTTATTAAACGCAGAGATGACTCAAATGGCTCAACTTTGACCCTAAAACTAAGCAGCTCCCACAAGGAGAGCTGGTTTAGTGAATAATATAGTGACTAGTGAATTCTTTGTGCAAGTCTTTTGCTGTTTTATTAACATGTGACTCTGGTGCTTGTGCTCTCTCCCAATAAATTCTGTTCCAACTTAGCTGTTAATCATTATAAGTAATCTTAACATATGCATAATTGTGATTAAGAGGTTGATTCCTAGCCAATGTTTGAAGAAAGTCTGGAAGTAGAGGGCCAGTGTTTGTGAATAGTGGGAATGACATCTACTAGGAATGTGGCTATGTGATGGGATAAACACATTGGAAACAAGGAGTTGAAAAGCATCATCTCTGCCAGGAGACAAAAAATGCACATTTGCACATTTAAACATGGGTGATAGAGAGTGAATAATCTGAGATGTGAAGAAGACAAGGTCATCAGGTTTCCAGGAAAATGATGCTGGGGATTCTTCACTATTTTAAATATCTCTATAAGATGGAGAGTTCAGTCATCTAGGCAGAATGGGAAAGAAATGAAGTCTCCAGGGATTTGGTGGGAATTTGGCAGTTCTTGCACATGGACTCTCCAACTGAGACTTGACAGACATAAAAGTCCTTCAGATTCATAGCTCTATTAGGAAAGATTGCCAGAGGAGAGCCACGTGTTCTTTAGGAATATTTGAAGTTAAGATGAATTTCAAAAGTAGACATGCATGGAATAAAAGAGGAGAAAAATCTTTTCTAAGGGCTCAATATGAAACAGGACACTCTAACCTGAGAATTGGGTGCTGTCCTTAGGTGTGCTAGTGTACACAGTCTCAGATCTGCTTTCTGACCAGTACACAGACCTTTGCCTTCATCCCTGACATAAAGTTTGGTTCTCTGGTCTCTCATCAGCCGTGAGGGCCTCCCAAACTGAAGGTTTCTAGCAATTAGCCCAATTTGTTCTACTTGAGGATTTGGTTGCAAGAATTCACAGAAAACTAGGACCTTATTAAAAAGCAAGAGCTTACTGCACATGAAATTACAGGATAAAATACCCATTACTGTTCCACACAAAGGGCATAAAATGCATAGCTTGAGGGAGTATCACCAGCTGTTGTCATGAGAGCATGGGATTTGAGGTAGGCATCAAGGAATGGGTGAAGTGTTGATAATTGGAGAAGGGTGGACTGTACACTCCTGTGAAATCAGTGGAAATTTTTCTTTTCTCAGAGCATAGCTGAACAACAGCTGCCCGACTTCCTACAGAGACCAGCCTTTGTCCACAGAGATTGAAGACATAGTCCAGGCTTTATCCTCTCAAATTAAGCAACTTCAGACCTTGACGATACTGTGCTCATGCAACACAATTCTCACCATTGTTCATTCAGGAATTTTTATTTGTCATATCAGATTTCTTTCCAGTGTTATTACAATGTAAAGCCGCAGGAAATATTTTGAAATTTACACATTGACAAAGAAGGGTATGCTATTCATAAATCCATTGAAATGGAATTCACATGGAATGAATTAAGGCAAAGCATTAATAAACTTCATTTCAATAAACTAAGGAAATTGAGGTGTGAGAACAATTTCCCAGAACAACAATTAGTGACAACTTAGTTGCTAAATTAGCTCTATGCTCAGAATGCTGATGTATATAGTTAATATGCACAAATAAAATGTTATTTTAAAGCAGGTGTGGTAGTGCATACTTGAAATCCTAGCACTCAGGAGGTAGAGGCAAGAGGATTACCCACACATGTGTTCAAAGCTTAGTCTACACAGTGAGATTACATAGGGCTACATAGTTGAGCCTTGTCTCAAAATGATTTTAAAAGTACTTGTAAAATTACCTGAAAGTTATTTCATTGAAATATACTTGAATTTTTTGCGTGTGTCTGTGGTTGATAAATTGTCAGTGTTTTGAGTTCTAAAAGGTGGAAGTAACCACCATTCTTGCTTGACATAGAAAGTCTTGTATGCCACTGCTGTACCCATTCTCACCCTTTCAACTATTGCAGTTTGGTTGATAAATTGTTGGGTCATCCTACCAAAGGTCATCCTCTGTCGTCTTCCTACAACTCCCCAACTTTCTTGCACATGATCACTTGGCTGGGTTAATGCCAATGTAGTAAGTGCTTACAAGGAGCACTGCCTAGCTTGAAGGCTGGTTTTTCTGCCTTATCGGTTAGTAGCTCTTTTGATGTCACTCTTACTGGTTTGGCTTTTTCCAGGTTCAAGGAGACTGCTAATGATTTTCCTGCAATCTGTGGCTTTGACCATGCCTGCTGCTTATCCGGAGTCACCCTGTGCCTTCTTTGGCTCTGGAAGTACTGGCTTAGCCTTCTAGTCTCATATCTCTCTCTCTCTCTCTCTCTCTCTCTCTCTCTCTCTCTCTCTCTCTCTCTCTCTCTCTCTCTCTCTCAACTTGCCCTCATCTGGCAAATTCTTCCCATAGGGGCCATATTTTTATTTCTTGAGAGTACCCCACTCCTTCTCACTCCTGTTCTGCCTGCAATGTTCCTATTGCCTTTCTATCAGCATAAGATTGCCTGTGGGCACCAGATCTATCTGCATTTAATAGGCAAGCTTTTCTTGAGTGGCTATGCTATGGAAATTCTAAGGTACTTATCAAGACCTTGGTCTCTGGATTTCAAAGCCCACATACTTGGAGGAACCTGCACAAGTACTTTCATGAAGACTGAGGTTTTCCACATGTATTTGGGGTCCCACCTAATCTCAGCAAAAACAGGGTTGTGCTCTTCTGGAAGTAAAAAAAATGTGTGAGGGGGGCTTTGAGACATATTCAGTACAAGGGAGATTCTCTGTTGCTGTCTTGGAAGCTGGAGAGTGCAATGCAGAAGAGGTTATACATGGCCTCCAGGAGTGGATCATGGGCTGCACATACTAGTCTCTGTGTGTTGCAGAAGCAAAACACCATGTGCTGGTGGCTTCTCCAGAAGACACTGGGTTTCTCATAGCTCTGGAAAGGGGACATTCCAGATCACAGTTTCTGGTCAGGGGTTTTCTCCTTGTTTGAAGATGGCTGTCTTCTTACTATGTCCTTTCTTCTTTGCTCCCACAGTGAGACTCTCTCTTCCTCTCCTTTTATCATCACCAATTACATCACAGTAGAATCTCTTCCTTATTATCTCATTAAACTGTAATTATATCAAAAAAACCATTCCTTAGAGACAGTTTCAGCATAAGAACTTAATAGTAATTAAATTCAAAACCATAACATCCATCAAGGGTGCATATTTAGGCTTATTGCAAGGAATGGATTACATTTTCTCAAAAACCAGAATTTTGGAATGGATTCTCCACCCCCCTTGACTCTACACTAGAAGTGCTTATTTAGAAACTAATACAGATTCTGCATTCCTGGGGGAAAAGAAGCTAGTCTTACTCTTGCCTAGCTAGCTTGAAAGAGTAACAGGATGCTGTTGAAGCTGCTAAACTTGATACTAAGCATGAGCAAACTCCCCTTCCCAGGGGCTAGCTCATATTCCTCTTTGAGTCATGACAATACGCATACCATTCTTTTTGTTACTCCAATGCAGTTTGTAATTGTACAATATTTGATGGACTGGATGGTACTGGCCAAAAATGCATAGCCACTGGGATGTGCAATGGTGAACTTATTTTGACTCACAATCTGGACCTTCCTACCCTTAGCCCATCCCTTTTCTGTCGCCTCTCTCCTTGCCCTTTTATTTCTTTCCCCCTCTTCCTTTCTATCTCTCCTTCCCCTCTTTGGCTAGGAAAACATGGATTGTAATTGTTCTTTTTTGGAGTGTAAACAATACTGACGAACTAATTCGAGGGAGTGAGCAGTCCACAGTTGAATGCAGAGGCCAGTGGGGTACATTGCTGCAGCACACAGAGTGACTTCGCCTAGAGGGGTTCTCCATCCTTTCAAGGTCCCTGCAGCTTGTGTTGAATCCTGAGTAGTTTGCTCCATCTCCTTGCTCTTTCTGTGTCTGTTGTGACAGTCACTCTCATTCTTGGGAAAGTTGCAAAGATTTCTCACTATTGCTCTGAAAAAAGTGGGAACCTAGGAGAGAGAGGTGACACCTGTCAGTGCAGCATCTTTGTGAGGTGGCAAGCTGGTGAGACCCTTTAAATTGTTTCTCTGAGGGCACAGAGCTTTGTGAAGGTCTGTTTTGTTTACGTTGTAAAGCCCTGAAAGCATGAAACACAGATGCTTACCCTGTGTGCAGACAGCACCTGTCTGGAGCAGCCTATGTTAGAAGCTGGGCTTTTGTGAGGCCCCAGGCATCAGCTGTCATTGTAAGCACCTCTTGCCCCTTGCATTAGAAAATGTGATTTTTTTAAAGCTAAGACCATGTCTGCAGCCATGGCAGAACTAAGAATAAATATCTTGAGAGACTGAGTTTCTCCATGTTTCTTTATTTATCCTGATCTAAATCTTGGTTGACATTTCTTTCGGTGCTCTGACCTAATAGCTGGGCACCTTAAAGAAATTGCTGTTCAAATGGAATGTAGCTGTTTGAGAATAATGCAGAGCTCTACCTTTATGGACCTCCATATATAGATTCAACACAAGCCTGAGTCCAAATCTCTTCCTATGAACTTGGGATTTTTAAGTGGCTGCCCAAGTGGCTACCAGTACTGCATGATGTCTGTGGTTTGATTATAATACTATCCCTTGCCTGCCTTGATATAACTGCTTAGTTTGGCAGCCCAAAGATAGCAGCTGCCTTCTAGTTTACAGGAAAACTATATTTCTATTAGCAAACTGCTGAATCTCTCATGAAGAAATGCATGGATTGGAAAATATTCTGGAGGACTCTGGAGGCAATAACAGGAAAATAGTTCTGAGAAAATCAACAAAACTGAGGCACAAGAAAATATATGTCAGGATCATTATAGGAAAGATAAGTAAGAAAACTAAGTTTGTTCAAAGAGACACCTCAGTGTTAAAAACCAGAGTTCAGACATGCTGAGGCTCCCCCACCCCGCCTGCCCCTGCATGTGTGTGTGTGTGTGTGTGTGTGTGTGTGTGTGTGTGTGTGTGTGTGTGTGTTGGAAGGAAGGCCTGGTTACAGAGCTGTAGAGATGGACAGGACAATATCACAGTGCTGCAGGAATCAGACTAAGGAGCTGGACTTTCCTTTTGTAAACAATGCAAAGACTTAAATTATAACAGTAGCGAAAGAATAAACATAGGGGAAAAAGAACAAAAAGTGAAAAGTAAATACAGTAATAAGATAAATGTAAAATCCAAGAAAATTAGTTGTCAGAATAAATGTGGAATGGATTAATCTTGGATATTAAAAGAAAAAGGGTCCCAGAACTTGATACTACTTGAAGTAATTCCAATGCACAGTGGAATAGTATCCACCCACTAAAAAGAATGAAATCCTATCACGTGCAAGAATGTCAATTGATGGAATTCAGATAATTGTACTGCATTGGTTATTTTTCTCATTGTTGTTAACAAATACCTGACAAGAAGCATCTAAAAGGAAACAGGATTTATTTTTATCTTGCTGTTTGAAGGTATAGTCCACCATGACGGGGATGATGTCAGTAAAAGGATATGGCTTTGTGTTTTTACATTTTGACTAATCAGAAGCTGAAAAACTGGAATACTATCTTTCTTCTTACTTTCTCCTTTCCCCCTTTCTATGGGATGGTGCCACCCACATTCAGGGCATCTCTTGAAATGGCCTCATGGACATCCCCAAATGTGTGCCTCATTTATGTCCTTGGGAGTTCTCAATCCATTTGAGTTGACCATGAAGATTCACCAATGGACTGTGCTAAATGAAAAATCCGGGCACAGAAAGTGTCATGTGATCTCACTCATTTGCAAAACATAAAAGCATGATGAGCTGATATACATTAAATGCTAAGTGGAAAGGTCAGAATTGATAATGCCAATAAACTGTGTTTCAAAAAGCTGCAGCAGACGACTTTGAATGTGTTCATGCTATAGAAAATAATGATGAATATTTGAGAAGATAAATATGTTTATATTGATTTGAACATTATACTATGCATTTATGTATTAAAACACCAAACAGAACCCTGTAGATATGCACAATTTTTATTTTTGTTTATTAGTTTAAATGAAATATAAAATAAAATAATCCAGAAGAAAGAAAGTTTCTCATATACCAGTAAATAACCATAACCACCTGTGCCTATCAGTTATATTTAAATTCAGTGACACACACACACACACACACACACACATAAAAATAGAAAGAAGCCTAAACTTGTTGGGAAGAATAATGGTTTCAATAGACTGAGGTGTATATAATAGGTTGACTGGGATTACAGATTAAAATTTATTATTATTATGAAATTCTCAAAAGATAAAGTATAAATAATTTTTAAATTTACAGGCATACACAATACTTGTATGCATGTCAAAGATACCCACATAAAATGGAGTGTCATAAATTTGATTTTCCTCTATATTTTTATTTAATTATTTAAACCCAATTTTGTATAGTGAGCATATATATTGTTTGTAATGTGAAATTATGAGGTTTCTTTTTCTTTTTTCTTTTTTGATTTTTTTTAATTTAAATTTGAAACAAGCTTGTTTTGCATGTCAATCCCAGTTCTGGAACCCTCCTATCCTCCCCTGTTCCCTCTACCAACCCCCATCCCACCCCCTTTCTGCTCCCCAGGGAGAATGATGCCTTCCATGGGAATATTCAAAGTCTGTCATATCATTTGGAGCAGGGCCTAGGCCCTCCCCTATGTGTCTAGGCTGAGAGAGTATCCCTCTATGTGGAATGGGCTCCCAAAGTCCATTTGTATATACTAGGGATAAATACTGATCTACTACCAGAGGCCCCATAGACTGCCCAGTCCTCCTAACACCCACATTCAGGGAGTCTAGGTCAGTCCTATGCTGGTTTCCAAGCTATCAGACTGGAGTCCATGAGCTCTCACTTGTTCAGGTCAGCAGTTGTGTAGTTTTCTGCAGCCTGGTCTTGACCGCTTTGCTCATCAATCCTCCTTCTCTGCAAATGGATTCCAGGAGTTCGGCTCAGTGTCTAACTGTGTGGGTCTGCTTCTGCTCCCATAAACTACTAGATGAAGGATCTAGGATGGCATATAAGGAAGTCATCAATCTCATTTTTTAGGGAAGGGTATTAAAGGTAGCCTCTCCAGTATTGCTTAGATTGTTAGTTAGGGTCATTCTTGTAGATCTCTGGATATTTCCCTAGTGCCAGATTTCTCTTAAAATCTATAATAACTCCCTCTATTACAGTATCTCTTTTCTTGCTCTCCTCTATTCTTTCCCTGACTAAATCGCCTTCAATCCACACCAGAAAAGCTAGGAAACAAGGAGTACTCTAAGAGAGACATACATGGTTCCTTGGAGAAGGGAAAAGGGACAAGATCTCCCATGCAAATTGGGAGCATGGGAGAGGGGTGAGAGAGTTAGGAGGGAGAGGAGGGGAGAGATGGGCATGATGGAGCAGGAGGTTTCTTTTTCAAAACATACCTCATCATGGGAATTACTTGCTGAAGTAACAAAAATTCTCCATTTCTCACCTTTTCTGCTTTATCTTCTTCCCCCTCCCACTTCTGTTCTTCTGTTGCCCTGTTATGACAGTTTGCCACACTGGGTAAAATCCAAAAATTCTTGCACAAACAGGAGTTGTCATGAAGAAACTTTTATGGGTAAAGATTATTGTTTTTCAAAAGTCATTAAGGCACTGTTTGGAGGGGAAAGTTGAACATGACAGTTAGGTCAGCTCTACCCAAATCCTTTTCACATTCATTCCTCCCTTTTAGGTGTGTTGACTATATGGGTAGTCAGTCTGTTTTCAAATGTCCCAGAGCCATATACTCTCTCAGACTTAGCTTCAGAGTAGTTTTCCATATGCTGGCAGGATCTGGTTACATTTGTACTAATTGAAACAGAATTTGCATACATGGTGCTGTTATTATCTTAAACCCAGCCTCACATTTGAGTTCCTTGCCCTCTTAGGAAATTGGAATGGAAACTTCAGTTCCATTAACAGCACCCTTTTAGTTTCCTATAGCAGTCAGAGGAAAATCTCTAACTTCTAAAAGTGGCATAAATATTGTACAGTGAAAGCTTTTTCTGTCCCTTCTTTGACATGACTTATTTAGGGATTTGTTTTATGTTGTTAGTTCTTTCTGCTAAAGAGCAAGGGTGCCTAAGACAATAAGAAACATTGAGAGAAGCTGCACTCCTTGGACCCACTCATGGAAAACACACCATCCTACTGTGTAGTTGCTTTCTCTTCTGTAAATGGAGATGTTTATTTGCGTAAATTCTCTTTGGTTTTTCTGGAAGGATTAAATAGCCAATGTCTGGAAGCAACATGAGCAATTCTGAAAACAAGGCTGTGTGAATCTTTGATTTTCTTTCTCAGAAGGATTTATTGCTTCAGCATTGGCGTTTGCTTGTGTTATGTGTACACAGCTAGGAGTGACGCGCTTGTCTCGAGGCAGGAATTTGTTGACTTATGCAGAGCTTGCTATGTGCCAAGCTCCAGTCTCGACTCTTGACAGGCTTTAACTCATTTAATCCTTGCACTAACCCTATTGGAATAGATGGTCTTATTATTTTCATTTTAAAAGGCCCCGAGGGATGGCTAAGTAATTCACCTCAAATATAATAACCACTAAATGAAAGAGCCAAGATTCAAAAGCAGGCTATCGGTGTCTAGGTCCTATGATGGTTTATATGAGTTTCTAGGTCCTTAATGGGTGTCACCCCCATTTTGTATTCCTGTGTCTTGTTTGCTTTAAGCCCAGCCTTACCACAAGGCATATTTCTCAGTTGCTAGCCATTACTTATCCTACTGAAGAAATGGATACCAATGAATCCCTGGAAGGTGATTCTTCATTTACAATGCCTTCAGTGAACTAGAATAAGTCTCCTTACCACATTTTCTTGAACATATGGAGTACAGGTTGAGAACTACTAGAGGTAGATCAGCAAGTCCCTCTTCTATATCCAGGGGTCCATCATCTCAGCACATAGCTATGTGCACTGAGGAAAACTTCTAAAAAGATGCATGTCATCCTAAGAATTGGAAATCTATGACAATAATAGATTTTCCACAGTACCAATACACAAGATTCATGTGATCTTCCTCATGCTCTTATCTCAGGTTTTGGACTTCAGGAATATGAGCTTAGCTGTAGATGTCATTCATGATTTATTTAAGTTACTGCAATAAAGTTGAAGTTCTAGACAAGAGGAACCAATTTCAAAAATGGCCCTTTGTTACCTATCACAAATGTTTAGATGATCGTGTTTTATATTATTTTCTTTTTCTGACATCAAGAAATACAAATGCCAAGTACCTATATTTTCAACCCAACAAGAGGAAAATCTCAAAGTGTCTGTCATGATCAAGCCATTTCATTTCTCCATGAATACATGCATAAAATTAAATACCATCAACCTCAAAATTATCTAAAAAGCTCATAATAAAGCAATTTCCTTGAGGTAACTGCTGTCTGTAAGAGCAATAAAAAAGCTTGCAGACATCATATCTCTGTGCCAGAACTGACTGGGGGTTGGAGTAGTCTTGGCATTTTTGTGACACTTTGCAAGTGAAATTATTGTTTAATAAAATCTTCCATAACATCTTAACACTCTGCACTCAATCAATAATTTTTAGAATCCATTTAAGGAATAAGTATTACTTTGTAATCCAAATGGAAACAGAGAAAAATGCCAAATTTGCAAAGTAGTTGTGGAAATTGGGCAGAATAATTAAGGACAATAATGATGTTATAAAAAAATCAAGACACAGGAGAGACAGAATGAGGAGGCGATGTAAAAATGTCTTCTTGGTAATGGGCTATTCTTCCTGTTTTCACTTTTAAAAACTTAGAAAAATATGCAATGCCTCTAGCTAAATTTGTATCTTTCCTTTCCTTAATTTTCAGTGGGGCATCTAGTTTGTGCAGGTCACTTAGATTATCAAACCAAAGCTTCGGAGGGAGAATTGGAAGGGTGATGTGCTGTGGAGGGAGCCTTGTTTGAGCATTGCATTTACAGATGAGATTTCATGTCATCTCTCACACTCTCTCTGGACATTTCCTTGAAGTTCAACAGCATATTTATGTCATGAGTTTCAGCCTGTGGGCAGGGGAGTGCTCCTTCTCCCCATTTCCTGATATGGACTCTATATGCTCTTGCTCCTTCATCATTCCCTTGTGTTTTTGTTTTAATTCGACCCCTTTGAAAAACTTGTATTACTGCTGCCCTGTTTAAACCCTGAAGAAGGTTATGTTTTCCTGAATGGAATGCAAGGTTAATTCCCACAGACTTACAGAAAGTTAATGTACCTTAGACCTCTATCACATGACTTAGAAACCATTCTACCAGGAAGTCCCTGAAGAAGGGGTTTCTAGAAGTTAAAGACTGCATGGAAGCTTTAACCAAGCAATGACTCACCAGTCTTATTCAGTAAACAGGTATTGATGCATGAATTGTATTTATTATATGCATAAAATGATTGTTCTTAGTTTAAACATAATTTCCTCACTATATCCTTACCTGAAGCAGAAAACAATGCTTTTATTCCCCCTAAAACTCCTAGTTCACAGGGAGGAAGACAACTGTAACCATTAAGACAGTAAGGAAAGTGAAAGATACCAGAACTCAGGAAGGAGTTTGAAACAACAGGGACATTGCCACGTGCTTGCAAACTTCTAAAGTTTATCTTGAAAGATCACTGAAGAAAACATACTTGAATTCTACAGCAGGTTCTTCAGTCTGCTACCAGTGCTTCATGTTTGTAGAAGGTCTTGGATGTTATCTTCTGGAAGTTTAGTAGAAATCTCAAAAATGAAATTTGTTAAAAGTCAACTTGGAGAGAGGGGACAGTTGGCAGCTCTGCCAACTATTACCATGTAGATTTCTCGGGTCTTAAGGTGATGACTGGAGTTCTGATTGTAGAAAAAACTCAAAAGAGTGGAGAGCATGGCATCTCTGGTGCTTACATTGACTTCCAGTATGTAGTAATTATTCAGTAAATGTTAAATTTCACAACTGTGGCTGGTGTGATCAGTGCCCAGGTATCCTGGACTTGAGTGAGTAATATTCTTCTGACCATTTTACTGGCTTCAAACTGAATACTGTACACAGCTTCAAGCACTAAGATCAATAGAGGCTTCATTTGGCCCCTTTTCTTCCCCTTTTATTTCCTTCCTTATTTCTATACCTCCCCTCCTCTCCTGTCTTTTCCCTTCTATCTCTAAGTTTTCTATTTCCCATCTTTTTACCAATCACTTTCTCCTCACCCGATTCCTTCTCTTCCATTATCCCTCTCTTCCTCTATCCTTTCCTCCCTCCTTTTATTCGTTCCCATTCCATCCCTGCATCCCTCCCTTCCTCTTTCCTTTCCTCTCCTTCCCATACTTCCCCTTTCCCATCTTCTTCCTTCTCCCTCTCCACCTCCTTTCTTCCCCTATCATTTCTTCCATCCTATGTTCTCCCTCTCATTCCTCTGTCCTTCCCTTACATTCACTTGCCCTCTTCCCTCCCTTCTTCCATCTCTCTTGTATTACCACTTTTCTCATTTTGATTGCTATTCTTTTTACTTTTATTGAAAATAGATATATTCCAATTATTATTCCCTTCCCCAAATTCTTCCCAATTCCCCAACCATTCAAATCTCTCTCTCTCATTAAAATAAGGACAAACATCTAAATCTCCACCTTTCTGTTTCTCTTGTCTCGCCATGTATTTGATTTCCATCTCTACCAGTTTCTGCCCATTCCCACCAGTCTCCTGAGTGTGTTTCCTTCACTTATCATGATTTGGTTAAAACGCATATTTCCTAACTTTTCTTTTTTTGAATAATACAAAACTTTTGTATTTCTCATTTAAAAAGTGAACAAAGTAAATATTTTACTTCTTTGAAAAACAGCACCTACTGAACAAATTATTTATACAGGTTATTACTTTAATTTGATGTTTTAATTTGCAAGGGAATATTAAACAATGTTTTCTTCTTTTTTCCATTGTGGTCAAATATTGATTGCTTCCAGGGGAGAGAGAGAGAGAGAGAGAGAGAGAGAGAGAGAGAGAGAGGAGAAGAGGTATAGGCAAGTGCCACTGCTGAACAGAGAATCAGTAGAGGTGAACTTGGGTAATAGTCGTATCTAAACACATGCCAAGGATGGGGTGGGTAGGAGGAACTGCCAGCCTAAAAGATGAAGGCAGTTACTTGTTTGGAAATTATGATGGAAGTATTCTTGTACCTACTAAGCTGGTACCTTTACAGTGATATATTTCAATCTTATACTTGATTTTTTGAGCAACTAAGGAGATTTTAAACATGAATGAATATGAACTGTCCATGAAAAGTTGGTGTACATTTCAAATGCTTGTACTTGACAAGGATGGATATCTTATGCACTTATGCACATAATGTTATCAGAACCTCCAAAGTGATATGGGAAAAGTTTTACTTGTAAACAGGAAATGTCTAAATGTCTAAGAGAGGCTATTTTTGATGATGCTACTTTGCAGAAAGTCAGTATTATTTTTCCATAACATGTTTAAACATTCTTATGTAGGTTTTAACAACCTATGATCATTTATATTAAACAAACAAAAGTTAAATCTGAATAGGAATGGAATTTTTCTTTTCCTTTTCCCAGGGAGAGGCCTTCTATTTGGTAATCACTCTACTTAGGGATGTTGCATATAAATTCCTATACAAATATGCAGATGGTTGTCTGGGTAACTAATAGGACTGATATCATTACCAGGACATCATTGTAACACAGATGAGTGTCTTCACTTATGTCTTTATCAGAATTGGTTATGAGATAGTGGCTGAAGAAGGTTGTGGCAAAGCTGCCATCTTCGAGAACGCTTGGCCATGGATTCTACCACATATCTGGCATGCCAATCCTTGCTCACAGCATGCTTTCACTATCCTATCAGTTCACATCCGGAAATCACATTTCATGTTAAAAGAGCCTTCTTTATGTTTCACAGTAGTGTACATTTGTGGGATACTTGCTTGTTTATGAAACTCAACCAACTCATAACTCCTCTAGATTTCACAATGACCTTGGAATAGTGCAGAAGGGAGAAGCTAAAGACCAGAGCTGATCCTTCCCTGGTTTCACAGGGAAGAGGCTAATTGATTTCCTAGTGAGGTCTTATTAGAACCCAAGTCTTTTGATTCATTTTCTTTGCAAGAAGTCACTGGTCAGTACAAAAATACTTTTTTTTTTAAGGCACCTTTTGACACTCTGATTAGAGTTTCTGCCCAAAACAACTTAAGGGAAGAAAGATGTGTTACAGCTCATGCTTTTTGAGTAGTCATAGTGGGGAAGGCATGGTTGAGTATCTTAGTTCATGATAGAGGGAATATGTGGTACACATCATTTAAAATTCAAGGAACCAGGCACAGAGGAAGTGAAACAGGAACCAGGGGCCAGGCACCACCTTCACAGACTGGCCTTTGGTGACCTATTTTCACTAACTAGGACCCATTTCCCACAGGATCTTCAGCTTACAAAAACAGTGGCTCTAGTAGGGACACAAATATTCAAAGTGTGAGCCTATGGGGTAATTTGAGGTTCAAACCATAAAATATCCACAAATCTTGAAGAATTGTGCAAAGGAAGAATATTGTGAAGAGACATTGTGATATATATTCCCCACATGATAGTACAGGGCTAAGTGCAAAGCAGGGTCGTGTGTCCTTTTCTGCATTAAGTCATTTCAGCTCCATGAAAGACATCTAAACCACCCCAGCAGGGAGGGCACTAAGTTGAATTAAAACAGGGCCACCCACCTGTTCTTCTAAATATAAGCAAATTTGCAACCTGAGCCACTGGCACTCACTAAAAGTTAAGCAAGTAAAAGCTGGGGCTGGTGCCTGCTGAAGCCTGGCCCAGAGCTTCCAAATGCAGCGGGCCAAGGAGGCCTTGGGTATTTGGCACTGCAGGATTTGGTCACAGTGACCTCTCACAGTGCAGATTTTGATTGCCATCCTTCTTATCTTTATTGTTATTTTTAAGTATGCTGAGCTTGCTCTCCTGGTTTAGCTTGTCCCCAGCTTCTTGAATGTTCCAGGTCCTCTTGGTTCATGGACATGCAAATAGCTTGAATTTCTGTGTTTGGAGAAAGCTTTCCCTGAGGGAAAGTGTTATGCTTCAGAACACTCAATCTGTTTTCATTATCCATGGGGAAAGCAGTATCATTCTAAACTTCAGAGTCCTTAGATATCAACATGCAACTCTTTCTTGATAATGTGCATACTTCTTTCTCTCTTTTTCTTAGAGGGAAATAGACCATGGATGGTGAAACTCTTGGAAGACTCCATACTAACCTTAACAGATGACACGCTGCAGAGGGTGATGATGAACATGACATAGAGGACAGGACATGGCTTGTGGTAGCACACATGGTAGTTCTGAGACAGTCTGGGAGAACTGGTTGATCTTGTTGGCCAATCTTCTTCAAATAGTGCAGATAAATGTTCATGAATTCTCAATGCATTATTTCTACATGCCAAGAGTTGACAGGGATATTTCTTAATTCTCTTTTGAAATAGCTGTCTTTTTTTTTTAATGCAATTGAGAAAGATAGGGATGTTGAAGTTTTTCATTTTCCAACAAATTTGCAAAGAAAATGAAAACTTTATGTAATGGCACACAGTGAGATAATTAATATAGCCTTGGGGGCAGATTTATATGGCTCTGTTCCACAGTAACCTGGGAATTTGGTGAAACTTCATTAATAAAGTCATACAATGGGCAGAAATATCTCTGAATTTTGATGATAAATTCTATTTGGGAATAGTGAAATGCTAACTATTTGTATACATGTACACATATAGTAAATGGGTATATATGTGTGTGCATGTGAATACTCTTTTTTATTTATTTATTATTTATTTATTATTTATTTATTTTTATTTATTTTTTATTTATTTTTCTTATTTTACATATCAATCCCAGTTCTCTCTCCCTCCTTTCCTTCTTCCTTCCCTCCCTCTCTTCCACCCTCCCATGCCCCTCGACCACCTTCCAACCCCCCCCCACTCCACATGTAGGGTGATGCTTTCCTGGAGGGGTAATCTAAATCTGTCAAGTCATGTGGAGTAGGCACTAGGTCCTTACTCCTGCCTCTAGTTTAAGGGAGTATCCCTCCATAAGGAATATGCTCCCAAAGTCCTTTGGTGCACC
Organism: Phodopus roborovskii; assembly: GCF_943737965.1. Classification (NCBI taxonomy): domain Eukaryota; kingdom Metazoa; phylum Chordata; class Mammalia; order Rodentia; family Cricetidae; genus Phodopus; species Phodopus roborovskii. The sequence goes on along the minus strand of NW_026126460.1, from coordinate 26,589,985 downwards.
AGGAATACATCCTGGTTCCACTGTCAGAGGTCCCTTAGGCTGTCCAGGCCTTCTAACTAAGGCCCATGTTCAGGGGGTCTGAGTCGGTACAATGCTGATTTCCCAGCTATCAGTCTGGGGGTTCATGAGCAGCCCCTTGTTCACGTCAGCTGTCTCTGTGGGTTTCTGAAGCCTGGTCTTGTCCTCTCTCTCTGCATCTGGATTCTAGTTTGGCTCAGTGTTTAGCTGTGGGTGTCTGCTTCTGTTTCCATCAGCTACTAGAAGAAGATTTTAAGATGGTGGATAAGTTAGTCATCAATCTCTTTATCAGGAAAGAGCATTTATGGTAGCCTTTTAACTGTTGCTCAAAATGTTAGTTGGGGTCAGTCTTGTAGGTCTCTGGACATTTCTCTAGATTCAGTTTTCTATTCAAACCTATAATGGCTTCATCTTTTATGTTCTCTCTCTCTCTCTCTCTCTCTCTCTCTCTCTCTCTCTCTCTCTCTCATCTATTCCTCCCCTGACTCAATATTCTAGTCCCATGTGCTTTCTTCTCCTCCCCCTCTTTTTCTCCTCTATGTCTAAAATCCATATGTGAATACTCTTGTAAGTATATGCATGTAGAAAGAATAACCAAGACTATGATCCAGAGGTCATTGGGCTAGGGGAACAGCTCAGTAACAGAGCATTTAACCTCATATGCACAAGACCCCGAATTCTTCTACAATAGCACAAAAAGAAAGAAGGAGAGCAGCAGTAAGTCATCCTGAAATGACCATGCATCACTGGGGATAGAGTCCACACAGGTTCAGAGGCTTTAAAAAAGTGACATGAACAGGTCACCCAAGTGATCCTGCCTCTGTCAGGACTTCATTTACTTCAGTACCACTCTTTAAGTTTTTAATCTCATCCACAATGCATTATAGGACAAGTTTCCTGGCTTATCTTGATATATTTCTACAAACTATAAGTGAAAGGCTTCACTATAGTTCATTCACGGGTCACCTTTTGAGTCAATGGAGAGTGAAAATCTTTCCTGTTGTGAATGTGGCCTCTACCAAGTGGAATGAGTAGGAGCTAGAGCCGAGTAGTTGTAATAGTCCTTTTTCCTGTTGCTAGGGTAAAATACCCCAACCAAAGCAACTTCAATGAGATAGGGTTTGTTCTCCCTCATAGTTCAAGGACACAGACCACCATGGTGGGGAAGTCTTGGAAGGCCAAGCTCAAGGTAGATGCTCACTTTGCAGAGAAATATGAATGCTGGTGTTCAGCTAATTTTCTCTTTTGTATGCAGTCCAGGACCCAAGTCCAAGAAATGGCAATGCCCACTTTTAAGGTGAGTCTTCCCATACCAATCTATGTCATCTCTCATCAAATATGTCTGAAAGCCTATCTCATAGGTGGTTCCAGATCTCATCAAATTAATAATCAACTGTATCCATCAGAGTAGTTAAATGAGAATACTAGAGAAAAAATAAAGACTAGGAGATAGGAAGGTCCAGAGGATAGGACATAGCTGGTGACCAGGGAATTGTTATCTAGTGAGAGGTTTTACATATACACCATAATGCACATTCCTTTGAACATGTCAAGAAAGCAGACATGGTAATTCTATGGTATTTAATTAACACTGACTGGCAGAGGACACATGTATTAATGGTGGAGATGGAGATTATATAAGGACTCTCACTCTCTACAGCTCTAGGTGTATCTACTAGTAGGAGCCTGGATGCTATGTACCATTGTGATCATTTCCCTTCAGCATCCTCCTTGGCTATTTGATGACTACACTGGGTGTTTCCTATTTGGAGAGCCAGTGGGTAAACCTAACTGGGACATCTGTACATCTGGAATAAGTTTGCATGTCTCACCCATGGAGTCTCACTCAAGACCACTTGTGAAGAGTGGTGGAAAATAATGTAGACTTCCACATAGCAAAGTACTCAGTCAGGGCACTCAGACTCCAAAGAAGAAGGAATAGGCTTGAGACCTTAGATCCATTGGTGATATTGCCTACCATTTCCAAGAGGGAGCCCAATCACATATCAGAATCCCTCACTAAAGGCAGATTCAAAAAGATGGACGTGTTTTGGAAGATGAGATTCTATATTTTAAGACTCTGTGTGCCATGGATTAGACTGTGTGCTGCTGTGCCTCTAGGAAGATGAAAACATTGGCCTATGGGCCAAGGAAGGAAACAGGGATTTACCCATTTGTCATTCCTCTCCATTTCCCAGTGGGATTTTATATATTGTCTTACTTGGAGTTCTATTGTTGTGAAGAGACATCATTACCACAGCAACTCTTTAAAGGAAAATATTTAATTTACAGTTAAGAGGTTATCATTATGGTGGGACATGGTGGCATGCAGGTCAACATGGTACTGGAGTAGTAGCAGAGAGTTCTACATATTTCATGCAAAAGGAAATCAACTGAGACACTGAGTGGTATTCTAAGCATAGGAAACCTCAAAGCCCATCCCCACAGTGACACACTTCCTCCAAAAAGGCCATAGATATTCCAACAAAGGCATACCACCTAATAGTGCCACTCCTTATGAAATTATGGGACCCAGTTACATTCAAACTACCACTTAGAAGCTCCATTTTTCAAAGGCATTTGATGGGAGATGTCATTTCATTTTGTAAATATGTTTCTCTACTGTTGACCAACAGGAAAGCAAGATAGGCAGAACTAGGAGACAAGGAGGAGTCCAGAAGTAGTAGAGAGGAGATTCAAGATGGTGGAGTGACAGAGAAGAATGCCAAGGCCTCTCTCCAGTAAGATGAGACCACGCGGAAATACTTAGATTAATAGAAATGGGTTACTATTTAAGACAGAGCTAGCCAATAAGAAACTCATAACTGGCCAACAGCTTTATATCTAATACAGTGTCTCTGTGAGTCATTTGGGGTTGACGAGGCAGTAGGACAAGACAGGAGGGAAAAACATACTCATAACAGGCATTTGTTCCCTTTTGCTAGAGAATACAATTGTGCTTCTTTAACTAACTCTGAACTAACTCTATAGGTTCTCTCAGGGGACCTCAGATTCTGTGTAGCCAGAGACCAGAAGGTGAGAAGAGGTGCTTTTTTGTGGCTGTCACTGGGAAATGAAGCTTTTTAATAATATAGAAAGAAAAATGTGTCTGTCACCCAACTAACTCATTTGGGTGCACATTGGTACCCTTTAACTCTTCTATTATTATTATTATTAAAAACCAGAAATAGATTTTTTCAGCACTCTCAGAGTCAGAATGACTCTAGCAAGTAAAGGTTTAGGTCTCACCACCTCTAAGGAAACAGCAGAGGATGAGGGATATTTTATATTAGTAACAAGGGGACCAAGAATGGAAACTGGGTGTTTTGGTACATACCCAAGATCTAGATTAGAGATGGAGAATGCAGGTTGTCCCATTGACCTCTTTTAAGTTCATCAAAAGAAAGACACTAGGAGAAAAAGAAGGGGAGAAGAGGAAAGCACGTGAGACTAGGAAGATTGAATCAGGGGAGGAATAGAAGACAGGAAAGAGAGAAAGAGGGAGAGAGAGAGAGAAAGAGAGAGAGAGAGAGAGAGAGAGAGAGAGAGAGAGAGAGAGAGAGAGAGAACATAAAAGGGAGCCATTATTGGTTTGGAGCGAAAACTGAACCTAAAGAAATGTCCAGAGACCTATAAGACTGAATCCAACTAACAATTTGAGCAACAGTGGAAAGGCTACCAACCAACAACTAACTTATCCACCATAATGGAGCCCTCATCTAGTGCCTGTTGGAAACAGAAGTAAACACCCACAACTAAACACTGATCCAAACTAGAATCCAGATGCAGAGAGGGAGGAAAGGACCATGCTGCAGAAACACATAGAGACAGCTGACTTGAACAAGGAGGAGCTAACGGGCCCCCAGACTGATAGCTGGGACTGACTCAGTCTGGCTGAACATGGGTCTAGGCTAGAAGGCCTGAGCAGTCTGAGGGACCTCAGACAGTTGAACCATCATGTATTCCTGATACACAAAAGGACCTTTCGGGCACATCCCCCATGGAGGGATACTCCCTTAACCTAGAGACAGGAGAGAAGTCCTAGTCCCTGACTCCTCCTGGATGGCATCACCCTACATGTGGAGTGTGGGTTTAATGGAAGAGGAGGGTAGTTGGAGTGCATGTGAGGGGGGAGAGAGGAAAAAAGAGAGGAAGGGAGAGAAGGAGGCAGGGGTGAAGGGAGGGAAGGAGAGGGAACTAGGATCAATATGTAAAATAAATATAAATAAAAAATGACAGAGGAAAAAAACTGAAAGACACTAAGCAAACTAAATCAAGTTCTTTTCTGAACTTATGGTGTGAGTATTTATGACAAGTTAGAGATTGGCAGCCACAAATCATATTATCTATGTTATGCTTTGAGAGAATGGATGGGTCCAGTGTAGTGGCAGAAACTCTCCAGCTACCACCTTTCCACCGTATTCAGGTGGTGGCTATGCTCTGTTCTCTCTGTTCTCATTGTTCCTGGCCAGTCATGGAGGAGGGATGGTAGATTTGAGCAGGGGCTTTTTTTTTTTTTTTTTTTTTTTTTTTTCCTCACAGGAAGTCTCTTTGCTCTGGAGCTCCTCTTTAGTCTGGCAAGGACTTTACTATCTGAGCTATCCTGCACTTCGAGTCTCCTGACCAAGTCTCTTCCTTCTTCTCATTGTTTTCAAAGTGTCCGTTTAAAGACAAGAAAAGCCCCTGTACTCTACGCTCTCTGCCTAGCCCTTACCCTACAGAGACATCTTTCCTAATACTTCCATATTGGCACCCCCATGCTGAGACCAGATGTGACACTAGATCAAACCTTGTCTTCAAATGTATGCTGTTACTTCTGCTGCCCCTTATTCAAGTCTCCGACTCATTTCTACATGCTGGCATGGATAGCTACAAGCAAGAGGAGCCTTGGGCAAGCAACCAGAGCACTAACATTGAGCCTACACTATTAGCAGCTCAGTCCTTTGTGTTCTGTCTTTATGCTACTTTCTAGAGGGCCACAAAGGGCATGGCATGCTTGGGTCCTTCAGCTGTATAAATTGCTTGTCTCACAAACCTAGAGGTTGGAAGTGAGCTCTTGTGTAACACAAAAGTTATCAGTAGAGGTTGCTTTATCTTAGGCTGTGAAAGGGACTAGACTTCACCCAAGTGTTACTCCTGGCTTCTTGCAATTGTTTAGGTGGTAAAATGTCTTGCCCCAAACTCTGCCTTCCTGTTCAGGCATCATTGTGTCCAACTTTCCTCGTTTCATAAAGACACAAGTCATATTGAATTTGAATTCATCCTCATGACGTCTTTGTAACATAGTAGGTGATATCTCTGTCTTCAATGAAAAGTCATACTCTGAGATACTGAGTGTTAGGGTTTCAATACATGAATTTCACTGCAGGTTGGTGAGCACAATTATCTATTCCAAAGCAGCAACCAATATCTGAAAATACCAAAGAGACTTCATTTTCACTGGATCCCACAAAATTATTCAGAGCGCCTGTCTCTGGACAACTCCTTCTAGGCTTTGTTAAAAAAAAAAAAAAAAAAAAAATATATATATATATATATATATATATATATAATATGATATAGTATACATTATATCATATATTATATACTAATATTTTATATATGTATACATATTAGGTACTCAGATTAGTGCTTTATCTTTGAAAAATAATTAATGAAGAAAGTTTTGAGGGAGGTTTAGTTGGTCAAGATTGGTTCATCTATCTCTAACCAATTCCTGTAGCCAATAAGGAATAGGGTCTTTACATAGTCCGAGTCAGTGTTTGATATTCCCTAGTGACATTAGGTGTTCCCAGCAAGGCGAGGTTATAATTCAGTTCAACCTGGCTATCTGTATAGAACAGAGTCCATTCTTAGCTTTCCTATTCATTCTGTGGTCACAAAGGCCTTCTGCTGGTTATGGCTTATCTGTGACTTGAAAATCTAAAGACAGCAACTAGAAACATGCTAGCAAAGTCCTTTGTTCTTAATGTAACAGTAATTTTTAAAAATTTGACACATTTTAACATCATTATAATTTTAACTCATTTTTTCTTTCTTTTGAAGAGGTTAATATTTGATACATATATCTTCTGCTAATAGTTGCTTATGACTGAAATGGAATTTCTTACATTGTCCCATTCATGGTTGGCTGTTTATATCTGGCATGGGTGAATTGAACGCTTCTGCCTCCAAATTATCTGAGAACTAACTCTCAGTAGGTATGAATGTAAATGTATTTTAGGGATAGGGTCTTTATTGGGGTAGTTTAATGGAAATGAAGTCCTTATGGTGAACCTCAGTCAGAGAGCCCAGGGTTGGTATAAGAAGAGATATATTAAATAGTCTTACCATAAAAACAGTACAAAACACGGAACCAAAGCACACAAAGAAACCCTTGGAGAGAGGAAGATATTTTTATTACTTTAACTGTAATTATGTATGTGTGCATAGGTCAAGACTCAACTAGTTATATACATTAAACATGATGGTTTTAATATATTAACCATGCTGCAAAAACAGTATTTAAAATAAAGGACACAAGCTATCTAGATGGAAAGCAACATGAGGTCATAGGGAGAATGGGCCATCTATCATTTAAAAAGGGGCAGCTCAGAAGAAAGACATCCTTGCAGTCTCCTGTCCTTAATATTCCAGTGTTTTAGAACCAAGTGAGGATAAATTTCTGCCATTTAAGCCATTCAGTCTATGTTCCTTTGTTGTAGAAAGGCTAACAAATTTACACAATGCCTACATGTTGGTGTTTATGTTTTATTTTTTAAAGATAATTGCACGCGTAGATTACTTTTCCTTCAGAAGGTTAGCTGGTTGAAAAACCTTCTAAGACTTTCTATGTTTGATAATATCTTTCGGTTTCTCTTCTGTCAAATTCAAATAAATTTCTCATTTCACAGCTATTTTTCATCAAAATTCTGTGAATATTGCTTTATTGCCTCCTGACATTTTATGTTATGAAAAGAATATTAATACAACATGAAGGTTTTATCTTGCAGATGATCTCTTTATTTTTCTGCCTTCATCTTGTAGATTTTTGTTTCTTTTATCTTTGAAATACAAATACATTGTATTGGTGTTCTCCAGAGAAATAGAACCGGTAGAGAGAGAGAGAGAGAGAGAGAGAGAGAGAGAGAGAGAGAAATTGGTTCATGGTTACAAGGTCTACATTTTGCAAAACAGGAGGCTCCAGGTCCAAACTCTTGAGAACTTAGTAGGTTGGTGTTCATGTCATAGTACAAAATCCCAAGGACCAGGAAGACCAGTGTCTGAAGGTATTAGAACATAGATATCCTAGCAGAATGAGCAGAGAGGGCAGTACCAAGCAACTGGATAGTGCCTTCCAATATTCGGTAAGATGATCTGCTTTCCTTAATCTATTATATCAAATGCTAATCTCTCCCAGAAACACTGTCATCCATTTGGAAATAATGTTATTACCAGCTGCCAGGGCAATACTTCGATCATTAAATTGACATAACATTAGCCACCCTAAACATAAAAGAATGTATGGTTCTTGTTCATTCCATCTTCTACTGAGAATCCCTTTGAAACCTCCCACTTGTATGCCATTCAAGATCTTTTCTTATTACTTTGAAATGCTGCTTCTCTCTTCCTCATTTTGAAACTACTGCTATGGGTACTATAATATCTTTTCCAAATCTTTTTTTTCTCATAATATTCATATTCTTAGTCTTAGTTCATTCACATGGCAATCTCAATAGCTTGTTTTTTGTCAATAGACTAGAGTTCCATATTATTCTAATTAAAGATTGACTGCTTTGTTTTCAGTTTTAAGTATGGACATAGATTTCCTTTTCTTTTTTTTTTTGATATTTTTTTATTTAAATTTGAAACAAGCTTGTTTTACATGTCAACCCCAGTTCCCACATGCTCCTGTTCTGCCCTCTCCCCCCCCCCCACTAACTCCCATCTCATCCTCTTTCTGCTCCCCAGGGTGGGTGAGGCCTTTCATGGAGAGTTTTCAATGTCTCTCATATCATTTGGAGCATGGCCTAGGCCATGGACATAGGTTTTCTATCCAGACCATTAGTGGCTGTTTCTTAGTGCTTCCCTGATGTTCGTCTTCTAAGTTTTCCCCATGTATTTACCCTGTTACTGCAAGAAGTTTGAACTGTGGTGAGGTTGAGAGAAAATTTAGTACCTTTCTTAGTCTAATTGTAAATTATTTTCTATCTTTCTCTTTATCACCCCCAGATATATCTTTACTGGTGTAAAGCTGTTTATTATCAAAGTCAGTTCAGGTGAATTCTAACAGTTACTTTGTGGTACCCCTTAGCCATTTCAGGCTCATGGGAGGAGGAAAGGACAATTCTATACACATTCTCTTGTATTTACTGATTGTGGAATATGAGACAGAGAGATGAAGATAGAGTGGGTGGTGGAGCACAGTGCCAGTCTGTCGGAGTTTGTTCTGTTTATTTCTCCTCTTTGTTGAGACAGCTGAAACAATTCTTCCAGTTTCTGCTCCCTCCTCTTATCCATGAGGGAGCTTGAGAAATCATCCATTGTTGTTTTGTTTTTGTTTATGTTTGTATGTATAGCATATTAACCCCTTATGCTTTGGGATGGCAGGTAGACATCTCCTTGGTTCCCATTTCTTGAACAGGATCCTTCCAATTTTACCTTCTTTCCATTGTTCAAACACATGCCAAGCCTCTTGGTAACAGTATAACAAATTCTTCCCAAGCTTTATCTTAGTGAGAATATTTATAAACAAGAGTCACTTTCTCTTTACTAATAACAATACTAAAAAATGCATATCAACACTATAATACTATTAATCATATTGATAGCATATATTTTGAGATGAAAAGGACTTAGTGTGTGGTTTCAGATGTATCTGATTTTAATCCCATTAAGTTCCTCACCATCTGTGAGCCCTCAAGGAAACCAGGAAGAGTTCCAGAGTCTCAGCATTGCCAGAATTAAGAGATAATTAAGAATATATTCCTTTCAGTATACTACTAGGAATATAAGAACTTTATATAACACAGTATTAACTCTTCAAATATACACATGTGTCCTTGTGTGAGTTTATATATTTACATATTGTATGTAATATACACTCTTATGTGCAGTGTTCTAAATACAAGGCTACATTCAGGTGTTGCTTGACCTATATGATTATCTACATTTCAAGAAAATCATCCTATTGTAAGTCATAAATGTATTTGATGCACATAAGCCTAGCAAACACCAGAGCCAGCAACACAGTTCACTATGGAGCATGGGTTGTTTACCTTCAAGATGGGATGTCAAGCTTCACTCCTAGCCTCCACCCAGCACCGCAGTAGGCTCACACTGTATATTGCTAGCCAAAATAAATACTGAAACTTGAAGTATGCTTTGTGAGCTTTTCATCTGAAGCATAGGAAGCACACTGGACATTTGTTATGTACATTGAAAATACAGGGGTTAAGCAGTGCAGCTGTTGAGTGATGGAGCCAAAAAATGAACTAAGACAGGCTGATGTTTGTAAACACCTGCCTTGCTGCCTCTCCCATGACATCAGTCACCAAATGTGCATGAGCCCATGCGCATGCGCGCACATGTGTATTTATGTGTGTGTGTGTGTGTGTGTGTGCGTGCGTGTGTGTGTATCCTTCAGATGCACACATATTAAATGTTCCCAATGACAAAGGAGCTACTAATGTATAATTATAAACATATACACCAAGAATAAATAAAATATAACAAATACTTTGTCATTACAATAGATACACACTTAAAATAGTTGTCTTGAACATGAGCATTTATTTTAATGAAATCATAGTACAAATAGTTCAAATAGAAGAAATGCTAGAAACAAGCTTTGGAGAGAGAAAGAAATGGCTAGTAAATACATGACTTTGGGATATTCTTCTTGTCTCCATAAGGATAACAAGAATGGATATAACATATTGCTACTATTAGTTTTCAAATGTTGACTAGGAATGGAGCATTGATTTTTTTTTTAAGTGACTTGGTATTTCTTTCACTTAGTGCAAGTTCACTGCTCCACATTTATGATAGGCCAAATTCTCTTGAAAGTACTTTTTCATTGGACTTCATTCTTATTCTATTTCTCTGTCTTCCCAGTTCCTTCTTCTTCATTCTAATGTTTCCTTTTTAACCTTTCCTTATACACTGTTAATTTTAGGACTGTAGTAGTGCTTCATCAAACCATTTGACTATAAAATTAATAGGAAACAATTTGTAGTTGTACATGTGATAACTTTTTCTTAGTGTCACAAATTAATTCCATAGGGGGTATTTTCATAGAATTTTTCATTGCTTTAAAAATATTTTTGTCCTCTGGTGTTGTTAGTGGCACATGCTTTTAATCCCAGCATTCAGGGAGCAGAGGCAGGAAGATCTCTGTGAGTTCAAAACCATCCTTGTCTACAAGAGCTAGTTCCAGCACAGCCTCCAAAGCCACAGAGAAACCCAGTCTCAAAAAATAAAAAAAAATATATATATTTTTGTCAGTGATATTATTGTGAAGTTTCTAGTATGTGAATTTTGGTATAACCTAATCATGAAGCAAAAGTAAACATTGCAAACTTTGACCCCAAATTTTACTCCTTGAAATGTTCCTAGAGAGGTAATTATGACATGCTAATAATTTTAGGAGTAAATGACAAAAGTGTTCATCAAATGGTTGTTAACAACATGAATTTGAAAAAGCAGTCTGATAGGGTATGGTGCAGTACAATGAAATGCTAATTCGTAACCATAATTATTGAAGTGTGAAACAAAGTGGTGAAGTAGTATATGTAGAAACACAAATTCTATGGAAAAGATAAATATGTTTATATGTAGACAAGTCACATGCAAGTATCAAAGTGTTGGTAGTGCACTTTTAGTGTTTTGTAACATTACCAAACCCAGGACTTTGTGCATGCTTAGTAAATATTCTACCACTGACCTACACCCCATACCAATGAGTGATTTTAAAAAATGGATACTAGGAAATATGCTATTACTTTAAAATACAGTATATATTTTTTTTAAGTCTGAGAACTTCATACAATCTATTTTGATCATTTTCATTCCCACACTAACTCTTTGCAGATTCATCATCACATCTCCACCCCTTTCTACCTTCATGTCCTGCTTTTTTGTGATAACCCATTGAGTCTGATTTGTGGTATCCCCACACTCATGAGTGTGGAGCTTGATCAGCCTGCCAGAGGCCTCACTCTTAAATAAAACTAACTTTCTCTATCTCAGAAGTCATTACCTGTCAATACACTTCTAATTAATGGTGGGAACTTTGGAGCTGCTCTTCTACTGGGATGTTGACTGGTTTGATCTTGGACATTTGGTAACCACAGCAGCTGTGAGCTCAGGAGTGCATCAGTCCTGCTAGACACCATCTCTCTCCAATCCTCTCTGACCTCTGGATCTTAAACTATTTTTCTGTCCCCTTTGCCAAGATGATCCCTGAGCCTGGAGGGAGAAGGTGTGATATAGATGTCTCACTGTAGTTGAGCACTCCCCTATGCTGATAAATTTTAAATCATAGCTTTAAATTCACAGATAAATTACCAAGACAGCATGGAAATTTTCACATATTCCATATCAGCAGTGATGCCTTGTTATGGGGTCTTCTGATTTGTGATCATCTCTCCAAATATTTAGCTCTGTTTTCAGTTGTATCTTGAATAAAGTCCCCATTTACTTCTCATGGGCCTTGATTCGAGCTATTCTAAGTACTCCTCCTTAGATCATTTGCATCTTGAGCTCATATTCCAGATGTTGTTAGGTTTGTGGCTAGGAATGAAAACTTTTGGAAAAAGTATCTTATAATCTTATAATGAAACCTTAGCTTTACAGCTGACTCATTTCTCTTGATTGGGATAGTCCTAAGGATTTTTCTTTTCTTTTTAATTTATAAATAATCTTATTTTACACATCAATCCCAGTTTCCTCTCCCTCCCATCCTCCCATGCCCCCCACCTATCATCTATTCCCATGCCTCGTCCACTCCCCAGGGAGGGCAAGGCCTTCCAGGGGGGATCATCAAAGTCCAAAATCTGTCATACCATTTGGTCCACCGTGTATCTAGGCTGAAAGAATATCCCTCCATGGGGAATGGGCTCCCAAAGTCCATTTGTGCATTAGGGATAAATACTGGTTAACAAATTTTGTTTTTATTTTTTATTTTACATGTCGATCCCAGTTCCCTCTCCCTCCCTCCCTCTTACCCTCTCTCCCTCATCACATGCACACAGACCACCCTCCCCTCCCATCCCCCACCCCAATTCCCCATGTAGGGCTATGTCATCCAGGTGGGGTCATGTAAATCTGTCAAGTCATTTGAAGTAGGGACTTCTCTCCTGTCTCTAGGTTAAGGGATATCCCTCCATGGGGGATGGGTCTGCAAGGTCCTTTTGTGCACCAGGAATGCATCCTGGTTCCACTGCCTGAGGTCCCTTAGACTGCTCAGTCCTTCTAGCTGAGACCCATATTCAGGGGGTCTGAGTCAGTCCCATGATGGATTCCCAATCAGTCTGGGGGCCTGTTAGCTCCTCCTTGTTCAGGTCAGCTGTCTCTATGTGTTTCTGCAACCTGGTCATGCCCTCTCCCTCTGTATCCCGATTCTAGTTCAAATCAGTGTTTAGGTATGGGTGTTTGCTTCTGTTTCCAACAGGCATTAGATAAGGGCTCTATGATGGTGGATAAGTTAGTTGCTGATCTCACTATCCGGGAAGGGCATTTATGGTAGCCTTTCCACTGTTGCTCAAATTGTTAGTTAGCAGCAGTCTTGTAGGTCTCTAAAGGTTCAGTTTTCTCTCCAAACCAATAATGGCTCCCTCTTTTGTGTCCTCTCTCTCTCTCTCTCTCTCTCTCTCTCTCTCTCTCTCTCTCACACACACACACACACACACACACACACACACATACACACACACACACACACACACACACACCTGTTGGTCACTTGTGCATCTTCTTCAAAAAGTTCTCTTAATTTCTTTTGCTAATTCTAAGACTGAGCTTTTTTATATTTCTATGGAGTTTAGTGAGCTCTTTATGTAGTTTAGATATTAATCTTTTTTCATATGTATTATTTGCAAATACTTTCTCCCATTTCACAGAGTGATTTTAATCTGTTGATTATTTTATAAAAGTTACTTTCATCTTTGAATTAACAATGGCAATGCTGATACTTAAATGGAAGTTAGGAGTTTTGTAACTCTCCTTTTTAATGTAGGGGGTATAAATCAAGGCAGAACTCAGATTTATGTGCCAGTAACAAAAATACTTTTTGTATTACTTATTTAAACCTAGGCACCATGATAAATCTTTTTCTATATTCCATTTACTCTTCAATATAACTATATTAAATAACTATATTAAATAGCTATTCTTTTATTTATTAATAAGAACACTTATTCTTTTATTTATTTTACAGTTCTCTCACTTATTGTACAGTTGGGGAACACAGGTACATTGACATTATGACACCTTTCCTTCTGGTTTTATGGCTATTGAATGACAGAGATGAAAGCAGAAACCCAGTGGAGCCTCTCACCCTCTTTATTTATCCCTTCTTCCCTGCCCCCTTCTCTCCCTCCTTCCCTCCCTATTCACTTTCTTTTATCATCTAAGCATTTCTTATGACGAACAAACCTGTAAACATTATACAAATACCAACAGAAGACCAATAATTTGTCTGAAAGGTCTATTCACTACAATTCATATAACTTTAGAAAAATTTCTTAACTGTTTTCTTCAAATGAAAGATAGTTTGGATTAAAACCACATGAAAGGGTTGGTGAAGTTATTCAGCAGCTAGAAGTGCCACCAATCTTAACAACCCAAGATTGATTTTTAGAGCTCATATGGTGGATGACAACTAACCCCTGAAAGTTGTCCTCTGGCTTCCACACCTGGGCTATGACGTATGACTGTACACATAAATGAACAATGGATATAATTTAAAATAAAGACAATTAACTTCAAGACAATAACACACATGAATAAGGAAACCATAGACAATGAGGCAGTCAGATGTATCACTCATCTTTAACTTTAGGCAATTTCTGATACGGCTGCCTATGGAAAGGATGTGAAGGTCAATTGAGGCATGGTCTTCAGGACTAGCCCTAGGCAGCTCTGCAACTGTTTGAGAAGATACAGACCATGGCACTGCTCTGGGGTTGGGTTTCATAGTCTCACATGTGAAAAAAGGAAACATGGTCAATTCTACAACTCACATAACTCATAGGATATAAAACAAAGCCAGTAACTTATGAGAAATGCATCTATTTTTAAGACTTGGAATGAGAAAACATTCCTCCATAGTTCTTCACACAGAGACCTTTGTGTAATATCAAGAAAACTATTCTCAACAACATCAAGCGGCAAAAGATACTGGTGTCATAGGATGAAGTTAATGGGATGACAGCTGAAAAGTAATCCAGTAGCATGGTGACCTCAGAAATGTCTCCAGGCTGTAATCCTGGATCAGTCATGTCCTTTCCTGTACTATTTATCTCTAGGTCACATCCAGAGAAAAGAGACTTAAATATTATCAATTCAGTTTGTGCATTTTATCAAGTATGATCAAATATAGTAACTATTTGAATTAAATGTCCATAAGTTCATAAGAAATAAATACAAAATCAGATTTAATAACATGAGGAAATATTTAATGAGGAATGCAGTGGCAGTAAGAACAATAGAACATTAAAAATGGCAACAAACTAACATTTCTTCATCCTTATCCTGTAAAAAACTCACAGAAATTATTGGACAAATTCCTCCATCATCCATTTGATGATCAGTCTGCTTCCTTCCTGGTCATATATCCAAGGTCCTTACATGGCAACAGAGAGATGTTTGAACATTCATGTTTATTATGGCTCCATTCACGATAGCCAGGAAGTAGAATCAAGCAATATTTCCATGACCTGACAGGGGAATAAGGAAAATGTGGTATATATACACAATGGAATATTACTCAGCTATAATGAAAAGTGAAATCATGATATTTTCAGAAAGTATGTTGAAAACATTATACCAAGTAAATTTGATCAGACCCAGAAAGACAAATGGAACATGTTCTCTCTCATACATGGATCCTCACTTTGAATCTTTTGTTTTGTAAGTTTAACCTGGACTGCATGTAGACGTTTAGAAACTAGAAAGGTGAGTGGACGCCTTAAGAGGGGTTGATAATATGATACCAATAAAACAAACCTAGAGAGGACAAAACACTGGGGTTAGAAATGTTCAAACAAAAAGATTGTGGAGGATGGGAAGTGTGGTGCTGGTCTTAAGAGAAATAAAGGGTGTGCGATAAAGCCACATGGAAAGGTTGGATCTTCCATGTGTAAAACAAAGGTGACATGAAACAAATTTTGCAATTGGAGGTACAAGGAGGGACAGCAGAATTTGGAACAAAAGAGTGGGTCAGCCAAAACTAAAGATACAGGAAGAAGTCAAAGAAACCTCTAATTTAAACTGATCATATTTTAAAGGGAATATTAGCATCTGATTCAATCTGCCCCACCTCTCCCTGAGTGTCCTAAAGAGATTTGACATTCAAAGGCCATTTATTGAATACGCATGCAAACGATGCTGCTAGGTCAATGCAATGCAGAGTCGTGGATGGGGAACTGATAATTCAACTTCTATTGAATTTTGAGTATCTAGTGATAGGTAAGTAGGCTCAATATCATACAATGATGTGACTAAGATTATGACACATCCCATGAGCACCCCAGCTGTAAGGTGTTCCCCATCTTCCTCTCCATGTCCTTCTCCAATTTAGAAAAAAAAAGCTATTAAGAGTTGGTGTAGAAATCCTACATAATATGTGTTAGAAACAGTTGAGGACTGGCTTATTTAGAACATAGAAATTTTCAAATACAATTTTTTCCCTTTGTTTTACTCCATTCCACTTATATCCTTTCATCTTCACTTCCATAAAGTTCCTTGTCCCTCTAAGTAAATTGCAGGGACATTTCTTGTCCTCAAACACTTTCCAAGTTGCAAGTTCATCATCCCTTTATTATATGCAGAATTTGCCTTTCTGAAATTCTTTCAGTGCTCAGCAAAATTTCTCCTGGTTAGTAGCATCCAACTTCTTTCAAATGTATTAAAGGATTAGATAGGCTTAATAATTCAAAGGGAGATTTATTAAAATGATTAAATGCTGTTAATAATTAATGTATTAACAAAAATTAACATTTTCTGATAATAGGCTTGGCCTAGAAACGGCACATTGTAAAGTTCTGTCATATACATCAAACCATGTAGCTATATAATAACATTTGCTTTGTAGATGATGAAAACATATTCACAGAAAGGCAATGCAAGTAAGGACCTATTCCAATAATCTTCCCATTTGAGGCATCTAAGTAGAAACAACCTTGGTGTTCTTGATTTAGGGCAAATAATCACTTTCAAGCTATTCAGATATGCCTTCATGCTTTTCTGATGGCCACTGGATGTCATAAGGAGAGTAAAGAATATACTGAATACCTTGAAGTCATTTTAAGTTAGATTGTTTAGGACAATATTAGGAAGATTTTTTTTATCGTTGATTTCTGGACCCTGCCTCTATTCTCTCTTTTCACATTTTCCTCATAAATTCCTAAGTTACTTTTTCTCTATTTGCTGAAATCTAATGTTATACCCTGAAAGACAATCTCATTAGTACCCACTTAAATAATTTTAATTCTATTACTGTTAGGGACTAGTGATTTCAACACTCTCTAGTACTAATGTTTAAGTAAATATTATCATTATCACTATTATCATGTTAAGTGCAGCTTATGTTAGCATTTCCCAGAAGTTTTGCTTTGCTGCAAATGATCAGCTACTATATTCTGGATTCCAATAGATTTTTGTATTCTGTGAGAAAGTATGGATGAGTGTGTCCTATGGCCAAGAATCTTTTTACACTTTAGTTCTGCATGCTTTAATTCTATTCCCATACCCAGAGCATTTGAGATCATCAAGATTTGTTTATTGAATATTAACCAACTTTGTGGTCATGGAGATACTGGCCCAAGAAGTTATATTCACTTAATCAGAATAAACAAATGGTCCAGTATGATGAAGAAATGATCTCTACTGTTGGAGAACTCTTCCCATCAGTATAGGTACTATGGGGACCTCCTTGCTCTCATTTTAGGAAATTGCTGACAAGTTTGTAGTCCCAAAATTACTGAAAAGAACATAGGCCAGCTAAGGATAAATGACTGAAGGTGAGCCAATCTTCAAAATTTAACCCTTTTTATAAATACTAAATTGTGTTGGATATTACAAGTAGAGTACGTAGTCCTACTCATGAAGCAAGGGCTAGAGTTATGAAAGGCCAAACCAAACCAAAACCGCAAAGAAGCTGTGACAGAAAACTAACAAGTTTTCTGGATTTTCAATCTGTGGATATTCTCTAGGAGTCTTTCTATTCAGCAGTTTTTGGTCTACCACACATTTAACTTAGAAGAAAAGTATTAAGTTCATATATTCAATCAAATTATATTTATAGAGACATGGCTATTAAAGACATATTTAACAAGGATCCTTCCACCAACTTTTAGGGCCCCCCCTCAAATCTCTTATGTTCCTACTCATAACCCAGACACTCCTTTCAACAAGCTTGAGGTTCGTTGATTTTGACAATTTGACAACTTGCTGAAGTCAGCAGCCACCTTTGTCAGCATGCTTCAATTAAGCAGTTCCACAAAAAAAAAAAAAAAAAAAAAAAAAAAAAAAAAAAAAAAACCAGCTGTGGAAGATTCATCAATCACAGGATATCTATTATTGGAATTAAAACACCTCGTAACAGTGGCATAGATTTGCATTGATTGCTCTGGGCTGTGACACTCTGCCTGCATTCTGATTTTGGATTGGGAGCTCATACATTTGGACTGACATTCTTTCTTTCTAGGTGTTTACTTCTTCGTTGCAGAGACATAGGATGTTAGATATTAGATGTTGACCTGGCTTGGTGTGCAGTCGTTAAACTTAATAAAATGGCTAAAAATCTTCAACAATTAGAAATTGATGTACATGATCTGGCAAAAGCATTTCACGCAAATTCAATGTCTGAGACTACATGAAAGATGATTATCATACTAAAATATAGTGTTAGAAATAAAGACGGACAATGTCTCAGATTAGGACATTTGAGGTTAGTAATTATGTTAATATTTACCATGTTTTAAAAATCATCTGTTTCATTGCTGTTCTTCAGGGATGGGAGTCAACCTGTGTCCTAGCACAGACAAAGGAGAAATAGTTTGTGCAAAAGATAGTCTTAATAGTTCACTTGTTCTTCACTGTGACATATGTTCCAAAGTCCCCTGGGGAATTCTCCTATTGCTTAAAATCATACAAATAATAATTACTGATAATAGACAGCATTTATGGACTACACATCACAGTGTTTAATGCTTGATGCTTATTTTAAATCCCTACTTTTCAGCAATTAGTAATATCACTATTCCTCAAATGTAAAATATACATTTAGGGTGAGCTTAATTTGTCAGTATTAATGTTGTCAGTTTGAAAATATCCTTCAGAAGTGGAAATATGGTATTCACAATGTGTTTTGCCCATCCTGGAGGATTGGAAAATGAGAAACAGACATCCAGACTTTTTAGTTTGTATGTAAAGTCATTTTTGAAACTAAGATCATCTCCAGAATGCCTCCCATTTAGTCTTTATATTTCCCGTGGCTCTTTTTGCCTTGAGTGTCTCAGACTTAACAATATTATTGTCTTTTTTTTAACACATCATCAGCTTTGAGGGATGCTGGTTACATGTTCCCTATTTGAGATTTGTGTGGTATCCTTTGCTCATCATGCTTGGGTAGTGTGTTCTTAGATCAAAATCTGTAAGTACCATTCTCATTACTTCAGACTGAGGGCACACACACATTCAACATAACCTGTCTCTGCTGTTGATTATTTCCATCTCATGTCTAAGATGCCTCTATTCTATTCTTTTCTTGCTTTCTTTCTTTTCCTTAGAACTCTATGCAAAACTACTGAATTGCAAACCTACTTTCCCAGAAGGAAATCAGCATCTTCAGCTCATACATGAGGAGGGAAGAGCTATGCTTTTGTTTTTTAGCAACAGATTCACAAATAAATCATTTCAAATTCTGCATGAGAGATGGTTTTATCTCCTCGTTATCAATTCCTTTATATGTTAACATATAACATATAACATATAAAGTATGGAGACATTCACATGTTTTGTACAAACTCTGGGTTATAATCTAATAATATATATAATATATATATAATATATATATAATATATAATATATATAATATAATCTAATAATATATATGTATATATACATATATAATTTTCATACTCACCAGCTCTTTTAGTCAGTTTTTATGTCTTTGAAATATGTTTAACACTGCATGCTTGTGAATGCTTAGCACCAGTATCATTCTGATTTTCACTACTGCAATGAAATATCTGACTCTAGGTATTTTACAAAGAAAAATGACACTTTTTTCGGTGCAAAGTTCTGATTGTGGGGCTGAAGCTGATGAAAGTTTTCTTACTTTCAAGGTTAAAAGGGAATGAGTGTCATGAGATATGACACAAGGAGCTTGTGTGTACACAAGCACATATGTGTGCTCTGGTTTTTCTCTTCTTACAAAGCCACTATGATTCCATCATGACTCTATGTTGTCATTTTGACACTAACTGAATTTACTCAGGACTACCTGTATGACCATAGGTTTGGAACTTCTCGTGAGTCTGGTAGAATCCTCCGTAGGTACATAACTAAACTCAGTGATCCATCAGTAGCCAGTATCTCAACAGAGAGGGGTAGAACCCTGAAAGTTCCTGCCACACCTATGCTTCATTGTTGATTGGGCTAGTCTGCTGTAGACCTATTGCAGGCAGCCACAGCTGCTATAAAGTCATGATTGCACTGATTATGTTATGCCCTTAATCTCTTTTTCTAAGCTGTGCTTTCTAATGAGAGGTCAATTGAAATGCAGAGCTCTATTAAGTGGCCAAGGGGAGGTTAGTCAACAGTAAGAAGTAAAAACATGGTGTGTTCTGACTTGTGTGAGATGAACCTTCTCTTTTAGTCCTCTAGAACTTTCAAGTCTGGCTGTGTGTGATAGATATAAAGGGGCATGCTATCAGGGCATTAACTAGAGGCCACTATTAATTGGCCCCTGTGAGTTTCTGTAGAATATAAAACTTAGCAGAATAAGGGCAACTTCTTGACTTCCTTCCCAAATAACAGTAGAGATAGAATGCTAATCTGGGTGGGACAGAAGAGCCCTGAATTAGCAATATCAGTAATGGATATGCTCCCAGCGAAGGGGAAAGCTTCATAGATTGGGAAGCATCATCTTCTATTTTAAAACTCCATGGACATATCCATCAGGCATGTTGACAGGTAAATTAAGTAGGGTTGAAGCTTCCAAGGAACTTGACTCATATTCCTACCAGGCAGCAACAAATTACAGCCTGTACCACCCACTGGGTGTCCTCTTCAGGAGCTGAACTGGCACTCAAACCAACTTCCTAGCCAAGTCATTGAGAGCCACCCACAGCTGCTGCCACTTCTCCTGGAGGTGGCTATTCCTGGATCAGGGAGGCTTTTCTTCTTACACAATGCACCAAAAAAGCAATTCATTCATTGCTATTGCTTGGTAGAAAGCTGGGGTACTTACAATGAATAGTTTGGTCTCTACAGATTCCTTCTGGGGACAGAGACATGACATGGTTGACTTTCCACTTACTTATACTATAATTGGAGAGAGAGAAAAATGACTCTAGTTAAAGTGCATGGGGTTGTGGATGAGAACTACAGAGGTCATCTTACTACACAGAAATACTCTGCAGAAAGAACTAAGTGAACTGACTGCTCATCAGATAATTAATTACTAAGCATGAAGTGTACCTGAGCCACATTGGTGAATTGTGACCCTCTATATAATAAATAAAAGCCTATGTAAATAAAATACACATTTTGATGTGCCACTATTTAATTATGCTACCTGAGGACAGAATGCTGTAGTCATTTTGAAGACAGAAATATCAATAATATATAACTTATTTCAGCTATAAGCCTAGACCCTAATGTAAGCACCATAGTAATAAACCCTACCAGCATCTGTGACTAGGATAATGTTTCAGGTGAGTGGAGTAATGGTTGGGATGTTTCTTCCCCTTTCCTTTGTTTTCAGTTGATATTGAATGTCATCTATGTGCCAGACTCTTTTCAGGGACCCCTCCATGGAGCTCTGGGCATTTCCACTGTGTATCATCTTAAAGACCATCTTTCTGTTCACATAACACCCTAATGGTAGAATTGCATCTGTCAAAGGGGTACATGGAACTTGGGTCATTATTAGAGGCTCTGAAGGTGCCTTATTAGTTTGAATGGGAATATGTCTCTTCCAACTGAAAGATTCTTAGCTAATGGTTCAGGGCATGAAGACAAAAATATAAATATAGATATTCATTCTTTGGATAATTGTCTTTTGCAACTCCTAAGGAAACTTAAAGTATTTCCAAACTTTATTTAAAGGGCCTTTACAAATCAATAATAAAAATGAAGATGGACTAAATGAAGAACACAGGAATGTTTACCAGTTGCCTTTTGCTTTCTAGGACATTTGAATATATCCTATATATTCAGTTCCTAGGTCCCCTTGTCCTGTAGTTGAAATATTCCTCCTTGCATGTACATCTCAGCATGTCAGAACAAACCCCACTGACCCCATTATGGAAAGAACTTCCTTGGCCATTCTAATAATTTTATAGGGTTTTAGGGAGAGACATGTTGTTAATATTTTCATTTATATTCATCTCTTCTTCTTGGATTCTTTTATCAGACCCTATCACTGGTCTATAAATCATGATTCACTCTCCATTATATCACGTATTTAAGCCAGCACACATGACAATGTTTTTGATCGGACGGATATTCTTTGGCGTTAACAAACACAGTTCTTCCCAGGTGTAGTGAAAATCTACAGGGCAGGTTGGTGGATAACCATGCTGGTGCAGTGACCTTGGGCTCTGATTATCTGTCCTCTAGTTGGGAAAGGAACTGGGCTTTCAATACTACTACCGTGCATTCTTCCTTCTTGTAGACAACAAATGAAGGGTGCTGTGAAAGGAGGCTTGTGAAAGGAATGCATATGTCAAGTTCTAAAATATGCAGCGCCACGAGTCATGAGGATTGACACGCAGACAGGATCTATGTAAATGAATTAGTGATCAAAGATAAACTTGTTAAGAACACAGACTTCCCTTGGCATCGCCCTATACATTCTTGAGATTGTTACTGCATTATTCATAGAAAGAAAGTGTTCCTGGGTCTTCATGTTCATATAGATTCTTATAGCCTACAATAATCCTTGGTGGTATCTTTTTTAAATATATTCTTTGGGGCATGATTTAGAACATTTTGTGATAAGATGATTTGACACACACTATTTAAAGTAATGAGCTAAGGAATCAGCTTGCTGAGCTTCAAATTCAAGTACTGACGAGTTAGAGAAGCCTATCAAGCCTCAGTTTTACATGGTCAGTCTTGAAGTTTTATATATATGACCAAAAAGAACCAACAATGTGTGTGTATTTATATACTTAATTATACTTTATATATGCATATTTATATATTTATGAATTATACACATATACATTTATATGTATATATACTGATTTACAGATATATCCCTATATATCTGGGTAGGCTATTTATATATCCTATCACTATGATATGTATATGAGACTTATGAGATAGAAAGGATATACCAAAGTAGAACTATTGCAATGGAAGTACACTTTAGAGAGATTCCACATAGACATCTACAAGTCTTCATGCCCCACTCAATATCAACCTACCTTATTGAAAGCCACCAGCCCCACACTCCATGATTTAATACAGTACTTGCAATTGTAAATGTCAAAAAACCTTTAGGTAGATGGTTTAGGTTGGACTAAATAGCACATTCTTCTCAGCAATATTCTCTGGTGTGTTGTAGGTTAGTTGGCCATATTAGCTGATTCAGGGTGATTTTTTGGATGGGACAACTGAGACAGAGGAGAGGTATAAATAAATACGTATCTCTATCTATCAATCAATTTATATAAATGATAGATAGATACAGATATAGTATATATCAATAATAAGCAAAGAAAAAGAAGACAGAATTTTGGAATGGGAGGAGTCAATTGAGGGTTTGGAGGGAGAGCACATTGGAGGGGTTGGAGAGTGGAAGTGGGAGTGAGAATAATATAATTATATTTTAATTTTTTTGTATCTCATCAAATACTTTATTTAATTTGTTATTTATATCTCAAAACTTATTTATTTTTTCATCTGTCACTGTGTCATTTCAAAGATTTTACATGGTGACATATAGCAATTTTTTGAAAAGGTAAAGGGCATTTTCAGATTTCAAGAGATATTCCTTGCTCAAGTTATGAGCAACTATTTGCTAATATTCTCTTATAAGGTTGGCTCTCTTACACTTTTCACCAAAAAAATGTGGACAGTGTTAATTATTCCTTGAAAATTTGCAAATATTGTTTTTAGAGTTGACCAATTTTAAACTGATTACAAATAGCATATTTTATTTATGACATTGGCCAGTATTTATTCAACAAAGATCTGTCTCTATTTCTAAACTAATCTCTCATTTTCTTTCTTTTTTAAAATTTAATTTATTATTTTACATGTCGATCCCAGTTCGCTCTCCCTTCCTCCCTCCCTTTTACCCTCTCTGCCCCCTCACATGCACCCTGACCACCCTCCCCTCCCATCCTCCCACCCCAATTCTACATGTAGGGCAATGCCATCCTGGTGGGGTCATGTAGATCTGACAGGTCATTTGATCATGGTATGTAGATAAGTCTGGCTTTCAACTCACAGAAATCCACCTATTTCTAACCCTGGAGTACTGTGATTAAAAGCTTGTGCCACAACACCTAGCTATTGTCTTTTACATTACTTAAGACATGGCTTGGCACCCAGCAGGAACTCAATGTGTGATCAATAGCCTGTCATAAGTGCCATGTTATATCAGCTGGCTCTGTCACCAGTCTCCATCTGAATTCTGAGAAAAACATTTTTTTTTATCTTATACAAATATATTCTTCTATACTAGACTCTGTTCTAGAAATTTCAAGAGGCTCTTTCACATTTTTGTCTTTCCCCTGCCTCAGTAGTCCCATCCTGAAGTAACTGTGTGGCCTACTAACCAGCAGACATGCCAGAGAAGCCTGCTGAGGGGAACATTATACTTAGTCCAGCCTAAATCATCTACCTAAATCCTACTGAGTATGGGGCTGGTGGATGTCATTACGGTGGATGTTTCATAGCTGATATTAAATAGGACATGGAGAGTCTTTTAAATACCTATGTAGAATCTCTCTAGTGTGCACTGAAATGGATCAAATTTTGTAGATCCTGCCTGCCTCATCAGCTTCATCTCTTTCCCCTCTTTATTCCCGTTAGTCTCTCCAAAATTTGTATTTATACTTTACAAATAGATCATGCCATTTCAGTCTTTGGCTTTCATCTATTTTATTTCTTTTAAAGAAAAGTTCCCCTACTGTCACGACAAATACGTTTTCTTCTCCCAATTTAATTCTCATTTTAGAAACATCACCTTGGAAAATATATTTAATTTCACTAAGAAAAAGCTAGGTGAAGCTTCTCTGGGTGCCCATGATTGTCTGGTCTCATTTCTCTGACACATAATGCTGGTGTTTGTTTGTTTGTTTGTTTTGGGCCTTGTTTCTTATTCTCATGTTCTTAGAGGCCCAAGAATGTGTCTGTGTTTTCTGAGCTAATGTGTACCTAATAGGAAGATTCATGTCTGTCTTATTATATACTCAGCCCACAGCTATCATGGAGGTAAATGTACATGTTAGGTTCAAGGGCAAATTTGGAAGGAATCATAGTGTGAGGACCAGAACCAAGAAAGGAATTTCTAAAAATCAGAGTGTGAAGTTCATTTGCAGACCAAGGTGCTTGGAAGTGTTTGTACTGTATAGATCTCCTGTACAGGTTTCAGTGAAACATCAAACTCTACCAGGATGGTAAAACAAAATCCAATTCTTAGTTTACAATAAACCACCTGGCACATGGCAAATGAGGGAGCATAAATAATGATTCAATTTATTTCCTACATAGGTATTTAAAAGAATGGGAAAGTAAATTCTCACTTCAGAATTTTCTTTACAGCCACTTCTCATAATTAGAAATTATTTTAGACACTTAATATGCAGACATAAAACAAACAAAACACAAGGAAACACCTTTAAAAAAAAGAAAAGAAAGGAAAAAGTGAATGTCTGTTTCTTTACTACTGTCCTGATACGAACGTTGGTCAATTAGAAATGTAGTCTTTGGTCCATGAGAGTTTCAGGAAATGTAAACCGTTCTAATACGCTAGACCAGGGTATACACAAACTGGTGAAGCTGGAGTTGGAGGACTGAAGGTGGAGGACTGGAGGTGGAGGACAGGAGGTGGAGGAGAACTGGGGTCTGTTTGGTCTCATACGTACTACTGAATTAGAATTCAATCCTTTGTAACTCCATTTCGGATTACCCCACTTTTGTTTCCTGCAGAATTCAGCCTGGCAAAGTTTTCATTTTGACTTTTTGGTTGAACTTACCCTTCAGAACTTTTAACTAAGAGCATCCCCCAGAAAGTGTGAGTGCCTGAGCTGGCCCTGAGGGTAGACAAGAGGTGAAATGCACTTGTAGCAACTTGCAGTGCCTTTGGTGGTTTCCACTGTGGTGCCCTCGCTCTGACCTCTTTCCTCACACATTCCACTGGGCTGTGCAGAATCTGCATGGCTGGAATGAATACAAGTTGAAGGGGAAGTTAAATCCATCTAACCTTTAAAACCCAGGGGAGATTTAGCGTCCTGTGTCCTTTGGAATGCACACTGTTCACTCAGTCAGCAAACTGCAGGTTGGTCTATAGCTGGTATTCAGCATAAAGCACATTGTTACACTGGCAGGCTAAGTTGATATAGGAAGCCGAAATATTAACATAAATACATATCAGAGCTGGTCCTGACAAACATATGCACTGGAAGAGTTAACATCAGTTTTTGAGTTAGCAGTTATTTACCCATATGTTGCAAATGACAGTTTTTCTGAAATATTATCATCTGCCACTTGATGCTACAGATTTTTTTTAACTACAATGTAACATGCTTAATGCTGGTACTCCTTTATTTCTGGTATGCAAGATTGAGAAGAAAAGGGGGGGTCTTTTTTCTTGCTTTTAAGAATTTATTTTCTATTTAGTTCTTTACCCCACTTTTTAATTGGATTATTGGTATTTTGATAAGTGCTTATTGAATTCTTTGTATATTTTGGAAATCAGCCCTCTGTCAGATGTGGGGTTGGTGAATATCTTTTCTCATTCTATGGGCTGCTGTTTTGTTTTGTTGACTGTATCCTTTGCCTTATATAAGCTTCTCAATTTTAGGAGGTCGCATTTATTAATTGTCAATCTCAGTGTCTGTGCTACTGGCGTTATGTTTAGGAAGAGGTCTCCTGTACCATTTCGTTCAAGGGCATCTCCCACTTTTTCTTCTAAGAGGTTCAGTGTGGCTGGGTTTGTGTTGAGGTCTTTGATCCATTTGGACTTAACTTTTGTGCACGGAGATAGACATGGATCTATCTGCATACATACCAGTATCCAGTTATGCCAAGCACCATTTGTTGGAGATGCTTTTTTTTTCTCATTGTATAATTTTAGCTTCTTTGTCAAAACTCAGATGTTCGTTGGTATGTGGGGTAATATCAGGGATTTCAATTCGATTCCATTGGCCTACATGTCTATTTTTGTGCCAATATCAACCATTTTTCAGGATTATACTCCTATAATAGAGTTTGAAGTCAGGGAGGGTGATGCCCCCAGTTATTTTATTTTACAGGGTTGTTTTAGCTATCCTGGATCTTTTATTTTTCCACATAAATTCGAGGATTGTTTTTGCATGGTCTATGAAGAATTGTGCCGAGATTTTGATGGGGATTGCATTGAATCTGTAGATTGCTTTTGGCAAGATTGCCATTTTTACTCCAAGAGCAAGGGAGATCTTTCCATTTTCTGGTATCTAATTTCTTTATTTAAAAACTCAAATTTCTTATTATGTAGGTATTATTATAATATTTCTTATTATATAGGTAATGTTAAGTAAGCATTGTCACAAGATATTTTATGTTATGTTGTAAAGGGTGATGTTTCTCTGATTTCTTTCTAGGCCCCTTTATCATCTATATATAGTTGAGTTACTGATGGAAGCAGAAGCAGACACCCACAGCTTTAAATACTGAGCTTAACTCCTGGAACCCAGTTGCAGAGAGGGAGGAGTGATGAGCAAAAGGATCAAGACCAGGCTGGAGAAACCCACAGAATAAGCTTACCTGAATAAGGCTCATGCACCCCAGTCTGATACCTAGGAAACTAGCATAAGACTGATCCAGACCCCTTGAATGTGGGTGTTAGTTAGGAAGACTGGGTGATCAATGGGGCCTCTAGTAATGGATCAGTAATTATCCCTAGTATAGGAATGGATTTTGGGAGGCCATTCCACATAGAAGGATACTCTCTCAGCCTAGACACATATGGGGAGGGCCTAAGCCCTGTCCCAAATGATATGACAGACTTTCAAGATTCCCCATAGAAGGCCTCACCCTCCCTGGGGAGGAGAAAGGGGATGGGCTGGGGTTTGGTGGGGGTTATATGGGAGGATGGGAAGGTGAGGGAACTGGAATTGACATGTATAACAACCTTGTTTCAATTTAAGGAAAAAAGAGAATTTATTTTCTTTATTTTAAAGTATGTATACTTTAAAATATGTGTCTTCAGTGTGAGTATACGCACATGAGAGCAGGTGCTTGGAATTGGGAAATGCATTGACTCCCTGGAGCTGGAATTCCAGGGGCCTATGGGATAGCTCATTCCAATACCCACCTCTTCTATGAACTGCTGGAGCATGTGAAGGGGCCAGACCTGCATCTCCAAAGCTACAGGATCTCCATGACACAAAGTAACAATGCAATATCCAAAAGTAGTCTCAGTGAAGTCCCAGTATGTAGGGTGTAACAGAAGCCAGAGGCCTCCAACAAGAGTAATGACTCCTTGCAATGAACACTTACTAGTAAAGATGTGTGGACTAAAGGTTTTATTGTAAAGCACTGGGCCACACTACAGCTTCCATGCTGAGACTTTATTCATTGTTTGTTTTATTTTTAAATTGTTTTTTGATGGGGAGGTTGCCAGGGCAGAGAATGGAAGCAAGGGGACAGGGAGATGAGTGGGATTGGGATGCATGATGTGAAATTCACAAAGGTTCGATAAAAATTAAAAAAAGAGCTGTCTAGGACCTGGATGGATGGAGGGTCTTCCAGTCTGTTGGGAATCCTTCATCTTAAAATGTTTGCTCTCTTCTAGCTACTGTGTATCTGAACTCTTTAAGGGGTGGTGTTACATCAGAGCACACCTGGCTATCATTTGGGGCTGCTCTGTTGGACACCACACTGTGAGCTGTACACTATGTCACCATGTCATAAGATTCTCTCAGTCCTTCACACCCTTTGGGATCCCCTCTACAAAACCCTCACCAGGAGCACACTTCCTTGAATCTAGTCTCTCCTTTACACAGAAGCTTAACTCCAGTGGCCTTTATTCAGGCAGCTGAGTCCATGCCTCTGTCACCAATCATTAATATCCAAGAGCTTCTGAAATCTCCCTCTTAGTTCTGGTGACTGTTCTCCTCGGGTCAAGTACTTACAATTGCATTTGTACAATTGTTAATAGAAATGGTGCTTAAATTAGATATAGAGATCTGGTTGCACAATAGGACTAGATAGGCCAGCGTAGGAACAGTGCATATTTTAGCGATTTAAAATCACCACCTGAGGGACTTACTGGTGTCTGTAACAACCTCCTCCTAGTCTGCCTTTCCAGTTTAATAATACTCCATGGTTCCCCATTTACTTCCCTATCTAATCTCTACTACTTCATCCACAAATTGCAGTAGGCTTTTCTTTATGTTTATTCATGGTGCTTCCACCCTGAAATGCATTTTTCCAGGTTTCTACTTATTAAAATTCATTCAATGACAAGACCCAGGGCAGATGTCTTCAGGAGATATGAGCAAGCATTCTCATACGACTCAGTCAGATGTCATTATTTCCTTCTTCACAGTCTGCTAGTCTGCTGTGCGTTGCTCACATTTCTAAAAGATAATCAATCTCATCAATTGCTGTTACTTGTGCTGTATATACATGTATGTATAAAACATACACGTGCATATATGTGAATCATATGTATTTGTCTTGTAGTCAATTATATAATATTGTAAACTCCTGCAAGGCCTTAAAATCGGGGGTATAAAATTTTGTGTAACACCAGATTATTTATTAAGCTGGGGAAATGTATTAGTTGATGGACCTTCATGAGCATGAGATTCCGTCTTTGAACCTCCAGAGCATGCATACAAATTTAGAGTGTAGTGTATATCATATTAACTCCAATGCTGGTGAGGGTGAGACAGGTGGCTCCTTGGTGCTTGCTAGCTAGCAAGCTCAGGATGCTTGTGAGTGATAGGCCAATAAAAGACAACAACAAAATTTTCATTTATGTTCTGAAAAGTCATACATTTCACCATGCTACTGAAAAACAAAGTAAGTGCAGTATCTTGGCATGGTTGAAAAGAAACTGAAGCAATTAAAGAAAATCACTGACATTTTATGAAGTATAGGGAGTCTATTCATTTATACTTACTATTGCATTTACACTAGAACTGGATCATAACGTGTATGTTTGGTAACAAACTTTCCACGTTTCAAAACATATGAGGATATATGAGTCAGGAAACTCATTAGTGTCAATTAATATTAACATATTAAAATACCACATCAATAAATGCTGATTTCCAAAAAAATTTATTAGTTTAATGGTATTTTAACAGCATACTACTATGTATTTGATAAATCTCGTATCATTAGCCACTGTGATAAAGAATATCTTAGTGTCAAGTGTGCTGTATATTTTAAATATATTTGCATATATATTTGTACATTGATGTTAATAGCTCTTTTAAATGACTTTCAAAATGTAGAATCGATAAAGAAAAATATAAGCATTTGAATTTTTCTGTGTGCTTTTAGTCAAGCATACTTGAACTTCTACCAACAGTGTGTGATAGAAGCTTTTATTATTATTTTTTGTTTTGTTTTAATATTTCTAACACTGAGTATTTTATTTTCATTTTTACTACTGTGAATCTGAAAAGCAAATATTGGTGCTTCATGATTTTAATGAGAATTTGATAGTTCATGTGGTTTTATGCATTTCTGTTCAATTAATTGTATAAAAGGCTTATTTGCAGTCACCTTTTAAAGATTTTTAGTTTGCATAAGTTATTTATGTAGTTATATCTGTGAATACTGACTATATATTTCAAATGTTATCCTCAGGCCAACCCATTTTTTAATATTTTCTGTGTTCTTAACATTTAAAATGTTTTAAAATAAATGTGCAAACTGTTCATATACTCTGATGTAATGAATAGAAATTCCTTCTCATTTCAAGATTAAGAAATATGAATTTATATTGCTTAAGTTACTATATAGACTAGTTTTTCTGTATATTTTGGCCTCATTTTGAAGGGTTTTGTAAAGAATAATGTAAGGAACCACTTTATGTTTCTCTCATATGACTAGCATTCACAA
Organism: Phodopus roborovskii; assembly: GCF_943737965.1. Lineage (NCBI taxonomy): Eukaryota > Metazoa > Chordata > Mammalia > Rodentia > Cricetidae > Phodopus > Phodopus roborovskii. The sequence goes on along the minus strand of NW_026126460.1, from coordinate 26,559,241 downwards.
CTTAGGAACATTTTTCCCTCATTGCAAAATGATTTTTAGTACAAGGAAATTAATGATCTGTATAGTGAAATCTATTAGTATTTTACTTTATACTTTCAATTCTGAATTAAAACTATTGATACAATACTATTGTATTTACTTTATGAACACATATTTTTGTTTTGTATCAATAATTCAAAAGAAGGTATGAAAAAGGAATGAACATTTTGTTATATCTCTTACATCTTAATTTTTATTATTTATGTATTTATTGATTTACTTATTTATTTATAGAGACAGGGTTTCATGAACCCTGGTCTGGTCTCAAATATACTATGTAGAAAAGATGGCCTTGAACTCCTAATCCTCCTGCCTTCTCTCAAGTGCTGGTATTTTAAGTGTATGTCATCAAGTCTAGCTATCACTTTTATATATCCTAGAAGTATTACTAATGCCACCACAGAATGGTTAGTAAGTACAAGTGTATTAGTAGATGGGTAACTGTGAAGTTGTCAAGAGCCAATGAATCTTTCATTGAGATTGAAATTCAGCCTGTTTTTGCCTATGACATTCACCATTCAAGAAGAACAGCAAGTTAGCTTCAGAACAACACACACTTGCATGGTCCAGGAGATGACTCCATCAGCAAAGCGTTCACTATGGGAACATGAAGACAAGAGTTTGATTCCCAAAACTCATGTAGAAATCCATGCATGGAAGGGTAAACCTACAAGTCCAATACTGGGGAATTGGCCATAGATCTCTAGAGCTTGCTGGCTATGTAGCCTAACCTAAATCAATGGAGTCTATGTTCAGTGAAAGACCATGTCTCAAAAAATATGATGGAATGGGATTGAAGAAGTCATCCGTTGTTCAGCTCTGTCCTCTATACACGAACATGTACACAGACATACACAAAATCTACACATCATAAATATACCACACAATACCATTAATAATCAATTCAGAAGGTATCAAGAAACCTTACCCATCTTCATACCATTCTCTTTAGGCTTCTTAGTGATAGATAACTCTTTTTGGTGACAAAAGCTTTAAATAAAAGAGAAAACATTGGGTGGGAATATATTCTGCAACTAAAATAAAAGACACCACATAGTCTAGTATTGCTTATATTTTCTGGAACAAATGATAATAATGAACATTATTAATTCTTGCTTTCCTGGCCAGCTTAGGAATTTAAAAATTCTTTTAAAAATTCCTTACACTTAATATATTTTGATAATATCCTTTCCCCTGTACAACTCCTCCCACATTTTCTCTACCTCCCTACATACTCAATTAATGGGAGATGTAATTCTGTAAATATGTTTCTCTTATTAGTTAATAAATAAAGCACTGTGTGCCAATAGAAAATCAAGATAGGTGGGACTAGGAGGAGAGAGGAAGTAGTAGGGAGGAGATTGAAGATGGAGGACCTACAGGGTAGCAAGCCGGGCTCTCTCTCTGGTAAGGTAAGACCATGTGGAAATGCTTAGATTAATATAAATGGGTTAATATTTAAGACAGATCTAGCTGATAAGAAACTAGTAACTGGCCAACAGAATTATATATAATACCTTTGTGTGTTATTTGGGGCTGGCGCGGCAGTGGGCCCAGGCTGGCAGGGAAAAACTGCTCAGAACACCCAATTTCATGTTTCTTCTCTTTATCTCTCTCTTAACAGCCATAAAACAAAAACAAAACCACAAAGGTTAAAATAAACAGTACCAATAAGACAACAAATATACAAACAAAAGCCAATCAAGCAAGCACACACACACACACACACACACACACACACACACACACACACACACACAGACAAACTTTGGAGCCTGTTTTTGTTTCAACTACTGAGAATGGAGCTGCCATGGAGAATGGTTGATATATCCATACCTGATATACTCCATTGTAAAAAAACAGATTTTCCCTTTCCCAGCAGGTATAAATTGCAACTAGCTTCTTGGTTAGGGTAAGGCTTTCTGGCTATTTCCCCTTCTCAGTGTTGAGATTTTGTCTACTTTCACCTTGTTCAGTCTTGGGTGTGCTGTCATAGTCTCTGTGCGCTCATGTGTGTATGAGCTCTGTTGTGTTTGGAAGATGCTGTTTTCTTGGAGTCATCTACCACTTCTGACTCGAACAATCTTTCTGCCTGCTCTTCCACTTAGATCCCTGCACCTCAAGGGGAGGGAGAGGTTTGATAAAGACATCCCTTTTAAATAGCGCCTGAACATTTTTCTTTAAGAAAACTGAAGAATTTCGAAGCCAGTATTCTATCACAAATCTACACCCCCAGCGTTATTTCTTAGGAAAAAAAATTCCATAGGATCCATAGGATGTAAAATTCCCTGTTGGAATGTCAGCACAGATTATTCATAATCACATATATGTTTATTATCTGGTCAATATGTGACTCTGAGTGTGGTGTCTATATTTTGTTTGAAAGTTTCAGCAAAGTCAGTTTTCTCCAGACAGTGTCTAGTCACTATCTGTGACAAACCCAAGCCAAACATGTAATGCTTAGGGAGCCAAATTTCAGGGAAGGGTGGATTCCCATCTTGCCATGCTACACAAAGATTAACAGCCACAGAGAGGATGATGACACCAGCATGAGAAATCACTTCGTCCACTGTAGGCTGGACTTGCCATTCATCACCTCAGTACATGTGATTTCTAAGCATTAACCCTACCCCTCCTGTCACCGCCATTACCCGATTAGCAATAGCAGTTGCTTCTCCCTGTTTGGAAAAACTTGATTAAATGATATCCCCGCCTGGTTACTTTATCAAGTCTAGCTACCATGGATTATTGACAGCTATGTATTAACTGACTGCCGGTGTTTCTTTGGCAAGCTGCCAGGCAGATGGGACAGCAGCTGTTTCCTAAGATGGAGAAAAATAGGGATTGCAAATTGATACAGTCTTGAAGGCTTTTTCAAGACGACAGATCATTAGCTGACCCTGAAATTGTTTTGTGTGTGTGTGGTATCCCATTGGAGTCTCAAAGCCTGGCAATTAGATGGTAGAGGTCATTGAATGCCTCCTGCAAAATCTTCTCAGCTTGTAGGAAACAGGTGTGCTATGGATTCAGCAGAAGTGGTTAGGTGGAGGCAGTGAGTGATTTTGGCTTATTTCTTGCAGAGTGGGACTGCTCAGGTGACAGAGCCACAGAAATGACATGTGACTTGATTTTCTATTTCCTTGAGCTGAAAATACATCAAGAGTCCACTGAGCATAATGTTCATCAAGAGCTCTATACAACACAGTGGCTGATTCTTAATTAAAATTTCATCATAGTCAAGTTTTTTACCATGGTAATAAAAACTACTTCATTTATGTTTTTTTGCTGCTTCTCTTTCAAAATATCATATTTCTCTCCTTCTCTCATAAAACTACCTTTCAATTTGAACATGGAGATAGATAGTTTAGTAGCATGTTGAGAGAAAAAACTTTAGATTAATTAATATTTAAGTATAAGATCAATATTTGTACTTCTTGAGTTAAAAGAATAGTTCATAATGTTGAGTGTGTAGGGAAGAGGTGTGGATCTTTGAGGAGTTGGGGGATTAATATGATTAAAACATATTGGACTCCCATCCAAGTACTAACAAGGCACGACCCTTCATAGTTTCCGAGATCAAACGAGATTGGGTGTTCAGGATGGTATGGCCTGGGAATTCTATGGTACCTCTGACAGTGGAACCAGGATGTATCGCTGGTGTATGAAAGGACTTCAGGAACCCATCCCCCATAGATGGATATTTTCTCAGCCTAGAGACATGGGGGAGGTACCCCAAAACGACTTGATAGACTTTGATGATCCCTCATGGAAGGCCTCACTCTCTCTGGGAAGTAGATGGGAGATAGGATGGGAGTCTGTGAGAGACAGGGGAGGATGGGAGGGAGAGTGAACTGGGATCGATATATGCCATCATTGAGCCCTCATCTAGTAGCTGATGGAAACAGATGGGAGATGGGAGGAGGTTCGGTGGGCATGGGAGAGAGGGAAGGAGAGGGAACTGGGATTGATATGTAAAAATAAGAAAAAATATGTATAACATAAAAAATAAAAAAAATACATTGGTCATAACTCTCAAGGAATAAATACCACATTGAAAAAATAATATTTATTTTCTTGACTTTCCCTTCACTTTAGAAAGAAAATTCGTATTACTATATATTGATTATATGTAATGATGGGTTTTATTATGTCATTTAACATGTGTAAGTAATGTACTTCAATCACATTCATCCAAACCTAGCAATGGGAAAATGCCATATGATGCTACATGAAGGTGGAAAATACACATAATCACTTAAACCACCATGAATTGTATGGTTTAGTAGAATTAATTGTATCAATGTTAGCATACAACTAATTCTAAGAGATTTCTTAATTTGCAAAATTCAAAGTACATACCCATTCTTTCCCTTCTTTCTGCAGGTTCTTGCAATGATCATTTCATTTTAAATTGCTGTGATTTTGCGTTCTTAGACATGTCATATAACTAGAAGCTCAGAATACGTGTCACTTCATCTTGCTATTTTCACTTAGAACAGAGTTCTAAGAGATGATACATGCTGGAACATTTGTGAATTTCCTTCTCAAAACTGCAAGAACATTCCATTGTGTACACGGCACACTTTGTTTAGCATTTGACGCATTGTTCATATCCTTTGGATACTGAAAATGATATTACATTTTCTGATGTTGATATTGTTGAGTAGTGGGTTATTCTTTGTAAGTACCCACTTGTATGTAATTTGCACATATATTTTGTTGCTCCTTGGGTTGCTTTTCCCACTGTGTATCTGGGGTGCACTTGTTCACAAAAGTCCTTTTTGGCTATGACCCATGCTTATACTACCAGCTGTGCCAGGCAAGCTGTGCCTGCTAATGTAATAGTGGTACAACTGATATGATGCAAACATTTTCCAACCAATTAACCCAGTGAAAATGCTGAGGTCATGAGCCACAAGAGGGAAGCTACTTCTTTGTTTAATCAAATGAATATTATATTTGTGTCAGAATATTTTATTGATGTATCCATTAGGACTAGGCACCACAATTCTGCATTTTGGTTGGTTGTGGTTTTCTGTAGTGGTCTCTGTTTGATGCAAAGAAAAGTTTCCTTGATCAAACTGAAGCTATCTGTGGGTATAAGGACAAATGCTTATATTTGTATTTATACCTGTCATTACTGTCAACCAGCCATGGTTTCAGGAAAGAGGTTTTTCTTGCAATAAGCAATAGTTAGTGTGGATATCCATTACTGCTTGACATGGTGAGAATGAGTATCTGCTGCTGTGGTCTATACTGTTGCTGTGGCTTAGTGAGCCACTGCTTAACCCTAGTTAGGTGGAAATAATTCAGATACCTTATAAAACTCAACACAGAGAAGGAACACTGCAGAAAAGGGAGACTGTAAAAATGTAGGAGCTGCAGTGGAAAAGAGAAAATTGGATGGCTATTTCCTCTGAATGAGAAATGATTATTGGGACTTAAATTAGAGCAGCTATGAGCATGATACCCACAAGATTACAGACCTATTACTTCCTATTGTGGGAAAGGAAAACCTTAATAAGGCTGTCCAGGTCCCTGAAGCTCCCATAGGTGATGTAAGTGGTAAATGATGAGTGACTTCTGAAACTCAGTGGTATAGCCAGGAATCTTGAATGGTGTGATTTTTCTCTATCATCTGTGCTGGTGGGGGGGATTTTCAATGATGGAGCTTCCTGTAAGTTGCCCCGGAGAATTCCTTGTGCTATAGTTTTACCTTTGAGTTATTTATGTTCCTGTAAGAATTTCCAATAAACCCATTGGGATACCATGCTAGACTTGGATGAAACCCTTCTTTTGGTCTGTGCTTCATCTCTAGCTGTGATTAATAGAAATATACATCTCTTTATTTCTATCAGGAAAATTCATGCAAACAACTTTGTCATGGAAAGAATTTGTATCAGAGGGTCTGACCAGATAGCAATGCTTCTTGGTATGTGGTTGGGTTTTTGTTTGTTTGTTTGTTTGGGTTTGGTTTTTTCCATTGGGAAGTTGATTAGTGGAAATAAATTGCTGCTGGGCAATGATAGAGTATGTATGCCAGGGGAAGAATGTGATGTGTGGTATAGAATTTATAATCTAGGATGATTAGAAATTCAGATACTAAATTTCACAAACTGGCTCCATTCCAACAATCCTGAATGTGAGCCTGAATCCAAATCACATCGTTAAAGAGAAAAGAACAGCAAAACTGTGAAATGTACAATTAATGAACTCTCCAAATACAGAGATGAAAATTGTCTCTAAATGAAATAAAAAAAAAAGGCTTGCTAAATGAAATTCTATCTTGCACTCTGAAAGTCATGGGTCCAGAAGGCCTCCTACACCAAATATGCTTGGGATGGATTTTTCTTAGCAAATGTGTATCACATCAGACAAAAATAGTTACATGTGAAACAAATGGGTAAAAAAATAGAAAGAAACAGATGGTATGTAAGGGTAATAATATCCAATTGTATCATATTATAAGGAGCTATTATTGTATCTCAAGGCAGCCTCTGGCCAAACATTTGAACATAGTAAAGTCTTACCCTACCAATTTTTCTCTCTTTATTTTAAGAAAATTGCAAGCCAGTGAAAAAACTTGTTGTACAGTGTGACACAGAACACCTACTCACACAATTATTTCCTAGACATCCCATGGGTAGTATAAACAACCTGTTAGTGCTTATTCAGATTGCAATGGCCAAGCACTGCTACTACTGTGGTCTTAAAACACACAAGACTGGCCATTGCAGGGTCCTCTGTGCAATGCATGAACAGTCTTTAGGAAAGCCAAGGATTTTGCTTCCTCAACAGCAGTGTGGGTTTGTGGTGTCTTTTCTCATGTACTGGAGTTGGTGGTGGGAACTGCTTAAGACTACTTTTTTTCCCTCTCAGATGTTCTCACTGAATCTGAAATAGATGTGTCATCTGCAATCACTTAACAGTCTTTAAAGGCACTTCTGTTCAAAATTCACACCATGATTTTGCATTTAGCTTATGCCCTTTCACCAATGTGGAGCCACTAGCAGAGGTATACCACTTGAACTTCAAATTTATAACAATATCTCCATAACATCTCAGTCAAGTCAGGACCATATTGACAAAAGATCCCCACATTCTTGGGGGAAGGTGCTGAAATGTTCATGCATAAAAAGTGGTTTGCATTAATAAAGCATTGAAGGAAACTAAACTGGCTGTTTATGGCTTACTGTAAATGCCAATAAGAGCTGAATGATAAAATTTAAGGGATTGGAATGAAAGAATTTGCCTAAACAGCATCAGTGATCTTAAGACACAGAAAATTCTTTCTCATAAGTGTATTTGCTTTGAAGGATAGCCTAGTAGACAGAAGAAGCACAGCCTCATCCTGAAATGGGACCATGAAAGATGCTTCTAGACTGTTAGTCATGGTTCTGTATATTCACAGAACTAATGGAATGAGAGAGAGAGAGCTACAGAGAGAGAGAGAGAGAGAGAGAGAGAGAGAGAGAGAGAGAGAGAGAGAGAGAGAGAGAGAGAGAGAGTTAGGGTAATTTGTAGTGACTTACAGGCTGCAGTCCAACTAATCCGGCAATTGCCAGCTGTGAACATAAAGTCCAAGAATCTAATAGTTGCTGAGCTCTATAAGACTGCATGTCTCAGCTGGTCTTCAGTATTGTCTGGAATCCTGAAGAAATAGGCTCCAATGTTAATGAAGGTATAGATGTTTAGTAAGGTAAGAGCAAGCAAGCAAAGAGCAAAATTTCCTTATTCTATGTCCTCATATAGACTCCTGAAGAAGGTATGGCCCATATTAAAGGTGTCTTGCTGTCTCAAGATTGGGATTAAAGGCCTGTGTGTTTTCAGACTTAAATTTGGATCAAAAGTGTGTGCCTTCCAACCTCAAAAGTCCTGACTATAGTGGATTATCCTAATTCAAACCAAGCAGAAAATCTCCCGTATCTGTGTCCTCCATTTCTGGATTTAGTTCATTTCAGGTATAGTCAAGTTGACAACCAAGAATAACCATCACAGACTGCTTCAATAGGCCCCTGAGTAGAAAAATCACCACTGACTGAGATGATTCTAGAAAAGATGCATCTTTTGTCTTCAAATAGTATTCTGTTTAGGACACAAAGGAAAAAAAAACAGTACTATGTTAGCCATTGATCCATTAATAATGGAAAGCAGAAAGTAAGTGTTGACTACAATGGCCCCTCAAGTAAAGGTGTTTAGGCTACTGATGCCTCTAAACAAAGTTTTCACTTGTAACAATACCTTACTTCACTCTTAATTTGTTTATTTCTTCCAAGTAATTCTTAATTGAGAATTCCAAGTAAGTTGGTGCCTATGTTGCCTATTCTTTGGAAACTGTGATGTCAAATCCCCAGCAGTAAGGAAGTGATTGTTTCATGGAGTCTTGTGTGCTCTGTAGAAACTGGAGGTAATTGTTGCTTCACTGAGTTTACTCATTATGATTATGTATCATTCATCTGCAAAACATTCCAGAGAATTTATTCTGGAAGACATTGCCCTTTCATTTTTTTTTCTTATTATAGGAGAGAAATCCTCTTCTGTAGTTAAAGTGAAAATTGCAAGAGGAAGCCTCATCTTCCTTAACAATTATGCCTGGGAAACAGCCCTGACTGCCTGGAAAGGAAAACAGAAGAAGCAGGTGGATTTAAGGTATCTGAGGGAGATTTGAGTTCAAATTGTGAAACAAGAACTTCTTCCTATGTGCATAAGGCTGTATCACCAAATTTAAAACCAAGAACATAATCTAGGCATGATTGCTCACACTCACCATCTCAACATGTGGCAGGCTGGGGCAGGAAGATTTTTGGATTTGGAAACTGTGTAGATTATGTAGTGATATCCAGATAAACTGGAGCTACAAAATGAGACTTTGTATCAAAAACCAAACCAAACCAAACAACAGCAACCACAACAAAACCTATGAACATATTTGAAATGTACTGAGACCTTGGAGTTTGAAAATCTTGGTTCATAATTAAGTGTTAAAACCCATAACAATGTGGGTAAATTTGTCAGATCAGTATTAATTTGTTAATGTCCTTTTCTCTTACTGGCCTTGTTGCTAGGTATAAGGGCTTGATAATAGCATATATATAGCTACCAATACATTATCCCCAGTTTTTTGTTTGTTTGTTTGTTTGATCTTGAGATGTTGTTTCATGTAGCTCAGTTGGCCTCATTCTTTCCTGGCAGCCAAGGATGGCCTTGAGTTCCTGATACTCTAGTTTCCACAGCTGTATGTCACCATGCTCAGTTTAGTGGTTTTATTTCTTGATGCAAATAGCAGAATCCACTCTTGTTGTTATATAGTATTTTTCTTGTTTGTTTTGTTTTGTTTTTGTCCCTAAGGAGTGGGAAGAGATAGAGTGAAATAAATTTGCTTGTATTATGAATAATAGAATGTATTTAACATTCCTCTATGAGTGAAATCTATCTCCCCTAGTCTTCCACAGGAACAGTTTACATGTCAGCTATAATGGAAGAAAGCAGTATGTGGATCCTTCCCCGATGTCTTTTGCTTACTGTAGATGTTGATTCTCTGATTTCAGCTGTCAGTTCCCCTGGAATCAGCCATTAGAAGGCCTTTCTGTGTGGGGGGGTGGGTCCATAAGGCTCTGCCTGTAAAACAAACAAACAAACAAATGAAACTGATTTAGTTATAGCAAATGACAGTCACAAAGATTCTTTCAAAAGATTTTGTAATAAGGAACTTGATGATTCTTAAACACTAAATCTTCATAGAATTACAAAAAAAGAGATAATTGACAAATTTTCTGCTCCCCACCTATAATTTTTCTCTTCCTCCCTCTCTTGTTTTCTAATATGATATGTTTTTGATTAGCATCTATTTTCAATTTTTCTACAGGCTGTTTATTCTCAGGCTCCTCATCTTAAAACACAGTTGCTCGGAAATCCTTGGAACTTGTGCTATTATATATGTATATCTCTCAAATTTCTTCTCCTAGAAAGTTCTTAGCATGGCAGTCCTCTTTTAGGTTTCAATCCCTGATGCAGAACCTGAGTTGAGGATTCTTGTGTAAGCTCTTAAATATAGAGATGTTGTCAGCAAGAACCTGTGAAAGAGGGGCAATGATGTTAAGGACTTCTGTAGGCTCCTTTGTAGAGCTGAGGGTTATGAAAAGCACCAGTTTTTCCACCTAAGCCCATAGATCAGCTGTGAAACTTTGTGTTAGAGTTTCAGGCTACCTTCTACATGGCAGATCTTATACCTAGGCCAAGTCACCCTTCAGCCAAGGGCTATTGCCCAGGAATCCAGGTAACTATGAGCCATTATCACCAATACTGTGGGCACAATTGAGAAAACGCATCAGTTCAATTAGCTTGGAGGCAAGCCTGTGCATCATTTTCTTAATTAGTGATGATGTGGATGGGCCCAGTTCTTTGTAGGTAATACCATCAGTGTGTGGGTGGTCCTGGGTGTATTAGAAAGCAGGCTGAGCAGGCTATGAGGAGCAAGCCAGTAAGCAGCAGCCCTCCATGGCCTTTGCTTCAATTCTTCACTCCAGGTCCCTGGCTTTAATTCCATCCTGACTTACTTTGATGATGGTCTGTGATGTGGAAGTGTAAGCAAAAATAAATCCTTTGCTACACAAGCTACATATGCTTATGTTGTCTTATCGCAGCAATGGAAACTAGGCACCCTGCATCATTATAGAATTTCCTGGTAAAGGCTGTATTTGGGAATATGTCTATAACTTAAGAATGAAGGTGCTCTTCCAAATCCATTTTCTATGAAATGATTGTAGGTAGACACATTGGTTCTGTGGCTGTCATCTTCATCTGTAAGTTGATTTTATAAGAAGGAAAAAGATTATTGGTTCAGTTTGTATACAGTATAAAAACAGGAGGTACAGTTTTAGAGCCAGTGGACACAAACAAGATTTTTCCATGCCGGAGCACAGGAAGCCAGTCCTTCTTAGATGCACTATGGCTCTTTTCATTGAGGCAATGTGACTGCAGAGGCCAAATTCTTCCCCTCAGGCAATGTTTTGTCTCCTGGGAGACATGAAGGGAGACTACAGAGAATATTTGAAATACTAAGAAGGAGGAAAGTACTTAATTTTGTTTCTTTGGCTAGAAAAAAAATAGAGCAAAGAAATGAAATGAAAATGAAAGGGATGCTCCTTTTAAATTGGTAATGGTGAAAATAATTATGAACTCATACCATTTAGAATACATTTTACTAAGAGCTTTTCATGAAAAATTGCCTCTGAACTTAAAAACAACTCCATAAACCTTCCATTGCTTTTCTTCTCTGATTTTCCTTGGTATTCTTTGGTAAGTTCTTCTCCTTTGCTGAGCTTGTACAAATGCAGTGTTCATCTCACACTATCTGTAGACTCATGGGCTGCAAAGTTCTTTTCAAATGAGGAACTTTCTCTTCCTCATCTTGGTTTCCTGTGTGTGGCAAAGAAAGTAAGGAATCACATGAAGATCAGTAGATGGAGTGGTTGCTGATGGAAAGTCATCCATTCTTTCTTCCAGTTACTTTAGGTGTGGAAACAGCTTCATTTATGTCATGCATTTTTAAACACAAAAATAGTTGATAAAACATTGCACACAGACCACACTGGATCATATATAAGAAGAAATGTTCACTCATTTGTAAGAATTGAAGTTAGAAATGTAGAGTGCAGAAAATAGTCAACTTGAGTATCCTTCTGGAACATTATTTATATGTCTAATTCCCTGAGGTATTAGATGATTTTTAGAAAGGAGTTCTTTAGGCATATTCACTGAGTCATTGAGTGAAGCTCTATATTTAACAAAGTAAGGATTTTACTTCCTTAAGGAATCTGGGGGGATTTTTAACACAGCAATCTTACCTACAACTTTCCAAAATTGAGATAGAACATGAAGAGTTCCTCAGTACTCTGGTCATAAGTTAACCTAGATGAGAGGAGTACTATTACTTTTAAAGAGTTAGTGTGAAGCAAGGTTGAAAGTGCTTCTCAGCTTTTTTATTTTCTAATTTTTTACTTATTTATCATATGAACTTGATTACTATGCCATGACATATTCATTTGGCATCAACAAAAGTTTCACTTCAACAACCCAGAAAGATGTCTCAGATACATAGCTTGCTTAATGCTTATTCGCTGTCACTTTTCCTTGGGTGTTTCTCCTTTGTTTCTTACCTCAAGATTAACTAAACTAACTATGTAAAAATATGGTTCAACATGTAGGTTTCTACAACAAGGAGAAACTCTACAAACAACAAAAATAAGTATAAATCAACCTGCCTTGAGTAATAAGGAAGTAACATTTCTATGATAATTGTGCAAGAGTTCTTTATTCTTATCATTGAGTGAAAGGTGGATTAGGGCAGAAAGTTCCCAACAGAAAAACCTGATTAAAAAATTTTAGAATTATGAATTGAATAATAATTCATGTTACTGATGTAGTCATTATTAAATGCCAACATCAATACCAGATTATACAAATTTTAGGGTACTGAAATAAGTCATAATTCAACTGATTAAGTAATAAAGCATATAAAAAGTTATTATGATACCCAATTAAATATATTTTGGGTTTATATAATTATATAATATTTATATACCAGTAATTTATAATAATTTATTTAATAAAAAATAAAGATGGTTTTATCATTTGCTCTTATTACTAAATTATTAAATTAATAGGCTTTATTAGACCAGAAATTCTGAATACAGAATTTCCATATCACTTTTCTAAATTTTGTACAGATAAAGTAAATTTAAAATATAAAATAGAACACAAAATTATGCATAAGAAAGTGAAAATGCACACTATAGATGATAGAGTGTTAGAGGTGTTTTATTCCTTCAGAGTGACTTGATAAATATTCTCTGGAGTTTTATTAATAATCGATGCATTTTATAAGAAAAAGAGTAAAACAGTTAAAACAGTTGCAGCATAGTTATGGGAAAATAAGTCAAAAGGCATGAGGCTCAAGAAGCATGAAAACCTTTGAGATAGGATGGAGGAACAGCATTATGTTGAGAGTCAAGGGAAGACAGTGGCAACTGACACTGATCTGGAGGAAGCTATACTTTCTTATACTACACTATATAAAGGTTTTGCATGTATGTTATTACCACCTTAAAGGCATTGGCAAGTTACTTAATTAGTACCAAATATCTAAACATATATAACTTTGCCATTTACATTTGTCTTGATTCTCTGAAAAATGACAGCTATGGTTACACAATAAACACATTTTACTGGATATCTTAACCAATTTTTTTTTAGAGTAACATAGTCTTACCCTTGTTTCCTAGTTTTGTTTCTTTGTTCATTTGTTTTAATATTTCATTTTTCACTCTGCAAAGAGGTGGTCCAATCCAGTCTGTTTTGAATTGAGTTAATGTAGAAGTTGATGGAATGTGCACACTGGGAGGGACTCCCTTGCTGCCCATATTTCACTTGCCTTGGTTAATGTAGTTGGCTTATGCTTTCCAGCTGGGACTTAAGATACAATGTTGAATAAGGGTTACACAGAATTTATCTAAAAGAAATCAGATATTTCTCTCTCTCTCTAACATTCCTTCAGAAGCAACATCTGAAAGGAAGGTCAGTAGTTTATTTTCTTCTCAAATACATAATTATTTAGGCTTTATAAACATTCTTTAAATGGCATTTTGGAAAATTAATAGATGACATTGTGGTATGTGTATGATACAGATGTACCAATAGAATGGCCTACTGACTATTTCTTATCTCATAGTTTCCTTGGGTTAGAAGTTCAGGCAGTACGGCCTAGAGTCTCACAGGAAAGCTACATTTATTTGTTGAGACTCTAGAATGGACTGCCTCTCAGCTTAATTTTGACTGTTGATTGAATTTGGTGCATGCTAAAGTTCCTGTTTTCCCATTGGCTATTTGCTGAAGGTCATTTCAGCCTTTCGAAGCCATCAAAGGCTGTGATTCTCGCATCAAGCCAGCAACGCAAGTCCAGAAGTCTTCATATTTAATGTTTCTGATTTCCCCCTCCTTCACTTCTACCTCCTCTCTCCTTCCTCAACAACAAAATATCTCTTCTGACTCAACCATAAAAGTCCTCTGCTTTTACAGAAAGAGGTGACCAGACTAGGACCACGATGTCTCTGTCTTAAGATTCATTATCTTAACTCCATCAGCAAAGTTCTTCCAAAGGCTGAGGAGATAGCTTGGTGAGTAAGTGAGCTTGTTGCACAAGTGTGTGAGTCTGAGTTCAAGTCTTTGCTACCTACACAAAAAGCCAGGAAGGACCAATAGTTCCTGTAACTCAGCATTGATGGTAGGCAGAGATAGACGATTCATTGTTAAATGCCTAGTCAAAAGGACAATCTTCATTTCAGTGAGAGACCCTGTAGAATAAGAGAGCAGGGTACTTGATGTCTGCCTCTGACTACCATGCACACACCAGAACATACACACTTGCACACACAAATACATACATATATGCATACACAAGCATACCTTTCAGACAACCTAAATACACACACACACACACACACACACACACACACACACACACACAAACACACACACACCTTCCTTGAATTCCTTATATTAGTGATGCTTAATTATAAGATGGAACTATGTATGGGGCATATACATATAATTATGTCAACCATAGGGCCATAGTTTGGAATTTGACTGGATGTGAACCATTTACATGTGCATAAAATTGTTGCTCTTTCCTGATTCTCATATTTACACTAATTTAGCAATTTTCCCTGGAATATCAATTTATTCTTTGTCCTGTGCTAATCCAGGAAGAAAATGCATAGTGATAAGATTAAATCCATGTTATCTGAAAAATATTCCTTAACTAAGAGGATACTGTAAACTTGGACATGTCCCATAGTTCCATCTCCTAATTAACCATCACTAATCTCTCTCTCTCTCTCTCTCTCTCTCTTGTGTGTGTGTGTGTGTGTGTTTAGGGTGTCTGATTGTATGCTTGTGTGTACATGTAAGTGGCCAAGATGAAGGAACTGATACTTTCATTGAGTCTTTGAGTAGACTTGGGATATGAGGTGGGAACTGAGAGTTTTAAAGTTCCCTGGATGGATAAGAAAGGTGATCAATCAGTTTGGGAACTATTGCTCTACATACATCCTATCCAGACTGGAACATGTGCATCATTTGTTGCTCATCCAAATTATGGTGTTTGTATCTACAGACATTCTAAACATTAATGTGCTTTAACTTTTTACAGAACCGCATTATGAGGTTATGATTATGAGGATTTTTCAGCAAGTAAGATGAAGCTGGGCAAGAACTAATTCTTTCATTGCTTGTTCCAGCATCTTAGGGTATCAGGGTAGGGCTGGATTGCTCTGGCTTTGCACTGCTGAGTTGCTAAGGAGGTGCTCTTGTGTAGTCCAGATTGCCTTGACTAAGTAAGTCAGGAGACTATAAGATTATATCATGATGCAAAAGGCCTACTGACATCATACTTTTAGCTTAAATAAATTATAGAAACTTCATTTGATTGATCTTTTATATGCTGCACTTTTATATGAGAATGACAATGGAGACTCAGCAACAGACATTGAAACATAAAGAAAATTATTAGAACCATGATGTGACTTGGATTCTTAGTTCCATTTTAAAATATAAATGATTGAAGTACTTTAGTATAGGATATAGGGTCCAAGTATAGGGTGGTTCTTACCCTTTAATTCCCACCAACATTACCTCGAATCCCTGTGTCACAGCTGCTCAATGCTTTTCACCATGACCATACATACACATTCTTTCATCTCTTTGTAAGGTCCTTTCTCTCCATTAATGACTGTTTTGTTTAAGTGTTTTCAAGGGTTTAGGGTCTATTCTATACTCCCATATTATTTATACTCTTGCATTATAGCTTTTTAAAAATATGTTTACATTACTCAAATGATCAAAGCTATCATTTACCATCCCTCACCTCTCAGCTCATTTTTTATCAGCTCAACATTATTTTTAATTGCCTTTGGGAATTCCTCCTTGACCAGGGATTACTTTAAAACACAATAAGTTCTTCATGACTATGGATAGAATTCTTTAGACCTTGTTTTTACACCAATTAAAAGTTTATATGTGTAAGCACATTGAAGACTATTGGAAGAAGGGGTTCCAAATAGGCAATTTATGGTTTTAGCATGCTGAGAAAAATCACTATAAGGATCTTTCTTGCTCTTCCAAATGAGAAGGCAGGGTTACAAGTCAGCTGTCTATGAACCAAAAGGTCAACCCTCACATGACACTGAATCTGATGGTGCCTTGATTGTGAACTTCTCACTCTCTAGAACCACAAGCAGTAGATTTCTGGTGTTTGTGAGGCACACAAGTGCCATAGATTTATAGCACCCTGGACTAAGTAAGCCAGAAAACTATAGTCATATATATATATATATATATATATATATATATATATATATATAAATAATATGTTTACATATGATGCTCTACTGGTATTATTTTTAGTTTGAATGAATTATAGAAACTTTATTTTATTGATCTTTACTATAAATTTCATAAATATCACCATATCTATGTATGTATACACATTTACAATCAAACGGTGTTGTAATTTTTTCTTCAACCATCAAACTTAATTTGGAAACCTCAAGAGAACTGAGAAGTATGTTCAAGGAGAACACACATGCACATTCATGTCCATGTTACCCCAAGTAAGGCATTTATCTTTATTCAGACTTTTCAATTGACTTTAAGTAAATATGTTTTATTTGCAGTAGGATTATTTATGAACTTATTTTTTCCCACTGTTTTAGCAGACAGACTGTGGAAGCAGCAATAAATCATGAGAGGAATTGTGAAATTCTCAGTGAGTTTAAACCTTCTCATTCTAAGCTGTGATTTATTACCATGGGAACTTGATGGCATCGTTTGTTTGCTTCACATTATTAGCTGTTTTATTCATGTTTGTCCTTATGCTTGGCTGTACTGTCTTTGACACTGGTTCCCTTGGTGAAGAAGGCTCCTCTTAGGAAAAAAATATACAGAAGCAGTAACACAAAGAGAAGGTCTTCATACATCTCATGAAGAAATGCCTTGTGTGCCTGTACCAAAATACTTCAGGTATTTTGTGCCATTAAAAATTAAATAAATGCATCATAGATGCTGGGTTCTCACCAAGTCTCTGTTGACATTTAGGTTATGTCATTACAGAAACATAGAGTGGTATTGTGCATTGTATGATTCTAGGTAACATCATTTCTATGAAGAGATATTGATGATGTGTCCTACTACACTACAACTGGAGACCTAATTGTCTCCAGAATTTCATGTCTCCTGGGAATAAACTATATGATCTGGCCAAGAGTTGCTGATGTAAACATGGGGTATCTGAAATTTGTTCTCCCCTCTCTCTTCTCTGCTCTAATGCTTCATTTATCCCATGATGGACTGGTACACACACATACGTAGGATATTTTCCATATCCATCATTCACCTCTTGTCAGATACTCCACTTTTGATTCTTCTGTTCAGTGGAACAGTTTTCACTATCTGGGCATGTGCTTGGCTCACATACAAAGATGTGTTCATCCATTAGGGAAGCCATCCTCACCAGTGAAGAACACTGCTAAAGCTCCCAAATCAGCTGGCCATTTTTGGAGAAAGCAGCAGACAGTATCCTAACATCTGGGCAAACTGGTTCTTTTGAGAGACAGGCTTCTAGGACAGCCAGCTGTGCAACTTGCCTCTTCTGTGAGTTTGGGGGAGTGGCGGAAGCCTGTTGAAAATACATTGGATCATTTGCTATCAGGTTTCAAGTCATTTAGTTCAGAATGAATAGAAAATAAAAGAATAAACAGAAAAGGGGGCAGGTTGTTGGAAGGAATTTGAAGAAACGAGGAGTTAATTAGAATGTGGTATAAAGGTAGATAGAATCTAGGTATTTTTGACAGTATGGCAAGGAAAGATGTTAATTCTACATCTCAATACATATTTGTTGAATAGATACAGGAATGCATGGATGAATGGATTAGTTGCAAAGCTAGAGTTGGGTTATGACAGTTATTTTTTCTAATAACCTCTGTTGTTAAAGTTAAATTTGATATTATATCATCTATCTATCATCTATCAATTTATCAGCCATAATCATCTATTATATACATATATACATACATATACACACACATACACACACACACACACACACACATATATATATATATATATATATATATATATAGTTTTATACATAAATACATGCATACATACATATTCATTCTTTGGATATACTCGGGGTAGAAAACATGGTTCAGACAAACACTAGCATTATTAAAAAGCCTGCTGGATGATAATCAACATTGGTTGGGAAAACAAAGAAAAGATTAGACTGAAATGATTGATTCGGCTCTTTGACTGGCTTTTAGCTGGTGGGAGCCTGTTAGTGGAATGAGTCTTTTCTCAGCATACAGGGCAACAGTGAAATCCTTAGTATTATTCCTGTCCTAATAAGGACTGGCTTGGATATGAGCAAGTGGGATATTTACTGGCACCAGTGATGGACAACTAGAAAGTGCAGACTACAGAGCACAGTTAATGATTTAAAGTTCTAGAGATGGGTGCTTGGAGATGGTAAATTGCTGAGGATCAGACAGCACAGTGGCTTAAGGAGAAATGTCCCCTACAGTCTCATTGAAACACTTGGTCCCAGGTGGTGGCATTATTTGGGGCAGGTTTAGCTGATGTAACCTTGCTGGAGTACAGCGTATCACTAGGGGTTGATTTGAGAGTTCATAGCCTTGCCTTACTTCCAGTTTGTCCTCTCTACTTCATGCCTATGGCTAAAGATACATACTCTGAGTTTCCTGCTATGGCCTTCATGCTGCTTTGTTGCCTGCCTCTTTACTAAGATGGACTCTTCATTCCTCTGGAATGAAGCCTAGGTAAACTCATTCTTCTATATACTGGTTATTGTATGTTATCACAGCCTCAGAAAAGTAACTCATACAGGAAGTGAGTGTGGGAAGCAAACTTCAAGGTTTGGCCTTGTTCTGGAAATATTCTTAATAAATCCCTGACCACTTTGATGTCTCCTGCATATCACTGTTAGAAGTGAGTATGTCATTGAGAAACTCAGCCTCATGTAAGAATCAGCCAGTAACTCTTAGCGGCTCTCATTTCTCAATAGAGTTTAACAGTGTTGATCAGTTAAGCCCCTTTCCTCGTGTAACTCAAGCTCTACCTGTATAAGCCATCAGCTGAGAGTTCCTTTGAACTCATAGAAATCATGAGAAAGCAAAATGCGCTTCCCGTTGGCGCCTCCAGCAGTTCTCAGTGCTAGCTGCTCTCAACAGCTTAGTGTCAGCAGCTTGTGCTGCAGAAGCTCTCACTGCTACCAGCTGTCTCTGCCAGCAGCTCAGCCTGCTCCTTTAAATAGAAATCACCAATAGGCAAAATAGAAGCATCATGGTGAGGCTATCTAGGGGTTTACACTGCAAAGTAAAGGCTGCAATATAAAGGACAGGGTTCCTTTGGCTTTTCATTTTTCCCACCGTAACACATATCGTTGGTATAGTTTGTATCATTGGTATATTCTTTTCTGTGTTTAATAGAATGAATAACAATGCTCAAAATGTAGACTATTTTCCTGACACTTCCACACAGGAAGTCCATCATTATAATGAAAACTGTCATATTATATAGTCTAAGGCTAGCCCATCAATTAGACACTTTCTCTACTGAAGCAGCAAAGTCGAACTCAATTGTGCCATCCTAATTAATTAATTAGTAATTAATTAACTGCCACACAGTGACCAGGTTGGTTCTCAGGATCACTAAACAAACACAATACTTTACTGAATATAGGTCTTTCTCTTTAAAAACTATTTTACGGATTTTATTTTATATTTCATGTTATGTGTATTTGTATTTTGCCTGCATGTGCATCAGATATCCTTGGACTGGGGTTATGAATTGTTGTTATCTGCCATTTAGGTGCTCTTACATGGCTATGGTTTAGGGAGCCAACAGGCAGTATGGGGGCATATTTTGTCCTACTCAAAAGCCGCAGAGGAGGCCAGCAATATGTACTGTTTTAGGGATATTAGAAGAAACATTGTATGTATTCCCAGACTTGCTTCTAGTTTTACTATAAGACAAACTAACTTCATCTGCAAATACATGTGTGGTCTACAGTGCAAATTCCCTCAGGAAAGGTTGGGTATCCATTAGCATATGAATGTGGTAGGCTCCTTGACCAGAGATAGTGAGCTAGGAACCTGGATGTGGTAGAAGTTGAGAATGCCAGAGCATGTGTTTGAATCAAAGGAAAAATAACAGATAATCCTGGACAGACTCATCAGGGCTCAAAACAAAACAGAAAGTATGGGAAAGGAGACTGTAAGAGGAGAGGGTGGATAACAAGGATGAGATGGTGAGATATAAATAGGAGAATATGGAATCTTACAGTAATCAGAATGTGTGTGTGTGTGTGTGTGTGTGTGTGTGTGTGTGTGTGTGTGTGTAGATATAAATGTGAAATTGTCAAAGAACAAATTCCAAAAAATTTACTGGGGAAAAATATGCTTCTCAAACCATTTTGGCCCTCAAGAAAGTTTGAATTTTATCTTCTCTAGAATAGTATCAATACAGAGCAACATGAAATGCAAAGCCAAACTTTTCAGCTTTCTTGTTAATGTGTGAGCCAATTACATGGCCTTAAGGACATAGTTTCTTGCGTCAAAAATGATCAATGTGTTCAGGTGTTAGCCAGTAGGATCAGACAGTCTATAATTAGCTTTCCATCTCTGAAACAGTAAGGCCTCTGCATTTCATGACTTCATAGGTAAGGCAGATCAAATCAGAGCTCAGTTTGAAGTCCTAAATCGTGTTGTACCCTGCAGCAGTTACACTTCTTTACTGTCCAGTCTTCTTTTCATCATAAAAAAGGCTCTTGTTACAAGCACTTTCCCATAAGTCTGGTCCCAGAGCCGCATCAGTCCCAAAATAACACACAGAGACAGTATATTAATTATATAACTGTTGGCCTGTTACTAGCATTTCTTATTGGCTAGCTCTGTCTTAAATATTAACCCATTTCTATCAACCTAAGTGTTTCTATGGTCTTATCTTACTGGAGAGAGGGTCCAGACCTCTTACTCCTCTTCATCCTACATTTTGACTACTTCCTACTACCTCTCTTAGAATTTTCATTGTCTACTAGTCCCGCCTATCTTGCTTTCCTATTGGCCAATAGGGCTTTATTCATTAACCAACAAGGGAAACATATTTACAGAATGACATCTCCTATAAGAATTTACTGTTCTTGTAAAAAATTATATATCATTTGAGATTTTCATCTTATATTAAAACAATAAATCCTGGTCACATTCAAGCCCTCACCTTCTCTTAGCCTTCTACTTCCACCAACCCTCCCTCCTCCAAGTCCTCACTCCACCTTTGTGACCTTCTGGTTTGTCATTGGTTGTGCTTTGTGACCTATTGAGTTTGGTGAGCATGGGTCTGGAACTGTCCACTTTAGCATGGATACACAAATGGCTACATTACTGAAGATAATTCTTTCCCCTACAGCACTCCTCAAATCCCAGTAGGGGCAGAGATGGGCCTCAAGAAACACTACTGCTAATGACTGGATATTTTCATAGTTCAATCTGTTGTAGTCCCTATGTAGACAGCTATACCTGCTGGGAGTTGATCAGTGCCATACCATGCCTATATGATAGGGCCATGTGGCCCTGCTTCCCATCCTCTGGCTAGTGCATTCCTTTGGCTTCATGGATAGGATCACATGAGTGTCTCACTTGTTGATGCACACTCAACAGTCACTTGTTCTTGGAAGCTTGACCAGCCTTGGGTCTTTTCATCAAACTCTGTTCATTATAAAAGGAAGCTTCTTTGATTAAGGTGATGGGCAATACCAGTCTGGGTTCCTATAAAACTTTCACTTGCCTCTGCTGCAATGTAAACACTGGTGTTCTTCATTATTACCAGTTTCCACCATTCTGATATCAGTAAAAGATTTTACAGTTGATACAGGCTTTCAACTCCCATCCACTACAATGAGACAAATACTAGCACACTTTCCATTTTATAAAGACAGTTTTCTAAGATCTCTTCTTGTATATTTTTTTTTAGCAGCTAGATAAGAGGATTTGAAAATATCCAGAGAAGTCATGAGATGTATAAAGGAAAGGAATAGGCTCAAGATTGCTTTAATAATTTAGTTACTTTGTATACCTTTGCCCCCCATATAAGGTTTTTTCATATGGAAATTTTGGCATATCTGCTGAGAGAATTCTAAGCTCTAACCTCTATGAAGAGTTTCAAATTATCCATAGATCCTATTATCAAAGTAGGAATTATGTGTGTTTTTACCTTCTCCATTTATTTATTTGAGAAACCATAGAAATATTTCATTAATCTGTGTAATTATTAGTGTGTGTGCACATGTATGCATGCATGTATGTGTGTGTGTGTGTGTGTGTTGTGTGTGTGGTATTCAGGTATATGTGTATTTGTGTAGAGTGAAGATGTTATGACACTGGATGTCTGCATTCCTCACCTTGTGGCTTTTAAACCGTACTTTTATTCGTGTGTGTATATATGTGTGCGCGTGTATGTATGTACCTGCATGTATGTGTGTGTACCACATGCATAGAGTGCCCTGAATTCCAGAAGTTGACATCAGATGCCTCCATAACTCGAGTCACGGGTGGTGGTAAGCCATTTGTTTTGGATTCTGTGAACCATTCATCAAAGTAGCAAGTGCCGTTAACTGCTGTACTACTTCTCTAGACCTTCTACCTTATTTTTTTATTTCTTTTATTTTTTTGAGAGTATAAGATGACTATATAATTTCTTCCTTCCATTTCCTCTCTTGAAATGCTTCCATATACCCTTCTCTGTTTTCTCTCAAATTCATGTCCTCTTTTTTCTCAATGATGGTTGTTACATACCTGTATGTGACCATAAATACATCCTACTCAATCTGTGTAATGCTACTTGGGGCTGACTCTGTGGTATTGGATAGCCAGTTGGTGTGCTCTTCTCTGAGCAATTCCTAGTTGGTTGTAGTTCTTTAGGTAGGGTTTATTTTCAAGACAGAGAATCTTAGTGATCCTGGAGTTCAGTGGCTAGAACAATCATGCTATAAGTCCTAGGGATCTTTCTGCCTCCATCTCCTTCCCTGCATTCCCCAAGCCCCAGGTTATAGGCCTGTGTTGTCAAACCCAGATCTGTACAGGAATTCCAGGCATCTGAAGTCATATTCCTATGCTTGCATGGCAAGTACATTACCAATTAACCCATCTCCACATCCTAATCTTCACTATTAAAAAAAAAAAATGGAAGAAGTACTGTGGAATTCTTTTTCTTCCACTTTCACCAGAAATTAAAATCATTTTGTTTTTAAAAATGAGGTCACAAGTAGACAAAAGCTTAATGTGTGTGTTTCCCAGCATCTCCAATTTGAATTCTTTGGAGACCACTTGTACAATTTAGGTTTTCAGCTCTGTCATGTTCAACCTCAATTTATTAGCTAGCAAATTCCTTTGTGTCAGCTAAGCCTCTAGTAGCCAGTTCCTACACTCTCTGTTTTATTACTCCAATCCATTTACTTATTTTTTTTCTCATCTGACCCTAGAAGAAATATCCTCTAGTCATTAAATTTTCTTAGCATCTATGATGAAAGGTTTGATGATCAGATTGTTTGCTGCCATTTCAGGGAGAAGCTTGTCACAATAGGAAGTCATCTTGTCACCAGGTTTGATTTAAAAAAGCAAAGCGAAAGCAAAAACCAGATTTAAAACCTGAGTACTGAAACCTACAAATCAATAGCATCTCTCAAGCCTTCAGTAAAGGTACAAAAAGTAAATAACAGTTTGTTATATTCTCAGAAAACTTTTGCTTAGCTCAGATATACTTATCTTTCAGTGGCATCCAGCATAGTGGATAACTATATTTATTGTTTTGCATCCCTAAACTGCTCACTCATATCTGTTTGCTTAATACCCAGCCAGTGGCCAAATATATACAGGTCCTAGCTGGTTCATGTTCTTCTGCAGGTCTCATATGACAAATATGCTCTTTATCTACGTGTTTTGTTATTTCCTCAAGAGAATACCCTTAGAAAGAAATGAGACAAAAGGGGAATGTGCTTTTCAAAATTATCTCACAGCAGGTTGAATTCTCCACCAAGTGCCTGGAAAACCTTATATAATGACAATGGTATCATGTGCTTGGGTGTGACTCATTGACTAAGGTTTATACCAGGAAAACTCATTCATATCATAAGGAAGTGCTGGATGGCTTCCAGTCTGGAAGCTTTTTATTCATTGAAGAAAATGCAACACTTACAACATAGGTAGAGCCATTTTCCTTGTGAAATCTTATAGAGACACATTTCTTGCGGCTCCAGCTTTTTTTTTTTTTTTTTTTTTTTTTGGCAGGGGTGGGGGGGACTTCAGGTGTTCCTTGACTTCTAATACAACACCCCTTTCTGCTGCTTCATATACTCATCTTTCCTGTGTGTCCTTTTCTGTCTATATTTTCAGCAATTAAAATTATGTGAATCCTAGTCTCATCAGACCAGACCCCACTCTCTCTAATGATGTCTTCACAGCTTGATCATTTCGGTAAATGATATTTGCTCAAATAAGGTGAATACAGTTATAGGCATGGGAGTTAAGGATGAAGGCTTATTTTGCAGGATAGGATATACTCTGTAATAGTGAGTGGAAAAGAAAGGAAGGTCAAACAGAAGAAGCAAAGGAGAGAAGATGAAGGATAGGGATGAAGTTTGTTCTACTTCACGATTAGAAATTGTTTAATTACAGAGTGTCAATAGACTTGATGATGTGGTCATTGGACAATCACATGGGGTTTTGAGAAGTGAATTTTTTTTTTTAAGTGACACCTCAAGAAGGAGGAACAGTGAGTAGAATGAGAGTTAGAGGCCGGCCATACAGCTGTGGATGTGTGTCAATGCAGCCTATGTGGATGGTATTTACATGTGTGTAAATCACTCCTACTTTTATATGCATTGAGACAGGCTTCTCTGTTTCTTCTAGTCTTTTAATCATTCCTGTCCTTCATTGTGGGACAGATAAGAATATCTTGATGTAGTGATAACAAGGTTTTCCTTTGAGAAGCTAGTTAATGTTTGGACAGGAAGGTATACAGAGACATGGATGTATCGAGGTTGAAGACCTGTCTTATGAGATAATAATACATTTGATGGAGAAGCAGACCCTATTCCCTACTGTGTGGCAATGAAGCAGACTCTTTGCCATACTGTATGATGCTGATGAAGCAGATCCTATGCCCCACTATGTGGTTATGAAGCAGACCCTTTGCCATACTGTATGATGCTGATGAAGCAGGCCCTCTGACCTACTGCGTGTGGTAATGAGACAGACTCTCTGTTGTGCAGTGTGCTGGCAATGAAGCAGGCCCTCTGCCCTACTGTGTGGTGATGAAGCAGTCTTTCTCTGTGGTGAAGAATATCTATTACCCTACTTGCTTTCCTCAGTTAGGCTGTGCACTACCTGGATAGAAATGGTTCAGTGTCACACTTGATAATATGTCACACATGATAATAAATAATTTACATTGTCTAATTCCAAGAGAAGTCTCAAATAGCTCAAAGCCTCTTCAGAATCTTTGCGCCTAATTTGTATTGTTTATGCCTTGTGAACTATAAGTAATGTTGCCTATTGCTGTAAACATTTTCTATATCATTTTAAACTTAAGAAATAACCTTTTTTTTTTTGGACATTGCAGTTCACACCTATAATCTCATCAGTGCTGGAGGCTGAGGTGGCAGTATTAGCAAATATCTGAAATCATTCTGAGCTACATAGTGAGTTCCAAGAAGCCGGCACTAACAAGTGGGCACTTTTATCAGAAGTAAAAATATAACCAACAAAACTCCTTTCCCGTTGCATAATACAGCTTGCCTTCTCTTTAGTTGATAATGTATAATAAATAGATCTGTCTCCATAATCTAATATTTAAAACTGTTAAAGTAGGTCCCACGGGGAATCCAAAGTAAACAAAACCTTAAGATTTATCACAGGGACTTACTTGACTCTTCATTTCTGCCTGACTCCTTTCACAATCCTGTTGTCATTTTGCAAAATGGGCAGGTCAGGTCAATAACCTCCACATGCCCTACCAACTCTCTCTTTTCTCATTTCTCCTTCAGTCAATCTATATCTATTCAGATTAATACAATGCACCTGGCTTTGAAGTTTATCCAGCTTTATGAAAGGAGTCTCCAGAGCAAGAAGAAAGGATGACTAAGACAATAATACACTCCAGTATTGGCAGAGGTAATGGCTCCAGCAGCGCACACTTGATTTGTGTCACCCTTTCAGAGACTTTCAGGAGAACCCACCAAGATTGATTGAAGCAAATAGCTTTGAATTTTATCTTGGGCTTAAGTGTGTGTAGGTGTAACTAGCTACTTCTCAGCTGCTCTCAGCTTCTTTAGCCTAAGGATTTTGCTTAGCCTCAGAATTAATGTTGTGCTTTGAAACCGAAGCAAGATACAAGTTAAAGTCTGAAAGACCTGGAATAAGAGGGGCGATTCCAGCCATTCCCCTTCAACCCTATGTCTTTTGTTCCTAGATGTCTTCTGAGCTCACAACTGACTCTTAAGTGGTTATTAAAATTGTCTCCTTTTTTGTGCTTCTGTAACATTCAAACCAGAACAAAACAATCCCCTACCTCATTTCTCAAATGAAGTGCTGTACCAACACTATGAAAAGCAGGTTATTTTATAGAGGCAAATAGCAATTTTCTCTCCAGATAATAAGCTTACCACGTCAATTTTCCCAAGTGACAATAAATGTACAAAATGACTTCCTTCTTCCAATTTTAAAGTTAAGTGTGTTTGCTAAAGAACAGGTTATATGATATGAAAAATATATGCTGCCTACAAAGTGAAGCAGTGATTATTTCAGTTTATCGTGACATTATGGAGGAAAGACAGATATCATTATAATTCAGCTGGGACGACTAAGTCTCCAGTTGAGACTGGAGACAAACAACTACTTGGGGGCATAGTAAATTCTTAGCATTCCTTTAGGTCGCCAGCCAATGAGCACCATAAGTCACTTCCAGATAGTGTAAACATTTTAACATAGTTTTCACGTTTCAATGTTCTCCTTATTAATCCAGATGAATCAGCCAGATTTTCTTGTTGAATGTCAATAATAAACACCTCCTTAATATCTTACTGTGTATATATTTTCATGTAAACATTCATTTTGACCTAAGAAAACACTGAAAAGAAGGTATTGTAATTTCTACTTACAGGATGGAACCTAAAGTTCAGATCTATAACATTGTAAGATAGGGTACAGTTAGGCCTCCAGCCTTTACCACCAAACCCCTCTATCATATATACATATTATTACTTCATCATTATTTGTTGCCTACAAATAGAGAGAGACATCTAAAACAGAGACTTTGATGTGATCGAAGAGCAGAACCCCCAGGACAATTGAAAAACTCAAATATTATATGCGTATTGAATGCTTACCATGGTGACATATGTAGAGATAACATTGAGTAAAAGGCCCAAATTCCCACTTCATGTAATAGAAATGAACAAGTTGTAAAAGTCAAATAATAAACCAAATAATCAAATCATGTAACATAGGAAACAATCAACGTGAGAAGAAAAAAATGGGGAGTGCTGGCTGACCTGCTGTTTTATTTGGTTTTGTAGTTTTATTTTGACATGTATTCATGTTGAGTGGCCCAAGCTGCATTCAAATTCCTGAGCTCAAACTGTCACACTGCCTCAGCCTCTGCTATAGCTGGGACCAGAGGCACAATCCCCGATACCCTGGGTTACAACTGTTGTAAAAGTGTCCCTCAGGAAGGAAGTTGTTCATACTGTAACATTTTGGAAATTATTTGATACAAAGCAATGAGATGAAAAGTGCAAGTACATTGTAATTAGAACATTGCTGGGAAGGAAACAGAATGGACTGCTATCAGAGCTGTCCAGGTCATGACACACAATGTAGAGACAAAAGGATGAGCCATGACTGTAGACCTGACTGGAAGACCTGGGGAGGAGGCAAGCTCTCGACCAATTCCTTGATTGAAGAGGAGACGGTGAAACATTTGAGGGACAAGATGGTGGACTGTTAGTTTTCTTGGAAGACATATTGGTCATTCACATTCCAAGTCAGGAGAGATGACCCCAATTTATTTCTTCTTTCTCTAAAGCCACTTTTGTCCCTCTCTGTTATATTTTTCTCCTAATTACCATTTGATAGAGAAAAACTAAGGACTTAAGAATAACCAGTGTAGTGAGACATTCACTCTGTCCACACCTGTTGTGCTGACCTCACCCATTGGGGTGAGGACAAGTGCTCATGTGACCTGGGAAGAACTAGGTCTAAAGGGGGGGGGGTGTGCTCTCTTGCTTGCTGGATGGAGACAGAGAGCATCTGGAGACATCCTTGGGATGGGAACCTGCTGGCATTCATCTGTCTCTGTTGTAAGTTATTTCTCCCTGAGTAAATATCTATTCAGCCTGTTTTTCCTGATCCTTATTATTCCATGATAAACCAGGAAGGAGAGTTCAGTCAGAACTAATAATTAACATCAACTCTTCCTTTCTCTCAGTCAGCCCCCAGACAATTTATCCACTGCTCACATTAAAATATGAGTTTTTTCATGAGAATATATATTCAATATTACTTATGTAAACACAATGTTCTTTGAAAAGTTTATAAATAGATAAGTTTGCATCATAAGCAACTAATTTCACTAGATGGTTGATATGTTTAAGCTTTGAACGATAAAAGAACCATCTTAGCTCTTTGTTTTGATCCTATGAACTATGTTCTTTGACTGAAATTCTGGCTACCATGGTCAATTTGCTTATGACTCATGTGACTGCAACCTATGAGATGAAATGGAATGCATATATTTAAGCCATTCATTCACAGTCAGTTTGGATAATAAGGGGGAAAGAAGTCTCTAGATATTTTTTTCTATAATGTTTCCAAATAGTACTGAATGAGAAATAAAAGAAAACCATCTATTCCTGCTTACTTTTGCTTCCAAAGATATATATCATATTAGGCTAGCTTGCCTGAAACAATGCTGTCACAGTGAATCCTCATGCATGCTCTTGAAATATTGCAGTGAACATCTGACTATTAAATGGTATAGATGGTGTATCCTTTTGGCTGGTCTTACTTAAAAGAAAATATATATGTTTTAGCTAATGCTAAAAGTCAGTTTCTCACATCTCATCTCAGACTTTTCAAGTCATTCCAATACTTCAAATACTTGCTGCTGTAGAAATAAACATAGGATTATGGTCTTGTTCATAAATATCAGACAGATTTAATTCTGGGTTTTAGTTACATATAGAGGAGAAGCGATGCTTTTGGAATTGAGAGTTTGTGTAATTTTAGGAATCCACATACAGAAAATCTAAGTGGAAAGATGTTCAGTATTCTTCAATGATATGCTACCTGGCACATAGATCTACTATATATCAAATCAGGAGGCAATTGTCTGTTTGCATGTAAAGAACTGGAAGCATGTCTTTTCATGTGTAAAATGAGAGCTACGTTAGATCTGGATGAATAAAAAAAGTTACAGAGGACAAGAACTAATTAGGAAGAAGTTTGTTAACCCTTACTGTTTCTACAGAGGTGAATAGCTTTGTCTTTTGTCATTACCAGTCTTTAGCCCAAACTTATTATACTCCTAATGTATTCTCAAAGATTCTTAAAGAAGATTAAAGATAAATGTGGCATTCATACAAAAGCATTACTACAAAGCAATACATACATTTTGTTTTGTTTTGTTTTGTTTTTTCAAGACAGTCTTTCTCTGTGGTTTTGGAGGTTGTCCTGGAACTAGCTCTTATAGACCAGGCTGGTCTTGAACTCACAGAGATCCACCTGCCTCTGCTTCCGGAGTGCTGATATTAAAGGTGTGTGTACCATCTCCCAGCTGCAACACACATTTTTATTTAATTATTTATACACTTATAATTTTATTTAATTTCTTATTTAATATTTTATTTACTATTATTATAATTTCATCGTTGAATTTGATTGTGTGAAAAGAGGTTAGGTTTTGGTTTAGAGCTGACAAAGCTATCTATTTGTCTCAGATTCCTCAGGGACTTATTCATTTTAGGGATGAAAATTCCCTGATCTAGAACTCACTTCAATCTTGAGCAGTGGTCTCTCATCATTCCTAAAATAACCTCCAAAAGTTCTTAACATGGACTAGAAGGCTTCAATTTACATCTCTGTTACTTATCCCTTGGATACTATACGATGGTATAGTCATCGTGGACTACTTTAACTTTGTCAGTTACCTGTGGTTCTTCATATCCAGACCTTCATGTCCATCTGACCTGCCTTGTGCAGGCATTTTCTTACCTGTTCTACTAACCTGACTAAGGCACCCCTCTATTCTCAGCTTACAATAATTTCATTTGAACTATTAGCTTCACTACATTTCTCTTCTATAATATTTTCAACAATTGCCTTATAT
The DNA here is from genome assembly GCF_943737965.1 of Phodopus roborovskii. Taxonomy (NCBI): domain Eukaryota; kingdom Metazoa; phylum Chordata; class Mammalia; order Rodentia; family Cricetidae; genus Phodopus; species Phodopus roborovskii. The sequence goes on along the minus strand of NW_026126460.1, from coordinate 26,528,689 downwards.
GCAATTACTTGTTTAATTAAAGACAGTCTTGGCAGCAAAATGAGACAATGCATTATCCTTAGTCACAGCTGTAACAGTTATTTTTTAAACCAAGGAAGATACTCCAATTAAATTTCTTCTTTGTGATCACTTATTTTTTCTTGTTACAAAAAATAATCACCCTGAAATCTAATATAATAAGAGTGCTACTTGTAAAAATCTATTCATGTGGCAGATTAAGGAATTCCCAGTTCTTTGTAACTATTGATGAAGTTTATTTTTAACACACATATGTATTTGTTTCTATGGCATCTTACTTACAGTTTCGCAAATACTGCAAACAGCATTTCAAACGAACAGTGTGGTGCCTATATGATTTTGAGGAACTCCTAAAAAAGCAAATAGCACCAGCAAAGAGGTTGAGTACAAATTATATAGAAATATAGAACATATAGAAAGAATTTGCAAGAGAAAATTACAGAAGAGTGACCAGGGGAAAGACAACTAACAGTGGGCCGTGATCACCCAGTTAATATCTAAGAACAGAGTAAATCCACTGTCAACATCAGGACAAGGGTCAAGGGAGGTAACAATGGTATGATAACCCTGAATAAGTGTCAATTTTGGGAGAAACACATTGCACCTAAAACTGGAATATAGAAAAAGGCCAAATCTGACCCAGTACAGCAAGACTGGAAGGTACATAGCAGTGAGGATGTTAGAAGACATGCTTCTTTCCATCACTCACATTACTGTCTCCTACTCGCTAATCTTGAATTGATGTCTGATGTTGATATAGCCCAACAAAGAGCACAGGAAGGAGAATAAAATGCAGTGAAGGAAGTAAGTTCAAGTAATATTTTATACATACCCTAGAGACAGCTAGCTCCTTGTCTTACATGCCTTTCCTTTCATTGTGTGTTCCAGATAGCCTGTTTTCTCATCACTACAACTCAATATTTTTCATTTTTTTCATACTTTATAAGAGAAAAAAACTAAGATCATTACACACATTTTTCTTAAAAGTACAACTTATAAAATGTGACTTTTTTCCATGGAATCTTCTTTTGGAACACAATGTAAATAAGATAAAGAAAGGTTTGTCTGTGAATATTTTGAAGATGTGAACATTATGGACCCAGCATCATCACAGGCAATGGGAAGTCACCATTGCATCTGTGCATCACATCTATTATGCCTATATACATTTGAAGACAGAAATGAAATTAATTTGGATGATATAAGAAGGTAAATACATAAGAAATAAACAGAGGTAGATAATTGTCAATGAAAGAATTTTTAACTAAAATTTTACCTCAGAGTCCATTCAAATATGGTAAATCAAAGCAAATCAAATTTCAATCAACTTGAAGTTAGATTACTGGAATTGCCACCCATAATACCTAGATATTTAATCTAAAATGCAATAGTAATAAGTAATTATCTACAGTGTTAAGCCATATGATCATAACTTACATTGACTACTAATGACAACAAATAGTAGAATGTTAATCCACAAAGGTACCTCAACCCTATAATTTTTTAAAATAAATGAGCATATCTCTATATATGAATATATAGGAATTATGTATGTATATTTATGCTATGTGTCATTTATTTCCTCAATATAGTCTTTTTAAATGTCATTCATTTGTCTGACAGAATGATAGCAATTCTGAAAGAAATACATAATTCTTGTATTTTTAGTAGTGTTCACATGTACATTTCAGCCAGAATTATTCTTTTTTGAATTAGCTCTTTCTGAAAGTACTTCTTGGTCTTTTACTCAGTACATATCTACATAATTCTTTGTCACTATCACACACAGACTCATTTCTTCATTAATCTTTTTGAATGTAGTCAGATGCTGTGGAGAATGAGCCATCTCTCTGAGGCTTTTCTAAAGTTAAAAATATCCTAGGCATTATTTATTTCTTGGCACTTTTTTTTTTTTTTTACTATTTTAGGAATGCTCTGTAGATATGATTTGCCTTTCAATTTTCACCTCGTAAATTCCATCAAATTTAACAGGAGCTGAGAAGTCTAAGTGGACATGTTTTGGCACAATATTTTTCAAACCTCCACTTCTGAGAATCTTTAACATTATTACACCAGATTTTAAACACTGGTTATGATATGTTAAAGATTAAGCATGCATAAAACTATTTTTGATATAACTGTCTTCCATTGGAGTTCTCTTTTAAATTTTTGTCCAAGGGAGTGATATAAACATCATCAAGGCCCTAGATTCTAGAGGGATGTCTATATTTAGGCTTGTGATAAGTTATACGGTAAATTATGTTTTAAAGTTGTTTACATATTTCTATGAAAAATGCATCCTATAAATGTAAAAATTATTCAACACCATTGAAGTTTGTCTTTATAGTTACAGGAATCCTTAATTTGAAAAACTTCTAGATGGCAATAGCGTGTTCTACTAAGATTCAGGGGCATACTGATGGAAAGAGAGTGAGGGAGGTAGGGAAATAGAAAGAGACAGAGATAGAAAGAAACAAAGACAGAGAGAGACATACAGAAACAAACTATGTATTATAACTTCCAAGTTTGGCTCACAGCAAAAAGAGATCAGTGATGGAGCAGTAATTAACATTCCAATATGCTTGGATACTTTCCCTGGTTCCTTAATTGGCCACACCTGTCAGTAGACAGGAATGGCAGGTGACACTGACCTGGGTCATGTATGAGCTGAGAATGATAAAGGACAGGAACAAAGTCCTCCCTCACTGCCTTGGCAAACACCGCCCCCCAACATCACCATGGTTCTGCATCTGTTTACAGAGGACTATGTAAGGGGGAAAGAAAGAAGTCTGAAGTTAGGGCCAAACATGAGTCAGAGGTGTGGTCCCAGGAATGGGTCCTCTGCTCAGATATCAGCTCAACATTTGCTCAGGGCAGGTGGTCTTAAAAGTTTGGCCAACAGGGTATTTTTCCAGTCCTTGATGGAACTGGAGATGTTGCCAAAAATACAACAAGAGTAATAAAGTAGGCTGCCTGGACAGCTGATCAACTGTTTTCTGCGTGGTGATAACTAGACCATCCCTGTTCCAGAGCCTCCCCTCCATCCCGCCCCTGTGAACTCATATCTGTCTTGCTATTCTCTGTGAAGTACATGAGCTTCAATGAAATAATATGAACAACAGTGCTTCATTGACTCTCAAGAACAGCAGATGCATGGAATGCAGTGTTAAAAAAGAATTAATAGTCATCCTGAAGGCAATTATCCAGAAGACTGAAAAAGCCAAAAAGTCCAAATTCACCAGAAAGTGAATTAAACCATTTGAGATGCTGAACATTTTATATTCCCAAATGTGATAAGTTTTTCTGTACTTTAAAGAGTTGGCTTGTACTGTAGGTCTTAAACATGAGAAGTGTCTGTAGAATACTTAACTACAATGTCCTGGACACAGTCTTCAAGATTCAAATACTGCTTGCTTACCAGCCTGGTCACTATGAAGGAAGGAGTTAGCAACGTGTAGAACCCCTGTGTATCCACACTGGTGTAGAACATGGTGTCAGCTGTGTCACTCACTCCCTCTGCACACTGGACAAGAGTTTTCATCAGTTCATCTGTCATCTGTCCGTTTGACATTTATTGAGAATCTGTTATACCAGATACATCCTTGGCACTAAACACAAGTACTACCACGTTCTCCTGGAATTCTGATGCCAACTGTAGGAAGGTAGGAAGTAAGTAATATAAAATTATACCTTATTCACAATGGTAAAATATAAATGTGTGCATTTAACAGTGACTATAATGGCATTTGTTATGGTGAGACAGTCAGAACTTATAACCATGAAAATGTCTTAGCTGTATTAACGAAAATTCAGCATGAGACCATATATTATTTAAGAATTCTGATCTTTCATTTTCTCATTTATAAAGTGCAAACAAATTTGGTCATTCTTTTCAAAAGTTTGTTAGGAGGATTAGAAATGGTGGTTTTCATAAAGCATTTAGCAGAGAGGTAGATACAAAGAAAATGTTTGGTAAGAGTCAGCATTATAAATTATTATTGATAATTATTTTGTCTCTTATCATAGTGCAGACATAAAAGCAGAGCAAAATTCTGTGACTAAATGATATTCTAACTTTCTTCTCTGGAATTCTGTGAATGGTTCAAAAGAGAATATCAATTGTTGAGCATCAGAGTTGTAATAATAGATTTATACCTTAGTTCTTCATGCACCCAACACACACACACACACACACACACAGAGAGAGAGAGAGAGAGAGACAGAGAGAGAGAGAGACAGAGAGAGAGAGAGACAGAGAGAGAGACAGAGATACAGAGGGAGAGAGTGAGGGAGAGAGAGAACAGTTTAAAAATGTCTATGTAATTTGAAAACACAACTTCCAGAAGGTCAAGCAAGAGGAAGAGGACCCTGTGCTCCTATCCAAGAAGTACAGACCCTATTAGAATAGACACTGAGATCCCAGCACATCTTTTTCTCTATCAGACAGTGACAAAGTACCCCTCCCCACACACACACAGGTGATCCTCCCTCCTCAGGCTAGTATAGTAGAATCCAGACTCCTGACTCTGAACTCCTCTAGGTAACATTCATCTTTAGTGGAGATTTTTTTGCTTTGTCAAAAATTCCAAGTAAACATTTCTGGAGGTTTGAGAGAAAATGGACCCCAAAGGACATGACACTATTAGGATATGTGGCCTTGTTGGGATAGGTGTGGTCTTGTTGAAGACTTTGAATTCCCATATATGCTCAAGCCACACCCAGTGAGACAAACCACTTCCTGTTGTATGTGAGTCAAGATGTAAGAATTCTCAGCTCCTTCCCCAGCACCATGTCTGCCTGCATGCTACTATGAACATCTTGATATTAATGGATTAAAACCTCTGAACTTTAGGCCACAATTAGATGTTTTCTTTTACAGGAGTTACTGCGGTCATGGGGTCTCTTCACAGCAATAGAGACCCTAACACAACATTCTTCAACAATTTATTTATTCCTGAAGAAAGCTTTGTAGAAAGAAACAGGTCGTCTACCTGCCGTTTCTCTAGAAAGGTCCAGTCCTACCACTATTAACAATTTCTCCAGGCACTTAACTATACTGCATAGAGAAACCACAAGAAACTCTGAAATCCTTCTGAATCTGCAGTGGGCTTTGATGCACCAGGGTGCAAATCTGAAAGTACCAAGGTTTAGGAGGGCTCAAAAGGTAAAGGTGATCCTTACCTATTCAAGCTTTCCTTGTTCCTAATCCTAACTCTAGTCACTCAACTACTGTACCAGTCCAGCCTACAAGTGTCGCTCTAGACTCTCACCAAAGCAGCTTCTTTTGTAATAGATGAGCCTTATCCCAGGAGGTCCACAATTGCTCAAAATGCAGAAAATAGGCATCCACAGGGGACCCAGCCCCAACAGGTGCAGAGAAAAATCTCTACAGAGGGGAACAGAAGGATTGTAAGAGTTTCAGAACCATGATGACTGCTGCCAGATAGCTACTGACTTAATATATGATCATATATTTTAATGAATAAAATTAAATAAGCAAACATAAGGTGTTTCTCTGTAACCCTTAAACTTCTTCCATTATTAGACTGTCTCATACTTTGGAAGCTACTCTTTCATTCTGAGACTCCTTGGTAACCTGTAGGATTTCTACTTGGTACCAACCCAGGGCCTTCTGCAAGGGAGACAAGTGGACTACCAGGAAGCTAAGTCCACAGTAGCCTCTAGGTTTTGATTTCAATTCTAGCAACACATTTTCAGGGAACTTCAGCCCTCTAGGTTTGAAAATTCTTTATCTCTATCTCAGGGAGACATTTTCTAGGTATTTCACTGCCCCTCCCCCGTGTGTGTGTGTGTGTGTGTGTGTGTGTGTGTGTGTGTGTGTGTGTGTGTATGTGTGTGTCATCATTGACATTATCAGGGGCATGCCTATATGTGTAGAAGTCAAAGGATCAGAAGACAGACAACCTTGGGTGTTGGTCCTTGCTTTCTCCTTGCTTGAGGCAGGGTCTCTGTGTTATTTGTCTGTTTCAAACACCAGGCTAGCTCATCTGCTATCTTTGGGTTATTCTACTGTTTCTTCCTCCCACCTAATCACAGGTGCTCTGGAGATAGATACTCATGTTGAGCAATAAATTTATTTGGATACTGCGGATATGAACTCAGGTCTTCATACTTGTATGCGAAGAATTTTAACCCACGGAGCTGTTTCCCAAGGCAACTAATTTTTGTTTTCTAAATCCCTTTTGTTCATGGTATAGATGAATCCTAAGGAAGTTTTCTTACTCTACTTTCTAAATTTTTTCAGAACAGGAACTAAGCATTGCTATCTCCATGCCATATCTTCTATTGAGGAAGAATAGTCCCAGGGCAGTTTGGTAAATGCATTGCCTACAGTGTTTACCTTTTACAGATGAAGCATGGAGGACTCCTTTTATGGACAGCTTGTGCTATGTTCTGACACATTTATTTTCAATTGACTGTATATTAGATATTAGATGTTCAATCTACATCTCTTTGCTAAAATTTCTGATATCTGGGCAGACCTCAAAGAAGTGTATTATAATTGTTTAACCTGTATTTTGTGCCCTTTCCCCTTGGTAAATGTCAGAATGTAAATTGGCAACATTTAAGAACTCTGTAAAGCTATTTTCCTGGTTGCTCAGTACTGGTTTTGTTTATGCTGGTTTTAAAGCAATGTCAGACATTAACAAAATGTTCTCTGCTGTTAGATGTACAAACATGGCAAAGAGAAGATTGTTTTATACTTTAATTTCAAATTGTGTCACAATGAATGCAACCAGAAAAATGGGAACATATCTCTTAATAGAGCTTTAAAATTTTGCAAAACAGATTTTCTTTCATATTTCTCATTCAGTTAATAAGTACTGTTGAGAGCCTAACCAATGCATGACAAAATTACCTCTGATGTTTGCAGGACTTTTTTCATGAATAAAATAATAGACAAGGAAGGCTGTATTCTAGCTCATCCCTTCCACTTGTGAGTGGGAAGCATTTGGCAGGAACAGCAGAGCAGACTTTCAATTTCCCCAACTAGAAAATGACAGAATAATAACTATGTTAGATGCTGGCTATGGGGATTGAAAGAGAGAAGCTATGGAAACAGGTTTATAAATGCTACAGCATAAGAGATCATAGGATACTACCTCAACATTCATAAGCAATGCAGCACACCTGAAATTGGCCTACTCTTTGTAATACCATACAACCTCACGAGTTTAAAGAGTGACTATGGTTAATAAGCATGCTTGCAACTTCAGATATTAGCATTTTATGCATTCATTGGGTGATCTTACATAATAAGATATACTTCTTTTTAATGAAGTCACAAATAAAAAGCATCTAGATTCAGGCTGCCACTCCCATACTTGGCCAGTACCAAACTCTAAACATCTCAGTGAATGGTCATTATGAAGCCACAGAGATTTGCTTAGGGTTTTATACTTTTACTGCCAAAAACATTTTTTATGTGTTCACCATGAAGTGAACAGGCAGTTTACAAAAGAAGCACAAATAGCTACTGACAGTTAAAAAAATATATCCATACCCATAGACATCGGGGAAATGGAAGTTAAGACTATTTTGAAATACCACATCACCTCCATCAGAATGGAAGTCATCAGAGACCAGAGACTAAATATTGGAGAGGATGTAGGGAATGAAGAAACTTTGGCTTGCTCTTTAAGAATATTGTGGATCATTTGTGACCAATGTAGATTTTCATTGCAAAATTAATTGCTGCAACTGCGTGAGTATACTTTGGGTTTTAATTTTTATTATATATTTTAGATGGATTTTGTTGGATTAGACTTGTAAAGTTAGGTTATATAAACATGTAATTATTTGTTCCAACTCATGTTGGGTCCACAGTCTAAGGACTGCCAAATTTCCTCTCTTGTATTTATAACCATTACAGGTCTTTATTTGTTTGAACTAAAGACTCCAGTATCTCGGAACCATGATTTTTGATTTGTCATGTGCACTGTATATGCATTAGTTTTCTAAAGGTGAAATTTATTTGCTTATAAACACATATAACACTGTATGAGACATTTTCAAATCCTAAAATCAAGTGGGCAATTCTGCCCTCCAATGTTTCAGGAAGTTGAAAGTTTCACTCAAAAAAAACTTCATATTTTAAAATATTTTTTAAAAAATTTTATTTTAAAATAACATGAATTTCCTTGTGTGTGAAGACTTTATAATTAAGTCATTTCTGTTATAATGAAAAAGTGTTAGATGTAAATATATAATTCTGCCACCAAAGTTAGCAGGCATATTATTATTACAAGTTTTTACATTCCTGAAGAAGGTAATAAATATCCCTAAGAAGCATTGGTTATGCTGACTGTCCAACTTTAGCAGAAAAACAGAAACATACAGAAGGCTTAGTGTTGAGGCTTTGTGGGGTGGTCCTTGCTGTTTATCATTGGTTTCTAGAAATGGATTCATGGACATAAGGCTTCTCTTATATCCACAATTCTTATTATTTTAACTTGAAGTGAATGCTGTTTACAGTGCTGTGATTTCCAAGCTGACTTTGGGTCATTGGATAGTTTTTGTTATCTATTTAATTGGAAGTATGGGGCATAGTTAAGCTTATGATCATTCAGACTGCTTCCTCTTTTTTTTTGTCTCCATGCAGCTTGGCTGAAGGTCACGAGTCATGATTTAGTTACTTATATTTTACTTAAATAAGCTTCTAATATTTTTTGAGATTATAATATACCACATTACAATATACAACACACCTATATACCGCTCGCTCCCCAATCTCCTTCAAATTCATGGCCTATTTTTTCACTAATTGTTATTGCATGTATATATGTTTATACATATATACATACATGTATTTTCCTAAGCATAAGCTATTTAGTCCGTATAATGTTACTAGTATGTGTGTTTTCAAAGATGATCATTTGGCATTAGAAAAGCAATCAGTGTGCTCATTGCTGGGGCTCACTCCACTGCTCCCAGCTTTCTTCAGTTGCCTATAGGGATCTGTGAACCATGGGGCCTCAAGGGCTTTTCCCCATTCACTTTGTTATGTCCTACTGATTCTTCGCTCCCTATGGTGTCCTAGCATTGAATCATCAAACACAATCACACATTGAGGGAAAGGAAACTTGTAGCCCAGAATTGGGAGTTTTATTTTACTATTCTTTCTTTTAAAATATAATTAAGCGATTAATTTAGTTACTTAGTTTGTATCCCACTGCAGTTTCCTCTTCCCTCTCTCCTCCCAGTCCATCCCATTTGCTCTGTTCTCATTCTCCAATCAACTCCTCTTCCCCTTCTGTTCAGGTCTCCCATGGGTCTCAACAAAACAGAGCATATCAAGCTGCAGTAACACTAAGCACCTCCCCTTGTGTTAAGTCTGGGCAAGCTGGCCCAGTAAGAGGTATAAGGTCCCAAAAGCTAGTAAGAGAATCAGAGGACTTTACCATTATTTTTATGGCTTTTTTTTTTGTTAAAGTATTGGATAATGCTCTCCTAGATGAACTTCCCAGGTTAGATTAAGGAACGTTGTTTCTCAGTAAAGAAAAGTTGGTGAGAAGCAGCTTAGAATTAAATGTTTGTTGAACCTATGATCAATAGACCATGTTGTGTTCAGAATGTGGGTGACTTGTTTGGCTGTCTTGTCCCCATCAGAGCCCAGCTTTGTTCTCTGTACTTACTTTTTTTCCTTAGAAAGAATGAGCTTAATTCTTTGTAACACTTATAATCACATGATAAACAAATCTAGATTAGTAGTGTATCTTCAGCCTATGAATCATAAGTTTAAAAAAATAGTTGCCAAGCAGAACACTTGTAGGACTGTGTGTTTCCCATCATCTCCTAATGAATTCTCTTGATTGCGCATGTAAGTGATTTGCAGGCAGAGAAAATATTTGTGCTTGAATTTGGGCTAGTTTTCTCCATAGCTTTGCTGTTTTACACTCATAAAAGACTACACTTAATTCATTGAATACAAATGATTTCAGACATTGTCTGTATAAGTAATATTAATTTAATTTGAATTGCAAATGAACACATAATCTCATTTTTTTACCTTCAAGACTGGGGACCCAAAGGTCCCAAAATCCAAACAAATATTCAACATGAAAAATAATTGCAGTCTTACTTAATCTAATGATTTAGTCACTGAACATTTTTGAGAGTAACATTTTTTTCTTGTAAGAATTAAAACCCATTTTATTGTAAGTTTCATTTAAATCACAATTGTGTATATGACCAGTTGTTAAGGTGCCTAAATTCCTATATTGTAAAATCTAGAGGAGACAGAAAAGTGTCTTAAGATAAATATCTGAGTTTTCATACATAGCAAGATGGAGCTAAAATGAATAGATTTACTTACCAAGATTTTTTCTTTTCAAGATTTATTTGCTTTTATTTTATGTGTATAAGTGTTTTGTCTGTGTGCAAATGTGTGTAATGTGTGTGCAGTGCCCAAGGAGATGAGAAGGTGTCAGATCCCAAGGAAATGGAATTACAGATGGCTGTGAGCTGACATATGTTTGCTAATAATGAAACCTAGATCCTCTGCAAATGTTTTTAAGCACTAAGCCATCTCATCAGGCCTTGTGCACAAGTCTTAAACATAAATATGAAGCTGTTAAAAAAAACATACCAAAGGAAGAGGACATAATCCTTGCTATCCTGATGCTTCTGCTTAACCTTTGAGAGTTTCTATGACATCAGCAAGAAGTGAAGAGAAGGAAATAATTAGTGGACAGGGCATTGAAGATTGGAAGGGACATAAACATGAAGGTTTTTTTTTCAAGTTTTGAAGTCTATTTAAAAGATAACAATGTAACCAAAAATAATACACTGAGGGGTTTATAACATATGTGAAAGGAAGCTTGCAAAGAACATTAAAAATTCAGAGACTTAGTGAACAATGCCCAGATGTATGTAAAGGGTGCACTGTTATTATAAATATAAGATAAATTATTAAAAAAATATATTTGACATTCTTAAAATGAGTGCAACACACATACATACACACATATGCACATACCATACACATACATATGCACACACAATATACATATGTGTACACATACACATGAACACACCATGCTCACACACACACACACATGGCATATGTCAAAAAAATGGCATAATAATCCTAAGGAACAGAGAACAAAAGAAAAGGTAACAACACTTATATGGAGTAAAGGAGTCAAAAGATCAATATTATAGATTTAAACCTAATAATGAGGACATTTCATTACATGTAAATGGACTAAACATCTCAGCTTAATAATGCATTAACCATGTGTCAGAGTAAAGCAAACAAACAAGACTTTACCTAAAAGAAAGAGATAATAAATTAATGATACAAAGTATTTTAAAGGTAGCACTAATTAAAGGGAAGCTTCAAGGACATCTTTGTTAGGGGTTCTATGGCTTTGAAGTGACACCATGACCACAGAAACTCTTTTAAAGGAAAACATTTAATTGAGGTGGTAACTTATAGTTTCAGAGGTTCAGTCCATTATCATCATATTGGGGAGAATGACAGCATGCACGCAGACTTGGTGATTGGGGAGTAGCTGAGTATTCTACATCTTGCAGGCAACAGGAAGTCAATGAGACACTGGATGGTATCCTGAGCATAGAAAATCTCAAAACTCACCCCCATAGTGACACACTTCCTCCAACAAGGCCAACTTACCCCAACAAAGCCAATCCTCTTAATAGTACCACTCCCTATGAGATTATGGGGGCCAATTACATTCAAACTACCATATTTCACTCCCTGGATACCATAAGCTTGTAACAATATCGATATACAAAATGCATTTAGTCCAATTTCAAAAGTCCCCATAGTCTATCACAGTCTCAACAATATTTTAAAATACAAAGTTCAAAGTCTTTTCTGAAACTTGTGCAATCTCAAATATGATGCTCTGTAAAATTAAAATCAAAAGCAGATATTATACTTCCAACACATAATGGCACAGGATACACACACACACACACACACACACACACACACACACACACACACTGTAAAACATGGAGAAGGAAGTACAGTGAGAAAATACTGGACCAAACCAAGAAAGAGGAATGCTTTAACTGCTGTACTATACTAGTACTGCTGGCCATACTAGTAGGAACATGGAAGACAATGGTACTGATTATGATTTGATAAACTGTGGGAAATCAAGAGGTTTCAGAGGAAAGCATTTTAGAATGTGGCTTAGAGACTTATCTTGTGATATGTTAGTGAAGACAGTGGCTGCCTTTTGCCCTTATCTGGAGTCTGATTCTAAGCTAAAATGAAGAGTTTTATAATAATTCCATTGGCAGAAGAAATCCCAAAATAACCTAGTATAGACTCTTCTGTGTGGTTGTTAGTGACGACTCAAATGAAGATTTATAATGAAAAGAAGCAGGCTGATCAGAGTAAATTACAAAACGTAAATTTGAGGAGAAAAAGAGCACTGGGAAGTATACCCGAGTTTTATGTTCAAAGAGATAATTGGATAAAGGAAGTGGCGACCTCAGAAGAAGACCCCACCCAGCTAAGTTTCCAACTTATGAAAAGGAATTAAAGAAAAGTTTAGCTATCGAAGGAGGTACTCTGGAGGAAAAGGTGTGCAGATCTCTGAGTTTGAGGCCACTTTAAGGACAGCCAGGCTTAGACAATGATGGACAGAAAGCTGAAGAAGATATGATTAAATGAGAGGACCATGTCCAACCCCAGCAAGCATCAGAGATTGGTAGCTTTGGCCAAGTAGTACTGGCTTTGGAATTAAGCAGAGAAGAAACAGGTTACAGGATTTGCCTCCATGCCTAAGGAAAGATACTGAGGTCAGTCATATATTAGGGGGGTTCGTGGATGAAGGCCTAATAAAAATGCCATTGTGTGAAGTTGTAAAGTTGAAGCCTGCATTGACATGGAGAATCCAAATATTAAAGATGGCAGAGTTGAGGACACCTGCTGAGGAGAGTTGTTAACAGAAGGTGGAACCAGCCCAAGAGAAAGAAGTGTGTTGTAACCAGCAAAGTTGGACAGAGTTGGAGATCTGAAGCCCATTTTGGAAACAGACATGAAGATGCAGAGTTTATAGTTTGCCCACACTATTGCTTAGATTGTTAGGGGGAGACATCCTTGTAGATCTCTGGGCATTTCCCTAGTGCCAGATTTCTCCTTAAATCTATAATGGATCCTTCTATTATGGTATCTCTTTTCTTGTTCTCTTCTATTCTCTCCCTGTCTCAATCTTCCAGTTCCCTCATGCCCACCTCTCCCCTCCTTCCCTCCCCTTCTCTTCCTCCTAACTCCCTCTCCCCTTCCTCCATGCTCCCAATTTGTGAATCCTCTGGGCAGATAGTCTAGTGAAAGAATAGTGAAACATAAATATTGTGGGCTAGGAATGTTTACTGTATCTTACTTACACTTTCCTTTAGGTGTATTAACATTTTTAAGAAGATAGGAACATGCCATGAGCTGACTTTTGAAACTATCTAATTTCTAAAAAGATAAAAATAAAAAGCCCCCAAATATCATTACAAACCAGTTTCACTTGAAGACTTTAGCCCAGAAAACACACATACACATCTTCCAAAACTGGATTCTAGTTTCAGAGAGTTGGTATAAGTAGTTAAGTTAAGTAGTCCCCAACAACTTGAGTAAAATTTGTAGTCTACTACCTGCCAACAGCTTTAGGGCAGCTATTTTTGAAGGGACAGAGGGTGATGCCATATGCATTCTTTGAAAGCAGAAATATCTTACCCCTGTTGGAAAGCAGGGTGTTCAAAACTGGTAACTCATTAGTTAAAAGGATTACTTTCTTGAAGGTATTTTTTAAGCACCATAGGCCATGTTAAAAGTTGCTATGTTTACATTGACATGGAATGTTGTATAATATTTTGATCACATTCTGATAATAAAGTGGGCTTTGAATCAGATAGGGAAGCTAGCCACTAGCTGACCAAATTACCTTTGAGATTTTGTATGACTGACAACAGATAGAGTGACAGGAAGTAGTGAGGCAGGGCTTAGAATTTGGATGGAGGATAAAAAGAGACAGGAGGTCACTGATGGTTTCTTTGCCACTTCTCTGATCATTCAGGTTCTTACCCTGATATCTGACTTCAGTTTTTTGTTATTGTTGTTGTTGCTGATAAAGAATGATTAAATAAACACAGATCAATGGAAATTCATGCAAACTGACATTTAGACTTTGAGTTGAGTGACCTTGGAATTTGAACTATACAATTTTTAAAAAGAAATAACTAGTATTCAAAATGTGTTCATTGGTGTTAAGGACAGCCAATATCTTTGGTAAAAGATATTCTTTGTTAACATGACATACATTTGAATTGATAACTCTATTTTATGCTAGTGTATTTGGACTCTTACTATGTCAGCACAAGTTATTTAATTATAAATCAAAAGTTACAGTGGTGCTTACAGTTAAAAGCATAAAGCTGAATGTCTTGCGATATGAGATTGATTAAGACAGGCTTAGTCATAAGATGTAGTACAACATTCATTAAAATATATTTTAAGGGGTCCAAAAAGATGACTCAGCAGTTAAGAGCACTAGTTTCTCTTCCTGAGGACCCAGGTTTGATTCCTAGCACCTCTAGTGCCGGGATTTTGATGCTGCTTTCTGTGGGCATCAGGCATATATGTGGTACACAGACATAGGCCAAACACTTACACACATAAAATAAGAACAAATAAAATCTTGAAAACACATGAAATATATTTTGATTGGCAAGGACCTTGAAATGTTAATGAAATATGGTTAAGTGACAAATGTCTAAAACACTACACATTATGGGATATTAATCTATTTTTTAACTGACATAATAAAATATCTTTGTTTACTGTAAGCAATTTGTGTTCTTTTTAAATTTGCTAATTTCTATTTTCAGAACTAAATACATGTATGTTATTAAAATAAGAAAACAAGGCAAAGTATTAATTTTGGGTAGGAGAGCTGTGAGAGAAACACTAGTTTCATGTTGTAGATAAAAGACAAACACGAAGGTTACCATGGACAAGATGCATCTCAATGCATTGTTTAGGTAAATCTTGTAAACCATACAATGAACCTTGTCTGTGCAAATAAGTACCTCACCTTTTAGTGGCCCTTGGGATCTTGCTCAAGTTTGGAAGATTATTGCAATGATGTAAAATACTAGGAGCATTTATTCTACAGAGGAAAGCATATTTAAAATGAAATGAATGGTCAAATAAATAAATGAATAAAATTCCTTCCTAAATAGGAATAGTTCAGATTGCTGGGGAAAAAAATAAATAAATAAACTTCATTTGTTTCCTTTTTAAAATTTTTTTAAGGACTGATCCTGTCAACAAACATTTATAAGAATTGGAAAATAAACTGTGATTCTAAAGCAGTGCCCCCTTTTGAAGTCCATTTGGATATGTGCAGTTTAACTCAGCAAGTCTGCAAACATCAATATGCTCCAAAATCAATCCCCTCTTATATTTAGGATTACAAAGAAATTTTAAAAGTATTTAGATATTGCCCATGAAAATTTAAATTTCTTTGAAGTACTTGCCATTGGTTTCTGAGTCTATGCTTCAAAGAAGGAAGATTCTGGATCTGCCCTTTGCTTCTGTCAATGGTGCCCTTGTGATTCCCAGCAATTTGGATGCTTATAGCAACACTGATTTACTTCCGTTACTTGACTGTATCATGCTCCTTTGTGTCTATAGCTTTGTACAAGATATTCCTTGTGTCTAAAACATCCTGCCCCTTCTGGCCAACCCTTACTCAAATTTAAGTTCTTGTGTGAAATATCCTATTCGTTCTGGGAATACACCATATCACTCTTTAATGACCTTGGATAAAATCCATAAACACATACCCACAAACAACAACAACAACAAAAATAACAAACACCCCCCCCCATTCTTCTGGGTAGAGGACAGGTATTCGGTCTATTATTCTTGGTGGAATTATATGGTCCTCACACATAGAACTATGGAAAGTATAACTTGACTCATGACTAGGGAGATCATAGACCCTAGTGGGGAACAACTCTTGTTGTTTTGCTGAATGTCCATGCTGTCAAACTGCCTTCAAATATTTATGCTCTGCTCATAGATTAGTGCTATTTTCAACCTTGGTTAGAGAAACTTATTAAAGCATGCAGTGGTTAAGACAATGAGCCTGGGCTCAGGGAGCCCAGGATAAATAACTATTGAGTTGTTAATCCTACCTAAGTAAGACATCTAAGCCACCCCTTTCCCCAAGGCTCATGGAATATTGCCAAAGAAGGGGCAAAAGGGAATTTAACAGGTACCAGAGGATAAGGAAAAGTGCTATGAAACATTGAATCCTTGACATGACATGACTGCTTAACTCATGAGCTTACAGCAGCACAAGGCCTGCATAAGATTGAGCCAGTCAACTTTCCAGCATGGATGAGAGAGAGAATCATTGTTCTCACCTCCATGTGAGAAACTACTGAGGGCAGATAACTGCTAAGGGAAGGTAAGTCACTGTGTCTTCAATGACGCAGATACTGGTCAGTTGCCCACATTCTAGCAATACCATGCCCATGACCATGAAAGCAGCCCTAATTAAACTCTGGAGGGCCATAAGGTTTAAAAAAAACTTGAAAGTATGAGGGGGATTGGCTTGGAAGGGAAAATAGGGGCCCAGTAGTGCTAAGGGAATAAGAAAAGGGAATGAGCAAGGAATACGATCAAAATGCAATAGATATGGAAGAATTTTTCAACTCAAAAGGACAAAAGAGGTAATAAAAGGTACATTGACAGTGTAATCACAGATATGATATTGATTATTTCAAAATATTATTCTGTTTTCAAGAGACAAATTTAAGTCTTTCTTCAGAATGGATTATGTGAAAAAGTGAGTGACTTAAAGAGTTGAGATTCAGATACTTGGATATTGTGTTGCCAGTCTATGTGATGTGTTGTGAGTTTTTCAATAATTTACCCCATTTCAGTTTTTCTTTTTTTTTAAATGGGTACAATAAAAATATTTTCCTCACTACCTTTACACATCAGGGAAGAATTAAGGAAAGCACAAGGAATTGTTTTATTTTTGAATACAAAAAAGAAACAAATAAGTAGGACAAGACTACTTCTAGGTATGGTGGAGGGGATGGTTTATTGTAGATATGGAGGGAGAACATAGCCAGAAGTTAAGTGTGAGCATGACCCTGAGCTGGGCCTTGTGAGGAGAAGCTGGGAGGGGAGAGCCTGGAAACTAAGGGACCAAGAGCAGTAGGGTAAAGGGTAAAAGGAACCTGTGTAGCCAAAATCGCTGGATTACATAGAGAAGAGATGCAGGGACATGGCAGTTTAGCCCATGAGTTGGAGAGTTCAGGGGAGAGGGCAGGGTATGCCAGCCAAGCACTGTAACAAGAAGAGACTGAGGATGCTGGGAGAACCTGAATCCAGGTCTACTTTGCTATATCAGTCAGCTATTGTCCTGAGTTTGAGACTTAAGGATGTTTAGGTGAGAAAGAGTTACACAGAGATCACTTCTTTGGCTGATCATATTTTTAAAAGGAAATTTCTACAGCAACCTTTGGTGGCAGTGGTGTTTATGCTGGTTTGTTTGGTTCGCACATCCACAGCTTTATCAACATCTCTTAGCAGACAACACTAAACGGATGGAGAAGCTAAGTTGAAATAAATCTCACTTTGGATACCCACACACATTGTGGTGTATTCTAAGACCCTAAGCCCACATGAGGTTCTACCCCTCCCCTCAGGATAATCTGGAGACACTGACATCTCAGTGTTTGTGATTCTTGTAGCTTTGAAAACACAACAATCAAAACTCATTCCAAGCATACTTACTGGGGAATTAAACTACCAGACCTGCTGTCTCCATTGGATACCACTGAGCTTTTGTATCATGAAAACAGCACTCATAATTTGGCAGAGAATAAGCCCCAATGTAGGTGAAATAAAAATCATTTTAAAATAGATTTGTAAAAGGCATTATTTGTTATAAAAGTCCATTTGGAAAAGAGTGATGCTTGATTAATTAAAAGCCAAGCTTATCAGAAAAAGAAAGCTTCAACACTGTCTCTCTACTGATTGTCAAGCACTCTCTTTAAGTAAGGTATGCTGGGCTCATTGATTTGCATGCAATCTTTCTGTTTCTGTCACCTGAGAGTCTGTCTTACAGTGGGAATGTGCATGTGGTCTGACAGGACCCATCTGCTGTGGGGATAGCTAAGTGCCCATGCCTAGCTGGTAAAATTCAGTTAAATCTTTGTTTTTTTTTTTTATGTCAGAGAATTTAAATTATTTATAGCGGTTATGGCTCATTGATTATCAGAGAGTTTTTTTTTAATGACACAAGGATTTCCTGTCACTATTTTCCAGATTATGAATAAATGCAAAACAAGATGACACTGACTTCTTATTAACATGAACTTTCTGATTTTGTGATCCTAATTAGTTGGACTACAGTCCCTTCATTAGTTATTTATTTATTCACCTTCATTTCCCACTTCATTTTAGAAAGGGTTTGTGATGTTGCCATTTCATTAAGAAAAGTGCAAAAGCAACCATATGAGAAATGTCAAGTCTTCAGAAACTGGTGACCTTGAAACAATTGCCATGGAACTTCACAGGACTAAAGGAAACCATGTCAAACTACTGTTCTATAGTACAGGAACTGGGTCAGAGGTCAGATCGTAGGTGCCACCTGCCTTGCAGTGGCTGGTTCATATGCCAACTCTTTTTTGTGCCATTCATGGGTATTCACACTTTCTGTATCACTTAATATATATTCATTTGGAGCCTTCTGTGTGATAGCTATTCTTCTAAATACTGTGGTGGGGAACAAAATCAGAGATGGTGGCTTTCTGAATCATTTACATATTAATGGGATGAGTCAAACAGTAAGAATGCCAAATTTGTTTGCAGGGACTCAGAGAGGGAAAAGTAAACTGAAAGAGCTCTAGGTCTGAACAAAGGACATCAGCCAAGAAAGGGGATGGGGAGAAGACTACCAAAAGTTGCTGTGTCTATGTTTGTTGTTAAATACTTTTCAAATTAGAAAATGAGGTTATGATATTATATAAATAAGAGACACTGCAGTTCTAGTATTATGGTTGCAGAGTCAACCCACTTCTCTCCGGTAAAGTGATCACTATTCTCAATGACTACACTGTCTCCTACAAGATGTAACTTTGTAATTTTAGTCGCTAATTTTTATGAGGACAAAATAGTAATACTAACTTTGTTTTATATATCGTTTTATTTTCATAGACTATGAAACAAATGTAATGAGTTATTTTGTGAGAGAATAGAATGCCCTGATACAATGCATGGATTTTAAGTGTATAAGTTAGTAGTATACTTTTGTGAAGTAGATTCACCTCTGTAGGTCTATTCTATAGAGAGAGAGAGAAAAAAAAAACTATCAGCTCCTTGAAAGCACCGTGATACCAGCTGCATTCACTATCTGCTTCTTAAGGCAACTGCTTTTCTCATGAACTTTTTCTCTATCTAAAGAATGCCCATAAAGTGAACCTTTCAGGAATGCACATTAGTTCATGTGCAGTCTCTTTATTCATTGTCATGTTATGAGTTCTGTCCATACTTTTGCATGAGGCAGAAATTTGAGGTAGCTCATGAATGTGCAACTTTCCTAGTGTCCAAATCAGGATGCACTTACCTTTTCTATTGTTAGTGGCTATTTGGATTGCTTACAGTTAGAGAATAAGATAAAAAAAAGAACCAGAAGTGATCTGTTTCAGGGACTATTGTGCACATATTTATTTCAGTGGTAAATACTCTGCAGTGGAGTTGATGAA
Source organism: Phodopus roborovskii (assembly GCF_943737965.1). Classification (NCBI taxonomy): domain Eukaryota; kingdom Metazoa; phylum Chordata; class Mammalia; order Rodentia; family Cricetidae; genus Phodopus; species Phodopus roborovskii. The sequence goes on along the minus strand of NW_026126460.1, from coordinate 26,508,892 downwards.
TTGTAAAACATTATATATATATATATATATATATATGCATTCAGTCTCACTAAATGATATATTCATGTGTGTGTTGTAGACATGTGAATGCATTTTTTATATTCATTTAAACTCATTTCTTTGAAAGAGGCAAAAGCATCATAATATAATATTTTATTTCTTGCCTAAAAAAACAATATGAATATTGTTTATTTATTTGGGATTTGGGGCTTAAATTACTTACTCCCATAACTGAGTCACTTTCACAGTTTAAAATTGTATATTATATATATTTCCTATAAGTATACTCTAAGTTGGGTGGTAGAGAAATGACATGGGTACATCAAATCTATGGGGCAACCTGTTGAGAACTGACTTATTTTTTTTAACACTGAACTCTGTGATTTATGATTGTGGCATGTCCCATTGTTAATCTAAGTTTTTTGCAATGTCTCTCAATACAATTATGTAATAAAATGTTTAGAAGACAGACATATGAGAATGTAGTATTTTGTATTCTATAAAAGTGAACTATTTACAGATTATTTAAATGTTTTGGCACTGGGTTGTTCTGCATGAGATGTCCTCTGTAATTTAGGACATTTGAATGCTTGTGCCTCATTTGGTGAGCTTAGGTGGTATGGTCTTGGAGGAAGCCTGTTATGGTACACAGGCTTTAAAATTTTAAAGACTTGCTTATTTCTGGTTTCCCTTCTCTGCTTCATACTTGTGGTTCAAGATGTAATTTCCAAGCTTCCTTCTCTTGTCTCCATACCTTTACACCACCATCATGGACTCTAATCCTTTGGAACTGTACACTCACATAAACCATTCTTTCTGTAAGTTGCATTGGTCTTGGCATTCTATCCCAGACATAGAAATGTAAGCAATACAGATACAAATACATTGGTCATTCTGTTCTTCCCTAGAATGAAATATAAATGGAATGTGTTAAGTTTTCTATGTATTTCTATGTATGAGTAAATTATGCCTCATAAAATATGCTTTTTTCCAAATCTTATATTTTTTTGTTATATCACTTTTGTGTGCTAAGACCTCTAGTATAAAACTGACTTAACAAAATGATCTTAGATATTTTGTCTCATTCATAATGTTATTTACAAGTATTATCACAGATTCTCTTTATCTTGTCAACAAAACTTCTTTCTCTAGTCATTTTCAGCTATTATTTTTAAGTTAATGGATATTATTTGCTTTTTCTAAAAATATGGTGATAATTACATGACTTTAATTTTTTCTAAAATGTAGTACATCACATTTATTGATTTAAATATCTTAGTTTCCTCAAATTTCCTAAATAGATCCAATATAGGAAAAAAACATCCCTTTCATTTTAATTGCAATTATTTAATTTGGTGTGTATATACATCTGCATGAATTTATGAGAGATAAGGTTTTGAGGTTCTGCTATGAACTTCAGGCTGCAGATATAGACAGTCTGCTACTGGGAAGTTAAATAAAAAACCAAGCCATACCGTGAAAGAGTAACTCCAAATGAGATTCAATACAATTAAATTACTAAATAACAGCTGCTAATCACAGTGTGTTTCAGAAAGTGTTATAAGTAAAAGCAAACCTCATGATCATCACAGTAAAAGTACATTTACGAGACTATGTAAGTTAGAAGTTCTGCAGCACGGTTGGGATGTTCCCCCCTCGGCTCTCAAAACCCTGAACAATCTACCTTCTGTCTTCCACTTTTGCTTATTCTCTTTCCAAATTCACACACACTCATTATTGTCAGGCAAGATAACCATTGTAAAATATTTTAGAACCATTTTATTTAAGCTTCCCAAAGCCAGGCACACTCCTCTGCCTGACCTTATTAGATTCCCTTTCCTCACCATCCATTATACTACTTGGACACTTGCCTGACCCACTTCCTCCTTCCCTTCAGGGAAGCCATTGTATTTACTAGAGAGCACTTCCCTAGCCAGACAGAACACCTTCCCCTTTAAGAGGCCATCATCTAGACCCAGAGCCAACTACCCTGCTTTCCTGCTGGCCACAGCCTCTTCTTTACCTGAATAAATATCTGACATATTAGAGACTTCTTCCTTCAAGTATTTGTTTCATGAATGAAGAAATAAGTGAATGAATTTACAAATGCCCGTAGTCATCTAATTTCTCAGAAATACTTGTTAATTATTGCTCCTAACACATATCTAACTACTACCCCTGTTGATCTAACTATAAAGAAAGAAGAGCTTGATGTCTTCAAAGTTATCTTCTTTTTATAGCAATCACTGCAGAAAGTGTTGATAGATTTTTATCACATCTTAAGATGCATGCTATAGTATAGCAAAAAGTACAATGAACAAATCTTTGAATGTCAGCCTCACTTTCAGAATGTAGGCATGCAACTCTGAGCACATGCTATGCTTCCTATGTCCTTTATTTTCCTACCTTGACTCACAAGATTTCATTATTAAAAATAGATGTCGGGTATTGTTGGTGCACACCTTTAATCCCTGCACTTGGGAAGCAGAGGCAGGCAGATCTTTGTGAGTTCGAAGCCAGCCTGATCTACAGAACAAGTGCAGGATAGGTTTCAAAGCTACCCACAGAAACCCTGTCTTGAAAAACCAAAAAGAAAAAGAAAAAAAAAAAGGTATTGTGTATTGTGTTCACGTGTGTTTTGTGTATGTCTGATGTATGTGTATGAATATGGGCACGTATGTGTCAATTTACACTTGTGAAGGTCAGAGAACAACTTTTAGGAATCAGTTCTCTACTTCCACTGTGGGGACCAAGTAGGACTGACCTTAGCATACCAGGCTTACTCCACACACTTTGGTATGTTTGTTTTATTTGCTGAAGCATCTCATGGCCCTCACAAGATCTTCAATCAGCTTAAAACATGCAAAGCTCAGAGGTTCCATGTTATCATTCACTCAGGGAACCATTTTGGGGCCTGGGAACTTAGGTAGAAAGTATTCTAGACAGAATTGTTATTTTTAGTTTTTTGGTTAAAAACAGTGTGAGTGGAAGAAAATGAGAAAGTCTTAGGTCATGCATGTTATCTGTTGTTAACCACTCTTGTTCTTAACAGAAGCACCAGTGTCCTATATTCACCTAGCAAGGCCCTAGAGAGGTTAATATGAGAACGGTTACTTTTTACCACTTGCAGTGCCGAATCTTTGTGCCTGTTATAGGCCATTATTGTCTATTTGGGTGTCTTCTGGGCCTCCGGGAGTCTTCTTAGCAGTAGAAAAGGAAGTTAGGCAGGGTTTTTATGATGTCAAGAGGAAAAATACATATTTCTTATCTGACACAGGATGGTGCATTCAGAAATGACATGGGATGATACTAAGTGGTGGGGTGGGGATTTGTGTTGCAGGGATGGTAAGACTGGACAAGAAGATGGGGGCTGAGTCTGCAGAACAGCATATTTAACTTCTATGCTTGCTAGGTCTTGTCTGTCTAGGTAGAACATAGGTGGGAAGAAAGCTAAAGTGGCAAACAGCATGCTGTATTTAGGAAATGTCCTTCACCTACTGCCAAGGGCTTTCTTACTAGTTCAAAATCCTCCTAGGCTGTTGCTTTTTACCTAAGAGCCAGAGCCTCTCTTGATCGTTCATAGATTTCCTGTCAGTTAGGACCTGCTGACTGACTAGATATGCTCAGTTAGGTGACAATCAGATTCTAGATCTATAAGGAAAATACCTGCAGCTATCCTAGCTGTGAAATAATGTCATCATCATAATTTGTGTTGCTTGTCTTTAGGACTCGAAAAATCATGCAAATACTCCATAGACATTGGCTTTTAGTTAAAGGTTAAACTTGAAGTAATTGAGGATGGGAAGTATTTTTCCTATCAAAAACAAAGAATTATCCATAGCAACTAGCATTTCTTCATTCACTATAAACATGTGTTATGTGCATGTTGATTGACCCATGAACCCTAGCATTTTTATTGCTGTTATCAAAGAAATGATATCATATTCTTCTTAAGTGTCTTTCTCGGGTCAGCATGTTGGGACTACCAAACTAGTTTCAACTTCTCTGACAAAATAGACAATATGCTCTCAAAAGGATGCACAGAGAAATACTTCTTTCATACTTCTTTAAAAGCTCACAGACCTTATCAGGTATGCTGAGGGCCCACTATTTTCATCTTTAAAAAGATGAGCAAATACTTTCTCATGTTACATGTGTGTGGCAAGGGTATTCACTAAAGCCTGACAAGATACTTGCTTCTGCCATGATGACAAAAACAAATGCCTGAATTTGGAAAACTTCTACTAGGGAAGCCAGTAGTATTAATAGAAGGAACTCGTTGTACTGTTAAAATGTATTCAATGGGAAGTGTTTATTTGCAGGATAATGTTCTATGTAGTATGGTCTACAAGCTTGAAAAAGAAGGAAAAGCCCAATTTTTATTTTTAATTTCTTTGTAAAGTAGCTTTTGTGTCTTATTCATTTTCTGTGAATTGATGTAATTCATTGTATTTGTGACTTTTGTTGTTTGTTTAAAAGGGAAAATTAGTTTACTCCTTCTTTGTCTTTTATTCAGTTCATTGAATAGCTTTTCTGGTATATTATTGCTTCAAGTGCTTGATTAATAAGCCCTTTGTTTTAATTAATTATATCTAATATTTAATTCTGTTTTTGATATTAACCTGTTGACAGCTAGAGTAATGTGGGGGTCATGCTTTTGAAAAATATCCAACTTTGGTAATGAAGCTGAGAATAAGATTTATGGACCTGTAATTTTTACTTTTGATTTCATTATTTTGCAGGAAAAATATCCCGTTAGTTTGACTATGATCACACATTTGCATGGATGTTTTCAGTTTGGTGCTATAAGAAATTTTTTCTGCGAAGAAAATATATAGTTTCGGGAGCTGCATGTATCATCTAATTTTATTTATTTGGAGTGGAAATGTTTATTTTTTTATAGAGTATTTTTTATTTAATTTTATATAACAAAGTCCAATTAAATGAAAACAAACATTTATACACAATATTTGGGAATTTGGGCGTCGTTCTTTCCAAACTACTTCCTGCTGGTAAGGGGCGCTGTCTTGGGGGATTCGAAGAAGATTCAGATATCCTAGCTGTAGTCTGTAGGGCTGTTTTGTCCAGCTGTTTGGAATGTAGGATCAGCTTGTACTCTGTTTCAGGCGGTCTGGTGTGATCAAACCACATTAGTCTGGAAGGAATCCACATCTTTTCATTTTCTGTGGAAACAAAAATAGAAATACTTTTCCCCAGTAACTTGTTCTTCAACTTAAATTTTGGAGTCAAAGCGTTTTTTTTTTTTTTTTTTTTTTTTTTTTTATTATTTTACATGTCGATCCCAGTTCCCTCTCCCTCCCTCCCTCCCTCCCCCCAAGCCTTCCCTCCCTCCTTCCCTCCCTTTTGCCCTCTCTACCCTCTCCCATGCACTCTAAACACCCTCCCCTCCCAACCCCTCACCACAATACAATATGATAGCTGGGAAGCCAACAGGGGTCTGACTCGGACCCCCCTGAATATGGGTCTCAGCCAGAAGGTCTGAGCGGTCTAAGAGACCTCAGACAGTGGAGCCAGGATGTATCCCTGGTGCACAAAAGGACTTTGCAAACATATCCCCCATGGAGGGATAACTGCCTTATTCTAGAGATAGGAGAGAAGCCCTAGTCCCTACTTCACAGGACCTATCAGATCTACATGACCCCAACTGGATGGCATTCCCCTACATATTGTATTGTGGAAATGTTTATAATAAGGCTAAGTAAACCAATAAAGAGTCTCATGAAGTAAAATGTCTTAGAGTTGGCTATGAAGACAAAACTTGAAATTCCAAGAAATGAGCATTTTTTTTTTTTTTGATGCTGTTGGCTTGTAGTATACTTGTGTGAATGGCTGAGGGCCAATGACAAACTTGCTTTAGCAGAGGGAGACTTTGGAGTTGGATCAGAATATATAGAAAGTCTTGGGATCATGAGGCACAGGGAGATCTAGAGCTGTTGATATTTCCAGGAGAATCTCAAGACCCAGAGAAAACAGCAGGAGAAATTTCTTCTCTGTAACAGAGACAGAAGCTAACTCCGTTCTATAAAGCACAGTGGTATTACACCAGGCAAAATTTGAATAGTAATAATTGTATCTTGGGCTTACCATGTGCCAGGCACTTTATCTATCCTAGCTCTTCAAATCTTCATACTAATCCTCAAGTATCCTCAAGATGGTCAAATAAGAGCTCATCGAGACTATATGGCCAAAGCTAGAAGGTGAGTAACGAAAAGAAATAGGATATTCTTTCCCAGAGTGTTGTGTGCTCCCATGGAAATGTAGGAAGGGGGCTGATTGCAGCACCTCAACTCTGGGTGGGTGGGGGGCTAACCTGCTTTAGCTGTGTCTTGGTTTAGAAATCTGGAATAACTATTTACATTTCTAGAGCTTATTCTGGATCCCTTCAGACCTAGTTAGCTCAGTTCTCTGAGGGACACAATGGAAGGAGGAAGAACAGACAACAACAAGAACATGTATGCAGGAACCAAACAGAAGGAAGAAGGTTTTATCAAGAGCAGGAGGGGTGCATTTGAAAATAATAAGTCTGGGGAAATCAACCAAGAGTTGTGACTCCCCATCACACTGGCTTGTACCATCTAAGCTAGGGTGACTTACAGTCAATCCCATTGACATTTTGGAATAGATAATTTGGGGATGTGCACTGTGTCCTAGCGACCTTGGGTTGCTGACCACGATTTCTGGCTCCTCTTCACTTATTAATACTAGCACTATATTGCAATGTCACCAAATACTGCTTAACACCCACTGGTGAACAACCAGCAATCTATATCGCTGTGGCCTAGGTAGCTTGAAGGGAAAGTTTTAAAACTTAAGTGATATTTAAAAAATTCCTATTGAACACCTTTGTTTAGGAGTATGAAGCCTTGATGGCTAAAACAACCTGGATGCTAACACAATGAGATTGTATAACTTGCAGAAATGACTTAATAGGGATATATTTAAACATAATGGAATTTATTTCTCACATTAGAAATTATGGCTCATATAGATATAAAGGAAATAGTAGTAAAAAATATTGATGTTTGTCAGTTTCCAAAATATTAGCATTTACAGCTAATGATGTTGCTAATAGATTCCTTAGTCAGAGAGAACATTTAAAATTGTCTTATTCTTCACTTAGTAAAGAAGTGAGCACACAGGCTGTGTATGTGGGAAGGGAAAGAATAACATCATATACTTACACTAAACATTGCCTCTCTTGTGGCTGCCTGGAATGAGGCAGTTTATTGTCCGCGGGACTGTTCAGCTCCCAACTGTAAAATCCAGGCCTCCTTTGCTATGATTCCACTGGCCGTTTACCCTTCTTTTGATATTTCTTTTATGAAGTTATTATTTCATATTTCCCTCTTCTCCACTACATTTTGTCTGTGAGAAAAAAGAATACTCTTATGATATCACAATACTTATCATACTTTTTCTAGTGTCTAAGAAAATAATATTTTGGGGGTCACTTAAGTATTCTATTATCTGCAAATAAGAAAAGTTTGACTACTTCCTTTCCAATTGTGTCCTGTTGTCATCTTATTGCTCTAGCTAGAACTTTGAGTACTATATTGAATAGATAAGAAGAGAATGGATAGCCTTGTCTTTTTTCTGATTATAGGCAAATCACTTTGAGTTTCTTTACATTTAATTTGATATTTGCTGTCACCTTGCTATAAATTGTACCACTAATCTCTCCAAGACCCAGGAATCCATAAGGCTGACCCCAGTTAAGACTCCAAGTAATAGTGGAAAAGGTGCCCGAACAGGTCTTCCCCTGTAATCAGATTGGTGACTACTCTGTCATTATAGAACCTTCATCCAGTAACTGATGGAAGCAGATGCAGAGATACACAGCCAAGCACCAGGATAACCTACAGGAGTCCCATAGAAAAGAGGGACGAAGGATTATATGAGCAAAGAAGGGGGGCAAGATCATGATGGGGAAATCCATAGACAGAGCTGACTGTGCTTGTGGGAGCTCGGGGACTCTAGACCAATAGCTGAGGAGCCTGCATGGGACACAAGTGTGCCCTCTGCATATGGGCAACAGTTGTGTAGCTTGGTCTGTTGAGGAGGCCCTGGCAATGGGACCAGGTTCTATACCTGGTGCATGAGCTGACTTTTTGGAGCCCATTTTCTATGGCGAGATGCCTTGTTCATCATTGTTGCAGAGGAGTGGGGCTTGGCCCAGCCTCAACTTAATGTGGCAGGCTTTGTTGACTCCCCATGGGAGGCCTTACACTTTGTGAGGAGTGGATATGAGGGAGTGAGCTGAGTGGAAGGTGAATGGGAGGGGGAGGGGAGGAAGGGAAAGAAAGGGAACTGTGGTTTGTATGTAAAACGAGGAAAACATTTAAAAAACAGAATATTTTGTGCATGTTTGGGATTATAACTTTTGAGCACACCAGACTGCTGTTAGGTGCCTATGGTCACTGGACTTTCTCAGTCCAGAGAAAGCATAACAGAACCACTGCTTTTCTAGATGGCTCCGCACATGCTGAAGCTTGGTCTTGGTTCCCCAAGGTCTAACATGGTAATTGGCCAATAAGAGGCTCTTAATAAGCATATTTGTTGAATGATGAAATAGAGTAGTAGATTGGCCAGATACTGGAATATTGAAATACTGGAAAATTTCAAAATAAGTTTCATATCCAGCACGGCCAATTGACAACCTTTTGCCAAGCAGAGTACACAGCCTTATGCACAGAGAGCAGCCACAAGCAGACTTGGGCAACATTGCCAGCACTGCTTGTTATTAGCTTCCTGGCCCTCTGAAGTAACTGAATTTTGCTAAAGCCTTTATGTCCACATTTGTAAGATTTTCATTCTGACGGGTTTGATGTTGTAGGATTGTTTTGAGCATTACTTGAAATAATGCAGGACAATGAACTGAATAGTGCTTGGTTCTGTAGAGGTGCTCAGTAATTCTGAGTTAGGAGAAAAGGGTAGGGCTTTGGAATCCTTCCTTCCCATTTTTCTCTAAAGAGAAAGATGTATGAGCTAGCGCTAGGTGCTCAGAAAGAATATCATACCAAGAGTTAATCCGGTAAGTCTATCATGTTTTCAACCTCTAAGCCATATGTATCCCTGTAAGAGTATGGTTTTTCTGCCTGCCGCCGCCCGGTCTTGTCCTGCCGCCACGCCAGCCCCAAATAACGCACTGAGACTCTGTATTTGATACAATACTGTTAGCCTGGTTACTTGTTTCTTATTGGCTAGCTCTGTCTTAATTATTAACCCATTTCTGCTGATCTATGTATTTCTCTTACCGGGGAGCCGGCAGCATACTGCTTTCTCCAGACTCTCCATCTTGACTCCTCCTTCCTACTTCCTATTTCCTCCTTGTCTCCTAGTCCCTCCTATCTTCCTCTCCTATTGGCCAACAGTGCTTTATTATTAACCAGTATGAGAAACATATACAGAATGACATCTCCCATCATATCCCCGCTACTGCTACTTTCCTCCTTTGCTGTATGTGTGCAAGAGTGGAACATCTTATGTGTGATTGGTCACATAAAAACCCAGAGTCTTGTTCACAGGCCAGGCAATCTGGATCCATAAAAAACAAGACAGAAATAGTCCTTTGATGTCACCCCCATTATGCAGATATTAATTTTGAAAAGAATCTAAGAAATTAGAAATGGTAATTTTTTATTTTATTATCATTTTTTTTATTTTACATGTCAATCCTAGTTCCTTTTCCTTCCCTCCCTCTTACCCTCTCTCCCCCCTCACATGCACCCTGACCACCCTCCCCTCCCATGCCCCTACCACAATTCCACATGTAGGGCTTATGCCATCCAGGTGGGGTCATGTAAATCTGTCAAGTCATTTGAAGTAGGGACTAGGACTTCTCTCCTGTCTCTAGATTAAGGGAGTATCCCTCCATGGGGGATGTGTCTGCAAGGTCCTTTTGTGCACCAGGAATACATTCTGCTTCCACTGTCTGAGGTCCCTTAGACTGCTCATTCTTTCTAGCTGAGACCCATATTCAGGGGGTCTGAGTCAGTCCCATGCTGGATTCCCAGATATGAGTCTTGGGTGGGGGCGTTAGCCCTTCCTTGTTCAGGTCAGCTGTCTCTGTTTTTCTGCAACCTGGTCTTGTCCCCTCTCTCTGCATCTGGATTCTAGTTCAGCTCAGTGTTTAGTTATGGGTGTTTGCTTCTGTTTCCAACAGGTACTAGATGATGGCTCCATGATGGTGGATGTTAGTTGTTGATCTCACTAACCAGGAAGGGCATTTATGGTAGCCTTTCCACTGTTGCTCAAAATATTAGTTGGAGTCAGTCTTGTAGGTCTCTAGACCTTTCTTTAGGTTCAGTTTTCTCTTCAAACCAATAATGGCTCCCTCTTTTATGTTCTCTTTCTCTCTCTTTCACACACACTCTCTCTACCTCTCTCTCTCTCTCTTCTATCTTCTGTTCCTACCCTGACTCAATCTTCCTAGTCCCATGTGCTTTCCTCTCCTCCCCTTCTCTTTCTCCTAGGAACTTGAAAAAACCATCCCGAATGAGGTAACCCAGTCACAAAAAGAAGAACATGGTATGTACTCGCTCAAATATGGATTTTAGACCTAAAGCAAAGGATCACCAGCCTCTAAGTTACACCACCAGAGGAACTAGTATACAAGGTGTATTCTAAGAGATTCATATAAGGTCCCTCACAGAAGGGGGAAGGGACAAGTCCCCCAGAGCACATGGGAAGTGGGGGGGAGGGGCAATGAATGGATAGAAATGATATTTTTTAAAAAGTCATTCAGTAGCTTAACTATAGATGAACAATGCAAGTACTATCAATACCCAATTATTTTATTTTAGCAACTATTCACAAAATACTTAAACATGTCAGCAGAAGATTTTTGGGATCCTTAACAGGCTTCAGATCTTTAAAAATATTTTTAAATTTACAGAGCTTTGTGCTCTAAATTTGGTTGCTGATTGCTTTGTCATATAACAGAATGATAAAAATAAATTGAAGAATTTCCTTGGAGTCAACAATCTATCATCTGCTTACAAATGGGAGACAGATGACTCATTTTGGTTCATATTGCTGATTGGCTGTTGAAGATAATTGCTTTTTGATTGGTTTGAGAAAATTGGAATTTGAGATTCGAAGGTGAGATTTATAACATGGGGAAAATTTTTATTAAGCCTTAAACAACAGCAAAAAATGTGTTTATAAAATGAATTTTAATTATGTTCCACTAGGGTAAAACCACATTCATATTTCATGATTAAATACAAACCATTCAGAATTATGAAATTTCTAATTATTAAATATTCATAGTTTTTTGAAAAAATAAAACTACAAAACAATAGGGAGCTGTGACTCAGGAGAGTATTCCCCATTGTTGCTTATTCTGACTGCTGACTCTCACATTCAACATCACAAGTAAATTCAATAATAACAATAATTGATGAATCAAGATATGCTGACTCCTGTGCCATATATTTCCTTGCTGCTCCTTTGCTTAGCCTTCTGGGATAAATATCATTGTTCCTCTTCCGCAAGAGTTTAGATGCCATGGCACAGAGGGTTTGAGTAATCTATCTTAGAATCAGAGCTGGTAAAGGGAAGTTGGCTTTTTCAGGTCTATTCCAACTTCAAGGTCAGCTGAAATTTGCATCTAAGACAGAGAAAGCATACTTTGTGCAATTCGTTTTTGGAAGTCAGAACCTAAAGGTGAAGATGAAGAAGAAAACAGACTCTGGCTCGTGATGTACATGTCTCCACACCACATACCTTGGAAAATTCCCCTGACATACTGGAATACATCTCAAATCAATTCTCTGCAAGTGTGCATTTTAACTGGGGAATTCCAACTGTCATGGGTTTTCTACTTTTGTGAAGAAACACCATGACTACAGCAACTCACAAAGGAAAACATTTAGTTGAGGTGGCTCATTTACAGTTTCAGGGGTTCAGTCCATTATCATCATGGAGGGGATCAGGGTGGTGTGCAGGCAGACATGGTGCTGGAGAAGTAGCTGAGAGTCCTCCATCTTATGAAGCTTGAGCAAAAGAGACCTCAAAGCCCACCCACACGCTTCCTCCAACAAGGCTACAACTACTTTAAAAAGTCCACACCTCCTGCTAGTGCCTTTCTCTATGAGCTAATGGCGGCTAGTTGCTTCAAACTACTACACCAACTTCTATGCAAAATTAAATGAAAGAAGCATGGGGGAAAAGTTAAGGTCTGCTCTCTTCTGTTGTAGTCAATACATGTACTTGTACTCAACACCTCTATTGGGGAATCCTTTTTCAATTTATTTGTTGCTCAAGCTAGAATCTCCTTTATTGCTTTTTCACTGTTGCCTCTCTTGTATATATGCTCACTCTCCTTCATCCACATCCATCAAGACTTGAGGGGAGCTTATTCTTATCTTTCCCCTCTAAATGACCTTGATTTTGCTTTTGGGACTTCAAGGGAGTACTAGGCAGTGTGACAGTCTTCTCCAGTTACCACCCACATTCCAAAGCAATTATTCTTCTCTCTAAAGTCCCTTAAACGAAAAACATCCCCAAGCTAAATATTTTAGCTACATCTTCCAAACTAGTCTGAAATTCTTGCTTCTTGGTCCTCTGAAGCCAGTCAGAGGTGTTCATATTCTCATCCTTCTAGAATGACAAGGTAGAGGAGCTATTGGTTATTTGAGGGATAAAGAAAATATAGGGGTAGGGAGATGACTGACTGGGTCAAGTGCTTGCCTTACATTGTAAGGAACTGAGTTTATACCCCAGAGGCCAGGGAAAGGTGGACACTATAAATAGTGTCTGTCATCCAGAGTTTCTTTGGTGACACTGGAACACAATGGAACCCTTGAAGGTCACAGGCCAGATCCCCTAGCACTCACAGTGCTAAACAGCCTGAGACCCTAGCAGAAAAGATAGCAGGTATGTGCTCACACATACACAGACATACCTACATTTACATACAGGCATCATACATGCACACATATGCAAGAAAATAGAGGGTTATCATAGTAAACAAGAAATGAAGATGAAAAGTGTAGAATTTTGCCTGGGTTTCAAATGAAAGATCAAATTTGTGTGGGGAGAGATCCCAGTGTCACTTTGTGAATAATGCATAATTTATTTAATAATTCTATTTGAAATTCCCAGTCTGATTACCTTTTTGATATTTTCAATTTCTGCTTCATTTTAGTAATGATCGACATTACTAAAACAAATATGAGGGAACTTTTCAAATGCTTCTCATAGTTCTGAAACATCTAAAATTGTCTTACCATCCTAGTGCCTTTGCAGTCCTCTGTGTCTCTACTGTGGCCTCTTCTCCATCCTGTATCCATTAATACTGCCTTGTACTTGACTGGTAGCAGAAATATTTGTTTTTACATACACTGGGAGGAGATGAAAGGCCAGGGATAACTAACTTTATTTATTTATTTTTGGGTAAATATACTTTCAAATTCTGTTATATCTTTCAGTATTCTTTAGGTTACAAAACTGTCAAACTGTTTGAATGAATGGAATTGTGATTTCTTGATAAGACAGAAGGGAAAAAGAGCTGTTATGAAATAAGTGCTATTTTTTTTTTTTCTTTAGAAAGGGTCAGCCACAGAAACGTGCTAGCTTTCTTACTAGGGGCTCTTGGGTCCATGGTGACTGAAGTTAGCCATTCACCCATGCTTCCCCCAAAGGCACAAAACATTCCTGACAGTTTGAGCTATGTTGTTCATTTATACTTGCAAGAGCTTTGCTTTATTATGCTTCAACAAAGAAAATAAACCTGCAGAATTAAACTCGGCAATAGGTAAGTTCATTGATGTAGGTTGAGATTTGAGGATTGTGGAGGATTTGATTCTTTCTCACCATCTCTTTCTAGCCTCCCATAGTCAACATCAGGGCTCTGGCTAACTGTCCACTTCCTCCACCTAAATTACAAGTTTTTAACTGATGACCTCGAGTGCTGTGAGAAGGCAAGAACACCCTTTTGTTTTGCAAGGAAGAACAATGTGATTCCTTTGCAGAGGCCTCACTATGGTTTCTATGGAATGTAAACACGTGACTAGTGACTAGTAGCAGAGTAACTAATATCACTTTCAAGTACTTCTGGCTCAGATTTTCTCCTGGAAGATGTAGCCTCATTAGGATGGAATCCTGCAGATTTACCTATCTGAAGTGCCTCTGAAGAGGTTATCAGAAGGCACAGGAGGAGACAAACTTGGAGCACAGATAACATGACCCTTTTGAAAGCCCTTTTTATGGAACCTCTGACTTGCTGCCCCTTCCCTTGTACTGTTTTCAGCCTCCCTGCTAACCTCTTCTCTGCCTTTCAGTGGCCGCTGAGACAGTGGATTCTAAATAGGAACATCCAACCACCTCATAATAAGTGGGTCCGGGGATGCAGGTGACAAATGGCAGTCTTACACAGACACAACAGTGAATGTACTCACTTAAAATTCCATCTCTCATTTAAACTGTGTGCATTTGCTGTTTTTTTTTTTTTTAACACTTTCCCATAGCACAGTCTAAATATAAACAAGTTGTGCTTTAATTAAAACAAGGTTTTGACATGAGGCACAGTTGTTCTTTATTTTTTGACCACAACTATTAGCACATTATTTGCTGGACTTTTGAGCGAATGTTTAAATAAAGAATTTTTCATATGCATGTTATCATGGTATTATACATACATTTATCAGTACATATTTATACAACCATATGCAATAGTCACAAACACGCACAGAGGGCAATGTGAAACAAACTATTGCTGTCCTAATTAGCTTTAATAATTGACAGCACTTGAGCTCCCGGGAGCCCACATTTATTTTTCCTATTTCTTCTTGGACATAGAAGTTACCTTGGATAACCTGTTCCAGAGTTTTATAACCTGCTTTCCAAATTGTACAAATTACTCTGAAGTGCAAACCACAATGGAAGTCATCCAGGCTCACATTCTTGGCTATGCCACACAATGTCTTGGTTGTTTGCCAAGTTTCTCCATTGTTTAGAGTAGTTTATAAAAATGTCCAGCCATTCCAGGATTGAGTACTGGCATGAAGGTGTTCTCTTTTACATCTATTGTTGGCAACTACTGAGATAATTGGAAAGGAAGAGATCAGTATCAATTGAATAGTGTATCTCTTTCCAGGACATTTCTTATCCTAAACATACAATTAATTTGTACCATGGAGGCTCTATCTGAAATTTATCACTGGAGAGTAAAGGAATGAACCAAGACTTACGGGGACTTGCTGGGAGGAAACATTGCACTGTTGAATTCTCTTCTTATGTGGGTAAATCTTTCCATGCCTCAGTGGCTTCATTACAAGTGTCATTGAAAAAATAATTTGGAATTTCATGAAAACCATGGCACTTAAACATATTATTGTGTAACTGAAAGAATGAAAATGGCATGTACTCTATGGTCATCGTCTATTTTAACTTTAGCACAATATTACATTAGAATAGCAGGAAGTGTAATTATATAATGGTCACTGGGAAAGGTGGAAAGACTTGTTTGTGGAGGTTAGCATCTACTTATATCAATCTTCATTTTAACTGGTTAAAGAAGAAAATCAGTTTAAGAAAATGTCAACAGGGCAGTCATGGAGTATGCCATTAATGCCAGCACTTTTGAAGCAGAGGTAGGCAGATCTCTGTGAGTTCAAGGCCAGATTGGTCTGTAGAGAGATTTCAGGACAGCCAGGTCTACAAAGAGAAACCCTGTCTTGAAAACCCAAAAAATAAAGGAAAAGGAAGGAAGGAAGGCAGGAAGGAAGGAAGGAAAGAAGGAGGAAGATGACACTTAAAGGTCATTAAAAGAAGGACAAAACAGGAATCCAACTATCACCACAATTACTTAACAACATTCCAACTACTAGAGAAGAATAAAACACAAGAAGACATGAATATGGTGAGAAATGGGGGAAAAATACCACTTTAACCTTGATTGTCTAAGAATGAATCAAAAGATAACTAACCACATGTTAAAAGAAGTACTGAGTTCTGAGAGACTGTAATAAAAAAAAAACTCATCAGTAAATCTCCATTTTTATTCCATTTGAAAACATTCATTTGAAATGGAGTAGAAACATATTCAAAATATCTAACATAATGCATGAGGTTTTCATGAGTAAAATTCTAAAAATGTCCTTGAAAGACATAACATTCAACTTAAAACAGAAAATAGTTATGTTCATTTCTTGAACAGACACGCTAATTTAATCATAATAAAATACAAATGTAAGGATTTTTGTTTCTTTCCTAGTACCTGAACAAATGAGTGAGAAGTTAATTTGGAAAAGCCTAACATCTGAAAGAGGTGACTATTCAAGGGGACATACAATGCATTGAAAAGCAAGCTGAGAAGATAAGCCAGGTGCTGCACACTTGTAATTCCACAAATCAAGAGGCAGAGCATGAGAACTGAAGATGTGAGGCCAATTATAGAAGTACAACAAGATCTTGTCAAAGAAAGTAAGACAGGAAAGGAAAGAGAGGAAGGGAGGGAGGAAGAAAAGGAGGGAGGAAAGGAAGAAGACTAAGAGAAAGAGTGGGAGGAAAGGAGGGGAGAAAGAGAGGGAGAAAGTTGAGCAATGCTACCAAAAGAATGTGGTTCTAGAATAAATACAAGGAGTTAGACGTTAAAGTGAATTTTGTACTACTATTCTATACCCTGAGTACTTATTCTTATTCACCAAATCTCATTTCACAGGTCTAGTTCCTGTTCACAGGTCTAGTTCCTGTTCTGCAGTTACATAAACAAATAATAACCACCGGAAAAATTGTAGTTCTTGCAACCCTGTTCAAAAAAGACCTTTTTTCTTGACATGAACTACCCGATGTAAATACATGCTACTTTTAAATGTCTAAGGTGTTAATTCATTAGTCACCACTTCCTGAAAAATTGCATTATCTCACTATGAATTGCATGGCTCATGCTTTTCATGTATTTTGAGAACATTATACAAAGGTAACATGATTGTAGACATGAGAATGTAACACACCTTTATTCAAATGGGATGTTATTCTTCTGGTTTTAATATTTACTAATTTGATAGCCTAAAATTTCATCTAATTCTTTACATTTCGTATTTAATTACTGATTTTAAAAGGTTGACTTGCACTTTTCAGCCTCTTGGATGTCCTTTTGTGAATTATATATCTGTGGTGTTCTTTTACAAACCTACTTTGAAAAACATAATTATATACTTTGTATATTAGACTTTTGTCTTCCAGGAACACTGCAAATATTTTCCTGTGTTGACCCTTGATTTCACTTATATCTTATCTTAGCAAAATATTAATGCTGTGTGGTCAGGTCCATTCATCTGTCCCCTGTGTCTGACATGTTCAGGGAAGCCTTCTCCATTCTCTCTACTTAGACTTTGGCAGATGCTGTCTAAAATTAGCCAATTTCTCTGGAGCTGTCAGAACTTTGTTCCAGACAGATGGACAGTAAACTACATAGGGTGTTTGCCCACTGGTACTGTCATTTCTGACCAAAACCAAAAAAAAAAAAAAAGAAAAAAAGAAAAAACAGAGTAGTTTTTCTAGTAATTCCACCTTAATGGACTGTCCCTATCTTATTGTCCATAACATGTCACATGACACCACACCTATAAGAGGAAAGAGATGTTATAGAGGGTAGTATTTTAAATAGGCAAGCTGCCATTTTGTGTAAAATATGGCTTCAACCAATGAGGAACACTTTCTGGGTGTGGTGGAAGTAGATAGCCTCAGTGAGCTGTATTCACTCGGCTCCTTGAACTCGAAATGTCTTAAGCTTATTGGCAATCTTTAGATTTTTATCATCTATATCTCTCCAGAAAATGCCTTTGATTTATTTGTATGTAGGCTTGCATGTGATGGGTTTAAGTTATTAGCTAAATGATTAAGTGTAAAAAGCTGTTCCTTCCTCCATCCCTATTTTTGAAAGCCAAACACTTTCAGGTAATGGACCATGGTGATTTGCAACCCTTCTTGGCCATGTTCCCTGACCTGAAACAAATAAGCTGCAAGTATACAACCCTCTCCTGGGAAGGTGTGTCACACAGCCTTCACGAATCCTAATCACAATCTCAGAAACAATGATGGCACTGTCATCAGGAAGTCAGAAAGAAAGCTGGAGAGGCTCTGAGGTCCGAGCTAAACTGAGACTGACAGCAGACACACATGTTCACACCAATCTCTCTCTCTCTGTCTCTCTCTCTCTCTCTCTCTCTCTCTCTCTCTCTCTCTTCCTCTTTCTCTCTCTCTCAGCCTCAAAAGGGGAAGCAAAGATATATAAAGAAAACACTTTGAGAAATGTGTCAACATTTGGTTCTATAAAATCTCTTGTCACCTTCTAAGAATTTTCCATTTTGCTATTTGATAAGTGACAAGTTTCACATTGCACAGGTGGCCCATTCCACTACAAATAGTTTCCAGTGCCTTATCAGTATCATTTCTCAAATGAAGCCTGTGGTGTTCCACTGCATTAAAGGTGTACATTCCCAGGCCACCTGGATCCCACTGGCCTGTGCACACTGGGGTGGGTCAGGGGGTGTACTGAATGCCTATTAAAGGTGAGGCATTTTCCTGGACAAGTTCATAATATTCATACTCTGTATGCTTGTAATGATCTTGTTAGCGCAGTACACAAGAGGAATTTGAAATACAGTCTATAAATTCAGGCATATGACCTAAACTTGCTGACTTCCCATTTTCCCTAAGCTGATTAGGGTTGGACTAGATGACAATCTTCTTCAATCATTTAATGTATGCCACATTGCCTTAGCATAGTGAAATAACCCTGATATCTTGCACTTTTAGCCTACATTTTCTATTCTCTGTATTACATTGGAAATATTTGGATCTTCACAATACTGAATATTGAAAAACATAGGCTATAATTCCACATATATACACAGATATATCCAATAATGCTTTATAACTTCTAATAAATATATAACTTTTATTTACTTAAAATATAATCTCATGTATGATCAGGAAAAACATGTCTGTTTAGATATCCTTTAGATTTTGAATTTCTCTTTCTGTTTAACCACACTGATGTACAGAAGCACACTGGATTCTTGAATATTGACCTCTGTTGGGTGTCACAGTAAATATGCTCTGGAAACTCTTGTGAGCTTTTCATGTACATAGTCATGTCACAGATGGATAGTCATGTTTCTATTTCTTATTTCTAATGGCATGGTTATTTTCAAATTCCCACCTTTTTCTTTGCCCAGAGCTTTGCAAGCACTTTTGAATAATATTATTGCTGAGTGTCCTTTGCCTAGTCTCAATATCAAGAAGAATGTATGAAATATTTTATTAATGAGTTGATATTTACTTAGGGTATTAAAGGACACTCTTTATTAGATCCAGGATGGCCCATTATCTTTCTAACATTCAGACACTTAAAAATAATCTAATCAGCTCTTTAAAAAAAATTCCCACTCAGATTTGACTATAGTCAGGCTAATCAGGCATACTTTGAAATTTACAGTATAAAAGATTCAGAAAAATAAAATATAAATGAAAGGCTTGCATTTTCAGAATGCAAAGGTTGATTGATTGGTTTGCAATGTAGTTTTAAGAAATCTGCTCCAAGGCATATCACTGTGAAATTTTACAATGTCAGAAACAGAGATCTTAAGTATTTACAAAGGATGAAAGCAAACAGACAAGGGAAGGGATATATTTAAGTTCAGAGTCAATCAGTCTTGAGATTTCTCAAGAAAACCACAGAAAATAATAATGCCAAATATAAAACAAATCACTTCAAACTTTTTAAGGTAACTATTATGTGCTGTGCTCTGCTGTATTCTTACGAACATCAAGAAGGTGTCAGGGTAAAATAGACATGTTTGCAAACGTTGGACAATCAAAGTTTCCAAGAATTCATTCCATCCCATGAGTCCTTGTTTGCCCTTCTTCTGTCTCCTATGCTGCATTTTCCCTTTCTTCGTCCCCAACATTATTGAATTGGTACCTCAGATGCATTATTCTTTTGCACACCCAGTTTAAAATGAATTAGTAAAAACTAATAATGAGGTACTTGAAAGCCAGTAAGCATTATCACTATAGTCCACATATTCAAATAAATTTCAACAAATTTGATCTAAAAAACTTCACAGAAAAGGAATGATACATTAATAGTTAACAGCATTGATTATTAGGGAAATGCACACCAAAATCATGTATAACATTATCTCCTCCAAAGAATGACAGCTAAAGAAATGACAATAGGTGAGAGCTGCTGAAGACAGGATGATGCAGGGATTTCAGAGCAGCAGGAAACAGTGCTTGCCAGCTTCATTTGTCTTCATTTGATATTGTCTGTGTATCAGTTGTGCTGTAATATTAGCTCATTTTCTATCACTGTGGAGCTCACTATGATGAAAAGCAACTTGGAAAAGAAAGGGTTTATTTGCCTAACAAGGCTCTGTCATAGTCTATCAGGAACCTGGAGGTCCGAACTGAAGCAGAGACCATGGAGAAACACCGCATATTAGTTTTCTCTCCAAGACTGGTAGCTTTCCCTGTATACAATATTTTGTTTTGAGTCTCTTTGTTATTGTGCATGGAAACCTACTCGGCCATGGGGTCTCTGCAAAGAGCAGCGCGGTGTGAGCATGCCTCATCATTTAGTACCTATAATGAATGTGGGGAATGCTTGAGAGCAAGTTGGCAGGGATTCCTTGCTTCATTTCTGTGGAAACACTCTCCTCACCACAATGTGTTGACTGCTGCTGCCGCGGCATTCAGAAAACTTGCACCTCATTTTTGTATTAATCTGAGAGCTCATTTCAGCAGCAATGTCCTAGGGTTAAAAATAAAATGAGTCAAACCACCCTCTTTAAACTGATAAATGGGGCACTGGAGAGATGACTCAGTGGGTGCAAATGCTTTCTGCATAAGCCTGCCGTCCCAAATTCATTCTCTGAACGTATGGAGAAGCAGAGAGAACAGACTCCTAGAGTTGTCCTTTGGCCTTCTGCACACATGTGCTACAGCATAAATGCCTACCCACATACATTACGCACACATGTAAAAACAATTTAATAGAAACATCTGGAATTATAAATGCAGCCTGTGAGATAGCTCAGTGGATTTAAGGTGCTCACAGGTGTGGCCAACCTTGTTTTATCTCTAGAACACATATGAAGAAGGAAGAAAATAACCGAATCCCAAGCCTTTTCCTCTGACCTCTGCTATGTACCCTGATTTGTGTGACCCCACACTTATTCATACACACACATGCGCACACACACACACACACACACACACACACACACACACACACACGAAAGTGCTAAATGGTTCATTTCTAAAAACTCTTGCTGAGCTAACATCATTGTGCAGTAACAATTTTGCATACATGTTCACCTTCCTTCCCCCTAAATTCTATATACTCTGGGGTTACCTAAAAATATTACAGATAGTTCTTATTTATTGATCTTTGTCTTTAATATAAAAGAATTTTTGACATTTTAACAGTTCAATAGAATGCCTATTTTTTGTGTTGATGACATAAAAAATAGATCAGAAGACTTCAAATTATCTTTTTAAATAGTCAACTCACCTCTGGGCAGAGAAACCCCTAATCCTCAGGGGAAAAAGTTTGCAAAAATTTCAACCAAGAGGAAATGAGGTCAGAGTGGAAAGTGTTTGGCAATGATAAGAACTTAGTCTCTGTAATTGTAGCCACCCAGCTTTAAGTTTGTAAAAATGTCATTTTGTTTTGCTTAATATAAGTATGATGATTTTCTGTGGCTAAGTAAGTTAAGTTTTACATAAAGGAGGTGCAGCTGTGGAGGGATGTGTATCCTTGGCCTAATCATGTGTTCTGCTTATCTTCACTGGGAATTCTCAGATTCTTGTTTTAATATTGAAGGTAATGCAAACAAGAGACAAAACACTTATAACTCGAATGGATCCCACACTGTTCACTGACCTGGAATAGCTTCCTAGGAAATTCTTACTTAGGTCACATGGTTCTGATTTATTCTTTAGCCCTCAATGACCCAAAACGTTTCAGCAATCCTCATCCTTCTAAATCAAACAATATTCCATGCAGTTTTGAACCTCTGAGAGTCTCACAGAAATTCCACCAGAGAGGAGGATCCCCAAGTGGGGGAAAACATGTGAGAAACTACATAGAACATGTTTAAAATGGAAAGATTGCTTTATTAATCAGGAAATTATATCTCCTATCTGAAGATTTGTTGAGTTCACATTGATCTGGAAGCCATTCAGTCTACAAGCATCACGGTCAAGGTAAAGCATAAAAGGATAAAAGATGTAACATAAAAGCCACTTTATGACATTCCTAAAATGAGTGCACAATTAAAATTGGGTTAATACAAATGTCAGTGTCACGGTAGAGGAGTAGACTGGCAAAATACTACAAAATGACATGCTGTGCCCTGATCTTAGCTGATAGAATCTAGTTTTAAGCTGCTTTAGCAATGCATCTTTTAATCATGATGCCACTCTGGTTTTCTTCTATATACTCTTGTGTTTCTCTACCACTGTGAAGTTCACAAAGACTGTGTTCCCATCTCCATGTAGTTCCATATTGTATTGCATCCTTAAATAGTATAGCAAGACAAACTTTAAGGGCTGCTCAAGTCCTCTTTGAGTCTTAATCTGACTTATAGCAACCCATGGCTGAACAGATGGAATCATGCCCTAAAGGCAGAATTTTAACTAGCTCAAGTAGTGTTCAATGAAGTTTGGCCTAATCGTAATTCTTATCTGGGAATCTCCTCAAAGCAGTGCATTGGATCCCAGATGCTCCTGTTTCTGTCTTTCTTTAATTGCTGTGTTCTAGAGTCTATAGCACATACCAAAGTCACAATGTGAATAAGTCTTTATGCTTATAATTTAGAAAATGTAAAAATAAATAAAGAGCAATGTAGAATAAGGCACACTATGCTAGAAGAAGGGCAAAATATTAAAGTGTACATACAATAAGACCCTCTAATGATCATGTTAATTTCAGTGTGTGTGGGCAATCCTGGGCACTGAAGGAGATGCTATGCAAAAACTATTGTAGAAGAAGCTGGATGAGTGGTCTTGTTCCTGGCTATTGCTATCCAGCTTATGAGTATGTGGGCGAGTGGGGGTCAGTAGTCAGGAAATCTGGAACACTGGGAAGACATTAGGCTGGAAAGGTTAATCAGAACTTCATTAGCATGAAGATCTAACTAAGGCTATGGAAGCAGAAAAGACTAGGAGGATGTGGGAAATGAGTGGCCCTACGAGAATATTAACGTTTGTAAATTGCCCGCTCAAACCATAATGATGTTTCTGGGAGAGTCAGAGAATTTGCTTTGGTAAGGACGATTCAGAAATGCTGATGGTGGAAGCAGGAGCCACCTTCCTTTGCAAATACAAGTAGGGTATCAATAATACTGTGAATGAGATGAGTGGGGAGCCCGGTCAGTGCAGGTGGAGAGGAATGAGCGTTACTTTAGCCAGCTGCCATGAGTGAGTTCCATGTCTTGGATGGGCCAGCCAGACAGCAATTCTGTCCTTGTGTATGGTGCTGGTGGGGATCAGTGCAGAAACCACACTACTCAACCCTCTTTGCAGCATTTCAAATTAATGTCGACATTTCTTTCTTCAGTGAGATCCCAAATAGTCTATGAAAGGCAGAAGCATCAAGGCCTTCATTCAGTTGTGAGATTCTCTTGGGGTCCTAGCCAACCTTGCTGGTCCTGACCCCACATACTCCTAGGGACCTACCCTTCTTACTTGCTGTCTTCTCTTTGTTTAAATACCAGGACTGTTTCACAGAGAAACCCTGTCTTGAAAACAAAACAAAAAACAAAAAAAAAAAAAAAAAAAAAAAAAACATTTCTTTCCAAGTGATGGGTCAAATGTTACTACCTTGAAACATGGCCTGCCTACACTAGGAAATCACTGCTCTCTCTTCTGTGTTCTCAGAGGGTTTTGTACATAAAATCCAAACCCTTCTAAAGGGTTCTGATCATAACAGGATTATGTACATTGTTATGTTCAAGTTTGTGCACTTGGATCAAAGCACCATCGTATTTACCTTCATATCCCAGACATCACCCACTGAGTATTTAATCCTCACTTTGAACTAAAAGCTTTTATATTTGAAAATCTAGTCCTAGTTTTTCCAGAGGAAAGTAGATTTTCATTGGAAAATAAAATCTTTAGAGCAGTCAAAGTAACTTTTTCTTAACATCATGAAGATTGTTGGCTTTAGCTAGAGTTTATGCATGACTCTGATATTATACCTCTAGTTTTCTGTCTGTGAAACACTTTGCTACTGCTGGTTTCTGGTACATAGAGGAGAGATTTAAACAAACAAACAAACAAAAAAAAAGCATTTTTGACAATAGTCTGTGAGTAACTGTCCAGAATATCTGCAGGGAACTTGGGTCTCCCAGTAAATTACATTTGCTTTGGAGAGACAGCCTGTACCATAGGACAGATAAGCAATTTGTAACAAGTGACAATTGTCTGACATAAAATCTTTACTTTCAAAAACATACTGGAAGTGAACAAGTCATAAAGTTTTTCTCCTAAGGAAAGAAATTCTAAGGTTGGAACTAAGTGAAAGTGATGTTTCATCCCAGTCTTCAGCCTTCTCGGAAAGCATCATTTATGTATATGATGCCAGACAGGGGAGATATAAATTTGATACTTTGGGCAGGTTACTGTTGGTGTAATATTGGAATTATAACATAGTTTTTTCTGTGGTAGATAAATATTAGAGATGGATGTTATATGCATTCTCCAGTTCATAAAGAAAATCTGAATATCAACTAGAAATCTGCATGATACCTTACAGAAAGTATAAATTTTCTGCATTTTTGTCTGTAGAATATACTGCTTCTTCTGTGAGTATATTGATACCAGGTAGGAGACTGGTAAAAATAAGTGATACAGGGAAGTGCTAAGAAGCAGAGAAAAGGTCGTGGCTTAACTGGTTTAATTGTTACTTGACTTTAAACCTCTGTCAGCAGAGTTAATAGAAACTGACATGAGATACGTCAGATGCCTATTCATAACTCAACACAGTTCCATAGGACTTAGGATGGTGTGTTTTCAAATTCAGTGTATGTATCTGTGTGACAGGGCATGGGGTGGGGGTGGATAAACTGTTCACATGTTCTCTTGTGTTTCAGAGGAAGCAAATGTCACTGAAAAATGAATCCTCTATGTTAGAGTTGTGATCATGTGTTTTCATGGGTGATCCCTGCCATTCATGCCTTAAGCCAACAAATATTTAAGGTTTTATGAAGTCAAATCTTGTCTTTCTTTTAGACTAACAGTGAAACTTTGCATGTATCCGTTAACAACAGAAAATGATACCTTGGCATTTAAAAAATAATCCATTGAGGGTTTTCCATGAATAAATGATTTTTCCCCCTTGTGTCTCGATTCCTTGCCAACATATCTGGGACTGGACACCTGGGGTGCTCGCTTCCTCCTTAGGCTTAGCCTCGGAAGTCCTCATTTCACATACTGTTGATCCAATAAATTCCATCTGGGATAGTTCAGAACCCACGTCCGGCCAAAGTCAGGGGGGGGGGGGGAAAGCTTGGTGCTGGAGTACACAGTTTTACTTCCCACTTCACTGACCCCTCCACCCGCCTCTGCAGCGACTCTCTGAAGCGTCATGGGACACATCTGACCTCCTGTGACACCCTCACTGCATCTCAGATCAGTTCCAGTCCGTTAGGATCACTGGGAAGTTTAATCTCCTGGTACCATTCCCACATTGTTACACTTTATCCATGCCTTGGTTGGGACAGGGGTGGCTTTGTCTCAGGTTACAGTGCTCAAAAGAGAAAGGCCTGCTGTCTTCCTGGCCTGCAGATACCATGTGTTGCATGAGGCATCTAAGCTATTCTAAAGACACCCAGAGCCTGTGACTTGTGACTTCTAGAAGCTCTTTCCTCTTTAACTTTTAGCCTCTCTATAATAGTTTCTTTAGATGGCTTTGGGAGCTTCTCTGTGGCTAGGTATTTTATAAACACCTCTCTCAGCAAGAACTTCATAAATTTTTCTCACTTGCAAAGGACATCGCCTCTGGTTGTGCCTGTTGTTATTATTTGAATGTAGGTATGCGCTGTGTGGGTAAAGCCACTGCTAGAAACAATGTGGGATGGACTGCACACAAGTTTTCTGGACTTCACCTCTGTTCCTACTGGGCACATGATTCTGCTGACATTTTGCAAGTCAGCGAAGACTTCTCCAGCACTGGCTTGGAGTTACATGGATAACTTTGCTCTAAATTTCCCCCTTTAATGGAAAAAAAAATACAGATGAAAAGTGGTAGAGCATAAATCTTCCAAGTTGCTTTTCTGTGGCGAGTCAGAACATCCCCCCCCCCCAAATGAAGAGTGCTTTCTGTTGGCAGAGGCTCTACCTCCGGTCTGATGTCAACAAGCAGTTACTGGCCAGACCGCCATAGATGGTACAGGGGGAGCAGCCAGCTGTTAATCATCCAGTTGTGTCTTTAGTTTGGGGTTCATTTCATCAAACAGCAAAGCTGTGGGTTGTTCTGTGATGGAGTTCTTTTGTCTCCACAAAACTTTTCCTTTTGTACGGTTTGTTATTGTTCTTGGCAGCAAACCAAGCCTCACATCTCTGGTCACAGAATTCCTTTCTGCCTACTCCAATGTAGACTGAGGCCTTTGGGTAACACGAGACGTCTTAAGTTCCCTGCAGACAGCACATTAAAGTGAGTTCTGTTGGCCAGATGCAGGGACAGGTGTTATTCTCTTTCAATTTACACCTGCCCCCATTTATTTGTCCTGAGAATTCATCTCTCACAGACTTGCTTGAAAACACTGAAGGAAGTGGGGGTAAGTTTTGTAGGCGGTGGGCCTGGGATGTGATGTTGCAGCTGCTCAGTCGTTTATCTTCACACATGCTTTCATATGTAACACACACTTCAAGAAACATTTTTGCCATTGCTTGGTTGAGTCTGCCTTATGGAATAAGAAAAGACAGCAGTATACCTTTTTAATATACCATACATCACTTTTTCCACCTGAGAATCCTCTGACCCTCTGCAGAAGGCTAGCTTGTGTTTCTTCCTGCGAAACTAAAGATGCAAAGTCAATGCTCTGAGAACTGGGTTTCTTTCATCCACACAAGCAGAGCCATGAGAACCTGAATTGGCTCAGGTCTCTCAAGTTTAATGCTGGTAGTCCTAATCCAGATTCATTTTTATAGCTCCATTAATATAGATGAAAGGGGGTCAAATATCACAGCATTTACTGACACTTCTACTGTTCTTTCAAATATGAGTTTGTGAGTTTAATTACAAAACCAGATTGCTGGCTGATGGAGTGCCCAAGAGATGGCCCCTCTTGTAAAAATCATCATGGGCTATTGTCTCACCTGCTTGGCAACTCTAAATCACAGGAGGTTTGTTCCTCTTTTTGATCTGAAATTTAGCTACAAAATCCCCTTTTGAGTTGCCTCAGCCAATTTTTTTTTCAAGCTACATGGTCACGCCTGTGGACTTGCTTTCCTGAGCTTGCTTCCCTATCGCACCTGCCTTTCTCTTACTCACAAATCTCCACACACGCCTTTGTAAGTATCTACCCTTGCAAGAGTTTTCTTTCTGGGACGGACATTCAAGGGCTCCCCTTCCACTTTCTGCTCTGTATTTCACGGAGCAGCCCAGTATTCTACAAACCCTGAAGGGCTAGCGAAAGTCTTCTGATCTACCCCTGCAGTACCATGCCAACACTTAACATTCTTAGTAAATGATGATGTAATTTTTCTAGCCTCGGAGATTTCCTCTCATCCTTGGCTTGGCAGAGTCACTCTATAAAATGTTGGTCTCAGCACTTCACAGTGGTGACTCTTTTGCAGGATCGTTGACTGGCAGGATTTGGGATAGGTAAGAAAGTCTTTCGGAATTGAGTGTGGCCATCCATATCGATCATTCTAGTACTCAGGTGGCTAAGGCAGCTGGGGAACAAGTCTGAGCTACATAGTGGATAACAGGACTACACTCATAGTAAGATACTCTCTGAATATTAAATAAATACATAACTAAATAAAAATTAAAGAGCCTGGTGTTTCATATTTACAAGGAAAAGAAGACTCATTTTACTTCAAAATAAAATTGAGTCTGGCATAATGGTATCTCTTAGACAGGATCAAAGAACATGGCATTATCCTTACCATGTAGAAAATTGTTACTATGACTTTTATTTCCTTATGGTTGTATGTTTTCTTCCATCTATCCTCCATCTTTCTCCTTTATTCACCTTACATGTAGGTAAACAAGTATATGTAAAGTGTGAAGCACATTTTAGAACCCTCAAAACACTCATATAAGAGAAACATCAAATCCCTGCTTTTCTGGGCAGAAGAGGGGCCTCAGAGATTTTTAAGTCACACCCAAAGCGTACACAGCTAGAAGGCAAAGTTAGAATCTGAGCTCATTCATTTAGAATCCAACATCTGTGCTCTTAACTACTATGATAAACCCTTGTGTCTTTAAAAGTTGGCTGTAATCATATGAAGGGAAAGTATTTTTAGGGATGAGAACTGGGTGGCTGACTCAAAGAGTCCTTGGAGCTGTTCCATCCAAGGACAAGGGAACGAAGCAAACAATGACTTCTCTCCTAGTTTCACATCCTACTCAACCCTTGGATGCCCATGCATTTTGCACCTCAAATCAAATAGCTGGATATCTCCTAAAGAAACCAAGGGGTGGAGTGGGGGCTTGCAGATTCAGCAGAAACATATCCACTCAGGCCTATGAGGGGAGCTGTGACAACTGGCCTGAATGCCCTAGAAGTTTAGGTCTAGATGTACTGAGTTTACCATGAAACTCGTTTTACTACTTCTTTCATGCTTAGAAAAAGAGAGTTTTACAATTTAAAACTACTAACAAGTTATATATACATATGAATGTACAAACATACACCCAGCATTTTTTTTTCCTGGAGAAATCAAGGCTCATAAAAACCCATCTGAGATAACGGGGGGGGGGGCCCGGGCTGGGAATCACCTGAGGTGAAAGTGGTGTTCTATTGTGATGGTCTCAGAGAAGAAAAACTCTCAGGGTGAAATCCAGTAACCCCTCATTTCTGACCCATGTCTATTGAGGTGTTCACATTCAAGGGTGACACACCCTGTGAAGTAGGAGTGCTGAAAGGCGCCCCTGTCTTGTGGGGCATCTGGAGTGAGACTCAATAGAAATTTTCATTCCAGTTGAATGGAAGACATAAAAGAGAATGTTTTGTGGAGCTCAAAAGCCTGGCAAAGATGGATTGATTATGTGTGTGAATGCCTGGGAATGAGTGTCTTTTCTATTGTGGGTTTATTACAGAGGTCCTAGAAGTTACTATATCACCACTTATTTTTAAATATAGTTGTAAAATTCGAGGGTAAAGAGTCTTCAAATCACACATCCATGGAAGCCCTTATGCCTTTCATGCTGCTTTTATGTCTAATTTATGTTCGGTTGTCTCTCTATCTAAATACCTATCTAGCTGATGCATGTCTAGGAGATACTACTATGCTCTGCTTGCTATTTTTCTTTTCCTTGTTAATTTATGTGTTCCAAAAGATAACTGTTAACTATGTTATTTGTGGAGAAGCTACTTTTTTCTTTCTTTCTTTTTTTTTTTTTTTTTTTTTTTTTTTTTTTTTTTTTTCCTTTTTAGAATATGTTTGTTACATCTATGGTGTGAAGTTAGTGCATTTATGACTTCTAAAAATACTTCATTTTTCTGAGGTTCTTTGATACCACAGTGTGACTAAAGACAGTACCCTTTGTACATAGCTGGCTTCCCATAGTTGTATTTCTTACGATGTTTTAGATTTTATTTTTATTGGTAGAAATCTTTATGATAATCAAAATCACTATTTTACTTGTTGAAAAACTGTAATTGAAATGTCCTAAAAATTCCCTTTTTTTACCCCTCAACAAAATAAAAGTCAACAAAAGACTTCTATTATATAACTATCCAGTGTGGGATCCTTCTGCTGTTAACCAACTCAAACTTTCAGGAAGCTTGAATTCCTACAATTCCATCTAAGTGCTCCGTTTCCCTCATTTCTGTTCTCAGTGGCAATGAAGAACAGCTGGCCACCATCCTTGTGATAATAACCTTGTGCAGTTCAAGCCCAAATGGTTTTGGACATGGTACTTAGGAAAACATGTCCTTCTGAGTGATGTAGCCTATTTGGTATTTCCCCTGTACAAAGCTAGATTCCTTATAGACAGCCCATCCAACAGCTATCAACTTTTAGCTCTGTTTAGTATAATGCAGGCATTTTTCTGCCTCATCTGTTTGGAAATGTCTTCCTAGGAGGTTTCACAATAAAATGTATTGTGTCTAATTTATGACATCCAACGTAATTAGAATGGAATGCTTTTCTGTTAGGATTTGCACTGAGAACCCAGGGTGGCTAAACTAGGGATCTGCTTTCATTAAACTTGCTAAATTCTGAAGTTCCAGAATGCCAATAAGGCAGGTAGAAAGTTTTTCAGTGAAACAAACAAGAGGCCCAGGCCCGTACCTTGTTGCAGAGGTGATTGCTTTTTGTCTAGAGCCTACATTTTACCTGGGAGGCAAGAGTAATGTATGGCTTCCCAAGTGATGGTGATCATCCTAACTCCATGGTTCTCAACCTTCCTAATACTGTGACCCTTTAATACAGTTCCTTATGTTGTGGTGACAGCCAAACATACCGTTTTCATTGCTACTTCTAACTGTAATTTTGCTACTGTTACAAATCATAATATAAGTGTTTTCTGATGGTTTCAGGTGACCCATGTGAAAGGGTCATTGGATCCCATAAAGGTGTCCTGATTCACTGGTTGAATACTGCTATCATACCACCCCCCAAAAAAAAAAAACCCACCAAGGGAGTGACTCTAGCTCCTAGGTCAACTTTTCTGGAAATAGCAGTGTGACCAAAGGGCTCAGAGTTCTTAAAATTTGCTTTCTTTAGAAAAACATTGCTCTTAGAGGTTTTTGTTTTGGAGGCCAGGGGGATTTTTCAACAGAACAAAGTAAGAGCTGACTTTAGATGGGGAAGTCGGATTTCTTGGCTTAACTTTCTTACTTGAATGGGGTTACAGCTTGCCCCTCCTCACCTCTCTGAAGCCCCCAGGCAGCTCCATGTAGCCCTACTTCCTCTCTTGGACCATACGGGAAAGCTGGCTCCGCGGCTGCTACTCTACTGACTCCAAGTTCAGGCAGCTGTTTGTCCCTTCTTAATGTACGCGTAATTACAGAAATGTGCTCTTCTGTTTCCAACCACGTAACTTTTACTAGCAGACAACACGTTGTTTTGCACATCCTCCACTCATTCTGTTCTTGTTTTAATAATAATAATAAAAAAAAGGAATTGTTGTATTTTACATGGGTTCCCTGCTCCCTAGGAGGGCTCCGTGGCACTGCCCAAAGATAGAGGCAGACTTAAGAGGATGTAACTAACTTGATATGGATAGTTCAGTTGGGAAACAAAGCAAGCCCATTGCCTTCTGAACCAACAAGTGGTGAAAGGGCATTAAAAAAAAAGAAAGAAAGGAAGAAAGAAAAGAAAAGAAAAAAGAAAAAAGAATGTGGAACTGAGAAAAATCAAAAGCACAAATTGAACTCTGTTTTCATGATCCAAATGGCATGTGCTCTCGAATATTAAAACAAATGTCTGAAGAGGTTTTTATTTGTCTTAGTTCAGTCTTTCAGAGCATGCAAATTTTCCACTTTGATGTCTGAGCTTGGGTGGGGGCTCAAACGATAACCGGCAAACCTTCCCCCATGCTAAGTTCTTGGCTCTGATCAAAATTGGGCTTGTTCACGTTATCCTTTCATTTCAGGATAGAATACATTAGCCTGGAGACACTCCCCTCGCGTCCCTGCAAATGATCCTGGGAGTCAATCTGCGATGATTATTCTTGTGGAAGAGTTTTCCCAATTTAACAGAATATTTCATTTTTTGAACTTGATAATATAAATAAGTCCTTGAACAGCACTTGTGACTAATAACCACCAAGTAAATTCCCTGTAAAGGAATGCAAATGCTAGTTTTATATAGCGTACATAACTAAACTAATTTGATCAGAAAGCTAATAGAACAATTTTCTTTATAATTTGTCTCAAAATTCAAGAAATTAATAAGATGAAAAAATGTCATTGTAAACTGGATTTGTCTAACCCAGATTCTAAAGATTCACATAATTAACTTTAAATAACATTATTATTTGTACATACATACATATAAATTGTTAACAAAATGGCCCCAAATCTTACAGAAACATTAGCTTTTACACCTGTGCTTCACCTCTGTTCTACTAATGATTATAAACATAGTGGAAATTGTCTTTCCTCTTGTCTAGTCCTCTCCAGTTTTGTGGTTGCTATTCTTTTCTTCTAGATCTCTCTCCCTCTGGGCACCTATGACATCAGAGTAAATAAATGTTTAGTGTGCAAATTTAAACTTGGAGCAGAATAATTTCTAAGGCTTGTGACATTTTGACAGACAAGCAGATTTCTCTAGGAAACACATGACCTGTGAGTAGTAGCCAAGAACTTACATTCCTTTGAAATCTTGGGGATTTCCCTAAAGTGACACATCACTTTGAAACAAGGCTATATTGAGTGCCTCTGAGACTGCATCATTATTATTGCTTAGTCAATTCAAAAATCATATTTAATATTTTTGATTTTTAACTTCCATATGTTTGTGGTCATGTGCGCCATGGCCTGGGTGTGGAGGTCAGATACAACTTAAGGGAGTCAGTTCTCTTCTTCCAGGATTTGGGTCCAATGGGTAGAATTTAGGGAGCCTTGATGACAAGTGTCTACCAGTAAGCCATCTTGCCATCCTCATATGAATATCCAAAGCAAGACATGAGATGTAGCTATTTAACAATAAGCACTAACACATGTGTCTGTCTTACCTCAGATGTTATTGTCTCAAAGGGTTGGAGTAGTAGTAATATTGGGAAAAAATTGAATTTTAAGATCCAAGTCATTTTTCTATCTACTGAGTCAATAATATAATTAAGATCTGATGAATGATAAGATAGTTATGTGATAATTGTTTGAACTGTTCATTGTACCCATTCATTCATTCATTCAGGAAAGATTGTAGGAACATTTGTATGTGCCAAGCATTTTCTAGAGATGGCGGATTCAGTGAAACAGACACATGAGCTACAGTTTTGTAGACTACAACAGATAAATAAGATCCATTAGTTTAAAAGAGGCTAAACCATAGAAGAAACTAAAGAAAACCCAGCAAATCTCTTTAAAGAAACAGGATGTGGTGACAGGGTTAGAGTTTTAGCACAGGGTATCAAAAACTACCTCACTGAAGGCGACTTTTTAGACATGCTTGAAGGAACTGATAGGAAAAAATAATGAGGACTTATGGGAGAAACTATCAGGGCTAAAGGAATAGCAAGTACACAGAAATAAAACGCTGTAAGTCAAGTCAGATGAGAATACTGAGGAGACCATGTGACATGCGTACAAGTGTGTAACTGGACACAGACTAAGAGATATGATTAAAAATATGAAGGATGTCTGATCCATGAAAACCATCGTATATTAGAATTATTGTATCTTTTCTTTGAGATTTTAGTACAAGGTTTTCCTTCCCAGAGCTGGGATATTCATCTCTCAAAGGCATACTGATCTCAGAAGCTGCTTCTATGCTTGGCTTTCCTATACAGAGGCTCCAATGCAACAGCCATCTTGATAAGCCCTTCATGACTTTTTGAAAAGGAAAATTGAAGAATTATGCATCCCTTTCAGTGCATATTTTTAACATGCTGTATTGTGCCTCAATTCAAGGGAATTAAGAAGGGAAGGAAGAAAGACTCCAAGAAGAAAAGTAATGCCATCCTCTGTGTGTTTTAAAAGGATATTTCCTGCTGCGATATGAGAATACACCAGGGCTTCTCAGAAAATTGACAGTGTGGGCTTGGGAACTGTTTGCTGTAGAAGATTTTCCTTATAAGATGTTTGCAAGACCCTGGCTCCCAATTCATAAAAAACACTGCACCACTCCACCTGCTATTGTCTAATAAAGGCAGTCAAATTTTGCAGACGTGGCCAATAGTAAGCAGGCTTATAGTGGCTGAGGATCAAGGAAGGCAGCTGCTGGCGGATCTAGGGAGAGGGAGTAGTAGAATGTTGTATTCCCTGGAATCAAAGGGTGAAACTGAAAGGAATCTCTTCTCAGCTCTTAAGTCCACACTGTGGGTCTGACCCGCACAGCTGGAGTCTCTTTTAGAAGATTCTTTTTAGAAGATTCTGAACTCCCCAAAGGCATGCTCTAAGATCCCCATTACCACTCAAAGCAAACATTACCCAGGTACTATAGAAACAAAATATGTCTGCTTCTGACACTATCTATTTGGTCATTCTTTAAGGAGGGGGTCAAAAACATGCCATTCTTTCCCTCTGGGTTTTGTCAAATCTGATAACTTGATTCTTTTATTCACATCTAGGTAACTTCCATGTGACCTGAAAGAAAGACTTTCTATACAAACTTTAGCATCTGTCAGACATTAAGACAACCTGATTAGCAATAGTTATAGCTCAGTGCATCATTTGAAAATGATCACAGGCCTATGCTTATCTAGAAAACACACACAATGAGTGCAGATATTTGCTAGTATATGCTGGAAGGTCATGATTGGAAGGTCACCAGGATATCAGCCTTGAACCCTAAACATGATAGACATGGAGCCAGAAGGACATTTTGTTCTGTGGGAAACATCAAGAAGCAACATCTTGATCTTAGTAATGGAGAGATTAAGGAGAACATGAACACCGTTGCTGTAGATCAGTCTCTGTGACTCCTTCAAGGGTTTTGTTTGAGTAATGAAAGGTATGAAAACACAGTGTCACCAAGTTGCCTTTGACCTGAGTGATCCATACTAACTTCTAAGTAACTACTGGCTGTCATTCCACAAGCAGTACTGGAGATGCAAAAGGAGAGACAGATCACCAAATGTGGAAGATGCAACTCCAATGAGGCACACCCAGATCCCCTTTGAACAGGATCCTCTACTGCTAGGCCTGAGCCCATACTACCATGGGTAATTTTGGGGTGACAGGTTCTGTCTCATCTCATATGTTATCTCAGCCTTGCTTTGCAGATAGCCTTGTAGAGTATGTGAGAATAAACCATGGCTTTCCTACGCATGGGGCAGAAGCCCATGTTGTGCTAGACTTTTTCCTAAACAGCAGCTCCCATGCAGCACCCAAATAAGATCTTCTCAGTCACCTCTTAGAAGTAGGCAGAGGTGCATGTGTCAAAGCCAAGTGAGAGGAAGAATAATCATACTGAGCATAAATGGCATCACCATTCAGAGTGCAAGGAAGTGATTTGTGCAGACCAGGATGCCCTTCAAATGCCATTTTATTTTACTTATATTCAGTAGTTATTCACTTGTATTTTAACATTTTAAAAGGCATTTTGTTTGCTTTTGAAGACTAGGTCTACTGTGCAGCTTCAGCTGGCCTGGAACTCTCTATATAGACCATATTGGCCCACAGAGGTTCATCAGCTCTATTTTAACACTTTACTGTTGCTAAGTATTCTTATCTTGATCTAAATGGGAAAACTCAAGAACTCCACAGATTTAATCACCATCTCAATTTAGAAAATAGAGCATCCCATCAAATTTCAAACCTTCTTCTATCACAGCATAGAGTTGTTTTTGGCTAGAAATCTATGATAGAAATGTGTGTTAAGGATTGGTTTCAGCAGTGTCATCCGATTTTACTGTTTTACAGTCTCTCCTATGACTCACTCACTAGCATTGTCTGTTTTCCTGAACCCAGCAAATGTGGAGACAAAAGTCTGGCTTGCAATAGATCTTCTCATCAGTCTTTGAACTTCCAAAGTGTAACACCATGGACCCTGATGTGTACCTCAAGTTATGTGTGTAGACTTGAGAGAGGATGCTACTCCTGCAGTCTCTTGGCCCAGCAGGTGCCACTAATCCTGACTGGAGATCCAAGATGGGTTTACAGTGTCTATTTGCCTCTAGCTAGGCTTGTTAGAAAGACTTAAGAGTCGCAGTTTTATCCTTTTCATTTCCTTCCTATGAGACACATAGGCTTCCTGCAGATCCTCTGTCCTCATGCTGTCATTCTCTCTTTGTCTTACATCAACACGACACCCACTTTTCTATAGACTTCAAGATCATCTGAGTCACTATATGTTCACACAGAAACCAACCAAATCAGACTGCTTTGGGAACCGAGGGCAGAGAAGAGCAGAATTACTTCTTTGGGTCAGAAGTGAGCAGTTGTCACCATGAGGGTCCCCATAAGAATATTTTTAACTCCTTGTGTTCATATTTTATTTCATAGAAGTCAGAAAGCTAACATCTCTATTTAAGTACCCATGCAAATGTTGAAGGAATACAAAGTGAATAGAGTCCTATTAATATATATTTTTTTACTTTTTAAAATAATTTGCACTCACCCTTTTATCCTTTCAATATCACCCAAAATCTCTTCCTAGGATCGATCTCACAAAGTTGGCAGTCATTCGTTATTAGAGAAATCATTATAAACACATTTGTATTGAAATATTGTCATTTTCAAAGTCAACGGTCATAAGTTTGTCCTAACTTTCACCTAAAAACAAAGACTTGAATGGGCATAATTAGACTCTACAATGAATGAGATACATGACTCAAAAATCTCAGTTTTACTAAATATCCCAAGTTCACTTATACTTGAAAGGAAATATGGCTTCTAAGGCTTAAAAAGGAGCAATAACCAAACAAATTAGACATATTCAAAGTGTCTGGTCATGACTGCAGGAGACAGAAACAGTAAACCTCCCTTAAAACACAGATGAGGGGCTGGTTTCCTTTCTTCTGCCTATCTCCTCTTTTTGATTATATATGTACATGAACACACACACACACACACACACATATGCAAATTTTGATACAGGGATAAAAATTGAAAAGTGTTATAAGAAAGATTCACACAACTGAAGGCATAGAAGCAGAATACAAATGTGAGAGTATGTGAATAGATAAAGGCTAAGTGTATCTATCATATTAAAACCATAGCCTGTCACATGGCACAGTAGCCACAGTAAGTGTTCAAAAGGCATTTGTTAAGTGAAAGAAGGAAAGACTAAAAAGAGAAGAAATGGGTGGAAAGAGAACAGGAGACAACAGAGTGACATGGAAAAAAAGGAGCTGGTCTAGTCAGTGTTTTTGCTGAATAAAAAAAAAAAAAGCAAAACAGAAACTTGGAGAGGAAAAGGTTTATTTGACATGCAGATTATAGTACCTCATTGAGGAAAACCAGGACAGTAGCTCAAGGCAGGGACCAAATCAGAGCTCCGGAGGAGTGCTATGTGTTACTCCTCTTCTGATCTCTTGGTTAGCCTGCTTTCTTAGACAACTCACACCCATTTGTCCATGGCTAACACTGTCCACAGTGGGCTGGGTTTTTCCAGAACAATAACCAATCATGAAAATGTCCCACAGACCTGATTATAGGTTAATCTGATGAGGGAATCCCCTTATGGAGAGTTCCTCAGATAACTGTCAGATGAGTAAATTGACAGTTTAACAACTGTGACAGAAACACATAAAACTGAACTGTGCTCCTGCTAGTGAGGTTAACAAGAAGGTGTTTGCTAGAGAAATGTCCAGAGACCTACAAGGATGATCCCAACTAACAATCTGAGCAACAGTGGAGAGGCTATGTTAAATGCCCTTCCGTGATAATGAGAATGATAACTAACTTATATGCCATCATAGAGTCCTCATCTAGTAGCCGATGGAAACAGAAGCAGACACCCACAGCTAAAACTGAGCAGAACTCCTGGAATCCAGTTGCAGAGAGGGAGGAATGATGAGCAAAGGGGTAAAGACTAGGCTACCAAAGAAAAACAAAAAACAAAACAAAACAAAAAAAAAAAAAAAAAACCACAGAGACAGCTGACCTGAACAAGGAGGAGCTCATGGCCCCCAGACTGATAGTTGGGAAACCAGCATTGGACTGACCCAGACCCCCTGAATGTTGGTTTCAGTTAGAAGGCCTGGACAATCTAAGGGACCTCTGACAGTGGAACCAGAATGTATCCATGTGCAAGAAAGGACTTTTGGAGCACATTTCCCATGGAAGGATACTTCCTTAACCTAGAGGCAGGAGGGAGGACCTAGACCCTACTCCAAATGACTTGACAAATTTTGATGATCCCTCCTGGAAAGCTTCACCCTCCCTGTGGAGTGGGGAGAGATGGTATGAGGGGTTTGGGGGTATGGGAGGATGGGGGGTGAGGGATCAATATGTAAAATAAGAGAAAATAATAAAAAAACAAAACAAAACAAGAAGGTATTTGAAGTGTTTATCTTCTTCAATAAAAAATGGAGATTTTCATAAGCAGTATTATTGAATTACCATCTGAATTATAATTTATAAATATACAGATTCACAAATAGTATCACTATAAATCTTGAATAGAAACATTTTCAAACAACTTCTATTGTCTTATTCTTATAAAATGTGTTGTGGTAAAGCCAAAAGATAGAGAAGATAGAGATCATGCTGCATTGGGCTACTCCAAGCTGGTGAGGACATTAACCAAGACTCTAACTGGTCATAGCAATCAATGGTAATAGTATCTCTCCTCTTTTTGCTTTTACTTTATGCTGTCAAGGTGTTCTGCTGGTTCTTTCCAAGGGAATAAGAAAATTAAAATGCTCTATAGTAAGTAATTATTTAAAAAAAAATGCTGTTTCTCTTTAATGAACTTTCAGAAAATGGGAACAAATATGCACACACGATTTAGTATCCTGAGGACCCCAGATGGAGGTGTTCTCACAATACCAGTATCACTTATTTTGGAGGGAGCCAGAGATCTGGGAACTTCAATGTCTTACAGGGTTGTCATATGAGAAGAACCTTGCTGATTGAGAATCTCCTTTAATTTTATCTGAGTTATGATGTTATCTTTAAAATAACCTTTCAGATGTATCATCATATTTTCATGGTTTTAAAATAGAATTTCATTGTATAATTTTTTGCACTCAGAATCTATGGCTGAAACTTGTAGGCTGTGTGAGCCAGAGGCTCAATGATTCCAGAACCAGTAACAAAACTCCAGCCTACAACCCAGCTTCAGTATAAATGAAACACTGCCAGTGAGAATGTCACCCTGAAATAACATTGACAAAAAAAATATTCTTTTAAAAAAAGTAATAAAGCATATTATTAAGAAGTAAAGTGTTTGAAATTCCAATATACTAAGCAGAGATAATTAGATAACATGTTATCTTCTGTTCCAGAATTTCTAAAAATGCCCAGGGCCATGTAGTCTCTTCCCCTCCTGGAGATGGATTGAAATTTCAAAGGACTGCATGAGGCTGCCATGGGAGTCACGGGAACACCTTTGTGATAGCTGTGAAATGGATCCCCTGAAGCGCCTCTGCTAGGATCTCTCATTTGCTAGGTCCAGAGTCTCAGTTTCAGGTGGCATTGGAAACACAACCCTCACCATAAGCCAATGCTTGGCATTTTGTCTTGACTCTTGGTGGCAGCATTTTCATGGCCATTCTTTAATTTTCACTGTGCTTATGTCTGACAATACAGTGTTACAGCTGGTGTTGTGTTCAAGCAGTACCATTTGTGTTGTTTTGATAGAGAAGTTTTTTCTTTTCTTAGAATAGTAGAAGGTGCCATTCAAGTGGAATGAACAGAAAGTGGAGGTCAGGGGAAGAGGGGAGAGAGAGAGAACTGGGATTGACATGTTAAAGAAGCTTGTTTCTAATTTAAATTTAAAAAGGGAAAAAATGGGAAAAATAAAAATAATGTAACTATATATATATATATATATATATAGTTACATTTTAATTTCATATATATATATATAATCTCAATAACAGCTAGAACTGAAATGTCTTGACTAGAGGTTTTTAACATATTACTTATGGTCTGATTCAATATGTGCCCCATCTCCATTTTCCTAAAGTATTAACTACTAGAACTTTCCCCCTCATACTGCATACTTTTTCATACTGACAATCCTTTGACTTTTTTTTCCCTTGGTTTTTTGAGACAGGGTTTCTCTGTGTAACAGCCCTAGCTGTCCTGGGAACTCACTCTGTACATCAGGCTGGCCTCTAACTCACAGAGATATGTTTGCCTCTGCCTGCTGAGTGCTGGCATTAACACCCAGCTCAAATACATTGGAAATACATTCAGTCTGAGACTAGTCCTGGGTATGACTTCATAACTGCAACATGTGTGCTCTCTCTGTAGCTATTAAATTTTAAACGCAAAGTACAAATTTGTTACATTAAATGAAATTAATAAGTATGCAACATCATTTATTTTTATAGAGCAAAGGATGCCATTGATGCATTCTCCATCAATGATAGAGTAAATAGGTATAATCTTTGAATGATCTTGCAATCATCAGCCAATTTAGCCTTTTAGTTAAAAACAAATTGTATTCACAAATTATAAGGTTTCATAGCAATCTCAAACAATGACTGTGATGACTTGTTTTCACGAAACCTGATTTCTTTGTGTTTAAGATTTTGGTTGTCTCTCTGATTGGAAAGGATTGGAGTTGCAAGAGTAGGAGGAGGCTGTGGTGCTCTCCTGTGGCTGCAGACAGAACTGATGTAAGGCTGGCTAGTGAGTGGCATCTGAGAGGAAGGCAAAGGCTGACAAGACCTGGCTAGACACAAATAGACATAAAGAAAGTGGCTGCAGCCAGATACATCATGGAAACCTAAGATTCAACGTTAATATTATGGCTGAGAATGTCTAGTAAACAAAGAAAAAGAGTCAGGCAGCGTTTCGTGGGTCTTCTGTTGACAACAACATGTATCATAGTGATATAAACTGAGCAGGAATAGTAATGGGAATCAGGGCCTTCTGTGAAAGTCTTAGAGCTGTCAGAGCCAGGGTCAGACTATGGCAGGGACTCTGAGCTGTGAAATGTTAAAGCTGGCTCCTCTTTTGATGTGACTCGAGACTGGGATCAAGATCAGCTCATGTGGCAGGACTCTGGTCTCAAGCTAATTCCCCTGACTCAGCCTTTCTGGTTATAAGAGCTTCTGTTCCTACTGTGGTATAAGCTGTGGGCTGGAAATGAGCCTTGTGTATATAACTTACATGCCATAGTGGATTGATGACATGATTCATCACTTCAGGATTCTTGTAGAATTGAGTGTTGTAGCTACTTCTATGTCACCACAGCACATGGAAATATGGGAAACAGCAAGGAATCATTTTTAGGCCCTTCCCTCACATGATTGGCCCATCAGTAATCATGCTTTGTCTTTCTTTCTAGACATGAAGTCAACTCATTTCTGGATTTTATAAAGTTAGCTACAGTTATGTCTTTGCATTCACACCATAAAATGTAGACAATACCATGTGGATGCTATTTCTAGATCCACAAACTCACAGGCATCCTTCTACCTTCCCTTCTTATGTGTAGTTGAAGTCTTTGCAAGGCAGAGGAGCCTTAAAGTTGAAGAATGTCATTGTCAGGATGACCACAAGAAGCTAAGTCCCCTGCTGATACACATTCAACTTGATCCAGCATAGTTTATTAAGTCACACACATTCACAGTATTTAAGGTTTCATAGCTGGACCAATAAGTATATAAAGAGCCATGGAGTCAAAGGTGAGCAGAAAGGTTGACAAAACATAAAACAGGCAAACAATTACTTTTCCACCCCAAACAATTATGTCAGTTGCTCATTTTTGATCCCTGATTTCTAAATTATAAAATCAGGATACATATTATACTATTGTAGCTTGATCCACTTGGTATAACAGTAACATGCTCTTCATATCATTCTTTTAATGTCTCAGCATCTCACCTATTCTCACAGAATCCCAAAGGAGATTCAACAGTAGAATTTGTTGATGCTCCAAGTGAATATACTCAACCTACATGGTGACATATCTATACTGTGCTTCCATTATTAAATGCAGGGGCTTCAAAAGTCAGTACTAATTATGGGGTGCAGTGGTGCACAGTTGTAACCCCAGAACTTAGAAGGACCAGTGTAGGAGGACCCTGAATACAAAACCAGCTTGGGCTACGTTGGAAAATTCTGTCTGAAGAAATGAATGAATCATTAGAAAATTTGTTATCCGTCTTTAGGATACTGAAGGTCTCACTTTTTAAAAACAGAAAACAATGGGAACAATATATACTGTGCTGGAAATAGAAAGAGAAGCAGTTAGGTTTCTGTGAGGGGCTGTCTTAAACTGAGCCCTGAGAAGCCTGCAAAAATCTGAGACAATCAGCCCAAGGGTAGGAAAGCCTCCATGTGTGCCTGGTCCTGCAATAGCCTTTGAGAGAGACAGAAAGAGAGAGAAACAGAGGAACAAAGGAATTGTGAAACATGACATCATTTTCAGGGGATGGAAAATTGTTTGTAGGCTGGAGCTTAAAATACAAATAGTGATGAAAGCATCAGAAATGTTGTGGCCTCCA
The DNA here is from genome assembly GCF_943737965.1 of Phodopus roborovskii. Classification (NCBI taxonomy): domain Eukaryota; kingdom Metazoa; phylum Chordata; class Mammalia; order Rodentia; family Cricetidae; genus Phodopus; species Phodopus roborovskii. The sequence goes on along the minus strand of NW_026126460.1, from coordinate 26,466,441 downwards.
GGTCACCGAAAAGGCACTTCCACTGAGCCTTTATTCCTCTTAATCTCTGCCAACCATTTCAATGGGCATACCTCAGAGTTGTCATCACAAGCCATGTGCCACTTCTGGAATCTCCACTGCAAGCAATTTATCTCTAATTACTACCTCCTATCCCTCCAGCTCATGTACCCAAGGGCTTTGATCCCAGTAAATTTTCACCTTCATTAAGATCTAAAGTTGAATGTTCCCTCCTCTTATCATTAATCTCTTCTGACACATTCTCACTTTCCTACTCACCAGCTTAAAGTTTATGGTCTATTTTGGGGACTTGGTGCACAGTCCATTTTATATAGTTATATACCCTCCCCAGTGAGCACATATTAATTAACACACAAATTACAGTTATTTTTCCTATACCCTAGAAGCTCAACCTCTTCATTCAATATTTCCCAAATCTGAAGGATTTATTTGATGCTCCTAATTTCCCACTCTGCCATATGTCGTCAATTAATAAGGGCTACACACTCCATTGAGAAAACATACTTTAAATCTAGAACCTCCTGTTCTTCACAACTACTGACATTGATCATTTCACCATTCTTGCATGCTTTACACACCTGTCCACCTCATGACTTCATTGCCATTTCATTCAAATGTTCACAATAACCTCAGAAAAACAAACTAAATCTTGTTGGTTTCCTGCTTGAAACATCTAAATTCATTCCTACTCAAAATAAAAGCTAAATTCCTTAGCAGCATTTGCAAGGCCCACAGCCCTTCTCTTCCTATTTGCATCTCTGACACCCCATTAGTCTTTCAACCTCTCTGCTTCAGTCTCATTATGTTTCTGTGTTTTCATCTAATATAACACTTTTCCTTTTGTAATTTTTTTCCCACCAAGAACACTTTTTCCAAGACTCTTAGCTCCTTGCCTCTACTCAGATGTCAAGATAAATGTCACCTGTTTAATATTTTCCATGACTCTAAACCCCATTATCAAGTAGTCAACATAAATTATACCTTCCTGTTTTTATGTTTCAACATAGAACTTACTATTTTTTTAATGTGGCTTATTTTCTTTTTATCACTCCCTCAGAATAGAAGATCCATTCATATCAGACAGCTCTTTTTTTTTTTTTTTTTTTTTTTTTTTGCTTTCCACATCCCTGCTGAGTCTCAATAAATATTTGTTGAATAAATGCATGCAATTGGGCCAGTGAAACATGTTTTTGCTGGGCTGACAGTGGAAATCTAACACTAGCCTGAGGAATTTGGGTTTTATCCTGTAGAAGATAAGAGTTCAAATGGCTTGTATTCCAGACTGTGACATGGCAAGAGTTGTATTTTGAAAACTCACTCTGGCTGCCTAATGAAATATAGAGTGCAGACAGCAAATCTGGGCATGATAATTGGTTGGGAAATCATAATAGGAAGCTAGACAGAAGACTTAACAATAGCAGTGTCACTGGAAAGAGAAAGAAGTAATGAATATGACTAGAAAAAGGAAAGGACTACAGGATAAATTATATATGATAATAATGACAAAGAAAGAAGGTAAAACAAACCTAAGGTTTATGATTGGGTAATTATAGAAAGAGGAATGCTGTGTGATAAGGCCTGGGGGAAATAAGTTATTGCTTCAGCCTGGACAGATTGACTCAAAAATAATGCAAAATATATAGTTTTCAAGTGACAAGAAATAGTTAAATGTATGGGTTTGAGGCTGATAAACTAGGTATGAAGTAGATCCATAACATTTGCAAGCCATTTGTGCATAAATAGTAGGGAAAGGCTGAAGTAGACCTTTACTAGAGAAGCATGAGTCAGAATCCCTGAAAATATTTGTTAAAATTACACACTCCGACTAGGAGGAGAGAGGAAGTAGTAGGGAGAGTCAACATCGAGAGACTAGAGAGAGAAGAATGCCAGCCCCTCTCTCCGGTAAGATAAGATCACATGGAAGTACTTAGATTAATAGAAATTGGTTAATATTTAAGACAGCTAGCCGATAAGAAACTAGTAACTGGTCTACAGCTTGATATCTATTACAGTGTCTCTGTGTGTTATTTGTGGCTGGTGTGGTGGTGGGACCAGGCCGTCGGGGGAAAATCTTACTCATAACACACTCCCCCTCTCCCAACACTGCCACACAAACACATAATAAACTATTGTTGCTCTGCATGTGGGATCTTTAGTGTACTGGGCCTAAAATACTCTTGAGAACTGCTAAATGGTCAGTGAAATATAAGGACTGAAACAAAACTTTAGGGTAGGGTAAAAAACAGGTTTAAAAATTCACTCTGCCAAAGAAATGAAAACATGTTGCTGCAAGAGCTAGGCATAAAGCTCAACTGTGAGAATATTTGATGAGCATTCAGGAAGCCCTGGATTTGGTCCCCAGAACTGCATAAACCAAGAATGGTACTGTGTTTCTACAGTTCTAATCCACAGAATATGGCAGCAGGAGGATCACAAGTTCAAAACCATTCTTGGCTACATAATGTACTTAGCAACAACAACAAATCACTAAAACATGTAGGAGCAAAAGAAAAGCAATGTAGGTCTCTAATTCTGTGTGTCGATGAGAGGATCTATAGGCTACTCTGGTGGTCAATGTCACATAGCACAAATTAAATCCAGCAGGACAGAGAGAAATCATTATTGAATCTGACAATTGACTGCCTGCTTTTGACCCTGCTAGATTTTATAAAGCTGTTAATGACTAGCAAGTGAACAGCTAGAGAAGGAAAGAGTATCATAAAGCAATTTTAGGAATAGACTGTGGAAATGTGATAGATTCAAGCCTTTTCTTTCTAGGTGAAGTTGCAAAGGATAAAATCCTCTGAGGGGCAAGATTTTGAAGATCAATGGAAGAGAGGGAATGGGGGTGAGCTGACTGGAGAGTCAACAGCAGGATCACAGCTCTATTCACAAAGGGCTTTGATTCTAAGCCCAGGGATATAATGAAGAATTGTAAAATAAATACCAAAGGACTAATGATCTTAGTTAAAACATGACCATGGAGTATGTAGTGGTTTGAAAGAAAATGATCCCCAAAGGGAGTGCCACTATTAGGAGTTGTGTGGTATTGTTGAAATAAGTGTGGCCTTTTTGGAGGAAGTATACCAGGGTGAGGGTGGGCACTGAGGTCTCTTTTGCTCAAGCTCCCCTCAGTGTGGCACTCAGTCCATTTCCTGTTTCCTTCTGATCAAGATGTGAACAGCACCATATGTGCTTGCCACCATGCTCCCCGTTGTAATGATAATGGACTGAACAGTAAGTGAGCCACCCTAAATAAAAGTTATCCTTTTATAAACATTGATGTGGCATGGTGTCTCTTCACAGCAATAGAAATCCTAACTAAAACGGGTTGTTATGGACACTGAACTGGGTAAAGGTAAATAGGTGGTAGAAAACAAACTAGAAAGCTATTGTAACACTTTTAACATGAGTGCAGAAGTTGATGTCACAGTTAATCAAATTAAGAAATAAGAAGAAATATTTAAAACTGGAGAGAACATCATTGGTTTAGAGTAAGCTATATAAAATGTAGTTCAAATGAAATTTGTAGAAGCTAGAAAGATGCTCAGCTGTTAAGAGCACTTGATGCACAACCTCAGAAACCAGAATTCAGATTCCAACACTCATGAAACAAACGGCTGGTGCTGCCAATACCTGTAACCTAACCCAAAGGAGGGGAGAGATAGGAGAAATGTTAAGACTGCCTGGTTCCCAGCCTGGTCTAATAAACAATAGTCCCAGGCTCAAGAATATACCCTGCTTGAAAGGGATTGAGAAGATCTTCCAATGTACGAGCATAAGTGTGCATATCCACGGATGTGTGCATACACACACAGTCATACAAAAATAAACATGAGTGTATAAACCTTTCAAAATAAAATTTTTAGTATTATATGTTTGAGAAAAGTTCTGTAGAATTTCCTTTTGCTAAAAATCACTGACTCAACTTGGGAACACATGGCCACTAAAAACAGGACAAAGCCTGAGGAGTGTGTCTTTCTTCTCTAGCTGAAGGGGGTGGAGTGCTATTTTCCTCATTTTTAGTTTTCTTTCTTTTCTGTTTCCTTCCTGGTTTATTCTGTCTCTATTTTCCTTTGTATATAAAGTAGACTATACAAGAACATTTTCATATAAGTATTCAACATGCTTTGAACATATCTACCTGCATATGATCTAGGATCAACAGGTGAGAGAAAACGTATGATACTTGTCTTTTAGAGCGTGACCTAATTTACTGGTGTGGTGGCACACACCGGTAGGATTTGATGAAGGAGGCAGAGGCAGGAGGATCACAAGAGTGACCTAATTTGCCTCACAGATTATCTCTTGGTATACTTACTTTTTTGCAAATGACATGTCTTCATTTTTCTTTACTGCTGAAAAATATTTCCATTGTATATATAATCTTAGGTTGTTTATCTGTTCCTCATTAATAGACACCTAAGTTGACTCCATACCATAGTGACCTTGAACAGTATTGAGACTAACATGGATGTGCAACTAACTCTGTATTACGTTGGAGTCTTTCATGTAAATTCCCAGGAGTGGGTCATGTGGAAGGTCTATTGTTAATTCTCAAGGAACTGCCATACTAACTAGCCTAGTAACCAGTGAATTTACATACCTACCAGCAATGTATAAAGTTATCATACCATTTCTCCTTCCTTTTCCTTCCTCCAAACCTCCTATGTATCCTTTCTTTGCTCCCTCTCTAGTTCACGGCCTCTTTTTCTTTAGTTACTGTTACATATGTATGTGTTCATACATACATACATGTATGTATATATGTTCAGTCTGTATATGTTACTTGTAGGTATGTTTTCAGAGCTGACCTTTTCCTGGGGAAGAATGTTTCTTCTAGTTTCAGCATTTTTTAGAGTGTGTTGTCAAAGCTTTCGCTTCCATGCTTAAGTTCATTCCTAAGAACTTTTTCATGGAATTTGGGAATGGATTTGTTTCTCTCAGTAGGTTTGCTATTTGTTTCTGGGAAGAGCTACTGATTTCTGAATATTAATTTTGTGTCTGAAAGGGTTTATTAGATATAAAAATTTTCCAACAGAACTTTCAAGGTTTCAAGAATAGAATCATAGCATCTTCACATAAGGTACGTTGAGTTATGCATTTTGCTATTTGATTATCCTTTACTTCTTTTGCTTCTCTTATTGCTCTAGAGAAGACTCAGACAATACCAGATAACAGGTGAGAAAGTAGACACTCCTATTTCCAGTTATGGCAGAAATGATTTGAGTTTCCCCCAGTTAGCACATCATTAGCAATAAGTAACTTGTCAAGACTGTGATGGAGGGCAATAATTCTAGAAAGAAAAATACAGTATCTCAGTAGAGAAATTATCCTGTCTATCTTATTACATTGCTTAAAATGAATCTGCTGTCCTTAGGGTAGTCCCTTCTTCCTGAGTGAGGTGGTTTTCCAACCAAGGGATTGATCCTGTCAAGCTGGAATGCTGGATCTGTGCCCAGACCAGAGATTCCAGTCTGTGACAAGCCTTTACTGTTTCCCTAATAATAGAATCCCACCTTGGACACCACTACTTATTTCTGTATACTGTTTGCCCTTTATTTACACTGAAATGTAATGTTATTACTCCATAGTCAAACATGTGACTCAATCATTTTAATTTCCTCCCCTCTTTCCAGTGTAGTCCCATTGAATAAATCTCTTCTCATACTTTTACCCTTCCCACATCTTTATTTGGAAGATTGTGGGCAGGTGACTGTGTCTAGCCTGTTTGGGCTGTTGAGCCAAGATTTTGCCTTAAAATTCAAGTAACAGTTGGTCAAAGAAAAGCTAAACCCAAAACTAAGGTTAAATCACACAGTATTATGTTAAAGAACTGCTAAAGTCATCATGCCTAGGAAAATCAACAACTGATGGTTTAAGATTTGATTTATAGCAATCATGCCTAAATTACAAGTTAATGGTCCATAGGCATGTGGAATTATGTCAGTGGAACTGTTTCAACTATTTTAACACCCACAGCACACATACTAAAATGAGGAGTGTTTCCACTTGGTCCTAGCCCTTTAGCTTGCCCACTTGTATGATATTACAGGAAAAGTTCAGCCTTAAATTAATTTTAGTTAACTCAATAGAATGGAAAGTAATTGTTCTGTTTTCCTAATTTTATCCTCTTTAATAGTGAATCATTTGAAAATGATTTTCTTGTGATACTAAAATTCAGAATTCAGGATCAATTAAAAAATTTTACTTTCTCATTCCAATGAAGTAATTTTTTATTTTAAAATATCATGTTAGAATAGAGATGTATATTAGCCAGGGTTCTCTACAGTAACAGAACTTACAGAATGAATATCTATCTATCTGTCTACCTATTTATTTATCTGTCTGTCTGTCTGTCTGTCTACCTACCTATCTATCATCTATCTGTGTATCTATCTTTCTAACTATTTCTGTGGATCTATAACTATCTACAATAATATAATAATAGATCTATGGAGACAGACAGAGGATTAATTAGAATAATTTACAGTGTATGGTCCAGCTAATCCAACAACGGATAGCTATGAACAGAAAGCCCAAGAATCCAGTATTTGCTCAGTCCCTGAGTCTGGCTGTCTCGAATGGACTTCAGTATACCCTGGAATCCCAAAGAAGTAGACTTATAATGGTTCCCTCTATTATGGTATCTCTTGCTCTATTCTATATCTGGCACTAGGGAAATATCCAGAGATCTACAAGGATGACCCCAACTAACAAGCTAAGCAATAGTGAAGAGGCTACCTTAAATGCTTTTCCCTGATAATGAGATTGATGATTACCTTATATGCCATACATCTAGTAGCTGTGGGAAGCAGAAGCAGACACCCACAACTAAACACTAGCTGAATTCCTAGTATCCAGTTACAGGGGAGGGGGGTGGAGAGTGATGAATAAAGGGGTCAAGACCAGGCTGGAGAAACCCACAGAGTGAACTTACCTGAACAAGGGGGAACTCATGCACCCCAGTCTGATTGCTTGGAAACCAGCATAGGATTGACCCAGATCCCCTAAATGTGGATGTTAGTCAGGAGGTATGGCCAGTCAGTCTATGGGGCCTCTGGTAGTGAATCAGTATTTGTCCCTAGTATATGAATGGACTTTGGGAGCACATTCCACATAGAGGAATACTTTCTCAGCCTAGACACATGAGGGAGGGCCTAGACCCTGCTCCAAATATTGTGACAGACTTTGAAGACTCCCCATGGAAGGCCTTGCCCTCCCTGGGGAGCAGAAATGGGATAGGATGAGGGTTGGGAGGGGGACAGAGGACGAGGTGAGGAAGATGGAACTTGGATTGGCATACAAAACAAGCTTGTTGCAAATTTAAATAAAAAAGTACTATTTAAAAAAAGAAGTAGAATCTAATGTCAGTGAAGGAATTGACTCACTAGCAAGGCGAAGGCAAGCAGGCAAAGAGTACAAATGTCCTTTTTTCATGTCTTTGCATAGGCTTCAAGCAAAAGATATGGTTCAGATTAAATCTGGATTGAAATAGTGTTTTCCTACCTCAAAATTCCAGATTAGAAGAGGATCTTCCTATTTTAAATTAATCAAAAATCCCTCATACGTGTGCCCTCCACCTTTAGTCCCATATGTAGTCAAGAATAGCCATCACAGGAAGTATAAATTGATTAGCTTAATAAGCTAAGGAATTTTAGGTATTCTTAACTAATAACAGTTAACAAATATTACAGTAGGATATTAAAATTTTTTTCTTGTGTTCATGAATCTTTTAAGACTATGACACATAAGAGAATGAATCCAAACTCAGAATGTATGTTTAGAATGTAATAAAGCAGTGGGACGATCCAAAGAACATTAGATAATAATAGATGTTTAGTGTCTGAGAGAAACAGAAAGCCACGTGAGTTTTTCTGTGTAAGTTTGAAATGGAACTGACTGAAGAAATGTGTGATCAAATGGCAAGTGACTATTTTATTGGTGACAGCTACTTTCTTGATGACACTTAGAAAATATGGCTTGGTGGTATGTTTGGGGACAGCAAATGTAATCTACCTTAAATAGGATCATTAGCAATAGTTTTACAAACAAAATTTCCTGAATGGCCTTTTCTGTCTTCCGCTTTCAGGGATAGAGAAGGAACAGTCAAAAACCTTAGACTCTGAAGCAATGCCACAGTGATAAACAAGTGTAGAATTCAAATTTCAAGATTTATAGCTATGGCTTAATGAAAGAAAAGAAAAGAAAAGAAAAGAAAAGAAAAGAAAGAAAAGAAAACAAATTGCCTTTAAAATCCCCAAACAGAACTATCACCTCCCTAAGTTAAATTTACCTTTGAATTTAAAAACAGAAAAGGCCAGACAGAGCCCAACTGAGCATCCAATCAAAGAAGTTAATGTTTTACAAGCTGTGAAACCCACATTCCTGGCATTCCTCTCTAAATACACAAGACCCTTGAGACACCTTTGTGTAGCCTCCAACCTTTCATGAATTTCAAATAAAACACAGATCTCTTTCAAGCACACCTTTGAATATTTACATATAAACAGGCCTTATTCCCAAATGTATGTCCTGAGTCTGCAGAGTCAACTAGGAAAGATTTTTATTGACTTACATATTTGAAAAGACAAGAAATAGATTTCCAGCTGTTCTTAGAGCAAAACTTAACTGGTCATGTTTAAAAAGCATACTTTTTCAGTCCTTTAGGAATAGAGCTGTAAAGTATCTTGTCGGTAATCATAGACAAGCAAAAGGAGAAAAAGAATCCCTTTGCCTTCTGTATTGTTCCTTTATATAAAAGAGAAGTAATCACTTTAGGTAATGATGTCCACATCTAAAAATTCTAGTGGGTTATATTGAAATTCAATGTAACAATAAAACTGTCATAACAGGCAGCTCAAAGATATAAAACTTCATAGCAGTCCCCAAATTATTGGGGAACACAGCTATAAAGGCATAAAATTATATAAAAATGTACTACAATGATTGAAGTCAATTAAAGAGTACCACAAAAGCAATAGAAATTAGGCAGAGAGAATCAGTGTAGTCCGCAGATCTAAATAATACGTAGATACAACAATCTAAGAAAGAACAGATGGGGAGGTGGGGTTCACAGAGCACTGGGATGAAACAAAGAGGCTGTCTGGGTAAGAATGAACCTGGAAATCAATACCTGGGCCTGTCTAGGGACCTATTTATAACTCAAGCTGATTAGGTGGAGTAGCTGTTTCATGCAATTCAGGAAAAAGACAAGTACCAATATAAACTTTACATTGACCATTGCAGAATTCACGGAGTGTAGTTGTCCTTTTCTATGCCACCATGCTTTTTTCATTGGGAAACTTCTTTCCCTGCTTGACTTGTATCTTGGACTGGGTGATGGATGTGTTCCTCAAAAAACCCACAGATCCTCAAAAGGACAGAGAGAATCTTGATTCAGAAATTAGAATTTAATATGCAAAACCTCAAACCTGATTTACAGTCCAGTCCAGGAGAGCTGGTGTCATCTCCACCAATGCCTCCTGTCCTCAAGCTTACTGAGTCTAAACCCTGATTCTGACCAGCATTTGGGGGTCAGGTGGGAACTAGAACAAAAATGATGAGCAGATGCATGTGATTCTCAATTGGTCTAAGATGGACCTGCCAGGCATTTCAAACTCCTTTTGCCTTATGTAACTCTATTCCAGTGACTCAGACATTCTCACAAAACCTGTGACTCAATACAACTACCAAGGCCATCACATTTCACTTCATCCTATGACTGTATCCCTTTCAGTGTCTCCTATGGTGTCCCATCACTCCTCTAGTTAACCTATGGTATATATTGGGTGCTTAGGGAACTTCCCTAACCTTAGAAGCAATTATAATAGAAGCAATTATATTTGAAACAGAATCTACTTGAGAGCCTTGGCTGCCCTTTAACTCAGTATGCCCTACCCCTAAATTAGTCTCAAACTCATGGCTAGCCTCCTACCTCTGCTAGGATTATAAGAGTATACCGTCACATCCCACTAAAGCCTGGTGCTTGAGTTGTCTTCCCAAGCCTGACTATTTTAGTTCTAGCCTAGGCTATAGGAAGGTTCTTGGGTCTGTGCTGAGTCCCTATGTGGTATAAGATAAGCATCATCATCATCGTCATTATGATCTTTGGCATCCTTCACATTTAAAAAACTATTATTGTTTCTGATGTCTCTGCTGCACCTAAATCTTTGTTAGTAGGCAATCACCAATAAGGCAAAAACCAACCAACCAACCAAACAAACGTAAAAACTGTATAAATTCATCAGCTAGTGAATCTCATTGGAGATCAATTGTTTGAAATTTAATTACCAGGTCAGAGAAGGTGCTATAAGGACAGATGTATGTTTTCATTACATAAGAAGAGCTAGAGACAGATGCTACAGTATAATATTTGTTAAGTAGTAGTGAGTGTGAATGGTATTTTATAATATCTGCTTAAACTGCAATGTGGTATCCTCACATATGTGATTCCTATTGGCAGTTAAGAGGAGTGGGAATACTCTTGTGGTTGTTGCATACGTTCCTGGATAGGTAAAGTGCTACATTTTAGAGAAATGGGAAAAAGGAGGTTTCTGAATTCCATCCGTCATCACAAGCAATATGTTTTCATGCTGTCACTGCTAGTCTCAGTTCAGTACTGGAAGCTGATCTACTGAGGAGGAGAGCCAATGGGTTGAATTCAGGGAGAGAAGGACTCTTCTCTTGAGTCTTTTCTCTTGACCTTCTTTTTGCTTCTTGGACCTTCAAAGCCTGTTTACAAGAGCTCAATTCCAGCTGCCTTTGCTTCTCCCAATGCTTGGTGCCAAACTACTGAAAAATACTACCATTGCACACTGCAGCTCCATTTTTCTTAGATTTCCCCGCCCATAGGGGCATACATGGCATTGCATACACACTTGGAAACAACAGGAAGGAGTCTATCAGGAACACTATTCCTTTTCCCTAGTAAAATGATGCTGGTACCCAAAGTAAAACACATCTTTCTAACTGGAAATGTAGGTAGCCTAATGGGATTTCTACTTTACCTGTTCAGCAGTGTGAGATGACCCAGGGAAAGACTTAATAAGAACATGTCAACCCTAGAGTAAGCAGAAATAAATGATGAATGGGCCACTAGGCAACCCTCTTGCCGCTCAGTCTGTCTGTGCACTTTGCATTAGATTCTGTAGGAGTTGGGGGGGGGGGTTAAAGATCATCCTGGATTCCCCAAGTAGTTTCAGCCTGGGGCTATTACTTCTAGTAATTGAGACTGATGAAAGGTCTTGGTATTTTTACAGCTTAGCTGTGACATGCCATATATCACTGTGCTTCTGTCAAAGAAAATATTATACAGTTCATTGGCAAAGGTTTGATCCCCAGCTTTCCCTCCCTTACACTGCCTGAAACACACCATGCTTGCATTTCCCTATAAAGTTCACATGTAAGTGCTCTGTGCTAGAATGAGAGCCTTCAGGTGAAGACAAATGTCGCAGGATCATTAGGAAATTAATTGTGGAAAATGATTGGCATGTTGCTACCAGTGAGGAAGTGTTGCATACTTACTGCCTTGCTTGTTTAATTCTCTGGAATTAATGTGTCTTCAGTCTTCTACAACGTGAGAACGGATCCAAGAACTCCCTGTCTCAAGGAGGTTCAATGCTATACAGATGATTTTATTTTGTTAGTTTTGCTTGGAGCGTTGGCAACTTCTGAGTTTTTTCTAATGACTAGTAACTTAGTCATTAGGTTTTTGAAACATTTTTATTAAATTAGCAAATGCTTCATTATTTTTGGATAATGGAGAAAATTAGCAGCAAAAATAAGATTCACATTAAAACCCATAAATTTTGTGCAAAAAAAATTCAGGGGAAATTTGGACTGTCAAAATCTTTACAAATTGGACCACCCATTCAAAAAGAAATGGAAAATATCTGAATTAAGCCTAACCAAGAATCCCCTTAAACTTTAAAAGGTGAAAAGGAAAAAATGGCAGCAAGAGTAATAATAAAAATGAGTATATTTAAAAGAAAATACTATTTAATAGACTATAGAATGAATGACATAGGAAAATTTTGCAAATGCCATAAAATTTATTTCATAAAAATGATATAAATAAAAAAGAATATCTAATAACCAGATGTATAATGTTATGTGAATATGAACAGCATCTCATGATGATGATCTCGAATGGGCTACTGGCCATGAGAATTCATCCCAGAGAAATCAATGAAGCTCACAGGGACCATGAATAAAGAAAAACAATGAATATTAAGAATAATTTAAGATTTAAAGAAGAGTATTGTCTGTGTGAACCAGGCCTCTGTGTGCTGTGTAGCCTGGGAAACAGGGAAATAGCAGTAGCTTCATAGGAAGGGGCTGGAGCAAAATTGTGAGTTCTGCATTTGCCTTTTCTTTTTCATGTGCTATCTTTCCACAGCTATGGTCTCCGTATTGGCTACCAATAGTGTCAAGCCACCAATGCTATCTACAGTATGTTTGCTCTTCAGAAGAGGACATTTGTATGTTAGCACAGTGGGTCATAAAGAAAAAAAATAGAAATGAAATTGGGAGGAAGATAAGTGATATGTTGGAGTAGCTCATAAGTGCTGCAGGGAGGAGTGTAGAATTTATGAGACTCATATCCATTGTTTACATTCATGAAATATTTTTTAAAAATACCCTTTAAGTGAAACATAAAAAAAAAAAAAAAAAAAAAAAAAAAAAACTCTTGAGTATCAATGAACTTACCTAATCCAGAGGCTAAGAGGTATCCAGATGGAATATTACAATATTTTGTATTTGAGAGTCCCAACATCTCCACTTGTATAAAAATATAAAAATTAAGAAATAAAACTGTCTTCAGAAACAGAAGTCAACTATTTCTGTGAAGGTAAACCAACAGACTGAATTTAAGCTCCAAGTGTATTTTAGGATGGGTTACAAGACATTATCAGTATACCATACATTTGAGGGGGAATCTCATGACATAAAACTGAACCCAGAAGATCCCCATCTCCTTAATGAAAGGATGAGAAAACAAACCGGGCCTAACTAGACTCTGGTTCTATGCCACTGTTAGAAGTTCATGCTAGGGGAGGCAGAGAAACAGGTACCTCCTAGCAACCAGAACTTCATCCAGGCTGCCAGCTGATTCCATGAGTCAATCATCATTTTTCTCAGTCTTTCTACATGGCAGGTTCAGAGAGCCTGAAAAATCCTTACCCTGCACAACCATTCTGCTTCAAACCATTACCCAGTCTCAGAAAAACACTTAATTGTTAAGATGGAAGGGCAGAAGTGGGTATACAGAAATAGAATTTTTTTGTATCTTTTGTTTATAAGGGGGATTTATCTTCAAAATTAATTGATATTAGCAACTTTAAAAGATAACCAGGTGAAGAAATAATGTACCACAAGAGCACCATCTTAGTAATTTCACTCTGCTATAATAAATTAATTATAAACCATATACCTTATAAACAAAAGATGTTTTTCTTGGTTCTAGTGGCTGGACGACAGATCAGAATACCAGCATAGTAGAGGCATCTTCTGAGATGCAGGCAACTCTGTCTTCTCTGCCAATCTCATTCATGAGAATTCCATCTTCATGATGTCATTAATTTACAATAGCATCTCCAAATATCATCACAGTGGAGTTTGGGTTTCAACATGAATTTGGAGGCAACACCCATATTAGCCTATTACAAACACTCCTCCTCACAAATAAATAAACACATTAACAAAAACCAAAAAAACTATGAACACCGAAATAGTGGTTCTTAAAGTTGAAGGAATGGGATCGAAGGGCCTTGCACTCCAGGCCTAAGCAAGGGAAAACAGTTTGGTGTATAAAATCTTGCCACTGTGTTAGATTTTACTCTTCAACATGTGTGTATTTGAATGAATTTGACCTGTTAATATTGCATTTTATGTGCTTGTGCAGAAAAGGAGAATCCAATGATGACTTTTGCTTTCAAGTACCCTTCACTTCAAGGTGATAGTTTCCCTGCTTTGAGTAACTGATGACTGAAGTATGAATATATGCATCAATGCATAGTCACTGTATATGGGTCATTATGTGGTCACTTTGGAGATTCACTGTTGAGGGCTAAGGAGAAAAAGCTTCGACTATCACTGCTTCCATGGCAACCAGAATGAAGCTCTCCTGCAGACCTGGGAGCTGCTTCTGAGATGTCATTGCTACCTGTAGTAGCATCAGATCACTGGCCGAATCTGAAAATTTAGCATTTCTCAATAGCCAAGAATAACACAATACATACTGTTGGGGAATAGAAGGAAAATATTTAGTTATTGTTTCACTATTAAGCATTCATTTATGATGATGTCACCAAAGTAAACCATTTCCCCCTCGTTCTTGATTTATTTTATATTCAGTAACAGAGGACCTTTGTTAGATGACCCAGATTTAGCCAAGTTAGTGACCTGGACATACTAGTGACAAAACAAAAGATGTCTGATTAAATGTAAGCAGACTTCCTTGGAACTGGATTGGATTCTATCCAAATGTTTTCATGTCCTAAGCATTGAATTGAAAATGCCTGTTTTGTAAGCCAAAGTATGTACATCACAGCTATACAAATAAGAAAATATTCTGACGAAAAATTACCAGAAGAAGTTCATGTGGGAAAAAGAAATGATTCCACTCAGCTCACCTCTTCCCATCCCACGGGGAAGCACAGAGCATAGAGCGTGGGATCATGAGGAAGAAACAGATTTTTCTTGTCTCTAACTAAAAGGCAAAAGCTAATAAGATTGCAATGTTAGGGATATGACAGAAATGAGGGCATTGTGAGAAACAGTGGGGTAATGCTGAGTGAGCCTCTCCATGCATTGTTTGAAAATACCTCTCAGGGCACTCTTGGATTTTTTCCTTTGTTTGTTTTTGTTTTTGTTCTCTAATGCAGAAAGAAGTCTATTGGGCAACCTGTCCAAGAGAGACTAGCTGTCAAATTATCTCATTCTAAGTCTCATGCACTAGGTTCCTGTGGTCCAAACAGAAAGGCTCCACCCCCAATGTGGAGACTCCATGAGTGCTATCACTTTAGGGATGGTCATTTGTTCACATACTTCTAAGATATTGGACAGATCAAAAGGACTGTCAACACTGATTTCTGATTTTTTAGTGAAGTTCCTCCTTCATCTAATTAAATAGTACACTCCCAGTTTTTCAGAAAAGAGTCTCCTCCTGACTTTGTCATACCATCTGCCTGCATACTGCAATTTATTCTGCTTTGGGTAGCATGTGTCTGATGGAGTTTTACCCAGAAAGACCCAGAAAGTCTTTCACAGTCCCCCCCCATGTGTGAGTGTATGATCAGTCTAGGATAATACATTGTCCCAAAAGTATTCAAGAGAAATGTTCATCTGGCAATGAAGATGGTAGCTGAATCAAAGAGGAAGTTAATCATGCGCATCTGAAGTATATTTCTACGAGCACCAGGGGCAAAGATAGTCTGTCATTGGATCAACTCATGCTCGTTTCCCTGTTGCAAATGTTCATATACATTTAATTTGTGGCATAGTATATTTGGTCAAAATCAAAACTGTAAACTAAATGAGCAGAAGCCTACACAAATATTTGTCTAGATGTGGTTGTTTTTATAAACAGAATTTCTATTTTTTTTGTAAAATTTGTTGTATCTATTTATCTATTTTTGTTAATTTTGAGTGTATACATGCTACAGTGGACATGTGGAATTAAAGAGTAACTTGTTGGAGTCTTTTCTCTGCTTTCATCATGTATGTTTTGGGGGTTGATCATCATACTAGGTGGCAAGTGCCCCTACCTACTGATCCATCTTGCCAGCCCTTAAATCTACACAATTTTCATTATAATTTTTAAATCTTTATAGTGACATTTTCCAGAAAATACTTTATTAGGAGTTTAAAACACAAGAGATGATACCTTCTGCATTTTCTGCTCAGTCATTCATTCTGATATAGTGATGCCATTATTTTTATAGAAAATGACAAGACTTTTGAAATAATGTATATAACATGTTAATTATAGAAGCCTTATGCATATTTACTGTCAGTTTATATGAAAAATATTTGTGATTATGCTTACTCTTTCATGTTGCTACTGTGTACTAAGAAATGTTTTTTGAGCTCAAACATTTATTTCTCTAAATCATTTGATACTTAATATACATTTTAATTTAGTGAACTGAGTTGAACTTGATCCCATTTTACACTTTTTTCCCTGTCTTTTCTTTCCAATTGTGTAGGTTAACTTATTTAAACTCATTCAAATTATCTTGATTCAGGCTTCCAAGTGTTTGGATGATAACTATGAGCTAGGATTCCTGGTGTAGAAAAGTATCTGATGCCTGTGCATTACCGGTCATTATAATGCATGGTTAATAAATTTATTTACTGGGGTCTATATTATCAACTATGAAACAGTTATCCCCTCACTGTGTTTCAATGCACTGTGTTAAGTACAGATAGATGCAGGATAATATGATAGTTTTAAGTCTGGCATAGGTGATGGCCAAGGGTTATATAGGCACCTGATTAAATCAAGCTCCTTTCTTCATCTTGATAATTTTCAAAGGAGCACTTGAATGAAGCCTATCCAAGAGATAGGAGCATTGTGTATGTCATGTGTATATCATATGTAATAAGCATCTAAACATATTAGAACATTACCTGACACAAAGTCATTGCTCTTTAAATGTTGTCCTGACCGTAAATGAGTGTAGACGTGAAAATAAAGTCATCCCTTGGTAACTAACCATGGGGATCGAATTCAGGAACCCCTAGGGATGCTAAAATCTTCAATGTCTGAGTCCCTTATATAAAATGATGTAAGTAGTATGTGCAAAAAACAGATGTTAAATCCATTATGAATTAAAGTCATGTCTAAAGGACTTTACCCAATATTATATACTGGCATGTAAATACTTGCTGTAGTTATTGTTTAGAGAATGGCAAAATCATTAGCATATGTTCAGTACAGATGCATCCACAATTGATCGACTCCTTGGATAAAAAGCTCATAGACACAGAGAACCATCTTCATTGCTTAGGTAAGACTCATTGTTCTGCTAATTCTGCTATGTCTCCAGCATACAAGAATGAGCCTTGCACTTACTCTTCCATACATACTTAAATTCAGTGCTCACTGTGTATATTGATTGGCATGTCTGGTTTCTCGCCTGGATTATCAACAATAGGAATGATCCATTCTTTCAGGCGTAGCTTATTCTGGCTAATAACCAAAGTGTTGTTTTGGTTTCATTGTGATTGAGTGAATTCATTCCTTGACTTTTCTGAGTCAGATAATTCTATTAATATGCCTGGGATGGTGGGTATTTATAAGCTATTTCTCATTGTATGCAGGCTTTGTTGTTTTATGAATTTTACCAAAAGAAAATGTTACCTTTCATCACTTTATGTGACCCTAACCATATGATGAACCATTCGTATAGAAACATATTTTTATGTGAACAACATTTGCCATAAAAAGAATCATTAACCCTTCTTAATGACTTTACATTATAATGATAACTTCAAGTGTAAGACTTCAGCCTGTCTTCTTTCTTGCTTACAGCCCAAAGAAGCTAAAGCACCTGTTTTGTATATTGTATCTGTTAATGTAATTGCAAATATAGCCAGTCAGGTTCTTTACAATGATTATTTGGTTCTCACATATCAGCTATAATCAACCTTGCAAACTGAAAGATAGTCTATTGTTATATCAGGAGAATCAAGTTGATTGCAACTCATTATCCATCTCCCTCTTCATCATCCTGAGAAAGGAGTGGCAAAGTAAGGCATCCAACATAATAAAAGTTTGAATAATCTGTGGCACACACTGTATTTTAGTGATTTTCTGTTTGAATGCATTTGACATTTGCTTACATATTTTAACATATAAAAACATAAAAAAACTAATATATAATTTAAGCGATGAAATACAGTACTTTTATTTATTATGCATTATTCAATAGAATAAAAATTGAGTTAATATGACAAAATGATTCTACAAAATATAAATGTATTTCCTGTCTCCTAATGGCATGGAGAAGGGAAATGGTTTTTGATTTGGGAACTCATACTTGGAGAAATGGCCAACAATCCTGTACTCTATTAGTGGGGCCCATTGTTCTCATTTCCATCTAATGCTGAAAAAATGTAAGTGGTATTTCTAAAACAAGTGTATTTTAGCTTTAGAAGGCAAAAATTGAAAATGTAACCTTTCCTCCTACTCCTTTGACAAGAACTTAGTCAAGGCCACACCTTACTACCTCAAACTAGAAAGCATCTTCTGCACTAGCAGCTTTATATCCTATATAAGCTATTGTTTCAGAAGATGCAGAATGGACATTTGACTAAGTAAGTAGCATTTTCTTATGGCTATACAGAGTGGAATTTTATATTTTACATGAAAATGGAAGCATACCATCTGCTTTGTTTACTTTGCAGGACCTAATGAATGACACTGTCTTTGTCTTCCTTGAGTAGTATAAATACAAAGTTATCTCCTTGAGTACTGCAAATATAACTGTCTCATTCTTCCTGAAGAATGTAGAAGATGGGAAGTAACAGTAAATAGGTTTGTGCCTTTGCCAGGGCAGACCATGGAGGATGATGACCGTGCACAGATATGCAAGCTTCATTGGGTCAAACAAGTGATCACGTAATGTCCCATAAATGATGAAAGAAGACTGTGATAATGGGGAGTGAGGATAATTTCTCAGGACTATGACTTAGGTTCATGATCTGCAGCTCTTGCAAATTGTGGTGAGGGCAGTTGGGGAGCAGGAACAGAAATAAAGAACTATAGCCTAAGGTATATTGTTAATTATGAAAGATGCTCTATGGCTGATATGTGGCCACAAGGACTAAAGCAAGGATACATGGAATTAGGATGAAAAGGAAACCTGAGATTTGCTAAAGAGATGAACACAAATTACTCAGTGAAGCATGTAGGTTCTTGTTTATTATTCTTAGTTTCTTAATGAGGTTCACACGCTAGAGTAAGTTAAATCTATAGCCATCCTTGATGATACCAGCATGCCGAGCTGTTAGGAGTCAAGGAGAAAAGATATGTTAGCCACTTAAATATAATTAAATTAAACTATTAGCCATAATAATTCCTAGAATAAAATGGAAAGAATGAACCTTTCATACATTGAAGAATACACTATATCTAAATATCTAATATCTAAAACCTGTTCTTTAAAGTAAAAAATGAGGGGTGTCATTTAGAAGAGTGAAAGTCTAAACATTTTTTGAAAATGAGAACCATGGAAATGGTTCAGTGAATACAACACCTAACATTAAAACTTGAGTGGTATATGGTACTCACAAAGGGAGCTGGCAGGTTGTGGCAGTCTTTCTGCAATCCCAGCACCTTGGAGACAGAGACTGGATCTCAGGGCAAGTTGGCTAGTTAGATTAAGCTAATCAATAAGCTTCTGGTTCAGTAAGAGATGCTGCCTCACCAAATATGCACAACCATCACCAACCTCTGACCTATACACACAAGGGGGGGTTGGAGAGAGAGAAGAGGAAGAAGGAGGAGGAGAAGAAGAAGAAAAAGAAAAAAGGAAAGGAAAAGGAGAAGAAAATAAAGGAGAAGAAGTTGGGTTAAGTGTTCAAGAGCTTGTTATTAAAATTAGGACAGCCAAGAGAGCTGAAAAAGCCTGATGGTTGTATTATATGATATATTTAATAGCAGAAGATGCTTAACAGTAATTAAGATGGAACATTTAATGCTGCATTTTCATTAACAGAATAGAAAATTAAAAAATAGGAATTGGAGTTTAGAAGTAATTATGTCTATCAAATTGTATCAATTATTACTATTCATACATAAAACTGACAGCAATTGCATGCCAATCATATATGTAAAATTTAAATGCAACATAATTTCCAACACACTTATTAGTGTTGATTACAAATATTGCTTCAGTTTGTTTACATCAGAGATTGTTTGTTGGATCTTGAAATTTCCTTTATTGAAAATTCTCTGCAACAAAAATAACAGCAAAGAAATACAACTAAAAGTTATTGATTCATCAAAGAGTATACATCTATAAAACCTTGACAAGTAAAAGCACAACAAGGAAACACAATGTTACGTACATGTGCCTTACTGCATGATAATCTCTCCTATGTGTTCTGTATTAGAACTAAATTTAGATTTAGAGCATCTTCTTAAATACCTATTACCAAAGAAAACCTAGAAATGTTTCTGTATATATTGTAAACAATTCTAGGCAGCATTTGGCTATGCTGAGCTGATTGCTAGCTTATGAGCTCAGTTAGTCCTTCTACGCAAGCCTCCAGAGAAACTGAGGTAAGAGATATTGGCCACTATGCCTAGTTTGTTTGTATTTTCTTAAGATGCTAGAGACCACTGATAAGGAGCTTCCCTTCACAGCCATGGTAGACAGTTACCTCTGAGTATGGTTGCTTTGTTATCCTTACCTCCTGCTGCTCAGACCTCCATGGGCTTTCTTCCTTTGAGAGTATTTTGAATGTGGTGTGCTCCAAATGATAAATTCCTTCATAACTGAAAGCCAAAATTACACTTTTTTTGAAGGCTAAGGCTTAAGTTTGAGGGTTCTTCCTCTTTCTAGAAAGCTTGCCATAAAGGAAACCAGCTTCTAAGTTGTGTATTGCTCAATGGTAATGCCTATGTGACCAAAGCCAAGATCTGATAACAGTCAACAGACAGAGAACAATATTGACTACTGATATACCAAAACGTGATCCTCCCAGCAGCCTTGTTGACATCTGTAGAATATCCTGAGTTTAAGGTCAGTGGAACCTATGTCTGTATTCCTAATCTAGAGAACATTTAGTTATGGTGTACCTGTCTTAAGTAATTACGCTTTAGAAATTCTTTTTTTTTCCCCTAAAATAACTAATGAATACTTGCTCAGTATATACTGATGATTTTCAAACAAGACAAGAATAATAAACCCTCCCTTTGTTTATCAAAAATATATGAGGTAAAGTTGGCTATTGTCAGGTCACTGGGATCTAGGGCAGTGGTTCTCAACCTGTGGGTCATGACCCACTGGGGATTGAGCGACCTTTTCACAGGGGCTGCCTCAGACCATCAGAAAATACAGGTATTTATATTACAACCCATAACAATAGCAAAATTACAGTTATTAAGTAGCAATGAAAATAATTTTATGGTTGGGGGAACATCATCACAACATGATAGACTTACTTAGTAGAGGGTCACAAACAGCATCAGGAAGGTTGAAAACCATTAATCTAGGATAATCTATGGGTTCATGCTAGAAGCAGCTACCCAGCCAGAAGCTATATTTCTAGTACTATATTTCACCCCCTCCTGTCCATGAGTGGCCATGTGATTAGTTATCATCATGGAAATATTTTTTTTTTGTGCTACTTCAGCCTGAAAGTTAGAACAAAGCACCCCCCTCCCCCATGCTGGCTTCCTAGAACAAAAAATGAACTCGGGATTTAGAGATTCTGTTGTTATAGTCGATAATATTAGTGTTACTAACATAAGAATGGATGAGTGTACATGGCTTAGAACACTGGGCAGAGACAAACTCCTCTTTTAAAGTATCCACATGGCCAACAACATCTAAAGACTAAAGGCAAATGTCTTCCTATTTCAGAGAAGTACCTACATTTTTCCATATAGCATTGTATCTAGGAGAGAAGGTAAGATGTTAATTGGGTTTTGAGATATCACTAATTCAAGCGTTGACACTCTTTATCATGGTTCTTGCTTTTCTGTCTACTTTCTTACTATGGGTCTTGTGTTAATGAGGATAATGCACATGGTTGCTGGCAAACATCAAAAAGAAGACATGAATAGTTTTGAGGGAAAGAAATGTCAAAATTTGGAAAAAAGGAAGAGAAAAGAGAGAAGTCTTAAAATTAACTTCCTTATTTAAGCCAATAACAAATTGTCAGTCTTTCCTCTTATTTACAGTTTTGTTTATTTTATTTTAGCAAGATTGGACATTCCAGAATGTTGCTAGAAAACACTAAATTGGCTTTCAACATGAAACTCAGATAAGAACTGTGACAGTTCTTATTAATCCTTCAGTAACTCACCAAACTTTGACATTTACATGCTCTGACATTATTCTGGAAATGATAATCCCACTTCTCTGAAGCTATTTTAGCCATATTGTTTGGAGCATTTTGATTTCATTCTGCTTTTTGTCATTTTTTACCACCTCCTTAAAATCTACTATCAAAGGAGACTTTTATGAAAGCCATATGAAGAATGTGTTTTGAGAAGTATGCTTGAACAACTCCCATATTGTCACCATTTTTTAAAATATAAGTTTGACTGAAACAGAAACTATGTTCCTTTCAACAAGATACCTAAAGTCAAATTCCTTGTGGGATGGAGCATAAGAATCTGATTGGTTCTTTCAGATAAGGAGCCAGAACTGGAAACGGAGAGGGAGAAGAGAAGGAAATAAAAACCTCAATTTTTTATTAGCTTTCTAGTGAATAAATTTTGACATGGTGTTTTATACAAAGGAACACAGCACTGTGGGAGAGATGAAAGAAATGATGAACTGTTGTTGAGCTAAGTAAGGAAACTAATCTTTTTTAAAATTCTTGTTTTATTTTTCATTATTTATTCACATACATGTCCATGTATTTATATGAACATTAACATGCAAGTGCCCACAGAAGCCAGAAAAGGGTGTCAAATACCATGGAGTTAGAGGTACTATAGGAGTTTCTGAGCCATGTGGTGTGGATGCTAGGAGATGAACTCAGGTTCAAAGTCAAATTTGGAAAGTCATAATCCATTGGTGACTGAAGTTAGGGCAGGGACTCAATGCAGGACAGTAAATTAAAGCTCCTTATAGGCTAGTATTCTGGCTAGTTCACTGACCATGCTTAGCTAGCTTTCTTAATCAGCTCAGGACAGCCTGTTTAAGGATGGTGCCACTGGCAGTAGGCTGAATGCACCAATTAAAGTCAATACAATTTCTGATAGACATGGCCACAGACCCAACAGACACTTACTCAACTGAAACTTTTGTTCCAGATGATTCCAGGCTATGGCAAGTGGACAGTTAATATTAACTACCTAGAACAGGCTTAGAGATGGCAAGTAACAGAAAGAGAATGATGGTTATTTAATTGCCTCAATTCAAACCAATGCCCAGGGAACATACCTCCATAAGCATCTTTATGAAACAGGAGGTACCAACAACCAATCTCTAGATGTAGGGAGCAATGTGCAGCTCAGTTGGAAAGAAACACATCTCTTCTCACTTCTGAAAAATTCTTCCATGGTTCCAATTGGCCAGAGTTGTAACAGACTGAGTGCTTCCTGACATCTTGTGTTTTGGAGTTTGGGGATATCTTGAGGGAACTATGTGTTTGGCTGAGAAGAAGTATACATAGTGAGGACCTCTGGCCACATCACGACACCATATGTCAACTGATTGGCCAGCAGGCTACTTCCAGAGAGCCAATCAGCAGAGCCAGTTGGGCTTATTCATATGTGAAACACCCTAGAGAAAAGCATATTAGGCAAGAGTGAGATCTTCAGTCACCTCAAGGCAAGGGGGTGTTGTTTGAGATTGAACAAGTGCCATTAGCTAGGGGCCTCCTGATGCTTAGAGTGTACCAAGAATGTCTTAGCTAGTTCAAGTACAGTCCTTTGAAGGGTGTCTATCAAATGTGAGCCATTAAGCTGAGGATAGTATCTGAGAGGCCCAAGGTCTCCACCAAGGTTTAACACCTTTAATCACCTTACCCCTAAACATCTGGGCCTGACTTTGAAGAAAACAACCTGAGATCCTATAAGCCACGGCTAGTACCCTCACATGATACTGCAGTACCACTGCCGTATTAATAAATGCTTTGTGTTTTTCATAATGAATCTTCATAGTTCATATTGAACAACATCAGAGCTGAAAAAAACCTTTGAACTATGATTGATAATTCTTTTGTGTTCCATAGTGAACATGCTAAGGACATAGAAAGTAAATCATTTGTCCAAGGCCAAAACAGCTAACCCTGTTGCAAGGGGTGCAAAACCAAAACAAAACAAAAACCAAAAACCAGACAAAAATCAAACCTCTCTTGAAATAACTTTTTCCAATTTAACAAAACAATTTGCAAAACAGATTTTATTTCTTGGTTAGAGGACCTGCAATTCTTGAATACATGCTATGGACGAGCCAGTCTCTTTCAAGGAGGACAACAGAGTGCTATCACCTGTGTTCAGGACTCCACTCACAAGAGGGCTTCTTTTCATAACTTGATTTTATTTCATTTATTTTGAATATAAGTTGTTTGAGTATTTTTCTGCACTCTTCTGTCTTCTCTGGTAAGACAAGGAGATACAGAATTAGGACCAAAATTATTAGAATGAATCTATTTCCCTTTTCATTGAAAATTGTGCATCCCATCACTGATTGTCTGAACCACTATTCTCATGAGTTCTTACAGAGCCTGTTACGCTGTTTCCCAAATCCCTTCCTGTCTATTACCATACCTAAAATGCATGGAGAAAAGACAATTTCTTTAGAGGGCTTAGGCTGAAAACCTAGGCCAATCATAGCCTGCTCTGTTCAATACAACATCAGATGGATCCTTCAGTATTTGGGGCCACAACTAGGAGGGAAAGGCCAGTAGATTAGCAGCAATAACCCCAAATGACCCTGATATACCTGGTCCAGAGCCACATTCCTCTCAAGGTGAGCCTGGCTTTGCCCTGCCCTAATTATCCTGTGAGCAGGGCAGTGTTCTCTGTGGTGTCAAGACTATTCTTAGGTCTGATTCAAAGGGGACATATGAGGTCACAGAAAGTAGGTTTGGGTGCAGGACACTGCTTGAATTCTAAATCTGTCACTAGCTGTCAGATTTGGCCATTTAGCCCACTCATTCCTGCCACATTCTACAATGTAGTATGCATGAATTTGGTAGAAGTCTACAATAGAACCTATGCACATTAAATACATATTTATACAGAGACCGAAGGCATATGTCTTGCAGGAAACTGAAAACAGGCTAAAATCCAGAAATCTGAAACACCTCTTGCAAGAATCCTTCAAAATTTTCACCATAGCTTCTTGACAACATTTCCCCTGTCTTCTAAACTTATTTCCCAGTTTCTAAACAGAAAAAGTCAAATCATTCTATGCATTATATTATAAAGAAATCAATTTCATGTCTAAAGGTCATTATGAGTCACTGATATAGAGTCCTTCATGATTTTATAAGATAGATAGGTTCCACACTCATTTCACAGGACTGTAGGGATGATTCAGCATGTCCTTGCAGAGACGTGGAGCCACAGTTTCCAGCACCTTCATCAGTGGCCCACCAGTAATTGTAACTGCAGCTTCTAGGGATCTGACACACTTTTCTAGCTTTCATATGCCCTTACATATGTAGATGCAGGCACACATGTAAATAAAATAAAATTAATATTTAAAAAATTAATTCACAATGTTTCTTAAAAATAATTAAGTTAAATCCAGTGTTGATATGTTAAGAAAAGCATTGAAATGCCATAGTCTGTTGTTTAGAAAATCTAGTTATATAAGCACATACTCTGTGACAGAAGAGATAGTTGAAATAGTAGATTGACTATAGATTTATTTAGTGAGAGGAGTGTGTGTGTGTGTGTGTGTGTGTGTGTGTATGTGTGTGAGTGTGCCTGCTTGTGTGTAAGGCAGGACCTCACTGAACTCATGGCAGTCCTGCTGCCTTGGCTGGTCAAATGCTAGGATTATTACAGACATGTGCTACCACATTGCCACATTGATTTTATAAACAAGGTGCCAATTGAAAACCAGAGAAATACATATTGACAACAAGAAGTAATACTCAAGAGAAGACTAATGAATGCAAAGGTGCAATGCCATAGCTCAGAGAAACAGAAGATAGGCTTGCATTTGTCATAGAGAGTGATCCAGGAAGGTGCCTGACATCAAAATCTGACCTCTACGCACATGTGCACTCATATAAACATGGACTTACATGCACACAAACATGAACATACATACACAAATATCACACAAACACACAGATAAATAAAGATTTTAGTTTTGTATTTTTAAACCATCAGGAGGTGACATTTCTTTTTATTATCCTGGTGGGAATTCCCTAAAAAGCCAACATCAGCATAGTTCACTAACAGCAAGATACAACTGAAGGTGGGTTCATAAATGTCCCATTTCCTTAGTGGTTTTGGCAGCTAAGATTCCCCTTGTCCTGTAAGCCATTTAAAGAACCTTTTTCTAAATAAATGAACGAAGAGTGGAATGAACAAAATGTACTCACCTCCTTTCCTTTCATGTGACTCTAAGAACTAAGCCAACTTATACTACATTGACTTTGACAGTTTTGTGCATTTAGTCAACTGTATTTAACACCAAATGCACCCAACATGAAGCAGGGTAATCTAAAAATTCCAATGAATGGTGAATGTTCAATATAGTTAAATAAATATTTATAAGGGGTCATTTTCTTTTATAATTTAAAAAGTCATTTTATTATGTTGATTTATAAATTTAATTTATATGTTTTTATGTTTTATTATAAATCATCTTATTTTAAATAGCAATCTCAGTTCTCCCTCCCTCCCATCCTTCCATGCCCTCCACCGACCCCGCATCCCATCCCCTCACCTCAGGGAGGGTAAGGCCTTCTATGATGGATCATCAAAATCTGTCAAGTTATTTAGAGTAGGGCCTAGGCTCTCCACTGTGTATCTAAGCTGAAAGAGTATTCCTCCATAGGGAAGGGGCTCCCAAAGTCCGTTCGTGCACTAGGGATACATCCTGGTTTCACTGCCAGAGGCACCATACACTGCCCAGTCCTCCTCGCTGACGCCCATGTTCATGGGGTCTGATTTGGTCCTATGTTGGTTCTCCAGCTGTCAGACTGGGGTCCACGATTTCCCACTTGGTCAGGTCAGCCTTTTCTGTGGGTTTTCCCAGAGTGGTCTTGACCCCTTTGCTCATCACTCCTCCTTCTCTGAAAACTGGATTCTAGGAGTTTGGCTCAGTACTTAGCTGTGGATCTCTGCTACTGTTTCCATCAGCTACTGGATGAAGGCTCTAGGATGGAATATAAGGTAGTGGTCATTCTCATTATGGGGGAAGGGCATTTAAGGTAGCCTCTCCACTATTGCTTACATTCCTAGGTGGAGTGTGGAGTTGTGGATTTCTATACAATTTGCTAGTGCCAGATTTCTCTTCAAATCCATTATGGCTCCCTCTATTGATGTTTCTCTTTTCTTGCTCTCCTCTATTCATCTCCCCACTCAATTTTCCTGATCCTTCATGTTCTCCTCTCCCTCATCTTTCTCCTACCTCCTTCCCCACTTCTAAGAATGGATACAGAAAATATGGTACATTTACACTATAAAGTCTACTCAGCAGGAAAAAACAAAAACAAAAAACAATGGACTATCGAAATTCTCAGGCAAATGGATAGAACTAGAAGAGACCATCCTAAGTGAGGTAATCCAGTCACAGAAAGACAAACATGGTATCTCCTCGCTCACATATGGATTTTAAACATAGAGTGAAGGTTTACCAGATTACAATCCACACCTCCACAGAAGCTAGGAAACAAGGAGGACTGTAGGAGAGACATACACAGTCCCATCGTGAGGGGGACTAGAGCTCCTGAACAAATTGGGGGTGTAAGGGGTTCAGAGTTATTTTCCTAGAATCATAATTTAGTTTAGATCGCTAGTCTTTCTTCATATAATTCAGATCATCATTTGAGAAGTTGATACTTACTTGTGTCTGATAATTTTTATGCATCTATGGCTGACAAGGAGATGGTAAAATCAAGTTGGTGTGGGTCACATAATCACTTTATTCAAGTGATGTAGGCTAGGAAATGCAGTGTTGCGTATTTGATCAGAAAAAAAGTCAGACAAAGCTCACAATCCTTACACTCATACTTATAGCATGTATTTATGCTCTGGACTTGAGTCTGAAAACACTATTATACTGTGCTCCAGAGTCAGAGTGAAACACCTTTATTGTGAGCCAATTACCATCATGCTGCTTCCTTGTGATTGGTTTATTTAGGGTACAGTAACAGAACTTTACTCTTTGGGGAGATTTGCTAACTATTCTTCAGAAAATCTTATTCAGGGCTTCAGTCCTGAGGGACAAGTGGCAGTCCGGTTTCTTCCTTTGCATGAGTAAATAGAGCATCTCTGAACTGCATTAGCTTCTGAAAAACACCATTGGAACTGGGCTGTGGAAGAGTGTTTAAGTCTGTGACAAAGTTGGAAGATAGAGGGAGCCTGGGTTTGTTTGTTTGTTTGTTGGTTTCTTTTGTTTTGTTTTAACAATATCAGCAGCCTGCCATGTGAACTCAGATAATTTCTTTTTCCTCCTTGTCTTCTTGGATGGTAATATAGATTTGCGACTATGGCGCTGTTTCATTCGGGTTTCAAATTTCTGTGGCTGAAATTGTTCTAAGAGATTTAAATTACCACCTTTCATCCTGATGCAGTCATGGAGCCTATGATGAACTTATTTTGTTCATGATACAGTGAATGACTACTATGTGTTTGATTCTAAGTGTCAGGTATATAGATTTGAAGAAAAACAAGTTCCCTGATCTTGAAATTTCATAGAGATACAAACAAGCAACAGCAGTTAAGTAAATAAATGCATGTATATTAATTAAGACTATCTCTCTGAAGGGGACAGAGTGACATGACTGAGTGAAGAGTTCAGCAAACAGACGTTTCTTTAAACAGAGTAATTGCAATGACCTTTCTAAGGGTGGGGACACATGGGAGCTGGTTGGAGTCAGTTTGGGAGAGTATGAAAAAGCTCACCTTAGAGAAAGATAATAAAATTAGTGTGTCACTTTGCCTAGGAGCATTGCCTTAGTTACTATTCTATCACTATAAGGAGACACCACAATACAGGTGACTATTATTAAAGAAAGCATTTATTTGGTGGCTTGCTTGCAATTTTAGTGAGTAGAGTTAGTTCATGATCATCATGGCAGGACGATGACAGGCACGGAGGTATAGAAGTAGCTGGGAACTTCACATCCTCATCTACAGGCAGCAGACAGAAAGAGAGAATCACAATGGGACAGTTCCAGGGTAGCTAGGGCTACATAGAGAAACCCTGTCTCAAAAACAAAACAAAACAAAATAATTTAAAAAGTCAGGAAAGGGCAGTTTAAATAAAGGTCGAGAAAAAGGAAAGAATGGAAAACAAAGAGAATCGAGTTTTGCACGGGATGCTAGAACAACAAAGAATCATGTTTAGTGGCTGGATAGATGGTTTTATGGTTGAGAGCACTTGCTTCTCTCACAGAGGACCCTGAATCTTTGCCCCAACACAATGTGGTTTCTCACAACTGTTTATAACTTCAGTCAAGAAAATTTGATGCCTCCTTCTGGCCTCCTGAAGCACCAGGACTACACATGGTACAAATACACTTATGTAAGAAAACATTCATACACATAAAATAAAAAAAAGTAATACATTTAATTAAAGTTTAAAAGAGTCATGCTTCTAAAGCTGCAGAGGTGGCTAACTCTTAAGAGTGCTAGCTAGTGTTGCAGAAGAGGGAAGGTAAGTGCCCAGCACCCACTTCAGGTGACTCACAACTAACCATAACTACAGCTCCAGAAGATTTGTCTGCTCTCCTCCAGCCTCTGTGGACCCTTGAATATACATGCACACACACACACAGAGATATAACCAATTAAAATATTTTTAAAAAAAGTCGGTAAATAGAGTGATGAATATGAAGAGCTTCTGACCAATGAATTTAGCTCCTATCATTAAACCTGCAAGCATCAGTTTCCATGGAAACGAGGCCAAGGCTAAGTTCCTTAAAAGTCCATGACCAGAAATGCATACCTCAATGAAAAGGTCTGAGAAATACGTGGGTCTGTAGAATTGCATGGCAATTTAGTATACCATACACACCATTGCTTAGAGCTAATTACATTAGGCACAGTTTCAAATAAAATGCTGAATGGTGGGAAGGAATCAGAAAATGCATAACATCAACATCAAGAGAAATTAGTAATCATGAATGCTCCTCTGTTAAATTAATAATTTTTATGTATTCTCAGCAGAAAAAGCAGAGACTTATGAATATCTTCTCTATGTCCATGTCTGTCTCTGTGTGTCTTTGTTTCTCTCTTCTTTCTCTCCCTCCTTTTCCCCATCTCTGTGTTCCCAATCCTTAGTTTTGTTTTGTTTGGTTTCTATTTTCCAATGGAGGACAAAGGAACACAAAAACTATTTGGACTTCTTCCATATATCATTTTCTGAAACTGCTACTTAGAAACGTGAACGCTTCCATTCCAATTTTGCTTCATTGTTCGTATACTTTTATCTCTGCTTGCTTAGTGTTTTCTTATCTTTCTACCACCCTGTGCCAAAAGCATTGCAAATGTGCACTAATACATACCACCTGGAGTGGTCCTCTTCAGAAGAGGAAATGTGCACTCGAGAACTGGATAAATTCTACCAGGCCCACATTCTACAGCTAGATATCCATTTGCCTCTCATACATAAAGTCAGTGCAAGATGGCAGGACTCCAGGCATCTCTTTTGGGTGTGGCTAGCCCAAGGCCTCTTACACAGCAGAAGGATCTTTTCAATTAGAAGAATTTCTTGGGTATTTCAGAAGTGGTAAAGCTTTGAGCAATACTCTGAAGTCAAATAGCTTTAAACCATTTTGTCACAAACTATAAAATGGTGTGAGAGAGACAGCAATAACAGGCATTGGTGAGACACCAAGGAGTGTTAGTCTTTGAACTTTTTTGGCACTCCCAGAAGCTCCAGTTTGTTTGGAGACAGCCCTGTAGGCAATATAGGAGGGGAAGGCATAGTTTACTTGATAGTTTTTGAGTCATATTTTGGTCAAGTTGTACTATGGTCTATAATTTTATTATACTGTACAGCTTAAACTGCAACTAGGATTTGGATTTTCTTTTACAAAGACTTTCATTTTTATTTATGTGTGCAAGTATGTATGTATGTATGTATGTAGGTATGTTTGTATGTGTCTGTGTGTATTGGCTTGTGTTGGGGTTCCCATAGACAGGTGTTGGTGAGCTGCCTGATTGGGGTGCTTAGGGCAGAACTCTAATTTCCCAAAATGGCAGTAAAGATACTTAATGAGTCATCTCCTGCCCTGAAGTCTGCATAGCCTTGAAAATTATATAAATACTAGTACAATGAGAAGGTGTGTTTTGATTAAGCTTAGCCACCAAGAACACACAGAAGAAGGTAAAGGGATTATGTAATAGAGATGAAAATCTTTTGTTTAAAACTGATTAGAGCTGGGCAGGAGGCAGAGGCAGGTGGATCACTGTGAGTTCGAGGCCAGCCTGGTCTTCAGGGTGAGTGCCAGGATAGGCTCCAAAGCTACACAGAAAAATCCTGTCTCAAAAACAGACAGACAGATAAAAGTGATTAGAGATGGCCACACTAATATTAAAGCTTTTATGAGGCTGAGACAGGAGGATTTTGTTCCCTGTCACCCTGTCTTTAAAAAAAGAAAGGAAGGAAGGAAGGAGAGAGAAAGCAAATTTTAGAATCACTTTGCATTTTACCAGCATTAGGCTGAAGGAAAAAACAAGACAAAACAAGCACATCACAGGTCTGAAATTAAATGTTGACATGAACAGGGATGATTAATATTTGACACTAATTCCTCATCCTACTGAATAAGGCTGTTGGCCACCTTTCCTGCAGTACATTAGAATTTCACTTTTGCAAGACACCTTTTTCTATACCAAGACTCCTCTAGAACCTTGAGAATTGCATTACTGAAGTATGGAATGAATGGCTGCTTTCCATAGGGAGAACTTAATTCCAACTCATCAGCAGCCCTTCCTCCCTTCTTGAATATTCTGAGGTTGACAAAACTCATCAAGACGAAAGGATTCCGTTCAAGGAACAATGCTTCTCAAAGAGAACTAAAAGATTACTGTGATCATACACTGCATATCTAATTCCTGTCATTGGTGCAATGATGCCACACCCAGCAAAGGGGAGTGAGGAAAAATTGTCTTTTCATTTTCTTGTTTGACTGGTTCAGATCTGGGAAACAAAGTCTGTTTGAATTAGAGAGGAAAGCACCAGTTTTTATTCAGCATGTGCTGGACTGTGCATATCACATCCTGCTAATGTAAGAGAGATATAGACTCGTTTACTTAAGTGGATGATCATTTCTCTCTTTCACTGAAACTATTTCTCATCTTCTACTTTGTTCTCTGTTTCTGTTCTCCTCTTCCTCCCAATTCTTTGAACAGATTCTGCTCGAAATGTATGCAATCAAAATGATGATGATTAAAACAGAAAATGCCAGTCTTCCTGTGTTCTCATTGTGAAGAGATTTAATCATAAATATATTGCGACTCTCTCCCTCTTCTATCTTTTCCAACATATGGCCTTTTACATCTTCTTTTACAGTATTACTGAGGTATAATTTCTTTTCCAGGAAAAATCTAAATAAAAAAAAATGAAAAACGTAATTCTGGGAACCCAATTTTTAGAATTCCATTCTGGTCATTACCAATTATATGTACTTAGACCAAGTATTCAGTATGCACAGCCTTCATGACTGGGACTCATTTCATCAAATAGTGGAAAACTTAAGTAAGGCAACAGGAGGAAAGTCCTCACTATGTGGGCATTACAGAAACAGGCATTGCATGACAACTTTTGCTCTTATAATCGTAACAGTTTCTATTATAATTTTATTTTAAGGCTATGTTTTGTTGTGATTATAGTATGAATTTGAATTAATTTTGATCAGTTTCTACAATTAATTTCTACAATATTATGAAGTTTGGAAAATAGCTTTACAAATGTCATATCCCTTAGAATAAAAGAAGGGTTTATTTTTAAATTGATATATTTTTAAATGGATTTAAAATGATGTAGTCACAATTCTCCTTAAGACAAATGTCTGTATTTTATAAATAAATCTGAAACCTCCTTTGTTGTCTTGTAACTATAACAATCTGATAAACTAGAATATGTATCAGGAAACAGAAATGCCATAAATATGTTCAATGTTTTCAAAGATGACAAGCTTCAATGTGAAAGCTGTGGATGAGATGAAACAAAGGAACTGTGCAGCGATTAAGATGGAAGGAACTATGAAACATTTGGATTTGATTCCATCTTGGCTCTATTCCACCCAAGTTCAGTGAAGTGTACAGCCTGAAGCAAGTGATTCCTCTTTTTAGTCTTTATTCTTTTTTGCCTTCTTTGAACTTTTATGCTGTAGGCCAAGAATTTTCAAGGTATCAGATTTCTGAGCAATTAGTGATTTACTTTTGTATTAGAGATTAAAAAATGAGAGAGGAGAAACAAACAGGTTTAGATAAATGATAGATACTTCCAATGGCCATTCGTTAAATGTGTCAGAACATGACACAGCAGTAGAGGGTGTTCTGTTGGCAGGGTGTATTTTGATGGAGTAACTCTGAACAGGAAGCGTGCTTTTGCGCAACATTCCATATGGTGCTTGCACAGAAAGTACTGACATTTAGGACTGCAAACATGTCTATTAGGACATGGCAATACCAATGCCATTGGAGATATGAATCCACTTGATTGATGTTACAGAATGTTGACTTGTACTTTATTTTAAGAAAAAGTGTGTGTGTGTGTGTGTGTGTGTGTGTGTGTGTGTGTGTGTGTGTGTATACTTTCAGAGCCCGGAGAAAGATGTTAGATCCCCTGGAACTGGAGTTACCGACTTTTGGAAGCTGACTGCTGTGGGTAATGGGAACCAAACATTAATTCTCTGAAAGAGCATCAAGAACTCTTAACCACTGAGTTATGCTTGCAGTGAGTGTACTTTTGTTCTGATTAATAGACGCTACAGTTATGAGCTTAGTGAATCAGTCTTTATCCTCCTTTCTCTTGTCCCCAGTCTCACAGAAAGAAGCCTCTTATTCCCAGTAAGATTGTGAACTCACCAAGTTTTTTTGTGGAAGACCAGAAGGTAAGAAAACACACTAATCTCAGTTCTTTATGTTTGCATACGGAAAGCCAGTACTGCATCCAGTCTGAAAGGAATGTTTATCAAGATGAAAGAAGATTCAAAACACAAAAAGAAGACCCTGGAACACAAGTAAATACTGTGCCTCCAACAGAGATTGAATCTCCAAGTTTCACAAATGTTCAGAAAAAAAGATTTCTTAAGTAAACTAAAATGTTTCCAAATGTTCCTGTTTCTGAATATTTTAAAAACATCACATTTCCTTAAAAAGAATTATTGATATCTCTTTTAAAATTATCAATTAATTATTTGAAAAAATATGGGTCATTCAATATCATATAGAAGTCTCTATTCTAGCTAAAAGATGAATTTCATGTTTAAGTGAAACATAACAGCTAGGAGCAAATGACATTTAATATTATCAGTATTGATCCCCCAAAACTCATTTGTAATGCATTAATTTATTCATAAGCCTTGTTGGAATGATGAACCATTGTGTGATAGTTACAAGAGAGATCTATTGTTTGTAGGAAAGAACTAATAAAATATGATAAATATCAACATAATAAAAATGTCTAGAATTGCTGCCATTAATTAGGTAATTGCTGACTTGTGTTTGGGGGTTATAGATATGGAAGTGTGTGTCTGTCTGTAAATGTGTGTAAGGATTAACTCCATAAGGAAAAGATTGAGCACAGGGTAATGTTTAAAATGTTTACCTTACTTTTTTCTTTGTGTTTTGTCTACGTTTTGTTTATTTTTATATTGCTCAACCAAGCCTATAAAAACAGTCATAATTTTTTCATGTTTCTAAATAATATTGTATAAACAAACTCTCTTTTTCTAAGTTTGGTAAAACACTTTCCATATAAAATCCTATCATTTGATAAGAATAATAAAATATTAAAAATGAACATTAGAACATATGGTATTCTTTTAACTAAAAGGAAAATAAAAACCATGTGGTTTTTCCTATAAGACTTATATAAATGTGTATATTTAATTAAAATATCTTCTTGTCTGATGACAAATTTATCCTGATTTTTCTATGATCCTCAGAGTACCTACTGCCATTGAAAACTGTCATCTTCTATGTAAATGTGAATTAGGCAATGTCTCATAGAAGAACATTGAGAATCAAATATCATAAGCCATACAATAATCTTCAAATGTTAGTGGTAGGATTAATAGTACCCTATTTTGTAATTATTTCTACAGAGCTTGGAATTGAACTCAGGCCTCCCAGGGTTCTATGTAACCAGTTCACTGTTTTCCTTCTGTTTTAAACAAAGACACTTTCTAAGCAACTTGAATTTTACTTTCTCAGCCAAATATTGATAAGTACAGACTAATTATTTACATTTCATAATTGACATAAACCTTCTATTTTCATGCTGCATTAATACAGAAGCCCTTGCCTCTTATACCCATAGGAAAGCCTAATTTTTGCAGCGTTTTTGTTCAGTTTGTCAATTAACCCAATGAATTATCCTCCTGTAGGATTTACTCTGCTTGTGAAACATACTTAACCATCTACCTCAAACAAGCACATACCATAACGTATGCAACAAATAGCATAGATTCTCTGGTTCACATAAAATTGATAGCTTTTTCTTTCTTATATTAGCATACACTGTCAGTATGGCAAATGGCATGATTGTGATTAGGAACAGACATGACAGGTCCCTTGAAAACATACTGATGGTGTGGGAGACATTCTTTTTAATTAAAATATAGAGTCAGCTTAGCTAGACAAACACAAGTTTCTCACAATCTATCACATATATTCAGTCTTGTATTTGTTTATTTATATTATTTACTATGAATGATGGTGAATCAGGGTAATATACAAAAGGCAAGTTCTAGAAAACAGGGCACGGCCTTTTGCTCATGGCAAGTAAAAGCACTACTTTGTGTGGGATGTTTAGCAGGTTTATTTGTTCCTTTCAGTTTTATTTCTGTGCAGTTTCTTTATTACTCCATTGTTTTAAGCAAGATTGGGTCCCCCACTTTCACCCGCTTCCTTTCACCAAGTATAGCTTAGGCAAGCAATTCCAGCCCCAGTTGCCCAATATTCTTGGGGTTATTGTGATCTCAAAGGACGTTGTGAAATTCTCCAAGTGAAATTAACTGCAATGTGATTTAGTTTTTCAAAGTGCGATGTATACCATTAAAACGCACCAAAGAAGAGTTCGGGTGGATGAAGAAGGCAGGAGTGAATCCAGAGAACGATTACAGGGCGTCAGAGCTGCAGGACTGGAGGGGCTGGCAATGACTTCTATGTTTGTCCACAGACATTTGCGGGCAAGGGCAGGAGATGAAAAGCCAGGCATCCTCTCTATAATTTATATTGCCACAGCATTCCACGCTGGCCACATGCTTTGGTCATAGGGAGCTTACTTACAAGCTCTTTTGTTCATTCAGATGGCTTTCCAGAAGATTTCCTGTCTGCCTGTGAGCAAGTTTTGATGCCTCTTAGGGAAGCAGTGAGTTAGGCTCTGGAGTACATTTGCTTTATGTCTGTTTATTTGTTTGCTTTAGAATATAACCTCTGACTCTCAACCATCTCTTCTCCTTTTCCAAAGAGTCGCTGGTTTTAATTTGTCTTTTCTGACAATGTTTCAGACACCTACCTCATAGAGGTATTGAAGGGTTTTAAATACCCTGGCAGATTACTTTTTGAGTGAAAGGAACTCCACCAAGTTGAGCCCCTGATCTTCCGGAATTAAGATATTTTAACTACAGCTGTCACCATAATTGTACTTCTACTTGTCTTTGCCACCCTAACCATCTCCCTTCTCTGTTTTCACTGGAAGTTCTGGGTCACTCCCAAACACAACCTTCTATTTGTCATCTCTCACCACACACCTCATCACCTCCCTTTGTTTTCATAGAAAGAAAATATTAGGAAATGCCCTTTGTGGTTATTTAATTCATTGCCCCCACTTCTGAGTCTCATGGAAATGAGAGTCAAATTTCACAGCCTTGCATTAATTTGCAGGAACAATTGGTGACTTAGGTGAGATGGAATATCATTTGGGAGGCTAAATTCATTCTCGTCTTTTATGTCTCTCTCCCACCCCTTCATTCTTCTCGTTTATTTGGCTAGAATCATTCCCAGTCGTTTATATCTCCCCTGCTTCTTAATTTTTCTGTATTTTTATTTCAAAACCTGTCATTGTCTTAGGAATAAATGGTGCTGGGATTCTGTGTAATCAATAGTCCTCAGTTAATATAACGAAATTCAAGTTTATTTTCCACTTTCCACACATTTATTTATTGGGTGCACAGTGTGCCACAGTGTGCGCGTGCGTGCATGCATGTGTGTGTGTGTGTGTGTGTGTGTGTGTGTGTGTGTGTGTAAGTCAGAAGATAACTTGTGGGAGTAGGTTCTCCCCTTCCAATGTGTACATTCTTAGGACTCCTGGCTTCCAGTCCTCAAACTTGACAATAAGTACTCTAATCCACTGAGCCATCTTGGTGGTTTGAATGAGAAGGCTCCCCCCATAGGCTCCTAGATTTGGTTGTGTAGTTCCCAGTTGGAAGGATTTAGGAAAGTTTAGAAGAGGTGGCTTTCCTGGAGGAGGATGTCACTAGGAGTGGGCTTTGAGATTTCAAAAGCCTACACCTCGCCCAGTCTTTTCTACCTCCTGCCTGTGGATATAAGTTCTTAGTAATTGCCTCAGCACCCAGCCTGCTAGCATGCTTCCATGCTCCCCTCCAAGATGGAAATGAATTAACCCTCTGAAACTATAGGAAGGCCCCCATTAAATGCTTTCCTTTGTATGTAGCCTTGGTCCTGGTGTCTCTTCACAGCCACAGAAGAGTAACAAAGATAGCATCTTGGTAGCCCTCAGAGTTTGCCTTTCTTGAAGCAGCTAATTAGTAGAGGAACACCAGTGTGTGTTTTTATACCAGTCAGGAGCTGTAAACTTACAGCCTCAAGATAGTGAGTGATGAATCTGACAAACCAATTTGAGTTACCAAAAGCCATAAATACAATTAATAAGACAAGAAAGAAGGGTCACATGACATCCCCTCTATGGATTGATTTATGTATAAGTGATTTGCTTTGTAAAAGAACTTACAACAACGATTTTAAGGAACATAGAGAATTCTCAAAATAAAGGTGTGGACTGATCACATTTGAGTTAGCATTATGTAAGAAGGTGATAGCATCTCTCAAAAACCTTTCTATGTCTCTATGCGTTGGGTCTTGGTTGGACTAAGAGCAGCTCTCTAGGACTTGGTTGAAGTGAGAACAGTTCATAATTACGCTGTTTCAAAACTGCTATTTCCCTGATTTTAACACACCTTACAAGAGACTGATGGTGAGAGAGTCTAAGAAACCTTAACTAGTACACAAACTCTCTTTAGGAAGAGCAGAAAACATGTTCAGCAAGCCAATGTCCTCCAGAAGTATCACAACTTGTCTTCCTAGGCACAGTGACATAGCTTAGAAACAATAACATCAAGCCAAAAATCACTGCAGCCATAGTAAAAAAAAATACATGATATATAAACAATAATAATAAGACATATGCTCAGATATATAAATTTGAAAAGAGAGGACTATGAGAAAAGACTGAGCAACTGTTGAAAATAATACCAACCCATCAAAAGAGTCTTATTAGACATGGGTGATTTTCCCAGATATATTTTTTGGACTGAATTGCTATGATTTTAAACTTTTTCTTGGTTTTATAACAAATGGTCATGTCAGAAATTGATGTGAAATATTGACAAAACCCAATTGGACTAGAAGGAAAAGCAGGCAATATCTGTTCTGGAGGATAACTGTTCGTGCCACACATCTTGTGATACTATTTATTTATGTATACCCCTGTTAATTCCTCGTCTGGATTTCAGTATTCTCCAACTAGTATTGCCAAGTACCTTCTCTTGTTGTAGATTTTGTGACATGGGAGAACTTGAGTTGTAGTATCTGGGATTGAGGTTAGATTCTACCCAAGCTTTTGGTAAGTGACTTCACTGCTTCAGACTTCATTTCTCTAATCTGTGAGGTGAAGATCTGACATATTAGGGCTATTGTAATGCATAAGAAAATCATAGTTGTGTGACAACAGAGGTCATGGATGGCAGCAGCCAACTTAATATTCCACTGAAAAAAAATTCTATGGAGTGGCTGCAGAGATGGCTCAGAGGTTAAGAGCACTGGCTGCTCTTATAGAAGTCTTGAGTTCAATTCCCAGCAACCACATGGTGGCTCACAACCATCTATAATGAGATATGGTGCCCTCTTCTGGCCTGCAATTATATATGCAGACAGGACACCATATACATAATAAAAGAATAAATCTTAAAAAAAAAAATCTGTGGAGCTAAAACATGTTAGAGTGTATGCTCATGGCTACTCAGCTTCTCTAGAAATATTTGAATATGATTGATTCTTATTTTAATAGTGATGGGAAAGAGTCAGGCCAGGATCTAATGAATGAAAACAGCAGCATTTGTCAGCACACAACTTAATGTTGTATCTTATACATTATGACCTGTAGAGCCTGTAGAGACCATGAGTCCCTTTGTTGCTGAGCCCCTCTTCTCACAGAGCAAATGTTGCTGTGACTAACCTGCAAATTCCAAGGAATTTATCATTAAATATTCTAGATGACATGTGCATTACTTAAAACTACAAATGAATCCACCATCTTCCAATTCAGAAGCTTACTTAGTATAGACATTCTGTTGAACCTTTCGTATGTTTCAAACACAGAAAAGTAAGCCAAGGCTGTCATTTATTTGTTTCTACTTTGTGTGTTTAAGCACTTCTCTTACTATTGATCTCCTACACGTGGCCTCTAGTACAGAGGAAAATTGACCTTTGCCAGAATTCAAGCTCTTAACAAAAAAACATGCCTGACTGATTCACTGCTGTCTCTCTGATTCAGTTATAGCTAACACAGAACCAAGCACATAGAAGGTACTTAACACATATTGGTGAAATACCTATTTTTGAAGAACTGTGTTATTAGTTACTTCAATACTACTCATCCAAGAGATGTCTGAATGGGATTCAAAATGGTGTTGTGGAAGGTGGCCTTCAGCCTGGATACTTATCTAAATGTTGTCACAAACTTGGCTTCTGATCTAAAAAGCTACCTCACCTTCCTTTGTAGACTGTAAAGAATATTATATCTCAAAAACTACACAGACATGGCTTTCTTTAATAACTTGTTCTCATTTCTAGCTTGCTATCAATTTATAACTTTTTAAAAAAAAAAAAAACTGAAAACAATGACTTTGTCTTGTGGTAGTGGGAAGAGAAACATGAGGAACAAGCAAAACCATATATACCAGAAAGATGACTACATATTCCTTTGGATGGAGTGTTTGAAGGTTTGGCATGGTGAGCATGGAGTCCCTAGTGATTAACTGTGCCTCTGATTAGCACACTGACTCACCACACAAATAACCACACATTAGATATTTGTCTTGGGCCAACCCTGGTTGACTCATAATCTATGGTTTACATGAAGATCTGTGCTTCCTTTGATCCTCTTGTGAACATTTCAAAGAAGATAATACCCTGTGATGAAGCAAAGCCAACCTGACTGCCTCACAAGATGGACCAAATCCCATTATTCTGAGTCCTCAGAGAAGAGGTATATGAGAAAGAGTATTGGAAACATCTTTTCTGAATGATATTTGGATGACAAGGCTTGCAGAAGCAAACACAATTTTGTCATAAATTATGTGTTTTTGAAGAAAGAACTGCCTGCAAGCATGATGTAGACATTAATTAGTAAATGACATTAGTCAAAATCAAGTGTAAGGAATCAATGACTTACTTTGCCATTATATAGCTACTTTTTACATTAGATTGTGTGTGTGTGTGTGTGTGTGTGTGTGTGCGTATGTGTTTAGTGAATGGTTGTGTGTATATTCATGCTGTTCATATGGAGGCCAGAGGTCAACCTGTCCTCTATCTTTTTTACTCTCCCCCTTATTTCTTCAGACAGGGTCTCTTAATGAATCTTGACCTCACACAATGATGTAGTCATATTGCTTCATCAGAAAGACTCTAGGGATCTTCTTGCCTCTGCCTTTTGGTGCTGGTGCACAAGTATTCCCAACTCTTTATGTAGGAGGCAAGGTTCTAAAACTAAGCCCTGGCAATGTTTTACACATTTTCCCAAGTCTTCCAATCTTGGTTTCTTGTGGACATAGATTGTTATCTATGCAGAATTTGAGGTAAAAAACAGAGAGACTGTTAGGAAGACTGGGAAAGAGAAGACAGGCTTTGTGGTAACTAAACTTTGCTCATATGTAGGACTCAAGTGGCCTTTGAGCCTTTCCCATCTATGAGTCAAAATGACTGGGTTTTGTTAGTCTCCAAATGTAAGTTCTTAGATGCTGGCAGGATTTGACCTGTCACTACATTGTGGCTATGGCTTACAAAGACAATCAGGAAGCTCTCAAGAAGCTGTTGCATTCTTCCACTACCACCCATGGGGAAAATGTTCTATTCTAAATACCATTGGGAAAGAGAACCTTATCATCCATAGTGTACACCAAGCAGCAAATAATGTGAGGAGACAAGAGCAAAATAGGACCAATTTTTATGATATATAATTGCTTGTGCATAAAAAAGTTATTGATTGTTTCATATGAATAATTACATCAGAAGTAGTATAAAGATTACTTTCTATAAGATACCATTTTCTTGGGGACAAAGGCTATGTCCTCTGATCTCTCTGTAGCGGATAGCATCTGTATTTGAAAATAGGATATATTTATCATTTTATTATAGATGTATCTAGCTACATTGCATTGTCTAATTAAAATTATCAAATAAATATCAAACTATAGAGGATAACTTTAATATTTATGTCATTTTTTTGAAAAGAAAACTGATATCACAGTATGGTGGCATGTTGCCTTGCCAGTGAACTTGTGATA
The DNA here is from genome assembly GCF_943737965.1 of Phodopus roborovskii. Taxonomy (NCBI): domain Eukaryota; kingdom Metazoa; phylum Chordata; class Mammalia; order Rodentia; family Cricetidae; genus Phodopus; species Phodopus roborovskii. The sequence goes on along the minus strand of NW_026126460.1, from coordinate 26,424,558 downwards.
GTGGCCACGCCCTTTGGGCATAGTTTCAGGTGCAGACTTAACACATTACAAGGGCTGGCTCATGCTCTCTTGGGTTACAGAGATCATTGGAAAGGCAGAGAGACTGTATCTTCTGGAGTAGGAAGACCTGTGCAGTTATTTACTCTTATCTGTGTAAGTGCTTCCCTAATAAATACCTATTTATCATTATCTTGGGTCTGGTGGACTCATTTAAACCACACCTTCATCACAGACTCAGTAAAGGACCATATTTGTCCTCATCTATCAAATAATGTTAAATTTAGACAAACTCTAATGCTGTTTTCAATTGTAAGCATATAAAAATACCACCATTGTGTTCCAGAAGTAAATCAAGTTACTAAGAATGACAACAGGTAGCAAATTTCTTCATAGGCTCAGGATTTTTATTTCACTGCATATGCCATGAACCCTAGATTTTTATGAAAATCAAATCTATTCAAATTTGAGCTTGCGTTATAAGGATGTGAAGATCAAAGGAATGATTGGGAAATTGGCTATAAAAACGTTTAATATGATTGGAGATGGCAGACACTAAAGTCCAATGACTCCTATGTTTTCTGTGTGTCAGTTGAGTGTGGAAATAGGATAACTTTTCTATTGGGGAAAATGCATGTAATTCATGAATAGAAGGAAACAACTCTATTAGTCTTCTATTTTAACAACTTAGGCATTTGCTTTCAGTAGATTTTTGTCTTTGCATAACAAAAAGCATTGTACTTTCCTGTATACTCTGACAGATCACAACAACATTGGGTGATACAGGGAATTAAATTTCAAAGTAGTGTCTTGTTGATAAAGCTAATCAGCTAACTTTTTGGGCAGTGAAAATTACATTCTGTTTTGTTTCTTCAGCTTTCTTGAAGAATGACTGATACACACAAATCCATCATATATACATATATATGTGTGTGTGTGTGTGTGTGTGTGTGTGTGTGTGTGTGTGTGTGAGTTTGCAAATACAATTACACTCATGGAAATACCTTTAAATACTCTAAATCATAATATGGCCTGTACTTCTATAGTTTCCTTCCTCCTTTATCTCCTTTCATTATTTCTTCCATCCTTCCTTAAATCATAATATGGCCTGTACTTCTATAGTTTCCTTCCTCCTTTATTTCCTTTCATTATTTCTTCCATCCTTCCTTCCTTTTTTCTGTCTTCCCCTTTCTGTTTTGTGATGAGAATATTTATTTAGAATTTATTGCCTTAACAAAATTCTTAATATACACCATTTGGCAAACATAGGTTAGGCATACAGACAGTAGAAGTGTAGAATTTATTGATACTGCACAACCAAAACCTCTGTATTCTTTGATGAATATCATTCTATTTATCCTTTTCCCATAGGCACCAGCCTATATTCTACTTTTTAGAGTAATTTTTAGATTCCTCAATGTAAATCATATAATTTATTTTACCATTTTCTGTCTTCCAGGTTTACTCATATTGATGAAAATAATAACACTCTTGAAAACTTTTTGTATAAGGATATTTCCCTTTGTATTTATACACATTTTCTCTATCCACCCATATATTATTGGGTAGTAAAGTCATTCCCACATTTTGAACATTATAAAATGATGTTGTGGACACAGGAGGGCAAATAACTTTTTTGATACTGATTTCATTTCCTTTGGATATGGTAGGGATAATTTACTGTAGATAATAATTGATGCATATCCTACAAAAGAAAACACTCCCTTCATCCTTCCTCATTCCATCTAGGTTTGCAGTTTTGTTCTGCTTTTTAATCTTCTCCTTTTACTTTACAGCCTCATTTAGAAGATGAATGCAGTTGTAGAACAAAGTAGCTCATGAGAAACCAAAAGTAATCAAATTCTAAATCTTCCTGGATTCAATGAAATTTATATAAATCAATCTTTCTAATAAATAAAGAATGCTACAAACAAGAAGTATTACATGGCTCAATTGACATTTACATTTGTGTCAATAGTTATTAATATGCAGAATTAAAAAGACATGCTACATTCATCTGTGTCAACATGAGAAGGTGGAATAAAAAAGTAGAAAAGTAGTGTTAATCATCTTTGTCTCTCGTAACACAGAGGGAATTGTTCCTTTTTTTTTTTTTTTTTTTTTTTTTTTTTTTCTTTAAAAACATTTTCAGTTGATTTTCATGCTCTTTACATAAATTGAAATCTTTTTATGAAGGGGAGATGTCAAACTATTACATCTATGATCCAAATATGCACCTTTGCTGCTAAAATTATACAAGTGGAAAAGAATAAATAGACACACAAACACGGATTCATATCATCTCATTCATTATTCTATCAGATCACACATTCAATTTGTTTTCACTATCACTTTTCAGACACAGCTTCTTCATCATTTCTATGATTGAAATATCTGCAGTAAATATACTGTCTGGGACTTTTATTTGCCTTTTTTATCTACAGTTGCTTTCTGTGAACCACTGACTGACTTTACCATGTAAACCAAGAGTAAGCTTTAAAAAAATATTTTTCAGAGATACAGAGTTTTTGTATATTTTGGGGAACATAATAGCTTGTAAAATAAAAAGTTACACAGAATGTAAAAATTGGAGCAAATATAGTCTTATCTAAGCCAGACTTGTGGTTATTAAATTAAAGCTTTACAAGGGAAAAGGCAGTATCTAATTTTATATGAATAGTCCTAAATATAATATGATGGTCTTACTTTGCATCACATGTTTTCAGTTTCAGCTGAGTACATTCTCTTGCTTGTGTTTCTTCTCTTTGTTTTAAATGTTTTGAATTTAAAATGTACTTAGGTTGTTATGGTTCCTCTTAATTATGAAGTATAAGATTTATCATGTTTTATACATGTGTTGTTCCACAATGACTCCTCACATGAATTGTGTCATTACAGACTTCATGTGCTGGGTACATGTTCATTATCAGATTAACATGTAGAATGTTTTTCCTTTGTACCTGTCATCCAATTACTAGAAAATGCGCACTAATTTTTCTTAAATGCAGTCTTATGATTTACTGGTAGCATTCACAAAAAGTGTGTGTCCTTAAAATTTAATTTACCTGTAGGAGTAGCAATTTTCCCATTTTGACTCTATTTGGAGACAGCATCTTTAAAAGAGCAGCTCAATGAGACCGTCACAATACTCTGATTTGGCCTTAATAGAAAAGGACACCAGAAGTGTGTATGCACAGTGTAGAGTTCATGTTGTCCTAATGCAAATGGCAGACATATACAAGTCAAGGGGATATATGAGACTCCCTGACCTTAGCTTATTTTCTCCAGAGCTACGAGAAGTTGAGATTTATTGTTTAAGATACTAGTACATGATATGTTGTTATGGCCACCTTAGGCACTGAGCACTGCCTGACCAACCACTAGACCTAAACAACTTAACTACTCTGTAAACATTGGCACAACTCTTTCTATATGTATAACCACTTTGATGTGGCTGGTATCATTTATATACCATGAAACACCCATTTGAAATGTAGAGTTCAATAGTTTTTGTTGAGTTAATATCATAGTTAAAACATAGCATAATAACTTATATTTTACAAATCTTTGCAGTGCAATCTAAATACACCAGTAAGCATAGAATCATGCATTCATTAATTTGTTCTCTGTAGCAATATGTCTCTTTCCTATCTATCATATATACATGCATAGCACCTAATACTCCTGTGTAACCACACAAAACGTTGGTCAATTATATTAATCAGTCCATTGCACTTTGTTTCCACTTAATAGAATTTGAAGTTCGTCCTTGCTCCTTATGGTCACGCTTCACCCTTCAGTTTCTGAATAATGTTCTGTAGTAAGGCATTGCCACACTTGTGTATTTATTCATCGGGCAATGGGCATTTCAGATGCTTTTTGTTTGGGCTCATAATTAATATTGCAAAGGAGACGTGTGCTTTCATATCTATTGAAGAAATGGTTATGAGTGGACTTGCTACTCCCATGGTTGACACTCTGTTTTGTTTGCTCCATAATCACTAATGGGATTTCTGGTTGCCTCATCCTCACTGGCACATGATGTGAGCCATCAGCCCCACTAGAGGTCTGCAGGGATATCAACTCATAATTTTCCTTTGCATGTTTCTGGTGATTGGCCACACTGAGTATCTTTAGGTGTGCTTACAAATACAGAGTTTTCTTCTTTTTTTTTTATATTCAAAAACATTTATTCTTTTCTTCAGTCTTACACTTTCCAAGGCATTATGTACATACAATTCTTACAATTCTTTTTTTTAATTTTTTTCTTATTTTACATATTAATCCCAGGTCCCTCTGCCTCCCTCACTCCCTCCTACCCTCCCTGAGTCCTTCTCATCTTCCCTCCCATGCCCCCCGACCACCAACCCATCCCCCCAACTCCACAGGGAGGGTGGTGCCTTCCAGGAGGGGTCAACAAAATCTGTCAAGTCATCTGGAGTAGGGACTAGGCCCTCCCTCCTGTCTCTAGATTAAGGGAGTATCCCTCCATGGGGAATGTGCTCCCAAAGTCCTTTTGTACACCAGAGATACATTCTGGTTCCACTGTCAGAGGTCCCTTTAGACTTCACAGGCCTTCTAACTGAGACCCATGTTCAGGGGGTCTGAGTCGGTCCAGTGCTGGTTTCCCAGCTATCAGTCTGGGGGCCCATTGGCTCCTCCTTGTTCAGGTCAGCTGTCTGTATGTGTTTCTGTAGCCTGGTCTTGTCCTCCCTCTCTGCATCTGGATTCTAGTTTGGATCAGTGTTTAGCTGTAGATGTCTGCTTCTGTTTCCATCAGCTACTAGATGAGGGCTTTATGATGGTGGATAAGTTAGTCATCAATCTCATTGTCAGGGAAGGGCATTTATGGTAGCCTTTCCACTGTTGCTGAAATTGTAAGTTGGGGTCAGTCTTGTAGGTCTCTGAACATTTCTCTAGAGTCAGTTTTCTCTTCAAACCTTCTTATAAGATGGTGTTCAAATCATTTGCCCATTGTTTTGACTAATTTATTTTTTCATTACTATCTTTATAAACATCTATATATATCTGAAAACAAAGGCTTTTTGTTGAATTTTGCAAAAAAATATTTTCACACTGCATGGCTTGCCTTAATATTCTGTTAATTATACTTTTTGAATAGAAAAACATAATTATAGTGAAATTCAATTACATTATTAAATTTGCTTGTTATCACAAACACTTTTTCTCCTTTATTTTCCTTCAGATACTAAGTAAATTATCTTATTGCGAGTTAATTTTATGTTTGAGGTGACATAAGAGGCACAAAGTATATTTTCATGAAGACTTACAGTAATTTAAGCAGCAGGAGACCACCCCCCCCTCAAGTTCCCATTTGATTACCTTATCAACTTTCCAAACATCACTTAATCATTATGGGACTCACCACCGTATTAATTAATCTATGCCATTATTTAAGGAATGCACCATGTCTTATTAATCTATATATGTATGTATACACTAGTATCAATACATCATTACTATTTATTACAGTCAAATTAATATGGTTTGAATATGACATGTTCCCCACCGGCTCATGTCTATGAACATTTGGTTCCTAGCTATAAGTGCTGTTTGCAAAGGTGGTAGAATGTTCTAAGTGGGGATGCTCCTAAGTGGGTCAGGGGGTGTAGTGAGATAGTCCTTCTGTAGCACTGACCACGCCCATTGGGGGGTGGAGCGATGGGCGGAGGTGACCTGAGGAAGGAGGTCGGAGGGGGCCAGGAAGGTGCACTCTCTTTCTGGCGTGACTCGGACAGGAGAGGATCGGGTTGAATTTCCTGGTGTTCATCTGTCTAGGTTGTAAGTTATTTCTCCCTGAATAAACATCTATTCGGCCTATTTGTTTATCCTGATCCTTATTTACCACAATAAGGGGGAGCAAGACTTTGATACTTACAGAATGGTTTCACTTTTGGCCCAACCTTTTCCTTCACTGGCTTAAAGTTTGTGTAAAGAGTACTGCCATGCCTGGGCTGTGTTCCCCCAAAATATGAGCTCTAAAAAAGATTTTTTTTCTTGTTTCTTCTGTCAGATAATATGTCAAAGACATGAGACATAACTAAAAAGAAAATTCTAGAAGAGGTGGAGTTATTGCTGTGATAAACCTGCCTATGTGGTTTTTAAGCCTTTAAAATTGATTTGTGGCAAGGACATAGAATTCTTTGGAGCTGAAGGCAAATTTAGTCTCAGAAGGCCCTCAGCAGAGAATCTGGGACACTTTGCTGAGAGTTTGGAAGTGCAGAACATAGATAGATGTGCAGACAGTGAATTTCGTGGGGTTTTGAATGGAAACTAACATCCCATAAGGAAGTGGGCGCACAGCCACTGATACTACACATGGACAAATAATTTGACTACATTTTGCCAATTGCCTGAAATTTTAAAAGAGGCTGGATTTAAAAGTAATGGAGTGATTTGTTTGATAGAAAAAAAAAATTAAGGCAGGACTCAGGATGAGGCATGGTTATTGCAGGCTATATTTATCCATGTTTACGGAGTTAATTCTGAGCAAAAATTGGAGCAGGAAGATGTGATAATGTACTGTTTGGTGAGAAAAGGAGAATGAATATTTTTAAAAATATTTACAGTAGAAGAAAACATGGATCTGGATAAATTTATTGTAGTCAGTAAAGAGAGATTTTACCATTAAAGAGAAACCACCCTGGTTCAACTGGTGGCCCTTCAATCTATCCATCTGAACCAGCGGTAACTAATTTTGAAATGATATTACTTTAATAAAAGTTGGGTGTTTTTATATACCTTCTCATGTGAATTTCATCTTCACATTACTTTAGCTTCTTTACTTTATTGTATGTACCAATTCCTTAGTTATGATTTTTCAATTTTCTTTAACATGTGTTTTCCCTTTTCATTGTGTTCCCATTAAAACTCTCTTGAGAGATGGTCCAATCATGAAGAGAAAGTTTTGTTCTCACAGGCAACCTAGTTCTGTTCTCAGCATCCACAGTGGGATCCTAACTACCTGCTGCAGAGAATCAAAAACCTTCTTCAGGTCTCTGTAGGCAATTGCACACACATGTACACATAATTTAAAATAAAAATTAATCTCAAAAGAAACACTTTCTTTAGCTGCAGAATTTGTGTACAGTAATGTGAAATCATTGCATCCATCCCCTGTATTTTTTAGTAGTTTTCAAACTAACTTTGTTTTGTGTTTTCTTTTTCTTTCACCTGCAGTGTGTCTTGGTCCCTGATTCCAAATAGAGTTCTACACAAGTTAGTCCTTTTGATCTACATTCCTCTATTGCAATATCAAATATACTTTTTTTGTTGTGCTTTTTATAATGTAGTTAGTCTTCCCTTTAACTTTTTATCTTATGTTGTCACTATAAACTCAAAATTTATCCACTAAGACCTTTTACAAGATATTAGAACTCTCCTGGAAAATGATTTAGATACTTAAGTTCCATTTGTTAAAAGCATGCCTGGCCTGAGCCTTTGAAATGTTTTATCTCTTGTCTCATGCTCTAGGAGATTTTTCTAGCTGAAATATTGCTGTGGATTAGCTGTAGATGTATATGATTTTCCCATTAATGATGAGTGTGGTGGTTTGAATAGGAATTAAATGTTTTCCTTTATAAGATTGCAATGGTTATAGCATCTCTTCACAGCAACAAAACGCTAACAAGACAGAAGTTGGTACCAGGGACTGGTGTATTGTTATAGGTCTGACTATGCTTTTGTTTGCAGGAATGTGGATTTAGGGATTTTGGGATTAGAATCACAGTTAGATGGCTAAATGGGCCATCCTAGTAGGAACACAGAAGACAGCGGTGCTGAGGGTGATTTGAACTGTGTGAGCATGGCTCAAGAGGTTTCAGAAGAGAGGAATATTAGTGTGTGGGCTAGAGACTGCTTTTGTGACATTTTCGTGAAAAAAAGGGGACTTCGTTAGGCCAGTGTCCAAATAGTCAGCCTGAGATTAAATTGAAGAGTTGGGGACTAATTGCTTTGGCAGAGAAAATCTCAAAACAGCCTAGTATGGACTGTGTCATGTGGCTGCTAGTGTTTAATCTTATGCAAATCTAAAATGAAAAAGAGTAAACCAAACAAGGAAAAGTATAAAGTATACAGTTTGAAAAGAAAGCTGGCACCAGGAAATGGAACAGAGTTCAGTCCTGTCTTCAAGGAGATGAACAGATTAGAGAAAATTCTAACAGTAACTGTAATAGAGTGAGTGGTGACCTCAGGGCAAGACCCACACAGCCAGGCTCCCAACTTGTGAAAAGGAATTAAAGAAAAACCTAGAGCCAAGCTTGGTGGTACATGCTTTCACTCCTGGAACTCAGGAAGGAGAAGAGGTAGATCTCTAAGATCAAGGCCAGTCTGGTCTATGAGCAAGTTCCAGGACAAGCAAGCTTGGGTAATGAAGGAAACCACTGAAAACAGAAAGATGGTGAAGACATAATTGAATGAGGAGGCCATGTTCCAGCAATCAGCAGGACTTGGCAGCTTAAGCCACATGGGCCCTAGCTTTACAAACAAGGATACACGAGAGGGGTTATGTAATCTCTCTCTGGAACTAAGGAAAGCTGTTGAGGCCAGGCATGTAGCAAGGGTGTCCCTGAATGGAGACCGATATAGGCCATAGCATGCAGCTGTGAAGACAAAGCCTGGATTGCTTTGGAGACCCCAAGATGTTAGAGATGTCAGAGTCATGGGATGCCTGCCAAGGAAAACTGCTAGCAGGGAGTGGAAACAGCCCCAAAGAAAAAAATATGTTATAATCAACAAAGATGAAAGTAGTTAGAGAGCTGAAAAGCATTTTGACATTTGACACGGAGATGCAGAGTTTGGAGTTTTCCCAGCTGGTTTTTGCTGTCTCTTTGGTCCAGTATTTCCTCAATATGCTACCTTTCCTCCATTTTGGAATGGTAATGTATAGCTTGTGCCATGGTATGTTGAAAGTGATTTGCTTTTTGGGTTTGATTTTACAGGGGATTACACTTAAGAGATTGAATGAGTCTCAGAAGAGACTTTGATCTTTGGACTTTTAAATGCTGTTGAGACCGTTATAGATTCTGGGAACTTTTAAAGTTGGACTGAGTATTTCTGCATCATGTTAGGCTAAAAGCCTATGGAGGCCAGGCAATGGAAGGTGATGGTTTGATTAAGAATGTCCCCCATAGACTCATGTGTTTGAATACTTGGTCCATAGAGAGTGCCACTATTCAAGGTGTGGCCTTGTTGGAGTAGGTGTGGCCTTGTTGGAGGAAGTGTGTCACTCTTAACTTCCTGCTGCCTTTGGATCCAGATGTAGACCTCTCAGCTCCTTCTCTACCACCATGTCTGCCTACATGCCACCATGCTTCCCACCTTAACAACAGATAATGTATCAAACCTCTGGCAACCCCAATTGAATATTTTCCTTGATTTTGCTGTGGTTATCGTGCTGCTTCATAGTAATAAGTACTAACTAAGGCAGTGAGGAAAGGTGGGATCCTACCTGGATATGGTCTAGTCTGTCTTTGCAGAGATTGGATATTATGGTTATTTTGACCTTGCTTTCTGGTTTTTTTTTTTTTCATTTTTGCCAATCTCCTTTCACATGTTTGAGTGTTTCTGAGATTTAGATAATATAGAGCCCAGATGATAGTCTGGTATGTTTATAGGAACTGGACCTTTGCTATTCTGGGCAGCACCTTCCTCCTAATTCTATGTTATTTCCTCTATCTTTGAAAATCTGAGTTGCAGTACATAGACACAGAGTCTTCTTCTCTTAAGTACCCTGCACCAGATGTTTTCCTCCATTCTGTTTGCCATTGGTTTCTTTGGAAAGTTCTCAAAGCTGAGTTTTCTAGAAATAAAAAAAGAACATGTAAAAATATTGCCCTATTATCCACACTGAGCAACTTCCTGCCCCATCTAAAGTTTCTAAAGACTGTGGTCTTGTACTAAATATAGGAAATATGAGATGGTGAAAGTGAGGGGGAAAGGCCATGATTGCAAAGAATAGAGGCTGTCTGTTCAGTTTTCTCCTTAGAACATTTAGCTTCATGAGGCAATGAACAGAAAGTAGAGAATAAGACATGCCTTTCCATTTCAATTGTTTAAAAGTTGAGTCCAAGGTCGTAATTTTCTAGAGCCTGCATATTGCCACAATCATGTTCATCTACCTTATAATTAGAATTTCTCTTCAAATTATAATAGCAGAGTCTTAGTGGCACTTATCCTTTTTATGACCCTGTTAACACTGGAATTGCAATGCAGATGTCATCTTGCATCATCATTAGTCTGTTTCTCAGTGACAATCTAACACTGCATCTAGTCTTGAACTTTGTGATTCCCAAGGCAAAAGGGCAGGAAATAAAATTATGTCTTTGGTAATAATGTTGAATCATTCTCTTCTCCTGCAAGAGGAAAGGTCCTGAATAAGGTAGACTGTTACTTCCTGGCATCTCTCTATTTGTGAGTAAACTCACATGGGTCCATCTTCAAGTCAAAAGACAAGCTTCTAGTTTGGTCGGATGTTTTCCTGCTTGTGTCTGCTTCTGGGCTTCTGTACACGAGAGACTGTACATGTTAGTGCTGAGAATAGCAGGGCTGCCTCAGGATGAGAGCTCAACACAGTTACCAGGATAGCATGGGGCTGGATGAAACAAAGACATCAAGAAGGAAGTTGTTCTGAAGATCTAGTAAAAGACTTCATCCAGTAGTTATGGATCTCCCTAGCACTTAATTGGAAACAAACAAACAAACAAACAGCAACAAAAAATGAAAAGAAAAAAGAAAGCAAAACAAAACAACCCACTAACTGTAAGAAAACAGAAGAAGATAGTTAAGGGACCCGAACCTGCTAGAACACAGAAGAAGCATAACACCAGATAATTCATTGCAGGAACTCCTGCTAACGAAAATACCCAGAAGAATACAATAGATATTCATTATTTCCTCATATTCCCAGCTGACACACATGACTCCACACAGCCTGATTATTTTACTCTAAGAACTTGGCAAGCATTTCTTAGGAGTATTTGTTGCATGATGCATTCAAGTATCCTCATTTAGTGAAGTAATCCATTCTTGTTGGATTGTTTATGTGTAAACATGTTTTCCTGTTATAAAATTGCTACAGTGACTGTTCACATACATAATTGGTTTGTATATCTTTATTGTGTGTCAGTGTGCTGTGAGTGTGCTGGGATTTCTCTTTTATTCCATGATCCATTTGTTTTGCTTCCAAAAGTCATACTTAGGCTATATCAACATACAGTTGTTTTCAGGTAATGTTTGCAAGGTAGAAAAGAACTAACCACATTAATCAAAGTAAGAGTGTTGATAATAAGTAACAGTATGTTCATATAGCTAAATGCCATGGAAGAATGAAAGTAACATGTTTGCATGTTTTACATATTAAATATTAAAACCTATCTCAATAGAGGGTATATGCTATAATATCATTTCAAAGGAATATATATGTAGATATATACTTGTAATACTTAGAAAAAAAGTAGTATTTTGAGAAAGATCATTGATTATTGGGATCATTATTTTTTTTAATTTTATATAACCAAGTCCATTTAAATGAAAACAAAACATTTATAGACAATATTTGGGAATTTGGGCGTTGTTCTTTCCAAACTACTTCCTGCTGGTAAGGGGCGCTGTCATGGGGGATTCAAAGAAGATTCAGAAATCCAGGCTGTAGTCTGTCTGGCTGCTTTGTCCAGCATTTTTTGAATGTAGGATCACCTCCTACTCTGTTTCAGGTGGTCTGGCTTGATCAAACCACATTAGTCTGGAAGGAATCCACATCTTTTCATTTTCTGTGGAAACAAAAATAGAAATCCTTTTCCCCAGTAACTTGTCCTTGAACTTAAATTTTGGAGTCAAAGCATTTTTTTTCAATTTAATTTATTATTTTACATGTCGATCCCAGTTCCCTCTCCCTCCCTCTCTCCCTCTCAACCTCCCTCAGTCCCTCCCTTCCTACCTTCCTCCTTCCCTCCCTTTTACCCTCTCTGCCCTCTCACATGCACTCTAACCACCCTCCCATCCCCCCACCCCAATTCCATATGTAGGGGAATGTCATCCAGTAGGGGTCATGTAGGTCTGACAGGTTATGTGAAGTAGGGACTAGGGCTTCTCTCCTGTCTCTAGATTAAGGCAGTTATCCCTCCATGGGGGATGTGTTCGCAAAGTCCTTTTGTGCACCAGGGATACATCCTGGCTCCACTGTCTGAGGTCCCTTAGACTGCTCAGTCCTTCTGGCTGAGACCCATATTCAGGGGGGCCTGAGTCAGTCCCATGCTGGCTTCCCAGCTATCAGTCTGGTGGCCTGTTAGCTCCTCCTTGTTCAGGTAAGCTGTCTCTATGTGTTTGTGCTGCCTGGTCTTATCCTCTCCCTCTGCATCTGAGTTCTACTTCGACTCAGTGTTTATGTATGGGTATTTGCTCCTGTTTCCAACAGGCATTAATTGAGGGCTCCATGGACAAGTTAGTTGTTGATCTCACTCTCCAGGAAGGGCATTTATGATAGCCTTTCCACAGAAGCTCAAATTGTTAGTTGGCAGCATTCTTGTAGTTCTCTAGACCTTTCTTTGTGTTCAATTTTATCTTCAAACCAACATTGGCTCCCTCCCTCCCTCCCTCCCTCCCTCTCTCTCTCTCTCTCTCTCTCTTTCCTGTCTTCTATTCCGAACCAGGCTAAATCTTCCTGGTCGCACATGTTTTCCTTTCCTCCCCCTCGTTTTCTCCTACTTCTATTGAGATCATTATAAGGTTTACCTCTACTATTAGCTGGCTTTCTTGCTGTGTGCTATTTAATATCTGAAAACAGGGAATTAAGAAAGGAGAGACCTTCCAAATTTTTTTTTATATATAAATATGGTGAGTTTGTAATAGCACATGTCTCATAGCATTTGAAACCAAAATCCTCCATATATTTGGCTGTATATATTTTATATTTTCATAAGACATTTAAATGACTGATGTGTTCTGAACATCATATTGGTATTAGACATACTGGAAAATGTTAACTCTCTTCATCTATCAATTAAATTTCTATTTGTGCTTATATACAAGTTTGAAAAGTACACCATACACATTTTCTGTATAAATGATATCTGCCTTTTGTTACAAATATACTATTATTGTTTATTTATTTGTCTGAAATAACATAAATTTATTTTCTCATACTCCTGTAGGCTAAAAATCAAAGATCAAGGTGTCAGTACATTTCTTTTCTCTTGAGGGTTCTCTTTAGTTTGCAGGTGCTGGGATCTTCTGTATTACATGATTCTTTTTTTCTATGTCCTTAATATCTCTCTGTGTGGCTAAATTTCCTTTTCTTTAAGAAAGTATTTTGCTTTATTGTTCAGTTGCATAGGAATTGTATCTCTTAGAGTGTTATGTTTAATGTTGCATGGGAATCAAGATTCACTAGACTCCGTAGAGGTTAAATGAAGTTTATTTGGGGAGAATGCACTTACACAAGAAGCAGGTGACTGCTGCAAGTTCTAGCTCCAAGGATTCACCCAGGCTGCCCTTGGTGACCCAGCTGAAAGTAAGAGAGCAACACCTGTGTCTCGATCCCAGACCTAAAAGCATTTTCCATCACATCTGCACCTGTGGCCACGAAAAAATGGGCCTGGTTAGCACTACAGGTGTGGGCAAGGTGGGTATCTCACTACACAATCTCATGTTTCAATAGAGTATACATTATAAATTCATATGACAATCAAACCACTTACTGTACCTATAACCCCATGCTCATTACTTCCCTTGGTTCTCTGTGTGGAAATACATTAAGAAGACTTAAGACCTACCTCATAAAAGTTTCAGTTTACACAGAATAATACTGTCAACTGGTTCACCATGCTCCATGCCAGACCTCCAGCATTCATTATTTTGAACTATTAAAGCTTTATACACATTCACTAACATTACACCCATTGCCCCACACCCATTTTCTGGCCACTGTCATTCTTAACTCTGCTTTCATGAGACCAGCTACTTTACTTTCCACAAGTAAATGGATGAGGCATGTGTAATGAGTACGTATTTATCTTGAAGTCAGTATCCATGATAAATCCTGTTGCTATAGTCAAGGAGTTTCCTATTGAAATTACTTCTTTTCTGGGTAGACAGGTCTGGCCTATATAGTTCAAAGGCTAACAAATCAATTTAGTAAGTAGATAGTTTGGTTTTCCCTCTTCCAGTAGATTTATGTCTTATCTCTTTTTGTGTAATACTTATTTAACTACACTACAAGTAATGCTGATTATGGTGACATGAATCTTTTTTATGTCTTTAATGGAAATATCTAATTTGTGCATTATGTTTAATTAAGCCGAATGTAATCACTGATTAATTAATCTCAGAAATATTCTTCTTTTCTTGGATGCTCTTTCAGTCATTTAATTTGTGGTTAAAATTATCATGAATTCCTAGCCAAAACATCCAGAAAATTTGGGACACTATTTTTAAAAAATCTTAAGAATATTAGGAATAGAAGGAAAAGAAGCCCAGCTCAAAGGCCCAGAAAATATATTTTTTAAAAAATCACAGAAGAAAATTTTCCCAACCTAAAGAAAAATATGCCTATAAAGGTACAAGAAGCTTACAGAATACCAAATAGAATGGACCAGAAAATGTCCTCTTGCCACCTAGTAATCAAAACACTAAACATACAGAATAAAAAAGAATATTAAAAGCTTCAAAGAAAAAAAAATCAAGTAATATATTAAGGCAGACTTGTCAGAATTACTTCTGACTTTGCAATGGAGACTCCAAAAGTCAGACAAGCCTGGACAAATATTTTGCAGATGCTAAAAAACCATGGATTCCAGTCCAGACTACTATACCCAGCAAAGCATTTATCACCATAGATACAGAAAACAAGACATTTCATGAAAAGACAAATTTAAACAATATCTATTCACAAATCTATTCCTACAGAAGATACTGGAAGGAAAAATTCCAAGGGAGTAAGCTATATCTACAAAAACATAGACAAAAGATAATCTCACGCCAACAAAACCCAAAAAAGAGAAACATACACACACACATACTACCACTACCACCAACAATAACAACAACAACAACAAAAAAAAAATCACAGGAATTAACAGTCACTGCTCATTAATAGCTCTCAATGTCAATGGACTCAATCCAATAAAAATAAAAAATAAATACAAAACCCTACAGGCTAACAGAATGAGTATAAAAACAGGATCCATCCATCCATTTTCTACTTACAACATACCCCAACATGAAAGATAGACATTAACTCAGTGTAAAGAGTTGTAAAAAGATTTTCTTCAATTAAATGGGCCTAAGAAGCCAACTGATGTAACTATCCTAATATCTAGCAAAATAGACTTCAAACCAAAATTAATCAAAAGAGATGGAGAAGGATATTTCATGTCTCAATTCTGAACATCTTTGTCCCAAATGAAAGAGTATCCACATTTATAAAAGAAACATTACAAAAGCTAAAATCACATATTAAACCCCACACATTAATTGTGAGAGACTTCAACATCACACTCTCATTAAACATGTCAGCCAAACAGAAACTAGCCAGAGAAATAACAGAACTAACAAATGTTATGACTCTAATGCACCTAACAGACATCTACAGAGTGTTTCACCCAAACACCTAAGAATATATCTTCTTCTTGGGACCTTATAAAACCTCCTCCAAAATTGATCACATACTTGGTAACAAAGCAAATCTTAACAGACACAGAAAAAAATTAATAACTCCCTGTATGTTATCAGATCACTTCGGATTTACATTGGAGTCCCTCCTTTAACCATATGAACTCTGGAGATCAAATTCTTTGGGCTTAGTGGCAAATGCTTTGAGCTCTCACATCAGCCCAATTTAATGACTTCTAGAACATAAGCTAAACTGCATGGCTCTTTTTAAATAGATAAATCCGTTATGTTTCTAAACAACAATTATGATAATCTGGTACAATATTATAATTTATCTTGAAAGTATTTTATAAAGTCTTAGCAATTTATTCTCTCAAGCCTAAAAGGCCAATAGTTACTATGACTTAAAAATTTATACACATTTCAACTGTATAAAATGTATATACTCCAACCTACTGGCTGTGGCTTGAGAGTTCATGCATTTCAAGGTTGTTGTCAGGTTGCAGCACTTGGAGGCGATGCAAGTGTATGGGGTCTCTTAAGTGGGCATTAAGTCACTGAAGATGTGTTGTCAGCAGGATGGCTGTATTCTACTACCTCACTTCCTCTATGCTTCCACACTCAAGATGCACTTGACTTTGACTCCCATGATTCTGCTGTGATTTCTCCCAAGCCAGAAGCCAAATTCAAGGGCAATTCGAGGCATGACTTGAATTTTTAGAAGCTTGAACCAAAATAAATCTTTCTTAATTTATAGGGTAAATATTACCATGACTTGTCATGATCAAAAGCTGACTAACTTCCTAGTGTACTGATTTATTAGAGAAGAGTTCCACAAACTGCATGGTTTACAGAATTGAATTTAAGTGTTTGACTCTTCCAGAGGCTAGAAATCTGAGGTCAGGTTGTCAACAGTTCAGTGCATTATCTGGGTGCTCGAAAGCATTCCTTCATTTTAAGTCGACATTCTGTATGACAGTAATTCTAAATATGGGGCATTCTAAGGAAGTGGACTACAGTATGTTTTTTGTAGAAAACATAATTCAACACATTCACTTTCCATTTAAAAATATTTTTGAAGCAAGTGAGATGTTATTTTCAATTATGTATGTCTGACAGGAATAACTTTTGAGGTGATAAGAAGTAAATTGTATATATGACAGTTTTCTGAATAAAGAATAATGATGTCTAATTTCTTAGTCTATGAAATTGTGTCTTCTTGGGAGGCCGTGCATCAAAAAGCGTAATTGAATTATAGCATATTTGAAAACAACTATTAGCTGTTGAAAAACTATTTTTAGCTCTCGATTTTAGTATATGCTCAAGCTTGGAATGTTTTGAAGAGATTAATATGTATACTTGACTTAATCTATATGATAATATTGCTAATAGAATCAAGAATGCTCTTGTTTCCCTTTAAAATATATCCAGCTGTGTGGGTATTCTGTCAAGTCGTTTATTCATAATGTTGCAACAAATGAGGTCTCTTTTGTGACAGGCAGTACTTGAAGATATAGGAATGAATACAGTTACTTAATTCCCTGAATCAAAGAGTGGACATTCTGGTGTGGAAACTGAGTCAATGAATGACTGAATACACAAGGAACCTTTAGAAAATGATATGCATTGTGAAAAGTTTGAGAAGAACAGTGAAAGAGTGTGATTCATTTAGAGATGCAGATTATTGAAGATAATCTTTTCTCAAAAGGTCAGGTCAAGGTTTGGACAAGTTTGCATTAAAAAAAAAAAATCAAGTCAGTGTGCCTTTGGATCCACATGTACCAGATAATGCTCTCCTCCTTTTTTATCCCCTGAAGAGACACAGTGGCTATCATAGCACCTTTCCTTTTCAGTTCAACATGCATATCTATTGACACATAGATATTTACACAGCATTTTTTGGAAGTAGTGATCACTGTAGTCTTACTTAGTCATACCACACTGATCTCCTGATATCCCAAATATCTTTGTCATATGTGCTTGTGGCAACACCTTTCCTAGAGAAATATATAAGTGTCTCCTCATAACTAACAGTAGAAAGTCAATTAGAAGTTGGAGATGGAGGAAGATGACATTTAAAATCAGCTGTTTTTAAGCAGTTGATCTTTATGAAGATTATCCCTGGATGCTGGCCCCAGGGTACATAATGCTGTACATCTGAAAGGAGTTTCCAAATAGTTTTGCCTATCAGCACTTGATGAAACAAATGGCAGATACCAGTGAAATAATTTGTACAAAGGCAGAGATAAATCACAGTGCATCCCATGAAACAACAACTTGTCTGTAGCCCATTTCTTTTTCTCCACTCCAAATGCAACATTGTGATCAGCTAAACATGACCTATGGCTTTCCTGGAGTCATGACTGATGTAATTTACTGTCAGGATTCCCAGTTTCAAAGCATACACATATGAAATGGCAAAGTGTCGATGCACCTATCTAGAACACCATGGTCATGATATCACCCCACTGGCAAAGATACAGCCCCTGGACAATTTATTGAGTACAGAACAATCATATGGATAATTTCTTCTTTCATATCTTTTAACCAAAACACTGGATTTGAATCTTTGGAGTATGAAATGACTTTACTTCTAACTCCAAAGAACTGTTTGCAGCTTTATTCTCAGGGTCTGAAGATTTCTCCATCATTTTGTTTATAATCATGCTGAATCCTTTCTCGAAGTGATCAGCTCTTCTTTGTGACTTCTGACGAAGCTATACTATTTTAATAAACTGCATTTGACCTATTTATCTTGACACAAAAATTTTATGCTTGAACCCAGCTGGATCCTATAGTCAAGAAGTAGAGATACATGGATGCCAAAGCTTGGGTACTTTTCTCCCTTTCATGAAGTTCAGAAGTCAAATGTATTTGATGGTGGGGCTCACTTTTAGGATTTATCCTCTCCACTCAATTATCCTAATCAACATAATCCTTCCCAGGCTATCCCAGAGGCTGAATAACTCATCACAGATCTACCTGGAGGCTCATCTCCTAGGTAATCCAAGATCTTAAGTTGACAACTCACACTGTCTCCTTGTACCTTTATAAAACACTCAGTCTATTCGTATTCTATCTTATTCAATCTCCCCAGCAAACCTGCAAAACAATTGCTATCTTTATTCTTATTACAGGTGAAAGATTCATGATACATGGTTAATATGGGAGGTTACACAGTCAGTCTGACACCAGAGCCTGTGTCTCGGTCATTAGGGGCATATATGGTCAGAATGACAATCAGTGGATAAGGAGGTCCAGATAAGTACAGAGGGACAGTAGAGGTTAATATGCATCTGAAGACAATCTCAGGAAGGATGAGGAAGGAGACAGGCTACAACAGCACATAAGTTAAATCATCCTATGATGAGAATACCAGCACTGTAAATAGTAGAATCTACTATAGAATATTATTTTAGGGTGTGTTACTTTTGTTTATGCTCTGGAACATTTGTCTAATGATGCAAAGAAGTGTTCGATTAAATAGAATTCACCTGTGGTCAGGAGGCTGGCTCAGCAATTAGCTGACAGGAAGTTGTAGGGCAGAGTCAGGGTTTATAAGGAGGGGCGAGAAAAACTATGAGGACTTCTTGGGAGACCAGAAGAGGTGAACTAGGTGAGCTATTTCAGCCTCTTTGGGAGACAGGATTCTACCTCAACCTTTGGAATTTTTTTTAGCAGGACAGAGATTTAAATAAGGTTTTTTAGTAGCCCTGAAAGAGTCAGTGCCTGAGGGAACAGAATTCCCTCAGGCTTCAGCTCCTTTAGCCTAGCCTAGCCACTGCTGGTAGCTGCAAAACTGTAGTTGCTAAATAGGATAGCCTTGGCTTTAAGGCAGCAACAATTAAATAAGAAAAGAATAAGAACCAGAAGCAAATATGACTTCATATGAATTATTGTTTGGGCAACTTGAGAACAGAATACAGAACTCAAGCCAGAGTTACCAAACAAGCCTGACCAGTAGAAAATGATCAAAACCATGTAAGAGAAATGTAATCAAAGGGAAACTTCCAAAGACAGAATCTAATCAGAAAAAATAAGATTCTGGATCTGCTCTATGGATACAAAATACAGATGGTGTGAGAACCAATTGAGCTGGATCCTTGCTTTGGCTCCCATACTGTTCCTCGTGGGCACTGATGCTTAGAGAGCCCCTAGTGTATAAGCCTGAAGTTTCCTTTATGCTTAACAACTTAGGTTCTAGAGAGAAAGTCTGAACTTAATGGGTCATTTTCAAAGGATGGAGAGATAAGATCTTCATCACTGATTTGTGTATTTATGGTACCCAAAATCAGCCCACACCCTGGGCTCCTGGACAACAGCAATGTACACTCTCTTGATTCTAGAGGCTAGACATCTGAGCTCGAGGTGTTAGCAGGGGTGGTTTCCCCTGAAGTCATGAGATTATTGACCAGGCACATTGTCTTAACCTCTATATTTATCTTCTTCTCATTTTCATGTAGGAAGATCAATATTCTTCATTATAGCCTTCACTAACAATCTCATTAATGATGATTTCTCCTTTCTCCAAATTTGATTAGCTTCTGTGCTACTGGGGTTGGGACATGAGCATATAACTTAAAAGAAGCAAACAATTTGGCTCATGACAACGCCAAATGCAAGTCTGCCAGTGAATGGTGGAGGGGGGGGCAGGAAGAGAGAAAGAGACTGCCTGAATTGTGAATTCACCAACTCTAGACACTTTGAAGTTCTGTAGTACATAACTAAAAGAAACCATGAAATAATCCCATTATGGGCAAAATTCCTTAGTTCCAAATCATCCATATTCAAGCATCTCCAGTCAAGATAGTTTCCAATATAACTTTAAACATTACTTTCCATGACAGAAAAATCACAAGTTTTGAGGTCATTCACTTTTAAACAGAACCCTTATAGAACTACATGAAACTGTCTTTATCACCTATTAAGCTAGATTCAGCAAGGCATGCACATTTTAACAAATACAAAGTTTCATTATTTTCCCATCTTTGTATTCTATTCAGCAGGGAGAGAAGTAGAACACAAAACAAGGGAAACAGACATAATTGACCAAAAAATATCCTTGTATCAGTGGCTGTTAAGGAGAGGTTACTTCTTTGATAGGTAGATAAATAAAAATGTTACTACTTCAAATCCTACTTGATAAAATTTGACTCCAGAGGAGGAGTCAAAGTTCATTGGGTAAGATGCCTGCCATATAAGCATGAGGATGAGCGTTCAGATCCCTAGACACCCTTAAATCTGAGGCAGGCATGACAGTTTCCTGTAACTCCAGTGCAATGAAGGCAGAGATCAGATCCCTTGAGCAAACTGGCTAAAGAGATTGGCTGAGTCAGAAAGCCCTGGGTTCAAGTGAGAGACCCTGCCTTGACTTACATGGTAAGGAACAGATTAAGACAACATTCAGTGTCTACCTCTGGCTCCACATGTTAGCATGAGCCTTCATACACACTGGAACATTTTTGCACACATGTAATCTCTTTGTGCCCACTCCCAAGCCAAATAGCAACAAAGGTCAAGTTTCAATTCCTTTCCCTTCCAGAGGAAGTATTATTTAGCTCCCATAAAAGATTTGTAAAGAAAGAATAAATCTCTAGTGTTTGGTTGAAACATAAGGTATCTCAAAACAAGTTTTGAAAAACATTCTACATTTGGCTTTATCGATTCTAAGTATATCTTAGCAGCATTCTCAGCAGCGTATGCTGAAGCCCATGTGATCTCAATGGGAATCCAATCCATATGTCTCTGATTCATTCACACTTAGCTCATCAAAATATTGTTTTGCAAGAGCTATCTGAAGTCCAAGAAAGCTTTGAAAAGCTCTTTTTCTTAGAAACAAGGAAGTCAGTTTTTTGCCAAGTATAAACAAACACATTCCCTTAGTCCCTGTGCTTCTTTGAATTAGAAATGTAGAAGACAGACGGCTACAGAGCTCTGTAAACCTGTTCAAACAGAAATCCATCCTTTATAGGAGTGGCACTGAAGTGTGCTCCTTTCTTATCTTCATGTTTAAGTGCCTTTAACTATAAATTTCCCTATAACTAGTCTGTTTAAATTATTAGTATTTTTTTACTGTTAACTTAATTTTTCACTGAACAATTTTTAATCTAAGTATTCTTAAAATAACAATGCAATGAGAAAATTCTGCATAAGCATTGTCCTGATACCATGTAGATAATCTCCTAAACCCTTAAATCAGGTCTCCCAAAGTTATTCTGTTAGCTTAGATAAAATAAAAACACATTAATCAGAGTTATGTTAGTCTCATCACTTACCAACCCCACGGTTTGTGCATGTTTTTGTGTCCCCTATGTCCATGGGTGTGTATATATTCCAGGTGGCATGTGCAGAGTTCAGGTGACAACTTCTCTGCAGTTGGCTCTTTTCCTTCACCTTTACATGCATTCCAGTCATCCTACTCTCATCGTCAGGACTGCACACCAGCCTCCTTTGTCCACAGAGCCCATCAAGTTGGTCCTTGTGTCATCTTTCTTTCGATAATCAATCAAAGCATAGTAAAGTTCTCTAAAGTACAGATTAAAGAATCAGCCTGATGGATGATGGAAACTTAAGACTCCAACTGAAGTAAAAGGTAGCCAGAATTACCAGCCTACTGTAAGAATTTTCAAGTGTGCATTGGAAACTTATGACTTGAGAAATAGAAACACCATCTTTTAGACTCACCAATAATAATTTCAAAGGAGACTATTGTCTGTCTTTCCTCTTGAGTATTTATGACAGGCTGAAAAGTGGTCCACAGGAATGTGTTAGCACTTCACCAAGCCTGGTCAAGAGGATGGCAACTCAAACCGGGAGCTAACTAAGAAGGTGATTAACTCAGAGCAGGCAGGGTTAGGAGTGCCTGGGTTCCAGAGCAAACTCCAGCCCGGAAAGGCAATCTAGAGCTAAAACCAAGAATAG
Source organism: Phodopus roborovskii (assembly GCF_943737965.1). Lineage (NCBI taxonomy): Eukaryota > Metazoa > Chordata > Mammalia > Rodentia > Cricetidae > Phodopus > Phodopus roborovskii. The sequence goes on along the minus strand of NW_026126460.1, from coordinate 26,402,013 downwards.
AGGTGGTAAGCAAGGGAGGGGGTATGAGAGGGGATGGGGGAAGGGGAATGGGGGGGTGGAAGGGATGGGGAAAGGATATAATTATATTATCATCTCAGAGCATAAAATAAATGTTTTTAAAGGGAAAAACAAAGAGTGAGTGTGGAGCTTAAATCAAGCAGATATACCAGTATTGAATGTGAACAATAGAAGATGAAGCTGAATTAAAGAGATGGAATCTAAGTTACCATGGCTTAAATCTCAGGATCATACCCCAGGCTGATTGTCTTCTTACAAAGCCTCTTACAGAAGGAAGCTAACAACCCTTTCCTCCTAGCTTCATGAGAATCTCCTATGCTGTATAGGGCAAGAGGTTTGGGGAAAAGAAATGGGGGACCACTCAACATCTAACTCATATCCCAATGCAAAACTTAGCTCTTTTAAAGACTCTAGCTAGTTCTTCTACCTTACAATTCTAATGCCAGAAGTAGAATTGCCACAAGTTCACAGCCAGGGTCCATTAAAACACTTGATGTAGGCTAGGCTAGGCTAGGCTATAGAATGCTACTCTTTCTTAAAAATCAAAACAGTCAAGTTATTTAAGGATATAAATGGAAAAATATTATGAAATCAAGCTTTCATGCCATTCACAAAATCTAAAATTGACAACCAATTTTTATCCTTGTTATATATGAGAGATTATTAGGTTTGGCTGTTGCCTTTTTCTAAAATGGCATTGCCTGGAGCAAAGATTTCAAATTGTGCATGGTGACAGATTTATTTTTTTAATTACCAAATGGAATGTAATCTCCATTTTTCTGAAGAAATAGAAAATGATTTCTTGGAAAAGTGACCCACCAAGTAAGCACATTTCTATGAATGGGTTCAGGTTGTAGTCCAGCTTCTCAAGACAATCAGATAGCTTTATAAGGGATACTTTCACAGGTGTCAGTGGCTGTTTGATTCCCCATGTTCCACATTCTGTTTCCCTCTCTTCATCTAGATTCTGCTTCAACACTCATGGTGGTAAACCTGCAATGTGGATTGCCCTGCAGGAGGTCCCCTGGTTTCATAAACTGAGAAAACACACCTCCTTGTATTGACTGAATCATGCTTAACTGTTTTGCTCTGATTCTGGGTTGTTGCTCCTGTAGAACAAAAACTAATCTCAAAATAAAGAACATTTAGCCAGGCAGTGGTAGTGCCAGCCTTTAATCCCAGCACTCTTAAATTTGAGGAAAGCCTGTTCTGCAGAGTGAGTCATAGGCCAGCAAGGGCTACACAGAAAAACTGTCTCACAAAACCAAAAGAAGAGAGAATGTTACTCATGTTTCTGTGTGATTTTCTATTTAGTTACTTTCACTTTTGCAGACATTTTTAAAGTGTCATAAATCTCTTAAATCTGTCCCCAATCTTTCATTATTCCCTTGTGTTGTCTAATGTCTTCTAACCCTCTAATCTCCACTCCTCCAGAGAGATCTGGTCTGTTGACTCAGGAAACCTGGCCATATCGTCTTAGTACGTTTAAAGTCCATATAGCTTTCAAAATTTTCTCCTGCATTACAGATGTCTCTGCACCAAGCCAGATCTCCCTTGAGTCCCTAATCTAAACTCTTCAGTAGAAAGCTTTAGAACTGATCTAATAAATAATGCTTTTCTGAGAATCCATGTGTGCAGTCTTCAAGTTCTGTGACTCCCATTTGGCAATGGCAGGGTAAGACTGCATGATTATGTTTAGGTATCAGCATGAGAGGATTAAGGAATACCTAGAGATTTAGATATTGCTATTGTAGGGTATATCTGTGAGGGAGACTTGCATGTGAGTCAGGGGGTTGAGCAGGGAACACTCACCTTCAATGTGCACAGACACTAGGCAGGAAGGACAGATGAAAAAGAAAATCTCTTCCCTTGTCACCTGACTTTGACCCTAGACTTAAAGATCTTCAGCCTTTGGACTTTAGAATGCACATGAATATATCTCTGGATTCTGCAGGCTTTGGTCTCAGGCTGAGCTGTACCACTGGCTTGCCTGGGCTGAGAATGTTAGGCTTGGTTTACCCATATTTATCATTGACATTGAGAGTCTTCAGGATAAAGACAACTTGCTGTGGGAATTATCAGTCTCCATAGACACATGAGCCATTTCCCCTAATTCATGACTCTTCATCTCTGTATATATCCATGCACATGTGTGTATGTTTATATATGCCATAGGTAGTTTTATGGCAGCTTGACGCATGTGGTTTCCAATGATCTTAGGAATCCCTGATCATAAATTTAGTTTTGTTGCTACATAATAACTGTAATTTTGTTACCTAGTGGTATCTCAGTTCCTCAGAGTATAAGAAACATGTGTTTTCCAATGGAACAAATGACAGGTTGAGAACTGCTTATCTAGAGTCTTCTGAGAGGAGGGGACTTCAACTGAGAAAATGCTTCTATAAGATAAGGACAAACCTGTAGGGTATTTTCTTAATTGATGATTGATGTGGGGGACCCAATCCATTGCAGGTGGTGTTATCCCTGTGGTGGAGGTCTTGGATGCTATAAGAAAGTACTCTGAGCAAGCCATGTAGAATAAGCCAGTAAGCAGCACCTCTCCCTGGCCTCTGCATCAGCTCCTGCCTCCAAGTTCCTACCTTGTTGAGTTCTTTTTCTGACTTCCCTCAGTGAAGGATAGTGATATCCTTTTTCCCCCCAAGTACTTAGGCTCATGATATTTCATCATACCAATAGAAACTGTAACTAATACTCTCTTTATATATATGTATATTATATACATATATATATGTATATGAGTCACACATATATACAGATAATCTATATATAGACACATATGAGATATGTGTATCATAAGAATATATCATATACATACAAACACATACATGAGATAGTGTATGCATACATATATAATATATGTGTGTACGGGACCACACACTTTTTTGTTTCTGTGAAGTATCCTGATTAATACACTTCTATTTGAGCCAACTTGTAAAGTTCCTTTGAAATTTGTATTACTGCATAATAACCTGTCATTTTGATAGCACAAAGTTCAATTTGCAGTTCCTTCTGCTACTTTACTGAAGCCAGGCTAAAATGAATGGTGTGGCATTGTTTGTGCACTTGAATTGCAGTGAGTCTTGAAGTGCCCTTCTAATCAATGTGCTTTGGACAAGCTATGGATGAGTCGAAATATTTTCATTTTCACATTGTTAAACTAACCATATCTGACTCTTTTAATTTTGCAAAAATGTCAGATTAATTTTTTATGTAATTTATAAACAAAGAAGGCTTTATTGGAGCCTAAAATTTCAGTAAATATCACCTGAATTTTCACAACTAACCTAAAAATTATTGTAATGCTTTTAAACTCCTCTTTATTCTCAAACTGAGCTCCAAGAATATTTTCCACTCAAGATTTGTAATATTGTAATGTTAGAAATAATTGTTCAGAAACTTTGGTTTCTGTTGATAGAATGACATTGACAGTATTTTCAATCTCTATTTAAAACATAGCTGCCCTGGCCAGCAGGGCAGCAATAAGGGCCTGAACCCCAAAGGACCTGGAATGAAGGACAGGAGACAGGAGAAACCAGAAGCAAGACAGGCTTTTTGATCAAGCTGCAAAATTTTATTTTTCTCAAGCATGTTATATAGTGGTCAGGGCAGGAAGGTAGGTAAGGTGGGAATTTAGAGGAGGGAGGTCATTGCCTGGTAACTGGACTGCAGGATGTTCTTAGTCATAGGTCACTGAAGGTGAGCAGGCTTTGGCTAAGAGGAAATGTAGGTAGAGATAAGCAGGTTGTTAGCAGCAGATCTAGGAAGTCCCAGGAGTTGCTAAGTACCCTAGCTGCATAATGAAGGGTTACCAAGTAACCTAATTGCATTCCTGTAAGCCCTAAATTCTACTTATCAGGAAGTTGGGGAAGGGGAGAAGGTTGATTGGGACTGAAGGTAGCAATCTTCTAACTCAATGGGCTATTCTTAAAAAAAGGCTGGCAATCTCTAAGGCTTATGCCGTGATCTCTACCACCACATAACCAGACATTTCTCATCACTTCATATATAAGTATATAAGTGTATCTATATATGTATATCTATATCATGGATCATCAAGTTATTGATTGTTCCTTGTAGATAGATGATATTGTTGTGAGGATTTCACATTGGAAAGTGTTCCTTGTGACAACATAGCAGCGTAACCTTAGGCATAATTTAGAATTGGTTTTACAAATTCTTTTTTCTTTAAATTTAACAATATAATTAATTAAATGCTTATATTAAATACATTTCTACTTTAGAGTCAAGATTTTTTTTTAGAAAAAGTATTTAAATAGATGAACAGTTACCTCAAAACACTCATGAATGGAGCCAAATAAATTTGAGTTTATTCTAAAAAGTTATAAAGATGAAAAACACTTGGGGGAGATTTAAAAAGATTTGGCTTATATACTTTTAAAAGTAACCCAATCTTCCTCCCTCTCTCATTTTCCTTCTCCTGCTTTGTTTTTGCATCCTAATTCCCCACATGTCTCCCCAAGGAAACAATAAAAATAAGGAAAGGAAAATATTAAATAATACTGCAGATGTTCACAAAGAAACCATAGTTTGCATTTTATACAAGAACTCAAGTTCTTGTCCAAAGTGTGATTTAGACACGCATACTTTAAGTCTGGATCCTGTCCAAAGAGTGAGGGATGACCACATACACAAACACACACACACACATACACACACACACACAGAGAGAGAGAGAGAGAGAGAGAGAGAGAGAGAGGGAGAGAGAGAGAGAGAGAGAGAGAGAGAGAGAGAGAGAGAGAGAGAATACAATATGATGCTAAAGAAATGGTGATATTCAGCTGCAATCAGATTTAGAATTTTGACCTTTGACTTTAAATTTCCAGCTTAAAACTGAAATCCTTGAACCTCTTTACAAACAGAAAAGCAGGAGGGTTTCCTTCATCTAACTTAAAAATTGTGTTCTGTTAAATTTTGCTTTGGTTTTCAACTTCTCTGGAGGAGCAGATGATTCAGATTCTCTCTGTTTCCCCAAAGACATTATTTTTGGTATTGTGTTTTATACAAGCCTTAACTATGTAACTTAAAATTTTACACTATAAAATTGCATTCACTTTTTTTTCCCTCTGATTTCACTGAACCTGGATTTAAGAGGATGCATAGGAAAGGAGGTAACAGTGGGAAGGAAGCTGGTATTCTTAAAGGGCCTAAAAAATCAACAAAATTGAAGATGTTGGGATTGGGCTTAAAGACAGCAGACTGAACATGTGTGCTTGCTACTATACCCCTTGCTCTATCTTTTAAGAAGAGACTTTAAGAGTATATTAACACTGGTGGTAGTGATGCACGCCTTTAATTCAGCACTTGAGAAGTAGAGACAGACAAATCTCTGTGAGTTCAAAGCCAGCCTGTGCTACAAAGTGTTTCAGGACAGCCAGAGCTGTTACATAGGGAAACACTGTCTTGAAAAAGAAACAAACAAACAGAACAAAGAAAAAATTAAAAGCAGAGTGTATTAACAATAAAAGGCATGAATCTGTATGCTATATGTATGGAGAAAAGAGATAGCAGAAGAAATGGGTTTGGATGCCAAGAAGCAGTTGGAACAGTGGTAAAAGACCAGGCAGAAAGGGGTTCTAAATCAAGAGGAAAGAAAAGCCCTGAGAAGTCCTCCAGTCTCAGGTGACATAAAAACTGTGTGAAGTTGTGGTTAGAAACAAATAATAGGGTCAATCCTGTTACAAGTTATACTCCCTTCTCTGGCCCCTCCACTGAACACTGAATGGGAATGCTTGTGACTTATGCTTACTTACCCACAGTTACAGAAACTGTTGCTAGTTTTCAAAGATGCAAGAAATAACTGTGCTCACCTGAAGAATCCAGAGCATTCTCATTAACTTAAGATCCTTCCTCTTAACACATCTACAAAATACAATTGGCAGTACAAAGTAACAGGCTGGCAGGTTCCAAGGGTAAGTTGGTGGGCAGTTTTCAGAAGGATGGTCTTTTATTCTGAGTACTGAATGGAGTCCATTCAGATACTGTTATTTAAAAGGGGTAGGGACAGGCAAAAGTGCTTGGTGAGCAGTGGTGACAAACTAAGTTTTGATCACCAGGAACCATGTACAAAGCCAGATACAGTATTTCAAGCATGTACACAATCCCAGTGTATCCCTGTTGAGAGAAAGCATCTGTATAAACCTAGTGTATCCATACTAGGAGATGGGAAGTAGAAACTTAGAGACAGGAGAATCTTCAGCAGCCAATAGCCAGAAGGCTTAATTTACAGAGGCAGAGACAAATAAGGCATCCCAAATAAGGGGGGAGGAAAGAACCAACATAAAGGCTGAGCTCTGAATGGCACACTAGCCCCATGGTACCCACATGTCCTTAAACACACACACACACACACACACACACACACACACACACACTGTCTTAGTTAGGGTTTCTCCTATTGTGATGAAACAAGGTGACAAAAAGCAATTTAGTGGAAGGGGGCTTATTTCAGTCACACTTCCATATATTTGGTCATTATCAAAAGCAGTGAAGGCAACAACTCAAACAGGTCAGGAATCTGGAAGCAGGAGGCCATGAAAAGACATGAAGGATGCTGCTTACTTGCTTGCTTCTGAGGACCTGGTTAGCTGATTTCCAAAATACACAAAGAACTCAAGAAACTAGACAAAATAAAGAACAAACAAGTAATCTAATTTAAAAATGGGGTATAGATCTAAACAGAGGGTTCTCAACAGAAGAATCTCAAATGGCCAAGAAATATTTAAAGAAATGTTCAACTTAAAGCAATTATCCATCAGGGAAATGCAAATCCATTGTCTCTCTTAAAATTAAATTTCCTACATAGCACATATGCCAAATACCATGAAATTATACTTACTTCTTGTATTTTAAAGAAGAAAAAGAAACTAAAACTAATGAAATGGCTCAATGGGTAAAAGCACTTCGTATGAAAGTCTGGCAACCTGAGTTTCCTCTCCAGAACCTACAAAAAGCCAGATGTGGGAGCTCACATCTATAACGCTGACATTCTTCTGGCCAAAGGGAAGTTAGAGGAAGAATTTCCCAGAAGCTCCCAGGACAGCTGGTCTGGACTAAACAGAGTGGCAGGAATATAAAGAGTCTCCCCTTCAGCAAGGCAGGTGATGAGACCTGATTGTTGGAAGCTGACCTCTGATCTCTGTATATACATGCATGCTATATCATAAGTATGTCCCACTCAGACACACACATCACACACATGTATTTAATGATTAAAAAAAAGCGATCAGAATCATCTTTCATTAAAGAAAGAAAGAAACTAAATTCTTCTTCCAGATGCTCTTAACGCAGGATCTGCTCTGGGTTGAGACGGGTGCTACATTCTTCATTGAATTGACCCTGTGGTTTTGGTCAACTGCTCCTGTGAGCAGCTATGAGCTAGAGGATGCATATTTCTTAATCCCTTTGTGGATATGGATGTTAACAGGGCATTTATGTAAGTCTAAACCAGCTAGTAAGAATTCAGACTTCGATGGGAGATGTCAACCTGTAAATATGTTTCTCTTATTGGCTAATGAATAAAACACTGTTGGCTAGGTGGGACTAGGAGAGGTGGAAGATTCTGGGAAACATAAGACAGAGTCACGATGTGATCTTGGGAGGAAAGGACTCATGAGCCTGGAATTCTGAGTAAGATAAGACCATATATATATATATATATATATATATATATATATATGTAAATATGGGTTAATAATTTAGACAAAGCTAGCCAATAAGAAATGCCAGTAACTGGCCAACAGTTTCATAATTAATACAGTGTCTATGTGTGTTATTTGGGGCTAACACAGCTGTGGGACCAGGCTGGCAGGAAAGTGATCATAACAAGACTTACTATGTAACAGTGAAATTTCCATCAAAGAACATAGTGGAAATACTGAGAGTCCTATTAAAACATATCTGTCATTGGTTACCCAAACAGAGCATAACATGATTAATAAATATATCTCAGTGAAGGAGCCCAGCTCTAGTAACAAATGGTTCTGTATCACTGATTGAGTAATTAGATTATTTTAAAATTCCATATATAAACTGTATTAGTTTTTGACAAAAACTCATTTCTTTCTAAACCATTATTTATTTTTAAATAAAACAGAGCAAGTAAAAACTCTACTTGGCTAACATTCTTTACTATAGTTACTTTGATCCCCTGGGAACAAAGGCACAATCCTAATGTTTACAACTTAGAAAAAAAAAAAGTGAAGGGGATGGAAAGATGTCTCAGCACTTAAGAGGATGCATTGCTTTTTCAGGTGACCAGAGTTTGGTTCAGCACCCACATCTAGTGGTTGGTTGATTGCCTCCTATAATTCTAGCTTCAGGAGATCCAAAGCTTTCTTCAAGCCTCTGAGGGAACCTCACTTTGCTACATGTATACCTCTTACACATACACCCATACACATACACATCATTAAAAAATAAAGATAAACCCCCTTCAAACCAGAAAATAACTCTTTATAGAGGAAAAATTGTATGTGAGATTACAGTTACCTGGATCCATAAAGCATAGTCTTGAGTGGGAATTTTTGATTTTGTTTTTTGGGTATTTTTGTTTGTTTGTTTTTTTGGTTTGTTTTTTTTAATTTCCATTTCTTTTATTGTAATTTTATTTGATTTTTTTTCATTTTACATATAGATCCCAGGTCCCTCTCCTTCCATGCCCCCCACTGATCCTCCCATCCCATTTCCCCGTACACTCCTCAGGGAGGGTAAGACCTTCCATGAAGGAACATCAAATTTATCAAGTCATTTGAGATCAGGCCTAGGCCTACCCCCGTGTCTCTCTAGGCTAAGGGAGTATCCTTCCATGGGGAATGGGCTCCCAAAGTCCATTCATGAACTAGGGATATATCCTTGTTTTACTGCCAGAGGCCCCATAGACTGCCCAGGCCTCCTAATTGAGACCCACATTCAGGGGGGTCTAGGTTGGTCCATGCTGGTTTCCCAGCTGTCAGTCTGGGGTCCATGAGGTCTTGAGTGTTTTCAATTTTGTCATTACCCCTTGGAATTGGAATTTTCTGTACATTCATCTGCCAAATCCTTTCCAATATCAGTTTTTTTCTTGAGGGTCAAGCCAAGATATTTCATGTTCCCTAATTATCTTATACATTGTAATATTAACAAAATCAGATATAGTAGATGTTGGCTAAACATGCTTATTATCTAAACAATTGAGCAAATGGGCACATGAATAAATGAAAGCAATGTGTAGAGTGGTAGTAGACTTTGTTTGGGTATAGACAAAGAAAAATACTGAGAGACAAATTATGATACTTGAAAATGAATTTTACTTTATACATTTTTATTACTGGTTTTATAGAACTATATATATGTGTGTGTATATACACACATACATACACACACATATATATATATACATATATATATATGTATATATATATGAGTAAAAATGAGGAGTAGATAAGTAAATACAGAGATCAGAAAACAAGAAAGCAAAGAAAGTGACTGCATAAGATACTGAGTTTTTCAGACAGTTTCCGTGTAGGATGATTAAGGGCAGACAATAAAGGATAGCACTTCTGATAAGTTGACAGTTTAATGTTTATCTGGCTTGAAAGACATTTTGGTTTAATTTGAAGCCTGTTCATCTCACTTGCTAACTCTAGATGCTAAATGAAACTACTAAACTTCCTTCTTAATTTCCCCATCTGAAAAGTAAGGTTTATTATAGTGACTGCCTTGAGCAATTGTCATGAGTATCAAAATCTGTGTGTGGAAAGAGCCTATAGCAATCACAAGCATATAGCTGATACTGTGTGTGTGATTGTAAAAATTCACTGGACAATATTATTGATGGGTGGGTGTGTTGTTTGATTAAACAAGAGACTACTACCAACTGAATTGTGTCTACTAAAAATTCCTATGTGGGAATCGTATCTCAAATATGACTGCATGTGATAAAGGACCAAGGAAAGCAATTAGGCTTAGGTGACATCATGAAGGTATATCTAACATGTTGCAACTAGTGATCTTGAAAGAATACACACCCTAACCTTATTTACCATTGATTTTGCTTCATCTGCGAGGACAAAGAAAGCAGATGCCTACAAGTCATGCAAAGCTCATTTAGTGAGGAACCAACTCTAACAATCACTTGATCATGAATTTTTCTATCCCCCAGAACTGGATTTAATAAATTTCTAGTGTTAAATCACCCAAACTGTGCTATTTATTTTGACTTTCTGAACAGAGTACTGTGAAATGCAATATTATCTTTTTGTTGTTGTTGTTGTAAAACTCTATGCATGGCTAAAGGCAGAATGATAGATGCCAACAGGAAGAATGAATATAAACAACAGTATAAGAATACCCATCTAGGTACAGTTGTTTCTCATGATGCCTTTGTTGGACGGGCCTTTTGCTCCTTTATTGTCTGTTTCCTTTATTGTCTTTTGGCCTAAATGACCAATGGTTCTGGTGATTGGCTGGTCTTCAGGTCCAGTAGGGTTCTCTCAACTGAAGTCTGTGTGGGTTTGGGCACCCTATAGAGTCTGTTCTTCCTACTGGTATGGGTTGTGCCTGTGCCAATGGAGACTGCTCTTCCAACCGGAATGGGTGTACTTGATTGCTTTGCCCAGCCTTGATGCAAGGGGAGGAGCTTGGTCCTGCCTCCACTTTGACCAAGGCTGCATGGGAAGCCTGCCCTTTCCTGAATGGAGATGTAGGAGAAGTGGAAGGGGAGGGGTAGATGGGAAGCATGCAGGGTGAGGGAGGAGACTGGGAGGAGAAGAAGGACGGGGAAAACTGCAGTTAGTATGTAAGACAAATGAAAATGCTATTTAAATGAAAATAAAATATATAATAATAACAATTTTAAAAAGAAAGACTCAGGAGCCAGATGCTCAGTAGCTCAAAAAGGCAGAGAAAGCAACTAGCTGATCTTCCTCCTCTGCTATCATCCCTAAAAGACCTCTTCTCCTACTTTCTCTCAAACAAAAACCAAAACTCAACGTCCCTCCCTCTACTTCCTGTGTGTCTCTCTGTCCATCCTCTTGACATCTTCTTACTCTCTGTGTTTTTTTTTTTTTTTTTCTATATTCCCTTCCTGTCAATTGGCTGCTCACCACCACCCCCCTTTCACCTATGGTTGACCTTATTTAATCCTGTTTGCAACATTTAATCAGAAAATTCTTGGATTAAAGGTGTGTTCCACCTTTAATGAAAGGATGGAGCCACACCACAACTAGAAGCAGGTTACTCCAGTAAATAATGCAAACTTGGGGGGGGGTCACAGTGTGATCATATACCCTGCAACAGGGGAGGGGCATTGGAAGCTCCTCTCCAATCCACGCTGGGATTTTTTTTAATCGGCATGACTCTGAGTAGAAACCACAGCTGCCCTGAGTTTATGTGTGTAACAAGCATGTCTTATCCAAAGGTCAGCATTTCATAGCACTCCTTTCTATACTCTGGCTTATACTTACAGGCTTTCTGTCCCACTTCCAAGATGATTCCTGAACCATGGAATTTATGTCCAGTACTATGAGCATGGTCAGATCCAACCTCAAGGGAAGTCATATACCTTAGGAGAGAACATAGTTTTTTTCTAAATATTGTAATTCATAAATTTGAAACAGGGAATTTTGTTTTAAAATTTACTTTGCTTTTCTTTGTCTTCTTTTGAATCTATACCTTTTGTATGTTTAACAAATAATGCCCTAGTTTAACTATAAAATTGATGCATAACTCAGAACAGTGCTTGCTATCATCACAAACTCTGGGTTTAATCTTCAATGTCACATAAATGGTAGTGGTGGAACGACCCTGTAGTCCCTAGTACCTAGGATATAAAGGCAGAAAAATCAGGATTTCAAGGCCAATGTTGGCTATACAATGTAAGGCTAGCCTGGGAAGATATTAGACATTGTCTCAAAAACAGGATTAGCCAAATAAAATTGATTTCATATTATTAAGTTCTTACTAAAATTGTGAATTAAATTAACATTATGAAATAAAAGGCTGACATAGGTACTATGTGTCTTTTGTTTCTTAAAGCACAAAAGTAAATTTCCTATATTCATCAAGAATCCAACATTGTACCCCATGTCTTTCAGGGAGAGTACAAAGAAATAGCCATAATAAGGCACTGTGATTTTTATCAAGAGACACAACGTGAATACAGGGATGATCTGATTTCATCAGGATGTAATATATTTCAGATGCTTGGTCTCTGAAAGAACACCAGGGACCAAATGAAATGAACATGGATAAAGGAAAAAGATCTAAATGGAATGTGAATATAGGTTGTTTTTTTTTTTTTTGTGTGTGTGTGTGTGTGGAAAAGCTGTGCAGTTGATGGATGTGTTGAGTGAAGACAAATGTCAAAGACAGCTCTTGGTAAGGCAATAGGTATCAGTAATAAAAAGAAAAAAATAGTCCTTATCTTAGATAGCTCATAACAATAACGGCATGTTGTCTTAGAGATGCCACCAGGAGATTATGCTTGGATAGCAGCCACAAAATCCTTGACAGGTGGTGATTCTATGGTCTTCAGTATTATTCACAGGTAGATGTGAGTGGAGAAAAGACTGATAACTGGATGTTACTAGCAGAAGAGGTATCCTCAAGTCACAACTTTGTAGGTCACCCCTAGAAACATGTAACTGCATCTTTCTCCATGTTCTCACTGCCTTTTTGAGCCGTGTTGTTATCAATTTAGGCAGTTTTGTTCTCAGCTCTGTAATGGAGCAGGAGCGTACTAATCTGGGTTCTCCAAAAGCACCAGGGTTGCTGTGAATTGGCCATGAATGCTACCTGCTACTTGTGGCTTAGAAAGAAATTACAATTTGCATAAAGAGCACAAATGTTGAAAATAACACCACGGGATGGTCACGTATCCCTGAATGGAGCAACTACATTGCACTGTCCCCACCTCTGATATAATTTGGAAGCATAAAATTCCCTAAGTTGATTTTTACACATAAAGGCTGATCATAGGTCACAGGATGCCTGCCATCTGACATGAACAATGTTTTGTGTGTGTGTGCATAAAACTATTCTTGCAAACTATATAAGATATATTACACATGTATTACTATGGAAATATACAGTGTAAAACAAACATACATAATGTAACTGTTATTGTTAACAATAATAAGAAGAGTAATATTATAGTACCTTAGAAGCTGTTCACTTGTAAGTGTGCATATGAAGGGTTGTCATTCAGTATTGAAAAATGGGTGGCAGACAAGACCATGTGCTGAAAATTATTGCTAGCAACTGATCTGTCTTCAACCTAATAGCATTTTGTATTATGGACAATCCTGCCTCCATGGTGTCTGGCTTCCTGAGGCAACAGCTGTTCTTTTTTATTGCAGTTTCCTTCAACTGACTCCTTCAAGTGACTCCTGAAGCACTGCTGTCACTCACAATATTTTGTAAGTGATGATGAAATCCCAGGTAAGCATGTGTCTGTATGGATATTGTCTGAAAGACATTTACTTATATGTGTATGTGCAATGCCTTCCCATATATGTGTATGCATAGTGTAACGTTTACACAGAACGGACTATATTTCTTTAATAGGTATTCTAACTTGTCAGTTTTCCTCAATATATTCATTTCAAAGTCAGTTATTAATAGTTCCAAGATTTACTGTCTGGAACTTAAAATTCTTCAGCCTGTTGAGTGTGTGCACTCTCTCACCTCTTCCTCCCTGCTTAATCTACACGAAGTGAGGATCAGAGATCCTAACAGGCATCGACTTCAAAGAGGAAAGGGAAGTGCAAAACCTTCATGGTGTCCCCTAATGAGGAGTAAAGAGAAGAAATCCAAGGCAGGGCTGTGGTTGCTCACATAGTTTAGTTGCATATGGTAACACCCAAGACTTTGCAGACAAGAACCTCCCATCCATCAATCAGTCCATCCCTTGGCCTCTGGGCAGGACCACACCTCAGAAATTCCAGACAAGTGAGATGCTACATCCAACAGGATGGCTCCAGGACAGAAGGCTTAGCACAACGTTCCCCAGCACTGGTAGGGACTCCAAGTGACTCACAAGCCTCAGGCGCAAGCAGCGATCATGTACAGCTTAATTAGCACCTTCCATACCACAAGATGTTTTACTGCATTTCTCACTGCTGTAGCCAATGGGAAAAACCTGATCCACAAATGATTTTATTATTTTAGACATTAAAAGGAAGGATCCAGGTTCAGGCACACTATGCTGACATTAATTATAGTCGTGGGATACTTTTTTCAAACATAGATGAAGTACATAAAGCTGCTCAAGACTATAGTATAATACACATTGTTTAAAAATAAGCAAGGGATGAACTGCCTTTGTTTGTAGTAGCAAGTGTGATTTGGAGACACTAATAAGTGCATTTTAAGGAGCATGCAAAACAAGACAATTTAAATAAGAAAAGCCAAGAGGTTCAGAATTATTTATGGGAAAGTATTTTCATAAGAAAACTAGGAGTTCAACTTATACATCCTATAACTAGCTAACTAGTACTTATCTGTTTATCTATCTATTTATCATCTATGTACCTATCCATCCATTATATATCTATCTATTATCTATCCATCTATCATTTATTTGCCTATCTATAATCCATTCATCTATCTATCATCTATTTATCGTCTATCTACTAGCCTATCTAGTATCTATCTAGTGTATCATCTTTCTATGCAACTGTGGGTTTCACCTTTTCTGTTTCCATGGTGCTCCAGAATTTGGTCTCATTCATTAATTCCTGAGATATTCAGACTTCGTCTTTCATTACTCCTTTTAGGTTTTTGAACAAATTGAATAGAAAATTTTACCTAGTCCTTACCCCTCCCTTAACCCCTAAATGATGAGATGTAAGCCTTTTTAATATGCATGTAGTGGTGTGTCACTTTTGTTCTGAATTGAAATTAATTTTCATTTGTTTCACTGATTTTAAATGAATGAAGACAATTCATATGATAGTACATACCTTTTCTTATTGCTATATTAATCTTTGGTAAGTTATTGTTTGTTCAGAAATAATGCCTTTTTAAAAAATGTATTGTTTTGACTTCTGGAGAGCTTGGTATGTAGTCCTTTAGTGATGTGACCCTCAGGTCAGGAAAGCTTCCTGCAGTCTGAAGAGGAGGTCTGTCTCCATAGGTCTATGAACTAGGAACCCACAATATTTTGGAGAGACATGATGGCTTCAGGGGCAGGAGTTGTATATCTACTTTCCTTGGGTCAGACAGGATTTGATAAAAACCCAGTAGGACAGCTCTAGTAAAATGACTTTTCCTGGGTTAGGGAGATAGCTCACTTGGGAAAGTGCTAGCTTGTAAACATGAGACTCTGAGTTCAATGACCAGAACCTACATAAAAACACCATGCTAGGAGTGGGGAGACAGTAGGATTTATAGGCTTCTCTCGTCAGCTACTCTAACCTAACTGATGAGTTGTAAGCCAGTAAGAAGCATGCACACACTCATGCACACAGGCAAACACCTCACACAACTTTCTCCTGAGGTTGGGTTGCCTTAGGAAAAACAAAATGTTCTGCATAGAGAGATAGTAAATGATTTAGGGAGATATTTTAACTCCATGGAGGGGTTAAAATTATAGGCATTCAGGACAACAGCCCTTCAAATTTTGATTTGGGAGCTAGCATGATGGCTCAGTGAGTTGGTGTGATGAGCTGAGCTTCATCCCCAGAGCCTATATGGTAGAAGGAGAGAACCAACTCCTGTATTTCCTCTGACCTGAACATGTGTCATGGCATGGACATGCACACATTTCCCCATCCACACTTTACTCTCACATGCATGTGAACACACATGCATAAATACACACATCCACAACGTAAAAACACATATATTTACATAATGTATTTAGATAGATATATGCATATGTATGTATGCATGTGTCTGAACTCTTCTCCTTGGCTAGTGATGCATACATAGCTTACAGACAACTATGTAACTAGAGGAGAACTAAGATGCTGTGTTTTACCCTTTCACTAAGCATTGATTTTGGAGTTTTAGGTGTTGAAAGGAAGCTTTGGGGACTTAGGATATTTTCTATGATGGTTTGTTTACTCACATGTAACACATCCTAAGGGGCAGAGCACCTGGAGTTACAGGACTGCATTTCTCCAATCCTCAGGGATCATGAGTGGATTTTTGTCAGATCTTCCATGCGGATTTGGAAAAAAGTAGGGTTCCTGGAGGTAAAATAAGGAAGAATGGGGTCTCCATGAGTATCTTGGCCTGCTGCCGTGTTTCAGTCATGTTCATGCAAAAGTCTTATCCACAAGTGGCATTCAACAATTCGGCAATTACTGTTTTAGTTGATTTCTCCTGTCCTGATTCTTGCCAGTCCCTGTGATATTGAGTGTCAGTTCAGTTAAGGTGAGATTCCATGAATGCTCCTTACTTTTCTCCAGTGCTCAGAGCAGCCTTTTTCTTTGACCTCAGTTTGCTGGTAGATGGAAGGAGAACCTCCAGTTTTCACTATGTTCAACCCATTTTCTTCTTGTGTGGATAAAAGCAGTTTCCATGGTCACAGCATGACAGGCTGGAAATTGGAAGCTAAATACTCATTTTGAATGTTCCCAATAAAGAACCCACTAGCTGCCCAGTAGGCCTTGATAATAGTCTCCCACTCATACCTTCTATTTCAATTCTCTCACAAAACCTTCTAAAATGCATTATTTTCTTGTCAAAAGTTATTTTGTTCCTTAATTACTATAAAGTAAGCATTTTACAATTTATTTAAATTATTAAATTATTAAAATTATTTTAAGTAATAATAGAATAAGAAACTACATCATACTGACTCATGTTAAATCTGTAGCTCCTTGTGTGATGTTGAGAACTAAGCAGTATCTTATTTAATCCATGCAGTTTATACATTTTTGCAAAATAGACATTGGAAAATAATTCATGGGGTGTTAGGTGATATTTTGATTCACATAAACTATATTCTATATTAAATTGAGTTACATATAATTGCATATTTTATCTTATAAAAGATTTCATTCTATATGGAAAAACATTCATAATCTATTTTATTAAAATACACGATGTGTTTTTACTTATGTATTGCTATCTATTGTTGTAAAAACATACTGCCTCATCATTGTCATGCATTTTTTAAACAATTACTACTACCTAATGTTTAATATGATCACCTCCTCAGAGTATCTCAAGGTAATATATATCTTCTGAGTGTAAATTTTATATTTTCAGTTCCTTATTAAATACATCAGAGCTATAAATCCATTCATGGATATAGATTCTCACAAACCACACATAAAACCAGTCTAAAACTAATAATGAGACTAAATTAGGGAATTTGTGAGTTTATGGGAAAATTATAACCACAATATAGTGAAAATAAGAGTATAAATGTATTAATTTCTTGTTCAGTTATCAGTTCTGTATTTCTATGGCTGATCACTTGGATTGTGGTGTCTGCCAGTTGAGTTATATTTAAAAACATTTATACTTCATTTGTACCCATTGAGATGGCTTGTGAACTATGCAGATGATGACATAATTAACCCTCATTTTTTGGTTGTAAACTATTCTAAAGCTTCAACAACCATATTTTTGTCAACTCTAGTGTGCACATCAGCACTTCCTCTGCAAGCAACTCATTTTTCTCTTCTAGAATTTCATAGCTCTACACTCATTCACTGATTTCCTCTGTGAAGATGGGAAACATACATCAAGTTCTCAGATCCTCCCTCCCTTGGTTTGTGTTTCCACTTGTAAAAGAAAATAAATAAACATATAAAACTAGAGAGCTGAGAATGTTGTGCCCAAATTCTGAACACCCCCTCCAGATCACCAAGGGACCCATTTCCATGCAAAAGTAGAGTCTTTTATTGTTTAATGAGCTAACCACATTAACTGGGGCCCTTTATCAGTCCAACAGGGAGACAGACTGGTGTGAAAAAGGACCCCAAGGGGTTGGGAAAAGCATGGAGAGAATATATTGGGTAGAGCAAGGGGACTGGTATGCTTCCAGGCTTGGACAACCTGTCCTGGGTTGATTGGTCAACTGCTTGTTATGGCCTCTAGGCCTCTGGGTCCTCCCAGGGCAGTTGCTATGCTCTACACAGCACTGCTACACCACTTTTAGCATAAAATATACCCAGAGCCATAAAGCACATCCAGAGTCCTGCCAGCTAATTTCTAATTAGTTCCTTGCCATGAGGAGGATATCTGACCCCATAGTGACTTGGGCAGGCCCATCAAGGTCAGACTTGTGCTGAGTCAGAGGCCCACCTATCTTTTCTGCAGCCTGTCATGGCTACTAAAGCAGGAGGCTGGGTGAGGGTCTGGTCACTTCAAGAAGAAGCTTGCCTTAAAATTATGAAGAACTAAGTTCAAACTCAGAACCCTGTAAAACTGGGCACTACAGTGTTGTTCTTACAGTTAGATGAAAGAGAAAGGGAAGAACTGGTAAACACTCATGAACTAGCTAGTGTAGTGTACCCAGAAGAGAACAGCATCAGCATGCTGCCTTAAACACTATAAAAGGCAAGGACTAACATTTGAGTGTGTCTTCTGGTTTTTGTTTGTTTGTTTGTTTGTTTGTTTTTTGTTTTGTGCATTCCATCTCTCATGAATGCACACAAACGCATGCACACAGAGAGGTACAAAGACAGAGAGAGAGAGAGGGAGATGCTCATTAATGATGTAGAGTCAATATACAAAACACAGAAGATTGGAATAAGGTGAGTACTGCATAATGTTTATTTATTCTCCAATCATCAAAGAAGCAACCATGATATTATAGATATATAGATATAAATTTATATAGACATGGAATGGATGCATATTCCAGTTTCCTAAATATGCTCTGATGCTCTGTCTATTGACTCTAAATCATTAGCAAGCAACCCTAAATACTATCATCCCTCTTTGGAGACATGCAGCCTTCAGACTCCATATCTAGGTGAAGGCACAATTACTTCCCCTTTCCACAAATGTCACACAGTCGAGCCAAGGAAGATTTTATATATAGATATAGATGTAGGTGTAGATGAAGATGAAGATTGTGTGTGTGTGTGTGTGTGTGTGTGTGTGTGTGTAGATTAGCTAGAGATCTCCATATAATCAAATCAATAAGTTCATCATGGGAATGTATATTTTGCTCTTGCCATGTCATGCTTATGCTTTTAGTTCTAAAAGTTCAGTTGTCCCACATAATAATCTCTTGGCTAATTTATCTCATGTATCAATTTCTCCCTCTATATATCAATATCTATATATCATCTTTATGTATATATGTATGTATACATACACACACATACATATATATATATATATATCATACACACACAGAGAGATAGAGAGAGGTAGGAAAGAGAGAGATACAGTTGTTTTATGGAAGAGTAACGAACATCTATCTATGACTACATTGTAGGCAAAAGTGAGGCTATCTGTATGTGTGTGTACAGTTGTTTAATATCAAGACTTATGGGATATTTAACTGGTTTGTTGTAATGTAGTAGCATGATAATCCTAGTGATTGCTGAGTGAAACTATAGCTTTCAAATCACTTTGGTCTGTGGGAGTTGAAAGAGATAATTTTCAATGACATCTTCATTCTTAGTATGAACAAATGCATCTTTTTTATTAAGATAGGCTTTCAATAGCATTTGACATTGCTGACTTTTAGCCAGCTGGTATAGCAATTTCAAAGCCACAAATTAGGTCTCCCCAGGAGCTATGCTTTTGACTTTTAGGAGAACAGTGTATTATGTCTACCTTGATAATAGCACTTTCTCATGGCCTGGCCCAAACACATACCACACAGTCAACCATCCATAAAGGTGAGTCAAAGTCTCCTGTGTTCCCCTGTATCATGCCTTGCTGACTCACTTACCCTTGCCATGTGTACACATAAAAAGCAGTAGTGCTAATCTCATTGTTGATTCTTTGAGGTTTATAAAATAAATAAACACTATGCATTGCTAACCATATTCCAGTTTCCTAAACATGCTCTGTCCATTGACTCTAGATCATTAGCAGGCAACTCTAAATACAGCCTCCAGCCTCCATATCTAGGTGAAGGCACAATTACTTCCCCCTTGCACAAATGTCACACAGACAAGCTAAGGAAGTTTCTTCACACAGGCCACACAGGCTATGAGACAGAAATAATGGAACGTAGGAATCATGTTTAATGATTTCCCATCCTTAGTACTATACAGTGTAAAGCCCATCTCATGATGGTCTTTGATATTGCTCGCACACAGTCTCCTAGTTTGTCTAACTTGTATAAAGGTTTTGATTTGCTCTTGGTATACCTTACCTATGTGAAGTCTATTTTAAAAAAGTCTATTAAATTTTTCTATTATTTTTCAGTAATACAGTGATTTGTTTTTCTGTCTAAATGAGTGTGTGTGTGTGTGTGTGTGTGTGTGTGTGTGTGTGTGTGTGCTATGTCTGCAATGATGCCATTGGTAAGCACCTGGAAAGCTGCTTTCAATACACAAAAATAATTCTAGTAAACAACAGATCAAGAGTGCTAAAGGATGTCTACTCTTCGCTAGCCTGAAATCAGATAAAAGAACTTGAACATTGTCTTAGGACATTAGCATTTACAGTCAACTAAGCTGCCAAGTTCACGCAATACTTCCTCCAATTACCTGATAAACTTGCTGCAGAGGATTGTAGACACCTGCAACCTGATGGGAAGTGTCTCCCAAGTTGAAATATAGACGTGTTCTCCAACACTACATGATGGGAATTCATCAATACATGATAGCATTATGATCCAAGGTAATTATATTTTTGAAATTCATCAACCATTTCAAAATTTGCAAATTTAAATGGAGGTAAAAAGCTTACTTGGAGTTTTTTTTTTTTTTTTTTTTTTTTTTGGTTTTTAAAACCATTTTTAAAATGTGATTTTTTTTTTACCCATGAATTATAGGATAGTGTATCTATAGCTTATATTTTTATTTTCTTCCTTATTCTCCAGTGAGGACAAAACGAAGGAATCACGGTGATGATGTGTTAAATAATCTAAAGCAATGAAAGTAAGATGAGTTTTTCCCTAAAATTATAAGTATTTTAAAGTGGATGCAAGGCTGAAATGCACACAATGGTTAGGGATTGGTATTGGGGTAAAACAGCTAGTTTATTAGCTATCTAGTGGCACCCACTGTCCTTGAGGTGACACCTATGAGTTAGATTTGATTATCCCGTGTTAAAGACAAAATGGTGTGCTGCAAGTAGGCAGGGTAGTCATGATTTGAATCCAAGCATGGCCCTGAGTCTTTGTTTTTAACTACTTTTATTCTAGTTTCCTTTCTAAAGACTTCTGATATTAATGGTAAGAAGGAACAGGGGTTGTATTTATTCTTCATGCTCCTATGTAGTGAAGAGAATGTTAATGCTCGGGGTTAGTGGGTCTGCCTTATCTATTCTGTTGCCTCCTTCCTACAAATGGAGATACGATACTGCTTATCGATTAGTGTGGCAGGAAGATCTCATAACCCTGAGCTGAGGTGCCCTTGTCATATCCATTTTGTTCTGGACCAACCTCTCAGATGGTAGTTTTCTCTGTCCTCACTATGGCCAAGCAACGCTTCTCCTAGGTGGGTGGTCTAAAACTGCCCAATGATGCTACTGATATTCTATGTGAGATAAGGAAAGAGGCTTGTCTAGATGCACCTTATTGAGTCTTCTTGATTATTGACACTGTGGTTTTCATCATGATGAGTTTTCATCTTGGTGAGGATAAAGCCAAATTAGACATAGCAAGAAATAACAGTGGAGATTTCTACTTTTAATGGGTAAGAAAGCATGGCAGTAATTTCCTAAGTAGTGACTTCCTTAGAGAGGAAGCATGGTCATTTGATTGAGCATTTGTACATAGGAATTCATTTCAGGGTCTGACACATTCTGAGCTTGATTAGTTTAGATAATAATCCTAGCAGGTAAGATGACAGTCACATTTAGCTCAAGTTCATGGCACACACATGTCAAAGTTAAAATGACAGAAAAAAGATTTGGGCCCATGTTTACTTGTGCTGTAAGATGACATATAGAAATGTGTTAGGGCATGCTCAATTTAGACAATAAAGATAACAGACAGGAATTCCTTTAGGCATGCTCAGTTTGAATCATGAAGATGGTGCACTGAAGCACTTCTTGGGATGCTTGATTCTCCATAAAGTTTTAGCTTGAAAAAAAAATAGGGATACTTCAAAGATACAATAATACAGAGGTATGTTGCTAAAGGTTCCTCTATCCCTTAGTAGCTATTCTAGGAAGCATACAAAGGAGTCCTGCTTCTCAATGTGCTTTGCATAGTTTTCTTTCTCTTGGCCAGGCTCCTTCTTCCGTATCTGACATAGCTAGCCCAACAGTAACAAAATCAAATATGCATGTGGGTTTAGAGGTAACATGCATATATACCCACTGGACCCATATTTATTTATATTTCTTATAATTTATTATTATTCTTTCTCATTTCACATATCGATCCCAGTTCCCTCTCCCATCCTTTCATGCCCACCTTGACACCCCTCATCCCATCCTATTCCCCACCTACTCATCAGGGAGGGTGAGGCCTTCCAGGAGGGATCATAAAAATCTGTCATGTCATTTGGAGTAGGGTCTAGGCCCTCCCTCCTGCCTCTAGGCTAAGGGAGTATCCCTCCATGGGGAATGTGCTCCCAAAGTCCTTTCATGCACCAGGAAAACATCTTGGTTCCACTGAGGTTCCATAGACTGCCCAGGCCTTCTAATTGGGAACCATGTTCAGTGGGTCTGAGTTGGTCCATGCTGATTTCCCAGCTATTTATCTGGGAGGTTCATGAGCTCCCCCTTGTTTAGGTCAACTGTCTCTGTGGGTTTCTTTAGCTTGGTCTTGACCCCTTTGCTCATCACTCCTTCCTCTCTGCAACTGAGTTTGGCTCAGTGTTTAGCTGTGGGTAACTAGATGAAGGTTCTAGGATGGCATGTAAGTTAGTTATCAATTTCATTATCAGGGAAGGGCCTCTCCATTGTTGCTCAGATTATTAGTTAGGGTCATCCTTGTAGGTCTCTGAACATTTCTCTTGTCAGTTTTCTGTTCAAATCTCTTTTCTTGCTCTTGACTATTTGTTCCTGACTCAATGTTCCTGGTCCCACATGGTCTCCTCTCCTCCCCTTCTCTTTCTCCTAACTTCCTCTCTACTCACTGACCCCTCCTCCCAATACGCTCAGGAGATCTTGTCCCTTCCCTTGCCTTCCCGTCCCTTTCCTTCCCTTCCCTTCCCTCTCCTCTCTTCTTTACTTTTTATTTTGAAATATGGTGTGGTACTGTAGTCCAAACTAGCCTGGAACTTGCTAGGCAGCTCCGGCTGGCAATCTTAAATTCTGGGCTTCTAGGCATAAACCACTGTGTATAGCTGAATCTTTTCTTTTTGCCCCTGTGGGATTCTTGGGCAATTCCCTTCAGGTGCTTGGAAGTCTTTATAGGCTATTGAACTTGAACTTAATTGTAGTCAGATGATCAGTTTTCAGGTAAATTCTGGTCATGTGATCTTCTTTGGAATAGAGAGGCTTTATTTCCCTCTCTCCTCTAGAGAGAGGGCATATGGGGACAAGGTCAGGTGTTTGTTTTTCATCAAACAATCTTCACTGAATTCTGATTTTAGATTTACGAGCTTCAATACCTTGAAGATGCGCATGTGTACAGCGTAGGAGCTATGATATGAGCAAGGAGGACTGAGAATTGCTATTTTATTTATGCTAAAAGGTCTAATGAAGGGCTATATTAACATGCTCGGGGAGAACCTGGGCAATTATGCAACTTGTGTCTGGGTTGAAGATAAACAGTTCCCTGTTCCTTTCTTTCAGCTGAGGCAGAACAATTTGCCACCATGGCCTTGGGCAGAGAAGTCAAAGAACTGAGAAAAGCAGGAGCTTGCCAGTGCCAGACTCTGTAGTTTCAGCAGAGGAAGACTGGAAGAATTGGTCACACTAGCCTAGAGAACAAGGAAAGCTCACAGGAGGCAACACCATGCAATTCTTGCCTGTTTCTCATAGCTCCCTTTGTACTTCCTCTTGCCAAGTAGTTCTTCCTTTGCCCTGGAGAGAAATTCATTCCAGTGCTTGCATTTCATGCTTCCTCTTCGGTAACAGGAGGTTCAACAGTCCTTTTAATTGGCAAGCACATTTTCAATTTATCTGCTACAATTATTCATTGCAATGTGTCACTTTATATTCCTATGTTTGTTTAAGTGGGAGATTTCATTTCCTTTAGCTCAGGTTGCCAGACTGTTGGCGTTTTCAGTAAGTTAAGTTCATTTTCTCTTTAATGATCACCTCCCCACAACCACCCTAGCTACAGCTTTAAAAAATCCTATGTTTAGTTCTGGAGGATGAATAAAGGGTAAGATAGAGGTCATGGAAGTTCTTTCTCGGCTAGGTTCCTGATCTGTTGTTTTCAGGCTTTTAAAGCCATATCTAGTCGTACATGGTTCCCTGGGATCTGAGCCTTTCTTTCTAAATGTCCATCCACCCAAGTTCTCATCATTTCATATCCATTGTCACTGCTGGTCTTTACATTTTTTTTAACATAATCTTTTCAGGGAGTCTTTAGTAGCTTTGTTTATGCTGTGTCATTGTTTGAATATGAAGTATCCACCAAAGTTTCATAAGTTTGGGGACCTGACCCTCGGTGGCACTGTTCTGAGAGGTGGTACAAGCTTTGGCAAGCTAAACTTTGAAGGAAAATGTAGAACATTTTGGATGGGCCTTTGAAAGTTATATCTGGCACCTGGTTCTAGACTCTCTCTCTCTCTCTCTCTCTCTTTCTCTCCCTCTCCCTTCCTTCTATTCTCCCCTTTCGTTCCTATCCACCAAGAAATCAAGAACAACCTCTACCACAAGCTCCTGCCTAGGCAGTGATCTGTTTATGCACAGAGAACCAACTAATCATGAATGAAACACACTAAACATTTATTAAAGAATATTCTCAGTCCATATTGGTGACATTTCTCACTGTTACTACAAAAACATAATTTACGGGCTTAAGGAAGGAAAAGGTCACACTGGCTCTGATGATGGTATAATCCACCATGGCCTTCCCCCCCCCACCCCCGGCTGCTATAGGAAAAGCAACTTGAGGCTGTGGAAGGAGCATGAGAGCCATTACTCAACTTTGGGAAGTTCAGGAAGCAAGGAAATAGGAATTTTGGTGGTTAATATTTCCTTTCACTCAGCCTGGCATTCTAGCACATGAGATGGTACTGCCTATATTCATGATAGATTTTTTTTCCCCTCACCATTGGTGGTCTATTCTCTCTCTCTCTCTCTCTCTCTGTGTGTGTGTGTGTGTGTGTGTGTACATATGACTTCATGTATACTCAGAGGATAGTAAGTTACCCAACATAGATACTGGGAAGAAAATTCAGGAAGGATTTTGTCATGACACCACTAAGCCTAACTAATAGATAAAATTGATGTCATGGTAATGAGCTTGTTACTGAGGCTAAATCTGACCATGTGTTTCTTAGGCATTTAGAATTTGATTGGGGGAGATTCAGAAGAGATTGGAGATACAGGATAAGTAGCCATAGCTTCATTAAACAGAAGCCTACCACTTTGTACCAAAACAGTGGAAAAGACATCTTGAGGGTGTCTCAGAAAGTAGACTGAACCCATCCATAGCAGAATTCCCACTGCAAGTTGCAAACTCATTTGAAAAAATTTCTGAGAATTTGACAGTTGCTATTTGCTGCTGCATATGGTCACGCAAGACTGCCTAGGGAAGTATTATCACAAGTTCACAATCCAGATATTCTATGACCACTGCAAACAGCCCCATGGAAGACATGCTCCAGAGGAAACTTTGGGAGGTGTTATCCTGGCCCCTGGTTCAAGTCTCCTCTCTCTTTCCATTCTTTGACCAAATAGAACAGCCCCTGCCATGTGTCTCTGCCATCATATTTTTCCCAACTGCCCATAGATGAATCCACTGAAACTAGAAGAATGAAATCTTTCATGTAAGTTATTATATTAATTATTTTGTCACAGAGACAATAGAAATGACATGTGTGATCTACTTCTGAATTGTGAAACACCTAAAATATTACTGTGGAATTCTTATTTTCAACAGCAGGTTTCACTGTTCTGCTTACAAATAATGCTTATAAATTATTGTCCTTTGACATATATTTCTTCCCCTCAGACTCTTGGCCACTGATCACCCATCCCAAATTCCAGTCTCTAGAACTCATTCCAAGTTCTCTGAAAGTCTCTATTACAGTTAATGTCTGCTGAAGTACAGACAGTTGAGAAAAAGAATATATTCTTTTTTGTTTGATATATATATATATATATATATATATATATAATCTTATTTTACATAATGATCCTAGTTCCCTCTCGCTTGCTCCCATCTCCCCAACCCCCTTTCCTGTCCTATTCCCCAACACTCCACAGGGACGGTGATGCCTTCCAGGAGTGATCATCAAAATCTGTCTAGGCCCTCCCTCCTGCCTCTAGGCTGATTTCCCAGCTATCAGTCTGGTGGTCCATGAGCTGTCTCTGTGGGTTTCTGTAGCCTATTCTTGACCCCTTTGCTCATCACTCCTCCCTCTCTGCAACTGGATTCCAGGAGTTCAGCTCAGTGTTTAGCTGTGGGGTCTGCTTCTGCTTCCATCAGCTACTAGATGAGGGCTTTATGATAGCATACAAGTTAGCTATCAATCTCATTATCAGGGAAGGGCATTTAAGGTAGCCTCTCCACTATTGCTCAGATTGTTAGTTGGGGTCATCCTTGTAGGTCTCTGGACATTTCTCTAGAGTCAGTTTTCTCTTCAAACCTATAATGGCTTCCTCTATTATGGTATCTCTTCTTTTGCTCTCATCTATTTGTTCACTGACTCAATCTTCCTGGTCCTCCATATTCTCCTTTCCTCCCCTTCTCTCTCTCCTGACTCCCTCTCCATTCACTGTCCCCCCTCCCAATATGGTCAGGAGATCTTGTTCCTTTCCCCTTCTGTGAGGGACCTTATATGAATATCTTAGAATCCTCCTTGTATCCTAGTTTCTCTGGCGGTGTGAATTATAGGCTGGTGATCCTTTGCTCTATGTCTAAAATCCATACAAGCATGAGTACATACTATGTTTCTTTTTCTGTGACTGGGTTATTTCACTTAGGATGGCTTCTTCAATTTCCATCCATTTGCCTGCAAATTTCAAGATTCCATTATTTTTTTTCCGTAGAGTAGTATTCCATTGTGTAAATGTACCACATCTTCTTTATCCATTCCTCAGTTGAGGGGCATCTAGGTTGCTTCAAATTTCTTGGTATTACAAATAATATACTCTTAAGAGTTACTTAAAAATCTCTATGGAAAGTAAAACAGTCCCTTCCAATCAGACCTTCAGTCATCTTACATACAGGTCCTATAGTAGATTGAAACTCCAGTGAAAGGTTCAAATAACCTTAGCTGGTAATTTACCTAGTATATTAACCCATAGTACATGCTAGAGCAACACTTTCTTTCCATCTAAACAATGGACTGAGAGAAATGTTTCTGAACCATTGGTTAGAATATTTGGCACTGCTGTGTCTAATCCAGGGATAGTTACAAATTCAAAATTGAAAGTATAGATTTTGTTGAAATTCTATGAATTAAACTTTATAAATTAAAAAAGGCTATGCAGCAAGTCCAGGGTTGTCTGCATTTGGTATGGAGTTCTTTATACAGTTGTTATTCTTGTTCATTCTGAGCCTCACACTGAGACTTGCTTACCAAGAGTTCTGTCCCATCACTTACTTTGTTGCCTTGAATGAAAATGTTCTATACAGTATCCACTTTTGTTTACCTTGCTCCATTTATGGGCTGCAAAATCACAGCCAGTTTACAAAGCTGATACTGTATTTCCTTAGAAGCACTCTCAAACAATGAGGAAGAACAGTTGTCTGTGCTTCCTATCTCAAAGAGAAGAGTGAAAACAATACAGAAACTGCCACCTCACCACTTCTGAGTTGTAGCTTGCTCCTAAGTATGAAAATGTGCAAAGGACTCATTAATCTAATGTTTTCCCACCCAGCATCCATACCATCCCACATATCTTATTTGAATTTTGACTTGAAATTGATTCTCATGGTGGTACCTAGTAGAGGTGGGTAGAAGCAGAAATGCCTCCTTTTCTTCAAGTTATTTGGATATATAGATGATTCGTGTAACCCAAGTGGTATTTGTTGACTGGAGTTTCTGGGGACAATTTCTTAGATGGAGGTGAATAAGCTATTGGACCTCTGCTCTCTCTCTCTCAGCTGAGCATAACAACTTTTCACTAAACTTAGAACAACCAGTTAAATTCATACCAAGAGTTATGGATCTGTTATGGGATGTTTCTGATTGGCCAACACCTGCTTTGAGAAAACCCTCATTTAAGTATTTTTAGATCTGTTATGGTCTAAATTTATTACTATTAAGTTAGGTAGCAGATATGAGACATTGATTGAGAAGGCTGTGTGATATATCTATGTGTCAACTTCCTTGTCTGTAAAAGCATGATCTTGGAAGCATTGGGAAGCACAAAAGGCAGCAAGCATAAAGACTTCCTAACATATTGCTTGAATATCATGAGTAGTTCCATTTACATCATATAGTCGCAAAAGTGGGTTGTTTGACTGAAAGAGGCATACATTTTAAAATATTTTAAATGGTAGTGGTTACCTAAAAGCATCCTGATTCATTTTTAGGTTTATTTTTTAATTTGCATATATGGTATGCCCAGAACTATTAACTGAAAATTCTCTTCTTTTGGCTAAAGTGCCACAGTCAGTAACTGTCTTGATTGAGCACTTGAAAGTGGCCTTACCCACAATTAGATGCCAGTAAATCCTTAATTTGAAATGAAAGAAATCCCTACTGAAATTTATCAAGGTGGACTGTTTGCTATAAAGCCCTGCTCATGCCCAATCAATGTCTTGCACATGCCCTCTTCTTTCTTTCCAGTTTGATGATTTTACATTTTCTATGAATCCTTCTTTCATGTTGGATTTCAGAGTTTCACTAAGGAAATGTCAGGTACAGAATATGTTCTCTGTTACCACGTGGTCAAAGGCTCTTTAAGGTTTGCTTCACCAGTTAATAAGTACTGTTTTGAGCTGAGCTGCCATCTCACTAAACAAGTACAGTACATTGCTGAGACTAGTGATAAGTGGAAACGTCAGGGATCATGGGCAAAGAGACCTGAAAGGGTCACCGTGGCTTCTTTTTTACCCTTTGTTCTGCCTGAGTCTTACTTACTTCACTGTATGGAGAAAAAAAAAAAAGCAGGTCTATTAGAAACTGATTGATTGATTGAGTTTTAGACAGGGTTTCACTTCATAGCTTTGGAGCCTATCCTGGAACTTGCTCAGTATACCAGGCTGGCCTTGAACTCATAGAGCTCTGCTTCTGCCTCCTCCTTACTGGGATTAAAGGCATGCACCACCACAGCCAGCTCTATTTGATAATTTATTTATGCTATTCTCTTGTGATGAATTTTAAGTTTTCCATTGGCTGCCAAGTCACAACTCAAGGAACTCTGACATCTATTCAGGCTCCTAAAGTCCCTTTGCAGGATATGTTTTGTGGATGTTCAAGCTGTGATGCTGAACAGGAACAGGGACTTCCATAGGGCTTGGCTTAATGTGGCTTAATGATAATATCAGTAATATTTGAACAATGGGTTCAACATCCCATTTCACATGTGGCCCTGAGAACTCTGTCTCTACCCTGAGCTCACTGCCTGCCTCCTACTTAGTTGAATCTGTGATTAGGGGAGTCTTTGGAACTTGTGTTCTTGGAAAATTCTCTCAAAGGATGTTCTTATTTATTACAGAATTTTAGTACTACATTAGCAAACAATTCCCTGGGACTTTGGACTCATATTACTGTTTTATAATTGACATTATCTTTGGCAATAAAAAATGAAGGTTATCTAGTTTTTTATTAGTTAGAATTCCCTTCTACATGGAAATAATTCTTTTATTTTATAAACAGACTCTCTTAATTTGTACAAACCATATTTATCTTCTTTCCTCTGTGGATCAGAGGCATAATTAATTGTCATTCTAATTTAACATAAAGCAGTTTAACCAATAAGTCAAAGAAGATAAAAATGATGGGAATTTTTTTTCATGAAATTTGATTGAGTCCCTTTCCTTTTCAGACTATATATTGAGTAAACTGATATTGATTTTGGACTTTAAATGAGAACATCTGAGAGGTAAATATAACTGAAATGCTAAAAAAAATATTGTGTTATCACAGACTAAAGTCTAACATATTATTATTACATATTGAGATAAATTGCAAGGTTCTATTTTTTCCTCAAATGATTCCTGAGTAAGATAGATTTGTCCTTTGGAAAATGCACAGCATAAATCAATGGCCCTAATATTGTGCATGTCCACAGTGACTCCGATGGACCAATATTCAACATAGTCAAGGGACTGATACAGTTTAGTTCCCATTAAATACTTTTTATTAATTGTGTCAGTGGATAGTGACTAATGGGAAGATATGTTGAAGTCCTGTCAGATTTTTGAGAAGCAATATATTCACAGGAAAAGTGTGGTAAATGAGTATCTGGGAATGATAGGTTGATGGATATTTATTCAGGGAGAAATCACTTAGACTAGAAACAGATGACTGCCGCTTGTTCTGGTCCCAATGATGACTTCATATGTTCTCTGTCTTCAACCAGTAAGTAAGAGAAGGAGACCCAGTCCCCCCAGTTCATGTCGGCACCTGCCCCAAGCCCCAATGGGCGTGGTCAGTGTAACAGGTGTAGGCAGGGTGGATATCTCACTACACACACGTGTCTTCTATCAAGACTCACAAATGCCGACATGTAAAAGAATTAAGCTAATGGTTTGAAGTGTTATACATAGTTTTTATGAAACAATGGCTTTTGGTAAATTCCAACAAAGTTTTTCGCCTGTTTTGCTTATTGTATTGTATAACTTTTTCAGTGTTTATATTGCAATTTTTCTATTTTAACAATTTATTAGTTACCTTCATATGTGACAAGTTTTCAGTTTTGTTGTGTATCCTTTTTCTCTGTTTTAAATGAACCACACGTTTTTGGTAAGTTCTGAAAACCATGGATGACTTAATAATTCCTGTCTCCCACAAGGGAGGCAAAGGGCAGATATGTTTTTATCCTAGAGACCACATCTCCCTTTGTTTCCTACTTAGAAGCTTTTTTCCCCCATGTACAAAATACATTAAATATTCCACACCACATCCTTACCAAGCAAATGTATTATTTTATTCTCTGTGAACTCTAATTGATTTCTGTGCCTGGCACTAAAAGGCATGTGTTAATCTTTCCAAGTCATGAAGCCACGAGAGAGATGATGAGAGCCATGCCTTCTTTCTCAGTTAGAGACCCTGGTTACAATTTCAGGAGGTTCATGGGTCACTGAAGTTCTTCATGACTAAATATTACAAACGCCTGGTAAGAGCCATCATTTCCTGTTTTATAGATTTTTGTACTTATTGTTTCCAGTACTGTTACTTTTACTTTACTAACCTTTTAAGTCCACTCTGCCCATTCCTTAACTACACCAGTTTAGAAAACCCTGTGTGTTTTCAGCCTCTGTTTCTGATATTCATATCCAGAAACTTGTTTATTGCAAGAAATATGAAACAATCATATCCTCACATTGCCAAGAAGGAATGAGTGCTTATGCTTTGTGCATTTTAGAATGTTCAAAACCAAATATGGAAAGAGTTTACATCTCAGGATTTTATTAATGACAATTGGTAATA
The DNA here is from genome assembly GCF_943737965.1 of Phodopus roborovskii. Lineage (NCBI taxonomy): Eukaryota > Metazoa > Chordata > Mammalia > Rodentia > Cricetidae > Phodopus > Phodopus roborovskii. The sequence goes on along the minus strand of NW_026126460.1, from coordinate 26,370,205 downwards.
TTGCCATTGGCTCATTTTAATTAGACATATTTTATATTCTTTTTGTTTGTTTGTTTTTTGTTTTTGCTTTTGTTTTTCAAGACAGGGTTTCTCTGTGGCTTTGGAAGCTGTCCTGGAACTAGCTCTTATAGACCAGGCTGGCCTTAAACTCACAGAGATCTGCCTGCCTCTGCCTCCAGAATGCTGCGATTAAAGGCATGAGCCCCCACCACCCAGCCCATATTTTTTATTCTAAGAACTATATTTTTATTATCTTTCATTCTGTTCTTTTTCACCTCTTTATCTTTTTTTTAATATTTTTATCATGTTTTGTAGCTGATTGAACAATCTAAGTTGACAAGGATTAAATAACTTATTAAAGGTCTTACAAAATTATAAAACTAAGTGAGCTTGACTTCACTTCAAACAAAGGTTTCTCTGATTTTAGAGCAAGCAGTTTTCAATTTATTGCTTTATTGTGATGGGGTTTTCCTTTGTAGGACAGAATGGCTTCAAAATCATGATTCCTCTAAATGAATCTCTCAACTTCTATGATTAATCTTATGTGCCTTCCCCCCAACTGTTAGAAAACGTGATCAATGGATGTACATACATATCTTAGTATCTGATCTCTTACCTATTATAGTAGTAAAAATTTTCTTTGGTGAATTAATTTACCCATTCAGAGATAACGGGTGCTGCCAACATACACCTTCTACTAGTACAAGGGAAGAAAAGGGAAAGCATGTAACGTATCTAAATGCTGTAGAGATTATGGGAGCTAGGAAATATTTACTCCTTTCTTCGTGGCAGAGTTGGCATGTGAAATGCCAGAAAGAGTTTGTCCTGGTATCAGAGACCTCTGAACTCCAGAAATGTTTGCATTCACTTTAGTAGCAGTCAGTGAAGGGAGGTTTGTCACTGATGGAAGGAGGGGTGAGAATACTGGGAAGCTAGGAGGGAAGAGTTGCTTTCCACAAAAAACACGTTTCTTCTCATCCCCTTGACTACATTTTTCGGAATGAGACATCAGTGATGGTCTCTGCATTGAGGTGGGACTGGGGAGCTCTGTGACTCAGGTAGCTATACAACCAATAAAAAAAAAACCATCGAGGCTACTCAGTCCTAGCCATCTGTTTTATTGTAGTTTGCACATCCTCCTGGCTTAGGTGTCCTCCCTACTTTGCTTTCTCTCTAGCCTTTCCTCTTTGCTTGCATTTTTATTCTCTTTCCTAACTACTTGTGTTAACAGCCACTGATTTAATCTTGTTGTTGTGTCTATAGGTTTGATATGCTTGATCTATATCTTCCTTCTCTCAACAATGATACCCTTAACCATTAATCACTACCCTTGTACCCTGCTGGTCACTGCTGAGGTCAGCTCATCTTATATCATGTGTTTCTGCTACTAATTTTCATTTGCTCCTGATGCAGGCATCTTAATGAGCTGGTAAACATCAGAGGCTCTTGGTCTTTGCCTGGACTGTCATGAGTTAGAAGAATCTTAGAGCAGCCTAAACACACAGATGTGTGAGTTTCTACCTATTGTCCTGTGTGTTAGGGTAAGATAGTACTGCTCCTATCCAGGAATGGAAGCAGCTGGCAAGTACTAAAGCAGCATTCTACCAGTAATTAGGCAGTTCTGGAAAAGAGAGGGAATGAGTTATGCAGCAGTTTCTACTGAGTATGTGGGGGATAAAAGGAAGAAATGCAAAAATAAAAATAATGACAATTACACATTATTACAGACACAAATAGATGCTGCTTTCTTGTGATAGCTGTGATTTGTGCTGGGTTTCTTGTTTGTAGATGGATGGGACTAGTTTAAGTTTAGGACTTTCTCTAGGTTATATGGTCCCATCTTTTCCCTCTTAGTTTATATTTGAACATAGATTTGACTAAGACCCTAACCAATGCTGCATTTATACTTTTCTCAATGGTTTGAAAATTGTTTGAATGATTATATTTGCACTAGAAATTAGATAAAACTTCCAATAAAATATTCTTAATCCCTTCTATATTGGGTCCACATGATGTAAACACAGTTAGCTGGTTCCTGTCATTTTCAATTATGGAATTATATACAACTTGGGTTTGGAATTTTTCCCTTTATCAAATGTATTTGGAAAATCCAGCAGAGGGAAATTTAACATGCTACCTACTTGAGATTTTTTTCCTTTGTAATTACTCTCTGTAAAGGACCAGAGAGAGAGCCTTTTTGGAAGGACTCCTCAGTGCTGTCAAGGTAGGATTTGTATATCTTTTTTTCTTGACACCAAGGTCATTCCCCAATTCCTTTCCTTGAGTTGTGGGAAAGGTCAGAACACTGTGTGTCATTCATTCTAATGTATGCCAGCCCACCTAGTAAGCTGCAATATTTACTCCAGGAAGTTTCCATTCACTTTATATCCTGAAGGGTTAAAAAGACAGAGAGTCACTGTATTATAGTGTTGTTGCTGATGTTACCAAGGAAACCAAAGAAGGAATATTGGAATACCTTGTTTCTCCTCAAATCCACAGGGTTGCTTGTATGAGGTTTTGATGTCCTCTTAATTCTTGCCACAGTTGCTCTATGGGAAGGTTTCTGACTGGATCAGAACTCCATGGAAACCAACAGCTAGGCTCATAGAATCAAGAAGCTCGGGCAGAGTTGATTTTGCATCTTCCTCTAGAAATAGGCTGAGGGAAATTTGACTTGGTTACAAACAGGATGAAAAACAAAGAGAGAAGGGGGCAGATAAGGAGAGGGAAGGAGAGAGGTGATGAGGGGAGAAGGAACAAGAGGAGTTAATAGACAGTGAGGGTAGAGGATGGGAAAGGAAAAAAAAAAGAGTCTCTAAGGTGTTCCCCATAAATGTTGACTATAGATTATTTTCTTCAGACATGCACCATAGCAGACTCCCTGAACATTTCATTCATGATAAATAAATGGTTTTATGTAGCAGCATCACGAAAAGATTAAGTGTACATGGTATGGAAGACAGTGATGGAATTTAGAGGTATTTTAAGGGCTATTGGAGATACGATGCAGTTATTACACGGAGATTTCTGCTGCCTTCCAGTGGTTATAAGCAGTGTTTGATGTCATCTTGTTTAGAAAATATATATCCAAATAAAAATAAAATTATGAAGAATCCTAAGCTGATGTCTCAAAGCAGTAATTTATTTAAGTTTGAATTAAACATTTTAAACAGTAAATGCAATAAGATAATAACTAATTCTTTTTAGAAGTTTGTTAAAAGGACAGACAAATGAAGAACACAAGAATTTTTGTTCAGATTATTTAGACAAGGAAGACATTCTCTCACAAATTCTACTCCCATCCAAACACAGAGCATACAGAAACACACACACACACACACACACACACACACACACACACAAACACAAACACACACACACACACACACAGACAGAACATGCAGGCACAGGTTACTATCACATATACATGGCAGTTCATTTGTGTGTCCCTCAAGCATTTGAAAGTATTCAATTATACACAGATAGATGGGTAAAAATTTTTATTTTTATTTGAAAATCATGATTTACCAAAGGATATAACTCATTTTTAATGCTATTATTTCCCAGGATAAGGATGTAATTATAAATTAGAATTATGATTGCCGTTTTCAGTTATTTTTCTGTAACTGTTTCTTGCAAGTTATCTTTAGACTAACCTATGGTGTTTTGAGTATCATATGCATAAATGATCTAAGATGAGATGAATTTTTAATGTGTAATTATACATTCACGGCTGTCTTCAATGTGCTGTCCATTTAATGTGGATTAGTATCATTTCATTTGCTTCTTTCTTTAAGGACTAGCAAAAATTTCAGAAGGGATGCAAGATGTTTAATATCCTATTAGTATGTATTGTGTATTTATATAAATAACTGTAGCTAAATTATTCCTATAAGAGTTGTTTTGGTAAAGTCTTGCATATCCTTAAATATACATATAAAGTGTTGAATAACAATTATGAGATGATAACAGCTTACATTCTGTTATTTTTAATTAGAAAAATAATAATTTGTCGCTAACCTGCCTTCATTCTCCAATTGTTATCACTGAATAGTTAGAGCATATAAATGGTCCAGCGAAGATGTCTTTAAATTGCCATTTCCTTTATTATTAAACATTTAATGGACATAGTACCTTTTTATGCATGGTGAGGTTGAGCCAGCCATGGCACAGACTGTGTTTCCTTTACTGTAGAGTGTGTAAATAAGCATAAGACAAAATGTTAATCCTGTACATTAAATGTGAATCTACTCAAAAAAGTAAAGCATGTTAAGAAAGCAATCAAATAGCTTTTGAGAATGTTTCAAATAACTATTTTCTGTCTTTAAAAATATATGCATGTAGAAACAAAGGCAATTAATAACCAATCAGAAGCCACCTGCTGCATCCCATTCCTTAATCTGCCACTTTTATAAATCATTGAGATTTGGCAAAATAGCAGTGCCTTGTATCCTGGTGGGGTTTCTTTGTAGACAGCCTGAGGCTGGTATTGGGTGTCACAGGGAGTCCACTGGGGTCTGCTCCAAGGACACAGAAGCAGAGTGTCAGAGAATATGAGAATAGTAGGAATTGGCATTATAGCCTGGCAGTCTACAGGCACTGTTGGGGGCAAAACAATTTAATTTTCCAAAGATGTTTGCAAGGATTGTTGCCCAAAATAGGAAGCAAGATAAGATCTATTGATAGTCTGCCCATTTCCCTTGGTTGAAGATAGATCATCTCAGACACTTTTCTCTGCTCCTCTAATCCAGACTGCAGGACTGAAGGGAAGCAATGGGCTTCTGTCACTTTCAGGAGGCTCCAGGAAGGAAGAGACAGGATGTTGTCAGGGTCTGTCTGCAAAGTGCAAATCTAAGCTGCCAGTCACTGCATGGGGTAGGTTGGGGTTGTATCTTGGGCTTAGGCAAACAAAGCCACACCAGCTGCAATATTTCAGAAGGAGTTGCTGCCCAAAGGTGTGCTCTGCTATGGAGCCATGAACCATCTATCTAATGGGATCACTTGGTTACAGGTAGCTTGTAATTAGATAGCAGGAACTGTCCCATGAAGCTAGGGAAACTGAAAGCTTTTCCAATATGATAGCCTCAATCACAGGTAAGGTCAATGACTGATGGGCTGATGGAAATGTCATATTTCTCAACTCCAGAATTCATTAATGTAGTTTCATTTCATATCTCTTTATATACAATGAAATAATCACTGAATCGTGAGCATGACTGTTGCCTTCTATTTTTAAATATCTAGTAAATTTGACTTTACTAAATCAATTCATTGAACTTTTCATTTGTGTTCTACTGACATGCTGCCAACTCTTGCTAATTTTGTAATATGAAGCTTCTCACTCAACAAGGTTCACAGAAACTCAAATAATTTTCCCAATTATCATCACTTTGCCAGTTTGGCATAAATTTGACTAGTTAAGGATTAAGATATTAAGATGTTTCTGGATACTTTGAACAGCTAGAAAAGTTTCAGAGAACCAGATACATAGTTAGAATATGCTTGAAGTTTAGATAAAACCTTCACTTCCTATGAATTATTAATATTCTCATTTTTTGACAGGTAAACAGCACAGATATCCACAATTACACAAGCTTAAAAGTATTTCTTTATTTGTATGTGTGTATGTGTGTATGTATGTATGTATGTATGTATGTGTGAACATGATATGTCTTGGTGCAAGGTAGTCATACATACCATGGCTCATGTGTGGATATCAAAGAGTACTTTGTTGATTCAGTTCTCTCCTTCTACTTTTGTGTTTGCTGCTAGTTATTGAACTTTGTTCATCAGGGTACATAGTGTGCACCTTTAACCACTGAGCCATCTCATCAGCCAAATTCCCACTGCTTCAGAATCACTGAAAGTACAAAATAGAATAAATTACAATAGCCACTTTAGAGACAATGGAAAATGTGGAAGATACTGCCATTACGGCACAGCTAATAACTCAACTGAGATTTTTGTAGGGCATTATTTTGCCTACAGATAATTCTTATTTTGGTTTGAATGTGACCTGCCTCCTTTAAGATTTTGTTAAAATTTAATTGATAATGTTATAAATTGAGAATCCATGGGACTTTTAAAGAGTAATTGGGTCATTGGGAAGGTCATAATGCCTTTCTTGAGGATGTAGGCTAATATGGGAGAAAAGCAGATTGCTGCTATTAAGTCTGCCACTAGTATTTTGTCTCCTTTACATAGGACAGCCTCCTCTTTCATCCTTATTATAACATTGTAAAAGAGCCTTACCCAGACTTGTGGCTACCCAATCTTGGATTTCCAGCTTCCAAAACTATGATACATCAACAGAAAACAGACTAAGATGGTTCACCACTGCATGCTTATGAGAAATGTTACCCTGGTAGTTTTAATGACAAATTATACATTCCTACATGGAATCAAATACATCTAACATAAAATATACCATTTTGTACTGGTCAGTAACTTCATCTGCTAGAGCAGAGTAAAGAAGAATTTATATTGCTTAAGAGACAATTTACAACTATAGCCAGGATTTTATACTTGAAATTACTCTTGAAAGTTAAGATAAAATTGCCAAGTTTACAGAAGTTGTTAACATTTCTACTTGGTGTGTGTGTAGACAGATAAAATAGGGAGGGCTAAAAATAAATTATAACTAAAAGTCATACTTTCCCTTTGAGCCTGCCTATCAGTTTGTTTTTCGTTTGTTTGTTTGTTTTTTAAAGACAGACTTTCTCTGTGTAACAGCCCTAGCTGCCCTATAACTTTGTAAACCAGAAACCAGGATGGCCTCAAATTCACAGAGATCTGCCTGTCTCTGCCTTCTGGGTGCTAGAATTAAAGGTATAAGCCACCACACCTGGCTAGATCAATAGTTTCTATATATATGTTAGCCAACAGCTTCTTCTTATGACCACAAAATTGAAGACCTTATCCTGAGAATGTACAGTATCTTTGGATGTATTACTTAGAGTAATTTTGACTATCTTCCATTTATAGTTTACACACATCATCCTGAAGCCTACTTCTGTTCCTTTCATTCACTCACAAAGCTGTAGTTAATCAAAACTTCAAAATCTAGATCACTAAATGCACCTTTTATATGTGCCAAAGATCTCTGAGCACTATTTTTAATTCAGTAGAGTTTAATTGGTAGATTACATTTCAAGTGTATCTTAAGAGGAAAATCTCTTTTATTTATGAAATAAATAAATATATAAAAATATACTTAGAATTTGACAACAAGGCTGCTAATGATTATCTTACTAGATTTTTCCATCTTAGGTTGCTCATTTGTAATACAGCCTTTCTAATCCCTCACTCCCCTGATTTCTACATACTGGGAGGTATGCTATTACATATGTTGGCTACAGTGTACAGAGGCAAAAACTGTGGAGTGAAACAATTATGTTGAAAAGAAAAGACTTGATTACTACAGAGATATTGATACATTTCATTCCACACTGAGTATTCCTTTGAGGGGCTTCCCACCTCAGGGTTCAGAGGCTGGAATGATGATGCTCTGAGGGCATGATTTATATATAGATGTCTTCCTATATCCCTCTCTTGGGAACAAGAAATCACAACAGGCCTGTCTGGCACACTGGATGGTGTATTACCATTTTCCCAGTTGTCTTTTGGAGAGTGATGTTTACTTGTAAGCTCTCAGGAACATTTTCTAATTTCTAAGCAGCCAGTTTTCTCCCTACATATTATCTTCTCTACCAAATGTTCTTATTGAGGCATTGGCATCTGAGGTTAGAAGCAGTCACCCTCCCATTGCTATGGAAAATCGCCAAGGATAGCTAACTTAAAAGAATAGCTTGTTTTAGTTTTTGACGGTTGATCTTGTGGCTGTTTGGCCGTATTGCTTTTATACTGTGGTGGCACAGTGTATCACGATAGCTGTGAGGCAATGAGGAAAGACCAGGCTTCCAAAATTAATTTTACCTCAGTTTCATTTATCTTTCTGTGATAAACTATCCTGACGAAATGCAGTGTAGGGCAGAAAGCTTTTCTTTTAGCTTACCCCAGGTCATAATGCACCCCAGGGAAGGCCAGGTAGTGGCATGTGTCATTCACAGTCAAGGGCAGAATGGAGTGAATGCATGCATGCTGCCCACTTCATTTGATTTCTCTGCTCATATGTAGCTCAGGGTTCCGTGCCCAGGAAATAATGCTGCACACAGTGGGCTGGGTCTTCCTATATCCACTGCATACTCACAGTCCATCCTAGTGTAGACAATCCCTCGTTGAGACCCTTTCCGCAGATGGCTATAGGTTGTGTCAAGCTGACAATTAAAGTTAACCACAGCATCTTTAGTACATGATTCCTCCCCACCTGACAGTGACCTTTGAAATGTTCTGAGACAAGTTGGGGTCTTTCCATGGAAGCACATGTTTTCATAATGACCCACTGCTTTAAACTGAAGAGCTTTGGTTTACAGTTATGCTCCTTTTATCTGTTTGTGCTTTTATTCTCATACCTAACCTTGGTGTGAAGTTTGAAGACATTATATTATGTCTGTTTTAGCAGAGAAGGATCTGAGCACTGTACTCCTCCAGATGCCATTTTTCCAGAGTGAAGCAGGAGCTTTAAACACTCCTTAGGACCTCTTTCCAGACCCTGTCCCTAAGTGCTCTACCCACCTCCATCACCCCAGCACTGGAGACCAAACTTCCAGGAAATGAACCCAAGACACTTGTTAATTTGTTTGCTTCAGGGCAATCTTCTTCCCTAAAAGTATAAAATTTACTGGTATGGTGTAAGGACTCACCCAGAGGTTTTGGGGGTAAAGAGTTTTTTTTTTTTTTTTGTGTTTTTTTTTTTTTTTTTTTTTGAGAATTTCACCCATGAATTCTATGTTTACCTCATTTCCATCTTCCTTCACACCCAACCAACTCCTCCCTTGTCCCCTCCACTCTCCAAAGTTTATGACAACTTTTGTTTTTTTTTGTAGCTATTATTGTAGCCTGGGCCCTTGCCCTAGTGTGCCTTTCCACACAGGCCCAGCTGGGAACCATATTACCTGACATTCTTGAACTTTACCCAAACAGTCTCACATAGCCCTTAATGTTACCACATCACACCAGTTACCTGTAAAGTGGAGTCACCTAGTTTTCCAAGTCAATGATTAGTACTGAGCATCAGAAGGACAGATGTCCTCATTCCATTTGCCTGACCTGATGTCAAGAGCAAAGTAAATCCAAGTGTTAGGTCACAAAGTGGGGTCACAAACATAGTAGTGCTGCTGAGAATGTACTACCGTGACGATCAGTCATAACCCAGGCAAGATTCTTACCAAGTATAAATATAAAGCATAAATAGAAATCTAAACTCAGAATTCCTCAGAAATCTTGAGGGTTTGGGTTTCTGTTTGTCAGGACTCTAACCCAACAGTCAGCTGAGGTGGGTAAAGGCCATTTACTTCCCAGTGAATTCAAACGACCAGCATTATCTATTCTGGCCCAATATACTCCTCCAACTGCTGCCTAGCAGCTCGTCATACAATAAACTGTTTTCTGTACACAGAGTGTCTTTGCTGTGCTTGCTAACAGAAACTTCGACTCAGCCTAAGCAGGCTATAACCTTACTTTAGACGCACGCACACACAAACATTGAAATAAACCTTTATGCCCAGATCCCACTGTAACAGTTTTAAAATATTACATGGCATCTTTTTCTAGTCCTTTCCTTTGGATATATTTGATGCTTGTACAGGTTTTTCTAGTCTTAAGGAACCATCTGCTGCACAAACCAAATGAACCAAAGAATTGGCAAATACCAGCTTAAGCCGTGTAACATATTAAAGATTCATGCCAGATTATTTAAAAAAAAAAACGACAAACTAGTATTTGTTTATAAGAAAAAGTAGAACAACTGAAAAGCTAATGAAGAGGACTGTTAGGTCAATATTTCTCCTTAGAAGTTACATTCATTGTAGTAAAAATATACAGCACCATTGGTCAGCAGAGACTACAAATCCAACCCCAGATGAGTTGCTTTCTTCCTGACTAGAATGACCACAGTAAGAAAATTGTAACTGTCAGTAAGGAGTTGGAGCAATGAGAGCTTGCACATTCCTTGTTAGTGAAAATGGAAAACGATGCAGCTTCTTTGGAATACAGTTCACTGGTTCTCGTAAAGCTTTGTGTACTCTAGGCAACAGCAACTTTACTTTCAGCCCTTTGTTTTTTTTTTTTTTAATATGTATTCACATATTCAGTTGTACGTGAGTTTTCAGAGCTGCATCATGTGTGTTGTTTCAGAGAAGAAAGAATTTGAAGGTTTGTCAGCTGCTGATGAAAATATGGTATACTCATACATTGGCAAACCATTTTGTAGTTGGCATGTTCTTTGGGCCACCAACCAGCTCCCAAATAAAGACAAGGAGACTTAATATTAAATATGAATGCTTGGTTTTAGCTTGGGCTTGTCCCATTAGCTCTTTTAACTTAACTTCAGCTTTTGTTTGTCTACTTTTTGTCTTCGGACTTTTTACCTTTCTTTCATTCTGTATGTACATCTTTCCTGCTTCCTCCCTCTCTGTCTGGCTGTCCCCTGGGATCTCTCTGTCGTCTCCCTTTCTTTCTTTTCTGAGCTTAAATTCCCCCTCCGACTTTACTCTTCTTGTCTGGAAGTCCCAGCTATGTTTCCTCTGTCACTATTGGCTGTTCATCTTTCTATTAGACACTCAGGTACCTTAGGCAGGCAAAGGAAAACAGCAACACATCTTTATATAGTTAAACAAGTATTCCATAGCACTAATTACCAATGAAGAAGAGCAAAATGCGTAGATCTAAAGCCAGTGCTCAGAGAAAGAAGTCAAACACACATACTTACACACTGTATGGTTCCATTTATATGAAATGTGCCAAGCTGACAAATAAATATAGTGATTAGAAATGATGAGGGAAAGGGATGTGTTATAAAATAACCTCCATAGGACATCTCTGTAAATATTTTAGGATCACAGAATTGAACAACAAAATTTATTTTTTGTTATTTAATGATATGTAAATTATATCTCAGTGGTTTTTAATTTTATGTGTGTAATTTGTAAGAGTAGACAAGAACATCCATGTGTTAAACATACAATGACTAATTGCTGTTATATTGTTTCCTAGGGCACCTATTAGCATTCCTGTGACAACCTCATTCTTGCCAAACTAAATGTTGTTTGGAAATGTAGTCTTTTCAAACCTAAAGGTCCATCATCACCTTGAATGTTTACACCCAAGAAAACTTGAATGAGGTGTGATATGCCTTCTGTATGTTATGAGTGGCGAGAATCTGACCACATACATTCAGTGTCAGTTGTAGTTTTTAATTATAATACACTAGAAATTACTTCCCATAAGTTTTCTTCAATATTAAGCAAAATTATTTAATTCTCAGACCTGTATGGATTTACATGTAAAGGGTTATCAGATTCACCCTCCCCCCTATTTCATTCCCCACACTGGATCTTTAAGAGCAAAATGCATTTTTCTTTACACTGTTGGTATGCTGTGCATCAGATAGAGACAAGGGAGCTCCAATCAAATGAATATTCTCTGATGCAGAGCATGAACTGCACAATTTTCCCAACCTCCCCACTGTTGCTTCCTCATGGAAGCTTTGCTGAAAAACAAATAAACCAACAAACAAAGACAACACATGGCTTCTTATTGGCTTTCATTTTTCTGTACCAGGATACATTAGTGGGTATGCTGACATTCTCTCCAATTGTGCAGTGAACTTTCACAGGGGCTGGAGGATAGGCTTTCTGCTCTCCCTTCTCTGTATCCTTGGGATGCAATCTAAACTACCCTTGAAGAAACCCTGTAATGTCTCTCTGGAGCCCCCCTGAGCATCCAATGGGAAGATCTTCTGACATCATCTAGGAATCAACTATGCCATTTCCATATTGATCACTCAAGGACCCTGGTTCTGAGCATGTGTCTATTTCAAGAGCAAAGCCCCCCCCCCCCCCAATCTCTGCTTTTCCCTAGCAGAGGCTGCTAAATCCTGTAGCCTCCTTATTCCCTCCCTCTGTCTAGATCCAGGGGCCAGAGAGGGAGAGCCTAGAATCCAGTCTATTCCTGGGAGCCTGAAGTATATAAGAACACAGTCTGTTGGCTAAAGCGATCTGTTTGCTTAATTTCTCCCAGTTCAGTTAGGTCGTTTTGTCATCATCATGGTGCTCTCTGTATTTTCTAAAAAACTGCCAGCTTCCAACAACACTCTCTTTCTTCCCACTGGAAACAGAAACACATCCTCTGCAGGAATTTTCCACTTTGCAGTCCTTGCTTCCCTGGCTGTGGCCTCAGCACACCAGCCTGCAATGCTGTATTTATTTCCACTGCAGTTTGTCGTTTTTTTCGACCAAGCACAATGAGTGGTATTCAGTCATTTTTAAGCCACCCAAGCCCCCTCCTATACCTTAGCACTCCTTTTTAAAATAGTGTATAATTTCCAACAGTGTCAGGGGGAGCCAAAAGCTTTACATTACATTTAATCAGTTATGTCACCATCACAGAATCATCAGCATTCTGGTCGTTGCTCCTCCCCTCTTCTCTCCTCCTCTCCCTATTCTACCCCATAATTTCCCCATCCCTGATCCCTTTCCTGTCCTGTAAACACGTTAAAGACAAACCTCACGTTGCATATACTTTTCTTCCAGTTATTTACCTTTGCAAATTATGTCTTTTGAACAATATTTACAAACCATGCAACGCAGCCTGACGCGACGATAAGAGGGAGATAGATTGTTTATAATTTTCGCTGGAAACCGGGAACAGAGATTGCAAATGTGTTCTCTGCCCTGTCTGCAAGCATCAGCAAAGGCTTGCTGCTGAGCCCCAGATCAGCGCCACTCCCCACCACTCAAACGCCAGCTGCTGCAGAACTGGGGACCCCTAGGAGTCCTGGGGCAATCCCAAATCCCTAGTGAATACAGGGAAATGGAAGCATTTTAGCGGGGATCAGCCACAGGGTGAGTTACAGGGAAATGATGCTCGCCTTCTCTGGTGCAAACTGTAGGATTCATGACCACAAATGCCTGCAGTGTGATGCTCTAAGGAGCCCTCCACAGGCAGAAGGAGGAGGAGTCAGGCTGAATGTCCCCTGTCTGGCTGGGTGGTAGCTTCTCAGACAGTCTGGCCCAGGGGGTCACAGAAGCACAGCCCAGTGTCTCCAGAAGGAACTAGAATTCTGAAGACTTAGAGGAGGCAAGAAGAGGGGGGGTTTGTTCAAGCTGGGAGGGCGGGCCCCAGGGGGCGTGTGCAACAAAAGAAGAAATAGATTGCGGCCTTGCAGGACAACTAGGATATTTCTTTCAGGGGACATTACTTCCACTTTTAGTCAGGAACAAGAGCTGGGAGGCAAACAGCAGCACGAACTGACAGCTCCAGGGTGATCAAAGGGGACAGCATGAATGTCTTGCTCTGCCAGCTATTTATTACAAAGAGAGGGGTTGCTCCTGGCCATGCTGAAAGGGAGAGGGATGAAGATCAAATAGAGAGACTGGCCAGGGCCTGGCTCCTTTATGTAGGAGAGGAAAACAGGCATGTATATTTTAATATATGGATATTTAAATGTACTGGGGTTTGTAGAATGGATTTCAGCAAAGCTGCTCCTCCCCACCCCCTGCCATACACACACCCCTGCTAGCACCACCTGTGTGCTATCATTTTGTCTACAGAGGAAATTCCACCTCTTCTTTCCAAATGTTATAATGCCTATTATCTCCTTTCTGGGTGGGCTTGGATTGTCTTAGTAGCCCAGGGTGGATGGTCCAGGATTGGGACATTCTTATCCACAAATATTCCCCAGGTGAGTGTGGTTAGCCTTAAGAATCAAGTTCTCACACATACTTCTGGGATTCAGGGAGTATTTGACTCTTCCTGGACAACAGGGCAAGGTGTAAAAAATGTTCTTCCAAGAGGCCCCTGTCCAGAAAGCTTTTATGTGTGTCCCTTGTAACATATGGGCAGATAGATCTCTGTGTGCTTCACAAGTCCCAGCATGGTTGTTGATCTCACAACAAAGGCATGGGAAAACAGAAGTGAGTCTGCCAGGGCATTTGGTGCAGTTTGTCCAGCTAAGTAGCTGTGGTCTTAACACTTGGAAGCACAATGCAGCTGTATAGGGAGTCTTGCATTATGAAATAGAAAACAGTTTTGTATGTAATAACTTTGTTTGGGCTGAGAATCAGTGTTACACACATATGTGTGTGCCCACAACATTGTCTGTCTTTTTCCACTAAAACTTTAGAAGACAAAACAATTCAACATAACAAACAAGCCAGATTTTACCCAAAGTCAATTTAAAACAATGGTACACATCTTGCCACGAGGTTCCATTTGCTCCAAATGACTCCTTTCCCCAGAAGGGGTCATGTTTATGCTATGACCATATGTGCCTTGTAAGATATTTTTTTGCATGCATATATATGCATGTGCAACCACTTACTGTTTAAACTTCATAATTCCAACCATAGCATTTACACAATTTATATATGTACATGTGTGTGTATGTGTGTGTGTGTTTCACTAAGTTGATTTTTATGTATTTATGAGGCAGATAACTTTTTATATCAGTAGTTATAAATCTAATTCTTTGCACTGTTATTGAATATTTTGTAATTTATTATAATTATTATTGATGTAAAACTAGATTATTTCTAGTACTTACTATTATTACAAGAAATGCTAAAAACGATATGTTAAGTATTTTACCATACATATTGGTACTGTATAAAGGCTAAGTGCATTGGAATCAGCAAGCTAAAGGCATATTATAACATTTTTAATTTATAGATACCACCAAATTACTCTTCAGAAGGACCAAGACACAACTTGATTATGATTAGAATATTCCATATGCTGTCAAACAACATCTCAGTTTAAAAATGCACTTCCATGCCTGGGAAGATGGCTCAGTGGTTAAGAGTACCGACTCTCGATCCAGGTTCAGTTCCTAGTACTCACAGGGTGAAGAACCACCTTTTAACTCCTGTTCTGGGGGATCTGGCACTCTCTTGTGGAGTCTGTGTGCACTGCATGCACGTAGTCCACAGACATACCTGCAGACAAAGCACCCATCTGTACGAATAGAACAACAACAACAACAACAACAAAAATCTCAAAATGATTACAAATAGACTGTCAACTTCTTTCCGAAAAAATAAGTCTCAGGTGGTGGAACCTGGTGCACAAAGGACTTTGGGAGCACATTTCCCATGGAGTAATACTCCCTTAACCTAGAGGCAGGAGGGAGGGCCTAGACCCTACTCCAAATGACTGGACAGATTTAGATGACCCCTCCTGGAAGGCATCACCCTACATGTGGAGTGGGGGTGGGTGGGATTGGAGAGGGCTCAGGGGGCATGGGAGGGAAAGGGAACTGGGATTGATATGTAAAATAAGAAAAAATAATAAATATGTAAAAAAAATCTCAGGTTTCTTCCAAATTTATTATTTTTTTTCCGATCACTATTGAGTTAAACAAATCTTACTTATTGGTGATTATTATTTTTTTCTTTGAGCTCTCTGTTCAAGCGTTTGCCCCATTTCACACAGTAGAGTATTATGTGGTGCCTCCCAGATGTATTCCTTTCTCAGCTGCTTGTGTTCCAGAGGCTAACTTTTCTCACTTGAACGATTTTCTGGCAATTTCCCTCAGTTGGTGAGAGCCACTGGATTTAAGATAGGGTACCTCCCCAGAGTATCAAGTGTCTTGGTGATTAATTGGGATGTGTATAAATATCAGGGTGGGAGCATTACAAGGATCTTATACTGCCTACAGAACTTCTGAATTTGGATTTATTTCCTTTACTGAGGAAGATAAATTATTGCTATTAATATCTTATAAGTCTCTGCTTTTCATAGTGTACCAGGCTACTCTATTACAGGAGAATAGGTTCAATCCAGGTGGAAGGTAAAGTAAAATCTCTAAAATTAAGTGTTTAAAATATAAACAAATGTCAGATAGAAATACACATGCATCTTAAATAAAATTTTCACTGCATGTATTTTGGACAATTAATTCAATTAATTTAAACTGGTACTTCCACATTTCATTTCATACATTTTAAATTAAGGCTTATATAAAACACTATTTATTATAAAATACAATATACACACATTACACATTCACAAATGTCCACAGATATATTTGTGCATATATATATATATATATATATATATATATATGTGAGTGTGTGTGTGTATGTACATACATATATACGCGTTATATATGTCACAGAGTAAAATTCTTCTTGCATGTTGTTTTAAAACTGTCTTTAAATTAGGTCTCTAGTAGGAGTTGTAAGATTATATTGTATGATAAATTTGCACAATAGAAGCTTATTTAAATAAATCTGATCACTTATATCACTGGTTCTAAAATCATTCACTACTCACGAATATTAAGACAGGAGTGAAGAGCTCCTTCAGTATGCTCCTTTCCACACTGCCATGCCTTCTTTATATACAACTTTGTGAAATGTTAGTTTTAGTGCATCTATCATGAATTGTCAATCAGGGTATAGATAAGTTTTATTACAGCCTTTATTCCTGGCTCAAGTGCTCAAGGCCTAAAGAGCTATCTATTGTTATCTACAGAATCCCTTTTTGTTTTTCTTGTTAATGTGGAACAGATAGATTTGGGAGTTAAAGTTCTTTTTTTCTTTTTAACTTCTGCAAAAATATAATTAGTATTTGAAAAACTTACCCATGAAATCTATGCAGTTACTTGGAGAATAGGAATATAATCCAGACATAGTAGACACATTTTATTATTATTATTTTGCTTCAGAAAATATAAAGGTAAATTTTTGACCCTCCTCTGCTTAGAGGATGCTAATGAACTTTTGTCCCTATACTCCCTGTACCTCCAGGCCAGGGTAGATTACTACACAAGGGTAAATAGTGGAAATAACACACATTAGAGAAGTATATTGAACAGCTTATTGCATTTCTGGCCTTAGAGCCCCTCGGGATGTTTCATGATGGAGCAATGTTTTCAGAACCTGCAATCTATACAGAGTCTTTTGGAACACAAAATACACTCACTGTTCTCAAGGACTGATAATCAGAGCAATGAAGTAGAATATGGAGCATTAAGGAATGCTGTGGCAACAGAGTAGAGTTTCTGAAGAAAGAGGACACAAGAGACAGGTTTTAAAAGTCAAGCAGGCACTGTCTAGAGGAGTGAAGAAATCTAAGCAGACACAGCATCCAGCCCACATGCTGTTATTCACTGTGTTTACTTTAGTTCAGTTCCCAGGCTTGATGCTAGTTTTCTTAATGTTACTGAATCATAATATGCTATATTTTATGGTTAAACCTCTCAATTTATATAGGAGGAACTAGTTATATGAGCTCAAGTACTTGCCTATTGTAATAACTGCTTCCTTACTTGGAGAATTCAGGCCACCAGGATTCCAGTGATGGCACACACTACAAACTATATCACATAGCCATCATGATCCACAAAGAGGCAGGGTTCTGGAGAGGATCATTGGTAAGAGCTCCAGTACTACAATATTGAAATGTTTTTGAGTATAGACAGTTTGAAATTTTGACTGAGAAGTTAAATCTTACCTAAACAATATAAAGGAAACCACAAAAAGTTTGAATGAGGAGATGGAGGAAGAATTTCAAAAATATTGGCTGGCTGAGTATGTAAAAAGATAGGCAGGATTTTGTGACTAGCTAATCTTTAGAAAGAGGAGAACAAAATCCCTCATAATAGTATTGAACATGAGAATAAAATGACTTCATGACTCACAGAGATTTTCCTTGCAGGTAAAACAGAAGGAAGGTTATGGACATTTTAGAGACTCAAATAAGGATTCAAAACAGTGCTACGGAATCACAACTGATAATAATATATAAATATGATTTATGGATAATGTAAGAATTCTGGATACTACAACATAAACATAAAATTCCAACTGTGATGGTCAAGCCCTAGAACCACCATTAAGAAAAATAAACTTTTGTTTCCTTGAGTTGCTTTTCTTAGATATTTTTATCACAGTAACATGAAAGCTGAAAAATAAACACATGCAGTCTTTGCTATCATTGTAATACACATAATAGATGAGGTTACAGATTATAATAGCTCATGAGTAAATCAGCTGACAAACAGCAAAGATAGCATCTAGATGGCTTTGTCTACCAGCTTTAAATTCTGGTGTCCATTGCCCGAAATCAGTATCCAAGAGATAAATATCGTCTTCATTTTGCCTTGTAAATCCCTGTGTCTTTAGCAACATTCTGAGATCTCTTAGCTCTTCTTTCTCTACTGGGATCAGGGACTTTAGATGGCATGCTTCTGTGAAAACTTGTGCTGCTTTAGGATAGATGAGTCTACAGCTGTGTGTGGAAGTGACTCATTAGAAGAAACACACAAGACAGTGTTGTTCAACAAGATTATATTTACAACCAGAGTCATGTTAGACATGGTGAGACACCAACCTCAAAACCTGAAGCACTTGCTAAGGATATGGATGGTTAGCTGTGCAAAAAAGTTCAAGTGCAGAGAACTCTTATTCTACTGACCCATTTAATGTGCTTTCAAACCTTTTAAGCTCTTATTTTCTGGTACAATGACTGCTACTCGTCTCGTCTCGTAGGTGGCACTGCTAATTGAAACCACATCACAGTGCAGATCAAAATAAGCCAGCCAGGCTTTACCACTGAAGACACACCCAGCAGGATGGCCCCTTTGTTCCTCTTAAAATGAACTAGTTCACAAAATGCATTGGCTCCAGATCATTATCCACTAATGTATGCAGCATCCCTTTTCCCTCTTCACCTTTCACTGTAATATTCTTGTGGATAAATAAAAGAGCTCCAGTCCTCCTGTAAACTGAATAATTGTGTTTAATATGCAGACATACCATTTTTAGGCAAGTACGTTTTCTGCACTAATGGGATCTGTACTCAGGATATTTGCAGATCACCTGTGGAAGGCTCGTTAATTAACCAAGTTGGAAGCCGGTTTCATTCCACCAAAACCAGAGCAATGAAATCAAGGTCTTTACCACTACAGAAGCCAGCACATTTCCTTCTTTATTTTGGTAATTATGCTCCTGGATGAGCATGTTAATACATGTCATGGTTACTTTCTGTAATGGATGTCTCTGGGTCCTAAGTTCTGTGCTTTGTCTTATCTTTCATTATCACATCTGGTCTGAAAATATAAAAATAGTCTGTCATCTTTTTAGCCTTTGTGCCAAATCTAGTCTACAATCTATGAGATGTTCAGGAAAACACAGAAAAGCAACTAAACCTAAATTCCAGCTTTATCCTATGATTCCTTACACTATCAATTTTCATATTAATAGAATCACTTGTAGTTAGTGAAGTGCAGTTAGTGCAAAATTAGTGCTAACACTCAGAGGTCTTTCTCTCCTTTAGTTAACTAACCTGTGACCACAAGAACTCTGAATTGGATCAGATAGAAGGCATTGGGCTCCTACTGCAACTCACAGGTAAAGCAAATAACAGGAAAACACACACACACACACACACACACACACAAAGTCAAGGAAAAGAAAGGGAAAATATTTTAGTGTTACATTTGTGTCATCTTCTATATTTTCAACTACTACTGTGGAAGACAAATTGCATATTCCAGAATTAGAATGTGAATTCTAAGCTGGTAAGCTGGTACAATAGCAATAATTCTGTTTCATTGATTTGGAGTATAATATATTTCTCAATTATTTGCAGTACCATCGTACAATGTCTCAGTAATCTTTCTTCCAATTACACATGTTCCCAGATTTTCTTGGATACAGTTAATAGAAATAAAACACACCCTTGTGATAGCAGCACAATATGTGGGAACTGTATATTCAACTCCTTTCAATCTGTTCTTACATACCTTCTGCAACTAATATTTACTGATTCTTTTCTATTTTTATATCTGTTCAGACAAATTTCTAAACACGAATCTCACCAGCAAACATATCTATTTATTGGACATTTTTTGCTACCTGATACATTCTTACTCCTACATACACCCATTGTTTCTGAGTTTATTTTTTTAATGGAAAATGGGAAAATTATTTATTTAGCTATTTATGATGGAAGTGTGGATGTGTTCATGTTTCCGCTAAGTTGTTTCTGGATTCTCTTTTTTGTGAGAAGGAACATTTGAAATCTTCTTGAAATTTTCTCAATCATAAATGTTCATTTATTTTGGCCTGTGGTATTCGTGGTCAATGGTGATATTTATACACATTTATTATATACATGTTTTGCCCACTGGAACATTTTCCCAATGGATTAATCTTATTTTTACATGTGGTTTTTTCCTGTATAGTTGATGAAATTTTCCTTTCTGAAGCTCTTATATTTATTGCTTCCCAACTGCAATTGTCTGTCTCAAAAGGTAAAGATGTAGCTTGAATAATTTCATTCTGTGAAGGAATCATAATTAGTCTCTTAATGAAAGAGAGTTGGGGAAGAGGAGAGGGAAGAAGAGATCATTAGATTACATATATTAAGTTTGTTTATCACTATAAAAATTAATTATCAGTACAACTTTCTAGTCTGATGTATGCCATTCTAGCCATGCCACTGGCAATAAGTTACTTCAGCAATTCTACTTAATACTGCCCTACACATTTATTCAAAAACATTTTTGTTCATAGTCTATCCTGATTTTGTAATATGCAATTAGAGAAAATGACCATTTTAATATAGAACAATTTTCTTGTGAATTATACAGTAAAAATATTTGAAACATATTAAAATCAAATAGATTTAGAGTGATTATAGCTATAAATTACTGTAATTTGGTCTTACACTGCTAATTCCAGAAGACTGCACAGCCATTTAGCAATTTCCGTTCTTTAAATATCTCATAATGGGATTAAAACAAAAAGGAAAAAGGAATCTTCGTATGTCCTTCTAACTGTTCCCCTTCTTTTGTAAAAAAAAAAAAAAAAAAAAAAAAAAAAATAAGCCTCTTCTCCTACCAGCATCAGGAACATCGAGGAATTAGCCCAGCTTCTTTCTTCAACCTGCTACATGACCATGTCATGACCATGACAACCCATCGCTCAGATATACCTAAGTACTCCACCTACTGCCACTCATGTCCTCTGCCATCTGCTGTTCACTGAAACACTAGATATGCACTTACACCATATCCTCCTCATGAGACGTGAGGCCCAACAAGATTTTGTCATAAGGGCTTATGAGAATGCAAATGCAACAATGTTGCATTCCAACTTGAAGTCCAACAGTAGATAAACTCTAAGGAGTATTTATGGTAAATACAAACCCTGGCTAGGTACATAAAGCCCTTCATGCATGAACAGTTTCTGGCCTTTGGCAATATCTAAGAGTGAAGTGTTCTTATTCCTATTGGTCAACTCTCTGTTTTCATATGATCATTAGATTTGATGCATTTATATCAATTTTAGCTAATATTTTATATAATTTTCTTTAATTCTAAAGCCAGCATTAATTTCTTAGGGATTTATGGATAAGTGAACAATAAGTTCCAGCCTGAATAATTCATCCAGAACATTTTTCTATTTTTGTCATTACTTTACATTATTATATAAATTAAGAACTAATTTTAAGTCAACATCTGACTTAAGACATACAGAATCTAAGCAATCATGTGATCATGGCCAATTTTTTTTTTTTTTAACAAAATGAATAAGGTCCCCACTATCTGCCTATCTCCACTCCGGATCCCCAGTACTGTGGTTATATATGTAACCATGAGTAGCTTTGAAATGTTTTATTCAGACATTAACTTGTTTTTACAGATGCTTCAGTGTTGTCCTTATTATTTTCTACTGGGGAGAAATCAGAACAGTAGAAGTCCCTTGAAAATTCACAATGCTTAGGCACTGGTGTGAGACTGTAATAGTCCAGTTACAAACTTGCCTCTTCCCCTCTGCTAACATCTTCCTGTTACTATAATATCTCTTCCTCAAAAAGCTCCTTTAGAACAGATTTGATAATGTGCTGCAGTAACTTCAAGACAAATAATTATCCTAAGAGTGGGGACTTCATCACTTATTGTCCACCACAGGCTACCAAACTCTCAATTTCTTTGAAGTTTCCTGCTGAAAATGATAGATGTCATCAGGTCTAGTTAGCAATCAGAGCATGACCACAGTCACTTGAAGGTTTCTTTGATGCAGACATTCCTCAATTTGGAGCTAAAATGATCCTGACCCTTCTGAGTGTGCACTGCCTTTCTGACAAGTGGAGGGGATGACATAATTGACTCTTGGATTCATGGGCTCTTTTGCACATGTGGGAAATTTAGATAGTACACAGGTGATCTGAAAGCCCACTACAAGTCAAAGACATCTGTTTAGAGACCTTGCACAAGGGTTTAATTTTCTTTCTCTTTTCTTTTTCTCCAAGTGATTCTGCATTCTTTCATTTAAAAACTCTTTTCCCTTAACAAATGAAAAGCAACGTCAGAAAGAGCACATTTTATATCGCTTTGATATTCAGAATTACAAGTCTTTCAAAGGAAACTGGTTTAAGGCATGCTAAACCAAGGAGCCCTTTGACACATGGGTGTCATCTCTCCAGACAGCACCCAACAACCTCATTTAGGTATGATAGCTTTTATTCTGCAGAATTCTAAAACATTACATAAGGTAATATGGAGAGTAAATGATATACAATGACTCAGAAACAACAAAAGTCTGGGAGCCTTGCAGTAATCACTTATTTTCCTCTCAATTCTGGAGGCTAGGAAGTCCATGATCAAGATGCCAACAGCAAGAAAGGGATTGGCAGGATCCCTCTCTCTGCTTCACAGATGGCTGAAGTCTTGCTGCAAATTTCTATAGAAGAGAGATCATTTCTCTTTTGTTTCTAGTCAAAGCCTTGTGTGCATTGCTAACCAGAAAAGTTACATTTGAAACACAGAAAGCTACTTTCTCTAAATTATTATTTTTATAGACAGAATTTCAGCTCCCATATTCGCTAAAATCCACAAATTTAGAAACACATCTGGGAAACCAAACAAACAAAAAATGACCCTACCAAACTAGTCACTGGGCAAGATATCCATACAAAGACAACAGTTTTTTCAGCTCAGGGACCTTTTTTCTCAGAGGCTTTGTGCATCTGGTTTCTGGAAAGCAAACTGCTTGGAGTAAAGACACAGCAGAAGGAATCAGTAAACAGAAAACGAAGGAGAACAGATTTCTAAATCAGTTCATTAAACATCTCTGGAGTCTACAAATTCTGGGCATAAAATCCCATAAATTATGGCAACAGTGCTGCCAAGAAAAATCCATGATGTTCTTTGAAATATTTCATAAGGGAACCTAGATATCCAAAATATATTTCACTGAAAGAAGAGGAGAAAGAAACAGTGATGCTTTTGCTCATGACTACAAGAAGAAATTTCAGTTTTCTTTAGGGATTAGCAAAAAGAAATATTGTTCCCCCTCAAACAGGAAATCTAAATACAGCATGTATCTATGGCCACTTCATTTCTCTAATATTTGAATATCATCTTCCTAATTATTAGTTATAAAGACTAATGTGTAGGATTGTGAAGATCATCATCTTTTAGTGGGCTCTGTCTTCTCATGGCTACCTCATACCTTCCTGCAGGGCACCTGTGGCCATAGGTGGACTCTATTCTCTCTGCCTTGCTTGTGCTGGGCCTATCCCCCATGACAGAGGGAGATATGAGTAGCCAGCTAAATGCAGCTAATTTATTTCTAATAATATTTTAAGGTGCTATTATTATCTATGCGTAAAATAACTATTTCCACACAGTGATCTGACTTAAGGGATGGGCATGAGCTTTCCAAGAACATTAATGAAGACACTCCTGCTCTTTCTTTCCTCTGTGCCTTTTGGTTAGCCTTTGCTGTTCAGCTCCGGTTCATGTGTAGGGCATACATTTACTATCATAAGTTGGTAATATCAGAAAAGTCCCCCCCACACACACAGTTATTTTCTTCTTTTTGATGGTGGGGAGCCCTTTGGTGCCTTCTTGAAGTACTTCGAGATTCCTTCAACTATTGCCCAGTAGGAGGAATGGATGAATTTAATTTATTTATCTATTTATTATTTATTCATTTATTTATGGAGTAAGACATCAACCCAGGGCTCAAGTATACTCAGAAACCATGTCACCATTGAGCTGCATCTTCAACCTGAGTGGAAGCCTTTTAAAGCAGGAAATTCAAACAAATAGGAGTTGTATCTCCAGTAATATACTCAGAATTGCCTGCTGAATTCATTGCTATTTTTCCTCCTCCTCTTCCTCCTCCTTCTTCTTTTGTTGTTGTTACTGCTTCCTGTCCTTCTGATAGTCATGAGTAGACAGTTTTGTCTGTGATTATGTGCTTGGTTTCTAAGTTCTGAAGTTTGGCTCTTTTCATTAGACTACTACAGTTTTCTTATTAGCTGTATTATCAAAACTAAATTGCTTAACCCCTCTGTTATTTTGTTTTACCAACTGAAGTTTATGGTAATCATAATGATGATGATGATGATACCTCCCTCAAAGCTTTGTTGAAGTGAATGAATGGATTAAAGGAGTTAGTAAGTATTTAAAATAAGTCCTGCAAGGTAAGTTATGCTCTATGCCATCCTAGCTCTAATAGCATCTGGCTCTGCAATAAACTTGTGGTTTTGCTTGTAAGACCTATGGTTGTTCTTGACTATTCCTTGTCATAAAAATTTGAAAGCCATGTCTTGATGAAACCCAAACATTGGATTTCAAAAACCACTTTTGAATCCTGGATACAGTTGATAATTTTTTTTTATTGTTATTTTTTTTTCTCATTCTAGAAAAGTATTTTTCTGCTTTTTTAAAATTTAAATTTGAAACAAGGTTGTTTTACATGTCAATCCCAGTTCCCTCTCCCTGTCCTTTGCCTCTGTCCCTCCTCCCCCAACCTTAATCTCATCCCCTCTCTGTTCCCCAGAGAGGGTGAGGCCTTCCATAGGGGATACTCAAAGTCTGTCATATCATTTGGAACAGGGCCTAGGCCCTCCCCAATGTGTCTAGGCTGAGAGAGTATCCCTCTATGTGGAATGGGCTCCCAAAGTCCATTCCTATACTTTGGATAGATACAGATCCACTATCAGAGGTCCCATAGACTTACCAGTCTTCCTAACAAACACCCACATTCAGGGCATTTGGGTTGGTCCTATGCTGGTTTCCCAGCTATCAGACTGGGGTCCATGAGATCCTCCTAGTTCAGGTGAGCTGTCTCTGTGGGTTTCTGTAGCCTGGTCTTGCTTGACCCCTTTGCTCATCACTCCTCCCTCTCTGCAACTGGATTCCAGGAGTTTGGCTCAGTGTTTAGCTGTGGGTGTCTGCTTCTGCTTCCATCAGCTACTAGATGAAGGAACTAGGATGGCATATAAGGTAGTCATCAATCTCATTACTGGGGGAGGGCATTTAAGGTAGGCTCTCCACTATTGCTTAGATTGTTAGTAGATCCTTGTAGATCTCTGGATATTTCCCTAGTGCCATATTTCTCTTTATACCTATAATGGCTCCCTCTATTAAGGTATCTCTTTTCTTGCTCTCCTCTATTCTTTCCCTGACTCAAACTTTCTGCTCCCTCATGTCCTCCTCTCCCCTCCTCTTCTCCCTTTTCTTTCTCCCAACTCCCTCTTTCCCCTCCCTGCTGCTCCCAATTTGCTCAGGAGATCTTGTCCCTTTCCCCTTTTCTGCGGGACCATGTATGTTTCTCTTAGGGTCCTCCTTGTTTCCTAGCTTTTCTGGTGGTGTGGATTATAGGCTGGTGATCCTTTGCTCTATATCTGAAATTCATATGAGTTAGTACATACCTTGTTTGTCTTTTTGTGACTGGGTTACCTTATTCAGGTTGGTTTCTTCTAGTTCCATCCAATTGCCTGAAAATTTCAAGATTCCATTGTTGCTGATTAGTACTCCATTGTGTAAATGTATCACATTTTCTCCATCCATTCTTCCATTGAGGGCCATTTAGGTTGCTTCCAGATTCTGGGTATTACAAATAATGCTGCTGTGAATATAGTTGAACAAATGTCCTTGTTGTATGAGTGTGCACCTTTTGGGTATATGCCTAAGAATGGAATTGCTATATCTTGCAGTAGACTGATTCCTATTTTCCTGAGGAAACACCATACTGATTTTCAAAGTGGCTGTATGTGTTTGCACTCCCACCAGCAGGGGAGGAGTGTTCCCCTTTCTCCACATCCTCTCTAGCATAAAAGGTCTTTGGTGTTTTTTTGATTTTAGCCATTGTGACAGAAGTAAGATGGTATCTTGCAAATGTTTTGATTTGCAGTTTCCTGATGGCTAAAGATGTTGAGCACTTTCTTAAGTGTCTTTCAGCCATTTTAATTCCTCTATTGAGAATTCTCTATGTAGTTCTGTACACCATTTTTTAAAATTGGATAATTTGGTGTTTTGATGACTAGCTTCTTGAGTTCTTTGTATATTTTGGAAATCAATGCTCTGTCAGTTGTGGGGTTGGTGAATATCTTTTTCCATTCTGTGGGCTGCCATTTTGTCTTGTTGACAGTGTCCTTTGCCTTACAGAAGCTTCTCAGTTTCAGGAGGCCCCATTTATTAATTGTTGATCTCAGTAACTGTGCTACTGGTGTTACGTTTAGTTAGCGACAGATAGGGATCTATCTGCAGTCTTCTATACACAAGCATCTAGTTATGCCAGCACCATTTGTCGAAGATGCTTTCTTTTTTATTTTTTATCTTTATTTCTTTTTTAGCTTCTTTGTCAAAAATCAGGTGTTCATAGGTGTGTGGGCTAATATCAGGGTTTTCAATTTATTGGACTACCTGTCTGTTTTTGTGCCAATACCAACCTGTTTTCATGACTATAGCTCTATAATAGAACTTGAAGTCAGGGATGGAGATGCCTCAGGAAGTTCCTTTATTGCACAGGGTTGTTTTGACTATCCTGGGTCTTTTCTTTTCCCATACAAAGTTGAGTATTGTTTTTACAAGGTCTGTGAAGAGTTGTGCTGGGATTTTGATGGAGATTGAATTGAATTTGTAGATTGCTTTTGGCAAGACTGCCATTTTTACTACATTGATTCTACCTATTCAAGAGCATGGGAGAGCTTTCCTTTTTCTGGCATCTTCTATAATTTATTTCTTTAAAGACTTAAAGTTATTGTTATATAGTCATTCTAGACTTCCACATTTAACTGTTTTTTTTTTCAGGCATATAGAGAGTATTTTGTATGTGCCCCTCTGTTAAGCTATGTGGATACACTCAGGAAAATGATAATTATGTGGAGTCAGGTTAAAGTAGCTTGTGGATTTGTTACTTGTTTTATTCATTAGTAGAACCTGAACTAGGATCCTGGTAACAGTGGATGGTTAGGCTACCTGGAGATATTGTGGCAGCTCCATCTGCTATTGTTGACATTTAGAAATTGAAATCTGATGTTCTCTTTGCTGAAACAGCTGCTGCACAAGCTGCCAGGACTTGAATATGTGTTAGATACTTAATGCAAAGGCTTACTATGTGCAACCATACATATTTCTCATATAAACCTTAAAACATAAATTCTATCATATTTATTTAGACAAAACACACAAATACAATATAGCCTGCTCACCCATTTCTGAATGGGTGAATTTCTAGAGGCTAAGGTATTCCTAAAATTTCTTTGAAAAGTTTACTATGGAGTTGGATTAACTATATTGTCAGCTTGCTGCTAAGTCTATTATTTGATATGAAGGAAGAACAGAGTGTCTCAAAATTTGTAAACAATCTGAAATAATTAAAATCAATAACAATTTAAGACACCAGTGATGTGAGAATTAGGATTAAACAATAACAACACAAATGATGAGAAATAGATAAAGGCAGCATAGTAAGATGCTGAACATACCTACAACACCTCAGTTAGATTGTAAGTCTATTCAAATTCAGTGGTGATATCTAGCTATATCATTTGAATAGTAAGGTCTCAGTAATGTTTATGAAAAAGAAAATTCAAATTTGAGCATTGTGACAGTATACAAGCATCAAATAAACTATAAAACAATAGTAGGACAAATTAATAAAATTAAATCCACATGTTTTATAAAATTAACATGATTTGTTATAATTGTTTCATTTTGTAAAGTTATTCAAACTGATATATAGTTAAGTGTACTCATGTATACTTTTTTGATTTTTATATAGATCTAGTAATGGTGGTGTGTGTGTGTGTTTGTGTGTTTACTGCTTAGTTTTGTCTACTTGATAATAACTAGAGTCATCTGGAAAGATGAACTTCAATTGAGGAGGAATTGTCCCCACCAACATGACCCCTTGGTCAATTTGTGGGAGGATTTTCTTGATTGGTAATTGATGTGGGAGGGTTCATCCATCTGTGGGCAGTGCTAACCCTGAGTGGATCTGGACTTCCTTTAGAGATCCACTAAGATCCAGACATGTAAACCCAATAAATTCTGTCTTCCTCAAGTTGCTTTTGGTTGTGGTGTTTGTCACATCAATATAAACCAAACCAGAACAGTGTATGTCTGTGAGTGTTTAATGTGTTGCAGGTATTAGCCAAAATTAAATAGTATTATAATGCATAACTTTTGATAAAAACACAGGAACTCTGAGTTTTGCTCATAAAAAAAATTATAGATATGTCAAATGCCACCACTGTTATTTTCTGGCTTTGAATTTTGTTTTGTTTATGTCTAAAAACCTTTAGTTCCTGACTGTCCAGATACTGGCCCATTAACAAGGCTTATCGCATTCTATTTTCTGTGACATTCTCATGGAGATGACTTTGACATTAACCATTTGTAAATGCTTTGCTCCTTTGTAGCTTGACCCAGTGGCTTTCATGTGATGGCAGGAGACTGATTTTCCACCTCATTTCATTGCCCAATGTGTGACCAAAAAAGACACAATCTAGTAATAGTGAAATTTACAAAGATTTTTATGTTATTAGGATTATTTAAAAACATGCTAAGATTGGAAATTTTAACCCAGCTTCCTCCCTTTGAACACTTAGCCATTCTGTATTTTACCCTCTTTATTTGCTGGATACTAGAGGGCCAACTGTGTCAATTGGGCCCCTCTGTAGAGAATCCAGACATCAATATTGACAGAGTGCTCTAATATTAATGATATTGTTTACTAGTGGTAGAATCATCTCTACTGGTGATACTAGCTGCTCAGGAAGACAATCCTGATTGCTGACCAAGCTTTATTTACTTTATAAAAAGAAACTACAGCCCAGAACTTTTAGTTTACAAGCCAAGGAAATACCTACCTTAAGTAATTTGCTGTTAAATTGCATCCTGCCCACTCTTGCTTGGAGGCTACTCTGAAAATTCTTTAGTATAAGACTATGCTAAAACAGGAGGGTGCATATTTCGCAGTAAGAGGGCTTTAAAAGTCAACAAATTAATTTGCTTTCCCCTTCCAGCTGTGCCATTCACCCCCCCTACTCCAGCTTTGAGCTGTAATTAAGTGCATGTTTTCATAATAAGAGCAATCTTGTCCGGGTGCTTCCCCAGATGCACATTCTGACCTAGATTCCCATTATGAATCATGACTGTCACACGGTTTTGAAATCAGCTTCATTTCCCCTTTCTACTCCCCAGCCCAGATGCTGAAGATTTATTCTCACTTCAGCATTTAATTTGATTTGCAGTTGTTTTGGTTTTCAATTCTTTAAATTCTTTTTCACTTAACAATTTTTACATAGAATAGATTTTAGTCAGATTACCTCTCATCCCCAGGTGCTCCCCACCTCCATACTCAACTCACCTTCATGTTCTCTCTCTTTCAACCAAACCACCGTAAAAACAAAAAGCATACACCAAAAACCAAACAGAAAACCAACCTGATGAAAAATCCCAGAATGATACAATACAAAACAAAAAAGTACAGGTGTATGCCCACACACACACACACACACACACACACACACACACACACACACACTGAAGTCCATTTTGTATTGGTCAAGTACTCCTGACCATGCGGCCTGCTCTGAAGTATAGGGACACTCTTACTGTAGAAAATTTATTTTCCCTTTCATCATTTGCAAATAGCTTTTTGGTTAGGAGTGGAACTTTGTGTCCATTTTCTTTTCTGGTGTTCAGATTTTCTCTGGGTTGAATCTGTGCTGGTCTTGTGGGTGTTGTCATAGGCTCTATGAGTTCATCTGTGATCCACCCTGTTGAGTATGGAAATTACTGTTTCCTTAGAGTCACTGACCCCCTCTGACTGTGAGAATCTTACTGCCTCCCTCCCCTTGCACATAGGTCCCTGAGCTTTCAGGAGAGTGGTTTGATAAAGACATTCCATTTAGGTCTGGCTTCTCCAAAGTCTCTCATTCTGCCCATTGTTCCACGATTTAATTTATTTTTATTGATTGCTTAGAGAAAGGATTTAACTCTTAGGCTCCTTGAAATTGGCAGTGCCTTTATGTTTCATTTTACAGAAAGGGTCAATATCCAAGAATCCAATAATGACAGCTAGGAATAAAACTATTATCATTAAGTAGCATTGAACAGTTGGATAGGGATGTTGTGGAGAAGTAGGGTCATTGCCTTCTGTGATGGTCAGTCTTGGGTCAACTTGAGCAGATCTAGAATCACCTAGGAGATTAAGCAACCCTCTAGATATGTTTGTGAGAGCACTTCCAGAGAGGATTAACTAAGGAGGATAGACCATAACTGAACTGGGAAGCACCATCCCATGGGCTTGGGTCCTAGACTACAGAAAGCCACCTGAGTAACAGCATTCATCTCTGTGCTGCCTGACTGTGGACTGCATTCACCCCTTTACTTTTCATGCCTCTGCCACGGTGTCTTCATAACCATGAGTCAAAAATAAGTTCTTTGTCCCGCAGGCTGTTTCTCTTAGGTATTTTGTCTCAGCATTGGGGAATGTAACTCAAGTGCCTAGAATGCTAAAAGCTCAGGATTTCAGAAAAGCTATCATTCAAATAATCAAACATCTAATTTAAATCCATGTTGAATAATTGTAGCAGTCACCACCATTTTTGTTCCTTCTGGGAAGATACATCCTGACACCAGTCCAATGTAGTTTTCCTTTTGATGTTGGAATCTTTTCTTCCACCATAGTTCTGCTCATAGTCTCTTTTGTGTCTTTCCTGACAGGCCCCAAACTAGGTCCTCCATGTTAGAAGTAAACTGCTCTTCAACCATTGTCTTCTTCTCATACAGTTTCATTCCTGCCCTCATTGGCGTCCCTATCTCTTACAGACTCCACTCAGTAATCATTAAATCATTTTATCTATAGCTTCTGTCTTCCAAAGCCGTTGGAACATCGTTTCCAATTTTTTTTTCCCATCACTTGAAAGACAAACTCTCTTTCAAAGTCCTCACCACACTCACCCTCTCTTCCCTTCTTGGCTTCTGTAAGCCTTTTTCATATTTTAACTTCTTTGGGATTTCTAAAATATTTCCGTCTTCCATTTCTTATGCTCCCCGATAGCTCATTAAAGTTTCTTTTTCTGGTTCTTCCCCCAGACACTGTTTCAATGGACCTAAAGCTTTACTCTTATAGGATTTGACCTGGGAGCCTTGGGAAAACCTGTGTTGCTGAACCTGACTTTCAGAACTTGCTTAGTAAGTCTGGACTAGGGACCACAATTTTGCATTTCTATCAAGTTCATAGAGGAAGTAAACAAAACTTTGTAGATGGAAATCCCATGAAAAGAATTGTCCCTAAATTTCAACTTTGCCCCAGAACTTATCTCTGCTGTCACTCATTCCTTTAGGTCCCAGATTTCTGTTAGGCACCATTCCATCTCCATCTGAGGCTGGCATTCTAGAGCTCTGGTTTCCTCCCAGATCTCCCTAATCCTTCTATCCAATTAGACTTACTATCCTGTTATTTCATTTGTAACTGCCCTCTTTTTATGTGTAATCAATGTCTTTGTGGCTCAGCCTAGTCATGTAGAGTATGGGAAGACACTTCATTTCCACAACACACTTTTGTAAAATGGCTTTAAAATGTAAATTAATGGCTCCCTATTGCCTTCAGATTAAAATATGAAGTTTTTTGCTTGATTGACATATAAATCTCTTTGATCTCACTTAATGGTTTTAGCTCTTTCTAATCCTCCTATCAAAGCCCTTTCTCTGGGCTTTTCTTAATGCCTGGCTGAATAGAAGACAGACTTCTTTGCATAATTTTACATTCCTACCAGAAATACATGTGGGTTTTAATTTCTCTGTATTTTTTCCAACACTTCCCACATATTTGTTAACTGTTATTTCTGCTCTAATACCACATGTGGAATGGTATTTCATTGTGATTTGAGACTGTAGTTCTTTAACACTGATAATTACTTATGGTGGCTATGCTGCAGCCACTTATTTGCCTGTTGTATGGTGTGATGACTAATTTTGATTTTCAACTTGACATGATTTGGAGTCACCAAGGAAAGTAACATCTGTGTAAGTCCAAAAGAGATTGCTAGATTGGGTGGGTAAACTGAGGAAGGAAGACCCACTCTTGATGGGGCAGGACTACTCCAGGGCATGGGGTCTCAGGTTGAATAAAAAGAAAGGAGGGGACTTAGAGGCATCATTCTTTATTCTCTACATTTTAACTGATAATACAATATGAGCATCTGCCTCATGGATTCCATTCCATGATGGAATGGACCCAAAATTAACCTTTCTCCTCTTATCAGTTATTCTATCTCAACACCAAGAAAAATAAGTAATGCACAAGTGTTATTTAGAGAAAGGCCGCTTCAAGGTTTTGTTGATGAAAATATATATCCATATTGTTGATCTCTAAGTATTCGATGCATTCTCTGTAGCAGACTATTACTAGACATGTGGTATGCAAATAAGATCTCTCATTCTATTAGCTGTTGCTTCAATTACATGCACAAGGAGTTTTAATTTTTGTTACATCAATTTTTTTCCTGGTTACTTTGGGTTCAGTTTGTTTACAAATTAGTTACCTAACCCTTCTCATAAAGTATTGCACTTATATTTTTTTCTAGGTGTTTTGACTAGTTAAAATAAGTGGTTCAGGCTTGACAGCAAGCACTTTTACCTAGTGAGTCATCTCACTGGCTTTCTTAGAAAATGTCTTCCTTCAAGTGCTTTCTTCTGTTTCGTAGGTTCATGTCTTATATTACATTAAAGCATTTGCTTGGCCCGTCTGTAATTGATTTCAGTGTGGAGTGAGATATAGGAATCTAGTTGTTTTAATTCTCCCTGCCCAATCAGTATGCTTTTTAAATTTCTATTTTATACCCAGTGCAAGTACTTTATACTCAGTGCAAGTATTCAGAACCTCTAGGATAACCTCAGTATAAGGTGTTAAAATCATTGATTTTTGTCCTTTATAGATCTTAATGGAGAAGGCAGAATGCAGTCTGGGATCTTTATATTCCCTATTCTCCTTGGAAGTTTCTGTGAAGAATTCATATCAATTTTCCTTTAAATGTTTCATATAACTCACCAATAAGAGTGGCCATGGTTAGAGAGCTGGAGTGAACTTGTAATGACCCAGAAATATCTTTTCATTCTTTCACTTTCAACTAATTTGTACACTTGACTTACACAACCTGCTTAGTCCATGTAATGGTGCCTATAGAAGGGGTCTCCACAGGGAAGAGATTCTCTATTAGTCATTCAATTCCTGAGGTCAGTCTGGAGGTTCTATTAATTTTTTTACCATAATTTTTTGAGTCTCTGGGAATTTCACATCATGCACCCCAATTCCACTCATTTCCTAGCCATTCAATATCTGCTATCCAGCCTTGTAACCTCCCCCACCAAAAAAAAAAAAAAAAAAATTAAAAAGTAAAAAATAAAAACTGGAAATTAGAAAAGAAGAAGAAAGAAAAAGAAAACAAAACCAAACAAACACAAAACTATTTCTATGACCCCTCTGAGCACTGATGTGGTCCTCTTTCAACCACAGCCTTCTGTGCATGTACCATTTCGCTCACATGTATTTCCTGTCTCTCCATTACATATCTGTGGTCATAGTGGCATTGGAGTTGTGTGTTACATAGTATACCCTTTTGACCAAACAGCTCAGCATGGCCCTTGGACATCAACATGGCTAGGCTGCAGTTCAGACCATGAATGTTTCTTTTCCTTCCAGGGACATCAATACAGACCATGGCTGCCATAGGACCATGGTCCAGACATGGCACTTGGTGGCAATATGGCCAGACATCACTATGACCTTAGGTGGCAGCCCAGGCTTCTTATATTGGCCTGTTCCTCACTGCTGTTAACACTCTAGTTCTGACTCTCTTAGTAATACACAAACAGTTCTGCCTCTCCCATCTCTCCTCAACCACATGCGTGCTTCTTGCCTCCCTTTCCTATTGAGGGATGGTTGTAGCCTGGTGTGTTTCAATGCTTCCTAGTCTATTATTTTTTAAAAGTCTCTTCTGCTATCTTCTTTTTAATTGGAAAGTTGGTTCATTTACATTTGATTAGTGATAAGGTATAATATACATACATGGCATATTTTGCTGGTTGTTTTACATACCTTTTGCTGATGTTGGATTAAAAATCCATCTACTACTGCTGTCTTTTATTTTCTAGCAGCTCCCTTTAGTTATTTCTCTCTTTTTGTTGTAATTTTGAGTTATCAATCCCTGGTTAGGTTCAATAATACCGTTCAATAATATACATAACTTTAGTAATTTGAACTTTATTTTCTCATTTTATGTTATATTTACTACAAAATTGTTTTTAAACATTGTACATCTATTCACCTAGACTGTTACCATTTTACGTAGTTAAATCAGAAGAGAGAGAGAAAAAATGGAGTTAAAACAAAGAGTTTATGGGCTAGCAAGATGACTCACTTACTTACCCCTAAGCCTGAGGATGCAAGTGAATTCTCGGGCCCCATTTAGTGGAATGGAAGAATAACTCCCACAAGATCCTTTGATCTCCACACTTTTGTACTGACAGATGCCCACAACAACAACAACACAGAAACACACACAATGAATAAATGTAATATAATGTTTAAAGAACACATGCTGTCTTTTACATATGTGCCCATGTGGTAGCTATGCATTCTCCTTATTTTCTTATGTGGTCTGTGTTACAGTCCACAGTCATTTCATTTGAATGCCAAGGTCAGCCAAGGATGACTGCTTAGGGACCGCCTAGGTCTTTGTGACCATATACACAGCCACATGCAACCTGCACATACTTGCAGGTCTCCAGGAACATGTCAGAGCTTTGCAAAAATCTCTAGGGCATCTCATCCACAGTCCTTCTCTCTTTTTAAGCTTTTGTCAAGCCTGTCATTTGCTGTGACTTTCATCCTTTGCCTCAGGCATCCATGATTTTAAACATCATAAAGACCCTCTCCTCTGAGATGTGTAGCAGTCTGTGAATCCTAGCAAGTTGGACTAAAGACAAACTTTTTGAGTGGGATTTTCCAGAAAACCATAGAACAGGTCAAATACTGACAATTGTTTGGGAGCAAGATCTGTTATCCTTGAAGTGCCAGAAATTGGGCTATCACAGGTTCTCCATAGCTAGCCACTTCTCAGTTGGAGAACTGTACACAAAACTAAACGCACAAAGGCAGAAGCACATTTTCTGCCTTTAGTGTTCATTTTTGTTTTTTGGTGAGGATTTTTGTTTTCTTTGCTTTTGTTAAACACTGCCCTGGCTACATACAGTAAGCCTTTAGTTAATTCCTGAAGTCTTAAACAAACAAGCAAATCAATTCTTAGTAACTTTAGTCAGTTACATTCATTAACTGAATGGTTTTACAGAAGACTGAATTTATTTTAAGAATTAAAAGGTCCTTAATTTTTTTATTCCTGGCACCACTACCACAATTTACAGGACAATATACCCAGTGTAACCCATGTAATAAAAAGAAAAGGCTACAACAGCTAAAATACCTCAGGAATGGACATCTAATTGACACTATATTTGAGCTACAGTAGCTTTTCTGACTGGATCATTGTTCCTTCTGTGCATTACAGTTCCTCTAATGCATTTAGGACAACTGTTCAAAGACACCTGCAGCTTTCCTGACAACCCCTCACTCTCTCTCCTGCTAAGAACTGTAGCTGTTTCCTGATGTTTTTTTGTCTGTTTGTTTGTTTGCTTTGTTTTCTTAACCTTCCGCTAACATATCCACCACTTCCACCACCAGATTCACAGCCACCACCTGAGCTTCTATCATCAAAACTGTCCCCTTTCATGGCTCCATAATTTGACTGCTGTTGTTACAGTTCCCACCACCATAGTTACCTCCACCAACATTTCCTCCTTCATTGTAAACATCATATCCTCCTCCACCTCTACCATATCCACCACCTTGGTTTCCACGTCCTGTCCACCACCACCATAGCCGTTTCTACTCCTGTAACCATGATTATGCCAGAGTTTACTGTCTCCCCCAAATCCATTCTATCCACCATTGCCACCTCCTCTGCTGCCACCACCTCCCCCACCAAAGTTTCCACCACAACCAAATACCTCAGCCACCTCCAAAGTTTCCTCCCTGACCCATAAAGTTGCCAGATCCACCTCCATGACCTCTCTGTGATCCAGCACACTGAATCTCTTGCTTAGAAAGGGCCCTTTTCATTTCACAACTATGCCCATTAATAGTGTGGTATTTCTGAACAATTTTATCAACTGTGTCGTGATAATCAAAAGTTACAGGAGCAAATCTCTTTTTTCCACTCTTCCTGTCTCCCATCACATCTATGGCTTCAATCTTGCCATGCTTTTCAAAGTAGGCCCCCGGATTATAGTCTTCTGTATATTCTTTAATACCACCAACAAAAAAGTTTCTTCAAGGTTAAATGGGCACAAGGATTTACAGAATCCTCTCTAGAATCAGCTCACATTACAGCATCTGCCTCTTCAACACAAGAGTAGATCAAAAGACTAAAAAGCCCATGAGGCATTTTATTTGGGGATTTCTCATTGCCACACAGTCTGCCTGTATGCCCCATTTCTCCAAATGTTATCTTAAGCTATCATGGGTGGTTTTAAACTCAAACCACCAATAAAGAGCTTCCTCAATGGGTCTGGTTCCTTTGGATCATGGCTGTTTGTTTTGAGACATGACTTGCCTCTTCCAACTTCAATAGAAAGGGTGAGATTTGAAAAGACCTTACTAACTCATTCCCATTAAAATCCTAATGACATTTTCTAAAAAATAAAACATGTTGCATTGATTATGATTATTATTCCAACAACATCAAGACTTATTAATGAGAAAAGTAAACACACTTTATGTGCAAATTTAGCAGTTTCAAACTATTGCTTTTGTTCAGATTTTAAGTGTGCTCCCATATCTGATAGCTCATGATCAACGTTTATATGCAATCCACATTTATTTTTACATAAGCACTGGAAATCATCTGGCACTCCTTGCTACTTTATGAGCTATGATTTTCACCAGGTCTAGTCACTTGGATAACATTTTGGAAATTTGCAGGTGATTTGGATGCTTTACCCTCTTGCTCTGGCCAAGATGACAGTGTCTAAAAAGCTGCAGAACTCACTCATGCTTCCAAAAGTCACAGCAGAGTAGAAAAATAGCACTTGAAGGGACACTAGCCCACTTGAGCATGTGGCTTTTACAGGCCTTGCCCTTCTTCCTCATTCCCCGTGCCTAAAACAAAACAAAACAAAACCCCAAAAAACATTAAAAACCTTAGATTACATTCCTGAAGCTAGCTCCCAAAGTTCATTGCCTTATATGGCCAATCCCTCCTCCTGAGGCTGACAACAAAGGTCTAGCTATCAAAGTACTGAAATCCAGCAATCAAAAGGTCCCTTCAGCTCATGTAATGAACATGCCCAAATAAAATTAAACACCTCATCCTAACACAAGGATTCCTTTTCTAGCTTTCTAAACTGCCAGTTTGCTATATGCCAAGTCTGTCTCCTCACTATCATTTGTCCTCTGGGACAAATACCATTTCCCCCTCTGTCTTTCCATTGTTCTCCCTTCTCTTTTGCTTTCTATCCCTTCCCTGTCTTCCTCTACCTCCTGATTTTGTCC
Organism: Phodopus roborovskii; assembly: GCF_943737965.1. Lineage (NCBI taxonomy): Eukaryota > Metazoa > Chordata > Mammalia > Rodentia > Cricetidae > Phodopus > Phodopus roborovskii. The sequence goes on along the minus strand of NW_026126460.1, from coordinate 26,332,220 downwards.
TTTATTCCTGCCCTTTGTCCCTCTGGTGCAAATGAATCTTTCATGTGCTTACTCTTGTTCTGAGAACTTGGTCTTGGGTGTCCTGAGCCTATACTTTTCCTTTCACTACTAAATAATAGCTGTAGAATCATGGTGATTGTATCTATCCCCACAAACTCTTTGGTGTTTTTAACACATTTGCCTTAATTATATTTACGAGTATGCATGTATGTTTCTGTGTGTGAATGGGACCTGTGTGCAGGTATCCACTGTATTTGAAGTCCAATGAATTTCAATGGAAGACCATAAGCACGAAGACTTTCAAACTCCTCAGTTTTAACGTTATCATCCTGGCTGTGAAGTGAACAGATATTAGAAAAAGTTGCAGTAGTGACAAAGATGAAGACTAGCTGGAAGGCTAAGGCAGCTTCCCCGGTGTTAAATGGATGACTGTTCAGAGTAGAAAGGGCAGTAGACTTGGAGGGAAGTATATTGTTATGAACCACTTTGTATATAGAGTATAATCTGTTAATGTATTAAAAGAGCATGTGTGGTAAAACTAACTGCGGGGTCTTGGGCTTGAAAAAAAAAAAAAAAAAACCAGAAGGATAGAGATTTATATGCTAGAGGAGGCTTGCCAGGCAGGCAGAAGGAGGTGGAGCACACTGAGCTTGGAATGGAAAGGGAAGGTTAAAGCCATCGGCATAGATGTCTGAGATTCAGGAGCAGATTATATGAGAAAGTCATGGCATGCATATGAATGTTGAGATTTTAAGGCAGTTCTGGGAAATATCTTATTTAAGGGGCGGAAGAGCTGGTTCACCACGCAAATTGCTTTCTTCACAAGAGTAAGGACCTAAGTTTGAATATCCAGACCTACATACAGCCAGTTACTATAGTGTGTAATTAATTATAATTCCAGTACTCTTGTGGTGAGGAGGATTGAAGAATCCTGGAAGCTTGTGAGCCAACTATCCCGGTGTACCCAGGGGTGATCAGCCGAGAGACACTGCCTCAAACAAGGTGGGAGATGAGTCTCAAGGTTGTCCTCTGTCTTCTACATGCATGCCATGTCACATACTCCTGTACTCACATGCACAAACATGTCATACACACACACACACACACACACACACACACACACACACACACACACACATGCATAATTATAGGCTTCTTGTATACAAAGATTAAAATAAAAGCCTTATTTGTAAAACCTGTGGTAGTCTGTCTCTTATGAATTTAGATAAAGAAAAAGGCCACTAAGTAAAAGATTAAACTATGGTAGATAAAAATTTAGGACCCAAAGGGAGTGATTCTTAACCTTTCAACCATTAGTTTACAGTGAAGCCCTAAGTTTTGGGATCTGGCAACTGAGTGGCTGCCTTTGTAGCTCAGCTCTGCCCTTAACTTCTTCATTTCTCACTTGTTACTTTACAAGACGTTTGCAAGGATAAATGGATGTAGCTGAAGTATGTGGAGCAATACTCAGTAAGTGGTCATTGTAATTCTCAGCAGCTTTAATTTATCGAATAAAGCTTTTTGTATTAATTCCTCCAGAAAGGTTTTATTCCTTGCTGTGGAATTCATGAAAGAGTGTGATATTTAATTGAGGATTTACATGAAAAATATATATGAAATATTGGAGTAATGGAGATAGGTTAAACTTGCAAGGGTAGTATGAGAAGTGGGCTTGCCTCACTGCAGGAATGATACAAAGATGTGAAGAGCTGCATGAGGTATCCAGTAGCAGACTGAGGCACCGTATACATGATGGAAAGCGGAGAAGTTTGCAAGAGCAGTAAGGATGGTAGAGGTTGTGAACCCTTAAGTCTAAATTACAAATAGGTGATGGAACACAGAGATCTGATCATAAAAGGTTTTTGTTTGGTTGTATTTTGTTTCCCCGTGATAAAGCTAAAAAAAAGTCATTTAATTATGGGGTACATTTTAAGGGAGAAGAAGGTGAGTGTGTTGAATGAAGTAGCTGGCTTATAAGACACTTTGTGGGCAGTTTGTCCCAGCTGTTTTCTGATTTAGAGGCAGAAAAGAGAGTTTGTTGAATACTTTGCAAGTGTCTATTGCAACTTGTGATGCATACATGGGGGTATGTTTGGTGCTGTCATTGCATATAGATGTGGTCTAGCGTTGTAGCTGATTAACTGCCAATCATTTAAAGATAAAACAACGACTGTTTTGAAACAAGCATGGCTGAGACATACTGTAGTGAATTATCCACCCTGTCCATACCTGTTGCACTATGCCCAAATGGGTACAGATGTGACCGGGTGGGGGGTATGGCTCTGTGGTCCTGGGCCCCAGCTTGCTCTCTTGCTTCCTGGTCTGGTTGCAGAGAGCATCCAGGTGGCAGGGTGGCTTCCCTGGAGCAGGAACCCACAACAGTCATCTGTTTCATGTGTAAGTGAATTCTCCCCAAATAAACCTCACTTAACTTATACTGAGTCTAGTGAATCTTGATTCTCACCCAATAGCATAAGCTGGTCTAAAATTGTCTATTTGTGCCTACATTCTTACATAGGAACAAAGAGCTAAATACTTTCCCGATTTTTGAAAGGTAACAGCTATGTTAAAATGAAAACTATTACACATCACAAAATCAACAGTGGTAGCTCAAAGAGCAGAGAACAAGTTACCTAAAGTCCCCTTTAGTGTTGTCTGTCATATTCCAGGTATAGTGATAAACTAAGGATGAGCTGTGAAAACAGACATCCAAAATTGAACTACAAATTGAAAATAAATGAATCAAAATCTAGAAAATAATGTCAAAAAGCCAATTTCTAGATCAAAACAATAAAAGATCATAGCATTGGTTTGGAAAGAAATGCAGAGTATCAGAGATGCCATCATCTTTACTGACTTCATCAGATAATAATTAAGGGTGCCCTTGAACAGAACACAGGGGAAATTAAGAAAAGCATGGATTCAGTGAATAGTACTTTAAGTCGACAGTGGATAGGAGAATAGGAAACTTGGAGAGCAAGGCAACCTCAGAGCATGATTGCAGAAAGATTTGGAGGCTATTTGGTGTTTGTGCATGTGTGTGTGTTGTGTGTGTGTGCGTGTCCATGTCCATTGTGTGTCCGTGTGTGTCTGTGTGTGTGTGTGTGTGTGTGTGTGTTTGAATAGGAGCTGATGTTAAAGATGGAATTATGAGGTCACTGAATGAAATAAGAGAATTAGTGAAGTGACCCAAAAAGAAGGAAACATTGTGAACACATTCTGTCTTGACTATGCAGCATCTTTTTTGTGTATAATAATTGGGTTATAAGACCTGTTTGGCTCCATGGTAACCTTTCTGTATAAATTACTGCAAAAGAAACATACTTCTAAAATCTACACATAAATTAACTGTATAGCTTAATTATGTTTACTAAAACAAAATGCATGTCTTACAATGCTGAACCGAAGATGCAGCTGCAGCAGTCTAGATGCAGAAGATAGGAAGAAGGAGTGAATGGAAATAAGGAAGAAACATCTTAGAAGGGGAACATCAAATATGTGGAATGAGCATGTGTACAGGGCAGGGAAATTGAAAGAGACCCATGAAGTGTGGAAAGAGGAGTTAAAGAAAGTGATGTGGACAGTAATGGCGTATACAAGATAGGGAAGTAAGAGGAGGACAGGGGAGGGAGGGAGGGAGGGAGAGAGGGGGAAGGGAGGGAGAGGGAACTGGGATCGATATGCAAAATAAGAAAAAGAAGGAAAGAAAGAAATTATACCCTAAAAAGAAGCAGAAGCAGAAGCAGAAGCAGAAGCAGAAGCAGAAGAAGAAGAAGAAGAAGAAGAAGAAGAAGAAGAAGAAGAAGAAGAAGAAAAGAAGAAGAAAAGAAGAAGAAGAAGAAGAAAAGAAGAAGAAAAGAAGAATAGAAGAAGAAGAAGAAGAAGAAGAAGAAAAGAAGAAGAAAAGAAGAAGAAGAAGAAAAGAAGAAGAAAAGAAGAATAGAAGAAGAAGAAGAAGAAGAAGAAGAAGAAGAAGAAGAAGAAGAAGAAGAAGAAGAAGAAGAAGAAGAAGAAGAAGAAGAAGAAGGCTACTGGCGGCAAAAGAGTACCAGCAGGGACACAGGTAGGAGATGCAGAAGAGGAGCAGGAAGACAGAAGTAAACATGAAAACACCACAAGGAAATCTAAGTTTGTATGCTAATTAAAATATAGACATATTAGGTGAAGGCAACAGAATCAGAAATTCAAGGGCACCCATGGCTAGGCAGGAAATTCCAGGACAGCTTGAACTGCATGAGACTAAATCTCAAAAATATTTTTAAAACATATTTAAAAAGAAGTGCAATGAAGAGAGAAGGAGAAGGATTAGCTCATTCCTCTGGAGCAGGCATTTACAAAGGAACACCTGCAATAATAATGTTCTTACTTATCTGCGAATGGAAGAGGAAACAAGTGGTGTGGGTTGCTAATAGCTAACCTGTTAGAAAAGAAAGAACATGTGTTCATAGCATAAACAAAATTTATGGGTTTTGTGATTCACAAATAAATAAATAAAAAAAACATTAAGAATGTTTTCCAGCCTCTCCCATACCTCTACAAGACTGGGATTTGTAATATATTGATTATATTATATATTATACTGTAGTTTGATGTAATTATGAGGTCTTGTTATCAAGGTTAAATATCTAAAGGACCATGTTTTACTTTGGTGCTAATGAAATGTATGAGGATGGAGTTTTAATTGTTCCAAGATTTCTGCCTTGGAAATGAAAGAATGATGATCAAGAATAGAAGAAGAGAAATTATGGCAAGACTAGATAGAGATATTAGGTAACCTTTAAATTCCAAGGCAGCAAAAATCACTAGAGAGAAGTCTGGACTCAGATGAATTTTTCTAGTGTGATTTTCCCAAGAAAGTTATTGAAGCCAAGTAGATGGATGAGGCCACCTAGATGATGCCAGGTAATAGTTAAAAAAAAAAAAAAAAAAAAAAAAAAAAAAGGACTTCAGACAGTGGAACCAGGACGTATCCCTGGTGCACAAAAGGACTTTTTGAACACATCCCCCATGGAGGGATAACTGCCTTAACCCAGAGACAGGATAGAAGTCCCACTCCCTACTTCAAATGACCTGTCATATCTACATGACCCCACCTGGATGGCATTGCCCTACATGTGGAATTGGGGTGGGGGGATGGGAGGGAAGGGTGGTCAGGGTTCATGTGAGAGGGCAGAGAGGGTAAAAGTGAGGGAGGGAGGGATGGAGGGAGGGACAGAGACCTGGGATCGACATGTAAAATAATAAATTAAATTTAAAAAAAAAGGTTAAACTCAGAGTCTTAAAGAAAACAGGAGAAAATGATAATTTGCATGTTCAAGAGAAATTCCTTATTTTCCATTTAGCCCAAGATGAGAACTTATTATGCTGAGGCTACAAAGGAGAGAAAAATCTACTCTACAAGGACATAATAAACAAAGCATACAGTCTTTTCACAAAAATGTAAGCGTATGAAAGCTTGCATTCATTAGCACTTGATAGGTGATTCTGGGTACAATAAACCACTGAATTCTCACCAAGTTTCAAAGAACATTACTAGAAGAAGGAAAGCATAGATCTAGAAAACATGGTTGCCACAATACTTTTGTCCTTTCTCTTGTTTCTCTTGTTCTCTCCATGTTTTCCATATCCTGAATTTTAAGCCTCGTAGTTCATTAAGCAAGTTGCTTAGCCTAAAGACTTCCGTTAAGACTTAAAATCCTTCTTCCTAACAGAAAAATACTGTCTCTGGTCATGATACTAAAATTCAGTATTTCTGGTGACAATCACTCCCTTCCACCACTCTGTCTCCATATTGCTAGATACGTCAGGCAAACGATTCAGAACATCTGTTCTCAAGGACTGTTTTTGTACATTTCCTCTGTCTGAAACTACTTTCTCTACCAAGTCTGGACCTCCCAAGCATTCAGTCTCATAACTATTTAATTAAACTTTTTGTTTACAATTCATTTTCCATATTCCCCTTGCTGGTCAGCTTATTCCCATCATTGAAAAAGTTGTTTTTATATTTACTAAAAGCCAATGTTTGAACAACAATGTCAAAAGAAGATCTTACATTGATTTGAGTAACCAAGTGGGCAGTAGTTAATTTTATGTAGGGAGGGTGATTTCCAGACATTTGATTGGATAATGTTTCTAGATATGCCTTTAAGGTTATATCCAGAAGAAATCATCATTCATATCTTTGGACTGTGAAAATTTGATGACCTCTGATATGATCCACTACAGATTGAATTAGAACAGAAAGCCAGAGAAAATGAACTCAGGATGTCTCATTGCTTGAGTATGAGCATGCCCTTCCTGTCCTTAGCTTTCCTATATGCAAGCTATTAGGTAGACACTGGAGTCTATGGCAGTTACAACATAGCCTGTTTAGATTTTCTACTTTTGAATGACATTGTTTAGTTTCCTAAGTAGTCAATTGCAGAAGACAAGAGAATGAGACAGTCTTCACTATTTAGTAGAGACTATCTATCTATCATCTATCTATTTAATCTTATCTTGTATGTACATTCTGAGTTTTCTTGATTTAAAAAATAAACAATATAGTTTAATATTATTTAAGACACTGGCTTAAATAATACCTAAGCACAGAATCAACCCTTGATGACGTTGCAATGAAGTGTCTGAATTCAGAGCTATTGGCATTTGTTTGCTTTTTTTTACTTAATGATCTCCACAGTAATGTGTTTTTAATGGATTCCTTTAAAGAATGGATAGTGTCTTTTGGAAATTTCTATCATCATAAGTGGTTATTTATTCATATAATATAATTCATGTAACATGGTAGTTAAAGACATGGACTAGGTAAAGAGACAGACGCACACTGAAACCATTTCTTTGGAACCTCATTTAGAAAGATGCCATTCTCTTCAAAGTCTGATCCCGTCATCTTACCCACAGTTAAAGCCAGCTCACCTCTCTTGTTATTTCCACCCACTTCATCTTTCTTTTTAGCATCTTCCTTGCAAGTTAACATCTGACATGTTTTATGGTTCACACTCTCCAAACTCACTGAAGTGGCTAGCAGGAATTATGAGGCCTTTTATTTATCACTCTCCTATTGCTTCATTGTGAAGTCTTTGCACACAGGAGCAATAGATCCTATCTGTGAATGGGATCCTGCTTCACCTACTCACTAGCTGTGTGCTCAAGAGAGTTACTTAAGTGCCTAGTCTTTGATTACTACCATTCAACACTGAGGGTACCAGAGCTCACTCTGACATCATTTTTATTAGAATTGATAGGAAATAATTCATCCAAAAATTTTTCAAAATTCCTGGTCCCATTCAGAACATGTACTTCATTTGTTGACTACTGGCTTGTACCATCACTGGTTCTAATAGTCTCAAATTAAAATTAGGAAATTGTCCAGCAATAGTAGACTGCATACAGACATTTTGGTACATTCATGTGTCAATACAATGAGACATCAGTATATAAATATCACAGATGTATATACTAATATGGATGAACATTAAATTTAAACAAACATGTAATTAAAGACATAAAACAAGTATTATCTATGGTATGAGACTTTAGTTGAATTTAAATCCTGTAGAGGGGTAGAAATGAGTTGTGTTGGGAAATTGAAAATACTATTGCTTTTTATAATTGTCACTGTCATTTAAAAATAAAACAGTACAATTATTCAGCAACAATGATATGTGACTAGAAAGCAAGATTCTCAGTGTTCACAAATATGTAGCATGTTACTCTTTGAGATTCAGGGACAGTAAGTCAGTAGTCCAGCAACAATGATATGTGACTAGAAAGCAAGATTCTCAGTGTTCACAAATATGTAGCATGTTACTCTTTGAGATTCAGGGACAGTAAGTCAGTAGTCCAAGAATTTTTGAAATGATGATTATTTTACACATATATTTCTAACAAACTACACTTTATTATTTGAATATCTTATGTTGTATATTTAAAGAATGAAATATACTGACAAAGATAAAATATATTTAACAAATATCTACACCCTACAGAAATACTCAAACAATGAAAAAATACTCATCATTTAAAACACAGATCTCCAAGCAAGGTAGCAGTGCCCTGAGACGCACATGTGGACATTGTACATTAAGAACATATTTTTCTGCATTGAAAATAAGATATGGCATGATAGAATATCCTAAAATCTTACATGAAGTATACTGTATCACAGCTCATTACTAATCTATTTTTTTTATTTTAAATTAGTATTTTTGTTCCCTTTTCTAAATGTTACTATGCCAACACATATACTGTTTACTTACAACTTACATCCATGAATACTGTGTATTTTTTTTCTTTAAGTTTTGACCCAGGGTCTCACAGTGTAGTTAAGGCTAACCTGAAATCCCCTACATAACTGAGAATAACCTGGGAGTTTTAATTCTTAAACTCTTTCTTCAATCTGAATGATGGCTACACAGTGAAGCTTCATAAAACTTCACTGGCTTTTTCTCAAGAATAGCCTATCTGAAGTTCTTTTTATTTCGGAATAAGCTGTTTCTGTTTCATTTCACAGTGAAGTCACTTTTGCAAATAGTTTTTTTTTTTTTTTTTGTTAAGTTTAAATAGTCAGTTTTTAATAGTGGTAAGATATTTTTCTAATACATGAAACATAACAACAGCAGATAATAAACAGCACCTATTGACAATGCAGGCAAATATCTTATGAAAAGAATATTTAATTTATGTTTCAACACATTATCAGAATTTACAAACATAAAATAACATTTCATTAAATTTTAGTCTGGTTAAACAATTCTTATTAATTTTTGCCTCATATTATGAGTCTCAATCTTATAATTGTTTCATTTACATTTCTATGGCTATATATGCACTTTTTTTAAATTCAAGATTATAACTCCACAAACATTGTTACTGCCATAGAACATTATCTACCCACAGTAACCGTAGATTTCCAGGGGCATAGCTGTTTGAGTGACAGATAGAAGATAACAAAGAATTTTTATCTTATGTAACAAGCCACATCATCTTTTGGGAATGCAAAGTAAGTCATGTGAATTCCATGCTGTGATGAAATGTCCCCAGTGCTTGTCCAGGGCAGACAGCAATCTTTACCCGTGTATCCCCTCTGAATATAAACCTTGTCTGATCATCTAACCCCATCCTCTCTTTGATCTAAGCCAGTCTTACTAAATTTTCCTTTTCCTTGATTAACCACACAAGAGAAAACATTTACTTATTATTTAAGAAACCTCAGGTGATCTTCCTATTTCTGTATGCCTGGCTACTTACCAACACAGACATGTCACCTAAAGCACTTCTTTGTCTGTGAGGGAATCTCTCAACAACTTAACTAAAGTGCTTCGGCTTCTCCTCACCACATATGGTTCTGTTTAGTTCTTCAAGAGGGAAGACTCTTCTCCATATTTATAGTGAGGTATGATAATGAGGGTCTTACCATGGGTCTGTAACAACTGCAGGTTGGTATTGGTAATGAATGGAAAGCAGTGCTACCAAATGCAACAGAGATTTCTGATCTCATTAAAATGAGTTGGCTCTTGATCCTTTGCATCACTCAAATAATAATAAGTTTAAACTTATTTATGCTCTTCTAGATATCTATGTGCCCACATCTGTCTGATGGAAGCAATTGTTCTATTGTATGTTGCTCCTAGAAGGTGGTATGAGGCTTTAGTAATGGACATTTAAGTCTTAAAACTATACACACAATGATTCACATTGTAACTTCCTTATATGAGGACTCAGACTTTAAAGTATGTTGCAACTGTACTCAAAATCATTGCATGTATAGCTCATGATTTTTCCCTATCTTTTTTAGATAAATTATTGAAGGCAAAAGTGACTAAAATGATATGTTATGCTCCAACATGCATATTCTAGGTTAGCAGTTTCTGATCTATGATTCTGAGTACTGTTTGGGGTCATGGATAGCTATAATCCTGTCAGTAAAAGGAAATGCCATTTACATTTTAAACCAAAGTAACCAAAAAATTTATTATATCAACCTTATTTCTATAGTGATAAAAAGTGTTATTGTCATGTGGGTCAAAGTGTCTTGCTAGGAGGTAAGCCACCAATTCCCTGGTACTGATGGTGACCTTTTATACTGGATGATAGCCTTCACTTGTGTCAGACTCTGCTGACAGAATGTGACTAGGGATATTGCCCTTGTTGCATCATGTGGAATGTGAGACAAGATAATTTAAGGCCTGCACCTGCTATGGAATCTTTAGTCACCACCAACTGCTAATTTGGTCTCAGGTTCACAGCTGCACATCTATTTGTGAATATGTAAATAACTTAACAGGCAAAGGACAAAGATTACGTAAGTTGAACCACACATGACTTTCTATTGCGTATTAGCATCCTCAATTATAAAATAAGTAGCTATAACCTGATTGTTAGATTCTTTCAGTTCTGAGGTTCTTTGGATCCATTAATATATGGAGAAATTTGTTTACTGCAGAATGATTGATTAATTGATGGTAACAATATTGTATAGGTCCTGGACTATAATTATTTAGTTTACGCATGAATCAATGATTAAAAACACATTAGGCATAAGTAGATAGAATCTATGTATGCTACAATTAATTTGATAGCATTTTCCAAATTGACAATATTTAAATAAAATTAAGTCTTAACAAACTTCTTTTAAAATTTTGATCATCAGCCACAGATTGTAGCACACTTAATATTTTTTTGGTTAAAAAGAAAGCTTTCTGGACAGTTGCAATTCTGGGTACTAGAAAAAAATGACAACTAGAATTTTAAAGAAAGCAAAGCAGATTCACAATATTCTGTCACTAAAGTTATTATTCTCCATGTCATCACCAAGACTTTACCAACTTTATCTGACCAACATCATTAATAGTATTGTCCAAACTGGAAATGTTACTGTAGCATACTGTAGAGGATGTAGCATTGCTGTAGACAAAGCTTGAATCACATGTCTGGATTGGGTCTGAGCCCCAGGACTATTTCTTTGTTCATTCTTTGCTTAACAGCTGTTTATAACGGAAGGACAATAGGCCAGGCACTGTCCCAGGTGCTGAAATATGGCACCAGTCATTCAATATAGTTTTAAAAAAATCTAATCATATATAAGAAAATGAATTTACTATTAAACAACAAGAATCTACATTTTCCCTTTGGTGTAATTTAACCAGTTTTCTGGAATCTTCTGCTACCCATCATGCCTTAGCTTTTGTCAAGTTGATATGAGGAGATTTTCCATCACTGATCATTTTGGAAGAGTCTAAGTACATTTATACTAATATAAATATAATCTTGTCTCAAAATATTTTTCCAAGAATAATTTATTGTCTGTTTTCTGATTGTCTTCATATAAGTATAGAAGAAATTTCAGTCAGGGCATTTTGCTGTAGCTTCCAATATTTTCTAATTCTTCCACTACGAGATATATTCAGTGTGTATATTGGACCATATAGAATATTATAGGCTATGTGATTAAAATATGCACAAGCCAAAGTAAGTGTTCAATCTTCAAATGCCTGTTGGAGGTGAATATATTCACTGATGTATTTTAATTTTATAGAATATTTTCTTAAACTATTACAATAAAAAAGTATAATCATGTGTCAGGGGAGTCAATAATTAGGCCTGATAAATCAAGTGAAAGAAAGAATAGGAAATAAGAAACAGGTATCATTCCACAAATAGAAAGACATCCTGCCCTTGGATTTCTGCTTGAGGCAACACTTTGTTTCCTTTTTTAGAGTTCACCTTATCTAAGTTTGGATTTCTTAGCTTCAGTTGTAAAAGTTCTCATATAGAGCATCAGAAGATAAATGGAGTTAGTGGGAGGAAGTTTCCAAAGCTCCAGGGAGCATATCACTTGGTAATGAGATACAGCCTCTAAGAAAGGACAGTGTTAGAAGGAGAAATATAGAGAAAGAAGGTAGAGAAAATAGAGAACAAATGTTCTGGTAGGGTCATGCCTAAATACAGAATTAGCTGGGGGAACTCACAGAAACAATCTCTTTTTCCTATTTATCATCTAAGTTTATTCCTGTGTTTTTCTACACCAGAATTAAAGAAAAAAGCAAGAGGTTTCAGTTGGAGATATAGTCCAGACATAGATTGTGCTCATGCATACAGGAACTAAGTTCTGGTTTCAACACTCAACATCAATAGAAATAGTCAAATCCAAAGATAAACCCCAAAGAAACAAACACTACAATACATCGGATAAGTGTTTTCTGGAGCAAGTTTCTATTTTTATTCAAATCTGATCTAATGGCCTAAGAATTAGATGTGACTATCTAGAGGGCAACATAAAAATGGTTAGGTTGTCCTGTCCACTGGCCACTACTTGTAGCAGTATTTAATTGATTTTTAAAGTTTTTTTTTTCAATGCTAGATTTGAGTCTACTAAAAGTATTTTGAGTTTTTATATTAAAATTGTTAAAATCCTAACTGTATACGTAACCACGGTTTGAGTATTTGTTCTTTAAAAATAAATTTTTCTGGTAGCTTTTCACCATACCAAACTTAATTTTAAAGTATTAGACAACTTGTAGGCACATAATTGCTGGTATTAAACTGCCTTCACATATTGCAATGATTTATAGAAGACACATGTGTCATTTATGCAGAGAAATTAGACTATAAATTCTGTGTGTTTGCTTTTTTTTTTTACTTATATCCCAGTTGAGTGTAGAAAAAGCATGCCATTCTTTAGTGGCTGGCAGAGCTAATTTAGTGTTATATTTGAAGTTATGGACACTGAGTTTTAGAAGTAATCACAGAAGTTTAACCATTTCTAGTGACAATGTTGTGATGAGATTTCCACTACTGATTCTCTGTTCAGTTGCTTCTTTCTCTCAGATACCCGTATGCCCCTATCCATTTAGGGAAAAAAAAAATCTAAGTTCTAGTTCATAGCTACTTTACCACTAAAGAATTGTTTGAGGTATGAAAATAAGAGTTCTGAGCTAATTTAATCATCACTGTGGATATTGTACCATACATAGACTCCAGTATTTCTTTCTAAAACAAGAATTAATAATGTGTGTGTGTGTGTGTGTGTGTGAGAGAGAGAGAGAGAGAGAGAGAGAGAGAGAGAGAGAGAGAGAGGGAGGGAAAGTTGATGGAAGTTGGTTCTTTCCTTCTTTCGTGAGGCATCCTGGGATTGAACTCAGGTCATCAAGCTTGGCAGCAGTGCCCTCACCCACTGAGGCATATCTCTGGCCTTGCAATGGAGATATTTCCAAATCCAATTTTAATAGATCACCTATTTAAAAAAAAATCAGAAGTAAGTACTTAGTGACTCTTCCAATTCCAAATAGCAAGTTTTGCATGACTTCAGTGTCAAAGAACGAGCTGATTAAAGTTCCATACAAAATCTTAGTGTTCATCACTAATGCCCACATCATTTTATGATGCCCTATGAAAATTTTCATCAGTTTTCTCACTTTATTTTGCTGTGTTTATCCCCAAACCCCCTCCCTACTAGTTTTAAGTGGCTGAAAAGGATCTGTCTCTGTTGCCCTTCATAATAGTTTGAATTTTCTCCAATGACTTTTGCTCTGAATAAACCATTCCCTTCCACAGGTAGGGGAATGCCACTACTTCACAAAGTAAGCTCTTCAATGTTTGGTTCCAGTGCTTGCCTTTCTCACGACTGTCACATTGGGAAACGTAGAAGGCTTCATAAGCTTTGGTGACTGAGGTTGTTTTCCTTAACACAGAGTCAGAATGTTGTAAACATGAAACCTTATACAATAATGGAGCAGAAACTTGAACTAAGTGGTGATGGATGCTTTCTCAGTGGTTTGCATTAACAAATCACCTTAAGAAGAATGAGTAAGTATCAAGACCAGTGATTTTTATAAACTAGAAAGAAATTAAGTGTGCGTGTAAATACAAATCTACCATCAACCAGCACCTGCAAAGCAAGAAGCCCAGCGTCACTGTCCAACCTGATTGGGTTGACAAATTTATAATCAACCTCAGTATTAAATAACATTCTCTGCTCAGGACCTTCTCCAACTAACGGGTGAGCTTCATGGTTTGACATTTAACAATTCATGCTGGTGATGATTTATTCTCTTTCTGTCAGAGACTTGTGATCACAGAAGGACTCAGAAGAGAACATGGTTCTTTCTGTTGCTGCAGACAGTGCTGTTTCTTAGCAAAACAGAGCCAAAGAAATATCTAGTACATTTTAACAGAAATTCAATTCTATTTCCCCAAGCAGTGTGATCTGGAGAATGAAGCTTGCGTCTAATAAAATTCCCATTCAGAGTTCCTCACCTTATGGTTACTATTAATATTTAGTTGATGAGAGAAAAGAAAACAGTGACTATACTCCTTACAGCACCTTCTCAAACATTAATGGAACATTTATTCCTACATACTGTTAAAACTCTAGCAAAAAGTCATGGACATTAGTAGAGATAAGCTCACTATCTGATGTTCTTGAACATTAAAAATTTCACATGGGTCTCTGTGGGACAAACTCCTGGTGTCAGCAGGGCTACATTCCTTTCAGAGCCTGAGAAGGAATCCATTTCCACCTTCTAAAGGGCATTTGCATTCCTTGGCTTGTAGCTTTTACAGTCTATCTCTACAGACATCAATGTCAAATTGAACCATTTTCACATCATATCACAGTTACACTGACTCTCCTATGCCCTCTTTAGAGTGTAATGAAATATACCCACAGGTTCAGTGTATGCTCAAATTGTAGGCACTTTTTTTTTTTTCTTCTTCAGAAGGGAGGCATTCTGCTAAAAGCTGGGTTGGAGAATGTTCTTAGTATTTCCTCACAGAAACACAGGCAAGCGTGCACAGGGGGAGATACAAATGCAACAATAAATTTAAGGAAAAATGGTTAAAAATACTCTCCGTACTTCTTGTCAATGTCAAAATGTCTGTATTTCTACCTAAGAGGTACTGACAAGGGAAAACGGTGTTTGTGCCCATGTGAGTTCATAATGAGCTATCCAGTCAAACCTCTCGACTGGATAGGTGTAACAAGTTATTAAGAAAGCAAATCAAATTTAAGGCAAATGACAAACAAACTTGCTATTCAACATGCCCACCTCTCCTGTCCTCTATAGATAGCTCTTACAAGTATAAAGACTACTAAATAGAGAAAATCTCAAAAAGAGCATGCCTATCAGACTTCAGTGACTCCCCAAGGGAGGCCTTTTCCTCTCTGAGGAGTGGATAGTGATGACATGCGAGATGGTGGGGAGCAGGAGAAGGGGAGGGAGGGGGAACTGGGGTTGGTATGTTAAATGAAAAAAAATTCTAATTTAAAAAATAATAATAAAAGGATCTGAACAAGCATAAAAATAAAGAAGGCCTATTAAAACGAATTCTTATAAGAAATCATTTTGATTTTCAAAACTTGTTATTTTTAGATGAAGTTTTCAATGAATGTAATATTAATGAAAAACACGTGAGTTCTCATAAAATCCTCAAGGACTGCTGACATGGAATGAGTTCCTTTAGTCTTATATTTGTCATTTCCTGTCTCCTCTCAATCTATGAAATAAGATATTTAGACTTTACCCCTTCAGTTTCTACTGGCATTCTCCAGTCAACTGGACACAGTAGAGGACATGCCTTAAAAAATATGTCCATTTATGTGGTTTAGAAGAGTGTTGTCAGCACAGCATTTGAAGTTGTAATTCTTGCACTTTATGTGCACATTACAAACTTTATAAAGGTTAAAACTTCTGTATTTGAAACAATGTTTTTTGAGTCATGGTCCCATGGGCTCATCATTTGATTCCTTAATTTTTTGTGTCTGTTTCTAATAAGTTTTATTTGAAAAATAAAAAGATAGGATCATATGAAAACCTAGATACTCACGTGTTAGACTTTACTTGGGAATATCATGAATATCATATTTGCTAACTCAGTCTGAGCTGCACAAGAATATCAGATACTAATGATAAAATATCTCAGTGGACTGAAACCACATAAAGGCTTATTCCTTAGTCATGGGGAATCCCTGGTGGATCCAAGCAACTTCTAAGGAGAGTGTCCTCTCTGTAATGACATGGCAATTCATGGTCCTTCCAACCATAGTTATGCCACTAGAATCTGAATTTTTCCTGTTACCAATAGAGGGAAGAAGGGGAATGGAGATGGAGACAGAGATGGTGATTGTGGGGCTTTAACTCACAATTAAATACTTGACTTTGTAAGTGGCATGTGTTTGTTTTGGTCTCAGGATTGTGTCCTTCCCCCACACTCTATGCCCTGGAAAAAGTCCTGGATGTCCCAGAATGCTTTCTTTAGACAAGGCTGGCCTTGAACTCAGAGATCTGCCTGCCTCTACCTCCTAAGTGCTGGGATTAAAGGTGTGTGCCACCATGGTCTGGTCTCAGGTTCTTAATCTGCAATGCCTAGTACAAGAGTGAGAAACAAAATCCTTCTGGGAACCTGCAAGGGAGAAAGGAATGCATATGTGTGTGTACTGTGGAGACTTACCTTACCAATCAGAGGGCAAAGATAACTAATGTATCAACACTTCCTTTAATTTTTACATTTTTTCACATACAATAAAGACTGGTGTTGAAGCCAGCCTTTTAGTAAGTCAATTGAATCAATTTTCCTTTTAAAAAAAGTCATAAGCCTTTTCTATGTGCTTTGTATAAGACTATATCAATGTAACTTATAGTCAAAAATGTTTGTGGTTTCGTGAATTGTCTACTCCTTTACCATTTAATCTGTCAAAACAACCATCATTTGAAACTACTGTCACACAATCATATGCACATTGATATATGCATTCATATATACACAATGATTCCTTCAAACTCATGGCCCTACTACCACTGTAAGCAAAGAAGAATAGCATTCTTGTGCATGCTGTCATTTACAAAGACACTAGTTTGTATGAACTTTTCTGATAGGTCCATGTTAAATATAAACATTTGTATGTGTAACATGAAATTAATAAATTGTGTTCAAATGTATCTTTTAGTTGCAGTGAAAATATTTGTACATGCAAAAGAGATCTTAAAAGAGCACTTAAATATTATTGCTGAATTTTCTAGTACAAACCAATTTTCCAATATTAAGTTTACATATTTCATCTGAGAAGTTATATCTGCTCCACAGTGGCTACTATTGCGTACATAGGCAGATCATACATGTAATTTTCTTTTTAGGACCAAAAGTTGTCTACATTCTCTGTACTTCCAAGTGAATTATTCTCCTCATTTCTGAAACATATTTTCTCAACAATTATTTTCAATGATATAAGACAGTCTTCCGGCCTGAAGTAAGTTTGGAGAGTACTGAAACCAATGCCTCTGTCTTCATTTTCATGTTCTGTGTAGAACTGACACAATACAGCTGAGATCTGGAGGCCCATCTCAGAGAACAAGAAAGATAATACCCATGGGCAGTGCATTGTTCTATCCCAGCCTGCCCAACCTCTTCATGGTGTCTATTAGAATCTGTCTTCCCAATGACTCATATGTGTCACTGAAACCTTGATAATTTTGCTCATCATGTACATTTTTACCTGGTTGTTATCTCTCTTGAGTTACAGTAGATACATATATTGGGCTTGGAAAAAACACTATCAAATTTCTACATTCTTTCTAATTTAAATGCTCATGACAGTGAAGAGGACCCAACAGTTAGGACACTGCCGTGGAAGCCATTTCCCAGGTACTCTGCATGTTCTGTAACATTTTCAATCATCCCCACCATAAAAAAGACTTATGGTAACAAAATACTTATTTGTCTCCTTAAGTGCTTGTCTGTAATTTAGTTTAATGATGCTACACTTTCTTGTGGTCTCTTTAGCCCTCCAGGGCCATTTGTATTGATTTAGCCATTTGGTTTGTCTCAGTAACAAACAGTCACATAAAACACAGACTAGAACAAAAGGAACTTTGCTGGAGTGGAAAATAACACTTATCAGTGAACAAAACTTTGGGTTCTGGGTGACTTCTAGGGAAATTTTCTACTTCTCAAAATTTAAATGATGATGGCTATGCCAAAGAATGATATCTCAACTTTATAAACATATGCTTTACATTTTTAGATACAACAACCAATTTCTATTGATTAGAAAACACGCAGAATTAGTTTGCTCTATCAATTCAGGTTGGTTCATAATATTTTGTTACTTAATGTTAATACACAAGGAGTGTAGAGAAAAATATGGAGTAAGACCAACTAACACAAATAAACTACTACAAAGACATAGGGAATCAGCTAAGGGGGGGATTATCCAGGTGGCCTTTATTTTTTTTATATTATTCTTTTTTAAATTTATTTTATATAACAAAGTCCATTTAAATGAAAACAAACATTTATAGACAATATTTGGGAATTTGGGTGTTGTTCTTTCCAAACTACTTCCTGCTGATAAGGGGCGCTGTCATGGGAGATTCAAAGACGATTCAGAAATCCTGGCTGTAGTCTGTAAGGCTGCTTTGTCCAGCTGTTTTGAATGTAGGATCACCTGCTACTCTGTTTCAGGTGGTCTGGCTTGATCAAACCACATTAGTCTGGAAGGAATCCACATCTTTTCATTTTCTGTGGAAGTAAAAATAGAAATCCTTTTCCCCAGTAACTTGTCCTTGAACTTAAATTTTGGAGTCAAAGCATTTTTTTAATTTAATTTATTATTTTACATGTCGATCCCAGTTCCCTCTCCCTTCCTCCCTCCCTCCCTCCCTCCCTTTTACCCTCTCTGCCCTCTCACATGCACTCTAACCACCCTCCCCTCCCATTCCCCCACCCCAATTCCATATGTAGGGGAATGCCATCCAGTTGGGGTCATGTAGATCTGACAGGTCATGTGAAGTAGGGACTAGGGCTTCTCTCCTGTCTCTAGATTAAGGCAGTTATCCCTCCATGGGGGATGTGTTCGCAAAGTCCTTTTGTGCACCAGGGATACATCCTGGCTCTACTGTCTGGGGTCCCTTAGATTGCTCAGTCCTTCTGGCTGAGACCCATATTCAGGGGGGCCTGAGTCAGTCCCATGCTGGCTTCCCAGCTATCAATCTGGTGTCCTGTGAGCTCCTCCTTGTTCAGGTAAGCTGTCTGTATGTGTTTCTGCCATCTGGTCTTGTCCTCTATATCTGCATCTGGGTACTAGTTCGACTCAGTGTTTATGTATGTTTGATCCTGTTTTCAGTTGAGGGCTCCATGGATAAGTTAGTTGTTGATCTCACTCTCCAGGAAGGGCATTTATGATAGCCTTTCCACGGAAGCTTAAAACTCAAGTCCAAATGGATCAAAGACCTCAACATCAATCCAGCCACATTGAACCTCTTAGAAGAGAAAGTAGGAGGTACCCTTGAACAAATTGGTATAGGAGACCACTTCCTGAACATAACTCCAGGGGCACAGACACTGAGAGAAACAATTAATAAATGGGACCTCTTCAAGCTTAGAAGCTTCTGTAAGGCAAAGGACACAGTGGACAAGACCAAATGGCAGCCCACAGACTGGGAAAAGATTTCCACCAATCCTATATCCGACAAAGGGCTGATCTCCAAAATATACAAAGAACTCAAGAAACAAGTCAACAAAACGCCAAATAACCCTATTAAAAAATGGGGTACAGAACTGAAGAAAGAATTCTCAATAGAGGAAATCAAAAAGGCTGAAAGACACTTAAGAAAATGCTCCACATCCCTAGCTATCAGGGAAATGCAAATCAAAACAACTTTGAGATGCCATCTTACTCCTGCCAGAATGGCTAAAATTAGAAACACCAATGAGGATTCATGTTGGAGAGATGTGGAGAAAGGGGAACATTCCTCCACTGCTGGTGGGAGTGCAAACTCATACAGCCATTTTGGAGATTAGTATGGCACTTCCTCAGGAAAATGGGAATTATTTTACCACAGGACCCGGCAATCCCCCTCTTAGGCATATACCCATAGGATTCACATCCATGCAACAAAGACATCTGTTCAACTATGTTCATAGCAGCACTATTTGTAATAGCAAGAAACTGGAAGCAACCTAGATGCCCCTCAATTGAAGAATGGTTAATGAAGATGTGGCACATCTACATAATGGAATACTACTCTGCAGAAAAAAATAATGGTATCTTGAAATTCGCAGGCAAGTGGATGGCACTTGAAGAAACCATATTGAATGAGGTAACCCAGTCACAAAAAGAGGAACACAGTATGTACTCACTCATATATGGATTTTAGACCTAGATCAAAGGATCACCAGCCTATAATTCACACCACCAGAGGAATTAGGATACAAGGTGTATTCTAAGAGATTCATATAAAGTCCCTCACAGAACTGGGAAGGGACAAGTCCACCAGAGCTCAGGGGAAGTGGGGGGGGCAGCGAGTGGAGAGAGAAGTAGGAGAAAAGAAGGGGGAGGAAAGGAAAACATGCGCGACCAGGAAGATTGAGCCTGGTTAGGAACAGAAGACAGGAAAGAGAGAGAGAGACAGAGACAGAGAGAGAGAGAGAGAACATAAAAGAGGGAGCCAATATTGGTTTGAAGATAAAATTGAACACAAAGAAAGGTCTAGAGAACTACAAGTCTGCTCCCAACAGCCTTTATTTTTTTTTAAGACTCTTGAAAATAATATTTTTTTCTTATTTTGACATAAACCATTGATTATTATAGAGACTACAGTGATGACATTTTTATTCAGAGGTACCATTCTTAGCTTAATTAACTATATAACTCAAATCCAAGAGAGCTAGAATTTTGAGATCACAGAAAGCCTGTCACTTAAAGAGCCCAGACACTTCATTGCATCTTATTATCAGTTACAGTTTTTTTTTTCATCATAATTTAAGGGGTTGAGATATTAAAACATTCATTTATATCCAGGTATCTAGTCAATAAATGAGCCCAGCTACCAATCATGAATAATCCCCATATGACTGCTACACTGAAATGGGAAGATAGGGTGAGGAACTAAGATTTTCCAAATTCATAGCATATTGTGCACACAGTTCTGTCGAAAGACACACACAAGAAATAAGACAATCAACTCATGCTTATTGCAAATGGCCAAAGAATCATTTGGCGTTGGTTAAAATCATTAGCAGAATCAATACTGATTCAAATTGAAGACACTAAACTCAATAAACCCTTATGCTATATCTATGAATAATCCCGTATGCTATATCTATGTACCCAGAATAGTGCCAGCACCTCTGAACTGAACAAAATGTGGCACCTTTGTTTAGAGGCTCAAAGTCTATTGGAAGAAACAGATGCACCATGAACCCTAATACTCTCTTGCCATGTGGGGACCAACAGATTTAATTCTTAGTTTACCAAATGAGTGTGTTGTTTGTCTCAACAAAACAGCCAACTGTTCCCTTTTGCCATCATCCAGATTCCTTGAAAAAGCATGCTGTAGATTCTGGACATCTTCCCAAAAAATATAGTTTCCAAGTGGTTTTACACATCAACAGCAAGTGTAGATACATAACTAAGCAAGTTTACCCTACAGTAAATACAGTAATTTTCTTGTGCTATTCTGTTAAGTTAATTTTTCAAAGTCACAAGTCACATCATATAGAAGTATGATGGTCCAACAAAGAAAGTTAAGAAAGGAATAATTAAGCAGAATTGGATGTGATTTTAACAATGGTTTTCTGTACAAATATGAGAATATCTTAAAACTTTTTGTTATTGATCCAATACATGTTTTCATTTTCTTTCTTTCTTCCTTCCTTTCTTTCTTTCTTTCTTTCTTCCTTCCTTCCTTTCTTTCTTTCTTTCTTTCTTTCTTTCTTTCTTTCTTTCTTTCTTTGTTTTGTAGGAATGTTATCAGTATAACAACTTCATTTAAAATTCTCAAATAAAATAAAAATAATGCTGGTATGATTCATGATTTCAGGCACTAAAATGAAATGGTATGGAGTCTCCTCTAATCAAACGTCAACTTGTATAGCCACATTATGAGGCAAACATCGAGTATGGATAAAACAGCCATGAAAATCATTCAGGGTGATTCCATGTTGCAGATTGCCATATAGCACTCATAACTCCAGCACAAGCATATTTACAATTGTATGTATTTAAAACACATTTATTAAATTTTGTTTTAAATCCAGAATTATAATCCATAGACATTTCTTAAATGAGAATAATTAAGTACCTGGATAACAGTTCATTCTCTTGATATATGACAAGATATATGACCTTAGAATTAAGATTATACTGAGTGTCAACCAGAGAGAAACTGACTAAGGGAATAAGCACCAGTATCCATGTACCTTCCTCCTTCCCTCCTCCATTTCTGTCTTCCTTCCTCAGAAGAGGACATGTATCCTCGTCAGTAGAAGATAATTATTTCCACTTCTTTAGACATTCTTCTGTCTTTTCTCATTCTTTTTTGGTTGTATTACATTTTCACATCTCTTTACATCAAATCTTCCCCAGCATTATGACCTGACTTCTGTAACAAAAGCTATAGCCTTAATCTTGGACTATTTTTTCAAATTGTGAGATAAATACATAAAAAACAGACTCATATTTATATTTTAGACTATTCTTAGCATGGATTTCATGGTTGATTATATAGCTTTTATGGATCGTGTGTTAAAAATACTTTACAGTATACAATACATCCCATCTCAAAATTTCTCAAATCATATACTTGAACATAAATTGATTCTACATGTTGAACTCTACTAAAAAAATAAAACTGCATTTTATCTGTGAAAAATCACACAGTAAATAACTGTTTTTGAGTTATATGTAGCAGACTTGTGCCTAGTAGTGTAGGTGAACTCCACCCAGCATCTGTGGACTATCTTGGAACCAGTAGACTGCCTAGTAGAAAAGGGTCATTTATTTGCTTTCATAAACACACATTCATTTAGTGTGTTTGTACATGAACTACTTCTAGCCCCACCTCCGAAGACAAGATCAAACACAACAGATTGCATGTTTTACAAAAACCACACACATCTAAATTCATTTTTATTAAAGCTCAGTTACATTCCCTTTCCTCCGTTAAGTTTCCTTCAGTGATGGATCCATGGAGTCTCACTATCAGATTTTTGAGAATAGAGAGGAAATAGACAGAATGAATCTATTCAATTGCAATGTTGAAGAAAAAGCAACCTTTGTTCGAAATCCAGATTTTATGAATGTGCTTTGTTTCATGAAAGCAGAAATCCCAACAATAAATACAGTATTAACATAAGGGGTTGTGCAGAATATGCAGAGCTTTAATGGGGCAGGGATGCTTGAAATCACTTAGAGTACTGTGGGGTGTTTTCTTGGCAATTTGTGATAAACCACAAAATTTTAAGAGAGACAGAAATCTTTCTACATGGGGATTACACTAGACTCCTAGTGAATTCACCCTGGGTCTCAGAAACCTATTTTCAGAAGGGTACATTTTGCCATGGTTAGCAAGAAAACCAGAAAACCATCTCAGTAAACAGTGCAAGCCATTTGTCTGTTTGCTTGGGCATGGGACTTAAAGGGTCTGTATTCATAAATAGAAGTCTGCCTTTCCTTCCCTCAAATTAAAGTCTGTAAATGATGGAAAGAACCTGAATCTAATGGCCATTTTACCCCCAAAACAGAAATCTCTCTGAACACTTTATCACTTTGAAATACAGAGATTTATAAAAATATTTTAGAATTAGATGAAATTAAAGGTACATTATAAATAAATAGCATGTCACTGAAACATATACTTTATTATGATCAATTGCATACTATGAATATTTTATCTGGAAAGAAATCAGTTTGTGTTTCAGGTTACATTCAAATCCTGAGCTGTTAAATGTGATTGTATGTGAATAATATTTTTTAATGTATATTACACAAAATCTTGTTTTACATGTCAATCCCAGTTCCCTCTCTATCTCCTCCTCTCCTGACCCCCACTGATTCTCTGGTGCCCTATCTCATCCCCTTTCTGCTCCCTAGGGATCCCATGGGGGGTATTCAAAGTCTGTCATATCATTTGGAGCAGGTCCTTGGCCCTCCCCTGTGTGTCTAGGCTGAGAGAGTAACCCTTTATGTGCAAAGGGTTCCCAAAGTCCATCTGTACACTAGGGATAAATACTGATCTACTACCAGATGCCCCATAGTCTGCCCAGACCTCCTAACTGACACTCACATTCATTGAGTTGGGGTTAGTCCTATTCTGGTTTCCCAACTCTCAGTCTGGAGTCCATGAGCTCTTTCTTGTTCAGATCAGCTGTTTCTGTGGGTTTCTCCAGCTTGGTCTTGACCCCTTTGCTCATCATTCCTCCTTCTCTACAACTGGGTTCCAGGAGTTCAGCTCATTGTTTAGCTGTGGATGTCTGCTTCTGCTTCCATCAACTACTGGATGAAGGCTCTAGGGTGGCATATAAGGTAGTCATCAATCTCATTATAGGGGAAGAGTATTTAATTTAACCTCTCTACTATTGCTTAGATTGTTAGATGGTGTCATCCTCGTATGTCCCTGGACATTTCCCTACTTCCAGATTTCTCTTTAGACCTATAATGGCTTCCTCTATTATGGTACCTCTTTTCTTGCTCTCCTGTATTTTTCCCCCTACTCAATCTTCTTGCTCGCTCATATCCTCCTCCCCTCTCCTCTCCTTTTATCCCTTTCTCTTTCTCTAAGAGACATACATGGTCCCCCAGAGAAGAGGAAAGTGACAAGATCTCCCGAGTTAATTGGGAGCATGGTGGGGAGGGGAGAGGGAATTAAATTAATCTGAATCAATGCTCCGAGTGACTCTTGTCTGCCACTGTCCCCATCCCATTCCCACAAAGGAGCCGTTGGGTTGGTAGGGGCAATGAATACTCAGAGTTTCATGCTGCCCAAGAGAAAATGAGAGATATCTTATACATGATACCCCACAAGAAGCTCAAGATGCAATAAGCAACATGGACTGGTATGGGTATCCAGATTTTGTGATGTCTGAGGCTTCCATACTATGAGAGGTTTCTCTTAAAATTAAATGCCTTATTATAAAGGCAAAGTTAAAAACCAATGTAAACACTTATTCACACTAAAATCAAAAAATTATAAATTTTAAAACAATAAGCTCACACATGTGATCCATATACTAAAATAGTAAAATTTTTTTACAAGATTTACATATTCTGTGCTCATCTCTTCATAAGAAAAAATTTTGAATCACCATTTGTTACTTTTAAAAAATCTGTTAACATTTGTAGTCACATTTTTATTTTTATTTATTATGACATTGTTTTGCTTTATTTTCTGTTGTTGTGATAAAACATCATGACCAAAGCAATTTATAGAAGGGAAGGTTTATTTGGCTTATGGTTCCAGAGGGATAAACAGTACATAATGCCATGGAATCCTTGACAGCAGGCAGCAGAAAGGGTGACAGGTCCAGGAAGTTGAGAGCTCACAAGCCTGAAATGGAGAGAATGAACCAGGAATGGTGTCTGGGTTTAGAAATGGCAAAGCTGTACCCCAGTGACCTTACCTCCAGCAATGCCACACCTCTCATTACTCCCAAAACAGTGCTACCAACCAGGATGAATTCTTGTTCAAACCATCACAAGTGTAAAGTGTAACACCAGATTTGAAGGTTTGGAACATTCTTAAGTATCTTTTATGAATGCTGCATCATATTTCAGAGAGTTCATGGCTCCACTTTTTAATGTTTGCCATATATTGAATATTAATTAGCCATGTTATGCTTGATAGCCATGGCAGCAATTTATAAAAATTTATAAATAAATTTATTTGTATATTCCCTATTCCCTATTTCTATTCAATAATTAGTCAGTAATACAAATATTAGTTATTTGTATTAAAGCTTGTATCGATTACTCTCAAAGAACTATTACTTTTGGTATAAGTATATTTTGTCTACAATTTGATTCTGAACAGAAAAATCATTCTTATATTTATTTCCTTGCTGTTCTTTACTATCATTTCTCTTTCAAGCACATTTTATTTTTCTCAGAATTTTCATTCAACCCTTTAACAAGTAAATTTAATCTTTACACAGACACAGACACACAGACACACACACACAAAGTCTAGCTTTGTGAGTCATCAACTCCTTTTCAAGTAGGATATCAAATGATATATTTAAATGTTATTAAATATTTTATTTGCATTAAAATGTATTATGTATTTGAATGGATTATATGGTTTTATTAATATCACTCCTAAGACTATAAACACTTTTCTCTTTGAACAGGTAATGAAGAGAAATATATGTACTAATTATAAATTTACACTTCAGCTTTGATAAAGAATTTTCTTGACTCTACTGTCACTATACATTTTAAGAAAAGTCTTCTTCCTTACATTTCCATAAGGCCGTATAGTGGGGTCCCTCATATTCCATTTTAACACCATGGGGGGTCCAGGTTTATGTAGCATTAGCAGGAGAATGGGATCACATAACTGAAGAAATCTTGAGAACTTCTCCCCACTTTTAGTATTCAGACATCTGTACTGGCCTGCCCTTGGGATTCTGACAAGATACTTCCTCAGCTGCAACCACTCAAGAGCACCACCAGTAAACATTCCCTATGTTCCCTTTTTAAAAGCACCCTGCCCACCCATCCCCCAGTTCTTCCCTTCTCTCTCCCATCTTTTCATCTGTTTCCTATCTCCCCCTTTTTCCTTTATCCTCTCTCCTGCTGCTCCTGTCTCCAGAGGCTAGTCAGCCTCTCCCCCTTTCCCTGATAAAGAACCCCTCTGCTTGAACTCTGTCACATGGCTTCCTTCTCTCATGTGCTGCTTTTCTTAACTTACAACACCCACTATTTCGAAGAAGTGATCAGGACCCCACAAAACACTATCACAGAGAAATTTAAATGCTTTTCTTTACTTCTTTTTAGATAACTCTCCGGAACAGCCTGGTCCAACAGACAAGGGGGAATTTGAAGAGGGAGTGGCAGTTCTTTGAAAGGTAAATAAATTAAACTATTTTCGCAAAAATATGTGAACATATGCCAACGTGAACACACATATAAAATCTTTTCTAGAGTGTTAAACATGATTTTGAAGCTTTCTGTTCATTTTACAGTAAAGTTGACTCTGGCAGGTATACGCCTAAGATGGTTTCCTCAATGTTGTAAGCACCTGGCCTCTCCTCTCTCTGACTAATTAGTACAACAACCAGTGTTCTGCTGTGAAGAGATTTGATGAATATAATGAAGATTATAAGCCAGAGCCTCTTGAGAAGGGAAGGTTTCTGGGTAGAGCTGGGATGATTGCAAGACCCTTTAAAAGTAGAGACCTTTTAAAAGGACAGAGGAAAAGTCAGGCAGTTTTGAACTGGTTATCCTGGGAAGAAACAAATGTATGCTATGGCAGATCCTATAGGGGAAACTTGACACAGAACTGCAGCATTCTCCAGTTCCTGGAAGCTGTGGCTGGTCAACAGCAGAAGAAAAAGGGACACAGGGTGCTGCCTTTTCTCCCCAAACTTGAGTGAAACAATTTTTGCTGATAATGACCTTGGAGTAAGACTCCAAGCTCAGGTGACCCTAATGATGAGGGAATGCAACCTGCACCCTTAGTGAGGTCCTGAGCAGAGATTTTAGGCACAACATCCCAGGATCTCATACCTCGTGGAAGAGTGTTTGTAATAAATATGTTATTTTAAGCTTCTGAATTCATGGATAATTAAAAATACTTATTTTATTAAAAGTTAAGTATGCTATGTTTTGAAAATATCTAGCCATAAGGGGAAAACCAAGGTAATTGAGACATGATGCATGAATGAGACCCAGACATTTTTGTTTCTCATCAGGGGTTTGGTCTGGAGAAACTGTCTATAAGGAAAAAGCAACAGTGTGAATGAGGAGGACCTCATTTCCTGTGGCTACAGTAGGACCCACTGGAAGATTCGAAGTGAAGCGCTAGACTCCAGAGGTCAGGTTGTCATGAGGAACTGCATGCTACAAACACACTTCCGTGGAAGAACTATGTAGAGCATAAAAATAGTGATATCTACATTAATAGAGTCTAGTTTGGTCTTATGCAGGCTCCCGGTTTGTCACATCTGAGTCAATGATCTCTCACTAGCTTGGGTCAGCTGATTCTGTGGGTTTCCCATCATGGTATTGACTCCTGTCTTTATACTATTGCTCCTCTCTCACTTCGGTTGTACTCCGGGAGTTCGGCCCATTGGTTAGCATTAAATAGTAATTTCCCTTTTTTGATTATGTAGCTTTCACACATTTTGTAAGAAAACCTATATTGCTTATAAGTGATGCACCATTGTGAGAGTGAAGAAGATGGAAATTGGCATCGGCTTTGGGATTAGGGTGAAGCTGAGGAGCTAACCGCACTGGGATTCATGAACATCCTTGATTTTTAAGTTGGCATGTTTAGAGTCAGCTAACTTGAATCGCGACCTCAAATTGAGAGTGTAAAAGAGCTGAGTAAAATATTCATGACAAACACGTGTAGCTGTAGATGTGAGTGAGAAAAAGAGAACCACGCTGTGTGATCAGATCAGAGTTGTCATCAGGGAAACAAGGTGACATTTGCTTTGATGCGTTCTCCAAGGCTCACTGTTGAGATTTTGCTTTCATCTCCATAGTATGATTAATTCAGCATTTAAGAGGGTGCATGTCCCTGAGGAGCAGTGAAGGAGAGACAGATACAGTAATAGTAATCAAATGTCCATCTTGAAATTATGTGCAAGCATGCAAATTTCCAGGGAGATAATCAATGCCAAGAGCACTGGGATATTTTGGTTGATAGGGTTAGCACTATTGCCATAGACAGATCTCCACAGAAAGCTTGGAGCCAAAGGAGGATGCTTTTAATATTCTAAAATGAGAGAACAAGGTGGGGTTTCTGAAGTGTCTAGTGTTTGGTGATAGCTAACACTGATGTCTTCACAGCAGGGGATACTAGCCTTCCACCTAGAGTTAAACTATCTGCTACTTCAATTGCAAAGGCGCCCAACCTTTTGGTATTATAAAACACAGTAAAGAAAGAACTATCTTGGACTAAAACTAAAAGTACACCATCAGAAAGGGCAACTGATGACTGTGAACTACAAAAACACTCTATATAGTTTTCATGATCTATGCCAACATCAATAAGCAAAACTGCCCTCCCATTACAGGGTTTGGATACCTCTGGTAGAGTTATGTATTTCTATCCTGAGTGTTTCAAGGTAAATAAGGAGCACTGGTGTTTGTATAAACTCTTCTTTCTGACATTATTCCTTATTGTAATTCACCCAGTGAGGCATTTAGCACCTTATTAAATGATAGCTTACATATTCACCACAAATTCATTTAGGCAGAGGCTCACGCTTAGTAGTCTATATAATCCAAGCTATTAGATGTGTCACATCTTCAGATAATAAATGCTTGGGAATGAATTAACTCATGAATGATAATGTATAAATTAAATATATAGGTGCTTTTTTGTGTGTATAATAACTCTTTGTTCTACTTAGGATCTCCCCACTCCTATCTGGCCTGGTATGACTCATTTCCTTCCTAATAAAACAGGGGAAAATTTTCATCCTTGGAGATTCTGTCAGTATCTTCAGTGGCTTTTCATTTCAAAGGCAATTAAACAGCTTGGTCCTGGAATATTCTGTCTTAAC
The DNA here is from genome assembly GCF_943737965.1 of Phodopus roborovskii. Taxonomy (NCBI): domain Eukaryota; kingdom Metazoa; phylum Chordata; class Mammalia; order Rodentia; family Cricetidae; genus Phodopus; species Phodopus roborovskii. The sequence goes on along the minus strand of NW_026126460.1, from coordinate 26,302,712 downwards.
CATCAGTTTCCCTTCCAACCTATAAGCATCTTCTCTAATCTCCATTGTCCAATGATATACAGTTCCATTTTTGAAGCATGTTTACTGGACAGAGTGCAATTAGGATTCAGTATATTAATAAAATAAATGTCGATACTAATAGGCAATTTTTAATAAATCATAAAGTACTTTGTAAATTTTTAAAATAATAATTATGCTGCAGTTTTGGTCATCACACCATTTGAAAAAAGCATCTTAGGAAAATAGTTTATTATTCAGTTATATTTTACAATTACTTATATGAAATAATTACAAAACTATCATTTTGATCATAATTTTATTTGTATTTTTATCATTGTTTTATTATGATTTAAATTATTTACCATTTTGACAAGACTGAGCTAATTATTAACCCAAAGTTACTGCCAACACTCCTGAAGGAATCTCAGATTTTCTTTCAGTTGCATAGGGTAAGAAAGGAGAAAAGCCTGAGGGGGAATTCAAGTCCCCTCTAGGAGTTCCTAGTCTAGTTAAAAAACGAATCTAAAAATGGACTTTTAAAGCTTAGTGACAATTTTCTCAGGGTGAAAAAATAAAGACAAAGAAAGGAAGGAAGAAAGAAAGGAAGGAAGAAAAAAGGGAGGGAGGGAGGGAGGAAAAAAGGAAGGAAGGAAGGAAGGAAGGAAGGAAGGAAGGAAGGAAGGAAGGAAGGAAGGAAGAGACCCCAGAAAAGCAAGGTGTAAATATCAACAGCTACCTGGAAAATAAAAAACTTAAAAAGTGATGGGGAAAAATAAAACATGACATTTAGGCTGGCATGGAGGTAAAGATAGAGGGAGGACTTAGGTTCTAGCCAGCATGCCTTCCAAAAGGACAGAAAAAAAGGAAAATGGAGTTCTGTGACTGTTCTCAGAAATGTTGCCAGTCTCAGCCAAAGCTCAAGGCGGCCCATAGGGACTGTGTGGTAGGTTTGGAATTCCAGGGATTACAGTATCTTATTAAAGGAGAGTTATTCCACCTGTATCTTTAGTATGGCTGAGGGTGAGCCTCCTCTTCTAGATCAGCCCCTTAGATGATTGGCATCTCCAACGGGAATGTTAAATCTCCACCAAGGCCAGATTCTATTCTCCTGACTGGAAGGAGATTTTCCTTGATGGAATTTCACTGCTTACCCTAACATCATCTTCCTTTAAGGTGAACTTTATGCATGACACGACCATTCACAGTCACTGTGGTACTTTGAACATTTGATCCACCAATATTAGAAGAAGTAGAATACCTATAGTATTTGATCATCAGAAAACTATAAATATGAACCAGACTAGAAAACGTTCAAAACTGTATAAACAACAAAGGGTATTTTGTCCCTGATGTCACTCAAGTTACTGGAAAATTAAGACATTATCAGGATAACTGAGTTTATGACAGTAGGGCCTCACTAAAGGGAATGTTAAAGAAGATATTCTGGTAGGGAAATAAGTGATGAGGAGCATGGTACCAGAGAAAGAAATGATCTGCAAACATGCTAACAGTTAGAACCTTTAGTTTGCAATGATTCCTACAGAGGGGACTTAGAAATTGGCTCAACATAAAATATTGAATTAAAATAAAATGTTCTAGGAAGCACCATACTGATTTCCATAACTGAACTAATTCTTATTCCTATCACCCAGTTTATAAGGAGTTCCATTTACCTACATCCTTTACTGCATATTTTATTGTTTATTTTTTTTTTATGATAGCCATTCTGAGGGAAGAGAGATGGGATATCATTGTCATTTCAATTTTTCATTTTCTTCACAGCTATTTCTATTTGGTCATTTTTTGGTCATTTGGATTTACTCTTTTGAGAATTGTCTGTTGTATTAGTGCACTTGTTAGTAGGATTGTTTGCAATTTTGATATTTAGTCTTAAAAATACCTTTTGTGTATTTATCCTCTGTTGAACGTCCATGTAGTGCAGATCTTTATTCCATCCTTTAGGCTGTTCACTTGATTATTTTTTCATTTGTTGCGCAGAAGCTTTTAAGTTTGTCAACTCTTGATATTATTTTCTCTTCAGAAAATCCTTATATCAACATGTTGACTTATTTTTCTGATTTTATTTCTTCTGACAATTTCAGAGTTTAAGTTTTTCTTTCATGTTTTTGATCCTTTTTGATTAGATTTTTGTACATATAGGTAATATACTACTAGAATATGAGGTTTCATTCTTCTAGGCAGGGATATTCAGTTTGTCTAACGCAATTTATTAGAGAAACTGTCTTTTCTCCAATGTAAAGTTTTGACATCTTTTATAAAATCACAGGTAGCCATAGTATTATTGATAATATTTTTGTCTTCAGTTCAATTTACATTTTCTTGATCAGGGGTACCATTGCTGTGAAGAGACATCATGACTATAGAAACTCTTAAAAAGGATAGCATTAATAGTGATTGGCTTACAGGTTTAGACATTTAGTCCATTAGCATCATGGTAGGAAGCAGGTTGGCACGTAGGCAAACATGGTGCTAGAGAAGGAGCCAAGAGAGAAACATTGGGCCTGAATTGAGCTCTAAAACCTCAGTGCCCAACCCTAATGACACACTTCCTCTAACAAGGCCACAGCCACTCTATAAAGGACACATGTCCTAATCTTTTCAAATTATTAGCCCATGCGGGCATTTTCATTCAAACTACCACATACACGGCTTTGTTTTGTGGTGGTATTATCCTGGGTCTGTTACAAAGGCTCTGCACTACAACTTGAAATCAGTTATTATTTATTCTTTTGCCCAAGGTTGCTTTTGCTTTCTGGGGACTTCCCTATTTCCATATCAAATTTTTAAATCAGGTAGAATTTAGCAGTGAATCCATATAGGCCTGGTCTTTAGGTAGTTGAGAGACTTTATGTTATTATTTTAATATTCATGCTTAGTATTAATCTATTTAAGTAGTTTATATCCTTAATTTCTGTAGGTCATATGTGCCTAGCAAAGTATGCAATTTCACTTAAATTTTCCTGTTTGATAAGACATACATTTTCAAAGTATGCTATTATGTTCCCCAGAATTTCAGTGGTATATGTTGTGATGTCTCCCTTTTTATTACTTTGAGACAATAGACAGCTCAATCTTTCTAAAGGGTGGGTTTTCTTTTCTTTTAAGGTTTGCCATTCTTCTTTGCCTTTTAAAGAACTGAATTTTCATTTTTAATTGGGTTGTTATTGTTTTACATTTTTTATTTCATTAGTTCTTGCCCTGATGTGTATTATTTCTGCCTACCCAAGTCTTTTACATTTAGTTTCTTCTTTCTCCAAGACATTGATACTCATCATTGTATTATTTGCTGATTATTTACTGAATAATTTTGGAGTTTTTAAAATCAGACATTTACAGTCATAAACTTACTCTCAAAACCACTTTTATTAGTAGAAAAGCAGGTTCTAGTACATCGTGTTTTCATTTTTCTTTAATTTTAGGATAATTTTAAGGTTTTGAAAATTGATTTTATTTTATTTTTGGTTATGGGTCTGTATTTATCTGGGGTGTTTGGGGGAGGTGTGTTTGTGTGTGTGTGTGTGTGTGTGTGTGTGTGTGTGTGTGTGTGTGTGTGTGTGTGCTGTTACTGGAAACCTGAGGCATTGGATCCCCTTGAAGGTACTGGAACATGAACTCAGTTCAGTTTGCCTGTTTGTATTTTTTTTTTTTTTTTGAGTTAGTCTTTCTGCATTCTTGGTTGGAACTGTACTTCCTTTTAACCCAAAGCTGGCCTTGGATGATCCTCCTGTCTCCACTTGCAGAATTATAAGTGCTAACTCCACTCCATACACAACTTAATTTTGGTTTACTTGTCTTCATTCCTAAGGGGAGTTTTCAGAAGAAGACCACTTATACAAATAGGTACTTCCTTTTCTTTACTACTTTAGGTGTTCAGAGTGATTAAAATTGACCCTGTAATCCCAGATATCCCCTTACATGTTAACATCAGCATTTGCAAATAGAGTTGTTTGTAATTCATTATTTTAGGAACCTACATAATTTGCCCCAGTCACACTGAAAATAAATTAGTATTCCTTCACAAGGTTGTAGTGAGGAAGGTTCTTGGGGACCAGGCATTTCCATGACTTCTTTATGAATGATCTGCATAACTCTGGAGTAGAAGACATGGGGAGTTATTAGATAAAACACCATGTCCATGTATTTTCTACATGTGGTTTCTCCAACATGACTGCCTAAGGATGGTTTTAAGTCACTTGTTTGATGGGAGATGTCATTCTGTATATGTTTCTCATACTGGTTAATAATAAAGCACTGTTGGCCAATAGGAAAGGAAGATAGGAGGGACTAGGAGACAAGGAGGAAATAGGAAGTAGTAAGGAGGAGCCAAGATGGAGAGTCTGGAGAAAGCAATATGCCGCCGGCTCCCCGGTAAGAGAAATACATAGATCAGCAGAAATGGGTTAATAATTAAGATAGAGCTAGCCAATAAGAAACTAGTAACTGGCCAACAGGATAATGTCAAATACAGAGTCTCTGTGTATTATTTGGGGCTGGTGGCGTGGCGGCCGGACAAGACCAGGCGGCGACAGGCAGAAGAACCTGTACGCCTTACACTTGTTTTTATTCATGATCCTAAATATGGAAGGAAGGGAACTGGTGGTAGAAAAGAAGGGAGACAAAGAAAGGGGGAGGGAGAGAGAGAGAGAGAGATTAGCAGAAACAAACCTCCCATATCACACATCATCTCTTCTGTGAAGCCCATTCATGTCCCTCTTGCTCACATATTTTTCACATTAATATTTTAAAATAAGGCAATTCATAATTTTTATACTAGATTGAAAGATTTTTAAAATTACATTTTATTCATCCAAACCAAAGCCAATGTATGTGAGGCAATTTTTGGAAAATTCAGGGGTCTGTTTGGTCCTAGAAAAAGGCAATTTCAAGTCACAGCACCGCCTTGGCTTGGAATGAAATCCTGCCCACTATGAGTGGGACCCACATGGGATAGTGGATCCAACAGTGACACCTAGTCACATCTCAGCTTCCCCAGGTGTGAACTATGACCCATGATAAAACTGCCTAATTATGACTTCCTCAGAATAAATCCAAAACATCGCCAAGATATGGCTTTTAATTAAAAGATATAAAATAATAAGATTCCTTGTGAGTTTTTCATAGATATATAATATATCACTATGGCTTTTTTCCCCTTCCCATTCTATCTTATCTTTTACTTTCAAATTATGTATTTATGTGTCGGGGGGATACATGTATGTAAGAACAGGTACCTGTGGAATCCAGAGGCATCAGTTTCCCCTGGAGCTAGAATTACAGGTGGTTGTAGTGCTGGAGACTGAACTTGGATCCTTTACAGGAGTGATAGGTGCTCTTAACTGTAAACCATTTCTCCAGCTCCTAATTCCCAACTCCTACTGATCCATTTTCTCCAATTTGTTGACATTTTGTTTTCCTGATTCTGGTAGAATGAAAATTGGCAGAGCACCCTGGAAACATCTTAGAATCTGCTATATACACTCACTGACCCATTACTTTCACTCCTAGAATTACATGCAACAGAAACATACATGTGACAGTTGACTCAGCATCCTCTTGGAAAATACAGGCTGCTACATGCTTAACTCATTCTGTCTATCTAATCACTTGATCTCATTTACATACAAAGAGGGTAGAAAGGAGAAAGGAGATCTGTGTTGTGTCTCCCAATAGTGGCCTTGAGGCCCCTTATAAGTCTTCTTCACATAGCACTGAGGTGCTGGGCTACTAATGTGTCTTGCTGTTGAGCTTCACAGAGTCACTCTTTATTAGTAGTTTGCTTTCTGGCTCTGATGGATGACACTCATAAGGAGAAGTAGCCTGCAAAGCAGCGTCACTGTTTGCACTCACTGTAGAAACACTGGAGAATGTTATCCATCACATCAATACACTCTGTGGAAAACTTCTAATGAGTTATCTTTTCTACATTTAACACCAGCAAGAAAGTTCCCTCCATTTAGGCACTGGCAGGCTTCCTCCTCTCTAATGAGAACTGTGCCATTTATCATGATGTCTCTTCTTTCTGCATCCTAGGAGTTTCAGAGCCAACTGTGAAACGTAACCATAGTGACGCAGCTAACCAGTTGCTAAGGTTAGCACACTATGCTTTTCTCTATTCCTAATTCATCATTCATGTTTATTAAACCCCCCTTGGTATGTAATTTGATATAAGGAATCACAGATAAGTTCAATACAAAATAAATGTAAATTGAAATATTATTCTGAAATAAAGAACAAAGCCTAGTTTAATTCTCCATTATGTTGGATGATGAAGGCTACTCGTCTGATGAAAATGCATGATCTAAAACTCCCTTGGAGTGAAAGCCATATACATTCAAGTAACAGGTTAACGGGTATCAGGAACTATGACCATTGAGGGAAGATCTAGTGTGAGTGAGATATCCTGAGGGTTATCTTCCTGATTTTAGGAGGGTTCTAAAAAGTGTATACCTGATAAAATAACAATGGCATTCACATTAATGTCAACTTTTAATTTCTTTACTCAGTCATGATTCCATAATATTTAACTACCCAGTAAATGCTGACAAAGGACATAGTATGTTCTAGATTTGTAACTTCCAGCAAACCTCTAATTTTTAAAAAAATCAAGAAATATTTAGAAAGTTATCACTGTACTTATGTCTACAGATACAGGTTACAGTGAGGAGCTATGTGGGGAAACCATGATGAACTATGCTGTTTTACTATAAAATAAAATATTTCGGACATATTATTGACCAATACATTTGATAGGGGATTTTGATTGTGTGGCTATTATACGAGGAATAATATTGATATTGCAATATTAGTTATTAGTTGCTACATAGTGAAATGAATGTTTATACTTATCTGCTCTTGAAAGGACTCTGAGTTTGAATTACTTAAAAAATACTAGTAAGTAGTGTTCAGTTTGGTTTGTCAAATCATTTTTGAAAAAGGTCTACAGATATTTATACTTAGGGGATGGAAAAAAATATTAATAGATTACAGTATTTGCTCCACAATTATGAGAACTTGATTTTGAACCCTCAAACTTGCTTTAAAATGTAAAGTCATCTCAGTGTTTGTTCTCATTATCAGGGAAGGACATTTATGGTAGCCTTTCCACTGTCGCTCAAATTGTTAGTTGGAGTCAGTCTTGTAGGTATCTGGACATTTCTTTAGGTTCAGTTTTCTCTTCAATCCTATAATGGCTCCCTCTTTTATGTTCTCTCTCTCTCTCTCTCTCTCTCTCTCTCTCTCTCTCTCTCTCTCTCTCTCTCTCTCTCTTCTGTCTTCTATTCCTCCCCTGACTCAATATTCCTAGTCCCATGTGCTTTCCTCTCCTTCCCTTCTCTTTCTTCTAGTTCCCTCTCCTTTCACTGCCCCCCAAGCCCCATGTGCTCTGGAGAACTTGTCCCTTCCCCCTTCTGTGAGGGACCTTGTATGAATCTCTTAGAATACACCATTTTTCCTAGTTCCTCTGGCGGTGTGAATTATAGGCTGGTGATCCTTTGTTCTAGGTCTAAAAATCATATATGAGTTGAATACATACTATGTGCTTCTTTTTGTGACTGGGTTACCTCATTCAGGATGGTTTCTTCAAGTTCCATCCACTTACCTTCGAATTTCAAGATTCCATTTTTTTTTATCCCCCCGCAGAGTAGTATTCCATTGTGTAGATGTGCCATATTTTCTTTATCCATTCTTTAGTAGTCCCGCCTATACTTTCTGCCTGGCTTCTGATCAATCAGTGTTTTATTCATCAATAAATAAGAGAAACATATATACAGAAGGAAATCCACATCACTGGAATAGTCCTGTTGCTTCTCAGGAGAGGAGACCTCAGAGCTAACCTTCACCGGGCACAAGGGCACTGTTTACACCGGCAGTAATGGATAGGACATAACAGAAAGCATCAGATTGGTCAAAATCAAATTCTTCTCTCTGGAGTTTTAATGTCTATTTTAAGTTGTGAATGTCTGGTGGAACAAATGCAGTAGATATTTGTCCTCCTCCAAGTGCAGAAACCAAATATCTGGAAATAACTAGAACACAGGGGCTGAGAGCAGGAGCGGCAGCCAGGAGCCTGAAACATTCACAGTGGGAGGAATTGGCTCCTGGAGGCATAGCATTGCTAGATTCTGAAAAATCTTTGAAGTGCACATGGCCCCAAAGAACCTAATAATGTAATTCTAGATGTCTACATTTGTTTCCTTAGATACAGAACACTGCACAAACAATTTGGTTGCAGTTTTAGGGCAGTTGTTTGTAGTGACTTGGTTAAATTAAGGGGCTTTTTTGAATCGGGAGATGGACTGATAGCCCTCAAAGATTTAAGCGAGAACCACAATTGAAAATTATAACCTAGCCTGCTTACATGGGTATTTTTAGCTCATTCTTCCCCTCACAAACACATCTCCCTCTATTACTTTTATATTCCTCTTGATCACAGAGACTTCCCTTCCAGCTATGCTAACATGACTCTTTTCTGAGACCAACGGCAATAATATCAAGTCAAAAACAACAAAAATGCAACAAAGAGTTAAGAGTAGTGTGCCACTCCTTTAAAACATCCACAAGAAAACGTTCTTACACATGAAGAATTTTCTTTACATTTGACCATTCTCGAAAGAGAAACCTTTAATGTCTGCAGTCAAATGAGCTAACCTGAGTGGAGAGGGCTTGAGCCATGAGATTCAAAGCAAGCAAAGAAGAAAAGCTGGAGCACGCTGATGAATGGCTGTGTATTCTCACAGGGTGAGGTCATGCATTTTCCCCATGAATAGTTATCTCCCTTTTTACAATCGACTACATCACCCATTTTATTTAGGATTATTTTGTTTGGGTGTCAGGGATATTTGTTCCCGTGACCACCCTTCCCCCATAGAAACCAACATTTTATCCATAAACACAAGACACTGTCGTTTGAAGCAGGTAGCATCAGAGCTGTTCAGCTGTTGCCCTTGACCTTAAGGGAACTTTTATTTTTCTCAGGCCAGATACTATTTTTCTGCCAACATAACACTGTGGCCATTCTCATGAAGAGTTGCTACTTGTGCTGAATTGGCTAAATGGTACCGAATATTTGACATGTATTTAATAAATGTCATGTTGAACTGTAAGGAATTGCTCTTGCTGCATGCATTACCCTTGGTTGATCAGACAGCTTCATCTAAGCCAAAGGAGAGGTGTGAACAGTGTGTGTATGAACATGATTATTAAAAAGTTAATAAACTGGAAAGCATTATCTTATTTTCATTTTTAGCTGTAGTTTTAAAATAGACCCAAAGCAAAACAAAAGAGTTTCTGGTTGCTTTTTATTTAGTTACCCACCCCATTTTCAACTGTTTTCATTTTTTTTAATTTCAATAATAAAGTTTATAAAATAAGTTACCTAATATTTGGAATTTTGCTTCTTTTTTATCTGGGGCTAAGAAAGGTAGAAAAAGAAGTAGAGGAAATGATCCTGATCACAATCATGTGTGGCCACGAAGCAATGCTGACCATGGCTTTTTCTAATATTAACTCCATGCTAGTTTTATTGCAATCATTTTGGTGGTGTTTTGGACTGTGTACATGAACCTTTGCTGTTATGAAAATCAAAGGATCTGCTTGTTCTAAGCCCTAAAATGAACCAGAGAAAGCTGGTTGTTGATGCAGATGGCACACTAATAAGCTTCTCCTTCTCTTCCTCCTCTTCCTCTTTCTTCTCCTCCTCCTCTTCTTCCTTCTCCTCCTTCTCCTTCTCCTCCTTTTCCTCCTCCTCTTCCTCCTCCCATTCCTCCTTCTCCTCCTCCTCCCTTTTAACTGCCTTCCTTTTTGTCTCAATATATTTAACATGCTTACTATACTTTACATTCAGCAATGTAAAACCTGAGAAAACTGGCACTAAGTAAGCATAAGGTGAACTAATTTTTGAGAAACAGTATCCTCCTTGTAATATATAAACATTGTTTGGCAAGATGAACTTCAGATTTTTTATAGTTTTAGAAACCTGAATATATAAACTTATAATCTAATTTTTGGAAATTGAATAAAAAACAAAATAGAAACCAATGTATTTTTGAGGACAGGGCAACATAATAAGATTCAATATAAAAAGTGAATTAAATGAATTATTTGAAACAATATAATGTTTCCTTTAAGCATTAGCTCTTTTGTAATATAAATCTATCCATCTGTAATAATTATTAAATTAGTAATAAACAAGAGTGGAGTGTATTCATTATAACCAGAGGATTGCATTTAATTCACATTGGTTATTAAAATATCACACTTAAAAAGTGATGCTAGAACTCCAGCATAAATCCTCAAAATTGACAGAGATCAAAAGAATGTAGGTGAACCATCCAAACCATAAGTTTTCAAAATTCATATGTATTTCAGTTTCACAGGAAAATCCAAAACCTTAATTTTTAAGTACGGTGTCTTGGGTAATTCCGGCTGCTCTAGTAACCAGGCCCTCAGGACACACTCTCCAAACCATCTGTGACTCAGGTCAAAGGGGTCCTAGAAGCCACTAGAGTATCATATAGAACAAGGGTGAGGCTCCATGACAGTGGTGTTGGTCTCCCTGCCTTGCTTCCAGCAGTCTACACAGAGCAGACTCATCCTTGGTAGATCTCTGGCTGGAGGAATCGGAGATTAAGTGTAGGTGTCTCTCTAGTGAACTCTGCTGAGTGTCAAGACAAGGTGGGGATGAAACAAAAGGTCTCAGGTCGAGTATCCCTCAGACGCAAAGGGAAGTCCACCATCCTTCTCCCATACTTATTCTATTCCTCTTTCTCCCTTTTCCTCTGTGTCTGTAGTTCACCAATACCTTTATGTTTTCATTTCTCTAACTTCTCAGTGTCCTATTTTTCCACTTCCGACTGGTGTCTTCTCCTTAGCATCTTTTCAGAACTGGGTCATCTTTCTTCACAGAGATGGTGCTTGTTGGCTATACTTGCTCCTGACAGGCAGGTTGTCAAGTATAATTTATTTCTTTGAGATTGTGTTGAATCCAGGTATTTTACTTAGTAATAAGTCATAGCTGCTAACCTTGATGACCTGCAAATACACACAGAGGCATGAGACAAGTCAATAAATAGTTGATCTTCATGTAGGAATAAATGAGATCGTGTCTGTAAGGAGTAAGGTTTTTCTGCCCGCTGCCTGGTCTTGTCCCGCCGCCATTCCAACCCCAATTAACACACTGAGGCTCTTTTTTTTTTTTATATAATGCTGTTGGCCACATACTAGTTTCTTATCGGCTAACTCTGTCTTAATTATTAACCCATTTCTATGTATTTCCACGTGGTCTTACCGGAGAGCGGGGCCGGCGGTTCTGTTCTCTCCATCTTGACCCCTCCTTAGTCCTCCTCTTCCCTCCTTGTCTCCTAGTCCCTCCTATCTTTCTTTCCTATTGGTCAACAGTGCTTTATTCATTAACCAGTATGAGAAACATATTTACAGAATGACATCTCCCATCATGTGTCTACCTTAAGGAAGCAATGTATTCTGAATTACATAGATAAATTTCAAATTGAACAAGGAGTTTGCAGCAATAACAGGAAGGGGTTTAAGAATTATATTTAAATTGTTAGATGTGCAATAGGCTGGGTAAAGAGCATGAATCTATGGAGAATCTTCAAAGCTAGATTAAATGTTCATATCTAATTAAGTACTTGGTGATGCTACCTTGAAAACATTTTTAAATTAAATAGTGAAGTGTTTGTTTTTAAAATGTTCCCTCTCTTTCTCCTCGTGTGTGTGTGTATGAGAGAGAGAGAGAGAGAGAGAGAGAGAACACATGCATGTGCACAATGTACGACCCAAATTCACCAAATTAAATAAAGAAAAAGCCACTTTTTCAAAACCAAACTCAGAAACAGAACCAAAGCATGGCAGTTTCATAAAGGTTATTTAAGATCCCACCAAATGATTAGTTCTACAACATCTACTTGGAACCAATTTTTACTAACTCTATTTCTTTGTGATTTGAAGCCAGTCAGACTGAATGAAAAGAGTCATGAAACAAAAACATTAAAAGACAAAGAGACTAGCATAGAACAACACAGATCTATAAACAAAGGAAATATTTTTTTAAAGTAGGCTTGAATGTAAAGATATTTTGTTCACTTATATTTGTGCATAGTTTGGGGTATACTTATATTGTCTGCATTTGGCATAATAACTTCAAAGAATGAAAAGCTATCTTACTGCCTTCACTGTGGAGAAATCAGACTTTGGTATAGAAGCTCAGCACATCCCAATACACAAATTGTCATGCTCTCTAGAACACCGATGTATGTAGTCTCCTACATTGGAGACTACAACTCCTGAATTGGAATATTCTTTCTAACCCTCCAAATTAATGTATTATCACTTTTTCCACACATGTTCAATATGTATTTGGATGGAGAGTAAGTTCTATTTTCTATACTATATTACATTCTTACATTCACAAAGATTTTACTAATAAGAACACCGCTGAAAGAATTATTTCTCATTACTGATGTCCAAATTATTCACAAATTCTTATTTTGCTCATCAGAAAGTCTTTCAAATTCTCTTAACAAATAAAATTGGTTGTGTTGCTACTGCCTTATCTTGTAGAGTTATTTCCCCTAGGGTAAATCACTATTATTTTTAAACAAGAACATCCCAAACACATGTATTAAGATGTTAAATTTCATACTTCATCATCTTGGATGTAAGTCATAGGAATATTTTCCAAGTGAAAAAGTGTTAAGAAGACCCAATGGATATTATCTTAAATATCACTTTTATAATACCAAGGGTTACACCGGGAAACTGTTCATCTTCACCGAAGAAGCAGGATTCCTTGGGATGTGGCTCATCAGAATGACTAATACCAAGCAATTTTTTTTCATAAATCTGCCTATTCTCTCAGCATCTGTTATTCAAATTTTTATAGAAAGTTAAAAAAATACTAATGGAATGTTTTGATCCAAGTGTAGTTAAATTCATATGATCTATGCCCTGGTCCCAAGATGACAAGCCTATAGTTGGTGTATTGCATCAGATTATATTTTGCAATGAGAATATAGGTGAGACATCTAGAGGTCAAAGGGAGAACTGCTCTAGAATTCCTTTACTGGTGGGGGTTCTATTTCCAACATGTCAAACCTGAGAGTGTAACAAACTTTTTATATTTCTAATGAAGTACTAGAATGCAAGCTCATAACATCAAAACAATCTGTTACAGGAGAGACAGAGTGCTTTATGATTGAACATATATTTAGACACATGGAGCCAGACAAACGCAAGACAATGCACACTCAGGGATTTTAATCTAGAGATCCTTTTGTTCAAATCAAACATTATTCATCCTGCAGTGTATAGTGTATTCTTCTGGCTATGTCTTAATATGCAAAGATGATCTTTGCCTTCATGACCATTATAGTTTAATGTGAAAAAAGGTTTTACTGCATGTATGTGTGTGTACTTGTCAGCGTATAAGTGAACATGTTATATTGTGTATGTGGGTGTCAGAGTATACTCTCAAATTCTGGCCTATACCTTGAACAGTTTTTGAGGCAGAGCCCCTCTGTCTGCTTGCCACTGAGAAGTACAGGGTGACTAGCCCAAGTACTTTTGTCTCCACCCCTTGTTTCACCAAAGAAAAACTGAGATTAGAAGTAATCCGCCACATGTCGTTATATCTTGAGTCTAGGGAAATGGCCCAGAGGTTAAGAACATACAATGCTTTTCCAGAAGATCTGAAACTGATTCCCAATACCCATGTCACTCTGGGACTAGGGCACCTGACACCTTTGGTGTCTTCTGGCACTGCTATTTGTGGGTGCATTCTCACACATGTACATACAATTTAAATTTTATCAAAGTCATTACATATCTTATGTGCTTACAAGGCAAGCCTGTCATTCATCCGATATTGTTCTGTTGTAAGGAAGAGGACCACATGGATATCATGAGAGTGATAAACACATGGATGTCATGTTCTGGCACCAAGGCTCTAAGAGATGTATATTTTAGTGACAGGAACACAAGAGTATCTGACAATACATCTGACTGCTTACCCTTTTCTGCTTGCATATAATTTATCCCAGTAATAAGACACTCTTTTTGTTGTTAGTGAAACCTTTCCTCTTCTCTTGATCCATGAGGTCTGGACACAGCCTCCATCTTTCATAGTGATATAAGGAAGTATAGAAGGAATGTGACATTATGTGAAAAAGGAAAAGTTGAAAAACTAAGATCTGGGTAAGGCATGAGTGCCCACTCTCCCCACTACAGTTCAGATAGTAATTAGGACCATGTTTTTTAGAAACTCAAATTAAAATGTCTCAAGAACTTAAACATAAGAGCCAAAACTTTGAAATGAATAGAAGAAAAACATATAAGGAAGAAATTCAGGGTGGCAGGATCGATGATGTTTTGGCCAAGTCTTCAATAGTGTAAAAAACAAATGTAAATTTAAAAAATGTGTTTATGTCTACCTAAAAGCGCACACACAACAAAGAAGTTATCAGTAATGGAGAGGAGAAACAAATTCTTTGCATACTATATACCTGAAAAGAAATTGTATCTAGAATAGATACATGGCTCAACTCTATTGATCAGGAAAATGGTCACATTTGAAGATGAGAGATTTATCTGAACAGCCATTTCTCAAGAACTTATGCAAATGGCTGTCAAGTACATGAAAAACATTCAACATTACTCATCACCAGCAAGTGTTCCAGTCCTTGGGTACTTGGATACCCAAGAGGAGTTATATTTTTGTCCTTTCAGTGTGATGCATATTTTCATTTTGATGGAAATCAGGAAAACATGAAGGCATGTGTAAGGGAGATTGTATTTTTTACCTATGGTACTTAAAGTTAAGGATTGAAATTAGTTCCGACAGCTGCCAAAAATAATGATTCAATTTTAGAGTATCCTTATCCTTTATGAAGTCATGTCAAATCTTCCAAGTGCTTGAAAATACATTTATAACAGGCAAGGTAGTAAACAACAGAGTGTCTAGTGTGTTCATCATTTTAAGTTCCTAATAGATTTCTAACTTGTAACTTGCCAGTGGATCTCACAGTGAAAGATTTTGTTTTGGTTTTACTCAAGAATAACTAAAGGGTGATTTGTGATGTCTTTCCCAAGCAGTTTTTCTTTCTTTTTATTTCTTTCTTTCTTTTTTTTTTTTTTTGCACAAACTTATTTCCAGTTTTACAGTAAACATGCTAAATGTGCTAAATGGGAAGATAGAAGTTTTTATATCTCTAGGGGAAATATCAGTTTCAATATTCTGAGATTAACCAATAGGAATAACCGTTAATTGGTCATCTTGAAAAAAAATCACCTAAGTTTTAGATCAGCCATATGGGCCAAAAGGAATACTTGGAGTCTGCAATAAAAGACTTGAAATTATAAGTAGTAATTCTGAATGCAGTGACATGACATATCCAAAACTCATAGCAACTAAATATAGTGAACAATACTAAGTTATGGTATGGATTAATTGATACATAACACTAAAAACTGAGTAGAATGGGTTTCTGCAGATAAAAATCCAATCTTCATATTCAATGGCTTAGCATTGTCTTACAAAGCAAAGTAAATGTAAGCATATAGAGGTAGATTTTATTGTTGGGGGCCTTATGTGGTAAAGTACTTCCTGAAAGAAATGTTTTCCCAGGTTAAAGATGATAAAAATCAGAATTTCACTGATGGTGAGAACAGTAAAACCCAGAATCTTTAAAAATCATGAGGAGTGTTCATTAAGATCTTTCTTGCTAATCCTTTTCGTACCCCTATTAATGTCATTCCCTTTAACTTGACATTAAGAGGCAGTATCTTGTCCTTATTCTGTGAACACTACATCTGCAGCCTAGCTTGCTTTTTTGAAGTCACACAGTTGCAGCTGGGGTGAGGAGATCTCATTTGAGTCCAGGCTTACTCCACTCAAGATCTTGCATATATGCATCAGTGTTGTCTAATATTCCTTCTTCATTCTTTAAGTGCCCAACAACAAAGTCCTCTAAAGAAAAGGGCCTAGTGTGGCTGTTCATAGCCTTAGTACCCAGTCCAGCACTACTAATAAAGTTATAATAATGTGAACAGCGCTGTTGAATATAGAAAAGTAAAACATCAAAAGATGGTCATATTATGCCCAATCTAATTACTCAGCTAGCAGGCAATCTCATGATCTTCTAGAATCCTCATATCAGTTGAGAAATTTCTTCAAGTGATGACAGCAATTTTATCAATGTATTCTGATAGTCTTACTACAGCTGCCAAGTATGGTTCCCATACTAAGCAAGAGGAATTGGGGGCTTGGAATTGTGTCCTATGAAATGAACTTCATTCAATTAGCTTTAAGGGGTTAAGGAGAAAAATCTAAATAAAAACATTTCCATGTTCTCTAAAGTCATGAAACTTAAACTCATTGAAAGCACAATGTTCATGGATACATCTTGAAGTTTTGTCAGGTGTTGGCTGTATCAACCTTACAATGCTTAGAGTTAGAGATCCCCATGTTGGGACTACAGATGTTTTCCTCGGGTAATTTTATTTTGAGCAGTATCCTAGAAGTAAGTCTCATGATAGTTCTTCTAGAGATTTTTTTATTAAAAATATAAAAATAAATGTGTTTATCAGCCAAAGGATTTTGCCAAAATTAAATCTATAAGCTGTCATCTATAACTGCAATGTTTATCTTATTTTTTTTTCCTTTGACAGTGATTAAAGCAGATGTCTCTCCCCTCTCTGTAGACCACTTCCCCATGAGGAGAAGCCATATTTATTGATCATTGAAACTTGAAGGTCTCTGTTTCTGAGGTGTTAGTTTTTATGAGTCTAGTTCTTTATCATTTAATTATTTCAACTCTGAATTTGCCTCTGGGCTCTTTGAGTTGTGACAAAACAGCTGGTACATGACAAGTTGCTAGAGTTAACAGCCACCCGTCACACTCCACTGCCAACCATGACACCAATGATGAACGCAATCCTAGCTTTAAATGGGCACATTTTTTTTTAACCTTAGAAAACTGTCTCTGTGACATTGGGCTGTCAAGTAGCAAAGAACATGCACACAGTAACTTGTATCTAATTCATCATTTCTTTAATGCTTGCCTCATATTGCCACTTGGTGATAACCAAAAGCCATTCATATTAAAAGTGCAGTCATGAGAAACATATGTAGAAACAAAGCATGTTTTATAAACTACTTGAACAATATGGCAAATGGTAAGATAATAAGATGCAATAGATATATAACAGACCCAAGGACAATGGAGAATTATAATAAATTGAGAAAATAGTATGTTTGTGTATTACAAGAATACATGTAAAGAGTTAAGGGAAAGAGGCACAATCTTGATAAAAACATATCATATTAATTTTCTTTTAATTAATTATAGCCACACCCTATATTGTCACTAAAAATCACAAAAGAAAAAGAACCATTCTAGGGTTCAAAAAATTTAATGCTCTTAACCATGCTGAGGTCGGTGGCATGCGTTGACACCAGAGACCTTGTGGAAGCTCATGGTCCTTACTATCTCAGGAAACCCTGTAGAAATCAATGATCTCTGTGCCCACTGACTGCAAATGGCAAGAAATTTACCTTTGCAATGGTATCAATGTCTCATAGTTAAGAAAGAGGGACATAGAAGGCTTGTGTGACACCCCCTACCTCCATCCCTACCCCACAATCTCCCAAAATACCAGACTTGACAGAAATCCACTGAAAAGAACACTTAGAAATTTCAATAAGAATGCTGAACTGTAACTCTACACAACACAGTACTTCTTCAGGGGCACAGGTGGAGAAGGACTCAATTTACTTTTAGGGTCTGACTAACTGGAAGTTTGCTCCAGTAAGTATATGGGCAACACAAATTAGATGTGTTTTTTATTTATTTTGTTTATTTGTTTTCTTTTGGGGGGAGAGGAAGGGGAGTTATAGGGGTGGGAAGTGGACCAGGAAGGACTGGGAAGTATGATTGGATACATGGTGTGACATTCCCAAATAGTCAATACAAATATTATACTGGGAAACTCTTTTAAAAATGGAAAGAATATTAATACAAACCACATTGATCAATTTGGAGACTCTGTTGTTAAGTTAACCATTATCCTTAAACTATCCTATAGTTTCCTTGATATCTCAAAATAATGCCTAATCATTTTTTGCTAAAATATATTAATGTTACAATTTTATATTTGAAAACCTAAATATCTCATCATATTATGTTGGCTTTCTTTTTATGTTTTTAAAGTTCATCCTCCTCTCAAGGACAAGGAATCTATGGGGAAGAGGAGGTAAATAGATTGATTGTAAGAGGCAGAGATTATGGATAACTACAAGGAAACAGTGTCTTCTAGACACTACAAGTCTGATGCACATATGAAGTCACAGAGATTATTGCTGTAAGCACAAGACTTGCACAAGTTCAAGCCAGATGGTATACCACCACTGAGACAGAGAAGTGGACACCAGATCCCATCCTTAACCAAGAAGCTATTTATAATTGACACCCACCGGGAAAAGGAAACACAGTTTTCTTCCATGGAGAGTCACTGGTTATATCAATCATGTTGCAGGCCATGTCAACACAAAACAGACCCCATGCTTTATTATTTATTTATTTAATATTTTTCTCTCTCTCTCTCTCTTATATTTTGTCTTTGACTTTTATGTTTTCTTTTTGTTGTCTGTTCATATATTGAAAGAGTTAGAAAAATGTGAAGTTGAATATGGAGGGAGGGAGAAAAAGGGAGGGACCTAAGAGGGGTTGGGATAGAGGAAAAGATGAACAGAATTCACTGTATGAAAAAAAAAACATTAAATAGAAAGTAGTGTTTGTGTGAGTGTAACAAGTGTGTGTGTGTGTGTGTGTGTGTGTGCGCGTGCGCACCATGTTAATATCAGTGCCCATATGAAGATGAGAGGAAAACCTCCAGTGTCAGTCCTGTGTTTGCACTTTATTCAGTGAAGCCAACACAATGCTATCTGGCACTAAACCTATTTGTATTCTGCTGTGTCCACTCCACATAGAAGCACTGATTATAACGATTATCAGTGATTTGATAATCATTTATTAATTATTCCTTTTCCTGGTTTCTGATGCCCAGATAAGTCCCTGCACTATTTCCTCATCAGGCTTTTGACACAGCTCTTTAGTACAGGTGCTACATTACTACATCCTGTTCTTCATCCTACCCCAGGAAGACATTACCAAAGGCCTCATCTATTATAGTGTGCTTACTCAAACAAACTCTTAGGACCTTGATACCTCCTGGGTACACACTGCTTTTGGTCTTCTGCTAAGGGAGCTTTTTCTAAGTCAGAATGAACAAAGAGAAGGCTGAGAGGCTAGGTAAGGGCATTGGTGGATGAAGACTGCATCCCTGGGGTATAAGCAAAAAGTGTGTGACTCTGCCTTTCCTGTGCCCTTAGTTATATCACCAACATGCTTCAACCACCATGGTTTCGGTGTATAAAGTAGAAGCCCACCCCACTCCATCACAGTGAGATGTTCTTTTTCTTATTGTCTAGCTTGAATGTCATACATTGTTTCAATCATTCTCCCCAGTTGAGTGAAAGCTAGAGGTTTACATTTTTGTTTACTCTACCTGAAGTAGCCTGAATACAGTAGAGACTCAGTAAATATTTATTGATTATAGAAGGTAGGGAGGGAAGGAAGGAAGGAGGAAGGAAGAAAGGAAGGGAAGGCAGGAAGAAAAAGAAGTGAAATAGTGAAAACTGTTTTCAGCATTTTTTCCTGGAACAAGAGAACATATTCAGCTTCCACATAAACCACCTAATGATTGACATTTTCCATAATATTTTTGCACCTTTTTTCCCCACAATTAAATTTGTTTCACATTTGAGTATCTTTTGAATACTCACCTAAAAAGAAATCAAAAGTAAATTACTTCTATCATTGAGATCTGTTTACTCTTCAGAAGCAATCAGTTTCCTTTTTATGTGGTTCGTGTATACTTTCAAAGGAAATCTCAAAAAGAAACAAATTGACTTGAAACACCATAATTATTGTTATTTTTCTGCCAGATGCCTAAGCATATTTTCTTATATACTCCCTTATTCACACACACTTTTGGTTGGAATTCATGACATGTAAGTTCTTTATGAAACCACACTGACTCCGTGCAAAGGGTCAGTGAAAGCACATGACCTCTCACAGTCATCGTGTCAGTTTTTCAACCACCTTTAGAATGTGGTAAATTTGCATGGTTTTGTATCCATACAAGGAGATTGAGTAAAGTTAAATTTTTGAGGTTTGTGTATTAGAACATCTTCCAGAGAGAAAAATAACTATAGTTAGTTCTTTTCACAGTAGAACATGCCACATAGCATGTATGATGTTCAGAGGACAACTTGTTCTCTATTTCTGCCATGTAGGTCCTAGGAATTGAACTCGGGTTACTTCACTTGGTGACAAGCACCTCAACCCATATGAACTATTTCGCTGGCTCTATGCACTTTGAGAGATGATTAAGTGAGATTTAGTATTTAATTCAATTAGACAGCAAATAATTAACTTCTGTTGGGATTATCTTAAGGCTTTTTCTCCACATCAATTGATGCTTATTTACAGGGCAAGAAACACAACATTATACATTATAATCAGACAAAGCTTTTTCTATCCATGTACTTGGTCAACTCATAATCATTAGAAATGAAATGATTTCCTAAGTTAATACTTGGTTAAGAAAATAGAAAGAGAAAAATAACTGGCATGATGATAAAGTCTAGAATCACATGAAATGGGCAGGGACCTTATATACTTCCATATGAACACCTTAGCTTAGCCCCTACTTCATTGCACCCACTTAGCCCTGGGCAGAGGCCCCAGATGAAGTGTTCCTGGGCTTATGGACTTCAGAGGCATTTCATTAAGAAATATGTAGACAATGACAAAACACTAACACACCATACCTATTCCTACCATATTATTTAGAATTCACTTTCTACATAGATCAAGCCAAATGAACTTAGGAATATTTGACCAATTGGATAAACAAAAGAACGGCAGTTTCAAAGATTTTCAAGAATAGGTTTTCATGCTGATTGGCATATCATTTTGTGGCTGTAAGACTGAGACACTTCTGGTGCTCTCTCACATGGTCTACATAGCAGTATGAATTCCCAGATAAGATTAGAGTGCACACATGCATACCCATCTGTACCTTGGAGAAAGCTTGATTGTCTCTGGCTTATGAAAGTGCTCTTCCTGTTGACTGCATGAGCATCACCTGATTAATAAAAATAGTCAACTGTGCAAATAATTTCACCTTTGCTATATCCTAACAGATAGAAGCAAGTAGGTGATTATAAAAAGATGTGTGTTTTAATAATTTTAAATTACAATCATTTAACAACAGATATACTCATTAACAAGATATATCTAAGAGAACCATTTAGAATCTACAACCCCAAAAGAGCTTTAATATCTGTGTATCTATGTCTTTATTGGCTATCTATTGCTTATTTTAGCCTATGTATTCCAATTGGTTTTGCCTTATAAAGTGTTCTTAATTGTAGCTAATTCCCATTCTTGAATTTTTTGCTAGCAAAAAAAGTCTGTGTCAGTTTTATCAAATCCATATAATATTTTGGTAATATACATTCTGCTAAAAAATATCAGAGATGTTCATATAAATAATGATATGTTCCTTTTGTTCAAAATCTGTCTCTCTATCCTCTGCTGTCTGTCTGTATGTGTCTGTCTGTCTGTCTGTCTGTCTGTCCGCCTGCATGCCTGCCTGCCTGCCTGGTTTATAGCTCTGGCTAGCCCTTAATTCAAGAACCATGAACTTCCTCAGCCTCTTGAACACTGGGACAGCAGCATTGTATCAGCACAATCAACCTTCCAATTCTCTTAATTAGATTGTTTGTTTGTTTTTTTTTTTTTTTTTTTGTCATTGTTTTCAGGAGATTTTATGACAAATCTGGGCAATGTCACACAGATTTAAGAGCAAACTCATAAGCTGATTCAGGAGACAGATGTTATTCGAGTAAACACACACAAAGAAAGTTAATTTTGACTGAAAATTGGGAGGCAAGCCCATAGTTTTGTATCTGAGAAGCACATCTGACAGGGCTACTATATTTCCTGAGTAAGGCAAGCTCGAAGTAGATCGGAATGATGAAGAAAATGTCAGTGCAAGATGGTAGGAAAAAGAGAGGAAAGAATACAAAGGAATTCTATAGACAAGCTACTACATTGAGCACTTTCATATTCTTTTTTGCATTCTTTTGAATGATTATTGAACAAAACCAGTTAGTGTAAGAGCTCAGTAATCTAAGGGGCTGAATGGTACAGCATGACATACTCATGTACACCTGCAGAATGTAGTGGTTTCAAACACAGATCCTGGGGCTGAAGAAGTGGTTCAGGAGCTATGCATTGCTTTTCCTAGTACCCATGTAAGGTAGCTCATAACCACCAGTAACTCCAGCTCCTGGGCATCTGACACCATCTTCTTCTAACCTCTGTCAGCACATACTCACACAAACACAAATGTCTGTCTACACATAAACAAAATGAAATAAAATCTCGGATTTGCCTGACTTTAGTCTGTGATAGTAGCATTGGAAGAAGGTAGTAAATGCTGTATAGCTAGTTAAGCATATCTTTTGTTGCTTAGTGATTGTATCTGGTACATGGCTCAAAGTGCTGATAAACACATGAAGACAGAGAAACCATACATCATTGAGTGTTTGAGCATACACTAGTCAAGAACAACACAGTTTATATCTTAGTGACTCCTGGAAGGGGACCTGCCAGATGCCAGATGGCCAGTATGGAAATTGTGGTTGCTTTCTATGCTAGAACTATACTTTCTGAAATTCTACTGTTTTGTCTATTTTTTATTCCTTTCAGTGGTTAGCAGTAAACTTTCCAATCTTCTTTTAATAACTAGGTTGTTAGGGTAATCATCTATCATCTTAGAAAAAGAAAAATCAAAAGGCTTTTGTGAGATAGTAATTGCATTGATCCATATATATATATATATATATATATATATATATATATATATATATATGATGCAATTACATAAACATACAAATGTGTGATTGTTTTAAAAAGTTCATGAAAAGATGGTAAAATCTACATAAAACCAGTGGGTTGTGCCAATGTTGATTAACTTTCTGTGTTATTTTCCAAGTTACTCATGGCATTCATATTTTAGAATCTACGTGAAGGGTACAGGGATTTGTCAGTATGTGGTGATTCTAATAGAAATGGTCCCCATAGGGTCATACATTGGAATTCGTGGTCATTAGGAAGTGGAGCTATATGACAGGGATTAGGAGGTGTGACCTTTCCAGAGTAGGTGTGGTCTTGTTAGCAGAAACATGTCACTGGTGGTGGGCTTTGGGTTTCAAATGCTCAAGCCAGGCTCAGCGTCTTTCACTTCCTGTTGCCTTGGGATCCATTTGTAGGCTCTCAGTTACCATGTCTACCTGTGTGGCATCATGTTCCCCACCATGAGGACAATGGACAAAACCCTCTGAAATTGCAAACAAGTATCAGTTAAATGCTTCTTTTTATAAGAATTGCCATGGTCATGGTGTTTCTTCACAGCAATAGAATACTGACTAAGGCACAGTAGTAAATCAAAGTTCATGTAACCTTACGACACTTTAATTCATTGGCCAATATGTTTTATGATTAAATTAAATTAAAAACAACATTTAGCAGAGGAACAAATGAGAGACTGTTTCTTCTGTTTTCTTGGCCACACATTGCAGCTAATTGTTCTCGATGGACCTCTGTACCCCTTGTATCTAGAGCTCGCAAGAAGTTCTCTGTGCACATCTAATATGCTTACTAAAAAAATGAAGACAATCTCTACTTTGATACTAATATTTGCATCTTAAAGTTTTTAATTCTGTTATAGTCAGCAAAGAAAATAATGTTCTTTATTAGGATACTTCCATGTGTATATCACTCTACCGTGTTATTACTCATGCCTCTGTGTCTTCTGTGGTCCAGCCCCATTTTCTGGTTCCTTTCCAGTCTGCACACAGTGCTCCCTTAACCTTTTATGTCACATTTTCCATTACCCTCTCAATTTGACTTTTATTTTTGATACAATTAAAAATATCCACAGAAAGAAGAAATGAATTTGGGCAATAAGTGTTTGTAAGTTTTCCTCCTTCAGAATTAAACATATTAACAAATTTATAGGCAATGCTTCTTGGCATGATTTAAGTTAACAGTTTGAAGTTCTAAAGCTATGAACCACTCTTCATCTGAGATCAGAATTGATGCCTTAATTTCACAGTCTAGCCTCCCCGGCTAGAGGGCCTAGAAAATGGTAGGAGTATTTCTGAGTAAGTTTGACATTTTGTTTATCAGACTACGGGGAACAGCAATTGTTCCTTCCTTATGTATGTGGGCACATCCAGTTAGCGAAAAGACCAAATAAGACAAAAAAAAAAAAAAAAAAAAAAAAAAAAAAAAAGAGTATAGTCTTCAACAGGTCAGAGAGAGTTTCCTGGTGTGTCACTAGTCTGTTATCATGTAATTGGAATGATACTGTTCTTGTGAGTCTTCAGTTTGCCGACAAAGATCTTAAGAGAACCATCAGCTTCTGTGATCATATGACTATTGTATTAATCTGGGGAATTCAAACTAATATAAATGCTTACAATTTGTGATGACTTTAGACCCTCTTTAAAGGCTAATTCACATAAGGTATTATATGGATGTGTGCATGTGCATATTCTAATTATTATTCAGAATCTGTTCACAATGATTATATATATACATATATGTATATGTATATATATATATTACATATAAGAAGAGAAAAATACATGTATACATGGGTTGGAGAGGAAACTTCGAGGGTAGGAATACTTACTGAGGAAGCATGAGGACCTGTGTTCACTGATGTCAAAAGCCAGTCTTTGCCACTTATTCAAACAAGCCCAGTGTTGTGGGAGGCAGACAGCAGAATCATTGGACCTCACTAGCTGCCATACTTGCCTTGGGTACACTGAGAGACACTGTCTCAAAAAGAACACATTAGAGTGACAGAGAAGTTCACAATGTCTCTCAATTCCATATGTACACATGGACATACAAAACAATGCTCACATGTGGACCTGCATAAAACACAAATATACTTTCCACACATGCACTTATACATGCATACATAATATGTGTGCTATTTGAGATATAAGCCAAAGACATTGCCAATTTAAAATATTAAGGAAGACTTCTCAATGTTTATGGAACAATATTGTTGACCGAAAGAGAGGGGAAAACCCTGTAAAACAAGATTCTTTAAGTGATAAAACTTACTTAAATTGGTGGACACTCCAAGCATGCAAATGAGAGAGTTTACATCAAAGAGCTTGGTGAAAACCTGGACTAGAATGTAGTTTGATGAACTTACAGGATAGTGAAGGTGCCCAAAAAGGCAGGAATGAAGGCTGACGGCTGGAAGGTGAATAGCCACAATGTCGCTTAAAATGCCACAGAAGAAAATCTCTCTATACTTTCTACTTTCTATACTCAGTACAAATTCCCCACAGAGCCAAACCAAGAAACAATAAGCTGTGTTTGTCACTGGACTCAGAACTCTATGACACTTCTAAGGAAATGCCAGGTGCCATCCATGTTCCTTCTAAGTGCCATGTCTGGATTTCATTATTCCCATCTGCTGCCATATGGGGGGGTCTAAGTATATCAGGGAGGCCTGCAGGCTTTTCTGTTCATATGTTAAGGTATCATTGGAGAATATTCTTTCAGCTCTGCATGTAACATAACAGAATGTAGGAAGTTCATGCTTGATACAATGTGCTTACTGATAACCCGACAAAAAACTTTACAGTAAACCTAGACTGAAGGAAGAGAATTGTGAGTATCAGTAGAACTCTGAGATGAGGTTCCAAAATACACTTTGCTGGCTTATTTAAGGAAAATCAAACGTCCCCCAGTGCTCCGGAGTCTCTACTGAAGAGATTTACTCTCAGGAAGGATAATAACAAGTCTGGTGAAGCACAAACCAAGGAGCTGGGGAAAATGTCAACTTTGTTTCTGCTAGGAACAAAAAGAGTTCTAGCAAAATTGTCTGTGAACACAGGCAATGACTTAAGGAGATGGCTTTACAGAGCAGAAATTACAGAGCTGTTTCATCCTAGGTTAAAAGACTCTTGGAGGATTTTTCTCTGGCCAATTTGGCTATAATTGTTGTTAATACAAAAAAGTACATGATAGGATCTTCTTATTCATTGTCTTGATTTCATTTTGGCTCTCAGTGGACACATAGTTTACAGTTATATTTCCTTCATGTAAACTCACATCCTTTTAATTTTTTCAAAACTTAAAATTTTCTTCCAAGCTTCCTTCATGTTTTGTGCATCGATTCTACAACAGTATTTATCCTTACTTAATGACTGGTTCTCCATATTTACACAGTCATTTCTGCATCTAGGTAGCATTAGTAAGTAGTTCAGTTTCTACTTTCCATCATGTTGTCTTCCATCATGCTTTGTTTATATATTATATAACAGCATTCATCACTGCTTGACGATTAGCTCTTAATATTTATACTTTTTATCTACGCCTTGGTAGCACTAGCAGTTCAATTTCTACTTTCTAGCAGAGCCTTATCTTCCAGATCCTTTTTCTGTTTATACTTTAACTCCTGGTTCTAAGGAATCTCTTTGGAAAAGGTTCTACTTACCCTGGGTCAGTAGGCTTATATAGATTATTCTATAGATCACACATGTTTAGTTTCATTTCAAAGTATCTGCATGTGTCTCTTGAGATGGACTGAATAAAAACTAATGTCTGTTTTCCATATTTTACCACTTATGTAATAAACACATGCATGCATAAAAGAAGATGTATATAATTTTTAAAGAAGAACTTAAGGAATTTTCAAGATGCCTAATAAAGGTTATTTTAGCTCTACTCCTGGGCTTCCATATACTTTGGCTGGTAAATCATTCTTTGACTATGGAAGGACTTATTGACTCTTATTATCTTAATATAATTGTGATTTCTAATCTAAGCACATAAACGAAAACATCCAATATTTTACCTAGACTTTAAAAAACCACCCAGTTATCTGTAGTCAGATACAATATGTATAAGGGTAAAAGTCTTTATAGGACTTTGATAGGACACACAAAGGACTCTTCAATTACTTTTTCTACATTAGTGCATTATTTTTCCCCAGAGAAATTTTTGTCCTCAATGAGAAATACCACTGTTAAGGCAATGTTAACCACAGGTGTTGCTTGGAAGCCAAAATGTGCAGCAGACTGTCATATGTAGAACAATAGTAAGCAAGGTAATATCTAGAATAATAGCAAACAATGTGTTTGGTACACTTGATTCTTTATCTAAAATCCTTTCTATCCTTTCTCTGAAAGTCTTAAGACATCCCTATGATAAAACTATGTTCTTTTCCCAAATGCATCATACATTATTTTGTTATTTGAAACCTTTGTAACATTTTTCTCATTTACCAATTTCACTGCAATTCTTCACATGTTGAAACTTTGGTTAAAGCCTAAAAGCACCTATCCAAGTTTCCTAGGATATTATCTTTTATACCAATATTTAGATGCCATCTTCTTTTCCTGACTCTCAAACCAGTTCAGATATCAACTGAATGTATTGCACACATATATCACTTCCCATGGACCCAATGGTTTTAAAAGTCAATACATACATATATACTTCCTTTAAGAGACACTGACCCATGTGATCAAGCTCTAAGAAAAATAATTCATGACTCAGAAGACAATCTAGTATTTTAAACAATAGATTCATGTACAGATTGAAATCCATCAGTAATCAATTTATAGGAGAATTTTTGATGTGAAGGTTTCAGTGAGGAATAAAATTGCATATTTAAATGTTATCTCTCAAGTTGGAAAGCTTATGGCACTTTCTGGAAGCATTCTTCCTATGGTCTCAATGAAATTCTAATTTGTAGTCTTTTTCTATCCAGGCTTCTTAGTGGAGCAAATGTATTCAGCAAAAAGAAAAATATCCAGTTCCTTGAGAAAATTAGGAAATGCTGAAGGTCTTGCTCTTTGTACCTCACCCCTCTGACAGACTGAATCAATTAGGACAAACCAATAAAATTTCCATTATCTTTGGTCAAAAATAATCTAGATTCATTAAAGACACATAGTCGAAAGCAACACCTTTCTTCTAATTCTAAATCATGCTGTGACAGTTGAATTGAAATTTCCTTTTGTTTCATTTCACTGTGGGCAACATCTTCTCATCATTGAGACTAGTTTCTCTTGCTCCACAACTAGTTATCAACAGATGTACATAACACATAGTAAATTGTACTGCTTGCCATTTCTTTCTGCTTATTTTAAATAGAAAGTGAAGCCTTCTTGAACCTGGGCCCATGGCTTCCAAAGCATCAGTAAGACTAAAGTAATGTGACTGAGTATAATACAGCTACACTCTTTAGAGACTTCTAGCATACACTTTCTTGTCTGTGACAGTATCATTGAAGTTATAACAGATCTAAACCATGAGACACAATGTAGTTTAGTACAGTGATGCTGATGTAGATGGGTGTGTACACAATCCAATGGGTTTTAAAGCTTTGTTAGTTTCAATGAAATATAAAATACAGCTTCTCTGGAATTTCAAATACATGGCTCTCAAATAACAAGGACACTGAGGATGGAACTATAAACAGTTTGTGTTATACTTATCTAACATGGCTGATACAACTAACAGTTTAAATATACACCTGCCCACAAATCTTGGAGTATTTATAATATTAAGTGATAAACTACAATTGATGTTTCAGGTTTGACTTCCTGTATATACCACTTAGAATATTAGCACACAGAAAAAGTGAACATGTAGGGATTTTTATTTTTCTGTTTTTTCCTTCCCCTCCTCCTTAGAAACCTTGGCACAAGAGCTTTGGTGTGTTTTCTGTTGGTAATAACCACAGGCTGAAAACTGATGGCAAAGTTTATGTAAGCAAGTTAGATGGTTGAAAGAACAAGGCGTCCTAAGTCACATCTTGAGGGAAAACAAACAAATAAGACCTCAGTGCAAATCTTAATTACAGTATAAACATACATGCTGCCCATAATATTCCTGGTGTTTATAGGCTAAACCAGCTCTTTCTGAGACGCTTACATTTAAAAGTTTGAAGAAAAAATTTATAAAAATATGAGGATTAGTTTTAGAATTACATAAAACTTGAGAACATCTAATTCCCACATACTTGAAGGTAGTTTTCCTGCTTGTAATATCTTAAGTAATTACAATACATATATAAGTAACTAACTCATTTATCTAGTACTACAAACTGAATTTATGTTCTATTCAATGCTGTCTTGTTTTTACCTTAGGACAGCTTCTTGCCAGTGGAATCCTATGGAATTTAGTTGCCATCCTTTTTAGGCTTCCTTTATCCCACATTTCTTGAGCTTTCCTTGTTTTTGATGACATTTTTGAGGAGTCAATTTAGCTATTTGTTTCAGTGTATGTTCATTAGTAGGAGTTAGTCTCTTGTTTTTCACAAAATTATGTTATCATCTCTAGGGATTTAAACCATAAGGTTATGATGATATTGCTTTGACTTCCCACACTTGAGTTAACCCTAGTCAAAATTATACATGCATTTAATTATATATTGTTAGTTATATGTTTATTTTTTCTTACAAGAGAAACAACTCATTCTCTAGTCTCTAGTACTTTAGACTCTTCTACTTTGCAACTTTTGGATAACTATATTAATTCTAAAATTAAACCTTGTCGTGGAAGTTGTCATTTAATTTATTGTTAATTGAATAAATACCATCAAATGCTTTATTTTCCAGTGTTATTCTGAGGGGAAGACTTACCAGTGAGTAAAGCATAATTTTCATTCTCGTGGGTTGGAATTTCCTAGTTGGAAATATGTAAAATGGCAGATAAAACTAAACATGATAGATTCAGTAATGAAGGTATCTCAGATAAAATGAGGCAGAGGAAAGGGATGTAGGCACAGAAGTTTCAGATCAAATCTACCCAACATGATCAGGAAATCCAGACCCCATTTGAACACATCAAGTTTGACTTACTGGTAATAAATTTTCCTAGAGATATAAAAACGATGGAATTTCTTTGAAGAACAATGTACTATACAAAGTAACTATGAGTAAATGTCAAATCTATTCATTTTTAAAAATTATTTCATTTTTGGAGATTATAATCTAGTTACCTCATTTTTCTTCCTTTCCTAAACCTTCCCATATACTTCTTGTTTTCTTTCAAATTCATGACCTCTTTTGAACTCTAATTTTTGAGTAGCCAAATTGATTTCAACATCATAACTTTCGTCCACACTACAGAGAAGCAAAAAAGTTTATAGGACATATGCAGCTATTAATTAGTAGAGAGCTATTAATTAGTAGAGAGAACATGAATCAAAGGTAACTTACACCAATGTGAACATCACAAGAAAAATATGAAGCATTTTACAAAATAGGAAAACAACCCTAAAATTCAAACTGTACTCAGAGAGAACATGAAATTGGATCTCTTGTTCTAGATCCAAGTAGTTACATTTAAAGGATATTCTTTAGAAGTCTTAGATTTTTGGAATAGTCCATTCCTCTGTGGCTGAATGAGGTTGAGATTTAGTGAGGAAAGAGTGGTGAATGCTGACGTTACCATCCCTTTGGGTAGCCTGACTTCTCAGCACTGCACAGTGAAAGAGAGAGATTATGTGCAGCTTGCCATGTACTTTAGACTTATTTATGTCACATCAGTAACTTTCCATTGCATTCTGGTTCATCTTTCACCAGAACTATGTCTCAGTCCATTTAGACTTACTAAATAGACCCTATTATTTAACAAAATCGCAAGACTGTTTAGTCTTACCACACACTCAGATGTCTCAAGAGTATGGCCTACCAGGAAAACCTACAAGGATTTAAGCTATTGCCAAATAAAACTAAGGCTTATTTGAAAAACTTATCCAAACCATTTTTTGACATCTGTTACATGCAAACTAAATATTATATTCAGAAGCTTAGAATTTTAAGTTCATAATATAGCACATAGATGATAAAATTGTGGGATTAACTATAGTATTTACAAATAAGTTTAATGGATATTCTAATGTTGAAACTCCTTCATGCATTATCTTTTTCAGTTAGAACATATATCTGTAATAAAATATATACTGGATATACATTCCCTAAACTTTTTATTTCCCCATTTCTCTTGGTCATAGATCTGGGCAACACTTCTCACATATATTCCTGTGCATTAGGCCATGGCTCTGTGGATCAGGTCTATATGCCACTTAGAACATTCTGCACATGACTGAATGGAGCTTCTCTTGCTTCAAGCAACACTGAGTGTGTTTCATGTGAATGAAAAATATGTTGCTTCTAAGTTATTAAAATAATGAAATTTCTCTATTATAATAGTTCTGTTTCTTTAATAATTATAAATCTCTACACACAGGTTATCATAAAGGTCAAGTGAAATAGTGTATACAAAAAGTACAGTTTCCACACAAAGTAAGACCTGCAATAAAAATATGAATTGCTACAACCAAATAAGCTGTGCTCAGTGGCAAAAGGTTGGCACAAACCATACCCATTGGTGCCCCAGATTATTAAAGTTTGATTTTAACTATGGAAAAGTGTTTTTCCATTTGGGGTCAATGTTTAATTTTTGGATAGTATGATGTTTATAAGGTCATAGTATCAAACTAAGAAGAAGCACTCTTTTTGTGTGTGGCAAATATGTGAAAGTGTTACTGTTCACCTGTAAAACCAGTATCCAAAATCAGAGACAGCCCCTGATCTCACCATTAGAAGTCCCACAAGAAGACCATATTATACAATTGTCACATATATACAGGGGACCTATGTCAGTCCCATGCAGGCTCTTTAGTTGCCAGTTCAGTCTCTGTGAGATCCTATAAGGCCAGATTAGTTAGTTGATTCTGTGGGTTGTCTTGTGATAGTCTTGACAACTCTGGCTCTACAATCTTTCATCCCTTTCTTCAACAGGATTCCTTGGCCTAATGTTTGGCTGGGAATCTCTGCATCTGTTTCCACCAGTAGCCGGAGATTGCTTTTGGGCCGTTTCTTCCTACTGGATTGACTTACCCAGCATTAATTCAAGATGAGGTCTTACTACAATGTGATATGCCATGTTTTGTCAATATTCATGGAGGCCTGTCCTTTTCTGAATAGAAGCAGAGTAGGGGTAGGTTTGGGTGGCAGATGGCAGGGGAGGCAAATCAACTGTAGAAAGTCATCCTGGCTATTTGGTTTTTAATGCTTATGTCATGACTGCCTTTTTTTTTTTTTTTTTTTTTTGCTTGTTTGTTTGTTTGGTTTTTGTGGTTGTTGTTATTTATTTATTTATTTTTATTTAGAAGCAATCTTATTTTACATATTAATCCCCTATTCCTTCTTCCTTCCATCGTCCATTACCCTCCATTGGCACCCCAACTCACCCCTCACCTACTCCCCAAGGATAGTCAGGCCTTCCATGGGGGATTATACCAGTCTGTCACATCATTTGGGGAAAGGCCTAGGCCGTCCTCTGCGTGTATCTGGGTTGAAATAGTATCCCTCCATAGGGAATGGGTGTTTTAAAAGGCATAATAAATAAAATTGTAATGAAATAGCTTTCATATCACTAACACACACACACAAAGAGAGAGAGAGAGAGAGAGAGAGAGAGAGAGAGAGAGAGAGACTTCACTAAGAAAATCTGTAAACTCAAATTCTTTATTAGTCACCAGAAGGTCCACAATATTAACCCCCAATTTGAACAAAGCTTTCCCTGCCTTTACTTTGCATTATCTAACATCAGACCCTGGGAAGGGAAGAGGTGTGGTGAGATGGCTCCATCAGTAAAGTTCTTGTCTTGTAATAATGAGGACTTGAGTTCTACACCCAGAACCCATGTAAAGATCTAGGCACAGTAGTTGTTGGTAAGATGGGGGATGTAAACAGGTAGAGGTAGATTCCTGGAACTTTCTGGTCACCTTAACTAGCTTACATGGTTCCAGGACAATGAGAGACCCTGTCTCAAATAAAATATGGAAGGTGCCTAAGGAGTGAACTACTCTAACTTCCATCCACATATTCAACCATGTGTATGTGTGCACCTATACATACATGTACATCCACATTCACATAAACACAAATTAGTAAATGTCTATCCATTCTCAGAATATTGGATTCAGTTGAAAAATGCATTTGTTTGAATATGAAAATTGATTATAAAGTGACTTATAGTATTCAAAAGTGAATAAATTTGAATTCCTAATCAAGCTTCCATGTGTGAGAAATGCAAGTTGTAGTTTGATAAAAAAGAAGATGAAATTTGAAATAAATCAATCATATTTTTAAGGTTTAGGAGTCAGAATAATAGAACTACTCACTGTGTTCTGCCTCGTTCTACAGGTTTACTATGTGGGGTCGCCCTTGTTACTTTGTTAACTAGTTTGATACATACTTTCAGCCCTTGCCCTAGTTTGCTTCTTTGATGCTGTGATCAACACTGACCAACACCATCTTGTGAATTTATTTATTTGACCTTGTAGGTATAGTCCACCTGCAACAAAACAAAACAAAACAAAAAAACACCCAAGGCAATAATTCAAAGCTGAAGCCTGGAATCAAGGACTGATAAAGAGACCATGAAGAACCTCTGCGTATTGGCTTGCTTCCCTGGCTTGCTCAACTTCCTTCCTTACTCAGCCTAGGCACACTGTCTAGGGATGGTACCACCCATAGTAGGCTGGGATTTCCTACATCAATTAGCAATGAAGAAAATGTCCCACAGCTATACCACAGGCCAGTGTGATAATCCTTCAAGTGAATTCCTCTAATTAATTCCATCTAAATTTACACCCAATTGACAAAAATGAATTAAATCCTGAAGTATCTTATATAGAGCATATAAATAAAATAATTAAAATAGTAGCTTATAATTTTCTATACCTGTACATTTCCTGCAGTCATGTGTAGGATGTTTCTCATATCCTAAACTGTATAGTTGTGAACATCTTGACAACGGGCATGAATTTTGTTCATCTATTGCCAGAAAATGTCCTAAACCCAGGCCAAATTTTATCTAACCCAATGTTTATTTCTTCAAAGACAGAAAGACAATGAAGTATTTCATAGAAACTTGATTGCAGAATGTGGGGCTCTCCATGAAACATGATATTTATTTGTCAGAAAGAATTCAGTATTACTTAGTAACAAGTTAACACTGGAAATGAAAAGATTTCTTTGCCAACATTCTGATTTTCTTTACTGCCTTTATGTCTGAAGTGAAGAGGATTATTGAAAGTAGTTGGCATGCTTCCATGTATTTGTCATAAACTGATGATACTAAAAATCAAATGGCTGATGCTGCAATTGTACTCCCAAGCCTTCTCATAGACCTTAATCCACTTCATTAAGGAAAAATACAATCAGATATTTTTTTATTCACTTTTATGCCCAGTCTTTCACATGGGATAGAATCATAAGCTAATGTACTTTATGAGATCATGTGGAACAACATTTTAGTTCTTCAGGACACTGTGTTCTTTGTAAGGTCACAGTGACATGAACAAAGGCAGCGTGAATGACTAATAGAGAAATCTTTGCTGTCTCCATGCAAATGCTTTAATGTGGATTTGACATTGGAATTCAAAACAAAATATGTTTCTGATTAGAACGATTAAAATATTTCTTTTTTGTTTCAGGTACAAAGCCACCACCTAAACCCTTCCTTAGCTTTGCTTTCTCAGAACTCCTGGAAGATAAGCCTTTGTGCTTGTAAGGCATGCCTTCAAAAAATTAAATCACACATGTCACAATTTTCTAGGTAATTAAGCAAAGAAACAAATACCAAAGAAATGATGGGGTCAAAATTATTGGAACTCTCTGTTGTTTCTACTTAATTATATGCATTCTAAAGAAAACAGTAGTTTCAAAGTTAATATACTCCAAACATTAATTTTCACCTGAGTAATGGGCAGCTTATAATGCATTCACATCGAGATCTTAAGTTTTCTAAATTGTGATTTCACCATTGCTTGAGCTGTCTGGTAGCCCAAAGCTAGATACCAGGGAGAAGCTGTTACTTTCTTAGCTGTCCTGCAAGCCTGGCATTTTGCCATACCTTGTCACAGAAGATTTTAGAGACTTGTTGCCCCATGACATGAAACTTTGAAATTTGATCCCTAAATTCTCAATATATGAAGATCAAAATGTGTCACATCTGTGGTGCTTATGAAAGCGCTGAAAATGATTTTATGTATGTAAATATGAAGCTGTGATCAACAATGCATGCATATTTAATGTAATATTGTCTAGAAAATAACTACTTTCCACATTTCTTACTACTTTAACCACCACTTTCTTTCCTAGTCCTTTGTACTACTCTTAACAACATAGAAAGTACATTTCTGGGGCCTGAGAGATGGACTGGGGGTAAGAGCACTAGAGCTCTTCCAGAGAACCTGGTTTCAATTCCCAGTGTCCCCATGGCAGCTCACAACTCTATGTAATTCTATTTTCAGGGACCATCACACTGACACACATACAGACAAAATACAATACACTTAAAAATAAATTAAAAAGAGTACATAAAGAAAGTAGACTTCTATCTATTTTCTTACCAAACAATAGTATTACTTGGATATGTGTATATTATGTTCAATCAAGATTCATATAGATGTGTGATTCTGATAATAAATTTTAATAAATACATCATGCCTGATGGTCACATTTTGGACTTTTTCTTCCTTGGTAAATAGAAATCTCTCAAAGTTAACTGATATGCAGTGAGTGACAAGATCAGAATAGAAGCAGCAAGGATCTAGCCTGGTGGGAAGAAGTGTCCAGTAGGATTTTGTAGAAATCCCAGCAGCAGATTGTATTACTCAAAGTATCTGCTACTTAGATGGACTCTCCATAGACAACAAACTTCTATATTGACTTCATACAAGTGCATTGTGCTCACTACCTAGCCCTCTATCTACTCAGGACACAACATGATTATATAGTGCCAATTCTTTGCTGATAGCAGCTGCATATTTCAGGTCATGCACATTTGAAGACTTCTGTTGAATTCTCTCTAGTTTGGTCTTGATGGCCCTTTATAAGGATGGCTGTCAACTCTGTCACTGTCTTCATAGTGCACTACAGAATTTGGTTGTGGATATTTACAACATGCTTTTCACTGGGTAATTCTTTGTTCTGGCAAACATTCTAATGCTTGTGTCTAACTCATGACCAAGGGTCCTTGTCACAGCTAATGTTTATGCTAGTAGATGTCCTTGTGGCTCTTGACAATCTGAGTCCTGTTTATTCCTACTAAGACAGACTGCTACTGTAACAGAAATCAGATCCCATGAGGTCTAAATCCAAGAGGAGACACAGATGAGATAATATAACAAAACATAGAAAAAGATGCAGCATACTACTACTCAGTTATAAAAAAGAAGAAAGCATAGCCTGGAGGACAATAAGACATTGCAGGCTATTGGTAATGAATGGTACATTCATCTCTTAAATGGGAAGGAAGCCAGATAAGGAATGGAAATATGGACTAGGGACTCTAATAGAGTATGAATATGTCTGAACACCTTCCTTGAAGGAGTTAACTTGGCTAGTTTGGAACAACGTTACGACACATTCTCAGTGGAGCTATATGCCTCCTTTTATCATTCATGTATTAATTCCATAGATATTATAGATATTTAGCATGTGACAGGACAATGCTTTACTTAGAAAAGATTTAAAGGAAATGAAAAAGTTAATAAATAGACCAGATTTTTACATGGAAAATTGCTAATGTGCCTGTAGATTAAGTTTATTTTTGAAGTAAAGAGATACATTTTTATAATCTTGAAGTAGCATGCAAAACTCAAAAGTTATATGCAAATGTGGAAATGTGAAACCATCAAAATTCTGTGTAAAAAGAGAAAGCATTAAGGTTGGTAAAGATAACCCCCATCACCAGACTTGAGTGTTCATATACCTGTAATCCTGATATTTGGGAGGCTGGAGTGGAAGATTTGGAGAATTAAGGACCAGGCTGGGCTACAGTGGGGCAAAGGATGTAAAGGTTAGAGAACAGATTTCCAATGTTGATTCTCTCCTACCATATGGCTCCCTTAGACTGAACTCAATTTGTTAGGCTCACCTGTAAAGTGCTCCTGTGTTGTCTTTCATCCCAAACTGTATCACTGTTGACCTGTTTCTGACCCTTGTAGAAGTGACTTAACTGAGATTATAGGATTAGAGCCAGGAATTATGCTGTGATAGCACTGATGATAGATGCTTAAGTGATAACTATGATTCCCCAGGAAAATCTTTGTCAATCCTGTGAATTTTTTTTTTAATCTCACCAACTGCATTATTTGTTGAAAATATTAGTTTTTCTTTTGTCTTGCTGACATTTTCAATCTCATTAAAGGGTAATGGGAAACCTTCCAGAACAGGGTCCTCTCTAAATGACTATGTATTGTCTATGGTGTCAACTTGATTCATTGGAGATATTTTCTGTTGGTGGATATGCAAACCACTCTTGCTTTCTTTCACTTTTCTTGATTTCTGAGACAGTGCTTCTCTGTGTAATAGCTCTGGCTGTCCTGGAGCTTGCTCTATGGACCAAGCTGGCCTTGAACTCACTGAGATTCAACTGCCTCTGCCTCTCTAGTGCTGAGATTAAAGGAATGCTTCACCACAGCTCAGCTGTGTAGACTTCTCTTCACCCAGACTTCTGATGCTGCCCTTAGAAACAGCCCCAACCAAACTTTTAAAAATAAAAGTCTATGGGCAAATTAGGCATCAGTCTCCAGGAAATCTGCACTCTAGGCTACTTTAAGGTTTCTTTTGGCTCCACTTTGGATTCCATGTTGCATTATACTACTGAGTAACTGTTTTCAGCAAATCATCTGCTAATGGATGAACAAGATGGAGCCTAAAGAAGATGACTGCAAGGATTAACATATCACTATTCTCCAAAGATCTCATAAAAAACATCTCCATTTTTTTTAATTAAAGTGGTTGGGAAATAATTGAAAGAATTTAGTTGTTTGTAACATAAAGACAGATAGAACTTTTTAAAGAAGTGGGAGCTTGATTATGTCAAATAGTATATGCAGAGGGTGGGTATTTTGAGATTGATAATTCAACTCTCTATAAATCACTTAGGGTTTAGTTTCTGTCCAGTTCTCAGATTTTGGATATATAATTAGCCTGGGTATGAGGCTCAAGCATCTCCTTGAAATGTGGAGGTAATTATAATCTATTGTTTTTAGAGTGAAGGACCAAAACAGAAGCTCAGAAGGCAGATCATCAGTTTATGTTGCAATAAATACAGATGGTGCTTGCATTTAATGGTTTAAGATGGAAGAAAGCTAGTTTTTCAAACAATGGTTTAAATACAATTTTTTGTAGAAAGTTGAACTGATTCTACAGGTAAAATTGAATTCTAGTTTTGACACTGTTATCATTTTTTTTCTATTTATTCTTCTCTCATAAAATTCATCCTGACCACAGGTTTCTCTCCCTTCAGTCCCCACTTCACCCCCTTCCCTGTCCCCCAGATCCACTGCTCTTCCACTTCCCTTCAGAAACAAACAGGTCCTAATGACATCAACTGGACAGGGCCTAATAAGATGCAAGATGGCCAGGCACAAACCCTCATATCGAGGCTGCGTAAGGCAGCCCAGTAGGAAGAAAAGGATCCCAAGAGCAAGCAAAAGAGTCAGAGACAGCCCCACTCTCACTGTTAGGAGTCCCTCAAAAATTCCAATCTTCACAACCATAGCATTTACACTGAGGACCTAATACAGAGCCATGGAGCTTCTGGTTGCCACTTCCATCTCTTTGAGCCCTATAAGTCCTACTTAGCTGATTCTGTGGTTCAGGCTCTCCTGGGAATGGCAAAATTTTTAAATCTTTCTTGAAATGCCACAAATATCCACCAACACACAAGTGAGAAAAAATGTTTGAGCAGTTTTGAAGCAAATACTCAAAGCAAGATGGTTTTGAAGCTGCTCAGAAAGTTCCCACATGCTGCTTTCCTATCATGCCTATGGTTGGCACCCAAAGCCTTCATCAGGATTTCCGTCTCACCACTTACTTTACATGTGTTGAAGAGGTCATGTAATTCAAGTCATGCTGCATGTCCTTTCTATGTCCCCTTTCTTTTGGCTGGTAAGCCCACAATTTGTCCATTAGTATTCCTCAGTGCTATTCTATTGCATATGAGTGAACCCTTGTGGGCACACTCTGGCTTATTTCCAGTTGTAGGCAACACATACTAGGTAGCTGTGAACCCTATTTCATGTCTTTATTTATGAAATGCCCTTTAAAATTTTTAAATATTAGTTCAAGTATCAAACCTGGGATCTCAACCTCATGCAAGATGAATTCTCTATCATTATTCACTCCCAGGACCTTAAGTTCTTTTTCTTACACCCTACTTTTTCTTTTTTCTTTTTATTGTGGGTTTTAGTCTATATAAAAGTTCAGCTGTGAGTGTCCTTCAGTTGTTCCATATCAAGGATGGAGTACCTTGACAGTTTTTTAAAGCATCGGCAAAGTATGCCACCCATCTTTTCTTGTCTTCAGAAACTCTATAGGACATATAGTAAAATTTTCAGTTGCTTTACACATATAGTTACTCTTATATTGTTGTTGGTACCTACCCCATGTAACAAGAATTTAAGCTTCGGTAGGATAAAAACACAACCAATTTATTTATTCCTTCTTACTTTCATGGGTTTTGCAACGAATAGTTAGTAGTTGGTTGCCGTTCTATGCCTTTATGGCTTACTACTTAGGCAATAACTTTAAGTGGAACTATTTGCAAAAAAAAAAAAAAAATCTTTCACTTCACTCATGTGTTACTGGTTGTTACAGACTAGCTGCCAGAACATGTGCAAGACCTTTCTACTCATACTTGAGCTTCTTCATAGCACAGTGGTGTAATTTCAAAGGTGAGTGATCTGGAGAGAAGTAAGTGTGATAACCTTAGCTAACCAATATGGGGAAGCCTTGAAGCTATTCCATTAACTACTTTGCATCTATCAAGGAAACTACAAAGTTTCCCCTTGATGGGAAAATATCATAAAAAAATTTATGAGTATATTGTAACTTACTCATTTCTTTGTTTACCCTTTTTCTTAGGTTTTATCTACCTATTATCTACTGACTAGTTTTCAATTTTATCAATCCATTATTATGTTTATGCAGTCTCCTACTAAACAAATATATTGCACATTTGATTTAGGTTTTTCCATCTCTACCATTTCTATTTGGTTCTCTACTCTTTCCATGAATATTGTCTGCCTTTCTACTGTGTCATTTATTATATATCTGGGCTCCTATTTTACAGACCCTCTTTTAGAATCCCAATCTCTGCATAATTTCAGGACCCATTTTACTTGACAATTTTGTTTCTTTATTAAGTTTCATGTTGCATGCTGTTTGGCATTTCCACATATTTGGCTCTAGAGATAGTGATCCTCTTTTATAATTAGATGAAGAGGTCTACTAAGTGATTTGGGTGAAGAATTTGTTAAATCTTTACTTGGATTTAGCTCAGTTTTCACTAATCAGCTTGATGTCTATGAGCAGAGTCAGATTTTTTTTCCTGATAATGTCATGTGCCTTACAACAACCAACCTACATCTTTAATACCTGGGGAATTCTCTCTCCTTTTGTTTCTTATCCTAATATTTGGCTTGAAATCTTGCAGACATACACATTGTAATTCAAGAGTGCTCAGAACTCTTTAGGGATTTTTTCCAGTTCTTGATCTTAGTAGATAAAAGCCTGAGTATGTAAGGCTGTACGCCATGACCTCTCTTTTCCTGGTCTTCCTTTCAGGTAGAGGAATGGCTTGAGTGTTTTAGTTAGATTCATCTGCATTTTGGGCTCTATTTTTCTGTACATATGCAGAGAATTACCCAGCACTTAGGAATACCCTGCACACTAACTTAGAAGGACAACTGTGTTTATTTTGGCTTACCTCCTATCTTAGTTAGGGTTTCTAATGCTGTGAAAAGAAACTTTGACCACAATAACACTTATAAAGGAAAACATTTAGTTATGATGGCTTGATCATTATAATCATTGTGGGAAGCAAGGCATCGTGCAGGCAGATAAGGTACTAGAGAAGGTGCTGACAGTTCTTACACCTTGACTCACAGGCAACAGGACATGGTCTGAGATAATGGGTATGGCTTGAGCATATATAAAACCTCAAAGCCCGCCTTCACAGTGACACACTTTTTCAAACAAGGCCATACTCACCGCAGAAAAGCCCTTCCTCCTAATAGTGGCATTCCCTTTGTAGGCCATCTGAAACCACCATACCTTCA
This sequence comes from Phodopus roborovskii, assembly GCF_943737965.1. Taxonomy (NCBI): domain Eukaryota; kingdom Metazoa; phylum Chordata; class Mammalia; order Rodentia; family Cricetidae; genus Phodopus; species Phodopus roborovskii. The sequence continues at coordinate 26,261,351 of NW_026126460.1, read as the reverse complement.
GTTTCAGTACATTGGCCCTTATCTATTGTGGAACATTCATTGTAAAGTTTAATCTACAGGTCCTGGGGGCTCCTCAAAATTCTAATCTGAACAATGGACCATAAGAAGCCCATAGAAAGTTAAAATTTCCAATATTAATTCCTCTGGTGTATAAAGAATATTTTTTCTCTCTTCCATGAGAATGGCTATGAGTCTCTTTTCTCCCTTAAAGAGAGCTTGTCACTATTTTGAATTTACTTACTCTTGTTTTGCATTCTTGTTTCCAATACAAGTTTATATAATCTTTGATTTTTGGTTTTTGGGTTTTGTTTGGTTTGGTTTTTTTGTTTGTTTTGTTTTGTGTGTGTGTGATTTTTTTTTGTTATAAAGCTGTTGGCCAATGGCTAGAGCTTCTTATTGGCTAGCTCTGCCTTAAATATTAAACCCATAATCACTAATAGATGTATTTCTAAATAGTTTTATCTTACCAAGAATGCCAGACTCACATACACTCTTCCTGAGATCACATTGCAACTCTCCATAGTCTCTGATTTTTAAGTATGACTACATTACCAGGTTGTGGCGACACACTGGCATTTTATGTCCTTTTGCTATAAGAATACGGCACTCTCTATATTTCCCTTTTCTGATTTTCCAACTGTCTCTGTAACCAGAGTCACATTTTCTCACTATCATGTGTTTCTTTTACAGTCACTTCTTATCATTTTATTCCAGTTTTCTCCTTTTGTATCTTTGCTAGTTTGAGACAACGTCTTGTTATCTCATCAAGGTGGACCTACTCATTTTGTAGTACAGCTCATTTCAAACATAAGCCTGAGATGACCTATTAATGTTAGCATCACAGATGTATACCATGTGTTTGGATATTTTTTTATGTTTAATTATTTTTGTTTTGATATATTTTATTACCTATTATTTTTCTCAAAAAGTATGGGTTTTCAACTTCATCTGAGGTGTACTGAGTCTTTCCCCAATTTAATATGTTCAGATAATATGTTTTCCTTCAGCTACACTCTTTATACCCTTTAAGTAAATACTGATTCACAGGCCTCTTTTCTTTGGTTTTGATAGATGGGATGTATGCACATATGCAACGAGTCTTCAAATATGCATTTGAAGAAATAAACCCTGCTGAAAGTATTATCTTTTTTTGATTTAACTAAGAAATAGCATTGCTGGAGTCTAAACTCCAGCTAAATGTGGACTTCTCAGTCTGTGATATCAGTCAGGCAAAAATAATACTCTATAAAATGTGTAAATTAGGTATAGATTTCAGTAAAATGTCTATACTATACAGTTCATTCCAAGGAGGTATGATTTTAAAACTATCAGAAAAACAATCAAGATTTTCAAATTACTTCCTGGATTATTTTTTCCTAATATGACCTTTGGGTTTTTAATTTTGATGTTTTAATAAAAATAGTTATTTTAACATAAGAATAGCTAAACATATCACCTCCAATTGGAAATTTTGACCGGAACTTTTTAGGCTACTATGAATAATTTCTGTGATCAGCATAACTTTCTTTGTTATTAAATGTTAGGTGAGTTTTGGAGGTAGTGATGGTTAATTTTAATTGTCAAATCAATAGGATTGAGAATCCCTATGGAAATAAATTCTGGGCATGCCTGTGAAGGATTATCTAGATTAGGGTAAGTGAAGTGGGAAGGTTCATTGTATATGTGATCCCAACCATTCCATGGGTTGGGCTCTGAATAAAAAAGAAGAAATATTGATGAGCTCAAGCATTCACCAGTCTTTACTTGCTGGTGGTGGATGCAATGTGACTAGCTATCTCAAGTTCCTGCCCCTATGATTGCCTTGCCATGATGAACTGTATTCCCGAAATTTCTTCCTCAATTTGCTTTGTAAGATGTTTTGTTGCAAAACCCTTGATCTGCAATTGGTCCTGCCTACAAAATATGCTAGGACAAAGGTTGGTACAAACATTATGTGAGTAATCAACTGATATCTACTTTGACTTAAGGCCCACTCCATTACATAAAACCCATGGGCTGGAGAGATGTTCAACCTTTAAAGGCTAGGCTCACAACCCAAAATATAAGATGCAACCTATGTCTGATACTGCTGGAGTGACCAAGAACTAGAGTTTGGATAGCCCAGAGAACTAGGGGAAAACCAAATGGTACAGGTCTAAAAGGAAAAAGTAGCAATAAAAAGACTCCTAATATTATTCTGCTATACTCATAGAATGGTGACTTTTTCAGTCATCATGAGAGAGGCTTCTTCCTGTAACATATGGGAACAAATACAGAGACCTATGGCTAGTATTTTTACAGAGGGAGAGACTTTGAAACACATATCACTAAACAAGATCTTTCTTTTAAATTCCTCTCTTCACTGCTCATGGAAGGAACCTGTCAGAAGAGGAAGCAGAAGGAGTAGTGGACATAGAACAAGGCTCTATAAAATAAATGGACAAAATTCATGAGAACTGATAGAGAATGAAGCAGCATGCACAGGACCTACAGGAGTCTGCAACAGGGCCTCTGCATACATATCATATTTTTCAATTTAGAACTTTTATAGGATTCTAGGATGTGTAAATGAGCTCTCTGATGCCTTCTTGCCTTCTCTTGAGCTCTTTTATTTTTCTGATGGTATATTTTGTCCAACTTCAATACAATGCTTTTACTTTTATCTTATTATATTTTATTTCAGTGTGCTATGTTGTTTTCTTCTAGAAGCATGTCATTTTCTAATGAGAGACTTTGGAAATGGAATGGACTAATATGGGAGAGGAAGTGAGGAGGAACTGGGAGGAACAGAGGAAGAGGTAACACTATTCAGATTTTATTGTGTGAGAAAGGATTCTATGTTTAATGAAAGGGAAAAATATTTAACAAAGATGTTTTGTTGCATCATAGACACAAGTAAACACTACAGAGATATAGTTTCTTAATTAAAACAGTGTTACATGGTAAGTAGTTAATGTTTCAGCCTAACATAAGTGGACTGTAATTTATAGGGTCTGGGAGATAAAAATGAAAGATTTTTTTAGAGGAAAAATGCATAGATTTCAATAATGTTCATTTAGATAACCATACCACTCCAAAACATTCCAGAAATACTCTGTGATTTTAAATGCTAGAGTGTTCCTTGGCAGCTTCATAGTAGATAGTACTGGCTTAGAGAAAACAGCTGTGCTCATCTTCATTGTCTGTGTGGGTTGAGAACATTCCATGTTCTAGAAACTCTACATGTGTAAATCTCATGCCATATTCACAATAGGACAAATGTGGTTTATATCATTCTTGTTTAACACAGGAAGGATTTGAGGCTTGGAGAAGTTAATTTCCTTTCCAGTCTTAATATTTCTGAGTTCTGATGCCAGAATCTGAGCTCACCTGCTTTAAACAGGAACTCTTCTTACTTTGCCTAAGAAGTTTAGAAAGTTTAGAAAGGAAATGCTGCAACATGAAACAGAAGAGATGAGCAGGATCATATGAAACTGTAAAGTATTAAGATATGCTAATATCATTAGGAAGCCACAAAGCTTTTGTTTAATAAGCAAAAATCCAGTTACATTAAAAACCACTCTGATCTTTGATTCTTCCCATTGTGAAGCATTTCTATGAATTTCTTTTAAAAAGTCCCTCATTATGTACTCCTTGCTGCCAATAAAATACTACATATTGACAATCCAATGGGGTGCTATGGGTGGGACTAGGGGTATCTTTATAATATGAAAGCAATGAAAGACAGCATGATTGAGTTGGGACAGTAGACACTAAATAGAAATAGTAAATAATGCAGAGATACTCACTGAAGATTCTGTGATGGACGTAAGGGATGGAAGGGGCTACACTCAGAAGAGCTACCTGGGGTGTTATAAATTGACATAGTAAAATCCTTTCAGAAAGCAATTTGGTAACTTGTCTGAAAGGCTATAAAACTTTTATTTCTTCTGACCCAGTAATCTCTCTCCTGTGAGTTTATCCTGGTGAAATTATTCAAAAGAGAAATACAATTACATCCATAAATTTATTAATTACAACATTAACTATATCAGTACAAACTAGAAGCAACCTAAATGTACTGCAATCAGATAGTAAATTATGAAACTTTAAATTAAAAAGAATTATCCAGTTCTTAGAAGTGTAATGAGGAAGATGGGAACCACATTATATATGCAGTAGCGTTAATGAAAGTATAGACTAACATGTCATGTACTGGTACTTAATAATGAGCTTTTCTACAAAAATCAAGCATGGATATGACTTTATAAGACATAGAAGAAAATTAAATCATTCTACAACACATGATAGCATCTAAGCCGAATCAGTTTCCTATTGGTATATTGCCTCCCAATGATATAAGCACTGGTATACAATGATAAACAAAGAAACAAGTGCATCAAAGGTCAGTGTGTTCATTCTCCTTCCATTGTATTTGACAGTTCTGATACTTAGGATGCTTGCTTTTTAAATTATTGATTTAATATGTAAGTTGACAGGTTGCTATAATTCACTACTATGGTTGCAGAAGAAAATCTATTAGAGGTATTCCATGGACCTTCATTTACATAGTCTTGCAGCAGTCCTTGATGGCCACTATTGCACTATTTGAACACTTTCCTATTTGTGTGTTTTGAACTTCTGTGAATTTATACAACCTCCATTCTGCATCTCTAAATGTTCAAGTCTTACCAACTAAAGCCTTCCTTCCAGAAAATTCTTCCCCTGTGAACTAAGCTATTTTTAGAAATTCAGGTTAATGTCATTTGATATTACTTAGTTGAATGTTTGTGATACCATTTTACTCTCAGACATATACTTCTATTATTTTTGCTTGTTTATGTGAACAACCAGAAACTTTTAATTTTAAAGAAATGAATGAAAACAAAGATTCATAAGGTAGGGAAACATAGGCAACTAGCGAGATTGCTAACTGGAATAATATCTATGATGGGTTTGAGATATTTGGCACACTAGATTAAGCATATATTTATTTGTGGGTGACACCAAATACTGTCTCATGATCCCACTATAATAATCTGTGCACAAATGTCAAAGCTGTAGATTGCTTTATTCCCCCATTTCCTTCCATAAAATAGTATTACTAGACACAGGGCCACACTCTATGTACTTTAACTTCTTTGTAAAGTTGAAGCTAAGCATGTATTTTTTATACCCTTGTCACAGAGAAATTTGCTAATTAATATTTCCTGAATGCATATGTCATTTAATTATTTTTGGATGTATTACTGGTATATATTGACATTTAGAACTCTGCATGCTCTCATTTTGAAATACCATTTAGAAATGACAAAACTATATTGCAGTGTGTGTGTTTGCGTGTGTGTGTGTGTGTGTGTGCGTGCTCGTGTGCTTGCGCATGTGCGTGCACTCATTTTTACAGGAAAGGAAGAAATATAATTTCCTCATTTACATCTTGTGCCTATATAAATGACTTGATATAAGGTATTCATAAGAAATTTATTTCTTTGCTCATACTGATTTTTAGAATTTAAAAAAAGTATTTAATATGTGATAAGAACTTTTGTTCAGGATTTTCAGTTACACAATTCTCTTTGAGGCACACAGTATCACATTAAACTTTAGGCTTCAGAAATATAATAGTTACTTATTCCTCTTCGTAGAGACTGCAGATAACCAGTCATATAAAAATGTTTCACAATTCTCATGTTCAATGAATATAATTCTTTATTCCTACCAGAATTTTTGTAATCAGTCAAATATAGTTGTGTTTTAGGTATAAAACTTTTCTTAAAAGATTAGATATAAAGTATTCAAAACCAACATTATAGTTGCAACTGTGACACTAGTGGTTATGAATTTTATATTAGTTTAAATTCATATGAAAAGAAATTAGTAGCCCTAAGTCAATTCAATTCCTCACTAAAATATGCTGAATGTTGCAGCTTCTACCCTGTAATGATATCTTGATTATGTGTCCTCTGGGAGGAAGGCTTACATTTTGTATAAACTCAACTGTTCTATTTAAAACCTCAATTGGAGTATAAAAAATTGTCGTGCCTCAAATGAAATATCATGCATTAACTAAGGAGATGGTGTTTATTGTTACTTTGGGTGTTTGTGTTTTACTTTCCTTTAGGATCTTGAGTAAACAAAATCTTTGTATGACCTGCTCTGAAAACAAACTTAATGTTGTTTACACAAGAAAAAGCAAATATGGAAGCCATAATATTAAAAAGGAGGTGTCATTAATTCTTACTTCTGTTCTACTTCTGATTACCTATCTTGGAAGGTAAGGGTAATGGAGAGAAAATGAAGAAAAGATCAACCTAGTACATGTATCTGTAGGAAAGAGATAGCAAATTCTGTGGTTAGGCATGTCCAATTGTCAATTGAAATTTTGCTTGATTTAGAAAACTCTTATATTTGTTAAATGTTAAGCACTGTTATAAGAATTTGGCTAGTGCCAATCAATAAAATAGTTACAGAATCTGTTCTTGTTAGTTTTATGTCATCTCAACACAAACAGGAGTCATCTCTGAGGAAACAACTGAGATAATGCCTCTGTGAAATCCAGCTTTAGGGCTTTTAAATTAGTTACTGATGTGGGAGGGCCCTGCCCATTGGGAGTGCTACTACTTATGGGTTGGTGGTACTTGGCTCTATAAGAAAGCAAGCTGAGAAAATTATGATGAGCAAGCCAGTATGCAACACCCCTCCATGGTCTCTGCATCAGCTCTGGCCAACGGGTTCTTATCCTGTTTCTGTTTTGATCTGGTTTCTTGCAATGATGGACTATAATGTTAAGGCCAGTAAACCCCTTCTTCCCCAACTTGCATTTTTGGTCATGGAGTTTCATTACAGAAATAGAAAACCTAACTCGGATGAGTTGGTACCAGGATTGGGGTATTACCATGTTTATTTTGGAGAGTATAGAAGACAGACTTTGACACATTGAACTAGAAAAACCATTCATTAAGTGTTGAGGGCTAAGTAAGGTGTTCTTTAGGATATTTTGAGATAAGAATGTTGAGAGTGGTATATATGATAGAGGTCTGCCTTGTGAAGTTTCACAGGGAAGCAAAGACTGCTGGGTAAGTTGAGGTAAAAAAAAAATTGTTGTTCTTCTTAGCTGGGGCTGAAGAATAGACTGTGATGAACAAGATGCCCGAACCACTAAAGTGAAACCTTTGCTTTGCTGGGAATATAGATGCTGGTCCCCTGGAGCTGAAAAGTAGTTATAATTATGAGGAAACCAGCATTGTTGAGGTGAAGTCTTCTTGTAAGTGTTTCTACAGGGTCAGCACACAGAAATTGTGTTCCCAAAGTAGCCAAGGTTGTATCTCTTGTTGTTGGCAGCCAAACTTGGCACTTAGGTAATACTGGTTTTGAAGACATGAAGTGGTCATGGAAAGCATCTGAGACTTGGCAATGTGTGACAGAGCTAGAGTCCTTGAAGAGAGCCCAACAGAAGTTATTCTTGAAAGTGCAGCCCTGTTGCAGCAGAAGACTTCAATATTCTGAGGATACCAGTACTATGGATGGCCATTCAGAATAGCATCAGGTTTGGAATGAGACCAGTCTGGGTCTAGAAGACAATTTGTATGTATGCTGCAGATGGAAGAGCCCAGAAGTGACTTAGGCCTTCTGGAGGAGCCCAGGAGACCATGAGTGACACAAAGATAATTGAAAATTGAGTAATTTACAATTTCAGAGTTTACTTTGTTCAGATTGGTACTGTGCCCTGGTTCTTTCCTATAGAAGTGAGAAAGTATTTAACTTACTTTTGATTTTCCAGGATCCCAGAGTTGAATGACTATATTTAAAAAGAGATTTTAGATTTTGGATTTTTAAAGAGCATGGATTTTAATATATTTGAATTTGTAATGATTGTAGGACTTTTAAGGTTGTAAAATGTTTGATACTGTAATATTGATATTAGTATGTGAACTTGGGAATGAATAAGGAAAGAATGATTAAAGCTTGACAGTGATGCACATTGACAAAGGGTCAACTGTCCTGGTTATTTCTGTCAACTTGACAAGCTAGAGTCACCAGAAAGGAGAGAAACTCAGTTGAGAAAATGCCACCAAATGATATAACTATAGAGTCATTTCTTAGTTAGTTATTGATGTGGGGGATTCTAGTGCATTGTGAGAAGATTTTTTCCTGAGCTGGTGCTCTACAGTTCTATAAGTAAGCAGCCAGAGTAAGCCATGTGTTCAAGCCAGTAATCAGCATCCCTCTATGTCATTTACATCAGTTCCTGCTTCCAGGTTCCTTCCCTGCTTGAGTTCCCAAGCTGTGTTACCTTTGATGATGGACTACTATATATAAAAATAATCCAAAGCAGAGCTGGTATGTATGATTTATAGTTCATTAGGCTGCAAGCCCGTATTTCTGATTGTATGATCCACTAGAACTGTCATTCCTGCAAAGATCTGCTTTCTTCCATTACTACCATATCTGATTTGAGCTGAACTTCTTCACCATTTTTCCAATCCCCAGTTTTCTTATATTTATACACATACACTTAGCATTATTAAAGTTAATATTTAATGATATTTTATATTATAATGCATTGATGTAAGATATACCCTAATCATTTTTCTGTTTGTTTTGTATCTTTCATATTTAACTTGGCATCTATAGTAGGATATGAGAGTCTGCTTGAGCTAGCTTTATCCTCTTCCCACCACCCAAATGGATGCTAATATTTGGGAGGGAGTCCAGAGATGCAAGTATAAATGGTAAATAAATGGTAAGTTCCACAATTGTCTAAAATGTTCTGATAAGTGCATCTTCATTACTATGCAGGCTACAATAATGATAGCATTTCCAAGATTCAAACATGATAAAAATGACAAATGAACCAACAGAAATTACAAGCTAAACAATTAAAGAAAAAGACACTATGAATTTAAGAGAGCGTAAGGAGCTACATATGAGAGGTTGGAGAGAAAAAAGGAAGGGGGATGATATAATTATTCTATCATTTTAAAAAATAAAAATTATCATAAAAAAGATCATAGATTCCACATGAAATAGTCATGAAGATCTTTGGATTTTCTTGTGACTTCTTTATCTACAATGTTAATTCATACCAAAATTAAACTTTCTCTATTTTTCTGGTAAGAGATTTTATGGGGGAAAGCCAGGTTTTTAATTTTTCCTTAATGTGTAGAACTGTAAATTTATTCATTTGTATCTAATGAGATGAATATATAAAACTATAGAGGAAATTGAAATTCTTTTATAAAATGGGCCCAAGGAAACAATAAAAAGATGAGTGTATGTGTTTTTAATTACTTGTGGATGGAATCCTATCTTATACATAAGAAGCAGTCAGACGTCCAAGCACCTGTTCAAGTTCATGCCAATTACCTCCAAGTCAGCTGCCTGACTTGCAGGTTCAGAGCCTGCAACAGGATGCACCCCAGATGAACAAGGGCAGCTGTTGCTAAAGGGCAGGTGTGGCTTCTTGATTGTCATCCATGTTTTGACATAATCTTTTTAGAGGGAAGAAAGGAATCATTAAACACTTGCTTTTTAAAGACTGCTTTTCAAATGAGTTTGAAATAAAAAGCATACACTAGGAAATTTAATTGGGTTATATCAAGCCTAAACAAACAATATTTGGCCTTGTTGTTTCTATTTGATTTTGTTTGTTGTTGTTGTTGCAATTGTTTTGGTATTCTGTTTGTTTTGTTCATTTATTTATTTTTGTTTTGTTATCCCTAGACAAGGTTTCCCTGTGTAACATCTCCCACTGTCCTGGGAATTCCTCTGTAGATCATGCTGGCCTCAAACTCAGAATAATCTGCCTTCCTCTGCCTCCTGAGTGATGGGATTAAACATGTGTACTAACACCACCTCGCTACAATACTTATTTTCAAAGAAAAAAAAAAGACTCATGGGGCAAATGGTCTACAAAAATACCATTGAGTATTTTTATTTTAGTGTTTTTCATCTATTGCTGATCATGGGGCTGTCTTTATGTGTACTTCATATACCCTATGAGACTCCATTGGAGAACACTTTTTCTTTTGCAACTAGTTGTCATTAGATATAGCTTCTTAGATAAGGATCCCACATGGATTAAACCTATATAGGTCCTGCTCTGTCTGAGGATTTTTGAAAATCTTACTTGTCTTTTGCTTATTTATTATAACTTCTGATGTCATGTTTTCATGTTCCTCCATACACACACACTCTCTCTCTCTCTGTATGTGTTTCTTGTGATTTTTATTTTTTAAACAATTCTGGATTGATTGCTTCTTATCTTTTGTTTGCCTGTTTGTTTTCTGAACAAACAAATAAATAAATTATTTTTAATAAAATAGACATATGGGGGCTGGGAAGTAGGCTCAGATGGTGAAGTGTTTCTCACACAAGCATGAGATGTGGAGATAGGCAGATTCCTCAAGCTCATTGATCTGTCCCCCAGTTGAGTCAGGACCTTTTTACATTCAGTGATATAGATTCTGTTTTAGAAAATGAAATATATAGCAATTGAGGAAGACAAAAATTGACCTATAGCCTCTACACATATGAGCACACAAGTTCATTTATACTTACATAAACAATCACATACCCACAATAACAACTAGTTGCACATATCACATACATGTGACACATACATTCATACATGCATACACTCACATAGAAAACATTTTGGATCACTGTAGTTTCACAAGGAGATGAACTCACTGATGGGATTGTAAAAGGTTCACGTATTCTTGACCATGCCCTTGTGAAAGAGGTAAATGGTTTAGAGTTATGAACGGCTGTAAGTTTCCACTGGGTCAACCTCCATGATACAGGTCATAGGTAATGGCACAGTGAGCTCTTTCCACAAGGATGTGAAGCACAGAGGTCTCACAGTTTGATGATCCTAGAACACTCTCAATTTCGTCATTGACTCCAATGGCAATGTGCATGATTGTAGGAGTTAGCAATCTATAATTCACAGGCAAATCCAAGTTACATCCTCATTTTATGTTCCTGTGATTTCTAACCACTTGATCTTTTTAATACTTGAAATAAGAATATTGCTATTAAAAACTACATATAAGTTAGATGGTCATACCTATACATAAAAATTTAATTGGAAGGTAGCCCATCAAATGATTAAATATTAGGTAGTTGCCTTTGTGCTTCACCAATAGAGCAGTTTTGACAAACCTGTATATTCTGCACAACCCAACAACATCTGTTCCCTATTCCTTTAATTGGAGTGTCATTGTTGATGAACCGCTCACCTGTGCTAACAGGTGATTTACTAAGACACTAAGACACTTGAGCCTCAGTTGCCCCATCTGTTAGAGACATTGATACTAGCTGCTGGGCTGTTGGGCAAAATACTTGCTCAACAAGTTATGTGTGGAACAAATGAGTAGATGAAAAAGAAATAGTTGCCTATACGGACATAAGATCCTATGGAATTTGTAGTTTCACTTCCCAATGTGAAAGTAATAATAGAATACAACAAAAGATATTTCACATCACTCTCTCCACGTGGAAATATTCCCCCAGGGAAAAGAGTCCAAATTGCCACTACTGACCTTAATTAAAAAAAAAAAAAAAGCAAGGGAGTACAATAGTGAGATTTCACGCATGGAGTCAAACAACCCACTCTTTAAATTTCTTACTATAGACACTTGATATAAACATCACACTCTTCTTTAAACAATGTACCATTGGCAAACTCATTGAGTACTGAACAGACATGCTGTCATATGCAAGCTTGTTAAGAACTCCAAGGAGGAGCACTGATTCAAACTGGAGGTATAACAAGGAGATATCTGTTCAAACTTATGTTTTTTTCATAATATTTGTCCACAAATACCTTTAAAATGAAGGAGGAAAATATAATGTGAGAACAAATGTTGACACGTTTGGAATTGGCAACTAAATTAAGCTCTAGCCTTGTCACTGTCACCACTACAAATAGAAAATGAATCCAGGAACTCTAATGTTATTGGACATTAAATTACATGCATGTCAAGTTTTATAACTGATTATAACTCCTTTCAAGACAACACAGGGATTTCTGCACAACTAAGTAATTGGTACTCAACATTGCAGATAGCAAGCAGAAAGACCAAAAGAATGGCAGGCTTACAGACAGGGTAGTGGGGCAATCTTCATTCTTCCTGCTAAGCCATGTAACCAAATCAGCTTTATTTTAAAGACATATTTGATATAAAGTCAACTTGAGAACATGGTAGAAATATGTCACCTTGGGTACTCAGTATAAACAAAATTTAATACAGGAGAGTGTAGTCTTTTCTACCTAGGCATGTCCAAATTGTCTTTGTAACAGTTAGTGCAAGAGCTTAGATGCTCACAATAGAGTAACAGCTCAGTATCCCACATTACAGTTCCTTGTGAATCTAAATATGCACTGAAAAGATCTGAAGTATGCTCTTCTTAGAGGCATTCTTATTTTCTGATTCTTAATGTTTTATCAATCAACATGTTCTTGTAATTTCATCTTTAATTTTTTATTAATTTATTTTTTTACATTCCAATCTAAGTTTCACCCCTCTCTCCTCTCCTCCCTCTCCCCCCACTCACTCACCCACCACCCATCTGCTCCTTGGAGAGGGTAAGGCCTCCCCTAGAAAGTCTACTAACTCTGTCCCATCATCTTGTTGATGCAAGAGCAAGGCACCTCACCATCCCACACACCCCTGTGTCTACCCCTGAGTGAGGTATCTCTCCATATAGAATGTGCTCTATTAAGTCAGTTTGGCATTAGTGTTAGATCTTGGACCCACTGCCAGTGGCTTCCCAGGCACACCACTGTCACCTATATGAAGGGAGTCTACTTTGGTCTTATGCAGGTTCCCCATTTGTCAGACCTGAGTCAATGATCTCTCTCTAACCTGGGTCAGCTGATTCTGTTGGTTTCCCCAGTATGGTTTTGACTTTGTTCATATTGTTGCTCCTCCCTCACTTTAATTGTGTTATCTTTTTAGGGCCTTATTGCTCTTAGATTTTTTTTGTTTTTATTTATTATTTTTGTTTCCTATTTTTCTTTTCCCTTCAACATACACTTTTTATTTTCCTCTTTCATTCCTCTTACGCATTTCTCACTGTCTGCAAGGTTGTTTGCTTGACGTCTTCCCATCTCAACTCTTCAACCTCAGATATAATCTACTTCAAATACATTGTTTTCCAGACAAATCTTACAAATATCTAGTCTTTTAGTCTGAAACACTCTTCTCCAAGCTTTCTTCGGTCTCATCAAATGTATTTATTATGTGTAACCACATATAATATGCAGTACAATTCCAGACGCAGTAATCACTCAGATCAAGACACTGTTGCTGGTGATCCTGCTTTGACACCACTTGCAGGAGGGTATGAGAAGATGAAATACCAATGACTCAGGCACTGTGGGTCAGTGAGTAGCAGAGCATGCTGCAGACCCCTTTAGAAATAGTAATAATACACTGACCCTGTTGTAACAGTGAGGGTTATGTTAACTGTATTTTACTAATAGTTTCATAATGGATTGTAGGGGAACACACCTCTGGTTATTGTTTCAGCACTTTGCTTAGGTCCACAAACCATTACTGACATAGTAGAGATGCTAATGCTAAATGAATTTCAGCAGAAAGAATGAATGTAAGGTGTGTGTGTGTTATTTGATTTTTTTTTTCTTTTTTACAGTGTCAGATTGGCAGGGAGCTCGATTAGCAACTGAGAATAGCTTCAAACTGCTAGCAGTCCTCTTGCCTCAGCCTCCCAAGTTCTGGGATTTCCAGCAACCATGTATAATGTTTCTTCCTTCGGTTAAATTGTCTTGTTCAATAGCAGTTGTCATTCAAATATAAAACTTTCAATCCAGAGGAATGAAATCACTCTAATTTTACATGAATTAAAAGTGGTAGAATGCAGGATATGATGTTTCCCTGCATTTTAAAATGTGACTACTGTGCTATTTAACTACACATACTGTGCTAATACAGAAAACTGGGATTGCCAAATACTAGTGGCCCAAATCAGAGATCTCTAGTAGAGTTTATCCATGCTAATATGGCAATCAAGGGTATCTTGCAATGAAATCTACAAATATTGGAGTAGTTAGCAGTAGTAAGAATTTGATTTGGTGCTCGAAGACAGGGGACTTCTCTCCTTCATTCTCTCTCCATCAAATGCAAAACATGTAGCCAAGTAACTCAGGGTCTCTGGTGGGTCATATCTGTAACTATGAATAGCATTTAGTTTATGAAACACATTTCTTTTATGCATGGCATCTTCCTGGAATCCAAACTTTATAAATGCATAGATTGTGTGTTAATTAACTATAAACAATATGTAATCAGAGACAGCCCATTAAGAATATTCCATAGATACAGACTCTCCCTAGAACATGTTATTAGTCCATTTATCTGAAGGTCTAGCTATCACACTGATGAGGCAATTAGATAGGGTAATTTGCCTTCTTTCTTTTCCCAGAGTACATTCCCATTAAACAATGAATGGATTGTAGATGAGTTGACTTAACTTTTTCTTACATACCAAATAAAAATAAATGGAAATTACCTAACAAATATCAAATATATGCACAAGTGATTTGAATATGAAATAGGTCTCTCCAGTTGGAAAATATGGAATCAAACACCAGAAATGATAGTTTCCCTTTGTAAATTAAGTTCATTATATGATGGGAGATGCCATTATGTATATATGTTTCTCATACTGGTTAATAATAAAGCACTGTTGGCCAATAGGAAAGGGAGATAGGAGGGACTAGGAGACAAGGAGGAAATAGGAAGGAGGAGGGAGGAGTCAAGATGGAGAGTCTGGAGAAAGCAGTATGCCGCCAGCTCCCCGGTAAGAGAAATACATAGATCAGCAGAAATGGGTTAATAATTAAGGCAGAGCTAGCCGATAAGAAACAAGTAACAGGGCCAACAGTATTGTACCAAATACAGAGTCTCTGTGTGTTATTTGGGGCTGGCTTGGTGCCGGAACAAGAGCAGGTGGCAGGCAGAAAAACCGTACTCGTTACAATTATAGCTCTGTTTTCACACCTCCCAAAAGTTATGCTGTTTAGTAGTGTTTTCCCATGATTAGTCTTATCTTGGCCAGCTGGTTTCTTTTATGGCTAAAACATGTGCTTCATGCTGAGGCATGAAGACTCACCGTGATGTTTACTCTTTCACTGACACTTGATGGTAAAGAATCTTTAGCCATCTTGCTAGACGATGAGAGAAAAAACTAAGATTATATATTTCATTCCCCCTTGAGGCTATTATAAATTATCTGCTCATATCAAGATGAAGACTGACTTTTTTTGGAAAGGACTATATGTCCCATGCTCCTTTTCAAGCCTCTGGTGGCTTCCTTAATCTTTAGTTTTCTTAGGTCATAGATGTTTCTCTTCAATATCTGCCTGTATTGTCACATAGCTGCATGTGACAGCTTATTATAACTATATGTTTCTTTATGACGTTCATCTGCCTAGAAGGATACCTGTTTGTTATCAAGAGTTTTAACAAATCTAAATCTTGATTTAATCTCAAAATCTATAAATATATTTACCCAGAATGTGTATTTCCAAATAAGCTCTCATTCCATATAAATCCTAGTCATGAATTTTGTGACATATAATCTGGGAAGACAACTGATTAAACAAATGTACCTTTGGAATGATGTTCAAATGGGTTTCTACCACCTTCTGAAGTGCAGACATCAGCACATACATTTGTCTCTACCATCCTAATACCTCCACAACACCTGAATATCTTTGATCAGACAACCAAACTCAACAAAGGTGACTATTATGAGGGCCCAGTCTCTCCACTTACTCTTAAACATGAGGCTCTCAACCTTAATTCACAGGCACTGGGACCAAAACCAAATAGCCCTTAAACCTGATATGTATGAAGGAGGCAGCCTCAGAGAAATGGATAGACAGTGATCTTGCTTTCACAGTTCATGAGAAAATTGAAATGGTGATGTCATTTTTTTGTCCCGTATAGGCTGTCTAGCATCAGAAAAAAAAAAAGAGCGAACCTTCCTCTTTTTGATGATGAGAATATGGTTGAAAGAATAAAACTGAAAAACACATTGAATGTTTAATATAAGAAAGACAAGTAAATGACAAACAAAAATGGAAAGGCTGACTGCCATTGTAGTCTGTTAAACTCCTATGAGAGTGATACAATACCAAAGAGGATCACCATTATAATAATCACCAATATAGGTATTGGTGACTATAGATATAGATAGTAAGATATTTTTATACCAAGAAATGCCTTTAGAATATGTGAACATACATTACCCGAGAGTTTTACAGAGCTGTTTTCTTTGCTTGGCATAGTTTGTGCAGTTATTAAACACAGAAAACAGATGATAGCATCCAGGTGTCTCCTCTGACTCAAGAATTTTCATGCTCACTATGGAAAATGTTGACCCCAAATTTGAGATTAGAATTCATGTTTACAAAGATGCTATTTGGACTTCTTTGAGTTCCTGTTAGCACTGCTTGTCAAAAATAATTACTATGAGTATGAATAAACTCCAGGATATTAATGAATTATTGAAGAGTATTCTGGAAAATACACTTCCATCAAAAGCTAGAACAATCATTTTATTTATTTACACAGACTGAGTGTAATAAATATTTTAATGTCAGTGGAACTCAAATTAATCCCACTTGATTCAAAGAGCCTTTGCCACGTGGTTATCACATTTTCTGAATATGGCAGACACCAGGTTCTTTGATGTCTGTATTATGTATGGTAAGTATATGGCTATTGTTTGTGGATCCCCCAATGACAATGATATAAATAACATAATTTGTTTGTCTTCCAGAAAATCATCCCCATTTGTAGCTTATTTGTCCATTCTGTGATAGTATCATATTGCATATAATTACTCAGAAGACACTAGGCATAGGGATATCTTCAAGATTCAAAGAAACACTATTTCAGGCACCATGGAGCAGAACCATGAAAAGCAAAAAGAGTCCATGTTCTCATTTTATTTCTATTTTATATAATATTTTTATTTTTGAATTTATGAAATAATTGTATAATTTCCCTTTCCTGTTTCTAACCCCCTGCACCAACTTTCTCAAATTCATTATCCCCTTTTCTTTAAGTAACATGTGTTCACATACACACAAACACACAAACATATACTTCCCCCATATATATGTAAGCCTATACATAAACACACAAACACACACACACACATATATATAATACATATATATGTATATAAATATAAATATGTATATATATAAATATATAAATACAACCTTTTCTGTCTGTATAATGTATGTACTGACCACCACTTAGTATTGCATAACCAACTTGAGGGCTCTTCTCTGGAGAAGAAAATTTCTGTTCACAGCATTTTCCTTTTGTCCATAGAATTTTGGCAAGGGTTAAGGTTCCACAAGCTTTTCCTCTTCTATGTTATCATATCAGTTGGTGTTGTACTTGTTCAGGTCATATTCAGACAGCCATATTGATTCCTTCCTGAGTATAGCCTCTGAGAAATTTCTGGAAGACTCAATCTTATAGCAAACTTTCTGACCCTTTGCTTCTTACCATCTGTCTGCCCTCTGTTTCCCTGTGATCCCCAGATTTTACATGTAGAAACTTTGTTGTAGATGTATCTGTTATGACTGGCTACTTCATTATCTCTTGTCCTGTGTAATTTGATCATTTGTGGTTTTCTGTAATGGTCTGTGTAAAAAGTGAATTTTCTTTGATGAGAGGTGAGATATACACTTATCTGTGAATGTAAGGAGAAATACTTGGAATGTAGGTAGAGTTCCTTCTGGTTTAGGAACATTGTGGCTGTAAGTTCTCCTCCAAGATCCATGACTTCTCTAGTCCCAGGCCACTTGCTTGATTTTAAATACTTCTTGTTGTGCAGGCCTTAAATCCAATTGGAGAGCTGTTGGTTACTGCCTGAGCATCCAAGGAGTCAAACACTATGAGAAAGGGGAAGGGTGGATTTAGAAGACCAGCAACCACAACTATTAGAATCTCGAAGGACCAGGTCACCACAAAGAAACTTTCACAATCAGAATTGGCAATTTACAGCCCATATGGAGAGCACCAGAAAGAAGGCATGAAGTTGGGAGAGGAATGTTAATGAATATGGAGGGACTGGAGAGAACAAATGGGGTGAAGGTAAATTTGTTTATATTTTATTGCATATGTGTATGAAATTATCAAAGAATAAAACAACCATTTTAATGAAAAAAAGTGACTAGCATTTTACAACATCAAAAAAGTTTTAATTTAGATGAATTATTAAATAATATGCATGGGAGAGAATTTATATAATGCTGGTACTAATAAAATTTAAGTACACATATTTACTATTGTATAGGGACATAGCAATTGGGGAAAAGAAAATGAAACATTAAACAATCACAAATGACCAATATAATATGGACATATATGGTCAAACACACTAGTTAAAATGCAAATTTAAGGAGTAAAATATTGCTGAACTCTCATATTAAAATTAAACAAACATTTTATACTTATTCTTGCAAACATTTGAGAAAAATATACTCAGTAATTATTGAAAGAGATACTGTTGAAAATTTGGAAAACCAATCTGGTGGCAAATAGAAATTGTACAATTATGGTCATTTTAACTCAATACTTAGGAATCTATTACACATAAATAAGAAGTAATTGAGTGAGAAACCCATGTGTATTAAGGTACTCAACACAGTTTTCTTTGTAATGGCCGACCCTAAAAAACAATCAGTTGGTGCTCTTTGGTGGATAGGTGAATAAGTAATCAAGCACCTGTGCTTAAAATGCTATATTGATGATAAAGCTGTCACTTTGGTCATTGAAGGACTTCTGTGGGAAATCTGTCCAGCAATTATGATGAAGTATAAATGTGCATGTAACAAAGTCTGTTCCATCACCAGATTGAGGCAGGACCAAGGTGCTCCCCTCTGTGTCTAGACTGGGCAAGGTATCTCTTTATAGGAAATGGGCTACAAGTGGGTCTCCTTACCCATTTCGAGAGGCAGATGGGGGTGGGTTGGGGCGAGGGAAAGGTGGGAGGAGCAGGAGGGAAGAAGGGGAGGGAAGGGAACTGAGAATTAGTATGTAACTAAAAAATAGTAATGGAACATTATTCAATGTTATTATGTGTTTCCTGCCATGTGTGAGGCTCTCATGGGTTTGGGAGAGAATTTGGTTTGAAAATTATTTCTTAATGATATAAAATGTATATTGGATTTTTGTCCCTTGTAAAAAAAAATACATGCATTTATCATATATTCTGTAAATGTAGTTCCTTGATTCTTCCAGAAACATATGTGTTTAAGTCCAATCCCTGAAATGTATGAATGTGTCATTGTTCAGAACTGCGTCATTGTAAATAATATGAAGTTATTTGAATTAGGGACCCGGTGTGGCAGGCACCTTACACCAAGACTATAAGAGCCAGGCTGCAGACTGCAGAGAACACTATGTTAGGACTAGGGTGTTGTTAGAGGGAGGAGTTTGTAACAGAAACCGGTGTTTCCTAGAAATCCTGGAAGCTAAGATAAAAGCATCACACAAGCCTGGATTAGGATTTCCTGCCTCCAGAACATGAAGAGCATATGTGTTTTGCTTTAAGCCCTAGCCAGAGAAAACTGATGTAGCATCCATGTTTTTCTACATAAACAACAGAAAGTGTGCAAGGAAAGAATAAACAAAGACCACAGCAAAAATTGCAAAATTCAACCAGAATTTAGAAAATAAAACAAACAAAAACAAGCAATCTTAGATGAACATGTATAATTATTTAAAAATAAATAACTTAAACACAAACAAGTATAAGAATTCTGCTTTTAAACACTGGTGTTTGTCTATAATGCTGCCATGTTCACCTGATTTATGTCTTTTCTGCTGTGTTTCCAGTATGAGGAATGAAAGCTAGATCCTTATGTTTAAGAGCAAAATTCTACTACTAAGGTACATTCCCAGCCCTCAGCATGGCTTTCATTGTATGCTAAGGTATGCTTCAATGGATTGGATTCTGAATTTAAATAAATATAAATGCATAAGAATAAAAATCATTTAAAAATTTACTTAAAGATTTTAATGTTTGAAGCCTTAAATAAATTTGAAAAAGTTTACTCATTAAAATATTGGACTCATGTATGGAGGTGTGAATGAATCTTATTACAAATATAAAATGAGTAAGGAATGGACTTGACTACATAAAGTAATAATAAGAGAAAAATTTTAGCAGTTACTAAATATACTACTGTGCATATTACAAATTAAATTTTATTCTTAAATTTCTAACAATTTTCATATTTACCCTCTGATTTAATGGAGTATTTATTACACATTGTTACTACTTAGTAATTGATCCAACAAATTCTGAATGAGTAGATTTACCTTTCATATGTAATGTTTGTAGGAGTATGGTTGTGGTAGGGACTAGCCATTTGCCAATAATTCACTTTACATACTCTTAGACTGCAAAGAAACACCCCTAAACCATACAGATGGATGCAGCCTATATCTAGACCAATTAGTATTTTTTATAAAGCTACTGACAGGACAGTCATCAACTCTACCAGCCCAATTGTTTGGTGGCAGTGCACAGATAACACTGGGTGTTTTATATTGAGCACCTTTGACTACATGGGGAAGTCAATTCCATCAAGCAGGATAGATTGATATCCATTGCATGCTCAATTCTTAAGCATAAGACACATCAGCCCTAAGAAATAATAACTTTAAAATGCAAAAGATTTAGATGATCTGACAGCTGTACCAATATGCATAGTGATCAAGATGCCCCTACAGTGAAGTAAAAGTATTTTAATGGAAGCATAATAATTGATCAAAGAGACACTCAGGCCTCCTGAGTCTGCAGTGAGGCTGTTCCAAGTCCTTAAATCTGCCATAAAGCTCTAATGGACACCCAGGGGGCACTTCTAACAATTTATTTTACTTTAAGTGAATTACGGGACCTTAAATTACTAGAGAAAGAGCCCAGTCACTTGTTATATTAGTCTGTTTTTCAGTTTCTTATTGCATTATTGATTATATTCAAGTTTTTCTTTGTTGATAATTTCATGATGAGAACCAAACAGCTAACAGAAATGCCGATGAATAATAACACCTGTAAGCAATGCTTGTTTATAAATACTGTTGGGATTTTAGCATCAACATGGCATTTAAAAACATTGGCTTGAGCTCTCAAAACGCTTTTTTGCTGCCTCACAAAGATGATCTCAAACTGTCTTTAAAATAATCTGACACTGATATATTTGTGAGTCTAATAGACACTATTCACCAGCCAAAAGTTTATGTCAGCCTGCTAGCATCTGAATAGGAGCTGATAATTATGGGAAATCTCTGAAAAGCTTTCTAGTTTCTTATAAGACCTCAAATAGCCATTGACAAAGTAAAGCTATTGCTTTGAATAATGTGGAGAGATGACTTCCGATTAGAGTGTTCAAATACACACATCACTTCAAACTGCACCTTGACCAAATCTTGTGAGACATCTTCCATTAGCTACCATCCAAAACAGAGGAGAGTGCCCTTAAAATTGTTTATTTAATGATGTCATTTATTAAACAAATATAATATCTATGTGGAATGTGTGTGTGTTTGAGTGCAGGTGCATTTGTGCTAAGTTATGCAAGTTCATGTAAAGAAGACAACCCGCAGGAGCCAGTTATTTCCTTCAGTTCTGGATTCCAGGATTCCAGTATTGGCAGAGTTGGCACCAGGCACCTTGACCTGCTGAGTCATCTCTTTAACTAGAAAGTATATTTTTAAAAATAGTGGAATGATGGAGAGGGAGGTAGATGGGAAGCAGAGAGTGGGGCCAGGAGAAGAAGATGGAGGGGAAACTGTGTTCAGTCTGTAAAATAAATGAAAAGATGTATTAATAAAAACCAACATGATGGGATGAATATGACTAAAATACTTGTTAAAAGCATGTTAGTTTCAAAATGTTTATTGCACTAATTCTTACTTTCCTCATTTCAAATTTGACTTATTTGAGAAATTCAACTTCTAAACAATTATTTGTGAATTTTACAGAATCTGGGACTAAGGTTCATTATGGGTCAACAGTAGAGCACTTGTCTAGTAAGCCCAGGTTAATCTTTGTCAATCTGCATAGGTTTGATATCATTCACACAGTCAGGACATTGAAATGTATCAATTCCAAAATTCTCTTGCCCCTTTGTAAACAGGTGAAATTAATCTGCTCCCCCATCATCCTTCACTGGAAAACATAGACATGTATGCAGATGAATGTAAGAGCTGTATAATAGAGAGAATTGGATTGTAAAATCATGATCAAAGACATATACCTTTCTATACACACAGTTGATGTTTGTAAGTACTTGTATTTTTTTAATGTTTAAGTGTAGGGGATATAGTCATACAGGCTGTGATGATTTGCAACTTCACATATTTGTTTACAAACCTGTTGCTTGTATCTATTAAAATTTACCACTATCTGATCAGCTTTAGAAACATCGGATAGTGCATCTACAATAGGGGATAATTAATGAAATTATGCACTGTAGTTCCAGATACATTCCTAACATAACCTCAAAGGAAATTATTTCAATAAATTCTTTTAATTTGATATGAACTAGAAGCAATTACAATTCTTATTTCATCCTAAATATCCTTGGAAGAATATTAAAAACTAATTATAAAAAAGCAAGTACCATGAGAGGCATTAAAATGAACATCAAAGTAAATGTGTATTGCAAGAGATCAAAGGCATTCTCAGCATTTGCTCATGTACTCTAATAACTAAAATATTTCTTACCTTACTTTAGGCAACAACTATTTTCCATTTGAGCAGTGTTTTATAACATGAAATCCCATAGTTCAAATGGAGCTAAATTTCTTTAAAACAGTATAATGTCTCAGAAAATAATTACTAAGACAAAACTATATGGCATACATAATAAATCCACTTTAATTATAAAAACCCTTGAAAGGTTATGAAATAGAGAAATGGAGAGGAAATCATGATGAAACTTGTCAAAAGAAAATGGAACAGTTGTGTTAACTTTAGACAAATGCAATGGCTAATAGAAAAGATTAACAGAGATACATACAGAAAGTCATAACTTGATAAAATTCTCTAGTATTTTGGCAACCATAGGGTTATATACCCCTACAAATGAACATTAAGATATATGCTTTTTTAATAAGGCAAAATTTGCATTATCCAATATCAAATCCAATGATTTTATTATAGAAAAGAATACTAGAGGTAATTATGAATTTCCTGCATGAACATTGTGAAAATCTTAAAAACCAATAGCCATCCCCAAATGAGGCACCTTTATCAACTCTTCCTCCAAAGCTTAGAGAATGGCAAAGAAGAGGGGGCACAAAGAAGGTAAGAACTTGGAGGATGGGGAGGAGTGCTATCAAATTCTTTTTTCAGGATGTGTCAAGGCCATTACAGTCAGGGAAGCAGAGCAGCTGAAGTTACCTACATGAGATCATACCAAGCAAGAAAGAATCACAGATGGGGGAGGCATTCTCCAGGCCCAGATGCATACTGAGGACAATTGCCCACTGATAGTTCCTAGGGGAAAGACAATTATTCTTCCTAGAGGGTATGACCACTGGTTAAGTTCCCATGTTCTAATGCCCACCACCTCTGCCCTCACACACAGGTAGGTAGCTCTAATTGAACTTAGAGGATTATCAAAAAAGAAAGAGGGGGGATTGAGGAAGGAGGGAGAGAGAGAAAGAGAAAACATGAAATTGAGAGATGTGGAGTAGTTGAAGAAGTTGGAGGAGAAAAAGGGGCGTGGTTATGATATTCCATATATATTAAATTCTCAATAAAATATGTATATATATGTGTGTGTATATGTGTGTCATATGTATTAAATTCTCAATAAAAAGTATATATATTATATATATATACATGTATATATATACACACACACAAATATATATACACATTCCTAAATGCAAATGTCTCAGTCTGTGTAATGTTACTTGTAGGTATATGTCCAGAGCTGACTACTTGATATTGAATAATCAATGCTCTGTTCTTCCCTGGGGAAGACTGCTTCTCCTCCTCTCAACATTCCTTGGTTGTGTGTAGCACTTTGTGGGCTTTCCTCCATTTACTTGGAATATATATTATTGTTGTCCTTGTTCAGACAGTCATGCTGGTGAGGGTTTGTATGCTTAGCTTCTAACTGTCTTCGGAGAAACACTCTCACATCAAAGTCCCTGGTCCTCTGGCTTTTAATACCTTTCTCTTCCTTCCTCCCCTATATTCCCTGAGCTATAAGTGCAAGCATGTTCTGTAGCTTTGTGACTGGGCTCCACAGCTCTGTATTCTCATTGGTTGTGGTTTTCTGTAATGGTCTCCATCTATTGAAAAAAAGAATTTCCTTGATGAGGAAATTAATTTTAGGTATAAGGACAAATATTTAGAATATGGCAAATTATTATTCTAGTTTAGTAAAGTGCTAGCTATAGGTTCTCCTCCAATATCCATGACTTAATTAGCCCTAGATAGTTTTTCAAGTTTCTAGAGCCATGCATTATTTCTCTCTCATTGAGTTGGTTTCTAATTCAAATTCTTAATGGATCACTTCAATAAAATATTTAATATTCAAATCACAAAATTCTATTTTTACATCTAAGCGTCAGTAACCATACTGGATAAATTTCCATTTTCAATTACCCAAGTCTTATACATTGGTGTAAACTGAGTTTAAGGAAAAATTCTGTAGTTGATGTATTAATATATAATGCAATTAATACATGATGTATAGTAAATGTAAATGATACATTAAATTCAATGTGTACTTAGTTACTATATAAAAGTGCAGAAGGACTTTTTAAATGAATGGGACTTTATAATATACTTGAATATAAAACTATTCACAATGTGTAAATTATAAAATACAAACACATGTAATTATCAACATGATACATATTACTATCTGAACTTTAACCTTAAGTAAGCTTTTATTTCTGTTTTCACATATGCTGCAGGCAATAATGATGTTCATGTCCAACCTAGAAATTTCAGATCATACATAAAAGTATCTGTCAAGCTCAGCTTTAGAAACAGAAAAAAAAATAATCAAGAGAAGATCTGAATATTTAAGTATTTGAGTACACAGTTGAAGGCTGGCTTTAAATGAGTTCACTAGACCCATGATAAATGGAAGCACTTACACAGATAAGATCAAATAACTGAAGCAGTCTTCCTGCCCCAGAAGATGCAGTCTCTGCCCTTCCAATGTCTCCACAACCCAAATGAGCAGGAGCCAGCCCCTCATCTACCTTACAATGAGTCATGTCTGCACCTGAAACCATACCCAAAAGGTGGAGCAACCACTACAAGTTCACTAGCAAAACAAGATGCCAGTACACACAGTGTCTTTTGTCTCAAGGTGTTACTCTCAAAGAAAGATGAGACTCACAATAGCCATTTAAAACTAACCAGTATAAACTGCTCATAATAGAGCATGTCTTAAAAATCATGACTTCAAACAAAATATTCTTTTGGGCAGGAGCTTCAAGACAGAGTTTCTATGTAGATTTGGAACCTATCCTGAAACTTTCTCTGTGGACAAGCCTGGCCTCGAACTCACAGAGATCCATCTGTTTCTGTCTCACCAAGTGATGGGATGAGTACCAGCACCTAGCTCAAAAATTTCTTTTCTGTATAACAGATAAAGAAGTATTAAAATAAATCCCCAAATACAAAGTACTTAAGGGTGTCAAATGATACTATTTTTATTAATTTTCAGTGTGAAAAACAAATGTGGTTTTTGTGTCAATAATGAGGAGAGTTTTATTTTTTCCAATCATTTTAGTGGGCATTAACTAAACAAAGTCTTCAGTGATTGAACTGGGATTCAGTTGTGATATGAGAGAGCCTATTTTTTTGTTGTTGTTGTTGTTGTTTTTGGTAAGAGCTGAGCAGATAGACAGCATCAATGACACCCTGTCTCCTTATTATAGATGGGGTGTAAACTTTGGTGTTAATCAAAATCTTTTTTTGGTGCATAGACTGTTATGCAGACATCAGAAATATTATGAATATAAGAGTTTATTATCCTAAACAACGTAGGAGTGCAACATAATGTGTTCAGTGTGGACCACAGGTTCTTTATTGCAAGGAAGGAGGGAGGGAAGAGAAAAGGAAGAATAGAAGGGTGGGAGGGGAAATAGTACAGAAGGAAAGAAAGGATGGATAGAGGAATCGAGGGAAGAATAAAACAAGGCAGGGAGGGAAAGAGTAAGAGAAAAGATTGAAGAGCATTTTTATGAGAGATTCTGAATTATCTGAAAAAATCCTGGATACACAGAAGCATGAGCCCCTTTGGTATTTCTAAGGGAATAAGCTCAGAGTATCTAGGGATTTCAAATAACTTAGCACTAAGACTTGTGCTCACGCTATGGTGGTCCCTGCTGTCATAGTAAAACTGATGTCCTGGTTAGGGTTACTATTTTTATAATGAAATCCCATGATAAAAAATCAAGTTGAGGAGGAAAGGGTTTTACTTGCCTTTACTTCCACAACATAACTCATCATTCAAGAAAATCAGCATAGAAACTGAAGTAGAGATACAATGTGGAGGCAGAAGCTGATGCAGAGGCCATGGAGGAGAGCTGTTTACTAGTTTGCTCATCATGGCTTGCTCAGCCTGCTTTCTTATAGAACCCAGGACCACCAGCCCAGGGATAACACTACACAGAATGGGCTAGGCCCTCCCATCAATCACTAATTAAGAAAATGTCCTACAGCTAGATCTTATGGAAACATTTTATCCTTCTTTTAGATGACTCCAGCATGTGACAAGTTGATATGAACTAGCCAGCACAGGTGACTTTTATGATAACCCTTCCCTCTCACCACCAGTAGGTAATTAGATTCCCAAGACTGCTTTTCTCTACCTTATGTTTCCAATATGCCTTTAACTTTGAAAGGCCTGAAGGTAAAAACATAATAAAAACATTCACTAAATTATTTAGTCAAACTGATGGCAACCTAATATAGTATATTTCACACCACCATTTCATCTTGGCAGGCAATTAGTAAAACAGGTTTTTCTTTCTGTCCTAAGATTAAGAAACTCAGTCCTCTGCAAAATAATACCCAAAGGTGGTTTACATTGAAATAGTCTGTCTCCTTACCCCCAAAAGTATATTTCGCCTACTTCTAATCTATTTAAAATAAAAAAAGAAGAATGAGAATGTATGTGAACTCGAACTTAATAACAACAAAAAAGAATGAATTTCAAGGATTTAAGGTAATTACCAGCTTTCAATGTGCAAAATAATATATACCCCTTCTGGAAACCAAGAGTTAAATTACATGGGAGATATGATGACCTCTGTAAGGTATTTGGCATACATGTAAGAACCAAACCATTAATGAGAGCGTGCCCACAGTATGGCATCCTAGCTTTTCTTCCTTCTTGCTGGCTGATAAAGAGCCTGTGAAACATGGTAGTGTATAAATTGCTGCAGTACCCTGATCTGCTTTTCTCAAAGACAATATGTAAAGCATATTATGCTATAAAAAACAAAATATCACTGACAAACTGTATTAAGCCAAAGTGGTACTAAGAGCTTAAGGAGAAATGTTTGGAACTCCTTCACAACCCTACCGTATGTTCAGCATCTTCATTTGCCTTATTTCAAAAGCCACATGTGTGGATGATGTTATTTGCATAAAGGAAGAGACCTAAGTCAGGGACAGGACATTTTTTGTAGTATGGGCAATTCCTACTCTTACAGTAAGAGTGACTTTTATCACAATCTATGTCTATAACTCACAGTAAATAAAAGAACAAGTTAGTGACTCAGGTCTATTACTTTGACTTTCTGGTTTCAAATTATGTGTTTTTCCAAGTCAGTAGACAGAACCTTCCAAAAACAAGGACAATACAAACAGCACTGTTTACAAAAGCAATGATGAACTTCCTGATATATTACCATGTCCACATCTTAAAATGTTTGCATATATGTGTGAATGCAACAGCTGTATTGATCAGAAAGGAAGGAATGTGTTTCTGAGAAGAGGGAGTGTGAACTGCAAGAAATAAAATCATTTGAAAAGAAAACATGAGGGAGAGCAGAGATATGTGGGCGAGAGCACTTGCTGTATACACTTAGAGACCTTAATGTGAAATTCCCAGAAGCTTATAAGTTAGCCAGTCACCAGGCATAATACTGAAACACTTTGTGTGGGTTCAAAACAGTAGGATTATCAGGGTTTTCTGCCTGCCAGCCTAGCTGGGGATGCAGTGAAATATCCTGTCTTAGGGTAACAAGGCAAAGAGTGACAGAGGAGGACTCTTGGTGAATACTTCTCACCCTTGCACACACACACTGACATGTGTGCTTGCACACATGCATGTGAATATACCAAACACGTGCGTGTGCGCGCACGCGCGCACACACACACACACACACACACACACACACACACACACACACAGAGGAAGTGTAAAAGAGATGGACAATAAACAGTTGACTAAAAAGCGTGAGAAAGGTTCCTAACGTGCTGGAATTCACTTAAAGCATCCGTTCTTAACCTGTGGGTCATGACTCCTTTCATAAGGGGCTGCATATCAGATAGTCATATTACAATTCATAATAGTAGCAAAATTACAGTTAGGAAGTAGCATCATAAGAAATGTTATGGTTGGTAGTCACCACAGCATGAAAGACTGTATTAAAATGTAGCAGCATTAGGAAGGTTGAGAACCACTGACCGAGAATAGAGAGCTCAGAGCTCTTTGAATGACAACTCAGAGAAAACAGGTGCTACCTTCTAGAGATGACAGCATCATCTTCAGGCACAGGGATGCTACACATGGAGCTAATGTTAACAATGGTTGGCCTTCTGTTAGATTTCCAGCTAGAATCCCAACTGACCACTTCCCAGCTATGGAACCTCAGGAAAATAGCTTCTTGAGATTCACTTTCTTTAGCTGAAGAATTGGATATAAAAGTCTTATGAGAATAAAATAGGGAAGTACTTCTGTGATCTAACCATTGTATTTCCATAGTTAGGCATTTCTATGTCTGATGTGTATGGTATTAAATAACAGTTATAATATTATTTTGGATGATAGCTGTCCATTTCTCTTTAAAATGGCTAACTAAAAGATATTCTTCATAATCCATTTCATAAATTTAAAAAAGAATTTATTAGATAATTATGAACATAAAAGCAAACAAACATTTTTCATAATGTGATTTTAGTTTAAAATCAACTAACAACATTAAGTAAAATATAAATAGGTCTTTTGACATTTTTTTTTCTGTTTGCTCTGTCTGGTTTTTGTTGCTTAAGAGCAATGTCTTAAGTAGCACAGATTTGAAAGCACCTTGCTATTTTAGCCAAGGATGGCCTTAAATTTCTTCTTGCCTCCTTCAACTCTCAGGTACAAAGATTGCAAGCATGGGCCACCATAGGTCCTCAGTGCTGAGGACCAAGCCTAGGACTTTGTGAATGCTAAGCAACTGCTTTACCAACTGAAACACATCCAGCCCTCCATATCTGTAACTTGGTCTTACTCTCGCTCTGGGTTTGCTTTCTCCTGCTATTTCTAATTTACTTGGAGAACCTCAAATGTGAGAGAAACTGGTAAACATGTGGAACGTAGGAATTAGTGGTTGTTGGAGAACTTGTCTGACAGTGTGAAATTAAAAAATTAGAGCACTAAAACCTCATATCTAATTTAGATGCTAGGAAGTTTTTTAAAAATTAAATTCTTTGAGCTGAATTTGGTGATTTTGAGAGGTGGAGGCATAGAGATGGCAAGCTGGAGGCCAGCCTGAGCTACACAGCAAATTCGGAGCAAATCAGGCAATATATGAATACCAGGTTAAGTTAATGTACTGACCATGCTTACTGTTATTGAGCTACCAGGATCATCACAATGACAAGCACTGCAATCATAATTATGACACTACTTGACTTTAAAATACAACATGATGTGTCCCTGTATCTATGAAAGACCCTTGAAACAAGATCAGTAAAGTTTAGGCGTTCCCAACCTGACCAGAGAAGAGTAACAGTCAGGAATGCAAGGCCTGATTTCACAATGGCTAAATTTGGAAGCGTAAAAACTCTATAAAAGTAGACCAGTCCAAATTCCAACACAGATAGAGCAGGGATCAGAAAGTGCCACCTCAGCTGAAAAGCTATTGATTCATCTAGGAGAAGCAAAATCATTTTTCTTCTGGGCTGTGACCCCTGATAGGTACCCCAAGTTCTAGTTCCTACATCTATGCACTTACTGACAGTACTAAATTAACTTAATAGTTAATTAAAAAAATATTATATTAGCAAGGAGATGGTGTGGGCTTATGTTTAATCAAACAGAATTTGGGGCTGGTCTTCACAAGAATAACTTCTTGAGAAAAGAGCCCCTTCAGCTGATCTTCTCATTACTTGCTACAGTAGATTGAATGATAACACTGCTCATCCTAATCTCCCAAAAGTCTGTGAATGAATATTACCTTAGTTTATAAAATCAAATGAGCTGTGTAGGAATAGTCAGTCAGTGATATTGAAGTGAACAACATCTTGGATCAACTGAGTGTTTCTAAATAGAATTTTAAGTATCGTAAGAAAAGAAGAAATTATCTGTTTATGACAGAAGAGGACATGTGCAGACACAAACCTTTTCCTCCTTTGGCTTTTTTATCGGGTATCTGCCACAACACTAGAAATGAAGAGACCTGGAAAACAGATTATGGTTTTGGTACAGCTTTGTTTGATTTGGTTTGTTTGTTGTTGTTGTTTTATTCACCCAAAGGAGGCTTCAGTAGTTTACAACTGAGAGCCATGCCTTGTCATCCACATTCATGGGGAGAATTCTGAGCAGTCATGGGGTAGTTTCACATTCATAGATCTTTGACTTCCTGTTAGTTTGTTTTGTCAATGGGCATGCACAGCAGAAGCCTCTATCAGGATGGCGAGTACTCAATTTAGTAAAAAAAAAAAAAAAAAAATTAATGACACATTATGATAAATGAAGAGTATTTGTATAAGGTTGACCTCTTACAATGAGCATGCATGTTTAAGATTATTCTATGCAAGGCAATTTCATGTACTTACAAGAGTAGTATCCAATGACCCAAAACCAAAATTATATCTGTTATGTGACCTACCAGTAGTAGAACACTGTCTGCATCATTTTAACTATCATTGGCTCAGCTTGTCATTCGAGAAAATGGGATTATATTAAACTAATCGTGCTGTGGGTATTGAGAACATTAGTATAAGTCAAGATCTTAGTATCTCACTCTGTACTACTCATCTGCATTCATTGTTTCTTATAGTATGGGCATGTTATGTCACATAAGCTGTGGTTTTATAACAAAAGGTCACCCTTACACACTAGCATAGAATTATATGGTATAATTTCTAATGAGTATAGAAACATTCCATTTTGACATCCATACTGAGTTCTCACCCTCAATCTCTGATTTCTTATGCTTTTACATTTATTGGAGAAGATGTAGTTTCTTTGGAGAAAAATGCCATATGATTTTTCTTTTGTATTATAAATTTGTATCCCTCTTATAATATACTCATTTTTCCAATAGATTTTTTAACATGCAGCTTGAAATGATTGAATTAATGAGTCTAATCCTTCCAGAACGATGTCTAACAATGGTCCAAGGAACTGGTTGTAACTTCCTAGGCTTTTTAGAGTCCAGCCAGAGTAGTGAGTGCTAATGATGGTGTGTGTTTGCCAAGCTCAGTCCTTGCCTATGCACCAAAAACGTGAGCCAGAACTAGTGTGAAAATGCTTTGAAGTAACAGAATGTCTTGGACACTATGATTAAAGAGAACTTGTTTACAAAACAAATTTCAAGATTACAGGACATTTTCCTCAGTGACTTCAGTGACTATGACTTTTTTTTTTTTTTTTTTTTTATCTTTGAGTCATTGAACCAGACCTTTCCTTTCTTCCATGGAGTGAAGCTAACCTAGACCACAACCACAATAGAGAAAGTCACACTCATGGTTAAGCCTGCCAATGCTGTAGGATGCAATTAGTGGGAAACTTTAAATTGTGGCCTTGAAATAGCAGGTGGGAAATGATCAAAAACGAAATCAGTTCGGGCCCTTATCTCCTTTTTTATTCACCATTCATAACTTTTGTAAGTGTGTAATTAAAGAGGAGACTTCTTCTCTTTCCGGAACTATAAATATGACACTGACAGTCATGGAGCCTGGAGCCTGTTGGACCAGGTGACGAAATGGAAACTACTAACCAAGGAGGAAGGCCTTTGAGTATGGTGTAATTTTAAGACTTCCTGTCTTGCTTTTGTTATGTTTGCGTGTTTGGCTTTAAAAATAGAACTGCTTTGTTTCAAAGAAAGTACTTATCACTAAACCACACTCTCCATTCCTGAAGGAAAGAGAAAATCTAGTCTGGTCTCAGAGCAAGTAAGAAAGTTGTCTTGTTTAGAATTGTGTTTTCAGAAAAGAGACCTCTGGATAAACATTGTAACCACTCAATAAAGAGTTGTTAAGTAAATGATAAAAAAAAGATACAACAGCAACAACAGCAAATCATTAGGGCAACTGTGGAGGTGGGTCAGTAGATAAGAGTGCTTGCTCTGTAAGTGTATGGACCCAAGTTCAAATCCCCAGCATCCAAGTTAAAAAGCCAGGCATAGCTAACATGTTTGGACGCCAGTATTGCAAGGGAGAGGGGGAGGTAAGCAGATTCCTATGGCTACTGACTAATTGAAGCTGGGATCTTCCAGGTCAGTGAGAGGTAATAAAGAAGAAAGCAATAGAGGAAGTAAGGGATCTATGCCTGGCAAATATGACCAAACAACCCCCACACTCATACACTCATAAGAATACACCCATACACCTCCAGCACACACACACACACTTCTGTCTTTAAGTTGAATCTAATTTTTCCTCTTCTCACAGGATGTAATTTCATTTGATAAAAATGTAATTCCATTTGATAAAAAGCTATGAAAACAAACATATGTGAATCCTAGCAACACATGCAGAGTTACATCTTGGAATATATCTTAATAGTGGTTTTGTCCATGGTAAATTTGACTACTCTCCACACTGTTCACTACACTCAGTCACTCTTCCATCAGTTCTTTACTTTCTCACCTTTGACACAGTGTTTTTGAGAGCTGAGTGCTTATAGGGTCATTGTTATTTTCATTTCTAGAATGCAAGCAACTAGATCTAGATGAGCAGAGACACAGCCTAGCTCACTCAGCATTCTGTCCCTAGAACGAGCCTGGCATGTGGCTAATCTCATACCAGAATCTTAGTGAGTACTTGTTTTAAATAAATTACTAAGATGGGTGTGGTGGTACATGCTTAAACAGCACTCAGGAGGCAGAGGCAGACATATCTGTGGGTGTTCGAGGCCTGGCTAGCCTACATAGTGAGTTCTAGGACAACTAAGCTATGTAGAGGGATCATGTCTCAAAAAAAAAGGATTATTAACTTTAATTTCATGTACATAACTTGATAAAGTTTGTTATTCTGTTACAAATTTAGAAAAAGTTTTTGATATGTCATACCCACATAATATTTAAGGTAAATATGTAATTACAGAATACAAACAAAGCACTACTTAACTCAAATTACCTGCTTAATTTTGAATTTTGGTTGCTTTAGTAAACAAGACTCATCTTTGTTACATGGGTTTTGTTCATATCATTGATGAACTATGCTATATAAACAGTCATTAGAATAGAAATACCTGGTAGAGCTTGTTGTATCTGTCTTAATGTGAATTTTATCAAAATTCCTCTATGTCAGGTTAATTAAATTTTGAGTAGTACTATGAGCTACAATAACTACCATTATACAAGATGTACCCACTGGCTTAATAGTGGGAAAAATGTCATAGAAATAACCAACCATTTCTGATTGGATATAAGACACACTATACAAGTTAAAACCCATATCTGGCACCATTATCAGGATTTGGGGTTAGGGTATACTGGTCACAGGCTCTATGGGAGACTCTACTACTATTAATCTACTCAAAGGATATACTACTAAATTCCTAATGACTTATACTTACACCTGTTGACTAGTGACTCTCTGAACCCTCATCATTGAGACTTCTTTATTGCATAGATGACAATTAACACAAAAACCCATACCTTATCAAGATGCAGAGAATAAAATGTCAGAGTATGTTCAGTTCTAAATAAGACATCTGTATTGTACCCATTTCTCCCTAAGCTCAGTGGTCAAGTAGGAGAAAGGAGGCATAAAGATTCTTGGAGCTAGAGGTATTTGATGACAGCAAAGGACCAGTGTTTTAAGGATACCGCATAGACGTTACACATTGGACTTCACAGCAGTGGTGACAGCTTGTATAAGATCTGCATAAGTAAAATCCAGACAAAACAACATGGAGAATGAGATGGTCATGAAATCCCATTGTTAGCTATTGGGAGAAGGAAAGGGTGAGGAAGACTCAAATATTTTTTAAGTGTGTCACCTCTGGTAGGACACTCATGCTGTAGTGGAAGGCTACATGCTACATGTCTAAGAGGATATGAGTGGTGCAAACTGAACAAATATAGTGTACAAATTTTCAAGGAACTCATAAAAAGTAAAGAGAATACAATAAAAACAAATAAACAAATTAGAGTGGTGAAGAAAAATCCACTGAGAAAAAGATAAATTGAAAAGGTTGCACATGAATCAGAAAATACACACACATATATTTATAAGACCGATATAATGCATACACACATTTGTCTTGTTTTTGTAAGGTTTGGGTATACCTTAGTCTTTGGTGGCTACTATATCAGAGAATCACAAAGTGTATGGCTTACAAACAATACAAATTTATTTGTTCTAGAAATCAAAAGAGTCTACAATCATGGCGACACCTGTGATTGGTGTATGCCAGTAGTCTGGTCCTTGGCTCATAGATGTGGTATCACTGAGACTCACATGATGAAAACATAAAGAAAACTGTCTGGATTGTTAGTCACTATAGCATGAACAAATCCTAACCACCCACTAAAGGTCTGACCTCCAAGCACCACCACATCAGAGGTAGGCTTAGATTTGTGAATTCTAGGGGAAAAGGACTGTGGGCTGGCTAATTTTATGTCAGCTTGACAAAGACAAAACCACTAGAGAGGAGGAAGTCCCAGTTGAGAAAAATATCTTCACAAGATAAGGAGGCAGGTAGGCCTATATTGTGAAATGACTTTGGAACTTTGGGATAGATAAGTTATTAAGTGTTCAAGCAGTAGTAGGCTGTTTTGTGGGAGTTTGGAAGCTAAGTGTGTTAAGAGAAATGCAGAGGATGAAGGACTAACTTGTGAAATTCTGGAGTTGGAGAGTTAAAGACTCTGTTAAAACCACTGCATAATTTGAGTTGAGAACTTGTACTTCCTGTCATTAGGGCTGAAAAATTGGCTATGATTAGCAAGATACCAGGACCACTAAAGTGAACCTTTCACTTTTCTGGGATACTCAGATCTGATCAGCTATTGTTGAGAAATTAACAGTGAATAAGAAGAGGCCAGCATCTTTGAGGTGAAATCTGGGAAGTGTTTTCTCAGAGTTTGCACACAGGAGCTGTGTTCCAGAGGATGTCACTCCCCAACAGCCAAACTTGGGAGTGAAAATGTCACTCAGGTGGTACTGGTTTTGAAGAGATGAAGGGGTCATTGAGAACAGTTGAAGGTTGGCATTGTGCAACAGGACTAATATCCCTGAAGAGAGCTCTTGAATTGCTATTGGTGAATGCACAGTCCACTAGAAGCAGAAGACCCCTGAACTTTGATGATGGTAGTACCATCAGATGGTCACCAAAAACATCAGTTATGACAGTGTTGAGTCAGCCTGAGCCTAGAAGACAATCTGTGTGCTGCAGATAAACCTACAGAGGACAGACAGAATATAGTCTGTAGGGGTCAATTCCTTCCCTTCCCCAATTATATTCTCATATTGAAAGATTGAAAGTACATCTACTATATTTCAACTATTCCCCAAGTCATATTCCAACATCATTTTTTCTAACATATTTTTATTATGGAAATTTCATACACTGTGCCCCATCATGGGTGTCTCCCATTTCTCACTGGTCACCTTCCATCCTTTAGCCCTTCCCCACAAAGAAAAGAAAGTACACAAAAATCAATTTGTGTTGTCTAAATATACTTTGGAGCATAACCAAACTCCCAGTGACCAGCCCATTAAAGATAACTGAGTCCTCACCCTCCCATGCTGCCACAAACCATGAACTGCGAAGAGCTATGGTTGGGCTTCTTTGTCACAAATTTTAAGGATTCTCTGGATTTGAGCAGTCCAGTCTGGACTGTTTCTTTTGAGGGGGAAGAAGGGGAGAGGTTACTGCAGAAGCCATCAAAGACTCCATTCTCAACTATGAGTCTGTTGTCATTGGTAACACCAGAAAATGAATGCCCACACCATCTGCTGACAACAGTGATCATGGACTTTCCTGTGGTTTCCAGTGGCATCACAGAACACAGACATCCACACAGCCTCTGGTGGCAGCATGGTTCATGGGCAGCAGCACAGACAACAGTAACATCAGTTATAAGATATAAAGCCTCTGTGTGGTCATGAGAATGGAAAAGCAGACACTGGCCCTCACTGGCTATAGTGCTCAGGAGAGTTGGCCCTGCACCTTGCCTGGGTACCACAGTACAGTTGTCCCTGTTGATTTGGGTGCAGGTGATCTGCTTCCATGAACCTGTATGGGATATCTTCCCCCAGCCCTCATCTGCCGCATGGTAGAGTAGGAGAGAAAAGATGACTTCCCCCTTTCTCCATCCCTCTGCTGCCTGTGGTGGTGGGCAAGCAAGACCTGGGGTCACAAGAGTAAGAGAGCTGGCACTGCCCCTTCCCAACTGTGGCAATCAGGAGAGTGGGCCCTGCACCTCAACTGCATAAAACAGTAGAGGTGTCCTGGTGGTGTGAGTTCAGGTGAGCAGGCTGGAGAACTGGACCTGCTCCTTGCTGCAGGCTGCATTGGGTGAGCTAGCAAGGGCAGTGCTGGAGAGCTCACCCTGGTGATGATGAAGAGAGAAACCTACCCCCACTTCTATCCCAGGTACTCACCCCATCTGTGATTTGCTGGATCAGATCTGAAGCTCCAGAGTTGCAGGATCTCCATACACAATGCAATAATAGGATATCCAAGAGGATTTCCAGCGAGGGCCCATTATCCATTGTGTAGTAGAATCCAGAGGCCTTGACCAGACCAGTGACTGCAATGAACACTTCAAAGCAAAAGTGTTTGGACTAAAGGGTAAACTGAGTGACTCACTGGGACACTATAGTGACCATGATAAGATTTTCTTTGTTGTTTTGCTTTTCTTTGTTTTATATTTATTTATTTTTTCTTATTTTACATACAGATCCTCTACCTAATCCCCTTCCCATGACCCTGACACCCATCCTATCCCATTCCCCACCCATTCTACAGGGAGGAAGGTCCCTTCCAGGAGGGATCATCAAAATCTGTCAAATCATTTGGAGTAGGGTCTAGGCCCTCCCTCCTGCCTCTAGGTTAAGGGGGTATCCCTCCATGGGGAATATGCTCCCAAAGTTCTTATATGTGCCAGGAATACATCCTGGCTCTACTGTCAGAGGTCCCTTAGACTGCCCAGGCCTTCTAACTGAGACCCATGTTCAGGGGTTCTGAGTCGGTCCATGAGATCACCCTTGTTCAGGTCAGCTGTCTCTGTGGGTTTCTGTAGCCTGGGGTTGACCCCTTTTCTTATCACTCCTCCCTCTCTGCAACTGATATCCAGCAGTTCAGCTTGGTGTTTAGCTGTGGGTGTCTGCTTCTGTTTCCATCAACTACTAGATGAGGGCTCTATGATGGCATAAAAGTCAGTTAGCAGGGAAGGGCATTTAAGGTAACCTTTCTACTATTGCTCAGTAGAGGGAGCCTATAACGGCTCCCTCTATTATCATATCTCTCTCTCTCTCTCTCTCTTTTTTTTTTTTTTTTTTTTTTTTTTTTTTTTTGCTCTTGTCTATTCATCCCCAGACTCAATCTTTTTGGTCCCACATATTCTCCTCTCTTTTTGTTTGTTTTTTCTTTGTTTGGTTTTTCTTTTAAATTGTGTTTTGTTTTGAGGGGGAGGTTGCAAGGGCAGAGGGCAGATGCAATAATCAGGGTTAGTGTGCATGATGTGAAATTCACAAAGAATCAATAAAAATTTTTTTCAAAAATTATCTAAAACTTCATCACAATATTGTCCAAGTCAGACATATGTAAATCTTAAGACATTTATCTTAAGACAAACTCTTATTCAGCTGGAAATATATGAGCAAACAAGTTTATCTATCTAAAAGATGAAGCCAACAAAAGTTTAAAACAGACATTGTATTTCAAAGAAAAACAAAACAAACAAACAAAAACAAAAACAAACAAAAAAAAAACAGGAAAGAGGAAAGGAGTCTTGCATCCCAAGTGTAAACTCATGATGCAAGCTCCAGGAGACTTTAGTACCATTCGCCTCAGGATTCAGCTTTTGGTCCTACTGAGGGGAATTTGTATGTAGGTGGTTTTACAAGCTGTGGGTAAAGTTTGAGTACTCATAGCTGAAAACAGGCATCTTCTGGCCTGCTGAAAGAATTATATTTCTACCCATCCAAGGTTTCTGCATCATCAAAACAAACAAAAAATAGAAACTAAAAGAGGGAACGCCACTAATTGCTGAGTCACATAAGGCTAAGTCCTTACTTGTCTTAAACAGTTTCATCTGGCTTTCAGGTGACTGATCATGCCTGAAGTCTTGTCTAAACTAAGTTGCTTTATAATAAAGCAAACATGGGCACACTTTTGTGTTCTCTTCTGAACACACTCAATTTTTACTGTTTGATATGCTGGTACCTTGTCAAATCTTACCATTCTAGATCCTTTTTGCCTAGCAATTACATCTTTAAATTACTTTTTCTTCTCTCCCATTTTATCAAAAGCAGCCAGGAGGGATCAAGTTGCAACTTTAACACTTTATTTGAAGTCATTTTACACTAACAAGTCAATTCTGTGGCTATCAAGCTTCACCTTCGGCAAAATGCTAGAGCATAAACACAACTCAACCAGCATTCCGGAAACTTGATTGAAGTTGCAGTGAAATATTTTTCATTTTTCCTCTGGGACCTGATCAGAATCCACCACATATGCATATCTCTATCACTGCTCTTTGCATGATTACTTAGGCATCTTTAACATAGAGGATTTCACTATATCTTCCTATTTTGACTTCTCATCAGAATCACCCTTAAAGGTCTATTCAGAGCAATATTTGCTTTTTCTAGCATGGACCGCCAATTTTCCAGTCTTGCCTCACTAACTATTACAACAACTACTTCAATATTTTCATTCACTTCTTAAAGCAACATACCCCTTCTCTGTACAAATTTCTCTTTTCATCAACTTAAACTTCTGTAACAAAATATCATAGAGTATGCACAGACATAAATTTGAAGAATCTTTGCCAGAATTATCCAGATAAATGTTCGTATTATTTGCTGATGTTTGTTTCTGTTCCGCACACAATGAGATTATATTAAGAAGTGGAGATTTTCATGCACAAGACTGGGCCATCTTATGACTGGAATTTGTACCTTTATTAAAAACACTAGTCTTGTGTCTTACTCTAATAGACAAAGACTATAAGTGACTAATGCCTGATTTAGAAGGAGAATTAGCCTCTCCTGGGAGAAATTTATTGGTTCCCCAAAGCAGAGTGGTCAGCCCTCATAACAATAAGGGGATGAGAAAGTTGTATTTATATTTGTGCATACATACACACATATGAAAAGCAAAGAAAAAGAGGCTACATATTTGAGAGAGAAAATCAATTCTTTATAAACTTCCCATTCTGGAATATTGTCACAGCATACAGACATTATCAAAACACTGAATTCTGGTAAATCGAAATTGTCTACAGCCTTAAATCATAACTTTTAACTTGAATATAGCATTTACTTAAAAGTAAGCAGAAAGCCTTGAAATGGTATTGAAATTAAACCAATGTTTGTGAGATTTCAAGAATCTTAGGGCTAAATATTTGTAAAATTTGTGGATAAAAATGAGTTAATGTCTTGCCGTTATGCTGGTGGTAATAACAAGAACTTTTCCTCTTACCATACAACTTACTTTGCTTGATCTTAATTTCAGAAAAATCTGGCTATTAAGTAATTAGAATGTAGTAAATGTAAGGAAATTAACTTTTTATTGATTTAGTATGCATATGTAGTGAATAGGTACCATAATGGGCAATTCATTTATAGATACTAGATTCAAAATCTATTCCCTGATTTCCCCTTAAAAATTCACAGATCAGTTTCAAGAGTCCAAGCAGTGTAGTTCTTTTTGTTTGGGAAGTTAATCTAGTACAAAAACTAAAAAAAGACAACCAACCACAAATGGTAGATCATGTGACTCAAACAATATGACATTTCCCAACCACAATGCTAGAGATCCTTTTCCAGGGTCACCAGATGAGCAAGGAAACTAATAGAGAAAGGAAATTGGACAAAATTAAACTCATGACATTGTTTTGTTTAACTGGTTCAGAAAAAAGGTTTTATTCACAGTAATATAACCTGTATAGGAATCTAGCATAAGGTGAAATGGTTATTTTTGAAGTTAATAAAGGATTCAATATAACAAAAAATATAATATGGAAATTCAATACTTTTAAATATTTGGAAGAAACTTGAAAAGAAAATAGATATGTCTGTTACTTCAGCCTTTTGTAGGTCACAAGCCTTGGAATACAGAACCTTATATTTGAAATTTAAGCAACATTAATTCCAAGTGGACTATTCACATTGATACCATTATCCATTTACTCTCTCCTTGAGTTTGGAATGGAAATTAAATTATTGGTTTTTTCCAGAAGTTTTCAAGTGATGTGATTGCAAAAGAATTCAACTCACTGCATAAGGTATGACCCCTTTAAACTGTTACCTCCCTCTCACCTCTACCATGTCACAGCTATAAATTTAACAAGTTGCCTGTGCAACACTGAAGACAGCTTGTCAAAAGGACCACTTCTAAACGTCGCTTTTAAGTATATATAACAAACAACTTTCTACAAGCTCATAAATGGACATTTGAACCTAAGTAATGGAAATACAGCTGCCTGTTATCATATAACCACAAAATCCATGGAAGAGATCAGGGTGAAGTCATAACCACAGAAAGCAGCTTTCTCCATCCCATTACCCTCCATAAGAACCTGACTTGTGTATAATGTATGCAATGGAGTCTTGTGGGCTAAAGACAAATAGTGTGTGATGTACATTCCATTTTCATCCAGAAAGGCATATCACAATAAGAGAGAGAGATAAAAAAATCTTTTTAAAATACCCAAAACACAAACCAAGAAAAAGTTGGCATTTTAGAAGTTAGAGATCTAGTACATATGTTAATGAAAATTTTGTTGATAGGGATTATAGAATAGACCACACAGGATATTACCTAAACAGAGACATAGTTCAGAGTTGATGCAATGTAGAGACTTTCTCACACAAAGCAAGCAAATTATTTAACCACAGAGTTATATGTTTATTTCTGAGATGACTAAGTTTCCTCTGGTTCTCTGATTTTTTGCACTTCTTAAGATAATCTGTTTTTCAGAAACCATTTCATTCTTGCTGTTTTGATAGGACCTTTAGCAATGTATTCAGCAAAATTTGATTTTCTTCTCCTCTGCAGTAGTTTAACACCATTCAGCAAAGTTATGTTACATTTATCATTTGCTAATACCTCTTATATGTTAATTCTATTCCTATAATTATAAAGTGAATTCTTCTGAGCAGTCTAAGGAACCTCAGACAGTAGAATCAGGATGTGACCTTGTGGACACATCCCCCCATGGAGGGATACTCCCTTAACCTAGAGACAGGAGACAAGTCCTAGTCCCTACTTCAAATGACTTGACAGATTTACATGACCCCACCTGGATGGCATAGCCCTACATGTGGAATGGGGGTAGGGGGATGGGAGTGGAGGGTGGTCAGGGTGCATGTGAGGGGGGAGAGAGGGCAAGAGGGAGGGAGGGAGGGAGGGAGGGAAAGGAGAAGGGAAGGAGGGAGAGAGGAAGGGAGAGGGAACTGGGATTGACATGTAAAATAAAATAAAAATATAAAGTGAATTCTTAAACAAAAATGCTTTCAGTACCCTAAAAAGAGTTGCTCAACAAATAGCATACTACTGGCTTATGCTCTGTATTTTCAAAGGCCTGTTCATGTCTTTGACTCCCACAAGGTCTTCCATAACCAAGGCCACTCAGCAGTACTTGAATGTCTGACATGTGTGGGAATACATACAGCACTGTCTTTTCAGCTAGGTGGCAAAGCTACTGATAGAAGCCTCTGTGTCTCTATTCTGAAGTCCCTAAAAGAACTCACACATAGCAATGATAGACAGAAGACCTAACACTGGCCACTCCCACTAACAACATACCATTTTATAACAGACAGACATGTTATAAAGCAGCCACATCTAGGAAAACTGTACAAAGATAAAGTGCTTAGCTAACGTAAAACCAGCCTCATCTTGCATTGTGGATCTAGGTGGTTATGTGATAAGGGTGGGTTTGAGGTGTTTATTTAATTATACTTTTATCAATAAAGTCTCTGGAGTCAAATAGCAGGGTAAAAACATAGTCAGTCAGAGAAGCCCAGAAGAAATGACCAGTGAACTCCCCCCCTCTCTTTCCTTGATCTAAAAGGGCTGAGCATCTCTCTAAGCCCCTCCCTGCTACTTCTGGTGTCTCTGTATGTGCTAGACCCTCCAAAACCTCTCTGGCTAGGTATCAGCTAGTTCAAACCTCTGATTCAAGATAAACTTTATTGCCAGTCTCATTAATGTCAGAGTATAAACAAAATATCCCACAATGTTTCACCCTTTTTGTCTAAATAAAAAGGAAGGCTTAACTCTAACACAGTAAAATTATAACAATAATTAGTTAAGAATTATATTCACAGTGTTCTGATTTGGCAAAATCAGAAATACTCCAATATCTATTTTATATTGTTGGGTTCAAATTTTGTACCTAATTCATTTTCTATCCTAACTTGACAAAACTATCTTTTTAAACCTCAAAGCATTTTCTTAGATAAATAACTAAAGGGGTTTTTGTTTGTTTGTTTGTTTGTTTGTTTTATTTTGTCTTTCAACCGTATGTACTTTCTTTTATGAATTTGGTAACAAGGAAAATTATAACTACAACTATCTAGTCTTTAACCCCATCAAAGACCTGAGGGAGGATATATTACTTGTAGAATCAGGAAGTACAGAGCAAAAATATTAGCATCAACCCACTTTGTGTGCAAATAATAGGCTAAACTCCAAGCTAATCAATTATTTTCTAACCATAATCTTAGTTAATATAAAGATAAAAGATACAGAGATCCCCCAATCTGAATTTCTGTAATGCTCTTCTCTATCCTTCTGTTGAAAATTCACTGAACTATGTAAGACAACCATGTTCTGGTATAGAGAATGTTCATATAGAAGTGTTTATTAAAGAGACTGTTAACTTGCTCAAAATACCTTTTATTTCCTATTTCCTTTTTTATGTCATTAATACCCTGGAAAGCTCATGTAGAAAAGTTTATTATGTGTTTGTTCATCGTTTATCATGGGCTTCTCCTATCTTGGTAAGAGCTAGGGATGTTGACAGAGTCTGTCTCTATATCCAAATCTATATTTGACTCTTGGTCCTTTCCATAGCCTACCTCCAAGCAGCCTCAATAGAATAACAAGGGCTCTTAAACAGATCACTGTTTCTTTTTTTTTTCCATCTATTCATCTTTTTGATTCACTTTCTATTGCCTCAGTTTCACTTAAAAACAACTAAAAATCATTTCATGCTGGATTGCTGAGTCCATGCCTGAACTGACAGGATCCTCAGATCTTTTCTTCAGGGAAGGATTGTATTTGCATCCCTAGGCAGACATTGTCATATTTTGTTGTTGTTTTTTGTTTGTTTGTTTTCTGGTTTTTCGAGACAGGGTCTCTCTGTGGCTTTGGAGCCTGTCCTGGAACTAGCTCTGTAGACTAGGCTGTTCTTGAACTCACAGAGATCTGCCTGCCTCTGTCTCCCGAATGCTGGAAGTAAAGGCATGCACCACTGCCACCTTGCAGTTGTGTATTTTTATGACCCCAGCACCGAGGATGAAGACATAGGAGAATCACCACTGCAGCTTGCTGGACACCAGTCTTGCCAAAATACAGCAAGCTCCAGATTTAGTGATAGACTCAAATTTAAATGAATAATATAAATAGCAATGTAAGATACCTACCATTGTCTACTGTTCTTCTATGAATTCCTGCTCTCTAACAGCAAGCCACTTTCAAACACTGTACACACACACACACACACACACACACACACAAACATACCACAACCACCACCACCACCACCAAATCAACAAAAAAATCTTTTATAAGACTATGCTTAATAAATTTATTTTCCTTTATTATATCAAATGCACAACACACTTCAAGTAAGAACAAAAAAAAAGCATTTATGATCAGGAGTTCCTTAAGCATATTCATGT
This sequence comes from Phodopus roborovskii, assembly GCF_943737965.1. Taxonomy (NCBI): domain Eukaryota; kingdom Metazoa; phylum Chordata; class Mammalia; order Rodentia; family Cricetidae; genus Phodopus; species Phodopus roborovskii. Next base: position 26,216,798 of record NW_026126460.1, on the reverse strand, counting down.
CATGTATATTCTTTTACCATTCTTATCTTTCCTCTTGCAAAACCTCTTGCTCCTTTTATGATTTTCTTTCTAGTTATGACCTGTATTCACACTCACACTCATATACCTACATATACATGCATATATGTGTATACATGTATACACACAGAAATATATGCATATGCATATACATGCACACATAAATAATAAATTAAAATCTATTTTTCCACATGAAAAAAAAACATGAAATATTTTTTCTTCCTAAATTTAGATTACTTCATTTATAATGTTTATAATGTTCATCCATTTTCCTTGAAAGTTTTCATTCTTGTTTTTCTTTTTGATGCATGGATGTGGATCATTTGGGTATATGCCTAAGAGGGGGATTGCCGGGTCCTGTGGCAAACTAATTCCCATATTCCTGAGGAACCACCATACTGATCTCCAAAATGGTTGTACGAGTTTGCACTCCCACCAGCAGTGGAGGAGTGTTCCCCTTTTTCCACATCCTCTCCAGCATGAGTTGTCATGGTTGTTTTTAATTTTAGCCATTCTGGCAGGAGTAAGATGGTATCTCAAAGTTGTTTTGATTTGCATTTCCCTGATAGCTAAGGATGTTGAACACTTTCTTAACTGTCTCTCAGCCTTTTTGATTTCCTCTATTGAGAGTTCTTTCTTCAGTTCTGTACCCCATTTTTTAATAGGGTTATTTGGGGTTTTGATGATTACTTTCTTGAGTTCTTTGTGTATTTTGGAGATCAGCTCTTTGTCGGATGTAGGATTGGTGAAATTATAGTTCACTCTGAGAATCAAGTTTAGATCCAGGGGAGTCAATAGTATGACTCGCAGTCCAAACACAAAGACTTGAGAACCATGTGTGCTAGTTATGGGAGAGACATTCCACTGTGATTTTTGAAATCTGAAACTTCCAATATCATTACTCAAGATTTAGAGAAGATGGATACCCTTACTTCCCACAAAAATTCCCCATGCTTTTATTATATTTGCATTCCCAAAAGGATAGGATGATCCCACCCACCTTGGTAAAGGAATGTTAATAATGACAAAACCCAGACACCTAGAAATAGTATTCTATCAGCAGTATGGTTTGTTAGATCAGTTAAGTTGACACATCCAATTAATGGCCACAGATTTCATTTTAAAATTCAATTATAAAGTTAACGATATAATTGTTATGGTCAGAAATTCTCTGTTCAGCAGCAGATCTCTTAGTTTGGGGCCAGCCTGTTCTACAAAGTGAGTTTCAATACAGCAATGGCTACACAGAGAAACCCTGTCTTAAAAACCAAAAGAAAATGAATGAAAAAAGAAAGGAAGGAAGGAAGGAAGGAAGGTAGGTAGAAAGGAAGGAAAGAAAGAGAAGAAAAAACTCTTTATTCAAAGACTGGTGCTAACCCTCCCAATCTTTTTTCTCTGGCCTTCTTAGAGACACATGAGACACTAGTACAGCATCTAAAACCATGTCCTTCTCATAGTACTTTATGATCTTGGAAATTGGCACCTTTTCCTCTTTTCTTCCTAAAATTCAAACTCAGACTTATAGTTAAAGAATATCCAAAACCTCATGCTATACCGTTAGTCTCCTTAGTGACTTTAGTTTCCTGTCATTTGACCTTCTCTGAGCTCTATGCTCTCAACCTCAGCTTTTCCCTTCCCAAAGATAAACTTTTGTTTTAGCAGGAAAGACATCAAGGGCTAGAGAGACAACTCAGCAGTTAAGATGGGTTGCTGCTCTTTCAGAGGATCCAGAATATGGTTTCTACCATCCAAACCCACATCAGGCTGTTCATAATTGCTTGGAATTGCAGCTCCAGTGGATCTGACACCCTTTTCTGACCTCCATGTTCTCTGTATATAGTATAGATACATGCAGATACATGCTTATACATAATAAAATTATATAAAAGCTGTAAAACTATTTAACTCAGTGATTATCAAAGTCAATTTAAATATGAAGACACTGAGGCTCAAAGAAGTCAATAATAGAAGTAAAGAAAAACCTGGAGCAAATGTCAGTTTCTGAGATGACCCCATTCTGCCTCAGTTGACAGATTCTAGTTAGTGGAGAGTGATATCTTTGCCAGTATTAGAACTTAGCATGTTCTGTCTTGCACTTCAGCAGGTGAGAGACTCACCCATGTATCTGAGTAAAGACTGAATGTACTGTTTTCATGCCCTGACCCATAGCTCTAAATCCTGTAAATATCCCAAGGATTTCTTTTCATTCATGTATCAAGTGATGCTGCACCACATGGACTTGACAACACTCCAAGCAGTAGTAGAAAATATGGCATTCTTAGATTTTAAAGAGGTTTCACCGACATATCATCAGAGGGCTCACCCTACTGGCTTTGGTGAGCATGTTTACTTTCCTCCCGCCTTGCCACCACACAAGGAATGTCACCCCTTGGTCAGCTGATACTATAAGCACTTCATGCAGGCACTGGTGATTGTCTTGCACTAACCCTTTTTATAAATCATTTTCTGTCTCACATATATCTGTAGAACCTAATACTCTCACAATATTTGCACTGACTTTGTCTTGGAAGAAATCTTGATCACAGCTTGCCAGGAATAGGAAACTTTTGAGATAAATTGGAAAGAATGGTGTATCATTGGAAATAACTTCACTGTTGAGTCTAGTGCCCATCAAAATTTTACTTGTTCTTTGTTCTGAATTAATATTTCAAATATGTTAGTGTTTACAAGAATTCCCCTTGCTTTTAAGAGTTTCTTCTTTTCAAATGTTCTGCATAAATAATGCTCTTCTATGAAGCCATATTCATAGATTTGAAACTACTCTATCTGTGCTTGCTTACAATATATTGATCTACACTCTTGAGTTAAAATAGTCTGATATTTTTGCTACATGTTTATGACTTTATATTCTACATAGCAAGAGCCTTACTGTAGTTGATATCATGACTTTTGAGCAAATGTCCTGGTCCAAAAGGATGTCTTAAACATTCAATGTGAGGAAGAAAGGAGTATGCAGGCAGTAAAATGGCAATCTCATATAGCAATATTAAGAGCTCACTATATATGTTTATTTGTCTAGAAGACTGAGACAAGAATGTCTGGAAGTGAGATTCTTTTGAAGTTAGTCATCAACAACATTGTCTTTTCTTCAGATAAATGCTTATATGCTGTTTACATGTGTCTATACATTATGGCATACTTGAATTGTAATTAAGGACACTTTGGATAAATTACACATTTTATATGACACAAAACTTGTGCTACATAGTATTTAGTCAAAGAATGTAGTTTTAAGATTTGAAAACATTATACATGTGCACACATGTGCATATGCTTGTATTTGAATGTTTGTGCATTGGGTGAATGAGTGTGTGCATGTATATATTCATCTGCGCAAACAGATGGGTGTGTATGTGCATCTGTGTTCACATGTGCATGTGTCTTTCTTTATGAGATACTGAGGATAAGACCTAGGGCCTCACTCATGCTAACTCCATTGTGTACATGAACTACAGCCTAATGTTATTATAATATTTCAAAATGACAAAAATCTTCTCATTAATAATTGTGACACTTTGCACATGTAGAAAGTTTTCAGATTTGGTTGTATTGATTAAACGCAGCAAAGAAAACACATCTATTTGGATAGATTTATGAAATTGGCTAGAGTAATGGAAAACTACAAAGCTTCCTTTGTTGCAGAGGTTTCTTCCAGTCAGGTCCTGCCGCCCTTCAGCCCAAAATAAACACACAAAGACATATTAATTATAAAACTAGTAGCTGAAGGCTAGGCTTATTATTGGCTAGCTATGTCTTAATTATTAATCCATTTCTATAAATCTATATATTCCCACATGGTCTTGGCTTACTGGAGAATGCCTGGTGTGTCCTATCCTCCAAGCACCTCCATTGTGTCTCTTTCTGTCTACCTTTCCCAGAATTCTTCTAGTCTCCAAGTCCTGCCTATTTTCCTGCCTCTACTGGCTATTGGCCACACAGTGTTTTATTCATCAACCAATAAGAGAAACATATATGCAGAAGGACATCCCCCAACATTCTTCCAGTGTTGAGTCCCCAGAATCAATTACAGAGCATCAAGGCTATTATTTTCCCCTTGTAAACAAAGATTCATTAAATGCTGACACTCCCAATTGCCCATTTTGCCTAACTCTGCATCTTCCAGTAATGGTCCCTTTAGGAATTAGACATAGAATGAGTCCTGCGTCCTGTGTTCACAACTTAGTCACCAGTATGTTTTTGTAAAGATTTATTTATTTATTTGTCTGTTTATTTATTGACATGTACTATTAATTTGCCTGTGTGTGTGTGTGTGTGTGTGTGTGTGTGTGTGTGTGTGTGTGTGTGTGTGTACATGAGCATATCTTTTGTCTTTTGTTCACAGAGGCCAAAGAGGGCATCAAGCTTCTGCAACTGTAACTACAGAAGGTTTCAAGTCACCATGCAGGTGCTGGGAATCAAACTTAGGCCCTCTACAAGAGCAATAATTGCTCTTAACCTCAGCCATCTCTTTAGATATCAGTTCTTAAAAAATGAGGGTTTAATTAAAATCACATGAAAGAGATTTTGTATCTTATCTTAGACTCTCATATTGAGTGATTTAGACATAATCTGACTCTTCCTGCTGCTTGGCTGCACTGAAAGGATGTCATGGTTTGGGTGGGTTTCTGTTTTTAGCTTTTCAGGGTCTGACCAACCTTCAATCATGCAGGTCTCACTGGCACTTACTAGGCTTTTCAAAATAGAGCTGTTCCGTTTTTGTCTGGGAAAATCTTTTGTAATTTTATCCAAAGAATAACACTGAGTTTATATTTTAAAGAAGTATAGGTCAGGCAAGATTGAAGCTTTATTATAACCACTGTGCAGACTGCATTCCAAAGCCTTCTTAATCCAACTTTGAAGTTTTCTTATTATACTTCCTTAGATGGTGATTCCCAAACCTGTGAGAATAAAGAGAAATTCACTGCAAAAATAGGCTGAAAACCCAAGCATTTAACTATCATATTCGGTGGAGGGAAAAAAAGAAATGATTTTACGTGCTTTTAAAAAAACTCAAAAAAACAACATGAGTTACCTCAAAGGAGTAATAATATTTATACGTTGACACTCACTCCAGAAGAACAGGAATTGACAACAAGAGTCATCTTCCATGGTAGCTGAATGAGTCTTTAATTTTATGATTACTCTATATGATGATGTCTCACAACATTCCCACATACAGTGCCTGAAATTAGAGTTGTTGAACACATAGCACTGCCTTTAACACTGCACTCATCACATAGGCATTAATCATGGACAAGATCTCTCATTCATCATTTTGTATCATGTAATAAAAATAGTTCATGACAAAATGATTTTATTTTCCATATTACCATTTTCATTATATAACTTCCTCCAATCTTGTCAAAATAATATGGGATATAAATTCACAGCAAAAAATTAAAGCTCTAGACTATTTCTGAAAAAAAAATCACACACACACACACGTGTGTGTAAATATATATGTCTGTCCTTGGACTTAAATTTTGAAGTCAAAGCATTTTTAAAATATATAAATTGGATTAATCTAGCAGCATTTCTTTTAGCAGTTGTTGCTTTTCCTCAGCAGTCAAATAATATAAAGACTAAAGCAGATACCCACAAGTAAACACTGAGCTGAACTCCTGGAATCCAGCTGCAGAAAAGAAGGAGTAATGAGCAAAGTGGTCAAAACCAAGCTAGAGAAATGCACAGAAACTACTGACCTGAACAAGGGGAGCTCATGGACTCCAATCTGATAGTTGAGAAACTATCATAGGATTATCCAGAGCCCCTGAATGTGGGTGTTAGTTGGGAGGACTAGGCAGGCTATGGGGCCTCTGGAAATGGATCAGTATTATCTCTAGTACATGAATGGACTTTGGGAGCCCACTCCACATAGAGGAATACTCTCTCAGCCTAGACACACAGGGGAGGACCTAGGTCCTGCTCCAAATGATATGACAGACTTTGAAGACTCCCCATGGAAAGCCTCACCCTCCCTGGGGAGCAGAAAGAGGATAGGATGGGGGTTGATGGGGAAAACAGGAAGACAAGAGGGGTGCTGGAACTGAGATTGACATGTAAAACAAGCTTGTTTCAAATTTAAATAAAAAACAATTTTAAAAAACAATAAGAAAAGCCTTTTATCAAACTAGGGAAATAAATACCCCCATCTGATGAAATGATGCAGTCAATACCTTCCAACACTAAGAAGAAAAAAAATGGTAAACTTTAAAATACTTTACATGGAGAAAACACAATTATGGACACATAAAATTAACTTCAACAAAAATTCAAATTCTACAAAAGAACATGAATTCATAAAGGATACCAAATAGATAATTTATTTTAAAAGAACAAAATGACAATAATAAAATGTTTAATAATATTTTTGATGGGTGTATTTTTTAACTACCCAGAACATGAAGGAGTAAAGAGTTGTTGGATTCGTGCCCAGGGTCATTAAGCTGGTAAGAATCCCAAGTGCTATGATCAAACTTGTTGCAACATCTCTATGAGCTCACAGAATTTCCCATTCATTGTACTATATTCTTTTTATTCATCAACAGCAAGAGTTTAATACAAAACTATTGGTAAATCTCTCACAACCTCTCCAACTAGGCTAGGAATATGTATATCATTCTATGAGGCAGATATAAGGGTGTTATTTTCCTACTATAAAATTGTATTGCATATAGATACATATGTCTTTATATGCACAAACATGTGGCATATATCTACTAGGCATTCAACTGTGCATGCATTCAGCTAAAATTTACTTTGAAATATCCTTCACATTGCTCTGAGGTGATAAATAGAATACAATGGAGTGTTTATTCAAATGGGATTGATGTTTATTTTTCTATGTTTATTCAGGCAGAATAAATGTTTATTTAAGTAGAATAAATAATTTCAGATCTCAGGAAGCCCTGATGTTAAAAGCCTGTTTAAATAAACAAGAACACTTTGGGGAAGAATTTCCATTTCCATTACATTAATATTACCCCAAGAGCATCTATAAATATAAAAAAAATGTGAGTGATCAATTTATACAATTATTGAACAATAAGTGAAGAAAATAAAACACTTTATATGGATTTAATTAAGTCACAGATTGTTATTCAGTTATTAGATTAATATGAAATATACAAAAGAGACAGTCTTAAACTTTAATAATGTGGTTCAAAATTATCCTGCACATTCTGTTCCTTAGAATCCTCATTTTCATCCAGATATCGCTATCATTAAGAAAGACTGAGGTTAAGCTGAGGTGAATTAAGTTATTAATAATAGTTATATTGAGATATGAATATTATGTACAAAAGTGACAAACATTTAATACATTACCAATTTTGAAATGGATAGGAGAATTCTCATATTCCACATGTCACTGTATTAATAAATAAATGAACAAATGAAACCTTCCATAGTTCTTTAGGTAGATAAAAATAAGAAATTAATGACATTCAACACTTTTCATTTCAAAAATTAATTTAAGACTATATAGAAACAAAAATGTCAGAAATATTTAGTTTTGTTTGGTTTAGCATTCATTCATCTTCAGTAAAACTAGACAATTCATTATAAGGGGAAACATAATATACTTAAACCATCAGTGAGCACTATTCAAAGGTGATACTTATCTACATTGGGTACCTAAGATAATGAACTTATTAGCCTGTATTTAAACATGCAAAATTGATAACATTAGTATTGATATTATTAAAAGTAACCATATCACTATAAACAGCAATAAATATTGGGTTAATAATAATTTAAATGAGGACAAAAGCAGATGATCATAAATATCTAGTCTTAAATCAAAACCTAAATATTACAGTAATTTTTTCACTTTTTTATACTATCATAGTCTTGATATGTAAAAACAAAAGAAAACAATTTTTAGTTCATTACATGGAGACAATATAACCTTCATTTGATACCTGGAAGAAAATTTATAATGAGAGAGGTAAAGTCTAAGCAACAATAGTGTTCTTTCTATATTCTTAACCCTCCTTGTGTCAGACTATCAAAATTAATGGAGATAATTCCTATTTGAGAATAATTGATTTCCAGGTAAATGTGGTAACTTACAAAGATGTTAAACATTCTTATATTGGATGATTTATAATTTAACCTTTCACCTTCCCGAAAGAAGTTTATATCTGTCTGTCTATTTATGTTCTATCATCTGTCTATTTATCTATCATCTGTCTATCTATTATCTATAAATCTAGAACATAGAGAAGTTGTAATAGTTAAAATATCAGTTGTCCCACAGGCTGATGTCATTGCACTCTTACTTTTGACTTATTGGCATTGTTTTATGGGGTTGTGGAACCTGTACAATGTGAGGCATACCTGGAGAAAGGGTACCTTAGGGGAGATGTCTTTAAGGTGATAAATGCTCTGGTTCCCACCCACATTCTCTCTTTCTGAACAACTGAGTAGTATATTTCACAGAAGTTCCCACTGATGTGGACAGAATCCTAGCAGCCACACCCTACACTTAAACCCTGAGCCAAGACAAATTTTCCTTCTTCAAGTTGCTTCTGTCAGGTACATAGTCACAACTGTGGTAAGACTTACTAGAGCAGACAGGTACAAAAATTGCTCACATCACACCTTACAAAAGAGGCATAATGTAAACAACTTGAACATACTTTGTGGGGTGAACAAATATTGTTAGACTGAATAGAATGTGGTTAAAGGTTTAGTAGGAACTATCCATGTATTAAAAGTGTAAATAAGTACTGGCTGATAAATAAAAAGAAAATTTATCATGCTTGTCTCATTGTGTGGTAATATTCAGGAGGTAAAAATCACAATAATAAGATTCATGATGTTCATATTTTATGACTATTTAATATTAATAAGTAAGTCAGGATAATGACATGTGCTAAAATCTGTGGGATTTTAAGAGCAATAATATCATCTCAAATGAAACTTTAAAAATACTAACAAATTAATGACTTCATGAAAGAGATTAGAAAAATAATAAGAGAAAATGAATTCTATCACATGCACAAATCAATGCTTACCTGAGAAAAAGAAATATCAATTGGAATATTACCTCCATCAGACTGGCTGTGGACTTTACCTTGAATACCAGTTTAGGTAGAAGGGTCCAGCCCACTGTGAGAAGTGTCATTCCTAGGCAGCTAAACATGAACTATATTAGTAAGACAGATGAGGAAGCCAGGGAAGACAAGCCAATGAGGATCTCTCCATGGTCACAGCTTCAGCTCTTGCCTCCAGAGCCTCAAGCTCTATCCTGGCTTCCCCTGGTGATGGACTGTATCCTGCAAGCTTAAACAAACTCCTCTGCAAATTGCATTTGGTGATGGTGTTTATCACAGCAGCAGAAACCAGAACACAAGAAAAAGAAAACAAATGCAGAATAAAAACAAGAACATGAAATAGTGAGGCTGACAAAACAAACAAGGGGTTATTTAGAAAACATTAAATATACATTAATATTTTTTTGTTATTCTAAACAATAAATCCCAAACTATGAATCATGAGAACATGTTTAAGTAAATGCAAGATAATTTTATAATTTAGTAAAATACTTAATTAATGAATTTTAAAACATAAGCAATATGTTGGGCTGAAGAAATAAAACATGGAAAATACACCATGTGTAAATATAAAATGTAAAAGTAATAGTAATGCATACTATCTCATTAATGAACAGAAAATTTTATAATATGGGAGGAAGAAATCAAAAGCTCACATTTCTTATGATTCTATTTGTAGAAAATAAACAGAAAAGTTAAAATTTTATCAGATAAAAAATCTGGTGGTGGAAAAGAAAACCAACTCCTGAAGAACACAGTGATCTTATCATATGAAAGCGATATTCTACAAATCAACAGTGATGATGGAGGTAAAATTTACACTTCAAAATTTTGTTATTTTACTGACATTTTTTGAACTGCACATTGAACTTATAGCTCATAATATGTATCTCAATAAACTATTGAAAGTAAAAATTCTCAAGAAGATCATTACTCATTAAGGTAAATAATTATTAAGGAAAAATAGCAACCTATTTCCCAGACTAGTTCAAACCCTGGGAGAAAATAAGCTTGTAGGATTTTATAGGTGCAATTTATTAAAAATTCCAAGAAGCAACATATAAATTATAACCCTTGTAATCATTTTAACAAAATTAAGAAGAAAATTCTATGCATTTTAATATCTATGGTAATATATTCCAATAGTAAACCAGATCAGCAATAGTAAAAGAAAAATTCATACAATTGTTTTATTTGACATATAGTTTTAAAAATCCAATATAAAGTCTCATTACTCTGAATTGCATTCTTTGTTCATATAATTGTAATTAAATCATGTTTATCTGACAACTATAAAAGTTAATAAACTCATTTTGACACCTTAATGACTGTGACATAAAAACCATATGATTGTCTTAATAGATGCTAAAACGACAGTAAATACAATTATGACTTAATATGAAAATGAAACTCTCCCAATGTGACAAATAACTTGATAGCAGGCATACATACATACATACACACACACACACACACACACACACATATATATATATATATTCATTTTTATTGAACATTTATATACATTAAATTCTCTCAATGAATGTTTTCCCTGTGGCCATAACAATTCATTTAATTTTATAATTACTGGATAATGTTATGCATTATATTAAAGAACTAGTACCAATGTTGATTATTTCTTTGAGCAAATTATGCTCAGTATACTTACTATAAGAAAGAAGCTTCAGGGCATGGAACCAAAAATATTGTAGCTGACATTCCTGTGTAAGGAATGGCTACGAGTTTCTTCCTCTCATGTCATAAAACACCCTCTTTTACTTAAAAACGAAAAGCTTTTGGAAATCTTGTCAGTATTTTGCAGCTGCTACTCACCTCTGAATATAAAAATGGCCTAACAGAAAAAAATCTCCTCGTTTCTAATGAACATGGGATTAAAAAAAGTTTATTCCTTGAAATTTTCATAGATATATTTTATAAGATCTATTTTCCATACACCCTTTTCAATACATCCAACACATCTCTTTCCCAAAAATCATATCCTTCACCTTTCCTTCTTATTTTGAACCCACAGGGTCCAATTAGTGCCTCACATCATATTTGCTTAAATATGGTACACCAAATAGAGCATGAATAACCCACTCCACCTCTAGAGAAAAAGGACTTTCTTTTCTCCAGCAGCCATCCACTGTCTATATGCCCTCAGTTAAGGATGGGGCCTTGAGTAGCACTCTATATTTTATGTTTGAGTTTTAACTGGCTTGCTCTTGCTCAGGTCTTATGCTGGTAAAGGCAAGTGCCATGACCTCCTGTGGGCAACAACTGTGGCTTGTTCAGAAGACAGCATTTCCAAGACTCTTCTTATTTTTTCTGCTTTTAAATTCTCTATGCACACTTGTTTTTAATATTCTCTGAGCCTTGGTGGGGTGGTAGCTAATACAGATGACCCTCCTAAAGCTGAATACTCACTGTCACTTAATCTGAGCTTTCCCCCAGGTTTGAATCATTACCCACTGTCCACTGAAAAGGGAAGCTTCTCTGACTGAGGTTGGTAGCACACACACACACACACACACACACACACACACACACACACACACACACACAGCATTCAAGCATGTAATCATAAGTATTTAGAGGGAAATTTGACAACAAGATTGTTTAGCAAGACAACAATGGTGGGTTCCCCACGAGAACCCACGACTTTCCAAACAATGTACTTTTGACCTGGATCACAATACCAAACATGTTAATTAACTGACATGGATTAGACCTCACATCCAATCAGAAAGTTGATGGTCACCCCCATAACTAAGTGATAGCACTATTGTACCAGTGAACTTATCTTGCCAGGATGGACATTATAAAAATGTCCATGGCAGAGTGAATTAATGGATGACTTTCTCCCCTAGCTGCTGGCATAACACCCTCTAACATCATGAGAACTTGTCAGCAGGGAGAAAATTTTCTAGCCAGTTCAAGATTGACTTCTGTATGTCCTGAAACCAGCGTGTGTGTTATCTTCAGCAATGGGATCTTAACACCTAGTTATGGTGGGCAACCAAAAGCAATGGCAATAGCTTCTGTTGGCTTGAGTGTCTTTGGAGATTACCTGCTTAACAAATTGTAGCAAGGTAACCCATGCCTGGTTTTCATTTACTACCTCATGTTCTGAGAGCAGAATCATACACCTATGTGGGGTTCCTCTATCCAAAATCTTCAGTCTTTTCCTTTTTCTTTTCTTCTCATAATTTGTCTTTTCTTTGAATATATATATTTAATTTAAATAGAATTGCATCACCCCCTTTCCTCCCTTTAGCCCTTCCCAGGTCCTCCATCCAACACCCCTTACTCTCCAGTTGATTGCATCTTCTTCTTTGACTATTTTTAGATGTATGTATATGCATACATGTGTATGTACAAAAATACAAATAAACCCTGCTGAGTCCACTTGTGTTATTGAGATTAGAGTTTTCATGAGGCTTATTCATACATACTTAGCTTTGCTGAATTTGTACCTACCTTCTTTCCCCCTCCCTTGTGCCAATACCCACTTAAATCTTAACTATCAGTATTCTACTCTCCGCTTGGTTCTTTCACAGTGCATTGGTTCTACTATCAACATTTATTTTAATTTGAAAAAATATATAAAACATTGTGGACAAAATTGGAGTCCTTTTTCATTACCTCTAAAATCTTTTCTTTGATTCTTTCCATAGAAATAGTTAATACTTCTATTTGCACTTTCTACAATGTTTGTATCTCTACAAAACCTGAAACTATAGAAAAGTCCTGAGCACCCAGGAGGGAGATATTCCTATTTTTTGCTTTGATGTATTTCCCATATTTTCTTAGACAATGATGTAGAATGGCCAGCTTTTAACCTTAACTTTGTTCATCAACTTAGGCAATGTGGATTAGCTTACTAGGGCTGTCACAACAAAGGACCAAAACTAGGTGTCTTAACAAAGGAAAAACAATTTCTCTGACAGTTCTGGGGACCAGAAGTACAAAATAAAGTACTTACCACAGCCGTTTTCCTTCCTATATATCAGGAGGATGAACTTTGTCATACCTTCTATAGCTCTGATAAATCCCTGGCTTGTAGCAACATGACATTAACATCTACCTCATTCTTCACATAACTGCCTGTGTGACTTTGTTCCTTCTCTTGTTTTTAAGAATATGTCAGTCATGGTGGATTAAAGGGCCACCCTCATCGAGTATGACATCATCTTAACTAATTATATCTACAATGAACTCATTTCCAAATAAAGTCACATTCTGAGTTTCCTAGAAGAATCTGAATTTTGGGAGGACCTTTATTCAACTTAATAAACAAGAGCTAAAAATTTTAATTAGATTTTCCCATGAAATGATGTGGAGTACGTCCTAAGAAAATAAAAAGTTATCAATACTTCGTTTGATTTTATTCACCTGACTGAAGCTATCTTTAATACTTTCCCTATGGTATTTCATTTTTTTGTTTTTCCTAGCTGGCTGTTAGAAGACAAGGTTGCATTCCTTTTATAGTCATTGAATTGCAAACACTGCAAGATTTGGTAGGTCCTTAGAAACTAGAGATTGTTTCAATGGTGTGTGTGTGTGTGTGTGTGTGCGCGCGCGCACGTGTGTGTGTGTGTGTGTGTGTGTGTGTGTGTGTGTGCGTGCGTGTGCATGTTGGGAAAACAGAATACAAATCCTCTGGGAAATCAACACTCTTTGTCCTGTGTTGCCAAGAGAAAGGGCACATGAAATAGCATGCATGGTGTGACCCCCAAGGGTCTAAAGAGTGAGTCTTATAACCTCTTGCAACTATTCAAGACTGGTAAGTATTGTTCATTAATTTTCACAGAGTAAAAAGCAATCTTGAGTCATAACAACCTAAAAGTCATAGATTTTGCTGGAGTTGTTTTTCTCCACCAAGGAAGAAAAAGGAGACTATTGAAATTTCAGGGAGCGGTTTGATTTCCTGATCTAAAAATTGAAATAATCACAAACAGTGTGAACGGGGGTGTGTTCACAATGGAGAGAGGTGTCCCTTTTAAACTCATTAGTAAAAGCCATTCACAATTGATACTCTCCTTAATTTCTTCACCATATAGCCTCATACACTTCATTTCTCTCAAACAATAGAGTTGACATTTTCATGACTCAAAGGCACTCCTTCTACTGGTGTTTTAATTTTTGTAAGCCAGGTGGAAGTCTTTGTTCTTAAACAGCAGGTCTCTTGCTTAAACCTCAATGGAATCCTCAGGCTCCTAGCCAGCTCAGGGGGACTCTGAGTTGCAAGATGACTCCAATATACTCATGCTGCATTAGACCTCAGACAACTAACAGATACCCAAGAAAATCGTGCCAAGTAAAGTTATACACTGACATTTACTGTCATTCCCTGTGATATAGAAGTGCTGTAGTGTGCTGTTCAATATACTCAGGAGGGTAAAGGAAAAGGATGGTGATACACTAGGATGGCTCCCAAAGATATCGAGATAGTGTCCTGTGTGAAATAAGCCATGCAAAAAAGTCCCATGTCTGATTACATTTTCATTAATGTTCTGCAAACTGAAGAGCTACAGAAATTGACATGATTTGGGTTTAAGATGTAAGTAAAGAAAGTTTGGGTTGGAGCTGGAGAAATAGCTCAGTGGTTAAGAGCACTGCCTACTCTTCCAAAGGTTGTGAGTTCAATTCCTGGCAACCATCTGTAATGAGATCTGGTGTCCTTTTTGGCTTACAGACATACGTGTAGGCATAACATTGTGTACATAGTAAATAAATAAATATTTTAAAAAAGAAAGAAAGTTTGGGTTAATTAAGATACCCAAGTCATAACCCCAGGTAATGTTACAAACCACAATTTCATGCTGTTAAAGTGTTAATTTGATAAGCTCTAATAATTGTTGCATTTGCAATGGTACATATTAGTATAGCCAACCTTAAGTATTGTTGGTATAATATCACCTCTTTTACCAAAATCTAAGTATTATAAAACTACCCTGACTGAAGTAACACATTGATTGAATGTGTAATGCCATTGACACCCAATGCAATGGCTTGCTTACACACACTTTCTGTGAAGACCACATCCTATTACTTAAGTTCATTCAGGACCATAGATAAACACTGGCCATCCCATTTAATGCACAATGACATCATATAAAATCCACAACTTTTTGATAAACACAATTTGGTTTAATTAAGAGTAGTTAATACTTGAATATGAATACTCTAGCAACTGAGAGAACATCAGAGAGAAAGATGCCTACAGACAACACCTGTTATCTAAAAGGCACCTCTATAGAACCCTCCCTACTCCCAAGGAATTTTTATTGTAGTGTGGTAGATGAATTGTGTCTCCCAGAACTAGAGCACAGAATGGGCATGGCTTGTTACCAACCATATCTATTGCCAGAAAGAGAGATAAAATACTCTCCATTGAGTAATGGTGGTTTCCTTCCTACTTCTCCAGTGCAAGCTCATCCATCACATTAACACCAGATTGGATTTCCTCATGGTTCAATGATGCCTCCTCACTTATAAGAAAGCTAGAGTCCTGTTTCAGCAGCTTTGTCTCATTGCAGCCTGCTTTCTACCTCTTCACTATCCAATTCTCTGAGTTCCGATTTTAGTTATTAAATTAGAAATGGGTGTATAGGAAATCCTATGGGTATTTAGTTTGTTAGTTTTGTTTTTTGTTTGTTTGTTTGTTTGATCATATATCATTATTACTTGATATTGGAAATTATAAATGTGAGGATGATGTCACCTGAGTCCTGCTCTGAAACTCTGAGACTCTTATGTAAATGTCTCAAAATTCTTAACAATTTTGTGTTTCAAGTTGAATTTGGGAGTCCTATAGGACAAGAAGGTATACAAATGTGGAGAGGAGAAAATTACGATTTAGTGTACTTTTGTAGGTATGGTGTAGAAGTTGCTAGAACAAGAATGGAATGGTCACATATAAGTCATCCCTATCTGTGTACCCAGACACAGAGACAGTCATGGGTAGCCAGCCCTCTTTACCTCTGCCATGGTTACTGCTCTGAATAAAAATGTATGTGTGGTGGCTTGAAAGAGAATGGCCCCCATAGGCTCATATGTTTTCTGGGAAGGATTAGAAGGTGTGGTCATGGGCAGGCTTTGAGATTTCAAAAGCCCACACTGAGCCTAGTCTCTCTCTGCTTGATGCCTGTGAATCAGGATGCAAAGTTCTCAGCTACTTCCCCAACACCATACCTGCTTGCATGCTTCCATGCTCCCTGAAATCATGATGATGATAGACTAACCCTCTGAAGCTGTAATCAAGCCCCCATTAAATGTTTTCTTTAATAAGTTGTCTTGGTCATGGTGTATTGTACATTACACAATTATGGTTAGGCAATATGTAATAACTCAGTTGGTAGAATTCTTACTATTTGTACACAAAATCCTAGGTTTCATGCACAGCCCTAAATGAACACTAAGTAGTGACATGTCCTGTAAGTTCATGAGGTGGAGGTAGGTTCAGTTGGAGCCAGGTTCACAAACAACCTAGGATATAGCCAAGTTATAATCCCATCTCAAGAACAAAAATTAATACACTGGGGAAACAGCTCATCAATATTATGCAAGCATGACAACCAGCACCTACATCATTGCTGTCCAGGTATGAAGGTCTATTTGTCATCAAAGTACTCAGAACCCAGAAGAAGATTATTTCCACAATAAGCTAGCTAGTCAAATATCTGAATCTGTGAGTACTGGAGTCAAGTGAGAAACACTTCTCCAGTATGTAAGTTGGAGAGTGATCAATAAAAACATCTTACTACAACCCATGACCTCCATTTGCATACACTTGCAAATATACCACACTATGCAAACACACACACACCATACACATTTATATACACACAGAAAGAATATTGTATAAGTATTCAAAGTTAACTGAACCCACACTGACTTGCATTATTTTTGCCACTTAGCACAGTGTTCTCCAACATATTTGCTCCCTGCTAATGAAAACAGAGAAGGTGTAGGCAAATTAGCATCTTTATACATGGCAGTAGGGAGTGAAAGTCTGTGTATTTGGGTTGTCCTAGGCTTCCAAGCAATTTGCTGTCATTCAGTCTGGTGAGACACAGCCATGTCCACAGCCGTCTCTGAGCCTTTCCATCCCATCTTCCTGCTATCCTGGCCTGCCACCTGTTTACACTCGCTTTTATGTGAAATTAAACTGTCTTAAATTCACTGGGGAGCAGATTCCTTCCACATGATTGAATTTAATATTGCTGTGTTTACTTCCTGGCTTTTTGTTGAGCGTTTAAATCCAGGTGTTTACAATATGGGTTTCTTCTTCTGTAATTTCTCTTCATCCCCAGTGTATTCCTCAAAACAGCTGGTGGCACATGTGTAAACAAAATCAAAATATTTGTTTAAAATTTTCTAGAATTTTAGCTCTACTGGACATTGTTTATTTTCAAATTGACTATGAATGTTGTAATCAAGATTATGTTACCAGGGAAATGTAAAACAATTGAAATGGGAGCTATTAAGGAACATCACCTATTAAGGTGTATTGCTGTAATTATTGGACCACTATTTAGGATAGTGAATAAAGCAGACAGGGAATAGCACCTTTTATGAACTGGGATGCATTATACAGTAAACTGAAACTAAGAGAATGTGCTATGCCTTGTGAGAGTTTACTGAAGCAAGCACACATCTGAGGTCAGTTTGTGAGTTAAAAATGATTTAGGCACAGATTATCAAACCCATTCACAAATTGCTCCTAAATAATAATTCTCAACATACCTGATTTATAAAAGGTTAGTAATTAAAAACTTCAATTAAGAAAGTGACTCAGTAGAAGGATGGGACAGGGCCAGAGGATATGTACTTGTGGGGAGTGTCCATGAGGTCAGTTTTCATGGTCAATTACTGACCTCAACAAGCCAACTAACTTTACGTGTCATGCACTGCAGAAGTGCAGAGCAGAGTAAAAAGTTCATGGTTTTGGCCCATGAGAATATCTAGATGAGTCTTACATAAGTCACAGAATTCTGTGCAAAGTGTTATCTGGGAATAACACTATGAAGAAGAGTAATGCATTAGGTAATACAAAGAGCTATACAAAGTCTGCACTGGAAGGAGCAATTTTGACCTGGAAATTTAACTGAGGAAAACAGTGGAAGAAAAAATAGTAAACAATAGCAACTTAAGCAGAGTTAAACTGAAAGCAGTGGTGATAGAAAACAGGCAGGCTGCCAGGAGACTGGAAGTCTGAACAACATCCCAAGTACTTCAGTTTAAAAACAATCAAAGGAGTCTTGGATCTTTAGCAGATAGTCAAACTTGACAGAAAATATCTGTGTAAAAGAGGACAAAAATTAGAGAAAGAAAACAAGAGGATCCTCTATGAATTTCTTAAAGCCTCACTCCCAAACCTAGAGTATAAGTGTAGTATCCAGTATCAGGATCTACTAGAGGCCACACACATGATCGCATGTGTACATAAACACACATACATGTACATATTATTTGTGTACATAGTAAGCCTTTTCATCTAAATATGTAAAAGTGATCCACATCTGTTTGTCAGTGTTAGAAAATATTCACATCTACCTCTAAGTGTGACTCTAGTGAGAGCAAGGCCAAGGTTCTGTAAGGTCACACAGCTGTTCAGCAGAAGATCCCTATCCTAGGGGCCATGACCCAAGTGTGAAACTCAAAACAACTTTGGATGTTCCTTCATTAGCATTGTAGAGTCTGGCAGCAGTGTGCAAGTGTAGGGTAAGAAGGCTCAGAAAGCATTTGTGTTTGTCAAGGAATGTATAGAAATAAAAACCAGCCAAGAACTCTTTTAGCCTTTGTAGGTTCTGACTATGGGATTGCATATCCTTGTGACTGAATATTTGTGCTTCTTGCTAATCAAAAGCACCTGCGTGGGAGAAACACAGAAGTCATTTTCTAATTGAAAACAGTTTAGGAATCTAAATCTTGGAGTTGTTCCACCCTTCCCCTCCCTAATAAAGTATGTGTAGCTTTCCCAGCATATGGGATAAAGATTAGATGCATGATAACATCATGCTGAGCTAACTACCAAATATGCTGGGGAGGAAAGGTGCAACTCATCCCTTATTCTGGATTACACAGATATGAAATCTATCTAATACTAAAAAATGCTAATAGTTTGAGCATAGAAAATCTCACTGCAGGATACCTGAGTTTTCAAATACCAATAATGTTCAATATTTACAATACAATTGTGGCTTTTATCTACTGAGTTTCTTCATACTTTCATATTTTGACGGCACACCAAGAGTGACAAATGAGACAGGTATCTTGCCTAAAAGGGATTTCTTAACTAAAGACAGACACAAATTGGTTAGCAAATAGGAAACGTGATAGAAGAATGGCTGATGTTGCAGTAGAAAATAGTGGGGGGTCATACACTAGCTAACATGATTGCCTTCTAGTGTGTTCTGATCTCAGTAGCATTTTTTTTAAAACCTTGAACAAGTAGCTTTGTCTCTGATGACTACCTTAACTTTTCAGCAGGCTTCTGCTTGCAAGAACTTCTGAACAGATCAATGCACACATTTCTAATATTTCTGGGAAGTCCACCATGCCAATTAATTTCAAAACTTTGCTTACCTGCTATGCTCCCAAAATTGAGAAAAGCATGTTATCATACATCATGAACTGCAAATCTATGGCCCACTATCAATGAGGTCTTAAACATTGTACTACCATTTAATCATTTATGTAATCACATAGGAATATTTTTCTTTCATTTATTGCTTTGTATGCAGAACAGATGAATGAAATGATAATTATAAATGATTATGTTAATAAAGAGTATATCAGTCATCGTATACACAGGACTGTAGATGAGAATGCCCTGAAGAAGTTAAGAAAAACCACAATATAAGAATCTATTTCATAGATATAGTAATGTAAATAACGATATAGATGAATCAAAACAATATACCATGTGTGTAATATATGTATATGTGTGTATGTGTTTGTGTATATTCTGTGAATGACTCAAGATTTATTGTGTATGCCATTTGAAATGCATCAGGTGCGTCAAAGTCCAACTTGGTGAACCAATGTTTTTTCATTGAGGTCACTAACAAGTATGGGTGAGGGAAGTCTCAAAAGCAGCTACCTTACCAAAAGTCCCAGTCCCATTCCATTTTATGACAGCTGCAACACTGGAGTACTCTGCACAACCTGAAGCTAGCTCAATAGCTCCCAGAGATTCCTTCCCCATAGTTCATCTGGTCAGTCTCCCCACTTAGCAGTTATGCTTTGCTTCTATAACACTGGGGAGAGGGCCTGCTAGACTCTAGTTTCAGTTTTCCCAGACATGCATGTGAAGTTTATCTCCATCTTGGGAGTTTCCCTCTCCCTCCTGGAAACAAAGAAAGAAAAAGAGTACAAGTGGCTCTCATAGAACTTCCCTACCCAAGCTAAGATACCAAGACTAGCTAGCATGTGCAACTTTTTCTCTCAAGCAGGAAGCAGATGTCTGTTACCCGAGGAGGGTGGGTCTTGCCAGTGGCGGTAGCAAATGACAATGAGGGCCTTAGGAGTTAGATCATGAATCGTTAATTCCTCCTGAGAGATCTGGACGTTATTCTATAAAGGGCCCCTTTGGACACACACTTATGTGTTCTTTAAAACACACAAACAAGGCCTTTGTATTTCACTTCCTATTAGATCTTCAATCTTCCATGCGCTATCATTTCATAGTGGTGTTTTTGCACTTAGTATGCAGAAAGTACAATATCTGGGGATGGTTTCTTGCTTTCTTCATCCTAGAAAAGTTTCTTTCATAATAATGAGGTTTATGTTCAGAGAAAGTCCTGGCCACAGATAAACCTGAATAATTTAGAGGATACCCCACAGCTAAGCCAAGCCAGACACCAGTAGGTGGCTGTATCCTTCTGGTTATGTAGCATCATGTGCTACCAAACCTGTTGCTTTGTGACATATCAAGCCAATAAGATTACCCCCAGAAGATTTTCTCCGTTGCCACTCTTTCTTTATTTCATTCAGTTTTTTAATATTCTTGTTTAAACAGGGATGTGCCCACATTTGTCATACCGGTGACAGCATGATTCATGTCCCCAAGATGTTTGCACCTATTTTATAAGAAAGAAAAATAACACCTCAGAATTACATTTAGAGACACACCCCATTTCCACACTCCCTCACATTTGATTGTTCAGTCATAGCATTAGAAACCACTGAGTACCACAATTGCTTAAGGTAGTGTTTCTCAACCTGTGGGTTATGACTCCTATTGGGGTCGCCTATCAAATATCCTGCATATCAGATATTTATATTATGTTTCATAATAGTGGCATAACTAAAGTTATAAAGTTGTAATGAAATAATTTCTTGTTTGAAGGCTACCACAACATGAGGAATTGTAGTAAAGGGTCAAAGCATTAAGAAAGTTGGGAATCACTGGATTATGGGGAGGTAAAGTGTACCTTATACAACTGTAGTCAGGGAAGAATTAAGGGATTAATGGAATCTTGTATATGTGTGTGCCTCTGTGTGTGTGTGTGTGTGTGTGTGTGTGTGTGTGTGTGTGTATAGAGGTGTAGAGAGAGAGAGATTGCCTGGGAAATAACATTCTCTGGGAACATGGTATAGGTTGAATAAAGTTTATTCAGGGAGAAATCACTTACACCTGAAACAGATAACCTCCTCGGCTCCTGATCCAAGGATGCCACCAGGATGTTCTCTACAATCTGACCAGGAAGTAAGATCCTGCTGGGGTCCTGGACCCTAGGCCTAGCTCTATCCCCAAAATGTCCATACCTGTACCCCTGCCCCAATGGGTCAGTGTAACAGATGCAGGCAGGGTGAATATCTCATGAGAGAGAGAGGAGAGACTTACATATCTTAAGTTAGATTCCCAAATAGCTTGAATTCATCATTTTCCTATTCCTTGTAAACACAGGTAAATAGTATCAGAAAATGAGACTCTTCAGTTCAGTACTTTGAAATAACATTTTCATTCTAACAACCCCTCTCTAAATCAGAAACATGATAGAAGCTGATGTTTTTGAGTACAGAAACTAGTCTGCAAGCATGAGCAATATCTGCTCACATTTGTTGATGAAATCTATGAGGGTGGCCCAGCTGTAAGCTTTTATAAATTTTTGACAGCAGTCTTATCAGTTTCTCTGATTATTTATGCCTATACTTGAATGAGTCATATTCTCCTTTCTTGCTCTATGAGTCACTTGGAGGGATTTCTGCTGAGTTGGAACATTGCATGTCAAGGAGCAGGTATTAGGCTGAGTGTACGTGTACTTGATGATGGCCAGATGTGCACATGAGAATTGTTTGCTCTTTTCCAGACCCCTGACCAAGTTTTATAACAGCTTCAATTAAAAAAAAAAAAAAAAAAAAAAAAAAAAGACCCTAACACTGGCTCTATAGTTCTCAGTATCAACCTCGACTTTTGAAATTTCCAGAAAATAAAGCAATGCTGTAGCAAATGTAGGTGGAGAAACAGGATGGTGACAACTCAGGCACTAACAATGCTACCCGTTCTTCCATGGGTCTTGAGTTCAATTCCCAGCAACCACATGGTGATGGCTGGCAACCATCTGTAATGAAGTCTGGTGCCCTCTTCTGGCCTGCAGAGATATATGCAGGCAGAACACTGTAAACATAATACATGCATAAACCTTTAAAAAAAAAATGTTACAAACATCTGAGGGAGGGATACAGGGGAAACCCTATCCAGCTCATTACAGGTTACTGTTGTCTGTAAATCTTTCATAAAAAGCCATGTAGGAAATGCAAAGAAACAAGAATTGCAATCAAGAAATAATTTTCGATTTACTATTTTAAAAGATCATGTTCCTATAATGAATTTCAGAGAGAACCAAAAGAATATCTAATAATTATTTATCAGTGTTAATAACATTTTTGGTTTGAAATATAAGATGTTTCCTTTTTTTCCATATTGAAGTCTTAAATATACATTGGTATATCACTTCACTGTATGGTGTCAACAGCGAGAAGGAAAGCAATGGGTGGAGAAATGTAAAAAGTGAGCTGCCTTAAGGCAAGATATCAAGTCTTTACACTGTGAAGAAGGTGTGCTTCTAAAATTCTGTGTTAAATGCCAGAAATTTGAGCCTATCTACAGGAGGGTTTCTTTCATTTGTTATTTAATATTTTTTTCTTGTTTTTCATATTAATCCCAGTTCCCTCTCCCTCCTGTTTTCCCATGCCCCCCCATAGAATCCCCCATCCCATCCCCTATCTACCCCCCCCAGGGAGAGGGAGGCCTTTATGAGGGATCATCAAAGTCTGTCAAGTCATTTGGGGTAGGGCCAAGGCCCTCCCTCTTGTCTCTGGCCTAAGGAAGTATCCTTCCATGGGGAAATGGGCTCCTGAAGTCCATTCATTCACTAGGGATACATCATGGTTCCACCAACAGAGGTCCCATAGACTGCCCAGGCCTCCTAACTAAGACCCACATTCAGGGGGATCTGGGTCTGTCCAATGCTAGCTTCCCAGCTATCAGTCTGGGTTCCATGAACTCCCTCTTGTTCAAGTCAGCTGTGTCTTTGGGTTTCTGTAGCCTGGTCTTGACCCCTTTGCTCATCACTCCTCCCGGTCTGCAACTGGATTCCAGGAGTCCGGGACAGTGTTTGCTGTGGGTGTCTGCCTCTACTTCTGTTAGCTACTGGATGAAGGTTATAGGATGGCATATAAGTTAGTCATCAGTCTCATTATCAGAGAATGGCATTTAAGGTAGCCTCTCCACTCTTCCCTAGGTTGTTAGTTGGGGTTATCCTTGTAGGTATCTGGACATTTCCATAGTGCCAGATCTCTCTTTAAACCTGTAATAGCTCCCTCTATTATGGTATCTCTTTTCTTGCTCTCCTCTACTCTTCTACCAACTCAATATTCATGCTTCCTCATGTTCTCCTCTCCCCTACTCTTTCTCCCAACTCCCTCTACCCTGTCCCCACAGCACACCCTGCTCCCAATTTGATCAGGAGATCCTGTCCCTTTCTCTTTCTCTGGGGGACCATATATGTCTGTCTCTCTTAGGGTGCTCTTTGATTCCTAGCTTCTCTGGTAGTGGGGATTTGTAGGCTGGTGACCCTTTATTTCTTAACCTCGGTACCATTGACATTGGATTCAGGGCATCCTTTCTGGTAGGAACTAACCTGCGTGTTGTAGAATGTGTAGGAACATCTCTGAATGCTACCCAGTGGACTGCAGTACTCCTTCCCCACTGCAAAAACAAATGCTAAGTCAAGATAATGTGAGATAAAATGGTGGAAATCCACCCTCTCTGAGAGCCATAGGACTCAGGGCACTATGTTTGTTGTATGGTTGACTCTTTCTGGGTGTGATAGCATGCATCCTCCACCCAGCTTGTCTCCCCAACTCCATTGGATACCTGAAACTCATTTCACTGTGACTCATGGCAGGTGGACTTCTTCAAGTTGTTACTGTAATTTAAGTCTGCCAAAATTATAACATGGAACAAATTTTTAAGCATCTTCACAATGTAGGGTTAGATCAGTAACAAATGCTTGACACTCTAATACCACAAATGTACTATACAAATCCATCAATGGGAAGCACTATGAGCTATTTTCTTCCTCGGTCTCTGATATCCTGTGTGGTCCTAGTTTCTTCCCTTCTTCGTTTTCTAGGTCACTATCCCCTTTCACCAGCGACATATTACCTTTACCTCTCAATGTCCTTTTATGACTACATAATATATACAACACATTTTAGCTTTATATCTCACTTCAGAGCCTCAATTTACACAATATATAGTTGCAAAATAGGTACAGATAGGCAAATGTGTACCATTAGCATTCATGCCTTTGTCTTCCTCATGCACATATAAGTTCTGTTGGAAGAAGATGAGATGCACCCTTTATTTTCATTGCTGCTAAAATAACCACAGTCTTTTCCTGCTATCTTAAGTAACCATCTCTCACTATCTTTACTTTCACCAAGTAGAGGAACCCAATGATCTTAGGTTGTTTGACTATGTAAAGTTCTCCTTACCATTTAAACCACTCCCATCAAAGCCAGCATCTAAAATACCAATTAGATCATAGCCCATTTTTCTTACAAACATCCAAACATGCTGTCCTTCTATGGGGCAGCAGCTCTAGGAAAAGAGCTGGGGTTGCACCTGATACTAAATCAAAGGGGGAGGGGCAAGGAACCACACAGAGATTGAGGTGAAAGACTGACACAGTACAGAGACATTTTCTTTGGACCACTGGCAACAGCATCTGGTTTCTCTACAGTCAAACACTTAGAGCAAGATGTGAAAACTGAAGTCTGGGTAAATACAATAGAGTAGGTAGATATGCTTGGTGGAGGTACATTGTCTGAACTTGAAGAAAACTGATTAATCATTCTCAAAATTTTAACTTTAACATGGTTTTATTGAGCAACATGAAGCCCTTCCCTTTCATAATTACAGACTTAATTCTGAAATTGCATCAATGACTTTATATTATACCCGGCACATCCCAGGGTTTTCTTGTTTTGCATTAATATATTCAAGTACTTGAGGTATTACTGGCAGCCTCAGCACCATACATGACTAACTCAACTGGAAAAATTAAAGGAGTTTCATCACTCTAAACTATGCCTATGATAGTTAGATCATGACACCCATTTGGCTGAGATTAGTGGCCCTTCTCAGGTTTTATTGCATCTCAAATATGATTTCCTTAGAAATGCTGCAGGACCTGACTGGAAAAACTTTCCATGTTCAAAATAATAAAAGTATATCTGACACAAAGGCATAATTAGGCCAAGGTATGTAGGAGTCTTCACACCTTCCAAAGCGCTGTCAGAGCCAAACTTGGATCTAATGGTTATTTTATCTTTTCATCAGAAGATTAAAATTATTCTGTGAGTGTTCTGTAACTTTGAAGTCCAAATGGTTGGTTCCCTAAAGAGAAATTAAGATTAATATAAATTATATTCTCAAGTAAGATTTTTGTCAAAAGAGTTCACAAATCAACCAAGATTTTTAAACACTTACACACAGGAATACACATCCATAAAACATGTGATAGATGGATGCTGATATTTGTATGGAAAGCATTGTTAGATGAACTTAGATGAAGTTACAACAACCCACATTTTGTACAGTAAGTAATACCTACATAGATCATCTAGAATTGTCTGTGCTAGAGGGACACATTCATGTCTTAATGGAGCCCAGCAACAGAGTCTTGCCTGAATGTCCTAGAAATATCAAAAAGGATACCCATAAAGTCTCATCAACAGACTGCCCCAGGAAAGGATGACACCAATGAGCATGGCTAACCGACCTTCACAAAGAAGTATGGGTACCAGAGAAAAGATGAGAGTGGAGAGGTGGTCTTCCCCAGGGAAGAGCACACCAGCTGTTTGTCCAGTGACAAAGAGTCAGCCCCAAAACATACATCTGCATAACATTATATTGAATGAATAGGTTATATTTAAGAAATTATATATGTATAGACATATATGAATATAATAACAATTAGTGACGAAAGAGACCATGAATTTGAAGGAAAGTGGGGAGGGGCATATGGGAGGTATGGAAGGGAGGAAAGAGTAGTAACAAATGTAGTCATTAAATTACAATCTTAAAAATAAAAAAGAAAATATTTTGAGCAGGCAGTGTTTTTTCCTCTCTCCTCCTAATTCCATCATTCACCTTGCAGAGCAGTTTCACAAGAACATTGTGTATTAACCAGGTACATTTGAACAGGAATTTCTTTTCTCCAAACTTCAAAACTGTGCATCCCAGAGCCTACTGTATCTGGATGCCCCACAGCCATCAATGTGCACTTTTTCAAGATCTTTCTAACAATATTTCTGCATATTCCCTATAATGGAAGCCAACAAAGATGCTGTCATGGTTACATGTACAGAATTTGCTTAATGCGAATAATAGGTAAACAGTCTGTGCTTTATAAAGATATGCCAATATCCTGAACATTTTGACAGCTCATCCTTTTCTCAAAGGAAGATTTTGGTCATGTTGTAAATTATTACTTTAAAAGTAAAAAGTAAATGCCACTCTTCTGATTAAACACTGAGTTGTACATGGTTTTGTTGTTTTGATTGATATATCTAGCTGATTCTGAGAGAGAAGAACACACCCACTTCTATTCCTAGTGCAATTATAGTAGTGCCTAATTTACAGAAGGGATTTATGTTTCCTGTAGTTGGATGCAACTATGAGATTTTCATTAATGAAATCACTTGAAGTTGGACGATCCATCCTAACTCTATATCTTTTGAGGTGGTAAGATCCACCTTTAATCTGAGCCATGTCTTCTGCCGGTAGCCTATATAAGGATGTGGAAGAAGTAAGTGCTTGATGTTTGCCTGTTTGCCCTTGCTCTCATTAGCATGTTAATTTCCTTCACTGTTATTAGACACTACTTCTTTGAGAGTTTATCATATACTGAAATCCAGCTCACACTGCCTTGGGACTGAACAACTACTGGATTCTTAGACTTTCCATTGGCAAACAGCCGTTGTTGGAATACTTGAACCATAACCTGTAAGGCATTCTAATATATCCATATATATATATATATATGGATATATATATATAATCACCTATAAGTTCCATATCTCTAGAGAACTATGATTAATATGGGGACTAAACAGAAGAATGTAGTTCACTACTGACAGGCACTTTATGTTATATTATTCCTTGTTAACATATGACTCACTCTTCTGGATTGGTCTCACAGCCAGGAGACAAGCTTTGCTGCAATAGAGGCACTATGATGAATGAATCCATGAGCCTGAAACAATGAACCAAGTAGATTCTTTCTCACTTTAAGTTGATGCTGTCAAGAATTTTGTCACAGCAATAGCAATAGTTACTAACAGGAAAAATTGGTATGGAGAAGTAGGATTGTGGCTGTCATAAACATGGCTGACCTTGTGGTGGGTTCAAAGATCTTTGAAACTGGCCCCAGGAGGACTGTGAAAGAGTTCAGGACTTTAAACACCAGAAGCCTTCTATGCTGTTAGCAGAGTTTTATGGGTGTTTCTCATAGGGAAGTGGAAGAGAAAAATGGTGATAGAAATCCTCATAGTAAGGACTGTATTCTTTAAGGTTCACTTGGCGTAAGGGTTGTATTCAGAACCAGACTGCGGACTCTTTGAATTACATTCTGGCAGAGAATCTAGCTGTGGTCTTCTTATGTCTGGAAATGTGAATAAGGCTGAATTTAGAAGTAGTGGGCTGAGAAAACCAAACAAGGTGTGCCATGATTGATACTACATTTCATCATGATTTCAGTAAGAATTCAAAGCAGAGAGCAGAATAGAAAAATGGAGAAGTCCAGTAGAAAGGAAAGAAGTACATGTGTGTGTGCAAGCTTCATTCTCCTCCTGAGTATGTCTATAGCTAAAGCCAGTGGACTCAGTGCTAGTGGTTCTCAAAGCAATGTCAAGATCACCAGCTTGAAAATGCTGAGATGTCCATCTTCCTAGACTCGGAGTATTGTGTGCTCTGTTCAGAGATGCCATTGTTGGAATACCTAGACCCTGTCATGTTAGTTAATCTACTGAATGTAATTTTACCATATATGAATTACTATATGCATATTTTGTTATACATTCATATAATGATACATATTCTCTTTTTCTAGATAACTCTGCTACACTACTGTTCAAACACTGTCATCATCTGTGATGCTATTAAATTCCTTTGAAAGAAATGTCCCATGTTTTGCCACTCTGCCTTGTATTTCAGATTCTACTGTCTTTTCATTTCCTCTTACTCTGAAAAAGGATATTTAGCTCATATTATTTCTTGTTTAAGCTCCAGTTTTGTGCAATTTAATCTTTGTTGTAAACATGAATTTCAGTATGTTATATCTTCAAAGTTATATGTTATCAGTTACCACTTTCAACATCTAATCAATAATTAAATAAATGTTTGCTGAAAAAAGAAATTCTACAAGTATATGCATTTCTATGTCTTTACTATTTGCACAAATTATATTTACCTTTATTTAAGAAAAAGTGTGAATGGAAAAGTCTAATAGAGGGGAATATTTTCTTAGAACTGTAAAATCCTGCCATGTAGCAGCTCTTCTTATGCTAGCCCTGGCATGGAGGTACTTCCAGTGATTTTCCATGACTTTCCAGTGACTAACATCCTATGCCCTATGTAAAAACATCCTGAGGTACCTGTGCTCTACTTGGATATCTGCCAGACATAACCTGAAACAGAATTTCTGCCACACCTGCCTTATCTGGTTTCTAGAGTATGATTTATATCGTTTGATATTAAAAGTAGCTGTAATAAAATTTGGAAAGATGCATTGAGGAATGTTTGTTCTCAAGAATCTGTCTATAGTCCTGTCTATAGCCAGGGCTTTTGTTCTGACAATTTACAAATCAAAATAGCCAGTAATCCTTGTAGCAGAAATTTACATTTTATAAAACCTAGTATTCATACAAAAGATTATAGTTTGTTAATTTATATTGTAAGCTTAAGTGTTATTACTGAAAATCTATTTATGTTTTTATGCATTTAAAATGAGTAATGATGAATTGTATTGTGTTCATTGAAGCATCCTTTGTTGAACATTGTTCATTATAATAGTGGCTGAATCTAATCCTTTGATTAACATACAACTGTCTTATCATGGGATGGAGATGTACTGTGTGATATTTTGAATCTATGATCAGAACCTGATCCATACTCATTTATTTTTCCTTTTACTATGCCATACTTGTATACAATGAACTATGTTCACATTTCTTCCATTATCATAACAATTAGTAGATAATCAATTTAATATACTCAAAATCAAGTGGAATTTATTGAATAAAATATGTTGGTGGTGTTCTGATAACAAACAATAATGAACATGATTATTAATTATGCCATTATTCTCAAATGCCAGCTATAAAGCCTCCTAATTTCTATGTTTTTTTTTCCTTTGAGCCTGTGAGATTGTGATTGTGAATAAACCAGGCAGAAGCCCTGCTTCCATAGAGGCTCGGAGAAGAAAATAAAACTCTGACTGGAGTAAACTGATGGAAAGAAATGCAGGGAGGTACAGGGCCACTCTTGTGGCAGAAGAGAAGGACTGAGAGATGGTTCTCACAAAAGGCAGTGAAGATGCTTCATCATTCATATCTAAATGGCAAAAACAAACCTTTGCCCAAAAACAACCAAAGAATGGGAATAACAATTCCAAACGCACTTGAGAAGAAATGAATGGCAGATATGATTACAGTACTGAAATGTCATGGTCACAAACAGTACCATGTTTTTAATGTATTGTATATCAAAGGTTATGTAAGGTTATGTGAGTGAATTTTAAGCCGAAGAATGGCATGATCTTATTGAACTGTTTTACTGATAACTTAAGAAAACATAGAATGAATACCTCCCCACTGCATGTACCCTCTACATAGTATACCTAGGATGAACTGATTCCATTAGACACCAAGGAGAAGGAGAAGTTACAGGAAAGAAAGCAAAACAGAGAGAGAGAGAGAGAGAGAGAGAGAGAGAGAGGGAGAGAGTGAGTGAAGGAAGGAAGGGAGGGAGGTAGGTAGGTAGGGAGGGAGGGAGGGAGGAAAGGAAGAAGGAAGAGAAAGAGAAAAAGAAAAAGAAAGAGGAGGCAGAGAAGATACCTAAGTTCAAAGGATTTTAGAATGAAGAAGTCCTTCTTATTCCCAGCAAGGAAATTTTAAGAGTTATCTCCCTTTAGAAAATACATGATAAATTTCTTAAGACTTCATGAATTTATTCACCCATTGTGTATACTGTTTATAAATGATATAGTCACTTCCTCTTTAACAGTATTTTTGTTTGTTTGATTACAAAATTATACATTGAGCCCATGCAATTAAAATCTAAGAAATGGAATAGCAAATAAATACAATGTTGGTCACAGTCTTTTGACTCAGGGCGATTGAATTTTATAGTGTTTTCTTATAAGTAAATGGGAGACATAAACCCTGTAACTGAAATGAGATGAACTCAGTTTCTTGCCTACAGTCCAAGCTATTTATCATCAATTCAACGCATTTCTTAGATTCCTAATGCTTTCCACCTCAAGCTGAAATAAACATATGTACTACTCTAATCTTGAGTGAATTTCCACTCAAATGATTTATTATTAAAAGGGCAAGAACAAATAAAGAAAATCTAGATGCTTATTCAATTGGAACAACCAAGCATTGGATCAGTTCTCCAGGTGGTCCTGGAATTTTAGCTCAAACAATTCATTGTTTTCCTTATCTACCTTGTATGAAGTCTAGACTTTCCATAGAGATTCTCCCTGAGCCCTCTTGTAGTTGTTGGATTCACTTTCCCACATTAATCGGGTATCTGCTTTAATCTGCCAAGAACCCAGCCCACTCTATTTTATTTAAGAGTGATCTATCTGCATAGCACCCATACTTAGATATGAGGATGCTAAGGCCCTTTACACCTTCTGGAGATTCAGGTTTCTATGTATTATTGGCATGAGAAGAATGAATGAAGACTAAAAGAAGACACATGCTTGAGAATGAATGTCTTTAACAGAGTAACAGGACAAAAAGGATTTTGCATAATAAAATATAATAGACTAATCTATGAGTACACAATTTTGACTTAGATTTTGCATTTAATTATCATCTATTTTCATAATTCCTAGACATTTAAATTTATTAAGATTCATCATTATTATTATTACTTGTTCTGATTTGGGAAACCTCAAGTACAACTGGCAGTTTCATTTAATTAAGTGCAGTTAATATGCATTTCTGACTAAAAAAGAACATACATTATTTCATTCATCTGTTTGTTTCCCTGTATTAACTCATTTCATAAATAAATATTTATGAATCAATCTGGGTCAAACTGTAATCTAATCATACATCCAAATACTCATGAAATAATTGATTTTTTATCATCTCAACAGATTGAATTTATAGGTTATCTTTTGCTAGATTTATCAAGGGTAAAGATCTTATCTTTCAGGAATTAAGCAAAAGATATTTTAGATTGATTTATTTTATGTGTATGAGTGTTTATTTCAGTGTTTGTCTGAATTTATGTATGTACTTATACTACATTCAGACCTAGTGCCTGAGGATGTAGGAAGAGGACATCAGATCCCATGGAACTGGAGTTACAGTTATTAGTCACCAGGTGTTTGTTGGAGGATAAATAGGGAGCAGATAGCCTGGGATAAGAAGTTCTGGAAGGAGCCTGTTGTATTAGACTTTGTGACACATAAGAAGTCTTAATCAGAAACTGAGTTTAGGAGAGGATGAGGAAGGAACCCACTCAATAAGGTTTTATATCCCCATCAGCATGTCTTTTTAAAGCCTAGATATAAATATGAGTCAACAGAACTCTCCAGAGGAACAGAGGTAATAGAAACATATACATATATATGTATCCAAATATAATACAAACACACACACACACACACACACACACACACACACACACACACACACCTGCCATATACAAACTAGAAAAACAAACCTTTGTGCATGATATTCTGCTGTAAGGCATTTATTTTCTTAAATATAGTTAAACATGCAGGTTGATCTCTTCAAAGAAAGGGGTTTACCTGTTTTCCACCCTGAAATATTGTAGTGGATTTTACATGTTTTCCACCCCAAAATCTGGTAGTGGATGCAGTTTACAACCTAGTGATCTTGTGTTATATGTATGGCCAAGCTCAACACAAATCCCTCAAATTGTTTCATTTGTTTATCCAGACTCTCCCCACTTAAGATATTGAGCATTGCTTCTCAATTGATAAAAAAACCATCCTTATGAGAGATGTCACTTGTCATTTTAACAGCCTAGGAAACTTCTGCGTTATCTTAGAGCAAGACCAAATCTGGCTCCCACAGGCCATTATGTTTACATCAGTCATTCCCGTAGACTCTAATCGTGAGCATTGTTTCTGAGTAAACAGTACTCGTCTTTATGGAAGATATGTGTTTCTAAATGGAAAAATATTAGCATTTCTTTCTAAAAGTACTTCTTCTGGCTTAAGATCTGAAAGGTCATAGAGAAAAAATAAGAACTTAAATTCTCAAGCAAAGTATGTTTTGGAGTAAAAGGCCTAATACTTCATTGTCTAATATATATATCCTAGTCCATTTCAATGAAAACAAACATTTATAGAAAATATTTGGGAATTTGGGTGTCGTTCTTTCCAAACTACTTCCTGCTGGTAAGGGACGCTGTCATGGGGGATTCTAAGAAGTTGCAGAAATCCTGGCTGTAGTCCATAAGGCTGCTTTGTCCAGCTGTTTTGAATGTAGAATCACCTGGTCTATTTTAAAATAGAGTCAGTAACTACATACAAGGTGGGACATGCAAAACATAGCAAATACATTGATCCATATTAGTGTTTGATAACAATTTTCCCCATCTGAATATATGTGATGGTTCAAAAAAAAAAAATCAGGCATCTTTTTAAAAAGATTGTATAAGGACATATTAAGTTAAAAATATTCCACACTCAACACACAGAGTTTTATCCTCATATTAATAACTTTGCTTTACTATTTTAAACAATATCTATTAGCATAGATAAACATGCACATACACAAATTATTTTAAAATAGCAATGGAACTTTAAAATGATCTAAAATTAGATAATAATAAAATAGTAAACAAAAAATGTTTATCTACTGTACTGGCTGTTTTTGTGGCTGGTTTGACACAAGCTAGAGTCATCAGAGAGGATGGAGCCCCAGTTGAGGAAATGCTTCCATGAGAGCCAGCTGTAAGGCATTTTCTCAATTAGAGATCAGTGGGAAACGTCTCAGCCCTTGGTAGGTGGTGCCATCTCTGGGATGGTGGTTCTGGGTTCTATAAGCAGACTCAGCAAGCCATATAAAATAAGTCAGTAAGCAGCTTCCCTCCATGACCTCTGCATCAGCTCCTGCTTCCAGGTTGCAGCCCTGCTTGATTTCCTGTTCTGATTTCCTTTTGTGATGAACTGTGATCTGGAAGTATAAGCTAAATAACCCCCTTCTTCCTCAGCTGGCGTTTAGATCATGGTGTTTCATCATAGCAGTAGAAATCCGAAGATAAATTGGTACCAACATAGTGGGGTATTGCTGTGACAGACTTGACCATTTTTTTTTTGGGGGGGGGAGGATTTTGGAAGGACTTTGGAAATTTGGGCTAGAAGAACCATTGAGTGTTAAGAGCTCTGTGGGATGTTCTTTATGAGTTTGGAAAATAAGAATATTAAGAACAAAAGATGGAGGCCTTACTTGTGAAGTTTCAGGGGAAGTTTAAAGACTTTATCAGGGCCATTTGTTACTTTGATTTAAGATTCTGTAGTTCCAGTTAGCCAGGGCTGAAGAATCAGCCATGAATAACAAGATACTAAGGCAAAACTTTGTTTTGCTGGGATGTTTGATGCTGGTCATCTTGAACTATGAAATTCGCAGTGATTAAGAAGAGACCAGCATCACTGAGGTGAAGTCTTCTAGGAAGTGTTTCCTGAGAGCACAGAGAAGCTGTGTTCCTGAGGCTTGTTCATTGTAACCACAAAAGGCATCTGAGCAAAAAATTTTGTACTAGACCAGAAACTACATGTTAGTCCTCTTTCCCTAAAGCAGAGCAGGAGAGGCTAAGAAGTTACTGAATGTCCCTTGACTCAGACCCCCTGAATATGGGTCTCAGCTAGAAGTACTGAGCAGTCTAAGGGACCTTAGACAGTGGAACCAGGATGTGTTCATGGTGTACAAAAGGATCTTGTGAACACATCCCCCATGGAGGGATACTGCCTTAACCTAGAGACAGGAGAGAAGTCCTAGTCCCTACTTCAAATGACTTCACAGATTTACATGACCCCACCTGGATAGCATTGCCCTACATGTGGAATTGGGGTAGGAGGATGGGAGGGGAGGGTGGTCAGGGTGCATGTGAGGGGGGAGAGAGGTTAAGAGGGAGGGAGGGAGAAGGAACTGGGATTGACATGTAAAATAAAAGATAAAAAAATAAAAAAGTAATACAGTTAAAAACAGAAAAGAAAAAAGGAAGAGGGAAGTGGGAGCAATTTAAATAGTAAGATAACATTTATTTTTCACAGTTTAAAAAATAAAATTTTTCTAAAGCAAAAAAAAAAAAAAAGAAGAAAAGAAAAGAAAATAGAAGTTACTGAATGGCCCTAACATGGAGAGAAACATTACACATTCACACATATTCACATATAACATTAATGTCATATATATATATATGTATATATATATATGTATATGTGTGTGTGTGTGTGTGTGTAAGAAATGATATGATTCAAATAAACATATAAGGAGGCTTCTATGGTTTGAAAGTCTTTCCTAATACCCAGTTTGCTAGATGGAATGAGCATAGCAAAGCCTTAAACATGAGAATGCCCATGAACATGTAGACCTACTTTGTGCATCTGTGTGCTAAGGAGGTGGGCTGTGGAGTCAAAAATTATTATCTAGTCTTGAGGTATAATATGGTTTTCTCTACTGAGTTTGGGGCTTGGCACCACTTTGCTCTTATTGAACACCTATTGTTACTATTGCTTTGGGGATGGGAATATTTATTTTATACCTATCCAACATGGCAGTTGGGAAGTAGAAACTTGCTTTGATTCCATAGGGAACTAGGATTAACATGTAAAATAATAAATAAAAACTATGCTTACTCCCACAACCACCCAAAAAAATCTCTGTCAACAAAAACATGGTACTTGGTTAACTGGTTTCTATAGGTAAGTAGGACACTTTCAAATTTGTGTAATGAAAGAAGTATCACAGGCTATGAGAATTTAAGGGTAATTTAAAGTAACTCAAACAATAGAAAGAAGGCCTCATAACAAACATCCATAGCATCCCCAGGCAAAAAGAAGATTTAGAATTTTATAATTTGTCATGTTTAAGGATTTATAAATTATTTTCAGTGGTCTGTATCTAAATCTTCAGAAACTTTCTATCATAAGAGAATATATGGCCAAGCACAAGAAAGTAATTCCATAATATTTTCTTTGAATAGAACTCCTTGCTATGAAGTTGCATGAGTAATATGAATGACAAGAAATATGAAAGGATGAGCTCTTTGGCTAGAATGTTATTTCTAGGAGAAACCACGTAAGTTACAATATATTGTATAGAGTGTTCCTGTGATTGGCTTTCTCAATGCCACTTTTATATTATAGTTTATTGGGAGGCTGTAGGCAAAGAAAAAAAGAGAAAAGATGCAAGAAGAAACTTTTTCTGGCCCTAAACCAAAGGCCATGATGAATTCAGAATCTCTGAGTGTGGGTCCCAGATATCAATCTTGAAAAGAAAATCTGTCAGGGGTGAATGCAATGTTTTACACAGGTAAAAACATGATCAGACAGCATTTCCCAAACTTTTCTGCACATGCAAATCATCATCATATCTTGCTGAAACAGGTTTGTGTCCCTCAACCACTCAGGTCACTGCGGATAGAGCTCAAGGTGTCATCTCTAACAACCTACCACAATATCTGTGTCTGAGCTTCCATCTGGATACAGATACTCTGGAATACCACTTTCAATTGTTTCCTAAACATAGTTAGGGAAACCAAATATTCATTTGTGGCTGATCAAATGTGTTGTCTGTGCATTAAAGTGTCAGCGTGTTCTGGAATTTGGAGAAAGGTGTTAAATCTCATTGTTTATGATTCCAATCCCCTGGTTAAGACAATCTCAAGGAAATGGGCTTGTGCAATAAAGTTTGAGAATCTCTGCTCTTATTCTTAAACATATTAGAATCATCCATGGAAATTTCTTTAAAATGATATGTGGACTTACCTCAGGATACTCCATTTAAAAACTTTTTTCCTCGGGTTTCCTAATTCTTGGAGAATTTTGTGCAGTATACTTTGATCATCTTCATCTCCAGTTGTTACCAGATCCAGCCCCTTTTCCTTACCATGCAACTTTGTGCTTTTTCATTCCACCAATAAGTCTAATTTGTGCTACACATATGTTCCTGGATGTGTGGTGGTCCACTGGAGAATCATTTACCTACCAACAACACTCTTAAAGAAATCTGGCTCTCCTAGCAGCTAACAATTGCCAATAGTTCCTCAGCTAGGCCTGGAGTTTTGTGCCTACCTCCCCTCTCCATGCCAGGATTTTGACTGGCTTAAGCTTGCACAGGCCTTTCACATACTGTCACAAGTATTGTGAGTTGAAATGTACAACTTGAAAACACTACTGTTTCTTTGTAGTCACTCACCACCTATTCTTCCTCTTGTGATCTGGCCACTTTCTCTTCCTCAATGATCACTGAGATCTTTAGAGAGGAGATGTCATGTGAGGACTGAGAATTCTGTATTGTCTTATTCTGAGCACCTGTCTTCTTGAGATTGAGTGTCTTGGTTAGTGTTGTGGTCATCTTGACACAGACTGGAATTATCAGTGAAGAGGAAAGCACAATTCAGAACATGTCTTTATGAGATTGCCCTAGACACAATGTATAGGGCATTTCCTTAATTGTTGATTGATATAGCAGGGCCCAATCATTGTAGGTGGTTCCATACCTGGGCAAGTGGTCTTGGGTTGTATAATAAAGCAGGCTGAACAACCCAGGAAGAATAAGCCAATAAGTACTTTTGCCCATGTTTGTGAGCAAACCTGCATTTTAGTAAATATGCCTTGACTACAAATCACCATAACAGAATGTGTTTCATTTAACAGTAACTGACCTACTACTTTTAAAATAATTGTATTAAGGTCTGAGTTCAAGAGCAGGCAACAGGGATTTAAAGGGACTTAGGATAATAAAAGCCATTTTTTAATTGAAAATATGGAGTACTCCTTATCATTGACTGAACTGAATGAAAGATTGGAGCTTTGGCAGTAAGATGAAAGTGTGACTGGTTAATTCTTGTTAAACCAAGAGGACACAGAGAATCGTCCTGAGCATTGAAATACTTTGAGGAGCTGAGCTAAACAGTGGCGATACATTGGAGTCCTTTTAAGGTATCATCGTGAGCATGTGGGTAAAGACTCCACCACTAAGAATGCTTGGCGTTCTTACAAGGGACACACAGAGCCTCTCACAACCATCTGCAACTCCAGTTCCAAGAGATCCAATGACCTCTTTTGACCCCAAGGCCACCAGGCAAACAATTGTTTCACATACATACAGGTAGACCAAACAACCGTGCAGATAAAATGAATAAGTCTTAAAATAAATGAATGGTGTAAGTATTTGCTAACTATGAAAACATATTCAATTAAATTCATATTAATTGTATGATTATTATATAAGTGGTTGATGAAGATGGCATTAGAGACCATTAGAGGATATTACAATTTTATAAGATCGATGAGACCCAAAGTCATGTTTCAGATATTTAGGGATAGTTTATATACTGACATCCTACCTTCAGTAAATACTGACTCATTATTTCATTTATGTTATTTCTAGAAGGATGATCAGCATAAAATATGACTTAATAGCATTCCAATAAATATCTTATCTGAAAACATGGGCTCAGGATTGTTGGATTCCAGTCTAGTATTAAATCTGACTGATTCTAGGTCGAGTTGAAATAAAATGAAATATAAAAGTACCTTGAGTAATGCATCATCTTCAGAAAGAAATTAAGTCATAACTAAGGACAGCAAGGGTCACATAACTAAAGAGTTATGTCCTTTAATACTTAACAGTATCAGAGTCCAACAATTCATACAGCCTCACAAATGAATCTAAAAGTTAAAAGAAGGTGTGCTTTTCTATAAGTCTTTTGAAAAATAAAAGTTTAATCTATAAATTAAATGACATAGTGAAATTCTGATATATGTATAGAATGTTTTTCACTTATCAACCCAATTGCCCTTTAAATCTTGCTTCTCGGTGGATAGATATGAGAAATGACAGCATCTAATTTAAACTATTGCTTTTATTATAATTACACGGGAGCACAAATAAATAAGCACAAAATATCATAAAATATTGTCAATGCACTAGAGAGAAATCAATTTGTTTTCAAACAACATCTGGTTACTTCAGTAGTATCAAAGTACATATTCAATTACATATTACTAAAAAATCAAGTACAAAAATTAAGAGACATTAAACATCAGTGTTTATATTATTATGTATATAGAAATGCCTAGGAATACGTGAATAGAGAAATCTGTTATCTAATGCTTATTTGCACAAATATTCAGGCACATACCTGACATTGCTAATGAGTTATGAAAATGCAATATGACATTCAGAATTTTAGGTATGGTAAACATCTTAATGTTTGAATGGATGTTAAATGGTTTTCTTTAAAAACCCTGTCTTTTAAAAATGTAGTGTAATTACCCACTATAAAACAGATTAGTATATCATTTTCCATAGCTATTTGTTTCAAATGTCTGAAAAGTCAAGAAAGTAAACATACAGTTGCTAAATACGTAAACACGCTTTTAGTGCAAGATAACAAAAGTGTGACTGTACTGTGCTTTGATTTTTCTTATAATCACAGTGCACTTTACACAAATTGCTACACTATAAATGTTAAGAAGTCCAAACAAAAGAAGTGCATACTAAACATTGTCATATATATTATATACAGTATGCATTCTGTATCTGAGTGTGTACATGTTTAAATATAAATGCATGTAGGTTGGGCAAACCCAGTTATATTTGGGAACAAATGAATATTTTGAAGGCATATTCATAAATGTTTATTTGAGATAAATTCCACAATATTTTTTAATGTTTCTCCTTAAATCTGAAGCATCATCATAATAAAAGGAAATGTAACCAGATATTTTTCCATATTAGACACATTTTGTTCCATAAAATTGACCCAAATATGAGAGGGCTTTAAACCATCCAAACCCTAAGTCAAAGTCACAATGTTTACATTAAACATGATAATACAGTGTTATCATTTTTTGATTTACACAGATAGCAGTACATATTGTAAGGTACAGGTAGAAGCTTACACATACACATATGCTATACTTAGACATAAATTTAGTATATGTTCATCTTTTATTTTGACTGTACACTTGACCAGAGAACAACAAAAATGCTGCATATAAGCAGTTAAAAACTGCCAAACCTGTGAAATCATGTATACCCTTGAAGACATTTGACTTTTTATTTTGAAAATATTATTGTCTGCATAATTGAGTCCCTTAATTACAAAATCCACATTTATTTCAATGTCCAATTTCAAGTGCTTTTGAAACTGTCCAATAAATGATAATGTGAACTTTTAAAGAAATAATGGATTGCTTACAAATTGTCCAAATTCTATAATTAGCTAGTTATTATCCCAAGCCAGGAAGATGGTATAATTTCCCCTATGCACTGTATGTGTCATTTCTCTTTTATGTCCTTTTAAATTTGAGATATAAGTCATGAGGAGATCATAGTCTATCCTATCAACATTGCTTTTCAAGTGAGACTTAAAACCCCTCAAATTACCCACTCCATAAATTATAGGAACATTTGCTTTAATTTCAACTGAAAATGTGGTTAATTTACAAGATCTACATTGGAAATCTGTGAATTTAACATGTAAGTGATATAAAAATGTATCTGTGGGTGCATTCTTCTGATATCTTTATTAAAACTAGCTGAGTCTGGTCAAGTGTGTTGACTTTCTACTCAACTTGTTCAAAAGAAGCAAACCAAATTCTGTGTGTAGACAAGACTACACATATGTCACTATCTCTGTTTTCTAAAACCATTTGTACAAAATCTTGTTGCTTGTCAGTAGTTCAGTATTTTGAAAAGTGATATTACAGCCAAGGTATATGCTTTATAAAATAACAGATTTTACTTCTTGATGTTTTCTTTTCTTTTTCAATTATTATGTAGCTGAAAATTCACCCTTAATTGCACAAATCTACCACTTTGCACCTCAAACTTGCATCAATAAGCATACAGAGGGAGATATTGACAGTGTCTGTTAAGTGTGATTTCTCACGTAGTTCTGGCTTCTGTGATGGGGAAAACACAATATTTTACTCTTCCTTTCCATCACTTCCAAGGAAATTCTCCACCAAGAAGTATTTCACACCTAAAAGTATCTTGGTGACAGGCAATAAAATTCTGTTTTTACAACATTTGCTGTGAAAAGACTATTTGTCGTAAGTATGAGTTCCCTTGGCCTGATAACATGCCTTTCTATGATTTGTTCTTTGGCATTGCTAGAAATATGAGCTTTATCGTGACATCATGTGCTGGCTGCAGATTATCTTCTGACCAGATTCGTATGGTGAAGTGCCTGATTTATTGCCACAGAGAGTCAGCATGATTTTCTCTATCTACTAATGACTCTTTTCTCACAGCAAAGAGAAGCTCTATAGGAAGAGGAAGTCGACTGTAGAATAGCTAATTGCCACAGTGGGCAATTCTATGTTTTATAGGCACAGAGTAACAGATCTGGAGTCAAATCCAAGTAAAACCATCTTTTCAGATATTCCAACTGTTCCTCGTGTAGAGAGAGGTTTGGAAAAATAAATGAAAAAGGTTACCTAAGTTCAAATTTTCAAAATAGCTAACTCCTCAAGAAATAACACATTTGAAAAGGAAAGGAGTTTGTGACTTGTGGCCCTGACACAAACTTAACAGAGCACCCATGAATGGCTGAGTCCAACACAAATCATTTTAGTAACTCTGTTGCCTTCTGGACAAGTGACCAACATTCAAAATTATCTTCTGTCTAGTTCAGAAGGATATGTGTAAGATCAGCAGGTAAAAACACACTTGGAAATATATTACTCACACTTAAATGTCAAAAGGGCTCATCTTTACTTTAATAGCTGGAATGCGCATGTATTAAGATCACCGAGAATCCAACAAATTCAGCACTGTGTTTGATTGATTGGATTGAATATATGAAGTCATACTAGCTTAAATCAAGATAACTACTTGGGCCCAAGACACACTTGATTTTAATTATGATTTTTATCTTAAAACATTTTTATCACTTTTATATCTGTGCTGAATTGATTGTTGGGTTTGAATTATAAATCCACATCGCTGGTAAAACACAGCAACAGCTTTCGTTTAAGGTACTTAAGATCTCTCTGCGGTATTCTATATTTGTGATTTTGCCTTTGTCACATCTTCCTTGTACGAGCAGAACTCACCACGTCAGTGAGCATTTTATATATACAGTTTTGCCACTGATTGTTTACACACACACACAAACACACACCCATACAACACATGCTCCCACTTACCGTGTTCCTTATTCTTTCAGGATTATAATTGGACATCAAAATATACATTAATTATAAAACATTAAAAAATTATGTTATAACATTTCAAGCTCTCTTCGAGGAACTATTACTGATAAAGAATTACTAGAATTTTTTTATCAATATAGATTACAAAAACTCCTTAAATTCTGTTATATTTGGCTTTATTGAGCAGCATGGAACTATTGCTGTCAATACCCTCACAAGAAAAACTACTAGGATAATAACTTCAAACACACTTTTTCCTCTCAGAAATATAATACTAAATTGATTGTTAATGAAGAACCACATACTGTCAATTTTAGGAAGCATAAATATTAATTTAAATATACAAAATATATGTGATAGCTTTCTTTTTATTCATCCATGGCAATATTTACTTTCGACTAACACGTTATATTTAAAGATATATACCATTTTCTTAAATTAAATTTCTTAACTTAAAGTTCACCACCACATAAAATTGAGTCCACCCTAATTTTTTTTCTCCCCTGCACTTCCTGTTTCTTCCTTGAAACAAAATAAAATAAAGAAGTGGTCATAATTCTTTGGTCATGGTGTCATAATCAGTAAGAATGGGTACAGTGTATATAAATGGAAGATTAAGACCCCCAAAATGTAATAACTAGCTTTAAAAGATTGGCAAGAAATACCTTTTCATGAATGGACTTAAATTTGAGGAAGGTTGTCATGGAGTATACTAAAATATGTAAATTGGTATAGTTGAATGTTTATTTCTCTAATTCTTGTGGGAAAATCATGCCCACAAAGTGGTACTTAAAGATATCATGTCTATAGTGCCTCTGTTTCCACTTTCTTGAAAATAGCCATCATTTTATGGTTTTGATTCTTCGTTCCTTCCAATGTCACAGTGAACCCTGGTCTCCTCCAATCAACTCAATGCTGCAAGGACACATGTCCCTAAAAGTCATTTCTGAAAGAAAGTTTTCTGTTGGAGTGTCCCAATATATCCTACTACCTTTCTGTGTAGTCTGACTAACTAATACTAAGTGCAAACATCAGGATGTGAAAGAAATCCTTAGGAAGTCACTGTAGCAAAGACGGTCAGTGTCAGGGTAACATGGGCATGCAGATGAGTGTCATATTTTAACTCACTTTCCATCAATCCCCTACAAACATAGACAGCAGCAGACAATTCTTACAAATACAATATTCAACTTCTGTATCGCTAGCACCAGATTACATTTTATGTGCTTAAATAGGACTTACACTTGTGAGATCTCCTACAGAAGCCAAATGTGGGCAGGAGGACAAAGATATTCTCAATGCAAAATAAATAAGAAAAGGCATCCAGGGGTTACATATAAAAGAGATAACAAACCAGTTAATACCAAATTATATCATCTAGTAAACTTTTCTGGTATTTCTCCAACTCAAATATGTATAATGAACATTATTTCAGGTGTCACCCATACACTAGCAAAATATTTACAATTTAGTATGTTCTGGATTCAAAATAATCCACAATAAGAGAATGTACCTTAATTGCAAAGACAAAAACATTTTATCTTGGGCTTGCCACAGTACCCATAGATTCTTGTGGAATCCCACATCAACAAAGAATATATGTAACAATTATCACAAGACCAAGTCAACCTCCCTTGTATTAAGCAATGTGGAGCTCACACCAGTACAGGCTCATATGGCAGTATCCCAGAATACCGTTTGCTGTTTAGAATAGGGTGGAGGGCTGTACTTCTTTGTTCCTGCGTTCTTCTTCCAGCTGGGTAGGATTGGCATGCTATCCTGTTTGCAAAGGCCCTTTTCCGTTTTCTGTCTAGCCTTTATTTCTTTGCACAAGCAACGCTTTTTCTCAATCATCTCAAGCATTGTATGGTCTCCATGAAACCACTGCATGCATGCCACCTAGCAAAAAAGAAACAGTGAATACAAAAGAAAAAGATGGAATGAAAGTGTGTCTTTCACACTGTGCTAATAGCTGTTATGAAAACTGTCAACTATTTATACACCTACTTTTTTGAAAAAGTTAAAATCGACTAATAGAACACAAAAGTCTAACAAAGCAAAAGTGAAAGCATAATTGCTATAAATAAGCATTCTTCTTAAATTGGCAAATGTCATGACATGATTTACTAACAGTTTGGATATAAATATTTCCCAAAATATATCTGAAGTCCTCAGTAGGGTCAGTGACATGACACAACAAGAAAAGGTATTTGTTTCCAAGCATGTTGACCTGCATTCGGTCCCTGTAATGCACACAGTAGGAAAGAACCAGTTCCTATCCGTCCGTGGTCCCCTAACTCTACATTTCTCTTTCTCTCTTTCTCTCTCTCTCTTTCCCTCCCTCCTCCTACTCCTCATCATCTTTCTCTCTCACATACCTTGCACAGTAAATAAG
This sequence comes from Phodopus roborovskii, assembly GCF_943737965.1. Classification (NCBI taxonomy): domain Eukaryota; kingdom Metazoa; phylum Chordata; class Mammalia; order Rodentia; family Cricetidae; genus Phodopus; species Phodopus roborovskii. The sequence goes on along the minus strand of NW_026126460.1, from coordinate 26,172,117 downwards.
TAAATTAATGTTTTCTTCTTAAAAATACCACAATGTGGAAACAAAATAACTTTATTTTCTAAACAAATTTCCAAATATTTACCATTGTGTTATTGTTCCCAATATATATAAATTAAGATACAAAAACTATGACTATGTTTTTAAAGTTGTTAAGGACCATTTTCATTCCTGAAATATGTTTTAAATACTTGGATTTCTTTCTAAACAGAATCAAGTAAAACACATTTGTTGAATAATTCCACCAGCTGAAGTGACTCTGGGTGTGCACTCCAAGTTTAGATGGGTTCTCAAATGTCCATCTGCTGAGTTATTTTTACTGTAGTTTTTGATATACAGGAAACATCTGAGATGAAATCACTGCCCTCTACAAGCATGCTAATAACAACTTAGAGAAGACAGTTCATCAGTTAGACTCACAAAGAAGGATCAGTGTGGACTATAGGTTGAACATACAGTAATAAACATATTGCTTGACAGGTGTTCATACACACACAGACACACACACACACACACACACACACACACACACGTGTGTGTGTCTGTGTGTGTAATGATTTTCTTCTGAACCAATTTTGCCATAGAAAGATAGCAATGAGATAAGCCCATCATTAATCCAAGCAAGGAAGAACACATTTAATTGTTTAAGCAAATATCCCCTCTGACTAAAAGGTTGAAATAAAGCAAATTAAGTCACCAAATTTGTCATTATGGATTTAGGATGATATCAAACAAATCCTTATCTAATTTTAGTTCTTCAGCTGATGACATTGTGATGCTTTAATGGCTTAACCCATACCTTCCTTGCAATAATGAAGTTCTAAAATAAGCACTGTACATTACCATGGTCTAGTATGTGAAATTTCATAGAAAAAACAATTTCCCACCCTATAATAAAGAGCTAGGTAGTTGGAGATCATTCAACTCTATAACACTGGAAAATTGCCAACTCAAAGTAAGATTTCTTTGTAATATATGTTTACAAATATATGTAGCCTCATACATAGAATATTTTCTTTTTGATTTAAATTTGAAACAAGGTTGTTTTACATGTTCCCTCACCCTCCCATCTGTCCCTATCACTCACACCAAACTGCAGTCCATCTCCTTTATGCTCCTCAGGGAGGGTAAGGCCTTCCATGGGGAGTCTTCAAAGTCTGCCATATCATTTGGGGCAGGGCCTAGGCCCTCTCCCATGTGTCTAGGCTGAGAAGTATCCTTCTATGTGGGATGGGCTCCCAAAGACCATTTGTATACTAGAGATAAATACTGATCCATTACTAGAGGCCCCATAGACTGTCTAGTTCTCCAACTAACATCCACATTCAGGGATCTGGGTCAATCCTATGCTAGTTTCCTAACTATAAAACTAGGCTGCATGAGCTCCCCTTTATTCAGGTCAGCTGATTCTGTGGGTTTCTCCAGCCTGGTCTTGATCCCTTTGTTCATCACTCCTCCCTCTCTGTAACTAGATTCCAAGAGATCAGCTAATGTTTAGTTGTAGGTGTCTGTTTATGCTTTCATCAGCTACTAGATGAAGGCTCTAGGACGGCATATAAGGTAGTGATCAATCTCATTATTTGGAAGGGCATTAAAGGTAGCCTTTCCACTATTGCTTAGATTGTTAGTTGGGTTCATCCTTGTAGATCTCTGGGAATTTCCCTAGTGCCAGATTTATCCTTAAATCTATAATGGCTCCTTTATTAAATTTGCTATCTATCAGTTTTTCTTACTCTTAAGATAAAAAAATAAAGATGAAATGAATGACTGTATTATAGAATGTGGTTTATGTGGGAAGATAAACCTCCTTTGTAGTTATAATTTAAATAGGACATGTTTAGGTTCATGTTTAAATTCTCACATTAAAACCCAGTGCTACTGCTATGGACATTTAAATTTAAAATCTCTACCCACAAAGTGATTTTAAATATTATCCTTTACACTGACATAGTGATGTTAGGACATCATGTATTAGAGACATAAGAAGTATATTTATCACTTACATGAACTATATAAAAATAATATCTGTATTTATCAACCTTAATTTTTTTCTTTAATCACAAAATGTCTTAATCTTGTTTAAATACAGCTTCAAAATGCTATTCCATTTCTCCCTATTGGTGAAACAAATTTGAATGTTAAAATTAATTTAAAATAAGCCCACCAAAAACATTCTTCTAGTTTAGTTATTTAGATAAATTATCTTGTTTATTATACACAACCCAAACATATTTGTGTATATATATGATAATTACATACTAAGGCATAATAATGAAATAATTGCTCAATTATTATGAATAGACAGCTTTGGGACAGCATTTTTTTATTAACATGACTCAATAGAGATGCTATTTTTGAATAATAAATTTGTGGGATAAAGTCAAGCAAAGTTTCCCACGGAGGAGGCGAAATGAAAATGTTCATGTCTGTCTGTGAGCTACACAGTAACATCAGCATGGTGCGGTGGAGGAAGGTGCTGGAGGTAGCATCTCACAGAGAAGTCTGGGTCTATGCTCTGGACCTTAGTGCCCTCCCCTAATTCTTGTGTTGAAATTTACCTTAGTGGGCTTAAAAATGAGAACTTGGCAAGAGTTAGGAGAAATTAGTTCCCAAATGGGGTTGATCTCCTTACAAAAGGGACTCAAGATAGCTTTCTCCTTTTGACCATGTGAAGACACAGTGAGAAGTCAAATGACCCAAGTTTGCAGAGGGAACTTTCAGTAAGTTCCATGGATGCACCCTCATGTTGTTCTTTCTAATCCTCAGAGCTGTGATAAACACTTTTACTTTGTGTGTAAATGACTGTGTTTGTGGAATTTTGTTATATGTTCTTATAGAAACCAAAACAGACAAGGCAGTTGAAAACTTAGTGGTTAGTTGGTGTTCAATAGTTGTGACATTTATCACTGCAATGAGAAGTCATGGTCCCAATTCCTTATATCTCTCTCCTTCAAGCGCTTGAAGCAGATGAGAAATGCAAAAGCTAAACTTCATGTGAGAGGCAGTCTACAAAATACTACATCAGTACACCTGACATCCTATCAAGGTTATACAAAATAAGTGAAGTTCCCTTAGAAAAACTTGCCTACACAAGTCTGAAGAAAGTCCCTAACTATAATCACTGTGCACCTTGAGAAGGAATTAGGAAGCAGAAAAGAAAGATATTGGATAAATGCTAAGGAAAATGGAACAAAGGGCAGCCTTTACCTGATTATAATATATCAATATTGATGCTCTAGTTGTGTTAAATAAATTACAGTACTGCAAGTTACAAATTATATAGGAAACAATGAATATGTATTATTTTGGAGCCCTAAACATGTTTTGTAGGTTTTCATTATATCTAAAATTTATGTTTCTGTGTCAGATAAAAGGCTGTCTTTTCAAATGCTAGTTTTTAGTGCATTTCATAAATGGTAAAATAAGAAAATTTAAATTATTTGCTTAGGATAATTGTAGTTGTGGCACTTAAAAGTAATGTATCTCTGAACATTGTGTGCATTGTAAATTGGTATATAACCCACATATATAAGCATGTGTATTATACATTTTAAAACAAGTTTATGTATATGGCATATAAGTAACTTACAAATCAGTTAGTCAATTGCATACACATTATATTTTTACATGGTTGTAGGGAGCATAAAATAACTCCTTTTCACCAAGGATCATTTCACCTTTTCACTATGTTAGAGTTTTTTGTTTGTTTGTTTTGTCTTGTTTATTTTTGTTTTTGAAGAGGGGGTAAGCAAAATTCAGGACTTTCTGAGACTGAATATATTTTTGTGAAAGAGAAAACAACAATAATAGCAAGTATTATATATTTGAAAATTTCCCAAATACATAAAACAAAACAAAAGAGAACTACTCTGCAATTAGCATTTAGAGTATTTGAAGATTAAATAAATGAGAAATAAAACTGATATAAATCATTTTTATTTAAATGGCATTACTAATTAGCGTGGAATAGATATTAAATACTCAGGATACAGACTGCAATATTAAGGAAGTGCCTTTGTGATTTAGAAATTGAGTTCTACAGTTAGTAGAAACTTGTATATAACACCTAGTTTCTGAAACAGTAGACACCTGTTATTTTCATACAGCCCCTGAGAAGAGTTTTTTTTTAAATGTCCTTGGTTTTTTATACAAAACACAATTGAAATATTTCACAATACATGGGAATTATTAAATAAAAATGTCAGTATACATAAGTAAATAGTGGAGTCATTGAGACAGAGAGTTTGTGGCTCGCCACACATACAATATTTACAGCATGGCTGTAAGGACTCAGGCATTATGCTGGCCTGGCCTGTCACCTGTCAGAATGCATTCAGGCAGTACCCTGGTCAGCCCAGGGTTCCATGAGTACTAGTCTGCAGGAAGGTGTAAAGTTTCCCTTTTAAAAGTCAGACACCTGCCCACTAACACCCTCTTTTGCTCATTCTCTCTCTCTCTCTCTCTCTCTCTCTCTCTCTCTCTCTCTCTCTCTCTCTCTCCTGCGTTCCGTTGGCCACCAGCTACCCTCCTCTTCTTCTCCCCCCCAGTCTCCCCTCTTCTGTTCCCAATTCCTCTAAGTCTCTTCCCTTCCCCCTCATTCCCCTTTCCAAGCACTATCTGCCTGGCGTGTTATTCCCTCCGGCCTCAGTCTCCCTCACCTGCTATGGAACCTGCTATGTTCTACCACCTGGTCCCTTACCTTGGGACCCCACTCACTTGGGACCCTCATTTGGGACCATCCTCCACCCCCTTCTCCAGCTTTTATTCTTATAACTGTAACTAAAGAACAACCATGGCCATTTGTAGAAATAAACGAGTGTTCTAAAAGGGAAAAACACAACACATTGATACAAAATATTGAAATAATTACTGAAGTATGAAGAAAGTTAAAAGGCCAAGTAAATTCTGTGTTAGATCTGTAAAAGTGGAGATAGATATGATTAATGAATTAAACATAAAACTAGTGGAAATGCCCACGTGTTTTTATTGATATGACTGCTTACTGGAATCAGATCAAAGTCCTATCATTCTCTGGTCACACTCTTTCCTGAAGATGCTTTCAGCTCAGTAAATAGTGAATTGACTCTTAACAAACATGTATTAGACTTGTCTGATGGAAGATGGAAAACAATGCCAACCTTGGTATTATGAAAGTGTTGTGAAACCAAATAAAAAAACATTGATTCAGACTATCTTATGGTGCTTTTTTTAAATATAAATTTGACCCATCCAATAAATCAGAAATGATGAGAAACAGATTTGAAGTCAAATTAAAGAACTCATTTGGGTGTGCTGGCTATATATTTTGCTGTCACAGCCTTATAAGAAGTAGATTGCTTCCATTGTAAAATGGCTGGGCTTAGACTGTGCTATAAAGACTAACACTAGGTGAGTTCATTCTTTTACATTAGCAAATCATTGCCTCTAATGTGTCACTCTGGTGGCAACCTAAAAACAAATATTGATACCATTCCCTCAATTTTAGTCAATTATTTTCCATGTCTACTTTTCCAAATGTACTTTGGAAGGATGTTTTCAACCTTATAAAGAATAGACAATAACATAAACCCTCAATAAGACTTGAAATTGACAATAACACAGAGCCCAAAGAGGTTCAATTTTCTGAACTTGTCTGTCTCTTCACTGATAAGAATGCTTCATTTCATAGTTAACAAAACACAAATCCTTCAAATACCATCGCACAAAATAAAAAATAAAAATGAGAATTTGTCTATGTATCTACTACTAAGTAAAATGCTTTGGAAAAATACAGAGGTAGCACAACTTCCTATGTTTATGTTAAGTATTTGAAAGGTATCATTAACTTAAACCCCCTGACTCTGCAGTTGTTTTGTGATAAAAATTTCAAAAGTATAAACCTGGGACTGAAGATGTGGCTCATTAGTTAAGCTAATTGGTTAAGCACACTTGCAGCTCTTATGGAGACCCAGGTTCGGTTCTCAGCATATACACACGGTGGCTCACAATGCTCACTAACTCTATAGTTCTAGGGCATCCAATGTTTTCTTGTGGCATCCACAGGAACCAGACACACATATGATTCATACACATACATGCAATCAAAATTTCATATACATAAAGTAAATGAATCTTTTTTAAAGTATAAATTCCAGGACACTAAGATGAGTGAGAACTAATGGTCTGTTTCTTTTTAATTTCTTCAAGGCCACAGTGAGGTTATCTGCACTGATATCATGAAAACAAGATGTTTGGACTCTGTTGCCCTCAGGCTGACCAGAAGCTTTTGATATGACTTCATTGGTGTTGTACACAAGGTATATGTTGCTTTCTTGCTTGAATTATTGTAAGAACTGAAGATGAAATAGAAAGAATTCTAACTTTTAGAGTTTGCTTTTTGTTAGTGTTATTTTTCCTTTTAAAAAAATTAAGATAGTGTCTTACTGTGTATCACAGGCTGTCCTGGTAATTTCTATGTAGTCTAAGATGGCTTTGAACTCCAATTCTCTTTTCTCAGCCTCACCAGTGCTGGAATTGTGGGTATGTATCACCATGCCTGGCTGTTTTTCTTTATTTTGTTGTTTTGACATGCTGTGGTTTCACACATACTAATCAACCTGTTTTTTCACTTTGACTACACCATTTGGGTTTTGTGGAACTCCTAGTACTCAGAGTGGGGTTTTTTCTGACTCTTTTGCCAGTTGTGGGGACCCTTTCCCTCCTACTGGGTTGCCTCATCCATCCTTGTTCGGCTTATGCCTAGTTTTATTGAATCTTCTTATACCACGTTCAGTTGATATCTCTGGGAGGTCTGCTCATTGCTGAAGGCCAGCAGTGGATTTAGCCGAGAGTGGAGGTGGGAATATACTGTGAGGAGGGGACACATCTAAGCTTTTTATGTGTCTCTCTTTATGTGTGTTGAGTGTTCCTATGTGTATCTATGGATGTGAATGTAATTCTAATCTATTGACTGGCTGTTTCTTAATTATTCCCTCATAGATCTTCCTCTTTTAACACTTTGACTCAGAAAATATGTTTAATGGGAGAATCATTAAGAAAGTCTATACCCGAGCCATGAACTGGAATTTAATGCTTTATTCCCTATGTCTAAACTTAGTTTTGATATACATCTGTGTTCACAATTGAGAACCACACCTTCATTTCAGATTTATTTTACAATACTAAGTAGTGGCAACACACCAATTCCCACTCTTCTGTGTTTTGATCTGACTGTATCCCTAGATATATAAACTCCATCAGCTGCAATGAACCTACAAGAAATACTGAATGTTGAATTGTGTGTTTTGTTTGAATTTACATATCTATGCTTGCATTGATTATGTAAATCTCAAAAATAAAAATAATTAAAACTAATGGAAATTTTAAGCTAACTACTGTGTATTTTCTCCGCTGTAAAAAGAAGACTGTGTCTAACTCTTCAGTTTTATGATGATACTCTTTCATCGAAGACAATATCAAAAGTCACAGGGCTGGGGGTTGCTTTCAGTTTTCTCCCAAGCTCCTCATATGTTTGCTTTTCTTATTTCTTGCCAGATGGTATAAAATGGATAAGATAAAGAAAATGATACAATGTTTTAAAATCACTATTTACTATATCTGGGGACTAGTTATTTAAGTGTTATGAGACCATATTTTTTATTTTTTGTAATGCAAAAACAGTAAGACCTTATGGCTATTGAAAATTGAATGCAGTGATGTGGCATTTACTAAAAGTAGATGATATATATATATGTATATATATATATATATATTTCAATATTCTTTATCTAGATATTTAAATATAGGAACATTCTTGTTAATTCTTTTACTCAACTTCTAGAGCAAGGGAAGTGGTATACAATAAATGTCCTTAAAATTAGTGAATGGATGAACAAATATATAGATAATGTATGTTATGTGATTGTTTTCATAAAAGCCACTTTTGAATAATTTTGTTTTGTGAAATATTTCCCTTCACTTTGAATCACTTATATCTAACAATATCCTTAATTGCACAAAATTGAAAAATATTTTGTAAGGAGGTCTCACAAACATATAAATAGGAATAAAAGATGTTAAAATGTAAACCTAAATAACCCAGCCACATTATTTTGCTACTTTCTATACTACTGTATACAATGTGCAAGCAATCATTTGAAGGTAGGTAATTGGATAATTTTTTCTCTGAGAAAATTGCTGCAGGTGCAGCCCACCTATGCATGGGTTTGCATGTCTGTATGTACATTTATGCTTCAGTATAAATATCACAAATAATTATATCACAGAAACTCTGTGAAAGCCATTCACTTGCTATATTTAATGAAAACAAAATGGAAGTAGAAAGGGGGATTCTGGAGAAAAGAACAAATTAGCTCCAGCTGTAGGAAAAGAAGGTAATGGAGGATGATAATGTACAAAAGTTATTATGTACAGGTATGCAAATATTGTAATGAACTTCAATCCCTTGTCTAATTAATATATGCTAACAAAATGAAATATAATAAAAATAAAGTCATAAAAGTGCCAGTGAATAACATATCTACTGAAAATGTCACTTAAGAAAAAGCCATATAACAGGTAATGTGTCAAATACTAAAATTCTTGATGGATGTAATGAGCTTAAAATATTCTTCAGGGAAACAGGTATATAAAACATGTCCCTTTCATCATGTCACATTTGAGTGAAGGGTTATTGCAATAAAAGTAAGTTTTCTAGCAGCATCAATAATGTAATATAATAGTACCAGAAATTATTAGTTTCCCATAACTTATTTTGAACAGATGATGGGCACAATGCCTTTATCGATTCCCTAAAGTATAAGAAAAATTAGGCATGCCTGTAATGCTATTTATTTATTGTAAAGTTAAATTTGTACTTATTTAATCACAGAGGATACCACTTGGATAGGCATTCATGGGACTAGGAGTTGTAGAAGCTAGTTCCTCTGCCATTAATATCACAGTACATGGTCTCAGAGCTAGTCACAAGTAAAGGAGCCACAGCAGTAGCAGACACATAACACAGAAAAACAAACACACAGTGTTGAAGATATTTAGGTTTCATACAGCCAATGGCATGGGGCAGTGTACTAAGTTAAAGGAATCAGCCAAGTTTAAAGCTAGAAAATCACAGTATTTTAAAATTAAAAGTACCTCATGGTGAGATGTTTATGCTATTTATTATTGTCATATTTCCATACATCCTTTTACAATCAAAGTCATGAACAAAATTGCAGTGCCAGGGCCTCCCAATGGGGACAAACAGTGCTGTGTCAGTAGTTTGCCTTCCTGGCTTCATTCTAGCCTCTGTGATCACTGTTGTCTAGATGAGAAAATCTGGTTTGGAAGCTCATAAAGACTGTTCGTCAGCCTTTGGAGCAGATTCCATACTGGGAGTAAAGAAGTGGCAGATATGAGCAGGGAAACATCCCTTCCTCTACTACTCCCTCCTCCAGCTCACAACCTTTGCCTCTGTCTATCAGAATGCACCAGCACAGTCTACTGAGTTTTTGACACATTTTTCTATCTAAAGGTTATTGATCTCTGCTCTTTAGTGTATCAACCCCAATAACTGACATTTTGGTATTGAAAACACTGCCTGCACTTGGTACCACATTTATGAAAAGCCTGGTGGTGCAAATTTTTTTTTCTTATTTTATTGGCCATGTAACAGTTCATTCCTCAATTACAAAGTATCAATAAACAAAACATAGGAATCCCCCATGCGTGTTTATGCTTCTCCTAGAGAAATCACAATTATTGGGGGATGGTAGTATCTTTACTGCATTTCACAAATGTATTGGTTATTTAGAGTTGGATTAAAAGACAAAGCCCAAGAGAATTGTTTAATAAGGCAAAAGGCTGGAGTCTCATTTCATGTCACCATGGAGAAAACGTTAGTGGTAGTCAGCCATCATTTTACAAACACTTTACTGATACACATATTGAAACTAGTAAGATAGCTGTGAGAAAAAGCAATGAGAAAAGTTGAGATGGGTACTAACTTATGGTTACACAGAAGTAGATTCTTTCACTCTGCACAGTAGGTTGGTTGACTAAAGATATGTCTGTGCACAGTATGATTGAACTGGCTAGAAGGATAAAGGATATTTGGCCATGAAGAAATAGATAATTTGGGAGATAGATCCATTTATACTGACTTAGTATTAAAGCATATATGTTGATATAGCACATAATATCCTGCTAATATGTACAATATCTATGCTTAGTTACTAGTTTAAAAACAAGTGTAAATACCATAAAAGAGGAAGCCATTATAGATTTGAGGAGAAAACTGACTCTAGAGAAATGTCCAGAGACCTACAAGACTGACCCCAACTAACATTTTGAGCAACAGTGGAAAGGCTACCATAAATGCCCTTCCCTGATAATTAGATTGATGACTAACTTATCCACCATCATAGAGCCTTCATCTAGTAGCTGATGGAAACAGAAGCAGATACCCACAGCTAAACACTGAGCTGAACTGGAATCCAGATGCAGAGAGGGAGGACAAGACCAGGCTACAGAAACCCACAGAGACAGCTGACCTGAACAAAGAGCAGCTAATGGGCCCCCGGACTGATAGCTGGGAAACCAGCATTAGATGACTCAGCCCCCCCCCCCCCCGAACATGAGTCTCAGTTAAAAGGCTTGGGCAGTCTAAGGGACCTCTGACAGTGGAACCAGGATATATCCCTGGTGTACAAAAGGACTTTGGGAGCACATTCCCCATGGATGGATACTCCCTTAACCTAGAGGCAGGAAGGAGGGCCTATTCCCTCTCCAAAAGCCTTGACAGATTTTGTTGACCCTTCCTGGAAGGCATCACCCTCCCTGTGGAATAGGGGAGAGAATGGGATGGGAAGGTGGTTGGGGTGCATGGTAGGGAGGGAAAGAGGGAGGAAGAAAAGGGAGGGAGAGAAGGGAGGGAGAGAGGGAAAGGAACTGGGATGGATATGTAAAATAAGAAAAAAATAAAAATTAAAAATACTAGTGTAAATATAACATTAAAAAGTAATATATTTTCTGTGGCTGGAGAGAGGGCTCAGTGTCCAGAAGTACTGGCTGCTTTTCCAGAGTATCTGGATTTGACTCCCAACACATACATGATGCCTCAGAAAGGCTTAAAACTCTAGTCCCAGCGCACTGTAGGCCTGCTCCTGGCCTCTGCAGGCACCAGGGACACAAAAGGTGCACAGGCATGTATATGTTCAAACACCCATACAAATAAATTAAATATTTGTTGTTAAAAAGACAATTAAATGCTTATTATGACTCTGGTGTCCTATTGCATATAGATGTTTATCTCTTCAGATAAAAATTGAAGTGTAAACTGAGAAGTATAAATGGCTGTATAGGCTTCTATGCATGTTATCTGGTGAAAGGAAATGATCAAATGTACAAGAAATGAATCCACTCAACCATGAGGGTGAGCTGCACCCACGGCTCTACACAGAGCACGTATGCAGGGGCAGTAAGTGGGCTATACTTTGCAAAGGGCCGAGCATTGCAATGCCATAAAAAATAACAATATTACAAGAGAGTCAATGTGTTGTGCCAGTTTTATTTGTGAGTGAAACTAGAAGCTTCTGCTGCTTTAAAATCTGTAGAAATTCTGAAAACCATCTAGGGCAGGCATAGACAATGTGACACAGGGTTTACTCATACCTTCCAAGGAGAACTGATTTGTGTTTGCATATAAAAACATGTGTATCAGCCCATGCTGTTACCTTGAAATCTATGATGAGTCGCAGCTTGATTTTCTACTATTATAGGATTTGATTTTTTTCTTTGGAAAGTAAAATGGCTATAGTTAAAATAAAATAGTTTTCCAATAAAGAAGATATCACAGGATTCTCAAGAATTAAACCTTGTAATGACTACAGGAATAATTCTAGCTATTAATTGATTAAGCTAATTATTTATAATAAAGAAAGCCCTAAGAAATTTCTAGAAGTAATTCATATGTTTTTAAATGAGCAGGATGTTTATCAGAGGAGAACTTTTAAAAGAAATTCCCGGAAGGAAAGCACAGTGTTACAAGATAAAATTCAATTACAGAAAATGTATTGATGTTTTCACTAAGTGTATTCTCTTAATCACCTACATTAGCATTAATTTAATTGCAGGTTTAATTTTATTATAAAATACTGGCTTTTGATAATGGATGTAGGCTCGGCCCCAGTAATTGGAGGAGGAATGTAACATTGGTTAACAGGTCCTTTCTGTAGAGAGAAGTCGTCTGTGGACAAGCTGTGTACTAGTTCTCAAGGAGCACAATGACAATATCCAATGAACTCAGTAAGACATGGTCATTCTTACAACTTGGTATTGAGCTGGGGAGACTCAATATGCTTTTCTCCACTGAAATGCCCTTCCTATCACAGGTAAATACATGCAGGCTATGGAAAGGGAAGCAAGCAGAGCATTCACAGTGATCTGTTCTGGTGCTAAATTCACCATTATTCTGGTTCTGTGTGATTCAACCCATGTGTCTCAGCCTCAGGATCTAAGACCAAGAAAGCCTAAACTGTGGGATATAAAACTATATTAGGCTTCTGATTTAAAGAAACTGCATAATAGTGACAAGTTTTGAACCCATACATAAAAGCATTAATTAATTGATATTTTAGATTTAAGAGAGAAGAGGAAGTAATTTGGAGGAGAGGGTCAATTGTGGCCAGGAATACCTAGACTCAAGATTGTCTTGCAGATCAGAACAATAGCACAAAAGTCATCAGGAACCATGCTTCCTCTAGCTTCCTGAATAGCTAGATTTTCCCACTCAGCTTAGTGGTGTTGCAAGCTCAGTGCTGGGCAAAGCGCCAGCTATGGTTTTTCATTTTCTTGGTGACAAAGCTTTTTGTATACTAGAAAAATTTGAATTCATCAAAGTGAGAAAATGTTAACTCCCCATTGCCTCCGAGGCAGATGTAGATGCCGGGGGTCTTTGTTTCTTTGGCCACGGAATCAAAATAAAAACAAACTTTTAACAATGAATTCAAAAATCGGTTACAAACAGCTTTTTAAAGTTCGTATTCCACAAGCTAAGTGTTCAAAGAGGAGAGGAGTCCCCTTCCTTTCTGCCTCTTCCTCTCTACTGTTGCTTCTCAGCTCCTTCTGTGTTCCTTACTCAGTGTCTCAGAGGACATATTCAGGTTTTCAGAATATCCAAAATCACACACACACGCACACACACACACCACCCTGTCTGAGATTGATGCTGCCTGTAAGATGGGCAGAGACAGGAAACAGGGACTTCCACTGCAGTCCTAATTGAAAGCCTTTAAACCTGATTTACAGAATTGAAGGCTCTTATTTCCTGTTAAGCTACTCTTGTGAGTATGATTTGATGCGGTTTGCTCGAGGACAAATGACTGCAAGGAATTTCTTATTAAGTGGTGGTGACTGTCTCTGGCACTAAGGGTGCAGGCTACCTTAAACACTTCCCTTCTAAGTTAATGCTCACGCAGAGCTTCTGTAGTCGTGACAAGCAGATCCTGTTTGGGCCTGAAGATGATCGAAGCTTTTATGGAGGAAATTTATCTGCCATTCCAGGCACTGTCAAGAGCCATCTCTCAAAGGACTCCGTATGGACCATGATTCCATTCTCCTCTAGAAATAAGAACCAAAAAGTCTCCTCTCTATCTTCCTCTAGAATCATGAACAGGTGTGAAATCAAAGACGGGGTGTGTCACACTAAGCTTTGGTGCGGCATTGTTTCAAGAGTGGCCCTGTGCCTTTCTCCTATCTTGATTCCCCAGATCTGAGGTTGCCTCGGTGTTTCCGGTTTCTTGTCTCAGTACCTTTCAGCTGAATGGTTCAGAAAGAGATGTCAGCAGAGTTTTAATGTCTCTAGCCATGACAGGGGGAACAGAACACGGAGATCTAAAACTACACAACTTTATACATGAAGTCTGGTGTCTATTTAGCATTGCCAGGGACCCTGGGATCAATAATATCACATTTATACAATCGAGGTTACTAGGGAGACTCATAGACGATATGGGAACATCCACTTTTCACAATCCCCTTTGCCTACACTGAATCAAAGATTCTCTCTTAGACAAAATCTGAGCTCTGGGCTTGGGAGATGACTCCGGATATAAGAGAGTTTTCAGATGCAAGGGTCTGAGTTTAATCTCCAATAGCCATAAAAAAAATCCACACATGACTGAGAGTGTTTCTGTAGCTTTAGCACTGTGGTGGGTGTAAATGGCATGTGAGTAGAGACAGGAGGGTTGCTGAGGTCTGGGAATTGCTCACTCCTACCTATTTCCAGATTTGGTGAGGAGACTGTGTCTCAGGTAAAAAAAAATGACATGGCCAGACACTCTATCAGACTATCAGACTCTGGGCTTTGTGTAGGCTCACAGGCATGCACACCAACACACACATGTGAATATACACTACAGGAACGCGCGCGCGCGCACACACACACACACACACACACACACACACACACACCTTACTTTTCTCCATCTTCTTGGAACCCACACTAATTCTGTTCCAATCAAAATAACATTTCTTTTGGTTGAGACTGCTAGGTCTTCTTCCTAAAGTGCGACTTATTTTGCAAAGATGGGGAATTCCTTTCGGCAGCTGCTTAAGCCGGAGTTCTAAAACATCAAGAAAGTGACCCAATATAATTCTCAGGGCCATTCTTTCACAAACAGTGTGATGGTGAACACTTCCTTCCAGATTCAGACCTTCAAACCACTCCAAAAGAAAATGCAAGTGCGGAAAAAATGAAAATCATGACAAAGGGGAATGGAGAGGACTTGGTGTTTTGTAACTCACAGAAGGCTTCAATTAGACGCCAGTCAGCCTGAGCACTCCCAGTGCTCTACACGTTAATGTATTCCTCCTCATTTACCCTGATTTTTTAGATATCCTAACGCTTTCCAGAACAATGATAGACCCAAGAGTATTAAAGCATTTGTTAAATTGTTGTGAGAATGCATTACCTTGTTCAAAAGAAAAGAAAACCATAATTTCTCATGACTGTCCTTGGGGCCATCTAGGAAATTAATTTTAAAAGCTTATATTTAATTATCATATTATTTTCTAGATTAGCTGCATCAGGATCAATTTCTTCTAAACTAAATGAACCTTATTTTGTAAATTGGTCAAGAAAAAAAATATTCATTCTCAACTCCACAGTTCTTGGAGTCAGCATGTGATCATTCATGTGTTTTCTCTGTCTCTTACTGCTTTTAGAGTTTAAGGAGGTGAGGTTGGGGGCAGATGCACCTGCTGCCCAGAGCACACAAAGCTTTCCTGCTCCTCCTTCACAAAATACGTTCCTCACAATGACCCTCCCTTCTTTTACACCTCTGCTCTCATCATAATACATGTATTTATGCTCCCAGGAATTATCAACTGGTGGTTCTATACTGTCACACACAGCCTCATACAATGACCTCAATTCTATAGTAAAGTTCTTTTTTTTAAAAAAAAGAAAAAATCAACTTCCTAAGACTGCCCATGACCAATGCTAGAAAAATGCAAACTGTTGAATCAAAGGGCTTTAACTCAGAGGCTGAGAGCTGGCATCATAAAACATGTGCAATATTGAAATAGTGCAGAAAACGGCATCACCATGCTTAGCACCTACAGGAGGAGACAACCTACTGGGTGAATAAATCACAGCTTGGAGTATATAGTAACCCCCAGAACTTACTGCATACTTTTGCACTGAATTGGAATGATTTTACAAGGCAGGGCATGCAGGAAGGAGAACTTTAGACACATTTATAAACTTGAGTGGCATGTCTTTCCCTCCACCCAGAAACCATTTCTAACTTCATAGCAACAAAGTGTCAACTATTATGACTTAAAACATCAAAGCAGGCAAATGGCTTCCCAGATGAATCTGCTTTCAATAGATAATGGAGTAAGTCTCATAATGTGCTAAATACTATACCAAATGTTCTACATGTTACTGAATTTAGTCTAAAATATTTGTGTAATCATATTTGCTAAACTAACTTCATTCAATTATAATCGAGTTTTCCAATAATGTTAAAAGTAATTATTCCTACTCACCTACTTTAGTCTAGTTAAGAACATCTCCCTTGGGGCTGGAGAGATGGTTCAGAGGTTAAGAGCACTGACTGCTCTCCCAAAGGTCCTGAGTTCAATTTCCAGCAACCACTTAGTGGCTCACAACCATCTGTGATGAGATCTGGTGCCCTCTTCTGGCCTACAGGAATACATGCCAGCAGAACACTGCATACATAATAAACAAGTCTTTAAAAGAAAAATTTCTTATTGTAGGTGAAGAAACTGCATTTCTAGAGCTGAGTGAAACATTTTTAAAAGGGCTAAGCTAAAGTTGATTGAGTATAGAATCTGTCATCGTTCTACACACAAACACATGGAAATACTAGTAAGACAATGTGCTTCGAAGTCATGGTCTTAGAAAAACTTAATACTAATAACTCACGAATTTCACATCAATTATCTCATGTAGGAAATGCTTTAAACTGCTTATTTGTGTGTGCGTGAGACATGTGTGTTGAGGGAGTGGGACAAATGTGTCAAGGCTTGCAAATGGACAGAGATTAATAACAAAGATCTTGCGCTTGTTTTTCAAAATTGATTTTATTATAGATCTTTGTGTATTTAGAAATATTCAAATAGTCTTTAAAAATAATTTTGATAACTAAATTTTTAAAAACTTTTCATGTCTATGGGTATTTTGACTGCATGTATGTCTGTGTACTATGTGAACTCAGTGGCTGTGGAAGCCAGAAGAAGGCATTAGATCCCTCAGGTCACATGATTTTAAGATGCTTCTTGAACACTGTATTTTTAAAAAGTTAAGGCAAGCAAGGGAGATTACTTGAGGGTAAAGCTTTTGCCATGCTACATGAAGACCTGAGGCCGAATCCCTCAAATCTCTAGAGTGCACATGAAGTTGGCCATCGTAGAATGTATTTGCAGTCTTAGTAGTCCTGTGGTGAGATGGGAGGCAGAGACTAAAGAATCCCTAAAAGCTCTCAGGCAAGCTGGACTAGTTTATAGGAAGCAAGCAAGCAAACCAACCAACCAACCAACCAACCAACAAACCAGAAAACACACACATACACACACACACACACACCACCACACACACACACCCCCAAACCCAAACCAAGAAGAATAAAAAGTAAATCCCACAACTTTTCAAAAATATTAGGAGCTAAGGACTCACACACAAAATTGTCCTCTGACTTCCACCTTGGCACATATGTGCCCACATATAAGCACACATCCCTACTCACAAATAAATAAAAAAGCTTAAGGTATTCCCTACATAAAATAATTGTGATATGAAACATGTTACTTGCTGGCATTAGTTTTTCTAGGTCATGGTTTTGGATTTGTTAGTGTTAGCAATATTTTAATGTCTACATTTTTCCTTGACATAAAGTGATTGTTTTCTTACAGCATTCCTAAACAATGAGGCCAAGCTTCTGGAAGCACTCATAATCATGTCCATACTTGCCAACCTACATATTCCCTGATCAGCACTTGCCAAATTTCTGATACAATATATTTGATACCTTTCTTTCTGCTCCAGGATCAGCATAAAATAATGTATTCACTATCCTTTGAGTATTGAGTAATGATAAGTAAACCAATGATATAATCAACCCACCTCACCATAAGTTACCTTTGTCCTGCATTAGTTAGGACTATAATTACAGCCCTCTTAATTACTAGCATTCTTCAGACGAGGCACCTGAGTCACAGAAGTTCAATAACTCGTCCATGGAACTCATCAGGGGGACAATTGAGGCCTAGAGATTGCACATCTGCGCATTCATATTTAACCCCAGAACCTGAAGAGTGACATCCGTATCTGACTCCAGAACCTGATGAGTTACATCTCAAGTAAGTTAGAATCTCCTGGCTGGCTCCTCTAGTCTCCCTCTCATACCTTATCGTGCAACTCAGAAAAGAATGTTAAGTTCAGGGAGGAAATAAACTCTTCATGTTTATTACTTTACTTATTTAGTTATGTATTACTCTTTAATAAAATACTACAAAAGTGCATAAGGAAAGGATGCCTCTTTCCCAGGAAGTTGTAGAAAACTACAGGAAAGGACTCAACTTCCAAAGACAGGGTCCCTAATTTGTCCTAAAATTTGAAGGCAACAGTGGAAACATTGCCAAAGTAGATTATGAGGATGCAATTACTGCCATGCATGGGCTGTGGGAGAAGATGAATCTTTTCCAGGTTTCATCATGGTGGTCATGGATTATCATTGCTTTTGAAACTAAGACTTGCTTCACTCATATGAAACTGGGGTTGCATTACTCACTTTGCTGAGATACTGTTGGTTTTTATAATCACTGTCTTATTAGAAACATGACTTCCAAGTGATATTTATTCTGGGTTTGGGTGGTGTTTCATATTAGAGCACTTGACTTATATGTGTGAGCAACTAAATTATACCCCTCTCCAAATTGCACACTGCTTTTTAATTCCCTGAATTCTGATGACCTTCTGTGCTTGGTAACTATGAGCAATTTCCCACACGTTATGGTGACAGATATAACCTCAGCTTCTCTAGCAGCACACAATTTCCAGAAAACTCTGAAAGCAGATCAGATTTGGCACATATCATCATACATTCAGGCCAGCTTTCGATTTACTATCAACCAATCATAAGAGTTGTCCTGGTCTCAGCTAACCAACTGCAAAAGGCTCAGGGAGCTTGTGGTCACTGGTAAACGGGGCGGGGGGGGGGGTCTTGAGTTTCCCCAGATAATCAGTGTCACACCATCACACACCACTGCCCTTTGCAAGGAGTCCAGTCACAGGCTCAAGAGAGCAAAGGCTAACGCAAACACTTCCTGCCAATTACTCCCTCAGCAATTGGAATAATTTCCAAATCCCAAAGATGATTTAGGTATAGACATATGCTAGCAAACGCCTGCTATCTTTAAGTTTACTTTAAGTCATTTCATTGGATAACACAGAAGTACATATAACCCTTCTTATCATAACATCTCTGTAAACACTTTAAACCCACGTGTTCAGCTCTTGAATTCAAAGACTACAAATGAATAAGGATCCACTGTCCCAAACTGTGGGAGTTAGCCATGATCTTCCCATCTCATCTGCCTCCCCACCTCCAGCAGAAAGGAAGACTCAGCTTTAGCCTTCTTTGGCTCTACCCAGCAGCTCTCATCATAGACAGCTAATTACTCAGAGTCTCTTGGACAGGCTCCAGAGAATTAGACCCTAACCTTTGTAGTATCACTCGACTTCTGCTATGAGTGTGTTCTCTCTCTCTGCACACCTCATGGAAAATCCACCAAAGCTTCGTCCTGCATCTCAGTTGGACCAGGGACAGCAATCTGCTTGACCTTGGACCCAGCACAAAAGGGAGACAGAACTGTTGGTAGTGACTACAGAGAAGGTGAAAGACTCCTTTGGCCTTTTCATCTTCCCACCACGGAAGCCTCGGCTTTCAGACTCTCCTGCAGGTCTAATACGCGTTCATTAGTCCTAGAATACTATTGCTAAAACGGTTACATGACCATGGATTTGATTCACAAGAGGCCATAGTGAAGCCCATATCTCCCCTATTGGCACTTGAGGGGGAAAGGAGAGTGGCATTTATCACTGACACAGAATAATTCATTTTTCTAAAATAAAAGCGGGGGGGGGGGGAACTACAGAGAATTTTGAGGAGTGCTAATCTTTAGTCAGATCTTTGTCATTCTGAAACACGTGACACAGGATTACCGGATTAATTACTTCTTGCTGCTTCCTAAGCAAGTGATTAAAAAAAAAAAAAAAAATCCACTGCAGGATTTTAGGAGAAAAGCTAAGATGGAAGGAGAAAACACTGAGGCAATACTGCCCTCTTGTGGCCACATAAGAGATTGTAAATGATGTGGCCATTTGAAAATGTTTAATAGCATATGAAGTGTTCAAGTTCAGTGTATTATTTTTCAAACAAAATTCATTTCTGTTGCCTCTCTCTCCAGTCTCTGTTCCCGTCCTCCATGGTCACCTTGGGCTCTTCAAAGCCTGGCAGACCCCTTTCAAAAGCTTCCATGTCACATGTTGAATCCCGCTTGTTCCCTAGAATCATCTCCTACCTAGTCTACCTAGTTTTATAGTATATACGCATTCTCACAACCTTCATATTACACAGACACATCAAACAACCGTGTGAAAGTTGGAGTATTTCATCTTTAAAATCTCCTACAGTCTCATCTTGTGAAGTTGTAAAGACCAACTATCACCCCTTTTAGTTGCCTGGTAGAAGCCGGCTGGTGCCATCTCTCCGCTCCAAAAATCTATCAGTTTTAAAGGTACCCAGATGAAGGTTCTAGGACCTCCCTTTCAGAAACATTCCCGGGTTTGCTTTTACATCTAATAAAAATGCCATTTACGGTGGCATGGGCCCATTTCTTCTAGTCGAACCTACTTGTGTGGGTGAGGAGGGAAGTAATATCCCTCACCTCTGTTCCTTGATGCTCTTGCACAAGGTCAAAGCTGGAGAGGCAGAACCACAGCTGCCAGGGAATCATCGTGATGTGTTCACAGTTAGGAGCAGCAGCACCACAGCCTCAGTCTAGGACAATCTGTATTTGAACAGATTGAAGTGTGCACAGCCAATGACTTCATCTGAACACCACGCCATTGTTGCCTAAGACAATTCCCTGATGCTGCCGCGAACATTATACAAACCTCTTTCCTCAGAGGGTGTTTCAAAAAGCTAGAGGTTTTGAATGACTTCATCTATGTTTTTAGTGCTCTTTGCTAGCCACTCACTCAACTAGTGGAACTAGTCATTCTTTTCTTAGTTTTGTATTTTGTGAGATTTGTTTTGATTGCTTTTAATTATGTGTGTAGGCTTGTGTCTGTGTGTGTGTGTGTGTGTGTGTGTGTGTGTGTGTGTGTGTCCGTGTAAGTGTAGGTGCCTACAGAGGTCAGCGGCATCAGATATTTATGAAACTGTCTTTGCAGGCAGTTGTGATCAACCTAACATGGGTACTAGGAATTGTACTTGGGTACAATGCAAGAGCACCATCTACTCTAACTTGCTGAGCTATCTCTTCAGTCCCTATTTTCAATTATTTTTTTCAAATAATTTAAGACATGGTATGTATGATGTTTGTATATATGTGTGTCTATATGCATATGTACATATTCATGTATGTGAATGTGGGTTAACTCATAACATGGCCTGTATAGGGATCCCAGGGAAAATTCAAGTATCGTTCTAGACCTTCCATCTGTTTGAGAGGGTTTGGGCTATGACCATCACTCTGTGAGTGTTCCCATCCCCTCTGATATCACAAGCTGAGCAGGGTGGAGCTCGTTGGAAGGGAGATATAGTCTCTTCACTGTATACTCCAAGCTACCTGGCTCAAGAGGCTTGAGGGAGTTTCCTTTCTCCTTCCTATCTCTTTATAGGAACCCTGAAATAACAGACACTCACACTATCCATCTGGCTAAATGTGGGTTCTGTTGATTCAAACTTGAAGAATCCTCAAGCTTGTGGAAGCATTTTCATTCACTGAACCTGGTGTTATTGTTCTGAAAAGACTGCATTTCCCAGCTTGCCTTGTGGCCTATGGAAGTCATTTCTGCTCCTATATGAGGAAGCATCCCACTTTCCTCGGTAGGTAAAGCATGTCAGGTTGTCTGGGCTCATCTGCAGATACACATCAATTGTTTATGGATATGTCAGTCACTGGTTTTAGTCTTACAGAAATTGAAATGTCTTTTAGGTATGAATAATATAGTAAAAAATTGTTTCATGCTATTCTGCTCTACAGCGAAGGCTGGCACTGGAATTGGAATTTAGCATGCCTTCCTCATATCCAAACAAGTTTGTTCAAAAGTATCTTCTAAAGTCTCTATCCTGGCTAGTCCAATCACTTGACTCTGTGACATTGAAAAGGCAGAAACACGGAGCAGCCCAGGAAAAGACATTTTTTGCACTAGAGAACAACTAAGAAGTAAACTATTCCTTACAAACAGCAAGGTGTTTAATGCTCTTAATTGCCCCCCCCTTCTGGTTTTGTTCACTGTCTCTAAAGCTTCCGTTGAAACTTTAACTTTCTATATTTTAGGGTTTGTGAATTCATTGAATGCCATTTAAAAGGAATGTGTAGATAATCTGCTATAATATAACATGTATGTAACATGAACTAAACTTTTTTTCAGGAAAAGGGTATGTACCTTGGAGTACCACATGGTTCATGGTTTATTTTCATCTTCATTGGTGTGTGAGTGTGTGTGAGTGAGTGTGTACTGGTGTGTAACCCTTAAATTGCAATAAACTTGTGACTAATGATTTCTAGTTCAAGCAAAGGCAGTCACATTAACTTTGAAAGTCCTCTCTCCCCCTCTAGTGGTGATGAACTGCATAAGAAATTTGCAAAGGGCATTTGCTCTAGAACTCTGATGGGAATGGACTTCAGGGGATTCACACAACCCAGAACCAGCACTGGAGAGTGAGATGGGCGGAGGTCTAGTCCCCCACCATCTGTTACATGCTTTGTGAACATGGAATTCTGTTTCACCTGCTGCTAATCAATTGCTTCATCTGATAGAGCATCTATTTGCAGGACTGCCATAAGACAACACAGACTGTAAGCCAAATTTATATAGATGAAAACACACAAGAAAATAGATCCCTTTCTTTTTCTGTATAAGATTCAAGAGACACAAATATCTAGCCAGTACATTGATTCTGCGGTGGAAAGCTTCTCAAGATATTTTTCTCTGTCCCTTCGTCCAAGAGTATTTAGAGTGGAAGTTCTGGAAAAACTGGGAGAGCAAACTGGCATTGTGTATGTGAGCCCTGGCATTGCTGGGGAATCACCCACGTACACTTCCTGCTAATAGAGGTGAATTCACATCTACCTGCAAAGGAACTGTCAGACAAATCAAAACCAGAGAGAAAGGGAGAGAGAGAGAGAGAGAGAGAGAGAGAGAGAGAGAGAGAGAGAGAGAGAGAGAGAATTTACTTGAAAGAGCACAGAAGACAGAAAACACTCCTGATGGAAGGCGCCACTGTGGGCTGGAATGATTCAGAGTGCTTGCTGCCCTTGTAGAAGCCACAGGTGTGGTTCCCAGCATTTGCAAGGTTCTTTTACACTTATCTGTTACTCCAGTCCCAAGGATTCAATGTTCTTTCCTAACCTCAGTGACCACCATGCACACGCACGGTACACATACACATTTGCAGGCAAGACATTCTTTAAAATGTTCATTAGAAAAAACAAAACAAAACAAAAACAAACAAACAACAACAACAACAACACAAGCCAATCCCCTTCTCTACAAAAAGAGCAAGAAAAATCTTTGATACTACAACTAATTCACACACCAGGATTTGATTCTGGATATTTGAAGAACTTTTGGGACTAGCCATTGTGAGATCTGAAAACAAGCTTCGATTATACCATAGAATTGAACCCTTATCGGTTACTTGATTGCTTTCATATTTAGGTTAGTGGAGGGGTTTAAAGAGATATTCTTGACACATTGAAATATCCAGAGATGGATTATAATGCAAAGAATGTTAGTCTGTCTATTAGTATTCACGTTTGCCTAGAGTAAGGAAAAGTAAGCGAGCAAAATGACCTTAGGAATTCCACCCATTTGGGCTCTTTTGAGCTGTTTCCTGCTTTAGTCCTGTTAATCGTTTACTTTAAGGCTCTCTTCTATAATCATCTTGCCATCTGGTCCTTAGGGATTATGTACAAAGGAATGAGCATTTGACTTCTAAGGAAGCAGCTCTTGGCAAGTCACTGAATATCCTAAGCAGGCCAGTTGCTTTATTCACAAGATGGAGAAAGAATGAGTACTGGAATGCTTCTTAGGTTTTTCGGAGCTTAGATATTTGTTCTTCATCCCCTCATGAGTTTCCCCCCATCCCCATCTTTCCCTCTTCAACATCCATAACTCCCCTGATGCTAGTGGCTTGAGTCTAGCTGCACTGTCAAATTACACAGCTTATAGATCTTTGCTCCTTTACAAACCTGGTGTCTGTTGTAATGACCTTGTTCCCTTTCTTGTTAAAGTGTCCATCAAATGCCACTTCCTCCTTCTATAAAGCTGCACTTGACCATCTTCAGTGACATCTCCAACAGTGGCAATTAATCCTCCTGTCTTCCGTGTACCTACTTCTTAATTATACTGATCTGTGGGTGCACACACATGTACACACATATAACTGGTCTGCTTTGTTGGGCTGAAATTCTTCAGAATATAAGGAATTGGGTTAACAGTTTTGCAAGCCAGAACACCTATGAGACCACATATTGTGGCAGCAGCTGAACCATGAGAATCTGTTGACTGAATATATGAAAGCCATTGGCAAAGTCTAACATAGGTCTGAGCATTACTGCAAAATGCCATGACAGCGGCAAATGTTAGTTCTCAAGGCTTAGTCAGTGGCACATAAAAAGCCATGCTAAATAGGTGATAGGGTGCGCAAGAAGTGGACAGCTTTTGCAGACAATGATGACATTTAGAGAGCACAGGAGTTTAGAATACAAACAAAAACAAAATGGCCTAAAATTCCTTTTTTGTCCTTTGCACTTTTGAGGAGTTACCAGCTGCTGGTTTCTGGCCTATGTCATGCAAGACTGCCAGAGCAGGACCCTACCCTGAGGGTCCCAGCATCCAGGGGCTTGCAGTCACCCACCTGGCCTGCCAAGATGCAGCCGATGGGAAGGTGAAGGACAGGTAAAGGTGGGGGCAGAAAAGGATCCGGTTCCCTCTACTTCACCTTCGGGGCCCCACACCACAACCTCATTTCTGTCACAGGTACTGAAACCTGTCACTCCAGTGGAAGCCTGAGCAGTTTATTCTTGCTCAGGGTGGGAGTTGGGGGGGGCAGGTAAAACGCTGCCCCTTTTTGTGTGTTAGTTGGCATGGCCTCTCTGTGAGCCGCCAACAGCACAAACTGAACCTGATTGTAATCAAGTCAGTGGATTATCACCCCAGCCATTGTCTGTCTCTGTGAAATTTAGCTGCTTTTGAATTTTTGACTTTCACTTTGGCTGCAGAGATATTCTTAAAAACTCTGCAAGTGTGTACCTAATGCAGAATCACCGAAGAAGCACGTGGTCGTGGGCCACAGCACCAGTTCTGTGAGGCTGTGACAGAGCAATTGAAGGGGTTGGGGTGGGGTGAGGGTGGGGGTGAGGGTTGTGGTCAGGGTGGGGGTGAAGGAAAGAACAAAAACGAGAAAAATCACAGCTTCAATAAACTTATCCTTTTTTAAAGATAATGCCTTGTCCTGAATTATTTGTGGGAAAGACTCCCCTCCACTCTGTTCTCTGAGACACTACAGGTTTCCATACACTTCCATTCACTCTCCATAAGGGTTAATGTTCTGCCCCAAACACATATTTGTATCACTGAAGGACAGAATGCATTTCTCTAATGGCACCAGTGATAATGCTATCTCCTTTTGCTGATGAAGCTGGTTAAAAATAAACTTCCTGTTCAGGAATGTGTTTGATGGGAATTTCTTTCCTCTATGAGTTGCAACGTCGCTGTGTTACCTCTCAGTGGGCATTGCCTTTCTATTATCTCCCTTATTTCCCTGGTCCCTCTCAGCAAGCTAATGAACTCCTCCATTTACTGGCTGGTGGAGAGATGTGTAAGAATTATGAGAACTGCTGTGGGGAATGCCCAACTTTCCACCAATCATTATCACAGCATGCTGCAGGCTTATCCGTTACACCTTTATCCAGAATCACTTCTTCAGTGCATACTAAGATAGCTAGAACTTACTAACTTGAAGTATATATTCCCATTTTAAAGAAACCTGAAATCTAATGCAAATACAAACAGCACTACTGTATCTCTGGAGTTTAAAAAATGTCTTTATGGGAAAAAATGAAAATGCTACTATAGTGAGAAATGTGATATCTCTTTTCTCTCTCTCTCTCTCTCTCTCTCTCTCTCTCTCTCTCTCTCTCTCCCTTTCTCTCTCACTCTCTGCCTCTTTCTGACTTTATCTCCTCACCCAAGAACTATCTGACATATGTCTATAAATGTAAAACTCTGATAGTAAAGAAATTCAACAGTAATTTCCCATGCTCCTTGTTTAGGCACACATAGAACAGAGGTCACATGTGTTAGGAGCAGTAGTGGTCTTTGTTGGGAAAGGAACTGACAGTTACTCTTCTGAAATAGAGGGATGGTTCCAAGACTTTAAGAGCCATGGCCAGGCCTCCGGCAGGAAAGCATTGAAAAAAAAAAAAAAAAGAGTATATTTAATCGCAGACAGCCGAAGTGGGGCCTAAAGGGGAAAGGTGGGGGTGTCTCCTCTTCCAATCCAGCAGGAAGGGGCATCATTAACTGGGATCACTCAAGTGAGCATATATGAGCCACAGCCATCATGTGCAGGATGATGGATACAGATGGGTGCAAGAACAGAGAAGAAACCCTCTCAAATAAAAGAAAACAGTTGACTCATATCCTTTGGGTTAGGCATCACATGATTTAGTTCAACATAACGGACCTGATAGAAAGCACGGAGAAACCATCAATTGAAAACTGTTGAGCCATAGTACAGCATGGCTTCTTAAATCCACTCTAAAATAAAGGGGGAGAAAGGGAGGGAGACAGACAGGCAGGCAAGCAGGCAGGCAGAGAGACAGACAAACAGACAGATGCTTTCTTCAGGTTTCAGGATATGGTCTCTTAGAATGACATGCCTCTTCAAGAGACAAGTCTGATTTTTATAAAACAATGTCTTTCAGCCAATGTTTACTACTAGGTCTTTTATGATTGTGAAGAAAAGGAAAAAAAGGAAAACATGCTTGGGATAGTAGGAACAGCTTCATAGATAGCAGATCGCATTTGACTGTGACCAGAGGTTGAACTGTTGCTCATGTCACCTCTAGGAGGTTCCCAGAAGTTAGGGTTGTGCAACATTTATAAAATCCCCTGGAGTGCTAAAAAGCACAAAAGATTGCCTGATAGTATACAGTGGGACCAGGGAGTAGTGGATAGATATGAGAAGTGGTGTATAATTTAGTTGAACAAGACCAGGACTGATTCACAGGGATCTTGAAATCCTTTGAGTAGTACGTCTTCCTGCACTATGAGCAATGGGCATCTCTACAGAATGTCCCACAGGGAAGGGCGTGCAACATATAACATTACTCTTTTATAGGTGTGCAAAATAAATCTGGGCTAGAGATTGGAGTGGAAGAAATGGACTAGGGATAGTGGTCTTCCTATAAGTGCATAGCTATCTTCCAAAATACATCTGTATTCAAGAGAAAAAAATTCAAAGCACAAAAGTGAGGGTGTATTTGCTTCTTTCCTGATCTCCAACCCAATGGGTCTCTTGTTCTCTTGATGCATGCCTGTGCTAAGAAGTAAGAGACAATTATCTGCATTTCTGTATGCAAACAAAATGATCAAAGGAGCCATATGATGAACAAATGAATGGCAGAAAAAGAACATTGCTACTTTCAAACATTCTAGTCTAAGATGTGCTTTCAAATCCATTATCTTATTTTTGGAAGAATTCAGAAATCAAAATACTTGGAGATTTCACAAATTTGGCAACACCAAGATAGTGTGTGAATGTCTGGATTCCCCAAGGACACTCCCCCATGTTTTATTATTTAGGCTTCTCTTGGTAAATGGCACAGATTGGTGATCTACCCAGAGTGCATTCCAAAACTAAACAACTTTGGATCCATGGGCTTCTCCAGAAAGCCTGGTTTGTTCCTTTTCATATGCAAAGTTGATGGTATCAGGTAGGATTACTCTTGACACTCTTTGGTCCTTCAAATGACTTCCTCATTTTCTAGGAACAGAACCATTAAATGCAGCATTTCAAATACCATCCCTGTCAAAATAGCTGACAACCAGGGATTATTAACCAGCTCTAATGCAGCCTTGGCTTCACAAATACAAATGCTTTGAACTGACAGTATGGTTATTTTTCCCCTTTAAAGTGTCTATTTATGGGATTGCTGTGGAAATCCAGAAGTCAGGTAAACCTTAGCGAATACATTAATGTCTGTTCTGTGTCGTTGGTTAAATCTACATGCACACTCCTGAAGCTGATACTTTCAGGTCCGGACTTGAGAAGGGTTGCACACTGTTTCAGAATGTACAATGTATTAGATGTGCTCAAGGCACATCTTCAGAGACATGCACACTCACATACATAGGCATGTACACTTATGTATGCTCACACCAGTACATGCACATTTATGCACACACACACACATGCATGTGAGCATGCACACACCCTGAATACTCATATTGACTTGGATGAACACTAAGGCATCCTTTCAACATGGTTAGAAGTTTCTCCTGACACTACTCTACACCCCACAACAGAATGTTGCAAACAATAGGTGATGCCCGGCTCTTTTCTAGCTGTCAAGTAGCTCAGGTATCAGCAGGCTTGGAGATGCCATCCCTATAATCAGCTCATCAGCAGCTTGTAAAAGAAAGGACTACAACTACAAAGGACTATTGAACAACAGAATGGGATTTGAATTGAATCTCTGACCCTGGAAAGGAGGCGTGACATTTGAATGCCTAGAAAGTTTATTAGGAGCTAACTACCAAAAACTTTACATGCTTGTTCTCTAGCCAATGGCTTTCTGATTCCAAGTACATCATGATACCCCCTCATTTTAAAAGGGGGCTGCTTAGTCAGTGAAGTACCCCCAAAGAAAAGCTGCATGTTCTCGAGACATTAGACATTCAAAGCTGTGGTGCTTTGAATGAGATAGCACCCAGAGTCTCATGTGTTTGAATGTTTGGTCCCCAGTTGGTGACACTGTTTGGGGAGACTTAGTAGGCATGGCCCTGCTGACAGAAGCATGACACTGGGAACAGACTCATCAATCTCATATCATTCCTCATTCATTCTCTCTTCTTCTTGCTGCAGTCCAATATGTGAACACTCAGCACAGCATACTCCTCTAACTGGCTAGTGGTTGCCATGCTTCCTTGCCAAAATGGACACTTATCCCCCTAGATCATAAGCCCAAGCAAGCCTTTCTTTTTATACATTACCTTTATGATGGTATTTTATCACTACAATAGAAGAGTAACTAATACACCTGGAACTCGCTATCCTGGAACTCGCTCTGTCGGCCAGGCTGGCCTTGAACTCACAGAGATCCTCCTGCCTCTGCCTCCCAAGTGCTGGGATTAAAGGAGTGTGCCACTAACGCCCGTCATCACAACATACACTTTCATCCCTTTCTTCTGCAACAATATTCTGTCTTTCTGAATTTTTTTTCAATGGAGAACACAAGAGTTGGGAACCAAGAGGAGTTCAGAGTCAAATCCCAAAGATGGAGCCACATTGACAACATCCTTTCACTTCGGGGACTCTAAGTCATACCCTCCTTGGTTGAAGACTTGGTGAACTGTATCCTCTTTTAAGCAGTCTTCACAAAAAAACAAACAAACAAACAAATAAACAATAACAAAGACAAAATACCCAAATAAACAACAAAAACAAACAAATAAACAAAAAACAAACCCTGCATAAGCACATGAGCGAATGAGACTGTGAAAGACAACTGATAAAGGAAGGATGAAGAAGGTAGATGTGTGTGAGGCATGGCTTTACTGGAATGACCTGGGCTTGCACCTTGGAAGCATACGACTAGTCTCAGATGTTGAACTGACAGAGACATTCTAGCTTCAACTTCCCCACTATCAGAAACACTGTGTCTGTTTAAGAGATAAAGGCATACAAAGCACTGATAATTTATGGTATGGATATGGTAATACATGATTCTGAGAATGGTGACAGTTGTAGGAAGAATACAAATGCTGCTTTAGATATCTGTATCAACCTGAGGAGTAATATTCATTTGTAGTTCAGAATACAAGGGGACAACTAAAGGTCTCTAGTGTTTCTTCAGAAAGGCATGCACTACTGTGTGACTGTGTGTATTCTTCAAATAAAGCAGTGCCTCTCAACTTGTGTGTCAAAGCCCTTTGGGTGCGTCACTTATGAGATTTTTTCATTATGATTCGTAATGGTAGCAAACGTATAGTTTTGAAGTGGCAATATGATGATTTTATGGTTTGGGGTTGATCACCGCAACATGAGGTATAGTAATAAAGGGTCGCAGCATGAGAAAGGTTGAGAACCAGTGGAAAAGTAAAGCGAGGTACAGCTAGTGAGCAGTATTAATGCATGGAATTTCTTCATACTCCACTAGTCACCTCAGTTAGAGGTAAACTTACCACTAGACAGAACTAGACAGAACTTCCTTTTAAGAAGGACTCGGGCTACTCATTTCAAATACATTGGTGGCAGGAAAAAATTCAGGAATATACTCTTCTGTTTGCTGAATTAAGCTTTATTTGTTTGTTTGTTTGTTTGTTTTTTCCATACTTTAATTTCCCATTGTGGAAGAAGGGTCACCTTTGTTTTTGAGACACAGGTTGCATGAAGATGATTAGAATGAATGGACGATGTCATGAAACTTCATCCATTCAGAAAGATAAATAGCACTCGGAGTCATTGGATGTGACTCCTTAGTTTTCTCTGCCCAAAATGTGCATTTAAAAGTAAGACAGTAAGTCTTTAATATAAACCTCCTTTGAAGTACAGGTTGTAGTATACAGTTCAGTTGCTAGGGGGAGCCATGTATCCACTTTTGTTAACTTGCTCCAAGCTGTGTGTGCAGTGGCCTGTTTCAGTTGCTAAACATATATTCTACAATATGCATGGTGTTTTTTAAAGAGAACACGGTATTGGAAACATCAGGGTAGTAAGTCTTAAGGCAAATTCTGACCTTAGCAAAAATGTGTCCCATGTTTCCGAATCTTTTGTCCTTAAACACAAGGGATGATAGCATCCCATGTAGCAATAGTATTATTTCCATTGCATCCGGTTATCATTTAATTCAAATAGGACAATAAATAATATTAGATGACAGGTGAGCTGAAATTACACCTCTGGTTAAGTTTTCATACACTTTGCTTCCAAACTTAAGTACAAGACCAGAAGAAAAAAGTCACTACTGCCTAGCAAATTCTGAGTGCCTAATTCCTCATGGTTCTATGTAGGGCTGGTAATACTGGGGAGAAGCAAGCAGTCCATCAGCATTCACCTTTTTGTAATATCACTGGTTGGAAATTCTCCCTTAGAATTTTCCAGTAAATAGGAAAATTAAATTATTGGGAGAGTAAAATAAAGGAAGAAGAGAAAGAATATTTTTTCTAGCTATTATTATCTACCTAGGCCTTTGCATTTATATATATGTATATGTGTGCATATGTATATATGTGTATGTATGTATATGTGCACACACACACACACGCATATATATGTATATGAAGTCACATTGATTCTTGAGAATACTACTAATCAATGAATACTTCTAATATTTTACAGAGAAGAAAAAAGGCCCAGAAAAAAATGTGTCACACATTTGAGTGTTTAAGATCTACCATAGGCTCTAGGATCCCATCAGCAAACAAAATGAAACATACAAATGAAATATCTCTGGGGAAGCTGTGTTAGCCACCTCACACTAGCACTCCCAATTGCCATGCGGGGGTAGTAAAAGCACTCATCTGATATTGCACAGCCTTGGAATGCTTTGCACTTGTCTGTGTGAGTCCTGTGTGCAAGAAGCAGAGAAGCAGGGATGACAATGAATGGCACGGGATTGTCACTGTGCAAACTTCACCTCAGATCCTCAAATAACTTCTGTGCCTTTCACAGAGAAAAATAAGGAAAAAAAGAAAAGCTTCGGTTACTTTATACGGTTCCTGCTTCCTTATACCATCAGCTTTGACTTCTGATGATAAAGGTATAAAGGACACATCCTGCTATGGAAGACTGTAGGGACAGGTAGCAGACACCACAGCATCCTTTGACCTAATTGCCACCCCTAATTGCCACCCTTTGGGATAAAGTTCTAAATCACTCACACCTGGGTGTGAAAGATGGCACACTGTTGTGGATTGGCATGAGTTTGTTAGCCTTTATTCAGCTTGGTAATGTACTTCCTAAGATGCTCCTATAAGAGTAATGGACTCAAGAAGTGGCCTCTAAATATCTTTTACTTAAAACATTCAAATTTAATGACCATACAGTATCTAAATTATAAATATCCTATGATACCGTGGTTTACAAAGTGTAATCAGAATCCTTGCCATCTGAAAACCTTTCAGGGATATAGAAATTAAATTATTCCAACATTTCAAGATCCAGCTGCCATTTAAAGGTAATCTTCCCTTTATTTAACTCCAACAGTGATTAAACAGAATAGAGAGCGCTACAGAATTATTGAGAGTACACATAAGATAATGGAGATTT
This sequence comes from Phodopus roborovskii, assembly GCF_943737965.1. NCBI lineage: Eukaryota > Metazoa > Chordata > Mammalia > Rodentia > Cricetidae > Phodopus > Phodopus roborovskii. The sequence goes on along the minus strand of NW_026126460.1, from coordinate 26,139,826 downwards.
TCCTACTTGCATTATGTTAATGTAACATCATTATAATGCATGGGTACAGGTTAGATTAATAAGAGCAGTAGTCTTATTGCTAACATTAGTTCATTTCATATTTCACAGAAGTAAATCCAATTCTCATTGAAATAAGCATTATTTCTGTAAGACACTCTGCTAATAGAATTTCTTTTTCAGTTTGAAGTAAGTACAGATAAACACTTCTCCAACAAGAGCTGATTTTGTATAATGATCTTTGTGGCTGTTTTCCATGTCCTCTATTTTGGGCTTTTCTGTATTTAGAAATGCATGCTAAGCTGACCTAGAGGTACGCTAACATGAATGACAGATACTTTTGGCTAAATCTCTACATGGCCCAGAGGAATCTCTGCTGTGGAGAAGCTTGGTGTTCAGTAGAAGGTCAGTGTTGGCTGCTGAAATACCTATTCACTTTTGGTCATTCTTCTGTTTCCAAGTTATATAATCATAAACACACAACCAGACAAATATCCATAACCTACAGGTAACCATCTATGGATGTGGAGAATTTCCTTTGTGTTGGAAGGGACTAATCTGCACTTAAGTTTTTACTAGTTTTTCAATGTTTGAGAGACAGTAGAGAAGAGGTCTTTCTGTCACTGTGACACAGAGACAAGTGTCTCCTCCCCACATATCCTGTAATCCTTATGTAGTTAATATGGCTACATTTACTCACAAAGGCCTTTAGTGGTTTAAATTAAGACACAAGAAATCCTAATTAATACTTGAGATGCACCTGAGAGAGACAAGTGTTTGAGGATATTAATATATTCATAAATTAAGTACTGTGAATAGTTTTGTCAGACAAAAATACTAAGAAGCACAATGTTTCTCACTGTAAAATGCAATTATTTTGCTTACTTATGATATCAAAAGGTCCAAACACTTAACATATTTGATGAATGATCAATTTGATGATCAATGCTGGGCAGTTTCCTAGGAGATCTTATCATTGGTTTTAGGAAGTCCTGTTTCACCAGAGTACCATGAATGCGAATACAAGATCTGGGAAACAGAACAGTTACTCCAAAATGGCATTGTCCTACTTAGTACCCATGATGCCTCATGGCAAAAATAACTGCACTTCCCCCGTTATGTTAAGGTACTAGTTTTCTATTGGTTGAGTTGCAAAATGAAATTTTTATGTAGTGATTGTCCTTGTTCTAAACTCCCGTTCACAGAACCATTCACCCACATGAACATCAAAACAACATATTATACTATAAAGGAATGAATGGTATTTTAGCTTATGCCTTTATTTCTTATTTCTTTTCTTCAAGTGATAATGAAGCTCTCATTTGCCATGCACAGACACTTACATTCCCTTTCTGAGAACATTTCTGATATTATTGGTTTAAGAGAGAAATGTCATTTATTTAAGAGGTTGTCTTACTAGTCTACAGCTGTTGGTAAACATTTAAGTTATTTGATTGGTTTGTCTCTATGGCCTAAAGAATGAAGAAAATCTAGCTGCCACGTTCAATCCATAGTAATCAATAGATATATGAATATTTATAAGAACATCAATATTGACATTGTCTTACAGTCATGCTTGAAGCTAAATGAGAATCCGAGTAAATTACCACAAATATTACAGTATAATAGGTTAAGAGAGTTAAAATATATGTACAGATTCATTGACAACATCTGTGCAAATATTGTGGACAAAACATTTAAAAAGAAATTTACACAAAAATAGATAAATTTATCAAATGTTGATAAATTTTCAAAGACAGTATAAAAGTACACAAAACATGGAAAAGCGAACGAATTTTTTAAAGTAGCCACTATGCCCATACATATAGTGCACATTTACTACATTTATAATTCAGAATGATGGAAACCAGAGACAAAAAACGATTCAGTAACAAACAGCAAAGAAAGTTTCACCAATCACAAAGAAGGACATTCTTTTGGGGATGGAAACACAGATGCTGAAACCCTCCCTTCTCCATACACACAGAGAGAAATTAAAGCAAACGCAAATGCAAACGTTGTCTATAGCAACACAGGACAGACAGGTGGGAGGCATTTGGTATGTTGCATCACAGGAAGTCAATCACGATTGGCTAACGATGATGGTACCTGGCTCTGTTGTAGATCACTGGCTTGTCTGAGAGGAGCAACTGAAGGAGGAGGAACTCCTGATGTAGATGCAGACCGGCCTAGCTTGCAGCTCACTTTAGGTTCTGTGAACAAGGGAGAGACAAAATATTAGCTGAACAACATCCACATTCGTAGTGTAAGACCCTCAGAATGAGGAGTCTTCCAGGTTCGGTCAATCCCCAAGAACTCAGTGTCCAGTCCAGTTGCTGCAAAACACAAGAGGCTTTAATGAATAGGAAACATTTGTGCAAATGGGCTCCTCCAGCACACAGGCTAGAGAGAAGCCCCCTCCCCTGGGCCCAGGTGTTTTTAAAAGCAAACACACAAGCTTAGGAAGGGGTGGGACCCTCTGTCCATTGAGTACGTGACCCTTGGAGGCCGGATGGTCTGCTATTAGGGTCAACAGACCTTAGGGCCTCAGGGTGTGCTAATTAATTTTGTCTGGGCATACACTATCTCTTTGTTTCCTAACGACCCTATTCACCACCTGTTGGCTCACAGGAAAGGAGGGCAGTGTGAATTCTTCTTATCTCAGGGCCTTGTGAGAGGAAGTTAGCAAATTTCAAGGAACAGATATTGGTTTTCAGGTTAGTCCATCATTAACATTACTTTTTTGGTCTTTCAGTAGGGTGGAACTCAGCCTCCACTTCTGCCTTGCTGCCTGTGGGCATGTACAAAATGCTTCTGGTGTTAGTTAATATTTATTCCGGTGACAAACCTTTTTCATAGCTACTTGTTTCAAAGGCACTTTATTCACAGATGAGTTCCTGGGGGAGTAGAGGCCTTCAAGCACAGGCCTTATGTCCTTGCTCGTTTTGCTACAGTTAGTTTCCATGCCAAAAAAAAAAAACACTACATTCAGGAGTAAAGCAAGTGAACCTGTTTTAGTCCATATTCACTTTTAGTTCCTAGGACTCCACGGCCCTAAAATGTCTTAGTTAACCTATCCAAGTTACTCCTTCTTTCTTTGCTTCTTTATTTCCTTCTCCTGCTTCCTCCCTGCTTCCCATTCTCCCCCCACCAATTCCTTTCCTCATTGCCTCTGCCTCCTTTGTCCTCCCTCCTCCCCTTTCTTACTCTCACAACTATGTTTATCCTGCTTTCAAAATAGCACTTTTCTTCCAACTTCTCTTCATTTTCCTTCTGCAGGCTGACGTGTGTGTGTGTGTGTGTGTGTGTGTGTGTGTGTGTGTGTGTGTGTGTGTGTAGCATGCACATGGAATGGCATGTATGTAAGTGGAAGACAGAGAACAACTTATAGGAATTAGTTGTCAGTTGCTGCATTTGCCAACAACTGTTTCTCCCGCTGAGAAATCTCACAGGTTCGCCTTTTAATTTGAATTTGAAAATATCTGAACTTTAAAACATATGCAATCTGTTGTGTATTCATCTTATACCCATCACATGAAATGAACATGGCTGAGCACAGTGACCACAATCCTTCTCTTGCCCTTAAAGTCTTCCCATTCTCTCTCCAGGAATGCAGACTCTACACAGCAGTCAGGCATTTGATTCATAACATCGAATTCTTGCCTGTCGATCCATTCCACATTAAGGCAATAATTATCATTCAAGGAACTATGACCCTCTAGGACTCATGTCAGAAATTTTTAGCTTTGTATGTGTGATTTGAATTGAGGCTGTTTGAGCGAGTATGTCAAATATTATATAAATTATATGAGAACATAAAGTGTCACTGTCACTTACAATATAAATTCATTTACCAGGAAGCAGAAATTCTTGGGGAAATAATTAGAGAATCAGGTTTATTTCCCTCCCCCTCCCCCTGCATGAAATAGTAGGTAAAGACTACATCAGAGTCCTGATAAAAAGCAACTGCCTGACATACTCCAAGGTCTTTTATACTGTCTAATACAACTAAAGATTAACTTCCACTACTGAGGGTTTTTTTTTTTTCAGTCCAACCCTAACTTAATTGGCATCTTCTAAATATAGTCATGGATCTCTAATATGTAGAGTAAATATCACCACCATCCAAAACAAAAAAAAAAAAAAAAAAAAAAAAAAAAAACCAAAACCAAAAACAAAAATCCAGATTTCATTGTGAATAGGAAAGCCTGGCTTTGCCTCTAGAAGTCAGTCCAGATCATGATAAGGTTATTCAGTCCACTTATGCATGGACACCTTCTGCTAATCATTACACATAGCAATTTAAACTAATTGCAAGACACCCTATGGGCCAGCTTTGGAGTCAGGTCACCCAACAGGCAAATGTTTGATATTACTTTACATCATGTGAGCCAAGACTCTACCTGATTATTTAGATTGAGATTATTCATATAAATCATTATAGATGCATGTATACAAGTAGATACAAACATTCTCTCTCTCACGAACACATACACACATGTGTGAAGTAACATTAATGATTTTTTAATGGTGTGATTTTTATCCCTCATGTTGGCTCCAGTTTGTGGCACTTGGATTTTATTGTGGTGTTTGTGAGAGAAGATGAATGCTACAAATGTTTATATTGCCACCGAGATTTCTAGGAAAAAGGAATTACACAAAATCATCCTGAAAAACCTAGAAAGAATTTTAGTTGTAATTGAACCTTTTTAGAGATTGTCTAGGTTTATGCCATCAAAAGTAAATTGTCCAGGTCTATGACCTCCAAAACAAAAGACTCTTTCAGACCTAAACAATAGACCTAAGCTTTCTTTCCAATTTTAGTATAACATGTAGATTTTTGGGGGCTCTAAGAAAACAATGAACCTATGCCTAGGAAAAAAAGATAAGATAGGGATGTCATGCTTCAAGAACATCTATCCCCTCAAAAACATCCATCCCCGCAAGAGGTTAGTTAATTGTGAGGTAAAGGACACATATTCCTTTTATAACTAAGGAAAGAGAGACGTTCCTTTGAAAACTCTACCAATGATGCTTGTAAAACTCTAGTGACAATTAGGTATGATGAGGGAAAGGGGTAATTTAGATTAGGAAACAGACCAACAAAGGAAGAAAAGGAAAGTTAGTGAAGAGAGATAAAGGGAGAGAGATAATTACAAGGTGTTTCCAGGTAAATCCTAACCCATTTTCTTTTCTCACTCAGTTAAGCACTCAGTGAATCAAGTAACTTAGTTCCTATTAGTTTTTTTGTTCGAAAACAATAAAACAAAAGCGAACCATCACAGCCAGAGAGGCCAGCTCCCAGGTATGCACTCAGAATAGCAAAAAGAATGTCTTCAGAATAGCAAGACTTAGAAAACATTCTTGTCTCTTTGAGGGTCTTTAGAAAAGGACTCATGAGTTTTGAAGGTAACTTTCTTTATTAACAAATCTTGAAAAAAAATACCTCTTCTTCCTGACAATCTTTCTATAGTTATGTCTCTTTACACACAGCTACATCTCTTTCCTCCATATATCTGTCTTCTATACACATTTCTTCTCTCTACTCTGTTTCATTTCTTCGCACATTGCTCAATCTCTCTTCCATATCATTTACTCACCCACCCACCCACCCACCAATCACTCACTCACTTACTCACTTACTCACTCTCTCACTCACTCCCTCCCGCACCCACTCACTCATATTTTCATATACTTCTCCCAAACTCCAACTCTGGACAATTATGAGTTACACATAATGGCTCCACCCATTCTAATAACACATGATACATTACAGTTTCTCTCAGGCTAGGGAAGTCACACTGACTGAGCATGGTGATTAAAGCATGCACATAGCTCTTAGTGGTCATGGTTCCCAGACAGAGAGTGACATTGAAATTCAGGACTTAAACAATAAACAGTTAGCTGGCTGGACCTTGAGTCCTGCATCACAAACTAAGGCCAGGAGTATTTGCAGAAAGTCAATTGCTGCAGGGAATTTTGTCTTAATGTTTTGAGTGTGACTTTGGTTCAACAAACAGATACCTATGAACTTGCCCTTGTACAAACTTTGCAGGGGCAATTAGCCTATTTTGAATCTGCTCTGAAGTATAAATCAGCTAAATGTATGAAAAGCTGTCTTTGTAACTGAGAATCTTGTAATTTTCCTATGTCAGTCTGAGCTAAGAAAAACATCCTAGCATTATTTCTACTTATCAAAATTATACAGTTTAAGCACATAGCATCTTCCCGATCATCCACAGCTATTTGTGTGCCCAGTACATGGAATATATATAAGATAGACATTTTTAAGGAATAAATGTAGTGACACATGAGAAAAATTACAGAGAGAAGCAACCAGTTTTCACAGTCAGTAACCCCATGGTCCTTGCCTAGCAGAGCTCACCATCAGAAAGTCATTCATCTGGTGGGTTGACCTGTAGAATATTAGCTGTCAACTGCTATATATTCTTGTAGGCTCTGGTAAAGCCATTGCTAACAGCATCTCTCAGAAACAAATGAAGAAACCATTTCTTATCTTCCCCCTATAATGTGTTCCTGAGCACTGATACAGGAGAAGATCCAAGAGGAGGCAGTTGCTCTGTTGTGGATTGGTGGTCCCTGCTTTCAGAAAGGCAAATGACTACCTGCATGACCTTAACAGATAAGTACATTTTCTCAAAAATGAATGAATAAATGAAAATAAAAGATCTCACTTTCATCTATTGTCAAAGAAGACAATCCATTCAAATATGGGCACCCACCATCTTTTCACTATTCTGATGCTCTGCTCCGTTCATCAGAGCATGTACTAACAGAGACCTGTCCTGGTCTCCATGTCAGTTCTGCTGCTCAAAGCTGCCAATCAGCATCTCAGAACTGCCCTGAAGTTAGTGAGTAGCCTTTCTGCTAGCACATCAAACTATGGGTTTTTTTTGAAGATATTTTAAAAACTAATTATCTAAATCATTTGAGATAAACTGGCAACTTAACAATCATAAGACCTGGTGACATGTTGTAAAGACATATAAAATTTTGTTACCTGTCATACCAAAATATTAAGATGACCACAAGCTGTGAACTAAATCTAATTTTCACACATATGCACATTTATTAATGAGTTTTTATAATTTGGTTTTATTTTATTGAGTTTAAATTAATCACATGTCTTATTGACATGTGATTGGCCACTAGGCTGACCCTGAACTCAAAAGCCTCTAGCTTAACCATCCTCAGTTTGAGATGTTAAAATGTGTGCAACCAACCTAGCATCATACCCTCAAAATCAATTTAACTATTGGACAATCAAGTCTAAAAAACCTTTTCAAGCATAAAGGTGTCTTTTGTTTGTAAATTTCACAACTTCACCCCATGACACACTGTACTTTATTTCTAAATTTCTATTATTGTTAACACTACAGGGTGTGTGTGTGTATGTGTGTGTGTGTGTGTGTGTGTGAGAGAGAGAGAGAGAGAGAGAGAGAGAGAGAGAGAGGTGGCAGAGAAGGAGAGAGAGAGACAGAGTATCTATACACGTGAATATGAGTATACAGGAGTATGTAGGTGCACGTACATGTATGTGCATGCGTGTGGAGGACAGAGGACAACTTCACTTTCCCTCAGGTGCATTCCAGTTTATTTTTTAAGATAGAATCCTTCACTTGCCTGGAGTTCACTCATTAGTCCAGTTTGGGCGGCCAGGCAACCTTAGGGGTTATCTTCATCCCCAAGTTCTGGGATTATAGGTGAACACCATTATACATGCTTTTATTTTGCATGGGTTCTGGGGGTTAAACTGAAGTCCTAACATTTATGTGACAGTCATTTTCATGACTGAGTTACCTCCCAAGTCTGCCTTTTGTCTTAGATATTTCTGTAGATCTCTGAGAGAGTGACAGGCCTGAGTGTTATGCGTGTGGCTCTGATGGGAGGATGAATCTGAAAATGCTATCACCATTTTTTGTGGATATGGAGAAACAGAAAAAAGTCATCAAGATGAAAAAAACTCTGTCATGGAAGAAGGCAGTGTCTTTCTCTAGATTTCCAAGGAATTTTCCTCTGATGTGACAAGAGAGACATGAACAGCTGTGAATGACTTCCAACACCCTAAGCCAGCTAGCTCCAGTGTTCTATGAAGGGTCAAATAGTAGGGTCACTCACTCTACTACTGTGTGGTAATTATCAGCATTGTCAGAGACCTGGTACAAACCTAAACTCCAAAGAATAGTGAAGTAGCCATGCAGTGTGGCACTTGTGATCTGTGAATAGATGTGGAGAACTATAAGGGTTATTGCATGTAAGAGAAAGAGAATCGTATACATATCTTAGTGGAAATATTCATTCCATTCCATTTTGTGATCTGAGGGCTCAAAATCCCTACTCTCTCATATTCATTTAGGAGAATATCAATCACATTTCTCCCTGTATGGTGACCTTCGATTCTGTAATCGAAGGGGTGGCATAATGGAATGCAGCATAAACATGTTTTCCTATGTCAGTACCATCTATTCTGTTAAAGACTAACAAAACAGAAAAAAGGAGTAGATTTAAATTTTTCATGTGACTTAACTTGTTGATATTAAAACTATTTCCTTCTGAAAAATTAAAATTGGCCATAACACTAATGACATTTCCTTTTTATTAGAGTAGATTTTGTAATAGGCTAATGAGCAAACATGAAACTGGGAGCAGTTATAAATTTCATGCTCAACTAGAGGCACATAAAGGGAAATGACATGTTTTATTTCAGTATCTTAAGTCTCTATGCTGCTAAATTAATGACTATTACAGACAGCAGCAAAGGTACATGTGGCTGACCAAAGACCATACGCAGGAGCTTATTTCAACCTGGCTCCTTTAGTGGCTATTCTTGTTTACTCTATAGCAGAAGTTCCAGGGACCCTAATATCTTTAATATCAGAGAAGAATTCCTTTTCTATGAAAATATCAAGAATTTTAATTCACTGTGTTGGCAGATACACTGAAACGACAAAAACAATGCTCAAACCTGCTGCTTCTTAACCCCCTCATAGCAGAGGTTCCCAACCATACCTGTGCTGCTCTGTTACCTACCTCACAGGCTTGGGAAGACAACTATTTTCTCAAGAATGAATGCACAGATTCTATAAGTTCAAAGATAGGATGTGACAGTATCTGTTCACAACAGTGAATTCAAGCATTCAGGTAAAACCAAATTTTGAGTACTTGGATCTATCAACATGAGCTAGAGAACATCCAACACTGAAGGCTTTTCTTGTGATATCAGGGTATGATATTAATGTATTTCTTTTATTGATTTTATAATGGACTGATTTAGCATATGGCAGAACGGCACTTAGGATAGTCTTGGTGAACTGGTAATTTTCTAGGCACACTAGCTTATAAATCACAGTAAGGGAACATTGTACTTTGCAGGTCGAGAAAAAAAATAATGGATTTTTATAGATATGATAAGTTTATCGATATGAGAAAATTATGAATAACCTTTAAAATATTACTGTTCATTGAGCTTCTGGAAGACACTGAAGAGGAATATATGCACTTATGTCAAAAGCCATTACTCTTCCCCCATTAACTACCTATCTATCTGTAGCTGGATTTCCTACATATGTTCAACCTTAGCATGATTATGACTGGTCTGTGATAGGAACTCATTAAGTATTCATGAAAGAAATAATTTTAAACCATATTTTAAAGGTGACTATAATATGAATTAATTTATAGTCCATATTTATATAATAGAATTTTCTCCACCTCTTAAGTTTTCCATGCTTCTTGCAAAAACAACTGCTAAAATACACTGTGCAATCTTCAAGTTAAAGGATGGAGAGGATGAGGAGAGGATGAGAGAGAAAGAGCTAGAACACCCACAGCAGGTGAAGGGAGGGTGTGTGGCTGGAAGGAGGGATGATTTGGAGTTTGTAGTTCCTGTCTTGAACAGGAGATGGCAGTGAAAACATTACACTTCCTGAACTAGTCTCACTGCCTAACAGAAGTCAGACTGAGCCTATACTGTTAGGTAATGGTTTCTATGGATTTTCAAAGAAACAGCAAGAGTGTTCTTTTTGAGTAGTGTTGGTACAGTAGACCCATGGGGTCTTGGCCAAGATAGCCAAATGCTGCCAATAGGAGCATTACCAAGGTTGGTATCCCCAGGGGGCAGGGTAAGAGTGATGTGCCAGGCAGAGAAAGACCCTGGTTGCTGGAGTTATAACCAAAACTCAGCCAGCACGTAGCCATCCATGTGCTCAGGCAGGTTTAATCTTTTACTGAGAGAAGTGATATAAAGCTGCCTTCTCTATCAGCTTAGCTGTCTATGGCTGCTTCTCCTCAAGGGACTCAAAAATTAGCTGGAAATTCAAGGTTTCTTTGACAACAATGAAATCATCACCAGATTGTATTTTTCTATAGTGTTCATAGAATCTCTATATGTTCTGTGTACATTTTTGATGGTAATAAAGTTTGGTTGATACTATAAATCTGGAATGTTCAGACTCTAGCTTAAAACTCTAAGTGGCTTTGTGGGCAGGTACTGTCACAGCCAAGTCAATGTCACCTAAATCCTTGACTTCAGACTGCCCTATAACTTTAATTAACACCTTACTCTTGCCTCCAATTTAAAATGAGAATACAATTGCTTAAGAAAATTTCTAGAAAACTACTGGAAAAGCAAAGACCAGTGTCCCATTTTATTGTATTGGGGGCAAGGGTAGCAATGATGTTTCTACCATCAAACCCTTGGGAAAGCAAGAACAAGCTCCTAGGTATCAGACAGCACCTTCCCATCACCCCTGAGCCTGTTTCTTACAGATGTGTGGGACAAGTCAGTGCCCACCTAAGTATGTATCACTTTTCTGTTTTGTGTTTTCATAAATGAGCAAAACACATGTGTGATTTGGTTGCTCAGGCTTTCAAGAATTAATACTATAACATGGTAACACAATAACACAACCAGGAACAACACACCTTCTACTTAGTTACAGAAACAGAAATTACATGGACTGAGGAGCGAGGAAAACATTTCTCCTTTGCTTTTATAAGGCATGCCATTTCGGACAGGATATTTATATCCATAATTCTGTTGCCCTTGCTTTAAGAGGATGAGAAATTAGAGACTCCCACTGATCACCTAAGCCCTGGTTTTAAAAATCCATAAATGGCTTCCTGTCGTTTTTTAGGTAAGACTCAAATCACAAATGCAGGCGTTGAACTGCCTCTCTGCTCTCCTTTCAGCTCCTATACACATGGGACATCCAATCTTAAAGGCATAGACCTTCCTGGTCCTCTTGCTATAATGTAATTTCTCCTAATTAGTCTCGAGGCCTTGGTATCTACATCATCAGAATGCCAGACAATGTGTTCCAAAGAAGTGTTGTAGCTGAACTTTTAGCTCTGCCACCATCACCACCACTAACCTCTAGTAGATACTCAATACCTAATAATATGGAACTGAATATAAAATATATGAATAAAAAATGAATGGCTATTGAACATCAAAGTGGAAATAGGGAAATTCTGTAAGTCTCTGGGCAAGGCCTATGCTGAAATAAAAACAAAATAAAACAAACAACTTGAAGTCTGTTTCTTGGTTTGAAAATATTACTTACCAAAGAATCCTGAATATTACACCCTGTTATAATTTTGAGCCTTAGTATTATTTTGTTAAAAAAAATCATTTACTAACATCTATCCACGTATGTGTATGCTCTTTTGAATTTCCATAGCTTGTGTTTAAAGCTGTTTCTGGGAACTCCCACATATTTATACATATGCATAATAGGCTGTGTGCTACAGTCTCTGTGTTATAGGATCTTACTCTGTTTCTTTATGGCACAGAAATGTTCACTGTATATTAATTCTATTTAATCAAACATTATTTTCATGATTACCTACTATTTACATCAAAAATCATTCTAAGAACGTGAAAAGATGCAAATTTCAAGAATGATAATGGGATACACATACACAAAGATCTCAGATCTTCCCAAGAGCCACTGTTATCAACAATTAATTGAGTAAAGGACAGTGTTGCACATAGAACAAAGATGAACTGCAGCTTGGAGTCGGTTTTGGCTTGGTCTTGTCAGTCTGGCCTGAATGCTTTGGGTTGGAAGCAAACTTTCTCTCTGTCTCTCTCTTCCTCTCTTTTTCTCTCCCTCCCCCACCTCTCTCTCACTCACACACAGAAACACATAGAAAGGGAGTTATTCATACATAATTTATGCCTAGACAAGCATGAAATTCATAAAAAAAGAAACACCCTTGCTTCTCTATCCTCACCTTTCAGAGTTCATGGTCTTAAGGAGTCAGTAAGTGATGGGATAGATCAGTGATTGGATAGGCCATGGATGGAATGTGTCAGTGATAGAATAGGTCAATGATTAAATGGGTCTGTAACGGGATGGGTGAAGGGTGAGATGGTTCAGGGATAGAGTATGTCAGTGCTGGCATAGATCAGAGATATGATGGATCAGAAATAGGGTGAGTCAGTAATGAGTTGAATCAGGAATAGATTGTGTATGTGATGGGATGGGTCAGTAATAGGATGGGTCAGGGATGCGATGGTAGCGAAGATGTTCATTGAAAAGAAAGGCATATTATTGAAAAGCTTCCTTCTTGAAACCAGACATGATTTTGCCCACATAGAAAACATGTCAACAAACATATTTCACTCTCACAGAGGAAATTATTTTATCATTTTTCTTACAGTATGAAGCCCTTTAGTCTAAGCTATATATTTCCTCATTTCTTAGAAGCACAGAAATGAAAACATACCTCTCAGTGAAAAAGAAAAGCCATTTCATATTCAGGACCTCAGAACTCAGAGATAGGCATGTGGGTGACTTGGAAAGCACGAATCATGTCAAGAAGACTGAAGCATCCCAGGCTAATGAGGGTCCAAGATTTCCACATTTAGTTGTAAGCATGTGAAAGCTCCCTTTTTCTCCAATAGTACTATTTATTTATTTATTTATTTATTTATTTATTTATTTATTTATTGTTTTACATACTAGTCCTAGTTCCATTCCCTCCCCTTCTCCTGCTCCCCACTTTATTCCATCCCTCCCAGCATCTACTCCTCCCTCCCTAGGGGGTAAGTCCTCCCTTGGAGAGTCAATAAAGCATAGCATATCAAATTGAAGCAGGACCAAGCCCCTTCTCCTCTTTATCTAAGCTGAGCAAGATATCCCACCATAGAGAATGAGCTCAAAAAGCGGGCTCCAATTCATGTACCCAGGATAAGTCCTGGTCCCACTTCCAGGGCCCCAGAAACAGATCAAGCCACAAAACTATCATTCACATTCAGGGAGCCTAGTTCAGTCCCATGCAGTTCCCCAGCTATCAGTCCAGAATCTGTGAGCTCCCACTAGCTTGTGTCAGCTGTCTGTGATTTTTTTCCCATTGCCATCTTGACCCTCCTTGCTCATATGATCCCTCCTCCCTTTCTTCAACTGAACTCCAGGATCTCAACCCTGTGCTTGGCTATGGATCACTGTGTCTGCTTCTGTCAGTTACTGGATGTTGGTTCTATGATGACAATTAGGGTAGTCACTAATCTGATTATAAGGGAAGGCCAGTCCATGCACTCTTTCCACTATTGCTAAGAGTCTTAGCATGGGTCATCCTTGTGGATTTGGGGGGATTTCCCTAGCATCTGGTTTCTCCACACCCCCTAATGTTTTGCTATATCCAGATCTCTTTTATTGTTCCCCCTCGCTGTCCCTCCCCCAACTCAGCCATCTTGAGCCAAGCCCTCATGCTCCCATCCCCCATCCCTTCCCTTCTATTCCTCTTCCCAGTTCACCCAGATCTTAACTATTTCCCTTTCCTGGAGCCCTCTATGTTTGTCCCTCATAGGATTCTTCTTTTTAACTAAAGCTCCCAAGTTTTAAACATAGCATAGTCTTCAGAAAGCATCCAGTCAAATGATTCCCTCGCTCCAGCTTTGTAAAGCCTGAGGGTTGTCAGTATGAATTTTCTGGTTGATAATATCAAGCCTGACAGCTAAACGGAGTCATGGGTTCTGACAGGTACATAAAGTTTCAAAAGAAGCAGGAGGGCCAACAGATACTTCACCCTCTGAGTCTACATTCTCCAGAAGCCACTGTGATTTAAGAAAGCCAGGGAGAGAGAATGTAATAGAAGAAGACAGCAGGTCTGGATTTTCATGAATAGTGATTTAACTGCTAATTCTGTTTTATATTGTTATATTGTTGAGGAAACTAGGCAGACACTTTCACCTTTCTGAGGTTTATTTACAAATGATGGATGATACTAATATGTAACAAAACAATTTTGAAAATTAAAGTCAGTGACTGTGAAAATGTATCAGGTGTTGAAGGCTCACAATCAAAATAATAGTAATATAGTAATAACAATGTTAATAAATCAAACAAAAAATAGAATTAAGGCAAGGTTTAGTAGGGTTGATTGAGTTAAATATGGAACACACTAAGCATAGCTCCTGAACACAGTGACTTTTAGATAAATACTACACTTACCCTTGTAGATACTTGGACATTGCAGTGCTCTTCCTACCAAAGCCAAGAAAACTAACAGCCCAGAACAGTGAAGGAAAGCTTTCTGTAAGAAGTCCAATGTGAGATGGGCCTTTCCTGACCAGAATTTGGATAAAAGACAAAATGAGAGAAAAGAAAGACAAAAGGCAACAGGAGAAGAGCAGCCAGGCAGGAGTAATGTTCTGTCCTCTGGGAGACTGAGCGCTCCAGCAGTGGGACTCCACACCAAAGCCAAGGCTCATAAGGTGTCTGCAGCTGTCATTCTGATTCCAATCACCTTCATGGAAATTGGGGAAACTGCACAGATACTGGAGAGAGTTGTTCAAGGAGCCTGGAAATGTGGGAAACAGATATAGGACAACAGAGTCATGTTAGTCTAAGCAAGAGAAAACAGATTCCAGGATAGAATCACAATGAACACGGCATTTGCATCCATCAATTTGTAGACAAGATGTTTTCTCTTTGAAAATGATGATGTATTTGTCACTGTTGGTGATGCCGGAAGAATGGTAAACTTCTGATGAACATTCTGATGCTACAACACAAAGATGGACCTGGATCTAACCTTTGTATATAAGAAGAACCCCAAGTGCACAGGCATAGACAAACAGCAAACAAAACCATATCTTAGAAACATGGGGCTGAGGGCTATGACAGTACTTGTGACAACACTTCTTGCTTTCTATTTTCAGTGAAGAAAGTGATGCTTGACAAAAAACATTAATAAAATATTGTGTCAATGATAATGACTTGAAAGAATTATGGAACTCTGCTGTCATTCAAAGCTAAGATAAAGGAAATTTCATTGCCTATGTCATTAAGGACTTTAAAAATGCATGGAAATTTGTAACTTGAAGCCTATGTGAAGCTTCTGCTAGACTGATGCTATCCGAGTCTCTTTCAACTTTTCTTGAAAGCTTTGTGAACTTTCTCCCTAGGATAAGACAGAATGCTTTCTTTGGAAAGAACAACACATAGACTCCAAAGGATTTTCTTAGCTATATATGTACTCACTGGCTACAGGGCTTCAAGTTTGTGTTTGTGTGTGTGTGTGTTTTAAAAGACTAGATCATGTGCATAACATTTTTTTAATCAGGTAAGTATACATTAGTAGATGGAATTAAGAGACATGATCTAAGGCAAACCTCACAGTTTGTTATAACATGCACAGTTATCTAAAGTAATCTTGCACCATCAAATTGGCTTAGGGGCTAAAAATATCTTGTACATGAATTTGATCCCCAAGCCCTGAAAGGTGACAGGAAAGAATGGACTTCCAGAATTATCTCTAACCTCCATACTTACAGTATAGCACATGTACTCCTGCAACCATGCATCACAACATCACAAATGCACACAAACCACAAACAGGCACAAACACACACACACACACACACACACAGAGGCACATGCATTCACATATACAAACACATGCTCATATTCACACAAAATAAATGTTTAAAAAGTTAAGAAAATAATTTTAATTTATTACACTACTTCTGTTCTCCATAGTGAAATCAACAGGATTTAAACTATGTTATATTGGCAAGGAAATAAGCATAAGAAGATATTAACAAACACACAATCATTTTATCTCTTTGATGAATATCCTACTTGACATTTGTTCAATCATTCACTGTCTTTGAAATCATATTTTTTAATAAGAAAACAATATTTGGTATTTTCTCTGTATCATGTGGGATCTAAATGCCAAATGATCACATGGAATACCCTCTTGCTAAGAGAAAGACAATTCCATGGGCTTCTGAAATCTGTTATTAAAATTGGAACAGCATAATAAATAGTAGCCAGATGACCGTGAGGAAGTAGCTTTCTGTCTTACTTTAAGAAGCTAATATTAACTGTTATAATATTATGTCATAATTTCCACATCATCCCCTTCCTTTCCCCCCATTGCATCTCCATGCAATGCTAACCCTACATTCAGACCTTTGGAATCTGCATTCATAGCTTTTTTTTTTTTTTTTTTTTTTTTTTTTTTTACCAAGAAGCGAGGTCCTTTTCCCATTCTGTGAATCTATGTTGACCTTTTGTCTTTTGTGTCCAATGTAATGGGATAGAAGTTACTGGGCATGACTCTGGAGCCTTTGTCTCGGGGAGCATGAGGACTTACACCTGATTTTCTCCAATTCTGCCACCAGCATATGAACAATACTTTGCCAACATGCTGAGAGGTGAAACCAACATAGATAGAAGCAGAAGTTTCTGGCCTTTAGACAAACAACCCATAGACATAAGAAAATAAATCAGTGCACACACACACACACACACACACACACACACACACACACCAAAACATACACAAACCACAAATATAACACACACAGAGACACCACACAAACCACAACACACACAAACTACAAACACAACATACACAGGAATACGAATACACACACAAACCACAATACATACAAATCACAAACACAATACACACATACACACATAGACACCACACACAGAGACCATACAAACCACCACACAACTGGCTGAATGAGCAACAGATTCAAAGCAAAAAAAAAAAAAAAAAATCAAAAACAAAACAGCAAAACAAAACAAACAAACAAAAACCAAAGAACAAAGCAAATAACTGCCTGCTGATTCACTGAACTACGAATAAGGAGTTAGTCACAGAGTTTGAGGGTTTGAACAGAAATAACTGATAAAGAAATCATGATTTCTGAATTTACTGTCTTTCTTTCAGATGAAATGCTTTAATTTTGCTGTGAAAGCACGTGAAATTGATGGTAAAATAGCCCACACTTGCTAATTAACACCTTTGTAAAGTAAATGAAAATCTCCACTCCCAGTTTTCCTTACCATCTTAATTTTCAAACTATGGTGTTTGACCACCCTGCGAGTACATTGCATTCACTTTTATTCTGCACCAAGAATAATAGCAAAGCTCTCTGGTAGATCTCATTGTAATGTGGACTT
This sequence comes from Phodopus roborovskii, assembly GCF_943737965.1. NCBI lineage: Eukaryota > Metazoa > Chordata > Mammalia > Rodentia > Cricetidae > Phodopus > Phodopus roborovskii. The sequence continues at coordinate 26,122,376 of NW_026126460.1, read as the reverse complement.
GGCTGTGGGTTGCATTCTGGCTTCCTGCCTGCCTCCACTTCAGCCCCACACAGCTGTGAGCTTTGTATTTACAACCCTCCAGGCTACCATCCTGTGCAGTGGGCTCATGCACCGGAAGCCACTTTCATCATAGGCTTCTCTTCCCAGTTCCTGCACTTGGTTATTTCCTTGGGAAACATTTGCTGGCCCCTGCTGCTTGGTTTTTCACACTCTTGTCTCACGCTGGAATTTAGCCTTTTGAATTCTAGTAGTAAACACATGGCCAGATTCTCATATGGAGCCTTCAGAGACTCATGGAAAGTACACCCCCAATGGTTCCACTATTTCTCTGTGGAAAGCTGTGATTTTTGTCCCCAGAATTTGTGTCAACTGGAGAAATGGTATTATTTCTTCTTTTCCTGATGCTGTTCAGACAGCATTGGGAAATAACCAGAAAGGGAGAAACGGGAGTGTGTTAAGTATTTTAAGTGGTCAGGGTGTTTCTTAATAGACTTTGAATGGAAATAAGCAGGGTATAAAATGCAAAAGCTAATTACACAATAATATAAGATAATTAGTCTCATATCCCAAGACAAAAGCAATCCACAGAAGAACTTGCAAAATGAGTATTGGTGTCCTCATCTGAACTCTACTCTGTAGCCTAAGAAGGCAGTTAGAGGCAGAGACAGAAACCAGTGTTAGGAGTTTAGATTGACTTTGTGTGCACGGTTTTGTGTGATTTGTATGGTGGTGTGTGTGGTTTTGGTGTATGAAATTTGTGTGATGGTACATGTGTGGTTTATATGTGGCTTGAGAGCGATTTTTATGCGTGCTTGTGCATATGTATGTGTGATTTGTTGTGGTCTGTACATACATGGATTTTGTGTTGTTTTGGTGTGATCCCGGATAATTGAAAGCATGTGACCTGTGTGTGATCATGTGTAATTGTACGTGATTTGTGTACATGTTTGTATGCAGGTAATTGTCTTGTGATAATGTACATGTATGATTAAATGTATGTGAATGCATGAGGGTATGTGATTGTACATGTGTTGATTTACTGTGATTATATATCACAATGTTGATATGTATATGTGGTTTGGTGTGTAGGTTAGGTGTATGGGGTGTACATATATTTCTGCGATCCTGTGACTAGCTGTATGTGATAATGTTAGTATGTGACTGCATATGTATGTGATTGAGTATATGTGCTAATGCTATTTGTTTGCATATGGGGGTATGTGATTATATTGATTCATATGCATGTGACTGTATGTATGTGACAGATATACAGTGCATGAATACAAGTATTTGGGAATTCCATCTGTAATGAAAAGGTTATAGATTTGAACCCAATTACCTCTGTAGATTGTCTAGGCATAAATTATGTATGAATAACTCCCTTTCTATGTGTTTCTGTGTGTGAGTGAGAGAGAGGTGGGGGAGGGAGAGAAAAAGAGAGGAAGAGAGAGACAGAGAGAAAGTTTGCTTCCAACCCAAAGCATTCAGGCCAGACTGACAAGACCAAGCCAAAACCGACTCCAAGCTGCAGTTCATCTTTGTTCTATGTGCAACACTGTCCTTTACTCAATTAATTGTTGATAACAGTGGCTCTTGGGAAGATCTGAGATCTTTGTGTATGTGTATCCCATTATCATTCTTGAAATTTGCATCTTTTCACGTTCTTAGAATGATTTTTGATGTAAATAGTAGGTAATCATGAAAATAATGTTTGATTAAATAGAATTAATATACAGTGAACATTTCTGTGCCATAAAGAAACAGAGTAAGATCCTATAACACAGAGACTGTAGCACACAGCCTATTATGCATATGTATAAATATGTGGGAGTTCCCAGAAACAGCTTTAAACACAAGCTATGGAAACTATAACTGACTGAAGTCTGAGGTGTTGTTAATACCTTATTTATTCTCATAAATTCGCCCACATCCCCCCATTATATTCATGAGTATGCGATTCCAGTTCTCCACTGCTTTCAGGAATCACCCTCTGGGGATGTTCTGACTTACTAAACAACAGTAGTTTAATAAACTACTGTAGCAACCAGTGGCAATGTTAATTAGAATGGGGGATGTGCTGACATGTTTTCTGTACTTCAGCAATTCCTCCATTTCTCAGCAGTGCTGTTAAGAAGAGCCATTCCAAGGAGCTAAACTACCTTGGGAACAGCAATTGTTCATGCAAATGTGTGTATGTGTAAGCATGCATGCCTGGTGTTGTAGGGGTGTGTGTGTGTGTGTGTGTGTGTGTGTGTGTGTGTGTGACTGTAAAGGGCACATCAGAGCACCAGAGAGAGGAAAGAAACTTTATGAGAAAGAGGAGTGTGTACATAGACTACCCTTCCTCCCCTGTAAGGTATGGTGCCATTGATAACTATGCAACTGAAAGAAGAGTGTTGTAGATTACTATTCTAGCATCTCTAGCAAGGCTTTAGTGGCTCAATGACCCCAGAACCCAAGAATATACTGAAGTGTGTAGAAGGAGAGGCAGTTAGGATTGGCTTATTCTCTTCTCTTCAGAAACAACAAGTCCAGAATATTCTCCATGAGTGGCTATCTTCCTATTACTGACCCAGGACATTTTGCAGGTCCATGGAATTCAGGTGGTGGCTGGCTTGTTTAAAACACCAACAGTGAATGGGATTCATTTCTTTGCATATCTTCACTGATGGAACTATGGTTTTTTAGAACATATCTGGCCCATTTTAAACTCTTTCTGATCAGAAAAATAATGCTCAAGACATAAGAAACACCTTTTCCTTTTGTCAAAAAAGGGAGAGAGAGAGAAAAAAACAAAGAGAAGTAGAAGGAAAGACTAAGTAGTTGAGTAACAGTAACAATTGTTTGGAATGACACCTTCACATGCAAAACTCAGAAGAGAGCTGTCATAAATTCATGCCTCTGCATTTGCTTCTACATTGTGGGTTTTCTTGTTGTTTGGATATTGTTTTTCTTCTTGACACAGGATCTTACTATGTAGCACTGGTTAGCCTGGAACTTGTTTCACAGACCAGGCTGGCATTGAACTAACAGACCTCAACTGCCCCTTGTCTCACCAAATGCTGCGATTAAAGGTATGGACCACCACCAGCTACATTTTGAAAATTTTAAACTATAGAATCAAATTTTTGACAAGCCCCCTTTTTTACTACTATACATATCTAACTGTTGTAGAACCAAAAGTAAAGGGCATAAGAGACCAAAATCATGTTTTCCATTCCCTTTCATTGATAGATGGTTTGTTGCTCTATAATCAGAAGATAGGCTTGTAATGTTGCAAACAAAAAAATGCTTCAGGAGCTCAAGGAAGAATGTGGAGCCTTCGAACATTTTTTTATTTAAGCTCCAAACTTGTTAGAAAGTGCATGTCCAAGTGCTAAAGAACATAAGCGATGTGCTTGCCAATTTCTGTGCAACAAGCTATTTAGTGAGAGTCAGATCATTCACCACATAATTCTGTTATTTCCATTCACACCAGCCTAGGTTTTTTTTTTTTGTAAGTTCTAAACAATAGACTCCCTGGATCCCATATCGATTGCCTACTCTCTCATGTCTCCTCTCTTCTTCATGTATGGCTCATTCACTCTATCTTGCAACCATTCCTAAGATCTCTAGTCTAGGCCTGAAGTTCTGGTAAATCTTGTGATTCCCACTGTTTGCTGGCCCCTCATTTAGATATCCAATCATGTTTCCAAATTGAAAGGCAAAATTCAATGCCTAACTCTCTGGTTTATTCCTTGCTCCATATCTCACGTATACTACCTATTTCTCAGGTAATGGTCTTCTCACTCAAATTTAAAGTCATAAAGTAGCTAAGTGCCTAAGGTGATGCAAGTTCATTTTCTCATTATATCTACTAGGTGCACCCTCTCTCCCTTACTGAGCAAGAGGAAGGTTCTTGCTTTCTCCAGGGAAGACCTTTTCCGCTTCAGTCAGGGGTGGATCTCAGAATTGATCTTCTGATCTCAATTCTGATCAATTGGACGGCGTTGAAAAAGTCAACCTTCATTTTACAACCCATGGCTGTGGAACAAAAATATTGAAGAAAGCAAAGCAGAGCCCTGAGCTCTAAGGACAGGGTGGCATCCAGGGACAGTTGTAGAAAATCTGTAGCTACACACCTCCAGATTCAGTGGTACTCATCAGCACCAGTAATGTGCACCACATGGAACACTGTTAACTTGTGCTTGATGATGAAAGTGTTTCCAGTTAGTACATGGGGTCCTTCAGATTCTCATCTGCTTCAGTTGATTCCCAATTAACGGCCCTAAGTTCTTCATGCTGAACGTGTGTGTGTGTGTGTGTGTGTGTGTGTGTGTGTGTATGTGTGTGTATGTGTGTGTGTGTGTGTGTGTGTGTGTGTGTGTGTGTGTGTGTGTGTGTGCACGTGCATGTATATGTGTATGTGTCCTCTAGGTTTTCAGGTCTTACAAGAAAGTATGGCATTTTATTTCTCTCATCCTGGTGAACCTCTAGAAATTACATCTTTTCTACCAAAGCACCTGATTGTTCCTTCCAAAGCCAACTTCTTCTTGAAAGAATTCACTCATTTCTTTTCACATATTATTCTGTATTATCAACTTGCCTGAACTAAGGGATCTAAGATAATCAGTTAAAGCATTCTTTTAAACTCTGTAAGGGATGGGTATTTGAATCAACAGATGCTCACAAACCTCATGCCAGCCATTGGGGGTCTAAACGCAAAAGGATAGATCAGATTCTTTCTCTCTTCTTGAGCTGCAACTTTCAATTTTACCCATGCATAGACATTGACACTTCTAAACTCAGGATGTGGCTTGTGCCATTGACACTGAATTTGGTCTTCATTACCTGCCAAGGGCTTTTCTGTACCATCAGCTTGCAAATAGCAGGTCTGGATCTTCCAAGTTTTCACGGTGATGTGAAGATGTCCCTTGTAATAAATCACTTTCTGTACATGAATATCTATTGGTTTTGTTTCTTTGGGTACCACTGACTAAGGTAAGCATTACATTACAATAATATATTTGTCTATTAATAGACTGTAAAGAACCAGTGAATATAAGGAAGGATATTTGACTGATCATTATGACATCTGCCCCTAAATGTTGGCTGTTGCATCACAGGTACTCAGGTAACAATTTTTGTTTTTATTAAACATGTCTATATTATGAGTCTATCATTCACATACTTTAGGTAGAAGTTGTACAATTTTAGATGAGTCTATGAAAATGTTGATAAACTCTAAATTAGTTATTAGTCTTAGCTGGTAAGTCTACTATTTTTATTTACATATTTTGTTTTTGAAATAAATGTGCAGGTAGTCTTAATTTCACTTCTAGTTGTCAAAAGCCACTTTGAGGGGAAAGAGTTTATTTAAGCTCACAATACTAGGCTTACAGGAACTTGAAGCAGCCAGTTAAGAGCACAATTAAGAGAGAATTAATGCATGCATACTGACTACTCGGCTCATTTAACCCACTCATAAAATGCTCAGTGCCCAAACTATGGAATGGTGCTAACTGTAGTGGGTTGAATTTTTCCATATCAATTAATGTAGTCAGGATAATCTCCCACAGGCATGACCACAACTAAATTGATCTACACAATCAATCCCTTGGTAACATCAATTCTTCAGTGACATTTTTTTCTAGATGATTCTAGAGTGTATCCAATTGACAATTAGACTAATCATCATGTGTAACTATCGCCACTTTTACTTTAATATAAAAATCATTTAGAATCTCTGTACATGCATCAAATTTTTCTTCTAATAGTTTTTAACTTGAGCCGAAAGGTAAATATTTCATAGTTTACATGGGATGGCTCCACCATCAGCTTTACCTAACCTTCTAAACCTGGGTAGATATGGGTAGGTCTATTCCAAGAAAAATTCCTCCCTAAATCCAGAGATCACTGGTCTCCTGTATTTTAACTTACCCATATCAGGGAGTACACAGGTTAACTTAGTGTAAATTGCTTTCCTTGATGAATATTAAAGTCAAAAAGAACATGAAAGGATTGGTCTTTTCTTTAGGGACCTAGAAATCTTTCAGAACAGAAATGTGAAAACTGCAGGAGGTTCCTTGATTATTCACTGTTTATTTTAATTGACAGCTCTCTGTGAGTCCAACATATAAATGAATCAAATCAAAGCAAACATATGCTGTTTTACAAAATTGTTGTTTAATAATACTTATCTGTTAGCCATGCAGAATTGCATTGCCTATTTAAGTATCAAGATATGAAATTGAAAGGTACATTAATGTTTCCTCTTTTGGTTTGGGTTTGAGAATTTCATGCCATGTTACATGCCCATGTGACTCAAACCAGATTCTCCGTCTTGTGCCTTCAGAACGTTACTGTTACATTTCTATTCTGCGTTTTACTTCTGATCAAATTTCACTGGCTGCCTAAAAAAGTTTCTTAAGAAAAAGAACCACAAACACTAGATCTAATTTCAAATTGAAGTCGACTTAGCTGGGGTCTATAGTCACTTTTGAAGACAGCTAGAACTAAGTGTTTCTAGATGTACACTGCTGCATGGCAGAACTTCAAGAACCACCATTTTCCTTACCATCCCTGTGAGTAGCGCCCCGGAATGTGCTGCATGAGCTGACCCTGTTACATGTATGTCTGGGGTTGGAGTCTGAGTGGAGGCAGACTGGCCTGAGCTGATGGTTGCCTAAGAGCAGCCTATACACTGACAGAGCCTTGTGGAAGAACAGGGCCTGCTTACCGGAACTGTGATTTCCAGCCAACAAGGTGGGGCTCACGGAGCACCTGCCCATTCTGCTGGTGACCACAGGTGGACCCGGTGTTCCGTCCCATTCTTGAGCTTTCCTTGGCTCCCTGGAAGAAGCTGCTCCATGATGACCTCTCTCTTTGCTGTCCAGCTTTGGTAATGGCTCCGTGCTGTGGCTTCGGACTTTCAGCTCCTCGGTGGATTCTGTGCATTAATAAAATTGCTTGTTATTTGAGAATTAAATCCTCCCTGAAATTGTTATTAGAAACTTGAATGCCTTTCTAAAGTGCTTGCGAGATGTTGTAAGGATTGTACTGGAGACCCCGGTTTTTGAAATATAACAGAAATGGGTCCCATGAGGAATTTTCTTTTCTTCCAAGATGTGGGCACATTAATATCACCAGAAAGAAAATCGTTTTCTCTTTTGATATACAATACTTCAGTGAATTGCAACTCTTCTTTATTAACTCCCCCTCTTGGTTTCATCTTTAAGGATTTCTCTTAAGGAGTATGTTACAGTCCTTCCTACTTTCTACTCCCTCACCTTTCCTTTACTGTACTGTGGCGTGAATCCAACCCAACCATTCTCCAGTACTGCTATTGCTAAGCAAATATAGTGGGTTTTATTAGCTGAAACATTTACCACAATTCCTAATAACTGGACAGCCTTCTGTCACTTGTTTTTATGCATTCATTTTTATGGTTTCACAGATTCTTCCTTTACTTGAATGTTATTCTACATCAAACCCCTTTTCTATGTCGCCCGTAATTTTCTTTTTTGACACATTCTTTACAGACTGGTTATCTCTAAGGCAATGGCTGAGACACTGTCCTCATTCACTATAGATTCTTTGTATGATTTTTATTCTTCTGGTTCCAATGAAAATCTCAGCTAATTTCTAATGATTTCCCAAACTTTTCGTCAAAAGGCAAGACTGTTCTCCTAGTTCATTATCCAATAATTGTCTTATAGATAACACGAATTTCACATTTCAGGTGCTGCACAGATATTTCTTACTCAACTAATGCCTCTTCCTGGCTATCCATTCATCCATGCTAACGGATTGTCTGTTCTTGTCTTTGACTGATAAAGCCCAAATTCAAATCCATCAGTCAGAAAAGTCTACTGAGCCTTTTCCCTACTCTTCTCTACTTGTTGCATGTCTACCTCAAGAACCCCAATTGAAACTCTTAAATTGAATTATGTCTCTTGAATTGTCACAACTGGCTTCCTTGACTTTGTCTTTGATATCCAAAGTACAAGTCACAACATTCATTTATAATACAAATGTGGTCATAATGTCCACCTGACAAGTATACTTTGAGGCATTTCCAGTTCCCAACACAATAACCAAGTTTCCTCTTTATTGTCTGCCACAGTGGCCTTCTCTCTAATGTAACTCTCTCATAATCACTCCAACCAAGGAACAGTGTTAACTGATCATAGCTTCTGTCACCCTCTGCCACTCCTGAACAAAATAATGCTGCCTGTACAACTTCAAGCTCTACCCTGACTACCCTTAAATCTTAGTAGAGCAAAGCAATCGATTCTTGGTGACTTCAGTGTCTTCTGAAGTGTTACCTCCACCATGGTCATGCCTTCTTGTCATTTATATAGCAAGATAGCATGTTGTCTTTCCACATATTTACTTTGCCCCTGAACTCCAAATTCTTGAAAGGCATATGCTTTGTTTGGTTTTTCATTCTTTAGGACTGGTTCAGCTACCAGCAAACATCCTGTTTAACAAGTCTTCTACTTTATTTACTTAGCAAGTTTGTCAATTCGTCCATCATTTTCATCATTTTTCTGCTATGTATAGGCTGTACCATATTTCTAATTAAACCGAAGAGTCAAGTGAGGATGAATGAATTAAAGTGGCATGATCTTGATAGTGCTTTCCTTTAAATAAGATCATTTGATAATAATAATATATAAAATTCATCAAATTAGAAGTCTAATCCATATGAATATTTTTGATAAACTCATAATTTTAAAACTGTATTTTTGTTCTCTTTTCTCTTAATTTAGCTTCAACTGTTCTTCAGCTTTCAACAGCTTAAACAAAAATGATGTTCGGTTCCTCATTATCTTGCTGCATGGTAAAAAGAGCAGGCTTCTGTGTATTGAGCAGTAATGGTCAGGGTTCCGAGGGCCTCACAGGGCTCCACTTGGCAGTGCTAGCAAGCAGTAATTATAGACAGAAAAAGGAAGTGGTAGACAGAAATAGCCCAGTTGGTTATAGTGCCTGATTTGGATGTGTGGGGGCAGTTGCAGCCTCTGATTGGCTGCAACGATTGGTCAGCACTCTGCTATTTGTTACAAGGGGAAGCTGTTAAGTAAGGGCAAGGGCACAGTTTGTTTACACAGTGATTATAGAGAAGCACCTGTGGGCCACTTTAATTTCGCATTTTTGCCGTTTTGCTCTCCCATTCCTCTGCCTGCTGGGAGACTCTGCTAAATGACAGCCCTGAAAGAACAGCCTTTCTGTTCTCACTGCTCTGGTCTTCTTTTGTTTTCACACTGCTCCAGCCACTTCCAGCTATATAAATACAGGGATTCCACTTTATGTGATGAACAAACCAGGAGGGTAGTCTGATCCAATTGTCATCTCAGAAAGAGTTCAGGCCTCTCGAGACAGCTGTTACAAAGTTAGGTTACAGTTACACTGAACTCAAATATGAGAAGTCAATGTATTTGAATGGTAACATATTTAATCATAATCATGAGGACAGAACATTTAACTTGCTATTCAGTGCCCTGAGACAAGTGGAATTAAATCAGCACCAGAAGTGATCAACAGAGGCCATCCCCAAGCTGTTTCTTCACAGTCTCAAAGAAAATGCAACTCTGGCTTCTGAATGCTGCGGCCTAAATCTAAGGGCCCATCTGTTTCACCTGAATTTCTCTTCCACAGTTGACTACTTATGTGCTTGTGCTGTCATCTGCTTCTTAAATGAGATTCCCCTCCATCTCTTCCTTCCTTCCTGTCTCTCTCTGCCACCTTCTCTTTAATAACATATACAAGAGCCACAGGAGTTGGAACTAGCCCAAATATAAATATATAAAGTTCAAACTTAAAGCTGCATCCAGTACTATACTTTCAGATATTTTAAATGTTGAAGATTTATGTGAAGGTGTCTTCATCAAAGTTGGTTTCTTTATTCTTATTTGCATCATTCTACCAAAAATATCAGTGGTGTATAATTTAGGACTGAAGTCTCAACTATTTGAAAGCCCAATACTACTTTGGAAACAAAAAAGGAGCGATAGTTTCCTTCTTTGTGTCTTTCTTTGTAAGTGCCAAGGGTTAGTTTCAGTTAATTTCGGAGGTGTATTTAGAGAAACTTGAACAAAGTGTCGAAGAATCTACACTGTTCAGTTTTAAATGTGTGTACCTTCATATATACTTTACAATTAGAAAGCAGAGACAAAATATTAGTAAGAAATTCATAAGCATATTTTTGAGCATTTATTTTGTAATAAATCTTTCCTCCATGTACATATATATTTAAGAACTGCTTTCAAGATTAAATATGTTTTCTCAATAAAATAATGATATAACTCTTCAAAATAACTGTCAAAAAAGACATTTGCAAAATGGAAAAACTGAATTAAGAACTAACTAGTCAGACAATTAGATTAAAAACTATGAAATTAAGAAATACTGAGGGTTCAAAGAAATCTATTCAGGAAGCAAAGACAATTACCTATATCCGAATATTTTGATGTTGTTTGACATCAGTTAAACCAATTTTGAATTTAGTAACATAAACTGTCCAAAAGATCCTTCTTATATCATATGGAACCTTTCTACAAACTCATAATTTCTCAGTTCCTATGTAGCTGTTTCCATTTCTAGATAGGTAATTACTGTGTTTTGTGCACTCTGTTCATCTGATGGATAACCGTGCTTTTAGTGGGTGACTGAGAAAGGATAGATATTTATTTCTCATATTTCTACAGCCTTAAAGTCGATGGCAGAAGGCCCACAACTAGTAAGGGTCTTCAGTGTGTCACTATCCCTTGGCAGAAGGTCAAAAGGAAGGCAAACAAACAAGGAAGAGGAAGGAGGAGATGGAGGAATGGAGGACAATGAAAGGAGAGGGAAGGACACAGATAGAAATAGAAGCAAACTCATCTTTTATAAGAAACACACTTGCATGAAAAACAATCTGTTCCTGTGACACAGCATTAATCCATTCACAGGGGAGAAGGTACCAAGGCCTCCCCCATCATTACTGCTGATAGAGGATTTAGTAAGTGACACGTGCCAATTCAGAACCAACCTCTTTCTGTTTTTTGTTTGTTTGTTTGTTTTTAAAGATAAACACCCTGGTGAATACACAGTGAGGTCTCCTGTCTCCTTTTGGTCATGTCTTCCGTATAATACAAATGAACAATTCTTTCTGTGACCCTAACCTGAACTCTTAATTGCATGTTATTGTGTCTTTCAAAAACAGTGCTGTGTGGAGCTGATCACTGCCAGACAGAGATAGTTTACCTACAAGTCTAGACATGCACTGGATCCTTTTCTGACCTTCTGTCATCTCATTTCTTGAATCTCTAGGAGGTTAGGTCAAAAGGTCTTCTGTCTCCACAATCAGAGGGCAGTGGGATGATGGGAAATTTTTATTTATCATTATTCCTTCATTCTTGTGTGAACCCTGTCATTTGTGGTCAGAGAGGCCTTCTCTTACACAAACACACACACACACACACACACACACACACACACACGTACGCAGCTCAGTCATTTGCTGATCTGACCATTTTAAATGAATCTGAAACTCCAAGTTTTTTTTAAGGAGGTACACAGTATAAAATCTCAGTAATAAGAAGAGGTACACTGAGGCAGAGTTTAATATGCACCAAGGACTGATGGATGTCTTTTTAAAGATGGGGTCTAATGTATCCCAGACTACTCACCAACTTGCTACATAGCCACAAACTTTGAACACCTGATTGTCACACCTCTATCTTGCAGGTGCTAAGATTACAAGTGTGCACGTTATCAGTATTTATGAGATGCTAGAGGGAGACACAACCATAGCTTCAGGCTACACAAGCAGTCCACTAGCTGAGCTCCATTGCCTGCCCAACTCTAACCATCTGAAGCAGTAAAAACACCTCAAAGTTCTTCTGTAACTTGCCCAAGCTCACACATGACAATTGGCAAAATTTTGTAGAGAACCAGGGTGCTCATAGCTCCACTTAGCTCAGCACACTGAAACTCTGCTGCTGACATAGAAATCAATTGCTGTTTTCTCATAGGTGCAATGAAATCAGTTTGTCAATCATGGTTACTTTCCCAGGAAGTTTTGCTTATCTGCCCACTAGGCCCATGTTTGAGCTGAAAACTTCTTCAGCTGTTCAAGCCAATGATTTAAGCCTGTGACAGTTATGGAGACATCACCATCAAATTATCTGTATCTAAAAATCATTCACCAAGATCACCAAGAAGTACTGGAATATCAAACTATTATGGCAAAGCTTCTATCAAAAAAGCTCATCAGATCAGGGCAGAGAGACAACTTACTAGAAGAATGCCAGTTACAATTGCCTCTGTATTCACAGGATGAAAGCTAAAATGATCTCTGAGCAGAGGCTACTCCCAAAATCCTCTTGCCAATCTCTCTGGCCATCAACCTAACCAACCCCTTACTCCTTGCAGTAAGAGAGTGATATAACAATGCTCTAGCCAGTAGTAGGTGGGAGACTGGTGACTGCTCATTCCAGCTGTGCTCAGAGCTGTCCACATAGCATAGTCAGGTTCCTACGTCTCTTGCATAATGGATTTTGTTGAAGTCTTAAGAGCTGGCAGAGCCTGCACTTGGAAATCCCTCCATTAACAGAGGCTCATCTTTCAGTCCATTAATTGATTGTCACCTCGTCTGCGATAAAATCTTGGTTGGAAACATGCATGACCCAAGGATCTGCTGCATTGTATTAAACCATAAATTTTGGAGGGGTTGTAATTTTTGTAGCATTTGAATTATCTGAGCACATAATTTTAAAATATATTAGTTCACACTTCCCCTTCTATAAAAAACAGTCTAGATGTAATATTGTTGAATTTCTAATGAATGAAAATATTTTATACATATACTGTTTTTAAAAATTAAGGAGGGATGAGGTTAGATCTCAGAAGTTTTGGCTAGCAAAATAACTTGCAGCACATGCTTAAGTTAGAACCCAGAAACCCAAAGCAATGGATAGAACTAATTCCCAGAAGTTATCCTCTGCCCTCTACACACATGACATGGCACATATGGACATGCACTCACACTTGCCCTCACCCCACTAAACTGAAATCTCAATTCTTCAATCTTGTTTTCCTCCTTGCTTTAATTCTAGAAAAACTCCTTCATGAAATGGATAATCTTCAGTGACTATTTAAGAAATATTTAAAATACCTTGGTTTTAGTAAGTTTATTACAAATATACAGTCAATATATGGGAATAATTACCCATATATTTACATATATTATTCACATGAATTTGAATGGGGATGGTATCTCACCCAAATTTTTATACTTTTCTATTCAGACTAGCAACAAAGAATCATAGCAAGTGATGGGAGATATCATTCTGTAAATTTGTTTCTCATACTGGTTAATGACTAAAGCACTGTTGGCCAATAGGAAAGCAAGATAGGTGGGACTAGGAGACAAGGAGGATTCCAGGAAGTAGTAAGGAGGAGTCATGATGGAAGATGGAGAGAGCAGAACGCTGGCCTCTCTCTCCGGTAAGATAAAACCACGTGGAAGTACTTAGATTAATAAAAATGGATTAATAATTAAGACAGAGCTAGCCGATGAGAAACTAGTACCTGGCCAACAGCATTATATCAAATACAGAGTCTCTGTATGTTATTTAGGGTGGCGCGGCTGTGGAGACTGGTGGCGGAGAAAAACTACTCGCAATAAGCAAGAAATTAAATAAGACTTTTCCGTAGTGACTAAGGTCAGTGTTAGATCCTTAGAAAATACTCAAAAGGAAATATTAAACACTTCAACATGGAAATAATTTCAACATAAGCCCGGAATGCTGGTGTGCAATTTAGATGATTTATACTCTGCTCCATTCTGTAACCCCTGGGACTCCGAGGAAGTAATATTGACCATATTTTAAATTTCCCAAATAAAACAAGAAGCTTGAAACAAAATCTTTCTAAATATGCTTCTAAGTTTCATATTGTGTACCTCTGTTACAATTCTAGAGAAAAACGAAATGACCAAGACTTCCTGCCTTAACTCTGCTTATAAATACACCTCTAAATGGTACATGGCTCACTCCATCTGTCTGAACATTTTCAAGCCAGGCACTCTAATTTTAAGCAACAAGACAATGGACTGACATGGTGACCACCATGCTAAAGGAACTCTCTAAGACAGAAGCAGTTACATGAAGTAACTCAGAAGTCAAGTTCCCATAAGCAGACCGTGATCATTGTAATGTGACTACATCATTCTGATTTTAATGATGGGGAAACCAAAGCCTACTCCGGTATGTTACCAAGAATCTGACTGGTGAACAATTAGGCTTTGATTAGTTCCAATTAAACAAGCTGCAATTGCTGTGTTGACTAGAGCACAACACCTTTTTTCTAGGACTGTATTCCTTTACTTCTGACTGTAGTATTTCATACAATACTAGGCCACTTTTGAAGTCCTGTCCAAATTTCAGGTACTATCATGCTTATTTACACTTTACTGCCACTTGGTTTCATGTATTTAATTTGAGTCAGATGTACCCTTTCACCCTCAATATTACCCTATGAGGATTTGAGTTCTGACTCCCTTTCTATTACTCCTTCATAATGGAGTGAGAAGTCTGTCAAGCCAAAGGTCTGTGCCCAGCACACTACAGGTACATCCTCTTTTCTACACTGATCCTGCTCATGCCTGGACCCAGAACTTTCTGCATGAATAGTTTTGAGAGGACTGCAAGATCCTTGGCTACCCTTTCACCAGAAAGCCAATGTTGTATGAGGACACACAGGCACATGGAATGTAGGTAAGTCAAAACTTGGGAATGTCTGGTCCTGCCAAACAGCATAGGCCAGTCTTTCAGCAGTCAGGTAAAAGGGCAAAATCAAGGATCCACAATACTTTCAATTCTTGCTTAAAATAAGCTGCATGTGGGAAGAGTATTTATTATCTGAGATGACATGTAAAGAAGCTAAACATTCTGTATTAATTCATTTTTAAGAAACAGGGACCAGATGGTGGTGGTGTATGCCTTTAATCACAGTAGTTGGTAGGCAGAGCAGGAAGAACTCTAGGAGTTTGATTGAGGTCAGGCTGGTCTGCAGAGTGAGTTCCAGGACATCCTCCAAAGTTATAGAGAAACACTGTAGGAAGGAAGGAAGGAAGGAATGAAGGAAGGAAGGGAGGGAGGGAGGGAGGGAGGAAGGAAGAAAGGGAGGAAGGAAGGGGAAGGAAGGGAGAGAAAGCAAGAAACACAGAAGAAAATAGAGAGAGAAAGGAAGAAAGGAAAGAAAGGAAGGAAGGAAGAGGGCAAGGTAAAGTATCAGTGCTTTTAGAGGAAATTTTACCTAGGAGGCAAAATCAATCAAAACTGGGACATGTGAATTTAACCAAGTCAGAGCTTCATGACCATGCCTGCTTTGTCTGTGCTCTCATAAAACCCACAGAACTCAAGATGTCCCTGCATGAACATGAGTGTGCCACCAAGTTCTAACACATCCTTTGCAAAGGGTTGGGCAGTCCTGATGCCAAGAGGCTGAACTAGTAAATGTTTACTGGTATTTCATCTTTATAAACAACTTTCATGGTTTGTATTTAATGAAGGTGAAGTTGTGGCTCCTTGCCAAAAGAAAAATTTCTCTTTGGAAATAGGATTCATGAGAACCTAAGTCCTTTACAGAAGTCATGTTTTATGTGAACGTTTCCCCACTAATGCCCACTATTTTTCAAACTACAAAGCTAAGTCTGACCTAATGAGGTTTTAAAGCAAATATTTACTTGCCATGGACAGAATATGGATGTTTATTTAAAAATATTGTTTTTTCTAAAGCCAGGAAGTCCCATCCCCAGAGTCTAGAAGAAATGAAGCAAAACCCTGGAAAAGTATACATGAACATATTCTTTTTTTTAATAGCTATGATTTTGGTTATTCTTCAGTAAGAAATTAAAAAAAATCTATCTTCATTTATAGAGTTTCTGCTTACTATTATCATGAGAAAAACAATATAATAATTATCTGTTAAGAGGAATTCAAACAGATTTTTTTTTCTTTTTGAAAAGGAAAAACATGGAATTCTATTGATGCAGCTACCATCTCTGTTTTTGTCTGCTTTCAAGTGATCAAAGCAGGAGAATCCTTTGAACAGTCAGAGATGAAGAGAATGACTAGGGGAAGGAAGGGAGGATTCCATTAGAGGAGATTTTAAAAGATAGAATAACTTTGGTGAAGGAAGATGATTTTATATATCACCAAGCTTGAGTTACTCTATTAGAAATTACTGGTAATACTCATGAATCAAAATCAAGGATGCTGTTGCAGAGGTTATTACCATATTATTTATAAATGGTCTAAATATTTTTAGGAAGTATAAAACTGGTACTAATAATGCAGAGTATGAGTTAATACTGACAATCTGGGGGGCTGCGTGCAGAGTCCACACCCCTTTGGGTATTTTGATATGGGGAGTCTCAGTCAGAGCATAGTATAGCAACAGTGTTGTTGAATTGACTTTGGAGTGATAAGCACCTGAGTTCCAGCTTAGAATTACCCTCTAATTAACTCTCAGGCCCTGGGCCACACTGTCCTCTTCTGAGCACCCATGTTCTTATCGTAAAGGAGGCATTTAGACTCAAGGTTCTTCAAAGCCAGCATTGGGAGAATAAGTGCTACATTAGACATTCTGCTTCCTTACTGCTTATTAAAGGCTTGGGAGGGGGATAGTTTTTTTTTTTTCTTTTTTTAAGCTCTTCATTCTTAAGGCATAATTAAATTGAATTTTTTAGAATTGGTCCTAAATATGGTTTTCTAAAAATATTTTTGTTATTTCTAATATAAAGAGTCAATGCCACTGTTGAACATTATGAAAATTTATTATCCTTCTTAAAGTAATTTGGATTGTTAACTTGGTGAGGCCCCTTTTCTTTTATAGCTTTACCTATTTTTAGATGAAATTATCCTAATTATCCTCTTTTTTTCAAGTGAAGGATAAAAGTAAAAAATAACATAGGTGCTTATCTATTTTCACATTTTAAAGAATATTTTAGAAGAGGTATAGGAAGAGAAAAAAATCTGAGGACTTCAAAGTTGAAGATAATCTCCATAGTTTATTTATGTTCTGTTATGATTACCCCCAAATTCTTAAATAAGGAAGGATCAGGCTTTCAAAACTAAGAACACATAAAGGCACAAAATGATATGGCTGGTTTCTGATTATTTCATTGGCTGCTTCAGCTGTGCAGGCTCACTTATGAAAAGGTGATTCACTCTACAAGGTAGACAACTCTGTTGCATTAATGACAACCATTAGGAGATAAAACATGCAGTTGATCTAAAACAGCCAAGGAAAACTCTCATTTAACATTTCTTAATGTTTCCAGTCTTGCATGCCTATGCATTTTTTTAAAGAAAGGTCATAGTTCAATTTATTTTTAATTTTTTGAAGGAAAAGCAAGGTTTTCCACTGTTTTTAGTGGGAAGTGTGTGGGTAGTTGAATCTATGCACAGGTGCAATCACATTTAATTAAGACTCAAATCATTTTAACAGACAGATGGGAAAACTCTCCATCCTTAAAGAATTAAAAACATTTAAGCACTAAATATATTAATTTATGAGAGGAAAAATACCATTTCTATTACATTCATAAATGTTCCTAAAGCAAACGTCAAATGCTAAGGAGGATGGCACCCCAGCAAAAAGGATAAGAGGAGCATTTAATATCTGCCAATGCAAAGAAACAACTGTGTACTGCTGCAATCACAATTGCTGATGGCCATATTTGAGGGAGATGAAGATGACATTCATATGAAAAATTTCACAAAATTGAAACGATTCCTACAAGGATAATACCCCTGGTGGGAGCAGTAGTGAATGTCCATAGCACTGTTTTTCTCCTGATTTCAATTTACTTATTCTAGAAAAAAACTGGTTGGAGATAGTAAGGGTGTTTTGGAACTATTTCACAAAATGTGAAATATGTCAGAACATCTAAGAGAAGAAATGCACATATAAATTCTATTAGGGCATATGTGAACTAGTTTTAATCTTTCTCCACAAATGGATATCTTAAGTGAAATTGATAATATGCCTCTAGAATCAGAAAGCTACATAGGGAGAAGGAGAGTCAGATTCCTTTCCAAGGTGTTCAGTCTTAACCTATCCATCTTCTTTCCTGTGCCTGTTTGTGTGGCAGCGACTTCGTCTGCCATGCTTTCCCTCAGAAAAGTGACATCTCTGTTACAAATATAACTCCAATCTTCATTTCATTATTTAAAATTGTCTTACATTGTGACACTCAAAGAAAACATAAGAGAAAATTCTAAGAGACAGTTGAGAGTGATTTTTGAATTTAACAATAAAGCACAGGTAACAAAAGCAAAAGTAAATGAATTAGAATAAATTGAAACTGAAAAATGTATGAGTCAATGGTTTTCATAAGCAGAATGAAAGTATAGTCTATGGGATGGGAGTCAATAGCTACAAACTATATGTCTAGTAAAGGATTAATGGCATACTAGGTGCTGGGGAGATTCCTTATTGAATAAAAGCATGACTGTGCAACTGAGAGGACACGAGTTCAAATCCCTAGCACTCATGTAAAACGTGTTAGATTACCATGGATCTGTAACTCCAGCACTGGGAAGCAGAGCCAGGGAATTTTGGAAGCTGAATAACCAACCGAGCTCAAACAGAGATTCTAGTTCAATGAAGATGCTATTCTGAGGGAATAAGGAAGAAAGTGAAAAGAAAAATACCTCATGTCCTCTGCCTTCTGCAGATGTGTGCAAGCACACACACAGAGAAAGAAAAAACATACCTTGATTATGTATAGAACTTTTATAACTCAGTATTAACCTCAAATGTTCAAATCATACAGCATTAAATGGGAAACACCTTAGGTATGTATTCCTCTGAGGATGATATGTTAACTAATAAATGCATATAAAATGATCAGCATTATTAATTATATTAAAATACAAGTCAAACCTGACTTATAAAACTCCACGACCATTTGTCATTACAGGTGGTTTAAGACATCATGTAGTTGCTGGGAATTGAACTCGGGACCTCTGGAAGAGCTGCCAGTGCTCTTAACCATTGATCCATCTCTCCAGCCCATCTTACTTCCAGTTTGGGCCATGGAGAGCATACAGGTGGCAGGGTTGGCATCCTTGGAGAGGGAACCTGTGGCAGTCATCTGTTTCCTGTGTGAGTGCATCCTCCCCAAATAAGCTTCTCTTCACCTGTATTGAGTCTAGGGAATTTTGATTCCCATGCCAATAACCATTAAGATTTCCATTTTTTTTTTCAAAAAATCAAGTTTTGGCTAGAGTATAGCCAAATTTTCAGTTTGGAAGGGACAAGGAGGAGGAGATAGATTTTAGGTTGTTCAATGGTGATGGCAACACACTGTGGTAATTTACTGACTGTTATCCAAGTATATACTTAAAATTACTTATAAGTTGAATGTTACATAGACTTTACCATAGTAAATAAATACTTGTATTTGTACTGAGGTGAGTCTTAGGATTAGCATGAACAAATGAGGCATGAACAAATGCTGATTCTTAACTTTTAAGCTTGTCTTTCATCTTTAATAGAAATTTCTGGGCCTTTGAAGGGCTCCCATCATGGATATGCTTAGTGATCGAATTTACACTCTTTTTCCCACCAGTCTCTCAGTTGAGATTAATGACTGTGAAGTTTAGCATGAGGCAGTATCTACAGGATCTAGGGCCAAAAGTTCACACTAACCACCTATGTGGGTGCACATTAACCCTTAATGGGTGCCTCTATGCTCCCCATGGAAGTGCCCCTGTTTAGATGTAGACTCTGTGTGTTCCTTAGCGCAGGAAGGACCATGACTTATCCATCTAGATGGTAGTGATTTATTCCTACTCTGATGGCCTTAGGACACTAAGTATCTAAAGGCCACATTCTGTTAGAATATTCTGCAATATACTTGAATGAAAGGGGCAGAGGGTTTAGGCTTTTGTTCTCTTCCAGCCTCAGACTCAGCACTTGTTAACAAGAAACCACCTCAAATGTAGCTGAACTCACAACTCCTTGGGGGCCCATAACTGTGGCATGACCTCACTTCCCTGTCTCCCCACCTACTTTAGCCTCCTCTGCTGTTAGAATAACAAGGAGGCAGGGAAGCCAGAGGAATGGGGAGAGGGAGAGAATAAAAGGAATGGGAGGTAATGAAGGAGGTAGAAGGAAGGAGACAGGCAGGAGAGAAGAAATGATAACTGAAGCCCAGGGAAACATATTTCACACCAACCCAGATTATGAGAGCTGGCTTCCTTAAACGTCAGCTTCTGAAGCCCTTCATTGATTTCATAGGGAACTAGGTCAGGGCTGCTTTTAACTGGGGAAGCTGCATCGTGCAGGTTTCATTTTCCTGTGAGGAGTGGATATTAAAAATTGATGTGTAACGCAAGCCTCTGCTTAATTAGTGTCTGGATAAGGACTTAGCAAGGAATGCCATGGAAGTTAATAGAAGAATGAGTGATGGACAAATGTTTCCACCACTACTTTTATATCTGTAGCTTTGCCCTTATAAATATTATTCTGGAAGGCCATTCAGCATAAAAGCCCTCCCCTCCCCCACCCCACCCCTTTTTTGTGCCAGCTACTCTGTATTTCGGAGTATTACCTCTTATGCCTTTATGGTGGGACAAGTGTTTTAAAATAAAGTCTGAGTGCTTGCTAGTTTTTCTGCGAGTTCTTTTGTTTTGTTTTGTTTTGCAAATTCTAAACTTAATGTTGGAGGAGGAGGCATTTGATGTAATCACATTAAAAGAAAATCAAAATATTTATGATGTTTGAAAAGCATATGAGCAGTTGGATTTTAGTGACTGTCATACTCCTGGCAGTATAAGGTTTGGACCTTTATATAATGAGATCAGCCAGTTTGTCCTCAGAGTTGGTACTTGTGAGGGAGGGAGGTTCCATCTATATGATGGCCCTTCATTTCCCTCACTTCCTTCCACCTCTCTCCAAGTTCCTCTAATCTCTTCACCCCCACCTCCATCCTCTACCTCCCCATACCCCTCCATCCTCTCTACCTCTCTCGACTTCCTTCTGCCTCAACTCCATCTTCAAGGCTTAGACTTCAATCAGCAACCTGAAGCTGTTCCCAAAGGGGTAGGAAATGGCTTAGTTGTCTACAGTTCTTTATGCTCCAGGTACCAGGATTATTTATTCACTTAAGATGTCAGATCGTTCATCCAGCTCTAACTGAAGAGGAAGATGCACAGACAATAGCAAGGATCTCTGGCACTTTCATCCTTTTCCATACCCCTCTTTTGAAATGAACTGCACGTTATTTCTGGATATAGCTGGGGTTCTGTGATCACTCTTCTAAAGTAGGTAAAAATAGATATTTTATAGAATACTTCCATGTATATCATTTTTTAATTGCAGTGATCTTAAAGGTAAATTTTTGGGGGAATAAAAGCCTGTAGCTGTGGAAGTTTTTTTTTGTCCTAAAATAGCAAGTTAGATGGAAATCTATCTGTTGTCCTGGGGAATTGGACTGCTGATCTTTTACACATACACACACACACACACACACACACACACACACACACACACAAATAAAGACAGATACAAAATTTGAGTTGCCAAACTATCTTATAGTATAGCAAGGTAGTTTTAAAGCTGGTTTAAAAATTACATTTTAAACAAAACTGTGAAAATGAATATTCAGGCTTATCTTTACTTTCTTTCAATTTTCTAAAAATTCAACAGTAAGCAGGCCATATTCAATGCCACCTGGAGCCCAGCTAAGCTAACCAACTGCAAAGACTGCTGCCAGCAATCACTGGTGATGGTCTGTGCTCTGCTGTTTCTCGTAGAACTTATATTAGTACTTCTTTGACCTGTGAAAAAAGTATTTGCTTTTATTTTTGTTGCTGTCTCACTTGATGTTTGTCTTTATCGCTCAATCTGTAATTGCAGTAGTTCTTCTTTTAGCTAAAACACATTTTCATATTTAAATATGTAAATTATTTGTACATATAGTATGTATAAATTATCTAAGCCTGAGTCTTCAATGGGCTTTACTTAGAACCTTTGGTCTTTAACTATCTTAACTAGTGTTCATCTTGGCTCCCTGTGAATAATTCAGGTTATCAATACTTTATAACAATGATATTTAAGAATGCTATTAAAAAGTTTACGTTTGGAAAAATCAATAACTCCACAAGTATGAACTTCATTCATTCATTCATTAATAACAACTATGGACAGGGAATGAGAACTTCATATGACCCATGTCTTTAAAAAAAATGGCATCAGTTCAGACAGGAAGGTGTGATAAGCACAGGGGTCAAGACAAGGCTGGAGAACCCCACAGAAATTGGTGACCTGACAAGGAGAAGCTCATGGACTCCAGTCTGATAGCTGGGAAACCAGCATAGGACTGACCCAGATTTCCTGAATGTGCTATTAGTTAGGAGGACTGGGCAGTCTATGGGGCCTCTGGTAGTGAAACAGTATTTATCCCTAGTATATGAATGGACTTTGGGAGCCAATTCCACATAGAGGGATACTCCCTCAGCCTAGATACATCTGAGAGGGCCTGGGCCCTATTCCAAAAGATATGAAGACTCCTCATGGAAGTCCTCACCCTCCCTGGGGAGCAGAAAGGGTGTGGGATGGGGGTTTGTGGTGGGAACAGTGGAGGGTGTGATGGTTCAGGAACTGGGATTGACATGTAAAACAAATTTGTTTAAAATTTAAGTAAAAAGTATTAAAAAAAATTGTGCTCAGTTATAGGGACCAATGCACATTTTTAAAGATGATCTTGATCTGGAAAATTGTTAGCTCTTATGGCAAAACCACGCCCATCACATGCCCTGATCATGCCTTTAACATATGACATTACAATTCTGTCAGTCCTAGGCCAGAAGAACCTCTAACACATACATGAAGAAAGCTCCTATAAAGAATGAGAGGAAGGAGCTCACGAAGAATCCTACAGAGGGTGTTTATGGCATGGCAGTGACAGAAAAGCCTTTATAGAGAAAAAGGTGGAAGGCCAGATATGTCATGAGAAGTATATTAACTTGCTTTCAATTGCACTAACTAAAATCAATTTGGGTGAGGAAAGGATTTATTCATCTCACACTGCCATGTGTCACAGTCAATCACAGAGAACTCAGGGTAGGAACTTAAGTAAAAATCATGGGAGAAAGCTACTTCTTGGCTCATTTCCTTTGGCTTGCTCTGCCACTTTTTAAAATAGTGCCACACCCAACTAGGGACAACATCACCAACAGTGGGCAGGATCTTCCTATATTAATTAACAACTAAGAATATGTTCATAGACATGCTCTCAGGGCAATGTGATGGAGGCAATTCCTCAACATTCTTGCTTTCTGGGTGACTCTAGTTAGTGCCAAGTTCAGAAAAACTAACCAGTGCAAGGGTTAAGGGAGTATGGATGGAAAATGGACCAGAGTCAGATAACAACGAGATAACTTTACGTGACTTCAGGCTTAGTACAAAGAAACTGAGGTTGAGATAGAATGAGAGAAGGGAGAGCTGTGGACACCACATACAGAACATGCCCTTGAGTGGAGACCTATCACTAGATGTAGTGAGACAATGTGGGATGATTTGTGTGAATTTCCTAGGTTTGAAATATCTCTGACCATTGTGCCACTGACAAGCTTTCATCTTCTGACAGCTCTCTCTTGGTGTTAATCACTAGTAAGTGGCTAATAACTAATCAGTCAAAACGGTAAAATTAGTATGCAGGTATAAAGGCAAATTTGACATCCATAATGTGATACTCAAATAAAGCAACGCTTCACCTCAGCTCTGATCATTCTCTTGGGGGCTGCTATCAATTAAATCATTCAGATATTTTAGTTGTGTCATGAGAACAAAAAGACATGATGGGAATATCCATCCACAGCATCATGAGGGAGTCTGTATTAGACAATAAATGGATGTCCTGATCTGGTCTATACTTGTTTCAAATTACTATAATTTATTTATTCTTTCATAATCACATACATATGTCTGCATATAGTACGCACATTGATTACATTATCCTCTCTCATCTTTAGTCCTCCCGAATCCCTCATTTCTAATAAATGCCCTTCTTACCATCATGGTGTGTGTGTGTGTGTGTGTGTGTGTGTGTGTGTGTGTGTGTGTGTCCTATCAAATTTAATTAATGTTACTTGATTGGGCATGAGTGAGGGTTACTTTTATTTGAACAACTTAAATAGGTTACCTTTGAGGAATATGAATCCCCCTCCTGAAGCAACCCTTAACTACCCAGAAGTCTTTAAGATTATTTAATACCTTTTCATACTCCTTCTTGTTTAGTCATAATAATCCCATTTATAACAGGAAAATGCTTGCAGAAAGTAGAAAAATGTCATCTTACTGAATGCAACTAAAATTGGAGCAGGAGAAGATGTAGGTACAGTTCCTCTTCTGTTATCCATAGTCAGAAGGAAGGCTAAGATGGCTCAATTGAAGTGCCCCTCCCCCACTTAGGTAGTTGTATACCTACCTAGATATCATGCATAGATTCAAAATTCATGTCATCAACACTTGTCCCTCTCCTCTCAGATACTCATTAGGGCCTTCATTCCTTCCTTTGGGAACAGCAATGGCCCAGATTCTCCAGCTGATTGGCTTTTCTACTAGGAGTGGGATGTTTAATTAACCCAACTCCCATCAGCAAGCTGCAATAATGAGCTTGCTTCAACCATGAATCGCCGTACACTGATACATACACCTTATTAAATTTAGAGTTGTTATTCAGTTGCAAACTTCTGGAGGAAATTATTTTATATAAAAAACTATGAAAAGCTTTTAAAATATTTTATAAATGAACTCAGTTTTACCTGAGAACACACATGCACACTTAAGACAGCTAGTGGCACCATAATAATTCCCTAGGTTTCCACATTACTTCTTTTCAAAGAGATTAAATGACTTGCTTGAAGAGGTTTTCATTCTTCTTTCTATTTGTGCTCAATAATGCATAATGTTTAGCAGATTGGAATTCCTTCTTTAAAGTGTTAATCTCTTACTTTCTTTTATAAATGCACCTTCTTAATTCCAGACATCCAAAAGCGACCAATTTCCACAGCTCATTCATTGGCACAGTAGCCAATGATGATTTGACATCTACAGAATGGCTTACATTGAAATGCTTCATGGTTATAATCTTTATGTATTTTTTATTCCAATTAAATATGCCTGGAATGAAATGGCTCTTTAAATCATGCCACTTAAGAGTATAAGCATGGATTCAGTATTTAGCATTACTTCTCTTGTTGAATGACTATATTGATTTCAATGTGAAATTTTCTAGGTCATGGAAGCCTGCTTGTTTGAAACTTAATGGTCAAACATTTTTCTTACATGATTTCTTCTGCTCAAGTTCAATAGCCTTTTCAAGTTATAATGCATATTCATTCAAGTTCACACGTCATGGTTTGTCTCTGCTTTGACTCTGAGAAATACACAGCAGGCAAATGTGTTACAAGAAATAAAATTACTATAACATATAGTTCTTGTACTGTCTGCATTTTGTCTTAATAATATTAATTTTAATATTTTTAATTTTTAATAATTTTAAATATGAGACATTTGAATAACTTTTGAAACATTACAAAAGTACAAGGAAAGCACACAAAGGCACTGTCATTTGTAAAATTCTAAGTTAAAGAATTCTGGGTAGAGTTTCCAGGCTGAAACTGACACAGTTTAGTGAGATTTATAGGAATCCTTGGAGCAAGTGAAGACATCAGATAAGAAGAGTCAGAGGTTTGTTTGGGGGTTGCCAGGCCACTCAGACATCCAGAGAAGCACAAAGCACAGAAGCACAAAAGACCTGAGTTTTACCACTTACTATTTTCACTTGACAAGTTGGAAAACTAGGGCATAAAAATCTTATCCAAAGTCTCAGTGACTTTTTGGTTGGGCCAAGATGGAAGCTACTTGTTAATGACATCCAGTCTTTTTCTACAGCCCTAGATCATTTAGTTAAGTAGAGGCCATGCACCAGACACTATAATATGGCACTAAGAACTTTTTTACTTAATCATAGGAGTGTACTCATTACTCTTGTCAAAGCTTTCAAAACCCATGATAGAAAATAAAACCCAGAAAATAAAGTTCCTGTTTCAATTAACTGGTCAAGAGGGAAAGAAATCAGTTGTAGTATATTCCAACAGAGTAACTTAGATACAACTGAGAGTTTCTTTTTAAACAGGCCAGTGTAGTTTATTTCTGAATTGTCAACATGACTGGATTTTAGAGTCTAAAGTAACAAGGGTTCTTCTTAATGGAGAGAATTACTGCTTTAAATCACTGACAAGAAATTGCACTTTAAGATTCAGCAGCCAGTGGATACAAACACTAGGGATAAACATGTCTACTTGCATCAATCAAGGACAGCTGAGCTAAGCTGCACCCCCAGAAATGTGAGCAATTATTTATGAAATTATCTTTTCTTCAGTGATTCTAAACTGCAATTCTAGAATAAACGGCATGAGGAAAACTGACAATGTCACCATTCCAATTAACCATGGAGTCACATGAATATCCAAAACCAAGGAATTTTAGTTATTCTTTGCTTAACCTTAGCACTTTTGACACAGAGTTTTTTTTAGCTTTAAAAGAAGACTGATTAAATAGACCAACAGACTGGCCCATTCTTCATATACATACATACATACATACATACATACATACATACATACATACAATTGTATATGTATATGTTTATATATATGTATATATATATATACATGTGTACATATATATTAAAGACAAGTGTGTGAATAAACAGACTCACATGTCTAAAGACAAAAAGGTGGGGCAGAGAGCACTTAGTAGAACGTTTTGTGGTTACCTGAGTCAGGTTTGGATCATCTGTTGTGGAGCTGTCATTGCCTTTAGCCATTTTATTGTTGCCATTGTTATTGTTTATATGTGTATGATATATGTTTGGTATATATACACATATATGTGTGCAGAGGATGGAGGAGGACATGGGTGTCCTCTTCTAGTACAGAGTCCCCTATTGAATCAAAAGTTAGGCCGGTAAATGATAATCTCTAGAGAGCCTTCTGTCACCCCTGTTCAGAGCATTAGCATTAGAGACACATGAGCACCTATTCCCAGTTTTATGTGGGTGCTGGGATGTCAATTGAGGTTGTTATGTCTGTGTCACAAGGTCACATGCCTGCAAGCCACTTCTCTAGCCATTGTTTGGGTTTTGGATCAGTGTCTTAATTTTCCTGGGAATAGTCACGAATTACTAATCTATACAGTGGTTACCATGATGTCAGCAGTCAAAGACAAGAACACTAGATTTCTGAAGCCAATGCATCTAATGACAGTGCAGGACCAAAATCTGACTGTCTCTATCAGGTTATTTTGTGAGCAAGTCTCCGAGAGAATTTTTTAAAGATTTTTCTTTTTAATTTGTGTGTGAGTGTTTTGTCTGCCACATGTTGTATGCCACATGTATACCTGGTGTTCATGGAGGCCGGAAGTGGGCTGCAGATCCACTGGGACTAGAATTAGAGAGGGTTGCAATATGAATGCTGGGAACTGAACTCTCATACTCTATAAAAGAAACAAGTGCTGGGCAGTGGTGGTGCTGGGCAGTGGTGGTGGACCCCTTTAACCCCAGCACTCAGGCAGCAGAGGCAGGCAAATATCTGAGTTCAAGGCCAGCCTGATCTACAGAGTGAGTTCCAGGAAAGGTTCCAAAACTTCACTGAGGACCCCTGTCTTGAAAGAGAGGGGGGTGGAAAGAGAGGGAGAGAGAGAGAAGTGTGACTGAGGCATGTCTCGAGCTCCCATGAGGGACTTTCTTGATTGTTAATTGAGTCAGAAGGAAACAGGTCACTATGGTTGGACCATTCCTTGGGCACTGGTGCTGCTGTGTATAACAAAGCTAGCTAAGCATGAGTTTTCGAGCAAGTGAACTGGAAAGTTAGCCCAGCAAACAGTGCTTCTCCACAGTCCCTGCTGAGCTTCTTGGCCATAAAGTAAATTCCCTTGTTGGAATACATGCTATGAAACAAGAAGCCTGCCTTCAGATTCCTGCCTTCAGTCCTTGCCTTGGCATCCTTCAGTGATGGACTGAGGCTTGAAAGTGTAAGCTAAACGAATCCTTCCCCTCCTTATGTTGCCTTTTGCCAATGAGCTTTAGCACAGCAGTGGAAAGCAAACTAGAAAAGCATCTTTTAGAATATTAAAAATAATATTCAAGAGTATAAATTTTATTTTACAATTTTTCTTTAGTTAAAAGCAAGATCATTTTTAAATTAAATGCTTTAAAATTGCTTTTCAAAGGAGTCAAGGGAGAGGGTGAACAAACAACAATCTTTCATCCTTAAAATATAAAATAATCCTGGACCATTATTTTTAAAAATTGACCACATTTGAGTCATGAATATCTCACTACTTTGTGTTACTCGTTCTGTGTTTATGATATCAACAGGTACCTACTAACGCTGTCAGGCTGGGGTAAAAGGAAGAAGATATCACTGAAGGTAATGAAACAACGATCACCAGCTAAAATTGTAGTTATTAACAATTTTGGTTCATGTGCATAACATTATGTTTCTAAGAGCACACCTGATATTTTTAAACATAAAGTAATATTTTTTTATTTTACTCTATAATCAAGAACAATTAAAAGTGTAATTATCCCTTCCTACTCTGCATTTTACTTCCCTCCCATTTATGTAGAATACAATGTCAGGTCTAATAAAACTCAGCATGACTTTCTCTGAAGGCTTGAGACACAGCTAATAAATGGTAGAAAGGAACACAGCTCTTGGTTCTCAAAGGCTGCAAAGGACCCAGGTCTTTCTTCTATGTACAAGTTTTGTTCTGGAAGCATGCAAAGGCCTCTCAAAATCAGACAATGGTGTCTCTGAGAAACATCCCATAGATTTATACTTAGCAGATGAATTTTTCCCCTGAAATTACTTCATTAGTTAACTGTCCCCTTTATCCAGTTTTTCTAGCTAATTGGCACAGCTGCCAACTGGAAGTGTTAAGGGTTCTCCAAAGAAGCTGATAGGTATGGAGAAAACCCAATAGTTTCACAAGTCCTAAGTGAAAGGCCTGATAATTTCACAGGGGAATTGTGTGTTTTAGAAGTACATACTCTCTTTATATGTTTCTCTTTTGTTATAAAAGAAATACTTGTTATGGATCTTCCTTTTGGTGAGTAGTTTTTAATTATTGTCTATAATCCCAACTTTTTTGCTATAGACAACAGTATCAACCCAGAGTGCCAACCAATGGTTTTATTAGACATTGACTTGTCAAACATTCCTGCAGGCCAAAACTGAATTCTGAACAACTGCACTATAGACACATTGCTCCTAAGAATTTTGAGTGTTGCATGAGTGACTTGAGATGTTGAGGTGTTATATACATGTGTAGTTTTTGTTTTGTGCATCTAAAATTAACTGTAGAATCCCCTTAATTTTTAAATTCAATTCTTGAAATAACTTAAAGTGATTTATATGTATGCACATATGCATAGATGTAACTCAAGCATGTTGGAGACATTAAAAACTACTGTTTATTCAGTTACGCTCATAAGAAGATGGAGAGAGTATCATTTGGTTAACTAATGAGTTTATAAATATTTCCAGGTAAAGAGAGGGAAAGTCACTTGTAACTATCAATGACTATGGATTACTTGAGAATGCCATGGTCATCTCCAGCATCAAAAGTGATAGGGACTGCTTTTCTTCCCCATATATACAGTAGAACCATGCAAGATAACCAAATTGCATGGTGGGCTCATTTGATATACAGTGGTGGAATCAGTTTAAGTAACTAAAGCATGTTTAAAACAAAAGAAACAAAAGCTAGTGTGACTGAACGATCTGGACATGGAAACAATTGATCTGGAACTGCATGGGGCTTTACACAGACTTGTGGTGTGAGTCGTGTAGGGCAAATGCAAGAGCTACTCACTCAGAAACTGAAATTCCCTGGTCTTTGAAACTCAACGGCAACAGTTTTCACCCCTTAATGATTTCATATAATATACTCAACAACGGATTCAGGAAGGAGGATCCTAAACATAGATATTGCTACGGTGATAAAAGATAAATGTGTGTGTGTGTGTGTTTTTGCTGGTGTATGTATGTATCTGTGTGTGTGTCTGTATGGTATGTGGTATGGTGGTGTTGTTGGTGGTGTGTATGTGTGTGTGTTTGCTGGTGTATGTATGTATCTGTGTGTGTGTGTCTGTATGGTATGTGGTATGGTGATGGTGTTGGTGGTGTGTATGTGTGTGTTTGCTGGTGTATGTATGTATCTGTGTGTGTGTCTGTATGGTATGTGGTATGGTGGTGGTGTTGGTGGTGTGTATGTGTGTGTTTGCTGGTGTATGTATGTATCTGTGTGTGTGTGTCTGTATGGTATGTGGTATGGTGATGGTGTTGGTGGTGTGTATGTGTGTGTTTGCTGGTGTATGTATGTATCTGTGTGTGTGTCTGTATGGTATGTGGTATGGTGATGGTGTTGGTGGTGTGTATGTGTGTGTTTGCTGGTGTATGTATGTATCTGTGTGTGTGTCTGTATGGTATGTGGTATGGTGATGGTGGTGGTGGTGCTAGACCCTGTGATGGTGTACAGTGGGGAATTGATGAGTCTATTGTCATTGACAATGAAGGGAACCCTGTGATAATATGAAGTAGGCAGACAGAACAATTCCTTACATGAAAGGGAAATAAATCCCAAACTTTGTCCAGTTTGCTGTCTTTCATGCAAGATTTCCTGCAGTAAATCCCCAACAGCTGAGTTGGAACAATCTTAGTTAAGCTTTTTTTCCTTTAGCAATTCTGGACATGGTTAGATTCGTCCAAATCAAACCTTTCATCTAAAAACCTCATGGTCTTCTCCATTAGAATTTTTGGAGCTGTTGTAAGAATTCTGATTTTAGCCTTAAGAAGCTCACACCTTTGGGGGGACAAAACGTATTGCAACTTGCCAGATTGTCATTTTAGTGCCCACTCAGAACACACTAGTTCTTACAACATGCCTGAACTTAAAAAAATTTTCTTTGTATTTTGACATTGGAACCAAAAGACTCAGAAGCAAGTCCCCTGAGCTTTGCTTGGGCATAAGGGGCCTCTTGTTGGTTTTGAGGCCTTCAACAGACCAGATTGCTCAACTTACTCTCTGCAGGCTCTTTGGACCTTCGGCCACTGGATGATTTCCTCAGCAGGCTCCGTCCTGAGGTAAAAAGGCTGGTGAGCTCCTCCAAAGGACTGGTGGGTGTCCGGGACCTGGAGCCACTCTGCGCAGCGCTGTAGGTGTTCACTGCGGCATTGATCATCTTGGCCCCATCTTGGGACATGGGTCTGGGGGTCGAGTGAGGCACTGAGGATGAACTTCTTGAGAGGCTGCCCGAATGCACAGCATCATACGGGGGAGGTCTCTTGAGACTCAAGGGCGTCAGGGACCGCCCCATGCTGACAGGGGAAGGTGATGTGGAATGACTTTTAGGATAGCCATGAGGAGACTGTGTTCTGTACAAAGTGGATGGAGGTGGAGGAGATGAGGAGAGCACAGATGTTGCAGGCACAGGACCCAGTGCTCCAGTCTGGTCTTTAGCGTGGCTGGAGGTGTGCGATGGCAGGGAGGATGGACATGCTCCGGGTGGCTGTTTCATGTAAGACACATTTTCCAACACAGGAAGCTTTGTGACCTCCAGGGGAGTCAGCGGAGACTCATCAGAATTGGGGGAGCAGTGTACCGGGGCTGGTGGGAACACCAGCAGGGGTGGTCTATGGGAAAGCAAGTTAGGGAAGGGTGGGGGTATCTCACAAAGCAGACCCTTAGGAGTACATGGTCCTGAAGACTTGATGAAGTCCAGGTCAGGCACTGTGGGAGTAGCACACTGCGAAGAACAACTGTGATGATCAAAGTCACATTTGGAATCATGCCCCAAGTCGTCGAAAATGGGGTATTTCATCTCCTCATATACAGCCTCGCTCTGGTCATCTTCTTCCTTCCTGAAGTCTCTGAGAATGTTACCCACCATCTCGATGTACACAGGCTCCTCTTCTTCGGGGTCTGCTGCGGGACTGCAGACCTGAGACAGGGATGAATCTCGTGGCAGCGAGGTCCTCCTCGGCACATGCTTTTTGATGTAGGTTTCATCGAATGATGTGCTAAGCTGTGTGTTAGGGTTCCGTTTTGGTTTTGGAGGGGGGATTTTCTTTGAATATTCATCACTGTGGGGTCTTGGCTTGGCAGACACTGAAAGAGGGAAAAGAAAAGATTGAGGAGTAAACCATGAATATATTAGAAAGCTTTTAAATTTGACCTGTGCTTATGTTTTCCCCAATTATTTATGGAAAGAGTAGTCAACTTCGTTATTAGCTTGAGTCTTTGATTAAAACTCAAACTCCCTAATCCTATAGTGGCTCTCTATTAAGATATCACTTTCATAGCTCTTCCACTGCATCCCTCCCCTCTCAAACACCCCATTCCTTCATGTTCTCATCTCCCTCCCCTCTAGGTGCTGGGGTAATTCTCAAGTAACCGCGAGTATGACCCCAGATAAGGCTCTTAGCAGTAGTGGAGAGGGTGCCCAAACTGGTCTTCCTATGTAATCAGAATACTACAACTATCATCATAGAGCCTTTATCCAGTAACTGAGGGAAACAGATGCAGAAATCCGTAACCAAGAACTAGACCTAGCTCCTGTTATCCAGTTGAATTCGAAGAGAGGGAGGAAGGAATATGTGTGCAAGGGAGGTCAAGATCATGATGGAGAAATCTACACAGACAGCTGAACTAAGGTTGTGGAAACTCATGACCTCTAGACCAACAATGGCAGAGATTCCAGGCCCTCCATTTGTGAGAGACACTTATGAAGTTTGGACTATCAGAGGGGCCCCAAGTAGTAGGACCATGATACAACCTGATACATGAGCTAGCTTGTTGGAGCCCATTCCCTATGGTGGGATTCCATGTTCAGCCCTAATGCATTGGAAAGGGGTTTGACCCTTCCCCAACCTATTGTGTCAGACTCTGTTAATGCCTCATAAGAGAGAGATAGAGGAGTGGAATGTGTGTGTGTGCTGGGGCGGACGTAAGGGGAGGAGGAGGATTGGGAAAACTTGTATCTTAAAATGAAATTTGAAAGAACAAATAAATTATATACTTAAAAAATCATTCAAACTCACAGTCAAACATGTCCCACAGAAAATCTTGGTTGTAGAATCATACTTAATCTCGATTTCAGACTAATTATTATCTAGCTACTCATCTAAAACTGATAAATGTGTTAGATGCCTGGGGGTAGTTACTACCCTGCCTTGGAATTATCAATGGAAAACTTAAGGGTGAAGCTTCTTGGATAATGACATATAAAAATTAATTTGGAAGAATTAAGTGAAACTAAAATTGTTGCTGGTGGGAAAAATATGATGTATGTCACAAAAAATGTAACAGGAATTGAGATATTTTGCTGGTGTGGATGTAATACATGCTTTCTCCTTTCATTTAGAATAAAAAAAATCTTAGCTTATTGGATATAATCTCTGTGCTGACACAAATAAACAGCTCCTTCGAAGATGGATCCAAGACTTCAGAGAAATGGCTATGAAAATCTTTGAAGTCTAGATGAATTAATCTCTAGATTTCTTGCTATGTTTAGGGCATATTTATCTACTTTTGTTCAGCAGATATCTTAAGGTATGCCAAATGCCATCTTGGTGTGAATTTATTAGCAATGTTCCACTCTCATTTGAAGTCCCTGGATAGTTTTAAAAGTGAATAACTAAGGGGCAATGCATCAGCTCCAATAAATGCTAGAAAGTGGGAACTTGTGACAGATGAGTATAACAACGAACTACCTCCCTATAGGCTGGAAGTCCTATCCCCACTCCACACCTCTTGACAGAAAAAAACTTTCTGACACAATACCATAAGGTAGACCCTGGTGGAAAATATCTTCAAGTAAAACCTGATGTTTATTATGAGAAAAGATTCTGGAATATTCTTATTGCCCTATTACCTCATTCGGTTGATTAGTACTTAAATGATTATCACCTGATGCAATGTGACAGACCTAGGGGCATACATAGATGGCAGTACATGAGGTAGGGTGACATCAAAGTTTACAGGGACCAAACTAGGACAAAGTTAACTGGACTACTCTATAATTTGCACATTAAGAGGGGTCTCAATGCACAAACCAAGGAACTTTGTATTTCTCTTTTGCCGTTTTCAAATTACATAGCTTATGACACAAACACCTTTCCAAAATTTACTAATATATAGGAATATTCCTAAGTGCTTTGTATGTGCTTGCTCTGTGCATCCACTGTGTCTCTAAGAAAGAAACAATCAATTATCTTATGCACTTCATTTGGCTGAGTGATTCATATAATTTTGAGCATTCTTGCCCATGCTGATGACTGCATGCTTCACAACTAAACAGCTTATTTGAATTCCATCCTCTGGTATTAGAATACTATGAGTACCTCTATTGTTTTAAAATTTAATGCAGAACATCCCAAGGCAGCCTTTTAAATTTTTTCCATCCCCTACCTTACACCATCTTGCCTTCTTCAAGAGAGCATTTTTTTTTTCATTTGTTGTACACAGCACTATTCAGGACAAATAGCTACACAAGAGCAGGCTTCTTGTTGGTAATCATGGTGACTCTCCAGTCTGTAATTATGACCACAAATCAACTGCCTAATTCTCTCTTTCTGGAGGCTTGTTGCTTATAATAGACACTGGCTGCTACTCACTTAGTCCCTGTACTTCCTCAGCCCATCACCAGGTGAAGCAGTTCTCTAGCTGGCCTTTCCTGGAAAAACCCTCATGTATCAGGAGGGAAGCCTCTCTCCTCCCTCTCCTGATTGGAGAAGGATCCCCAGTGCCAGCATCCTCATAAAACTCCAGTACTTCTTTCCCTGACTCTGCTAATTAGCATTATACAAATTTCCAGTTGGAAGAATAAGGATTATTTAGAGAGTAAATTGTTGAATAAATAACAAATAATTGAGTCTATTCCCTCCCTATTGGAGGGAAGTTGATTCCTATACTGCATCTTTATTTCATAACCCCCACCCCTTTCTAGAAATCTCACGGATCAGAGGCACACTTACTTTCCATGGATCTAACTTTCCAATTGCCCACATATCACAGGGTAGATCAATGATAATTTCAACTGTCATATTTTTAAAGTTTACCTATATATGGAAAAGCCTGAAATTTTAGGTAACATTATCCCCTAATTTATTCTACTTTAATCTATTTCTGGCAAATTAAAAAGTAATGAAAATTAATTCTCAATGTGATTTTTTCTAAGGCCCTTAAAAAAGTTTTGTGTTACATATACAAATATATAATTGTTGCTAATTAAAGTCACACACATACAAAGAGACAAAAAGGACTGCATTGCAACTTTCAATATTTGATTGGATTCAACCATGAGAAAAAGGTGATTTTATCATTTTAAAATGAATTTTAATTTATTTCTAATAAGCCCAAAGATAGAAGCAATAATTCTTGTTCAGCTTCAGAACACAAATTTTAAAGCTTAAAATAGTCTAATGACAGTCTCATTGAATGAGCAGAAAGTGACATTTTTGAAATGAAGAACCTGAGCACAAAGGTTATGCGTGGCTTTCAGTCATGCCCAGATGATCTGTCTTTCACAGTTAATTTTGGAAATTCCCCATGTCCTCTGTCAACTTATCCTTCAGAAATACACTTTTTTTGTGTGTTTTTAAAAGGGTAATATAAAAATATGCTTTAATGTCTGTCAGTGTACATTACCTGTGAGATTAAAAGAGTAACACAATGCAGGTTAGGAATATTCCTCATGGAAATACTCTGTAGTCACAGGATTGCTGAGTTTGAAGGACATACAGACATTATTCAGCCCAGACATTCATTCATTTGAGTGTGTGTGTGTTTCTATAATTTGATTTTAGACAATCTAACAATTCCACATGATGGATATGGCCACTCTCATCCCACTCCCACCCACATTCCTACCATCCCTCTCCAACCACCTCTTCGCCACCAATCTCTCATGCTTTGGTCTATTTGTTTTATTTTGTGACTCGCTGACTTCATCCCGGCCCCTCTGTGTGGCCATGGGTTTGCAGCTATCTTTTAGAGCCTGGCAGCAGACCTTCAACAGAATACAATGTTTTTCTGTCTCCATGAATCTATGAATAACCACTAGTTCAACAGCAAATGTAGGGCCCTCTGAACACATTCCCCCCTCCCATGACTCATGGCAGCAGAGCCCATCTTGTACGGCTCCAGTGCAGATAACCAGAGTTTTCAAACTCTATATGTGTGCTAGGCAAATATGAATTGCCTACCACCTATATTTTAGAAAAGAATATCCCAAGTTCAACTTAATATTCTATACCTTTTGAGACAAGGAATTTAATAGGGGAAAGCTATATACTTCATTATTTTAGCTAGGGTTGGCTGTAATATATTGCTTTAAATGCTGTTCACCCATACACCACGCAGGCAAAACCAAAGTGCTTTACATCTCATCGTACAGATTTATTTAAGCAATAATTCAACCTGGAAAATAATGTCCACACTGTGTGATTCTGGGACAGGTTGATTTTGAAAGTGAGAGACACATTTGCCACTTACAGGGGAAATTGTGCTCACAATAACTCTCTTCACAACTCGCATTTCCACAGCTTCCAGAGATATTTCTGTTTTTCACAGTCACAAGCTCTAAAATACTATCAACGATTTTTAAAAGATGTTTGTTAAGGGATGGAAGCTGCAAGGTCCTTGGTCTACTTACAGGAGGAAAGATAAAGCATGTAAAGTCACAGGGAACATCAAGACTGAAGTTGCGGGACTCATGTTCCAGCCCCAGATGAGGTGGCAAAACAAGCAGAGATCTCCGATGAATGTCAAATGGATCAAAGTAAACCAAGGCTGGCTCTTGGCTTAGTCGTGCATTCTGATGTTTAAAGGCTGTCAGCTGAGTGAGGCCTGAAGGAGTTTTGGCTTAAGATCAAAGACAGGATCTTA
Organism: Phodopus roborovskii; assembly: GCF_943737965.1. NCBI lineage: Eukaryota > Metazoa > Chordata > Mammalia > Rodentia > Cricetidae > Phodopus > Phodopus roborovskii. Next base: position 26,085,377 of record NW_026126460.1, on the reverse strand, counting down.
GCATGCTTTGATTGTCTTGTGATCCATGACATTAGGCACATTACCTTTAGGAATGAATTACTTACTCTCCTATTTTCCTTCCTTTTCTCTTCTGCATACTTATCTCAAAATGTGTGTGTGTGTGTGTGTGTGGTGTGTATACTTTTGAAAGATTGCTAGGTTTTGTTTCCATCTTTAATCTACTGTTTGTAAAATAAACTTAAGGTCTATAGCTTTCATTTTTTTTTAATAGAGTAGTTTTGAAGATGTGAGTCCATTTCACATCAAGGTTGGTCAATTCCTGAAATCATACTTATTTTGAGGTATAAAGATATTCCCCATATCACACATAATCTTTTACAGGTCATGGTGAGAAATATTTAAATAATCCTAAATCAGAAAAAAAGTCTCTGATAGTCTCCAGTAACAGTTCTCTTTAGTTCTATGTGTACATATTGTTGTTTCCAAGTTAGTGAAGTCTATTTATTCCCACCTTCCAGGATATCCAGTCAACATTGAGAATGATACCTAGCCTTTCAGAGATCACTATATTGGAAGAAAGCTCTGGTTAACCAGTGAGAGAGAGAGAGAGAGAGAGAGAGAGAGAGAGAGAGAGAGAGAGAGAGAGGGAGGGAGGGAGGGAGGTACCAATAATGAGTAACCAGCCAAATAAGCCCAGTAAAGCTGATCTGCTCATCTCACTCTGCTTCTCAATTATTCCATTAAGACAGGAGGCATTCAGTCATGGAAAGATGACCCTCATTGTATCCTGGTGTATTTTACTAACAAAATCATGAGTTAATATGATCATGTTTGTATTACTATTAATATAATACAATAATATTATACCAGGCATGTTAAACCTGTGGTCCATGAGCTGAAGATATCAGAGGGTAGCCATAAATGTAGTCCAGTTGAAATTTATAAACATACTCAAAATATTCTGACTCAATTGTACAGGTCTCCAGTGTAAAATATGTGGACAACAAAATCTTTGTGTGTGTGTGTGTGTGTGTTTGTGTGTGTGTGTGGCAAGGCCAAAAGTTTGGATACACCTGAGGACAGGACAGTACATTATACAATGGGGCAAAATTGACACGAACATCAGGACTGATACTGGGTTAGCCTAAACCAGCTTTGGGACAAAGAAGACACAAGAGTGTACAAATAGGAAGCAGAGCGATGAAGGACAGTGTGTTGGAAGACCAAACAATTGTTGAGTAAGCTTCTACTTAAGATGGGAAAATGGGAAATCTGTGCTGGAGGCTGGGGAAAAATTAGGATGATTGTTGTCTGCCACCACACAGTAATAAAAAATATGCACAATAAAACTATGGAGAGATTCAGAAGGCTGGAACAGCACAAATAGGTTTGTTTTGGCTACATGTGGTGAAGGAAAAAGTGTTGAAGATGCTGAAAGAGAAGCTGCTGTATCTTCAGGCAAAGATGAAAGGAAGTGTTTCCAGTGCTATACTTTGTTGGGAAGCCTCCCCCAGGCAGCCAATCATTCTAAAAGAAAAGTAGATTGAGGTTGAGAGCCATCCCAGGACAATTTGACCATGAAGAGAAAATAAAAATAAAAATTAGGGTTATACAATCCATTGTTGAAAACTCTAAACTATTTTAGATCATGAACTCAGAGATTTTAAGACCTTATAATATTCTACAATAACCCACAATTATCCTCATGAAGAGGGGGGCTAGATGAATCTGTTGCTTCACTCTTTCATTTAATGACGTGAAGGCTAATTTGAAAGTTTATGAAATATATAGAGGTGGTTTACAACCCAGATTTTGCAGAGACAATTCAAAATTTAAATAAAAGAATACTTTGGGAACTAAAATAAAGACTACAAATCAACAGAAAACTACTCACTGTAGATTCCAGGCCACTTCTCGTGGATAAGAGAAAGTAACTTGGGGAAAGAACTTTAGAAACCAGAAGGTAAATGAAAAGCATAGAGACTAGACCCTAATCAGCAAATATTTTCTGCCCCCAGAGTGTAGACATCGCTGCAACTTTCTTCTAAGATGCTGAAGATCATTGAATTTTCATTTTCTTAACTTATTTTTTTTCCTTTTTGTTTTTGTCCAACAGTGTACACAGTAGGTTTCTCACTACTGGTATGTTAGTATGGGGTGTCCACATAGCTCATATATATTTGGCTTTGTATTCAAAGCTTTTTCACAATAGAGCTATAGCCAAGGAGCTCTCCCTGAGAAGCCATATCAGAGAAGACTCATTTCAAACCAATGTCATAAGACAATGAAAGTTTCAGAAAAAGCTTGAGGATATTTTATTCACCAGTAGTGTTAACTGTTAAATCTTGAAAGCAAATTTTGGAAATCAAATAGTCTTCAAAGATAGCCAACCCTAATTCCTTCCTTTCCATCATACAATCATATATCAATAGGTATAGGTTGTCTCTTCCTGAATCAGATTGGACTTGAACTTCCCTTAGCCAATAGAATGTGGCAAAAATGACTTGCTGGGTTTCAGACTGAAGCACTCTTCACATTTCCAACTCATATCTAGTGCCATATAAGTACAATCAAATGAAAGACCCTAACTAGTGTCACAGAGATTAGAAGAACAATTCTTATAAGGCTAATTCAAGTCTTGTAATAATGAGAAATAATAAATTATTGTCTTATCTATGGCATTTTGGGTCTGCTCAGCATACAGCCATTGATAAATGAAATAATCCAAAATTAATATCCTGTACATGTAGATATATTAGAAAATTGTTATTGTCATTTTTTATAGAAGTAAGGTGCATACTGTCTTCTGAGGACACTGGAAGCATCCTTCCAGATTATAAAAATTAAGGAAGTAATATTGCTTCCTGAATATTATCAAATCACCACAGGGTGAATCATAGGAGAGGTATAAAAAGAGGTTACATCATTTCTGGACCAAAAGCCTAAATTAAAATCAGTGTGATGATATTAACATAAAAGAGAAGAACTAACCACCATATGGACCTAGTTATTAGAATGAAAAGCAAAAGACAGACAGAGCAACTCTTGGTGGTCCAAGGGAAGTTCCCAGTAGCTCTATATATCAAGTACTATGGGCACAGCATGCTAACTTAAACTTAAGTTAGTATCTTCATATATCTTATGGGGCATTTATTCCTTAACTTCAGATTTGCTTCTGGATATTTTTAATTTCTAAACTGTATGCACATGTTTTTGATTTGGAATCTAGTATGGTTGAATACTGCTTTCATATAGCCATCTCTTTTGAGTTTGGTTATCAAGTTTTCCACTGACTGTGTGCTTTTACACCATCATTAAGTCAAAATACTGTAAGTGAAAAATACCTGACTTCTTTGTGTTGCTTAGAAGTCACCAGCTGCCAATGTGAGTTCCTTCTCTAGCTTTCTTGGTTAGTTCAAGAGAGGTAGAGGTGCCCATGCAAGTATTTCACTTCACCACACTTAGTTCTACTCTCTATGGGATCATGGATGTGAAGGTGCAGAATAATCTTTGACTGGTCACTACAATAAGTAGGCTGGAATAATTATGTCTGTGGAAGACAGTTTTCACTGTTGAATGTGTGTAAGATCTTTGGCATTCTTATAGAAAGCTTTAAGACTTCAAATATTCTCTATTGACCTTAAAAAGCCAGGGGAAACTCTAGAGCTTGTCATTTCTTTAGGCATTATTTGACTTGATAAGCAAGGAAATGATGAGACTAATGAAGGGTAGTAACATTTAGAAAGGAAGGACATATATTAGAGGCATGTCTGTGAAGGAACACTCAGATTACCCATGAAGCATAAGGAGGATTAAATATTTTATCTGCTGAAAAGGAGGGCTGGAAAAATGAAAATGTCCCTTTTTCTATCACCATCAAATGCCAAGGGAAAGCCAGGGAGGGGCATAATGAAACAGTTAAAGGAAATCAAGTTGGATTCTGCAGTTTATAGAGTCTAAGGGTTTGTTAAGCCTTGTCCAAGGCCAGGAATCAGAAGTTCAAGTGTCAATTTCCTAGAGAATACTTTCTTTGTTGATACAAAACTTAATATATCAAAGTCACTACAAACAAGGACACCAACATACTGTCTATTTCTTTATAGCTACCATCCCATGTGTGAGAATGATATTTTACCAGGATCTCTGTGTAAGAGGAGGAATAATACAGAAAATATGAGAGCCAACATGTTCTTGACTTACCCAATAGCATACCAGACAGCTATGTCATCCCCAAACTGAATTAATATCTTTGTGATTCCTACTGATAATGTCCATTTTTCATGTGTCCTTCACATGAGCTGAAGCAGGCAGTCGTTTTCTCGTGCTTCTCAGCCATGTGTACACTTTACTCAGTCATTTCTTTTCTACAGTCTTCCTGAGATGAAACCGTTCAAATGCCACCACCTCTGCCCTTTGTCCTTATACTACTTAGTTCTTCTTTATTGCGAATTTTCCTTCCTTATCTAGTACTAGAATATCAGCATCTCTCTCTTAGGCCCTATGAGCTGTCTAAGAAAAGAGTTAACTCATTTATAAGAGCCCCCTAAACTTAACATAGACTTGATCTCAATAGGGTATTGATCAATAATTATTAGCCAATTAAAGTTCACCAAACAATAAACTACAAATGTATTAGTTAAAGTTTTAATTGCATTTTTCTTATATATTCCTTTGCTTTTTTTTTCTGCTTCTCTTCCACCTCCAGGCTTATAAATAAAATTTTATCTACCAGACGTCTTTAGAAACACTTAATTTAAAGATGAAATATATTTAGAAAAGTGATTTCAATAATTATCAACACACATTACAACAGCTTCCCAAACTATGAGTGCTATAAACCATTTTCTTTCTTAATACAAATCACCTATGTCCCGGAACCATCCAAACAACCTGAATTTAGAAAGAGCAACCCACATTGAAAACTTAGGGGCATCTAAGTTATTAAATAACTAGTCCTTTTTATTTTTTGCTTTGACCAAATACTTTTAGACCATCCCCTAGTTGTCTCCATAAATTGACAGTAGCTATCATTTGCTGCATCTCTGCCTGCAGTGAAAGAAAGTCACCAAATAAGTTGATTTCCTGTCTTGAGGGGGAAAATGTGATAACATCAAAGTGCCCATGGAAAATGCATGGTGCTGAGCACCCAATAGACGCTCAGTTAATTTGGATTTCACCCAGGAGGTTATTATGTTATGGGAACACACGATGGAAGAGAAATCCGATTAACGATTAGAACATTTCTCCTGTCCCTGGGGCAGCCAACCCTGTAGAAGCTAAGTTCCTGCAGTTCCACAGATAGGGTACCCTGGGGATTATCCTTTGTAAGTTTGTCCTGGTTGTGATACAAAGATAGAAATGTTTGTGATCTTTGTAAGTATGTGAGATCACAGGGAAAGCAGCTTGAATTTCCAAAGCTACAAACCATTTTTTAACTTCACTGAATCTGTGTTGATGTTTGCTAACATCTGTAAAGGAATTATAACTTCAAAGATTAAGGCACTATCATTAATATTATTATTATTATTATTATAGAAATCATCTCTCTGATACCTCATTTCTACCAGACAGTGTACTTTTGGGGGATTATTTCTTGTGATTTTCATCACATCCCTGTGCATTAGACACTACTACTTTTTTCTGATATTAAAATTCAGTTCTAAAAGTGTTGAACAACTTGCCCAAGTTCAGAATCTAGTTTAATATCCAGGTTGTCTGACTCTACTTGTCATACAGTCAAAGAACAACTTGCCTATGCGGATGATAGTCCATATTAATTTTAAAAATACAAAAATAAAAATAAGAGTTGTTATGTAGCTATTTCTTTCCAATTAAAACATTCCCTCCTGCAGAGTTAATGGAGACATAATGCTTAGAAAGAAGACTCATGCCTGTTTGAAGACCAGAGAAACTTAGAAAATTCCAAGACTCAGAAGGATCCTCTTTGATTTTGCAAGAGCAGTAAATAAGAGCTTGGATAGAGGAGACTCTTCAAGGGAATTGCCTGCAAGTTGGGCAGAGCACACCAAGAGTGTCATTTTTGTGAGCTATCATTCAAGTTGCAGTAAGCTTTCTGTGACACAGCCACCTCTGAGATGTTCATATTCTTGTAAGTCCTTTTACCTTCATGTTTCCATAAGTTAACCCAGGACACTTATGGGATCACCAAGTTTGATTTAGATGAAAATATTTATTGGGTGTGTGGTTGGTGTTCTATCTGTGACTTACAGACATTTGTCTGCATCTCCCTAAGAGAAGTCACACAGCAGGAAGATTTTAGCCACAGTTAATATTATTATTTCATGTGTTAGATGGTTGGATTCATCTTAATTTGAATCAATTTTGGTAGTTGTATAACTTAGGAAGAGCAAAAAGATGAATTCTTTAAGCCTCATTGAACTCAACTGTCAAAGGAAGCTAGCAATGTTTCTTCATATGGCCATGCAAGGATGTTAAAAGATGCTGGATTGGAGGTATCTGTAATACTGTCTGGGACATAGAAAATACTCAAATCACAGAAGCAGCATCATTATCAATTATTGCCACATTCTCTATAAAACTCTTTCTGGCTGCATAGGAAACTGTAATGAGAGCATGTGTTGTTACATATACTGCACATTCATTTAACATAAAGCTATAAAAATGAATGGTGCCAATATCAAAGAACCACCAGGAAATTGTAAAATGAGTGATTACCTAGATAAACATAAATTTTATGTTCATTGAACTGTCAGATCAATATTCCACTTTCCTCATACAATAGTTTTCAGTTCTGTGAATGTGCATATTTTAGAACTTGGCTTACCCTGAAAAATAGAATGTCTTTTTGAGAGCATTTATTATCAGAGTGATGTCAGTGTTCCCATCCTTAGTTTTTCTAATTTTAATGCTTTTATTCAGTAAAATGGAAACTATGCTTAAGTATTTCCATAAACATTGCCACATAGATTCTTGGTAAATGTTCATAGAATAGGATACAGGAATAAAAGAAATGCACATTAAACATTTCTTATTAATTTTTTAACAGTTTTGTATGTGTGTAGAATGCATTCTGATTACCCACTTCCTCTCATCTTTCTCCACCCCCATGATCTTCCCTTCCCCTTTCTTGCCAATACTTTTCCTGGATTCATGATTTGGCTTTGTTTTGTGACTAATATAGTTTAACCAGGGACATCTGTGTCATCACTAGATTCGGATTATTTGCGGAATGTGAATGGTTTCATGAGATTATGTTGAATCTAGTCTTTATTTTAAAAGTTACAATAACTTAACAAGCTATTAGTTATTATCAGTGTAAGCTCAGGTGTTAAGGAAAAGAATAAAAATGGTGAAGTGAGGGGGCAAGTTAAGGCTTAATAGATATGAACTATCCATGAAGAACCTGCTTTCAAACCCATGATCTCAGAATTCAAGTAAAATGGTAGGATAAGAAGCTATAGCAGATCATGTATGACATAAAAGAAAATGGGGATAATAGTGGGACCTAGAGGTTTAAGAAGAAATGAGGTCATAGAGTTGGGAGAAAAGAGAAGTATAGGATGGGTTAACCAAAACTAAGACACATGAAGAAGCCATATGAAACCTCATTAGTTTATAAGCTAACTAAAAATATAGTGTATTTAAAAGAAAATGAGTTTGAACAGAAATATCCCATATTAGTAAATAATACTATTCACAGTAGACACAGGTTATTAAATGAAAATATCAGTGCTAGGCAAATATTACATCCCTAATAGTTATTGGTCATAGAATGCCCAGAGATACTCAAAACTATTGCTATTGCTGTTGTTCTTGATTGAACATTATAAGATGGTAAGACCTTATTGCTGAAGACACCACACACTTTGCTTTCAGCACACAGATAAATCAGCTCTCTAATGATCAGGAAACTGTTCCTGCTGACTAAATTTCACACTGGTGGAAGGTGCTATGCAAGCTGCTACTAGAGAAGAGAAAGTGATGATCATATCCTACAACAGGCCCTTCATGCTACAGTAATGCTCTGCAAGACATGTTCATTAGTACAATAAAGGCATGACTATTTATGGCATGGAGGACTGTTCTCCTGACTGGATTTGGATCTTCCTTCACAGAAGAAATATTCATGTCTACAACCATAATCATGGAAAAAATACATGTCTAATGAAGCCATGGAGCCCAAGGGAGAACCAAAATGGTCTTAATGGTCATGTTATCAAATTTATATACAGATTGGTCCTGCCCAAAACCTTGTCCAGAGAATGTTCTAGTTGCAGTGCATAGTAGTTAATAACGAGGTACACTGCTGTTCAAAGTGCTGAGACTAAGCAACCTGAGCTGGTATACATGTATTTTCAAAGAATGACTTAAGTAATGAAATCAGGAAGATGACATGGATCCTCAATCTGAATCATGAATAAGAAGAAATAAAATATCACACCCTATCTTAGTTGGGTTTCTATTGCTATGAAGAGACACCATGACCATGGCAGTTCTTACAGAGGAAAACATTTAATTGAGGAGGCAGCTTACTGTTCAGAGATTCACTCTATTATCATCATGGCAGCTTGCCATGGCAGCTTGATATTGGAGAAGAAGCTGAGATATTTTGATCCCCAGGAAACAGGAAGTAGACTGAAAGACTGAGCATGGCTTGAGCTTATATGAGACCTCAAAGGCTACCCCCATGGTGACACACTTCCTCCCACAAGGCCACACCATTTCCAACAAAGCCACTCCTACTAGTGCCATTCCCTATGAGTTTGGCGGGGGGAATGCTTCCAAACTCCCATACATCCAGACTACAATACTGTCTCATTTTCCTTACAGGTCTCTTCTAAGTCTTGCTTCACATCTTTGCCTTCTATCTAACTCAATATTAGGTTTAGCTATGATGATGAAATTTAAACCTCAACTTACAGACACGTTGAGCAATGGTGAAAATATAAAGACATGAGTCTAAGATTAATCTCAACATATAATTTCTAAGTTATATATGTGCACATATCTGTAAGGTGTACGGTTTTTCTGCCCGCCGCCAGTCTTGTCCCGCGGCCGCGCCAGCCCCAAATAACACACAGAGACTCTGTATTTGATACTATGCTGTTGGCCCAGTTACTTGTTTCTTATCGGCTAGCTCTGCCTTAATTATTAACCCATTTCTGCTGATCTATGTATTTCTCTTACCGGGGAGCCGGCGGCATACTGCTTTCTTCAGACTCTCCATCTTGACTCCTCCTTCCTACTTCCTATTTCCTCCTTGTCTCCTAGTCCCTCCTATCTTCCTTTCCTATTGGCCAACAGTGCTTTATTATTAACCAGTATGAGAAACATATACAGAATGACGTCTCCCATCACATATCTCTTATATATGTATATCTATATCTACATCTATCTATCTATATATGTTCTTTGTGTTCATTTAGAAATAGAGATCCTTTATAAGATTTTAATTATTCCAATAATTTAACGCCAACTCTGTCAGGAACATACTTCTCTATTTCATGCTTGGCAAAACCTTGGACACAGATTTGGACCTATGAAAGCCTATGTGCTAAAGGTTTAGTTGGATGGCTCCATTTTAAAGTGATAGTTACTGTTAAAACAGAGATATAATGGAAGAAAGTTAGGTTATTAAAGCATGTTTTTGAAGGAAGTTTCAGGAATCTGGTCTCTCTCTTTCGGTTTTTGACTAGCACTAATCGAATGGCCTTCTTTACCACAAGCTGTCAGTTTTGCTGCATACCCTGCTGCCAAGTGAATATAGACTTGAATCTCTGCAACTGGGAGTAGTGATATGTATTTTCTCCTTTTGGAGTTCTCTGCCATGGTGATGGAAAGCTGACTGGGACACCTTTGCATAAGAGGATGAAGAAGAGCTTCCATTGCCTTCCTAAGCCAAGTGTCCCAGAGATTGTTTCCATGGTAAGAACCTGCAGAAAGAGGCTTCTATTTCAGGAAGTCAGACCCCAGAAGCCCTCCCATTCAGGATTTTCCTGCCAAGTGCTCTCCCAACATCATGTACTCCACTGCCCTATTTCCTACTTAGTCTTTCAATTCCAGATCGATTTTTAGTCAAGGACTGCTTTTCAAGTCAGTATAAGAACAAGGCTCATTGGGGTCTCTTTCTTCTTTTGATCGCCATCTCTACAGACACGTGTAGTATTACTGCTTATTGAGTGTCTTTCTTGCCCTTTAAATAAACTGTCTCTTATCTCTTGAGCCCCAGAATCTTGCTTGATATCTGCTTTAAAACAGAAATGGAAATTGCATAAAGTGACAAAATATAACGAGATATAAACTTTCACATTACCCCTTCATTCTGAATATCCTGATATTAGTTTCAACTCAAGAATATTGTTTAATAGTGGATTAAGTATCTTATATGGTCATTGGGCACTGATACGAACAATGATTCTCCATGCTATGAAAAGCTAAGGAACTAAAATGAGGGAAAATATTCAATCAGAATGTATAGAACGTAAGTCTGCTTCTTAGGCACAAACCAACAAAGGAGTATGGTGCTGGAAAAGTGCAGCTTCCGAGGAAGTTTGTTGTAATAGGAAATGGGTTATGGGGTGATGGCTTGGACCTCTCATCAGGTACAACCCACACAGAACAAACAAGCACTTGAGGTAATTGGCATCTGTGCTGCCTCTTCCATTTTTGAAACTCTGAATGTTCTCAAGCAAATTTACCCCATAATGCTTTCCAAATACCAAAAAGACTTGCAGAAGGAAGACAAACTGTTCTCAGCCAATAAGAATTTAGTGTTACCTTGGAGATAGGCATCCTTTTCAATCAAGTGTGTGTCCTCAAATTCTTCCACAATCACCCCCAAAGAACACAGAATTTAGACCAGAAAATAAGAACATTCCAAAGACACAGCCCAGCAAGTGGCTTGAAACAGTAACAGGATGTCCTGATGTTAGGAGATAATGAAGATATTGGGCACATATGGGGAAATGACTGGAAGCCGAAGCCTCTGGATGTCTGGATTTTCTGAGCAGTGTTGTGAACAGATTCCATTGGGAAGATTTGCTACTGTTCATTTGAGTATAATTTGTCATACACCCATAGGAGGCAATATCAGCAATTGTTCTTTTCTCCCCCAGTGAATTCACCATTTAGAGGAGAAACAAAACAATATAATTATTTGCTATTTACCAGCAAGTGAAATTCAAAACTGACAAATGAGCATGAAAAGCACCCATGGGTCCACAATGACACTCCCATCCTCTGTAGTATACTTTGTCCCCAGATTCCTAGCAAGCTTCAGTTAATTTTTTAATCCTGGAGTATACAGGTAAATTCAGAACATTGCAGAAGACAGGAAGCTGGACTTGTGTCAAGTGATGGCTTTTCATTAAAGGTTCACTGTGCATTTCAGGAGACAGGTGAAAAGCTGTGGTACCTAATTGCAGGACTCAGTGCTCTAATGCAAGTGTCTGATTCATGTCAAAATAACACTGTATCTGCAGAATCAGAATGCCATTAACAGGCTACTGAAAGACAAATCATCTTAGACTTAAAAGGGAGTGATTTTTGCATAGTACTCACCTAGGTAAATTGTTATGCCCTGAGCCCCATCTAATGACCTCTGTTCATCCTGACCAGCATTTGCATGGTAAAGTGTAATCCTCCCTGCTCTTTCTGGGTTCTCCCTTAGAATACTTGCACAGTGACAGCTCTGCCTGGTTTCCTCTCCCTTCTATCCCCAGAGTCTAGCCTGTGGACTATGACATTTCAAGTGACTTACAATACACATTGAGTGGATGGGTGTAATGATTCATAATATGTTATAAAGAGTCATATAACATTGGGAATGAAAAAAATCCAAGTTCACAATGTTCCAGCCATGTTGTTCTTCTCCTAGTATTAAACTGTCAGCTTTGTTCTGGTCTCAGAATATTGACACTTGAGGAAGACACTCCCTCTGCCTGGTATATTCTTATTCCTGACATCTACTTAGTATCCTCCATAAATTCTATTACAATTTTGATTAAATGTTACCTAATTATTGAAAGGTTTTTGTTTTCCTGTTCATCTAATCTAAAATTTGTCACTCCTTTGCCCATCTTTCATGTTGCTCACCGTTTTATTGGCTTTCATGTCAAAATAACACTGTATCTGCAGAATCAGAAGTGCCTTCTTATTTATTTATGCTTACTGCTTCCCTCCACTGAAATACAAATTCCCCAATGGTAGTGATTAGCTTTTAGTCAGACTGGCAATAGCTCCCATCACCTACTAATTGCTCAATAAAATGTTGTTGATAAATTCATGAGGAGCAGTACATAAAAATGATTTGGAATATATGTTGGTTCATGTACCTCTTCCTCCTCTAACTTGTACAGACATCCATGTACAGAAGCTAGCTTGAAATATGTGGACAAATTATAAATGGCACAAAAAGGAAATTAGAATGGAACATCAAAAATGGTTTATATTAAAAACATATTCCCATTTATTTGTATACACATACACACACACACATTCATACACACACAAGCCCTATATTATTGGTGAGTCATTATACTTGTAAAATTCTGAGCACATGACAAATCTCTTTCTAAATCAGACTTGCTCAAAGGGGCGTCTATTCCAATTGAATAGTTACACCCTCTAAAAATACCCCAGTCATCTGGAAGAAGATGCTACTCAGTTGCCCAGAGCCAAGTTTTGCTATGATAATGCATTTTTGAAAGAAAGTGCAAATGTATAGATGTACAATTTAGCCTCACATTTCCAATTTCTTACAAAATGCATTGTGTTTGCTTACAAATGGTACTTGCAGGCATGAATCTCAAGGAGAGATTCAGTTACAAAAGAAAACATGCCCAAGGCCCTATAACTTAATGAACTTCATTCTCTCAAAAAAAAAAAAAATAGAAAAGAACACAAGTATTGAGTCTTTAAATTATGAGATATTCATAACTAGATAATGATGTATTTTTCAATGTAAATACTGACATTATAATATCCCAATAAACATAGAAAAGTGGTTACGACTCACAAATTACAAACATGTGAAATCTGTGTGTGTGTGTGTGTGTGTGTGTGTGTGTAAAGGAGTAAAGAATGCACTGAGAAATTCTGGGGTGTACAGATGTTTTTCCATACATAAGCTATAAATCTCATAAACAGTGGATATTGGCTATTCTTTGTGTTCATATTGTAATCTTTATAACATGAGAAGTCTCCATTTTTAAAATGTAGAATTATAGTAATATAAAACTAGAGAGTAGTTGAAGCTTGACCTTGGAATTTATGCCATATATTCTTAATTAAGGAAAATGTTGCATATCAGCATTGGTCCTTGAGGGAGTAGTGAAATATTACTTTGATGTGTAAAGTGTAAATATGCATATAACACATAGATGGTTATGGGAAAGAATAGATCTTAAGAGGCTCCCTATGGGACTATTAATGATATGATTTTTGGGAAGTCTTTTTATTTCAATTCAAATACTTTAATCTCATGTTTATGGTTTTTAAAATATCTTTGCAATGTTAAAGTTTCTTCCATCTATTTTTCTTTTCTTTTTTGTTTAAGGTTTCTGCAAATTTATATTCAGGGAAGCTGATAACAGTTTTGGACACTATGTTTTTTTAAAGTGAAAATTTTCATTTAAAATTTTATTCTTCATTTTACATACCAACTTAGTTCACTGTCCTTCCTCTTGTCTTGCACCCGAACTTTCCTCTTCCCATCCCCATCTACTCCTTATGGGGAATAAGGTCTTCCTTGGGGAGTCAACAAAATATGGCATACCAAGTTGAGGCAGGACCTAGCCCCTCCCCTCGGAATCAAGGCTGGGCAAGATATTTCATAATAGGAAAAAGCCAGTTTATACCCCCTGAAATAAGTCCTGGTGTCACTGGCAGGCTCCCCCCCCAACAGATCAAGTCACATAACTGTCACCACATCAAAGAGTCTAGGTCAGTCCCATGCAGGTTCCCTAGCTGTCAGTCCATAGTACATGAGATCCCATTAACTTTGGCCAATTGTCTCTGTGGTTTTCCCCATCATAGTCTTGACCTGCCTTGTTCATATGAAACCTCCTCTCTCTCTCCAACTGAACTCCAGGAATTTAGCCCACTGATTGGCTGTGGATCACTGCATCTGCTTCTGTCAGTTACTAGATGTAGGTTATGTGATGGTAATTAGGGTAGTCACTAATCTGATTAAAGGCCAAAGCCTGTTTAGACAACCTCTCCATTATTTTTAGGAGTCTTAGCTGGGGTCTCCTTGTGGATTCCTGAGAATTTCTTTAGCACCAGGTTTCTCCCTAACCCATAATGGCTCCCTCTACCAAGATATCTTTTTCATTACTCCCCTCCTCTGTGTCTTCCCCAACTTAGTCTTCTTGATCCTTCATGTTGCCATGCTGCATCCCCTTCCTTCTACCTTTTCCTATTTTACCTGGGAGGTCTTAACTACTTTCCCTTCCTGGGGACCTCCATGTGTGTCCCTCTTAGGGTCCTTTGTTTGACCTAGCTTCTCTGGGGTCGTAGAATATAGCCTGGTTATCCTTTGCTTTACATCTAATATCCACTTATGTGTGATATGCAACTCGAAAAAACGAGTCTAAGGTAGACACCATCTTAAACCTGTCAGGATGGCTAAGATCATGAACACTGTTGACAGCTTATGCTGGAGAGAATGTGGAATACAGGCTATACTCCTCCAGTACTGGTTGGATTGCATATTTGCGCAGTTTCTCAGAAAACTTAGAATTAATTTACTTCAAGATATAGCAATACTATTTTTGGGCATATACCCAAAGGATGTATAATCATGTCACAAGGACATTTGCTCAACTATGTTCATAGCAGTATTATTTGCAATAGCCAAAACCTGGCTATTGCAGAGAATGGATAAAGAAAATGTGGTAAAGTTACACAATGAAGTAAAACAAACAAACAAACAAACAAAATCAATAACATCTTGAAATATGCAGGCAAGTGGATGAAACTAGAAAAAAAGTCATCCCTAGTGAGGTAACTCAGACCCACAAAGACAATCACAGTATGTATTCACTCATAAGTGGATTTTATATGTGAACCATTTATTTTTCATTCAGTTGTCTCCATCATTTCTAGTAAACACAAACTCAAATTCAACCACAGACTCTGAAGAGTAAACCTTGTTAAATTCATGAATGCTTCTGAAAATATGTCAAGGAAGGAGATCATGGGATCACAGATGGTAAGAACTTCAGTTTAAGGAAGGGGTAGCTCCATCATCCAGTAAGCCACTTCAGCCCCTCAAAAGCAATCCTTGGAATTACGTCTCATGTTTTCTAATTGAGGTCAGACAGTGGGAAGCTGCTCCCAATCCCCAGACGTAGCACTTGTCTTTCCGTTTTTTTGGCATTTGTACAACATTTTCATTTAAGACTTTTCTTAAGATCACCTACTCACTGATAAATGAGAACTAGGCTTGGCAAGCCTTTCTTCCATGGCTCTAATATTTCAGAAAGTCAGGACTGTGATT
The DNA here is from genome assembly GCF_943737965.1 of Phodopus roborovskii. NCBI lineage: Eukaryota > Metazoa > Chordata > Mammalia > Rodentia > Cricetidae > Phodopus > Phodopus roborovskii. The sequence goes on along the minus strand of NW_026126460.1, from coordinate 26,069,935 downwards.
TAAGAAGCACAATATCAAAGACAGGTCTCAGATCATCCCCTGGAGCAAAGGCAGCTGAAATTTGAATACTGCCAGGGCTTCTTCCCAGGAATAATTTTGAATCCATCCAAAAGCATAGAAGCACATAATGCTGAAACACACACACACACACACACACACAAACACACACACACACACACACACACACACACACACACGCACACACACACACACATGGGGGGGCAGAGGGAGAGAGAGACAAAGAATTTGAATCAGATTTATGACTTCCATAATAATAAATTTCTCTAGTTTATCATAAAGTGTCTTCAAGAACCGCCTCAAATTCCATTCACAAAAGTCTGTCCAGATGATTCCCACTAATCACCTTACTCTCATTAAAAACTGGATTTACCTGATGATGGTTCCCACAGCAGTGAGAGCTGTGCTAATATTAAATAGAAGATATAATAGGTAGAATAATGACAAAAAGACATGTTCATGTCCTAAAATCTATGGTCTGTGAACATACTGCTTTCCATGAAAAAAAAATGGAATTTGAAAGATGTAACAAGATTTAAGGAATTCAAGAAAGGTACAATAGCCTCAATTATCTAGCTGAATCCAGCCTAACAAGAATCTTTAAGACAGAGAACCCATTACTTGGTCATAGATTCTCTGAGAGACAGGACAACAGAAGTAGGGCCAGAAAGAAGTGACATGGGGATGTGAAAGGATACCGCCAAGCTCTGAAGATGAAGGCCATACAACAGGAGCTATATGTGGCTGTCAGAAGATGAAGTCATGAAAGTGATTCTCCCCAATGTTGCCAGAAAGATCATTAATCTTTACTTTAGTTCAGAAAGACTCACACAAGACAAATTATTGCTATTTTAAGCTACTAAGTTTCAATCATGTCACTGTAGCAATGATAGAACTAAACGTAAAAATTTTAAAAATTCATTACCAACATTTTTAGTTCTTAATTATAATCTAAACATCTTGAATGTTATTTAATGTAGACATATTTCTGCAACAATTAGACAACCCTACTGGAAGACCATGTCATAGTATCAAACCAATCAGAACCTGTGTTAGTTTTGAATTACTAGGACAGTTCGCCTGAAGAAGTACCCCAGATAGGCTATGTTTGAAGATTAAAAGTTTCCTTTCTGTATAGTTTCAGGAGCTAAAGTCCTAGAGAGGACAGCTCAAGTAATTTGGTTTCTGCTTAGGGTTGAAAATTTGATGACATCAGAACAGGAGTAGATACTCAAAAGAAATAATAGCTTGGAACAAAAAACAATGGAGATCCTCTCCCCACAATACTTTCCTAGCAGAACACCCCTAGTGAGCTAAAGACTCCCATTACACACACACACACACACACACACACACACACACACACACACACACACACACACACACAGAGAGAGAGAGAGAGAGAGAGAGATGTGAGTGAAGTGAATGGAACCCAGTTCTTTTGCAATAACAAGAAACCTCAACTGATGAGCCCTTGCTTCAGTCATCAAACTGTAACTATAACTCTAAAGAGATTTGCCTAAAAGAAGCCATCAATTTTAAAAAGCTAACTTTCCAAAATGAAGTTATCATTTAAAATAATAGTAAAAATAGGAATAGTAATAATTGTTCTTAATTTAATGCATATATAAGATGCTGTGGCTGATGAATTTACATTAGTGAAAAATTCCTGTTCTTATAGAGTTAATATATTGGTAAGATTTAAACAATAGAGGCTGGAGAATTGGCTCAGTGATTAAAAATTCCTGTTACTCTTGCTTAGGGTCTAGATCTCATTTCCAGGACTAGCAAGGCAATTCACAACTGTGTATAGCCAACATCTAGAGGATCTGATGCCTCTTTTTGGGATCTGTGGGCAACATGGTGCATATGTGTGGGTATGTATGTATGGTGTGTGTGTGTGTGTGTGTGTGTGTGTGTGTGTGTGTGTGTGTGGGCAAAATGCTCATAAAATAGAAACAGGTAAATCTGAAAAAGAGATTTAAACAATAAGTCATCAGATTTCAAAAGTAGATTATGTAACTCATTGAAAAGTAATGGTTGGGTACAGCAACACAAGAACAAGCATGAGGATGTTTATGGTTGTACTATTTGACTTCTATGTAGAGTTATTGGAAAGTGATGGAGGAGCATCCTCATCGACCCCTTCCATTCATATACCTTACCAGCTACTATACTCATTTTGGAAGATCTAGCTCTAGGATTCTGTTTTTCCTAGGCAGGAGAAGAGGAGGAACCTACTCAGAATTAGTTTTTTATAGTGGGATTGGGAAACCAGAAGCATTTGTATGCATCTTGATTAAGATTTGTAGAGCATTATTCTGTGTGCCCAGTAAAGCCTCTCCCATGGCCACTGGCACACAGGCCATATTTTTCAGTTTAAAATTTACCATGGGCAGCCTACAGAGAGCACAAGTCTGGAGATTGTAGTTATCACTAATAAACAATTATGTGATGGCTGAGAAGATAACTAAAAGATATGACAACATGGAATCTATAGCTGTAAGAGCAACTCTGGGAAAGACTCTTTGGTTCATCAATTAGCCCAAAATCAACTTTACTTTTTCCGCATATAAGTTACAAAATAAGAAATTTGAAAGAGTGTAAAGTATAACTCAGGTGCACAAAATATATATTTAAAACATGAGAAACAACATGTTTTCCTTTCTACTCCCACCCTATGCTATATTTATTTTGGCTGCTTATAACACCTTCCAAATGTCTGGTAAAAACACAAGTTCTTCTGGGATATAATTTCAATATGATTATTTAGGATCACAAATTATTATTCAGAAATTATTTCAAGGCCAGTGGAGTGGCTTAGGGATAAGGGCATTTACCACTAATTCTTACAACTAGAGTTCAATTCTTAGAATCCAGGTGGTAGAAAGAGGGCACACACCACACACACACAGAGAGAGGGGGGGGGGAGAAATACAAAGATATACAAACTAATCAATACTCAAATATAATTTTTTAAAATTGATTTCAAACTATTAGCCTATTTTTGTATAGAAAGTAACTCAAGATGAAAGACAGGGACGACAACTGAAAAATGCCTACAGTTTTGTATGCTGCTTTGATGTTGGGTTCAGAAAACTGATTTTTTTCCCAAATCAGAATTCTCTTGATCTGAGCAATAGCGGTTATTAAGACAATTGGTTTCTGATGACAGTTTTAGAGTTGGTTTTAGATTGTGGATTTTTGAAAAAAATTAATAGTTTACATTAATTCCATAGTTGGAAGCAAGAAAGAAATGCCTGTGCTCCTTTAAAATGCATTATTTATATTATTTTTTGTAATTTCACTTTGAAATAAAAAATATGGAACCCAAGACAAATTAGTCATGAAAACAAGAAATTAAATGACCATGGATTAATAACTTGTCTAAATTATTTTAAAATTTCCAATTCTAGGCATCACTTTTATGCGTCTTAAATTCTGGCAAAGCATTGATTTTCTTCTTCAAATCATTGTAATACAGAAATGGAAGATATATACACTCTTTAGAACTGGAAATTTTAAAACAATGCTTATAATAATAAATACGAAAAGTGATGAATACAATCTAGACTTTAAGAGATGGTGGTGTTATAGCAAAAGATATGCCATATAAAGTCCCCAATAATAGTTACCCTTTATTTTACTTCTCTTTTGATATCACTGAGGAGATAGAAAATTCAGTGGCTATGGAGACCTGGATAGGTTAATAAGAAATTATTACTGAGGTCCTATCTTCTCTTCCCATGCTTGGCCTTATGACACTGGGTTAACTTCCTGAATAGCATGCACCTGCTTGCCTACATTTGTTTAAATAGTTAAAAGAGAGAAGCTTCTCATTTCTCTCTGCTGTGCTTCTTATTTACCAACAGAAATGCCTTCTTCCATTTTCCATGATCTCCTATCAGTATCCACACAAGTTTCATCATGCTTGATAGACAGTGGCAGCATCAGCATCAGTGCAGTGCCCATGACTAAAACTTCCTCTGGGTTTTTATGGTTAAATAAGCACAACCCTTTGCTTACAAAAGATGTGTTAGTTGGGCCTGCTACAATAAGGAACTGTTGTCTGAGTGACTTGTAAACAGCAGAGGTTGATTTTCCCCCTTTCTCAAGACAGAGGTGTGGAATCAGGGTCCTTTGCAACTGAGAAGGAAGTTAACCATTTTACTCATCCTACATTGATTAAAGGAACCTTTACGACTTTACTTTTTCATCTCCCACTATACAAAAATGTCTCAACATCTCCAAATTCAGTTGACAAATTCATCAAAATTAGTAATTCTGTACTCTGTTGCTTTTGGAATGTGGCAATTAATTTTACATGTAATATAATTGTTTTCACTGTCAAGCTGTTTTGCACATGTTAAAACAATGGTTTCACAAATACTGGAACAGGGTAACATTTCAATTAAGAAATAAATCTATATTCTACTGGCTTCCTTAATTTGAAATCAAATATAGATGTATATGCTTTTTTTCTCAAACTTTATATTGTGTGTAAATTATCTTGACCAAATTTAATGGCCAGGCATGATTAGGGGAAACATTTAATTGAAATATATAAAACTTATAGGGCCATAAAAATTGCTCATAGGTAGAATGACTACTGTTCAAACAGGAAGACTTGCTTTCAGATCCTTAGCAACCATGTAAAACCCAGCTGTAGAAAACAGCTGTATCCCCAGTCCTGTTGGGTGGAGGGTGGAGACAGGCATAGCCTTGGAATTCACCAGCCATATAGTCTATCCAAATCAATGAGTTCCATGTTGGTAAAATACTGTCTCAAAAAGTGAAGTAAAGAGAAATCAAATATATACAACTTGATCTCTCATTTACATGTAGACACAGATGTTAACACACTCATACATGCATGCATTTACTCAAAAATTCACACCACACACACACACACACACAAGGCAAAGGCTGCTTTTCACTTCTCTTGATAGTACCTGAGTTTTGTGAATATTTTACACTTTAGAAGCATCTCTGAGTTTCATCTTTGTGAATTACATTTTTTATCAATATAGTCCACCTCAATATATTTCATGGAGATAAAAGGACACTAGAGATGAAATAAGTTACTGAACTCTTCAAGTAAAAGTCCTATGCTGAGAGAAATTTGACTGTTTGCAAACGCAAGGATATTACTCAATTTGACTGGACAGATATCCTAGAATATAATAACCTTTCATTAAGTAACATTGAGATTTTTCATCTTAAATGTTTTCCTAAGAATTGTTTCTGAAACATTTTGCATTTTTATTTTCAATATTTTAAAACACTTCCTTTACTGACTCTCCTAGTCTGGGATGGAGGTCTTCTACCTGCATTTTGAACATGCCTTTCTTCTCAGCCCTGAATTTTGATACCTGTTCATTTTCATTGTATCTTTGTGCATATATAAATTCTGGTAACTCTTAATGAGAGGATGTATTCTTCACTACCTGGCATTGTACCCTGTACATATTAGACAATCAGTAAATGCTTGTTGACTAGTAACACTTCCAGAAACATCAACATAAATGCTATAGACTTGAGACTAAACTTTTACTAAGAAAAATAATAAAGTAAATAAAGCAACTAGCTCTAATGTAAAAATAAGTTTAAATTCCCTAAGGCACTCCCCCAACACTAATTTTTAGCAGAAATATGTGAAGAATGATATATTTCCATATTCCTCACCATGTGAAAACTTAATATACATTATTAGCAAAGAATAAACTTTAAATGATCTACTATTAAATTACCCCCTCCCACTGACAGAATTCCGTAGAGAGCAACTCTTCTAGAAACTCTCAAAACAGGGATCATAAAATAAAAACACTCTTTCTGCAATTAGTGTTTTCTTCACTGAGGTCAATTAAAGGGAAGATGCATGCCTGTATGTAGTTATTCTGCCTTAGCAAGTGAGTTTTCACACTCTCCTGAGGAAGGGTTTAAAACTATTCAAAATCTGAATGTCCATAGAATAGAAAATATACTTAACTAGTCAGATCAATCCTGGCTCTATACTAATCAGAGGAGCTTCCTCCTGCAATAGATGGGAACATTACCAAGACACAAAGACAAAATAATCAGAGAGTGAGAGACCTTGGAACACTCAGTCTTAAAGAGTAGGTGTTCATGTAATCTCTACCCTTGGGATTCAAGAAACACTTTGGAAAAGAAGGCAGAAAATGTTTATGAGCCAGAGGGTCTGGAGAACACCAAAGAAACAAGGCTCTCTAAACAAAACAGGATAGATAGAAACACATTTAAATCACAGAGACAGAGGCAGCATGCCCAGGGCCTGTATGGAACTACACCAGATGCCATGCTAGAAACAAATGGACACATGCTTCCATCCCTAGTGCATGTGGCCTAACTGTGGATTTTCACTTCTCCCCTAAACACAATCCCTCTGTCTCACCACCATTTGTGTAGCAAACCACCTGCTGCACTCTCCTCCCCTTGTCCCCATATCCAACTTAGCACACACATCCCTACTCATTCTGTTATCATAGCCTCAAACTCTACCATGAATTCCCTAGGAACCTACCAACCAAGTCTGCCAGAGAAGCAAGAAGGCCAGTGAAGCAGGTAAGCGAGCCTCAGATCTTCATATTCCTACCTCTTCTCCAAACCCAGTCTCCTGATCTCATTACCAACTCTGTAATATACCACCTGTTGCAACATCTCATCATCCCCTGTTCTCAATACCCGAGGACTAAGTAGAACACCCTACCCTCTTCCCTTCTGTAGAACACTTTAGGCCTTCCACCTCACTAACTTATACTGAATCCTAAATGTCAGTTCCAAATACCTAGAAAAACATTTTTTTTTTTTTACTAAGAATCTCCAAGCACAAAATATCCAGTAATTCATGGACATTGTGAGGAGAAAAAAAATCTAAGGATAATAGGAATAGAGGAAACAAGAAACCTAGGACAAAGGCACAGAAAATAGTTTCAACAAAATCATAAAAGAAAACTTTCCTAACCCAAAAATGACTATGAGTATCAAGATACAAGAAGTATACAGAACACCACATAGATGGAACCAGAAAATTGCTCAAACTGGATGGTTGCATGTAAGTAGATCCATATGTATTACCCTGCAAAAAACTCAAAATGAATGTAAGACTTCAACACAAAACTATATACACTAAACCTGATATAAGAGAAATTTGGAAATAGCCTTGCACTCATTTGCACAGAAAGACTTTCTTAACAAAGGCATGAAGATCAACAATATGGCTAATTGGGAAACTCATGAAACTAAGCAGCTTCTACATGGGATAAGACACAGTCATTTGAACAAAATGGAAGCCTACAGAATGGGAAGAGGTTTTTTTTGTTGTTGTTGTTTGTTTTTTTCAATTACACACATCCTATAGAAGGGCTGATCTAAGCCACATAAAGAAGTCAAAAAATATATATATTAAATAACCCAATTAAAAATAGGACCGATCTAAACATAGAACTGACAAAAGAGGAAATTCAGATGCCTGGCTGAGGAACACTTAAAGAAATGTTCAACATCCTTAGTCACCAGAGAAATGTAAATCAAAACTACTTTGAGGTTTCATCTTATACCTGTCAGAATCTCTAAGATCATTATTTAAAATAAATGACATATTATGCTGGCAACGATGTGTAGTAAGGGGACCACTCAAACATTGCTGGTGGAATTCCAAACATCCATTCAGAAAATCAGTGTAGTAGTACCTCAGGAAGATGGGAATCGATCTACCTTAAGATAAAGTGATACCACTCTTGGGCATATATCCAAAGGATAGTGATTCTTACCACAAAGACATCTGATCAATCATATTCATTCATTGCTGCTCTATTCATAATAGCCAAGAATTAAAACAACCTAGATGTCCCTCAATAGATAAGTAGATGTGGTACATTTACACAACAAACTCACCCATTAAAAAAAAATAAAAGTCTGAAATTCACAGTAAATGGCTAGAACTAGAAAAAAGATCTTTGTAAGTAAGGTATCCCAGACCCAGAAATTCAAATATGATTTGTATTTGCTAATATGAATACTTTAGCTGTTAACTCAATTTTAAAATAGCTAGAACATGGAGGTTTGGTTTAAAGTAAAGGGCTAAAAAGGACAGATAAATCTCTACAGGAAAAGTAATAGAATAGCTAGTTATTGATGGACGGTGATGGCATGCAATGGGAGGTTCAAGTGTGGAATGGGAGGGCAGAGGGGGTAAGGTGGGAAATATGGGGAAAGACACCTAAAATTAAGGGCAATTTGAGGAGTATTATGAAACCTAATAAAGTAGAAGCTTCCTAAAATATGTACCTATATGAAGGCAATATAAAATAAATTATCCAATAATGGGGAGACAGAGCCCCAGCTGGGAACATCTGGTCATAAAAGGAAGTTTCCAGTACCAGGAATGATTCTATAAGTTGCTCTTCACAAAAAAATGTTCAAATTCTTTTGCTGAAGATAACAATTATTTAACTAATTGACCATTGACAAGTCAAGCTAGTGCCTTCATTGAGCATTAATTCCTACATGCTAGTGTCTTCAGTACAGGAGGCATTGTGTACATTACTTAAGGAGTAATGTGAACAACAGCCCAGCTACAAACCCTTTGATGTACACTGGTGTCCTCCCTTCCAGAAATGCTACAACAATGGTGGCACCAAGCTTGTGGAAGTGACTATTTTATTTGATAAGTCTTAACTCTTCAAGATGGAACTCATATCCAGCACTGCTATGGTGATTAAGAATCTGAGACTAAACAGCCTAGGGACCTAGGGTAAAACCAAATACTAATGTTCTATTAAAATAATATAGCAACACTCATAGATCAGAGTTGTGCTCAGCCATCATCAGAACAGCTTCCTCCTACAGCAAATGAGAATGCAGAGATGCACAGCCAGACAAAATGCAGAGAATGAGAGACCTTGGAACACTAATCACTAAATGGGATGCTTCCATCAAATTCCTCCCCTCGGGGATCAAGGAACCATTTGGAAGAGGAGACAGGATAGTTTAGGCAGAAGAGATGGGGGACACAAAGGGAACAAGGGTCTCTAAACACAACAGAATAAACACACTCTCACACTCAAGAGACTGAGACAGCTTGCTCAGGTTCTATGTGTCTGCACCAGATGCATCCTAAAGCTGAAAGAAGTGTACACATGCCCCCCCCCATCCTTAATCCAGAAACTGTTTTCAATTGATAACCATTTTCAAACAAAAATTTAGTTTTATCCAAGGGAGTCTCACTGTGGAAATAAATGGTAAGTTGAATGTTCAACAATAGAAGGTCAAGACAAAATGAACCCAATGGTATCTTTGGAGGTTCTTTGTCATCTAATGTCATGTCCTGTTGGGGCTTAATTATTCACTTACATTTTTATTTTTACATTATTTTGTTTTTATACTGTTTTATTTAATTTATATATAATTTATATATATATATACACATATGTATATATATATATATATATATATATATATATATATATATACTGTTTTCTAAGTTTAGCCTACAGTTCTTTTAAGTATATATTATAGCTTCCATTTAGGGTTTTTACGGGATTCCCTAGTGTGCCAGTGACTGGATCTCAGAATCAATATTTGTTTCTTATGTCTACTTATGTCTTCTTTTTCTTTATTTGTTTCTGATGGGTTGGTTTTTGTTTTAACTTTACTCTGTTTTTTTTATTTTATTACCCATTAGCAGCCTGTTAGTTTTCTAATGAGAGTGAGAAAGGGGGTGGATTCAGATGGGGCAAGGAAGTGGGCAAGGACTGGGAGGAACAGAGGGAGGGAAACCAGAACCATGATATATTATGTAAGAAAAATCCATTTCCAATAAAAGAAAAATATCAAAATAAAAAAGTAAATATAATACTATAATGGAGCCAAAATGGCTTAATAAAACCCTGAAATATAAATTATAAAAATTAAAATTAGAATCTAATTGACATTTAAGAGAAAAATAGCACTTCTGTCGTGCATGTTAATTGAAAAGCATACTCTTCTTTTTTGAGATTATAAAGGTACAAGTCAAAAATTCTTTGATTTATATCTTTCAGGTAAATTAAAAAGTAAATGGTGAAATAACATATTATAGCTTGTTAACTGAATAATTTGCTGCTACCCACACTGAATTTGTGTTTAATCAAGATTCACAATTTCAAAACACCAAAAGAAATACAAGATTTATATAAAATTAAGAACAAGCAAATCAATCTCATCTTTTAAATCTTCCTGAATGATTACTATGTCATAAACAAAGCTGTGGCTGAGAAATTGGTAGAGGCATAGCAAACCAGCTGCCTGAGGATCATGACCCACCCTGCCTTTCCTCACTATGCGTGTCCTCTATGTTCTTTAAATGCCTGAACTTGTTTCTTTAGTAAAGATGTCTGAGAAAAGGCATTCATTCTTCAGAGCAGTTAATATCCTGGGAGACTTATTTGTGAAACTGAACCGAATCAAAAACTAACACCATCTGGAAATCCCAGAGCAGCCATACTGTTTGGTAGGCATAAAAAATGTGAAGAGAAAGAAATAAGAACCCTGGCTTTATAGAATGTTTACACTCAATAGACTACAAAAGGTAATCAAATAGTTTAAATAAATGAAATATCAGATAAGATATAAAGGAAAAATACACAAAGTGTAGTTTAATCACAGAAAAGCACACCCATATTAATCACCACAGAGAAAGCAGTTGGTCTTGAACTTTGTAGGATTTAAAATTTCCCATATGGAGTAAGTTAGAAAAAGACCTCTCTAAGTGGAAATCTTACTTCTAAGTAAGATAGAGGTAGGATTGACTTATTTATAGAAGTCCATGGCTTGCATCTTCTGTGATCATCGTGATGATGATTTGTGGGTACACATGGTAATAAAGGTCCATGCCATTGAACTCACCTCTGGGTGAAAAGCACAGTGACATGATGGGATAACATCATGAGAATTGCATTTCAAGTGAGGAAGGCTTGGAAGAAGTAAGGATGGTTGACTTGGGAGGGTGAAGCTGTGGGAAGCCAGGCTCCCTACAAATGTCGCTGTGAAGATAGATAGTGGCAGTCAGAGATAGACCAGTCTAGATAGACATGAAGGTTGACACAAAGAACAATCTATAAAGATTTACTTGAGCATCAAAATCAAAATGGAAGACGTGTTGGTATGAGCAGTAGGAATTCTTGATGGTATCTCTTAAAGGATGCATATAAATATTCAGTCAAGTGTCTGGAGGACAAGTATAATTCATAACTTATGTATTCAACATGATTACAATGAAGAAGAGAGGAGTCAGAGTTCAGATACATCATTTAAGCTGTTAAGTGGACAAAAGATACTGTCTGCAACACACCCCCACACCCCCACACACACAATGATTATTAATGAAAAAAACCAAGATCATTAATCTGTCAGACAGTAAGAACAGGTATATTGGAGGGTAGGGTACCACTGAGAAGACACAATGATGGCAAAATTGTGGAGCAGGAAATTGGATGCAGTTACTTAACAGATGAGAGCTTGGGCAGTGGAGTGATCATGCACAGAAATTCTTTCCGCCTCCATCTGAGCAAGCAAGCTAGAAGAAATGTGGCATCACAGTTAGAGGAGACCTCCTGGTTAATGAGTTATCAGAGTCCTAATGAGTTGGAGAAGAAATGTACTTTGAACCATCAGAAAGATTCCATTCCATCACTGCAGACTGTAGACACAAGATTGTCTAAAAGCAAAAGTTCAATATTCAGTGAAATAGCAAATTGTTTAAGCAATCAAACGGTGATTGTGGTATTTCAGTGCAAATGGTTTCAGGAAGGAAATGTGGGAATGAAGCTGGGTTAACTCAGGAAACATGCCTGTGAAAGTACTCGAAGGCTCCCAAACCTGACTTCTAGGAATGGTGGTTTCAGTTCTTTTTGAGACTCAGGCACCACACAGAAATCTGAAGTAATAGAGAAAAAGTGGTAGTTTTGCAGAGATGGAGGCTAAAAAAGGAGGATCTCAATAAAAGACAGAAACTGTTAACTGTCATTCCTCCATTTTTCTTATGAACGTGATATTAATTAGCAATTCACTTGCTTTGTGTAAATGTAAAGGAGATGTACAACCCTACCCAAGTCTTAGGCTAGACCAATTCATAGACTGTGAGGAAAGACAGAGACTTTTCTATTCATTTCAGGCTGCAAGGTTCTGATCTTCATTATCCATTATCAAGAACTGATAAGAGAGGGATAAGGTTATGGAGGTGAGCATAAACAAAACCCATTCTACACATTTTTGAATTGTCAAAAATGAATGAAATGGTGCAGTCATTGCAATTGAAAAGTTATATAACTAGGGATCACACACTCTCACACATATCATCAAAATGTTATTCACAGGCACACATTGATCAGAAGTCACAGAGCATTGCATACAAAAAAACATTCCAAAATTGAGGGGTCTGGAGAAACCCATGAACCAAAGCAGAATGGAGTACTATCCCTGCATCAGAATTGATAGTGAGTTAGCTTTACTTGATCCATAGCCATCAGGTGTTTCAAGAGGAAAGTGATTATTTGGCCAGGTTAGCATATGTAGTCAGGAGATTTGACAAATTAGGGAAGTTAGCAGTGGGAACTCTCACAGACAGATGTCTATGGAAACAATCGTAATAATTAGGCCATGTTCATCCACATTATACTATGAGTTGTAATTCTTAGCCTGGGAATTTCTGAACACAGAAATGTTTTCTACATTAATCTGAAGCCATAGTAAATGTGATGTTTTCAACTTCCATGAAATAAAATAATCAAGCTGTTTTGCCACATGGATGATTTTTATTATATGGATAAAAGGGAGGGATTTGTTCAGTATCCCTTTAACATGTCTGGGAATTCTATAGAATTGTGATATATTTGTTTTATTCAAATTTATTTTCCAACATTCATTTTAGTATCTAATAATTGGATCGTACATAGGAAAGCAATGCATGTCTATTACCCTCTTTATCACCGAGCTCTCAAGATTCTTTACTATCTCCCAAGAGTCCCACTCACAGGGGCATGCACCTTGTATAATTTCCTCTCTAAGAAGAAGCTTGGCAGTGACTGTGGTGGCACTTCATGTGTATGATTAAGCTACAGGATATGTAAAATGACCAGGGGATTGTCCAGTTGTAGTAAAGGTTCTTAACAAGTTGTCTCTTAACCAACACAGGTAAATCTAGGGAAGCCTGTACTATTCTTTAAAAGGCCTTTGTTGGGTGGGGATAATCAATAAGAAATGTGCTGGTGGCCTAAGTTTAGATCCCCATAGTCTATACAGCCCAATTCAGTGACAGATGCTTTTGTAATCTATGTATTCCTTTTTGAGGATAGTAGGCATACATAGAAATCTCAGAAGGACCGAGGTCAGACAGCCTCATAAACAGGAAGGTTTCTTCCTCAAACAAGGAGAAAGCCAAATACTGAAACTTGAAGTTATCTCTGGGCCTTGATATGTGTGCATGGGCATGTACACAGCTATATTTATGCAGACAGACATGCACACACACTCAAATGCACCACATTACATATGCATAAACCATAATACTTACACTTAAAAAAAAACCTGATGTCTCTGAAAGAGAAAAATCAGCTTTCTGGAACTTGTCTGTTCTCTTTTATGTGTCTATTGATACAATGTTCCAAAATTGTATGAATATAATTTGTAATTTGGCATAAGTTTTGACAGAGATCCTAAGCCTCAGATGAGATCCCAAATCTTGTTGGTATCCTTAATGACAACCTTGAGGAATATGGGGATGTATCTAACCAATATACACTGTGAAATAATAACAATGTGCCACAATTATTTGGGGTGATTTAGTACTAGCCAGAGAAAAGCTTCAAAAATCCATCCCCAGTCACAATAGATCTTCATAACTTTTGGCATGTCGACTCATCGAGGAGCAATCTATTTGTGTCATGAACACAGATCATGATCCCTTTTGTGAGTCTGGGCATGGAAAAGTTAGGTCAGTGTTAGTCTCAGTATAAGATATTGGATCAGACCAATGCTAAGGCAGCTAGTGTTTTGTTTTAGATCCCTAGCCATGGTGTGAACAGAGAGAAACATGCAATGCACGAGGATTTGACTTGCAAACCATTTCATTCATGAGCTTCAGGGTTCATTTAGAGAGCAATCACACAGTAGTTGTACAGCCCCATCTCCATCTGAACAGTGTATGGTTGACAGATGGCCTTTTCTCTAGGAAGCCAAGTAGCATGTGATTCTGCCAACCTGGAAAGGGAAATCCACGAACGGAGGCCTTCCACAATAACCTCACACTTTCCATGTCCATAAAATGAGCAAGAACTATCCCATGATAACAGAATGGAGAACTCTCTAAAGGTTTCTTTACATTTAATTACTATAGGCTAAGTGAGGCTTACTGTACGTCTTATAATCATGCTGTGAAGGACAGGTACCTCTTATTCTGTGTACAAAGACACTAAGTAGGTCAGTGGAAGTGATCCCAATAAGTCCATCAAAAGGCCACAGCTGTATCCTTTGTAGGAGAAAACATTCTTGGGAGTTCTATAGGCTTTCCCACACATTGTTAGTTTTGGTTAACTCACTCCCTAATAATAAATGATAGGTAGAGAGATAATATAGATATAGATGATAGATAGATAGATAGATAGATAGACAGATAGATGTGAAGATAATGATTTGGGAGGGGATGTGTTCAGAGGGAGGCTGGGAGAAGTTGGAGGAGAGAAATGGGAGTCTGTATAATCAAAATGCATTTTGTATGGCTATGAAATTCTCAGAACAATTAAGGTTTTTTAAACTGTTAGGGTAGGAGGAAATGATGAGTGTGGATAAACACATAAAAACTATAAATCGAGACAGGGATCAGTCGATACTGTGAAGGCTTAAGCACCCATGTTTTCTGAAGCTCACTATCTTATTTTCTCTCAAAGCCTAGCTGGGAAAGCCTAAGAAGACTTGGTATTAACTAGTCACTGCTGGTAACTTAACTTCTACTGAAAGAAGAAGGGAAACAGGGCTATGAGGCACCTACAATCCTGCTTCATGGAAGAGTCTTCCAGACAATCTGCAGGACACAGAGAAAAATGACTGACACACTGCCAATACAGGTAGACAGTTTAGTTTCCTGCTTTGCTGAGGAGTCTGACAGACACACTATGGCCTATAGGCTGACGATAGAACATTACAGAAGAACTTCAGGTGACTGATCAGGTTTGAGATGCCTCTGTCATTTCTAGGGTTTATATATTGTCCTTCTGTGGTCTTTGAGGGAGTTGAAGACAGTAATGATTATAGTTTCCTTTAGTCAGGATTTAAAAAAAAGTTACATATAGGACATTAGACTCACAAAAATACGATAAATGATAAAATATTTTCTTTAAATCTTACTAAATGTTTATGGACTAAATATTGTTAACTGTGATTCTTATTTGATAACTGTTGTGTGATGTATTTTGCTATGCTAAGGTTAAAACCTTTCTTTTTATTTTAGACAGAAAAGAGGAGATGACTAGAGATATTGTTCTGTAAATATCTTTCTCTATTTAATTTAATTTAATTTATTATTTTACATATCGATCCCAGTTCCCTCTCCTTCCCTCCCTCCCTCACTTTACCCTCTCTGCCCTCTCACATGCGCTCTGTCCACCCTCCCATCCCCCCACCCCAATTCCACATGTAGGGCAATGCCATCCAGGTGGGGTCATGTAGATCTGACAGGTCATTTGAAGTAGGGACTAGGGCTTCTCTCCTGTCTTTAGGTTAAGGTAGTTATCCCTCAAAGGGGGATATGTTCTCAAGGTTCTTTTGTGCACCAGGGATACATCCTGGTTCCACTGTCTAAGGTCCCTTAGACTGCTCAGTCCTTCTGGCTGAGACCCATATTTAGGGGGGTTTGAGTAAGTCCCCATGTTGGATTCCCAGCTATCAGTCTGGAGGCCCGTTAGCTCCTCCTTGTTCAGGTAAGCTGTCTCTAAGTGTTTCTGCAACCTGATTTTGTCCTCTCCATCTGCATCTGGGTTGTAGTTCAACTCAGTGTTTAGGTAGGGTGCTTGCTTTTGTTTCCAACAGGTATTAGATGAGGGCTCCATGTATAAGTAAGTTGTTGATCTCACTATCCGGGAAGGGCATTTATGGTAGCCTTTCCACGGATGTTCAAATTGTTAGTTGGCGGCAATCTTGTAGGTCTCTAGATTTTCTTTGGGTTCAATTTTCTCTTCAAACCAATATTGGCTCCCTCTTTTATGTTCTCTCTCTCTCTCTGTCTGTCTCTGTCTGTCTCTGTCTCTCTCTCTCTCTCTCTCTCTCTCCTGTCTTCTATTCCTACCCTGACTCAACCTTCCTAGTGGCACATGTTTTCCTCTTCTCCCCTTCTCTTTCTGCTACTTCTCTCTCCATTCACTGCCCCCTCCCATTTTCCCTGTGCTCTGGGGGCCTTGTCCATTCCCCCTTCTGTGAGGAACTTTTTATGAATCTCTTAGAATACACCTTATATCCTAGTTTCTCTGGCGGTGTGAATTATAGGCTGATGATCCTTTGCTCTATGTCTAAAATCCATATAAGAGTGAGTACATACTATGTTCCTCCTTTTGTGACTGGGTTACCTCATTCAGGATGGTTTCTTCAAGTGCCATCCACTTGCCTGCGAAATTCAAGATATCATTATTTTTTTCTGCAGAGTAGTATTCCATTGTGTAGATGTGCCACTTCTTCAATTGAGGGGTATCTAGGTTGCTTCCAGGTTGTTGCTATTACAAATAGTGCTGCTATGAATATAGTTGAACAGATGTCTTTGTTGAATGGATCTGGATGTGGAGAGATGGCTCAGCCATTAAAGGCTAGGCTCACAACCAAATATGTTTCTCTTATTGGTTAATGAATAAAGCACTGTTGCCCAATAGGAAAGGAAGATAGGAGGGACTAGGAGACAAGGAGTAAAAGGAAGTCGTAAGGAGGAGTCAACATGGAGAGATTGGAGAGAGCAGAACCGCCAGCCACCTCTCTCTGGTAAGATAAGACCACGTTGAAGTACTTAGATCAATAGAAATGTGTTAATAATTAAGACAGAGCTAGCCGATAAGAAACAAGTAACTGGCCAACAGAATTATATCTAATGCAGCATGTCTGTGTGTTATTTGGGGCTGCCGCCGCGGTGTTCTTGGCCGGCAGGAAAAACTCAGGTTTCTTCCCAGCACCTATATGGCAACTTATCAGTACCTGTAACTCTCAAGCCTGGTAATCCAATGTCATCTTCTGACCTCTATGGCACTGGGCATGCACAGACTATGCACACATGCCTGCAGGCAAAATATCTTATACACATAAACAAAGATCGAATGAATGAAAGTATTTATACTTGTCATGCTTACTCTGTAGGTTTTTAATAAGCATATGTTGTAGAATAGATTAACTGAAATGATTACTATGAATGACTTAACATAGTTAGGTTTTCATGGTGAAAACATTAACTCTAGTTTGGAGATATAGCTCATTGGTGAAGAGAACATGCTCCTCTTACTGAGAATCCAGATTCAGTTCCTAGAATCCACAAGGTTGCTCACAGTCATCTTCATATCCATTTCTAGGAAATCAAGAGCTCTCTTCTGGCCCCTACAGCAATGTACCAGGTGGCATACATACATGCAAAGAAAAAACTGATATACTCACATAAAATAAAACCAAATAAATCTTTAATATAGAAAAAAACTAGTATGATCTACTCTCTGTTGTGTGTAAGAATATACCATCATTGACTTAGTCACCATTAGTGCACAGTGAATCTCTTGAAACTTAAACTAGTATCTTTTGGTAATACTCTCCCAACTGCATCCCCTGGTAACATTCATTATAATCTGCTTTAATGAGGTCAGTTATGATGATGCACGCCACATGTAAATGAGACCGTATGACAGTTGTCTTTCTGTACTTGTTGTGCTCCATTTAAGATATCATCGTCCAGATTGCCCCTCCACTTTGCAGAAAAAAAAGTTATTTAATGAAAAAAAGAAGATTCTTCTGTGTGTATAGACACTATTTTCCTTACCCATTATCAGCTGTCAAACTTATGGTGATCCCTATCTTGACTATTATGAATAATTATACAATAAAGGAGTTCATAAAGTGATTTTTGCATGTATATCCTATGGTGAAAATGCCAGATCCCACTGCAGTAGCTTTTCAAGTTTTTGAGGAACTCACATTTTATTTTCCATAACACCTGCACTGCTTAACATCACTACTAGCTGTGTACAAAATGTTCCCTTTCTCTACATTCTTGACAGAACTTTTTATCTTTCATGATTTTATATTAGCCTTATATGTTCCATGTTGGAGAGCGCTTGAATATATCTTCTCTTCCCTTCCGTATTTGTTTTGAACACCTGTGATTTGAGGCCTACTAATGACATTTAGTATTTTATTCAACTTATATATTTTTAGCAATTTATTTTATCTAGTACGCCATTAGCACTGACAGGTCAAGTCATCATAAAGCTGTGAGTGCCATTTAGATTTTTGTACAGTAGATGTTATCTCAATGGTTTTTTTTTTTTAAGTTTTATTTTGTTACTTTTCTCTAGACTCTGTGAGCAATCTCTTGACCAAGGCCAGGCAGTGTTTCTCTCCTTGTATTTAAGGAGGAATGGGTTCTATGAAAGGACGATGACTGAGGTAAAGCTGCATAACTACTTCGTTGGTTGAGTAACTCCCAAGAAGCAACTCTTATGGCCTGTGGTTCTTTCTAGGGAACTCTTAGCTTTTTGGTTCCTGACAAAAATAACCCCCACAGAGAGACCAAAACAAAACCCTCAACCATCTAAACATTTGTAGTTTCATGATTGCCAGTTATAGTGTCTAATGATAAAATTTTAGAGTCATGACTACGGTAGAAGAATCTGTTCAAATGGCCAATGTATATTTGAATGTGATAGGACAACTTTTAAAAACCAAATCTTACTCTTCCCCTTGGTGTGATGTGCGCGTGTTCAAATTTCTTTCCTTTTCTTAATTCTGAAAAGCTATTTTTGCTAAAGTCCACTTCCTTTTTCTTCTATCCACAGGGAAGTCATAATCCTCTCTTTAAATAGCAGCTGGTTACCATGGAAATCATTCTAATGCCCCTGAATCAATATTGTGATTTTGCTGACATTTCAGGTGAAAAAGAAAAAGACAGGCTAAGATGTATAAAAGTCACATTTTCTTCTTTTGTAATGTTGACAGCAAGGAGTCGTAAAGAAAACACGAGCTCTACAATAAACTCCAGTGAGCTTCTTATTATAAAGAACTGAGGATTCATAAAAGACCAATCTTTATATTTAAATAATTTTAGATTTGAGTACAGACATATGTGCACATGCTCTTTGATTCAAAGGAGTTCCTCCCATCTCTGAACTGAGCCCTGATTTAACCCTGTTTGTATTATTCTAATGACTCATTAGAAGACAGTTTTGTACATATGGCTCTGCAATTGTCTCTTTCCAATGAACTCTAAAGAGAAAGGTAAATTTACATAGCAAATGCTGTCCTGCCTATTACTGGATTCAAATCACCATCCAGCCTATGTAAGACCCTTATTCACACACAGCTAAGGGCTTTCTAGTGCATTCTGAGAGTTCCTTTCTGAAGAGAAATGTTGAGTTTGGGCCTGGTGGTGCATAAGTTGCAGAGTCCATCAAATAATTTTTACGTCTATCTAACTTAAGCCCTCACCACAGAAACTGAATCACTTTCTCATGTCCTCCTTCATAAAATCAAAAACAATTATTAAAAGGCTAATGTCTGTTTAATAATTATTCCGAAGGAACCCTTCATGCATAGTCAGTGATAGTGCCTGAAATAGAATAATGGCTTCAATACAATACAAGTAGATGAAGATTTTTTTCCTTTTAAGGTGATTGACAGACATTCATGTGTTGCTTCTAAGAGCAGGTGATCATACTGTTCCACTAGTTTCATGCTCTATACAATACTTTCTCCTCCTCTTAGCAGGGCTCTTCTGAGGCATGTGCCATACACTCTTTCTAGTAGTTGGCTGCATGGCATGGCCTTGTGGCACAGATCTTACAATCTTTGCAACAAATAACAATGTTTAAAGCTTACAAAGTTTCCATTGCCCAGCTCTCATTAATAAAGAAACTAGAGAAAGGAGAGAAGTCCTAGTCCCTACTTCAAATGACCTGACAGATCAACATGACCACACCTGGATGGCATTGCCCTACATGTGGAATTGGGGTGGGGGATGGGAGGGGAGGGTGGTCAGGGTGCATGTGAGGGGGCAGAGAGGGTAAAAGTGACAGAGGGAGTGGGAACTGGGATCGACATGTAAAATAATAAATTAAAAAATAAAGAAACTAAACATCTGTTGTGTCTAAATGCATAAATGTGTTGTATATAAGGTTCAGGACACACTTGTAACTGTAAATCATGATAAAAGGGATCCAAATTCTAATAGATACTAAGAAGGTATGGAGAAATAATGTCTTCTCAGAATGTAAACAGACACGCTTGCATGCACGTGCACATGCACGTGCGCACGCGCACGCACGCGCGCGCGCGCACACACACACACACACACACACACACACACACAGAAAGCTGCATTAAAAATTACCAACAAGATAGATAAACAAATCCTCATGTCTTGAAGATTTCTGTCTGTAAAAGTGTAAAAAACAATAATAATTTAAAAAATGAAATTGAATGCCATGGAAATGAATCACAGAAAAGCAGTGTAAATACAGGACTGGGAAGGCAGTGAGCACCCTGTCTCATTGTTCCTAGCTCTCAAAAGCATGGTATGTTTTTGCTTATGTATACACACGCACACACACACACACACACACACACACACTCAGATGTCTAGTGTGTGGACAAAAGATATTAAAGAGGAAAACTGTCTTTTTGAATGTGAAAGATTCGTTCCATTTCCAGGTATTTATCTACATTGTTTAACAATTCTGAGATAATATCTTCAGAGCAAGGATTAAGAAGATGTAAGAAGAGTGAAGGGAGAGGTGGCATGTCAGCCACGGGCATCTTATCTCTCATTCTGCATGTGAATTTCTGGGCAAAGAGTCAGGAAACACTGGAAATTTCAGGTGGCAAAGAATTATCAGGTGAGAAAACGATGGCATGGCTTGCTTTCATTATAAACAGGACTGAGAAGCGGTAGTGTTGGGTTCAGGGAAAGACTATGTGGCTAGGCAGAAATCTGTTGCCTGCCACTGGCAGGATTGCAGACATTGAAGCATGCCTCATAGCTGACACACATAAACAATGACTTGGAGCAAGGGACACAATGCTGTGTTCTTCAAAATTAAAGTCCTGAAAATTTAAGCTCCATGTGATGGTTTTTGGGAGGTGATGTCTTTGGGAGGTAAGAAGGACCCAAAGTCAGAACTTTTGCTGACAAGAATATTTAACATTCTTACCATCAGTCCCATCCCATACAAGGCAAGACTATCAGAAGAGAAGACTCCAAACCCTTGAAGGGAGCTCTGTTCTGAGAACATATTGGTTCCTGCTTTGCAGCAGAGGTGGAGAGATGACTTTCCACCCTTCATAAACAAGCCAGCCAAAGACAATTTGATATAGCAGGCTAAACTGGGACAGCTATGAACGCTCTAGTACAACTCTGCTTCAACCAAGGGGTTTCTTGGAAAAGCTCAAGTAAGCTGTGGGCTTCCTTACTCCAGAAGTTAAAGGATTTGTGAGATATTAGGCTAATGTGACCAGATTTCTATCCATATACCCTCAGTAGTGTTTGATTTGTGTATCTCATAGCTGAGAGGAAATTAAAAAAGAAAAATTACAAAGGAAGAAATAAGACTTATGAAGCAGAAACTGAAATACTTAGCTGATACAGACACACAATGATGTAAAAATGGATATTTCTAAAAGATCACACATTTCCTACATTAAAATCTCCCCTATGAAATGTTCCAATGATCATCCAATATGTCTTTTAACTATGTAAATAGCAAATTACATAGTAAGAAAGTATAAACAGTAGAAATACTTCTAGGCAAAAATAATTTCGGATGATTCAAAGCCTTAAAAGGGCTGTAATGCTCACACACTGCCTTGCCCGTTTTTGTTCTGTTTTTGTACTTGGGGCACCACACATGCTATTGCAAACCCTCTGCTACTGAACTGCAATACCTGGACTATCTGGCTTTTCTGTTTGAACATACTAAGTATGATTGGGTGTTATTTGACAGTACACCGTAATGCCTTCTACCCTTCATGTTTCTTTCCTGAGAACCAAGAGGAGGAAACAGGTTCCCAGAAGTTGCAGCCCTTAGAGATGCCTGGGAAGTAGCCACGGTGAGCTTACCTTCTGCCCTCTCCAAAGTTCTCCCGCTTTTACTGGCTGCAGTGCTGTTGACTGTCTCGGATGAGGTGCTAAGCTTGGTGCTGGGATCTCGCTTGGGCTTGGGTGGTGGTTGTCTCCGGGATCCACAGCTGCTGTCATCCTCGGTACCCCCAACAGAGTGCAGGGACTGAGATCTCACAGTGAATCCACTGGAACAGGGATGCGGGAGTCTGTCCTGAGGAGCAGGCATCGTCATGAACCCCATGCGGAAGTGCTTGCCCGCGTAGCTGGTGTCCTGGCCTCTCCCTACTTCTCCCCCTATGCTGTAAGAGAAAGCAGAAACCACCTGTGAGGAGAAAAGCAGCCAAGATATACTTGAAGACAGAGGTACCACCAGCATGTCCTTGAGAGGTGAAAATCCTCACTGGTGAAGAAGTATACCATTTTGCAAGGGGTTGACATGCAGACCAGTCTTAAATATCATGAAAGCAGTCTATACTCTAAGTCAAAATATGAAAATAAAACCAAAACAACTTGATTAGAATCACAAAATTTATCATGTGTCTACGGGCACATTTACCTCCAGATAAACTTACTATCTTAAGGGAGAAAATCCTGTACAACAGACTTTACTTTCAACCACTCACTCAATTTTTTTTTTTTTAGAACTTGGTGGCGAAACTTGTCTCATGACTTGAAAAGTAGACAAAAAAAATGAGATAACTATATTCCTTAGACTAGCACCTATTGAGTGACTGGACACCATTCTATTCATCAAAACTATCCCTAGCAGCGTTGATGGTATAATGGTGAGCATAGCTGCCTTCCAAAATATCCCTGATTCCCTGCTTAACATGTTGAGGAAAAAGTGGCATAAACAAGTGCAGCAAGGGTTCTATTAATAAGCAGTAGGAAGAGAGAATGAAAAAGGCAAAGGTTAGGGAGGAGGAGTAGGGGCAGCCGGAAAGGAGAACAGGAAAGACAGGGTATTAGAGGACGACAGAGTGGAAGAAGGGAAAAGACTATGAATGAAACTCAGAGAGAGAGAGAGAGAGAGAGTGAGAGAGAGAGAGAGAGAGAGAGAAGAGAGGAAGCAGGTGTGGGAGGAAAGAGAGGGAAGGAGGGAGAAAGGAAAAGCTAAGAAGGGAGGCGGGAAGACAATTATATGGAGGAAGTCAGAGGGGAACAAGGACAATGGAAGAGGAGGAGATGACATACATTTCAAATTGGTGAGTGAACTGTCTGTCTTTTTATTTTCTAGAAACAGTCCGCATCCCTTGATGATAAATATGTGGAGCCAATAAGAAGCAAGCCCCACCTCATATTGTAGGAGAGTTTAACAAGGTGTTAAAAGACCTGATCCTGAGATGACTCTACCTCTAAAGTACTGAGGATATAAAACACTTTCCAAATTTGACATTTTTCCAGTGTCACTGGGGAAAATAGGAAGATTGAGAAAGATGTAGTTTGAAGTTCAGTTAACCACAGGAGAAACACTGCTTGGGGTTGCTTTCTGTACTGTACATAATGACAACTCTTCATGAAGAAAACATCATGAATATGTATGTGAACTTTTAGGAAAAAAGATTTTCTTAGAGTTTCCTTTGTCCATCAAGCTCGTTCACTGAAAGGAAAAGCTAAAAGAAAAATCATGTGTAAAATATTTGCATTTTCCTGAAATATGTGAATTGTGAAAAGAAATTTAGAGCATATGAATTTTGTAAGCTTGTTGAGTCTTTCTAGTATATAGATTTATTTGGAAATATTAAACTAGATTTCAGTTTAATTTCCATAAATGATGCAATTCAAAGTAAGATTTGAAGTTTGTTTATTGAGTCTTTCATACCATTATGATATTCATCATAACTTTATAATTCTCAGGCTGGTGAATGTATCTCTGTAGAAGAGTATGGCTTTTACATAGATGAGGCCCTAGGCTCACTTTCAAACAGCAATAAATAAGTAAACAAATTAATCAATTAATAAAGTAATACATTTTGAAAATCAAATTCAAATAGGAACAATTGTGGGAAATAAATGTTTTCCATTTTCTTTTTTTCATTTATTATTATTTTTTCCTATTTTATATATCAATCCCAGTTCCCTCTCTCTCCCTTACTCCCCTGTCCCCTGACTCCCCCTTCCATCCCATTCACTCCCCAGCCCCTCCTTGGGGAGTGGGTGAGGCTTCCTGGAGGGATCATCAAAATCTGTCAAGTCATTTGGAGTAGGGCCTAGGCATACCCTTCTGTCTCTAGGGTAAGGGAGTATCCCTCCATGGGAAATGTGCACCAAATCCTTTTGTGCACCAGGGAGACATCCTGGTTCTACTGTCAGAGGTCCCATAGACTACCCAGGCCTTCTAATAGAAACCCGTATTGAGATGTTTTCCATTATCAACTAAGGCAGTGGTTGTCAACCTTCTTAATGCTGTGACCCTTTATTTAATACAGTTCCTCATATTGTGGTAACTCTCCACTGCATAACTATAATTTTGCTTCTGTTATGATTCATAATATAAATATCTGATGTGCCACCCCTATGAAAGTATCTTTTTATGCCAAGGCCTCACCATCCACAACTAGAGGACTGCTGAACTTGGGACTTGAGAGGATTACATGTATATTGTGGGGAATGCCAAAAGACACAACAAGATCCTTCTAGTTTGATTCGAGCACTTACAAAAATAATTTGTAGCTTCAACACAACTCTTATTTCTATTTCCACCATTTCTTGTTTAATATTTTGTGTTCATGTACAGACACTGAGTATGCATGTTAGTAACATGGATGGCAGTGTTAAAACAGGGCAGTGGACATGCAAGACGCAGGTGGCCTCAACCTGACAGCTAAGTGGATTTTCTTACAGAGACAGGAAGCATCCTATTTAATGTCCCTATGCATTTTAATTTCTGTGTTTGCTTCAAGACCATCAATCGAGACACAAATGAGAAGCTTACACAGAGTGTTTTTCGGAAAATCTATTAAGAATTTCTGGGAAAATGGGCTTAGTGGTGGGGAGAGGAGTCTTGAGCATATGTGAAGATTTCACTCTGGGATGATAAGTCTTTGATGCTCCCCACAGAATATATTTTATTCCATATAACTTTGCCTTAAATTATTTTCTTCTCTTTTTCACTTCTGTTGTATCGCTGCAGAAAAGCTGCTTTAAAGATTTATTTAGACAGCTGCCTCTTTGCCAGGAACACACTCACCTAGGGAGATCTATGCATGTGTTAATGCACACAGACATTTATGAGACAGTTACTAGAAATAATTGTATCAGCAATTTATCTGTTACCTTTGACCTAAATAGAGCCTGCACCTTTTCCCAGATAATTAGCCCTGCTTCTTTGTGTCAGGATTTTCTGTTTATCAGCACAAAACAATTTTGTGTAATGCTGGATTTGCTCATAAATATCCTGTTATGCACAGTAACACTTCTTCCAAGTGAAATACAATGAGTACTTCAAACAATAGCAGGTATAAAGATGCAAGTTTAGTACCACCTGGCAGTGCATACATAATAAAAACATGTGACTTAGAGTGAGTTACATGTGCACAGGCCTTTGTTCAAGTCAAGGTTAAGGACAAGTAATAAGGATAATGCCACAGCTAATAGTAAGAGATTTAGAAGGGTGTTGAGACCAAAGCACACTGAAGATCATAGAATGAAGCATATAACTAGTTCTGGAATCTGCTGAATATCTGTTTTGTTTTTGGAGGACTTTTATTTATGTATGTATGTATGTATGTATGTATGTATGTATGTATTTATTTTTACATGCCAAATGCAAGATATTCCATCCTAAAGGCAACAGTATAATCACATCTGTTACATATCTGTCAATATGATCTTTGAGTTTATGCCTTTAGAACTTTATCTATTTTGTTCTTTTATTTTTTTATTAATTTTGCATCCCAAGCAAAGTTCCTCCTACTTCTCCTCCTCCCCCTTCTTCCACCTTCCCCCAACCCTCTCCCCATCCACTCCTCAAAAAGGGTAAGGTCTACCATGGGAGTCAACAAAGCCTTGCACATTCAGTTGAGGCATCGCCACCTGCCCTGTCTACCCTGCCTCATCAAAACTGAGCAAGGCAGCCCACTATATGGAATGGGCCTCAAAGAGCCAGGTCATGCACTAGGGATAGATCCTAGTCTGTTTTTAAGACCCCTGTCAGTGGGAAAATCTATTTATTTCTAATGTTATTACTACAGAACCCTTAAGGGGAAGTATCCATCACTGAGAATAACTGTTATAAAGAGTCAGAAGAAATAAATGCAAGACAAAATGCAGTGGACTTATCAGGCAGATCTATTTACGTCATCATGGAAGTAGCAATGGTTCATTATCTGTGGCTCTAGCTCACTTTCTTTCTTCATTGTACAATCAGTCCCTATTGGGTCATGATGTTCTTCTGAAATAGAAAGAGTGCCCATGATTAAAGCACAGTGACCCCCTAAGACTGTAGTTCACTTTTAGTGTGTAAGCTTTCATTTATGTTCTTCTAATTATAAGGGATATATTCAGTCACAGGAAGATGTGGCAAGTGATATTGCAGTGTGTGGGTATGTATGCCCCTCTTATAAGTAAAGGATTAAATGCCTCATGTAATAGCTACAGTAGTATGTGGCTGAGATCTTACTTGATGAGAAAACATACAATGATGGGTGAAATTAGTTGAGGAAATAAGCAATTTGTGTTCCCAATTTGCTGAGAATTAGCTGTGTTTGCCAAAACACATATATGTTGGAAATGCAACTCTCAATTCAACTGTGTTGGGAAGTAGATCCCATTAGTAGGCATTTTATCCAAAAGGCTCCATTTGCATGAAAGAATTTGTGCTGATTATAAAAGGGCCCATTTTACGGTTTAATATCCTATGTTCCTAATATGTCCATTTATCCTGTGATACCTTAGACCAAGTTATAATGAAACCTGAAAGCCTTCACTATATGCATACCTTTGATCTTGGACTTCTCAACCTTTACAGCAGTGAGCAAGTCAGTGAGAGTTCAAGCATTAGTGGGAGACTCTGTCTCAAAATAACATGAAAGAAGAAAGAAAGGAATGAAGGAAGAAAGAAAGAAAGAAAGAAAGAAGGAAAGAAAGGAGAGAGGGAGAGGGAGGGAGGTGGAGGGAGGGAGGAAGAGGAAAAGAGAGAAGGAGAGGGGGGGCAGAGTGATAGAAGAGATATTGACATATGGCCTCTACAAACGTAGGCACAGATGAGATCACATGCAAACATACCACGGAAATGAATAAAGCAGGAAACATCCTCTCAGTCGACAAGACCACTGTCCTTGAGCATCAAAAACAGAGAGGACTGCTTTTCCAACCAAACAGAGTAAAATGTATTTGAAACGTGGGTAGCAGATAGCATTGGGTGTTTCTTGGAGCTTTGGTTGTGAATCTTTTCCTTTGAAAGCTAAGCTATCTCTCCAGCCCTTTGGAGTAGCTCTTGATACCCCTGTCTCACTTGTGACTTTGAGATGTCATATGCAGCAAACTTGGCTTATGGAGGTTTCAGTCACAAGAAGTTCTACGTTTTCATGAGACTAATTTAGTTACCACCAAGGCCAGAAAATGTGTTCACAAGGGTCCAGTTAATTAATGACTACGCACTAGAGGTTTGCTGAACATAAGTTGAAGCCTCCACACTAGCTGCAGTGACTGTGATGGTGATTTATTGCACTGACTGCATCCTTCTCAATTTCCCCTTAGGAGGAGTCAAGTGGGAACCAGCAAAGTAACTTCAGCTGCAAATTGGGAAGAGCATGTGGCAACTTTGCAGGTGTGTAGCTCAGCTATGCTTCAAGAGAAAATATCGGAGATGAACAGCTAACTCCCAGCATCCAGCTATAACCTTCAAAACATGCTGACATGTGAGGTGTAAGAGCTTGCTTCTGCCCCATTATTCAGAAATCTTTGTCTCTGGGTTCCCATAGCTACAGCACCATCTCAGGTACTTCCTGTTCACTAGTCTCTCCTTCCCTTTCTTCTTTTGTACTTAACAGAACAGCTCCAAAGTTGAGCAAGCTTCCTCACCCCAGTTTCTCCTTTTTTATCTCTCTCAGGCAAGCGCCTCAGCAAAACTCAGTATCTGCACCTTTGGGGAGCCTGACATGACATATGACATAGTGAAGCCGAATCTTATTCAGACCAGGTTTTATACCAAACTTTACAAAATTAGCATATTAAAAAAAGACAGTTGGAGAAGAAGAAGGCTGGGAACACCCGTCCCCCCACTAAATCGGGGCAATGAGATAAGCACAGAGACACTCCCTCCAGAGTGTCTGAAGGTGACCTATAGCTTGTTGTACAAAATTAAAAAAAAATAAAGACTGTGGTCAATTTAAATTTTTCTATATTGGGGACTAAATATAGGGCTTTGCTTATGCGAAGTCAGCGCTCCACCAGTAAAGTAGGAGCTTCAGCCCTCATTATAATGCTAATGCACACATCCCAGGGTGGACATTTAAGATGCTAATGATATATATGACACACGAAGTCATTTATAGAACCACAAGTAACAGAGCTTGCGCAGAAAAGCACACACTAGACAAATGATCCCCAAATCCTGCACACTGTGACATAAAAGTCCTGGCACTTTCAACAATGGCAGTGCAATTTGAAACAGTAAACTTGCTGTGTGCTGATCCTCCTCTTTCTTGGAAACATACATTTCCCTAGCAACCTGTTTCTACTTCTGATGCAACTGTGTGACTCTGCAATTTCTCACTTGGGGACACAAGAACCTGGAAACCTTCTGAGAGATCTGCTGAACCCCAATGTCTACGAAGCACAGAAACCAAACTAACAACAGAGAAAGCCTAAAAACAAATGTGAGGCTCAGAAAGAAGAAATGCTTGCGCAAATAGGTCACTCCCTTGTTTCAGACTGAACGTATAAATGATGTTGAGAGTGTGGGGAACCGGTTCTGCTGTAGGACTGACTACTTGGCTCTGAGTGAAAGCTATGTGGGCTGAAGGAAAAAAAAGTCATTTGCAACAAGACTCCAGCTCTGAAGATAGACTAAGCCTGACACATCTTATGTTATAAAAATAAAAATCAAGTTTCATAATCCTGAACTTAAGCAAGTCTGTTTCTTCTCGCACAGTGGAAGTAAGGCAACAGGGTCAAGTTGTCTGTCCTTAGTGTGACTGCTATAAAACATGGTGAATAGTGGCTCACATACTTCTAAAATTCTACCCTGTAATAATTAATCTTAATTGTCAAGTTGAAGGGATTTATAATCACCGTGGAAACAGATCTCTGGGCATGTCTGGGAGGGAGTGTTTCTTGGCTGTGTTGATTGAGGTAGAAAGTCCCACCCTAAGATGTGGGCAACACCATTCCTTTGGTTGGAGTTCTTACATGAAGAAAAAGTAGCATTCAAATATCTGCTCCCTAATCAGAGACACAATGTGACCAGCTGCCTCATGCTACTGCTCTCATGGCCAAAACTTCCTCCCCACCATGCACTGTAACATGAAATTATGAGCCAAAATAGACCCCTACTTCCTTAAGTTGTCAAGTATTTTCTTACAATAACATACGTGACTAACACACACAATGAAAAAGCTATTGGCTGATGGACAGGTCTGGAAATTTGAGTGATATACAGATACACTACACAGATACGTTTTTGTGTGTTTGTATCCATTTACATACACATTATGTGTGTGTTCAGTATATATCCTAAGATATCTCATTCAGTAACTGGAAATCTTTAGGTCCTGAATTTTTATGGCTACTTTTTAAAGTTTATTAAATCCTAGTATTTGTTTCAAAAACTCATCAGCTTTGCCTGAGTGCACCTGTGAAATAAATACTTGGGGCATAAATCTGATGTGTGTACAATCTTAGCTTTAAAGTACTTTCTTTTAATCCCCATCCTACTGAATTTTAGTAATAAGATCATCACTTGTCTAGTGAATCCACATGTGAAAAATACAGCATATGGTACTACAGAACTTAAACTTAAAAAAAAAAAAGGAAAAGAAAAGAAAAAAGAAAAGAAAAAAAAAACTTCATGAGAAGAAAATCAAAACAAATTCTTATTTTTAACTGCAAGGTAAATAGAGCCCTTCCTTGCAGAACATCCTAAATGATTGCTTCATTTTCTCACAGCATTGTTTATCAGGACTGAAAAGAAAACTTGAGAAACATGAACTTTGAAAATCTCATACACAGATCGTCAAGATGCTCATTTGCCTGCTTATCATGACTCTTATGTTTGGGAAAGGCTGATTTTCAGATAGAGACAAATTCTTGGTAACGGTGAATTCCTGAGATCAGGTGTCATCTTTAAAAGTGACAAGGGCATGACTTTGTATATAACAATTTTGAAGCAAACATGCCAGTATTTTGCAATAAAAATTCTTCAGTAATAACTGGAGAAATAAAAAGAAAAGAAAAGGAATCCTAGTCTCTGTTCACATGCATGCATGCATTTTTTTAAAAGTCTGTCTAGAAAACCAGTAAACAAACATAAGGTATAGCTAAGTCTTTGCTTACTTTAGAAGATTTTCAGCAGTGATTCTGTATAGCTAGACTTAGAAATCCATTTCTGAAGCTGTTTCTGATTCCAGCATATGTCTACCTTTGTGAATACCGGAGGCACTGGGACAGTCTTTTCTATGTGTGTTTCTGGTAACTGCACTAGTACACTTTCAACCATAAAGTAAATGGACAAACTTGAAAGAAAAAAAGCAACAACTCTGTAAGAGACAAGTTTGCCAGGTGAGGAAGTGGATCGCTGTCCTACTTAACATTAGGTATTTCACTGTGAATGAATCATGAATGCTAAGTTATCAACCTTCTGACTTCATTCAGGGAAAGAACGCCAAGAGTTTGCATTTGACACATTCTTCCTTTTGCTGTTTCTGTGTATGCATGAGAATTATGGCTGATTCCTGCTCTTCTGAGACACTGCCTAGCCCAATTTAACAGGGGACACATATACCTGATCAAGAACCAGGCCTCTTCCTGATATGAGCCACAGCTACACTTGTCTGTGTTATAAGAAAATTGGGCACTGGAAGAGCCATGAGGCTAATACATCATATATTGACTGGTAATGCCTCAAATCAAAACCAAAGTCAGACAAAATCAGACATGGTTAATCATGTCTGCCTCAGTGCCTATCAACTGATAATTATAAAATCTCATATATGCATTGTGAACATTCAAGACTGGCTATTCCAAGTCACCCATCTACAACTTTGTGATAAACTGAAATCATTCATGACTGCGGCTCCTATCTATCTGTCTCATTCTCTTTCCCTGTTGTCATGATACACTACTGTAAGGAAAGTAACTCCAGGGAGAAAGGGTCTATTCTGACTCACAACTCCATAGAGGAGCTAAGGGAGTAGGCGCCTAAAGATTGTATCTGTCATCAAGAAGAAAAGAAAATTAATCCCCACAAGGAATGGCAAGACCCATAGTGAGTGAGTCTTCTCATCACAGTGGACAGAATCTGGACAATATCAAAGACATGCCCAGAAGCGACCACCTAGGTGATTTTAGATCTCATAAAGTTCACAACTACAAGTAGCCATCACACTAGTAAATCCTTGCCCAGTGAAGGAAAAGCAAACAACACAAGTCTACCTAAGAAATAACCAAGTGAGAGGCTTCTAGAGTTAACATATGCCATTTATTTAGAGGGTTAGTGTTTTCCCCTCAGGTCAGGCTGATAAAGCTTCTAGTCACCAAGATTAGTCTAGGGATTGGCAGATGCTTCTTCTTGGGAAAATAATGGTGTAACCTAATCACTGTGTTGGAAGTTCTGGCCTTTCTTTTGAATATGAAAATAAAGTAGTGGGATCCTTTGTTGCAGCATTCCATAGAGCCTGAATCTAGCCATGCTGGAAGACAAATCAAACCAAAGCTCTTTAGGCATGTCAACTGCTAAATTTTATTTTGTTGGAACAACCATGTTGAATTTTCATAACATCTATATTGCAGAAAATTCCAACTGAACCAAGATGATGTTCTCCACACAGTAGTCACTAAGGGAAGGCTGATAATGTGCTGGAAAAGGCCACTGTTGCCAGGAAAGGGAAGGATTGATAGGCAGACAAACAATATAGTATTGTCCAAAAGCATTCTTATTTTATCACTAAGCATAGAAATAATTAACTGCCTGATACATTTGCCTTTTATATATTTTTATATATAGTCCACTTTGATGTGGAAACTTGTCTCCTGTAAAATTAAGTGTTCATATTTTCTTCCAAATTATTCACTCACCATTACCCATAACATCTTCCCTTAGCCCCGCGTGTTCATTCAGAGCCATAATCTGTGGCTTCTTGCCTTAGGCTCCAGCATTTATTTTCAGCACTTCATATCCTCTATGATATCTGTTTTCTGTTTTTTTACTTCTAATATCTCTACTCGCCTAGGCTCTATTCCAGACATCAATTTCCTGTGTCTGGCTGTTTGTTGATGCTTCTTGTATGCTTAAGTCAGGTGTTAAGATGGGTTTTTTTTATATATATCATTTCATTCACTGTTTTAATAAACTCTACAGAAAAGATAAGATAAATCAAAAGGGAAAAAACTGAAAAATTGTTTCAAAGACATGAAATTGTTTTCATTAACTCCATGTGTTATATTTAAAATTACTAAGCATCAAGGCAAAGTTTCTTTCTCCGTGCTGGACTGTTTCAACTACATCCAAACTTTGTATCTTAGAAAGAATAAGAAACATGCAATGAGATGTCTATTTAATAATTATTTAAATTTAGGTAAGAAGTGTATACTTTTCAATTTTCAATTATTATTATTTATATAAGGGTAAGACACTTTTTAAGGTTTTTGTAACAAATTTAAATGGTACAAGGCAACTATAAATTACCTACCAAGGTGGTTCATATAGGTGCTGTAGAATGGATGCTGTGTCCAACCTCAATCTGCCAAAACTCATAATCTGATGCTAACATTCAGACTGAAAGCATTTAGAGGTGGTAAGTGGGAAATAACTAGGCAAGGAGAATAGCTATCTCTTATGTGAGATTAATGTCCTTATTAAAGAGAACTGATCAGCTCTCC
The DNA here is from genome assembly GCF_943737965.1 of Phodopus roborovskii. NCBI lineage: Eukaryota > Metazoa > Chordata > Mammalia > Rodentia > Cricetidae > Phodopus > Phodopus roborovskii. The sequence goes on along the minus strand of NW_026126460.1, from coordinate 26,036,532 downwards.
CTCAATGCTTCTGCCATGTAAACATATAGTAATATATAGGCTTTCTGTGGATCAAGAAGCAGGATCGTTGTGAGCCAAGACTTCTGTGGATGAGGAAGTAGAACATCTGTGGACCAGGAAATAAGACCTTTCTGTGATCCAGGAAGCAGACATTCTTTATGATTTAGGATGTAGGACTTCTCTGTGACCCAGGAAGCAGGACTGTTATACACCAAGAAACAGTTAAGCAGGCTCTCTCTATGAGCCAGGAAGCATGGCCTTAGTGTAATAAGAGACCAAAACTCTTTGGGCCAGGAAGCAGAACCTCTGTGGGTCAGTAAGTAGAACTTCTGTGAACCAATAAGCAGGACCTCTGTGGACCAGAAAACAGGACCTATCTGTGACCCTTATGAACACTGGATCTACTAGAGGCATGATACTGGGTTTCTCAGCCTTCAGCACTGTGAAAAATAAACTTGTTTATAAGCCACTGAATTGTGGAACATCTTTCTTTCTTCCTTTCCTTTCTCTTCTTTCCTTCTTCCTTTCTTCCTTCCTCCCTTCCTTCCTTCATTTTTCTTAGTACCCTAGGAAGACTAAGAGTCTGTGTGCATATTATGTAAGTCTCCAAAATTTCATTTCTCTCATTCTGAATTTCTAAAGAGGCAAGCCTGTGATATGGTTCTTATTAAGGGCAGAACAAATTCCCCTGATCATCTTTAAGACTTACTCAAAACATGACAAGTTCTTTTAAGATTAACATATGTAATTATCCATGGTACTTTAGAATCTAAAATTAAAACATTACTTATTTCTATACACAAATAAGATCTCCAAGCTTCTTAAAGTATAGTGCTTGAAGAAGAGAAGGTATATGAAAAAATAAGTTGTGATACCTTGATTCAGTTTAAATGTAGCTTACACAAGTTCACACCAAGGGAGATCTTTTCTAACAATTCTATCCCAAAAGAGGAAGTTCTGAAAAATGTTATATTAATTGTGTCATGAAAACCGACATAAACTTTGAATATGGTTTGAGTACCTGCCAACTTTCTAGAAATAAGTTTAGCTAGCCATATGTAGTTTTTTTTCCATTCTAGAAGTAGCAACTAGAAAGGGAATGTTAATGTAATGGCTTTGCACTTCCTCTGCAGAAGGGACTAAGTTAAGGCACATTTAAAGTACTAAAATAATTAGTTAGAATTTTTGGAATATAATTTTTAACCAGACAGGACAATTCCATTAGGGAACTTGTTTAAGTTTACTATTTACTAAAGAAAAATAAAAATCTAGGTAACTTTTAGCTGAGCAATGAACAAAGCTGATTGGTCAATAAACTCAAGGAACAACAGACTATAGAACCAGCATGAACTCAGCATCATGTGGCCAAGCATGTTCCTAGAGGAAGCACCATGTACATTCAAAGAAAGCAAACCTTTGGGCCTTAACCACCACTGAGGATCCAGGAAATCCCATGACAGGAAGTGGCTTTTCAGCTCATGCAGTGCATGAATGAGATTTCATCAGATGAAGGCATTGAGTGCTGACACATGGAATCAAGAGAGCTTGAAAAGTGTGACAGGGATAGTGAGGTAGAACTTTAGGGCTATTGTTACCTTGTCATTTGTTTGCAGGCACAGAGCTTGGTTCAAATGGACAATTATTAAGTATACACTAAATGGATAATGAGTGTGTACATATTTTGGAATACTAAAGAATAACTCATAGGAGTCTTAAGCAATAGGTATTGTTTTACTTAACTATAATCTTCATTTCTCCCTTTCCTTTAGTTGACATTTTCTACATTAATGATGGAAAAGGGAGCAAGATCTCTGAATGTTCATGCACTCATCATCTTCCATCAAAACCAGAGAGTCAAATGCTGAGGTCAGCATAATCCCTTCCTTCTAAAATTCACACTCATCTGTGTTATCTAAGGTCTTTTAAGACCTAGATCCTCTGTAGATAATCCATCTTTTCCTCACCTTGAGCCTAAGAGTCTTCTTACACAATGTATTCCCACTTTACCACTGCTCCAGACAGTTGATAGAAAGACCATCCAGGCTCCATGAGTTGTCAAAAGTTTTCAGTCTAACGTGTAAAATATCAAGACAGTGATGACCTCAGCCAACAGTTGCACAGCCCTCTCTAATATTCCTTTTGAATAAATTATGTATATGATTTTGTCCCAGTGTTGTTTCTTTGAGGAAACTTTCCATCATCAGATGGGTTTCATCAAGGTCAAACTCCATACCGGTCAGAGGATTCTGCTTGTCCTGTCTGGAGATAAAAAATAACCCAACTATCTTTATGTTGTTTCCCAGGTCCTTTCAGTCTTAAAACACACAACCCCACTTTATTAGCTTCTTAGTGGATCTTCTCCACTGATCAATAAGACCCCTGCAGGCATTATTTCAGTAAATAGACAGACAAAATACCATAAACAAAGAAAAGTTGTATCCTCCAAGAAAAACACTAGCTATTTTCACAATCATCCTAGTTTTGAATTCCTTGACATTGACAGTCTCAAACTGTCATTGAAAGGAAGCTGTGCTGACTCTGTGAGGCAGGCAGGATTAGCCAGTCATTATTTTATTATCTGCAAAATCATGTCTTCAAATGCGATTTCCCAATATCCCAGTGGCCAATTTGCAAACTTAATCTTAACACACCTAAATTGCAAGCTCTGTTACTGACTAGCTCTATGTCCTCCAGGACATTAATTTTTTTCAAGTGTTACTTTCCTTATCTGGAAATAGAGATTATTGATATATGCCTGTCATATGGTTTTTATAGGTAAATTAGATGCCCAAGATAACACAGTAGAATCTCTAAACAAATTGTCTTGGAGACAATCTCTGGAGTAGATCTCAAGTTTCTTACTTGACAACCATGGCATTCTGAGAACAGCAGCCAAGTGTCTGCTTTTTGTTATGCCCACACACTTATGCTCTGGAGATGAAATTGTAGGCTTATGAGAGTCTGTTACATTTGAATTCAAGGCAGCTTGTACATGATCCTTGGAAGAATAATACACCTTTGCTAATAGTGGTAACATACAGTGTGGTGGATTTGAAAAAAAAAAATATCATGAAAGCATCAGATGTCATGATCTTCAACACAGCTTCACTATTCACTATTTCCAAAGTGGTGTAACCATCATTCAAAAGGTACCAGGTGTCTTTCCAAAGTTAGATTGTCATTTATGACACACTATTTGACTCACTCCACAAATAAACTCATATAATTATTATATTATTGCTTTATGAAAAAAACTACTAAAATGTCTAATCTATTTTACAGAAGCTGGATTTTCCATAATCTTGGCTGGAAAAAGATTGGTATGACCCAAAGTTATTTCTGGTTTCAAATTTCACAGCCAGAAAAATGAGTGATCTTGGAATTTGTAAAGCTCCCAATTATACTGCCAGACATTCATTGACCTTCTAGCAAAGAAATAGTATAATTTGCCAAATAAAATCACAGGACTGGAATGAAGTAATCCTTAATGTCAACCCTGTTTCAAACATAAGGTGTCTCTCCTCCTCAAATGCATGTAGGATGTGCATCTTCTGACCACGCTGCCTTGCAATTTAATGGGCACCTTAATTTTCTTGGGTAAAAGCTTAAAGACTAGAAAGCAAGTACTGGGAGATTTAGTGTACTTGAGAATGGCGAAATGCTTCTTGCAAAATATGCTTCTCAGAGCTCATAAATATTTTTAAGGTTTAGACCAAATTATGTTGGTGGAGGAAAAATGTGCCCTGAAAATAAGAAAATCATGGAAATCTATTTTAAAAAATTAAGTTGAAACAAATGAACTGGTGAGGACTAAAAATATACCAGTTTCTTTCAAAATAATGCAATGTCTTCCTAATGTATTAGTGTTAACTTAAGGTTTCCCTTGCTTACAGTGAAGATACTGCTACAGATACAAATGAACCCACCTTGTGATGACTGAAAGATTGAAGATCCTGTGGTTTCATTAATTCAATGCATAAAAACTTCAAAATCCATTTGACTGACTGAGAAAACGGTATATTCTGGTGCTTTTTATCACTCCAGCCTCCCCCTCCCCCGGTGCTCATTCCTTCTATTGAACATGTGTCTTCTGCAGTACCATGATACTCTTATTCATGGAGTCTAAGAACTTCCAAACTTTTGTCCAATTCCAAGAATTTAACACCTATATTGTAGCTATATACCCCTCATCACCATATGATAATTCCTTAGTCTTCTATCAAGTCTCCACATATGTGACCTGTTGTTCAATCTGTCTCCAAAGCTTTCTGTTAGTGTTTGCCTGTGCACAGTGTATTGGTTACTTTTCTCATTTCTCATGTTCATATACCTGACAGGCTATAACTTATAGGAAGAAGAGTTTATTTTATCTCATATTTCAAAGGTATATAGTTCATCATAGTAGGGAAAACATGGCTACAGGGGCAAGACAGAGCTCTTCACATTGTATCCACAGTAAAGATGCAGAAAGTGACTAATGCTTGGGCCTAGCTCAATTTTCTCTTTTCATCCAGTTGAGGGGCCACAGCCCAGGGAATTGCATGTATGTCCCATATTAGGGAAGTCCTCAGGTATCAATTAATATCATTTAGATGATCCCTCACAAAAGTGCCCAGGGGAACAGGAATTCTAGACTCTGTCAAGATGACAAACAATATTAACCATCACAGACACTCTCAGTTTTCCCCATGAAGGGGGAAATACTCCTAAGAAAGAAATAGTATAAAATCATCCATCCTCTTTAGTGTTACTGGGCATATATTTGAGACTGTGCAGCTCCTCTGTAAGACCCCTTAGGCTTTGTGTGACCCAGTTCAGCCTTCTTTTGCATTTTATTATCAACTCATGATCCCACAGCTCTGGGATCTTATGTCTTTCAGATTGCAATTCCACTTTAAAAAAAGATATCTCTGAGCTGAGTGGTGGTGGCACACGCCTTTAATCCCAGTACTCTGGACTAAGAGGCTGGTGAATCTGTGAGATCAAGGCCAGCCTGGTCTACAAAGCTACACAGAGACACCCTTATCATCAAAGCTACCCCACCTCTGAATCTTCAGTCAATTATTGCTTTCTTCTTTAGTTTGTCTTATCTAGTGTCATTTTGTGTTGTTATTATAGTTATCCTATGCAAACTTAAAATTCTAGAATTCTTTAGAAAGAGAATCAAATGCATCTCTATAATTATTTCCTATACACCCAATGTGCTTCTTAAATGAAAAGTAACTTCTACATGGTCAGGTATTTAAATTAAATTCAGACCCACATTAAATCAAGTCTATAATTATTGTGATTAATTTCCAGACATATGTTGTATTAAAGGGTCACAACTATCTAAAATGTATTTCTAATAGAATAAATACAAAAAGTCAAAATATTGTAAAATGGAAACATAATTTGCAAGGAAGCAACAAGGCATAGGAAACTGTATGTCATCCTGAAATCCCCAGCTTCTGGAGAGAGCAGTAAATCCACCCTCTTTCCACAAAGAACCTTCAAAATGGAAAAAGTAAGTAAATCATCTGTAATCTGTGTATCAGCAGAAAAGAGGCTATTGATCTCTCCTCTCTCTCTCTCTCTCTCTCTCTCTCTCTCTCTCTCTCACACACACACACACACACACACACACACATACACACACACATACACACACACACACACACACACACACACACACGAACACATGGTACCATACCCCTTCTCTAGGTTACTTTTGTCTCCAAACTAGTTAGGAAATTTTGTTTTTAATTCTGTCCCTGAACTATGGCTTGATGATTAGTAACTTCATTCCCAAAGAGAGAGAGTCATTTGTTTATCAAACAGGGGTAGTGATCCTTCAGAATATATGTAGTATTGGAATGAAAATGAAAATGAAGGTCAGACTTTATTCATGAAGCATTTTTTTTCTATTTAAGAACAAAGAATATTTTACAACTATTTTAATTGTGCAAATTACCATGGTAAACACATGGGTTGAGATACATACTTCCTGACACTTTTGAACTCCATTAAAAAGTAATTCATGTAATTAGAAAAACAATATCTCCACCCTTCATCCTTATAATCAGTGACATATAAATATGAATGACAAGAGATACTGCTTTAAGAATCAAATATTTATTCATGGATGTTTAGTTCCTGTAAATGGAACAGTGACCCATCTTTATGCACAACAGGATCACATCTTCTTAATGCCCCAAATGGAGTAATGGAAAAGGTTGAAATATAGATGTCATAGACTGCCGACTCAGAGGGCAGAAGTCTGGCGGCCTGCTTTCCTGGAATGGATTTCTGGGAACAATGCACTCTACATGATTAGTTTCCTTTAGACAAAAATAATTGAATCTAATGCTCTGATGTCAATGAAAGCCCTTGGATTATCTACTTTATGTGGATAACCCCTAGAGGCTCCAGGGTCTGGTGTTAAAACTTGCCTTTGATTAAACCTCTTCTTGCCCTATACATCTTTATGCATAGCAAATTAAAAGCTATTATCACAACATATTATCCACTGTTTTAATGCCAATGATGCTTCTAGGAACAAAAGAAAACAATTACGCATTATAATGGATGCACTATCTTAGTTGTCCTCTTTATATTTATCATCTGTTATATGTTACACACAACAGTACAACAAGCCATTGCTAAACAATAGAGAAAGATACATACTCCTCAGGATTTACAGTGTAGTGAAGAAGAAATCTAAATTAAAGATCTATTCTATTAAAATGAACCCTTCCTGTGGACGCTGGAGAGGACCAGGGAACCATTAATTTATGGCTATCTAATTGGAAATGGCTTCTGACATTTACTAAAGCACGGTTAAACTAAAGGAGGACTATTAAGTAGGTGATTGTTCAGAAACAGATTTTTAGGTTTGCTTTAGCATTTATAACTGTCATTTGTAGATATTTGTTTCAATTTTCTCTCAAGTAGTATCCACATAGAGATTGAATCTAGCAAGTAATGACCAAAAGAAAATATCTTTGTGACATATTTTACCTAAAAGAAAATAGATAAGTTTAAGGTTAATGTGTTCTATGCCACACTTTCTGAAAACAAAACAAAACAGAACAAAACAAAAAACTCTACAGAGACAGCATTTGCTTTCTGCATTGATAACAGCACTATGGTACTAATATGATGCTTGCGATTACCAAAGCTTTACCCTCTCCAAAACTTCAATTTTAAGCATCTTAATGGTTGGTTCCTAATGCTTCTCTTTCCAACTCACTTCCTCTCTTTCTCAACTCATCTTTTCTATTAATTGGGAATTTCTATTTTCTCTGTATTCCTCAAACACTGCAAAACTTGTTTTGCTTGTGTAGCTTATATTTTACAGTTAATTGTTATTGTGGTTGCCTGGAATATCTTCTTCATCATGTGCTGTTCTAGGCACTCTAGTATCATGAGATGAACACAGTTGTGTCAGTTGCAGAGGTCAAGATCGCCATTTTTTTTTTTTTCTGAAGAAAATGGCCTAAAGAAGCTGAAAGATTGGATACCTCTGAAGTAAAGCATCCCTTGACTCAGACTCAAACAGCACTTAATTTAAACTGTTTTATTACTTGGCAATAGTACATATGCTCATTTCCAGTCTCTACTGGTGCTCGTGAAGGATCTAACACATGGCTGAATTAGGTACTTTAATTTAGACTTACCTATGCTAGCTAGTATACTAGGCCATTGTTATTCAGCAATGGTATATAGGATACTCTCTTCAAAAAAAACTTGGAAATAGGGTGATTAAGATTGCCATTGTAAAGGAAGCATTGGCAAGAAAGAGAAATACATAAATTTCTCCTTTAGCTATGGGAAATTAATAAATGATAATTCTTCTGGTACAAGATATCTTTCCATTTTTCCAACTCTTGTCCTTAAGACACAGAACACCTTCCTCTGCCAGAGAGTTCAATCTCTAACAGGGTAGCCAGTCTATAAATGCTTCTACTTTCTGAGCTTCTAGGCTTGTAAATAAAACAGCTTGTCCCTTGAGTCATTTCATTCAATTTTGGATCCAAAAGTATATATTTATATTTTGTTTTCATTTATTTGTTAAGTTTGAGATATTGTCAAACCTGTTTTGTAACTTCTGGCCTCAAGTAAATATCTTCCCTCAATTTCCCAGTTCTGCCATTACTGGGATGCCACCTTCACCCAACTAAAATATTAAATCTGGGAAATAATTCTATGGTTTTTTTTTCCTTACAAGTGTTTAGCTCTTGATCGTGGAAAATGTGGTTGAAACAGTGTAACTAACTGACCTGTTAAAATTTAGTCATTAATTACTAAATTATGCACATATGTAAGGTTTTTGAAGAAAGAAGCTACATAAACTCTACTAATTTCATTCTGTATGATATTCAAACATACTGCTTTGAACATACTAGTTAAATTAAGAGTTTAAGAGTACATACAATTGATGTTGTAGTTTTTAGTTAGTATTATTTCCTTTTGCACTAGGAATATAATGGAAAACATAATAGCTAAAGTCTTCTCTTGTCTTCTATATTGCATTTTTGAGAAGTCCAAGGAAATAAAAACAAAGATCCTCCACCAAGACAAAGATGAAAGTCCTACAGATTTGGGCACACAAACTTTGCAGATAGGTACCAATTCATTCCACCTCTCCCTACCTTAGCCTAGTCTCCAAATGTCACTAACAGTAACATTCTCCAAAATAATGCCACCAAGTTCAGGAAATAATGTGAAAATACTACATTTCACCTTGATGCATCAAACACATATGAAAAGTCTATTTGCAAGTCAAACTCTAAAAATAATTTTTTGGAAAGAATAAAATTACATACCTGGACACCTGGTATCTTTTCACAGTAAAACAGGAGATCTTGCATGGAGCTAAAATGAATGGTTATTTGGGGAACGAGGGTGAATCTTTCAGAGTTAGTGGTCACTTCAGAGTAACATGTGAGTGACTGATCTTGCTCAACTCAGAAGGGATGAGTGTGATTAACTGCATTGAGGCAAATGATTTATTTTCGCCACTGTAAGTCATTTTCAGAGTACTTCCCTTCAGTTATAGTGTCCATTCACCATACATCAGGTGACAGAAACTTTGGTTCACATCCAGTTTTGTGGGAAAGACAGACTTGTTGAGTAATGGAAGATAGTGATCTACGTGTCACATTTTCTCACAATGAAGGAACTTGAATTTATTAAATCCTTTCTTAAGAGTACCAAAGGCTGAAATTTATCTTATATGATGAAATGTATCTTATATGATGTGCTGCAATCAATGCATGTGATGGATATCCATTTTATATATCAAACCACAGGACAGTAAAGAAGTGAATTTAAGTGTTGAACTGTCACTAGCAAGGACAGTAGGTTGGAGGTAACTGATAATGTGAGGTTGGTTCAGAAGAATGCAAAGACTTGAATTAGAGTGATGTGAGAAGTTATTAGGAAGATTTCCAGTAGTGCCTAAGTTAGAGCACACTGACTTGGCAAGGAAGCCTGGGTGCCCCTTCCCAACCAACTGCCGTGAGATCTTTAAAACAGCTGCTGTGGAGATAATTATACCATAGAATCCAGAAAAGTCCCCTAATCAAGTATTTCCTTTTGTCTGTATAAAAGTAATTATTAAATGCCTTGCTAGATTAAAAAAAAAATAGTAACATCGTGCAACCTGATTTCTAAATAAATAATGGAAGTAGATGGTGGGACCACTGATGGGAGCTCAATCAGAAGGCTGAAGCACTAATTAGCATAAGTGAAGGCTTACACTTGGCTAGCAGTGGGAGAGACAACAGGGAGTTCCCTAGGAAGTTTTGTGCTGGATAGACAATTCCACTTGCAGTTTTGGGAAAAATATAAAAACATACAGGATAAATAATAGGAAACTCCTGTTCGCACTGCATATACAAAAATAAACTAAATTGTAGGTAAATCTCCCTGTATCAGCTCAGACTTGATGAGACAGTTAATAGTGATGTTCTTTCCTGATATGTGTTTGTAGAGTACATTTAAAGTCACTTTCATTAAAAAAAAAAAAGTCTTATTTCACCTGAAACTATTCTTCACAAAATATATTTTGACACCATTTACCATTTAAAAAATATGTAAGTAGAATGATTTACATTTATGTGAAACAAACTATTCTGGTGTGATATGTTTGTTAGAATGTCTTTATTATTATCAAGTATAGTATTATTTTACCCATTTTATAAAGAAAAAACATGGTCTGATTTATAAGTAGACTGAAGGGGTCAATGTTGGGACATTACACTTCTAGAATAATCTCCGTCTTTGGGAAAATTACTATAATATATTTGAATTCAGAAACAAAGATCCCTGATAATTGATTTTATTGTGTAAAATAATGTAGAAATTAAATTCTTCATAGGGTAATGATAATGATGAGAGAAATTAAATATCCTCTATAATTAAGACACTACCTGAGGTATGACAAACACTGAACAGGGCTATACAAAGAGATTATAATTATCCCATTCTTTCAAGTGGAGAGATGAGTTATAAAGATACAGTCACCTGTTCCCAAAACTCACAGCTTACAACTGTGTGTTTTCTGAATAACATGTGCTAAACCAACAACATCATAATTGTACATATAAAATTGATACAAGAGAAACAATATTCTAGGGATACAATATAATTGTGGTGTTGGATACCTGAAAGTTCCCAGTCTTAAAAGAAAACATATTAGAATAATTTTACCTCTGATGGTCTGATGCTGATCTTTCAGTTACTTAACATGGATGGAGTGCTATGGTATGTGGGTGTGAGATGACATTGTCCTTCCTGTCATATACCAGCCATTGTGGGCATGCTCCTGACCTAAACCTTTCCAGGACATGGTTTTGCCCTTGGACCACCCTACCTGGGTTGTAGACTTAAGTCATATCCCTTTGATTCATTCCACCTTCTTTACTGAAGCTTAACATAAAATAGTTCCAGAGTCAGATAGGGAGTAGAGTTCCAGACATATATTGCTAGATTAAAATGAGAGAGTAGAAAAATGTGTAGAAAAAAAAAGGAAGATAATAAATGTTCAAATCATGAACTCTTCACAGCTTAGAAAATGGTTCATTTCCTTACAAAAGTATCCAATAACCAATCATTTTAAAGGAGATGAGAACCATCATGTTAATAGCCAGCCTGCAAGTAACTGCTTCCAACATTTAAGTAAATATTGCTCACGGCTTGAAATAGCACTAAGCATGGGGAAAAGATATCTACAGTCAACTGGAACAGACACATCTGCAACACAAGTATGAGAAAGGGGCAACTAATTCTTTCCAAAGACAGTTCACTGATGGTTAAAAATGTAAAGAAAATTTTTCATAAATGCATTATTTTTCTTGGACTTTCCAAATTGTTGAGAGCTATTTCAATGCAAAGCCACTTAAGGTCGGATTTAACATCCAAAATGAAAGAAAAAAGTCAGCAAACCAGAGTAAATGGACAGTGTTCAACACAAAATGTGATAGTGGATAATACTGAATGATGAACTCAGAGGTCCGGAAAGAAAGTAAAAGCTCCACTAGCAGCAGGATACTTTCTTTCAATACAACCAAGCTCTATGACTGCTAAGCAGAGTAGGGACCTAGTCCTTTGACCCCAAAATACCCGTAGTCAAGCCTTCAGAGAGTAGGAAATGATTAGGTAGGGTAAAACCAAAACTAAAAATCAGATTACTTTTCCCATGTACAGTGGGAACTGGACAAGCTGATATTGTTTTTGAGAGGGAGATTGTTCTCTGCAAACATACTAAGCTACCTATCCTTATAATCCTTGTCATACAAGGGTAAAGCACATTACCAAACTAATGATATCTACACATATATAGCCTAGCATGTGAAAACCTTCTCTCTGAAGTAAACAATGAAGTATTATAGTGATGCCTAGACACCACTACTGGATTCTTCTGAACAACATAGTCAAACTATGGTCATTCTTTGTAGTCCCTTCTTGTTGGTCTAGACATTGCTGGAGGTCTGATTTCGTTAGGAAATTAATCTTCTCTGTTGGCTTCTCTGTGAGATGTTCAAAAAAATGTTATGTCTTCCATCACTCTTTTGAGTGTAGGGGCTTACCTCACTGCTCCTGCACTTCAGACTGTAGATATTGCATGATAAACACATGAAGAAATGGTAAGTTCACCAAATGTGCCACTCATTGTTGTATAATTACCCTAAATGTGATATGCTATATGTAATAGCCTCTTTCAGGAAAAAAAATATATAACTTGCTTTTTTTTTTTTTATTGGCTGCACTAGTTGGAGGCAACATCTTTAGCACATGACCCATATATGAAATGTGTTGTGTTGTGAGCGTATGTGTGTGTGTGTGTGTGTGTGTGTGTGTGTGTGCATGCGCGCGCACGCACACATGCGCGCACACACACACTCAGGTGCATATCAGCACGTGTGTGCAAGCAAGCATGCAGACTTGTTAAATAACTTGCTTTTTTATCCTTATATTTTAAAGTTCTATGTTAGCAAGTCTTTAGACATCATTAGGAAAGTGCATTATATAAATTAGATAGTATTTAGAAGATTCCAAATTATGTCCCTTGTTGTTTACTCAGTGTCTCCATATTTAATGTTACATTTGAAATATAACCACATTCATAAATTACTTGGTAGACAATAGCCCATGTGAATAATTTCATAACTTCAGTCAAGAGTATTATGCTCCTTCAAGGACAGAAAAACCAAGACAAAGATACACAACTCCTCAAGGTGGTGTAAACTACTGTCAATATTTTGTATAATGTTTGGTAATTCCACATTAAAAACAAAACAAAGCAAAAGGCCAGGGTATATCCAAATTGTGATTTCTAGTAGTTACCTCCATCTACTAGACCCATTCCTCTAGACAGATGCTCAGAGTCAGTGCAGACTAGACCCCCCTTTTAGTTGCTAGGCTGGCAATCATTACTGAAGTACTTTGTCTTGACTAGTAGTAACACCTAGCTTTAGCTCACTCATCACTTCTTCTGCCCAGGAGGCATATCTGAAGAATAGAAAGCACTAATGGTAAAATATATTTTTTTTGGTTTTTTGTTTGTTTGCTGTTAATTTTTGAGATAGGGTTTCTGTGTGTCACCCTGGCTGTCCTGGAACTCACTCTGTATCCCAGACTTAACTTGAATTCAAAAAGATCCTCATGCCCCTGCCTTCCTGAGTGCTAAGATTAAAGACATCACTGCTCAGTAAGATAGTTTTATTTTTTGGTTTTTAGAAATATAATTTAAAAGAGTCACACAGATGCATTTACATCTATAAGAAAAATCTAGTTTTCTTCAGAGATGGTCTGTTCCCTCAATTAGCAATATGTGTTTTGAACCAATGATTCTGAGCAAAAGCCATGGAAAAGTTTGGGAAATTTTCTTCTAAGGATAATGATTATGGGTCTCATGCATCCTTGCTAATGGAACTAAGCAGGAGTCTTTATGTTGTAAGTAATCAAAAAACTACCTTTGGGACATTGCTTTATGCTGAATGCAAAATAACAGAACAGAATGGAATGGAAATTAAGTCTCAAAATTAGACACTGCCAAGACTCTCTGGAGTATTTGGTTTGATAATTCCCTGAAGTATTCTGGCAATCAGGACCTCCTGTAATGGTGGAGGCATGAAATACAACAGCTCCATGGTCAAGTAAGCAACTTTCTTGGCTGTAAGTCACATGGATTAACAGTATACAGATATGTTGTGTGAATAGCCAAGAGCCTGTCATAGTTCTTGGTATTTCTCACAGTGTTTTTTGGCAGGAATCTCACAGCAGCGTGTTCATCCTCTGGGAAAAGACTGGTTATTCTGTGGGCCTTACCCATGGCTGCACACCACATCTACACAGGGTTATTTTTAAAGGATTTCTTTTGAGATACATTTCTGGATGGTTCTATAATTTGGTTTAGGTCAGGGTTCCAAGGTACTAATGTTCAGCCAGCTTTCTAGGGCTTCATATCAGGATACCAAAGTTTGAGACACTAAATCTTCTGAGTCCAGCCTTATGCTTTTAAAGCACCTTGCTTTATTGAACACCTTATTTGACTGGAGGACCCTGTGTTTCTGGGTAAAAATTGAAGACAAACTAATATTTATTAAAAGCTAAAGAGGTTATTTGCTATGCTTTTAGTGGGTAAATAAGAGTCTATCTTCTTATTTGTTGTAGAACTATTAATGACTTGAAAGTTCCAGAAAGGAATCAAGCAACTTGTAATAGACTGGAATAGGATCTACAAAGACCTAATTGTCATGTGAATACATGGACTTGTGTAGGGTTAGGGAAACAGGGAACATGGTCAAGAATTTCTATTGAGAACAGGAATGTCAATCATCATGCATTTTATAGACATAGTAACAGCTCTTCCTCATAGCAACAATGCAGAGCCAGCAAACATTCATTTCCTTGCTGGAGAGGCACATTTCCCTGTTTATTGTATGGTTTTGAGCTAGATTGTTCTTGAAAGGAAATCCTTGTTTCACTGTTACTGATAGCATATTTAGTGGCCATCATGGTGGAATTCATTTATGATAGTTGAATGAATCATTTAGCTCTGTAGACTTAAAAACTCTCCAAAACCTGGCCCATTATAGAGAAACAAAAAGGAGGTTGCCTGCTTAGAAAGTTTGAGAAGCAAAAGTCCTATCACAGGAATGAAATTAAAATTCCATTAAGTTTCTATGATTGACTTACAAACTGAGCAACCTAACTTCCTCCCTAAATTAAATAAACAAAATCTGCTTACTGTATTTTTCAAGGCCAAGGATTTTCATTGTTTCCTGGCATTTATGGCTTTATTAGGCATATACTGCCAAACATTTTTCCTTACTTTTTGAGATATAGAGAACAATTGTGATTTTCTTTTATTGTTCTTTTTTTGAAGCAGCAGTGGGATTATAAAATGGAAAGCAATACATTTTGATTTCACTTATAATGGTCAATGTGTTGGTTGGAAAAAAACTTCCAAGAAGACTAAAGAGAAAACCTTATTAATCCCAAGTCTAAGATTTCTTTTCTGTCCACAAATGGTACCTTCTTTTTCTCTCAGATCAAGTACTCATTCCCTTTCCTATTAAAGCATAGTCACTTTTTGTGGTGGTTTGAGTAGGAATGCCACTATAGATTCACTCATTTGAATGCTTAGTCACCAGAAAGTAACACCATTAGGATGCATGGCCTTGTTGGAGGAGACATGGTGTTGTTGAAGGAAATGTGGCACGCAAAAAAGATTTTAAGGTCTCAGATGCTTAAGCCAGGTCCAATGTGTCAGTTTTCTTCTTGCTGCCTGTGGATCCAAATGTAAAACTCTCAGCTACTTCTCTACACCAATTGTCTGCACACCACTGTAATTCCGTCCATGCTGAAAATGGACTAGACTTCTGAACTGTAAGCCAGTTGAGTTGCTATGGTTATGATGTTTCTTCACAGCATTGGAAACTCTAAATAAAACACTGTACAAAGAGATATGCAGTTGTGGACTGAGAAAGACAGTTGAATATCTGCTTGCAGTCACTAAAATATGGAAATGCTGCTGTTTTACCCACTTGATCACACAGTTCTATTGATTGTGATTATTTAATAGAGTCTATTAAGTTAAGAAAGTAAACTGTGGACTAAAGCATAAGTAATTGGGATCTGTTAAGAGCACCCCCAACCTAGGACCTGCATCTCAGAGGGGTCTCTTGTGCATGTATTGTTCACTCCCTTTATTTCATACCAGAACTGGAATAGGAAACCAGGGCCTCTTCAGAGTTCATCTCCAGACCAAAAAGAGAAAACACCACTGTTCTCAAAGTGAAAATAGTCAAGACATGCAAAACCCACATGTTCCCCATGATATCCTGGATTACGGAAACCACAAAAAGCAGGAGAAGCTGGAAGCTGGCATTGGAAAGTAGATAGCTCTTTGGGATTTACTCTGTCAGTGATTTCAGAAGTGGTAGTCTTACTTTCCCTATGCCAGGGTAGTTCTATATTTGGCTAACATTTTTCAAAAGGTAAGTAAGGATCCTTGCATTAGATAGTTTTTGTTTCTAGGAAACAGCTGAAGGTCAGATTACATGCAGTATTAGATAATGGTTAACATGAGATAGGCTACCCAAAGAAGGGGACCATGAGAGATTGAATTTCAAAAGGAGGAGCAGAAGTAGGAAACAAGAAAGTGTCATATCAGAGTTGCTTCTTTAGCCAAGTCTCCTTTAAAATGGGTCCTTTAACTTTGTATGTTAATGTAACTATAATTTCTTTGATATCAGATGATGAGTTCAGATAAACGAAGCTCAGATACACATCCAGAGATTATTTTAAAGGTCCTTTATGAGAAACAAAAGTCTCCATGGAGAAACTCAGTGGCATTTGGAAGTAGAGCACATGTTTACCTGATACCATAACTGATCCTACATAGCGCCTTGCAGACTAACAGTAAATACTACTGTTCTGCTCACACAGACCTTCAGAGAATTCTCAGCAGCATCAAAGCTTGCAACATCTACCACCTACAGAAATGTTAATAGTTGGCAGTTTTCTTTTCAGCTCATCTGCTTCCATAACTCCCACCCTTGGTTATTTTTCCAAAGGGAGCTAGTGCCAGAATAAGACCACTGAGCCTCCTCTAGACATCACTGAGTATCTTTCACTTGTTACTTCTAGACTATGAAAAGCAGTTAAGCTTCTTGAGAACCTAGGGCTCTTCTCATTGCTCTGGTCATAAAAGAATAGCAGGAGAACTAAGGTGAAGAAAGTAATGGTTGCTGCATCTCTAACCTCATCAACTCAACCAAAAGTTGACATGTAAAAAGGGAATCAAGAAATAATCAAGGATGGTAGTTCTCAGCCAAAATGTGGGAAATATTTACCTCCAGGAGACATTTGATAATGACTTGGCATGTCTTTGGTTATCATACTTTGTGCTAAGGGTTGTTCCTTACATTTACTGATGACAGGTCACATATTCTGAAAAAAAATCCTAAAACATACAAAACCATCACTACACAAAAAATTATCCAGCCCCAAATGCCAGTCATGTCTCTGATTAGAAGCCTCCAGCATAGGCTGGTGTGGTGGTAACGTTCTTTTCTTCTGCTTCACAAAAGTCTTTTGCTTGTTACCCTGTGAGTCAGGTCATGCTGTTCCAAAAGAGGGAGCTGAGAGCAAAAACACTCTTTATACTTTTCCCTTCAAGTCTGAGAGCAATGTAACCTTCAAGGTTCTTTATTCTGCTTCTTTCTTAGATAATTTTCAACATTAAAATCCTGGTACACAAAAAGACTTTGGGAGCACATTCCCATGGAGGGATACTCCCTTAACCTAGAGGCAGGATGGAGGCCTAGTCCCTACTCCAAATGACTTGACAGATTTAGATGACCCCTCCAGGAAGGCATCACCCTGCATGTGGAGTGGGAGGGGGTGGAATGGGAAGGTGGTCAGGGGCATGAGAGGGTGGAAGAGAGGGAGGGAGGGAGAGGGAACTGGGATTGATATGTAAAATAAAAATAAAAAAATCCTGTCCAAACAAGGTAAGTGGAAACTTGACTTAGGCACACACATTAGTAGGCTGTTTAAAGAGCCACTAACCAAATGATGTAAGGATGTCAGTATAGGTCAAATAGCTAGTGATTATGCTATACTTCAGAGAACCAAAACTTGTGCAGGCTTGGTAAAACAGAAAACATTGAGCCAACGACAGTTTCTGAATCAGTAAGACTAGACCACATGAGAGCCACAAATATCAGTACCAAGTAGCCTAGTCCTGATGAAATATATGCTCCTACCTAAGTGCCATTTCTCATGATATTTATGTGCTGGAAGAAAAATATCATTCCAAGAGTTTAAAAGGATACGACCTATGGACAGAGCTAGCGAAAAAAGATTAGGTTAGATAAAAGTTGTAATTACTGCTGGCTCTTTAAAATAGTCAGAAACAAGGTTCATTGAGATGGCTGAGTGAGTAAAGGTGCTTGCCACTAAGCTTGACAACTTGAATTTGATCTCAGGAATTCACACAAAAAGAACGGACTAATAGTCACCATTTCTCCAACCTCCATATGTGCTCCATGCCACCTACACCCCCACACCCCCACATACATACACACACAGAGAATGAATATATATATGTATGTATGTATATATGTGTATGTATGTGTATATGTATATATATATACATATATATATATGAATTAAATAAGGTAAAAATAAAATATGTAGGGGAACAATAGCATAATACAGCCAAATGGATTCCATATGAAGTACTGAGTTAGAAATGTAATTTTTATAAACATTTAAGGGTTGATTGCTGTGGTGATCAAGAAAAACAGCACACTGAAAAACACAACATGAAAATATGTCTTGATTCACGTGAGTCCTTCATGCAAAAACTATGGGATTTTAAAAAATTACAACCAAGTTGCCTTCATTTATTTAACACTTTTCTTAATCTTTGTGAAAAAGGGAGGCTTTCATCTCTGGTATAAATTCATATAACCAAAAATTCCCTTTTCAAGAGAATAATTTCTTTTGTTTAAAATTTTGGGACAGGACGCAACATTTTTCCAAGATAAAAGTTACTTCATTAAAGTATTTTTCTTGTACCTTGTTCTGGAAAATAAAATACAATCAAAATTACATGTGTAAAACTAAAAAGTAGCTGCAATTTTGAGAACGAAATTAAATATTGACAGAAATTTCCTCTTTGCTATATATCTAATATTATTAATTTATATCATGCTTGTATATATTTATTATTAACTTTGTACCCTCTGTAAAAGTAGATGACACTTTGAGTCAAGTATCACAAACAGTTATAAACAAATACTTTAGCATTGATTTCACTGAGAATATGACATTTTCAATAGCTCCAGGTGAATCAGAAGTTAGCATATTCCATCCTTAAAAATCTCCTTTCAAACTACAGTAAGGACTGTATATTGTGGTAGATTAACTTTCCCAAATTTCTTTAATCTTTGTTTGGATACAAAAAAGCTGAACATCTGAATATATATATATAAATATATATATATATATATGTATGTATGTATGTATGTATGTATATGTTCAAATTGAACATTTATGGCAATTATGGCAATGGAGGTATGCTTGAAAGGTGAACCAAAACCTATCTATGACCCCTCCCCAAGTCTTTTATTTATTATACTTCCATTTGTGATAAACACATCTGTCATAAAGCTATCCTCTTAGCCAGGTTTCATGTAAATAATATTGTGCTGTTCACTGTAGAACAGTGTGGTTACTTGGTTTTTAAACATTTACTATGGATGAATTTTGTATTATTCATTATCTGCATATAAATTACTAATGCACAAAACCACACAGGTACACTATAGCAACACATGTATTAGATAAACAAAACCCGATCTCTCCTTAAAAGAGGATACAATATTTACCAGCTGTCAGAGGATGTCCTGAACAGTCCACAGAATCCCTGAAACAAAGGATCCTCAGGCTTTACTCTTCTGCTATGGAGCATCTTCTCCATTTCTTTTAATCTCTTGTTTTTCCCATTTTCAGGAAGACCGCACAATTGTTTACCTAAGTCATTTGCTCAGGGTAGGTCTGTCTCAGGGAAAAGGTACCTAGGGATTGCAGCTAGGAGACCTAGAGGAGGGAATTTCCCTAGAAGGGAAAAAGAGGTGGCAATGGGGACTCCAGGCAGCTAAGCAGCAAGTATATAAAATAACATTCTGGAAGGCTTGGTTTCCTGTTGCATCTAAGTGAAGAGATAATAAACGATTGTGGGATCTCAGCAGTATCTTTCAATCGAAATGATCACTCTACTCATCATTTGTGGCTATATTTTCCTTTTTAACAAACTTTGGCATACTAAAATAGGAGTTAAATACATTTAAAATTAAAGATATTAAATGTTATCTTATTGATGCAATGCATAACCTTTGCTGGCAAGATAAGGCTAGGGAAACAACAGTTGAGACAAGAAACATCACCATGCTAGCTTGAGGTATCCTATTTGAATTCTTTGTTGTCTCCAGCACACATCACAGTTATTCATGAATACAAAGAATAAGGATGGTGAAGCAAACAGTTTAAGTTTTTAAGGGGAAAAACAGAGAGAAAGATGTTTTGCTCTTTAATGGATCCTTTACTGTAAAATGGTAGGTAGTGAGGCTTAAAGGGTTTCAAATCAATTTAGCAAAGTCTTGACCGAATCTCACTTTACAGGGACAGAATAAGGATGAAATGAGAATCCTCAGCATGCATTCTATGCAGAGGGAAGGGATCTTTTGCATCTTTCTGCTTTGCAATTTTATTCTCATTATAGTCTTCTATGCAATTAACAAGCATTGGTTTTCACCAATGATCACCATGGCCATTGGTTGCTTGTGTGGGATGTGTCTTTGTGTATATGTACAAGTACCACATATCTGCTTCAGTGTCTTTATGTGTCTATCTGTGTCTGTGTGTGCATGGTTTCTGAGTCTCTCGGTCTATCTGCATGTATATGTGTCTGTGTGTGTCTCTGAGTGTGTTTTTTGGTGTTCATCTGCTATTAAGATTCCTCTACCTTTTAATGTTGAAATCACAAAGGTCGAGGGCCATGAATTTAACTTCTCATCCTTAAATCTAGCATTTGGCAAAAGTTTAGCTAGACTTGAAATTAAAAGAAGTTATTGAATAAATGACAAATGATTGACTGAGGGAGGGGGAAGGAGAGAGAAAGAAAGAGAGAGAGAGAGAGAGTGTGTGTGTGTGTGTGTGTGTGTGAGAGAGAGAGAGAGAGAGAGAGAGAGAGAGAGAGAGAGAGAGGATAGACACTGGCTTCTCAGAGTCTCATTTTGCAAAGAATGTTACAAACTACTGACTTTACATATTAGTCTTCAAAAGCATAACACATTTATCCTTTTCTTTTGAATTTTTCAGAAATATCAATACATATTGCATAAGACAGAATGCTGACTCAGAAGTGAGCCTAGCAACTTTCAATCAGTCAGCTGAGCTTACAATAATAATTGGCACCATGGCTGTGTTTTTCGTAGTGTTGTTTTCTAATTTGTTCAGTTCCTTATTAAATGAAAACTTCACATGCAAATTCTGCACTAAACTTTAGAACTAAAACACAAATCAAATAAAGGCATTGATTGACTGAACTTATGGTGGTATTTTTTATTATTATAGAGCATTTGAAAATGAATAGAAAGTCATTACATTAATTGACAAGTAATTAGAAAAGTACATAGTACTCACTGTAACTTGCCCATTGGTGAAAATACTGATTAGTCAAAGCCTCCAAAAAAATAAGGATAACCTGACTACTTCGTGAAACATAGACATATATATATATATATATGACATATGTAGCAGTTTCTATCTGAGGAAAAGACACTTTAAAACAAAACAACGTGGAACCAGGGACCAGTAGCCTTCAGCTAAATTCCCCAGATGTTATGTCATAAAAAAATAAAAGTGACATTCACTTTTCAAAGACATGTAATTCAGGGAGAAATGAGAAGATAAAAGAGAAAGCTCTGCTTTGTGGTATTATATTAAACACACCAAAGACATTGGAAACAACATGGGATGTACAGCCTAAATTTAAGAGAGTTAATGCTAAACCATGCAACACTTGTCACATGTTATTGAACATGTGAAGATTTTTAAAATCTTGGTCCAAAATTGACAAATTAAATATGCAAGGAAGAAAAGAAGCATCTCATCACTCATTGCTCCGATATTATTTCTTCTTCCTCTTTGTAAGAACTTTGTTGACTCCACTGAAGCACATATCCCTCTGAATGGTCCTTCATGCATGAAATATTTCTTATATTCTTCCTATAAAGGTAGCTACTCTACCTTCTTCTCCTCTCTATCCATACTGAGCTTTCAATTATCAATGGCACATTTTATTTCTATTAAAACATCAACTCTAGATTCATTTTTACTGCTGAGTATTTATAAATCACAGAATATATATATATATTCTTGTTTCTAAAATATGTACTTAGCCACTCTCATTCTTTTCCTTAATTCCTATAAATATCTATTAAATTTAAACATAACATTAACAAACTTGCAAATCTCATAAAATTATTCTCTAAAATTTATATATGTCTTAGATTATCAGAAACAATGGTCTAAATTAAAAATTACCACTTTGTAACAGTTTAGAATTTGTTAGGAAGTAATATCTACTTTGATTTAACTTTTATCAAGGTTACATGCTTCAAGTTCAAGGCTCATCAGTAGACAAGTTAAAGAATTTCTTAATATATATTTCCATTTGGGATTGGTGTAAAATTGAAGAGAGGAATATGGAAATGGAATAATATTTGCATTAGGAAAATTCTTTTAACACAAAACAGGGCTTGGGGAATGAATGCCACAATGGGCAAATTTTGGTGAAATTATTCATTCTGAGAAGAAATGAAATGCTTTCCATATCTTAACAGCTCAACTTTAACCTCTGAATTCTCTGAGAGGTGTCTTTAAGGAAACACTGGTCACACTATGTGACATTCAAGGTGATTGTGTTTAGTAATTGCTGGTAAATTAAGAACAAAATGTGAAAAAATAGTATTTTGAAATTCTATGCATTTCCGCAGTATGTTGGAAGAAAGTCAACAAAGCAATTATAAGTTATTATTTTGGCTGGACTGTGAGTACCAGCGGAAAGTTGAGTCTTTGGCAAATTACACCATTTAATTAAAGAACTGTTGATATGCATAAAGAAACAGTGTCTTTTAATTCTGCCACTGGGTCATTTAGGATAGTTGAAATTGTCTGGACATGTTTCATTTAGTTTGCTAAATAACTAGATCATATTGGTGTACTTCTGATACACTGGAGAATTTTATTAATTTGTGGCAACTTGTGTGTTAAATTAGGAATAACTGACTCGGGCTTATAAGAACAAGAGATTCTCTTGCAAATGCTTACAAATTTAAAGGGATGGGTTAGATGACAGTGGTTTGTTTATCTGGCTCCTTTTTCTGGCTGAAGGGTAAAGAGAATTAACATCATTTGGAATTCCTCCCCTTTCCTCAATACTTTTTTCCTTGGATGTTCTTTGAATCATTATAAATGTATTTCTCTCCCTTGACTTTAAGTCATATCTTATTGAAATTTTAAAACATATTAATGACCTAGGTACCAGATTTAATATCATTCTTTTTTTTTCCTTTCTAGAGATAAAACTTACTTTGTAGCCCAGGATATCATGAAACTAATGATTCTATGCATCCAAACTTGTAGATTGCTAGTATTATAGCAATATACAACCATGCTTGACCATGCGCCTTATTTCTTTACCCTTTTTCATTTACTTTGAAACTAATTACTTGTGATGTGCCTGTAAAGACCTGTCTTGTATCACATGAACTATTTATCAGTTATATTGCTGTACTAACAGGTGACAAGAGATATTCTGAAAATTCCCCCTTTCTGTCTCTCATGTGCCTCCTTCTGCCCCCTCCATCTATCCATCCATTCTTTGTCCCCTCACTTCTTCTTCCCTCTAATAGGATCTCGATTGATTTCCTTTAATTACTTCAATTTCACTTTTCATATCTAGCATTTAGAACCTATACTTTTCATGAAAAGAGCATCCTCCTTTCCCACTCCTCCTCTACCTCTTCCACCAGGTCTGTAATTGAACCTAGGGGAGGTGATCTACCCATAATCTATATCACCAGCCATTTTCTAACGTTTCTTTTTAGATAAGGTCTCACTAAGTTGCTCAGGCTAGCTCTAAATTTATTCTGTAACTTTCTTTCTTTCTTTTTTTAGTGACAGATTTTCTCTGTGTAGCTTTGGAGCCTGTCCTGGAACTTGCTCTGTAGAACAGGCTGGCCTTGAACTCATGGACATCTACCTGTCTCTGCCTTCCTAGTGCTGGGATTAAAGGCATGTGCCACCACCATCCAGCTCTGTAACTTGCTTAAATATGAAATATCCCGGCCTCAGCCTCCCAAGTACTGAGCTTACTACATCAGGCAACCTATAATTTAAAATTTAGATTGCTCCCAGAATTTAAGAATCATATTGCTAAGAATGGAAACAATATGATCAATGGAGTGATTAGCAGTAAATATTCCATTTCTAGGCTACAAGCTGTAAATTTTTGGATTTCTTTCTAATATGTCTATGGCCAAACACAAACATACATGCATGTGTAGTACATGTTATTTTTTACTAGGTTAGCACACTTACATTATTATTACATTATTAAATGTACCATCAACAGTTGTATCTTGGAGTTATTTTAACATTGAGAAAAATGTATTAATAAAATTTACTTATTTTGTTTTAATATATGCATTTATGTGTGCATGTGCAATAAATGCACAGGTCAGAGGTCAACCTTAGGCATTATTCCTCAAGAGCCATTCACCATGTTTCTTAGAGATACAGTATCTTATTGAGACCTGTTATTTGAAGATTAAGCTAGTCTTCCTGGTCACTAAGCTGGAATAAGCATCTGTCCCCATTTCTTCAGACCTGGGAATTACAAGAAATGAGTAAGCCATTCCAATTGACTTTTAAACTTTTAATTCAATTCATTCTTTTACTTTTTTTAGTCTCTGTGTGTATGTTTGTGTGTGTGTATGTGTGTGTGTGTGTTTGTGTGTTTGTGTGTGTGTGTGTGTGTGTGTGTGTGTGTGTGTGTGTACCTGCTACAGTACATGTGTAGATGCATGGATGTCAATGAATGATGAATAACATTTGGTTCTTTCCTTCCACTATATGGTTCCCAGGGACTGAAAAATCAGGTTAACAATCTTGGCAACAAACACCTTTACTTAATTTAATTAGGTTCTAGGGCTCAAACTTGGGACCTCGAGTTTGTACAGGAAGCACTTTATCAACTGATCTGTCCTCCTAACCCCCAAATTAATATTTTTTTGTTAATGAGATGATTGATAGATAGACAGACAGATGATGGTTAGATGATAGAAAGATAGAGACAAACAGACAGACAGATAAACAGACAGACAGATAGACTGAAAGTCTTATACAGTAAGACTCCAAGGAAACTAGTCAGGGCATTTGCCATACCATGTTTGATGTATGAAACAACAATATCTAGTAAATTGTTAGTAATATATCAAGCATATTAAATCAAATTCTGAATCTAAACAAGGTGTCCAAGACATTTATTTGAATGTTGAAGTTTGTGAAATACCAAATATATACAAAATGGGTAACTTATATCTGCAAAATATGGTTTGATTACATATGCTATATTACATGTAGTATGTAATATTCCTTTATAAGGTCCTTTTTTTCTGAAAAAAATAGGCAGGAGTAGCTAACAGGGAATCAAAGTAGACATAAAGAGATTTACATTTTCAGCACATTACTGAGGTTTGTTAAACATGGCTAACTGTTTAAAACAGTATAAAATTCATAATTTGATAACTCAGGGAAAAACAAATTATCCAATAACATAATCTGACTATTGCCATTATCTCTCTAATTCCTTAAGTTAATTTTATTTGCCTATCATAATGTTATGTAATCGTACAGTGATTGCTTTTCTACCCTATGTTCAGTGACCACTAGATGATACCTTGAAATCAACTATTGTTGTGTTATACAATAATAATCCACAAATGTTCAGAAATAAAAGCCAATTTATTGTGTTGAATGTCTGTATTCAGGAAAGTGATAGAGAAATTGATAGTACAAATGGTTCCTAAGTATGAGAGCATATATACTAATATACACATATGTATATATGCATGAATATATATAAATAAATATAAATATTTTTAAATGTCTGTTATATATTTTCCAGGACAATACTGGGTAGAGAACTACAATGAAATGCTCTTACAACAAACAGAAACCTAGCATAACTTTTTCATAGAGTGTTTTTCAGGTATCTATTGAAGCTGGTCTATTTGGAAGACCTTTATTAACTTTTTGAGTTAGTACTGAGTTTCCTTCAAAACTATTCTGATATTCTCTAGTGCCATCAAATCATGAACCATTTTACTAGGTTCTCCCTCACATGGCTATTGGAAAGTCACCAACTTCTCTCAGCCCAGCAGCTCTGGCTTCTGTTTATTTAACTGAACCATGAAGAACTAATATCTTCTGAGCTATTGTGTTCTCTAGAATCAGTACTACTGAGAAATATTATAAACACATAACTTCCTTAAATGTACAGACTTGTAATTCACAATTTCTCAGACAGAAACCAGTCCAGAATTTTATAATTACTGGTTACTCTATACTTATGTCTGGTCAACAATGAAATAGTTGGACACAATCACGAAAAAGATCGCTAAAGCAAGATATGTGACTTATTACTTCAAACTTCATATTTAACATTTGAGAGTTTAAGTGGCTGTTAAGTCTAAAATTGGTGAGAAAATGATACACCAGGAGACATCACTTGAAGTAACCTCACTTTTCAGAACATGCAGGCTCCTTCCATTACATATACATTGTGGAAATTTTACTGAGTTTTTTCCTGTGATCTTGTTTATATTTTCAATATCAGTATTGTCACAAACTAACATAACACAGAAAAATTCAAGTTCCACAGATGGGACAGTGAAACAAAGAAGAGCTGGAATCCTTAGAAAGAATGGGCCTTGTTGGTGCTATTATGCAGCCACAGTGCAGATCTCAGCTGTTAAAAAAAAAAATCTCCAACAACTGTCAGTTTGAACAAATTTATTGTCCTCAGTGAAATACCATCAAATGCATTTGGTGAATTTTATTGATTTATCTATATCTTCTTTTCTTTATACTTTAAGTGCAGTTTTCTCTTCTTTCAAAAATGTCTACCATAAGCAGCAACAAAGATAAAACATTTTTTAAGTCAGTAAATTGCTCTTCTAGTAAACTGACTACTGATCTACTTGGAATTCAAGAATCACACAACGAGTGCTGAATGTCTCTAGTTATGTAGACTCACACTCCTAAGAGCATTCAGAAAATGTCATAAAAATGATATTTTGGGAGGAAAAGGAATATTGGTATATTTATCTACTACCAAGGATAGAACTGTTTCATTTGCTTATTTCCAAAGATCTTACCAAAAAATTTCATGACTTAAAATTAAAATATATATATTGTGGTTATATAAGGATCAGGATAAACAAATAGGCCGAATGGATGTTTATTTAGGGAGAAATAACTTACAACCTAGACAGATGAACACCAGCAAGTTCCACTGGATGCTCTCCTGTCTGAGTCCCGCCAGCAAGAGAGCTTTCCCCGGCTCTTCCTCAGACCTCCTTCCACAGGTCACTTCCGCCCATAGCTCTTCCCTCCAATGGGCATGGTCAGTGCCACAGAAGGAGACAAAGTAAATATCTCACTACATATATAATTTCTGCCATGAGATTAACACTTTCAGAAATCAGAAAGTGAGGCTTTTAAATATCTTGATAATTCAGCATCCCTTCCCTTTTAACTATTTCAGACTGTAATAAAAGTGTCAGCACTGGGCTAAGTTTGAAAATAGACTAAGGATTTTAGGGAAAGTTGAATTTTGATGCCTCTGACCACTTGTCTATGCACGATGAGGCAGGAAATTCCACATGGGACTTATGGTAGTGTATAACATAATGCATGCTTAAAGTATTTCATCCAAGACCAGAAAGCCAGCAGCAATCCACTACAAATGCTCCTTCAATACAATTGTGTAGGTGATGGCAGAGAGCATCCACGTGAGCCCATTCCACATATATGATAGGATGTTCTCAGTTTACTGTCTTTCTCCACAGATTAGAGGAAGCTAAATGACTGAAAACAGATGTTACATACCTTAGTACCTCCATGTTCCCTTATATAGAGAGGATAAAAACAGTTTGATGGAAACTGTTTTTTTTTTTCAAATAGCCCCACACATACATCCATAGCACACATATATGTATGCACACACATAACAAATACACCAAGATATGAAAAGCTACTAAGTTTTAGCTTTTTAACATGGCTTGAGAACTGTGATTTTACAACACGTTCATCAAAACAGATGTGGTTGCTGATGAACTTTTTTGTTTTGTTTTAATTTGTTTTGTTTTGTTTTGTTTTTGAGACAAGGTCTCTATGTATTGCTTCAGAGCCTGTCCAGGAAATAAATCTGTAGACAAGGCTTGCCTGGAACTCACAGAGATCTGCCTGCCTCTGCTTCCCAAGTGCTGGGATTAAAGGTTTCTGCCACCCATTCCCTGCAAACATTTTTTATAACTTGTCTAGTAGCTCTTTACTTCCCATAAACAATAGAAGTGTGATTAAGATCCTTCAAGGAGGAACTGAAAGTTATCTCTTGGCAGAATTTTAGCTTTAGTTGTGAGAAAAATTCCACAGGCAAGAATGCAAGTTAGTCACTTTTGCCATGACTTAGCGCTTTGCCCTATAAAAATACATGATTCATGTAAGATTTGACATGTTTATTTGTGCAAAATATCACATGACATTTTAAAGTCAGATGCCATCATGTGTGCTCTGTTTTCATTTATTTTTTAACTATGCCCTGAGTAAAGGGCTGAATAGTGATATTTTAGAATGCAAGTGATACAAGATATCTGATGCCTTCATTCTCTTATCTGTATTCTGTCAGCATAATGCCCACACCCATCACTGAGTAATAATTTTATTCCAGTTGCTTCCTACCTACATGAAACGCTGAGTGCACTTCTCTTCAAGCATAGCAAACATTTCAGCAAAGCCAACAGAATTCAAAAAACCTTGGACCACATATGCTAGACTGCACTTCTGAAATTTGGGGCTTCAAATTATTCTAGTGAATGCATCACAATGAGATTTCACTTCTGTTTGTAGTTGCTCTCTCTCTCTCTCTCTCTCTCTCTCTCTCTCTCTCTCTCTCTCTCTGTGTGTGTGTGTGTGTTAGTAACATACCAATAAGCCGAAGTGAAGAAAATAAAGGCAAATTTTATAGCAATATTTTAGAGGCAGCATCTTACCAGATGCATATTGCATATGTGAACACAGGCACATGTGCACAAATGTACACACATGAACACACATGTGTATACACCCATGCACACACATCATAGGCAACATTATGAAGCATTTCTTTTCTACAGCCTGCCAATAGTTAATGGGAGACATACGGGGCTGTTGCTCAGTCATTACAGAGGATCAGAAAAATAAAATGCTGCAATAATTTTGTTGCAAAATCATCAGACTACCCCTACTAAGTATTATCTGCTAGCACCATTTTATTCAGGTTATGCAAGTAGAAACAATGGACAGAGGAAAAGTTCATAAGGTTGGAATCCAAATGTATAGAACCTATGATTCAGTTCATAGTTTTCATGGAAGCATCTATCATTAATAGGAGTGAACAACATGTGAAAGACACTTTGTTCTGTTTCCTCTTCAAGTCCTCACATGTCCCCATTCTTTCTATTTTCATCTTTTAGCAAACAGATATGTTCTCCAATACTTTATTAGGATAACTGAACTTGGTTCTTGCTTTTGAAACTCCTATAGTGCTGCTTTTTACAGACCTATGATTTTATCATTGATCTTTTGTGTTCTGGGTATAAGTTCCCTTACTTATTGGTCTAACACAATCTTATTTGGGCCACAAAATCCTCCTAGTATAAATGACCCATTTCAATTAAAGCAGTGGTTTGAATAATCTTTTTCTTATCCTAAGTGCTGTTTCTGTTTTTCTTTTCCTTCTTCCTTCCTTCCTTTCTTTCTTTCTTTACTTCCTTCCTTCCTTTACTCTTACCTTCTCACTAATGGATTTCAAAATCATTTGACCAAATCTAAGTCTACATTTCTGATGACTCATCAGCTTTCTAAATACTTGCAATTCCCTAGTGTCAGAGTATCAGCTAGCATTCAGCAGGAGCTCAGTAAGATCATGTTGCCTGAGCAAATAATTTAAACAACTAAACACATTCCACTTAATTTAGCTATTTGTGTGTGTGTGTGTGTGTGTGTGTGTACGTGTGTGTAAAAGAATAGAATTATTTTTTTCTTTAATAACTATCCAGGAAAATTTGAATGACATTGTTTTATATTCCAGAGTCACATAGCCCAGCATACATAGTATGTGCACATGAATAGAAAGCCAATAAATGCTTTGCTAACTGATTGGCCTGTAAAACATATTTGATTGAAAGGCAGGAAAGAATCTTTGACAATCTCTTCAGAGGTATTAAAAAATTAGTGGAATGCATTTCCAGCAAGGAAAATGGCAACAGAGATAACAACCTAGCCAAGTAGATTGGCTGAGCAATGTTTTGTTTGTACCAAACAAAAAATATCTTCATAGGATAAAACATTAGAATATCTTTTTAAAAAGCAGAATTATTGAAACACCATCTAGACAGATTCCTCATTTTTCAAGCTTTGATTCTTCTGAGGTTCTCTCTGTTTTTATATTTAAATATGTATGTTAGCGCTAAACACCATTTTAAACAGGAAAATCCTAAAAGCAACTCCTGCTGCCTCCATCCCTCACTTGGCACAATTCCTAATCAGTTTCACAATGGGGAGCAGAGCAAGATTCACACCTGGGGCTTGAAGCATGACACAGGATGCTGGAAATCAGAGAATTCAAACATTTTCTGTTCGCTATTAGTATTTTTACCCAAGCCATCTCTGCATTCTCTACGTGGTTGCCAAATTCTCATTCTCTTAATCTAAATGATAAATAGGGGGAGGGGTGATTTTCACCTGGGATCCTGGTGTTCATGCTACCCTTCCCACTCACACTCAGAATGAGCAATATAAAGAATCTATGCACAGCCTTGTTCTAAAAAACATAGGGAAATATAAACACAGCATAAGTCAAGGAGGCATAAATCTTTTGCAAACATTTAAAGAAATAATGTTTTGGGGAAGTAGTATGTTTGAAAAGAATATAGAAAAGTTGTATATAGGCCTTATAGGCCTTTTTTTTTTTTTTTCATCAGTTTGGTGTTGTATGCTAGACAAAGCACAAGGTAGTTTAGGATACCAGAACACTATTTGTAATGTAAATTAATGAACAATTTGGTTCCTTCCATTAGAGGTAAGTTTTAATAAGCTTGCTGGTTTCTTCATAAGAGTGTGGTTATTTTGTGCACAAGGAATTAGTGAATGTTAGAAAACTGAACATTATAAGAATGCAACAAAGGGCAGGGATATTGGAATGCAGAAAAGCAGAGTGACTTCACTGATCATGGTAGCAAAATGTTCAAATTTTTGTCCTTCGTAAAGCACTCATGGAACATGAGACACACTTTTGTTTTTGGTTATGTACTCCATGACACAGAAGGTCATTTTAGGATATATGCAGATCCAGCAAACACAAAGAATTACCAATTCATTTACAAGTCTGACCCAAGAGAGAAATTCCAGCATTCAGTAAGGCTGAGGCCAGTATATGAAGTTCGAACTGTCAAGAGTCAGTTAAGGCCAGTCTCAGCTATGTAGTAAGACACTTTCATAAAGGGCTAAATGAAGGGATAGATAACTCGGTAACAAGCATACCAGGAAATTATGAGCAACTGAGTTTAGATCCCCAACATCCACAAAAAATCTGGAAACGACAGAGCATCTATAACCCAATGAAGGAGGACTCCTGGGGTTTATGCCCAGCCAGTTTAGCTGAAATGGCAATGTCCAGGTCCTGCTAGAGATCCTGACTCAACAAATAAGGCAGAGAGCAATACAGGAAAATTCCAGATGCCACATTCTGCCATGCACATGAGTAAGCATACATGAACACATGTAAATATATCCACCATTACACATAAACACGCACACACACACGTACATGCACACACACACACACACACACACACACA
Organism: Phodopus roborovskii; assembly: GCF_943737965.1. Taxonomy (NCBI): domain Eukaryota; kingdom Metazoa; phylum Chordata; class Mammalia; order Rodentia; family Cricetidae; genus Phodopus; species Phodopus roborovskii. The sequence goes on along the minus strand of NW_026126460.1, from coordinate 26,004,781 downwards.
CTCAAAAGCAAAATGAGTATTTTATAAAAGCTTCACCCTATGCCAAATTTTCTTCATAAACATGCAAATATTACCTCAAGGTGTTGTACATAGCACTTCAAGGAGTAATCGGCCAAGAGAGGACAGGAAGTGTAACATGCATGACAGAGTTCAAGGTCCCCAACTCCCAATGCATTCTCATTGGTCACCTGTTTCCTTTGTAAACCAAGAAACATCTGTACATAGTCTCCCACACCACTCCTAACCTGTCAGAATCACTTAAGACGCATAGAGTTTACTTTGGCACAACAATCTCGTTCTCATTGTCTGCTTATTTACCAGAATCATAAACTCCACATTAATAAATATGCATCTTGTTCTTAACCAAAAGGACCAGCATGCTTCCGTGGATTGAGCTCATTTTTGCTCTCTAAAAATAGCATCCCTATCTTTCCTGAGGTGTGTCCTACTCACAATCTATAGTCAGACTATCTGTTGTGCTCAAATAGCTATCACTCCTGTTCTTTTTCACCTGAGTACTTTTTGAGTGTCCTATAAAAGACATTGGTGGAGAATTTCTGGGGAAGAGTGAGATGCTGTGTAAGGAAAGCCTTCAATATTTTGATTGAAGAGATTTTATCCATGTGGCACAATTTGCCCAGATAGCATAGTTTAATATTGATTGACAAGAAAATCAGCTCAGTAGTTCAGTCACTGCAGCAAGGAAGCTCTGGATTTACTGAAGCAGGTTCACTGCTACAAACAAAGCTGAACATGACAGTTGCTTTTTTAAATAAACAACTTTTAATAAAAGACCAACTGATTCACAGTTAAAATGCTCATCAGAAATATGTCAACATTACAAATATGTGAAAATAACATGATTGATCGATGGATAACCTATTCAGTTTGACAGAATTACTTCTACAAATCTGTCTGCTGAAAAATAATCCCAAATTCCAGAGATGGCAATGATCCTGAGTTTTATCTTCTACTCCAACCAGAAAGCAAACTCTTCCACCTTGCACCCTGTGGCCTTAGCTAACTAAATTCAAGTCAAAGTATGGTGAGATGCACGTGTGAGGATTCACGGTTTGTTTGGAGATCACATACTAAAATTTGTATGAGAACTTGAGTTCGGATCCTCAACATCCACATGAAAAGACAAACTTAGTAGCACACTCCAAAAATCCCAGTCCTGGGAAAACAGATTTCAGGTGCTTGCTGGCCAGCTGGTCTAGCCAATCAGCAAGCTATATGTTCAATGAGAGAGTCAGGCCCCAAAATATAATGTGGAGAGTGAAAGAAATACAGATACCTAACATCAACTTCTGTCCTCTTCATGCACAAATGTCTGTGTCCACATAAGCACACAAAGACATAGGAATGCCACACACATACAATTGCTCACACAAAAATAAAAGAAAACAAAATGTTTCTAGAAATTCATGTATTTAATTTTCATCCCCAGCTGCTGATACTGTTGAGGTATGTGATTAAATGGAGAGGTCTAACCTTACAGTATGCCATTTCATTTCATTGATGAATTTATAGGAGAAGGGGCCTACCTGAAAAGAAGGAGGCCATTGAAGACACTGTTTGAAAGGTGTATCTCATCCCCAGATCTCTCCTTTTGTTCCTTCCTGCCTAACTCTTTGTTTTCTGGTCCCATGAAGTGAGCAACTTTCTTTGCCACATGTTTCTACTATGGTCCTCTACATTGGGAAGGCTCCAAACAATGAAGCTAGCTGACTTCTAAAACTGTAGATTAAAATATTTTTTCTACCTATTTTCTCTAGTATTTGGTCCAAGAATGGAAATTTGACTAATATAATTATTATACTGTGAGCAGAAGTCAGGCAACAGACTCATCTAGACTCAACCTTCTTTTATTCATTTATTAATGCTTATTCATTTCTCCCAAGGTCTGTCTCATCATGCATGTTACATGTCTACTGCTAATGGTTCACTTCAGCTTGAATCTCTCGCTACAAATCATGATGAGTAGTAACCAGATAAGTATAACCTCCTAAAAATATATTTATTATTAAGATGAGCTATATGGAACAATTTAAAGCTATTTCAATATATTTAGACTATATATCAAATGCTACTGGAACAAGACTTTTTAAAAAAATACATATACTAACTGAATCTATTTGAGGGATTTCTAAATGAAATTCTGACCTGACTGAACTCACAATTACTGACAATACTTGTCCTGTCTTGTATTCTGGTTATATTCTGATCCAGACCATTTATATTTGCAAAGTCAGGGATTTCAGTACAGCTTATGGGAATCACATTTCTTTAGACATGGCCTGGAAAAATATGACCTAATGATATCAGGAAGATAGATGGCAGACATGCATCTCCTTTGACCCATGTACAGCATTACCCATTACAGAGACATTTATTTAGATACTAAAATTGGAGGCTGGAGTCTTCAAGTCTGGGTAAGTATATGTCATCAGGAAATAGCTAAAACTTTTCATGAAACAGAAGAAAGATGGAAGAAGTTGTCAAGATGGGAAGCAAGGGGAAGGCAGTAAGGAAACATACAACCAAAATTTAAAACCTGAAGAATAAAAGGCATTGGTTAATTTTTAAAATCTAAAATTTAAACCTGCTATGATTTACATAAGTAGATTGTTTCTCCCTAATTTTATTATTAACTGCTCTCTTGTGTATTTACCCTTAAATACCTACAGAAACATATGTGTAAAAAACATTAAAGGGAAAAAATTTTAAAATAAGCTCATGCTATACTTATATCAAGTATGTATGTACTGTACATTAATATTCACAAGTTTCATTAGCCATTACATTTTACATGACATAAATGCAGATTTCTAATTAGGATTTAACATTGTTGGAAATTTATATTTCTAATTAATTAATGTTTATATTGAGTCACATAATGTATTTATAATATTTGTTGGGAAAATGTCCCACATTTTTAACTAAGTAAGGTAAGTGGTAAATGTCTGGATGTGGAGAGATTGCCTAGGAAATAAGAATGTTTGCTGTACAAACATGAGGATTTAAGTTTGGATCTAAGTGTCCATATAAAATGGTTGGTGTAATAGCATGTTCACCTGTAACCACCACATTGTGGGATACTGAGATAGCAGGATTGCTGGTACTTGCTGGATTCTAGCCTATTTTCTGGCTTAATAGTAAACCCCGATAAAATGAATATGATATTGAATAAAAGAGCAGGGCATATAACACCTTCGCTGGCCTCCAAAAGCATAGACATGTGCAACTACACACATACAAACAAAATGAAAGTTTATAATTGACTCTTCTTAACTTATTACTTAACTATGACAACAGAATTGAACAATTTTAATGATAAGGTAGAGGAGGAAGAAGTGTGATCAGAATACTTTGTATGAAATTTTTTTTTCAATACAAAAATAAAGGAAATACAAAGAAAATGTTTAAGTACAGAATAAGTGGTCATTCACTAAAACATTAATAAATATACATAACATTTACTATTTTTTAAAACACTTGGCTCATTGATTTTATCAATATACAGTCATATATACTTATTTACTTCAAGAGCTAGAATTGTTTAACCTGTACTTGGTAGATAGAAGAATCCTTAAGTTTGTGACTTTTGCATGTTGCTACTCAAAATAAGAATATAGTAGGAGCTACAAGACAAAAAGCAAGAACTAGATATCTAGAACAAATGATGACAAGTAAAGGTGACAGTAATTTTCTTCTTCCAAATACAGTGAATGGCTAACTAACCTCTTGTTCACCAGGCCCTTATATTAGTAACTTTTCTGTTGCTGTGGTAAAACACCATGGCAAAGACAAGTTTTGGAAGGAAGGGTTAATTTGATTTTTATGATTCTGAAGGAATAAGAATTCAGTGTAGGGAATCAGCAGGAATAGTGGTTGGAGCATGTCTCAGAGAACTTATTAATTTTTTGGCAACAAATTAGAAATATTTATGTTTTTAAATAAATTATTTCAGTTGTGGCTGAATAAAGGTTTTCACTTGGAAAGCAGCTTGATTGGTATTGGCTGGTTGGTATGAGGATCTATAGGGGATGTGCTTTGGGTTACAGATCTGGGATTGATTAGAGATGTCTGCCATCCCCATGACAAAGGAGAGTGCAATATGGCATCCTGGATCTCTAACATGAGCCACACTAGTAGTTGTCATTTTCTGCTGGGCCATGCCCTGGCATAGCCTTGGCTGGCTGAGAACCTATATCTTAAATCTCAAGTCCAAGGCAGAGAACACACTGGGTATGTTTTAAAACTTCAGTGCTCACCTGCTTCCAGTGACATAATTTTTCCTTCAAGTCCACACCTCCTAAATTTACCAAAGGAGTTTTAAAGCTGGGCCTTGAGTGTTCAAACAGCTGAGTCTATGGGAAACATACTCATTCTCACCTCATGCTCTTTCTTCTTCAAGAAGCCATCTACATTTTAAAGATTATTCTCTGGAATTGATTTTTCTCCACTGATTCCCCCTCCCCATACTTGACAATTCATTCTCTTTATATATTGTTTCTCATTTTCTGCACAATGTTCAGATAACACTTTATAAGGATGTCCTGAACAATGAGGAAGTATGTGCATGAATTAAAGTGCACCATAATATAGGTAGCGATTTCAATGCCACTACACACATATAGGAAGAGGTAACAATATATTCCCAAGGTCCAGGAGAATTTCAATATAGGCTATTGTGAGTCAGAATCTACCACAGCCCATATAGAGCTTTCCACTTGGAGAACAAATGGGTATCGGTGTATGACATTTGTTTTGGGGAAGCCACCATTTAGTTTAAGCAGAATGATCTGTAAGTGGGAAGCAGACAGTAGATATATGGACAACCCACACCATGCTTCTCTGTAAATGAACCCTGATCTTTTCTCTGGGAAAATAAATCTTATCCACTTGTCTAATTTGTGGATAAAGTAATCTCTCATTGAATTATAAGAATAAGTTTTGGCCACACAGTGAGTCCATAACACAAAAGTAACCTATCTATGCTTTATTTTCTAAATAGCAATTTTGAATTCCAAAGAATTCAGCAAAGCTGAATTCCAAATTCCAAATTCAGCAAAGCTAATCATTTTTTCCCTTTGAAGGTTGTACTCCAGAAAGAAAATAAGAAAGCAAAAATATGTATGCTCACATAGTTCCTTCTAATGGACCAGCCAGGGAACCTAAACATATTATACTTACCTTCATGTATTGGGGAAATACCAAAGCTACAGAAGAATTTTCTCTCACCTGTTAGTATAAAACTATTAAAATGTAAACATATAACTGAACATGATTTTATTGGCTAAGACTTTCAATGAAATGAAATCTTAAGAATTCTACCCACAAGAAAGCTGATAAAGTTCAAATCTTTGAGAACTTTTTGTAATTGAAGTACATCATTGATTAAAACCACACGTCACCAAAAATTCTAGAATACTCTGTGCCCAACAATCTAGCAAATGGATTAAGAAGTAGTTGCTACTTTATAAAATTAAGATTATCTGTACAGGAAATGGCCAACATTTTGGAATGTATTTAAAGCTAGTATAAGGGACAGACAGTACCTATACGTTCAATTATTTGACATATTGGGATCCATTACACCTAAAATGTGATGAATAAAAGACACTATCCTAAATCTCTACAACTGCTTGCACTGGTAACTTTTTTCAACTATAATTACATTCTAAAGAACGTGTTCACAAATGCCCAAGGCATTAGTGGAAATAAAAACTCCCAATTTAAGGTTAAATCATGTTATAATAACTTTGAAATGTATGTGTGTGTTTGATTTTTTCCCATTTAATTTTCCTTATATTAAACTAATTACATATAAATCTTTGTCAACTTGTAGCTACAGTTCATCCATTGATAGAAGGGGCCATTCCTTTCTTCTCAACAGATGCTAAGAAGTACTTTCTAAGAACTTATAGGAATGACCTTCCTTGCCAAAAAATGGAAGATTATAAAAATGGGCAAGTCCCCCTTTCTACAATCCTGACCCCAATTCCAAGAGAAGCATTGTACTTCGTAAGGTAAAGACAGCTATAAAGCAAGAAGACCACAACCCACTACTCAGATAAGATGTAGCTGTTTGAAACAAACATAATTTAATCCTAGTACTAACAAAAAGTTAAAATTCCAAATTATTTCTGTCTCATCAAAAACTTTTACTGTACAAAATAAAGTATGTGTGTAGTCTGGCTACAGTGGATCATCTGATTATGAAAAGCTTGTTCCCCTGTGGTCTTTAATAAAGAAAAGCAATGATTCATTGAACATTATCTTTTTTCTACCTGCCTGGTATATGACCTTTGGTCTTCATTAATGTGAAAATGAATCGAATTTATCTCTGTGTATTTACAAATGCACTCGGGGCCAATGAAATGGCATATGGCATAATTAAATCATGTGTTCTATCATAATTATTATTAGCTAAACACACTCATGCTTGTGGAAATTGACACACGTCCATCTTGTCTGGAATACCTCTGGGTTAAGATGTTTCTCTGATCTTTGTTTTGGGTTTAATTGCATTGAGATTTTTAACAGCCTAGACAGAAGGGATTTCTACAGTTCTAGAAATAGAATCTTTGTCCCTGCAGTTGATTTTCAAAGATAACTACAATGGGATTCAAAATTATGGGGCAAGTTAAAAGCATGTTTATTTTTTTCTCTTTTATCAGCAAAGGGGTATACGTTGAAAGACTAGTAGATTCATCTTTGCCTTACTAATAAGCCTTGCATCTTTCTACCAATAAAGCTGGGAGCACTTAAAAAGATTTATTCTACTTTTAATGATGTGTAACTCTCTTTCCCTCTGTGTGTGTGTGCATGTGTGAATGTGTGTGTGTGTGTGTGTGTGTGTGTGTGTGTGTGTGTGTGTGAGTGTATAAGCATGTTCAGATATGACTGCAGATTCCTGTGGAATTTACAAGAAGTTGCTGGATATCCTGGAGCTGGAGTTACATGTGCTTCTAAGCCACCAGATATGGATGCTGAGAACCCATACTTTGGTCTTCTGTAAAAGCAATAGGGAACTTATGAGCTATCTTTCCAGCCCTAATAAATTTTTGTATATTTTTAAATTATTTCTTTTATTAATATAAATAATTATTTCTTCCCTCCTCACTTCATCAAAGCTTCATGTGCCCATATACCCCTCCTTCCTCTTTTTCAAATCCATGGCTTCTTTTCTTATTAATTACACACAAACACACACATACACACACACACACATATGTATACATATATATGTAATATTATATAATATATAATATTCAGTCTATATAACATCTCTTGTATGTATGTTGTGCTGCTGATCAATTGGGATTGGTGAGCCATTTAGTGTGGTTTTCAATGGGGAAGACTATTTCTCACTCTCTCAACATTCTATCTTACACTGCTTTTATAACCAAGTATTGCCCAACATTAAAGGCATAATATAAGCCAAGCAACATGTGTGCATAGCAATCACTCTGGAACAGTAGTGAATCAGGGTCTCAAATAGAATTGTGTCTTCATAAAAGCACTATGAGTCAATAAAAAAGGATGTAACAGACAGAAGACAAAGGAATCAAATTCATGTCCTCAGTCTTAGAGTAGAGATGACACTGTGCCAGTCAGTAGGAAGAGTGTCAGAGTTTTGGTCTGTGAAACAAACAGAGTGAGTAACTTTTAATTACAAGCAATACAATAGAAGATATGGTCTCATAAACTAAAGTGTGTCAAAGATGGGAAATATTGATATGGCTATTTGTCATTGGTTCAGAGCATTGCCCAAAGAGTAGGGCAAGCTATTTCTAATTATGCCAGGACAAACTGAGGATGTGTAATATGTGACTTTCATTCAAGCTCTCCATGGAAACAATAATTAAGATGGGTATGTCTTCTAGAGACCAGCCTGTCAGTGGATGGACTCACTGATTCTCATATGAACCAGTGTTTCTTGAAATCCTAAAACCATTCATTTGGCTGATGATTATGATAATGTGCCCATCATAAGACTCTATTTTATTTTTCTAATGATATATCTCTGTTTCACTTACTTAATGCTAACATTCTTAGAGCTTGTTCAATAGCATTCAAGTATAGTGATGGCTAAACCTTTAAATCATCAGAACTTAGGATCTCAAACATTTCCATGGTTAGTCTAATTAACACAGAATGGTGAGATTACTACTCTGTAGAAGGAAGGGTTGTAGAAGATCCCCCAAAAATGCTAGTGTTTCCTTTAGTCCTATTTAAGACTTGCATTTTTGCTTTATCATCCTTATATAAAATCCATTTAAAAATATAAACATAATGAAAGGAAAATTTCTTGGTATTCTCACATACATACCCTAGTTTCCTTGTAGAAGTCACATGTCATTGATTGTCATTACTCTGGTCCAACTAAATAAAACATTATTATTAACTGTGTGGCAACATCCATTAGGATATATATTAAAAGGCTGCAACTACTCATCTCACATCAGGGCGATAAATGGTACCTTGTGCTGAGTGGGCAATGCATCACTAAGAACATGGATGTGAAAACAGAGAGACACCAGCAGTGTTCATTCTGAAGGTATTGGAGTGTGGCCACAAAGTAAATGGTATTCAGTAAATGACAACCGTCGTGGTTTGCTGAAGCTACTGTTAAAAAATGACTACAAATTTGGAGGTTTAAAACAACACAATTGAATTTTGTTATAGTTTTGGACTTTCAGTGTCTGAAATGAGGCATCGCTGGCTAACATTAAGACATCAGAATATCTTTCTGGACACTGTCAGGAAAAAAAAATCTGTCATTTTCCTTTTCCCAATTCAAAAGCCTACTAATGCATAGTTCCGTCATTCTTCCACCATATTAAGCCAACAATGGCAAGGTGAGTCCCATCAGAGGCTATCACCCTGACTCATTGCTGTCCTCTCCATTTAAGTAATTTGCAATCAAGACAAGTCCACTCAGGGATTTCAGAATAATTCTCTTATTTTGCAGGCCATAATGTGGAAGACTTCAACCCAATTTGTCTTTATTTGATAATGTAAGTCCCTTCTGAGGGATATGATATGGACATTCCTGGAAGCTATTCTCTCTACAGAGAAGGTAATACCACAATTAAGAAATGAATTCCTAAGCCAGGCAGGTGGAGCAGGCCTGCAAGCTTAGCACTTGGAAGATAAAAGCTGTAGAATTAGGAGTTCAAGGCCAATACATACTAACCTGAGCTAAGTGAAACACGTTGTCCAAAAATAAAAGAACTGACTTTCTCAACTACAAAAATAATCTAATTTTTACTAAAACAAAACCCTTTATTTGATATTTATTCCTAACGAACTTATTAGTCATTTTTTAAGTTACGTATAATGACACAAAAATATTAACTGTTCTCTAAAATAATTAGACTGGGTCTTTTAACAGCTTTAGGCTACAGGATTATGTTCTGGACTTCTGTGGAGTCATATCAGTTACACATTTTCTAACATAGTCTCTGCCTGAGAAGCTGTAACAGAATCTGTGAGCCAAACTCTCTGAATCTGAAAATGAGCTTTCGTGTTCACCCCACCATCACCTCCCATCCCCACCCCCACCCCCACACAACGCTTTGGAAGCAAGATTACAGTCTGAGAAACATTGATACAAGTCCCTTACTTAATGTAAATATTTGCATTAGCTGTCAATATGCTACTGTGTTTATTTCACGGCTTGAAAGGCCCTTATTAGTGTTTAGGTGAAAGAAATTAACAGCTTTCATGATCATACTTTTATTTATACAACAATGAATCAACATTTATACTTCAAATCACTGGTAGAATTTTAATCTGTGAAGCCAGAAGCTTTACATTCCGAGTTCCATCTAGAATCTGCCTATATTTGGAAATGAAATTTCAGACACAACATACAGCTGAATTACATGTCTCCTTTTATCTCTGAGCAGGGTGTGATAATTGAATTTGAACGTTTCCTAAAATATTTCATAATGGTTAGTTATGAGTGAATTTAGGCAATATATTCAAACAGTGATTTTGTGATTGCCTTCCAAGGCCAAGATTAACACCAAAACTAACAACTCATCTCTCTCCCTGACTCCTCCTCTCTTTTCTCAGTTAAATTGTTATGATTTTAAAAAGATTTTTTAAAATTTATGTATATGGGCAGTGGGTCCAAGATCTAATACTAATGCCCAAACTGACTTAGTGGAGCACATTATGCATTGAGAGATACCTTGCTCAGCCTAGACACAGGGGTGTGGAGGTGCAGAGGTGCCTTGGTTCTGCCTCAATGAGATGATGGGACAGACTTAGTAGACTTTCTAGGGAGGACTTACCCTCTCCTTGGAGAAGATGGAAGAAGGGAGGGGAGTGGAGGGATTAGTAGGAGAGGAGAGAGGAGGAACTGGGATTGGAATGTCAAAAATAAATTAATTTTAAAATTGTGTGAGAGACAATCACCTTCATGTAGGTACCTATGGACACAGAATCCATTGGTTCTGGAATCACAGGCCCTAGTGAGCTGCCCAACATGGTTAGTGGAACTGCACTCAGGTCCTTTGGAGGTGCAGTAAGTACATTTAACAGCATTAGACTCTCTTTCACTACTTGGCTTCAAACAAATCAAATTGAGAGGAAATAACACTTATCTTCAAGTATTTAGTGGATCATAAAAGAAAGATGAATAAGTGGTATAAAGGGAAGCTCTCAGGGGTCAGCCTGATATTTATGCAATCATATTATAGAGAAAGGATTTCATTTGCCTTATGAAATATTTCCAGCCTTCTAGGAGAAATGCCCAAACATCCAATGAAGAAACCTGAAAGCCAGAATGTTATCCTTGTCCCACCTCCTTTCAGCCATCCAAATTTAGGCAGAGAAACCAGTTCTGGTGTGCACTGCACAGGGGTGTACATTCTGTATGGATGGTTAACATCAATGGATAGCATTTATTGAGTAGTTCTGGGGTATACTACACATCACTGGCAGCTTTTACGCAATCTTAGTGACTAACAACAGCTCCTTCATTTGATGCTACTGTTATTTTCAGGGCTGGTTTAGAGAAATTAATGTCGGTAATATCTCAAATTGTTCTAAATAATGGATGGAGAATTTTAATTTGAATCCAAACTTATTAGATTATAGAGTTGTAAATAAATTTGGCCTCTGATCTCAACATCAAAATAGGTTTGTAACATTATGTGTGAAGTGCCATATTTATACAGCTTTTTAAAAAAAATGAATATTTACAAGTGGCTGCTTCAAGTTTAGTGCTTATCTATAGGAATTATATAAAAGTATGTGTGCATATTACCTGTGTGTGTGCGTGTGTGTGTATAGCATGTTTATGTGTTATCTTTGTGTGTAGTGTGATTATATGTTATGTGTATATGTGATATATGTAAATCTGCCATGTATAGGTTTGTATAGTATAGTATGTGTTGTGTGTTTATGGTATATGGTGTATGTGGTATGTGTGTGGTGTGTGGTGTGTGTGTGTGTGTGTGTGTGTATGAATGTATTGTACTTAAGGTATAGTATTATATGTGGGGGGGTTGTGTGCTTGTGTGTATGGTGTATTATGTGCATGTATTTATTGTGTTGTATGTATATATTTGTCAAAGGAGAGAAGACAAGAAGTTAACTACCTACTTCATTCATTGACAGGATTAAACAAATTAATATAAGGCAAGTTAACTAAACTTTGTTTAGGAGAAAGTCATGATGTGGTTGCTAAATAAATGTGCAAATGAATGGACATTGCATTCTTATAAACATATTTTTAACAGTTTTGAAACAAAGAAACATAATATTTGATCCAATACTTTTATCTAATATTTCTAAAATGGTGCCAAATTAGTACCTGAGTAAAAATGAGTAATGGAGGTTATATGAGACTGAAAATGGATTTAGCCAGCGGCTCCAATCTGCTCTAAAGTGGTCCACCTGTTACTTTAAATTACAATCTCAGTAATGGTTTCCGTAAAGAATACATCATCTGCTAGGTCTTATTACCCACACATGGTTTTAAAAGGCAGAGCAATAATTTCCAGCCTCTAAATTACTCTTACAGGTAGTGATGGCAGTTTGCCAAGTCTAATTCATTGGAGCTTAAGAAAAACGTCTTCTCCAGCTACAGCAAAATAAATTTCTATATAAAAATACTGGGTTCATGTTCCCCCTTGCATGTTTTCCATACCAATATATATATTGAAAGATCAAGTACATAAAGGCTTTGGGCTTTTGTCATTCACTGTAGACAGGGACAGATGGAGTGCTTACTGCTCTGTGCCACCTGGTGATTATGATTGGTTCTTCTACCCCCAAGCCTGCCTCACTTTGTCCTCCTAATCCCCCCTCCCATTACTCAAAATGTAGGGCCACCATAAGCTGGCTCCTATTTGAATTGTAGCTTCATTAATTATTTCTTTTTTCAAGTTGCTCTTATTAGGGACCACATCGGTTTAATTATTGCTAACTATTCTGTCCCTTTACATGATCATGGTATCCATGTTTTGCTTTTTTTTATTTAATTTTATATAACAAAGTCCAATTAAATGAAAACAAACATTTATACACAATATTTGGGAATTTGGGCGTCGTTCTTTCCTTTTTGAAGTGCTCCTTTCCCCAACTCTAATTACTATCTTCTCACATGCCCCACAGATATTCTCATAAAGAACATGGAAGTTTGGTCACATATGGAAAATTCCTGAACATAACACATGGTTGAAGAAAAGACCAGTGAAAGGCATGATTAAACTAAGATACTTTTCTACTGACCCTCAATCCGGGAGATTTTTAGATACATTGCAGATCCTGAGAGATGACAAAAAGTAGCAGGTATGTGCATTTAGAGGCTTAACAAACCCAAGATTAAGCTATTGGGGACTCGGGATACAGTATACCTGGTAAAATACTTGTGGTTTGCCCTGTAAGTTAAATGACCTGAGTTTACTCCCTGACCTATATGTAATATAATGTAAATTATATAAATTTAATGATCTTACAATATTACTTATATTACTTATATCAACAAACAGTTTTATATCTGGACAATATGGTTCACAGTAATAATTTTAGTACCTCTAGCACCCAGAAGACAATTGCTACACACTGTTTCAAAAGAAAAAGTGTCAGTTATTAAATGATGTGTGATATCTACAATAATTTGATTTCTTCGTGTTTACTCAGCTTATTAGATTGACAGTGTGTAGAACACATGATTTCAGTACTGTCTCCTAATGTCCTTGAGCAATGTACTTCTACTGTATCAGGAAAGTTAGGTTCCAGGCTAACTGACTGCCAGAGAATAAACATCAAATATTTCACTGTAGTTATTTTACATTTCTCTTGAGCTTTAACCATTTCTGATTTTATTATTTCATGACCAGGAGAATATCTGTTATTTGGTAGGTACATATATAAGTATGCACTTCTGTACTCCTTAAATTTTTGCACATATATATTTCTCATTTTTATTAGTCAAGAATTTTGCACAATAAATTTCAATCATATTTGCTACCCTCTTCTAACTCTTTCCCTACCCACTCAACTTTGTGGGCTGTTTCTCTTTCTCCTTTTTTTTTGTTCAATCCTAAATTGGTCATCTAGATCACATCCCATCCTCCCAAGGTTCAGGGATTTTTTCTGTAAGAGGGGGTGCAAAGTTTATAAGAACCACAAGTGGTAAATGACTTTAGGAAAACATTTTCCAGACACAGCAGGGCAGTTACAAAAATGAATTCACAGTAGTTGAGATATGGGCATGACTTATGCAAGTTCAAGCCGCACAAAATCCTAGCACAGAGAGGTAAGATGTGTACAAGTGTCACCCCCAGTAAAGGAGTTATGGGGATTTGATAATAGTTAGAAGAAGAAAAGTTGGTTTTCATTAAGAGCAAACGTTGGTCATGTCCTAGTGAAAGGTCACACATCCAAGAGCATATGGGCAGAACCATCCCTCCTTGATGAGTTTAAAAAGCATATTTTTAAATTAACTAATTTAAATGAATAAATGTAAATTAATTAAATTAAATTAATAAAAACCATATTATTAAATTAAAAATGTATTTGACCTGTTATGCTAAATTCCAATTGATGCCATGGGGTACTATAGCAAAGACATTTTCACTGGCTAAAGAAGTTCACCACATAGTTTGTATAGAAAGTCCTTGCAATAAAATCAATTGTATCCATTTACTCATCAGAGTGGGTGTAGATTTGAGTATACGCCAACCAGGAGGGTAATGAACAAAAACCAAAGCTCACAGTTTGCAAACTGACTTGAAAATTAACAGCCTAAACTTAGAGTTCATCACTGAATCCCCACTGGCTAATACTGACTCTGGAGCATGACGAAACCAATGTTTTGTCTCCACTCACTGATTCTAAGGAGTAAGGATAACTTGAAGCTTAGAAATTGCAGCTAAAATTGTGGGTTCTTTGGAATCTGAAGGAATCTACCACTACTATGGTCATTTAGGCCAGAATGTGTGTATGCATCCATAGGAGGCAGAGCACACATTAACTATGCTCTACAAATCAATCATTTTGAGACATTGTGATCCATAGCTTCACTATAAGAAGTTTGTTTTAGAACTAACTGCTTTGCATATCTTTTTATACTATCATGCAGAGAATGAACACATTGATTCAAATGTTCCTTCAAAAGGAAACAATCTGAGGTTGGAAAGATGGCTCAGTGCTTAAGAGAACTTATTGCAACTGCAGAGATTCCAGGTTTGGGTTCCAGCACACACGTGAGAGCTTACAACAGTCTGTAACACCTTTCTAAGGGATCCAGTACCTTCTTCTGGTCTCCACGGGCACTAAATGCATGTGGTACTTACATATATGTATACAAAACACACACACACACACACACACACACACACACAGACACACCCTTAAAGATACCTTCTTAAGAAGCAGGCATACTTCCCTACCCACTCTCATTTTTAGGTTTAAATGATCTCCCTATGTTCCTATAATCCCTTAATTATTCTCAATCCCTTTCATCCCAATTATCTATTGTCATCATTTGTGACTACCACTGAATGGTACTTGTCCTCAAATGCAGTGGGTAGTATGTTATTGGTTTTGCATAGCCCCAAGCCCTCTTCACTTGACCCCCTCTCTGCACTTCTTCCTATAGGCTTGCTTCCTTGCTTTGCATCTTACCATGCTGGACCTCCCATAGCAGCCCTGGCTGTGAGCAGAACCTTGCCAGCAAAGTTGGCCAGGCCTCTTTTTGGTGGTGATGAACCAGGAAAGCTTCTCACATTTCTTTCTTCTTTTTTTTTTTAACCATCACAATTCTGTTCCTAAATTCCACTTCAAATGAACTCCAAACCAGCATTGTTTTTACAAGAAAGGTCAGACCCAAGACCACCAAGAACATGCACGGATTTTGTGTTTGAACAGCTGCTTGGGACTGCTCTCACTGCTGTTGGAATCTTCTGCTATAATCTTTTGGTCAGAGAGCTGTAAGTTCAAATTGCTTATATTGAATTAAGCATAAATGATGCAGTGGGCCATAGAAGCCATTGATTTTACCATTCCCCAGTCATTTCTATGTTCTTTGTGCTTCAGTGCTCTGAGTACCACAGATTTATTATATTTGATCTTTCAACCTCTTTTATCTTCCCATTTTGTTAGATTGCTTTATGTAGTCCTTACAGATTTAAAGAATTGGCAACAGATTTGAGGTTTTAACCATCAGTTTTGGAATTTAATTACTTTACTCTAATTTATATTTCCTGTCGACTCCTGCATTTGGTTGGTTTGTAAGAAACTCCTTGGTTCATAGGTGATTCATATTGCCTTAATCCAGAACTCTCTATATCTATACATTACTCTCAAGTGACATGGTGTTTTAAGATAAATTAATCAGATACAATATTTGAGTTATTAATAGAAATTAAACAGGTATAGAAAATGCAGTCAAATAAAGAAAAATACATTTCACACAAAACAGCCTGAAGGAAATTAAAGTGTCTGTCACTAGAATCAAAGGTCACTGGGGTCTAGCACTTAGGGATCAGAAAACATCTCAGAAAATACCAATTGTACAGATGACTTTTAAGGTGACCAGCATGTGGGTTAAGTTGTCTTATTATCTTGTTGAACTATTCATAGAACATCCTCTAAATTCTTCTGGAGTGTGGTGAGAGATTAACAGTCTGGTAAGGAGCTACCATGAGGTAACTTCCCATTGATCTTGCTCTCCCCATTCTGCTTTAGGCTATAGATACACAATCCCCTGCAGATCTATGAAATAGCTTTCCTATGGTTTAGTGTTTGTTGACTTCTCAGGGTAAGAGGTGTGCACTGACATTCCATTGGCCTCCTTGGTAGGCATAACTTGTTGAATTAGGGACACTGACAATGAACATCATCCCGATGTTGCTATTATTGTTTGTGTAAGTGACAAATTTTCTGAATCCATTTGTCTTGTTGGTCTCCTTAATAGCTGAAGGTGGTAGCTGCAGTGCTGACCCTGTAGCCTGTTAATTACCCTGTACTGTACATAGACTATTTACCACCCACTAGGGAAAATTCAATTTCTTTGAAGTATATGACATTTTGGGTACATTAACAGTACACAACTGCATTTCACAATAAATTGAAAGCTTTAGAATTAAAACTCCTTATTTGGGGGCACTACAATAAGGGTCTTTCCCTTTTCTCATACAGTTAATGTTAGTAATCCTACTCTGTGATTCTGTTTAAATTAGCTGACATGACTATTTTAGATTTTGTTTATGTATATGTGTATCTTGCATTCATGAGAAAGTGTGTGTGTGTGTGTGAGTGTGTGTGTGTGTTTGTGTGTTATGTGCATGGTTGGTACTTGTAGAGGTCAGAAGAGGACATTGAATTCCATAAAACTGAAGTGAAGGATGGCTGAGAGACACCATGAGGTACCTGTGCAAGATAAGCCCATGCTCTCTCAAGTACTGAGCCATCTTTCTAGACATTTTATGTACATATTTAACTTAATCATAAAGTGGTTGATTTTTTTCAAAAATATTTATTTTGATTCTCTAGATTCAACAAAGTAAAAGTGATACAGTGGATGAATGGATGGATGGATAAAAACTTGTAACTGTAAGTACTTGTGTATTTTTCAATTTCCATTTGTTTTTTAAGTCATTTAATTACTAACTCATGCCAGAAACATCATGAAGCTTGTGCAAATTTTATATATAAGTAAATTCAAATGCTGAAATATGTAAATCAAGGTAGAGATGAAGATCATTAAAAATGGGTAAATCAATAAAATATTTTATCAATAACTAGGAGGGGAAATTATCTGTATTTTGTATTTTCTTCTTAACATGCTAAATTTAATGAATCACATGACTTTGTGATTCATTAAAACAATATTTTTTGTTTATGTTGTGGCAGTCTGGTTAAGGTGACAGCTTGACAACTAGTGAAAACTGAAGATGACATTCTCTACTTAGAATCATTGTCCCTTGACATTATAAGCAATCTAAGCTTGATTTTAATGTCTTCTACAGCAAAAGCTATTCTTGTACTTCTAAAATATGTTTTTTTTTACTCCAAACACAATATTTTCTGAGGATTAGCTGTATAAATGTAAAGTGGTAACAAGAGTATATAGGGATGATTTTATTCTCCACTTCGTCTCTTTCATTGTCTTGAGGGAAGGGCAGATGCCTGGTCCAAGGTCTCAGCCCTTCTTTCTTTTGGTTTCTGAAGTGGGTTTACAGTGCTCAGTCACATAAAACAAGAAGTGTCTTCTCTAATCTTACATCACATTGTTTTCCCCAAAGTAAGCTAAAGAGCACTTGCATTTCTTAAGCCAGTATTGTTTTTGCATGATCCTGTGACCAGGCCAACAAGTAGTGAAAAAAGGAGATACTGTTCAAATCACTCCCAGAAACACTACAACTTTTACCATCATAGAACAAATATGTGAATTCTCCAAATAAAGAATGACAGCTTTCAGAGAGTGTTCTGTAGGTAAATTGCTTTTAACTTTTTGAGAATTTTTGTATTATTTGTGCATATGCAAACTCTATTAACTCACTAATTTCAGGAATAAATAGGCTCCTATGCAAATCCCTAAGAGAAGATATTTTAACAAAGTTTTAATCTAGCAAAATTTTGTAACCCTACTTGAAAATGATCATATGAAAGAAACTTTTAATAAGACAAAACACAGACTTTGCAGTGAGCATAACTACTAGCACCCATGATATAACTTGTGTTCATTCCAAGAATATTGATATTAAAAAATCATGGAATATACTGAGTTTCTACAGAGATGTTAAGGCTATAATGAATAGAGGAAATTAATCTCTTTAATCATCAGAGACTTGACAATATTACTCCTACTAGTTGGCCATCAGTTAAATGTATTTTGTTTCAGCCTTTAAAATTATCACCAAAACTGAACAAAACAGATGATAGTTAGTATGAACTTAACTCATTCACTATGAAAGTCCCTATTGGAATTATCTGTATTTACCTGAAGCTGTGAGAACTTAGCTTGATAGGCAACACAACACAATGCCTAAAACTTCATGCTGCCACAAGTAGCTAGGAATTTTTATCTACAAAGAAATTTAATCATTAACTTTTATCTGAAGCCATTTCCTGTTGATTTCAAACATAACAGAGTATCTCACAAAGTTCAATATTCCAAACAGAAAAGAGTAACTGATAGAAACAGAATGAATACAGCAATATTGTTGGGAAGATGGTTGGCCAACAAGGACTAATTTTTGGAAATACCAAAAATACAGAACAAAAAGTCATCTAGGGACATTTACTGCACAACTTCCCCAAGTATCAAATATAAAGATAGGCAACATGAGTAGTAATTATGGTACATTTTCCAACTGTAAAATGTCAACAAGCTTTTATAAACATAGACAAACCCCAAAGGACTGGAATTCCACAGAACACATGTGGAAAATGCCACTTATTTTTGTTAAAACCAACAAAGTAAACCTATGAAAACTCAGGGGATGTTTCTATGAGTGAGATACTGCAGTAATGATCTTAGCTTTATACTCTTCATGAGCCAGATTATTAGTAACTTTACCTGCTGCCCCATCTCCTGCTTTGAGTCTTCTGTCCAGACACCCAATTCTTTTACAGTATAAGCTTAGCCATTTCCCTCCTCAGTTCTTATTCCTTGCATATTCTCTTTTGGCTTCATGATGTTTTCAAATTTGACTACTGTTTGTGCAATCAGCTCAATATTTATAACCCTCCACTTCATTCAAACCTACACTTTCATTTAGTACCCTATGTGTCTGGGATACTTAGACCTATTTCACTTTATTTTTTTTCTATTGACTTTTATTGTTTCTATTGACTTCTGGTCCCTGGCTTGTCTTCTCAACATTAACTGTAATGCTTTGTCAGTTGTTCTGCTATTTATGTTATTATCTACCTTTAATAAACTATTACCTTTTATGAATTTTATCCAATCCTTAGACCCACCCCCCTCAAATCTCCTGGCATATAATCAGTTATGATCAAGTCTGGCTAATTGCCCATACCTCATTTATTTTCTACTTTTTACTTTAGACTTAGCTTAGTTTTAGGACCTTGGCTTCTTGCTTGTGCTACCAATTAATTATGCTTTATAATACTTTTGCAAAAACTGTACATGTGACTTTTTTATACCTTTGACTAACTCAGATGTATTCATTATTCTTCAGTCTACTAACAGTAAATGGGCCATTTAAATTTTTGGTTTTTCTTTATAAAAGTAATCTATATTGAAAATGCTATAGCTACTTTTAAAAGTATTAATTATGATAAAAGTCAATTGGGGAGCTGAAAAGATTGTTCAGTGGTTAAGAACACTTGCTGTCAATTATGAGGAAAAGAGCTCAGATCTCAGAAAACATATAATATGACCAATGTCCCAAAAATACCTTTAACTTTTCCTCTGAGGGATCTGATGCCCTTGACTCACTTCTGCACACCCACAGACATGTGTGCATGCATACACTCACAGAGAAACATTTACTCATATCCACATATAATTTTTTTTAAAGAAGTCATTGTTGACCAGTGCCATCATTAGGATGTAGCACCAAGAAAGCTAACTGTAGCAATTGTAGAACAACATGTCTGGTCTTAAAGAAGAATGGAACAGTTTCTGTAGAAATTGTCCTTCACCTGCAAAGACAGCCACTCAATTTGGCTCAGCACCAGAGTGGCATGCTAACTAACACCTTTCCCAGAACAACACTGACTCAAGCCCACTCAAACAAATTAATGTTGTTCTTTTAAGTAACTCATTTGGCAAAAACAAGCCATTTGGATGCCAATTTAAAGAGACAGAAGTAGGGCATGAGCAAAGGAGACATTTGGGGGAAGTATCTTACTTTATGTCAAACCGCAGCGTCATTTACTCATAGGTTTCCTCTAAATATCTCAGCACAGATACCTGATAAAGTGGAACACACATACATTCCAAACACAGATACTACAAGGGTAAAAAAAATCCTAACACAAAAACATCCAGAGAATTTTGTTCAGAAAGACCCAATGAAAACCAGATACATTCTGGCTTCCAGTGCATAGGTAACCCATTTAAGATTTAGATAGGTTAAGAATATGGTCCAAGATCAATTATCTGGCTAGTAGCAGAATAGGTGTCTGAAACAAAACTATCAGACTCCAGAATTCATGTAGTATGCATCTAACTGAAACTGTACCCTCTGGTATACATTGAGGGACCAACCAATATCCTTCTGAGGTCCAGTCTCATTAATGAATAGACTTGATTTATTCCTTGGAAGGTATCTACTCAATCACTATACAAGTTTAACACTCGAAAAGATGCAGATGGAACACAAGCATGGGCAAGTATAGGAGTTTTCTACTGTACAATGATTCACTCACCTGTAAAGCTTGCTACTTCTCAACATGAAGCTATAAAAGAATGGATTCACCTTGGGCACAGGAGTTTGGAGTTTAACTTCTGAGACCCAAATATTCTTATTGCCATAGAGTATAAACAATAATATAGCTACATTGGGAAGAGCTGGCAGCTAGAATTTAACACAGACCTACTGCTCACTATGCTGAAGTGAACTTATAGAGGTCATCACTGACCACCAACATTTCTTGACAATAGCCTTCAAATCTCAGACCCTTGCATCTCCATGATAAGCAGCCAGACTTTGATTGACATCACTAAAATCTCCCATCAACAAGAAAGTCAAGTCATTCAAGGAGAGAAGTTCTGAGAATTCTGAACACATCTTGCTTATACCCACTAGGAAAACCAAATATTTTGGTAGACTTGTGTTGGGTAAGTTCAGTCTTGCATGATGTATAATCCAGATATCCCACCTACTGCCTCAGATGTAATAATGCCTCACCTACATAGAGCCATCTTTACCCCATTTTCAAACTTTTGTCATACCACAGGTCTGAGACTTTGGTTACATTCTTTAATGTAGACAACTCTTTTTCTAAAGTCACATTTCTCCTTCTCCCAAGTCACTCTACCTAGTACTCCATAACCCTTGTCCTATATTAACGATCCTTTTATATTGAAGTATCTTTTTTTCAAGTGTTAATTAAAGTCACTTAGCTTTAAAAAAAAAAAACACAAGCCATTGAGGAATGTGATGTTTTATTTTATTTTTGTTAAGAGTTGTGAAGGTTTGACCATTATGGTAGTCCTCAATCTGATTATGAGGGAAGCCCAATTCAGTCCCCCTTGCCACTATTGCTTAGAATTTTATCTGGGGTCATCCTTGTGTATTCTTGGGAATTTCCCTAATACCAGGTTTCTTGCTAATCATAAAATGGGTCTCTCTGTCAAGCAGTTTCTTCCCTTGCTTTCCCTCTCTGTTTTTCCCCCAACTGGACCTTACTGTTCCCTCATATTCTCCTTTTCATTTTTGCTTCATTAATTAACTGATGGAAGCAGATCCACAACTAGCCACTAGGCCAAGTTCCCCAAGTCCAGTCAAAGAGAGGGAGGAGTGACAATATAAGCAAAGGGGCTAAGACCATGATGGAGAAACCCACAGAAACAGCTGACTTGACCTAATGAGAGCTCACTAAATCTGGCCTAAGAGCTTCAGAACCAGCATAGGATCTAACTAGACCTTCTGAATGAAGGTAACAGTGGGTAGATTGGGCAATTTATGAGGCCATTAGCAGTAGGATCAGGAACTATCCTTAGTATAAGAACTGACTTTTTGGAGCCCATTTACTATGGAAAGATACCTTGCTCAGCCTAAACACAGGGAGAAGTAGAGCTTTGCCCTGTCTCAAATTTGTATGACAGCTTTTGTTGACTCCCCAAGGGAGGCCTTACCCCCTATCAGGAGTCGATGGGTGGATAAGAGGGAGCTGTGGAGGGTGGGAGAATAAGAGGGAGGGTGAACTGGGGTTGGTACATAAAATGAAAAAAATATTGCATTAAAAATAAAATAAAGAGATTTGGCTCAACAAAAGGAAAGTGAAATATCTCATTTTTCATTGATTTAAATCATCTATTATTATTATTTAATATGTTTTCTTATTTTACATATCAATCCCAGTTCCCTCTTCCTTCCATTCTCCCATGCCCTGCAACTACCCCCCAATCCATCCCCCCCATCCACTTCTCATGGAGGGTGAGGCCTTCCATGAGGGATTATCAAAATCTGTAAAGTCATTTGGGAGAGGGACTAGGGCCTCCCCCATGTGTCTAAGGGAGTAAACCTCCATGGGTAATGGGTTCCCAAAGTCCGTTCATGCACTAAGGATACATCCTGGTTCCACTGTCAGAGGTCCCAGGCCTTCTAACTGAGACCCATGTTCAGGGGTTCTAGGTCAGTCCTATGCTGGTTTCCCAACTATCATCAGTCTAGGGTTCATGAGTTCCCCCTTGTTCAGGTCAGCTGTCTCTGTGGGTTTCTTAGCCCATTCTTGACCCCCTTTCTTATCACTCCTCCTTCTCTGCAACTGGATTCAAATCATTTAGCATGGTATAAAAGTGTCCTTTTTATTTTTCCGAAAAAGTCCAAACAATTAGCACATGGTGTGGCTTTCACTCTGATTAGAAAACAGGCAAGGAAAATGAGATGGAACCCTGATCACTGACAGTGTGCTCTGAAAGTGGGAAGGTCACCCATGGAGTGGGAGTCATCCTGACAGACTCTTGGCTCTAGCTGATATATACCATCAGCACCATCAGCAAAATACAGTTTTATCAATGGTTCTTATTGTTCTCTGCAGAGGACTGAAGCAGAGAAACAGATGCCACCCCCCTTATACTCAATGTTACACATTGAGTCATCCATAAATCTTAGCCATGCTTGTTATTTTCATACAGTCTCCTTAAGTGGCTTTGGAGGGGAGAGCTAGTGAAGGGCACACACTCCAATCTACCACATCCTATCTTAAAGCTACAGCTACTTAGCTTCACAAGATAAGCACCAAGTGATAAGATTATTCTATTGTCTATTTCCGGTGTGCAGTCAAGTTAGCTGACTTTTATTGTCCGTTTCAAAGCTCAATTTTCCTTTGCATGGTTCACTCCATTTTTAAGGTCTGTCAAGATAGCTTCTGTGGTTACTCAAGTCATATGTTGTCCTGGTAATTATATCTGTCCCTCAGCCTAACTAATAGAGTCTGATTGAATAAATGAGGATCTAATGAGGAGGGGTAGTTCACAGGATCGTCCTATGAGTGGGTACAGGAAGACATTGGAATACTGACAGAAAGGGCACACAGTGCAGTTGTACTTTGATTTGAGAACTAGTAGCACACCATATATGTTTATAAAAAGTGTACATACAAGTACGCATTGTACTAACACAAAGAGTATGGGCTAGAACTGTGCCTTACAATTGTGTTGTTGATGCCAAAGTGAATTTCCTGTCTCTACCACCAACGCCTCACTCATAGGAATTCAGGTGAGTTGACTCTAAAATCTTATAGGTTGAACTGTTTGTCCTTGCCTGTGGTCTTTTAAATGAGGATTTCCCCTCACATGTTCTGGCCTTTGAATACTCCATTCTCGGTTGGTTGTGCTGCTAAGGAAGTAGACTTCTGGAGGAATTACATAGCTAAGGGTAGGCTTTGAGAGTTTACAAACTCAATCCACTCTCATTTAGCTCTTCCTGCTTGGTGTCTGCACTTTCAGATGTGACCCTTCATCTTTGGCTCTAGCCTCCATACCTCTACTTGCTGCCTCTCCTCTGCATCACAGTATCTAATCCTCTGGAACCATCAGCCCAAACAAACCCCTGCTTTAATAAGTTGCCTTAGTCTTGATGCTTCATCACCAAAAAGTAACTAAAACAGTCCACAAATTCACATGGGAAGTTTAAATTTTCAGCACATCAAAATGTTACTGTAGAACAAGTTAGACTCCTAAGTGAATATGAGTGAAGTCTTTATAAAAAGTGAGACTTACATAGGAGGCCACAAAGAATAACACTAGGCAAAGATTAAAGTGAAGGTCAGGATGATGCTTCTGATATACAAGATATGCTAGGGATTGTCAGATGAACCATAAGTATAAGAACTATGTGTAGAATGAGTTTTTATAGCCCCCAGAAGGAACTGACTAAGTTTCATCTCCAGAATCAAGAGATAATACGCTCCCATTTGTTAAGGCAACCAGTCTGCAGACCTTCATTGTGCCAACCCTGGAATATAATACATGTTTAATATTGTATGAAACTTTACATGACTTTGATTTAAGGAAACGTATAGTAGAAACAATATCAGGGAAGAAATGCAATCACACCAGTTTCTTTGGCCACATGTATTAAATGAAATGAACCAAATGCAAGATATGCAGGGTGGAGACTGGAAGCAATAAGCAATGTAACACGAGCCACAGTGTCTACTGCTTAGAAAGTAATTAATGAAGAAACATATCTTAAAATTACGAGTATCTATTATCTAGCACACCTCCAAGTTCTTATTTATTTTTATTTGCTTCTATTACATAATAGGGATAGCATCAGCACATCTGCTTTACAAATAACCAAATTTATCATCAAAGAAGCTGGTGGTACAGCTGGAGATTGAGCCAAGATCTGATTTAAGCCAGAGCTTACCTTGTCACTATCTTATATGATTCTATATTAATTTATATTTGTATCTTATATTTCATATATTTGATATATAATATAATTTGTTGTTTATATGAGATATATAATATGCAATATTAATAGATATTTTATCATTACGTAATATGGCATATATATTTGATTAAATGTATTTATAGTTATATGCAAGAAACATAAAGCAAAAATGATTTATTGGTATAATGTAAATTCTTCCTCTTGGGATATTGTATTGAATCAGATACTTTTCATGGAATTAACCAAAAAGACTAAAATGCAGAAAACTTGTGAGCATTTAAATAATTTTGAATAATATAAAATTCATTTGGTTAAAATAAGACCAATCCAATAAACAGGGCATAGCTATAGACACAGAAGATTTGAAATTTGAATACTTGAGCAGTCAAATGGAATTTAACACTTAAACATATTTAGAGTCAGTCATTTGCAGTACTTGTTCTGAAGTCTGAGACTGATATAGAACATTATTTGATCCTTGGAGCTCTCCATCCCAGCCAGCTCTAATTAGTGATTACAATACCAACAGTGTCCTCAGACTTAGATTCTGTTCCACCTCTCTTTCCATAGGTCACTTTCCATTCTAACTTGAGGATTGTCTTTGATATTAAATAAAATGAAGAAATGGTATCATTTAGTGGGGGTCAAGTTAATTGACTTTCAGTGGTTATTTGATTATGGAAGATCTTTGAGGACCAGCAGTCCCTCTGTCAGGTGCAAATTCAGAGGATAAATGTGACAGAAACAAAAGAACACAACACAAAAGATCATTCATAAAAGATAATGAAATCATACATCATGAGCAGCCATGAATCAAGATACACAAAGAGTACAAGCATGAGATAAAGCATACTGTCGTGTACTAGTACACACTTCAACATCATCTCAGAAAACCTCTTAGGTAGCTCCATAAGACCTTCAGAAAACAGCAGTGTTTTATCCAAGAAAGGATTTATGCATGATTACCGTCACATGGATATACAAGTGTGTCGTATTTGAAGAATCTCAATTTGACAGGTCAGTTATTTGCATGTGTATATGTGTTCTGTGTATGCTCATAGATATGTATCATCTGGAACAATGGCAATGTCTCTTTTATGAAATACCATTCTATGAGTAAGAGAGAAGATTCTTAAAGAACATGTTAATCAACAATATCAGCAAGTGTGATAAAGAGCTCCTGCATTCATGTTATACACTCTAAGGCAGGGCTTCTCAACCTGTGTGTTACAACCTCTTTGAGATCTCATATCAGACATCCTGCATATCTGATATTTACATTACGATCCAGGACAGTAGCAAAATTATAGTTATGAAGGAGCAACAAGATAATTTTATGGTTGGGGGTCACCGCATCACAAGGATCTGTATTAAAGGGTTGCAGTATTAAGAAGGCTGAGAAACCACTGCTCTAGTGTCTCCTAAAAGCACAGGCACAGAAAGGTCAGTCAGCTGGTATTGGCAGAACACACGAACACCTGTAAAATAAAGAATTTGCTTTGTCCAACTTGAAAAAATATTTCTCAAAATTCATGCTCATGAATTCAAAGTTCAAGGTTATTTTGCCCTTTATTACAAAAATTACGCAGGCAAGTACTGGACTTTCAGAAGGATAAGAAAGGTGTGTGTGTGTGTGTGTGTGTGTGTGTGTGTGTGTGTGTGACGTTTTGTGTTGCCTTTTCTATCAAATAAATTTGCACCTGCATACATAATACCTACAAATGTATAAAATATAACATATTGCTTGCTGCCTTTCTTTCAATTTCTGAAGAGCTTTAAAAAATACCATTATTATAAATATTTATTATCGTCCCAACTTTCATGTAAATTCAATGAATTTGCTCACTGATGAAACCATTATTCAATGGTCCCTGTTCGACTCCTCAACATTTCTGTATTCTTAGTAGATACTATATGGATTAGTATATTAGAACTGTATTTCTTAATGCATAAATGCATTTGCAAATGAGTTCCTGGAACATGCTAATAACATTTTTTCTGGACCATTTCCAAAATGATCGCATGCTAACAAGCTAATATGAATGAAAGAGACAGAGAAAGAGAGACAGAAAGAGACAGAGTCTGGGAGAAAGACAATTATCCAGTGGCTGTTAACTAAAAACATTTGCACATAAATTTGATTACTTGGGGAAAAGCATTGGAGTCTGATTGACTGACACTGGAAATTGAAAAAGCACTCCCTTTAAGTTGAAAGCTTTATCACAAATCACAGAATCATTAATTACCCTACACAAGATCTAGGGCGTTGCCCATTCATAAAGTCGACCGCCTTTATGTTATTAGAGATAAACTAGAAAGGTAGAGTCCCAGGAAGCAATGAGAAAATGGAATTTTGTTAATTAAACCATTATGCAAACAGAGTCTGAAAAAAATGCCAAAACTCTACCATTAGTTGGTGAGGTATCATTTCCCTTTAACAGTAGCATATGAACATCAAGAAACTGGAGGGGGGCGGCTTAATCTAGGTGGATTGTAGAGCTAGACAGACATTTGCAATATCTTTTGCAAAGCATACAACCATCATTGTCAAGAGAAAGAATCCAAAAGCACTGCAGACTTTGAAGCATATCTGGCTTCTTTATTTTCCTGTGTGTGTACTTGCATTATCATGTACAGGACACTGTCTGTTGGGTTCACATTGATGATATGTTGATTATTGAGGTCCTGGGCCTCCTTACATTATATATAGAGCAGAACAATAATTACATATAAGTCACATGTAATTAAATCACATGTAATTCATGATCTCCTATTATGTGAGTTCTTAGGGCAATTCAATGTGTGGAACCAGGTTCAATGTCAGTGTGATGCACAGTGTGATATAAATCAATAATCAATCAATCAATACAGTCAATAAATATATGGCCATCCCTAAGAAAGGCTTCTTAAGGGGGTAATATAGTGAATAGTTGATAAATGCAAAAGTAGGCTTTCACTTGATAAATAACTTTGATGCAATTAAAATACTAACCAAGAAAATAATCTCCCATTGCAAAATTATAAGAAAGAAATTTCAATAACTCTCATACTTTTTCTGGATAGTTCATGACTTTTCCCAGGCTTTGCAAAACCTCATGTGAGTTGTGTTCCAAGACATCAACAGTGAAATTAATAAAGTCCTAAGCATTGTAAGATGCATTTTCCCAGTTGTAGATATTTCATTGAAAGCCTCATTGGGAGATAACCTAAAGTGGTAGACAAGCCTTTAAGGGTCCTATTTCTTATCCTATAAGAGTGAAAGAGGAAGATATGGAGGGAAGGAAAAGGAAAGGAGCAGGGAGAGAAGAAAGCAGATCAGAAGAAACCAGAAGGCAGAACCACCCAGTGTATGAGCTTACACTGACACTTTTCCCTGGCCACAGCTGCTGGCTATAGGCAAATTCACAGGACCAGGCTGAATCTTGAATAGGTGTGTGCTGTGTGCATTTACATATGTGAATGTGTGTGTGTGTGTGTGTGTGTGTGTGTGTGTGTGTGTGTGTGTGTGTAAAGTTCTTTGAAGCACTTTGGCTTCAGTCTAGCATGCACAATGTGTGATGCGGATGTTGTCAGGGTGTGCATATGCAGTGAGCAGCTGATTTCTGTTTGTGCTGCTAGACCACAGAGGGTCTATAGTTCAAATTAATACTGAAAGAAAATAGCAGCAAAACCAAGATTCAAGGAGGTTGCTTTAAACATTCAGCAACTCTGCACAGGCTTTTCTTTGATACTACATGCTAGTTTGCTACATCCATCTATTATTTTTCTTCAGGTTTTTTTTATCCTAAAATAATTGAGAGACACTCAAATTTATCAACTATGGATTCTCTGTTTCCTCTGCTATGTTGAAGTGTATAATTACTAAAATTTCTATCTTAATATAATTTTAAAAATGAATATTCCTAGCATTTTATAATTTAGACATAAGAAAATAAAAGAAGGGTGGCAAGAAATTTCAAATATGCCTTTTTTTCTTTTAGTCCAAGACCCACAGCCAGGCATTATGCAGAGATTCTTAATGGAAGGTCTCCATCAGATAGGGAGAGGGAAGAATCTTTGAGTCAGAGAACATGAAGGATACCAGGAAAACATGGTCCTCTCAATCAAAAAGTTTGCCCTTATGGATTCACAAAGACTGAAGCAGCAAGCCAAGGTGCTTACATGTGTCTACACCAGGTCCTCTGCATGCATGTTATTGTTGTTAGCTTGGTGTTTTTGTGAGATGCCCACCAGCAGCTGTGTCTCTGACTCTTTTGTCTTTTCTTGAGACTTCCTTCTATTGTGTTGTCTTGTCCAACCTCTATACAAGGGCTTTTGTCTTCTCTGATTGGATCTTGTTTTGTCATGTTTGGTTGTTGTCTCTTGGGGGCCTTCTGTTTTCTAAAGAGAATCAGAGGGAGAGAGGAATTGGAAGACAGGAGGTGGAACAAGGTGCTGGGAGGAATCAGGGTGGGGTGGGGAGTGTGCTTTGAGAGAAGAGTATGCTTTGAGTTAAATGAAAAGGAAAGGAAAATCTGAAGACAGTGGTACAGGTTTTTACTTTACAGCTTCCCTGGAGTCCAGATCTTTGGATTCAGTGGCTCTTGGGATTTCAAAATACCCAGAAAGTCGCTACAGCTCCTTGCAGCACTAAAGGAATGGTCCTTTAGAAATCCTGTTAGGTTGCCTTTGGGATCTGTTATACTAGGTTCAGGGAGGACCAACTGATGGGTAAGTCATCACTTAGTTCTCACCCCTAAAGCATTGCATGCTTTCTCATTCTTCTTTTCTACAGCTATTCCTTGGAATCAAGTTCATCTGAGATTTAGCTTGAGAAAAAGAATCTAATATATCTCATGGGGAAATCATCTAGAACTGGGGTGTGTTATGTAAGTCTTTTAGCATAGTGTATACACAAACACAAAGTCAATGTCAGCTGCCACTGTGGTCTTTCTCTAGCTTATATATTTCTCTCTTATTTCAAGAAAATTCTCAGAAACTATTTGTCCTAGTTTCTACTACTGATGTTGTATTATAAATAAGGACGAAGATTCTAATCAGATAATTCAATACTGAGTACAAATCAAAAGCACAAAGCAAAAGAAATACAAGCAAAAATTAGCTTCTCTGAAGAATTGGCCGTAAAGGAAATAATTAAATAATTTACAGACCATAAAATTTTAAAAAAAAGATGCACTGGCCAAAAAAGCTTGTCATGTGTTTGAAAGAGTTTCATTGGTGTATTGCCCATTTAGGTAAATATTGTTAGGTGTACTTTTATGTACAAGGGCAGAACTAACTAAAACTTAAATTTTATTCTATGCAAATTCTAAAGCCATCACTCTCTCAAAATATTTGTTGAGCCATGGACTAGACGGTGTGTAAGTATGAGAATGTAGGAGACAAAGAAGAGAATATTAAAGATGCCAGAACACAACTTTAACATCATCTTTCAAGTCAGTATAGGAATTTTCTTTCATTTACAGAGTTGAGGAAATTTACAAAGACTAAACAAGGAAAATAAACCAACATTTCTTGCTTTTTCTCAAGACACACAAAATCTGGAAAATTATCTTGGTGCATGGAAAAAGAAGCCTAACCAAAGAGTATAATAGAGAGAGAAGAACTGGAGTTATCTATTGTACAATTTTTCAATAAGAAGAAGGGCCATAGTGTTGGGTTTCTAGATGAAAAACTCATTCGGCGATTAACTGTCTCATTTTAAAAATATTCCAGGTCATTGACTCTTATTGTTTGAATAAGTCTCTATGCCTGAGTCCAGAGTCCAATCATAATTTTTCTCAGCTTTAATTTGATGTCTGGAAAGGAAATGCTATAGAAGTTGTATTACATGTGACTAAAGTTATTCAGAGTTACATGAGAGCAAAGAGAAGATAAGAAATGATGTTTATGAGGATCAGACACAACTTCGAAGAGATGCTGTGTGGTCCAACTTCTAAGGTAGGCTATCCATGGAAACTGTAGACACAAATAACAGTAAACCTGTGAGTAACAATTTGGCAATGAGCTGGTGAGAGAAATACTTATCCTCCTCTGAGGGAATGCAGTATTCCCTCTAACAATAATGACCATTTATTCAGCTCTTGGTGAAGTGGACTTGTGGGGTATTCACTTGTCATTTTCTTTGGTTCAGACTTCTGATATATTGTCTAATTAGTCTCTTTGTGACCAATAATAATAAAGGTGATGATTTCAGAAACACTGAACGCACAGTCAATCTAGGCATTCCCTAACATTCAACCATCTATATTTAAGCTTTTTGCAAAATCTTTTATTTATTTATTTATTTGTTTGTTTGTTTATTATCTTTTCTTATTTTACATATCAATCCCAGTTCCCTCTCCCTCCCATTCCCCCATGACCCCCTTTCATCCAATTACCCCCCACACACACACTGCACAGGGAGGGTAATGCCTTCCAGGAAAGGTCATCAAAATCTGTCAAGTCATTTGGAGTAGGTTTTAGGCCCTTCCCACTGCCTCTAGGCTAAGGAAGTATCCCTTGATGGGGAATGTGCAAATAATCTTAGGAGAGAAATTTTTTATGTTCTAAGGTCTTTGGAAAGTTCTTACATTTACATTTCTTATTCCATTTATCACTTGCTTTCTGTGCCCAACAAAAAGTTAACATAATCAGGTTCAATTAGATAAATAATATCGGGGAACTAGCCACATCTTACTTTTACAACTTAAGGATTCCCTGAATGACTACAGAGAGAAGACTACCTTTCCAGTTTGCTGACTGACATTCTATATTAATCAAAACCTGATAAGAATATAAAATAGTATAAAATACAGGGATCCTTCTTTCAGTTCATAATCTTTTCTGATTGATGTATTTACTTGAAATAACTGCTATCAAAAGAGATTTTATAAAATAATTTACTGTAAGGCAAAAATGGCTATCTCCATTAGGACTATCACACTACACTGTTTATGTGGGTCCTCTTAAAAGAGTGAGACAATATTCAAGCCAAAAGATTAGGTTTGTAATTTTGATATTTGTGGTATTTTAATCAAAGGAGTTCTTCCCATGGGGAAGTATTTATAAAGCATTTTCTGTTTTCTGTCTTGTTTAGCATGTTACTACGTTCTGACACAAGCATACATTGGGTTAATCTTCAAAAATAAACATTGAATGTTCACTGTTATAGGTGGGAAGGATAGAGCAGATCCAGGTCCTTGCTTTTGGAGAGGGGTATTGTTCAGTGGAATAGAGTCAGTAGTTACTCTGAGCTCTTGTGTTTCATTCTCTAGCTGATGGATGTCATTAATGCCTTACAACATTCACAGTGATATGCATTGTTATGAACACCAAGCTCACTTTACCAAGAAAAATGTGCAGCCCAGAGAATCAATAACATGGGCACAATCACAACCCAAAATTGAGGTCAGCCTCTGACACCATAGACTTTATTGTCACACCATGAAAACACTAAATAAATATAGCAGGGGCAAAGGAGAGTCGTGAGAAAAGGAAGTGTGATATGTGGGTAATTTTGTAGGGGAGACTAGAAGACTAGAACCCTCTTGTGATTTCATTATTAACTTATTCTTGGAAAACCACCTGATTTTTTTTCTGTATCTTAATGATTCCCACTATGATAAATTAAAACAAATTTGTGATTTAATCTTCTTCTCTGTCTTACACACCCATATGCATACAAAGATGTGATTATACTTTCTCATAATCTTGTCATCCAACAGGAAATCAGACATGTATTAAGCATACATAAGTTATTAGTGTAATGTTACTATATTATAAATGATTTGCCTTTGAAATTATCTTAATTAAAGTGTCAGTTAATGTCTATTATAATAAAACCCCTGCTGGTTGAATAAAATTTTTAAAAATCCAAAAATAAAACATATTTCTTCTTTGGTGGTTCTTTATACAACAGGTAGCATACCACCACATAAAGCAAAAATATGTCTTTAATATATTACAAATATATTTTTAAAAATACATTTTCATCCAGAAACCTGACAATTGATAATCTACTTTAATTTCCCCTTTCATACTGTTTCTCATTCCAGTGTGTGTCAAGAATTTAATTGTAGCTTGAAATTAACCAGTTATAAAATGTTGCACTTATGCCCTTGCCTTCTAAAGCAGAATGCACTAAATAATTTGCTTAATGGCCTCTAACATGGGACTTCAATTTAATAACGAAAGTGCCCTTACTCACTGGATGAATTCCTGGTGAGAAGTGCTCTGTATGAAATCCATCAAAACATTAATGGATCAAACACACACAGAAATCCACATGCATGTACCCAATCAGACACAAATCCATACCATGCATGCATACACATAAACACACACTAATTCTACTACCCCCACATACCACAGTCACATTCACAGAAACTAAATTATAAATACACACTCTAGAATACAAAGCTGTTAGGTTTGAAGCAAATTTATCTAGCCAATAATTGTTCCTTTTGTGAATGTGAGAGCTGATAATCTTTTAGCTGGTGTGTGGATATGCCTTAATGACTAGTAGTTGGAGTGAACATATGTTCCTGTCTCCTTTTTATAAAATCACTCTCTCTTAAAAATATACATTGCCTAAGTTTGGAAGGGAAGTGGAGGGGATCACCAGTGAAGGGGGAGAAAAAATGAACTATAATGTCTGAAAAAAATTAGTAAAAATCAATTTCTACAAGTTCTAGGTCCAAAAGTTTAGCTTCTAGAAAACAATTCTACTATAAGATAAAGGAATGCAGGTTTATAGATGAACTTGGAGTTGATTAACATTATTCCAAACCTTCACAAAATTGCATGGATTGTCTTCCATAACCATGCTTTTATAAGCATGCTACAAACCAATATATTCATAGACTGAAGAAAGGGTGTGAGACATGTCTTTTTAGAGAACTGAATAAAATTCCTTGATTGGTCTGTCTTCTATTTTAATTGATTCCAACTATTGCTTTAAGTTATAAAACTTAAGGCACTAAGAGTGGCAGAACACAATAAAATAAAAATAACTTGACCATAACCATTGAAAATTGATAAAATACTAAACTTTAAGATTTTTTATGATTTAGACAGATTTAGCAATTGTCGTATTTATTTGGGCATCTATAATGATTACATTGCAGACATTTAAAAGTAAGGACTTCACATGTAAGTATACAGCAAACCCTTGGACTCTGAAGTTGAAAAAAAAATAAAAACTCCATGTTCAATTTTAAACCACGTGATGTAGAAGAATTCTTCATATTGCTTGGAAGTATTGTATGATTTATGTGGCTGTGTGCTTTGGACACAGATGATAGATGGAGTTTGAGTAATATAAACTGAGACTAGAAAACATTTAGAGGACTTATAGAAATGGGGTATTCCATTAACTCAAATTATTTCTACATGACAAGAAAAATAATTTGATGAAAATTTGAATTTTAATGATTGCTCCCATATGAACTGATGGGAGATGTCATTCTATAAATATGTTTCTTTTATTGGCTAATGAATAAAGCACTGTTTGCCTGTTATTAGCATTTCTTATTGGCTAGCTCTGTCTTAAATATTAACCCATTTCCATTAATCTAAGTATTTCCACGTGGGCTTATCTTACTGGAGAGAGAGCCTGGCGTACTACCCTGTTGATCATACATCTTGAAACTCTTCCCTACTTCCTCCTCTCTCCACCTAGTCTCCTAGTCCCACCTGTCTTGCTTTCCTATTGGCCAACAGTGCTTTATTCATTAAACATAAGAGAAACATATTTACAGAATGACATCTCCCATCAATGAACATTTTAACACAGAATAACATTTTTAGTACAAATATTTCAGCCTTTTGTAATGAGTTTAAAAAGCCGGTGGATGACAGCCTTATCCCCAAAGCCTAGATATCTATGTAGATGAACTAAACATTGAACAGTCTATTAGGTCTGACCTTAGATTCCTGGTAGTGAATTTCATTGATAATCTTAAGAATGATATTATACACATAAGAATCAATATGATCCCATGTGTCCACTTGACACAATCTTATAAGTGACAATCCATGATTCATGTGGAATTTATTAACTAAATTACTCCATCAAGGAATTGAGACTAGTTAATATTTC
Source organism: Phodopus roborovskii (assembly GCF_943737965.1). Taxonomy (NCBI): domain Eukaryota; kingdom Metazoa; phylum Chordata; class Mammalia; order Rodentia; family Cricetidae; genus Phodopus; species Phodopus roborovskii. The sequence continues at coordinate 25,969,624 of NW_026126460.1, read as the reverse complement.
TATGGTATATTATCTTGTCTATCCAAGCATAGTGCACCCTGACTACCATCAAGCAAGAGACTCAAGCTGCATGTTTAGATAGTCATTGCTTGAGGTTGATCATCATGAGCCTGCTCATTACAAATGGGTAATGATATCACACCCATGTATTTATCATTTTATGGTAAACATTGGAATCATTGTATGTGACAGCACTACGTCCCAGTATGTGTGTTTTTCTTTTTCTGTATCTTCACAATGGTCTTTGCCTTGTGTTTCCAGGTTCTCTCTTGGCATTAATTCATACATGCCATCAAACCTGTATTGTACTCCTCCTTCAGCTCTGGGGTGGTAGAGGTCATTCTATTCTCATGTTAACTAAATCAGTCTGTTTCAAACCAAAATTGCCAATTGCATTGAGCTAAAGATAGAGGCTTTTAGCTAGAGAGAACTTACACAAGGGGCTGTGTTGATACCTTTAAGCTGACTTCTTTTTACAATTCTGAGTCACATTGAAATGGAAAGACTTGGGCAGATAAGGTCACTGCATTAAGGGCAAATCCCCAAGCAGTATTTCTTCCTAAAATGCAATACCCCTCTAATCTTTCACTCCTATACTTCAATGCAACCATATAACTGTGCAAGCTTAGTGTTTCCACCTCATTTCAAAATGCTCTCTTATATTCACAATATCTCCTTGGAGACTTTTAATCTTTTGCAAAGTGACAGAGCACTTTCCCTTTGACTACAGGTTCAAAAGCAAGTGCTCGTGTTTTCAGGTCATATGTGAAATTGATTGGCTCCTTTAGAAAAACCCCGTGGTGTCAATTCAAGCCAGAGTCTCACAAAAGCAGGTTGTATTGGGCTTGTAAAAAGTATCTGTTTATAACAATGAGTACTCCTGACAGCTGCTCATTGGAAAAGACATTAGTCATGGGTCTCATCATTAAATACATCATTCATGGTTAGAAAGCGAGCTACAACTATGTAATTCAAAAACTCAAGGAAATAGTTATCTGTTTTCCTTCTCTTCTCTTCTGTTCTCATTCTCTGTGACCTCATGTTGTTACCTGATGGTGGATAGCAGTTTACACTGTTTTAATAGTCTCACTGGAGTCCTTCAGCTCTATTTTCACTATACTTTTCCTGCTTTCTTTGTAGCTGACACTTGACAATAGTGATCATCTGGATTAATCCCTGCCAGCTCAGTTATGGTGGATTGCTTATAGACATTTAAATACTCTTTCTCTTTTTCAGTCTTCTGCTACACCTGTATTGTCCAGTCTAACTCTGAGGGGAGAAAAACATTGTCATTAATCAGAGAAAATTCAGCAAGGCATGTATTATGGGTATTATGATTGAGTGGCAGCCGGCCGACACTTAGAGAACAATTTATCTACCTGAATTGGGCTAGACATCTCTAATGCACATGGCAGATTGATTGCGCAGCTTTAGTGGATGTATTCTTTATTAATGAGATTCAGTATGATTTGCTAAAAAGCCTTTTACTGGACAGTAACTTTTATCCCCTCCCCCATCTCCCTTTATCCCATTTAATCTGTTGAACTATGTGCCATGTTTTAAAATGTGTTCTGCTCTGTTTTTGTTTGGAATACCAAAGCTTTTTTAAAAAAAAATAACTGCAGGGGAACTGAATAGAACAATTACAAAAGTTTAGAAAGAAATATTGAACTGGAATGGACCATACAATGGAAACCTAAAGATTAAATTAAAATCCCCAGGAGTCATTAAGAAGTTATAAAAGCGTAATTATATGAAAAAGATGATACAGCCTAAGAAAAATATTTGACATCTGGATTAATTAATTTCTCAAAAATCAATGTTTATCCTACCATGGCTTACAAACACATCATGAGAGCTCTTTATAAATAAAACAAACAATATTCATGGGTTTCCTGAGTTCCCTTATGGACTTCAAAAACAAGAGAGTAGACATTCACACAAGAAGCATCACCTGCGTATCTCTCAGCTACTTGCTTAATCAACGAGAGGCTATGGGGCAGAGGGAATAACTTGCATTGACTATGACTTTATAATTGAATATGATGCTTTTCCAAAACTGTAAGGTGGGTCTTCTCAGAACCTGGTATCACCTGAAAAACGACTGCTTCATAACTGGAATGGGAGGGGAGACAAAGGCAATCACCTCCCTCGTCCTTAGAGAAGGATTCGCACAGGCTTTGTCTGCTGCGGTTATTTTACCATTCTTTTTACTCTCAATTTCTTTATTGCTGACCTCTATCACACTCCTTGTAAATCACAAAATGTCTTTACCTCTCTAAATAAAATACAATATATTTTAGACAGTTATATATTTCAACTGTTAACATACACACAAACTTTTTTTGTTTTTGTTTTTTGTTTTTTTTTTGTTTGTTTGTTTGTTTTTTTAATTGTGTATGAAAACTGACAACAGGCATCTTTGGAAGTTAAGCATTTCCTGAGGAAAATTTTAAGGAACTCAGGTTCCTCCACGTATGTCTAGTACACTTTGTCAAGAAGCTGGACATGCCTGAGTTACAATTACTACACCAAAGAGAAAGAAACAGGAAGAGCCTTTTCCCCAGGCAAAGGGCAGCCGTGAACGTGGCAAGGCCAGCTCACCCAATGTCCAGAAATACTTGCAGGGCAAAAAAATGTCTTGGGAGGAGTTTACACTTTGAAAATGCACTGCTTGCCTGAAGAGGAACACAAGTGCAAAGCACTGGAAGACATCATTTTAGATGTGAGCTCTTGAGATATGCCATAGTTGTTTTATCTTCATGATACATTATTGATGGATGCTCCTTAGCTACAGCAAAAAAATAATGTTAAAGTGGTTGAATAGAAAAGGTATTTCCCTTTAAAAAAAAAAAAAGTGAACTTATTAACATTTCATACTCTAAGAAGGCAAATGTTCAAGGTAATTCCTTTTAAAAATGTGGAAATTGATTAGCAGATTGCACTAGCAATATGATGTGTTGTGTTAGATTATGTTACAATGCCACACTGTGTGAGTTCATCCCAATTTGTTGTGACAAAGATTAGAAAGCATACTATCCACCAATAAAAATCAAAACAAAACAAAAAACTTTCCTTTCTTTTGGCTATCAGTTTAAAATTAAAGCCCAAACCCATGAAAGACAGACTCCTTTTAAATTTATCTCTAAAACTCCTATAATTTTTAAGAATTTTAGGGAAAAGAACAAAGTATGTGCATATGAAGAAACAGAAAGAAAATGTTGGAAGTTCTATGGCAGTGTGTGTCATTTGTTAATCCCTAAAGGAGAAATATTTCTATATTGATTTTTAGCCTCCATGAAGGCATAAAGTTTTTGAACATGGAACTAAATGTAATGATAAAGAAGGGAAAATGGTGTTTACAGAGGCAATCACAGCCACATCAACAACAATTCTTACGGTAACAGAGGCTGCCAGTTCTGGGCAACTGTGTGTTGGCTGCTTTATATGGTAAAGAGACCCGCATGGTGCATGTACCTGTTATGTGCTTTAGCAATTGAAAAACAAACAAATATTATTTTTTTCAATGAAGAAGAAATGAGTAAGTTTGAGATTAGTTAAATAACTTTATATGGATCTCACTAAATCTGGCAAGTAAAGACTGTAATCACATCTTGTATTTAGAAACTCCTGTTTCAACACTGTTAGGCTATGCTTCATTCTGATTACATACACAGCAGGCTCCAAATTTCCTCCTTACAATGGGGTAGAAATTGCAGGTTTATCAAAAGATCTTACAACAGGGAATGTGTCCTATATACATGAATTAACAGGCTAATTATTCATTTCTCCACAGTTGCCAAAACACCATACATGAACATTACCAATGGCAATAATGATTGAATCTACTCATTTATAAAGGCATTGTTTCCGTTTGAAAATGTCAAGTGTTTCATCTTGCTTCTTAAATTACAGCATTAGGAGCATTAGGGTAGTTAGATTTAACCTACATGAGAAATCCCTCAATGCATGGATTCCATAGATCTGAGAAATCAAGATCACCGACTCCCATAAACACACAAAATCAATTCCTTTGGGCGATTATCCATTTGTTCTAGTTAATGTATATGCTCACCCTCATTTGCTTCAGTGAATATAAGTTTCAGATTTGCTCAGTGAAATTACTGTATCATATGTTGACAAGATAATAGTTTGGTGGGTAGATTGCATGTCCAATATTTTCATAATAACAATAATAATAATAAAGTTTCCTTGAACTTAAATGTGTATATGGATATATATATTCATAATACAAATATTGTTAAATCACTGGAAGCCCAATAGACACCTGCAGCAATATGTATGACATCTTTTGTCACTAACCTAATTCTTGTCTTTTCTCCTTAATCCCAATTAAGGTTACCATCATCCCTCTATGGTACTTTCACTCCCACATCCACACCTGACACAACTTTGACCTATCCTACCTTTGAGAAAGATCTATAGTTTCACCTCAGCTCATCAACTCCAGGCCATAGTCTACCCTCAACTTAGACTTTCTACAGTTGGAGGACCTGTCTCTCTCCTTGCTGACCCACAGATGAGCAAAAAGATGACCTGTTGTTTCAAGAATAGGAGTTAGATTTCTTATTCTTCATTCCAAATGACCTTAGTAGTTTCCCATTTTATTCCAGTTGCTGTGACTGAGGTCGAGTCATATCAGTAACCCCAACATCCATGAAAGGCCATCCACCTGACCTGATTATCTGGACTTTTCCACCTCACTGGCTTGGCCCTGTTCTAGTCACACCCTTAAATTTCCTCTCTTGTCATAAAAGACTTCCTCTAACCTCTTCCCCTGGTGTCCCTTCTTCTGGTAAGTAAGCCTGCTGTTCCAGACAGCATGGCTCTCTCCCTCCCTCCCTATAAGCTCTTTGTTCACATGTGACATGCCATCTGAGATAGCTTGTGCAACCTGATTTAAACTTCACTCTGTCGATGCTCCAAAATGCAATTCCATCTTTGTTGACAACTTTGTCATTTATCATAGGCATGGACAGTAAGACTTGATATAAAAGATGCTCAATAATGGGGCAATGAAACATGTAATATAGCCATCAAATAGCTATGTAGTACACATATACATTAGCCTGATAGAAAATCACCTCTCCTTGATAATGTTCATTTTCATTCCATTGAGCCACTTCATTCTTAGTCTAACACCAAAGAATACTGAATTTTTACTTAGCTGCAAATCAAAGACTAAAATGGAATTTGCCAATTAAAATAATGGATTCTAAAAATTGCTACATTTTTGTGTTTTTAAAACATCTACCTGGTACACAGCATGCTGAAGGTGCTTGTTTTTTAGAAAACAAAGGAATTTCCTCCCTATGCATCTTGGTAGGCTTGCTATGCCCATATTCTGATATGAATATTTCCAAGTAAGAACATCCTGAGAATAACTTTATTAGAGGTACATATGTCTCCATCAGAAATTCACAGGGAAAGGTTTGATTTTCCTTCTATCAACTTACAATTATAATTACTTTCAAGATAACCCACACATTTGTAACACAGACATTTTCTTCAAGCAAGTTGGACAGACCTCAGAGGCAATTTTATTAGCATGCTTGGGTTCTACTAATCTATTCTACTACAATTCTGTTACATTAGAAATGTTCTCCAGGAGCTATTTCACATTTAGTAGAAAAAAATAAAAACATTCACTGGTTCATATTCTATTCCACAATAATTCCTTTTTGTATTTGCCATTTTCATCATTTTTATGAATGTCATATTTACATAAAGGATTGAGAATATCCCCCCCATAACTTAAATTGTGTATCAAAATAGCCTTTGATAGGAAATGGTAACCAAAGGTTCCCTGGGAATTTGTAAACAATTTAGCCATATATATTAAGGAAAGGGTACCTTTACTTCTGCAATGGGGTTCCTTTAAGTCACCCAGTTGTCTTGGAGTTAGGTGTCCAGAAGTCTGCTGCTTCCTTGACATCAGAAGAAATCACCCTAGAAACTGCTCTGTCTCTATGTGGCTCTGTTCTAAAAAGCCCCTCCTCTTGCTAGCATCTGTCTGTTTATTCAGATACAGAACAGACACTGATCGTCTTAAAGCATAAAGCCAGGGCTAGGACCAGGATGTAATTGAAGCAGAAACAACAGAAAACCTAGTTGTTCTGAAATCATTCTGTTAGAAACTAAAGTAGACAAATCCTACACAAGGGAATTGAAAACCCATTCATGTGAGCTCTAATCTCTACTGCCAGGTGATTAAGTATGGACACTGGCCACCGTCATTGAAAATATTAGCATCATGAAAATCACAAGTTGATGATTTATAAAAATACATGTTAATCATCTTAGGACAGGGGGTGACCTTACTAAAAACAGTGGGACAGCATAGCCAACACCATTTGCCTAGCACAAAGGGAGTTCTTAGATATTCAATAATATCAACGTTCACCTCGTCATTGAAAAATCTTTACTAAATTGAGGTACAGGTAGCTATCCTTGTAGACATTCTTTCTGGCTCACTAAAAAAACAGCCACCATGGGATGACCAAGGCTGCTTACTAATTTTTTTCTTCTAATCCCAGTGTTCTATGGATTAAAATAAAATTCTTAAATATTTGGGAAAGTAACCCAAATAACTGATATGTTTGATTTCTTGTTGAACTCAGCTAAAGACTGTCTGGATATATAGTTTTAACATCAAAAACAATCAAAACAGCCTGTGACACTCTGCAGTGATTAATAGAAGAGTGGTTTGGATTAACCTAAAGGACATGAGGAAGCCAAAATTAGAGAGGGCTATTAGGAGATTCTGCTGTTTAATCTCACTCTGTATGGAAACATTAACCTTGTTTTCTCTGCCTGAACACCAAGTCCTACGGTAAAATTAGGTCAGAAACTCACATCACATCAGATCAACAGATTCATGGCAGCCCAGGCACCGGCAAGCTGCGGATGGCAGAGGGCTTATGCCAGTGGTTGTCTAAGCCTAGAAGCAATGGCTAGCTAGAGGCTAGCCCTGAGCTACCTGTAGATAATTTCTTTATATTGTAAAGTTAGCTATAGAGCCCTGCATTTCTGAACTTTTGTTCATTTAGCTGCCTTCACTTTGCTTAAGGAATGATGCTTTTGGTATCCTTTCTAATGCAAATGTAGGAAAGTTGTCATTACCACACTCTTGTGTTGAGAACAAATTTGTTGTGGAGAGCTGTATGTGACCAGAGTGGCTGCTCATGCTACACTGAGGAGGTATAGCATTCACAAAATGCACATCAATGCATTTTCTCTGTAACCACAGTGTTTTCTATTATGTTGTGAATATGATTCCAAAAGTCAAAGCTAACTAAATTATTTGTATAAATGACCATATGTCGGTGATAAGTATTCTCTGTGTAACTATGACAATGTAATAAAACAAACTGATTTGCAAATTAGGTATCATAACCATGTCCTTTGGGGTAATAGTGAATCAGTACATGAAAAAAAATTTAAAATTCTTATTTTTTTTATTGTAGCTTTCCCCCTAAAAGTACACACTTGTACTTTAGTAGCACTTGGATTCACTTTGCATAACAGGCAATCTGAAACTCTTCAATCTACATAGTTTTCATGTGCATACACAAATATACAACTGTATGCCTTTTTAAAAGAAGCCATGTGTAATCTAATTCTATTTCAGACTGTCACTTTTAAAGAGGAAATATAACCTCATATAGATCCCCTGAGGGTATCCATGGGGAATAGAGACGCTGGTAATCAGCCTAAGTAGTCCTTTGCGTCAGAACCACTTTGCTAAAGTCAGGAGCTGTCTTCCAGACTCACAATGTTTGGAGAAATGTCACTAACGCAGCATTTCTTTCATTAGGAGAAAAACAACCAACTGTTTCCTACAGAGATGTGAAAAGATGTGAAAGTTTTCCTGTTGTTTTTTATTTAGTTGTATTTCTTACATTGTTTTCAAAAATAACAAAATGGGATGGTATGAGAACTCTATCCAGAATTCAAAATGAATTTTGCTCAAAAGGAATCCCAGAAGCCAGTGAGTTTTACCTGTGGTGTGTAAGATGGTCTTTTGGTTATTCATCTTCTTCCTTGGCTGTCTTTATTTGATGACCTAACAGGGGGTTACTTAATCACAGAGCACCTCCAAGAAAGCCCATTCTCAATGGTGCTGGCAGATCCTGCCTCATACTCACCTGTAGCTCATCCCTTCCTTCTCATTGGTCGCAACTGAAGACACTGACCATCAAAGTTTGTTCCTCTCCTTTCTTCATATTTATGACAAATTAGTGCATTCTAACCCATCTTCAGTGAACTATCTTGTTGAAAGGTACTTTTGCATGCTTGTTTTTCTTTCAGGCTACTTGATAAATATAAATCTCATTTACTTGGGCCTGTACAAAGCCGTTGGGATTTAAAACAGCAGAGACAGTGAACCACTGAAATAATTGCTTTCACCCTCCATTAATTTCCCCCTCTAAGTGTTTCTCTCCTTTCCACCAAACATCGCTTTAAGAGAAGCACTAAGAATGTCACTCTTTGCTTTATTTAGTCTTTCGTTTTCATCAGCAAGCCTTTTCAGTAAAGCCCCTATGACAGATAGAGGGGAAGATACAAGGAGGTTAAATAGTGGCAAGGGCTCAAGTTGGTTTAAAAATAAGGAACTGGGCTCAGAAAGCCTAAGTGACTTAGATCACAGAAAAAATCGACGGTGATAGTGTTTGTCTAAGGGCTCTGTGTTAAAGCTTCCCAGCTTGAGCACAAAAGGCATTTCAGCGGTATGTGGTCCAGAAAGCCAAGCACACGAAATCCTATTTCCATGTTTTAAGCATGCCTTGGCAGTCTGCACATTTTTGAAATTGCAACTGGCGCATTTCACAGAGAATTATCATCAATGCCTTTTCAAGGTCAAATGTGCTGCCTTTTAGGATTCCTGGCATTTATGTCCCCATATATTAAATCACAGAATATATTTTGAAGCCATTCAAAAACAGATGATGTAAATTTAATTAATTAGATGGTATTTATTAATACCTTGCTGATTTTTTTCTACAAGGTTAAAAAAAGCAAATCAAAAACTGAAATATGAGTTTTATTTAAATGTGGGTGTTCTGTGTTTTTGTGGGGTTTTTTTCGTTGTTGTTGTTGTTCAGCATTCCAGGATCCCTCAAATGCATGTTTGAATGAAACCCAGTTGATGAGTTCTAAAGAATGGAAATTTCTTTCTGAGAATGTTGAAGTGATATGATAAAAAAAAAAAAAAAAAAAAAAGAGAGAGAGAGAAGCAAATATTAAGGAGAGATTATCATCATTTAATTATCACCATACCCCTGGAACACCAGTCCTTATATGAACAAAATAAAACTGAATTCAGACAGTAAAATGATACCTAGACTTTTATTGGAGGATATGCCACAGCCAGTCCTTTCCCAAAGCAGGGAGGAGGATTTTAGACAGAGGCATTGCTGGTCCAGCTTTGTTCACATTTGTTGCCCTCTTTAAGTACCTCCCCAATCACATTCAAAGATATCTATGCCATTTTGCTTTACATGGGTTTTGCTTTTGGAAAAGAAAAGTGATTTGGAGAAGTTTCAATGATTTTTGGGCTCTCATAGGATTCTTACACTTCCAAGATATTTACACATTTAATTAGAATTCCAGAAAAAGATTTGGGGTAGAAGAACTGAGTTATAAATAGACACAAATCGTATCTTTTAATTCCTAAACCATTCAATCCCTGTGGGGCAAGAATTAAATGTTACTTTGGATATTTTTGTCCTTACCTAGATCTAGAGGATGCACACTTGGTCATTTTTTTTACATTACCATTGTGTCTCTGCTGGATGTGGCTATTCTCATTGTGAATTTTCCTTTAGATCTGGAGTAGGACAAGCCTGCACCTTAGTCTTTTCTCTGGCATAATGTGTTAGTTACACTGAGAGCTATCCCAACCTTCTGGGTCCTGCTCTGCACCTGTAACTACAGTGAAGCTTCTACAGGTGCAGGAAGAAGGGTATGTTCAGTGAGTCTGTCTCTCTGTTCCTTTCCCTGCTGGCTCTCCTCCAATGTTGTGGTTCTGGCATTGCTCAGTCTTCCTTTGTGGCTCTCCCTGACTACACATATTAGAATCTTCCGCTGCCCTTATCTTGTGCGGTGTTAGATGCCATGGGGAATATTCCTGGGTTTTTGACCATTTTAAAATTTAAGCCCTAGGTGTCCTTCTTATCCTGTAAGCTCATGATTTCAAAGCCTATGGAAAATTAAGATGTTTCTAACTCTTACCATATAGAACTCTTATTTTGTTCTCTACCAAATGTCCTAGGTCTTTTATGCAAGTTTTCACCCAGAAGCTCTACCTGAGCAGTTAAAAAGCTTAGTAACATTTGCACATCAAAGTAAGCTCCCATTCCCTGCTATTTGCCTTAAACTTGCTTCGCTTTCAGTCTTTGCCATTTCATTAAATAGAAATGCCATCCTGCTAGGTCAAGCAACAGCAACACACACATAGGGAGCAACAACAGCAAGCCAACCAGATCTCCTTGCCTTTCATTCGCCATACACAGTGCCTAAGTCTAAATCTCATCAATCTGAAAGTTCATATTGTGTCCACAATGTAGCTACTTAACCCAATATTACCACAGCCATCCTAGTTTCAACCACCATCAATTGAAAAAAAAAAAAAAAACTAGAAATCAACTAGAGTTGATTTAACACGTGGTATTTCTTCTCCAGCTCTGCCAGACTTAACGTCTAACATACAAGGTGGAAATCAATGCACACCATTTCAGGGTTTTTTCCCGGTCTACTAGGTGATCTGAGCTACCAGAAAGCAATCTGATTAATCCAGCAAAATGAACTCAATTTCACATAACCACATCTCTGACGCATAGCCCACCATGGAGTGACAGGATTAGGATGGATCTCCACCTATCTAGATGTTTGCTCCCAGGTGCCTTTGACTTCAGATTTCCTCATCATTGTTCATGCCTCTTTAAGCGCATGTCAATAAAGTACTTGAAACCTAGCCACTTCTGTTGTCACTACATTTGGGTATTTATGCAGAACCCTATTAAAGGCAATTAATATAATATGGAAGTTAGTGGGATGGTTGTGAACACTGTAGTGCTAGGAAGAAACAACAGGATATTACAGTAAATAAGTTTATTTGTATACTTATAAAAACAATTAATTGTTCATTTGCAGTTGTAAGATTGCGAAACTTTAAACATAATGTAGTGCTACTATTTCTCTAGAAATTGTGAAACTGATCCTCTTTGCTTTGAATTTTTAAAACTTCAACATTCTAAATTAAAAAAAAAAACACTGATATACAAGCAGAAGTCTGTCAGAAATGATACACAGAAAAGAAATAGTATGAAAAGATGCCTAGCATTCTACACCAAAGAATCAATCTGTAAGTCAAACTGGATAAAATTTTAATAATTCTGAAATAAAACAGTATGTTCCCTCAATATGTTCTTCTAAAACATTTTCTAGTTTTGTCTCTATCCTTCCCTACTCTTTCACTACCTACGTTCACTTTTTTTCCCTCCATCTTTCTCTGACATGTACAATTTTTTCTTTAAATTACTGGTTTGGTGCAACATTGTCTTGCAGCTTTACAACCTAAAAAATTGAACTTGAAAGAATATTTTCATTTCCTTAATATTGTAATCTTCCCTGAGAGTATGTGACTAACATATTGGATGGAAGTCCTCTATGAACATCCAAATATCCTATTACTAGTCTGTCATGCAATTTAATGAAAGGAATAATTTTCTCCACTTTGAAATTTGAACTTAGCAAGTGAACTCCAGTAATAAAACAGGATTCCCCAAAGCACCCTGTGATCATGGGGAAACACTTTAAGAAACAAGTGGCCTTATTTTTCTATAGAAAACCAAAGTTGTGCACCATTGCTTTGTGTACATGCACTAAGAGCTTTAACCTCTATTTGAAAGGTTGCAGTCTGTGGCTCATTAGCTTGTCACTAGTAGGTGTTACATCAAGAGAGCAATTTTGTTTGAACAAACTTTGGATGCTTTGTATCAAGCCAAGAGGTGTAATGGCCATAAAACTGCTCAAGAGCATATACCAAGGATTCCAAGTGCCTTTAGAGGCTCATACACATCTTATTATTCACTAGTCTACATCATGTTCTAGGAAGAAGATGAACTCTATTTTAAGGTAAAAACGATAAACACAGGCCATTAAAGGTGAGCATTCTTATAAAACTTTGGCTGCTAAAAAATGTGTCTGTGCTCTCTGGTGCTTTTACCAAGAGGTTGTTCAACGCACGCTTTTATGGAAAGAAAACTGAATTCTCTCCCCAGCCCATCTATACCTCCATATGCACAAAACACAAGCAAATAACTGCTGTTAACCAAGGCCAGGATCTGTCAGCAGGATAGATGAGCTTTTGGTAACATCCAGGTGTCCCTTTCACTATGTCTCCAGCCAATACTCTGACCAGCTCATTTTTGACCAGGTGTCAGCCAACCTTAGCAGGGATTGTAGATTCCCTCATGGAATGCAATGGTTTCTACTTACCGTTTGATTGTTTCTTCCTGTCTTCGCCGTTTCTCATTCTTCTCTTTCAGGTAAGCCAGATTGGTTTCATTTCTCAAGCGGTCATTCTCACGGGCAATGTCAGACGCATTTTGAATAACCAGACCATCATATGCCTTCATCCCCATGTCCTCAATATACTGGAGAAAAGTGTCCAAAGGGTCTTCTTCAGGATTAGCACTCATCATCTTGGAGTGTATCATGGAAACGGGATGCTTCCTGGAGATGACGATATATCATACCCTTAGCAAGAATGTTAAGTTTTGTCCCTAAGATGTTGTCACCCCAAATCTCAAGTGAGTTATTTGACTCCTCAGGACATATGTGTAAGGAGTACGGTTTTTCTGCCCGCTGCCGGTCTTGTCCCGCCACCGCACCAGCCCCAAATAGCACACAGAGACTCTGTATTAGATATAATTCTATTGGCCTGTTACTAGTTTCTTATCGGCTAGCTCTGTGTTAATTATTAACCCATTTCTATGCATTTCCACGTGGTCTTACCAGCGAGAGGCGGCTGGTGGTTCTAGTCTCTCTAGACTCTCCATCTTGAACCTCCTTCCTACTTTCTCTTTCCTCCTTGTCTCCTAGTCCCTCCTATCTTCATTTCCTATTGGCCAACAGTGCTTTATTCATTAGCCAGTATGAGAAACATATATACATAATGGCATCTCCCATCACATATGTGGCTCTGGTGATGTGTGACACTTAAGATAAGAGTCATTGAGATGACTCCATGGGTAAAGGTGCTTGCTGGCAGGGCTAATGTTCTGAAGTCTACCCCCAGAATCCCTATAGTGGTAGAGCATGACTGACTTTCCAAGTTGACCTCTGGTCTCCACACTTGCACTACAGCACACATGTGCTCATCTAGGTGTACTTATGCACTGAAAACAAACTAATGTGTTTAAAATGTAGAAAGAGAAGGGGAGAAGAGGAGGGGAGAGTAGGACATGAGGGAGCAGGAAGATTGAATCGGGGCAGAATAGAGGAGAGCAAGAAAGAGAAACCACAATAGAGAGAGCCATTTATAGGTTTAAGGAGAAATCTGGCACTAGGGAAATGTCCCAAGATCTACAAGGATGACCCCAACTAACAATCTAAGCAATAGTACAGAGGCTGCCTTAAATGCCCTTCCCTGATAATGAGATTAATGACTACCTTATGTGTCATCCTAGAGCCCTCATTTAGTAGCTGATGGAAGCAGAAGCAGACACCCACAGTTAAACACTGAGTAGAACCCCTGGAACCCAGTTGCAGAAATGGAGGAGTGATGAGCAAAGGGTCAAGACCAGGCTGGAGAAACCCACAGAAACAGTTGACTTGAACAAGGGGGAGCTCATGGACCACAGACTAATGGCTGGGAAACCAGCATCTAACTGATCAGATCCTCTGAATATGGGTGTTAATTGTGAGGCTACGGAAATCTATGGGGCCTCTGGTAGTGGATCAGCATTTATTCCTAGTATATGAATGGACTTTGGGAGCCCTTTTCAGATAGAGGGATATTCTCTCAGCCTAGACCCATGGGGGAGGATCTAGGCCCTGCTCCAAATTATATGACAGACTTTAAAGATTCCCCAGTGGGAGGCCTCAACCTCCCTTGGTAGCAGAAAGGGGAAGAGATGGTGGGTAAGGGAGGAGGGGAGGGAGAGGGAATGGGGATTGACATGAAAGACAAGCTTGTTTCAAATTTAAATTAAAATTTATTTAAATTATGAGTTAGAGCATAAAGTTGTTATAGAATGCTGTTAAGGAAAATAATAGCATCCATAAGGATTATATCCTGTTCATATTATATTAAACTTTTGTGTTCCATTTAATGTACCTGAATTTTATATAAATAATTTAGATTTATATACCTCATTATAAATTACACACTCCCAGAGTGTTTGAAATAACATGAATTGTATGTTACTTGAGTGTCAAATGCCAACAACATCAGCAGGACAAAGGACCACAGTTCTGCCATGAAACCTGCAAATGTGTAAACATTGTGTCTGAAGACAAATATTTGGTTTGCATCATTACAGTCATAATTTTGTATTTCAAAATACATCTTTATAATACCATAAATCTAAATTTTGTGTTTACATTATCATAATGACATTTCTATGCATATTTAAACTAAAATTTTTATGTTAGAGAAAAATTAAATTATGTTTTCCCTTAAAAAATCTTTAGTGAAAGTGTATACATCTACAATGGCCATACAAAATATAATAACAACCAAGGAAAAACACTTTGGCCATCTAATTTATATACTTTTGTGACTATGTTACTTTCAAACTGGCCCTCTATAACTGCTTCATGCCATGATTTTTTACGATATATATTGTGTATTGACAGGACCACACACATCCTCCCTATTCTTGTAACACTGGTGTTGATATTATCATAGCATTGCTAACTAAAACTCTTTAAAAAAATAACTTAAGTTACAGATGCAATAACTTGACAAATCAAGCCACAGATTAAAACATGGAACTTTGTTTATCTATCTAGCTTTCAACTATGAAAGAATGATAAATCTCCCATTACCTGCTGTGATTTGCAGAAGAGATAGCTGTGCAGGGTTTAGAATAGAACTCAACAGTACCATGCACACTAAAATACACCAGTCATGATAACACTAGTAAAGAAGCTGGACAATAACACCAGTGTGAAGTGGGTGTGTGGGTTGATGGATGCATGCATGCACAATGAATAGGTAGGTGACTTGGTGGTCAGACAGGCAAGTTTTAGAAATCACCATGCTTTGAAGAACTTTCAGGTGAGGTAGAAAAACTGCCTTCACCACAAGAAAAAACTAAACCACATAATAATAAAAAATTCGTCTTTTATGGTAATAAGGCTTCTTTAATTCCTTAATCACTATGATGTAGAAAACTGATACAAGTGAATGGAGTGTGGCATATGTCTGCCATGTTTAGAGACCCTTTCTCTAAACAAACACAAAGTACTCTACAGATCTTACTTTCTTTAAAAATCATAAAAATTTTGATCAGTTCTTCTATTTATTACAAAAGCCAAGAAGTTTCAGCTTTTCAGTATACATCAAAGTCATTCTGAAGTGAAAATCATACTTAATAACCCGGGTAGTAGTTATTGAAATCTCAATACATATCAGAATTTATTAGCCTTTTAGCTACCAGTTAATTTAAATTTGAATCTCATGCTGAACTTAAAAGATTTCTTTTCCAGTCTTTGATATTTTAAAAACTTTACATTGTTTATTGGCTTTGGATTTTTATGTTTAACTTTTATTGTTTGATTTCTTAGGTCTGGTCAGTTAGAACTGAATAGTCTTTTAATTCCAACTATATAGTGTATTGAATTATATGTAATATAATTGAATCATATTACAATTACATGCTTAAGAGGTGGTCATCTAGAAGAATAGACAGTAATACTGTGAATGAATTCCATATTGGTGAAAGGGACTCAAGAAAGTATCTTCAACTATCTAAAGATTTACTATTATGAGGAATTTGATTGCATTTCAAGAACATCCCTAGTAGGGACTCCAGGCTAAAAAAGAGACGAGCCTAACTTCATGACAATTAATCTTGCCTGAGTTAAGCAAGCCAAGTCAGTGTTATAAGCATGCTAAAGGTAACACCTCAGGCTAGAATGAGTCCTCCCACTCTGCCCTCCAGCAAAACTATATTTTTTCCAAGTGCAAGAGGCATGGTTATCCAAAGGATTGTATTTTATTCATTTATTTATTTTGCTGAGGTTTTCCAGTGACTGTTATACAGCTTATATATTGTAAATATTATCGAGGTAGTTAATGACTTCTGGACATTAATTATTATTATTAATAGCATTTCAAATTATGTGACGTTTAAATTGTTGTTCTGAGAAAATCAACCATATTGTCAAGTCCAACTCCATATTATCAAAATGGGTTACATGTTTATGTATGTGCCCATACACACCTCTAGGAACGTATTTGGTTATGTGGCAATCCATCTATTTAAGAATAGATTGAGCATCTACTACAAACAGGGCACTGATAAATTCTGAAGTATAATCTTCTAGATGTCACATTACTGAAGAAAACTACAATAATAACTACATCTCATCTGATTCTCCTACTGCTTATGTCATTACCTGGCCATGAATTCTTTATTGTCATTATTTATGAGAACAAGAAGGTATAGCTTCTCAACATTGATGCATGGTCTTTAAAATAAGACTAGCAGTCTGCCAATGATTAAGCTCACAGTATTTTATCTTCTGGTCCCCATAGAAATTAGTTTGTGATGTACTGGGCTCTGAAAAGGTCATGTAGAACACAGGTACAAGTTCATCCATGTGCTCTAAAGAGCTCAAATAAGTGGTTTCTAGGTCTGTGGTTTTGCATTAACTAATAACTTTAAACTTCACTTTACATTAAAAAAAATTATGGTAACTGGAATGAACCATGTCATGAGAATTTTATTTAAATAAAAAAAGTACATATGTTCCATAAGCATTGTGGTGATATTTCTAGTAGAGCCTTTCACAAATTCTTTTTAAATCAAACATTTTTATTACATTCATTTGAGGAGTTTTTAAATTGTTGGATATATGATGCCACAATTTCTATGTGAATGTCAAAGGACAACTTGAGGCAATTGACTATCCTGCCCTATCATATGGGTCATGGGGATCTAACTCAAGTTGTCAGGCTTGATGGCAAGTACCTTTTTCAGATAAGCCATCTGTCACCAACCACTATTGGTGTTTAAAATGAACTTATTTTAAAATGATTATTAATGATTTTGTTTTTTGTGTGTATATGTGTGTGTGTGTTCATGCATGCTTTCCACAGCTTGAATGTAGAGGTCAGAGTCAACTCTTATTAGCCTCTTCTCTCCTACCACCTGTAGGATCTGTTGATGCAACTCAGGTCATAAAACCACACACAAATGTTTCTGCTTCTCATTCAGGCCTTGCAGAAACTACTAAATTTAACAGCATGGCTCCTTGATAAATTAATTTTACTTTGAAACTTGTGGATAGATTATTTAAAACAATACCACTTCCTTCATCACAGATGTTCATATAATGGCAAAATTGGGAGTACACATATTTATTTATTTATTAACACAATAATTTATAATTAAGACACTTATGCATGCCACCTCTCATTGTCCAAATCTAAAAAGCAAGGACACTAGTATCTATGGAACACAATGTTCACTCTATCCTGAACCTTCCAACTTTGCCTTTTGAAGCTGAATGGTTTTATATGAATGAACCACAGGTCTCTCATGGTGAGCAGATTCAACAGAAAATTGAACTGTGTGAATTGTTTACATTGTTATAACTATTGTCATTTGCTGCAATGAGCATGAAAATCCAGTAAATCCTAAATGTGTTTTCAGAATGCACACTTATAGATAAGTTAGATGTTGAGTGAGGCATGCTCCATGTCTAGTCCATTTAAGTAGTTTCTGTCTCTTCAATTGCAATTCTGTTTAAACAGACACAGAATTCCTCAGCTGATCTCTCTTAGGGATTACTATTAAAATGCAAATGGGTTCTTATAGCATTTTAAGGGTTTTCTTAATAAGTAACCACCGCCTTCATTTGACTTCTAGTTAGCTATAGAAACATTAGAATGCAGAAGGCTGAAAGAGAACTTCTGCCTTCTTATGGCCATCAATAATTTTGTGTGCCCATTTTTTTTTTTTTTTTTTTTTTTGCTTAAAAGAAATGAGAGACTTTTGCTGCCAGTCTATACTCTCAGAGCAATGTATCTTCATTCTAAGTGTAGATGTACTTTCCTTGGAAGCCACAGCACTGATCCAAATAGTGTAGTTAATACAGTGCCATGTATGTGTTTAATGGAGTTCATAACTAAATTTAAAGATCATATCAAGGATTCTCATGGGAGAGTAGGTTAAATGACCAGATCAGAATCCCATGCAATACACAGGAAAATTCAAGTCTTTACTGTATGACTTCCTAGACTTCTATGCTCTGCATTTTCCAGAGAATCTGTTCATTCAGTATTTAGAATACTATGCCTACATTCATGTCTGATCTTAGCAAAGCTACAAATATTGGACTCAATGATAAAGTGGATGACTATTTTTTTCAGCTATTCAGTGTACATTATTCTTTCACTTTGTTACTTATAACCTTTGACCACACCCTTCACAAAGATTACATTGTATAATATTGTGAGACAGTCTAAAATTGGAGAACAGTATAAAATTGACTTAACTATAATGCACTATTCTTACCTTGGCCAACGGGCTAAGCATTTAACTTTGGATTGAATTTTACATACATACATATATATGTATGTATATATACTTATGTATATATATATATGTATGTATATACATACATATATATGTATTCTATATATATATATCCATTCCATCATTCCATCATTGTTCCTGACTAGTGCTGAATATAAAATTGATAGTGATATTAATTCTTCACAAATATTCCACAGAAATAAACTCTCCATTATCCAAACACAGAGCAAAAATCATGTAGATCCAAATGAAATTGATATAAATGTAAAATTAGAAAATTCTCATTTTCTTCCATTTTTGTAGCTGATACTTTGCTCAAGGAAACTCAAGTGCTAAGCCATTCTGTAACACATAGTATTAAAGAGAATTTAAAAATACAGAGCATTTTTGAAAAATAAATGCATGCAAATTTCACCAAGATTTCATGCTTATGTAGTGTTTTCCCTCCACCAATAAAGAAAGCCACTGTGCATACTGTCTGTTTACAGAGTCTATTTAATATAGCATCCACTT
Organism: Phodopus roborovskii; assembly: GCF_943737965.1. Lineage (NCBI taxonomy): Eukaryota > Metazoa > Chordata > Mammalia > Rodentia > Cricetidae > Phodopus > Phodopus roborovskii. Next base: position 25,950,314 of record NW_026126460.1, on the reverse strand, counting down.
ATGGTGAGTCTGAGTTTCTCAAAGACACAGGCTGGTGTGGGAGAGAACTCAAACAGAAAGAGTCAAATGAATATTTAGGCTTCCTGGCTCTTTCTCACCTATCTCTAAGCATCTCTCATATCTCTTCCCTTTATTAAATTCTGAAACAATTGCTCAATTAGTGTAATCTCCTGCGTAGCTAGATCCACCACTCCATCTCTGTAAAGCAGACCTGATGGAAGTGTACAGTCACACAGTAAGACTAATACCTGTGACAAACCTTATAATTCCACTTACCTAGGTAAGAGTTTCATGTATACCAACATCTTCTGAGTGAACCAGGCCACCAGCTTCCTGGACACTGGTACTTTGTTGCCTTTAGTCCTAAACTAGTTACCCAAATTTCTAAAATGAAGCTATTCTCTATATGATATTTGGCTTCTCAAGGCTAAAGAGTGGAGATAACTTCTTTAATCTTTATTTTCCCACCTATATTGAAAAATCGAGAGTGAAAGACAAATCTAATTTGGGAGTGCATTGTTTTCCCATATTTAAAGACTCATAAGAATTTCTAAATTGTAGGCCACAGTGAACAATGAAAGGTAATCTTACACCCAGGTCAAGGTAAAGCTCATTTACATTTGTTATCATGATATGATTTGTCATATGCTCAAACATCCTAATACCTGGAAGAGAGCAAATGACTTGATAAAAGCTGGATACGTGACCCTTACTTTATACTTATGTTTCAGTTTATTTACAGATAGTGCAAATTTCTTAGTTTCTATTCTTTACACTTTTTGGGTTTTTAAAGGGCACTTTTTTAATACTATAGGAAATTCTTGGAATTTGAGTTATTAAAATTTGGTTTTCACTCTTGTTTTCATCATTGCATCGTCCTTGAGATAGAGAATCCTTGGGTTTCAGGTCCAACGAATACTTTCCCAGGTGATTTTGACTATTGTGTTGTTGTTGTGTTGTCGAGTTGTTCAGCAGTATAAAGACTATTTTACATTGTTTGCATCTACTTACACTAATCTAAAATCACACACCACACACTGCATGTGAAAATATAAGTATTTAGTAGTCAGGCTTCACATACGTATGTTAAATGCATATGCAAATTTCTTATCTAAAATTTGCTAACTTCACAGACTAGGACCACATCAAAACTAGCTAGCACAGTTAAAACCCATAAGCTAAACCATGCTAAAATTGTTTCTGCAAGAAGAGATTTATAAACTATCAAATACTACTACCTGAGATTTCGGTCTGTGCTTGGAATCCTGCCCCCTACCCTGCAAATGGTCTTGTTCATACTCTCATTCTCAGGGTTCTCAAAATGCAGCTGCTTTGCACAAAATGGGGAAAGAAGTTACCACCCAGAAAGCCTGCAGGAGTAACTACAAAGGCACTGATTGCTTCTTTCTTGGAACACAGATTTTTTTTTTTTTTTTTTTTTTTTTGCAGGGAGTTTCTCTTCACTACCTCCCTCCCCCAAACTGGGAAGTGGGCATAGATCGTGCAAATGCCAGGCATCTCCCTGACTTCCAGGTTGTCGTGGTGTCTCTTCCTAAAGGTCTTAAAAGATTGGCTACATTCTGTCTAATATGAGAGGCTCAAGCAAGGTGCCAGTGGCTAAGGGACTTTGTGGAGCCTTGGGCCAATTGGTTCCAGACGCTTACAAGGCAGTATTTGCAAAGCACATATAGTCAGTTTACTAAATTGCAAAGCTGACTGGCGCTGCAGTGGAAGCCATCTAATTGAGATGATAGTCTGTGACTGACTGATTTTGAACAATAGCCACCATTCTTTCCCCAGAGATTTTGACACTTTTGTACAACTTTACCACCCATTCAAGGTTTATAACTCTTCTTGGCCTTTGTAAAGTTGTAGCATTTTCACAGGTCTGTTTTCACAATTTCCTAAATATTAAATGTCTTTCACAAAATCCCCTTCTTCTCAGAGTTGGACAAAAGTGTGCTCTACTTTTCAAAGAAAAAACAAAACCATTTGTACATCCCTGGCTCTGTTAGCTCATTATTTTTTTAGTTAACACTTTACAATACATCAAATAAATTGGAGCATGTCCAAAATGTGAAAAGTTTGGAGATTAGTTTTTTGCTTTTGCTCTCTATTCATATTTCTATGCTAGCTGATTAAATGTAGATACTAAAATTATCAAAATTATGCCATGTAACATCTTCCAGTAAATGTCCTTATATTTTTCACTACCTTTAGACAAAAATAAGTACTCCTTTACTACCAAAACAACTTTAGTATTTTTCAGGAAAGATGACCATTTTTAAACGATATTTTCCCAAATATGCAACATGTACATTTCAAGTATTGAATATATTCCTGGATAGTTTGGAAAATCAGAATGAAGATGTTCCACTGGAATCAGTGCATTTTCCAAGAAAACAAGTCTACCCAAAGTTCTCAAGAAGATGTACATTTTGCTGAGACTAATGAAATCTTCCTGATATTGACTGATAATAAAACACATTTTCAGGAAAATGTCTATTTGGAACCAGAAATAAGCAGTTTCAGCTTCAAAGTATGTCTATCAATTTGGGTATTTTGTGGTAGATTGTATATTTTTCTTTCTGAGAATGTAAAATCTATTTCTCATTGATGGCACAAATGAACTGAGCCTGTTGTAAAATATTTATGGTATGGAATTAAGATAAATAGCAGCACACACAACTTGAAGAGAAATTAATGACATCGAAATACTATCAATTCTTATAATAAGTTAACATATCTTATTTTACTAATGAAGTTATATTTAACATTTCCATGGTAATCTCTAGGTGAGTAAGGGATTAAAAATAGCTGGGGTCTCACAAACATTGTGGATGCCCATGTTATATCTTTATTTCTGCTCCATCTAATAAAACATGCAAACTTCAGCATTAAGTATCCCTAACTATAATCCATCCCATTCTATAACCAATTGCTTCTTCTATTTAGTTCCAGATTCAATTAGCATGCTTATAAATCTGAAAAAAAAATGAGATACATACCAAAAATTAAGTCCCCGGGGAAAGCTAAGTGCAATAGTCAGGAGGTGACTTGGGTCTGTCAGAGCCCTCTCTCAGGGCTGGTCTCGGGGCAGTTCGGTAGGAGTGATCCAGCACCATAAGAAACAGACTTGTAGGTCAGTTCAGCTTTTCTTCAATTAAAGTACATTATATCTGGATGGGGAAAGTGTCGAATCCAAGATTCTTCATCACTAGAGACCAGAGCATTTTCGGTATTCTTTCTATCTATCAGATTAAATGCCCTTTAAAGTTTGCTAAGAAGATGCAGTGGCAGAAGACAGCTGCTTGCTTCCTTAAATCGACATTCGGAGAAAAGAGGGCATAGCTAATGGGTGGGGATGAGCGCACAGCCCCTCTCCTTCCAGGTCCAGCAGGGAAGAAATTGAATGATTTTACCCACTTTGCTACACAGATGATTACAAGACCCGAAGCAATCACCAATCTGGCTAAGGTACCTCATTTGGTCATGTTCTGTGAAGACAAAAAATATATGGCAACAAAAATTAGACACAGCCTCTCTAAATGTCTTCTTGCAGCCCCAAAGAAGATACTCTCTGTCATTGCATACATACAGAAGGTTTGGAAAAGCCTAGCTTGTAGCATCGTCCCTCCCCCATGACAACCATTCTGGCTCTAGTCTGTCTCTCTCTCTCTCTCTCTCTCTCTCTCTCTCTCTCTCTCTCTCTCTCTCTCTCTCTCTCCCCTCCCTCCCTTCCCCGGACTCCCTCCCTTCCTGCATCTCTCTACTCTCCAGCTGCCTTAGTCTGTTGATGCTGCCGCTGCTGATTAATCAGGGATTCTGAAACAAAGAACCTACCTTCTGCAATAAGCAGTAATCTGTCTCCTCTGCTTCTGCAATCCGCCCGCATTGAACGGCAAAGCTGCCAGCATCCTAGAACCTTGGACAGTTCCCACACCCTAGGCCCACTAGAAAGGGAGGCAGAATGACTGAAGAAATGGCAAGAAATCCCGAAAGCAGCAACGATTTCGGCTCCCTGGGGGCTCCCATCCCCATTAAAGGCCTCCCATTCAAGCAACAGAACGTGTCTCTTTTATCTAACTGAGCTAAAGTCAATAACAAAATAAAAAGAAGATAAAGAAACCTCTTCATTTATATCCACTCTTTAGCACTAAATCAATATTTTTCAGAAAGGAAATGCAAATCCATCAGGACTATTGTTCTTGCACTGAGGATATTTAAGTTATAAGGTTTTTCGCCCCAGTGGGGCTTAGAAAAATGAGCAGCAACTTAAACGGGAACTATCGGATCTCAGTTTGATGCCCTTATTTGATATCAATTTTGCCTCCACCCACCCTGCACAGCAGAGCCATGCACACAATTACTGCTGACGTACTTCAGGCTGCTGCTTCCGAGAGGGGGAGGAGCCTTTTAACCTCATCAAAACAGCTTGATGCCACCTGCTCCCATGGCATGAGAACAAAACTAGCCCACTTGGAAAGAACGTGCACAGTGCACGTACACAGAACAAAGGTCTCCCTGGGACCGAGACGTTTTAACCAAAGTGAAATGTACAGTGATTACTCCATATGCACGCCTAACTCCTTCAGACTCACTGCAGACATGCCTTAAAGTCATTCTATTTCTTACCTTCTCCAACGAGACTGAATTCCTTTCTTAATATTCCACTGAATCCGTCTGTGTATGATTAACGTTATGCACTATGATTGACAGGTGTATATACTTGTGTCCACACATACACACTATATTTATATTCTTGTGTGAATATATATAAAATCCAAATTTTCAAGCTTGTTTTTCCTCACAGTAAATGATGCAAATAGATCTTTAAATAATATAGTAAGTTTATATAGGGTACAAGGCGATGATTTCTGTGTCTTCTTCTGTGTAATGACAAGACAAGAAGAAAGATGGAGTAAAGGAAAGTTGGGGGAAAGCAGGTAACCAAGGGGAAGGGGAATGGGGAAATAAAGGAGTACTCTGTTAAAACTAACAATAAGAATCGGGTCTAAGCTTCATATGGGTTAAAAGAGTTTTTCATAGAAAATGTGTCCACACTTTTACACTGTGGTCTCTACAGTTTTTTTTCACGTCACATTCCCCCAGAACTTTTTATAATAAATGGCTGTATGTATGCAGGCTGCTCTCCTTTCAGTTAAACAACTCCATATGAAATATCCCCATCTACCAACAAACCATAATAGCAGTAATCTTGACGTCACCTTTCCTAAGTCTTAAATGACAAAGAGGATTAAGCTAGGATTCCATATATTTTGGGTTTTTTTGAGTTTAACTTGTAAGTACCTGGGGAGAAATAAAATCAACACATTATATTGCTGTATATATCGCTAATATATTTCACTCTTTGTGACTCGTTATTCTTCTAACATACATTTTAAACTGGCTGACCACGAACTTCCAGGCAGGTCTTTGTGTATCCAGCTCTTGAGTTCAACAGGGTTTCCATCTAATGTAATGGGATGCCCTGGAAGATTACATATATGCAAAGGAAGGAGGGCAGAACAGGTGGGGGAGGGAACGAGATCATATCAGCTGTGTCTTTCTCAAATAGTTTCCCCTTTCCTTTCCCAGCCCCCAGCCCCCCTCCCACTCCTCCTCCCATCCCCCACCCTCCCAACCTCCCTCCGACCCCACCCTCCCAGCCCCCTTCCCAATCTATCCTCCCATCCCCCACCCTCCCAGCCCCCTCCCACTCCACCCTCCCAGGCCCCCTCCCACTCCACCCTCCCATCCCCCCACTCTCCCAGCCTGTAATGTTAAAAACTTAGCACATCTCAGTAAAGAGACTCAAGTACCACTTACAACCTGGCAACAGCTTTCACGCTGTGATTCAAGAGGGTTACTAATGTATCATTACTTTTGGTAGTAAAGTGCTCTTATAAGTTGTCTTTCACCTTAGAGCCAAAGTTGAAAAGTTTTTTTGTTTTTGTTGTTGTGGTTTTGCTTTTTGTTTGTTTGTTTTAAAAACGGAGTTCTTGTGACAGACATTTGGGGAAATGGAAATATTCTTATCATGACTGATAATTTAAGCAGTTTTAGATGGATAAACTTTGAAATACAGGAAGTGTGACTAAACAAGGGTGAAATCTCTCTACATTAATGGGAAAATAGTACTCAGGCAAATGAAATGACTTACCACCAGTTCTAAGCAGGAGTAGAAATTAAATCGCTGACTCTTACTGTCATTGTCTAGTATAGTGGTTTGGTCACAGTGACTCCATGCCAGAGAATGATTCCCCAAAGAGTAAAAAAAGAAAAATAAATAAATAAATAAAGTAAGTAAGTAATAAAAATGGACCTGACAAGTTTTACCACAAAGTTTCCAAAAAGGAGAGGTTAGTTTTAATCTCAAAAGAAGAATAAAATATGTATCACATTTCCAATGTTGAGAGAAATTGTATGATATTAGCTGCCCCTTACTTCGCTTTTCTCTCTTTGCTACATTACTCCCTCCCTCCTTTCCTTCATATTTCTTCTTTTCTCCCTTCTGACTCTTTTCCTTTCCCTCCCTTCCTTTCCTTTCTTCTCTCCCTCTTTTGTTTCCCTTTTCCTTTCTTTCCAAAGTTTTTTGTTTCCTTATTTTTTGTCGTTCCAAAATAGAGAGTAAGACCTAGAAATTGTGTTGCAACATGCTCATTCGCTCAAGCACACAATGCCTTCATTCTAACTACAGTGTGCTCTAATTGGACAACTTTGTATCAGGAGATGTATTAATGTCTAGGAGTTTGTGACACTTTTGAGGTTTGGCGCTTAGAACTATTTCTTCAAAAGTCAATTCAATAAAACAGAATGACCTATTGTTAGTTTTCACATAACCTTAGAACCAAATGCAGCTTCATGTCAGAGAAATATGCATCAAGAAAAATTAAAATTGAAAATCTTTATAAGGATAAAGATGTACAAAGAACAAAAAATTTCAATGTTAAGTTATGTGATTTATTAAGTTATTTATAAGTAAGTTAATTTATTTATTTTGTCCTATCTTCACAGAGTGGCTAAGTGTTCTGGTATTCCTAGGAAACCATATACTGCATGTTTTGTGTGATCTGAGAATTTACTAAGGTCTTTATTATAGAGATTCAATGGGAAATACAGACTTACATACACAGGACAATGTTTAAGCCGCCACGAGTCCAACTGCCGTGTTCCACTGATCTGCCCAGGGAGATGAGAACAACCACAAAGCCTGCTGTTGCTCTGACCTCCCACCTCCCAATAGAATTTGCGAGACCCCCTCCTCTTTCTTAAAAGAGATCATGTTCGCACACAGAAGCCATGCCTTAAAGTTGGTATTCCAAACACTATTGGTGGAATGGATTCCCATAATACTTGTGGCTGAAAGTTCTCTAAAAATTCTTAATCAGGGAAAAGTCACCTCTTTTTGTTGTATTGTGAAAAAGAGTAGGTACTTTATTTGTTAAATAGACAACTTCGGTAAACTCAGAGGGAGAGGAGAGCTCTGGAAATGTGTCTTATGCTATAAACCATCCAGATAGGAGGAATACCATTTTGTGTAAAAGTGACATATATGATAGAATTCATGACTGACATAAAATAATCTAGCTACCTAAAATTCAAGTCACCAAGCATTTCCTGAAGTCTTGTCATCATTTTTAACAAAGCCTTTCTAGCATTTCTCTATGATCTGTTTAGGGATATAAACCCATGTTATAACAAAGTTATTCTACTAAGTCAAAAGTTAATGTCCTTTCCATCCAGTAGGGTTATCGAAGGCACCCAACACCAGCAAGAGAAGAAACTCTTGAGAGAAAAAGAAAATCTACACGCCCCCCCTACTTTATTTTGCCTGCAAAAATTTAGATGTCACCAGAAGTCATACTGATACCCCATGTAGGAGCTGGTGAATTCTGTTTGGTACAGGTGCTGCCTGACCCAGATACTTTGTAACTAAGTAGTGATTAATAGTATAATACTCACAAGCTAAATTTACAGCACCTGAGGACAGAATGATATTCTGTGGGATATACATGTGGCAAGACAGATAAAAAAGATTACTGAAACAGACACCACTGCTTCATTTGAACAAATGGTATTTTTTAGTGAGGGTTCATAAATATAGTTGTTTTCATATGTATTCTCAAAATTTTAAAACTCTTAATAAAAAGGCACCCGATGATAGTGATTCAGATCACTTGTACTCCAGCCATCCAAATTCTTTCTTTGAGTGAGTAACTACCTACTCCAGGTTTCTTACCCTTAGAAGCCTGTTCTAATTCACTACAGCCAAAGTTGGTACTTGCTGTATGTTCTATGAAATATCTAGTGAATTATTAAAATTAAAATCATGAGAATTTTGTATAACATTGATGAACATAATTGCTTATACTTCTTTACACGTGCTTGTGTAAAACTCCTTAAAGAATGCCATTTTCCTTTCTGACCCTAGAGTGCCAGTACAGTGACTCCATCCCACCAGGGTTAGAGATTTGCTGAGTAGAGGAAAAAATCCAGGCACAAACAGATGGCAAATTGTGTACAGAAGTAGAAAATATGAAGTACCTATGTGATAAGCATAAAAAAGATCATCTCAATGATGAAACTATAAATGAATATTTCAAAATAAAATTAGTAAGTCAAATCGTAAATGCTTAAGAAAATCTACACTTTTTCTACCTGAAAATTCAAAGACTTCCAATATAAAATTAACTAGAAATTTAAAAAAAGGATTCCATGTGAAGAGTCACTGGATGTACAAACATGTCGTTCTTATTTTAAAAAGACACATGGGTTCGTTTTGAAATACAGTGCTAGTCTGAAGTTTGTAAGAAAGTACCACACTCCATGTGCCTTACACATTTCTAGTTTTCAAGTCCAAGATCAACATGCTTTTTTTTCCTCATGAGGACCCTTTCTGGCTTGCTGAAAAGAAGGGACTGGTTTCTCTTGCTCTCCCTGTAAATCTACTAACAGTCTCAAGACCTCACTCTCTCAACATTATCTAAACTTAATTACATCTCGAAAACCTAATTTCCAAATATCATTGCCTTTAGGGATTCAGGCTTTAATATGTGTATTGGGAGGTGCAGTTTATAATGGAGGTCTGAAGGAAGTATGGTGGAAATATCCAAAAAAGATACCTCTTTTGGAATTTTGTAAATAGTTATATTTTTATAAATTCATTATAGTCAATGTGACTTAAATTTGAATAAAATTAATAATGAAGGAATTTGATGGCTATTGGCATATAGGTCCTCAACAGAGTATTAAAATATCTTATAAAGCTACATTGATTTACTTGTACAGGATAAAATTGTAAAATAATAGAAATTAAAAGTCTAAGAAAAGCATGTATAGTTATTTTATCACATAACCAGCACATGTTTTAAGAATTAATGAAATTTATTAGAAATGTAAATGGATGCATATGTAGATGCTTCATAATTTACATTATAAGAATGAATAAAAACATTTGTAACTCAAAGTATACTGCAGAACCTCCCTGTGAATATTATTTGGGGTCTTGTTAGATGTGTAGAAGTCTGAGTTACTTCACAACTCATCTGTCAGTTTGGGATACTATAAGCAGATCCCATAGAATCTAAGGCATAGACAGTCTTAATCAGCAGAAAGTGATTCTTCCAAGTTCCAGAGGATGAGAACCAGATATCAGGTTGTCAATTGTCAAGCTTAGTCAACAGCACTCTTCATGGTTCTTCATACAAGGTAAGAGATGACTCCAAGAAAGGCAGAGACAAATAGGTGACAGATAGACAACAGACAGGCAGACAGAGAGACAGACATATAAATATATGATAGATGACAGATAGCTAGATGATAGTTGCATTCATGATTAGTAGTAGATAACTGATAAAAATTTGTAATTGATATATTTAAGATAGATAATAGATTGAGATGAATGAAAGCAGAGATTAGGAAGGGAAGGAGCAAGGAAGGGAGAGAGGGAGGGAAGGATGGAAAAATGGAGTGGGGGGAGGACTGGAAATAGTCCACCCACTGATAACACAAAAGACAGAGAAACTAAATGAAAATCAAGAAAAACAATCTGTAAATATTCAATAAAATTAAGGAGGAAATATTATAGAGTAAATTTAACTAAAAACTGGAAAATTATTAGCAATATAACATGTATGAAATCTACCAGTTACATATGGCTATGATATTTTTTTAAAAAATCATTAAATACATATAATAAGTAATCATGCAAGTACTAGATAATAAAAGTACCAGAAACACACATCAATCAAAAGATGGGAAAATAAGATGGGGAATAACTAGAGGAAAGGATGATTAACTTTAGTTAGACTAAAAAGGAAATTAAATCAGCAATGAGTCAACTTTTAATAATTGTCATGCTGGCATGTAGAAGGAGAAATGGACAGTTGTGTGAGCATATTCAGTTAAAATGCAAGTTAATCCGATTGTGTTTTAGTGTTTCAGTAGGCACAATCAGTGAAACATTACTTCTACTTTAAGTATGAAATAAGTGCAAAGCTCTCTATTTGAGGGGTTTTGTGCTTAATAATAACAACAATTTGCAAGATCCCTACTTATAAATCCTAGAAAATGAAAATTTTAATTGTTCCAAGACCTACCAACAAAAATATTTTCATTGCTCTGAATGTAGATATTACAAGGACTGGTGCAAGGAAACTGTCCTTACAACTGTCACATGGCCACACTATTTGCTTTAAATGTACTTATGTGACAATGATAAGGCATGGAAGCTGCCCTTGCCTGAGTTCATTAATCTGAAAAATGACAGTAATAAGAATATAAAACCTGTTTATTATAAAGATTAGTAAAAATTTCATCCCAGTGTATCATGCACTTTGGCTGTATTCAATCCTATTATATTCTCCTGTGTCTTCCCCAAACTGCACTGTCCTACCTTACAGATTTCATAATAGTAACAGGAAGCAGAATAGAAATGTCTCTGGACATTGCTCTTGAGTGAGTTTTCACTTCAAACCTATAATGGCTCCCTCTATTATGGTATCTCTTTTCTTGCTCTCATCTATTCGTCCCCCAACTCAATCCTGCTGGCCCCACATGTTCTACTCTCCTCCCCTGCTCTTAACTCCCACTCCACTCATTGTCTCCCTCCCCGAATATGATCAGATCTTGTTACTCTTCTCTTCTGTGAGGGATCTTGTATAAATCTCTTAGGTTCCTCCTTGTACCCTAGTTTCTTTGGCGGTGTGAATTATAGGCTGGTGATCCTTTGATCTATGTCTAAAAGCTATGTATGAGTGAGTACATACTATATTCCTCTTTTTGTGACAGGGTTACCTCACTCAGGATGGTTTCTTCAAGTTCCATCCATTTGCCTGTGAATTTCAAGATTCCATTGTTTTTTCCCACTGAGTAGCATTGTGTAAATGTATCACATCTTTGAGTGGCCTCCCCTTTTGGATGTCTTTATTTTTTTGTTTTTGTTTTTGTTTTTCTAATTTGGGAAGCCCCATATCTCACTTCTGGTCTTTATGTCCTCTGATCCTAATTTCTTTTCCTGATTTTCTACTCTGAAAAAGAAAACAAACACATTCTTGTTTATATATATTTGATATACATATTTGAGATATATATATATATATATATACATACATACATATATATACATATACATGTATATATATGTATACTGCCTTATTTAGGGTTTCAATTGCTGTAAAGAGACACCATGACCAAAGCAACTCTTATGAAGGAAAATATTTACGTTGTCATAGGCTTAGTCCATTATCATCATGGTGGCATACAACAGCATGCAGGTATACATGGTGCTGAAGAAGGAGCTGATAATTCCACACCTTGATTCAAAGTCAGTAGGAAGTAAATTGAAACACTGGGCATGGGATGAGCAAACATGAGACCTCAAAGCCTACCTCCAGAGTGAGACACTTCCTCCAACAAGGCCATATCTTCTCCAACAAAGCCATGCCTCTGAGCTTTTCAGGGCAATTACATTCAACCTACCACATTGACTGTAAGTTCTATAGTTATTTTTACTACAATATTTTCTTTCTACAATAGAAGCCCCATGAAAACAGGAAACTTGCATGTATTTGCTTACCTTTGCATTCCCAGTTCATACTTCAATGCCTATGGATAGGACACATTGAAATAAATACTTGAAAAACAAACATATATTACAAGTAACATACCTGAGCATAGCATGTAATAATAACAGTAACTACATATAAGAATAAAATTCATGATAACAGTATTATCAGCAAACATATATGTAATGGTCACTCTGTGCTGTGTTCCCATTAACTCACCCATTCTATAACCACACCGATCTCGTGAGACTGACACTCTAATTCCTCTCATTTTACAAACTGGAATCTTGAGGCAAAGGGAGTTAAATTGATTTGCTTGAGGTTATGCAACTATTACATGCACTGGAAAATATTTAAGGCAGATAAATGATAAGGGGTAATTTTTTTTATATGAGGTAGTGGCATTTTCATACATCTTAGAAATGGATATAGGAGTTGTTTCATTTTCTACAAATATATAGTGTTTTATAATAATTTAATAAGGCAATTTAAAGTAAAATGCAAATTCCATCTTCCACAGTGTCCCCCCTGAAATTGTTCCCTTTGGGACCTGTGGCTTTTCTTTTATTTTTTTCAGTGAGGAGGCTGTCTAGGATGGTGCGAGGAATGAAAAACTTATATTGATTGCATTATGGGGTTCACAATGTTTGAAATAAAGAGGCAAATCAAATAAGCATGAGCACACTGGTCATATAGGATCTGGGAGAAGTTAATAAAGTTGGATGCAAGTGAAAGCACAGCTTGTCTAATGAAAACATGTAAAACTCGGTGCAGTGTATGTTAAAGGTTGGCTTTCTGTATCAGTTTTACATGATACAGAGCTATATCTTGGCCTATCTTTCAATGTTTGTGACATCATATACTACGAATCTCTCACCAGAATGGGGGCATTGTACTATTGCTTACATTCATGCAGAGTGAGTGAGTATCTGAACACATCCATTGGTAATCATAGAGAATAATAGAAGAATCAATTTAAAGTAATGCCCTTGAAACATTTGTTTCTTTACCTCATTTGATTATTTCATCTAATTATAGTTATCTGAGTGAAGTCTAAGGCAGATGGAAGATACCATGTTTGCATTGCTCACTGAATCAAGACTGAAAACCCCAGCACTTTCCTAAAACATAACGTAAACAGAAATAATTTAACATTCTCCTGACTCTTGGTTAGAATTTTACATATACCTGGACGAAGTTTCAAGTTCCTCTGATCCACTTGCTCTCTAAAACCTTCCCTCTAAATGTTAAATTCACCATTGCCTTCACTCTGAACAGTCAGCACTGAGCACTGTGATCACCGAGATTTATATTTCCACTGTAGTCTGTAGCTACGGAAATTTGACCAATTGCTTGCCTCCTGTGTGGTTCAGCTTCCTCACTCATGTAAATGTAATAGTATCTACCAGATAGTGCTGTGAAAATTAAATAAATGAGAATCTTCAAAACACACATTAGCTCCCATAACCTCAATTTATTATCTTTCATACATTCTATTATATATCATTGACCTAATAACATACTTAATGGTCTATTTATTGTATGTCTCTGCTATTGTAATAAAATTCTAGGGAGAAGGCAACTCTGTTCCAGTAACTATAAATGACAGGCAACAGTGTCACTTAAGGAAAAATGTTTAAAAGGTGGGTGATGACTTTCTCCTTCCTTCCCTCCCTGTTTTTCTCTTTTCTTCTTCCTTCCCCTCTCCTCCTTGCTCTCCACTCCTCCCCTATTCATTTCCTGTTGATACTAAGCATAATTTTCAATGGGTCAAACAGTTTAACAGAAGAATTTATTTAAACAATATTTTTGGTAGAAGAATCACATACAGACATATAAGTGAAGTAATATAATTCAGAAAGGTGTTGCATTTTGAGAACTCTGTTAAACTTTCATTGTACACTGATATTAGAGTGAGCTATTTCAATAAACTCATATTTGTAATCTGTGATAGTAAAATAGGAGTTATGAGGTATTCTAACTATACCAGAAATCTTATCAAAATGATTATATCATTATAAAGGGATCACAACACATTACATTGCACACAGCATGAAACAATCATTTCAAATTAATTTTCAGCAGTTTCTTAATTGAATCTTTGGGAATTTCACCTCCTATGCCCTAATTCTGTCCACCTCCTAGTCCCTCCATATCTTCCTCTTCCACCTTACAGTAGCTCCACAAAAAAAAAAAAAAATCTAAAAAAGTCAGGCAGAACAAAAATGAACAAGCAAATACAAAGAAGAAACCAAAAATCCAAAACAACAACAACAAAACTCCCACCTCTCCAACACCTCTTCATTTATCCTGGTGACATTTGGAACCATGGTATGTCACACAGTGTCTCCCTTTGTCCAATCAGCTGGTCTGGTTGAAGACATCTGGTTTCCGGTACACCATCATCTCTGAATCCTCACTCCTCTCAGATAACCTGCAGCCACTGTGAATCATGGAGATACTGGGGTTATCATTTAGTAGGACCAGTGCCTTCACAAGCTCTAGCCTGCCCTAGAATGTGTCCCAGGCTACTGGGACAATCCCTTTAGGCCAAGTGAGAAGCCAGATCCCCTGTACCCATGCCATTTGGGCCAGCTGTTCCTTACCTATGGTGAGGGGTGGGACCATTGGCCATCTTTGCTGAGTGTTTGTTTGTAGGGAGAGGCATGGTCTCCCTTGAGGTTCAGAGCCAGCTCTCTTGCCATTGTGTCCACCAATGGACAGAACCAGCTATCCCAGGGCCAGAGAATGGCAGGGCCAGCTCGGGCATCACACATAGTTACCATGGCTACGTGAGGGAGACACAGGCGAGAGAGATGGCTCAGCCATTAAAAGATAGGTTCACAATAAAAAAATAAATTTAATTTTTAAACATCTATTTTTATAATAAAGGACATGAAACATGTGATTTCAGTGCTGTATCAATAGCTGTGGTTGGAATTTATTGTCATGCTCCTGTGTGGCATTCTTCCTACTGCCAGGCCCAGATGGGACAGGGGGAGATGAGATATGGCTAGTTTGGGGGCTCTTCAACTAGGAAATAATAAGTTGTTTTAGAATGTGCTTCTTAGTACATTCTTTCGGGAAAATCACTTAGTGAACAGTAAAGAGTATGTAACTGACCTGAGATGGAATAAATTTCATGGAATTCTAGTTCCCCTGAATCCCCTTTTGTTGAGTTATAATCTGTATGTGTTTTCAGCTTACAAGGGGCACAGTTAAAAATCAGAAGACAAACAGAGAAATACAAAACTGTACTATGAAGATTCAATTTCAGCAAATTCCTCACTGCAACCCGTGAAATATGTAAATGTGCAACTATACACACTGAAGCATACATGTGTGTAAAACAGTCAATACATTACCATAATTCTAAGTTTTACCAGTCTAAAGACTTTATAAGCTTGAAGTTTAATACAAAGTATTTACAATTTTAGTATTTCTCTCTCTCTCTCTCTCTCTCTCTCTCTCTCTCTCTCTCTGTGTGTGTGTGTGTGTGTGTGTGTGTGTGTGTGTGTGTGTTAGAGAGAGATGGGCTGGAGGAGAAGGGAGAGAGAGAGATGCTTGTGTAAGTGTGAAGGCCAGAAGACAACTTTTGTTCCAGTTCTTTCCTCTTCTCTTTGTAAGATTCCAAAGATGGAATTCAAGTCACCGGGATTTAGCAGCAATCACATTTGTCCACTGAATATTCATTCTGCATTTTATTTTATTAAGTAGATCTTGTGTGGGGAACACAGTGTGGCCATCCCATTAGAAAATTAAAAGTACATGACCTATGTAATTAGAACTTATATTTATCACCATAGTTATTCTAAATGGAAACTGTTAAGTAAAATACTTAAACCATTATCTGTAATTTTCTAAACAATATTTAAAGAAAACATACAAATGGTATATTCTTAAAACAAACATAGAAACCAAAACCCAAGTTAATTACTACACACACAGTGTCTTAATATCAAAATCCTTGTGAATTCTTAAAGCACCTTACACATTCATGATTTTCAAAATAATTGACTATGGAGTAATCTCAGCTTGAATTTAGCTGTTTTCCAACCATTTGAGTTAATGCTATGTATTTAACAGAACATTGTTTTTGCTATAAAAATATGTTTAAATATTGATAAATTATATCCTACCCTGATGGAAAATAATATATTTTCAGATTCTGAAGACATGTTTCTTCAGTAAAAAGCACATAATATTCTTTCAGAGGACCCATGTACAGTTTCCAGACTCATATTGAATGCCTATTTCTAAGGAATTCAATGCCCTTTTCTGGCCTCTGAACACACAGTACCCATATGAGCAAACCTACAGACAAGTACAAATAGACTTAAATAAATATTTAAAATGAAATATTTAAATGTAACAAAGCAATATGTTTTTTCTCATATGCAGATCTAAAAGCTGAAATTTGTAATAACTATATGCAACTAATAATATTAATGATTTAAACCAATCTCAATTATATTTTGCATAAATACATCTAAATATTCTAAAAATATCCAAATATCTTATATATTTAAATATATCAATGTAGTTTCTAGGTTTACTTATGTGTCTTTGCATATACACAAACATAGAAAGAATGAGTTAATTCAATAGCAAATCTTCAGTTGATTCTCTTTCCAAGTTTCCACCTAACTCACCCTAGAGTTTGTGGAATTCCTTTTCTGTGATTTTATTACCTGTTGGCTTTGGATGACAAGGGGCAATTCTGTGTTCGCAAAGTCAACCATTCTTGTCACATAGTATACCTTGATTTATGAATCAGAAACCTTTATGAAAGAAACCAGAATAAAGTCAACTTGAAAAGATAAAGCTGAGCTACTAAAAAAAAAAATACTTTTGTAGGTTGAGTCTATGCTAAAACATAGCTCTCACGACATAAGGAGTAAGACAGAATTTATTCTGGGGTCAAATTTGAGTGACTGTGACTTGGGAGAACAAACTCAGGTTACCCTAAATATTATATTCCAGTGTGGGAACAATTTGATGAAGTATTTTACAAAGATAGAGCAAACAAAGTCATAATTCAAGATACTTTAAAATTACTTGGTGTGAACACGAGGCAAGTAAGTAAGAACAAAGTGGATGCATCTCTAATACAGGCATTAGATGGCATCTGATGGCATTCTTAGTCTTTGGGTTGGTGCCAGCTAGAAGTCTGTTAGTATATCTCATTAAGTTATTTTATTTGATATTTATATATGCACATAACATTTTTGAACAAATCTATTCCCTATCACTTCTCTTCCAATTCCCACCTATCCTTTCTAGCATGTCTTCTCCCAATTTCATACGTTCTGTCTTTTTGAAATCATAATACCCTCTACTGTAGCATGATAGTATGTCAGGGCCAGAATCGCGAAGAGAACTGAGTCACATTTCAGAAGAACTTATCAATAGTTCCAAGGATAGATGTTCATCAGATACTGAAGTGAGCAAAGAACATGAAAGAAAGCCCAAGATAATCTGGCTCTGAGCCTGCAACATTTTATCTCTCTCCCCTTAAAGAAAGTCCTAATGAGGTTATAAGCTCTAAAAGGTCTTCTACACAGATCCAGCCTTTTTTCCTGAGCAGATCTTTTCATAATCCCTTTACCATTCACTGATGGTCTGAACAATCAATAGCGATAAGGCTGGGGGGTGGGTGCACATCAGAGGGAAGTTCAAGGCTCAAGTACAAAAGGGAAAGCCTTGAATACTTAACCATAGTCTCTCTCCGTGCCCATACATCTCTCTCTCTCATGAATCTTGGCTTGGTTTCAATTAAATATAGTCTTAAGGAGAAGTCTCTGGGCATAGAAGAACCTTTCCCTCAACACCTCTAAAAGCTCATGGTCACAGTCCTTGCTGCTAAAAGAAACTGCCTGTTTTTTTTTTTTTTTTTTTTTGAGTTCCAGCAAGAAGGGAGAAATCATAACATGAAGCCTGTATGAATCATCATTACCCAAATCTTAACCAGGCAGAATTTAGACTCATGGTCAAATTTAGCTGCACAAGAGACTTAAAAAGTTGTCTTAACCAGGACAGCCATACATTTAGAGAGACATATGGATTCCAAAGGACATTAGACAATTATTGCAGTACAGACATGATAGGGATAATTCTAGTGCTGATAGATTGCAGGAACTGAAGCAGAAACAGAAGGACCAAAAGTGAGTGGGTTTCAAAAGAAGGCAGTGAACATTAGAAGACATGCTGTCAGAAAAAGAAGTGATTTTGCTATTACAAATAAGGCTTTTACTTTCAAATTACTTTGTGCTTAGCTGAATAACTAAATTGAAACCAAGACCATTTCAGTTCTCTTCTCTCCACTAAATTGTTTTCATTTTACTTCAAAAGACTAAGCAGGGTACTTGTTTTTTTAGGGAAAACAGCACCTCATTTATATTAAGAGAAAACCTCATTCCCTTGATTAAAAACAAAAACCAACCAACAAACAAATAAAATATTGGGTTCTAGAAATGGACCAGCAGTTAAGGGTTAAGAGCTAATAACATTGACTGTTCTTGCAGAGGATCTAATTCAGTTTCCAGGATCCATGTCTTCTGGCTCACATCCACTTGTACCTCCAGCCCCAGGAGTATCTCGTGCCTCTGGTCTCTTTGAAGACCTTAAATCATGCACACATAAGCAGACCTAACCCCATAATATACATAATTAAATATTGTAAAATCATTTCTTAGCCAAGGGATAGTGGCGTTGCACTTGGGGGCAGAGGAGGCAGCTCTCTGAGTTCAAGTCCACCCCGATCTACAGAATGTATTACAAGATAGTCAGGACTACACAGAGAAGCACTGTCTCAAAAAACAAAAACAAAAGCAAAACCCAAATAAACAAAAAATAAAAACCAATAAAATAACTTGTTAAAACACTTGGTTTTTGTTTTGTTTTGTTTTGTTTTTGTTTTTAAAAACTTTTGCTTAAACATAATGTGCAGTGATCCACAACAGGGTGAAAAGCAGGGCATTTGACACAGAATACTTTTCTGGAACAAATGAAGCTGAGTTGACTGCCTTCTTCCATAAACCTGAGTCCTTCAGACATTTCCAACCTGGTCCTTCTTTGCAATGACTGCCTCAGTCTGCACACAATCAGAAAGAAGAACCCCTCTAGTTTTCCAAAGGCAAAGATACGCCTGGTTTTCTGTTGCCATGGTAAAACAGTTACTAAAACCTACTAAGGGAGGAAACGGTTTATTTTATTTAAAACTAAGAGTTCACCATGGAATGAAAGCCAGGGCAGGAGCCCAAGTAAGAGCCTGGAGGTATGAACTGAAGCAGACATCATGGAGGAAGGACATGTCCAAGGTTAACATCAACCAAAGTGAGATAGACTCCCACATCAATCATTAAGAAAATGCCCCACTGGCTTTCCCCCAGGCCAGTCCATTGAGATTCCCACTTCACATGTAATTCTAGTTTGTGTCCAGTTGACCAAACCTAACCAAGGCACCCTCAAAATACTTGTCAGTCGAGATGGCTCCTAAATGTGATGTCAATGATACTGTGTAATTGTGTAATGGAGGCATTTTTTTTAATGTCCTCCTAAATATCTTTGCATCTTAAATCTGATGAACAATCCCTGGTTTCACCTCCTACCAAAATATCTATTGTATATTTTAACTGGGAGAGGATGGCTGCCATGTAGCTAAATTGGAAGCATGGGTATTTTTAGTGCTTGGTGAAAAAGCTTACATAAAGAACAACTCTATTCACTCTACTGGGATCTTCTTATGTAAAAGGCCTGGCATGAGCGTAAGGTATTATTATGACTATAAAAGCTCCTCACGCTGTAATCATAAGAAAGGCAGTACTATGGA
This sequence comes from Phodopus roborovskii, assembly GCF_943737965.1. Lineage (NCBI taxonomy): Eukaryota > Metazoa > Chordata > Mammalia > Rodentia > Cricetidae > Phodopus > Phodopus roborovskii. Next base: position 25,930,415 of record NW_026126460.1, on the reverse strand, counting down.
GAATACCATGCAGTTGCATGGCAACTGAATCCTTGCGGAGTTAGTTACCATGCAGAGATCTTGTGAGTGTTTCAAATCAACCCAGCCAAAAAGAACACCCAAATTACAAGCAGATAAACACCCACCTGTTGCACAAGGACAGTTTCTCCTGGTAAATGAATAGGTTTGAAGATAAAGATGTAGTTATTTCCTGTACAGAGCCTGAGTGCCAGTTACAGGGGCTTTGTCTGACAAGTTTTCAGCTCATTCCTCTGCACTGTGAAAATGAGAACACGTGCATATGATTGTAAGTAACACTAGGATGTCCACAGCCACAACATATGACAATTCAAGATTACTCTGGAAATGGAAATGCAATCCACTAACCTGTAACATGGTTCTAGCAACTCAAGATTCCAAGCAGGCCTCCAGGAGATCTGCCAAAACTATTCTGTTTGAAAGAAGTATAGGCAACCTCTGCAGCAGATCCTTCTTTCTCTGAAAGAAAAGGCAGACGTGGACATGGAAGGCCCCTTAGAGCCAACCAGGACTAGTCAGTTACAGCCAAAACAGCAGAAGATACCCCACTCCAAGATGCACATATGGAGGATATCAAAGATGAAAGAAAAGTCTCCATTTCTCCCACCAGAATATTCTCAAATAACTTAGCTAGCCCTGGTGGTGCAGGTCTGTGGTCTCAGCTTCTTGTGAAGCTGAAGCAGGAGGATTCCAAGTTTGAGGAGTGCCCGAAAAGGTTAACAAGACCTTATCTCATAACTAAAACAAAGTAGCCAAGGAGAATGGTGAGAGGTGGGGAAACAGTTCAGTGGGACAGCATTTAGCATATATGGGGGCTAAGGTTCAATCCCCAGTACAAATTGGGACAGATAAAGAAAGATTCAGAGGTCTCTGTGTGAAGTAAGTAGGACATACTGACCTACAGCAACAGGACTCTTTCAGAGATAAAACCAGTCACTCACGTTCTCTTCTGTTCTTAGGCTCTGTTTATACCAAGACATTAAAGCCAGGCAGCCATTAATCACTTCTGAGAAACTTTCTTCACACCTACCTCTTTAAGGGGCTGTGAATGCTATCTTGATTCCATGATAGACTGAACCTCCTTCATCCTTTTCCCATGAATCATGCTTCTCCTCTCTCATCTTTTCTAAGATAACTGGCATTACCAAGGCCCTTTGGGGACACCCTGGGATGTCTTCTGAGTAAGGCTTTTCTCTACCAGGCAAAACTCCTCTGCAGTCATAAAACAGCAAGTACAAAGAAAACATGTTTGGAAAGGGAATGAGATAAAAGGAAATAGAGAACAAAAAAATCAAATGACTATCTCATTCTGTTGTTTCTAAAAAGTAGCTAATATTCATTGGGTTGTCACAACAGCCATGGTGACAGGCAAAATTATTTAAACTTTCCTAGCTAATAAAGATCTTCCTATTCAGTTACAGTTGACAGTGTGCATACGGCAAATACCAAGCTATTGTCTTTATAAGATGGTCAGTTACAAACACCCAAATATGCATATAATGTGCATAACTGCTTAGTAGCAAACTGAAACTGCAACACACAACATTAACTAATGTGATTTTATTTATTCTAAAATATTTTCATATTGGACATCAACACAGAATTTCCCAAGAGTTTGCCACATACCCAGGAGTTCTACAGTACAGTTTGGCGGCCCTCACACTCCATTGTTTCCTCAAATGCCTACAGCCCCATGAGTACAGAGAGTTACATTAATCACATTTTAAGAGGGATAAACCAAAGGAGTCAACTGCTCGTTTATGTTTGATAGTGTATCCATTCTTATCAGAGCAAAGGAAAACAGTTTATATGAATCAGCATCTCCAAATCCTTTCCTTGAAACCACTCCTCCCCAATGACGAAAATTGGAGGGTGTGGTGTTTACATATCACCTGATCTTGATAATATCAATTTTTTTTTTTAGGTTTTTAGACAACTCACACAATCTCTAGTAAACACTGAATTGATTCGTCATTGCTTAATGTTGGATCTAGAGTGAACATGACCTCAGACATCTGCTGACACTGGGAATAGGAACTCAGAGTAAGAGTGACTCTAGAAAGCTGCAGGGACAAAGGGGAACATCAACAGAATACATCTCTGGGAAGGAATGTTTGTGAGGATCATTTGAAACTTTAACAGAATCACTGGAAATTGACAGGGACTCTGGGTGATGGAGAAGCATCACCATGACATCATGTTTGCCCAATCCCAAACCCCCAAACTGGCAATGCTAATAGCAATGTCCTAAATGACAATCTGGGTTCAGCTAAGACTAGGATTCAGAAAGACTGCTGGCAAATAGATGACTTATACTTAGCTAGCATCCTTCAGAAACCTGTTTCACAGAAAGCTGTCCAGAAAAGTCACTTCCCTTATTGTCCCTTACCTCCAGCAAATGGGGCACCTAGCAACATACTAAAGCCCTAAGCTAACCTCCAGGCCCACCTAAATGCTTGCCAGAGACACCAGTTCTTCTGGCCCTAAACTCGCAGGCTGTTCCAACCTAAAGCTTCTTGCTCTCTTTTTAACTGCAAAGATTTTTCTCTACATTTTTGGCAGCTTATTCTGCCACTATGACCCCTGTCACCATCACAGGTTGTACTCCATGACAGCTTTTGGGCTCCTCCAAATGCCACTGGCTATTCTCTCTCTACCAACAGAAAGATAGCCACATGGCAGCTATATAGTTACAATAAATTTTCTTCCCATCCATGGAGCAGTATAGTTCTGTGGTTCCATTGCACCCTCCCATATGATGCTGACTACTCATCAAGTGCCATCTGCAAGAGCAGCAAGGCGTCTTAACCGTGTTTCTCACTCCCATGTTTTTCTGCCTTTTGTTTTAATTTCCACATTTGAAAGAATATACATTATATTTGCCTTTCTGAGTCTGGCTTATTAAGTTTAACATGGTATACGCCAGTTCCATACACTTTTCTTTTTTTTTTTTTTTTTTTTCTGCAAATGATTGGTTTTGACATACTTGAATATTTTTCAGTCAAAATATGCATCATAATAAATGAGTCTGGTAGCTGATGGAGAATTGTCACAATGAATTTAGTATAAAAATCTATGTGGAGCTCTGATTCATAAGAAATGGGCAGCTACAACGAACATTAAGGTTCATATTCTGAGAATTTATATTTCCTGGAAATTGTGCCTTCTATGATCCATTGCTCAAGCAACAAGAGACTTCACATCCTCTCTTACATTATACACAGTCCTTCCCTTTTATGCAACCTCAAATTGTTCTTTTCTGGCTTTGCTTCTTGTACCTCCATTTTTGAGAAGTTGGAGCATCATAATAGGTAGACTATGCTTTCACTCAAATTTCTGCATCCCCACAAATACAAACCAAGGTTGCACATGTACATAGCTGACAGGAAGTTTTGTGTTAACCACAAGCTTGAATCTGAGCAGTTCTTATTGAGTGTTCTGAAGACAAGCACACATGACTGCATTTCAAATTGTGCCCAAGATGTTGGGTTCAGTGAATAGGGCAGGGCTACAATAAATATGTATGCCAACGTCTCCTTCAAGGGCAGAGAAAAGTGGAATTGGCTCAGTTACAATCACACACACACACCATAAAAATGCTTAATGATACATTTTCACAAGGCTTCCCCATGAAGAGACCTCTGTGTCTGATCTTACAGTAGCAATGCTAATGGACCAGCATTTGGAGAGAGATTTATTACAAAATTAACAGGGAAGTGGTCATATACCAATGATACTTATACTATATCGAGCATGTATAATGAGCTAAGAGCCACATGAGATGTTTTACAGATCTGCTCAACCCTCTAACAGCTCTGACAAGTAGATAAGTGAAGCCCCAGATTCAAAAACAGGGACATCAGTTTAAAAGTGGCATGCCATTATGCTAGGATAAAAAAGCAAAGACACAGGCTAAACAAGGACATGCAAAACTGGTGGCCAGAAGGTGTCTGATTAAGAACAAACAAAAACAAAAACATTTCCCAAAATGTTTGTGCAGTGGTTGTGTGACATGTTACCAAGTGAATTCACATATTCAGGTCCTAAGGAAACAGTGATAGCTTTTTGAAAATAGTCGTGCTCATTAATTTTGTTCTTTGACAAGTTCATACATGTATATGTCATATGCTGGTTCCTCTTCTCTTATCTCTGCCCTACAGAATTCAAGCTCCTCTTTGCCCACTAGACCCTTTCTTAGACTCATTACTCTGTTTTGTCTTGTTACTCTTTAGTTTAATCCATGCTCATGTGTATGATCATCCAATTAGAACTTTGGATTGGATTGGAGCACTGCATTGCAGCCTGGCGAGGTCAACACTACTGAGGCAAAGGCAATACCTGTCTCCGAATCTTTCAGTAGAAAACAATTTATCAGTGAGAGCATCTGAGTCTCCTAGTCCCTGGACCCCTGAGCCCTTTCACCATCCATGACCAAGATCAATTCTATTCTTGGATAGACCCAGTATATGCATTTGAAGCCACCGTCAATCTGTAATTGCAGTTATGTGCATCTTGCCCACAAGATGGCTACGGTGGCTAATCTTGATTTTCAAATTCACTGTATCCGGAATCAACTAAATTACAGCTGGTGGGTGCTTTTATGGAAGATTTTCTTCATCAGATTATTGGAAATATGAAGATCTACTCTAATTGTGTGTGGCACCTTCTGGTCACAGGCCAGGTGAAAGGAGTCAGAAGAAGGAAACTTTGTTCTTTGCCTATTTACTCTCACTATTGCTGGTAATTTCTTCTACTCATTTGCTGTAACATTTCTTCACTGATATTAGAATCAACTTTTTCTTTTATTCCAGTGTAGTCTGGATACCAAGAGACCTCTAAATATATTCTCTATCTTTCATATATTAGTACTGCTCAGACACACAGCATCATGGACTAAACAGCTCCCAGACTTTTCACTTCTCTAGTGTGAAATAGCAATAATTAGATGTGCAGACCACATCCTGTAAGTCAATCTAATGAATATCTTTTATAGGTGCATATATATTATGTATATATAATATATTACACATTATACACACACACATATATATATATATATGTGTGTGTGTATAATGTGTAATATTATATATATATATATATATATATATATATATATATATATATGATCACACGCACACATATCTGTTCACTCTGCTATCTCTTTGTAGAGAATCATGGTAATACACAGCCCTTCTCCCCACAATTTTACTTTTGCATTCTTTCTTCCATATTCCACATATGCCTTAGGAGGAATAATATAAATATCTTAATTACAACTAAGCCCTCATATATCATTTACTGTGAATTAAAGAAGTTAATACTATAGTATCGCTAAACTGATAGTGTCGATCTGCCTGCTAAATTTTATATTTATAAACATAGACAATTGCCACTCCTAGTCTTTTTAAAATTATTTTTGATATCTAACAGCAGAAGGTTAGCAGTCTTTCAATCTTAATAGGAGAAGCTTCCTTTTCCAGTAAATGCAGATAAAGAAGAAACATTAACTTTTGAAGAAATGTTTTACACACCAGACTAAGTGATGTTTTAGTTTTAAAATATTAAATCTACCAAATACAGAATGTGCATGAGGATCTTTGTTACCATTTTGTAGAAAATATTTTTTGAGAAAGATTTTAGTTCTAGGTATATACATAGTCCCTTTAAAATGATAACTGACAAATGGTTTTTGCCATGATAGCTTTCAAATTTTACCTCTACAGGACTATTTCATCTTTCTTTGGTTTTGGTTGTTGTCGTTTTAGTCTTTGAGATTTTTTTTGAGTGTGTGTGTGTGTGTGTGTGTGTGTGTGTGCATGTGTGCGTGTGTGTATTTCTAGTGAAGTGGTGGTTTTGATCAATAATTTTCATGATATAATTATCCCACAAAAACAACAAGAATACATTCTAATATCTAACATTATAATGCAATCCTAAGGAAACATGCACTTCAAAGCACAAATCTTTTTTAAGTGGTATCTTGACATCCTGGAACCCAGAAAAGATATAGTATTAAGGAGACATTATTGAAAATGTTACATCCAGGTAACTCAGTTTCTATAAACATGCATACCTATCATAATACTTAATGTATGCATTATCCATAATAAATTATTAACACTGATAAATATTACAAAATACAGCAATTTTAAAATAAAGTATAATAGTAAAACTGTTTTAAAATATCTTAATTCTAAACTGCTACACTTTTGAAAACATCTGGAAAAAAGGTCTATTAGTGTTTTCACTGCCCTTCTCTCAAGCTCCTAATGATACCTATATTCATAAAAATTAAGAGTCTGTTTTCTACTGCACTATATCCAACATACCCTGAAGATAGAAAAACAGCAATCTACACAGTAAGGGAAGGTATGGTATAACAAATATTTATGCCTATCAAAATATCTGTTCCTATACAATATAAAAATTGAGTTTCCTCACTATTGGGTACAATTTTTCTCTCGTATCTATTATGTAACTTTGGATTGGACATAGCATGTGAAATGGCTCACACAGTCAATAAAAGAGGAATTGGAAGTCGAGTGTGTGTGTTTCTCACTGTGTCAGTGTAGAGATGATTCAGTTTGGTTCTTTGTTTGTTTTGTCTATTAACACTTTAGGGTGCTTCATGGCTCTGGTCTCTGATGTTGTGTGCTCTAAATGCCCACATGCTGACAGTACTTCTTGCATCTCTGATACTATTCCCTTCCATAGATTAGACAGGCTTCAGCAGCCAATTGGGTTCTCCAGAGTATTCTAATACAGTTGAAATTATGTAGGCCTGACCTGTTGCTATTGGTCCCTAGTATTTCATTTAATGGTAGATTGATTTAAAGTATGATGTCGTGTGTGTGTGTGTGTGTGTGTGTGTGTGTGTGTGTGTGTGTGTGTATGTCCTATGTCCCGGAACCCCCTCCCACCACTCCCATTCCATAGAGAGGGTGATGCCTTCCAGGAGGGATCATCAAATTCTTTCAAGACATTTGGAGTAGGGTCTAGGCCTTCCCTCCTGCCTCTAGGCTAAGGGAGTATCCTGCTATAGGTAATGTGCTCACAAAATTCTTTCGGGCACCAGAGATACATCCTGGTTCCACTGTCAGAGGTCCCTTACACTGCCCAGGCTTTCTAACTGAGACACATGTTCAGGCGTCTGAGTGGTTACAATGCTGGTTTCCCAGCTATCAGTCTGGGGGTCCATGAGCTCCCCCTTGTTCAGGTTAGCTGTCTCTGTGGTTTTCTGTAGCCTGGTCTTGACCCCATTTTCTTATCACTCCTCCCCTCTGCAACTGGATTCCAGGAGTTCGGCTCAGTGTTTAGCTGTGGGTGTCTGCTTCTGTTTCCATCAGCTACTAGATGAGGACTCTAGGATGGCATATAAGTTAGTTATCATTCTCATTATCACGGAAGGGCATTTAACATAGCCTCTCCACTGTTGCTCAGATTGTTAGTTGGGGTCATCTTTGTAGGTCTCTGGACACTTATCTAGAGTGAGTTTTCTATTCAAACCTATAATGGCTCCCTCTATTATGGTATCCCTTTTCTTGCTCTCATCTATTCATCCCCGGACTCAATCTTCCTGGTCCCACATGTTCTCCTCTCCTCCCCTTCTCTTTCTCTTAACTCCCTCTCCACTCACTGCTCCCCCACTCCCTACATGCCCAGGAGATCCTGTTCCTTTCCCCTTCTGTGAGGGACCTTGTATGAATCTCTTAGGTTCCTCCTTGTATCCTAGTTTCTCTGTCAATTATAGGCTAGTGATCATTTGCTAAGATATCTAAAATCTTAATCCAAGCCCACACCCAAGGAAAAATGTATTGTAGACTTCAATTTCTCTTATTCTCTGCCCTTCACTTAAGCAGGCACAAGGTCTTGATGAGATTCTCAATATATATCTGCCATATTTTTCTAATTATACCCAAATATTTACCCAAATTTACTGAAATATATGCAGTTTTCTTTAACAGAATATTAAGAAATTTAAAGAGAAGAAAATAGCTGAGATGACTCTAAAAAGTAATTTGCTCTCTAGCAGTGAGAAAAATAAATATCCAAAGTCTCTTTCTTGCAATGTGAATGAATATATGGGCCAGAATATGGTTGTAAAATTTTGTATATATAAGGGTGCACAATGAGTCACAAAAGAGGATAATTAAAATAATGAAAATACAAGAGGGACTTTGTGTGGAGAAGCAGGGATTCAAAACAAGAGAGATAAGAAAAGATTATACTGGTAGAACATGATCAAAGTTATGCATATGATACTGTGAAGGAATGAATAATTATAAAAGAATTTAAGTTTTTGTGTATGTATGTGTGAATGTCTCTGTGTGTGTTGGGGGGGGGCTGTTTCTGTTGTCTGTGTGTTTAGGAGCTGGAGATCTAGGCAAATTGTGAGCCACTAGTCTTCAGTACTCAGAGCCAAAGAGCTTTGAGCTTCTACTAGCACATCAAATGCTCTTAACCACTAAGTTGTCTCTCCCACCCAAAATAAAATTAAAAAAAATGACTGGGGAGGGAGTTGTGAACAAGTACATAAAATATGTTTTATGATGAAAATGCAAAAGCTGTTGTGAGGAACCACAATTTCAGAATTACGAGTTTAACAATTCCCTGAAAGGTATAAACTTAGGGCATTGTAATGTGTGAGTGTGTGGTATTATTTGGTATTTCTTTACAAAAGAGATTTAGTAAAACTTTTAAAAGCAATGAAAAAAGATGTATTTGTTAACTAAATTGATATAAATGAACCAGAAGATTTTCCCTCTATTTATTTGATTTTGACTTAAAAATATCTGAGAATTACAGAATTGAGGATATAGTCTAGCTATGACATTAATCTACTTGTTACATAATTTTTAATCTAGAAAAATACACTCTCATCTCCTCACTAGGGAAATATAAAACATCACACATATATGTCTAGCCATTTTTTATTTAAATCCTCATGTTATTTTCATTAAACTTGGGTGTGGGATTCATTAAAATTTAACGTGTTCATCATGGGTAGTAGTTTTTATTCATTGAAAGTAAATAACCCATATACAGTGACAAAACTCACAGTTTTTTTTTCTTTAAACAAGAAAACACAGAACAATGTTGAAAAAATACAGCTGTAGCTTTCATAAGATATTTTCCCATGATGATCATTTGGCTTTGATTCATAGCTTCATTCACTGTGTTGTAACTTAACTTTTACATAGGAACTGGGTTCTTGAAAGCTTTATTTAATTTCCTAGAGAAATATAAAGCATTCATCTCAGAAGCCAGTTTGTAAAGGCAACTTCATGGAAAGCATGGTTGCTATTGACTCAGGCATTATGAGAGACAAGTACTCATTTTAGCAAGTATGTTGAAATTACAGCATTATCTATGATGGGATTCTCTTATTCTTTCCTTTCATTCTGCATTCCTCAGTTTCTGACTATTACAGACACTGCCTGTATGGAAGAAATTAAGACTCCTTTCAATTCCATTGCTTATTCTCTTCTCACATGCTAGTCTAATGCCTGAATTGAGAAGAAAAATGCTAAGTAGAAGCCACATGCAATTCAAGGTAGGCAGGTATGAAACATTTATGACAACACCCTCAGGAGAAGAAAATATAAATATCCAATTTTACTCTCAGTGAGTGTCTTGGATAATTTTGTGTTTTTCTGATAAAATGCCATGACCAGAACAACTTAAAAAAAGAAAACATTTAATTGGGGTTCATAGTTCCATATCATTAGAATTCATGACCATGATAGTGAGAAGCATGGCTACACGCATGGTGCTGGAGCCTTAGCTGAGAGCTTACATCTCATCAACAAGCACAATGAAGATAGAGAGAAAACTAACTGCAAATGGTGAGGAGCTTTGACTTCTTTTTAGAAACATTGTGTACCTCCTAATCCTTCCCAAACCTTTCCAATAACTATGAGGCAAGTATTCAAATATATGAGTTTACAAGAGCCCATTCTCCACTGAACCACCACAATGAGTAAGGCACATAGACTTTTTCCCACAGCACACTGTGGATTTGAAGTGAGTCTTAAAGTGGGTACTTCTCTCACGTCCTATGAGGCCAGAACTCACTAACATATGCACATTTGTAAACAGAAATGAAAATAGTAGAAAGAGATCTCATGGGTCTTACCTGTGAGCCAACACAGAGGGATGGTAGAACAGTGCTTAACAAGCTAGCTCAGAAGGACTATATGTCTGGTGTTCAGTAATAAGACAACAGTCCTTTGAGTAGTGTGGTTACTACTAATTCTGAGTCTACTAATTATGATATGGTATGACATAGAAGCACTTGATGTGGACCTTTCTATTAGATTAACTGCAAAATACACTCCATTCCTTTTTTAAATTGCTTTTGTCAGTGCATTTTATCACCCCAACAGAAAATTGACTAAGATAAGTAGTAAATGCACTCTTTGCACATAAGTGTTGTAGCATATATTTTACAAGTGACTTTTTTTAAAAAAAAATACAGTTTATGATGAAATAAATTAATAATGAATATCTACTTCTCATTTCTTTCAGTATCTAGAATACAAAATATAAATTGGCCTTATATTTGATACTAATGTCTAGTTCCTTGAACTACCATTTTATACAGACAGGTATTTGTGGAATTCTAGAGGTGATTAATTAGCAGCTCATTGAAATAAATAACAAAGCAGCTAAATGAAAATATATCAAAAATTAATCAATAGTGATTAAAAACAAGCTCAGAGTAATATTTTGTTTTCAAAAGAACATTCTCAATTATCCAGCTCAAGTAACTGGGGAGGTCATGTAGTAGTTAAGGGAATTAGATGAAAGGTTATACAATAATGGTTCCCTTGCCTTGAATCTTTGTTTTGTTTTTCATTTTATAGGACCAGTAAGTTGCAAATAAATTCCATCCTGTTGACTTAGCTATAGTCTACATTTTGAATTCATATATCTCAGAAAGCTGAAGAAGAAGTGCTGTGTAGTGATTTATGCATGAACATAACTAAATCATATGAAGATACTTGGTCAAGTATCATTCAGTTTATGAGATTGCTTCTGGATGAGATTAAGTTTTTAATAAATAAGATACAGCAAAATTACCTTACCTATCATGAAAGATCTTAACTAATCAAGGAGACATGAATCAAACAAAAATGTGAGGTAAGGGAATAATCAAAGAAAATGAGAGCATGCCTTTGAAAAAGAATAAGGAGAATATATGGTTGAGGATAAAGGGAAAAGAGAAATGTTATACTTATAATGTCAAAACATTTAAAATATAAGTTTTCCTGCCTAGCTAAGCTCAGGTTCTGGTCTATACTAACAATCAGTATCAGACTTAACCATCAGATTCAAACTCAAACATGAACACTGTGTGATTCTGGAAACTTGGATTTTTGGGATTCCTGGAGTTCAGAACCTTGGCACTCAGGTTACAAATTACTTGAACTTAAACACTTGTTGCTGTATATCTCCAGGAAATTCTTGGCACTTCCTTAACCACATAATTGCATAATCTAATTCCTTATAATGATGAGAGAGAGGAAGAAGGAGAGGAGGATTTAGGAAGAGGAGAAGGATGAGGAGGGGAAGGAGAGAAGGAAGAAGAAGAGGATGAGTTAGAAAAGGAGGAGGAGGTAGAGAAGAAGCAGAATCAGAAGAAACAGGGGAAGAGGAAGAAGGGGGAGGGTGAGAAGAAGAGGAAAAGGAAGAAAACTACAGATTAGATAGCTGTCAATAATACTATAGCAATTACTCACCCACATTGGTCATAAGTAGGTGACTTCTGCAATCTGCATGGACTGGTGGTTGAGAATCTTAAGATTTTCAGATGGGGAAACTATGTAAAGGAGAGAGGCATTATTGATTTGTGGACAGAAGCAAAGAATATCCTTTTTACAACTGAAATTTTGATATGTCTATCTGCAGAAAAATGGACAAGATATTCTGCTTAGAGAAAGAATGACTTGAGGCACAAAGTTGGAATTTGCAAAGCTATTTGTGAGAAGGGTAGGCTTGTTTGATTTCATGTCCACTCACTGATCATCATGTAGCCTATGCTTCAATATGAAATGCTCCTTAATCTACAGTTCCTTCATTCTCTCTTCCACTTAAGCTTTTGCATCTCATTCATATTTTCTCTAGAAGTGTCTGAAGAGACAAAATAGAGAAGTTTATATTCTCTTGTCAGCTGACATTATATCCACTTACAATTGTACTTCTGTGTTTCTTCTGCAGAAGCAAATACTATCCTTCCTTACTGTTTGTTATGTTGTTTACCCTCCATGTTTATCCATCTGCAAATTTGTATCTCTGTCTTATTACATTCTAAGGAGCAAGAATTACGTTAAACTGTGTTAGCCTTCAAGCCTAAGGACTTGAAACAATAAAAAGTAGTTCTAGTATATGCTTAATCTAGCTCTGAACAGAATTGGTGAATAAAAAATTAATAATAGAGAGGGATCCAGAGGCAGAACAAAGTACCCAGCATCAGCCTCCATTCTTGCTCTGTACCTCCACCCTCCAGTAGAGAGGTTTGTACTAGGTGAGACTCTTGCCACCCAACTCCCCCTCTTCGAGTCCCCTGACCTGTGGCCACCAGACCCTTCCTGCCACCAAATCCCCAGAGGGACTTGGAGGCAGAACAAAATATCCAGCATCAACTGCCATTTCTGTCTTTCCCCTGAACCCTCTGCAAGAGAGGAGAGGATAAGCCTTGAATCCCTACCTACCAGGAGAGGGAGATACCCCATCTCTACCCACTGGAAGAAAACATGGAAAGGTGACAGTATAAGAACACATCCAACAACAGAAAGACTTACATGACGCCACCAGAGTCAAGAGATTCTACACCAGCAAGACCTGAATGTTACCAGCACTTTCCTGCCAGCTTGGACCAATAGCCATGTCAGCCCCAAATAACATACAGAGACATTGTATTAGATATAAAGCTGTTGACCAATAGCTAAAGCTTCTTATTGGCTAGCTTCATCTTAAATATTAACCCATTTCTATCAATTTAAATGTTTCCACGTGGTGTTATCTTACTGGAGGAGGGTCGGGACCTCTTCTCTCAACTCCTACATCTTGACTCCTCTCTACTAAATCACCAAGCATCCTCCTTATCTCCTAGATCAACCTGTCTTGCCTTCCTATTGCCAACAGTGCTTTATTCATTAACCAGTAAGAGAAACCTGTTTATAGAATGACATCTCCCATCATCTATTTTTCTGTCTAAAAGTAAAAGAAGCGTTTTAAATTTGACATTTTAAAATATATAATAAAACAGTTATCAAATAAAACTATAGTTAACAATATTTAGTCCGTTAACATTATCAGGAATTAAAGAAAATATTCTATCATCTATCCTATCTTTGTGAGTCTAGAGTCTTATTTATAACTTATATTTAATCCTATCTAAGGAAAACTATAACCATAACTATCTGTCTTCAACTCCATCAAAGACCACAGAAGGATAGTACATAAACTCTAGAGACGACTCACTGCCTGGTCAGTCACTAAAGTTCTTCTGTAATGTTCCATCTTCAGCCTATTGGCCATATTGTGTCTGGAAAACTCCTCAGCAAAGCAGGAAACTTTAAACTGTCTATTGGTATTGGCAATTTGTCAGGCACTTTTCTCTGTGTCTTACAGAATGTCTGGCATGAAGCAAGAATCCTGTAGTATTGTCCATCTTGTTTCAGCATTTACTGTTTTGTGTTAGCAAAGGGTGTTGAGGAATTCAAGTCAAAAACGTTATAAACATATGAAGGAAAAAATGGTCATGTTGATAATAAAAACTGTTAAGCCTGTTCACACCTCAATTTCAGAGAACCAGGAGCATACCACCCTAGCCACAACTCTCAATTGAACTCAGTTCTCTGCTAGATTTGTTCTTGGGAGGACTTTTCAATGTGAGACCTGTCAGTTCCAAAATGGGATGTGACTCTACCACCAACTTTTATGGAAGATCACTCCATTTCCTTTTTTTAAATGCAGAACTCTTGAGGAGCCAATCTTAGCACCATTGTAGATCACCCTGTGTTATGGAATGGGAGACATGGCATGTGATATAACACCTGTCCAGATTTAGGTCATGTGTGGTTCTTAGGGCCAAGTCCAGGCATAAGTCTGCCTTGGGGCTGAGTAGTGAAGTTCCAAAAGAACATGTAAGGCCTCTTATTAGAAGATGGGAATATAACAAACCCTAATAAACATGTCTCCTGTGATCCCATTCCCACAATGTTAGCTCTTTTAATATGTAGAGATTGTGGCTCATCATCTTACTTGTAATTTTTCTGTGTTAGAAACTGTTGTGTGAATCCTTACATTATTGGCTTAGTTTATGACTAATTTTCTATTTTTCTTTTATTTAAAATTAATTTGAAATGGTATAACATATGGACTATGTATGGATTTTAATTATACAAAGGTAATAAACGTAAGTCCTACTAAATGTGTAAGCTACTAAAAATATTTCTGTAAATGAGGCCAGTATCTGAAGAAAAATATCCAAAACATATTTCTGTTGGAACTCAAAAATTTAGTATAGAATTAAAATAGCACTCTTGGTAGAAATTGATGCAACTATAGTTGATAAAATTCAGAGTTATAGCTTGTTGAATGGATTTATTTACCCTTCAGAGAATCTTGGGATGCAATTGTCTCAACCTCCCCACCCCTTTGAAACTTGGCATTACTGAATGGCATTCCAAAATATTCACTTACTTAATTGTGGAAATTTTGTTAGGCTTTTATTCTATGCAATTTTAGAGTCAGATTGAGTCCAGAAATTCATGAATCAGTAAATAACTCAAAATTACTCCTGAAAGACTCCAAATGAGGCAGTGTTTTGTAGTGAAAAGAATAACGGAGCTACATATAGTGCAAGCTATGTTTTTGTACTTGACACCAGGTCTGCATTGCCACAAGCAGGTCATTTAAATTCACCAGGGTTCTTTGACCTGAGAAATGAAGAGGGTTTATGTGATGTTTTGAAAACCCTCTTCTAAAAAATAAATCTGTAAAAATGAACTAATTTAGAACTCAATATCCCTGAATGCACACTTACTCTAAATTTAAGATTATTAGTATCATTATATATTATCTTGTAGTAAGGGAAGATCTAGTAGAATTATGAAGTTCTATCCTGAGATTATGAAGATGAATATATTGCCAATGCAACAATTATCAGAACCAACATTTGAGACACAGTAAATCAAATTTCAGATTGTCATGAGTTACCACAGCAAACTACCCACAACCAGAATGACTGTTCAAAAGTAAAATGTCATTTTAGCTCAGAGATAATCTACTAAGAGTTTAATACAAAGTGGGTCTTTTAATAGGATGCATTCTTTTAACCATTGCAGATTGTCTGAATAATAACTTAATGTTGTACTCTCTATCTTTCTCTTTAGTACTTATCTTATGAAACAGTCTTTTTATAAATAGTGTTTAGTCCTGCCCAAATAATGATAAAATCTTTAATAAAATTTGCTTGGAACTTTGAGCAATGTTTTCTTTTGCCTTCATACAAAATCCATGTTCCAAAATTTCAGCTAAAGTCCTAATTAAAATTTTACAGAGGGAGGAATGAAAAATACTGTCTGGGAACCCTAAATATAAAATACAATGAGAATCTATATATTGTTCTTATAATATTAAAAAAATTCCTAACACTCTGAAAAATATTTATATTATTCTATCTCCTTGAGAACAGCATTGCATGCAGTATCTCTCAACAGTCTTTTAACATAGAACCCTAAGGTTTTGAACATTACATATACATATATGTGTACATATACACATACATATATGTATCTTTATGTGTGTACATATATATATATATATATATATATATATATATAATAAAGTCAAGAAGATGAATGCAAGAAAGCACATCTTGGATTTAACATATATAAGTTTAGGAGAGTGTGCAATGATAAAATAGTGTTCGTCTGGTTATGCTATTACACAAACATAAATTCTAATAAATGTTATACTACTCATTGACTTAACAGAAAGTTGAGAATAAAAGTTGCCTTCAAATGCAGTGAAATGCATTGTCACCCAAGATTTCCTATGAAGATTCAAAACCCATTTTCAAAACCAAATATAAATACCTCTGAAGCAACAAACATGGTAACATAAGTGCATGCAAGTTACTAAGGTCTGATTTTGGTGGGGTTGAAGGGAAAACTTAAGTGGAATGCAATAGAATGGTATAGAACAATCCTGGGAGAGAGAGTTGTTTTAGATTTCCCCCAAAACAAATTCTCAGAATTCACTGTGTTAAATTCACTTTTCAGAAAATTTTTCCAAACACCTTTTTACAAGATAAAAATTTTTAAATTAAATCCTTTGCAAATTCTTACTCAGTCTATAGTGAAAATGGCAGCTGACTTAGAGATTGTCCAGAGCCTTGAGACTACAATTGTGTTGTGTGTTCAGACATCCCTGATTGTTGCAGTCTAGTCTCACACTCAGTAGCTAAGTGACTCCAGACAGTTCATAACTCCAAACCTTGTTTCCTCAGGTTTAAGTCTGTCATGGAAGACAGAGATAGGGTGGTTGCTTAACATTGATTTTTCTTCCACCACATCAACTATCCTTAAATGGAACTAACTGAGCTTCATAGTACTTCTGCTAGACATGAATCAACAATTTAAATAAAGCAGTAGGCATAATAAAGGGAGTTTGGTGCCTTCTGATGTGAGGTGGGAGGGAGCAGCATGGGGAGGGTGATGTGGTCTCCAAAGAACTAATTTTTTAACATACCCTTTCTAGATGTGAAATTCCCATTTATAACATAGTCAATTGAATGGCTTTTTCTAATGCTATTTTTGGAAGGAAATTGCTTGGGCGCAGATTAGTTAATATCTGCATGTTACTAGAACCTTTTCATAGGGTGGGATAATATTGCTTTTGAATTGCTAATCTACCTCACAGATGGAGGTGTTTGCCTCTAAATCCCTAGAGACAGACAGAATTATTAATGTGCTCAGAGCTATTGTAATAACTCTTGGCTAGATATATGAGTGATGTGATGTGTTTTATAAAACTCACTTATTAATAAAGGTTTTATTTCTTCTGAATTTATACTGTATTACTTATTAATAGTATTTCTGCAAATACCTATTATAAATATACTATCAGACCATTAGCAGGAAGTAAAGAAAAGCATTAATTGAAAACAAAGCATCTGAAAGAAAGTTTATGATTAAGATATAAAGTATTAAAAGCATAAAAGCATAAAATATAGGATATAAATAGTTTCTTAAGACATTCTTGAAACCCTGTGTATCTCTATTTGCTAAATGATGTACTAACGGACATATAAACAGTTACCTCTGTCTCAGGGAAAAGAAAAGTAATGAGTTATGAGCTCTTAGGCTAGCTGCATTATAAAACCATATGTATCCTGGAAACATCATTTGAGCACCCCATCCTGCCTCCCCAAGGGCAACTCTGCTCAACACACTGTCTTGCCACCATAATTGCATTTCATTCTACTTAGCACATTTGCTGAAACATCCATTTAGAATGTTCAGCTCACACAGCTTAGCTTAGGACTGTCTCACCTCTTCAGGGAGGTCTCCCAAAATTTGTACTGATTTCTTCATTCTAAAATATTGTTTTACTTTTAAACCCTGAGCTTCTTGGACTCCATTCCTCAGCACAGCCTTGTAAACTTAGGATACCATACACATAAATAGTGAAAGCATGAAGAAAGGGTGCACGATTTTGTTTTTCCCTTTTAAAAGTACTTCTTAGTACCATATATATATATATATATATATATATATATATATATATACTCATTTTCACTCCCCAATCCTCTCTTATCCCCTCATCTTCGACCCCTGTCCACCTTCCCTTATTAGCTTCATGTGTTCTGGACCACTGTCCACATTCCCTTATCAACTTCATAGCCTATTCCTTTTTTTCAAGTACTTATTTATTTTTATAGCTCAGTGAATCTAATCAGTACTTCCAGCAAGTACATGGTTATAGGGCCGTCACTGGAGCACAAACAACAATGTCAATTGATTCAAACCTTACACAAAACAAAGATGGTGTCCTAGTTAGCTTTCTGTTGCTTTGATAAAATGCCGGTGCACAAAAGCAACTTGAGGAAGAAAGGGTTTATTTCAGATCACAGCTCTAAGGTCACATTCATTACTGAGGGAAGTCAGGACAGGAAGTTAAAGTACCTGGAGACAAGAATCCAAACAGAAACCATGAAGAAATGCTGCTTACTGGGTTGTTCCTCATAGCTGCTCACCCTGATTCTTATACCACCCAGGACCACCTGCCCAAGGGTGGTACCAACTACAGTGAGCCAGAATACCCATATCAAACACTAAGAAAATGTCTGTCAGACTTGAATATAGCTTAATCCTTTTTTTGGGGTGGGGAACTATAGCTCAATCTTATGAAGGCAATTTTCTTTACTGTACTTTCTTGTTCTCAGATAACTCTAGTTATCTCTGTCAATTGGACACACAAACACATTATTATTAAACCATAAACTTTTCTTTCTTGCTGTTCCTAAGATATCATGTTAATATTAATATGACTATGAAACAGTCTAATTTTTTAAACATAATAAAACAAAATATAATATGATAAAATGAAACCACCACATTGAGGGTGGAAGAAAGTGAGTCCAGAAGGCACGAGAATCAGAAATCCACTCATTTTTACACTCATTTATACAATCAGACATTGGGTGTCTACTCCCAGAAGCTTTGTGCCACCATTGCCCCAACATATTTTACCACCTATTTCAGATCAAAGGCTTTGTGGTTGAGTTAATGTTTATGATTCTCTTTTGGTAACCTAGTCCAAATTTTAAAATCTTGGAAGGTCTCACCCTCTCTGGGTAGTGTATGGGGGAGGGATGTGGGTTGACGCTGGGGGGGGGGCATGGGAGGATGGAAGGGAGAGGGAACTGGGATTGATATGTAAAATTGTTTCTAATTTAAATATAATAAAAATATAATAATAAATGAAAAATAAATAAAATCTTTAAAAGTTCAAATTCTAAAAGTTCAGTCTCATCAAAGCATCCAAAGTCTCTTTAAAGGTGTAAAGTTTCTCTAAAAATAGCTGTCTCTAATCATACAAACTTCCAAAGTTTCTTGACTGTGGGATTCTGTAAAATCAAAAGTAAATTACATACTATCTTATTCCAAGAGGGAAGAATCAGGACATAATCACTGTCAAATCAAATCAAAATCAGAATACAGTGGTGTAAAAATTTTAGTGTTAGACATAGGGGATTCTCTCATAATCTTCTAGGCTCCAAAGGACCAATGTATCCACCCAGAGTAGGTTTAGGCCAACTTCCCAACACAGCTGCTACTGTCCTTCATAATTCTCCAATGGTACTGGCATTACCAAAATGCTGGGGTCTCCATCGCAACAGGTTTGCTCCTTAACCAGTAGCCTTTCTTGGGCTCTTTTCAGGGATTCTTACCCTGGCATATGGTGCCAATCTTCAGCTGTTCTCTATGATCCCTGCTTGTCTTCAAAACCAGTACCACCAGGGAAAGTCTTACACATTATCAGTTGTTAGCACAATGCATAGCTTTGGTAATCCACAGACTCTGTGTGGTGACCCTGAAGAAATACATCCCAGAGGATTTTACCTCAATGATTCTGGTCTAAGCTTAATCATAGCTGACATTTTAGTCTTAGTTTACCAGTATCAATTGTCCCAAGAAAGCAAAGGCTTTGCTTTAATGATTCTTAATTCAAAATATGACATCAATAGAATCTTTACTTTCCTCTGAAACTTTCTAATCCAAGCCTCTGTCACCTGCACTGTTCTCAGAATTATCTTTTAAGTTCCCGAAATAATATTGAATTAAGCTCTGATGACTCAATGGCTTATTTAGGCCAATGTCCCAAAGTCCATCCACAGTCATCTTAAAAACATGCTCCGGTCGGTCTGTCACAGCAATATCCTAAAAACCTGATACCAATTTCTATCTTTGTTGGGATTTTATCGCTGTGATAGGATACTGTGTCTTAAAGCAACTGGGAGAAAGGGGTTTATGTCAAGATAAAACTCTCAGGTCAATGAGGGAAGTCAGGGCAGGAACCTAGAAAATGCAGAGAGCATGGATGAAAGCTGCTCACTGGCTTGCTTCTCATAGACTGTTCAACATGCTTTCTTGTACACCACTAACAGCAAAGGCTGGCACCACCTAAAACAGACTGAGCTCTTCCACATCAATTATTAATCAATAAACTGTGTTCTAGGCTTGCCTATAGAACATTCTTATAGAGGTCTCTTCTCAATGCGATCCCTTCTTCTCAGATAATTCTAGCTTATGTCAAGTTTACCAGGGAAAATATCCATAACCAATGTTTTTTAAAGTTACTATAAGAGATATGAGATGTAGATCCTGGGTGGAAGAAGTATGACACCAGAGATGTGACTTTGATGTCTACGTTTTGATGTGAAATCCTCCATGTTATTAGTCTCAATACTTTCTAGCTGCCATCAGGCTGGACACCACAATTTTCTGCCTCATCACTGGCCTGGAAGAGATAAAACAAGATGGCCATGAGTTATGTAACCTTCCAAATGTAAGTCACAGTAACGACTTCTGCCATAAGATAAGGTGACCCTGGTACTTGATCACTGTGACATAAAAGTAAATAATACATGTGGTAAGAGTTTTAAATTTTCTAACACATTTGGCATTCATCCAATATGAGGCAGAATTAATTAAATGAATTTTCATGTGTACTCATGTGTTCTTACTATATGAACTCTCTAAGCCAGTTTCACAGAAAGCCAATGTGTGTCCCTGTGTAACACATGGGTTAACTGAGCACATGTTATAAACAAACAAAATACAATCAGTTCCAATTCTCTTCATGGCTTTGTCTTATAGTGATGGGATGTGTCATTCTGTATATATGTTTCTCTTATTTGTTAGTGAATAAAACCCTGTTGGCCAGTAGTAACGCAAAATATTCAGGACTAGGAGATAAGGAGGATTCTGGTTGATGTAGGAGAGAGGAGTCAAGATGTAGGCCATGAGAGGAATAAGAGGTCTGGACTCTCTCTTTCTCTGGTAAGACCACGTGGAAACACTCAGATTGATGGGAATCAGTTAATAGCTAAGACAGAGCTAGCCAATAAGAAACACTAGTAACTGGTCAGCAGTTTCATAATTAATATACTATCTCTGTGTGTGTTATTTGAGGCTGACTCAAATCTGGGACCTGTATGATGGGAAAGTTCTCATAACATTCTAGTCTATGTGAAATAACTTGCCAGTTTAGAAAAATCCAGCAACAAGTTAGATGAAGTAAATTAAACTATAAGAATGCTAAATTCCAATTAAATCTTAGGAAAAGATATCACTATGTCTAAATAGAATGGAGTAAATGGAAAGAGAAAACCAGGAAAATGTGCAGTTACAATTAGAGGCTATATTTAAACACAAACTTAGTAATTGTCTGTTAAGAAAAGGACTCTATGGGTCTTCTAGTGACCTTGAACAAATTGTATAATTTTTACATTAAAAGTTTCCCCCCATCTGTAAACCAGATGCCATTTTCCATTTACTGGCCCAAATAATGATGGCTTACAATTTTCATTACATGTTCTATGGTTGTCCTAAAAAAATTTTTTTAAGTTTTTGTTGACATCTTTATTGTTTTTTTTAATATAACAAAGTCCATTTAAATGAAAACTAACATTTATAGACAATATTTGGGAATTTGGGCGTTGTTCTTTCCAAACTACTTCCTGCTGGTAAGGAGCGCTGTCATGGGGGATTAGAAGTAGATTCAGAAATCCTGGCTGTAGTCCGTAGGGCTGCTTTGTCCAGCTGTTTTGAATGTAGGATCTCCTCAACTCTGTTTCAGGTGGTCTGGCTTGATTAAACCACATTAGCCTGGAAGAAATCCACATCTTTTCAACAAACAAAATCTATGGTTGTCCTAAACTTTTTATATGAATATAAACAATTATTGTTTTGCCAAAAACTAGTAATAGCTTGGTATATTGCATAACAACTCAAATAAATAGAGTCATCCTTCATATTAACACATAGAATTACACTAGTTTCTGTTTTATTTCTTCCACACATCCTGGTTTGCATTGGTACAATATATGGCTTTTTTACCCTAATCATATCTTTAACTTCTATGGACTTTATATAGTCTCTTTTCAACCCTTTTTCCAAGGTTGAAACCTCCAATATAGCATCAGTAGGAATTTTCATTATTATATTTCTTTCAAAAAGTTAGCAATTATATTAATTTAAAATTCTATGTGTTGTTATTATGAAAACAAAGTCAAAATAATTATTGTGGGTTAGGGAAGATACCCATAGAAGAGGGGACATGGGAGAAATTGCCATCAAAATTACAAAAGAGGGACTGGAAAGATAGCTTAAATATTAAGTGATCACGCTACTCTTTCAAAGTAACCAGGTTCAGTTCTCAGAAGCTAATTCCAATACCTCAGAGCTGCCTAGAACTCCTGTTCCAGAAGATCCATCCCCCGCTGGCATCTGTGGGCAACTGTAAGCACTTGGCACACATAAACTCACATATGTTTTCTTAAAAACCAAACATACAAATAAATATATAACATCAAAAAAAAAAGAAAAGAAAAAAAAGAAAAATAGATGCCAGATATATGCTATGGAGATACCAGGGGCCAGGCAGCCAGACATGGAGGAAGCAGGAAAATAGAACATACAGAATGAAAGAAAGGCATAAAGCCCCAAGGCAAAATGTAAATGAATAGAAACAGGTTAAATTAAGTTAAAAGAGCTAGTGGGACAAGCCTAAGCAAAGGCCTAACATTTCTAATTAATAATCATTCTTCCTGTCTTTATTTGGGAGCTGGTTGGTGACGTAAAGAAATTTCAACTATACGGCATAATTCAAAATGCTTGTTAATAAGACTTTAATAGTACCAAGTATGTTGCCATAGAACACACACACACACATATACATATATAAGTATATACATATATACATACACATATACACATATAAACATATACATATGTAGGTTTGTATATTAGTTCAGTGAATTAGTGGATCTCCAGTCAAACATTTAGCAATGTAAATGATCAAATGGATGGCTATTATCTATTTTACTTACAGTTGTTTGTTATTTCCCTGAGGCTTACAATTGGCTGTTTTTAATATTCATTGAACATTCTAAATGATTTAGACACTGATCATACTCCCTGCACTAAGGCTCCTTTCTCCATAGTTTTGTTTGCTGCAAGAATATCATCTAGACGTCATATTAAAAATATCACACTAACATATAAAGGCTATGCCACTTATGGACTATGGATACAGTCAACCATTGTTTCTAGTTTTTATAGTGTGCCTAGATCAATCTACAATATTTCACATGTGTTTATATGGACAAAAGAAGGAAGAAATGGAGACATCTGTAAACTTTGCCTTCATTGAAATTATAGTCTATTTAGAGAAAGACATTAAACAGTTAATTAAAAATGTAAGTGATAGAATTAGAAAAATAAAAATGGTGTGAATTCAATTGTGCAGGCAAGAGGTTAATTTGAAGAGTTAAACAAAGACCCCATTACTTGTAGTTTGTTTAGTTTTGCTCCAGTTACTTATTTGGAGTCTTAGTGCATACATCCATACATCCATTTGTTCATTCCACCAAATTTAATCAGTTTGATAGCCAAGGCTATCTTGATGAAGCTAAGAATAACCATCAAAGTGATTGGAAATATTTCACTTATTGCAGAGGCATTAGAATGATAGAATGGGGCGTTTAACTAAGACTTTATATTTAATCTAACACAGAAGCAAACTATTTTAGGCATAAATGTAACTAATTACATGAATCATTTCTTCAATCCCATTTTCTAAGCATGATTCGTGTTATTTTTTTCTGGATTCAACATTTGCAGTGTTTCCACAATTAAACCAGTTTGGAAATGAAAAGCATAGTGTTTTGTTATTTTAACACAAATCCAAGGAGTAAAGCTCATATAGCTATTTTATCAGTTGGAGTTATGAGCATGCCTGATAACTTCTAGAGGAGATAAAGTGGGAGGTGAGGTATGTTTTATGTCTATGCAAAATCAAATTAAATGAATGTAACACTATTAAGCCTTATCTGTTACATTTTGTTATTCATCTGCCTCATGTCATTTCCCAACCACATTATCAATCCTCTTTCCTTGGATGTCTCTGATACTTAACAATGGCTTAATTATGGTTACTTAGAATACAACAGAGGAAAAAATAATTATGCAGGATATTTAATTTCCCCACGTTGGCCATAAAACAATTTTTGTTGCAATGCTTATTTTAATTATGCTCCCAGATCTATACCAATACTTTGGCAAAAATGCTTGACACTTTACTTTTAACAAAAAAAAAATAGATTTATTTTTATTTTTCTTACATGTATGAGTATTTTGACTGAATGTGTGATGTGTACTACTTGCCTGGCTAGTGCCCTCCGAGCTCAAAAGGGAGTATTGGATAACTTAGACTTAAGTTACAGATAGTTGTTAGCTACCATATAGGCCCTAGGAAACAAATATATGTCTTCTGCAAGAATATACATGTTCTTAAGCACAGAACCATCTCTGTTCTCCTATCTCCATTTGTGAGACAAGGTATGGGGTACTCCTTGCTGATCTTAAACTCATTATGGCCAAAGCTGGCCTTTAACTACTGACTTCCCCCAAACCCCTGAGTGCTGGTATTACAAGTTTTCACAAGCCTGCACAGGCTAGTGAATGCTAGGGGTCAAACTCAGGGCTTTAAATATGCAAGTATTCTATCAGCCCAGCAGCAGCCCAGCACTGTTTTGCTTCTGTTAGTTATATACAACAGTCATGGGTGAAGTATGGGTGTGCTGGACCTTCCCCATTGTCATTACAAACTCTCCACTTTCTTTTGTGTATTGTGATCCATTACTAATTACAGCAGTAGAAGCCTGCTGTAACAACAACAACAACAACAAAGCCCCCTCCTTTCCACTCTGTTTTCATTTCTGGGGATCTATGCACTAAAACACTTTGCAAGTCTCTCAATGTGGGCATCCAGGGCCTAAACAACAGACAGGCAGTAAACTTTATTGAGAGTCAGGGAATGCAAGTCACAGCCCTGGATGCTCTGAGGTTATCATCAAGTTACTAAAGTTCCTAGAGAAACTCTACCAACCAATGGAGTCTCTTAGAGCCAAAGGCAGTGATTAGCTTCGGTATAAATCTATAACTTTATAAAGGTGATCTGTGCTTGCTAGATGTTTCTCACCAACCTAGATTCTGCAACATTTGGGTTTATTCTGATTTCACTGAGCTTTAATCCACCTGCTGGCTCAGTCTCATAGAGAGAAGTCAGTCATTTCAAGGAGAAAGTAATCAAAATGATTTCTCAACGAATGAAAACATATCATCATAGACTCTGTAGAAATAATATTATTTCAGTGTTGACAATTACATATGCTAGATAATGTCATATTTAAGATTGCTTGTATTTAGGAGTAGACTTCATTGCATAGTTTAGAAAGGTCCACGGGAGAAAATTTTACTATTTAACTGTAGACTATGTTTGATATTCTCACTTGTGAGGAGGTACAGTTAGGTTATGGATAGTGACTAGAGAACAGAAAATTTCTCATTGAGATGTTTCCTAGTCAGCTTTTACTGTCAACATTTCACTCCCTAGAGTCACCTGGTAAGGGGTTTTCAATTAAGCAATTACTCAGATAAGATTGGTCTATGGCCATGTCTGTGGAGGATTATCTTGATTAGTAGGGGTGTAACAGGGAATGGACCTCTGTGGGCAGAGCTATTACCTAGGTGGGTGGGCCTGGACAATATAAGAAAGCTAGGTAAACAGGAGCCTGTAAGGCATAGGCAATATTCCTCTAGGCTTTTTACTACAGCTTCCTACTTAAATTCCTACCCTGACATCCTTCAGTGAAACATAATATCTTGAAAGCTAAAAATGAACCCTTTCCTCCCCTAAGTTGCTTTAGGTCAGTGTTCATAACAGCAACAGAATAAAACAATAACAGAATATTTAAAATAGTCTAAATTTGGTAGTAATACAACACTTTGAACATAATATAGTACATTGAATAATACACTTTCAAATGGTGAGTTATGTTATATGACATGAAGCTGATAAAATATCTAATATTCGTTTCCATGAGATTTTGCCAGATCATAGCTACAGTGACATAGTCCTTTCTTGGTTAATTCTATTTGACTGTTTACAAAATTCATTTACCTTTTTTTCTTAGCCAACATAAAAGGAGGAAAGGTTTTGCAAGCTGAGCTTTTAAGAGTCTGCATCAGATGTTACCTAGCTTTAATGAAACGCATTTTGTAATTACACACCTGCATTCAATTATCCAAAGTGCAGACAAAACATATCTTTGTTTTGTCTAATCCACCGACTTAGCCTTATAGAAGGGGCACTCCAGAGTGCCTTCCCCCAGTCTGTGCATGTTGGTTCCTCCCTACTGGCTTTCCTGTTTTATCTTTGCCTCAAATAGCTCTGAAAACAACTATGCTCTTACTCGAACAATAGACTTGGAGAAGGCAACCAAAGCACTTCACTAAGGAACACTTGGAAAACTCCTCTTTCTTTTTTGTACAATCCTAAGTACATAAATGATACTTTAGATGTATTGTGTTATCCTTAAGTAACTCCTAGAAAATGGAAATATTGTATGGCTTGCTTGTTTTCATCTTTTTTAAAATGACAAAAAAAAAAAATCAGTTTTAAGAGAGGACAATAAAAGACTAACAAAATTTAGACAACTTAAAACAAGCAAAACTATATAATCATTCTAGCAGTGGAAATAAAATAAAAACTGAGGTTAGGAGAAATGACAAGATAGCCAGGGCATGGGGGAATTCTAAGGCTGGCGTTTGTTTCCCCAGAAAATGGTTCTTAAATTGGTATGGCTCTAACAGAATCCACGAGATTAAAAATATATGTATTGATTTTCTCAACTCTATTATAATTTGTATTAGTCCACAGTTTGAAAATCTCCTATAATTCAAATAGATGCCAAGTTGAAAGTTAAATTTAATTAAGATAAAGTAATAAAATTAATAAATTTTAGCAAGGAGTATCCCAATATCCATGTTGGGGTACCATAATACAATTTTTGTACCATTCTTTGGGGTACCATAATACAATTTTTAAAATGCAGGACTAAAAAAACTATTAGTCTGATCACTCAAAACACAGAAATTCTCAGGGACTGAAGACTCTTGGGTTACCAACCATGTCCTCATAATTCAACCATTGGCTCATTCATCCCCAACTCCCTTTTCTATATTATCTCTCATCTGCCACTCTCTAAACTTCCTCAAAGCACTATTATATTAGGAAACAAAGCAACATTTTTATGTAAATCCCAACTATTCAACTACTAAAGTCCCCAGAATCCTAAGAAAAGTGGTCATCGTCTCCCTTCCTGTTATTAACTTTGGAGTTCTAACTTGACCCTGAAGCCAAGTTGGATTTAGAGTTCTTCAACTAGGGACTAATAAAACTCAGCACAAAGTCAGCAAGCCAAATGTGCCATGTTCTTGCTAACTTGGAGTATGAATTAGAACCACTCAGGTTAAGACGGGAGTAGGAAGGTAAAACAGAGTGTTCAAAGATGAATTTTCTCTTCCTCTCCAAATCCTTGTCTCAACACTTGTTCTGTCCTGGCTGCTGTTATGATTCTCTACATAAAAATGCTAGTCATTTTTTACATCATTTTCCTTTTTTAAAAAAATCCAAATAGCTTTTAATACTTTTCCATTAAAATTTTGCGTAAAAATTTAAAATGTTCAGTTTCCCTGTATAATCTTTTCTGACTTAGGAAATTTCAGCTAATGTCCAGTTTTAAATTACTAGAGAACTTAGAGTTTATGCAAACTAGATGATTGATTAATTTCATAAAGCTCTTCTAGTCTCTATTTTTCTTGAATATAAAATGAGGTCATTGGGAATATAAATGAAGTGGTAGGTGGTTTAAAACAATGGCTCAAACATGATAACCACTACTTACTCACAGGATTGTGACATAGCAACATTGGAAGATAAACCTATCATTTCTAGAAGGAAAGAAAAGCAGAACCATACAGGCTCAATGGAATTGGGAAACAGTGTCATCTAAGGAGAAATTGTAAGCTGAAATAAACCCGTTCTCCCTTAAATTCCTTTATTTCAGGATATTTTATAATAACAGAAATGGAAGTAGTGCGATGGAATAATAGATGCCACCTTTCCTTGACCTCTCAGAATTTCAAAATTAAAAAGAAATAAACCTGGGCTGGCAAGTTACCTCAGTGAGAAAAATCACTTACCACACAGACGTACTGACCTGAGCATAATCCCCAGAACTCACTAATGAAGGACAGCACAAACCATTGGAAACTGTACTCTGAGTTCCACACATGCTGGGGCAGGTGTGTGCTCACACTCATATGCACATGCATATATATGCACACAAACATACACATACTTGCACACACATTCCAAAAGAAGAATCTATGAGGATATTTCTTTTGCTATATTTGTTTGAGTTTCAGTTCTATGACTAAAGTTTAAGAACCCAGATTTGCACTATTACAGCTTCCTTTGGGAATATAATGTTAGTAGTGGGATGAACACTACCCCCACAGAAGGACTAATGAAATTCTTGAAGGTGGTACACCCCAAAGAGCTTCTGAAAACCTTTCAACTACATGAGTCACAGTATCACGCCTTAAAAAATATGGTTAAAGGGTCTGGGAGCCCAAAGCTGAAAAGGCAACAAGGATTCACTTTCTTTTTCGCTAGCACAGAGACTAGAAGCACAACTCAAGCAAGTCAACTGTGTGAAAGAGAAGTTGAAATAAAGCACTCCCCAAAGTTGTACCTCTACAGTCATTCCCAGCCTTTGGTTCAACTTGTTCCATATGCACCTAGCTCCCAAGCCACCTGAGATCTATAACACAGTTCTAGTACCTTAGTTCATATCACTGGTTGCTGCTGGGATCTCTCAGAAAATGATCCATAGTGACAGATACCTGGAGAGAACTACTGTGTGTGTGTGTGTGTGTGTGTGTGTGTGTGTGTGTGTGTGAGAGAGAGAGAGAGAGAGAGAGAGAGAGAGAGAGAGAGAGAGAGAGAGAGCCTGTGTGTGGGTATGTGCATGTTTATGTGTATGCACAACTATGTACAAACGATGTGCATGTGTGTATGTATGTGCACACATATGTTAGCAATTGTGTACACATGTGCATGTGTTTATGCATGTATCTATGCCCATGTGTTCACCGCACTATTCTGTTAATTATGAAATGTCATATAAATATGATTCAAACCATTTTGTACCTAGCATATTTTGTTCAATTCACTGATCTAAAGATCTATTGAAGATATTTTTGTATCTAAACTTGAGTTCTAGTAGTTGCTGGGTATTATTCCCTTGAATGATTATACAGCAATTAGTTTATCCATTTTCATATTGATGGATACTTGGGGCATTTCCAGTTTTCTACTCTCATGAATACAGCTGCTCTGAACAATCTTGCATAAAGGTTTTGCAGACATGTTATTTCATTCCTCTTGATTAAAGACTGAGGATTGCAATTTCTCTTTCACAAGTGAGCATCTGTATGGGTTCATCACACAGCAGAAATGCTTAACTGTTTGCAGAGCTACATATTGCCTTATATCCCTGCAAGTTAAGCTGCTGGGAAATCACTCCCATACTAGAGGACTGTCAGTATTTTTACTTTTGCTCCTTCTGATCAGACTGCTGACACTTCACTCTGATTTCAATTTCCTGTTAACTACATTAATTACCTGAATGTGTGCTTATTGGACAGTTATAAGTATCTTTTGGAAAAATCCTTATTTAAGGTTTGGTCTGTTTCATAAATTGATTTATTGTCCTCTTAATTGCAGTGATTATTTATGCATTTTTAGAATCACTCATTTGAGAAAATACAAGGTTTTGCAAATATTCTCTCTCAGCTATAATTGCTTATTAATTTAAAGATCTGTCTGAAGTTTAATTTAACTAATATTTATGCTCAAGGTAAATATTTTGTTCTCTGAGAATTTTTGTGTAGTAAGAAAAATCTAAGCGTTCTTGGAGAAAAAAAGCTAATACATCAAACTCACTATATAGATTTATGGGTTTATCTTAAAATTTTATTTATGATCAATAAATGGTTTTAATTATCACTGTATGACTCTATGAGTGCCATTCATTTTCAAACCACCATAATCATTGTAGGTACAGGTAGTAAAATTTGAAATCTAGGAAAAAATTAAATAATAATATAATATTAGTGTTACATGTTATGGATATGTTATGGTTTTTGGTTGTATAACAGCAAGTGTTTTTAGGATACAAGGATTGTGACATTACAAAAAAATGTATGCTTAACAGTGGAAAGGCTACCATAAATGCCCTTCCCTGAAATGAGATCAATGACTAACTTATCTACCATCATAGAGTCCTCATCTAGTAGCTGATGGAAACAGAAGCAAACACCCACAACTAAACTCTGAGCCTAACTGGAATCCAGATTCAGAGAGGGAGGTTAAGAACAGGCTACAGAAACACATAGAGACAGACCTGAACAAGGAGGAGCTAATGGGCCCCAGACTGATAGCTGGGAAACCAGCATGGAACTGATTCAGACCCCATGAACATAGGTCTCAGCTAGAAGGCCTGGACAGTCTAAGGGATCTTGGACAGTGGAACCAGGGTGTATTCCTGGTGCACAAAAATACTTTGGGGGAACATTCCCCCATGGAGGGATACTTCCTTAACCTAGAGACAGGAGAGAAGGCCTAGTCCCTACTCCAAATGACTTGACAGATTTAGATGACTCCTCCTGGAAGGCATCACTCTATATGTGGAGTGGGGGGGGGTAGAAAGGGAGGGGGATTGGGGGCATGAGAGGGTGGGAGAGAGGGAAAGAGGGAGAGAGGGAGAGGGAACTGGGATCAATATGTAAAATAAAAATAAAAATAAATAAATAAAAAATATATGCTATTTGATCTCTACTATTTTGAGAATATATATATATATATATATATATATATATATAATAGATGAAAGAGATAGGTAGATGGTAGATATATGTATGACAGATTATAGATTGAGAGAAATAGAAGATAGAGGCTATGTAGATAGTAGATAGATAATAAAAAGATGATAAATAATGGATAGAGAGACAACAATATGTAAAAGAGCTCCACAAAACCTTTAAATTTTCTAAACTTATTTGAAGAACACATGATTTTTTTTGAAAATATTATTTTATGTCTATCTATTTACTCATGTGTGTGTGTTGTGTGTTTGGTGTGTATGTCTATCCCATGGTACATATGTGGAAGTCAGAGGAGAATCTTCTGGATCCTTATCTCCTTACACCACATGGGTCCCAGGAATCACACTCGCATCCTCGGTATCAGAAGCATGCTCTTACCCCCTGAGCCGCCTTTTCCAGTCCTTTCACATGATTTGTATGGAATCCTTTCGTTTCTGAGAGTTTGAAATCATATAGAAAGTTTAAAAATGTTCATGTTACTCTAAATAAGCAATTTTGTTGTTTGTTCTCTTAGAGACACAGAACAAAACTATACACCTATATTGCAGTTAAATAAGGATCAGGATAAACAAATAGGCCTAATATATGTTTATTCAGGGAGAAATAACTTACAACCTAGACAGATGAACACCAGCAAGTTCCACCGGATGCTCTCCTCTCCGCATCCCTCCACCAAGAGAGCATTCCCTGGCTCCTCCTCAGACCTCCTTCCACAGGTCACTTCCACCCCTGGCTCCACCCCCAATGGACATGGTCAGTGCCACAGGAGACAAAGTGAATATCCCACTACAATTCCCATTTTAGTCTAAAGAAAAGACTTAGGCTTGATACAAAACAAAATACAAAACAGTGAATAACAAGTGTGCTCTAAGAAAAGGAAAATCAAAAAGAAAACAACCTACATATCTAGTCCTAGGGTGAGGGCATAATGGAGTTTACAATAGAGTTGTCCTAAGCTGGAAAACGTAAGTCTAGTACCTAATATATCTAACTAGGAAGAGAAAATAATAGTTGTGATAGTTTAATCTTCAACCTCATCGATACCTGAGAAGGAAAATAATGATACTAGGGTAGACAGGAAGTGCAGATGGGCAACTCCCAAAAGGTGCAATGAAGACAGAAACAGCAAGCTACCTGGACAGTCACCCAAGGTCTCACAGCAACATTGGTACACCCAGTTTTGGCTAAGGTCAAGAGTACTTGACAGACCCTTTCACAGATTCAATACTTCTGGTTTGTCTTATGACATGCTTAGTTTATTCAGGGCTATGTGTGTGTGTCAAAGCCTGAGTCAATGGTGGGTATATAACTGAAGAGGGTGGCTCCATCTTTCCCTGAATCTATCAGTAGGGAATAATTCAGCAGTGAGGGGTGTGGTCTTCTGAGTCCCTCCTCTACCCATGCCTGCTGTCGATAGACTCATTCTTGTGAAGACCCTGTACACTAATCTGAAACTATTGTGCGTTCATGGTTTCAATGGCTGAGTCTTGTCCCAAAACATGCCATTCCATAGCTCTTCTCCTTATATTTGGATTTTTGTATTCTTGTTTCCTCAATGTCGTCTTGTCTTTACAGTGGAGGTATAAATGTCTTAACTCCTTCAGTCATTTACTTTAGCTCCTTATGTAGTCATGAGACTCTGCATTTCCTAACAAGAGCTAAGAAATAAAAGCAGACCACATGACCTTGGACAAATGGTGGATAATGAAAATGTGACACATATGCAAAAAGGAATTTTAACCACATAAAAATAAACATAAAATTTAGAGGTAAATGGAAGGTACTTCAAAAACTATGACTGGGATAATACAAGCCAGGGGTCAGGAGAGCATACCACTGCATAGTCTCCTTCAAACCTAAACCCTAACCTCGAATATTAAATTGTGTGTATTCAACCTGAAGTTCCTGTAGAAGCCAAGGATCTAGAAACGGGTCCTTAGGAGAAGGAGACCTTAAAAGATGTGGGGTTCTAGAACATAGGCAATATGAATAAATATAGAGCAGGAGAATGTTGGGAGTAGAAAGATTTAAGCAAGGTGGAAGATGGGAAGTAAGTGAGAAAAGGCTGTAATGGGTAGATATAACTCAAATGGGGGCATCTTATAAACACATATGGAAATCTAACCCAATTAGAACTATAATTTATAAAAGAGTAAATCTGTTGCCAGACTGGCAAAAGCTTCTACTGGAAGCTGTGGGTTGTTAAACAATAGCCAAATCCCAGGAATGGAATACTTCTTTATGAGTTGTTGTTTAGCGAAACCACAGTGACTCCCCAGACAATACTGGATCTTGTCATCCTCTTGGCTAGCCAACAGAACTAAATCAAAAGACCCTGCTTCTAAAAACATCATCATACATCTTGACTGCATGATACTAGCTGGAGATGGACCAGAGGATTCTTCTTTCAGGTAGCAGTCATAGTCTGGGTAAGTGGTATGCAGGCTGCTGAAGAAGAAAAGACAGAAATGGCATTGCCTATCTTTGAATCTTACAAATTATGAGTGCAACCATGTAGGCAAGGAGTGTCCAACAGGTACAAGAGTTACATTATCAGGATGGGGTGTGTTCAACAGGTACAATGGTTACAGTATCCGGATGGATTAACCAACAGCTCTGGGATTGGCTCTAAGTACTACTCCACAGGATAGAGTTCATTTTTAGTACTATAAACTTTATCAAAACCCAGGGAGAGTAAGATGTTACAGGTCCTAGGGGGCAACTAGATATTTCAATTTACCTAAATTGGCACGATTTAGTCTTTTTAAGTATTTCTTTTAACAATGTCAGAAAAATAATTAAAAAGCTATACAGAAGGCATCATTGAACCTGGGATATAGACCTGGCAGAAGTTTGGCAGTGATAGAATAATATCAATATAAGTTTTTGCCATTTAAATTATGTCAGTAATCTACTGAGAAAAAATTAAATAAACAAGTGTCACAGACATGATTTCCCAGCTACAACATTTCCTCTCACTATTTGGGATATTTTGAGTGGCAGGGGGCTAAATTATTCAGTCCCTTGATTTAGTTCTCATGTCAGAATGAGAGACTCATACAGACTATTTTATCTTATTTAGCTCTTGATTCTTATTCAGCAATCTGACACTGTCATTTTCTTCTTTTTGCCCATTAACAGCACTAGTATAGAATGAACATGCATTCTGCTTTAGGTTGAATTTTTAAAAGCCATTCTGTTTAATTACCTTCCTTAGGAAATTTTATAACATTTCCTCTCATCCATAAGGTAGCTTACCAGTGGTGCTGCATGTGGTCTTTCTCAAAAACACTAGAAAAAAGAAAATATTTTGACCTCAGATGAAGACATGTCATACAAATTTACATTTTCTAGCTTCTTTTTCTTTAAATATTTATTAGCACACATGCACAGGAATGGACTTATCACAGTTTTGTATTTAAATATCATTTATTTTTTTAGAATTCACACTTTATTTTCATCAGTTTCTACCCCCCACTATCCACCTCCAATTCCTCCCACATTAGAACCAAGATCCCTGTCACCACTCTCTCAAATTCTTGACCTTTTCTTTAGTTATTACTGTTACACATATATGCAACCTTCTTCGTCCATTTAACATCGCTCATACATGTGTTTATGGATTACTACTTGGGAATGATTAGCCTTCCACTAGGCTAACCCGTGGAGGAAACTGACTAATTACCTGTAGCTCTTCCTTTAGGGAAAGAGCCTGGTGAGGTTTCCTCTATACTCATTCACGTGTCAACTAGTGCTATCATTAGGCAGGTCTTGTTTAGGAAACCATATTTCTGAGATAGGAACCACTTACCTACTATATCCAGAAGACACTATCTCACAACAGATGTGCTGACCCTCTTACAATTTTAGTGTTCTCTCTTCTACAGTGTTCCTTGACCATTGACATAGGAGTTGTGTTATAAACATATCAGCTGGGAATGGCCTGGGCACCCCATGATCTGATGTTCTTTGCATTTTGACCAGCTATGGATTTCTGTATTAGATTCTGTCAACATCAAAGGGGAGGATGAGAGGTATACTAGTCTATTGAATATAAGGATGTTTTTAGAATGCAGTTAGAAATTATATTGGTTTAGGAAATTGGCAGAATTGGGTTTCGCTCTAGAGTTCAGGATTTTACCAGAAGGTAGTTTGCTCAGTTTACATTATCAGACATAAATACCCTGCTACTGAGTGGGTGGGTGGGCTTCAATCTAAAGAGACAGCTGTTGGTTACCCCTGAGAAGTAAATGTCACTACTGCACCACTGGGTTTATCTCACTAGTAAGATCATTGCTATTGTTCATAGGCTTTACAATACGAAGTATTTTACTGATTATGGTAAGCCAGACCCAGAAAAAAAATACTGCATGTTACCTCTTGTTAGTAGATCCTGGTGAATCTTTAGATGTAACTGTATATGTGCATATATGTGTGTGAATGTATAGATGTGGATATTTTTATTACCAGATATAACTGTGGAAGCCAGGAAATTTAAAAGGGCCAATAAGGGGAGTGAGCTCTAGAGAGGGTGATAAAGGGAAACAGGGACTGTGAAGGGGAAAATGTAAAAGGGGGGGGTGGGACATAAACTGAGTCATTGTTGGGAGAATAATAGAGAAGGAGAGAAGCCAGGAGACATAAATGAAATTAAGGATACTAAAATGCCATAATGAAACATTGTTTTATATTCACTTGAATACACATATGTACTATATATGACTTTATGTGCATACAGAGAGAGAGAGAGAGAGAGATTAATAAAGTTGTACTACTTGGGGTGATATCGCTATCCTCTAAGAGCCATAGAACGACCATATAACAAAAACTCCAGGGACAGGCATCTGAAACTTCCCTTTGAGTTATTGGTCCAGGGAGCACAAGAGACCCTAAAAACAACATAGGTGATTACTATTGTTCTTGATTACTTCCCTGAACTTGCAGGTGAGACCCTATTGCTGAACACACCATATACTTTAGACACAGGACTTGGAGGAATCAAACTGGGACATTCTTGGATACTACCTCCTTGAGGATTACCAATCATACTATCATTTGCCTCTTTTATTAAATTATATTTTATATGTAAGTTATATTACATTAAAGTGATTAAAAGCCAAAAATCCTTCTACTCACTATTCCATTACCTAAGTAAAAATTGCTCTTGAATCAGTAAATATACAAATTATATTTTTACATGTATGAAGTTATATTATGGACATAAAAATGTTTTGTTTATGATAGCTTATTAATAGTTGGCACATATTATTTGCCATACATATTACTTCTTTCTCTTTGCCCTAGGTCACCTCCTTCTTAGAAAACTCAATGTCACCAGATTGCCATATATTCTTCTATTTTATCTTATAATAAACATACACATATATATGATCATAGACACTCTACCTCATAAAAATATTGTATGTTTTCTCGCCATGTGATATTATTGTTATACGCAGATTTTTAAAGGGAAGCTAACAGTCTGCTGTGTCAAGCCAGGATGCTTCCCTTCCAACAAACTAACGTAGAACAATTCTATCCCTGATACTGCTGCATTTAGTGGAGTATAATGGTCTCTATGGTAGAATGCAAGAATATAGATGTCAAAGGAGAAGTTGTACCCCTGTGAAACACATACACAGATGAATAACCCATCCTTGCCTTATCATTTGAATACATCACAAGCAAAATTTTGTGGTCCTTAAACCTCTGGATGGAATGTGCTGCATTCAGAACAGCTGCTACCTTTTCTATGAATTCTTCCACATAAAACATTTAACCATGTAAAATACTTAATGATGCACAACTAAACACAGTTTTCATTTATCAAAAGTCAGGAAAAATTTGCAAGATAAGAATTGAGTCTGTATCATTATCATCATCATCATCATCATCATCATCATCATCATTATTATTATTATTATTATTATTATTATTATTTGTAGTGGGATATTCACTTTGTCTCCTTCTGTGGCACTGACCATGCCCATTGGGGGTAGAGCTAGGGGTGGAAGTGACCGGTGGAACTAGGTCTGAGGAGGAGCCAGGGAACACTCTCTTGTTGGAGGGACACAGAGAGGTGAGCATCTGGTGGAACCTGCTAGTGTGCATCTGTCTAGGTTGTAAGTTTTTTCTCCCTGAATAAACATCTACTCAGCCTATCCGTTTATACTGATCTTTATTAAACTACAATAATCATTTAATATTTTTTCTTATTTTACACATCAATCCCAGTTTCCTCTCCCTCCCATCCTCCCATGGCTCCACTGACCCCCATCCCATACCCCATCCATTTCGCAGGGAGGGTGAGGCTTTCTATGAGGGATCTAGGCCCTCCCCGGAGTCTCTAGGCTAAGGGAGTATCCCTCCATGGGGAATTAGTTCCTGAAGACAGTTTGTACACTAGGGATAATCCTGGTTCCACTGCCAGAGGTCCCATAGACTGCCAAGGCCTCCTAACTGAGAACCACGTTCAGGCAGTCTGGGTCAGTCCTATGCTGGTTTCCCAGTTATCAGGCTGGGTCCATGAGCTCCCCCTTGTTCAGTTCAGCTGTTTC
This sequence comes from Phodopus roborovskii, assembly GCF_943737965.1. Classification (NCBI taxonomy): domain Eukaryota; kingdom Metazoa; phylum Chordata; class Mammalia; order Rodentia; family Cricetidae; genus Phodopus; species Phodopus roborovskii. The sequence goes on along the minus strand of NW_026126460.1, from coordinate 25,892,746 downwards.
TGTGGGTTTCTCCCTTTGCTCATCACTCCCCCCTCTCTGCAACTGGATTCCAGGAGTTCTGCTCAGTGTTCTGCTGTGGGTGTCTACCCCTCCTTCTGTTAGCTACTGGATGAAGGCTCTAGGATGGCACACAAGATAGTCTGCCTTTAATTACTCATGATAAAATAAGGAACTGGCATTCTGTAGTTGTTATAGGACAATGGGTTCTGACTTACCAACATGTCATATATCATCATTAAACCATTATTAATCAATGGTTTGTGCAAACTTAAGACTGATAAATATTGCAGAAAACTATCAGGACCACCGGGTTGAACAAGTCTTTTCTTTAAAGTTTCCAATCATGTGCTATATCTTCTAAATCAGCTGCTGTGTGTGTGCATCTAATAAAATATGATTACTGAATCTGCAAGATGCACTCAGTGTGCTCCATCACACGGGAGACTTGATGTGGTAACATGAGAACAGAGCTCTTGACTGTCAGTATCATTGACACACTGTGGAAGCTTTAAGTAGTCAGAAATATGCAGCTGGGCTTTACTATAATATCTTTATCCCTCATTTTAAATATTCCTACCATATTATATGTAAGCCAGGGATACAAGGTAATGAATGTTTGGGAATGTAAAAAGAAAAAATTGGCATGTTTTAAAACTTGCATTTGTATTCATTCATTATTTTGTACGCATGAAAAATAAGCAAACATCTGTGACAGTGTACATATGGAGGTCAGGGGGCAACTCATGAAGGCTGTTTTTTTTTTTTCCTTCCACAATGTGTCTCCAGAGGATCAAACTCAAGCTTGGTGGCAAGCACCTTGACCTGCTGAGCCATCTTATCCTAACCTTTACATGTTTTGTTACTGAAAATAATATTCCTTTCCTGTATGACTTTTACAGACTAGATTAACACATAGATTTTTACTAAGGGTATTATAGAATTATGAATTGCCTCTGTACTCAAACACTACTTTGAGTACAGGACAATGATGAAATAAGTCTGCTTTAGGTTTTCATTAATTGTATTTTCTGTACATCTTGTTATATGTACATCTACAATGACGGCATTACTATTTAATAAATTCATAGGAGGTGTTTTGTCATTGGGTATTAACTTGTGCTAAACTTTTAATCATAACACTCAACATAAACCTTCATCCCTCAATTTCCAAGTTAGCAGAAATGAGACTGTACACTCTAAGATCGAGTCATAATTTTGTGACATAGAAACCTCTGTTGTCTTTGAACTATTTGAAAACTCATATTGCTGTTCAAACTCTTAGGTGTTACATTATTAGAAGACAGAGCATGGAAGTAGAGAAGTGGTATGTTGTTTGCTGTGAAATTTTCTCTATAATCTTTGTGTCAATGAAAAGACTTATGGTATTCAACTTCTAAGTCTCAAGAGTGGAAAAATCAGAGGCAGTGGTAGCTCATATTGGTTTTTTTTTTATTATTTAATTTTATATAACAAAGTCCAATTAAATGAAAACAAACATTTATACACAATATTTGGGATTTTGGGCGTCGTTCTTTCCAAACTACTTCCTGCTGGTAAGGGGCGCTGTCTTGGGGGATTCGAAGAAGATTCAGATATCCTAGCTGTAGTCTGTAGGGATGTTTTGTCCAGCTGTTTTGAATGTAGGATCAGCTTGCACTCTGTTTCAGGCGGTCTGGCGTGATCAAACACATTAGTCTGGAAGGAATCCACATCTTTTCATTTTCTGTGGAAACAAAAATAGAAATCCTTTTCCCCAGTAACTTGTTCTTCAAGTTAAATTTAGGAGTCAAAGCATTTTTTTTTAATTTATTATTTTACATGTCGATCCCAGTTCCCTCTCCTTCCCTCCCTCCTTCCCTCCCTTTTACCCTCTCTGTCCTCTCACATGCACTCTAAACACCCTCCCATCCCATCCCCCCACCACAATTCCATATGTAGGGGAATGCCATCCAGTTGGGGTCATGTAGATGTGACAGGTCCCGTGAAGTAGGGACTAGGGCTTCTCTCCTGTCTCTAGAATAAGGCAGTTATCCCTCCATGGGGGATATGTTTGCAAAGTCCTTTTGTGTACCAGGGATACATCCTGGCTCCACTGTCTGAGGTCTCTTAGACTGCTCAGACCTTCTGGCTGAGACCCATATTCAGGGGGGCCCGAGTCAGTCTCCTGCTGGCTTCCCAGCTATCAGTCTAGCTAAGGGCCACTAGACTGGTAGCTCATATTGTTAATCTCAGCACTCATGAGGCAGAGGAAGGCAGATATCTATGACTTCAATCTATGATTTCAGGCAGCCAAGGCTCTGTGTAACAGAATAAAACTGTCTTGACAAAAAAAAGCAAACAAACAACAGCAACAAAGAGAAATCTATTTGTTTTCTTAGGCAGTAATAGGTAAACAGCAAGTATTTATAAGAATCTTCCTCCACTGCCCTGTCTCTTTCTCGTTTGCCTTAAACACATACTTCATATAGTCATGTTTTTTTTTTTTTTTTTTTTTACCTGATAGATTGACTGTAAGTATCATTCATGAAGGCACTGGCTTAGTGATTTCACTGCTTAAATGCAATTCTTATGATTTTTTTCCATTTCCCTCACATGTAGGGGAGGACAAAAAGAAATACACTGAAGGATTTCCAGTTTTGAATATGATTCTGTTCACCTTTTTGGAAAGGTAATAGTACAGAATATTTACAACTTTTCAATGCATAATAGTACTAAAGAGGATGAGGCAGGAGGATCACAGCAAGCCCAAAGATAGCATGGAGTTCAAGTCCATCCTGAGATACAAATCAAACTCCTACATCAAAGCAATCACATGACATTAAGATTATAATGGTCCTAAATTAATAAAAAGCTTAAAAACTTTTCTTTTCTGAATCCAGAAATAATTTGGGGACCAAATTAGAATAATGCAAACTAAAAACAACACAGTTATCTGTAATTCAACTGATTAAGTTTTAACAGTTCTTTTTCAAATTAGCTTATTAGCCATGAAAAGGCATAGGTCTATATTAAAACTGATGGACCTATTCAAGCTATATTTGTAGAAAACCATGCATATTATGTTTACCTATCCTACACAGACTTGGAAAGAAGGCTACTTGGTTCCTCTAATTAAAATGTCAGACCCATGCACAGTCTGGCTAGTACACACAGTGATAAGGACACAGAGGCAAAGTTTAATTCATTCTTCTAAAGTGCCAGCTTACAAGCTTCAATTGAATCCAGTCCAGGCTCAAAAACATAATTGATGGCAGTTCAAATTCTCAGCCAACAGCCAATGACAAACACTAAATGTATTGCTGTTGGCTTTGTTTGGGTTTCAGGTGCAGGGCCCCTGCCATATGGTATCCTAAAGACAGAGCTTTCATTACACTGTGTGTGTGTGGGGGGGGTTGCAGGTGTGTGTGTACTCTAATATTGCAAATACCCTTAATGCAACAATAAAAAGGAAGGCAAACAATGAAAAGACAGAAGAGAATATATTTTTTGCCTAGAACCACTGCAGACCACAAGCTGTTGGGCTATTAAAGTTACATAGCACATCAGACAAATAGGGGGTTCTACTTAAGTCATTGTTTCATCAGTGAACACTTTATTTGCCCTTTACACTTTGTTTTCTTTTCACCACCAAATGGTTACACATTCATAATTAATGAGATGACACTGTATGATTAACACAAAAGTCAAGACATTTTGCAACAGACAAGTATACTTTCAGGAAGTTTTATACCTAAATTGATTTTTGAATCAACATTGCCTGTGAATATTCAGCATTTTTACATACATGAAAAAATATTTTAGATCAAAAAGGAAAACCCTTTGAATTAAAATAGAATGGATGAATGATTGAAAAATTGACTGAATACATAATAAACAATTGAACAAATAAAAAGTGCAGGTTGTTATGATTGATTAGCATCAAATTTAATAAATTTGAAAACTTCCTTGTTTGTGCTATTATAACACTAGTTGCCCAATTGTTATTATCACCAAGGTACTAAAGAAGTCTTATGGCAAACAGCAGTCTCTACACTCAAGAACAAAGAGTTTTTCTGTCTAGCAGGAACTCATTTGAAGCGACAGTAGCTATTGTAGTCAGTATATGATTATTAAGCCGAATTAGGTTAGGATTAAAAGCTCCTACAAAGAAAGTTGCTGGCTGTCAATGACTGATAAGAGAAGGAGAACTATTCTCCTCCAGGAATAAGTCCCCTGACAGGTTGTCCAATCATAAGTAGTTAGTCCTTTAAACATGTGTACATACATAAAAGCCACATTAAATTGACTCTCTCTCTCTCTCTCTCTCTCTCTCTCTCTCTCTCTCTGTGTGTGTGTGTGTGTGTGTGTGTGTGTGTGTGTAAAATAATTACAGAAGAGTTCGTGAAGTTGAAATGGAGTAGGGATAGGATATCAGAGGAGTTGTATCTAAGAGAGGGAGGAGCTGAAAATATGTAAACACAGCTTAGAAACACAGGGGAGGGTCTAGGCCCTGAACCAAATGATGTGACAGACTTGGTTATTCCCCATGGAAGGCCTTGCCGTCCCTGGGGAGTGGATGAGATGTAGAATGGGGGACTTTGTGGGGAGCATGGGAGGATGGAAGGGAGAGGGAACTGAGATTGATATGTAAATAAGATCATTTCTAAATTAAATAAAAATATAAAAAATGGAAGCACAGGATTCATATATAGAATTCTCAAGAAATTATTATAAAACACAAGGAAGTCCAAGGACAACATGAATCCCAACATATCTAACAAAGGAAATCAATCTTAGCACAATTTTAAGCAGCAGATTGACATATTTTAACATAGAAAAAGAAATTACACCTAGAACAGCATTCCAGGAAAGACTCATAATATGTAGAAAACTAGAAACAAGTAGGAATGGCTGGATTACTTGTAAATATTCTCTCCCAGAAGTGAGAAGGAATGACTGTATTACTTGTAATGATGCTCTTCCAGAGAACAACCCAATAATTCAATTGGTAGGTTTTCCAAGAAACTGGTTTCCAGACATTTGAGACCTGATGTCATCGAGAAGTGTTGTCATTCAAAGCTTAGGTTATTGACAACTCTCTGCAAACCACTGATGGTATCTCATTAGATCCTAATGATGGGAGCATTACAGTAGCCTTATTAAGAGTCCTCCACTTTGCATGAGAAAATATTATAAAAAATTTTTGGATGTAATATCTCTAACTAAAAGAGTAATAGCTTCCACAATATTCAGTAAATTGTAAGAGAATCTTAACCCCATGTAAGCTCATATAACATGTTTATGCAGCAATAATTAAATTTACAATCATGGTTGTCATTATTTAATCTAAGCAAGCTGTAAGATGATACCAAAATTCTAGAAATATGTGCTCTTATTCACATCAACACTTTTGCTGTAATTTACACTATATTTAGAACATAATTAACCAAACATCCTAATATAAATACATTAGCTAATAAGGAAATATAATGCAGTAAGTTAGAAGCTATGTTGTTTTGTAACATAGTTTAGAGAGATACATTTTCCAAAAGAATAAAGGTGCACTTCTTATTGCCATTAATACGGTACCAAGAGATCACAAACTAGAAATAATTATTCACCTCACATCTGTTAGATTCATCTCTGTCATAGTCTTCTTATAGACCCCCCTGCATCATGTAATTTACAAAGCCAAGATTATAGAATGTGAGCCATTAGGCAGATTCTGATGTTCAACTAGATTGAGTCGAATTAATAGCACAGCTTCCTAATGAGTTCGTCTGAACACTTCTCTGGCACTGGCCAAGATCTAGTTTGGAAACACACCACCTTATATGCTGGGAGAGTGTGTTGATGGGCACGCTGACTAAATGATCTTTCTGCGTGAAAGTTACAGACAAAGGATTTCCACTGGTTTCCAGAAAGTTGCTCCATCAATACATAGCAGACTCTTCTGTGTGTTTCATTAACTGCTTCTTTGAAAGGTCAGTCAGGGCTGACCAATTTCTCCTGTGGGATATTGAATTTGACCTTTGGATTGTTGTACCCCCTTCCTGCTAATCCTGCCTCCTGTATATACTTTTTCCATGTGTTTGAATAGAACAGGGTTGGTGGCCACAAAAATAAATTGCTTTTTGGCAATTTATAAAATGTCCTGGATGCCTGATGAGGTATTTTCAGGACAAGGATAATCAGTATGTACTTCTTAACTACAGCATTGCCTTATTATACAGCCATTTCTTTGAAATACCATTTACGAACCTTACCTTACAATTGGAATGACCCTGGTCGCCTTTCCCTTTTATTGTCTGTTCAATGCCCACACTCTAAAACAAGCAATTAAAACAAAATCTCTAGCTTTAGGACCCAGATATCAACACTTTTCAAAAGATACCAGGGAGAATCTGATAAGTATCTAAGACTGAGAACAATGGTAGAATGGCAGTACCATACCAGATTTTTGTCAGTCATGTGATATTTTCAAATCTCTGCTCTCATGACAAAAGTTAAACTGTATCAGTGTCACTTGCCTTTAACGCAGAAGCTATATTATGATATTTGTGTTCACTTTAACATTTTCTCTAATTACCTCAGCTTAACTTTCTACCTGGTACTCTGGGAAATGACAGAAGGGAAGACTTTGTAAATAGAAACTCACTGTCATTTTTCTTCAGTGTATTAGTAGTTGTGTGTTAAGGTAGATTCCTCAACAGAGACTAAACCAATGAACATAGCCAATTTACAATATCACCCAAAAGAAACATTTAGAGATAGAGATAAACAATGGTGGTTTTATGTCACCATCTATATGATGACCACAGGCTTTTATTTTCCTCCCTCTCATGCCTCTGCCTCCTGTTGTGCTGGCTTTGTTCTCAGGTCTCATAGTGAGGCTCCATTGAGTTGCAGGCTAACAGCAGAGGGTGTCTCTTCAGGTAAGTTGTATCAAGTCTTTGGCAGTTATTTTAGTTTGCTTTTCTTGTATGTCTGAAGTAACACCTCAGACCATTAGGATATACAGACATATTTGTAGTTTACAGTTAGGTCAGTGTTTCCCACCCCCTCTTGCTGGTGTCAGAGATGAAGTGCACTACTTGAAACTGGAGTAGTTTATAGAAAAATCCATGCTACTGAAGTGAGGGATAGATTCTTATCTGAAGCACACTACCTGAATTGGGATAGTTTGTACCAAAATCCATGCTGCTGCTGTCTAAATAGAAACCATCAAGACTGGCTTCAGACGACATAGACAGACTTCCATTATAAAACAACATAGTCTTTTCAGCGTGAGCTTTTATGAAGAACAAGCAATTAACAAATGAGGAGCATCAGAACACCTCAGCCATAGTCAGCTCCTTCTCAGCCTCAAGGCAAATATGACCCCCATGATGATTGAGGTGTACAAGGTCATTTGGGAAGAAGAAATCAGTACAAAAATCATCATTGCTAATATAACTTCCTTAATGAGATATAAGCTTTAAAACAGCTACTTAAGGAAGAGGGGAGACTGAATGACATTTTAGGAAATAGAATGAAAAAGATCAGCTTGTTTTTATGTATATCTTTATCACTTACAAAAATGACTTGGAGTTGACATCCAGGCTGAATGAGCCTATATATGTTTGATTAGATAATCCTGTGAACAAAAAATGTTAACATCCAACAACCCTCTTCCTACCCTTGTTAAAAAAAAAAAGACACAACTTAAAGATTACCTGAGTTTTAAAATAGTACCCTGTTGAGTTTTAGTTCCGTGAGATATTTGGTTGAGATCTGCAATTAGTCTGATTAATTGTTATGGTTTAGGTATAAAATGTCTCCCACTGGCTCAAGTGTAAACTCTCAGTCCATCCAGTAACTGTATTGTTCTAGGACATTGTAGAACTTCTCAGAAATGAGCCCTAGCTATCAGAAGTGGGTCATCTGGAGAAGGCTTTTGAAGATTACATGCATTTCCAGTTTTGGCCTGTGATCTCTGTGTATGAAAACTCTGAGATACACTGCTACCACTGCAGAAGAAGCTATCCCAGCTGTCATGCTTTACACAATGGCTGACTGAAATCTCTAATCTACCCTTTGCCTAAGCTATTGTTCATTAGTTGTTGATGTCAGGCATCTTGGTCATAGCAATGTGAACAATAGCTAATATACTGTCCATGAAAGGGACCCAGCAATAGTTCTTACATGAGGCATGGTGAAGTGAATCCACCTCCTTCACTCCCTTTCCTCCTTCCTTTTATCATGCCACAATTATCAATATATGGCAATTAGTGTTATTTAATCACCAAGGTCACATACTATTTTTTCTTTAGATTAATTAGTTTGAGCTATAACATTTTGTCTGTTATATTTCTAGTCTGTTTACAAACTTTGCTTCCATAAATGTTACTCTTTACAGAAGAAGTTTGGAAAAAGAAAGTATGAGCAATAATTATGCCATTTAAACACAAGGGCCATTATGTTTTGGTAGTTTCCAACTCTTTTCTTTGGTGTAGTTTTTCTTATATATAGTTTATGCTTTTCTCTTACCTCCATGATATTCTCATCTTTACCTCATCATATTGAAGCAATTTATCACACACATGAATTCTCCAAATGTCCTTACAGTGTTCATCTGTCCCTTCCATCACCTCAGTTAATATCTAGCACTCTTGGATTCTCACCATAGGTTTCTGGTGTTATTCCTAGTCCCTTGCTTCCAATGCTGTCAGTTCTGTACATTGGGTCCAGCATGGTTTGCCTAAATTTATATATTTGATCACCTAATTATTCTGCTTTAAAATATATGGATACAAGGGATAGGGTATAACTCAGTCAGTAACGAGTTTGTCACACAGGCATGAGGGCCTGAGTTTGACCCCCAGAATTCATGGAGAAAAAAGAAAATTGGTGTGATGATACATTTTGTAATCTCAGCACTGGAGACATGGAGACAAGAAGATTGTTTGAGCTTCCTGAGAAGCCAGCCTAGATGAACTGGAAAGTGTCAAGCCCCAGTGAAAGACATAATTAAAAACATAAAGACCCCCCCCAAAGAACCCAATAAGGTAAAAAGCTTCAGATGAACTCAAGGCTGACATCTGGCTTCCACACATATTCTCAAATATGCATGCATTTGTACACATGAACATACATACAAAGATAAACATGCAAATACTTTCCCATTACTTCTCAGCATGATAAGCCAAGGAACAAACTTTGGGCCCAATGCAAACGTCTTTGTAAAATGCACTTACAGTCTGATCTCAGGATACCATCTCAGCCAATCTTCCTATCTCACAACATCTGACTTGTTTTCTAGGAACCCACATCTTCTGACAACTGCTCTATTTTATAGAATAAGAACCTGAAAAGAAAATTAACCATGCATATAACCATGACCTTTAGTATTGCTTAGCTTAAAGTCTGTAACATTTCCTTGTGTATAATTTCCTACAACAGATTCTATTTTTTAAAAGTTTATCTTATTTTAATAATGGGGGAATATGTGCACATGAGGACAGGTTCCTGGGGGAAGTGAGAGGCATCGAATATCCATGAAGTTTGAGTTACAGGAAGTTGTAAGTTACCTAACTTGAGTGCTAGGAAAAGCACTGAGGTCATCCACAAGAGTAGGAAGTACACTTAACCATTCGTCTCTACAGCCAACCAACCAGACAAGTCTTCATCTAAAAAGTGCTCTCCATTTGCTGTTTAAATCTTAGTCCAGGCATTAGATCTTCTCCAAGTTCCTCAGACAGAAGAGTGAACTGTTATTCAGTGTCCTAAAACCAGTCTCAGCAAACTCCAAGTCTCTGGAAAGGGTTCAGAACAGTGCTTTCTGGAAGGACACAGAGAATGGCAGCCTAGGGGACGTACTTAGCTTGGAGATTCACTGGTATAAGCAGCATGCTCTTTCCCTCCTATGCCTCATGAAAATTAAGATGATATAGATGCTGATGTGTTGCCAACTTGTGCATTAGCACCGCAGCATGGCTGCTCTTATACAAGTTGCACATTAATTCTCCCGTTGTAAATCCGCCTGTCAGACTAAAACAGCACTGTAAGCCCTTAACAACATCCTGTTCTTTCTCTTCCCTGCCCTTGGCAGAGAACTGACTTATATAGGAAGGGTAGAGTGAATTGTGCAACAATGAATGAATTAATGATTTCCTATCATATCATAACTTAATAATCTTTTCTCTGAACTTCATCAGGAACCAGGCTAGAAACTGGATGTTTTCAATTATCTATATAACCAATGACTATCTGTCAGTAACATGTGTGGCTATTTAGGTTAAAATACTTTAAACAAACAAGGCAATATAATACTCTTGGACAATCTGTTCTGGTAAGCACCATAATTTGCTTCGAAAAGGATATTTTCATAGATAGTTCACTTCCATATTGATATTGCATATATTGCTCATGTACCATCTAAAAATTAAATATTTTTGAAAATGTGCTCATAGTATGTATAATTTAGATAATAAAAATAATTGTAAATACTAATGTTTTTATAATGCACATAATGCTTAGTACTATCAACTTGACAGATTATAAAATAACCTAAGAGACAAGCCTTCTAATATGCCTGCTGGGAATTACTATGACAGTATAAAATAATGTAGAAATACAGCCCACTGTGAGAGGGACCATTCTCTGGCTAGGATGCTGAACTGTATGAATGGAGAATGGTAGCCACCATCAACACGATTTCATCACTCACTGCTTCCTGCATGTGGGTGTGTTGTGACCAAATGTTTAATGACTCTTCTGCCTTGACTTCTGTTTGTGATGTAAGTTGCCTTTAACTTATGAGCCAATATAAACTCCCCCTTGATTTGCTTTTCTTAGAGTGTTTTATCACAGCAACAAAATAGTTACTTAAACGACACGTGACTTACTCTTTTATCACCTCAAATCAGACCCCAAAGAGACAGTGGTGATATTCTACACAGAAACCTAAGAGGCAAAGCTGCAAAATTTTGTTCAAAAGTTGAGGAGGAAAAATGACAAAGAGCCAGATGCAGTATCTTACTCCCTTCATATATCAAGTGGAATAATGCAGAGACACAATTTTAACATATTCATTCTATCATTAATTATTGTGCCCGAATTTCTGTTAATCAAGTACTAGATTATTTGTAGAATTTTCTTATATAACTCTCACAGATGTATTTTATGAAGGTCTGTTCTTCTTTCTCTACAGAGACCCCCTAACTATAGCTCAACACACTTTCATATTTTACCAAATTAAGCAAACGGAGAAGGTTACAAAGCCTGACTTGACCTTTATGTAACTTACCTGATATCCACAGTCTGGGAACTATCTCTATAGCATCTTGATTTTATAATTATATGTATATCTTAGTTCTTTCAGGCATGAAAATTCACTAATGTATCATTTAGAATTACAGGTATTTCTAAAATTTAACCTTTACAATGTTTTGATTTACAGCATGAAATTACTGTGGGGATGAAATCAATGTGAAGCATCAGATCTGGTCCACAGCTCATAAATACTCAGTAAGCTGATGATGATGGTGGTGGTTGTGATGATCATGATGATGATGATTTCCTCTAACCTCCTCATGATTCGGTGATGCAATAATAAACCAGCTCACAGTAAGAAAATAACAAGGACTTAGACAAGAATGGTGGCAGAAACTGATATTCATTCACCCTCTATAATGCATACCTACTTGGAGATTGCTCAAAGGCATTTTGCAAATATTACCATGATAATTTCAGCATGTGGATTAAAGTGTGGAGGAAATAGGGGTAGTACAGGAAATCAGGGTGATGCAGGAAAGCAGGGTGACGCAGGAAAGCAAGGTGATAGTGTGTCTTGCTCCACAAAACAGCAGCAGCAGCATTAGGATCTTATTAGGAAGCAGGCACTTGGCAGCTGCCCAACCTAGTTGAACTGTAACCTACATTTCACCCACTGTCCAGTGACTCCTAATTTTATTAATGATGGGAAAATGACATTACACCCCATCTAGAAGTGAACTGAAGATCAGGGAGGTGGGTTGTGCAGAGAAGCCAGACTTCAACCATTCCCCACTATTCATTATATATGAGACTTTGAACATATTCTTAAATGCCATGTAGCATTTTAAACACCAGATCAGTTTCTTTTCCTATTGATCTTAATGATGAAAACAGGACAAGAGAGCAACATTGAGAAGCATATTATAAAAGACAAATGTGAGTGTATGTGTACATGTATTTAAGAATTGCATAGTTCATAAAATGTGGGTGAAAGAGAAAATTTCCAGGACAATAATGAAATGGGTAAGTTTTGTTTTTTATAAATACACATTTGTTATTTATACATTGTATTTTAATGATTGTTCATTCTCAGATAAAGATCATATTTACACAAGGAAAAGGAAACCTGATTGGAGAGACTATTTTTGAACTATGTCTACTTCCCATGTTTAGGTCCTTAACCATCTTAGGTGATCACTTAAGAGCACCTTAGATTGTGTAGACATGACTGACTTGCATTCAGTAAGTAGAGATTCTCTTGGTGATAAAGTTGGTCTCATCTTATCAGTTTCCAGTGTACTGTAGCACTGAAATGTTGAGACAATTCCTTTCCTGGTGTTTTAAAGTCAGTCAGGCCAAATGCAAATGCAATAAATCCAAACAGGGTTCTATATGGTCTTTCTATCACCAAGCATCACAGTCTTATTTTGAACTTCAAAATATGATTGTCTGAAATTATTTCTCAAGCAAAAATGTTGAATAAAGCTAAGCAGAAAGGTAATGAAATGCCCATCATTTGTGGAGAGATTAAATTCTCTCAAACAGCATGCATTTATTTTTACCAGCAGAGCTTTGGAAACAGATATAAAATCAGGGATACCATGATTCTATATTCTAAACTATAACTGACAGTGATGACATGTGTTTAGGAGAAGCAGATTTGGGAGCATCTCCTGTCACTCTCAATGTCACACAATTAAGACTGGCCCAAACTCCAGCCTGTATGTAGGAAACTAGGAACTGGGCATTTTATAAGTGAAAATGGAAAGCGTGTCTACACACTTGGCAGCATCAGTAAATCTATTATCCATCACAGAACTAAAACTAAAACTAAATCAGAACCCAAAACCTTGTTTGGGTCACTTTTACAGGTGAAGTGTAAATGATCCAAATCCTGATGACCTGAGCATGAATTTCATAGTGGGATAATAATATTTTTCTCCTCATAGGAATAATTACCACTTTTTATTTTTCCTGTAAAATATCAGCAAATTATAATTTAGTAAATTTGGCTGTCAGATTCAAGTCTTCATTTTCATTATCTAATGCTGGTTTTTAAATATTATGCCTGTATTTGGGACAATAACATTAATGCCCAGTTTAGGACAACACATTTTATATTATCTGATGGAAGAGGTAAAAAATAGTAGAGACCAACTGATTTTAGTTATTTTAAATGAATACATCCATTCAAGTTACTAACAGAAACCTCAGTTGTGACAAAGGTCTTCTGACCTACTTCTCAGCAAATTATTCGTCAATAAAATGTAGGGCTTAATTTGTGGCTATCATAATCACCTCACCTTCTATCACGGTCACTTCTCAGCATGGATCTCCAGGGATTACTTGTCACTACTGATTTTCTATCGCTCTAGAGATCCTTGAAATATTATATTTGATAACTGTTGTAGGCCTGATTAAATTGCTCAGACAAGAGTCTTTAATCCTAGCACCTCAGCCAAGTAGAGGAGTCATCTGGAGCAGTTAAGAGCTTGTCAGAGTGGCAGCCATCATTCTTTTATAATCAAGGTCTGGCAAAAGGAGATATTTTTTCTGAATGTTATAGTTAATATGCATCCAATTTCTTCCTCTCTCAACAATGAGACCTCATCAGTATCAGAAAGATGCTCCTATCTATTTTCATTTTTCATCTTTTCACCGGAGGCTGTTTAAATTAAGTTTTTCTTAAAAAATACCTGAAAGGGTCACTGATCTTAAGATGATTACTAATTATGTGGACTCCCATGCTTTCACTAATAGCCACAGCTCTGTAGAATTTCATATTTGTCTTTGTTGTGTTTTGTTTGCCAAACCAACATTTTTACCAAGTTACAAAAATGTGCTTTAAAACACTCCATTCTCCAGCTGCATCCACAATCAACAGCAGCCAGAGATTGCACTCATTTTTGACCATGCTATTCCTTCCTTGTCTATTTCTTTTTCCTAGTTTTATATCATTGTATTCACATACAGGGTCCTGATGCTAATACATTCTGTAAGCATAGTAGCAGGCTGAAAAGCATAATTGCTATCCTAGAAGACTTTACTAGGAAGCTTGGGGAACAGAATCAATCAAATTACATAGAAAAAAATATCATTAGTAACTTGATTAGCGTCAGGCAAGAGAAATCCCATAACTAAAGAAAAGGGGGTAAGATTGGGAGAGGTGCTAAGGTAGATTTGATCCCTTAAAAAAGGAAATTATCTTTGAGGAATCCTATTTGAGCTGAGGGCTAAACAGCAAGTAGGAGTTTCCTAGGCAAGGAACAGGATAAAACCACCCTCAATACAAACAGGGGACCCTAACAGGAGAGAGTATGGCCAGCATAGAGCTGCACACACAAAGCCTTAGAGAGAAGGGGAACGCTGCCTCTCTTTTTAAGAGTTGAGTGTGGAGGCATTTTAGACCAGGAAAAAAATGGTCATTTGGAAAATCCCTCTAGTTTTGTGTGGGTGGAGATTGGTACGGCAGATCTGTAGGCAAAGAAGGTGGATGTTATTATTTTAGAGAGAATTTAGGGAATGGAGAGGATGGTGGATTTTCTGAAATTGGAAGAAATAGTGTTGAGAGAAGCAGGCCATCTTCTTGAGCATCAAGTTCTTCATCTCAGATGTTGCTCTGAGCTTGTGTTAGATGGCTGGCATTGTCAACACACAATTGATGCATGTCAGTCTTTCCTCGGCTGCTCTCTAGCAGTTTCCTGGGGACAGGAAAGCCCATGGGTTGACATTCAAGCCTCTCACACTGATCCTCTTCTCTCCTTATGATGCTCTAGCTTTCTTTCTTTCTTTTTTTCCTTAATGAATTAATGTAAAAGCTTTGGATGGCTTCTTCTGTCCTTACACCCAACCTTTTTTTCCAAAGTATTCAGTTCACCTTTGGTTCCTGTGGGTCCCCTCACCCCCACCCTTCTCAAACACACTATAGAATGTGCTTCTTCCTTCCAAAACACTTTCTTCTAAACCTTTTTTTAATGCTAGTCTTAATTTAAAACCTAGCTGATTCTTTTTTTTTTTTTTTTTTGCCTCAAATGTTTTTCTCTCTGTGCCCCATTCTCAGCTTGGGCACTGTGTCATTTTATCCCTTTCCTCTGTGTCCCTGTTCTCAGCTTGGGCACCATGTCTTTTATTCCATTTTATGTAGAAAGAGTTTCAATTTACAATTAAACTAGAAATTCCTCAAAGGCAAGTTTTGGGGTTGAAAAGATGACTCTGTGAGTAAAGGTACTACCCACTAAGCCTGATGACCTGAGTTCAATCTCAGGACCCACATGGTGGATCAGGAGAACTAACTGCAGAGGGTTGTCTTCTGACCTTTACACATGCACACGATAGTATAAACATACACATACCCACATGCGTGCGCGCGCGCACACACACACACCCACTGTAATTAAAAGCTAACAGGTTCTTTTCTTAAAAGTCTTCTTATTGCCAGGAAGTAGTGTGATATGTACATAGGCCTAATGTCACATTCTAAAACAGCAGTTTCAGAACCATCTAAATCCCCTATACAAGGTTCTCCGAAGAGATCCTAGATGATAGCCAAGTGGTTAATAGCATGCACTTGAGAGCCTGGGTGCTGTTTCTAGTATCCATGCCAAATGCCTCAAAAACTATCATTCTAGCTGCAAATGATCTGATGCAGGCAACTGCATTGGTGTGTACATGCTACAGCACACACACTACAGGCACATTAGCATCCAGATAATTAACAAAAACAAAAACAACCCCAAGTCAGGATAATTGTGTTCATAACAAATAGAAAAGAAATTGAGACGTTGTGGGCATGTATGAAGGTAATGAAATATATGGGCTTTATACCTAACAGCTTCCTCATTTATTATATGAAAGATAATACCACACATAAGTAAATCATGTAAAAAAGACAATTGGAAATGAATATATATATATATATATATATATATATATATATATATATATAGTTCAAGGAGTAAGTAACAAACAAATGTATACCTCTGTTTCAAGTTGGAAATCAGATGATTAAAATTAACAGTATGGTTAACAATGATCAATTTATAGTTCAAATAGCTATAGAATATTTTTTTTAGTTTTTGTTGAAAATAATTTTTATACAATATATTCTGATTACAATTTCCCCTCTCTCATTTTCTTTCATATCCTTCACACTTTCCCACACATCCAACACCATACCTTCTTTCTCTCTCTTTAGAAAACCAGCAGATAAATAAAATCAACAGGAAAACAGAATAAAACAAAGCAAAGTCACTATACATATGCAGACATACATACATGTTCACATACTCATACGCAAAACCCATTAAAATACAAAATCAAAAACCATTTTACAAGCAAAAGGTCAATAAGATTCAAAATATACACAAACAAGGCAATATGAGACAAATAATCTTTGAAAAGCCATTGAGGGTGGGGTATCCCTTTAACTGGGGTTTGTATACCCAATGAGGTTCCATTGGAGAAAACTATTTTTTCTTGTGCAATTACTGGTCAATTGAAAATACCTTATTTGTTATGGATGGAAGCACCAAGACACCATATAACCTGGACCTTTGAAGGTCTTGTGCATGCTACCAATGTGTCTATTCGCTTACATGTAAGTAAAACATGAGTTTTTCTGTTGTGTCCCGAATGTACTGTTTTCTTGCTGTCATCCATCCTCTGGCTCTTATAATAAGTCTGTATCTTCTTTCACATAGATCCCTGAACCCTGAGAGGAGGGATTAGATGAAGACATCCCCTTCATGAATGAGTATTGCAAGATCTCTCACTCTCTCAAAATTGTAAAAGATTTTCAATGTCCTCATCACAAAGAAATGGTATACATTTGAGGTGATATAGCTGTGCCAGGCTACAATAATATGTTGTTATACAAATAATGTTTATAGTTATGTGTCAAAGTTTTACACTGTTCTTTTTTAAAAAAAAATATAGTCATGTCAAATAAAACTTAAATTTAAAATACCAAGAGCACTCATTTCCTACATAAATATTTATTTTAAATAGTTAAAAATGACTTAAATTACCCAGAATTCAGTGAAGAGTTGGCAAGAAAGACAGGACTCAATCAGAGGAATTGTTTTACTCTTTTGGTTCTTTGAACATCAATAAATCTGACCTGGACTATTCCTCTGAAGCTCGTCTCCAAGGTGATCTCAGTTTCCATCAAGTTGACAATCAATATTAATTATCACAAGTGCATCTACCGACAGAACCTCTTGCTAACCATACCCATCCCACCCAACTCTCTTCTGTTTCCCATATTCATTTTCCCACGTGCACTGCCTGTCAAGCCCACCAGCCTGGGCCATGTATCCATCCTCCTCCTGTAGAGGTTTGGCCTGTCACTAACTTTTGTACCTCTACCCAGATGAAATGGAAATCCTGTCTCCACAAATCTCCAGAGGCAAAAGGCTCTGAATCCCTGTCTCCTCTTCCTTTTATTACTTTCTCTGCCTAGCCATATCCTCCTGTCTTTACCTCCCAAGTGCTGAGATCGAGATCACCTTTGTGTGAGCTGTTTCTTCTAGGACTGGATCAATTCCATGTAGTCAGTGTGGCCTTGAGCTAACACAGATCTGTCTACCTCTATCTCCTGAGTCCTGGAATTAAAAATATGTACCACTGCTACCTAATCTCTATAGCTTGAGTCTGGTTTTGCTTTCTGAATCATCAGGCAAGCTTTAGTAAATCGTACATAACATATCACTACAGTGTCCTATGTGTAGATAGGCTGCACTCAAGTAACCAAACAAATTATAATTGACGCTTTGAGATAAACTATTATTATTCCTTTAATAGTAGGTCAAAACGTTATGTCTAGACTTCTCTAATTATAAGAGTAAAGCCAGAGGAGTTCACAGCTCTTCCTTCTATTGTTCCCTTACTCTCAGATTATAGCACATTGTCTCACACACCAAGACATTTTACTCTTCCCAGGAAGGCTATACATCAGCCTGGAGGATCATGAAAGGCAGGAGGTACTGCTGTGAGTGATGCAGAGACCAGATGGGGAAGGCAAAGCAGTCAGCAGTCTGTGACCCTCTTCTAGCAGACACCAAGCTAATCTAGTCAAAGATTCCACACTCCAAGATCTGATCCTGAGAATCTCCTAGGTAATGTAAACGTTATCACTGTGGGGAAAATGAACATATATATTTCTTATTAGGGGAAGACTGTAGTTTAAAACAATGTCTTTGCTGAAATAAGATGAATTCAATAAAAATAAAATTAAAGGGACTTTCTTGTTTTAGTTTGATATGGTGATTGAGTTTTCACTTTAATTCCATTGACTGTTAGCACAATGAGAAGTAGACACAACCAGTCACTGAATATATATGTCACATTGCCTCACTTAGAAACAGGGGTTTTTGAAGAATTTGTTTCAGAGCCACACACCCACCTTTGAGCAGGGAAAGAGATAAATACAGAACTATCAATACAAACTCAATTTTAACTCTTCTACAAAGATAGACCCACTAGCATTTTTATAAAAAAGCTCCCTCATGTTTTAAAAGCTAGGTGTTTATTTTCTTTTGTATCAGGTAGGTTCTCAGGAGAAATGCATCTTAAGAAACTCAATAAATGCATTATTTATATGTCTTTGTCTTGTGGTTTGTGGTTTCTGCTTTGTCACAATAACACTGGATTTGATTGTAGTACATTTGGCTTTCTCATGTAGTTTTTCCAGTTAGAAAGCCTAATTAATGTCAACAAATTATATCTATGAAGCCAGGTTGATCAGAATGCTTTTATTTCTTGACTTCCCTGTAGGAAGTCTACATGGTCAATGCTCTTCTTCCCAAGTCTGAAGTCCTGTGAATCATTCTGGTTTGGGGACATTAATAATGTACAGGGGACAGTATTAAAGGCATATTCATCCCTTTTGTAAGTTGATGGTCAATTTTATAAGGTACTCTGACCTGGACAGACATTATATTTTATTTCTTTTCCTTACAGCCTAATAAGTATGAATATGCTTATGGTTCTTTAAAACAGCCAGCATTCAAATGAGGAGGCTGCTTGTCATCATGTAATCACTGGCCTTTTAAACACAACTAAGTCTCTTATCTTATATAATGTAAACTGGGTCAGTGTTGTCTTTGAATGTGAATGCTGTCTGTCTACCAACCACCCCTGAACCCTCCCCCAATCTCTTGCTGGTCTCCTAATAGGTGTTTTCAGTGTCTTGCTTCCTATTCATGAGGTGTAAGAGTCCTAAACCATATAATGAGTCTGAATTCTCTTGGCAACCTGGGGAGGAACTAATTTGTTCAGCAAGTAACCAGCTAAGCATGTGACACTGCTAAGAATGCAAAGGTTAATTTTAAGTTTTTATGACAGTGTAATGTGTTCAAACTAAAGATAAGTCTAGAAATTTACTGACTTTAGACTGAGGAAGGATTTAAACACCACACTAAGGCCATTAGTCATTCTTTGGTAGCATATTTAGAATACTTTATGGAAGAGGAAAAGTTTTATAAAAATGAGTGTGAGAGAAAAGTAGGATGCAAAGACAAAATAAGATAATGTATAATAGCAGGACTCCTGATGGCACTGTGATTCGGAGAAGAACTTGAGTAACAGTGAAAACAAACATGAAGTGAACAGTAACAGTACAATAGTATCTATGTGTGACAAGATAGTAACCTAAAATTAATGCCCAGGCTTCAAACCTTTGCAATCAAGATTTGATTCTTATAAAATGATGATAAGCTAATATGAAGACATGAACAGTATGAAACTAATTTTTAATTGTACTTATTTCATTTTTTTTCTTAATGGAATACACTGTTAAATGTTGTTTTTCTTTTTTTAATCTCTACCAAAAATTAGATTTCAAAAAACTGTGTTCCTGGCCCAAGCCTCCTTTGACCAAAACAGAATGGGAAAACAATTAGACACACTAATGTTCAAATTAACTGGCTATGAAATAGCTAAAATGGAAATTTTGGCTAGCAAGCACATTTTTAGGAATAAATAAGTGTGCTGTTCCTCCTAGTTATCACTGACACTCTGGTGAGCTACAGTCGCATGCCAGGGGAGGGTTAGCTCTGACAGTCTGTTCATTTTGGTATGCTCCAGAATCAATGGGGTGAAGTCATGCATATGGCGCCTGTCACTGAAAATGAAAATGACAGAAGTCAGCACACTGGCAAAATCATTGGCCATTAATTTTCCCTCTAGATGAATACTGTGTGGGACTTTTGTGCCCAGATTTGTCTCTCCGCTTATTTTTATACTCTACTCTGTTTTTAAATCAGGAAAGCAGCTCAAGTTCACCTAAAATAAACAGATAAATTTACCCAATTAATATGCATTTTTTATTTGGGTAGATTAAGTGGCAAAGCCCAGGATATCTTAACTATCACTACCTTGGTTGGTTAAGATTAGAATGTAGAATTTGCATCTTCTGTGACTATAATGGGAAAATATACTGCACAATTCTCAAAGGAAAGTAAATTACCAAACATATTCAAAATAAACAATCATATTGAAAACAAATGTATAATAAACTCTTTGGGCCACACACACATATCAAAGTAGGAGGAAAATCTGAAGAGAATAAGGGTTCTAGCCCAATTGGTGGGGGAGGGCTAGGAGAACAGAATCAGGAGTGAAAATAACTACCTAAATGTAGAATCAAAATGATCAAAATTAATTTTTAAAACTGTGTGTGTTAAAAGAAATGCATGAGCTCAAGCTAGATAAAATCTCAATAGGAAAGGAGGGGAATGTGGGAACAAAGTCCCACCCTCCGCTAAGGAGTTAGTGATATTTGACAGTTGACATTGGATAGCTGTTGGAGAGGGAGAGTCATTTTTCTTAATAGTTTGAACCCTGGTATATTGCCATACTCCAGGACAGGCCCCTTACTTAAGAGTACTTAACCAATACAAACTGGACTCCATATGAATGAGAGAGAGAGAGAGAGAAGAAAGAGAGAGAGAGAGAGAACACTAAGTAGGATTGGTAGGGAGGTGGAAGTAGATACAGAAGAAAGTGGGGCAGAGAGATAAACATGATCAAAATACATTACATGAAATTCTCAAATTATTAATAAAGACATTTTAATTTTTTAAAACATAGCTGTTAGCTGCACATGGCAAGGAATGCAGATCTCCGTGAGTGTTTCCCTTATCTGGGGTAGTGAATGCACAACATACATATATTCTGGAATTTTAGAAAATATATGTATATTTCACCATTTTCCAAAAGTATTGAAAGCTTCTTGAAATATTAATGGAAGGAATAATGTCACACTTTCTATAAAACAGTGAAGCTGTCATGTCAAGAAATGGACAAGGTGAGTTTTTGAAACTTTTTTTTTTAATTAATGAAACTGCTGCTGATTATGCCTTTCATCTCTGAGACATAAAACATTGTGTCTAGCAGTATCCTCTCTCTGTCCTCTGAGGCAGGAATATATTACCTATATTTTACAGTTGAATAAACAGGAGCTCAGTCAAGTTTAAAATCACATGGTGGGGGATCTGGAAGGAAAGCTCAGAAGATCAAATTCCCAGTCCATAGCCAAAATCATTAGTGTTGCTCTAAATACATTGCTCTCCTTGGCTTCAATGAACTGTGACCCTAGACAGTGGGAAGAAAGAGGAGGGAGGGAGGCTTGAGGCAAGGGGGTAGTAAAGAAGACAGATGGAGGTCAGGTGTACACTGCATTTTTATATGTGTGTCTGGTGTGGAATAGTCAGCCAGGAGTCAACCAGGTACTGCTTTAGAAGATGAACTGGGAGCATCAGAAACACACACTTAAAACACACCCTCTCCATCTTGCCCTCCTCACTTCTCCACTCCCCTCCCCAAAGGGATAAAACAGCATTAGTGTTATCATCTTAATACTTAAACAAATTGTTTAAGTTGTTTAGACTCAATTTACTTACGTATTATTGTTAGTAATTATTATAAGTCCTACCACATAGTACTATTAAAGAAGCTTAAAGAAAAGTTTTCATGCACAAAGGATGCCAACTTTTTCACTGACCAGCTATATGTACTGAAGACTTTCCTGGTTTTGTTGCTATTGTCCTGGATATCAAGAGATTTCTCTGTCAGTTCTGGGATCGATCGCAATAGAGGTTTTCAAAGAATGCATTGCTTATTCAAAAGGTTACATTAAAAAAAAATAAATAAAAAGAATGAGAAATTCCAAGTCACAAATGAGAATAATTTCTTCTGAAAGCCTATAAGTCTCAATAAACCTACTTAATGGAAAGTTTTTATAAAATCCCAGAAAGGGTGATTAACATCAGAACCAAAAAAGTGCAGAGTTCTCAGCCCCAAAGCAGATGAGCTCAGAAGCAGGCCAACACTAAACCATCTCTCCTCTGTGACATCCCTGGGGCTCTGGCTCATAGCCTCTGTGCAAAGAGCTTCCACCTTCTTCTCCACTATCTAATTCTCTAACCCAGGTAATCTCTGTATTGTTATTTCAAAAGATTATTCCATATTATGTATCCTGGTCCTATCCCTTTCTGCTGCTGTCAAATGTGACCCTCATAAAGACTTTGGTCCGTTGTTTTGGTTCTTCACATCATTTGCAATAACTGGACTACCTACTAAGGAGTGGCTTTTAATCTAATTTGTAAGATGTGTTCTAATTGGTCTTAATTAAAACCCACAGCCAGATATTGGGGCAAATGCTGAAAGATTAGAGATAGAAAAGAGCAGCCACAGTCAACACATACCTCAGCCTAAAGAGGGTGAGTTTCTGTCTCCTCCCACCTTATAATCCTCTCTCCACATGGTCATATCACTTTCTGTCTGTCTGGACAGGTCTCTAAACCTCTATGGTTAACTAGTGACTAGCTCTGCCCTCTGATCTTCTGGCAAGCTTTATTTGTTAGGATGTAAGCAAGATATCATCACATTAAATAAAGTACTTCCTACCAAGAAATAGTGAAATACACACATGAATCTCTCATTCAATCAGCTCATAAAGTACTGGAAGAGACCTTAATTACTTTGAAATGTTAAAGAAAAATCACAGGGGTGTTTAAAAAAATTATGAACAATACTGGATTGGCCAAAATAAATATGTTTGAAATTGGCTTTTTTTTTTTTTTTTTTTTTTTTTTTTTTTTTTTTTGGAGAAGTGAGGGAGGAGAAACTGGGATTGATATATAAAATAAGATTGTTTTATTTATGGATGTGAGCCTAGCCTTTAATGGCTGAGCTATCCCTCCAGCCAAGAGAGGGAGGAGTAATAAGAAAAGGGGTCAAGACCAGGCTACAGAAACCTACAGAGACAGCTGACCTGAGCAAGGGGGAGCTCGTGGACACCCCAGACTGATAGCTGGGAAACCAGCATTAGACTGACCCAGACCTCCTGAACATGGGTCTCAGTTAGAAGGCCTGAGCAGTCTAAGGGACCTCTGACAGTGGAACCAGGATGTGCCCTGGTGCACAAAAGGACTTTGGGAGCACATTTCCCATGGTGAGGATACTCCCTTAGCCTAGAGGCAGGAGTGAGGACCTACACCCTACTCCAAATGACTTTATAGCTTTTGCTGATCAGTCCTGGAAGGCATCACCCTCCCTGTGGAGTGGGGGAGGAGTAGAAGGAGGTACAGGGGCATGAGAGGGAGGGAGAGAGAACTGGGATTGAAATGTAAAATTAGAAATAATAATAAATATAAAAAAGTAAAAACATAAGATTGTTTTAAAAAAGAATAACAATAAGTATAAAACAGAAAAAATGAGAATTTGTTTTCAAAATAGAGACTGATGAGAAAGGAACTTCAGGTAGGGTAGTCACTATAGACAATTGAAGTGAGATCTGGAGGTCATACAACTGCAAAGAAATTATCTCATCTGATTAGAAGCAGAAGCAGAGACAGAAACCATGAAAGCCAAGAAGGTGGGCCCTACCATGATCTCCTCTAAGCTATGCAACGATAAGAGGAGGGAGAAGCCAATATACATGATGCATTCAGGTGTGTATGCTAGCCTACCTTAGTACCCATTTACCCTGACAAATGTTGCAATAGAAGGTATCAATAAGATGCTAATGACTCTTCCAATATTCAGAGAATGTGTATTACAACAGATTACAAAAGCAATATGCAACATGTGTTCTTGTATCACAAGTTAAAATATTTGATTAGCTGAAAATTATGCTTTATAAATGATCATTGGAAGTAAATAGTCTATGTAATTGCTACCTTAATGTAAATGCTATATTAACAGGGGTACCTTTCTTACAAGTAGAAAAAAAAAATTAATGATGGTTTTCCCAATGAGAATTCATAGTAATGAATAAACTCCATGACAGTCAGTCCGGAAAGGAGAAAGAGATTGCACACAGTATGTAGATCCTAAATTCACAAGCATTTACCCAAGCCATACAGACTGTTGACTCTAGAGGAGATATTCAGACCATAGGTGGCTCCTTTATCTTCATGGCGTTTATGTCTGCTCCAGAAGCTGTATTTCAATCATCACAGAAATTAGTCAATGATCCATGATTAATCATGATATTGGTCTTGTTTAATTCATGATACTCCTGTTTACAAAATCCATTGCAAAATTGGGCTCTTTCACTGTAACACGTAGAAAGGCAGGGGGAAGAAGGGAATGTGACTTGAATGATGCCCGCTATGGGCTGCAAGGATGGTGTGTCCTGTCTTCCCAATCTGCTACATTCTTATGACAAAGAAATACATTGATAAAAATACATACACCAGAACCTATATGTTTACATATGAACACATTGCTCTCTATGAATTGGCTAAATTGCAGGTACATAACCCATTGGAATTACATAAGTGCATCATCTCTTATGAATATGTAAATCTATGAGAATTATATTGTATATGTTATAACTATACTGTGATGATTGTTTATTTTCTTTTTCTATGTTGTCTTTTTCCATTTATGAACACAATTATATTTTTTGTTATAATGTTCAATCAGTTGGAAAAAATCAAAAAAATGTTTTAAAGATAGACAAGTACAACTTTCTCTTACTTGATCACTAAGCATGGTCACTGTGTAAAACTGCCCATGACTTATTTATACCTTTGGATATTGGATATTTATATCCTCTTGCTAAAAACCTGTTATATACCCCCTTTGTGGACTTTGAAACTGAAGGGATTATTTTTGTCTAACCAAAAGAACATATTGCCTGCTCTATAAGTCAACATAACATTGCCAGAGAGTTAATACACCTAAAATCAGATTTAACCAGTGACAAATAACTAGTGTAGAAAAATCTGTATCCCTTTGCCTCTTGCTCAAGATGACCCTTTAGTGTTGTTATTCACACTGATTCTCTGAGTCCCTCCAAGGCTTGTGCTCCAGTTGCCATTTTGGGGGCAAATTTAATGACATGCATTGGTTGTCTGCACTTTCTTCTTTCAATTCATCCCTTACTGATGTTTTTCAATACCCCCCCACAACAGATGACTCAGCTCAAATCTCAGTATGGAAGTTTGCTTCTGGAGCAATCTAGAACAAGTGTGTCTGTCTAAAAAGATTCTGTCTTTCATTATATTTATATCAGTCCCAGTTGTGTTTTCTTGAAAGCCTTCAGGGTTCAAAAGAATATGAATTGCATTCATTAGTTCAGACACATGCAATACTTTAGACAGACATTCTTCTAACCCATGGAGACTGGTGGTTGAATTTTACTATCAAGCCACTGTGAAATCAGCACTTCACTCTGGAAAGAAATTGTTAATGACAATTATCATTTTGAGTCATAAAAGATCTAAATAAACTCAATGAACTATGATGTTACTATGTAGCTTTTGTTTTATATTACATTCATAATGTGCACCTTTTTCATTGGTGGGAAAAATAACACCTGACCAAAGCAAATGCAGAAAGGGTATATTTTGCCTCACAGTTACAACACACAGTGAATCACCACAGACAGAGATGGCATGGCAGAGTTCACAATAGCAAGGGTTCCTCATGTCCAGAAAGACTAGGAAACAAAAAACAAAGTATGCCACTGCTCATCTCAATTTCTGCTACATAATTTTTATCTATCCCTGGACCTCAGACCATGTGACACTCTTCATATTCTGTGTGGGTCTTCACTCCTCAGGTAATCCTTTGTACAAACACCCTCACAAATATGAAGAGAGGCTTGTGTAATAGATGATTTTAAATTTATTCTAGTTAACAATGAATATTAGTCAACACAATGAATTTGTTGTCACTGAAGCAGCCATTCTGGCTTTGACAACTCTTAAATATCCTACATTCTGGTGATGAGCATTAAACCAAAAGTTAATATCAATAAGCATAAAATTAAAAGATGGTATATAAGAATTTAAAAGCTAGAAAGCATTATGGTGATATCTTGTTCATACTCTAACAAATACATAAATTTGCGTGAAGATCAGAGGGCAGAACTAGCCATTAGTTAACCATAGAGATTTGGAAGTCTGTAAAGACAGACAGGAAGTGTTATGACTGGAGAGAGAGAGGAGTGTAAGATGGGAGGGACCAGAACATGGCTCTATTGGCTGAGGATTGTGCAAGATAAAAGTTGGCTGTGCCTTGCTCTTTTCTCTCTCTGATCTTTCAGTGTTTGCCCCGATATCTGGATGTGGTGGGTTTTATTATTAAGACCAATTAGAGAGAAACCTAGTGTTAGGATGACTTCCAAGAATCCACAAGGAGAATCCCACCTAGGACTCTTAGAAATAGTAGGTAGGATGCCCAAACTGGCCTACACTTGTAATGAGATTGATGAATACCTCAGCTGTTACCATAGAGCCCTCATCTAGTAATTGATAGAATCAGACACAGAGATCCACAACCAAGAAAAATCCTCAACAAAGAACTAGGCCAAGCTCCAGGAATACAGTAAAAGAGAGGGAGGAGGGAAAATAAGAGCAAGGGAGGTCACAATGGAGAAATCTACAGAGAAGGATGAACCAAACTCCTGGAAACTCATGAATACTAGACCTACAACTGTGGAGACTCCAGGGGAGCAAACTAGGCAAGTTGTATGTCAGAAACAGCTGTGAAGTTTGGACTACCTTAAGGACCCCTGGCAATAGGACCATGATACAAACGTGGTACATAAGCTAGCTTGCTGGGACCAATTCCCTATGGTGGGATGCCAATATTGAAGAGAAATGAAGAGAGAGAGCAGCCTTTGTCTTGTTCCTGAATACCCTTAAGCTTCTCTCCATTCAGTTTGATGTTGGTTGTTAGTTTGCTGTATATTGCTCTTATTATGTTTAGGTATGTTTCTCTTATCCCTGATCTCTCCAAGACCTTTATCATGAAAGGGTGTTGAATTTTGTCAAAGGCTTTTTCAGCATTGAGGGAGATGATCATGTGGTTTTTCTTTTTGAGTTTGTTTATATGGTAGATCATGTTGATAGATTTTTGTATGTTAAACCATCCCTGCAACCCAGGGATGAAGCCTTCTTGGTCATGGTGGATGATTTCTCTGATGTATTCTTGGATTCAATTTGCCAGTATTTTATTGAGTATTTTTGCATCAATGTTCATGAGGAATATTGGTCTGTAGTTTTCTTTCTTAGTTGTGTCTTTGTGTGGCTTGGGTACCAAGGCGATTGTGGCCTTGTAAAAAGAGTTTGGTAATGAACCTTCTGTTTCTTTTGTGTGGAACAATTTGTGGAGTATTGGTATTAGCTTTTTCTTGAATTTCTGGTAGAATTCTGCACTGAAGCCATACTCTTTTATTTAGTTATTTGTGGATATAGTACATCATCCCTCAAAGACTAACTTTGAATTGTGTACACTTGACTCACGTGATAACTATAACATCTACCCAACATTTAACAAGAGGAAAGCAGGATTCTAACCACCCAGAAAGATATGACACTACCTCTCTCAGTAAACAGCCATCTTCACTCATTAAGAATCACTGGCAAGCCATCTTTTGTTCATCTTTCTTTGGTGTCTCTCTTTCTCTGTACAGTATGCTTTTGGAAAACTATATACACCTCCAGTTAAGCAGGATGAGATGGCACTGTATAAAAAAGCAAAATGAATATAAGCATTGTTTAGGGGGGGAAAGGAAAATTGAAGGAGATAAGGGTTTGTATTTGGTCTTCTCACTTTGAGCATCATGGTCACCTTAAAGTAAAGTTGTTCTTAGTCATATGTTTGAAGTGCCTTCTCTCCTTGTAGCCCCTACTATTCAACCACAAAAGATGTTACATGCAATATGTCTTCCTTTGACACTACCCACACTGTGCACAAATTAAGACAGTTCTTTATATATCATTCTTTACTATGAAAATAATAAGCTTAGGAACTAGTCATTCATTTTATGAACTTTATACAGTGAATCATTTGCAAGTGATATTATGCCCAGCTCCATTTCATCTGAAAACTGAGTTGTTTGTAGCTCTGAAGCAAACAGTGATTTAAGGGAATAGCCTGATTCATGCACAAGCAATGGCAGTCAATAGATGGGTGGGGACCAAAAAAAAAAAAAAACTGGCATATATTCACCTTCTGTGGTAAAATATTATTTTAAGGTGTGTGACTTTTGTTCATGCTGCATTTGTTTAACTCTGAGAAGCTGTGTTGTTGTGCCCATCTAAAACACTTAAAACACCTGGTGGTCCAAATAAAGAGCTGTATGACCAATAGCAAGGCAGGAGCAAGGAATAGGCAGGCTGGCAGGCAGAGAGTATAAATAGAAGGAGAAACAAGGAAGCAAGGAGCAAGAGAACAAGGAGGGGACAATGTCAAGGGCCAGCAACCCAGCTACCAATCCAGCCACAAAGTAAGAATAAAAGTAAGATTTACACAAGAGAAAGATAAAAGCCCAGAGGGTAGACAAATTAGTTTAAGTTAAAAAAAAAAAGCTGGCTATCAACAGTCCAAGCTAAAGCCAGGCATTCATAACTAAGAATAAACCCCCATGTGTGATTTATTTGGGAGCAGGATGGTGGACCCCACAAAAGAGCAAAGGATTAAAACAACACACAACAACATTCTAACTGCCCTAAATAGCTAATGCAAAGACTTTTAAATTAAGCAAATATGTGTCCACTCAACTATGACTTTATAATGAGCCTACAAAACAATTTGCCCATGGGTTTTTAGCCTTGTCAGGGAAAGTCTATCCATTTTCCCCCAGTTTTAATACAAAGCAGCAATGCTGACATGGGCTACAGTGAGTAATGGAAAGATCATAGCAGAATCACAAGCAGATACTCCCCAAGGATAGCCAGGACTCTTAAAGACAAAGGTACCTTGGAAATAAAGTAGAATTTCCTAAACTATGTGAAGGTGTCAACCAATGTGCTTGCTCTATTCCACCCTCTTCAGGTGAATGGAAGAAACAGCATCTGTTCTTTGTCCAGGTTTTATTGTAATAAATAGTCCTTTGGCACCCAAAGGACCAAGTCCAAGACCAACCTTGGGTAAATGTCAGAATTAGATATTAGTTTTTTTCTCTCTCTTATTAAAGCCCCCTGATTTTGAGCCTCATACACACTTATTTAAGTTCATTGCTACTTCTCCCTCCCCTTCTGATGCATCAGAAACCACAAGAAGGCTTTAGTTCTTTCATCATGTATTAATATTAGCTGTTCTAGATTCACAAACCATTCTCTTCTATTCCTGAAAGGAAAAATTGGTAACACTTATCACATTTCAATAGTCCGATGTCAAATATGACAAATATCTAGTGAATGGAAGCTGTGCCAAGATGTGCCATGGATGTTTCATGAAGAATACAAAATTCTCCTTACTGTAAACTAGTTTAATCCTAGAATATATGAAGGTAGGTCAAGAATGAAAACAGATTTATGAATGGTAAAACAGAGTTGTACTTAGTACAAAAGACACCCAACATTCCACAAGGAACCAAGGCCTTCAAATATGAAAGTTTTTGGAACAGGTTTTGGTTTGAATATTGGTATGAAAGAAGTAATTAAATGAATAAAGTGGAACATGCTGAAAACAGAAGGAGAAGTCTGTTTAAATGGGAGCATGTATAGTTAAACACGGTAGGTGTCTGGCATTAGAACTGATACTATACTTGAGATCATCAAGACAGGAACAGAGAAGAGGAACCAAGAAGGCTTAGTCTTACTGACAAGATTAATTTGATTTACCGTGCACACCATGCAGGGGCAGCTAGAGCACCAACACTTGGGTGGTGGAAGGGTATGATGGCAGAGCAGAAAGATAAGTAAAGCTGTTGTACAATCATTCAAAAATGATGTCAGAATAAACAACAAGGGAAGTATGTAGATTCCGGACATGCTAAGAACTTGGAGATTGGCTGGAAATTGAGTCATTAAGGATAGAAAGACTTGAGAAAGGGAAATATTCAAGCATCTTACTTGGATGGGTAGTCAGTCACTCCTTAAAAGGAAGCAGAAGGTATGGGAAGGAAAAGACATCACTGGAGGAAAAACATGTTTTCAGTTGAAGTTTGAGAACTAAAATCATTTAAGTGATCAAAAACGGTAAGTAGATTATCCCCATGATAAAAAGACATGTCTTCTGGTGTGATAATGTCCATAAAATGAAAAAGTAGAGAGGATGGGGCCTAAGAATGGAAAGGGAAGGCAAATATATAATTAGCGCATCATGGTAATCATAGAAGTTCAACATTTCAGATGTGAAGGTATGTCAAAGGACTGTGTTTAATTAAGAGATGCAGATTTAAGAAATGTATTGGTCAAGGTTTTCTTGAGAAACAGAATACATACATACATTTATATATATATACATATATATATGTATATATATATATATGTTTTTTTTTCTTTCCATACACCACACACACACACACACACACACAGTATGCATAAATGTTGTGGTCTAGCTAGTCTAACAATGGTTGATTACAAATGTAAGTTCCAAGAATCCAATGGTTATTCAGTCTATGAAGCTGTATGGCTCAGCTAGAGTTTAGTATGCCCCAGAATTCCAAAGAAGTAGACTCTGATGTCAGTGAATGAATATACTTCCCAGTGCAAGAGCAGTAGGAAGAGAGATGGGAGGGCATCTTCCATTTTTTTGCACTAGGACTAGGGTTTAGACATTGGCTATGTGATAAACTCTTGCCTCCCTTACTCTGCTCTGTATAAAAGTAAGTCTTCTTTATAAATCTGTAGTATCACTAAAGCAAATATTTTATGAATTACTGGCAAATAGGTCTTTTGACCAGGTTGGTCCATATCCTTTATTTGGGCTGCCAGCAGAATGTGTGGTCTAGATTAAAGGTGGATTTTCCTACCTCAAAGATCCAGATTATACAGCAGGGTGCTGGTGGAACACACATTTAATACCAACACTATGAAGGCGGAGGCAAGAGGATCTGTGAGTTCCTGGCCAGTCTGGTCTGCAAATCAAGTTCTAGGACAGCTAGGACTGTTATGCAGAGAAACCCTGTCTCAAAAAAACACATGTGGTCTTCCCACTTCACTTGATTTAATTAAGAATATATCTCTCAGCCAGTTATTTGGGTTTTAGTTACTTTCAGATGTAGTCAAATTGACAACCAAGAATAGCCAATGTAAGATGTGTCATGAATGTTGAATTTGAGTGAGCATCTGGACTTAAGTGACAACAATCTAAGAGAACATAGGTGGTAGACATGTGAGTAGATTTGGATATAAGTAAGAATAAAAGAAAGAGAAAACTAAGAATGAAGAAATGTGTGGCTCAAAGGAGGAAACCTTTGCCATTTCAAAATCTCCACTGTAAGTAATAAATGACATCTGGAATTATATCTACTCAAGAGATTTTATTTTGTTTGAATTTTGTTTAATAAAATGTGACCAGAGATCCAATCTGAAGGGAACAGTCATAAGTATGGTGAGAAATTCAAGGGTGAAGGAAGTTCAATGGAAACTGTATGCTGTGACAGATGGGCAATGTAAAAACACTAGTTTAAAATAGAATGGGAAGTATATGCAGTGATTGGAAGTTAGGAAGTAAAGTGAATGTCAGTAAAGAAGAAATGTTGGAATAATCTAGTCATAAGACTATATCCTCCTCCAAAGTCTCCACTTTCTTGAAAATTATGATCACAAGGTTTTCAGACTATATCATGGTGGTGGGACATCATTGTGGGCATAGAGAGAAATCAAAGGTCTAAATGGACACTCAGTGATGACCCAATAGATTTGAAGCCAATGTCGACCAGTAGCATTGAGAGAGCAATTGTATTTTGAGAGCCATCACTCTATTCATTTGAGTTCTTAATCACAAAAAAAATGGCTGTAGACAAAGGTGAATGGTGCTTTGATTTGAGAGTTAAAATACTGTTGGATGAAAGGAAATTCTAAGACAATGACAAAGACTCCAGGAGCACATCCATGTCATTGCACTACACTTCTAGACAGGAAAGTGGAAGAAAGGGCCATAAATAGCCACTTTCAGAGATAAATATTGGAGGATTAATTTAGTAGTCAGGAGCTCACAAGTCCACCAAGAGTTGTTCATGAATCACAATTTTAAACTCTTTCAACTATCTCATTTTGGCTTTCAAGAAAAATCAAGATTCAAAGGAATTGTTTATACCAACTCTTTGCCTCTTAGTCTATTTTTTACAGAGAGATGCATAAGCCTGGATTGTTCAGGGCTCTATATCAATTTACTATAGATGTGGTTTACAAATGGCAGTAGTTTATTTTGCAGAGTTCACCATAGTCAGGTTTATTTAGAATCCTCTTCTAGATTGTCAAATTCTTATTTCATTCTTATATTGAGGACAAGAGACTAAAGATCTCTCCAATATCCTTTTGATAAATCACTGATTTTATTCATTCAGTTGCTCAAAGTTTCCTTCTCCATATGAAATTAGATCATGGGGTTAAAATTTAAACACGTAAATGTAGAGAGTGGAATACACAAACATTCTGTTGAGAAGGAGCAATGTTACAATGGCTGTAGGCCATAGAGTAAAATGGAGTCTTACACTTTTGTTCCTGGTGCTGTGATGAAAATGTCCTAAAGAAAGAAGCTTATGGGAGAGTGGGTTTTACTCTGTTCAATGTTTAAGGCTACGGTCCATCATGGGAGGAAGTAAGACAGAAGGAGCTTGAAACCAAGGATCACATGCCATCTACAGTCAGGAAACAGAGATGCTACTACACAGCTCCCCTTCTAGATTTACACAGTTTGGGATACCATCCGGGGAATGGTCCCATCTACAGTGGATGAGCCTTCACAGATCAATGAATGTGATCAAATAATCCATCCCGAGCATTTCCAGATTCCCTGTCACAGACAATTCCAGATTTTGTCAAGTTAAACGTCAACACTAGTCATTCACAAATGGCCATGTCTGACATCTGTGATAAAGAAAATGATGACAATTTTCTGTATACATTTGATTAGATAGTTAGTTCTTAGTTCCTGAAACGAGGCAAGAAGAGACAGCCACAGGCTATTACAGAATGCTTCATAATCACATATGCTGAATTCTCCTAAGGAGAGGAATTTATCCAGCTCTCCAAATTTTGAGTTAAGTGGATTAATTAGAAATAAATAAATGCCACCTTGAAGAAATAGCTGAGAGAATAATCCAGAAACCTTAAAGGAAGGAAGCTAAGAGCCATTTCTGATTTCTCCAGACTTAAATGAAACAAAAGCAGCAGGAGCTTATTGCTAACATTACCATGCTAGTTGTTGAGGTGGTAAGAGATATTTAATAATGAAACATTTAATCCTTTATATGAAATATTACTTTTTCTCATCTTGTAAAGCAAGTTGAACATTTAAAAATTGAAGTTTCAACAGGAAAAATAAAAAGGCTTTTCTTAAAATTTT
Organism: Phodopus roborovskii; assembly: GCF_943737965.1. Lineage (NCBI taxonomy): Eukaryota > Metazoa > Chordata > Mammalia > Rodentia > Cricetidae > Phodopus > Phodopus roborovskii. The sequence continues at coordinate 25,858,753 of NW_026126460.1, read as the reverse complement.
GCCCTGTGGATAACCTCAGTAAATGCTTGCTCATTTGGAGGTTGCTAGGGAGTTGCTAGGGGATAGTGTACATGGAAATTTAAGTTTGACTTTACCTGTGATGATCCAGAATGAAAGGAAAAGTACTTTTTCCTCCAGGAGGCTAACAGCAACCTCTGAGCTGTTCATTCCTGTCTACATTTCAGTGTCTGCATCTACATGTGTCCAATAAACAGCTGTCACATGGAATAGAATCTTTGTGACTAACCCTTGTTTAGGCAGATTTATATTAGATTTTATTAATTAAAATTTAACCAGCTTTAATTATTATTTGATTGTGGTGGCTCTAACTTGGTTGTGATTAGTCTCCTCCCATTTCTTGCCTTTGGGTAAAAAGGCAAGAAAATTCTGAGCAGGGAAGGAGAAAGAAGACACCTACTGTTAGAACGGGCAACAAACTTAAAGTCCCTCTTGAATGACAGCCTGAAGCCTATTATCTCCTTATGTCTAGCTAGTAGGCTGCCCTTGTAGGAGAAAGCTTTGTAAGCTATTTTCAAGTGTCTGTTCATATAAAGGCAATTCCCAGTAAACACTATGTGTACACACAAGAGTGTGAAAACATCCTTCTTTGTCAGCGTTCCCCACTCCCCCCATTTTTTATTTTTCGATTTCATTTTATATTCCAACCACAGTTCTCCCTCTCATCCCTCCTCCCAAACCTCCTTCTACCCCCTCTTGCCTCCTCCCACCCAACTCCCCTCCCCCTTAGCACACCCCCATTCCACTCCATCAGGGGTAATGACTCCCATGAGGAGTCATATAGTCTGGTACAATGGGTTAGGGCAGGGCCAGGCCCTTCTCACACGCATTAAGACTGAGCATGGCACTCCACCATAGGAAATGGGCTCCAACAAGCTAGTGCTTCAGTCCTATGTCCTCAATGCAGTTTCACTTTCTACTAATTCTTGGAATCAAGTAAATTCCACACATCTTGAAGCCATTTGAAGGCATTACTCTTTATGTCAACAGTTTCAGACTCTTATTTACATTGGTTTCTCAATCAAATATTTTCTCTCCCAAAACCAGAGAAAGACTTCTCAGGTATTAACTTGTAGATGTCATCATTGCAAAGGTCAAGAAAAACACGGGGTTTGTCTAGACCTTGAGATTCTCTGTAGCATGTTGTCGCTAAGAATGGAAAGCTATTTTGTCTTTCCTCCAGACATGGACCCCACTCCTTCTGTTTCTGATTTCATGTATATTTTTTTTATGCCCCCAAAGACCAGCAACCAAGATAAACCTGCTGTCTTCCCCTCTGCCTTTCCTCAAGAGCCCAAGAGGTGCCATTCACACTAAAGGGTACATATGCAGAACTCTGTAGAGAGCAAGGTCAAGCAGAGCCTCTGGGAGACAACATGTTAACAAAATTACCCTATGTTTTCTTAGACCTTTAGGCATTGGTGATATATAAGGAATTTTATCAAACAATTGGAAAAATGTGAGAAAAATATATAAACACATTAATAATACAAGTTTTGTTGGTTGTTTTTTTTTTATTTTATTTTGGTTTGCTTTTAGTTTTGGTTTTACAACACAGGGTTTCCTGTGTACCCCTGACTGTCCTGGAACTCACTCTGTAGACCAGACTGACCTCAAATGCAGAGATTATCCTGCCTGTACCTCCTGAGTGCAGGAATTAAAGGGGTGCACCACCAGTGCCTGGCATATACATTAAAATGTCTCTTAAATGCTGAGGCAAAATCTTAAGATAGACGACACATTTTAAAATGTTTTAATAGTTTAGTTACAGAATTTGGCAATAAAGATAATCTTATACACCGTGAAATTCTAGGAACATTATGAAATTGAATCTTCCAACGCTGATTTAAAAGTATATGAATATCTGGTGACTCTCTGCAGAGAGGAAGATGCTAAGCAGAAAATTATTAGACAAAATGGCAAAAAATAGATGCATTATATTGGAAGCTTTTCATTTAGATTTGTAAATAAATAAATGATTGAGAACTAAGTTTATAATCAGTTTGCATGAAAATATAAAAATTAATAAACTAATAAGCAAAAGGAGCATTGGATGCCCCTGTAACTGGAGTTACATACAGTTGTGAGTTACCCTTTGGGTCTTAGGAACTAAAATGGGTTTTTTGCAAAAGCAGCAAGTACTCTTAAACACTAAGTTATTCCTCAAGGCCCAAGTTTCACTTACCTCTGTTTTTTGTTTTGTTTTGTTTTGTTTTTTTTAATGAATTATCTTGTGCTAAACACCTCAAGTCTCTTGCTATATTTTCTCTGATGTCCTGCAGTGAATTCTAAACCTTTCCAAAGGTCAACATCTGCATATCGCTACCTATGGACCCCTCTGTCCCACCTTATGGTGGGCTGGAAATGTCAGGAAATGCAAGTCACTGCTTTCAACATTCAGCAGTCCAGGAAAATCAGAAGTATAAAATCTAATCACACATCTTGAATCTTGTAGGGAAGCCACATCTGATTATTTCAGTTGCATGACAGTGTCAAGGTCCCTAACCATGTTCTGGTAATCTATTCAATATGCATATCCATTCCCATCTCTCTTCCCCACTCTTTTACCAGCATTTCCAAGAATTGGTTACCAAATTCCGATGTGCTCCCATGTTCTAGTCCCAAGACAGTTCCTAGGAAACCAAGTTAATATGTGTTAATAAAGCTTGTGTATGGGGATGGGGCAGAACAAACCATGAAGGAAGAAATAATAGCTCAATAAAAGCCACTTCACTCATATTAAGGGTATCAACATTAAAGGGAAAATTTACTTTCTTATTTGTCAGATTATCCAAGTTCAAAACCAATTCTTGACATTATAAGTCCTTGTCAAGGGAATCATTCCACGGTCTATTAATGAGACTACAAGTTGATGAAACCATGTGAAAAGAAAAATGCTCAGGTGTTCTAATAGTGCCCTTTGCTCATTGTGTCTCTTTTTACTTCTACTTTATCCACTCGTTCATCAAATTAAATTAAGCCAATTAACACATTCTCAATTTATAGCATACTCTAAGCAGTCAGAAAACTAAACAGAAACAGTGTATGAGAAGACATACTGGGTAATTGCAAGAAGTAAGGCTGATGATGGGCTTCACAGGATTCATCTTCCATTCCCCTTCATACATCCTTCAGCCTCTGAAGTTACAATGTCCCACTGCCCTGGCTCTGGTTCTCATAACTGCTTAAGACTTGACCTCTCCTTCTCTGGACCTATCAAATACCTCTATTCATCCTGAGTGATGAGATTATATTTCAGGCTATAGCATATGTATTTTCGTCATATTTCCAGATTAACTTGAAACTTATGGCATTTTCAATGTCATTCCTCTTATCACCAAAGATGACTCATTCTATCATGTAACACATTATTGGCCAGGTTACTGCTCCATGGAAAGAATACACAGGTGTGTTCTGTAGTTCAGTGTCCTGTGTCAACTGTGCTGTTTTACAGTTCATATTTCACTATATAAATGTAAAACTATAGACACTACAATGTATTCTGGAGTCTGAAGATTTGCTTATCATAGGCAGATGATCTGAATTTATACTTTTCTGAAAAAAATTATTGTAAATAATGAAAATCATCAGTAAAAGTTAGGAATCAATAGTTTTGATGTGTGTGTGTGTTTATGTGGGTAGACGTGTACTTGTATGTGTCTACATGTGTGTATGTGCGTGTGCACATATGTACGGAGTACATTTTTCATACTACTATATTATTGTCTTGAATTTTTGCCCATAACAAATGGTGTCAACAATTAAAGATCTGAAGTTTTCAACCTTCTCAAGCCACTAACTACAGGAATATGTAAAGTTACATTAAACCTGCTAGGGTGTTAAGAGCAGAAAAGAAATTCTCTTCCTCACTCCAAGGACTTGAAGGGATATGGCAGCCACATAAACCAAGAATTCATTACTGCCTGATGAACTGGCTACCTGCCAAGATGTTCTGGCATCTACAGGAAAGTGCACAAATGTCTCCAAACCACAATTTATATATGTCACCACAGCTGATAATCAGAGCTGCTGCTGAAGTTCAGGTCACATGAATGCTAGGGGTTCATGTGAAGTTAGGCTTACATCTTGAGGAAGAGAAATTTGTTCTTCAGTCTGAAGGAATATCACTTATTTCTGTGTACTTAAAACAATAAAAATGCAATTTATTTTAATTTATTGTGAGCTATTAAAAATTAAATTTACTTTTATTTTTCTATAAGATCATTTGTCACTTTAATAGGACAGAAGCCATGCAGCAAACATATTGGTCTTCCAGGTACAAATTTGTTTAACTGGTCTCGTTGGGTTTGTGGTGGATTTGTGAGATCACACTTGAGGCTAAAGCAGTTATTACTCGGTAAGTGTATCATGTGCTCTTTTTTACTTAATCTCTTCACATGCCTAATGACTGTATTTGATTTCATGTTACAATATTTGGAGCTCAGTGCATGCATGTCTAGACTTTGCATTGACTCTTGACTGAACTATGTAATTGCAGCTGTTTTCTTAAACTGGAAACACCAAACAAAATGTTTTATTTAAACCTTGGAAATATTTACATATGAATGTCTTACATTTACATATTTTATATTTTCCAGGTATTTTAACTGAACAATTTGGAATCTATGTTCCAAAAAGAGTCTTGGGATAAAAAATTCCATTTTCCAAATGGATCAGAGTAGGGTGAGGAATTTGCCAAAGATAAAAACCTTTCTGGTAAAACATGTACTGGAATAAATATTCACATTGCTTCTTCTTTGTGCTTTTTAATACAGGTGACCTTCAAATAGATAACCTTCTACTCTCATAAATTTCTACTTAATATGAGTTATGAATATTTATTGGCTTTCCAGGTAGCATTTTAGCAAATCAGCTCTAAGAGAGACAGTTATTTACTTAACAGTAGAGAACGGCTGCATGTAATTTACCATGTTTATAATTATAGTCTGCGTATAATGAATGTGCCTTTATCATATGCCATTGAGTTGTTTATTAGAAATATTGTTTCAGCCTAGCAATTCAATTAACAATATATACCACTGGTGATTTCTAAAGATTCCTTGCTTTTAAGAAAGAAGAACGGAGGTTTTGTGGCTTTTAATATGCCAGATGAGACAAAAACATTTGCTATATGTTATTATTTATCACAAAAGGCAAAGAATGATATCAAGCATATTCACAATCACTTGAGTAGAAATGAACTGAGACACAATCAAATCTGATATAGTATAGTTTCTGGATGGTAAATTGAATTGCTGAGGTAGAGTATGTTCTATGTAAACCATAAACCAAGCCCCCTATTGATGTGATCCAAACATGTGAACTACTTTTGCCTAACTAATATAAAAAGTAACAATGGAACAGTAGTCTGCAGCTTTCGATCTTCAGGTCTAACCCCTTCAATGCTCCAGCAATTCATAGGTGAGGTGAATGTTGGGGTGGGCCATCGCAGCTCTGATCTGGATCTGAGTTGATCAGCCTACTAACTCCCCCTCATCATTACCACCAGGGTGATCTCTCAAGCACTTCCCCAGATAGCTTCCCCACTGCAGCAGGGCCAGCTCACCAGCACCATGCCTCCTGTGTTATCACTCGGGCTACAAGGTGTCTGGAGTCTGGGAAGCCACCTATGGCCAAGTTACTATCCTTGAGCCATGCTGCTGCCAGGGTCATACAGTGTTGAGTGCCCTGCACTGCCATCTGTGGCCATGGCCATGGTGTCATCTGGTCCTGGACTACTGTCAAGGACCACGTCTGGGTCCATGGCCCTGAAACAGCCTAAGTTTGTGTTGATGTCCATGGCCCCTGTTACCATGGAAGACAATGAGGATAGGACTTCGGAGTTGGCTCCACCTCTCACTGGCTTCACACTAGCAAGAACTGTCCCACCACCAACTTCAACATTCAGGAAAGCAGCTCCTTCACTTACACCTGCGCAGCACAGTAGAACTAACCATGTTGGCAGGGGTGGAGATGGCCTGGCCCTGAAGGCAGGAAAGTTGGAGAACTATCTCACTACCTGTTTGTCACATAGTGGCATGAGGAAGGGAAAGATTCCCCTCTCACCACTTGCCACCTACTATGAGCAAGAAAGCTGGTACTAGGGTCACAAGTATGGGAGAGCTGACCCTGCCCCTCACCAGCTGCAGCACTTAGGAGAGCAGGTCTTGCACCTCACCTAGACAACATAATAGAGTTGACCCTGTTGATGGGGACACAGATGATCTAGCTCAGAAAATGCATGTAGGAGATCTGGCCCCACTACTAATTTGCCATATGGTGAAGTGGGTGAGGCAGAGATAACCTCCTCCATCCCATACACCTTGAAGCCTTAGGCAGGTGAGAGAGCTGGTCCTGATATGAAGAACCATTCTTAAAATCATTTGAGAATTATAAGGGTCCTTTGTGTTTTAAACTGGACTTCTAAGGAAATGTGAGACCAATGTACCATGTTATCACTTTCCAACTCTTTTCCATCGGGCATATTCCTCCCAATCACTTATGGTATCAATTTTAAATTAGTGAGGTGAATAGTATAATTGAAACATGGAGATTGTTGGCACCCTAGCAAATGGCACAACAGGATCAGGGAGAATGTATCACACAGTAGTCTATGTTACCATTGAGGAGTGATACTGAAAACTGTATGAGGCACAAGGTACCATGGGAAAAAAAGTACTTGGAGCAAAGCCAGGCGGATGCCACAGATGAAGCACATGATTTAGGGAAAACAAAGATTTGGAAGCAAGCCTAGAGAAAAGCAACAGAGGATGCCATAAAGCAGGACCTGCTATGGCATCAGAGCCAGGAGGAACACATGAGGGAAGGAGATGGCAAGAATTCATGGGCCCTTGGTCTGTGAACTCAACTCAACCTTCCCATACTGAGCAGGATATGACTGATACTCTAGGAGTCTGCCTCTATCAGTGTTTTATTTATGAGATGTTATTTTTCTTAGATCAGAAAATAACACTTACTAGATACAATTATGAGAAAGGTTTTAGGTACAAAAACTGAATAAAGCATATGGGAAAAGTCTCACAATATCTTAAAATTATATAGAAAATTGAATAAATTTTAATGGCACACCAGAACTTAATGGTAAGACATAATTGCTGAAGAAATTACCAAGCTTGGTCACAGGTGATGGAAAAAATAAACCTAGAGCTGAACTAGAATTGTTTTACCATGCTGACTACAGAAGGTGCTGTGTAGGCTGCTGGAAGCAATACAGAGAAAACTTGCCTCAAAAAAACAAAATTAAATAAATATAGTATTACCTACTATTCATTGCAATGCATTTACTTTTCCATATGTAGATCTATCAACAGATTTAGCTGATGCACAGCCCAAAATGGGTACTGTTTTTCTTGTAAGGATACTTCCATGTAAAATATGTCTTGATAAAAAAGTAAGAACATACTCATAAGTTTAAATAAGCAAGTTCTAAGGAACTGTAAAGAATCTGGTCAAATTGAGTAATCCAGAAAGTGAGACTCATGTAGGTTAAACCGCCTCTTCCCAGGACTTCTCAACCATTTGTAAAACAATGACAAATGAGGCCAGGGAACACTAGTTTCATTTTCATTATTTTTATTAAAAATGTTACATCCCCCTGGGCAAGAAAGATTTCTGAATATTAATACATCAGTCTCATTAATTCAAGTATGTATTCTGAAAATAGTCACACACCTGTCCTTGAGGTGTATTTACAATTTTTTGCCAAAGTGACCCTCCCATAAACCTACTCTTTGAAAATCTCATATGTCACATTCACCCCTACCCCTTTTCAACCCCACCTACCTTCCCTCCTACACTCAACAATTAATACACACACACACACACACACACACATATACACACTACGTCTTTATACTTCATTTTATGATTCATTGAATTTAACCAGGATTATCTACATGGGACATAGATGTTGATCTTTGTGCTGGAGTATAGGCAACTCACCACCATTGAAGATATTGACTTTCCCTTCCACAACAGCTAATAAGTACCCACAATTCTCCTAGGTAAGGTGCAATAAGTTTCTTAAAACTGAAGGAAAAAAAATAAAACGTGTAAAATAATAATTAAATAATGAGTAATACTAAGGAGGTCTGAAAAAGCACAAGAACTCATATCATTATTTATTTACTTAAATTACAAACAATATACTTACGTCTAGGCATATATTTATATTTGTGCATATACATATATAGTTCAAGTGAAATTAATCCCCCTGGGGCATTCAATACTCCCTTTCAAGAGCCATAGCACAGGCTATCTACAAAATAAATTACCAAGTGTGGGTAACCCTTTTCAAGTTGTTAATCAATGAAGTCCACCCAAGAAATTCCTAAAGCAATATAGGCTATCACTCTTGCCCTTGCTTTCCTCCCAGAGGTTGAAGGTAAGATACTATTGCTAAAGAATTCTGAACATCAGGCTTGGAGGTTCCAAGCTGAATCTGATCTGAAAGCTTCTCTCTGAGGACTATCTTTCATAATACTGGAAGTTGCTTTTCAGTTTTCAAGGAAGGGAAGCAAACAATAATGCTACACACACAGTTCCAGCATCTAAGAATCACAATAATGACAACCATGTCACAAGCACTCGAATGGGGTATAGTGGCACTAATATCTTGGATGTAAGCAATCACTCCCTAATTGAACCTGAGGTTCATTTAACGAGAGAAAATAAAGGATTATGGTACTGAAACCTAGTTAATCACCCAGGCTAGTGAGATCTTGGATCTTAGAGGAGAATTTTACTACCACTTTACTAAGTTATTGCAACTCCTAATTACAGTCTAAATATCTATCGTTCAACCCTCAGAAAAGTGTAGTTCTCATCTCTCATCAAAGAAAATTCCCTAGGTAACAGAGGGAATACATTACAGAAAACAAGTGGTTAAAATACATAGAACAAGTCTTCCTGTAATGCTCAGCCACTGCCTCTGATGCTCATGAAACATCTCAGACGAAGAGGCAGAAAGATTGTAGGAGGCAAAGACCCCCTAGATTATGTCCACTAGAAATAACAGGAAGGCTTCATCTATGATATTTCAACACTATGGCTTCCTAAACAAAATCTGAAGAAGTACACCAATAGACATGCTATCATGGAAGAGGGAAACCCCTAGTACCCCACCCATAGATGAAATCATACAGTCAACTAAAAAGTGCTGAGAGTGAAATGCTAAGAGTTGGAGAAATAGTCCTTCCCAGGGATGAGTTTCTTAATTGGTTATCTGGCCAGTCTTGAATCATACATATATTTAACAACAAATTGAGCAGGTTGCATTTCTATATTGTGTGTGTGTGTGTGTGTGTGTGTGTGTGTGTGTGTGTGTGTGTGTAACAACAGCGACTAAAGAAAAGGAAGTCATAATTTCAAGAGGGAGCAAGGAGGTATACATCAGAGGAGTTGGAAGGAGGAAAGGGAAGGGAAATAATGGATACTGAATGTATATGATCAGACCTCCATTTGTTTTGTGCTTTGGGAAGCATTTGTTTAAGGTGAATGCATTTTTCATATTAATGTGGTAACATTCACGTGTGCTCTTCATAAATAATGCACTTGCATTTTCTGATGTTCAATGTATGTTTATGCATACAGCTGAAAAAGAAAATCTTTAAGCTGCCCTGGATATTATTAGGATCAAAGTTTCCACTATTGCAGCAAAATATTGCTGCTTCACTAATTTCATTGAAGAGGTCAGGCTCATAACAAATATCATTGTTAGAATATTTGGATCATTTCCTTATTCCAAACAGGGATGAAGCAGAATGGTTTTGCTTGCCTGTTATACGTTCTATTAAACTAAGTAACACTGAGAGAAGGATGGTGTGGTTTTCATCAATTTCTTTTACTTGTGTAAAAGAAACCATGCTTTCCACTATACTCTCATGGTATATGAGCTTCATGATGAAAGTTGGTTTTTTATTTAAGTTGAAATGCACCAAACAGAGAAAAGCAAAATAAGACTACATCAGAGTATGAAATCATTGCAAGATGCATGGTCTGGGATATTACTTCATAGGATTAGTGATATTTTGCTACTATGTGTTGAAGAAAGTATCATTTTTGTTAGATAGGTACTCAGTTTTTCTGATTGATACTGGGAGCTAGAGGGAGAAAATAACTCATTGGATATTAAATTACAATTTGGTGGGACCAAGGTGCTCTCCTGTGTGATTATTGCACACTAATACTATGACCTGTAGTGAGATAGTCCTTCTGTGGCACTGACCACGCCCATTGGGGGGGTGGAGGAGAGGAGCATCTGCCGCCTGGGTGAAACCCAGGTCCCCTGAAAATCCTAATCCCGCTTCTGACACCAGATATCGTGGTTAAATAAGGATCAGCATAAACAAATAGGCCACATTGATGTTTATTCAGGAAGAAATAACTTACAACCTAGACAGATGAACACCAGGAAATTACACCCCATGCTCTCCTGTCCGAGTCATGCCAGCAAGAGAGCTTTTCCCCGGCTCTCTCTTCCTTCCACAGGTCACTTCTGCCCATGGCTCCACCCCCAATGGGCGTGGTCAGTGCCACAGAAGATCTATCTCACTACAATGACCTATAATACTGTGTACATTTTAAGCAGATAGAAGAAAGGATTTTGGATGCTGATAATATAAAGAAATCATAAACAGTTTAGGTAAATAGACATTCTTAATTTAATCATAAATCACATAATACATTTCAACATTGTATGTCAAACCAATAATATGTAAAGGTTTTGTGCATTATTTAAAAACAATTTTAACTTAAAAGTAAGTTTATTCTCAAAAAACTACTGACTTGTAGTATTCTTACGATTGCAACAGTCCAAGAGCCATATTAAGTGGTTTAAGTGGTTTTGTTTTATTTTATGTAGCTGAAATGAGAGTGAATCCAAGCTACTTGGGGGCTTAACTATCATAGTTAATGATAAACGGTATAGCATTTCTAATAATACATTTTGAATTTTGCATTTACAACTAATTGTCAAATTTCTTTGGTCAACTGTTTTTCAGACTGGCGTGTAGTCTTTCTTGTATATTTGTAGTGAAGATATTTCATTCCATGACTTTTTGGTGGTAAATTGTCTTGTCAAACCTGCAGTGGATCACAAAGTCCTCTAGTCATTATGCTAGTCCCACTACGGTTTGCTTTATTTGAGTGTCTACTATGTTCTGAAGACTACAATGTGGTTTTAAGATTTAAGGTTGAGTCTGGTGTGATTTATACACTTTACGTTTTCGTTGAAGTTCTCAATTTATCTTGGGAAGCTGTGGCTGTAGCACAAGGAAGGATATTAAAAGAGAGAGAAAATCAATTTCTAACATTTCTTGTCCCTTAAGTCTGGAAATATCACTTTGTGGCGAAAGACTGCCAGATTTAGCATGAGCCATTCCCACCTGCAAGCTCTCTGTTTCACGGACATTCAAAGAGAATTATATAAGGGAAGATTTGATAAGGAACAGATACAGGATTTAAAGAAGTCTATACACACTGTAGTCTAGTCAAAGGTTTTAGTAACTTTTATTGTTGAGCTCACACACACACACACACACACACACACACACACTTCAATGGTCAGGAATTCCATTCATTTTCTGCTGATTTATGTTGCTAAAAGTGTACTGACTTCACACAGCCCCAACATATTAATTCATTCTGTAGGTCAGAAATCTGACATAGTGTCATTGTGTCTCCTCAGGTGTTACAGCCTAACATGGAGCTCTCGGCCATGGATTTGTTCTCATGCTTATGCCTTCCTTAGTCATAGTCTTATTCTTTATATATTGTAGCATACATCTGTACCTAAGGATACTCAGAGTATTGTGTACCCTATATGAAAAATCCTTTTCAAGTGAATGTGATGAGCACATTTTGCCACTCACACTGGTGTCTTCAAATACCACAGAAGTGTCCATCAATGATGCAGCCATGATTGAGGGAGGAAGACATGTTTAAGAACTATAACTGAGACAAGAATCCCCTTCCAGGGAAATTTCCAGAAAGAACTTGAACCCAGATGAGGTATAAAAGGCACTGGGATGTGAGAAGTTAAGAAACTGTAGTGAGATATTCACCTGTGCACTGACCACGCCCATTAGGGTTGGGGACAGGGACAGAGTTATCTGGGGGAACTAGGTCTTGCTTGCTGGACTGGACAGAGAGCATCAGGATGCATCCTTGGGACCAGGAACCTGTTGATGTTCATCTGTCTCTGTTGTAAGTTATTTCTCCCTGAATAAACATCTATTCAGCTTATGTGTTTTTCTAGATCCTCATTAATCCATGATAAGATACCACTCTAAGATCAGTAAAAGTATCGTTTACATGTTTGCACAAAGCTGAAAGAAATGCTGCTCTCTCTGGTTGACCTGGACACCTCACTTCCCAGAAAACTATCACCCCTCAGTTTATACACATGCAGAACCTCAGTCCAGCCAGGTTAAAATCCAAAACATATGATATATGAGAGAACTATGGAAATTAAGTCTATTACAACCTGAGTAGTAAAACACAAATTAAGTATATACTACTGCATGTGTGTGTGTGTGTGTGTGTGCGTGTGCGTGTGTGTGTGTGTGTGTGTGTGTGCGTGCGTGTGTGTGTGTGCATGTATGTGTGTGTTGTCCCATGAAAACAGTGGATAAAACTACCTAGTAAAGAAACAATGACCTATAAATGATGAAAAATATTTCATAATATATTAAAAATATTAGTATTATTCAAAAATATATGAGATAACTCTGAGCAGCACATTGTATGCTCTTAACATTCATGTGTCTGGGGATTGTACTCACACTAGCAAGAAATGATAGCTTCTAATTAAGGATGTCTCATGAGAAAGGTACTTTTTCCCATCTAAGTTCAGAGATCCTTTTGATTCAATCCATTGACTCCAGTTTAGAATCCTGGTAGAAAATAGCAGTTCAGTGTTCTGAATATTTAAAGAAGGTGGGAAGGAAAAGGGAAGCAAAGGTTGTTCTTCCTCCCCCAGGCAAGAAAATGTTCTAAAAGCAATTTGTATGTGATTTCTGAATACTGAGCTGTGTCTTTGTAGAAAGAACTAAAGTGGTAAATAGAAAGAAGATACATTAAAAAAATATTAAAATTTAAACTAAAGGATTTCCAGCCAGACACATTCAGAGCTTTACAATGGGGCGTCAGCTCTTCCCAGAGGGAGCCTGGTTTCAATTATTTATACTTATGTTTGATCTAGTTTAACTAACCTACTTTCAGCAAGACTTGGCTAAGAAGGAAGGGAAACACAAAAGATCAGATTGTTCTATACTGCAGATTTGTGATAATTCCACATGCATAACTGATTCATCAAAGATTACTAAAGTGCAAGATTCTTAAGTGGTAGTAAATATTTAAAGCTCAGATGGAAACAGAATGAGAAGGAGGAATTAAGTCATCTAATCCTTTCCCCTGCTCAGCTGCCCAGGGAAAACTTAATGAAGGAGGCCCTTGGGTATCTTGGGAGGGTACACCCATGAGCTTCATGTCCATTACTGACCGAATAGAGAGAGAGAGAGTCATTTTTCATATTGACATTCATTTTTGAAAATGGTTTCATGTGTTAAAATAAATCCAACCAACACAAAGAACTCATTATTCTGAAGGATGAGCAGCAATAAGCTGCTTCGTGTCATGAGAATAATTTTAGGAAATGCCTTATGCATATCATCTCCAAAGCTTTTTTTTTCCAAATTAAACCTCAAGGAACTAACCAGATTGCTGACTTTCAACATATAGAAGACCTCAGCATATTAACACTAAAAAGAAAAAAATCGACTAGCAGTTTGCATTTGACCATGCTTGTTTTAAAGTAAGCTGCCATCCAACCCCACATCAGACCATGTATTCAGAGAACAGGGCCCAAAGTAGGTACCTTCAGCAAAACCTGGAAGTAAAAAGCTGATAGCTCATTAGAAGAACTCAGCCTTGGAATCTCCATTGTTGCATCACATTTTCTAGGGAGATGTGAGCAAATGTTTATTCACCTCAGAAAGGGCACTGCTGACAGATCCAATAAAAAGAAAAAAATGATTCCACTCAAGTTCAGCTTGCTGAACCAGTGAGTTTAGTGGTATGGCATGGCTTACAAGAGTATGGGTGAGGGGTTACATACAGGAGCATAGACCACAAACACAGCTCCATCACTAAAAAGCCCATCTCACATGAACAATGAATGACTCAAGAAAACTGCAGGACTGGGGCCCCTGTGTGACCTGCAGGTAACTGGGGGCAGCTGGAATTTCTTCTCTCCTTGGAGATCACCACTGCTTATATAACCTTGGACGAGTAGCCTTGAGAACCTAAGTTCTTTTTTTTTTTTTTTTTTTCTTTTCTTCCTAAGTCTTGTATGTTTTGTTTATTCCATGAATCAGAACAAACCTCTATGGGAAGGAATGTTTCAGTTATTTGGAAACACGACAACCATTCATCAGGTATTCGACAAGATCCCAAAACTCTAGTCCCGATTCAAACCACCAACATGTGATCCCATTCTGTTGCCAAGAGAGGAGATTAGGTGATGCTGAATCTGACCTACAGCAAGGGACCTGTCCTCACTAAAACCTAATTTTGTCCCGGGGAAGTGCTGGTAACAATTTAACTTGAATAATTGCCAGTAAGTATTTAAAGAGATAATGTATTTGATATATAACTTATGTATTAGACCTATAAATCCTGAAATTCAAATTTTGTTGATTCTAAATATAATCGTCATCATTCATTTTATCTCTTTTTACTTTTCAACATATTTGTTATATATGGTTCATTAAAATGGCAGGAGGTGTATAAGGTCAGTGACTCTAATTGAATATATGTCTATATCCAAGAAGCCATCAAAGGTAATGAATATAGAGACTGGTCATCATAGAGAAAGTTTCTTTTAATTTTGAAGTAAGTGATTCTATTAAAACAAACTGTAGCTGCTCAGGACAAAGATTTCCCAGAAGTATCACATGCTATACTTAGGCAGAAATCCCCAAAGCTGTGTGTATGTATTCTCCTAAGCACAAAAGAATCCAATATCCAGCAGAATAAGTGAGATAGGAGGCTAATGACATGGCTTTTTTTTCTTTTTATTCCTGGTCAAAACCCCTAAATTTACAAATGACTAGCCTTA
Source organism: Phodopus roborovskii (assembly GCF_943737965.1). NCBI lineage: Eukaryota > Metazoa > Chordata > Mammalia > Rodentia > Cricetidae > Phodopus > Phodopus roborovskii. The sequence goes on along the minus strand of NW_026126460.1, from coordinate 25,843,596 downwards.
GAGCATGTCATAACCTCCTAAAATAATTACTTTCAATCACACATTGCTAAAAATGGACCAGCTTTCAGGTGAAAGATTAAATAACAAAACTATCAAACAATCCAATGAACAAATAGGCTCATGCAATGAACACATAGTTCTCAAAAGAATTACAAACAAACAGCTAATAAACATGAAAAAAATACTCAATATCTTTAGCCATCAGGAGGTGCAAATTAAAACAACATTGAGATTTTACCACCCCAAAAAGAATGGCCATCACTAAAGGAACAACAACAACAAAAAAAGAATAAATGGAATAAATGCCCAGCAAGATGTGAAGAAACCCCTTATATACTACTGTCAGAATTTAAATGAGTTCGGAGAGCACAGAAATCAAAATGGAAGTCTTCAGAATCTAAAGGTAGAATGACCATCTGACTCAGCTATACTATGTCCAAGAACATACTCGAAGGCCTCAGAGTCAGTATAGCAGAGATATTTCACATATCTGTATTAATTTTGCCTCTTCATAGCAACCATATCATTGAGTCAGCCTAGGAACTATCAAATGATGGATGACCAAGAAAAAAGTATACATATACTATGAAGTTTATATTACGTTATAGGATCACATAAAATTATGTTGTTCACAAGAAAATCGATACAACTAGGAATCATTTCACTTTTTACAAATGAAGTCAGACTCAGAAAAACAAGTATTATATTTTTCTCTGACTTGTGGCTCCAATCTTTTATGCAAATACATAATTAACTATGTGTATAGAACAGGAAAATGAAAGACTGGTGCCATGATAAATGGAAGTAATGAAATCAGAGAGAAAAGAGACAGAAGTGATATATACTGGTGTGTGTGTGTGTGTGTGTGTGTGTGTGTGTGTGTGTGTGTGTATGTGTGTGTGTGTGTATATATATATATATATATACTAATGTGTGTGTGTATATATATATATATACCTGAATATATGCTACTGTCATACTGTCTATATGTAAATCATCACTTTATACAATGAATATTCACCCAAAATAAAATTTAATTGAGAAATAATTCTTAGGATCCAGTAATGGGGAGATACTAACTTTAAAAGTGAACAAAATGCTTCAATGGGCTCATTATCAAAGAAGATGTGTAGATTAGAAAAAATGGCATTCAGCATTATTAGTCATGACAACATAAAACACATAAAATTGCAAAACTATAAGATCTAAATGCCTAATCACTTCAAAAATTCTAATGCCACCAAATACTGAGTAAATAAGAAGCAATTAGAGCTCTTATCCAGTATCTCCAGGACCTTGCAAGGTTAGTGTTAACCAGTCATTCCTTAAATAGAGAACAGCGCAAGAATCATTAATAGAAGAATGAATAAAATACAGCTCACTTGTGCTATGAGATATTAGTCCATTAGAGAAGAAGCATTCAATAATAGAGATGAAATTTGGAAGCGTTATATCGAGCTTAAGAATCTTAACATGAAGCAATGCATGTGATGCCATTCATGTTCTAGTCTAGAACAGGACTGAGGTGAAAATTTATTAGACCAGTGGGTCTTTTGTGCAAAGGAGAGGAGGTATGAAGATTGGCAGGAATGAAGCCTGAGGGAGACCTCGGAAGTAACGATGCTGAATAGGATGCAGAGATAAAGATATTCATTAAGTCAGACCATGCATATTTAACATCTCATTGTGCCTAAACTTTGTACCAAAGCAAAAAAAAAAAAAAAAAAGGTTATATAAACAAGTAACAAATATTGGCTGTACTCTGCATGTACATTGACTGAGGCAAAGAAAGTATACTGATAACTCATTTACAAACAACGAGAAACAAGATAGACTAGGTTGGCGCATTGCTAGCTAGAAGAATAAATATATGTTGAAGCTCTATGGAAAGCATTGAATCAATGAGATTGATTCATAAGTGTCCACTGTAAGCAGTTTTTCAACTATGCTACCAATATTTTATGATAATATCTTAAACAAAATCATGAGATCACATCCAACTCTGCCCCCATCTGGGAATACTGATCTTATCTGTAGGGCCGGGTATAAAAAACCCTTGCCTTTGTATCCCCAGAAAAACAAACAAACAAACAAACAAACACCAAAAGAAAAGAATGTAACAGTGCCTGTGCTCCCCAGTTATGACTTGTTCTGGCTGCTTTTAACTATCTGTAGCTCTGAATGTCCTTAGAGAATCCAGTAGTCATGGGAGGGTATTTCACACAAAGCTACACTGATATTTTCACTAAATGAATCCTGGAGCTTCCATCCAGTACTTGTGAAAATCATACAAAAAGTAGAATAGTGTTGTCTAAGAAAAACTAAGCCTGTGTGGTGGGGATATGAGAGTTGTTACAGAATGGAGTCCTGAGGCAACTCTTCATAGCACACATAGTGTTCTGAAGTAGGAGGTCACAGGAAACCACCGTAGCCTTACACAAGCAAGAGAGCTGACAGAATAAACATATCTAACAGAAATGAAAGTAGAGACTATCTATGCATTTACAAACCTAATCAAAGAAAGAAAAAATGGGGAATAAGTAAGGAAAAGAGGCTCTGCTTTTGTTTCTACAGAAAATGAAAATCCATCTATGTAATCTACCATACAAACAAACTGAAAAGCCAAATGATCATCTCACTAGATACTGAAAAGGCCTTTGACAAAATGCAATGCCCCTTCATGATTAAGGTCTTGAAGAGATCAGAGATAACAGGAATATACCTAAAAAATGACAAAAGCAATATACAGCAAATGAACAGCAACGTTAAATTAAATTGAGAAAAACTTCATGTGATATCTTCAATATGGCATAAATAGCCATTTGGACAAGAAATTGCTCTTGCCTGGACTGTTTGATAGCATGCTGTCTGAATTGGACAAGCAAATTACAAAGAAAAGTGACTACTGAACTTGTGAAAGGACAAATGTCTTATGGTTGAAATTCTGGCTGGACAAGCATGAAGACCAGTGTTCAGATCCTCACCCCTCCATAAATGCCAATTGGGTATGACCACCTGCCTATGATCACAGCATATGAAAGGCAGGCAAAGACATGTCTCCAGTCCAAGCTAACTAGCTAGACTAGTTGAGTCAGTGAGCTCTAGTGTGAAACTATGTCTCAACATATAAAATGGGGAGAGGTTGACGAGGACATCAAAAGTCAACTTCAGGCTGCAAAACACATCCATACATCCATACATCCATACATACACACAAACCTGCTTGTACACACATGGAATCATACACACACACACACACACACACAGAAAGAGAGAGAGAGAGAGAGAGAGAGAGAGAGAGAGAAAGAGAGAGAAAGAGAGAGAGAGAGTTTACTTTATAAGACAGAGTTTCTCTGTAGAAGCTGTCCTGGAATTTTCTCAGTAGAACAGGCTGTCCTCAAAATCACAATAATCTGCTTGCTATTGCCTCCCAAATGCTGGGATTAAAGGTTTATGCCACCACCACCTGGCTTTAGGGGGGATTGGAATACACATATATTAATGTAAATGCAACTCTCTCACACACACACAAACACACACAGGTGGAGGGTAACTGCATGAGAGAAGTACTTAGAAACAAGATGCTTTCCCCAAACTTTTGCATTTAAAAATTGCCATTACTAAAGATATCAGAATAGGCAATTTATAGATTTAAAAAGTTATCACTGATTTTGTCACAATGAGAATATTTATTAAGCACTCGGTTTAATTTGCCTTTTCTTAACTTTAGGCCAAATGAAGAAATGCCGTCATGAATGTTTTCTTCAAATCTACTATAATGTGAATAATGGTATGTGCTTATTACCAAAACTGGAAAAAGTTACTGTTTAACAAATTAGTTCAAAATTATTAGCCTCAAAGAGGCTGTGATTTAGAAATACAGCCCTGCTCATAACTCCCATTAACTTTAATTGAGTTTATAGTGCACTCAGAAAGAAGAAAAAGAGTATCATTCCATTTTCAGATTAAATTTAAGATAAATTCAAGAATTATAGTGGCTCGTTGACCTGGCTTTTCTTTTGAAATTAGTCCCACAATTTGTTTATGACCATTTTCACATCATTAACTTTTATAGTTTTTTAAGCCACTGTGTGTTTATCCATTCAGGGTTCTTCATTCCCAGACCTCTGAAATTATTTCTGAATGGCTAATCATTTCCCAATTGCCCTATTCCTTCCTAAGTCAGTCTTTCTCGTTATCATTATACGGCTGCTACTGGAGCCCCTCTCCCTCTTCTGGAGCCCCGCCATTGCATTCCCACTTCCCAATCCTTTCCCCAGTGACACATTTGCCACATGTTAATATCTGAGCAGAATTACCAATTACTTTATTGTATCTTTTCCAAAAAGATACTTATTTCCTCCCCACACAAAATATGTACGCTATGTTCTCTAAATACAACAAAGACAAACAAACTGAAATCTGAACTTTAACTTGAGGGACTTTCAAGGAAGATTCCCTAGGGAGATTCTCCTGCAACACGGAGACAGAGCAGGATAAGTAAGACAGGAAAACCTATCATCCGTTTCCGTAGATACACAATCTCTTCTCCCAGAATGCCCTGGTACACCTGGGTGCTCTGCTAATGAAGTTAATAGAAACTTTATGCAATGTCACCACCACACCTCCTGTAAAAACAATAAGCTATTTAAAAACAGGCAAGGGTAGAAAATAAATCTATTTTATTTCCCAGCGCACAAAAAGCTAGCATTTCACCATTGCTGCTTGTACTTATTCTCTACTGCTATTCAACAAATTACTACCAACAGCATAAAACTGCAGAAATGTTAGTTCATCGTTTCTTTCACAGTCTGGTACAGTCTGTGCAGTCTGAGCAGACTTCCCAGGCTGCTCAAGGTGTGCCCGCGCTATAAGGGTTAAGGCATTATGCTGGCCTGCCCCTCTTACCTGGTAGAATGCTCTCAGGCAGTGCCCTGATCAGCCCAGTGTAAAGGACCCCTTTAAAAGAAAGACCTCCACCTACACGTTGTTTCTGTTCACTCTAAATTGCCCTCTTTACCTCTCTTTCCTGCCGTTCCCCTAGGGTAGACAGAACTTTTCCTGTCTCCGTCTTCTCTTCTGTCCTCTCTGTATCTCCGTGTGTCTTTACCTCTTTCCTGCATTCACCTCTCCCCACCCCCACCCCCATGGCCTCTTGCCTTTGTAATAAACTTCTCACTTAAACTCTGTCTGCCTGGCATGTTTGTCCTGCTGCCTCGGTCACCCTCACCTGTCATGGAATCCCCCAAGTTTCTCCACAAGCTTTATCCTAACACACTCCATTCTCATTTGGGGTCCCTAGAGTTCAAGGTTACTCCCAAGCTCCTTTTCATTCTGGAAGATGTCTGTTCCCTGTGGTCACAAGGGCTGAAATGTCTGCCTCCATGGTGGCTGCCAATTGGTGCCTGCTGTTCTTTACTAGACTTGCCTCCCCCTCCTGCCTCACAGCCAACCACTGCAAGGAATGCTTTTTGTACTTCTGAGGCCCTACTGTTTTCTCATGTTTCCATCACTTTGACAACACCAGAGAAAATCTGCTTAAAAGAAAGAAAGGTGTCTGAGAAATGGCTCAGTCTCAAGTTTCATAGTCTGGGAAACTCACACAGATCCTGACAAATCTTTGAATTCTGCATTTACAGAATTTCGTCAGTTCCTTAATTAGTTTACTGAAAATATGCAAAAATATGGCACACTAAAGTTGAAAGAGAGATTCTATGTATCAACATAGATGATTCTATTCTAAAATTATAAGTTCAAATTGGTCTAATACAGTTTATGACCATTTAGACAAATCTCCCAAAGGCAGTGTCTATCTTTCTCTTAGCATTTAACAAATTCATTGAATTAGTCAAAATGGTGTATTCAAGTTTCAATGTTTCACTATGGTATTATATTTTAAGGACAAAATAGTATCACTATTCTACATCGTTTTAAGTATAACACATTTTCTTTGTGTATAAATAAATTCAAATGAAAATAGTGTATATACATGTATAATACAGTTCATAACACTGAAAATGTCAGTAAATACTTATCTTTCCTTTCTCTTCATTAGAAATATTTTACTATAGAAAAATATAACTTCTCTCAGTTCACATTTTATCTCATTTTCCTTTAATTAAAATGATTTATTTTTCTCTATGGAAAATAGCTTGCCTGTTTTATATTACTTTTAAATCCCATGTATGCTTTCCAAACAAAGTCATCAAACTATAATAATCCATTTGCAAAATGGGTAATTAACATTGTGCATGCTTTCAAAAATGATTTTTGATATTCAAGTAAATTTGTTGAGCTTATCCATATTAAATTCAATAATTATTCACAAAATGGCCATATAGAGGATTAGATCAAAGTCTTGGTATCCTAATTGTGGTAGAGTTAGCTTAAACAGCTATGTTAAAGAATGTAATAGAATTTGAAATAAATACTTTATGATAGAGGAATATTGTATGGTTTACATTCCATTTACAATTGGGAACAAGATCAATTTGTTCTAGGACATTCAATTGGAATATCTATCCTAAAACTATGACAAAATCATGATATTGGGAAGAAATTTTGTTTATCTTCATACATTTAAGTGATTAATCTGATAAATAGTGAGATGGATAATTGTGACTATGAAGGGAACATGCACTTCTCAGTATAATGCGATGCTTCTGTTAGATTTATTTCTAAGCCTCGTCATCACTCATGTTCTTTTGTAGGATTCAGCCATTCCATTTTAAGACCCTATTCATCCACAAATAGTCCATTATGAAGCAGCCTATTGGCTAAAATTGGTATTTATATAGGCGATAAGCTCAGAAGCCAATTTTCTGAGCAATGATCAAATTTAGTCCCTCTGAATGATTATCCTTTGATGGCTTTATTCTGCCTACTTTCACATAGATTGTTTCTATTATGCATGATTACACTGGCAAGAAAATCAACAGCAATTTCAAGAATCTTAATAAGTATACTTACTAATGAGAATGGTGGCCATGCTCTGGGTATTTGTTTCATTATGAACACTTAATCACAATCCTATTTGCCATCTCAATATGACATATCATTTGCTTTCACAGAAATCAGCTAATAGGTTAAGAACCTATTACCTGATATAAAAAAAAAAGTGACCCATTTTCAGTAGTCCTCACTTGGTTCCTTAACATCAATGTCTACATATGGAGAGAATGGTGTTGAAGAGAAGTACTTTAAGAATAAGGTGTCCATGCGGTAGACTTATGGCTTCACTACCTTCTCATACCAGTCACATTGTGGATATATGACTTCAGTGATATTTTCTTTGGTGGTGTTCTACAATATTCTGTCAAAATCAGTACAAAATAAAAAGAAAGGTCACTTAGAAAAGTGAACTGAGATTCAGCCTTGCTATTTTAGTAATCAACCACAGATCATATATGTACATTTTAAGAGGTTCAAAAGATAATATTATCAGCCATTCATGCGATAGGCATTTTCTAGACATTGCAATATGCTAATAATTGTGTGAAAAATGAGAGATAAAATTATAAATACTCATTTCATTATCACAGTAATAATATCAATAAAAACAGAAAGTCATCACCTCTTGGACTTGTAATTATAAACTTTTTAGCCAGCCTTTCCCTGCCTCACAAAAGATCTTGAAATATTTTTCATGTACCTAGATTTAATTGTAATCTTTTAGTGACAGAAATGAGTTCTAACTCTAACTGCATGTACATATCTGTGCCTCAGTTTAGTCTTCTGAAAATGTGAATAATGGGACTGCCAAACTCATATATACTTACACAAATACAAGAAGTACACAATAGTTCCCACTACATAAGAAGTCCTCTGCTAGAATGTGTTCTGGTGACACATAAAGAAAGCAGATTATGGAACCATCTTAACTAGGAACATCATTTGTTTACTTATGTACATTTATTTATGTACCATAGGGAAAGTGCTCAAACCCCAAATACTTTTAGGTTTCCGATAGGATAATGAGGAAGACTTGCAAGCTATAACCAGTTTCTTCTTTATATTTTCAAACTCTTACATAATTAATATGCACCCTTCTACAGCTTGAAAAACAAAACATGTATAATAAACCTAACCTAGCAGTTTGTGTCCTTTTCTCAACATAGAAGGAAATTAAGTTGCCTTAAAAAAATACCAAGTTGCTTCAGAGCAAATGCATTTTTTTTCAAATCATCTACTCTGTTATTTGACTAAATGTATTTTTCTAATAAAGTATATGAAATAGTAATTTCCATAAAATCATTTCCAAGTTGGAGTGAAACCATATGCATTTTCAAAATAAAGGCTTTTCTATGAAATTCATTTTGAAAGTAAATGTATCTATCTTCTTTGTGACAACTCATTTTCCATCAGGCAATATGGAGATGTATGAAATTCTGTTATTATATACCTGAAGATTAGTATCTCAGATACCACAAATAACCCAAGAATAACTGTAATTAACCAAAATGAAAAAGTATGGCCTATGTCATTTTTAGCTCACCTCTGATGAACATGCTGAACCAAGATGAGCTTATCTCCATGATGTCTTCTAAGCCAACATGTTGAACTTCCCATGAGACAAAACATATCCAAATGTATCTAAGTTCTATTATTCATTTTGTTAGATATGAGGATCCATTTTCACAATCCATAGCATATTGTAAGGCACTGATTCACTTTGAGCAATTCAAATAGAAAGATGACCCAGCTCCTATTGCACAAATGCTGAAATCTAATCTGAAAATTAGGGTTCAGGGGTTTTACAACAGAATTAGAAATGAGAAGCCACTAGTGTAAATGGTCAATCCTCAGGAAAAAAAAATAGCCAAGTATAACTTGAGAAAATGTGCAAAGGATCTTGGCCATCTAGTTATGCTAGATTGATTCAATGAATAGGTATAGATTCTTACCCACACGTTGTTTTTTAAATTTGGGTTGTATATATTTGGCTATTTTATTTCCCCACCATCATTCAAAATAGAATATATAATCTGTAACTGCAGTGAATGTGTTGAAAATCAGCTAATCATGTCATACTTTGACCAAATATCCTTAATATGTTCTTTAATAAATGTTAATGTTCATAGTATTGTCACAGCAAAAGCATTATTTTAAATAATCATAAAATGAGTCACATATTCAACAATCCTGCTATTATTACAAATAGTAAATACATTTTCTCCTAGCAGTGACAAATACCTGACAGAAACAACTTCAGAGAGGAAAGTTTTGTTAAGCAGATTAGTCCACCATGACAGTCATGACAGTGGTGGCCCGGGTGGTTCTGTTGGTGGCAGCACGGGATATGATGTTACTTTGCATATGGTGCAAACCAGGAAACAGTGAGATCAACTAGAACTGGACCAGATTACAGTCTTGGAAGATGTGCCCTCTGTGACCCACTTTCTCCAGGAAGGACTTCAGCCCTGAGGTTTATACACAAGACAAATTCAAATACTCTGTGTATCAAATAATCATACCATGTGCCATCAAGAAAAAAAATGGACAAGATAAATGGTTATGACTCCCCATCATTCATCAGCCCTTTAATAGCTCAGTATATGGAAGGAGACTTTTACTAGAATGACCTTCATAATCTACTTCATGAACTTTCTTATACTACATTACTGTTTAACTTGGCAAGTCCAGGTCTAAGTTTGCCAACACTCCATTCTTGAGTTCATTACATAACAAAATGATTTTCCAATATAACTGAAGTGACCCATCCCAAGTGTCTTCCACAATCAGGATGACCTACCCCTCATGTCGCTTAGAGCAAAAGGGGGAGGATTTGGGAAATAACAGGTGGGTGAAATATTCCATGAATAGAACATTTATTTCAGGTTCTCTCACACACATAGAAGCTGGGAAGGGGGTGGGGTGAAAGTAGACAGGTGGTTACCAGAGGCCGGGCATGGTGTGGAAGAGAGAGAAGAGAAGGCAAGGTGACAGCGAGCATTAAACAAAACCAGGAAACTCATGCATAAGCTAGCTAGGTGCTAGTATTAAAACTGCAAAAGAGAATATTTATGTAGCAAGCCACTAAAAACCGGATTTCTACAGGTAACTAGTAGGAAATGGGAAAGACCTGGGTGGTGTTTGAACACACAGTGTCACACAGGGTCCTCAGGTTGGAACAGGACAAAGTTGTCACTGAGGGTTTAAGAAACAGATGAGATTAAGTGTTTAAAGGGCGAATAACATTAAAATGAAAGAATTAACATCTAACCCTTTTAGCAAGTAAGGTTCTTATTATAATAATGTCTAATATTGATCATCAACCTTTAAAAGAGTCTAGAATAATTGGGCAGAGTCCAAGTAATTCAAACAGAAATAATGAAATTGGCAGAAAATATCCTGATATAATAAGAATCTAAAATTATTTACTAAATGAATACACAAATTAATGAATAAAGTTCTCTCTCTCTCTCTTTATTGTAACAAAGTGTACTAAACACTGACCCAATTGCAATCTTCAGGGATGGAAACAGGTCATTTCCCACATCTGTGGGGCTTTAAAAAGCACCGTTAATATGGGCCTAGTATTTAGATATGTAGAACAATTTCTTTTTCATCAAAATGGCACAATACTGAAATAAATAATCATGTAAATGGTGGACAGATGTTCCTGAATGAAGAAAATAATAGGAAATGATTTGCTATGATAATTTGGGCTTTGAGGTCAAAATGAATAGATCTATATTATAAGTCCCACTGTGAGCCTCTATACCTCTGATTCTTTGGGTAGAGTGATAAAATCTAATTTAGAAACATGCAACTCAATAAAAGGAAAAATAAGCCAGAGGACATATTAACCATGACAGTTCTCAAATCTGCCTACTATAGGATTCTATAAAGACTTGGGTCCATATTCTCTCTCATCCCTCCTCCTCCCTCCCCCATCTCATCCTCTGAAATGTTTGTATTATTTACTTGCTAAATAAAAAAAAACTAGATAAATGTAAAAGCCCATGAAAACACCATAAAAAATTAAATGGAAAAACTTGACAAAGGGTTTCTGTACTCAATATGTACATTGAATATCTCATTTACACTTCTTCACCTCTCATCATTTAGAATATATCTTAGAATCTTACTCAAGGACATTCTTATATAGACCACCATATCCTTATATAGACCATCATTTGTCTTTAAAATGAATACCTATTTCATTAACCATTTCCCTAGAATTCCCAATGATACCTTCCTGTGGTAAATGTCTCAGACAGAAATAGCATAGAAATTTTGATGATAATAGCATGGTTCAGGCCTTCTAAAAAGCAGCTGTCAATCTTTAATCCAATGTGATAGAAAATTTTATGGGAATCTCCTGTGAAAGAAAATAAACAATCCTGAAAGAGGCAGAAGACCTCTCAGATCCAAAGCAATTCTGTAATGAAGTGAATGACAGAAAAGGAAAATGGAAGTTTGATTGGAAGTATCAGTAGAACAGGTTCATGAAAAATATGCTAGATTCTGGAAGAGTCCATGACCCAAAAAATCCTGATTGCAGAAGGATGCTTATCAAAAAATCTCCCCAAATAGCCTATTATGTGGTCTCTGCCATATGGATTGACTTCACACAGCCACAAATTGCCGATTCAGGTTATGATATTTTAAACTGGTTCACTCTTCAATGTAAGATCCGAAGCTTCTGTCCCCATATTCAGCTGAGGTACAGTTGCTTATAACCTAACTCTGTGCTCAGTACTGTGAGATGAGTTGGGTCTTTACAGAACTCGTCCAATGTTCCATAACAATAAAAGTCCCTCTGAGTTACCAGTACCTGCCATGAAACCTACTACACACCCTCCAAGGCAGTACTCTGCCTCCCCCAAGGCTGTCCATCCTCATAAACCTTAAGTATATCCTAAATTAATAATCTGGGCTGGAATTTAGAACTATGTCTGCTTGCTGCTCTTTGTATAAGAGAAATAAATTTCAATTTAACCTTAAGTTCCTAAAAGATGTTCTTTGTTCATTTGCTCTTTGAGAAGCAACAAAAATTCTCTTATTTGACATGCACAGAACTTGTGACCCAGAACCCACACTATCAGTAGTTAGTCTCTTGGGATCTGTTTACAAACAGATTACTGACTTCCTGCTGGACAGTCCTCTGCTTTCTCAATGTTGTGAACACAACCGGCATTTACCTCCAGTGGTTACTTTCCAACTCTTGTCCTGAAATGTGTTTTACCCTTGCCTAGTATTCAGTGCTGCTTCATCTTTGAGTCTTAAGTTCTTTGAGATGTTGTCTGTGTTAACAATTTAATTCTGAAATTCCCATTCATATTATGGCTTGGATTTTTGAAGTTAGACCTCATTAATTTATATAACAGCTATATCTTCACTTTGTACATTGATATTTTGGTACATTGTATTTGTGGTACAGAGGTGTGTGTGTGGGTGTGTGAGGGAGGTGAAGTGTGTGTGTGTGTGTGTGTGTGTGTGTGTGTGTGTATACACAACAACTGGCAGTGGTGCATGCATAGAGGCCAAAGGACAGCTTCACGTATTGTCATCAGGAACATTGTTTGCATTCTTTGTGGCAAGATCTTTCGTTGACCCAAAGCTCACTGATGAGGCTAGTCTGGCTGGGCAGGGAGCCCCGTGAATCCATTTCACTCTGCCCTCATATCCTTAGCTCTAGGATTATGAATGTTCTCTATTTTTTAAGTGAAGGTAGGAGCTGGTATTTACAAAGTAAGTGCTTAACTGACTCAGCCATCTCCCTGGCCCAATTTATGTGTTTGACTCCTATTCCCTTCTTACATAAACTTTGGTTTTTCTCATCTTATGATTTATAGATGATAAAAGCAATTTCATTAGTAATTTTGTTGCCTAACATTTTGGAACAAGACAGAGCATTTAAAATAAACATCTCATGTGGATGCATGTACCCTGAAATTTTTCTCTACCTCCCAAGAATTTGACTATAAAGTACATGGCCAAAAAATTTAAATCAAATTTCCTCCTGACTAGAACCCTTGGCCTACTCCACGAGCTCCTTGGATACCACAAGGCAGTTTTATGTCCACTCAGCCTTAATTATAGCCTCTGCAGTTCCCATGCACTGGGATCCACAGACCTGTCAGCTCTGTGTTCTGTCGCTGCATTGTCATGAGTCACTGTCAGCCTCAGAGTTGGATCTCAGGCCACATAGTGTGATTTCAGCTTTGCAGGCTTCCACAGAAAAAGGTGTTTGGATATCACTTTACAAAACATCCATCTATGGGAGCATCGATGCTCAATTATTTTGTCCCACCATTATCAGAAAGCTGATTTTTCACACATATTCACATCATCATGAATATGGTGGTGGGATGAATTGAGGCATCATCACCCTCCCTGTGATCACAGATGCAGTTTCCTTCAAATAGCGAAAAAGACCTGATTACGATGCTACTTGGGAGGAATTTGTTGCACAAATTATAGCAGCTCTCATATTGAAAAATCATCATGGAAGTCTGTTTGAGCTAACATATCTAGAAGGAATATCTTAGCCTTCTCTCTCTCTCTCTCTCTCTCTCTCTCTCTCTCTCTCTCTCTCTGTGTGTGTGTGTGTGTGTGTGTGTGTCTGTGTCTGTGTCTGTATTTGTATGCACACATGTACTGCGTATATGTGTATTTCTATATGTCTGTGTCTGTGTGTCTCTCTGTATGTGTGTGTGTGTGTGTGTGTGTGTGTGTGTGTGTGTGTGTATGCATATGACTGTCCCTGTTTGTGAACTCTAGGACTTTCATGGAAGTTTTGGTTCAGAAGTATTTATGTTAGCTCAGGCTATAAATGTTATTGTGTGCATTAACATATGCAAAGGTATATTTGTCAGGGCGAATAAAGCTCTAGTAATAATGTAAGGTTTAGCAGAAAGACAAGTAAAATTATACAGACCTGAAAATCTTACCACTTAACTGTTTACATCTCATTTCCTACAATGCATGATAAAAAAAAAAAAAAAAGCTTCCAGACAGGGATATATTTCTGAGTTTCATATTCTGAATACAATGCTGGGTCACTTATGTGAATGTGGGGGTAATTTCAAGGTTATATTCTAAGCAGTGGCTCAAATCCCAATCACACTCAGAGAAAGAGTAAAATTACATCTCACAAGCAATGACTGACACAGTAATTAAAAAGTAAAATTGTCAATTATATTAAAACCTTGACAAAATGTACAACAACTTACAAAGTTATGAGAATTATTTCACTGTACAATGAATGTGATCCTTCATCAAATGAAACATCATATTTATTTTGAAATAGAATATTTTTCATTTTACATTATTCAAAAAGTATGATACATCTCTAGAATATTTTCATCTAAGTGTCCCCAAAACACTCTGCCTTATAAGAAATTTCATTTTCACATTAACAACTCAATAGATGAAGAGATTCAATACTTTCTCCTCAGAGATCACATAAATATGCTGGTTTTATTGTGGCTTCAATATTATTACAGCAAATGTCTAATGCAGTTCTGATCTCTTTGTAAAGGTGATTTGCATTCTCTTAATCATAAGATGCCTTGTCAATCTTACAAAGAAGGAGAAATGCAGTAAGTATTAGGACCATACATAATATAAGTAAATATATTCACAGTTTTAGCAAGTGAACCCAGTTGACAACTGTGTGATATAAATTCTCAGAATTCCTATTTTCCTACAGAAATGTCTACATTTGATTGACTCATTACCTCTCATTCCATGATCTGATAAACTCAGACAGCTTATAGAATTAATTTGAGCAACAGTTAAAACCCATAAGGAAAATTTACATAGTGAAGCTTAGCTATCTTCACAGAAACAATGTATGGGAATTGGAACATTTGAATGTTCTGTTCTGTTCCATCCCAGCAGAAACTATGCCTGTTATTCAAATAAGATCAGTTATTCTTAAAGGAGTGTTTTGTATGAGTTATTCCATTTATTTAACTCCTTAAGAAAGTGCAACAGCATTATATTAGTTAAGGCCTTTAAATGGTATATTCAGTTTAAAACAATCTCACTCATTGATCCAAGATAGCATGATTGTCAGTGGCAATTAATTGCTAATAGGTGGTTGTGGGAATTGGCAAGATGGCTTATCCAGTGAGAATGTTCACTTCTAAGCTTGACAACCTGAGATTAACCCCTGGGACCCAGATGATAATTGAGAGAACTATAACTAACTCACTCAAGTTGCTCTTTGACCTCTATACAAGGGACATGGCATGCAAATGGCCACAGACAGACAGACAGAAGACACACACACACACACACACACACACACACACACACACACCAAATAAATATATAAAATTAATTAAAAGTAATGTGCACTTCTTATCGTGAATACACTGAGAAGTCTGGTCTTTTTAAACTAGAAAACATGGATAACCTCTTCCCACAACCCTACTCTTTGGAACAAATGACCTATTTGAGGGCACTGTCTTCTTCAGTGAAGCATGACACCATGCTCCATCTTTATATTTTAAGGACTGGATTATAAAACTTTAAGATTTCTCTCTCATCATTTATATTGTGTGTGTGTGTGTGTGTGTGTGTGTGTGTGTGTGCATGTGTGTAAAAGAATATCAGTGTGTGGTTTATATGTCTGTATGAATGCATTAGTGCAGATGCACACTTAAGAAGGTCACAGCAGGGTACCAGGTGTCCTGCTTTGTTACTTTCCGCTAAGTTTACTTTCAGTGAGCATGAAGCTAAGTTGGTATCCAGGATGCATGCCCATGTAAGACCATGCTAGCTTTCTTTGTGTATCCTGGGATATCCCCATGCAGGCACAGCAGCATTCTAACTCATCAAGCAGTCTGTCCAACACTTCATCATTTGTACTTTTGTCTGAGCATGTTTCTCAGGGAACAGACCTTCTGTATCTATGTAAATATACTTGTCTCCAAATATCAGATTTAAGAGAGACTTATTTTGGCCTAGATGGAGGAATACTGTCCCTCTGTGTACAGACCCAGATTGTAGCACAGTTATCCTTTGTTTTATAGGTAATATCTATCTGTGAATGAGTACATTTTTTTTCTGTTTTTAAATCACTATTATCTGGCTCTTACCTTAGGTCCCTGGGCTATCTTGTCTCTGGTTTCTGTGTTGAATATGGGTTTCATCTCATGCAGTGGGTTTAAGTCAAATCAGTTATTAGTTGGTTACTCCCACAAACTCCGTGCCCCCATTGCACTAGCCTATCTTGCAGTTAGTAAACCATTGTGATAAAGGGTTTGTCCCTGAATTGGTATTTACATTTCTCTTTTGATAGTGTATGGAGTACTTAAATATTCCAAAGATGCTGGAATATAGTGATGAGGGCTCTATGTGGGCACCAGCTAACATCTCCACAAATGGATATGTGTTCACTGAGTTCAGTGTGTGTTGTCCTCGGCAATGGTGCTTTGGTGTCAATTTGTGGAGAGCAACCTAGAGTCTTGGAAAGAGTCTAAGTTGTTTGGGAATTCCTGTGGGGTCCCTTTGGCTAACAGCTCAATTAGATGAAACCCAATTCTAATTTTGAAAACATAAACAAATGTTTTCCAAGTTCTGCAAGCCACTCAAAGCAAATGAATCAAATCTGCAGAGGACACTGGGCAACCTCTAAAGCACTGGGAAAAAATAATCTGGGATTTGTGCCTGACGTTGAAATGAATCAGTCTTGGGGACAGACTCCACCTATGGAAACTGGCACTACCTCCTGATTTGACTTCCTCGGACTGGAATAGAGGTCACCCCAATGGTGATATCATTCCAAACTGGTGGCTTGGTGATGTCATGTTTGACTGTGGTTGAGAATGGAGGAAAAGTAAAACCTATGCAGTTATTTTGTCTGACCTGCAGCTTGAGAAGAAGCATGCCTGTGCCAGTGTATGATTCTACCTCAGATTTTAGATCTCAATGATTCTCTTTTGATGGTTCATTCTTTCTAGATGGATAAAGTCATACTATAAGTGTTGGCAACCACTGCATCTTTTAGAGACAAGAGACTGATCTTACTGATGATTGTCAACAGTACAAGATGCAGAAAATGATCTAGAAGACCAGCTACAGAAACAAGGAAGCAGGACAAGGTGTGCTGACCACAAAAGGCAAGAACTTTTTCAAAACCTCCCTTAATGATGCATAGTCAGATAGCCTATTTAAGGTCACACAGAATGCTGTCATCGATATGGTCCTGCCACCTCCAAATCCTGTGTGTGATCATGGCATCTGATTTTCCCATATTGCAATCTGACAGGACATAAGCCAGTGTCATTTTCCCTGCCTAAAATTCGTTTGTGAAGTTACTTGTGTTACATATAAATAAGCCTATTGAAAGATGACATTTAAAAATGCTCCTTATAATTGGTTATTTCTTTAAAGTGGAGAAAAATGAATAGTTAGAATGGCTGAGTCAGAGTACCAATATAAAAATTTTTAAGCATGCCGTTTTTTCACCCCTCTGAACAGTGTGAATTGGTGTCTTCCTATCAGCCTGCAGCTGTGATAAAAGGCCTATTCGATTTTTTTTTTATAAAGTTCACACTTTATTTGCTAAATAGTACACTGGGGAATAGTGATACATTAACACAAATAGTACTCATTTTACCCCATAGACCACTCTTCCCAATTACCTTAGCACAGATTTAAATTAAGAAGTTTAATGAACAGAAGCTACTATATATAGAACCCATTGTCAGGGAGCATGCAGACTGCATATGGATATTGAAAATTACCAAGCAATCTCCGTCCTCAAGTGCCCTCAAAAAGACCCTGTCAATCAAGTCTCTCAGTCATCTCCCCGCCCCCAAGAATTTCTGCAGTGCCATTGAATAAGCCAAGCAAGACTTCCTCTGAATCCTCTTCTCTCTGGGTGCTCTACTATCCTTATTTCCATAGAACTTGACTATTTTCTCTGGCCATCACAGTCCTATCATCTCACCATAATTATTAATAGTGTTTTGGCATTTTTAAAAAGTCGTTAATAAATGATACCCGTATCCCACATATAAATCTTCCTCACAAAGAGTGGTGGGTGTGGGGGGGAGCTACTGAACAATGATGATGGAGAAATGAGGATGCTGTCAGTAGCCATCGGACATTTCACCTCTGGACAGCATCTTCAACTTGTGCCCCAGCAAGCATTTTAAATACAAATACAGAAGAAGAAAAGGCACCTCAGAGTCATAAGCAGAGTTGTGGGTGCCTTTCAGCATAACTGTGGCCTTCTAATTTTCTTAATTCAACTGTAACCTGCCTATCCCACTAGTGGGCATCCCCTGCTGGCAACCTTAATGCTCTGCCATAGGACTTTTCTTCTGGTGTTAATGGCTACCTCCCTATTAAGTTCTTCAAAAGACCATCACCAATCAACATTATGGCCTTTCGGGGAAGCTACAGATTCCTTGTGTTCCTCCTTCGCCCTCTTTTTTACTTCCCCTTTAACTCTGTCTGTAGCCAAGGGGAGGACCAAATGGCCAATTTGAGGACAGACACATGGCTATATTTTATGCATATGGGTGAAACTTCTAAAGAATTAAAGCTTAATTTGGCATGGCCTGTAGTTTTCTCCCTTCAAGGGAATGGCTGACAGTAGCCTGCTTGCTCTGCTAGCTAGCATTCTATATCATCTGAGGCTCCTCTTCTACATCATTTTCTGCCATGGTTCAAAAGAGGTTTACACTCATTCGTCTGTTCCAGGATTGTGTTTTCCCCCTCTGTGCTATTTTTAAAGGGTCTGCCTGCTTCTGAGCTGTGCTGAAGCTCATATATACTATGCTTGTGTGTGAAGGTCTGGGTGACCTAGGCCACCTGTGGTGAGGACATTAAGGTAAACATGTTCATCCCCTCTAACTATCTACCACTACTGAGCTATCACTAAGTGGCAGGCTTTAGCACTCCAGGCTAAATGTTTTATTTGCATCTTTTCTGTTGGTTTCATAGCAACCCCATGATGTAGATTTATTCTTGTGGCAGGGGATGAATGTTGCCTAGTATGAAGTTACTTGAGCTTGCTGAAGACCAGGGAAGAGAAAGCCTCCATATTAACATCTTCTGGGTATTCATAACATCCTAATATTAAGAAAGGGTGCTGTTTCATTGATACATTTTTTTCTCTCCATTAAGTTCCAGAAATTACAAGGAACAACGAAGAATGAAAATTTGATTTTTTTTATCAATCTATGTAAGCCTGCCAAGTAACCTAATTATATTGTATACACTGCCCTCTCATTGTTTCTGTTTCATTTTGCTTCAAAGTTGTATTTATTTGTGTGTGTGTGTGTGTGTGTGTGTGGGTGGGTGGGTGCGTGGGTGGGTGGGTGGGTGGGTATTTTTTCCTGTATGTATGTCTGTACGCCACATATGTGCAGTATCCACGCAGGTTAGAAGAATAGAGCATCTCATTCCCCTGGAACTGGAGTTGCAGATTGTTTTAAGCCATCACATAGGTCCTGGGAACTTAACTCAGGTCCTTTGAAAAAGCAGCAAGTGCTCATAACTGCTGAGCCATCTCTCTAGCCCAACTGTTTGTTTGTGTATGTTTATTCAAAGTACGTGGTTTTCAAAAGAAACAGAAAGCATTGTGCAGGATGGGTAGGATATCCACAGCCTTCTTCAATAAACACCCACCGTAACTTAAAGTGCTCTCTGGACTGAGCTCCCGTCATTTGATCTCCCTTCCCTTTCTTCTTCCTCAATTCTTTCCTCCACTTTTCCATTACTTGATCTTCTCTGCCCAGATGGTCCTTGGCCTGGAGATAAGAAAGACAGCAGACGGTGTTTGGCTACATTTTGTGGATGACTGCTTTTGTCATGTGAGGGTACAATACCTTTCCCTCCTACCTCTTCTCTAAGTCCCTATTCCCTGCAAACTACTCACACTGACAATATTATGTGGACATACACAGAATTCCCAATGATCTCTTTACCCCAATATGTCCATTTAAATTGGATCTTACTATGTGCATGTTTTCTTTCCAGGAATTAGATAGGGAATATATAAACACCAAGTTAATTTTTATAATAAGCATGAGAGGAGAGCAAAAGGCGGCCAGAAGAAAACAACTTATTCAATGAAATCCAAGGCATTCTTCCCCAATATACTTTCTTCTCTTTGCTGACATTTCCTGTCATGGCCCCTCTTAACCTATAAGGCATAAACACTCCTCATAAGAGGCTAACTAGTTGGTGCTGCATGCCTTTATTTTGATTTAATTTACTATTTCAAGCAAGTAACATTCTGATGTTAAGGGAATGTAATACAAACTAGCTATAAATATGGAAACAAACTTATGTCCTGTAGATAGCCAGTGGTCTCCCTGCTTTGCCAGTGCTTTGACTTAATCATAGCATTCTTCCCATGAGAGATCTTGCACAGGTTTGCAAATTTTCTACTAATAGATATCTTCCAACTTTACACTACTACTGGCTATTCTGAATGTCCGTGCATACATTCAGTGTCTTTCTAAATGGACTGTCAATGTCTCTATATGGGTGCTGGTAGCAGCCCATGCAGCTAAGGGTTAGATGTGAACTTAGTGGGACACACTTGCCTATTACATGTAAGGGCTTAATTCAATCCCCAGCCCAACAAAAGATAGAATTATAAGAAAGTTATCATTAAAGATATAAAACATATTCCATATTTAATGTTAAAATGTGTCCTTATATATGTATAATAAAATCCTAAGGCATAATTTATCTGATTCGATAAAAATGCTAAAACTTAGACAGCAGTTATTTGTCTAAGTATAACTACATGTCACATCTTCCAAGGCATATTCTCCCTAGACTCTTACCTGCCACTCTGGTATAATGTAGAGGCATAGCAGGTTTCAGAGTGCTAGAACTACCCTACAGTGTATCTGTGTGCCTGGTACTCAGGCAGCAATAAAGAAGGAGACTTTGAGAGGGTAAATACAAGAGAGTATTTCTACCCAAGTGCTATTTTTAAATTATTTTATTTAAAGAAGTGTGCTACATTAGTGTGCTGATTTGTGCCCTTGCCCCTAAGAAAGCAAGTTGTAATTGACAGTTCTCTGACTTTGCATACATCATAAGTACCTGTTTTATGTAAAAGTTCTCTGTTTTCTAGGATTTGCCACCAGAGTTTCTAGTTCTTTAGGGCTGTGTAAGAAATGGGTCTCTGTTAGAAGGCCTGGGCAGTCTACGGAACCTCTGACAGTGGAACCAGGATGTATCCCTGGTGCACAAAAGGACTTTGGGAGCACATTCCTCATGGAGGGATACTCCCTAGAGGCAGGAGGGAGGTTCTAGTCCCTACTGCAAATGAGTTGACAGATTTAGATGACCCCTCCAGGAAGGCATCACCCTACATGTGGAGTGGTGAGTGGGAATGGGATGGGAGGGTGGTCGGGGGTTATGGGAGGGAGGGAGAGATGTAGGGAGGGAGGAATGGAGAGAAAACTGGGATTGATATGTAAAATAAGAAAAATAAATAAATAAATAAAATAGTTCCATTCTGATTAAAAAAAAAAAAAGGAACCTGTGCTGGTTGGGGCTGATATCGGAGGAACTGCATAAGTGCTAAGAATTACTACTCTCATAAATTCCAAGCCATACTCACTGTCTTATGGAAACATATTTAGGGAGACAGTACTTTCATTTCTAACTAGCACCTGTACCAATTAGTCGAGTCTCTGGCACATATTTTACACCACAGCTGATTGTTGCTGGCCACTGTCACAAACTGACACAGAACATTGGCATTATCACATACTGTAAACCACTCTGACACTGAGAAACATCCATGTGTCATCAAGATGACACATACAAAAAATTGTAATAAATGTTCCCTTATAATTAAAGATCTGACCATCTAATTTACTATGTTGATCCCTTTCTCTACTTTAAAAACTTTTCACTTATTTTTAAAGCTCTGAAATTCTATTTCTTTTCTTTACAAATGAGGATAGGGAAGCTCACAGTTATCCACAATTATCCCGATTCATCCAACCCTTAGTATACAATTACTTTCACAATTAAATTTATTCTACATAGGCAGAACATTCCCATGCAAATGTAAAGATTTAAATGCATGAAAGATAATTCACAAGGGTTTCCATTTCCTCACATTCCTGGCCTCTTTCATAAAGTCACCCTCTTACATCACAGCTATTATTAACATGTTGAATCTCCTAAAATCATGGATTTACTGAGGATGCCCAGTGTGTTTCTATTTGTTCTTAACAATGAAGGACCAAAACAATCAAGGCTTATTTAAGTTATCGAGAAGGGATAAAATTTACATTATCCTTTCCCTCAGACCAATAATCTCAGCCTTCAACTAGACTTGAGATCAGAGACCAAACGTACAAGTAGATGTGTTTCTTTTTTAAGGGACAGAATAAAAATGTAAGCCACAGAAATAAAAGTACTTGTCACTAAGATGGAAGCTATTGTCATTTTATGTTTTACTACCCAAGACAGAAAACAATATTAATTTGCCAAGTGGTTCTACATCAGAACCACAGAATACATGGAATAGATGGTCAGGTTTCTCCAGCACTAGCCTAGGAGATGTCTCAAAATCAGGATGGCTTAATGATCAAGAACCAGGAGACATGAAATAGGTGGTCAGGTTTCTCCAACACTAGCCTATGAGACAATTCAGTCTCGGGACTGATCTTGAACTGAACAAAATACAAGAGAAAGTAGGATAGTGGCAATATACACAAAGGAATACAAACATTAAAATGGGACAAGTGGATTTATGCATTTAAAATCCTATTGCTTCATTTTATTTTTCAAGTAAAATGGCAAGAAAGGAAAAAATGATTCATTGATAAATAGAAAGGGTTTGCTAAAACCAACTCACACAGATTGGAAAAGATTGCCAGGAAAGTCCTGTATTATTTCATAATGGATCTGAAAGAATTTCATTAAGTGACAAACCCAGCCATTTTGTTTGCACTGAATGGCATCTGGGAATGGAAGTGTGAGGATCCAATGGTGAGTGAGAAAGGCATCATTTTTACCAGAGCCCTGAACTCCAAATTTTATTCATGCTACCTCCACAGTTCTACCTTCACCATCACTATCTGTTCATGATTGTATACTATGATATATTGTGCTCTTTAATTTAAAAAATACTAGAAAAGAGACTTTATGCTCCTATGATTAATTGAATAGCAGGATAATATTTCATAAATAGAAAAGCACATACAAACATACATGTAATAAAATTTATATCCCAGGCCTTATTGTACAATCATCTAAAACACACTCCTGGTCTTTCATGATATTCAAAATCATTTCCCTTGTACATTTTGTGTAAATGAGAAGATGGCTTTTGACTCATATTCTGGGTCAAGGCTGTTTCTTCTGCTACTTCTGTCTAAGTTTTTCCTTCTGAACCATACTTAAAAGCATCTTTCAATCCACATTCCACACCTAGTTCAAATATATTATATGTGAAACAGAACCAGATGATCCCCAAAATGATAGGAATGCTGAACTTTTTGATGCTCAGAAATATTGTTAAGCATAAAGCAGTGCTTGTAAGTATCTTCCAGTAACCTCCATTCTGTTTGTGTAATAAATATGACGTGAGGTAATCCAGCCATTCATTCTCCTCCCAAAAATCATATTTGGATTTGAAAACAGAGTAACATGAAGGATGACTATGTTTTAAATTCGCTAGTGTAACTGACTTTTTGTGGGGAACATTCAAGTTTAATTTTAAATTTATTCAGCTACCTTTTATAGCAGCATTGGATTTTTTAGTTGTTATCTACTACCAGCCTAAATTTTAACACTTAAGAAAATAAATACAAAAGAGTAAGAATATTTATAAGACATTTACTATGTAAAAGCACAGTATCAATATTTTAACTTTTAATATGAGGATCAAATTGTTACTTAGTCAGCAGTGAAACTTACTGGGTCACTGTGTTTGTAAAGGTTTAAGAAAAACTAACTCAATTATATATATATTCAAAATAACACTATGAACTGCTCAACCCAATTAACCACTGCGAAATAAAATGAAAATATTTCCTTGTTTCTGTCCAAGAACAAAGCAACTCCAACTCATTGAACTGATTTCAAGAAGGTCCTTAATTTCTTTATAACTCCTACCAATGACAGAATTGGGAAACCTGAGTAAGGATTTCCTTGCCATCATGCTCATGTGGAGTGTTTTAAATGTCAAATGATTAAATAATATATAAAGAGCACATTATAATAAGTTTCTTTAAGAAGTCATAAGCAACCATGTGTTTGCACATGAACTTTACAGCTGACTACCTTCTACAGTCCATAGAATTTCAGATCTTCAGCTTTATTCAAATTTCCTATGGAGTGTTTACATGATGGATGTGTCTGAGACATTTCAACCAGGCTTCCAAGGCTCCATCTGCTGGGGCCATCTGGATTTTTACATCCACAGAGAACTACTTGGTAAATGATAATAGTCGACAACTTTATCATAGGAACGAAGGAAGGATGAAGGAAGGATAAAATAAAACTGTCACATAAACACAAATGTGACTAAAATCATTTTTGTGCAATTTTCCATAAATAGAAAAAAAAGGTTGGCAACTGGCAAAGAGATGCATTTTCTGTTGATTTATTTCCATCATTCACATGAATTACAATGAGTACATGACCTTTTTTTCCTAAGATGTTTAAATGGCAGCTGGTCCTCCTGCATTATACCAATTCCATCAAGAACTTTCTAGAACAATAGTATGTTTTGCAAAGGTCATCTTGCCTATGTACTTGAGAGTATCTTCAAAACTATTACTGACAAAATATTAGAGGTTTTCCTGAAGAATAAATTTTATCTCAGCTTCCAAATAAAAGGCAAAATAAAGGATCTACAGAAAATAATTTAAGAGAACTCTGAATACCCATCACACAATTCATACCGAATATTTTCTAATGTTAATTGGGATTTATACAAAATATATAGGATAGTATTAAATAAATTCTTTGTTTTATTGAAACAAGTTTCTTTTTAAATCTTCTGACATTTCCTACACAATATTTAAAAATAATATTTGAATTGTAAAATGTGTGTATCCACTTATGGTACAAAACGTGGAATAAAATAAATTCTAATCTTCTCATTATCCACCCAATGCCTTTATGGGGGTAGGTATAGTGGGGTCTAGATAATGTGTAGCCCAGGTTGGTCCTGAGTTCCCTATGTTGCCAAGAATTTCTGATCCTCCTATTCACCCTCCCAAGTGCACCACCATGACTGATCAATATGTTTTTCTGGATGAGGTAACCCCAATACTTGTAGCATTGGTCATAACTAGAATAGCAAACCCTAGAAAAATAATAAGTGATATGTCAATAGTGATAACTGGCTGTTTTTTCTAAATAAATGTTTTTGCCTGTTTTTTTTTAATAGGCCCTGAAGAGTAAAATTTGGAAAATTCTGAAAATATATGTAGTTGTGTGGCCACTACAATGAATATATAAATCACTTTGGTCAACCAGCTATGATTAGTATATGACAGAGTAGAGTTTCTATGTTGGGCAGAATGGCAGAAAGGAGTAATGGAACTTTAAGAAGGTCGTTAGGTCATGAGCAGCACTTCCTCTGATACACATTGAATTGACATGAAAAACTGGTTCATTCCTATTCCCATTAGAATTGGTGGTTTAAAAGTCAACAGCCCTCTACCTCTGCATAGGCTTTAGATCTCTTGCATGTTTCCTTCTCTCCATTAAATCATCTCTCACCCACTCTCAGGAAAGAAAGTCTCATTAAATTCACTGGGTTACACACATATAAAGAAGATGAGAAAGTCGGAGAGAGATGTGTTGAGAAGGAGGGTTCCAATGGGAGAGGTAGAAGAGAATTGGAGAGTGTAGTTAATATTCATGTAAATGGTAAGAAACGTCAAACAATAATTTATATTACACTTCCTAAACATAGAGCTATATATGACTATGAACTACGAAAACTAAAATATATAGATTGGAAAATAATTTAGGAAAAAGTCCAATACCTTATACTGTAGACACGCAACTGACAAAATTATTTACTAGCATACACTGCTTGTGCAACATAATGAATTACAGCAGGTGAAAGCAGTGAACCACCTGCAAATAGAGCTTTTTAAATATAGCTTGTTATCTATTCCTGTTATTTTATGGTTTGATGTTGTCATACACAAATGCAATGTGTTGTGATCAAATCCACCTCTCTAATTCTTCCCCTTATCCTAGAATTTTTCCTTTCCAATTTCATGTGTTCTTTTTAAACCCATGGAGCCTACTTAGTGCTGCCTGCATTGGCATTGGACTCTACTTAATGCTGCCCGCATTGGCATGGGTAGTGAGTTATCTACTGAAGCATGGGTAGACTCTAAGGGGCCATATCCTTAAAGAAACTGGTTAGCCAACACCTAGCATCCATGAATCACCGATTGACTTATTCCTACTTCCTCTTTAAAATTTTTAAATTTGAATAAGATGTAGATTGTGGTTAAACTTCAGATTTTCATATTCTGAATTGTTTCAAATTCTAGATATTTTAAATTTTTATGACAGAAAGTATCAGTTTATAATTTGAAATGACTGTGTTAAAGTTGTGTCAGAAATAATTGTACAATACAAATAGAGGAAATATATAGCATGTTAAAAAGAAACTAACATACAAAGATTAATTTGATGATTCTTTGTAATTCTTTGCATTTTTGATAATGAGGCTAAACATTTTCTTAAATATGTCTTTATTTACATATTCTCCTATATACAGTGGCAGCACCTTTTCTATTGCAATTTGGTACTTGCTTTTTGACTTGTTTGTCCATTTCTACAATTTTTGCAAGTAGATTAATAAGATACTTTAGTCCTATATCCATCACTCCGAAGCAGTAAGTCCTCTGTGATAATATTGTTTGAATTTTTGTGCCAACAGTTCCACAGCATCTGGAAGAAAGTAAAATATAGGAACTGTTCTAAATTTCCCTTATAAGAATATTAAAATGCAAGCATTGTAATGAACCCCTTTTAATTAAAACTGACTTCAAATCCAAAAACATTCTTTTCAGTTTTTAATTCAATGTATTGGTTGCCAGATGTATATAGAATTTTACCCAGTGCTTGTGGTAAATATAAAATGTGTGATCACATTTATATGAAGCTTTAAAATCTTTTTAAAGTTGGAATCTCTGCAACCAAAAATATAATGTGGGTGTACTGAGTGTTCTTAAATTAATATAGTCTAACATATTGGACCTTCTTCATCACTAAGATCCCCATTGCATTCAATACATTACATTACAAGCCAATTCAGAAGATCAGGCATTGGATTTATACTTCCACCTTTGGCACCAGTATCCAAAATAAACAAACCAAATGGCAGAGATCAAACAAGTAGAAAAGGAAGTGATGGGGAGGAGGACTGGGTTTAATTCATTCCAGTATTATTTTAGTAGTGACAGACAAGACTTAAAATCAGACAATGTCACTGGTTGCACAGCACTTTAAATTTGTGAAATGCATATTAAAACTGTATGCCAAAGATGAGCTTTCTCATAATGAATATGATGTCAATAAAACTTACAAAATACATGAAGGGAAAGGTGGGTTTTAATGTAGGGGACTGGTGTGGAGGTAACAGAGCAGATGCAGTCACCAGCAAGGTACAAAGACACATAGGCAACAGATTCTACTTTTCCCTGGGGTTTTCAATGTTTGAGCTGCCCACTCCAGAGAAGGATCTTCCCCTCATTTCACCCTATATGCTGATATCATAATACCCTAACCCAGAGATGGATTTCAGATTGAATCATGTTGACAACCAAGATTAGCCATTCTGTTTACTGACAGGATATCAGGGGGAGCATAATTTATTTATAAATTAAATTATTACTTAGGAAGATGATGCCATGCAATCTATTTTAAAAGTCTAGAGAGAGTTTATCCAAGTCATAGAATATAAGTCACAGAAGGAAACAAGAGTGTATCTGAAAATGCAAGGTAGGACCAATTCAATGGCATCTAGAAACAAGGAATGCAGTGGGGAAACTCAAGGATGAAATCTAAATCTCTGGTCCTAAAAATGACAAAATACTTCTAAAACAAATCAAAGGCCTATGTTCCAAATCTAAAATACTCACTATTGGCTATCTCTGAAGATATTTAACTTATCTAGCAATCAAAATATTTGGAAACTTTTGTTTCCATCAGCATTTAATTAAATGCACTCAGAAATACAAAGACTAGTCAAATTTTTCTTGAAAGGGAATCTAACTATAAGATTAAACAAAGTGTCTGTAAGAGGTGCTATAAAGCTCCATATTTTCCCTTCCAGCAGTCACTGACCTCATGCAGTAGGTTCAATCCTAATGTGTTCATATAAAAGTAATGTTAAAAGGTCAGTAGGCTATATATACGTGTGTGTGTGTGTGTGTGTGTGTGTGTGTGTGTGTAAAACAATAATAAAAATTAACTTGTATATTTGAAATGGAATTGGAGGAAGGGAAGAGTTGGAGGGAGATGTAATATAATGAGCTCTATACAAAGTTCATGTATGTAAGTCTCAAAAACGTTAGTTTACAATTTTAACATTATTTTAAGGCATATTGTTTGTATAAAAATTGAGCAGGATACATCCATGTAAGAGGACAGAACATTCAGAAAGACGCCCATACAAATATGGTCTGCTGATTTTGTTCTGAAGAACAAGGGCAATTAGCAGTGAAAGATAACCTCATCACTAAATAATGCTGGAATTGGACTCTTTTATAGGAATAAGGTGATAAAAGGGCCACAAAGAAGGTGGCTTTAAAAATAGAAATGTATTATGTTACAATTGTGAAGGCTGAACATGTTTATAAATTGTACTCCATCCAAATGAAACTTTCTGTTTCTCAAAAGAAAATCTTCAGACAAAATGGCAACCCTGACAGATAGAAATATCATTGAAACGTAGTTGACTAAGGTCCTGTATATAGTACACATGGGGAATTCATGTAATTCAGTAATAAAAAGGCAGATCAGGTCTTGTAAGGGAGTAAGGTTGACAGAACATATCACACAAGAGAAGCACAGACAGTCACACTAAGCTTTAGGGGCATCATTAGGGATTAGAGTGCAGCAAACTATGGTCATAATTTAGTATCCATGCGTATCTACTACAGTGACTAAAAGTAATATCTGGCAGCGTATGATGAGAATAGAAAGCACTGCAAATGCTTGTGAGATTTTTTTCTTAATATTAGTTATGTAAACTAACATTTTCCACTCCTAGGTATTTACCTAACAAAGTGAGAGCAAATGTGCTCACACAAGTATCCATGCTACTTTTGCTAGTGTAGGCTGAAATTAGGAGTCATTTGAATGTCCGTTCAGTTGTGAAATGATAGATAAATGTGGCACACCTTTAGTGTCAGCAAGATAAATAACCATATTGTTGTTGCCAGTAACTACTACTTATACCTCAAAAATAACTGGGCAAAATACTAAACACGGGATATAGGTAGTCTGTCATTACATCTATGAAAACTACTCACAATATGATCCACAGTAATAGAGACCAGACTAGTGCATGTCTGAGAATAGTTTGGAAGTGAAGGATAAATTACAAGGGGATGGACCAGAACTTGCAGATGGTTTGACATGACCATTTCCTAGTGGATCATTCCCTGGCCTTCATTAGATCTTCTTTTAATAACAACTCATTTTTTTAAGAACCCACTTGAGAAGAATGAGAAGCTCCAGAATCATTGTTCGCTTACATTAAATGATAACCAACAAAACACCAAAAAGAACAGAATATAAGCATTTTGGCCTTCATGTGTTACAAACTAAAAATGAAATTGAAC
The DNA here is from genome assembly GCF_943737965.1 of Phodopus roborovskii. Taxonomy (NCBI): domain Eukaryota; kingdom Metazoa; phylum Chordata; class Mammalia; order Rodentia; family Cricetidae; genus Phodopus; species Phodopus roborovskii. The sequence continues at coordinate 25,813,816 of NW_026126460.1, read as the reverse complement.
TGTTGTAGTGACAAGAGTGGATATCATGTCTGCCTGCTAAAGGTGGCAAAGTAGGAACACAAAACTAGATTCAGGAAACATCATTGAAGTGCTCAATTAACTAACCCTAGGAGCTTCCTTCTTCCATATCCTTTATTGTAAGATAAAAGAACTCCCTCATTTTAAAATGTTGCCTGAATGGATTTCTTTTTGTTTTGTTTTGGTTGTTGTTGTTGTTTTACTATATTAAATATATTTATCTTTTGACAGATGCAGGTGTTGATCTAAGCTATAAATTACATTTGACATCATCATAATATTTCTCAAATGTGTTTCCTTTCAGAGCTGATGTTCATTCTTGGGTTAATGGGTAGAAACAACATGGTACTAGTACAAACACAATACTTATTCATCACTGGTCAAACACAAAGAGCACGAGCCATCAATCATCAGAGTATTTGGAAGGTAAGCATCATGAACTTCCCCTTCCCTCCTTTTCCCTTCTTGGTTTGCTCTTCTCACAGGCATGCGAAGTCATACCACTGTGGTTAATAATCTTCATAACCCTTCTGGTGGGGGCAGGAATGGCAGTTAGTACAGACCTATGCCTGATTTACAAAAGAACTCCTTAAGCAAGTTTGTGCTTTTAACGTGAACAAAATTTGAGTGTGTTCAGCCAAGTTTCATCCCTATGCAAGTTGCCTGACCCCTTCCCCCATTTATCCATCTTAATCATTGCCACCACATTGATATATAGACATATATTTGTATGCATGTACATTCTCTCTTTCTCTTACTCTCTCTCTTCTCTCTGTGCCTCCTCTCTCTCTCTCTCTCTCTCTCTCTCACACACACACACACACACACGTGCATGTCAATAATGAACTTAAGAAGCAGGGAAAATAAATTCTTTTCTATGTTTAGTACCATTCTTTCTTCATGTCTACCTAGTCCTGCTGTGACAAATGATAATATCAACCAATCAAATTAGAAGAATTTGGAACTACTTAATAGTCACATGAAAGCAGGTTACTTTATGTAAAAGAAATAAGAACCATGCACTGGTGGAAAGCCAGTGTTCCATATAGTTATGGTTGGGGGGAAAGAAGCAGGAGGTAAGAGTTTGTCATCTGAGTTAATAGAAGCTCAATGTGTCATTTTTTAGAGCTCACACAGAATTAGGAAATTCTGTAAACATGGTGGTAGCTATTGCTAATTGACTGAAAAGGAAAGCAGAGAAAAACATCTGGAAAGAAATGTAATAATTGTCAGTGGGACCAGTTAAAGCTCATCTGTGGTGCTCTCTGTAATGACTGCTTTCATCACACTATCTGATTAGTTTGATTTTAGCTATTAGATTAACAGTGTGCACTGGCTTCCCTAATGACAATATGCACTACTGACACAAAACCCCAGGAACTCGGAAATATAGATCAGTTTTTACTAATGTCTGATTTTAGTAGGGGGTGATGAAGCTGTAACAGTAACCCAAGCAGTTAGCCCATGGCTGGCTGCCTACTGCACTGAGAGTGAATAATCATATTTAAGTTGTTCACAGTAAGCAAGCCAAGCAAAAACTGCTCTGCCCTAAAATTAAAGCTGAAAATGACCGAGTTTAGACTTCTCACCACTGTGTTTGTACCATGATCACTTTCTGCTCTTTCCTTCGGCAAACTCAATCAAAACAAATATTAGACAAACTGGGAACTTATAGCCAGTGCACAAACCACAGCATCCTAATAAAACATACTTGATATTCACTAACTAGTTCATAATATAAGAATTAAAATCCTTACTTATTATATGCAATTAATAATATATGATACTCTATCACCTTTAACATCTTAAGTCACTTTATTAAATATAATCTTTAATAGTTAACAATATGACACAAGAATAACAAGAACACAGCCACTTCAAATGTTTTCATATGATTTTTACCTAGTACTTCTTCATTCATTGAGAGTAACAAAGAGATCAAGATGAAAACAAAAAAGCCTCACCCCCATTCCTAATCCAGCACCTTTGAAGAAGACAGAGTGATGATAAGCTCTTAACAATGTCTCTGAGTTCACATATATTCTTTTCAAAAGGTTCTTAAGTAGTTCATTTGAAATATAATAATCTTCTATTGCATGTGCATCTGTGAATGACTTAAATAAAGATAGGGTAGCTGCTCTTAAATCCGGTAATATAGTAGTCATAATTTCATCACATCCATAAAGAATAACTCTTGATTTAATTTTCATTTCCAAAGACTACATCCCTGCTGAAAAGTCTCCCATAGGTGTCCCTTGTGTCCAGAAGTGAAGTGATACCTAATGCATTGGAATTAGGCCATGACCTCATTATTACCTGTGTTTATGTTTGCCTTGTCTTCTACCATTATAAAGTATTTCAAAAATACTGAGCACAAGTGTTCCAGAATTAAATAGACCTTTTATTTTTAGTTCAGAAAATATTCTTATTCTGCTTATGTACCAAACTACCACCCAGAGTATCATATCATATTTTTAAAAATCCCTCCTGCAAGATATCCTTTGTATGGGTGAACAAAACTGCTCCCGGAAAACACAGGTTAGTAAACAGAAATCTCAATGCCAGGAATGTGATTTCTTCCTACAATTTATTGGCCAGGGAGGCTCCCAAAGGCCTTCTAAATGGTGCAGGTTCTTGTCAATGATTTTGATTGCCCAACATAACTGAATGGTAAGATCATATTGCTTAGGACACCACACAGTTTGGTTGCAGGGCATAGCAAAATCCATCTCAAATTGACTTGGAAACTTCTTCCCTGATCATTAGCTTTCATGGTCCAGAAGGTGGTTCTGAGGGCAGAGAGTTATCAATGGTCCTACCCAGCATCAAAGCCCACATGTTACAATACCAAACTACCAGACAAGTTGTGCTCACTGATTTGGAGTCATGTAACTCTTACAACAGAAATCTATCACTGTATGACTAGATTTAATTCCTGTTCCATACGAGGGAGTTCAAGTCTGACACTATAAGCTTATTGAAAAATACCATGGATAGAGAGGTCATAGGCCCAATTAGAGAACCTAATACTATTTATTTATTTGTTTGTTTGTTTGTTTGTTTGTTTATTTATTTTGCTGAATGGATATGCTGCCAAACTAGCATTATGTTTATGCCCCATAGATTAACACTGCCCTCAACCCTGGTCAGAGAACTTTCTTTGAGTAGTGGACAAGCATTAATGCAGAGACTCATAACTCTTCAAAGTACTCAGAATAAATGACTGTTGAGTGCTAAGTCCTGAATGGGATGTCTTTATCATCACCTGCCCAAGAGTCAGAGATTATTGTGGGAGGAGAGGTAGAAGCTGAGAGATAGGTAAATGAAACTTAAAATCATGTCTTCTGAATATTGCATAGCCTCTATACTCATAAACTCATGCATGAGATGCCCAGGAACAAGCTATTCACAATTCCATCATGGTGGGGAAGGTCATCACCAGCCCCCACCAGTAGATGAAGAACTGTTGGTAGTTGATGGGTGCCCAAAAAGGGAGAATGTTGTTTTCTTCCTATTTGCAGTCACTAAAAGGTGAACTATGTTCCAGTGGTTGGCACTACACCCATTGACTCACAGGCACCACTAATTGGAATTAGCAAGTTTTCTTTTAAAAAAGACATGGAAGTGAAAAAATATCATATCACTTTCTATTCCCAAAGTGAATATCAAATCACTCAAAATGAGATAATGTGGAGATTAAATTGTATAATTTTGATCTTTTGTATGTTTATATTGTTGAATTCTCTAGTTTTAATACTTCATAAGTTAGTTTTTAAATGCATATTATTGCATTTACACTTACTAATAAATTTAAAACAATGAAAAAACTTAGCTTGTAAAAGTAACATCAATTTCATAGTTCTTAAAATTTCTTTAATTATGTCTTAAAACAAGACAGCTGGACTTGCATTTCCATATCTGAATTTGTAGACTGTTTATGGAAAGACAGACGTGTTTTGAAAGACTTTTCAAGTATTTATACTTATTTTCCTTTGACCTTATACCAAATCTCAACAATTGATTTATTCCAAGGGATCTTTGTGAATCTACATTTCTAATTACATTATATATTAATAATCCATATAAATATATACTGGCCTATCATGTACTTAGATGGATTTTTACCAGAGATTTTTATATCTTACATAGAACACCTGAATATTATAAACTATTGGGATACCACGTCTTCCAAATATTCACACACTTATTATAGATACTTTATGGCATGATACAATTTCAAAAGCACATCGAACAGAAGCTCAAAGTTCTTATTTATGAGGAAGTCTAATTTTGTTATTAGCAACACTCAGTAAAATGTTTTCCTTAAATAGAAAACTCATTTCATTTCAGATAACATATTTTACCAAATACTGCCATCACAGTATGCATAGTTTGTTACCTTCAAATGAAAACTGGCATGCTCACTGCACTCATGTTGTTATCACTCATGTAGCATGAAGTGGAAATGCTTCATACCCAGATCATTCTTTATCATGAAAATCATTTAAGATATTTTAACATAGGGATATTTAATAAAATATATAATTTCATTGCTTCTTTAAGGCTCATCTTGAGTTACATTATTTTGCCTTTCCTACTTTTCTGGTACTTTCTTGCTTTTGCTAAGGAATTTTATCTACATGGATTTTGTGTCATCTGCAAAACCTAACCTAATGAAAATGGAAGATACTATACTAGTATTAGTATGAAAATGGTAATTTGCTTTCATTGATCAACACAATCCCCTGAAAAGCTCAAAACTTGTTCTTTGAGAACAATAGGTATGTAAAGGGCTTAATAATATATTTTATAAATTTCCCTGAACTCACTGAATTTCTATGAAGACTGATGCATTATTCTAATCCAGTTTGTGTTACTCTTGACATATACACATATAAATATGATTTAAGATGTTCCAACCATTGTTAACTCTAGTAGATATTATGCTCGCCCACTCTAGAGTAATAACAGTTTATGAAATGTATAGTTTACATAGACACTATTGGCCCAAATATATATATATATATATATACATATATATATATACATATATATATGTATATATATATATATATATATCCATCCTTTTCTCAAACCATTATGTAATTAAAATTAAAAGCAAGAGTTAAAGTAGAGCCATAGCTGTTGCCTCAGAAGCAATGCCAGTAGTTTCTTAGTAAGCATCATTTTAACCCTGGAAGGTAAACAAGCATAACTAAGATGAGTGGGTTCAGAACTCTAGATATGGGCTTTTCAATGACAGTGTCAAAACAAGTTAATTTGCTGCAAATAGCAAAACAAAAGTTAGCTTTCCAGAATTCCAGAATCATCTACTTCAAAATGTACTTCCTACACCTTTAAGATATGTTCATGAGGTAAATCATAAGAACCAAAGACAGAACCAAGTGGCTTAGGGTGAAACCCTGCCTTGAGCTACATTTAAGAGTGAGAGGTTCCTTAAAATGGGGAAGTTATAGTGCCTTCTCAAATTATTAGAAGTGATTTTTTTTATTGTGAACAGTAATGAAATAACCTTACAGGATAAAGTGAATATAAGCAAATTTCTTAGTACAATGGCAGTAATAGATGTAATGAACAGTTTACTTTTATTTTTTGAAAAGTCATGAAAGATGGAAGTAGGTGATGAGACTTCTGTATACTTCTGTCTAACCCTTTTGTGTGTTCTCGGCCTTTACTATCTTTGTGTATTTAAAATTTAGAAAAGTAGTGGTGATATGAAATATAATTGTTACGTAAATATGTGGTTATATGGTGGATATATATATAACTTCTATAAACAAGAATAAATACATTTCAGCATTCCTGGCTGCCTAGGTATATATCTGCTTCCTGGGTTATTTGAACATATCATTGCCTTCCTGGTCACTTCATGTAATGGATTATAAAAAGTTTAAAAATGATTAATTTTATATTTGTACCTCATGTAGTAAATGTTTCAGAATTTATCTTTGATATAGTATTATTGCAAAGAAATATATTAATTTTTAAAAGATTTATATGAATAAACAATATGTAATTTTAGAGTGTAGGTACAAGGTGCTATGACTTATTGAGGACCAACCTGGAATGTTCCAAATTCATCATGACAGTGACTCTGAGCTACTAAGTCAGAAGTAATTGGCTTAGTTTTTCAATACTGAGTAAACACCAAAGAGCAAATTATTTTTAAATCAACTTTGCTAATATACTTAGACTTGGTTACCCAGAATATTTACTGAAAAAGTATCCCCATGTACTGGGAAAAGTACACATATATTACGTTTTCTACAGGGAACTGCAGGGTACTTCTTTGTCCTGTTGTAGTAATTTTAGATGATTGAGTGTTCTATCCAAAGTTATTCCAAAACTGCAAGAAGCAAATTTCCAGTTGCTTGCCTCCTACTCTTTTTCCACGGCTGCCCTAAAAATTCACAGAGCTGCCTTGCTGAGTGTGTTTGTTTTTCCATTATGTGACAATGTCTTACTTTAATATTTTAAATGGCATTTTATTTCGTGCACATTTTAAAACAAAATCATAAAGAATCCTTAAGTATAAAAAGTATGTTTTGGCAATTCCTTTTATTATGGTCCTACATTTAAAACTATCAAGACAATAATAATAATAAAAAAGCAGGAAGTGACAAGGCAGATATTTTGTGAGCCATTATAATGTCGGGAATGCGAAGACATATTGCATTGGCATTGATCTTGTTTCAGCTCTCTATTTGTGAAAGTCATGCATCAACTACACTTGATGAAAAATTCTTCCAAATTCTGTTTCATCTATTAAAAAAACACTTTCAGGGATGGAGATGGAAATACATCCTGTGATGAGAAAGGATAACTTGTTCACTAATTAAAGATACCGACAATGGACTTGAAAATTATCTAACATTCAAGTATACACTTAACACAATTTAGATGCTTATTGGCACACAAATATTAAAAAATACATATGTAAAGCAATTTTTGATGAGTGGTTTTGAGAAATACTATGTGGTTTTGTGAAGATGTAAAATAGAAATAGAGTTTTAAGCCAAAATAACCGACAATTACTACATCAGTAAAAATTTATCAAATACACAGAATTGTTTATTTTGTAGAAAGAACCTAATATCTGTACTTGGTCATCATTTCAATCCAAGAAGAAAATCAGTCATTACATGGCAGCCATGGAAAGAGTGAAATGGTATCCATCAACATGGCAGAACCAGGCTGCACAGCAATGCACCAGGGAGCTTTGCCAAATGCATGTCATGATGATCACAAAGCAGGACTGGAATACAGGTTGGTTCCTACACACCAAATTTCTGGAATGCAATTCTGGTAGACACAAAACTGAAACTTTACGGAAAAGCAAATGTTTAGTCAATATAAGATTCAGCATTTCTCAAATGACCAGTAATTACTTGTGCATTTCTCAAAGTAAATTACCTCATTATGGTCTTACATCAGCAGTGTCAAACAGTGTCTGCCCTAGAAAGACTTGAACTAGTCAAAAGACTATAGCTCAGTTACTTCCAGTAACCTAGTAACACAGGCAAAATGAACTTCGTGAAAATGGGGTGAAATGAACACGTGTGTATGATCAGACACTCATGTCATAATGTGGACTCTGCAAAACTCTAAAAATCACCCCAAAAGAAAAGTGTCATCCTCTAACCATAAATTACAGATGGTCACTGCTTCTTGAACACCTATGACTCTATGTGGAACTCTGGCAACATGAAGGAGAAATAAGAAGAGTGCAGCTTCAGGAAAAAAGGACTTGCTAAAACTTTTAATTGGAATGCAAATTTCCAGAGAGAAATGATACCTCTACAAGCTCGTTGGGTGGTCTGGGATCTTACTCAAGTATTTCTTCATCATTTCATCTTTTTCTTTGGCAGTGTTTTGTCCACTAGATTTATTTAAATGTAATGAGCTTTAGTATGTTTTTGTGAGTAAATATAGCAACATGTATTTCTTCAACTAATATTTTTCATTGCATAACTGGAGTTAGAAAACACTGGGGATACTGGACAATGGTAGTGCATATCTTTAGTCTCAGCATTCGAGAGGCAGTGGCAGGTGAATCTCCATGAATTCAAGGCCAGGCTAGTTAACAGAGTAAGTTCAGGGACAGCCAAAGCTCACATAGAGAAACTCTAACTCTAAGAAAAATAAAATAAAATAAAATAAAGAAAAAAGAAAATAAACAAATACTGGGGAAAAGAGTTGATTTTCAATGTGTAAAATATGATCATTTCAAGACTAGGAGCTGGATAATTCTTCTTTTCTCCTAGATAGTTATGACCCTATTAAGGCCAGAGCAAATTACTAAATATTAGGTACCTCAGTGAAGCTACATTTACCTTAAAAAATGCATTGTGATAAGAATGAAGACTAACAATTTAGTTAAATTGTTTTTACATGAAATTTAACTACAACATAATTTTATAAATTCAAATAGTTATACTAATTGTTACATTTGATTCTTACATGAAACTTGGAGTTAACACCTTCCTTATATTTCTATTAAAAATAGACAATTTTTAGTATTTAAAAGTTGAAGCTAGACTATCATAAATTTCATTCTATAAATTCAATTTCATTTTTTTAATACAATCACTATGGCTACAGTAATAGGAAATATAAATGGTCACAGGAAATATTTTCTTAATGTGATCTTTTGAGGTGATATCGAAGAAGCCCATTTTGACCTAAAAAAAATGCTTTATTCACAACTTTGAACATGCCAAGATACTGTAATCCTAGTCAAAAGCCCATAACTGATGAGGTCATGTGCTCTAGGATTGAACCTGCTATTTTTACTTTGCTAAATGGCCATGTTGTCAAATTGTCATCTAAATATTTATGTTTATATCAATGGACCTAGACTGCTCTCTCCCTTGGTCAAAGAATCTCCCTTGGACAGCCAGCAATGCAGAGATTAACAATTGACCCAAGTGTTTAGAATGAAAGACCAAATGCTCAGTCCCAAACAAGAAAACATTGTCAATGGCCTCCCTGCCAGGCTAAAGGACGATTGCAGGAGAGGGGATGTGAAGAATTTAAGAGTAAAGTATGAAAAAGAGTGCTGTGAAATACTGAACACAGGACATGTCTGTGTAGGGTAAGTGTGAGGTTGAGGACTTAGCAAAACTATAGGGGTAGACAAATGAACAACAGATAAAGTTATCATGGGGGCGGGGAAGACAAGTTATGAGAGGCTGTATCTAAAGGCCTCAAGCTCCAGGATTTGCCTATGTCTTGGAGCTAGTGCTGAGTCCCATAGCTTACCTATGATACGAGTCAAGTCAATTTATTTACATTTCAAAGGAAATGAAAATTTTTATTGATGTCTAGATTATCTAATAAGTTCCTACTGAATTTGTCTTCTAGCAATTATGGAAACTATCATTTCCGTCCTTTTAACTGAGTATTGTCTTGGTTTGCTTTTTTTTTTTAATTACTGTAATAAACATCATTTTAAAAAGAAACCTGGGGAGAAATGGGTTTATTTGGTTTATACTTGCACATCACAGTGCACCATGAGGTGAAGGTAAGGCAGGAGCTGAAGCAGAGATGTCTTCAAAAGATCCTACTTACTGGCTTATTCCTCATAGCTTGCTCCATTTGGTTTCTTATACACATAGGATCATCTGTACAGATTTATGCTTGAAGTATTTGAAGTCTGGTATCTTCACTGTACTGAAGGTACAATAAATGAACAAAACAAAACAGTTTATAGAGCTCAAGGTGTGTGAGTATGTGCATCCCACATCAGTGGATTTCATCAGCAGTGTTAATATCCTGGTTATGATACTGCTCTGTGTAATACTATATTTGGAGGAAATTAGGTGTTACTAGCATCTCTTTATGATTATATGAGAACTGGCAGTTATCTCAAAATACAAAATCATTAGTAAAGTCACTACCTAGTACACTTCTTCCCCAGCAATTCAAGTTAACCCAAATAGTCTAAATAGACATTCATTTTCTTTGTCTTCACACAGTTGTCATTTAGAGTGTATTGAGGGCTGAGATTCAGACTTAACCTTAAGATAGAAGGAGTTCTTTAGCCTTGGTCAAGTCATCCAACTTACTATTCCTGACATCATGAGATACAAAAGATATTTGTCTGTCTGTCTGTCTATTTATCTGACATTCTTTGTGCATTTATTCCTGTGGTTTAAATAGAAATGACACCCCCCCCATAGTCTCATATGTTTGAATGGCTTTTTCCAGATGGTGTACCATTTAGGAAGCATTAAGAGATGTGGCCTTGCTGGAGGACATGTGTCCCTGATGGTGGGCTCTGAGGGTTCAAACGCCTATGCCAGACATGCCCATTGTCTCTTTCTTTCTCTGCTTGTGGATCAGGATGTAAAGTTCTCTGCTGCTGCTCCAGCTCTGTGGCTGTCTGTTCCCTACCATGATAATAACAGCCTAACCCACCAAAACTGTAACCAAGTTCCCAGTTAAATCTTTTTCTTGTGAGTTGCCTTGGTCATGGTGTCTCTTCAGAGCAACAGAACAGTCACTAAGGTAATCCCCAAGGAAAACATGAATACAGCCATTCCTGGTCTGAAGCAGTGTGTTTATAGTCTTGTGTCCTCTTATTAGTGATTTTTTTTTTCAATAACATGCCCTTGTTTAATTTCTGTTGCTATAACAAAATACTCTGATGAACACAACAAGAGAAAGGGTTTATTTCATCCCACAATTCAGGGTGTGCTCTATTATGGTGTGAAAGGTAGGGCACCAGAATGAAGCATCAGGTTACATTGTGTCATTGTCAGAAGAGAGCATTGTGTGCATGCATGCTGTCAATGCATTTCCTCCTTTTCATTCTGATCAGGGACCAACCCAAGAGATGCTACTGCTGGCACTCAGCATGAGTCTGCCAACCTCAATTAACCCAGTAAGAAGATCCCTCACAGGCATGCTCAGAGACCCATCTCTTATGTGATTCTAGATTTCCTCAAGTTGAAAATAAACACTAACGATCACAAACCACATGTTTCTCAGTACAAAGTTAACTATAGTTATTAGTTAAATAATATTTTCTTTAAGTTTTGGAGTTTCTGCCATGACCTTTGAATGGATATTGAGAAAGTATCAAAAGGACATCAGGTAGGGCTATCAAGATGGCTCAATGAGTGATTGCCATCAAGCCTGATAACCTGAATTTGATTCTGAAGACTACATGGCAGAAAGAGAGAAATAACTCCTGTAAGTTGTCCTTTGACCTTTGTCCTTTGTCCTTTGCCTTACACACACACACACATGCACACACACATACACACTAAATAAATGAATGAATAAATAATGTAATAAAACATATTTTTTAAAAAAGAAAGCACATAAATCATGTTACAAATTGGCTCTACACGATTTCTCTGAACTTCAGAAATACCCTGTGTACAAATCTATTTGTACTTCTCTCAGAAATGCTGTACTTATACACAACTGCCACCATAATCATGGTTTCTAAGAATCTGGCTCTTGTAAGGTATGAACATATGGATAAGGACCACTTATTGCAGGAACATTCTCTCTTGTCTTTGTCACTCAGAAGTGAAGGATTTTACTTAGTATCCTCTATCTCCATCCTTGTTTATACTCTTCAGAGCTGTGGCAGGAGGTCTTTGCGTTAAGGCTTCCATTGTTTACAGAAGCCATCAGAACAGCATTGGTACCACCCATGTTATCATAAAACATTCTCTCCTATTTCTGAGAATGAGATAAGCAAGATGAGAGAAGATTTTTCTCAAGGGCAGTCTCAAGGGTACTATGGTGCTGAAGCAATCACGCACCAGGTCAGGGTTACACTTTAGAAAATACTGATGCGGCCAGTTTCCTTGGGATGTAACTTGTGAAACAATTGCCTGGGATGAAAGAGGGGAGTTTGTGGTAGTTGCTGCTCTGTCATTTGGGATGTGATCAACAAAAGAGGAAGGGGTGCTATGTTGAACAGCTATAATGTCCTTGTCATTGTATCTACCAGGAGGTCCCACAGAAAGATGAATCTAGAAGTAGGTTAAGGATATGGCTAGCACCCCAGCTTTGCCAGATCCCCCAAAGATGAAGGATGCCCCTAAGTAAGTAGGAAGTATTCTTGAGAAGATAGCATACTCATTCTAGTCTCACATGCAAACCCTTTCTAATGTGTCATTTCTTTACAATAAATAAAAAGGGAGAAATGCTAGTATTTAGGCATCTGTACTGGCCCGCACTTGGAGTTCTGACAGGATACACCCTCAGCTGTGGGCATTAAGAACACCACCTGTTCACATTCACTGCATTCCTTTCTAAAAGAACCCTGCCTGCCTCCCATCTTCCTCTATTTCTTTCTCTCCCTTTTTTTGTTTGTCCCTCTCTCTTTTCTTTCTCTATATCACTCTCTGCCTCTCTTTCCTCTCTCCTGCTACCCTGGTCCCCAGAGGCCAGTCCCCCTCTCCCTACCTCCTTTTTATTAACTCTTACCCCTAATAAAAAGCTCCTCCATGAGAACTCTATCAAATAGTGTCTTTCTCTCACATACTGCTTTGTAAAATAACAACAAGGATGCATTTACCTAGTTATTTTCTGGGATTGTTTAAGTCTTACAATTACATTCTCACTTTACAAACCATAAACTTGTTCCCCATCACTGGGATGTTAGGCTGGCTAGAAGGTTAAAATCTTTCATGGCAATATTTTAACAATGTCTACTTAGGGATGCTACCCTATGGACCAACATTAACTTAGTTAAGAAAGAGACTAAGTTTATGTAAGTTGTAAACCTCTTGTCATTAGTTCTGATACACAGATAAGGTCAGGACATGATAGCCTCACAGAGTTCCATATTCAATAGGGCTGAAACTCTACCTGCTGAGAACAGGAGGTTGAACTGAGACTTGGTGCTGGACCAAGTTTGAGCAAGCAGACAGGAAACATCTGTTTTTCTGGACTCTTTTGATTTAAATCCTAAATTTACCCAAATACCCCACTATAAGAATTACATACTCCTAGATGCCTTATTTTAATTTTTATTGGAATTTCTGTTTGTAAGCTCCAATGATGCTTTGGTTTTGTTTTCACATCATATAAACAGACACTATCATAGGTTCCTAGAACATCCCACTTGTTAGCATCGTAAGATTTGCTCTACTAGATTTCATAGTGCCAGGGGGTTCCCTATAGACTACTGAGGGCAGGGGTAGAAAAACATTAATGGCCTTACTCAGTGTTAAACATTGCATGCTACACTACTGACCTACCAGGCAAAATGTGCACACTGTTGCATAGAGCAACTATTACAGAGTAACAGACAGCTTTCTGGTTTGGTTTGCGACTTTTCTACAGGAAGGAATTTCACAAGTCTTACTGGCTTTCTCCTTGTCTACCCCAGTATATTGGAATAGCCACTACAGAGTTCCATCTCCAATTCCAAATATTTGCATGAAGGCCTTAAGTCAACAAATAATAATTTAAAAAAAAAGAAGTATGTGATCAATTTCCACATTTGGTATTTTTTTTAAATTCTTCTAACATTGAAAGTGTAGTGGGAAGGGTTAGGAATAAATTCCACATTTTAACAGTTTTGAAATTGTATAAACATGTTCTAGCAAGAGAAACACACAATCCCACTTTCCACACGCCATGCCTGAAATCAATAAATAAATAGATAAGATATAGAGAATGATAAATCCTTTATCTTAAGTGTGTGTGTGTGTGTGTGTGTTTGGGTAGTGTGCAGTCTAGCAGTCATTCCTGCAGTCATTTCCACTAAATCTCTCCTTCCTTTATCCATTTGTACCTGAGAAGCCATGTAACTTGTGTCTCCTCTTGTCATTAATTTTGTATGTTGAAGATAAAGTGTTGCTGTTTCTCCTTTCCATGATGGTTTGTGGTAACCTAACATGTAGTACAGCAACCTCCCCATGTGACCTTCCTAGACATATGCTTTGACCATATGCAACTTTCCAAAGATCTCCTTTATTCAGAACGTGTATTCTGCTAGAATTTGGCTAAATCAAGACTCGCTTCCTACCACCGGGAACTCCTCTCTAACATACCTTCCCTGGAGCAGATGGAGATACTGCTGTACCTCCAGTTTCCATTTCAGTTCCTTTTCTAACGGTCCCATCTCCTCTGTGAAGATCTCGGCAAAGCTTTATAAAGTTCAACCTGCTTCCTCAATTAGATCCCACATCTTGTCTACATTATAATGTAAAGTTCTTCTTAGATAAGAGTGTCATCTTTCTTTTTCTATTCTTATCCCCCCAAAAAAAACATTTTATTTTATTTTCTAATTTAGTTAATATCACTCCTTGTACTCTCCATCTGCCTCTGGCTGACTGGCTCTGTCTCTGTCTATCTGTGTGTGTGTTTCTATCTTTGTGTGTCTGTCTTTGTCTCTGTCTCTGTGTCCCTGTCCCTCTCTGTCTTTCTATATGGATGTGTGTGTGTGTGTGTGTGTGTGTGTGTGTACACGCACAAATGTTATGTATGTGTATGTTCAGCATCATTCCTCAAGTGTAATTAATTACCATGTTTTGTAGGGCAGTGTCTCTCACTGAACTGCTACTCACTGACTGCTTAGCTAGCTAGTAAGCATGTGTGACAATGCTTAGGTTACATGGGTTCTAGAGATCAAATTCAGATGCTCATGATTGCTTGGCAAGCATTTAACTGACTGAATTATCTCTCCAACCCCTTCTTGTATTCTGATATTCTTTCACAAAGCCCCATTGCGTGCACAAAATGCAGATATCACCTTCTTACCTCTCTCTATAATGTCTCCACCATCAATTTCTTTCTCTCTCTATGAGAATGTCAAACAGTAATCCAGTTGGTCTTTGGTGGCCCACTTCAAATGGGACAGTATTTCCTAGTGTCTAAAGCTGGTACAAATATAGTATAATTTCTGTTACATTTGTAGTTCAAACAAATCACAAGAATAGTTCAGAATCAGTTATGGAGAAGGGATGGTGCTTTTGACCACAGAATATTTTAGCTGCCACATCTGTAGACTATTGTGTGCACACAGTAAGGAGTTTAATCTTTTACATACATAGCCATTTTACGTAGCAAGAAAATTGCATGATGTATATGAAATTTGAAAAAATGCATAAAGAAAAGTGGATGACTTAGTTATAAATTCAGATAGCAATCCTTTTACTAAATGTACAAACTCAGCGAGCATAAACCTGGGAGAATCTAAGGACTGCAGAGAATATGGCCTGAAACTCTGAAACTGAGACATGCACTGCATACCCAGCGTACTGCATGAGATATATCAATAATTTCAGAACTTTATACTTGACTCTTTCAACTCCTAGCTCAGTCGTTTATTCCAAAATTGTTCTTTGAGAGAATGGTTCAAGAGTATTCTACAAGTTAGATCTAGCTAATTAGCTACTCTTCCCATTGTTTCAATGTAATAATATATTTTCTTTCCTGCCACAGTATCAAGAGAATAAAATAAATGTTTCTATTTGAGATTTGAAAACTGTCTCACTAGGTTTTACCATGAGCTCATTGTCCTCCAGCAAGACCCAGTTCCCCTCAAGGAATGCCATTTTAGTGTTTTCTTGAAGTTGATTTAGAGAGGAAAGAACGTGTAGCTGGGATAATTCCTTGCCAAGTATATTCTGTTTTAGAAGTGCTCTTCCTCCAAGTGCAGAGTCCTCAGCGCTTGAATGGTGTTTGTGAACTGAACCACAGTCAGCAATGAACAATTTCTAGGACCTTATTACACTTTCTAGTACAAAGAAGAAATTTTTTGTAATATGAGTTCTTTACTTAACATAGTTTTTTTTTTTTTTTTTTTTTTTTTTTTTTTTGGTGTAGACTTAGGGGAAGATAGAGGAACACAAATTTTAGCTAAAGGGGACTGACTAATGACTGCTATAGTTAAAAATTTTAAAAAACAAGGGCTGAAAGGGGGGAGAGAGCTGTCAAAGGAATTGCAGTGGGTGTGGGATTCAAGAATTAAAGTGTTTGAGGAGAGTTTTCTCTAGACTCTCCAGCACCCATCACCCTGTTCCCATCTTCCAAAAACCACTGGAGTTTATTTTCACTCTCTAGTTGACCAACAGTGTGTTTTCATTGTCCAGGTGTAAACTTTTCTATCATTCCAAAGGAAACTAAGGTATTAAAATCACAGAAAAAGTTCCAAGAGAAAGGTGGTTGAAAACTACACGACCTATTGCCTAAGTTTTCCTTAATGACAGCAAATGATAAATGCCATTCTGCAGCCAGAAAGCAGAGCACCCATTAACACCCAACATAATGTTGGACTACTCCCAGAAGAAGCTAGTATTTTTCAGGAATGCCAAGAACTGCCACCAGAGACAGTAATGGAGAGAGAGCCTTAGCCCAAATTCTTCAAAATAAAAATGTTGTCTAGGGCAGTAGATGAAATTTTCTCATCAAAGTATGAACAACATATAATATATATTGACCAATAATAACTGGTCAATATATTGTTGTGTTAAAGTACCCAATGAGGGGGCAATTGGTATTTTGCTAGTTACCTCACATTCATGTCTCCATGGACCAAAGACAGCATGAGTCCCTTTGGGGAGTTACAACTCTCTCACTCTGACTATTACACAATGCATTGTGAATCAGGGCACTTTCCTCAGATAAATCAGCCCAGTTTACTTAGATAACTAAGACAGCACCCCAGGGGCTTAGGCAGAACAAGCCTCTTTCTAATTAACAGTGCCATGATGTAGAAATACTAAGTAAGCAATTGGCTATTGGTTTAAATTCTAAGCACAATGATTAACACAAAAACATAGCAACAGTTAAGTTCCCCCAGTGAGGCTACTACAGCTACAGTATCAGAATGATGGGAGATGTTATTCTGTAAATATGTTTCTCTTATTGGTTAATGAATAAGGCCCTGTTGGCCAATAGAAAAGCAATATGGGGGAACTAGGAGACAAGGAGGATTCTGGGAGAAGTAGTAGAGGGAATTCAAGATGTAGGACATGAGAGAAGAGGTCTGTACCCTTTCTCCAGTAAGATAAGACCACGTGGAAACACTTAGATTGATAGAAATGGGTTAATATTTAAGACAGTGCTAGCCAATAAGAAGTGTTAGTAACCAGCCAACATTTTCATAATTAATACAGTGTCTCTGAGTATTACTTGGGGTTGATGCAGCTCTGGGACCAGGCTGGCAGGAAAGTGCTTGTAACAAAATGGCACCAGCAATGTGGGTACTAAGTAAGAACATCCACTTAAAACTTAAGAAAAGCTTCAAAAAACGATTTTTAGGAACAAAAGAACAGAGACAAGCAAGGCTTCTTGGTGGCAGCATTTTTCTAATGTGGGCTCTGTTTTGCTAGAGACAGAGACTTGTGTGACTCCTTTAAGGGAGGTTTCCTGACTCAGCATAAGTAGGAAAAAAAAAACTGCAGGGCTCTTTAAAGAGGCCTTGCTAACAACTGAATGAACTGAATGGTGTGTGCAAGAGCTGGAAATGGCAATGGCCACATCTCCAGGCCAGCAACATGCTGCTTCATGGCAGCGTAGACCAACGCAGTGAGCAGAGTTCTCAGAACTGGCCCTAAACATACTTCTGCCATCTTGGATAGACTGTGGCTAAAACAGCTGTGGCTTTCATTTTAGCAATGATGTTGTTTAGCAGGTGATACCATATACTAAAATAGCCAGATAAACTGAAACACTCCAAAGTATTGAACCCACAAAATATATTGGGCATATTAATTATGAAATTATAAGACCAAATTCCATGTTTGGTGATATTTTGTTTATGATCTAATAAAGCTTGCCTGAAGATCAGAATGCTAAGCCAGCCATAGCCATAGAGGCCAGGCAATGGTGGTACACACTTTTAAGCCCAGCAACCACACTACTTAGCCATAGGAGTTGGGCAGTAGTGTGCATGCCTTTAACCACAGCACTAGAGAGGAATATAAAATAGGACCTCAAGGCTTGTTATGGGCCGCAACAAGAAGAAGCGAGATGGAGATGACCGACGGCCTCAGCTCGTCCTCAGCTTCGATGAAGAGAAGAGGCGGGCTTCCACAAACGGATGGTGGAGCGTAAGAAGGCAGCCATTGAGGAGATAAAGCAGCGGCTGAAGCAGGAGCAGAAGAAGCTCCGGGAAGAGCGCCACCAGGAATACCTGAAGATGTTAGCAGAAAGAGAGGAAGCACTAGAGGAGGCAGATGAGCTTGAGCGGCTGGTGACAGCAAAGACAGAGTCGATGCAGTATGACCACCCCAATCACACAGTCACTATGACTACCATCAGTGACCTGGACCTCTCAGAAGCCCGGCTGCTAGGTCTGCCCCTGCCTGAGCAAGGGGTCCTGGATGGGTCCCAGGAGGAGTTGTCATCCATGGAGAAGCCAACCAAAGCCTTGCCTAGGAAATCCAAAGATCCCCTCCTATCTCAGCGCATCTCCTCCCTCACAGCCACACTGCATGCACACAGTCAGAAGAAGGTCAAGAAGAAACACCCTCGGCGGGCCCAGGACTCTACCAGTGCCACTCGTACCAGCAAGACCCAGCGCCGACGCCAGATGAATGGAAAAGCCAGGCACAGTGGGGAGTGAGCCCTCTAGAAGTCTGTGGGTCCCCAGCCACAATCTGTGGCTGTACCTGCAACCCAGTTATGCTGAGTGGTAACTGCAGCGTAGGCCAGAAAACCAGGACTTCTCCAGTGTGGGACCATCCTTGCTTGGGAACCAGCCTGGGGTTTGAACCCAGAAGCAATGGGCTATCTAGAGCCTTGGCCCCAGGAGCCTGCAGATCTGTGTTTGGGTTTCTTCACAAATGTACATCCACCTGGGTCTCAACAGTCCTTGAAGCTCCTCACCTGTTTAAAAAAAAAAAAAAATAGGACCTCAGGGCCTCAGTCAGTATTTACTCTGCAGTCATACTGAGACTGAGGATAGGATCACCCCAGCATTAGCAGATGTGAATCTTCTCGAGTGGCTGGTCACTTTGCTCATCTGAAGTTGAGCTTTAACCCCAATATCTGTTTCTGGATTTTTATTATTCATGCCACAACTGTGTAGTCAAACTCAATTTGATATGAATAAGAAATGTGATCAAAATCTCGTGATTCTATGACTTTGCTCATTATAATAGTTGACATTTCACTCAACTTTCAGATTTGAAACATCTCCTAAATAAATTTGTAATCTGTGACAAAGCTGTCTTAGTTAGGGTTCCTATTGCTGTGAAGAGACATCATGACCATGGCAACTCTTATAAAGGAAAACATTGGAGTGGCTTATAGTTTCAGGGCTTTAGTTCATTATCATCATGACAGGACATGGCAGCATGCAAGCAGACATGGTGCTGGACAAGGAGCCAAGATTTCTACATATTGATGCTCAGGCAATAGGAAGTGAACTGAGGAGTGACCTCAACCCCCACCAACACAGTGAAAGACATCCTCCAAAAAGATCCTAAGTACTCCAACAAAGCCACCCTTCCTAAAGTGCCACCCCCAATAAGCTTATGGGAGCCAATTACATTCAAACTACTACACAGGCCCTTTTAGCAAGCCTTCCCTGCCAAAAACATGTCCTGTATTTCTTCTTCCTATATGTTGAAAAAGTGGAAACTCACATGCTGCCACCTTGTTGAATTATCAATGGGTTCAATAGGGAGGGAGCAATATCCCCACCAACAGGCAAAATAAATTTCTGTATATTGCAAAATATACCAGTCTACCATGAAGTTTGGGGATGAGAAATATAGAACCTTTTGAACATGGGTGATATAGAACCTGTTTGGTTACTATCCTGACTGAATGTATTCACTAGAAACTTGTAAGTCTAACAGTTGTAAATACTGCACCTAGCTAGAGAAATATATCATCAAACTCAGGCTCTATAAAATTGTCTTGACATTTGATTTATATGTTGCAAAAGATCTAATGCGTGGTGGAGCATAAAATGACTAGAACATAGAAATACACAAAGCCACAAAGAGGTTATACAAGTTATTTACTTGCTACGATGACAAAACACCTAAAAAGAAACAAACATTTTGCCTCACAATTCATGGCAGGGAAATCAGAACTAACAGCTTAAGGAACCTAGTCATAATTTGCCCACACTGAAGAATTAAAGGTGATAAATGCTGGTATTCAGTTTACTTTCTCTTTTTTTATTCAATATGAAATCCCAGTCACTGTAGGTGCCACCCAAGTTATAATGAGTTTGCCTAAACAAATTCAATCTGGTGAGTTCCTCACAGTCATGCTCAGAGGTTTGATTCCTTGGTGGTTCTGTATCTTTCAAGTTGACAATCCATATTAATGACCATAAAGACCCTGGTAGAAACTCATTAGGAATGTAAACTACAGTTAGATCCCTGATGCAGATGAGTCACATCGGTTACGGACAATGGTGGGTATGTTATCTTATCTTCATAGAAACAAATGCTTAACCAAAGTGCATCAAGTTAGCAGGGGGTCATTAGGAACTCATTGTAAGCTGGAATCCTTTGATACATCATGCTATAAATTTGGACATGAGCAGCAGCATTACATCATGAAATGGAGGAATTATATAAAATATCAGGCTCAAAGAGGTTCTGGGGTATAATTAAATTGAATAAGCAAAAGGCTCAGGCTTCCATGGCAACCACTCCTACAGCAATTACTCCACAGTTCTCCATATACCAAGGCTAAATCTACAGCCCCTACTCAGTTATACCTCCCAACATTAGTAAAAAACTTCACTCTATGAGGAACACTAATCTCTCTCTCTCTCTCTCTCTCTCTCTCTCTGTGTGTGTGTGTGTGTGTGTGTGTGTGTGTGTGTGTGTGTGTTACTCTTATTTGTTAGGGGTTCTAGATAGTTGGAGGATAGTGTCATAATTCTTCCTTCCATTATGAAAGGGTCTACAGATTCTTCTTCCTATAATATAGAGTTATTGTGTTTATGGATTTGTGCTCCTTGGCCTTAGAGCGTCTCTCAGTATCACATCTGTGAGCATAAGGAGATAGGATGGTATTCAATATGTTATGGACTCCAATCAAAGAATTCCTTTTATATATAGGAGATTGTTTTCCCTTTCCATATGTTCACTCTAAAAAATTTTTCGTGTTCATTCTTCAATCCTGACAGAGATTTTCCAACACAAAATTATTTCTAAGTTATGAATAAATAAAATGTCAGTAATATGTTCCTAATTTAATCATATATCAAATCATGTATATGAAACTAAATACATATGAACAGTCAGACCCAAATCGTGTGCTCCTATTAAGTCTAATCCTTAAAAATGTATGTTCTTTCCCAAACTGAGAAACTGAATCATTACATTATAATTTAATTTACAAATATAGTCAGAGAAAAGAAGATAAAGATTTATATCCATTTGTTCTCATGGACCTTTGAAAGGACATAATTATAAAGCCTCAGCTACCAGCTATTCTCTTCTGATTCACTGAAAAGTTTAAAGTGACTAATATGTTGATGATAGTGAGAGGGAATCCAAATAATGAATTTAGTCACCAGCTCATGAAGCCCTCATTGAGGGAAACAAGCTCTAATGATTCAGTAAGCACACCTGGTAATTGAACTCCAATGCTCAGGAATTCAAAGTGCTACCAGAGTTGGTATTCACTGTTTCCATTACTCAACATCACAATGTCCTGTGTTGTGTGGGAACAGAATCGAGCGCCTTGCTAACAGGACAGTGAGGGTACAGCTTGGCATAAAAGTGCAGGAGTCCACCTCTGTTCCAAGTCACAGCTGGATAAGAGGCCATGTAAGTTAGAAGCAGATAGGAGGCCATAGACACTGAGAAAGAGAAGCAAACAGAAACTCTCAGCAAAGAGCACACTCTCCAAACTCAGGGAAAAAATGAGAATGTAAGAGCAGGAGGTTGGAAAGAAAAGAAAAATAGTTCCCCTGGTAGGTTACCCAATCCCAGGAGTCAGCTCTAAAAACACATATGAACAACACTGAATGCATTCAGCAGGTTATATGTACATTTGCATATGTATGCATATATGTGTTTATAGTGCCTCTCTGCCTCTGTCTGTATGTGTGTGAGAGAGTGTATCGCAATAATAATTAGAGGAGGTCATCATGAGTTTGAGAAGCAGTGGGGGGGATACAGGTGGAGTTAGTAGAGAGAGTAGGGTCAGAATAATGTAAATATAATATTCATGCACTCAGTTCTTAAAAACAATGTTAAAATGAAAGAAAGAATAAGTGCATATAGACCATAACTAAACTGAAAGGCCAGGGATGAGGAGAAAAATAGCCAATGGAAGCAGCCTTAGCTGGAAGGAAAGACCTGAGATCTGCTGCAGGTGTCCCTACTTTTCTTTCACCCCAGAGGAAGCTAGAACCAGCCTGGAGACTGCAAATGATAATAGCAGAACAGCTGGCAGCAGAAGGAATGCACGTATGTGGAGCAGACACGCTTCTCTGGCGAGGGACTGCATCCCTGTAAAACAGAGCTTCCCTGTAATGTTATCCACAAGCTCCACATTCATGAGCTGTGCTACAAACAAGACCCTGTTATAATGAGTACCTTTGTGAACATTTCTAGGAACTCCAAACCTCTTTGGATCGAGTCCAAGGTAGCCTTGATGCTCATTTTATAGCACTTTGGATATCACGTTATACTGTAGTTCCACTCTATAAGTACGGAATTCCCAATGTAGCCACATGCAGTCTCACTGTACTGAATGCCTGACATGAAAGCTGTGATTATCTGACACAAAACGTAGTGAAAATGATGATCCCTTTGACAGCCTGAACACGCAGGCTGTAGAGTACTAGACAAGTGTGTGTTTAGAATTGCGTGCAGAATCTGATTGATAGGCCTCTTTTGACTGCAGAACACAGGTGTAGCCTGGATGTGAGCTTAAACTGAGACATACAAATTAGCTTTCAGACAGGGTTTATTCTTGAAAATCTCTAAATATATAATTTACTGGCCTAGGTGAGGCAGAGCTTTCCCATGACAGAAGCGATAGTTTTCTCTGAGCTTCCACCTGACCTATTTTCTTGCCTGTATCTCGTCCCTATGAGAAGATCATGGCCATGAATATTCAATCCTAAAACCACACCCTGCTCTGCTACTGATTTTTCTGTGAGCACCATTTTGACAAGGCTAGCTCAGAAAATTCTGAGCGAATGAGGAAAGGGTGGTAAGACCTGAACAATGATGCTATCAGCAAGAATGAATCCATACCTTGATACCAAGTCAGGATTGCTCCACACACTCATTTCATCACTATGCTAATACTTGTCAAATATTTTGATATGCTGAAGTTATTCTCAAAAGTATATCCTCCAAATTTTAAACATCATATTCACACTATCAGTAGACTAACCCTAAATAAATGAGTTGTAAGGTAGAACTTGAATCATCACCCATATTTATGCAATGCAAGGCCAATGCTATGACTGCATTCCTGTTTTTGAAATGATGAACAATACTGACGATTTTACCCAATGGCACCTACAAAGCATTGTGAAACCTATGGCCAGGTACATTTGAGATGAGAAAGTATGTAGCAGGATTGTTTTATCACCTACCCTGTACTCACTAATGAACTAACTTCATGGAAAATTTCTAGCATGGCCCATGATTTATAGAAGGTCTAGTCTAATAACCCCATAACTTTGATCTTCCTAAACTGTGAAGTTTAAGGTATACACCTATTTGAGGCAGATAACGTTGTGTGACATACATCAGACACTTGGGTTCTATGACTTAGAGGAAGATAAACAGGAAAAGCGTACCTATTCCCCACATATAATTCTAATCTTGTAGTCTCTTAAATTATATGCAAGATAGCAATATCCCCTGAGATTCAGGTCAAGCCAGACATTACCTGTTATCAGCAGGGATCCCAGTGGTAGAAAGAGAGGTTTTCAGATTGCAATGGCCTTACGAGCTATTCACAAACCTATAGAGCACTGGTTGCCAGTACAGATGTTGTTGCTATAGGGATGGACTCCTGTGAGTATACCATCTGCTACAAGAGGGACAGCTTGGAAAACCTCTCACAGGTCTTAAGAAGAAATGAAGCAAACAAATGAGTCATTTGGTTAGGAAGGCTGGTTGACTAAGCATCTACTTCATCAGATTGCAAGCATATGCAGGACACAAATCTTTGTGCTATGTATTAAAAAAGTATTTCATTTCATAATCGGGTGCAAAACAATTCAAATCTCAATTGCTTTGAACAAGTGCATGTTAACCAAGTGCAATGTTTTGCAACTTTTTCATCTTAAATTAGGCAAATGAACTTTTATTTAAGCATTTGATCCACATTTTCCAGGACAATTAATATTAGCTTCCAAACAAAGTTAAGGGCTCATTTAACAGGACCATTTTGAGAAACACAGCAAAAACAGCCTTGCGTGTTATGCCCATATGGAATGTAGGGCCATTGTCCAAGCTTGAAAAGATTAAGTTTGTTTGCAATGTAATTTTGTCATTACCTTTCAATATTACACAGATAGACTGGTAGTAAGCCCATATTTGTACTAATACTGCTTTTGAGCTCATATATCCATCCAAACACCAACTAAAATAATGTCTGAGAAAACACATTTGAAAAAATGGAAAAGAAATCGTAGTTCTTACCCCAAAAGACCCCAAAACCCTAAATGGAAGATGAATAGGATAGTGATGTTTAGGGAATATTAAGTATTTAAAGGTACATGTGAGAGAAGCCACTCCTGTGTGTTTTTGTGCTAAATAAAATAAGGTTGTACATGGTTATTTGTGTTAGAGTCTAACAGCTGCTGACCAATATGTCTTTCATTTTGCCTAAATGTGAAATTGTATGATTTAGTTAATGCAACATGATAAAAAAAAATCAATAAACTAGATTCTGAAGGAGTTTCCTAAGAAAAGTGTGTCTGTGCATGAAAATGGCCTCTTAGAATTTGTTTCTTCAACAGCCTCACTATTAAAACTTAATAATATAGTAATTAAGTGTTGTGGGGTTGTATTAATCAAAAGAAAGAATATTTCTATATGTCAACTCTACTGTAGCTGTCCCAAAGCAAGATAGTCATGTGACTGCCATGCTTCCCTAGTGTGGACACAAACAGGAGAGTTGGACAATTGAATACCAACAGTCTTGTCTCAGAGATTAAAAGAAAAGAGAAGAGGGAAACCTCTGTATGCAATGGATAGTGCATTTTGACTGTGGCTCACCATCCTTGTACTGTCTTCAGGTGGTCTGAATTCCTGTACAAATTGAGCACTTCTTGCAAGTCCAATCTTGCATCCATGAATATGTCTTCCCAACTTTCCACAATCGGGGGTATCCACCATCGTTCTCATTTCTTTACAGTATTTCTGTCTTCTCATTTCTGCTAAACTACAATGATTGGTTATGGCATCCCTTTAACATCTCTCCTCTGTGAGGGACTTGGAGCTCTCAGTCCAATCCTCCCTTTTTATGTGTTAATGAACTCATTTATTCAAAGCATTACAGAAAAGGGAAAGAGGCACTTACAAACTAGGCAAGGGAGGTTTTCAGTCCCTTGTGATAACAGAGAGGAAATCATCTGTCCTCTTGAAGTTTAAGCCAGGGTCTTCACTTGCCTTGAATATAATTTAAGATTAAATTGTCAATTGCATTCATTTATATACTGAGATTATTTGGGAATTTTTAATGTTTTCTTATAGTTTTATGTATGTTCTATAAGTTTTGTTTTCTCACTCTCTAAAAATTTACAATACACTTAGGACCTAATAGAACATAGAGTGTTTTCCCACTTAATGCAGAGGAAAACAGAAAGGTGGGTTTAAGATCAAGAAGAACTGGAAAACAATGGCCAAGTAATTGGTTTTGTTAATTTACAAATATCAAAAGGACAAATGGATGAAGGAGATATAGAGACAATAGGAAAGAAATTCATTTTGTGATGTTTCATCTTAAATATATTTGATGTTCTCAATGAACTATAGCAAAACACCTCAGCAAATGTTTAATTTACTAAGACAGAGTAAACAAAGATTCAAATTTCTCAAGATGTCAGTGAGAAAGTGGGGAAATAACTGGTGATAAATAATTCTACATGAGTGTGGGAAGTGCATGCATGCTTGAGTATGGGTTGGTATGTGTGTGCAGGTGCATATGCATGTGTATGCATTGTGTAATGGCCCAAGGTTAATGGTGGGTGTTTTTCTTGACTGCTCTCCACTTTACTTATTAAATCTACATAATCTCTTTGACTTTGAAATCTTTGAAGATGGAGTTTCTGTCTCCCCAAAATCCACAGCCCTTTAGTCCCAAATAAATACACAGAGGCTTATATTAATTATGAACTGTCCAGCAGATGGCTTAGACTTCTTACTGGACAGTTCTCTCTTAATGATTAACCCATATCTATTAATCTATGTATTGCCACATGGCCTTATCTTACCAGAGAATGCCCGGGCAGCCTACCTTCCCAGAAGCTACATGTCATCTCCTCTCTGCCTCCCTCTCCAAGAATTATCCTAGTCTGGAAGCCTTACCTATTCTTCCTGCCTGGCTACTGGCCAATCAGCATTTATTCATGAACCAATAAGAGAAACACATATTCACAGCATACAGAAGGACACCCTTCATCAAATCTTTGTCTCTGCCTCCAGTACTTCATCCACTGAGCTGTCTCTCCATGTATGAATGGAGAGCTTTTAAAGGGGGGAAGAATGTGAACCAAAGGGGATTCATGACTGGTTTATAGATTCAAGGGAACTCAAAAAATACTGTTTTGGGATCCCATAGATACATTGTCTATAATTAGTTATCAAATATTCCAATTGAAATAATTGCTTGATAGAAGTAAATATGGCACAAATTGCACAACCGAAGACTTTTTGAGGAATTTTTTCTCTAGTACCTAGACCAACATGGCAATTTTGATGTTAGAGTCCAGGAAAAAGGAAGCTTAAGATGGCCTCAACTAATCCTCCAACTTCGTGAAAATTTAGTCCCAAAGAAGATAAATGCCTGTGGTTACAGACAGAGAGAACGGCAGGACTCAAACAAGCCTTTGCTTATTTCTTTGCTTGTGTCAAAAAGAATCAAGTTGAACCTAGAAACCTATACACTAACTTCTAAACCTTTCTGAGAGTTTTGACATTTTCATCAATGTCCAGCATCTGTATGAAAAATAATTAATAAAGAAGCACACTGAGACACCAAGGACCACATCAAAACTTGCAGACAGAAATTTGGAAACAGTATACAGTGAGAGATTTTAATATTTAAATTATATGATTAATTTAAGGCTAATTCAAGAAATTTTATTTGAGCAGTATCTTTTATTTACTTGTATTTAAAGAGAGGAAGAAAGACATCTAAGGTGAGCTGAGTCGACATTTCTGGGATCATCGTGAGGAAGAATATTAGAGCAAGAGGTCATGGCATTGGAAAATCCACTTGAAAGGAAAGAGAGGAATGAGGAAAACTAATCCAGTCAATAAAAGGCTTGCAAACACAAGGACCAGGGTTTAATCTACAGAACACTCGATGTTAAAAAATAAAAAGACTGTGGCTTGCATGCTTATAACCCCATGTAGAGACATAGGGATCTCTGAGACTCACTAGATGACCAGCCTAGCTCTGAATCCTCAGGTTTGAAAACGTAACTTAGAATAACCATGGGATAAAAGAAAGTGACATGGCACTTCTTGAGGAGGAGGAGAAAGGGAACAAAAGAGAAGGTGACAATGGGACAGAAGTGCTATGGAGGGAGAGAAGGGGAAGATGGGAAGGGGAATTTAGCTAGGGAGAGGGGATGATAATACAGAGGGGGGAGAGAGGAGGGATAAATAACACAAGAATGCTTTTGAAGGCTATAAGAAAACAGTATTTTATAAGCTTGATTCAAATGCATAATATGTGTACACATATAATAAGTCCTATAAATAGACTTAAAGAAATTGTTACTTTTAAACGAGCAGTGCTCTGGCAAGATAATAATTCCGTTCCTTTAAAAATTATTTATAAAAAGTGATTCAGGGATGATTCTATATAAGGTCTATAGTAATAAAAAAAACTAATTTTTAAATGTTCTGACATCTCTTAATATAAATTGGAGACCAAGACATACAGTTTGTAAATGTGAAAGTGCCTTGTAAAATAATACAAAATGATGCATAGCCCTTAATTACTCATTGTGTCCATCATATAGTCTCATGAAACTTCACACATTTTCATTCATTGATACCTCACAAGAAAACACATCTCTAAGAGGGATAGCATTTTCAGACCTCAGGACCCCAGGTCTATGAAGTGTTCAGGCAAGCAAACTCGGCACACACCTTTTGATTTCTCTCTGACTTAACTATCTCATTCTTCCTGCTTTCATGCCCAGGTCCTGTTTCTGCTTAGGAAACAGCATAAGGGAGAACAGTGTTTCTCATGGGATAAATCTGTATTAGAAAGAACTGCAAGCTACATCAACTAAAGCCTTGAGTACTGAAAGAACACAGAACTCAGGGTCAGTGACAATCGAGAGCCCAGACACAGTGTGTCCTCATTACTGATGAGCAGCTCTGTTCCAGGCTTGCTACCTACAACATCACATTGAGTAACTCATACTCAATTTCATTAGCCTAAGTGGGCATGAGACTCTTAAGAGATTGAGTCATTTCTCTAAGGTTACAGACTTAGTATGACAGAGCGAATGGAGCACAGGATTGTCAGATTGAAGCTCCATGTTCTTACTATGGCACTCTGTGACCTGGAATCTGATTTTGTTATTGGACATTGTTTAATGTGTTTGTATGCATTTATGGTTTATGTGATAATTTTGTGTTCACTCACATATGTTCATATGTTATATATACATAGGTATTCTTTATATGAATTTATTTACATTTGATTTGTATTGATCTAATTATACAACTATTCTGATGCATAACTACTTAAATTAGCATATTTAAATATATAATAAAAATACATAGATAATATGAAATGGGTATTATATAGAAAATATATTTATATGATTTTGGAACACAATACAAACATTTTTTGAGACAAAAATCTCATCAAAACAGACTACAACTTGCTATGTTGACCAAGCAGACCTTGAATTCACAGAGATTTACTTGACTCTGCCTCATGAGTGTTGAGATTAAAGATATATACCACCGCACCCAGCTAATATTTGGTTTAGAATTGCCAAAATGCATGTAAGTTTTAATCATTCTAATTTAAATTTTTCTAGTTGAAAACTTTTTTTCATTAAATATTATGGCAAAGAAATCTCTTGGGTTGTGAAATTAACCTTTAAGCAAAAAAAAATTTTTTTCAAGGCCCCAAATAGAAAAGGTATAAAGTTTCCTCTACAAAGTTCCACCTATTTCTGAGGCTGAGGACAAACAGAAAGGATCATTAATCACAGAGAGAAGCATTGATCGCTTAAGGCCAAAAGAAGCTAATGAGTTTTTCTATGTTCTTCTGTTTGAAATATATCCCAATAATTTGTTTATCACTCTCTGCCACATACCAGGAAAATTAATACAGCCCATGAAGTGAGATATTAACCCATCAGCCCTAACAAACTCATTATGAAGTGACTCTTTCTATTTCTGGATTAAGTCTCCTGTTGCATTTTTTATATTGAAAATATCACAAATTTGTCAGATGGTTTCTATCTCCCTATGTAACTTTTATACATTGCTGTAGGTATTTGGTATCTTTAACGACAAGATAAAGACATTTTTTTGCACAATGTCTTATGACACATTCAAATGGTCATTTTAAACAAAGATGTGGTTATTCTCTTGAATATTTCTTTTGTACCTTAACCGTGCATATCAGAACTTACACTTTAAGCAAATCCTTACATTGCATTATTTAACCCTAATTTCCAAATTTTTCAATATGAATTCTGTGATCTGACCTTCATGTAAAGTCATCTATAGGTCTTAATGCTCTATGCCTGATTAATACAACACAAAATCTTCTCAAGAATGTATTAGCATGCTTCTCCACACACTCTGCTCTTTCTCTTTTAGAGAAATATGATCTGATATTCTTCCAAAAAATGAACAAAAAAAAATGAACACAACCCTTAAGTAAGCCAATGTACTGTCTTCTCCAACCCACATGCAGGTATGAATGTATTTCTAGTATATCTCTGTGTATCTGTGCCTCCTCTTATCAATGCTCAATACTTAGCTAGATTTTCAGACTTAAAGAAACTGATTAGCCCTTAGCCACCAATGTTGAATGCCTGACACTTAATGCTAATATAATGAATGAAATCCCACAATATCACACTCAAAAGCAAAGCCCATTGAAGGAAAGGAATTTTCAAATGATTTTGTTTAAGCCAGAACAACATAACATCTCAGATCTCAGACATTCATACAGCAGTCTGCATTGTTATAAATTCATGGGAGAACATTTGTGGTAGATTTATTACATGAATTTATGCTTCAGTTAAATATGTATACAGATAATTCTAGTCTCCATCCTTTCCACAGTTTATGACGTTCATGCATGCAGAAACAGAAACAAAAATGGGACCACAGACCATGTATGCTTCCCACCGCTTTAGTCACAGATACCTCATGATACACTTAAGTAAAAAGGAAAAGAGAGGTGGAAGAAAGAAAGAAAAGAAAAGGTCTTTCACCACTAATGTTAAGGACACTGGAGGTTAGTCCACAGAATATTGAAGTTATGTGATAAAATGAAGTAATGAAGAACTTGTTCATATTGGTTGTTTGGTTCTAGAAAAACAGAGAACACTTCCACAGGGACCTCTTTCACACCATATATAAGGTTTAAGTGCCTGATTTCATTTTTAAACTGTCATTTATGATTTACATAGCATGGCATTCTTCACAGAAATCAACATGCTAACAGTTCATCATGATCATTTTAAAGTGATTCAGATCATGAGTGTTATGATGAAAGACAAACAAAACTTGCCAAGGATCTAAGGATGGGCTGTACAGTTTATAACTTTCCCTTTTCATTATCAGTCAAGGCAGAGGTAAGGCAAAAAAGCATTAAAAGGTTCATCTTCAGACAAATCAAATATGAGAAGTTCACATGGCATCTATTTAGAAAGGAAATTGTCTTCTCTGACCTTTACAAATTCCATAAAAGATAATATACTCAAGGTATCAAAAAGATGAAAGGTGTGTTTACTGAGAATTAAGAGGAGTGGCAAAACATAATTTTACTTTCAAACTTTGTTTTGTAAAGAGACCATTTCACCCTGGCTCATGTAACATCAAATTATAGGATACAGTGGCTGTCTGTGATGAACATAGAGGTTACACAGTTTAAAGGACAATAATCATATAAATATGGCATATTTTAAAGAGAATGGAATATTTAGAAGATAATCAGTTAGTTTGACCTTTTGAATCACCTACTCATTTTGCAGTTTAAAAGCATCAATATACACTTACTTCTGTTTTCATTCTTTCTAACGAGTAGACTAGGGGACATAATTCCTGTCATTTTCAATATCCACAGGCTCATTCTATCATTCTGTTTATTCTTCAGTAACTGTGCATGCGCATGCGTGCTCACACATACACACACACACACACACACACACACACACACACACGGGAAGAGAGAAACTACCATGGGATTTTACTAGTTTTTGTTTTAAATTTTAATTCTCTAAATTAAAATCACAGCAATATGCCTCTCCTATAACCAAAGAACCATGAATTGTAGTATTACCTTAATCCTCCTGCCTTCCAAAATTCACTCACTCAATATATAGTCATTTTGTATTAATCTATGTCATGAATTGTATGGGTACACAATCAGTGCTAAAGAATTCAGGAAAGATCCTGAGACATGGCATTGTACAGTTCGGTGTGGGAAAGTGTGTTAAAAGTCATTGATATAGGCAGGATATACTGTGGCACCTCCAAGAATGAAAAGTAAATGAGAAAGTACATTAAAGTGTTGAGTGGAGAGTCAACTTTTAATGTGATAGGTAGAAGGTGAACAGCAATTTGATGGAAGTAAGAGATGTAGGGAGTGGGATATGGTGTTGACTGTTCCCCTCAGAGGGAAGAGCCAATGAAAGGCATTAATGTGAAATGTGATTTCTGGGTTTGACGAACACCTTAAACAATTTGCGTTGCCTTCTTTGGCTGTTTTATGTAGCATTTCCCACACATGAAGCTATTACAAACTAAGAGACTTAAAACAACAAATATTTACTTAGATTGGAAGGTTTCAATTTGACCAGGAATGGCCAGCCCTACTTCATGACTCCACTGATAGAATTCAGGTCCCAGAGCAGGAACTGGTAGGACCGTCACATTAAGATTGCCTTACACATGCCCACAGGCCAGTTTGATCTAGGCAATCCCTCAACTGAGGCCCCTTTCTCAAGTGGTTCTAGCTTGTGCTATGTTGTCAGCTAACCTAGCCAGCTCACGTAGAAGCTATGAAGGCAGGTAGAGGCAAGAGTAGCAACGTGCATTTGCCCAACTGCTTGTATAATCCCAACCAGGCTACTCAGACAGATGACATGACACATGCTGTCCAGATGACCCTATCTTCTAGTTTGACAGAACACTAATCTGCAGAACCTACTGACCATAGTCACATGAACAAACCTGAATTCTGTGAGTGAAGAAAGCAGGAAGTATGTGCTCATTCATTTCTCTCTGTTCATAGCTGGAGATGTGACATGCCTAGCTGCTTGAGTTTCTGCCCTGAATTCCCCCTGTAACCTCGAGTTTTAAGTCATCATGGAAGCTAATCCTTGGTTGGGGTGGCATTCAGAGTAATCACTTCCAGCTCAGGGGTCTCTGGGCCCTGTTTCTGGAGTGCATTGTCTCTTTAGCAATAGAAATCTACTTTTCACCTCTGGAGGTCAGGGTCACCAAGAACAATAGCAATAATACTTTTTGAGAATCTTTTAGGTAATCCTGACCAACACTCAAAAGATGCTTTCTTGTGTCTGGTATCAGGGTTTCTGCTGGGTTTTTTTTTTTTTTTTTTTTTTTTTTTTTTTGGGCTCTTTCTGCACAGTGAGCTGAGCTGTAAGGGGTATGTTAGACAATCTGAGGCTCTTCCTCCCCAACATTGTTCCCTCTCCACTTTCATTTCATAGACGAAGCACTGAGTTTCTTAAAAGTCTTGCCCCTGCCAGTTCTATTCTCTGCACCAATAACCTTGTCACTCCATAATAAACTTCTTGAATTCTTAGCCCACACTGAGTTCTGCTTTTGAAACCAATCTAGTACACCAACCCATCCACAGAACACCAGGGCTGTTCTAGTTTAGTTTTGTGTTGCTTTGATAAACACCATAACAAAAAACAACATGGGAAGGAAAATGTTCAGTTTAGTTTACACTCCCAGGTCATAATCCATCACTGAGGGAAGTTGTGGAAAAGCCTGGAGGGAAGAACGGAAGTAGGTGCCATAGAGGAGCTCTGTTACTCCTGGGCTTTCTTGGCCTCTTATGCTCAGCAGCTTGTTTTGTTGTTGTTGTTTTCAGGGTATCACTATGTAGCTCTGCCAGTCCTAAAGACTTTATAGACCAGGCTGGCCTCAAACTCAAAGAGATCACACCCAGCCAGTCTAGTCTGTGAAATATTGAGGAAGAGTAGGGATGGAGCAGAGGCAATTATGTGAGATGGATAAAAAGGATAGAGGGAAAAGAGTAGGGAAAGAGAAAGCAAAAATTGGGGAGCACTAGGGGGTAGATACCTAATATAGCGACAACTTCTAGGAGTCTATGAGGGTGACCCAGTAAGGACTCCTAGTCATGGAAAGTTCATAATATGAATATGCCTTCTTTTGTAACCAGGCAAAGCTGTATTCAGCTGAGTTCTTGGCCAAGAGGGTCCCGTGGAGATCCCTAAACAACCCAGGCTGATGCTAGGTCAGAAAGTCACTCTCGGAAAATTGACATTGGGGCCCTATTTCCAAGAACAACATCCATACAGCTCATTGAACATAGAAAGCTCGAGCTAGTGCCTTCACCCCTACATTCTAGTCTCTTTTTTGTAAAGAGGTTGGTACATTGTCCAATCATCTTCACAAAGATTTCCTTTTGCTGCAGGAGCAGTTATAGAGACCCAGAACCAGACACTTCGCGCAGAGAGAGATTCTAAATTGGATCTCACCCCTTGGAGATCATGGAACTTCCCTTGAAGAGGGTGAGGGAAACTGTAGGAGTCAGAGGGGATGGAGGACACCAGGAGAACCCAACCCGGTCTACTGAATCAACCCAACGGGACTCACCTGGGCTCACAGAGACTGAAGTGGCAAGCAAGCAGCCTGCATGGGTCTGCACCAGGTCCTCTGCATAAATGTCACAGCTGGTAGCTGGTGTTTTAGTGGGATTCCTAACAGTAGTAGCAGGTATGTCTCTGACTCTTTTGCCTTCTCTTGGGACTCTTTTTCCCCCATTGGGTTGCCTTTTCCAACCTTGATGTATGGGCTTTTGCCTTGTCTTGTGTCTTGTTTTGTCTTGTTTGGCTGTGGTCTCTTGGAGGCCTGCTCTTTTCTCACAAAGGAAAGAGTGGGATTAGATCTGAGGGAGAAGGAAGGTGGTGGGTAGCTGGGGGAAGTAGAGGGAGGGGAAGCTATGCCTAGGATGCATAGTATGAGACATAAATCTGTTTTCAACTTTAAAAGAAAGAAAGAAAAATAGTATAAACTACATCTTCATATTACAAATAATTTCTTGCTGTAAAATTTTACTTGTTGATATGTAATAATAAAGTACAATGTACTTAACTGCAAATTAGTTTTATGTATTAACTCTGAAATATTTTCTGTTTCTTTCTTTATTTGTATACTAATAGCTCTTGAAGCCCTGTAAATATTTGGATTAGTGAAGGTAGGAGAGAAAAAGGGTGCTATTACTAGCAATCGCCGCATTACAAACAGAGCTCAAGCACTCACGATGTTAATTGTCATATTTTTAGATGTTTTGCATTCTATAAGCCACTCTCCATCCATGTAAAATACCTAAAATACCTAGACAATTAGTCACATCAGTCACCAGGGAAGGAAAGATGCGTGGACGACTGATTCCTGGGTTGTCTGTCTTCCGCAAATGAACCTGACTTTTTTAGTAACTACTTTATGATTCATACCATACTAGATTCTATATGTATCCTGAAGATGTATGAATTACAGCATCGAGAGAGAGAGAGAAAGAGAGAGAGAGAGGTGGAAGGTGGAAGATGGGAGGCTTACAATCTTTATGGCAAGAAGCTGAAAAATAAAGTCAGTCTGTGAATGACGACAGTGGAGGGAGTGTGAAAATTGCTCTTCTGGATTAAAGTCACACCTGTGCTAAAATTGACAAAGGGCAGACATGTAATGTTGTGCACAGCATCAGATGTGTATATCCTCTGCCCCGTAATGAACACGAACACAACAATACATTTGATCCTCCAGACAACACTTCCTGCCCTTCTAACTCTAATACACAGACCCACTCGTATTCCTTATTCTCTGGAGAATTGGGCTCCAGACTGGAGGAATGAACACTTGCCTCAGTCACCCCAGTGTTAGACTTCACATTCATCACCCTAAGGATGAGAAGGAATTTGTCTCCATAGACAACCAGAGCCCTTTACAGAAAAGGTTGTAGGTAATGGTATCTTTTTGCTGACTGCAGGAGAACACTTTTCTGATATGAGCACTTAGTTATCTCACAGTAAGTGAATTAAGATTTGAAACCCTTGCATTAAAGCAACCAAATAACTTCATTATCTATCTACTCAATACCCAAACCCATTTCTAGAAACTATTTCTCCAGTGTTCCCATCACCACGCCACAAAGAACATGAGTAGAATCCATTTATTGAAGGCCTTCTATATCCTTTTTGTATAATTTATAATTGCTTTCTAAACAGGTTATAGTTTTCCAAGTTGTATCTAAATCTGCAAACATAAGACCATCTAATATGGTCCAATAAATACCCAGTGAAGCAGCATGTTTCATGATGCATATCTAAGATGCTACAACACATTGTAGATCTCTGACCCCCATCACTTTCCTCTTCATTTGAAATAGAAATCATGAAATTACAAAGAAATGGCTGCATTCCCTGCATAGTGCCCTCTTGCAAACTGACACTGTATCAAGGCATTCGTGAAAAGGGATAAGGAAAAGAGCATTTAGCCTTAAGAAGGCAAATAGTTTACAATTAAAGCTACCCCCATTATCTGTTATTCTGAACACCCTGGGGAGTTCCAAGTCTCCTCAGCTAAAATCTACAAAAATGGCTAAAGAGATGAAATGCCTTTGGTTCTCAGAGTTACCCACAGAATTTATGCATAATCACTCAAGTATCAACTGCTGTACTGTGCAGCCATGGTAAAGGCAAGTTGTCTAAAATATTCTGTATGCTCAATCAAGAAAAAAGAAGGAGTACCTGTCTCTTCCCAGCATGGAATTCCTGGATGCCAGGACTCCATTCTGTGTAGTGATACCAATGACTAAACATGAGAAATCCGATAAAATTTTATCTCATTTTTTCCTATGCTTAATTGACTAAATCTGGAGTATCAGGAGGTCTCACACAAACTAACTGAGAATCAGGAGGTCTCACACACACCATACACACAAACACACACACAGAGAGGGGGGAGAGGGAAGAGAGAGGGAGAGATGAATGAATGAGAACAATGAAATATAACAACCATTCCTGGCTAAGCTAGTGCCAGGTCCTCCAAAAAGCTGTTTGTTAATTTATGAGCAT
The DNA here is from genome assembly GCF_943737965.1 of Phodopus roborovskii. Taxonomy (NCBI): domain Eukaryota; kingdom Metazoa; phylum Chordata; class Mammalia; order Rodentia; family Cricetidae; genus Phodopus; species Phodopus roborovskii. The sequence goes on along the minus strand of NW_026126460.1, from coordinate 25,777,125 downwards.
TCATCGGGAATATCCTCTTCAGTTTTAAGAAATGCAGTAACAACTAAGAACACTTGCAAGTATTTTTGATTCATAATATTGGCTTCCACCCTGATCTTTGCTAATTATCATATAGTAGGTATATCTGGAAATCTTTCACAGTAACAAGAAGGAGTCAACTGACAAATGCAGTGTGTCTTTTCTTGGTTCATAATTTCTGTTGTCCCTCAAAAACCAAGCATTGGGGGAAAAGAGAATTTTAATAATGATGTTCTAGTAACTGCAATATTTAATTAGAATGGTAGTGGCATAATAACTCGATTCATTCTGAGAGAGAGAGAGAGAGAGAGAGAGAGAGAGATTATGCATTAAGTTTTGTTTGAAAAACTAGGTTATCACAGTAGCTCTCCAAACCCAACAGGTTAGTGTACACACCTGTAAGCTGCAGACCCCAAAAGTGAAGAAGGTGGGAATTAATTTTCCTTGACTTTGGAGAAAATATAAAATCACAAGCATTTACCCTCAATAAGATTGCTGATTCTGCCAATTATATTTAAGTGAAATTGAAAGGAAATGATTCTCCAGGAAATACCAAGAAAGCTTCAAATCCAATTTTATGGCTTTTTCTATCATAAAAGGGAAATTAATGTGTTTCAGCATCTATATTATCTCTCTTGGGCTAGATAGGGAAAAATAACATTCTGGAGCTGACACAGACCTAACTACCTCCTTCCTCTGCTGTCTTAAGCAACCTGGACTGACATAACTTGCCTTTCATTAATACAGTCATTTAACATCACAAAGATTGGCACAGGTCTTGAGTAAATTCTGTGACAGCTGAGAGGTGAGTTATGGCACATGGCACTCTGATAATATACTACTCATTTTCAGTCACTGCAATAAAATTTCAACTGGGGTGCTCGAACTCTGGCTTTCTTGGATTTGCTTTTGCTTTGTTTTGTTGTAAGAAGGCATACCTGCTCTTTGCTACTGAACAAGTCATCTACAGGAATATCTGTGTAGATGAAATATGCGTCCATTTTGCAGTCTGTTATCATCCAGGCAAACCTGGCCCCACCCCTTGGGTACCTGCCAGTGTGGTCACCCGCACACATGGCAGGCAGTACCCTGGGTCCATATGCAAAGATCCCTTTAAAAGACAAGCTCTGCCCACTCCCTCTCTCTCTTTCCCTAAGGAGGCAGGTCTCTCTGTCTTTCTCTGTCTCTCTCTCACTCTCCTCTTTCTCTTTCTCTCCTCTTCTGTATATGTTGTCTTACTGGTTGATGAATAAAACACTGATTGACTAGGCAGGAAGTGATGTAACATGGCAGATATTATCTAACCATAGAGGTCTGGAGGTCTGAACAGACATGCAGGAAGTGATGTAGCTGGGAAGAATCAGAATATAAGCAAGGACAAACAGGAAATCACTCTCTTCTCTGCAGAGATGTAGCAGGCAAAGAAGATGCAGGGCTGGCATTCCCAGTAAGCGAAGACCACGTGTAAACACTTAGATTGATGGAAATGAGTTAATATTTAAGAAAGAGCTAGCCAATAAGAATTGCTAGTAACAGGCCAACCGTTTTACATCTAATGCAGTGTCTCTGTGTGTTATTTGGGGCTAACGCAGCTCTGGGACTAGGCTGGCAGAAAAGTGCATGTAACACTTTGCCTTCTCTCTCTCTTCCCTTCCCTTACTCCCTTCTCCTTCCCCAATAAATTCTCCACATAAGTTCTGCCTGATGGCATCTTTGTCCCTAGACATGGGGTCCACCAAAGCACTACCCCAGCCACATATCATAACACCATTTTTTCTGCTATGTGTTGAATTGTATCAGTCCCATATATATTAAAGGCTTAACCCTCATTTATTGTTAATGAGAAAAGCATTGGTATTAGTGAAATTGGAGTCTATGTTCATGTTCAGAAGATAAAATGGAGTCTTGAAGTAGCATTAAGTTGAGCCTTACATCTGATCTGGTCAAAGATACACAAGGAAGGCAGAGAGACATGCTATGATGCCCCAAGCCCAGGAACAGAGTCACTGGCAATCACTAGATACAGAAAGAGAAAAAAAAATCCCCAGTATCTTTGGATTCTTCAACATTAAAACAGTCTTGATCTTAAACTTGAGTCTCTGGCCTCTGGCAGGATAGCTGTCTCTTCCCACCACCAGCTGCAATACTCAGGTGAGCAAGCGCTATACCTCACATAGGCTCAACCTCATTGGCAGAGGTGTGGGTGAGTCAACCTGGAAGCTGTGATCATGGGAGAGCTGTCCCCATCACTTATTTGTCATAGGGCAGCATAGGCTTGGGGGAGTTGAGGCTGGTGAGGGTGGGGAATGCCATCCCTTCCCTGCCCATCAATGCCTGAGGCAGGTGCAGGAGCTGGCCTCAAGGTCATAAGGTCAGAAGAGATGCCCCTGCATGCCACTAGCTGCAACAATCAGGAGAGCAGGCTGTGTATCTTGCCTGTGCAGTAGTACTGTAGAGCCAATTCTGTTGGCAGAAGTGTAGCAAGACAGCCCTGTAGTTGTCAGCATGGGAGAGATGTCACCATTATTAGTCTGTCATGTGGCAGCATAGGAAGGGGAGAGATGCCCTCCCCCCCCACCCTTCTTTATACACACCCACCAACACCATCAACTGCAGCACACAGGAGAGTAGCCCCTACACCATTCCTGGGCAACACAGTAAAGCTGACCCTGAAGGTGTAGGTGTGGAAGATCTGACCGTGAGGACATAAAAGCAGAACTAGGTCATTGCTGTAGGTAGTGAACTCCTCGGGACAACTCAACAATGCAGGAGAGCTCCCCCTGGTGGTGAGGACAAGGCAGAGCTGGGAGGCTGACCAATGCTGCAACTTCCACAGACCCAGAACCAGAGTTATGAGTTGGTTCAGCCCATCTGTGATCTGCTAGATCACGTGAAGGGACTGGTCCTGCAGACCCAAAGCTGCAGGATCTCCACAAGACAGGGCAACAGCAGGATATCTAAGACGAGTCCCACTGAGGGATCAGCAACAATTATGTGCCAGAAGCCAGAGACCTCAAACCAGACCAATGACTCTCTTCAATGAGAACTTGCATGTAAAGATGTGTGGATAATGTAACTCACTGTGTCACACTACAGCTTCCATGGTAAGATTGACTTTTTTCCCTTCGCTCTTTTTTTTCTATTCTCTCTTAAATTTTATTTTATTTCGATGGAGAGGCTACAAGAGCAGAGGGTAGATAGATATAAAGGGATGGGGAATTGAATGAGATGGAGATGTATGATGCGAAAGACATGAGAAACATTCATAAGGAGGGGGAAAGCAGGCTAAAGAACCATGGAGGGAAAGACAGTAAGTAACACTCCTTCATTGCCTCTGTTTCAGTCCCTGCCTCTGGTTCCTGCTGATTTCTCTAGATGATGAACTACAGACTATAAGATGAAATAACTCTTCCCTACCAAAAATAAAATAAACTTCAATCTCTATAAACCAAAAGAAAATATTCCATTGTTCTGACTTGGTCAATGTATTAAAATGTAACTGATATTTGTTAAAGTTATAAGAAAAAGATAAACTCAGGTTTATAATATTTTATATTGAGTTCATAAAATATTTCATATGTGGGTATATGTATACATCTAATATGACTTTATAATACAGATTATAGATGAATAGGTAAAAGGTAGATTCAGATAGATAGATAGGTAGATAGATGACAGATAGATATAAAGATACTTTACTACTTTTTCAACTTTGTGGGTTGTTGATTGATAACCAATGTGTTTCAGCAGGGATTTATGAATACTGAACTCTAGAATGTGCAATTTTTTCTCAACTGGAACATACTTTTGCCTCAACTATCCATCCATGACTATAATATCTAACATCATAGAGATAGTTTTCATTCTTTTTTTACACCACAGGGGGAGAAATGCACTTGAGAAGTGATGTCAGCAAATTTTACAAATAGAAAACATATTCTGCATGTTTCATCATGCTTTATTTTATTTAGCATGTGTGTATGGGTGTTGGCATGTGTGCGTGTACAGGTGCACATGTACATGTGTGAGCTCTTACATGGAGGCTAGATGTCAATGTCACATTTCATCATCTATCAATCACCAACTTTTCTTTTTGAGGCAGAATATCTCACTAAACCTAATATACTACACAGGAAGCCAACAAACCCCAAGGATATTCATATCTTTGTCCTCCAATATTATAATTATAGAAAACTGCAGCCAGGCCTAGCTTTTCATATAGGTGCTGAGGATGGGACTCTTACATTTTCAAGGGAATCACCCAGGTCATTATCTATGACAAGCACTTAACAGACTCTCACATCTGCTCAGCTCCTATATTCATAATTTTATCTGTTCAGTAAAGCTGAGATTTTTTTTAAATTATACACTATATTTGTAACGAGTTGCTACAATCATTCTGAGCAATTGCAGCTAAACTGTAATGAAGAATATAGCCTGGGAGTCTGACCTTTTGTGAATACTCTATTATAGCTCATATTTTTCCAGTTGGTTCTACCTTTTAGAGGTTAGAATATTAATGATGAGGGGAAGAGAGCTGACATTAAATTTTAATTGGACTGAAAACTCAAAACTTTATGTCTCCTTCATTTGCTGACATTGGCGTAATGGCTTCTTTTGTTCCTTGTATTTTCAGATAATTGAGTTAGAATATCTCTGCTAAGCAAACCCTCTTTTAGAAAGACCTTTGGACCTAATCATAACCTTTGGCAAAATAAGGCTTGTAACAAAATAAAGAAATGCTTCGTTTTCAATATTTGGCACACAAGTTCTAGCATTTATGGTTCAGAAGTGTGACATCAGAAATAAATGAGTTTTATTACCATCTGGTTGGAATTACAAGCATAAGGGTCAAAAGCAACATTGAACCACTATACATTTTCCAAAAGGGTCGATATAGTTCCAGGGCTTCACAGTATGTAGGATGGAAGTGTTGGGTGGATAGTCAGGGGATTTCATTGGAGAGAATTATTCCATATTTTTAGTATTATTCACAGATCTCAAGTGGGAATAACAAGTATTTAAGTATGATGTAGTCACAAAGCCATCAATAAGTGATGCACTTGCAATCTGATCACCTTCATGATGGGGCAGGAGATGTGTCTCTGTGGAGGTCAAGAGATGAGCTTGTGTATTGTTCTTCAAGTCATTTCTGTTTTCTATTTCAAGACAATCTTTCACTGCCATGTAGCTCACCAAATAGGCTAGCCTGGTTGGCCAGCAAGTCCCAGAGATCCATCTGTTTCTACTTCATCAGTGCTAGCATTATTATTGCCATGATAAAACACCATAAACAAAAGCCACTTGGGGAAAAGGGTCAATATGAACTTCCAACTTGTAATTCATCATTCAGGAAAATCAGGGCAGGAACCCAAAGCAGGTCAGAAACTTAGAGGCAAGAATTGAAGGTGAAGCAATAAGGGGTACAACTTACTAACTTGTTCCCATGGCTTTTTCAGCATACCTTCATATACTGTCCAGAACCACCAATTCGGGGACAGCACTGCCCACAGTGACCAAGGCCTTTCCACATCAATCACAAGTCAAGAAAATACCTTACAGACTTGCCTATAGACCAATATTCCATCAATTAGCATTATTCTTCTCATTTTCTTGTTTGTATCAAGTTGACATTAAAAACTAACCAGCATACCATCATTTTAAAATGGGGGCTTTAGAGATAGCTCGGTGGTTAGCAGCAACACTTGCTGCTATTCCATAGGACCAGAGTTTAGTTCCCAAGTCACAACTACCTCTAACTCCTATTCCAGGGAATTATGCAATGTCTTCTGGTCTCTGAAGGCACCCACACACATGTAATATTCACAGGCACATAAACACGGTACTCACACAAATATACACACGTAGTATTCACACATACACAAGAAAGTTTTAAAAGAAGAAATAGAAGGGAAAACAATGTGATTATAATCTTGAAAAATAAAAGAAAATTTTAAAAAATAATAAGAGTGGAAAATTTTAATTCTAATTATGTTTATATACCTTTGGATCTATCCGTGCTGCTAGTTTGTAATTCATATTCTCAATTCGCTTCCCTCCCTCCTTTGATTTTTTATTTTTTTTTTTTTTTTTTTTGTCTTTAAACTTCATGGTTTTCTACATTAAGTTATATTCTTATTCTATTTATATTAGCTTTAAGGAAAGTTACACAAAGGAGATCTATTTTTGTTTTCTACTTTGGCACAAGTAAATTTCTATTCTAATTATTCTTCCTTTGTTTTTCCCTTTCTGGCATTTCTTTGGAGGTTATGTTCCAGTTCAATTTAACAATTTAACATTTCCTAAAGTGTTCCTCATTTCCCACACAATTACTTGGTAGAATGATCAATACACATTTACTTTATTGCATGCAACTTTCTATTCATTCTTCTATTTGCAGTATCCTAGTCACTGCACTCTGCTTATGGCAACCTATTCTTTCTGACTTTTTCTATTCACAAAGGTATTTAAACTATATGTCTATACATTCTCCTGACCACAACCATTTCATCAACTTCCAGATAGCTCCAATTCAAGATAGCATATTAATACATTCTACTTATCAATGAAGAATATGTGCATATATAATCCTGTGGTGTATACAAATGGGACAGAAAGCCATGTAACACACAGTCTCATTCATACGCAGGATCTAAAAGAGTTGATCTCTAGGAGGCTGAGAATGGAATGCTGGTAACCCAATGAGAAGAGGAGAATAAGGAAGAAGGTGGGGGGGGCAAGGTGATAAATGGTTGGAGAGTTACAGTTAGAAAGAGCTTACGGTGCTGTGGTGTCCTCACACAGCACGGTAGTTTTTGAAACCGGAGATAAGATCTTGCAAGTTTTTACTATAAAGAAGCAACAAATATTTGGGGATATTAGTATCTCCAACCTGATTTGAATATTATACAATGTATCAAAGCAATGCATCGGGGTCAATTAATCTGTTGCTTCATGTATCACAGAATCTCTATATAGAACTGATGTCATAAATGAACTTTTAAAACACCAAAAAAAAAAAGTTTTGCCAAGGTAGGCACAAAGGTGTGCAAGAGAAAATCTGTTGAAATATACTCTTTGCTGCAAAGTGTGAGTTGTGAATTTGTGTGCCTGTTTTTGTACTCCGTACAGTCTAAGACTGAAAAAGACAAAATCCTAACCCATAAATAGCCACAATATTTTAGGTATGCAAATTGGGCAAATGGTAATCAGCACTTTTGTGAGTGTTCCATAATTAAAGACAAACCCTTTTTCATGGGATTCGAGATATTGCTATTCAAATGAAGCAACACTAAGTTATCAAAGCATTACCACTACCACAATGATTAACCCATACAATAAATTAACATGCTATATCACTCAAGGTTTTGATTCATGCTTAATTATAGTTTCTCCCATTTAATTATAAATTAAAGACACTAATCAAATCTCACTCTGAACTGCTGTCTAAGAATGACTTTCCTGTTTGTCATACAGAAAAGTCTCTCTAATCCATTTTCCTACCCCAGTCCAGGTCAAGAGATTTACTTGTGTGTTCTCATAATATAATGCCATACACTTTTCACAGGACTTCACATGGTGGAGATTATTTGAAAGATGGATGCCATTATCAGCTGAGGTCTGTCTTCCCCATGCTCCATACTAAAGTCCATGATGACCATATATATTCCTACACTTGTTAGCACATGCCAAGAACAGTCATATATATTTGTTGAATGATTGCATAATGAAGTTCAATGTTATATCCCTGTAGACAGATTTTCAGGGACATCTCACAAAAAAATGACATGGAGACTTACTAATTATGAATTATGAAAGCTTGGCCTATAGTTTAGGTTTGTCCCACTAGTTCTTATAACTTAAATTAATCCATTCTATTCATCTGTGTGTGGCCATTCATCTCTTTATTGAACCAATCACAGTGACACATCTTCACACAGTGTAAAGGAACATTCTACCACATACCCCCAAACTGCTCCAAAAAAATAGAATAAAAATATCCTTTATTAGAGAAATCCATGGATAACACTTGTGAATTAAACTATAGAATGAAAACATGTCCCATTTAAGAATGAGCACCCATCCATAAATATCAAAGTAAAAATGTAGCACCTGCCACATTTCATACTTGAGTAATATTGGGTGGGTCCTTTTTTGTAAATAAAGTAAATAAGCAAAGATGAGACAGGAAAGCAGGTTTTACCTTAGGGATCATAGTTCATCCCAGTGACAGATACTGATTATGCATGATTAAAGAGACTGGTGTTTAAAAGGCAAAGTTGTACTCCACCTTGAAGTAATCACTTCATGGTGCAACTTGCACTTCCTGCATGGTGATCCCATTATGGAATACAAATCAAGCCTTACAGCTGGTCACTACAGAGCCATTTGGAGAGAGATTCATTAGTTCTTTTGTGTGGCTTTGCAATGGGCCAAGAATTCTCAGGCTTTTCTCCTGCTTTTATGTTATGTGTGTATGAAATCTCAATATAGATGTGCATATAGTTCACTCTACGAAGCACAGCTGTGAGATTGCTGCTTCCTATTACATTAAAGAAAAGAACACAATTGAGAGGCCTGGGAACACTGAATAACTGATGAGAGCTGCGATTGAGATGCCTTTTTTCTCTCCTACATTTCCTAATGCAGTAGCAAAAACGAGGTCATTTGCATATGTTATACAAATAGAATGCAGCCTTAACAATATTTAAACTGGGTTTTATACTATCTTTCTTAATCAAACTGTAATCTCATCAATCCCTGATTTGATTGAGACTCGATTTTATACATTGTCTCCATAATGCTACATTTTAAGAGTAGAGAATAGATATCACTAACATCTGAGTGTCCTTATTTTCAATATACAGATCAACTGTATGATTGAGCCAATTTCTCCCTTTTCAAAATACAACGATCATGTGTATTTGTTGGAAGAAAAAGAACTATGAAGGAGGGATGAAGGAAAGATGAGATTAAGAAAGGAAGGGATGTGAGTACAAAGAGTCAAAGAAAAGAGGGGAGGAGAAAACGAGAGAGGTAGGGAGAGGGGAAGAAGGGAAATAAGAGAAGAGGGAGGGATGAGGGCAGGGAAAAAAGATTCTCATCCCCTTTTAATTTGTTAATTTAAAACTATAACTAGCCCTCTGCTGCAACCTGCTGACTGACTGGAGAATTGCAAATGAGAAAATAGTACTCACAGCAAGAATTTTAGTTATTGTTCATTTTAAATCCTGTATTGTTCATAATTTTACTAAACAATGATCCAATTGAGGTATTCTGAAGCAAAGTAGCCATGTTATTTCCCTGTTAGAAAGAAGAATAACTAAATAAGTGAGCAATATACTACGTAAAGACTGTAACACATTACCTCATGTGGAGTAGAGATTGATAGTCCCAATTAACAAGCCATAGCCTGGTTCCAAGCCTAGGAGCAGTCAGGCAAAAATGCTACAGAGAGGCTCATGCCACAAACAGGACCTCGGCAGCAGTGGAGAGAGACAGCACTCTCTGTAGCCAGCCTCTGGGATCTCCATATTCCTGGTAGTCTAAATATGACCAGAAGCTCTGAGACCACATCTGGATACATTGAATAGCCAGAAAATGTGTGTAAGAAAAGCAAGAAATTACTATAAAATGACAAAAACTTATTTTATTTTGTTCTGGATGAAAGCATTAACATATCTCAGGGCAAGCTTCTTGGGCTTCCAAAAGTGACCTCATAGTTTCTGTCAGAGACCAGAATCCATTAGTCAACATTGTGAATAAGCCATAGGAAGTTAAATATATATTTAATAATATAATGAGTATTTCAATGCAATACAAAAAAAGAGGTCCTGTTATACTGTGTGTGTGTGTGTGTGTGTGTACATATGTGTCTGTCAATCATTACATCAGTCAAATACCTAGACTCTAAATTACAGGCCCTCCAAACATGCAGCAAAGTGGTTTGGGTGGCTGCAAAACAGCTTTGGAAGGATGCCTAGGATGAAGCCTCTGCATAAAAAAGCAGCTTCACACTGAAGACCACCATGTTTTCTTCTTGTGTGAAGATGTAATAGCTGGTGCCAGTGATCTGGGCAAGGGTCTCAGGGCTTGTTATGATACGGCTGAAACGGGGCATCAACTATGAAGCCTCTTACTGAACATGCTTTGCCACAGACTGTGCTGTGAGGGGAACGTATCCCTAAGTGGTGAACATGTTGACTTAGGGATAGTAAGGATGGATTCCTCAAGTCTTGTTTGAATTCCAACCAGTACAATAATTTTATAAGGTTTGCATGTGATTTTTGTGTATCATATCAAAGTATCACTGATACTTCCTCTAGAAAGTTAAAAAATTCCATTCTTATACAATACCCATGCTATTAAAAACAACATTTAGTTCCTTTATGTTTCCCAGACACTCTTCAGGCTGTCCAACATGACTGCTCTAGGAAAATAATATTCCCCTTGAAGTCATAGAAATATATTTTACTTGCATTTTTACTATTACAAAATTTTGACAAGGTTTTTCTTTGTACAACATCATAAATTCCTGTTACATTTTGTCTCTTTGGCTCGCTGTGAATTTTAGTTTGGCAAAAGATGATTTTGTCGCACACTCTAAAGCAACAATCCAATTTTTCCACACACTGATTTAAGACTAGGTAATCAGTGTTGATTGCTGAGGTGGGGGAACAGCCTACAAATAAAGTGTACAAAGACTGGTGTTTACCAACAGCTGGAAATGAGGTCAGTTCAGAACAGCTTAACTAAAAGCATAATTACTTTAGCAAAATATTATGTAACTTCTCCCTTATCTGTGAATTGCTCATATGCTAAGTGATATGCTGGTGTTTCAACGCGATCCACCTTACAAGTGATGCATCCAATCAACTCATGCACAATGGTAATGCTTGTCTTTACATACACTGTACCAGTGATGCTACACAATGTCCATAACATCATTAGGCAAGGGAAGTCACGGGCAGCTCCTTCTCCTTAGGTTGGAAGGTAATCTTGTAAACTTCTTGATGGTGTTATAGCTTGTGCACAGTAAGGAGATGTGCGGTTTTAGATAGTGCTATTGGTAGCTTTCATTTGTTCCCCTCTTGTGGGAAATAAAGATTAGATGTTTGTTTTTTGTTTGGTCCATCTAAACAGTTTCAATGAATTTGCCAAAAAGGTTATTTTGCATTTTTTTGTGGAGAGGAATCATGGGAAAAGAACTCATTCCATTCTGACCAAAATCAGAGTAGTGAAAGAAATCAGAATGGAAATGAGTTCAAATTGTTTCAGATTCAAGATCCTCACACTTGTAAATTGACTTGTCCCTTAGCTACAGATACTGTATTTCCTAGAGTTCTGGCCATTCTTTCATAATCATTATTTCAGATTACTGCCTCCATCATCATTTCCTATTTCATTGCTATTTGTTGATCCACCAATGAAAACTGCTCTGTGATGCAAATCATAGAACCTAAAATTAGTCAGATGGGGCATGCCTGAATTCCAACACTAAGCAGATGGAGTAAGGAGGATCAGGAGTTCAAGGGTACACTTGGCTGCATTGAAAGTTCAAATAACATCATCATCATTATACACAAATACACGAAATAAAGAAACTTGCATTAAAGGATATTATGAACAGTTTAATATTCCTCATGTACTTTTTCCGCTACCAAAATCTTCACTGAGGTCCCCCTATTTAACCCTATTCTTGGCTTGCAAATCACTCTGAGAACTGACTGGCTACAAACATAATTAAACATTAAAGAGAAAAAGAGAGAGATTAAATGGGATTCCTTTCCAAATGATGATTGTTCACATGGAGGACAAATTAATACATCTTACCATAGGTGTAATAAAGGATTTAAAACTTACCACCATTCTGTAGTAGAACCTAAAAGGGTAGATTCACCTTTGTGGTGACTTTCTTCACATTCTATTGTCATAACACCATGTGACAAAAGACTGGTACAACCTAAAATTTGAGCTAGTACAAGCCTTTCTGTGAACATCAGAAGCAACTGGAGGATGTTTGACATTAACTAACATGGAGGACTACAGCTGGGAAACAGAGCCAGTGGGGTGGGAGGTGTCTCGGTCACCAACGTAAACACAGCAAAAGTTTGAGTGTCAGTTTGAAACCTTAGAACTCAAGTAAAAGCCAAGTATCATAGTGCATGCTCCTGTCATCCCAGGTGTCCTGTCCGAAGGCAAGAAGCAGAAACAGGAGACTCCTGGAAGCTCACCAGTCTTCTAGCCTACCGCTCACAGTGGTCAACTACAGAAACCTGTTCTCAAACAAGGTGGCAGGCAAGGACCAACACCGGAGGTTGTCCTCTGTCTGATCTTTATAGATAGCAGTACACAGGCATGCCGATAGACACAAAGGAAACAATATTAGCAAACACATATCAAAAAGGAGGAAGCAAATGTGTAATTCTGTAGAAGATAAAGTAGACTGAGGCATTTCCATAAAGCTCCTAAATTCATTGTGAGGAACGCATTGCCATACAGGAGAACCATCTTCTCCATTCTTTGTGCTTTCAAGCAACTTCTAAGTAAAGCATAAGAAGACACTTTAAGAAGTATGCATGTGTATATGATCTGAATGAATATTTGTATAGTGAGACCTACTGACTCAACACTCAGGATACTGATTTTTCAGCAAGACCTTGTATAAGCAATGGCACATCTCAGCTGATATCCTTTTGGGGAGTCTTGACATTGTCAAAGGAGTAATAACTCATAAAAAAAGATAGACTGGGACAAGTTTTGGATGTTCCTTCAATGTTTAATGTCTGATCTGAGGCCATATTCAAGCACCAGCAGTTTATTTGGGAGGCATCATTGAGATGTAAGATATAGAAAAAAAATCAGTGATGTATTTTATTAAGCCATTCACTGCAGGAGACAAACAGAACTTACTCTCAGTGGAGGAAACATTTCAGAATTACTTTGTTGAGGAAAGCAAAACTCGAGTACTTATACAATAGTTCCTGGGGACTGATGATTGTGAACTAGGGAAATGAGGATTGAAATACCTAGGATTTCCAACTATAACCAGTGTGAACAGAGTAGCCATCTTGGAAACCAGTAGAAGCCCTTGCACTTAAAGAAACAGAACCCAGCTTCTAGCACTGGCTCTAGTAAACTGAATGGCTGAGATGTCATGTCAGATTTATGAGAGGGATTTGTAAAATATTAGACTGGGGAGTGAACAAAACAACTAAGCTAATGGCTAAGTTTTGACTGCCCTTTCAAGCACTGGGATTGGTTATGCTCACATGGGGAGGAGCTAGTAGAGAACTAGCAGAAGATGAAGAAACAGCCTCAGGCGGCTGAGCAAATGTGACAAACCTCCCAGAAATGAGTATAAGTAACTAGCTGACACTATGAAAAGAACTAAGAAATACTGACATTATGCTTGGTCCCCAAAAATTATGGTTTTAAAACTATTGGAAACAAAGATGTGTTTGAAAACACAGATAAGTATCAAGAAATAAGACTTACTTAGCAGAAAATTGTTGAAATTTTGTAAACTCCCAAATTCTGTAAAGAGAATGGATGACAGAAGCTACTAAGAGCACCAACCAACGTTTTTGTACTCAGAATGACTTGGCTTCTCAGGAATGGATATTAAATTTTGATAAGCTAATGGGCTTGATATAAATTTAAATTAAATCAGTAAATTTAACAATGTCAAGTTATTTCTGTTGGGTTTCAGACTATATAGAGGCACTGCCTTGGGCAAAATACAGTTGCCTTCTTACAGTTTTCCAAAGGGAACACTAAGGCCCAGGAGGGTGCCAGTCCACTGCTATAAGCAGGAGAAATCAAAACAAGGCTTTTTCTTGTAAATAAATAAAATAAAACCTTGTCTTGGTTTCCCTCTCATTATCAATAAAACAATTTGACATATTTGAAAAACAAACACAAAACTAAAGTAACAAATTTTCTAGCCAGAGACTCAGCCTTGGCTTGAAGCATTGTTGCTAGCTATTTTCCCTTTTCCTCTTCAATATATCAGCTGACAGCTAAAATTGGCCTACAGGCTCCTCCCACCTGACTCCTCTCTGACCTAATTCAGGCTCCCTAGCGAGGAAGGCACAGAAACCTAGCCAGCACTGGGCACATGTTTGTGTCTTTGTGTCTCAGCACAAATGATGATAGCACTAGAAAGAGGCTGGGGAATAATGTTTCTTTGTTGTGGTGTGGCTGCACACCTGCAGGGTCAGTGCATGCTTTGTCTTGGTGTTGGTGTTATTGTTCCTCTACACCCCCCCCCATGCCAGGCCAGATGAGAAAGCAATTCTTGTAATTGCTTTGTGATTCAATTTGCCATCCCATTCTTGCCCACACAAAAATGCAAGAACGATTAGACATGCAACTCAGCACATGCTGCGGAACTCAAGGCAGTTACTACATTTTGTTTGTTTTACATTTCCTGGCAGATGTCGAGTCTGAAAATTCTGGACTGACATACTAATTGAGTGACTATGGGACCACTTTTGGAAGTGCCAGTTTTACAATTATGCCATGAAAAGTTGCTTCTGAGAAAAAGTATGGACGTGTGCAGAAAATGTTAATGAATTTAAAGTGTTTTATAAAAACTATTTGTCCCTACATTCTCTTTTCTTGGTTGAACAAATAAAATGATTTCAAGCTAAAATGAAATTATCTGGAAATATGCTTCAAAAATCTTGAAAATAGTGTGCATCTATTCTTCTACAATCGCATTATATTGTTCAGACGAAGCACTAACCTGTGGGAGCACATAATTTATTACATGAAATACTGCAATCTATATTGAAGCTCACTGGAAGCAACCCAATTATAGCTGATATGCTAAACACATCAGTGGTAAATAATTATGAATGCAGCATTGTTGTACTGTGAAACACTGCTCCATAAAGTCACCGTGAGTGTGACACAAAGCATGGTATGGAATTCCAGAAGGATCACACAGAAAAAAAAAAAAGTCCTGATATGGCCAGCAACTAAACATTAAACTCTCTTTACCTGACAGACTTCAGTGATAGCTTAATCCATTTGTAGATTCTAACCAGTTTCCTTGTGAGTTTATTTCTGTGCTATAAATTGCTGTCCTCTCAGGTGGGATTGAAAATTAATAATTGTCATGGTTTTGGCAGTTGGGGACAAGCTTCAGGAAATAGTCTCCCTGTCTTGCAAAGAAGGCAACATTATACAGAGCATTTCATAAACATTGTAGCATTTATTTCTTTAGTCTCTCTATTGAATAAACTCTGCTAGAAATAGTGGACTTTAATCCCATCACTTAGGAGGCAAAAGCAGGTGGATCTCTGTGAGTTTGATGGGAGTTGATGTGAGTTGGATAAGTTCAGGCCTTGGGGACTTCTGGATCACAGATGTGAGAGAAATCAGATTCCAACAGCCTTTGAAACCAAAATGTTCCTTTGCTTGCATGGAAGTTGCTGCACATATGTCTATAATTCTGTATTCACATCTTGTAAAGAAAATAGCAATGATTTGATTTTGTTTAGTGCATCAATATGTAAGACAGTGTTTGTAATTGTTCCATGCCATTCTAAAACACTAATCCATTGGCTATAGTACAGTGGGACAGCCTTGCACAAGCTTGCCATCACCCTGAGCAATGTTTGGATAGGAGCTCTCATGTTGGATAGGAGGTTTTACATGCAGAAACTTTTTTTTCTTTGGGTAAGATGCTTAACCTTTCAGAAAGTGCCAGTCCTTTCATTTTTTATCTGTTTTTAATGAATAACAGGTTTAAGAGGATCATTGGGTATTACTATGTAAAAGCAGACAGTGTGCTGAATGCATATACTACATTAACTGTGAAGAATAAGAATCTAAATAAGTAGTGTACACATACCTGTGTAAACACATTCATGGACACACACACACACAGAGAGAGAGAGAGAGAGAGAGAGAGAGAGAGAGAGAGAGAGCATACCCTGAGAGTAAGTGTTTGAAGAGAGAGGGCTACCGTGGAAAGCAGCATTCCTTCCACACCTGGGAGATGGCTTGAGTGTCATAAAGGTAGTGCCTGTGGCATTAACTTACTGCACATGTGAAGATGGAGAAATGCTAACGTCTCTGCAGAGTTAACTTTCAAGAAAAGGGAAAGGGAATCCTTTAAAGTATAAGATCTTGACTTGATATTAAAAAAAAATAGAGTCTTCCCTAGGTGTGGGTTGAATGTGCTGTGTTGATGGGATCGAAAAGGGAAACACCTGTAATTATGACCAATTCCACAAGCCAGAAGTAGAGGGCCAGGCAATTGATGAAAACAGTTGAAGTTAACAAACTTTCTGATTCTGCTGCTGGATTTCAGACACAATTGTTTTATTGCCAAATTTCAATGATTTCCCCATTGTATTATAGTATCATTTTTCATGCCGCCATCTATTCATGTTGGTAATCTATAGGACCAGAGAGAGAGAGAGAGATCATGTTGGGACAGGTGATGAGGTCCACTGAAAATATGGACAGCTGTTACCAAAAGCCAGAAGAACCTGGGAAATTAGAAATCTAGCATGATCTTTTCAAAGTGATGTGAAAGTGATCTATAAAATTTTGAAGCAATTGTTAAAAGGGAGCTGTTTTTCTGCTCTTTATATGAAGGTAAGAATCATCAGAGACTACTCAGAAGAAGAAAAAGAAGAAAGACAGGAAGGAATGAAGAAATGAAGGAAGGAAGGAAGGGGAGAGAAAGAAGAAAGAAAGAAAGGAGGAAAGGAAGAAAGAAAGAAAGAAAGAAAGGATGGAAGGATGGAAGGAAGAAGAGGGGGATAAACGCAAGGAAGAAACTCACAAATTACAGGAGAATTTGAGGTTATTCCACTTGTAGAAAGTTCCAGTAAATTTAACTTATAATTTTAAAAAAATCATAATATAGTTCAAAAACAAGAAATGGAAGGATATCTTGAATCAATTAGCTGATTTAAAGGCTTCCTTGGTTTTTATCAGTGAAAATGTTCTACTGGATAAGCTAATAAAAGT
Organism: Phodopus roborovskii; assembly: GCF_943737965.1. Lineage (NCBI taxonomy): Eukaryota > Metazoa > Chordata > Mammalia > Rodentia > Cricetidae > Phodopus > Phodopus roborovskii. The sequence goes on along the minus strand of NW_026126460.1, from coordinate 25,760,115 downwards.
GAAAATTCTGTCCAGTTCACTCAAAGGAAGGTTTTACTCTTCTTTAAATTGTTACAATGTGCTTTAAGGACGTTCATTAAAACCACAAAAACTTACCTGGGTGCTGAACAAATAATCTAAACCCCATTATTTTTTCACTGGGGTCCACCCAAACAGAGGACAATAGTATTTTGTAGATATTAGCCACAAAATACATAGACAAATAAGGAGCACAAGAAGGAATTCTAATGGGCCCTAACTGAGTTTCCCACAGCACTCACACTCTAGCTCCCTGGTTACCAGGACTGCAGATGAGGACCAGAGGACTAGCAAATCTCCTCCTCATCACCTACTCACACCTACTCTTGATGTTCGGTTAAATGAACTTCAACCGCAGGCCTCAATCCTGCACAGAAGTTAATCCATATCCCTGCGGAAATGCTAACAGCAGATTATGTCTTCAGAGTTGTCTGTGTTGAAAGATGTCTCTTTTGTTCTGTTTTTAGAGAAACTCCCCTTAGAAAAATTTATCAATAAAGTTGTTGCTTTACCAGTAGGATCATAATTCTACATACCTTGATATGACAAAAGTTTTAATTTTCGATATTGACCTGCTCATGAAAATGACAGAACGTTTCATTTCTATTTCCCCCAGAGGCTTGATTATAGGATCCCTGAGTCTATTATCAATATTGTCAAAGCTATAAATGATGTCATTGTCTCAAGATAGCAAAATCTCCCTGTGGACCTACACATTCACCTCTAACTGGATGCCCTTTTGTACAAAGCTTTGTATTATCAAATCTCCCTGTGATGTTTAACAAGTTTGCACTGATTTTTTGTTGCAAACACAGTCTTTCCTAAGTTTAAGATATAAATCAAAAAGAAAGAGTACATCATCCAGGGCCTTGTGGGTCAAGAAGCCAGCCTCTTTTGATTAAGGATTCATCAACATTGTTAAAGCTTTTTCTGTCTGCAGAATTTCTGCTGATGCCAGTGGACGTGGCTATGAATGGCAATGCTATCACTAGCCAACCTTCCAGACATAACGAGGATGTCACAGTTTTCTTAGCATATCATAATCCATACAGAGAGTGAAAGAACTAGAGGTACTCCTTGGCTTTCTGAAAGCTTTCTGTTCATCTTTACAAATGCAGGAGAAGGAAAACCATACAATATCCTCCATTGCTAATGGTATGTGTAAATGAAAACTTCCAGAACAAAGCTGTCAACGCAGGTTGAGCAAGTATTTAAAATATCCATAGCTGTGGGGTGGCTGGGATGTTGCAGCTCTAAAGCTAATTACAATTTCTCTCAGGCATTCTCTCAGGCACCCTGTGGGCCCTAAAGAGGCATTCCTTGCCCACCTGTGTCAGATCTAACAACCTGATGACAGATTAAAAATATTTAGAATGAGCTGGGCAATGGTGGTACATGCCTTTAATCCCAGCACTCGGGAGGCAGAAGAAGGTGGATTTCTGTGAGTTCAAGACCAACCTTGTCTACAAGAGCTAGTCCAGGACGGTCTCCAAAGACACAGAGAAACCACATCTCAGAAAAATAAAATAGAATGTATTAACTTAACAAAACCCTATTCTCTACCAATCAAAAGATTAAAAATGGTGTCACATAAACAAACATTTGAGGGCTGTAACTGAGGTTTCCTTGCCTGACTGAAATCGACCTGTATGGTATTTCCACAGACACATTTTGTGAAGCCTTTGGTTTATAACACTATTTGATATGTTACCACAGGGACTTCATGAAACTCCTTCCACACTGGAACAATGGGACCTGGGGTAATCTAAACCCTTGTCCCCTGGTCATGGTCACACCAATTTGGTCACTTCAACATACGTGAGGCTCACACACAGCAGCCAATGTCCAGAATGTTTCTCAAAGACCCTAAGGTTAGATGTGTTCCCCTGAGTGTTGACTAAATGACAGTGCTGTTTGCAAGGTCAGCATGATCTTCAAGTTAAAATGCAAGCCTACAATCATGGAGTCTCTCTTCACCTTCATGATAGAATAGACAATATGAGCCAGCCTTCTGGAGAGGCGCATGATGACTTACAAATGTCAAAGCAGCCAGGTGCAGGAAGAGAGGTACCTCCTGCCCCAGAACATTCGCCCTTTTTGTGTATTTGAGACCATTTTTAAGAGAACTTGGGTTAGCTGTATTCATTGATATAAGGCTTAGTATTAGTGAGGCATATACAAGCCTCATTGTTTTTATTCTTCAAAGAGATTAAAATTGTTTGTGTGAGATTTTATTGCCCCTGGTATTATTAAATAGCTATATTTCCTACATTTTTAGGGACTAGCTGAGAGCTGAGTAAGCTATTCAAAGCACATGACATTATAAAGCCATTTTTCAAGCCATGCTATCACCTTTGATGTCAACTAATTTCCTTAAATTACTATAACAATAAGAAATTAAAAAAAATTGTTCTCAGCAAATGAAACTAATTTAATGTGTTAAGTGAAATAATTTGATGTAAAAATATATTGTTAGTGCCTGCTTTGAAAATATAAGTTTAAGATATTTTGAAAATTATCACTCTGATTAGATAAATGAATATTGGAGAACTGTATATGTAACTCAATAAATGAATATAATAAGAAATGCAAAGGAGGAAAGAAGCTTTGGAAAAAAGCCTTCTAGACTTGGTCATGTGTGTGTATGTGTATGTTGTATGCATATATTATGCACAGTGAATGTGTGGGTACTTGTGCTTGTTTTTGTATGTGGAGGCCAGAGGAGAACATCAGGTCTTTTCTCTCCCATTCCCCACCTTGTTCCCATGACACAGGATCTCCCACTGAATGTAGAGCTAGGCTGGCAGTCAGCAAGCACTAACATTGTCCTGTCTCTGCCTCCATAGTGCTGTGGTTCTAGACACATGCAGCCATGCCCAAGCTTTTGTATGGGTGCCAGAGGATCTGAACTCAAGTCCTGAGAATTTCACAGCAAGTGTTCTTACTCACAGAGTTGCATTTCCTGCTGTAAATACATTATCTATAAAAAATAGCAGTTTATTAAGGATTAATTATCTTGAAATTGTAGGTGCCTTGCAGAAAATATCTCAGTTCGCCAAAAATAGTGAAACAAATTTCAAACTCGTCTTAACAAAAAAAGTCTACTCTCTTTCTTAGCATGAGAAATATGTTGCAACATACTATATATAATTACATATGTATATGAATACATATGTTATATTCAATTGTTTGGAAATTTAATGTGATTGATTTGTATTCCAGGGGAATTCATAGCAATATTAGCGTGAAAAGACACATCAATCACATTTAAAACTCTCTTAGGCCATAGTTCTTGAACAATAATTATAATTAATCTTATAGTCCTGTTAAAAAAATTCAATGACTTACATTTATTTATAATTGATTTGACAGCATAGAAATCACACTTGCTTGAGTTCAGGGTTTGTGTGTCAGAGAGTTGCTAATGAAATTAAGTTTTCAATATCAAATATAATCTGCCTCCCTGATGTAAATGCCTGCAATATCTCGTTTAACTACTGCTTCATAAATTTACCTGTGTAGAAGTTACAATAATAGGAATTCAATCAACTCTAAAACCATCTAACCTGTCTAATACTCATCTCTGTGCTCAATAAAATTTTCTGAACACTAAAAGTGACCCAGAATATGTTTACGAAAGTTCTGTTCTAATAGACATGTGAGATGGGGCTGGAGGAATAGATTTTTTAAAAATATAAAATAATAAAGAAGCAATGATATAAATACTAATTAATACAGAAATAGAGAGGCTTATGTTTAAGGCAATTTTGCCTGTATACCTATTTTCTCTGCAAAGTGAAATGTAGTATCTTTGCGTGAGTCTTGAAAAAGGTAAACATATTAAGCAAGCAAGTGTCTACATACTTCCACTGAGGAATGGAAGTGTAGAGTATTACAGTGAGGAAAAAAAATCAGAAATAAAGAAACAGAATGGTAAAATAACTTGACTTCTCCATAACCTCCAAACAGGTTTGGGGATATATGATTACAAGAGAATAGAAAGTATGATGAGAATACAAAATCAAGTCATGTTTCTCCTTCACAGAATTGACTGCTTCTATGTATTGGCATGAAAATGAGTGTGCATTTTTGGAGGAACGGAGATTCCCAGAATGTATTAAATCAAACTAGCAATACAAGTAATAAGGGAAAATAACAAACTAGAAAGTACAGAGGTAGAAGACCTGTGGCCATGGTATTGATTGTTCTATCTGGAAGCAGTAAGTAACATCAGAGATCATTAACATGCCATTTAAGATTTTCTCATCATTTGTTTATATTTGTGATCCTTTCTGAAAGATGAGTCAGTCATCTATGGGGAGCAACTAAAGCAAAAGCTTGATTTAAAAACAAATCATGATTACGCGATGTGTTGTTAGGTAAATTAGAAAGTAGTGGTTAAACAACAGACAGTGAAGACAACAGACAAATCACCTGGAAAATTTACCAAGAATGTGAATTTGATGTTAGTTGGTTCTTGTAATTATGGATTAGAATTGTAGGATGGCACTATAATTCCTTATATCCATCAAGGGGAATAGATAGATAGATAGATAGATAGATAGATAGATAGATAGATAGATAGATCATATAAATTAAAAATTAAGATATTTTGGTCAAAACACCATATTTTAGTCTTCTAAAGCAGTTATTCACCTGGCTAAACCAATTTGTTATAGGAGAAAGAGATAAATGTTTACTTGGTGCTAACTGTCTGTAGAGGCCACCATGGTTTGAATGTGATTTGGCTGGTCCATTGTTGACTCAAGAACTTGGTCTCCAAGTATCCTGTAATCCTGTAGGAGATGGTAGTGTTAACAAAATGTTATCAGTTAACTTCTCGAAAGATTATTTACTTAAAAGGAGTAAGCCTGGTTCACCCAGCTCTCAAGTTCTGGGCCAGGATAAAAATCTTACTTTCTCATGCACTGCCATCATCACTATTTGCACCTTGGAACAGCTTTCAAGATAGAACCTGTGCTACACCATTTAGACTCCCAACTTCTAAAAGTACAAGCTGAATTGAAGTCTGCTTCTTCTCAAGTAAGCTTGTCAGGTATTTTGTTACAGTGACAGAAGGTCTCTATGGTACCCTTCAGTTCCTCTCACAGTATGGTACCCTCCATTTCCTCTCACAGGACCATAAGTAAACATCTGAACCTCATTCCTTCCATAAATATATGGCAACAAAACTGAAGTGAAATAATTTGAAATGTTCCTATATAACAAGATAAGTATCGTCAGGCTGTGTAAAGGGGAAGTGATGTTTTAAAGACAGATCCATTCACAAAGTTGCTAAGCATACTAGCAAAGTGAGTTTTGTGAAATACATCTTTAACAAAGCTCTGAGTTACTGCTGCTCATTATGCTGCTAATAATGCATATTACCTCACACAATCCTTAGCTCATGGACTTCTAAGTTAGTGGCCCTCAATCTGTGAAAGAAACAATCCTTTCACAGGGGGTCACCTAAGCCCATTGGAAAACACAGATATTTTCATTATAATTCATAACAGTAGCAAAATTATAGTTATGAAGTAACAATAAACATAAGTTTATAGTTGAGGCTCCCCACAACATGAGTTGTGGTAAAGGGTCACAGAATTAGCAAGGTTAAGGATCACTGTTCTAAGCAGTATATAAACCAACATATCACAGCTTGTCAGGGACTAACTAGGTGTGTTTCCGCCATGTGAAACTTTCAATATTAAAAGCAAGACAGTCTCAGTCAAACTGCCAATGTTTGTCTGAAATGCTTAATTCTCAGAACCATGCAAAGAAAGAGTTGACTTTCTTGTACTGTATTGTCCATAACACATCTGTGTGCAACATGAAAATTTGTCAGAAAATATTTTTGGCATTTACAAAGCAGCAAATGTGAAAAGATTGTAAAGATGTGTTGGACTTCATTACAAACTTAGGGTGAGGAGTTCATAATCCCATTTTTACTTCATACTAGAGTGTTCACTGGCTTCATCTTGTGTGAGACTGCTGTAGACAACCAGATACCGTGAGTATGTGGCCCTGTCATATCCGAAAGATACTATGTCACTCTGGACCACCCCCTTCCCAAACTCGTGTGTAAATGCACGCGCTCACGCGCACGCGCGCACACACACACACACACACACACACACACACACTTCAACCTTCTGCACTTTGTCTACTCTCTCTTCTAAGAGGGCCCCTGAGCCTTGGGGAATGGGTGTCATAGAAATGTCTCATTTGTGGCGTAACACTCCACAGCCACGTATTCTCTGCACTTTGACCAGCTGTGACTTGCTGTGTTATCATCATCTACTGCAGAAAGAAACTTGTCACTTCTCTGGTGAGGTCTGGGAGCTGCATGCATGCACTGAGCCAAGCTTTTCTTGTTTCTTTTCCTGAATGGTATCAGACCGATCACCTCAAAATAACGGCAAACAGTAAGTTAGTAATCCACATTTATCCACATTAATGCATGCATTAAGCATTTGAAAATTGAATATGGGGTGGAACTTTTATTATTAATTTTAAATATATTTTAATAGAAGTTTAAAAATAAGAGAAAATGGAAGAAGGAGGACATTTTTAATTCTGTTCTTTGGGGAAATATTCATGAGGTTATGCTGATTGTGAGTTAGATAATCACCTCAATTACCAAGGTACTTGGCTGGGACTTTCTACATATTTTTAAATAATATTTAAATTTTAATTGTTTTTGAAATGCTCCCCCCAACTGATAGTTGCTAATTTGAAAATTCTGCAGACACATATTTACCAAAGTCAATGTTAAGAGCTATGAATAAACATGAGGTTGAATCTGGCTTGTTTGAAATCACTCTTAGCTCCTTTACTTCCAAATCATCTAGTCACAATCTCTGCACTCACAATAATGCTTTGACCTTTAAATACCCATCGTATTTGATCCTTGATACATTGAGATTTCCCTTGAATCCTGAAAACTGCAATATTGCTAAAGGTTAATTAGGTGATAGGACCAAATACAGTTTAAAAAATATAACTTGTAAAACTCTAATAAAAGAGCTACTATAAATTCTTGCCAAGAAGCAAAGAATACCTGGGACCAAGATAATAAACAGCCTAGTAACTGAAATAAGCAGGACTGAATGTCAAAATCTGAGTTCTAGTCCTCATATTCTGTCATAAATGAATGTTTTGGTTTTTGAGAACTTTTTCCTACCTTTCTAGTAGTATCCTTAATATCTATCTAATCATTAAATTCATGAAGTTTTGCATTCAGTGTTCTATAAAAATACTTATAGCCTTAAATAATTAATGAAACAAAATTTTAATGTGTTAGTGTGTTATAGCATGTAATGTTTCACTCTAGCTTTGCTTCTGGCCATACTTGTATAAACTGAATGTTAAAAGAATTATCATTTAGGACCACATATTTTTTAGTTCTGTTTAGCCCTACCTGCCTACCTATGGGCCCTACATAGTAAGGATCCAGCTAACTAAAAACTTAAAAGTATTGGAGGGAAAAGCATTCCAGAAAGTTTAGAATCAAGACAATTCAATATTCCCCATGAACAGGCTACATGGAATCTATATGGTATCAAAAATGCCAAAGGAATGTCACTCCCATCCTAATGACAAGACCCTAAGTAATGCACAGAATGGAATCAATTTTATAAGTCCTTCAGAGATGATGTCTTGTAACACATAGATGAACTGAGCACAAATAGGTCCAGGCCCTCTAGAGAAGAGCTGGAAGAAGGAATTATTCCACATTGAGGCAGAAGAGTTGAAGGGTAACCCTAAAACAACTAAGAGCAAAATTTTGAAAATTTTAATATATTTTAAATGTATATGTGAGTTAATAATGTAGATGGCCTCATTTGTCAAAGTGTTCCAAAGCCTGCATTCACAAACACCCATAGAGAACAACGCATCTCTCAACTCTCATCTAAGGAATGTATATGCTCAAAGCATCATTGAAGAAGAGGGATGGAAAGAAAATGAAAGCCAGAAGCAGTGAATGACTACAAGGAAACAGTGTCTTCTGGACAGTGGGGTCGCCTGTACATATGAGCCCATAGCAGTTGCTACAGGATGCATCAGACCATGCAAGTCTAAGCCAGACAAAAGTCCAGCTTAGAGATGGGAATTGTAGATGAATTCCATCCCTGGTCCTGAATCTTTTGGCAATTGGTAGTTGCTGTGTGTGTGTGAGGGGGGGGGAGAGAGAGTTTTCTATAAGAACATAACTCAGTGGAAGATCACATATGCAAGAATATTTGAGCAGCTCAAACTGGTCTTGATGTGATTTAAAGAACAAGAAAAGGATGGAATTTTGGATAAGTAGGGAGGAGGTGGGTCTAAAAAGAGTTCAAAGAGATGGCTGAATATTATCAAAATATGCTATACAATGCTCTCAACTAAAAAATTAAAAAGTAGAAAGAAAAGGAAAGATGAGAGAGAAAAAATGCAAAAGAACTTTAGACTCAGAAGTAAGCCATGCCTCTCAACAGATGCCTCGCACCAGATCAGCGGGGTAAGAGGTTGAGGGAAACACCCATGCTGAGATAGTTAATTTTGATGGTCAATTTGAGGTTGGCACAGTCCTGTGGTGATGTTTCCAGAAAGATTAACTGACATTACCCTATCTGATTGGGTAGCATTTTCCTATGGTGGCCCAGTTGTAGACCAACGGCCCGAAGAAGCAATGTTGCTGCTCACCTGCCTTCACTTCTATTACTGCAGTTACTGTTTAGCAATGGTCTTTCTGTCCTCCACTGACATGGGACTCCAGCTTTTCTGGCTTTTCGAAGTAGTCTGAAGACAAGCAACTCTCCCTGGATCTTCCAGGCTAACGGCACTAGGTTAGAAATACTGAGACACCCAGCTCTGCAGACTTAGCAGGTACTGATCTCTCAGATTCTCCAGAGTGTAAGTAGTCATTGTAAGACTGTCCACCCACTACTGGATAAGCCAGTGCAGTGAATCCCTCTTCACTATGTGTAGATGGTATCAATTTTGGTCCTCTAGAGAGCCTTGATATGCTATATACATGCACTGATGGGTGGGTAGTTGTTGCTTCTCTGGGGCAGGAATATACATGCTGTGATCCAAATATTCAGGTCAATTTAAGTTCAAGGACAAGTTACTGGGGAAAAGGATTTCTATTTTTGTTTCCACAGAAAATGAAAAGATATGGATTCCTTCCAGACTAATGTGGTTTGATCAAGCCAGGCCACCTGAAACAGAGTACCAGGTGATCCTACATTCAAAACAGCTGGACAAAACAGCCCTACAAACTACAGCCAGGATTTCTGAATCTTCTTCGAATCCCCCATGACAGCTCCCCTTACCAGAAGGAAGTAGTTTGGAAAGAACAATGCCCAAATTCCCAAATATTGTCTATAAATGTTTGTTTTCATTTAAATGGACTTGGTCATATAAAATAAATAAATAAATAAATAAATAAACGTTCTTAAAAGCAAAAAAAAAAAAAATTCAGGTCACCTTATGAACCCATATAATGGACTCTTAACCACTAGAATGGTATTAGGAGGTACAACCTTTGGAAACTGATTAAATTGAGGGTAAGACCTCATGAAAGAGATTAGAACTGTCACAAAGAGACATTCAAGAATGGCTTTGTCCCTTTTCATCATGTGATGTCACAGCTGGAAACCTTCATCTGAGAATCAGAAATGGGTTTTTACCAAACACTGAAACTTCCAGCATTGGACTTAGGCATATTGCTTGTGCTGTTGTTGGGTTGAACCTATAAGTCTGTCAAGTGGTTCTTAACAAAAAATAAAAATCTTTAGTATTGTCATTTTCTTAGATTCATAAACTGATTCTATTGTTTTTCTTTAATTTCTTTAATACACAACTCCATCTTTGCAGGTACTGCATGCATTCCCAAATGATTGTCTTACCTAGTTATCACTCTGGAAGACAGATGAATTTGCTTTTTACTAGTTCTCCCTCCCTCAGTCCAGGATTTGTTTGGGGCTTCATGCTTTGCTTTGCTTTTATCTTCTGATTTGGAATTGAAAGTTGCTTTGATTTATTTTTTTTTTGTTAACTTTCTATTTTATTTCTTTATTCATGTACCAAGGACATATTAAGATCCGAGTTTTAAAAAAATGAAGTATGTACTTATACTTTTTATTTCCTTTAGCTTTAGATAACTTTCAAAAAAGAGTATATATACCTGCATTTACTTTTTTTTCTTTTTCTTTTCTTTTTTTTTTTTTTTTTCAGCCCTTATGTAAACTGAAAGGAGGAAGACGGAGGCATTAAAAGTCACTCCCAAACCTATTGCTCCTACATAGTTCTCTTCAGGTTTCTCTGCTACTCTCCATTTAACACACAGCAATAAAGATCTAATTTTGCTGTGCTATTTGTAACTTAACATTGCATCAGAATGCACCACTGATTGTTGAAGAGTCACTCAGCAAATCAACGGGCTTCTCTATTGCACATTCAGTCATTAATATCTCCGTACCCACATTACTCTGATGACAAGAAAATAGAATTTCTGTTCATGACTCCAAACTCTTTATTTTAATTATTTTCTGACACACACAAAAAAATATGGTGTATATTCTCCAAGTTCCTTTCAACCATCCCAGCCCTCTTTGTTTAATTTAGATGTCACTCAGTAATGACATGAGGAAGGGCATCCTTCAATACATAGGACAGACAAGAAGATACATATCTATAGCTGGTATCTGCATCAAGATTAGTATTTCACTAATTAGTTAATTATTCCTCATACACACAATCTGCAACTTGTTTATCTCCCTTAACAGTATTTGTGTGAAATGCTCATTTGTTCTTCATATTTACCATCTATATGCCGTATGATGTGTCTAAGTAACTAAAAGGTTTAGGTGACTATTAATGATCCCCTCCATTATATTTGCCATGCAGTCAATATATATAATATTCTCAGCAAATGCCCACTGAAGTGCATGTTTCCAAGAACAAAAGGGTAAAAATATGAAAGGATATGTTAAATCAAAACAGACAGTCACTTCCAAATGTAAAGAAGGAAGAGGAGAAGTGAAGGTTGGAAGAAAACATGACTTCCATGGATTCATTTTGTCTTACAGTTTATAGTAACAACATAAAGATGTTTAACACATTAAAATGTGAAGTTAAGAAATAAAACTAAATACAGTGTTTCCATGAGTATTTTATTTCAAATAATACTGAACATATCTTGAGGAAGGAGTAACTTTCAGTAGTTTTGTTCAACAAGATTTGAATTTTTTTTTGTGATAGTCTACAGATAAAATAACTGGAAAATGCCTTTGAATTGAGTACACTTTGGAATAAAATCAAAGTTGCTATAAACATTTTATTCAGGGGATGAAACCCCAGGATCGCAAGAATGAGAGGATGCAGAGGCACAATTCGAAATCAAGGAGAGTGAGTGCATGACAGATTTTGTAAAGCTGACCAGGACTTCAAAACATCTTGTTTCTCTGGCTTTGCAGGGCATTTGTGGAAAAGCGTTTGTGAAGTAGAAGAGGGAGTCAGATTTGTTCCTTGTCTTTCATTGATTAAAGTTACTCATGGGACTAACTAGTCCTCCCTTACATCTGGATTAGCATATTCTACAGAATCTGTTACAATTCAGCTCCAACAGGAAAGCCCTGGGAAAGGAAGGGAGAAGAGCAAACACTGGGAAAGACAAAACACTACCAGGAAACCCTTCATAGAAGAGAACATATTCGTGCCACTCATTGCTACTTCCTAACTGTACTTTTGCTGTTATGCATCATAATGTGAAGATATGTTGTCTAGTGATCTTAGGCAACCCCTCTGAAGCATTGTTCAGACCTCAAAGAGGTCCATGACCCACAGGTTGAGGAACATTGACTTAGACTCAGGTGGCATGTTTTTCTTGCTCTGCTGTAGATGAAGAAGATGGCCCTCCTCCATCACCACCCACATGATGGGAGATGTCATACACACAGCAGAGCTTCCCTCGGGAACTGTGGATTATGCACCAACCACAACCAAACACCTGTTTTCACAGAGATCCTTTATTAATTGGGGGAACAGGTTGAAGTGGCTGCTTTCTGACTCAGGCAGAAACACAGAAGCAAATGACCATGCAAGTGTAATTTTTAAGAAGAGAAAATGGGGAAGTCTGTTAGAATGAGGTAGGATGCAGTGGTATGTTTTAATTAGACCTGTTTGTTATCCTTCCCAGCACATCCAAGGCCCCCTGGCCATCATTCCCAGAGCATGCAGGGTCCCACAGTCCCACATGTGGCCATCAGCATTCAGGCAAAATGCCTAGTCATCTAAGGCCTTACTTAATCTATGCACATGCGCAGAATGGCCATGTACGCTATGCACACGGCTGAGCGAACTTTGACCTCTGAAAGCAGACACACACACCCACTCCTCTCAGTATGTTTTTCAGACAAGCCTTTGAACACCCTCTTTTCCCTTCCCCCACTCTTTACTAATAAAACTCTAAAAGTGGGCTTTTGTTGTATACCTTGTGTTCCATTCTCTAGTATGGTAAATAACGATGTTAACTATGTGGAACACAGGGGACTTTTGATTGCTAGACTTTAATACTTTGATAGCTGGACCTTGGTAGTCAGCCTCAGGAGGAGGAAGTGGCCAAAATAGGGGAATAGACCTGGGTTGCTAGCTTTAGGGATGTAATCTAATGGTTTTTGGCAAGGCAAAGGGAATGGGAAAGAAGGACAGGGTCTGCCAGAGCCATGCTTGACAAGTTCCAAGTTCTAGCTGGCCAGAGTCCCTTCAGCTGGTGCCTTCCCTAGATGATTGTTCATGTGTACTAATCTAGAGTCACAGAACGTATGGAATGAATTTCAATCTCTCTCCCTTTCCCTTCATCTATAAATATATACAAAGGAAATTTATTGGAATGGCTTATAAGCTGCAGTCTGACTAACCCATCAAAGGCTAGCTATGAGTGGAAAGTCCAAGAATCTAGTGGTTGCTCATTCCCACAAGGCTGGGTGTCTCAGCTGGTCTTCTGTATATGCTGGAATCCCAAAGAAGTAGGCTCCAAAGCCCGTGAAGGAATGGATGTGCTAGCAAGGTGAGGACAAAGAGCAAGAACTTAATTCTTCTGTGTCCTTACACAAGCTTCCAGCAGAAAGTGTGGCCCAGATTAACAATGTGTCTCCCTGACTCAAGATCTGGATCAAAGGCCTGTGTCTCAAAGGTCCAAACTAGAAGTAGATTCATCCACTTCAAACCAAGCAGAGAATGTCTCACGGGTGTGCCCTCCATTTCTGGATTGTAATTCATTTCAGTTACAGCCAAGAATAGCCACCACATAAAACATAAGCAAATGAGCCAGGCTGACACAGAAAGATGAGTATCACCATTTCTATCATCATTTGTAGATCCTAAATTTTTTTTGTATTTACATAAAATTATTCTGGGGGAAGAAAATGGGCTACTTGGGAAGAGAGTAAAGTGAGATTTATTGGATGTGTTCTTAGTACTTTTTTGTTGAGTTGTTAATGTGATAAATATTCTGATTAAACATCTTAAGGAAAAGAGGGGTTACTCTGGCTTAATTTTAGAGAAAGACAGTCCATCATGGTGGAGAATCAGTAGGCAGAGCAGGCACAGTGACAGGAAGAGGACTCTTGCTGGTCACACTGTATCCAGTAACCACAGGGAAAACTACACACACATGTTCCTTCACAGTGGTCAAGTAAAAGAGTCAACAGAAGTGACACTCAACAGTTGGGTAGATAATAACAAGTGGTCTATGCACACAAGATGATTTTATTCAGAAACAAAGGAGGAAAATTATATCAAGATACAACTTGAAGTCATCCTTAATTAAGCAAATTAAGCCAGACTCAGAAAAGTAATTACCAAACATTTTCTCTCATTTGTAAATTATAGATTTCCTGCAGATATATAAAATCACACAAGCACACATATGCACACATACCATGTACTATACACAGACACACATGGATGAGAAACCAGAAGGAAGTCTAATTAGACAAAAGTAATATATGAATCTCCATTAGATTTTGATTCAAATAAACAAGTACTAAAAGATACTTTGAGATGAAAAATTCTTATAAACTATGATTTAAAAGATAATCAAAGAGATAAATACTTGTATTAATCCTACAATTCTACTTATTAGCATCTATATGTAGAAGGGGTTATGCTACCTAGCCTAGGCTGGATTTAAACTTGGAGTACTCCTGTGTCAACTTCCAAAGTGCTAAAGTATATGTGTGTTTTAAACTACTATTTTTAATTAATTAGTCATGATAATGGAATAAAGGTATGTAACTTTAAAAGATACTTCTTTGTGGGGGGGGGAGTACCAATTGTGTAGTATGAAAAATAACACCAGAGATTTGTCTTAAACTGCAGCATAAATTTTAAAGGTAAAGATAAAGCAGGTATGATAAGATTAACAAAAATGTCCATGACTGTTTAAACTGGGGGTCACTTATTATCTCATCTTTGTAGGTTTGACTACTTTTTCAATAAATAACAAATCCAAACATGCAAGTATATAGTTATACTAATTTATAATGCAAGACTCTTGAAACTCAAAACAACTGTATAATCTGAGATCTATCTGTATTGAAGTAGGATGTGAACTTCCGGCAAAGAACATTTTCTTGCAGATCTTGCATACATCTCCAAGGAAACCTCTAGGCAATCCTAACACCCACTGGTCTCTTCATTAAGGTTTGTGTGCCCTGGCATGTAGGATCTATTCCTTCTCAAGCTTCAATCATGTAAACCACCTTAACTCCCTCTTCAACTGAAAGTGAGGTTGACATGGGCACAGCCAATGACTGTAGCACACTGAGTTTTCACTCTATCGTTGCACTCCTCCAGAGAACTGTCAGTTCACATTGGGGAAGCAGGAGGAACCTGAACAGCTGTCCATCTTCATGCAAATACAGCATTAAATTTCACTGCCTAAAGGAATTCAGAAACACCACTATGAACAGTGATATTGAATAAATATCTTCTTTGTTACTGGAGTCTATGCAAGCCTATGCAAATGTAAATGTATACGAGTAAGTTTACAAACAGGTGAGCAATGACAAACACCTTCAAAACTATCTTTAGTAAAGGTAGTAAAGTAAAGCTTCTACATTTGACCAACTATAACTATTTCAGGGGATAGAAAATGAGGTAGAAGATGGCTTTCCCTGAGTTAGTCTAAAACAAAATTCAAATAAATTCTTCTTTTCAGTTTTCTTTACAGTTTACATAAATCCACTACTACACTAGTAATTAAAATTTCTTGTGTGCTCTATATATTTCCCTGTAATTGAACTAGAAGAGTGACTTTCAGTATTTTAAATCTGAAGTCTTGAAACATACTCTTAGGCAACATCTTGAAACATACTCTTAGGCAACAAACTCACCAAGTCTTTTGTTCTTTTTCTCCTAGACAGAAACAGGGATTGGTGAATCTTGACTGATTAGGCTAAGAATACATGAATGCCACTTCCAAAACTTCCGTACTTTTATTTGTCTTAATGTGTATAAAACATGTTTGTTGAAAACAATGCAAGTTACTGTCAGTAGCGACAAAGCTAAGAGCTGTGAGCTCACTGAGAATAATGTCTTTGAATGAAATGTCCTGTTTGTCTCCTATGTCATCCTTTCCCCAGCTGTGGACTCTTGCACAAGATCTGCATACGCAAGAAGACAAAAAAGTAGGAGAGGGGCTGTTGGTAGGAAGAAGGGATGGCAGCAGAAGTTGGGGAGATAGATAATGGGGAGTCACATAATCACAATACAGTGCATATGTGTGTGAAAATGACCAGAAACTGAAATTCATACATGTCTTTCAAAGGAACTTTTGTAGAACGCACTTTGCCAAGCAATTGAATAATCACATCTCATAGAGCCAAGTATTATAGGCATTTGTCAATTTTTATTAGCATTATAACAGTGAGAGACAAAAATAAAACCAAAAAATATAAAAAGGAGGAGGCTCACTGTTGTTTAGGATGACATAATTCTTACTGAACATTGGCAATCACATGTTTTCTCTTTCCAAACACTGACTGGAAAGGAAAGCTTGGGTTCAATAGATTTGGAATATGGGAGCATTTGAAGACGGAATCAGATCCCAGCAAGAAAATACAGAACACAGAAGATTAGTTCTGTGAAATAAAATTAATATGTGAAACTAATCCCATAGCCATGTAGAGTGCCCAGCATGCAGAGAAGGCAACCCAGCCCAGAGCATAGCAGCTGCAGTTAGCTGCTTTGTCCTCCAGCCTGGAGGGACCAAAGAAAGAGACAGTGCTGAATCCAAATAGCATCCAGCAGAGATCACACTCAGGGAGTAAAGAGCTGCCCAGCAGGTGATGACTATGGACAAGTGTCAGCTGCTGCTTGGAAGCAAGCCAAGTAGAAATAACATGGCATATAGGGGTAAGCTTTTTCTCTTCCTCCATAATTCTCAACCAGAACATCTTCTTTGCCCAACACACACAAGTTATTTGGCAAAGGAGACTGAGATTGCAATATGCATTTTTTGTTTTACACAGTAGCTTCCAACAGTACAGAGCAGACAAGGAAAGTGTAGGAGATGGTGGTGAGAGTGATGAGCAAATAGCAGGGAGGCACACAGTCAAACCCAAGGTACTTGCTCTTTTTTTTTTTTTTTTTTTTTAATTATTATTGCTGACATCTGTCCCAATGAAGAGGGGAATCTTAATAACCATTAGTGAAATTGCATTCCTTATCAGGGCACATTTAATTGGGTCATTCTATTCGATCTCAGTGTTCTAGTCACTGGGAACATGGAATCTAAAGAGATGTTGGGACTGCCTCCTGGGGCTGAAAAAATCAAATGGATTTTCCAAGGTATTCAATGAACTATTACATGAATACTAACCAGGAAAGCCTGTCCTGACAGTCAAGGGCAAAATTCCTCCACCACATCTTGTTGACCCTTCTTGATGTGAGTATGAATTTTCCAACTTGGGATATCAACAGTAAAATCCCAGCATTTCTCCAGGACCATAAAAGGAAAACATAGTTAACAACACCTGTGCAAATTTGCCCTAACTCTGAGAGTTTGTTATCCTCTGGGATGTCTTTTTTTTTTTTTTTTTTTTTTTTTTTTTTTAAAGAAAAGAGATTATTAGAAGTGTATTCCAATCCAGATCTACATGAAGAAAATCTATCTATAAATGAGAAAACACTTGAAATGAAAACTTACTTTCCTTGAAAAGCACTGTTTCTGGGTAGCACACACACACACACACACACACACACACACACACAAGTGCTTGTGTCTCCTTGTACCCAAGATGCCTGTAAAGTAAGTATAATATTTTATTTATAAAACATAAAGAATGAAGAAATCAACCTCGCAGCAAGGTTAAGATGAGGGGCAGGAGTGAATTCAAGCTCCAACTTCACTAATGCTACAAATGCCTCCCACTCCAAACCATAATATAAGGAGAAACTAATGTGTGTGAAGAGATCAAAAAAGACAAGACAACTTTGCCACAGATCTCAGACTAAACCTATAGTTAAATACCGTAAGATGTCACCAACACTCCCTGGATGGTGAATACTGTAGTTTAGCTCACCCTGCAGATATGCCAGTGAATTTTCCCTTTATTGTTCTCTAACAGTGGCAAAGTTCTCAGTTCCTCGTCTCTTAGAAGAAACATAGAACAGACCATAAGAGAATGAAAATATCTGCTGATGGGTTCTGCCAGCAACATTGGAAAGTCTGGAAACACAATGCCTAATCTTGGTGGTTAAAAAGGAGAAAAGATCTTTGTCTGGGGGGTCAGACATGTCATGCATGTGGTTACTTCTCTGCTCTGGATGCAAAGATAAGACCTAAAAGGGGGCAAAAGGAAGGGGCCCAGATAGACACAGAGACCTCTCTAACAGAAAAGTTTTGCTTACTCCACTGTTCAACCCAGCCAAGTCAACCACACAGGGACCTGAGCTGGCATTCCATTTTGGCATCTTAGAAGGGAGCCCTCAGCTCTGTGCCCCTCTAATCTTTAGTTTTGCAAAGCAATGTCTGCCTGTCTGTAAGCCTATATTACAGAATTCAAAAACAGTCACCCAAATACATGTTTTAACCACATATATATGATTTGAATATAAACACATAATTCATTACTTAATACATATAAATTACATATATTCATTACTTAATAATAGGGACACATTCTGAGAAAGACATCACTGTTCAATTTCATAATCAGCTCGGCAATACAGTATCGTGGGGTTGTTGTCATATGTGCAATCTTCATTGCATTATTTATTTATTCTATTTATTTATTTTATTTTATTTATTCATTTATTTTATTCGTTCCATTATTTATTGTATGGCTATATTTAATATATTTTATTGTATTTAATTTACATATATAAACATGTGTTATATATGATACCTATACAGCTTGGAACTGCTTGGAAACACAACAATTTCAGATGCAGGATATTTTCTAGATTTTAAATATTGACATTTCCACAGTGAACTATCTTGGGGGTATAACCTGAGTCTAAAGGCAAACACTCATACATTCTTCTGCTTATAACCCACAGGTAATTTTATACAATATTTTTGGTGAGTTGTGTTTTCCTATGACCTGTAATATGAGGGCACACATGCACCAGTGGTTGGACCTTCACCATGAGCATAGTGACAGCACTAAGCAGACTCAGTAGGTTTAAAAAAAAATACATAAAATTGGGAGGAAAAGTCGTGAGGGGTGATGAGGATAAGATGAAGGGAAGGAGTTGATCAAAAACAAATTCATTGTTGAAATCTTTAAGCAACAAGTTAAAAATAACATAGACTCTATAGACAGACTAAGTTTCAATGTTTCAATCTCAGGTCCTCACTTAACAATAACACAATAATTTAAAATTACTACCAAGTGCTACCTGTCTAAGTGCTAAGCATATACATCCTGAGCTTCACCTACATGGTCCCTATTTTTAAAAGTGTAACAATCTCTACTAGCAATAGCCTGGGGAAAGGAATATAAGACCAGACAAGAAACACAAAGGATTAAGCTGAAGAGCCTCTCTCCAACTGGTAAAGATCACTCTGCTACTCTTGAAATATTTTGAATACTACAACATTTAAGAAGCAGAAATGACAGCAGCCATTGGAAGGCAAGCTATCTGTGTCATATCTGGTGAGATTCCAAGGACCAGTAGCCCAGGATTCAGAGGTCTTTGAAGTTAGCAGCCACCCCAGCATGTTTCCTGACAAATAAGGACTCCCATCACCATTGAACAAAAATAGAAAGGGTTAAAAGAAGTTACAACTGGTTAAAGAATGAAATTGTCACTAGCCCCTCCTCATTCATTGGTTATTATCTTTGTATAGTAGTTGATAAAGTGTGATAAACAACTAAAGTTTGGTGATGTAGTATGGATTCTACTGTTTTGCTATAATTATTTTCTTTCTAACCTTAAGGATGCATCTTCAAATGGCTTCCACTTTCCCAATGTAATCATTAAAATAATAAGCAATTATGTGGGTAGAGAACATATTTCTAAGGGATTGGGAAACTGGAATGAAGTGATTAAAACCCCCAGAGAAAAGCTTGGGTCCTAATTAAGCTATTCTGTATGCAAGAATTACTCAAACTTTAAACCGTATGCATGTTTAAAAATATTTGTAGAATTTGCTGAATTAATTATAAAGTATTGCTTTTCATCAGAGAAATGATCTTGTGTTATATTTAGACTGTTTATTCATATGTATCTTAAGAACACATAGAGGGGTTATATTTAAACTGATACAAACAAGAATATTCACAATGTACAAAACACCATGATTGGGTTGAGATAACATGAAGACACCCTTTAACCCACTGGTCAACTTCCTGAAAATTCGAATCTCTTCCTCTTGCCTACATCCACAATGTGAAGCAGGAACCTGAGCATCTTCCCCAAGGCATCCAAGGGATTCAGTTAGCCATCCCTCATTTGATACCTCGTGCTGCTCAGTCTAGAGCACAGAATACAGTTGGAAAGCTTTCCCTCCTCTATCTCTTCCTCCTCCTCTTTCTCCTGCTCCTCCCTACTTTGCTTCTCGAGGCATCCAGTCTGATTGAACTCCACACAGTGACTTACCTAGATCTATCTACTCACTGTGATTCACAATATCCTCCACCTCAGAACCCTGCTGAGTCATACCAAGTGTTATCAATAGCATTGATCCTTCCTCATAGGAATAGCTCTAGATTTTACCCTTATACCCAGTCAGACTATAGTTTTCTATCACTGAGATTTTGTTTTGCTTTCATCACAGAGTGACTAGAACAGTTCTGGGAAGAACATGGTCCCAGAGGATTCAACCATAGCCTCTAAACTTTATGTTAGGTTTCCAGGAACCTTACAGCCAGGTTCACAGGCAGTAAAACAGCCCCAACCTACTTAATAGTTAGCCTTTATCATTATGTAATGCTTTCTTCTACAGCTACTTCCTTGACTTCACTTGAGGTTATGAATCTGTTGTTTTATTTATTTTCAGTAAATATTTTCAAATATATAACACTTTTTGTGATTGCATATTGTATATTTATTTCCTTTTTCAAAATATCAGATAAACCACCATCCAAATGTAAGTCTAAAATTTGCAAAAAGGCACTACATATAACAAAATCATATTGCAAGGTAACTCTACCAGAGACCACCACACAGACATTTATAAAGCCAAAAAGAAAGTCTTTATTGCCAGCCAGTAGCTACACCGGTAACTTGCTCAAATTATACAGCCCTGGGTCTTACATCCCTTTGTCTTTTACACACACACACACACACACACACACACACACACACACACACCCTAGTTATTCCATTTCAGTTAGCAAGAAACAGGAATACAGAAGTCACAAAGCAAGGATAGTATATTTTTTTCCTACTCAATAAGTTACCTCTTGATTAAGCCTTCAATTCCACAACCTGTGGAGGGTCTATTTACCTCATGGTAACCTTCTGTATTATTGGCATGCAAAACAAAAAAGAAAAAGGCATCAAATTGCTCTTACCCCAAACCTTCTCACTCTCCATTCGTATCTGTTTCCTTTCACAAAGAAGATAAGCAAAGACGGATTATCTTGAATAAACAGATGATATTGTCTGTAGTGTTGTATTATATTGTCTGGAGAAACCTGTTCCCATTCCAGGAGGAGTCTGCAGCAAATGACATCCTGGAGGTCATTCAATATCCCTTTCATTTCCAACCATGGTCCTAATCCCTTAGTCCAGCAAAGATTTGTTTCCTTAACCTTAACCGACTCTTTCAAGAGAAGCAGCACCACCAATACGCTCACATCCAGACCTGAAGAGTGGTCAAAGAGGTTAGTTTGGATTCGAGGAAGTATCCATGAAAATGTCTAGCTTGGTTAATTCCACTTTTTCAAGTGCCCTGGGTCCTCAATTATTAAAGATTAATCTGAATCAGACTTTCAGATGGAGAATGATGAAATGCCTTTTGCACATCTTTCAGTTGTCCCAAATCTCTTGGAATCTGTCCTTCATCACAGAGGAAAGTATACCCTTTCATCTTCGCATGGAAAAGAAGGAGCTGAGACAAGCCTGGCTAATCCAGGAGAGAAGACCTCTCCACTATTGTTGCTTTCTTTATATGAGTGTGAGAGAAATCTGGTATGGGTGAAGATAGCAACCAATCACACAGTCATTAAACTGGGTCTCTCTTAGTAAATGCAGTTTATTAAGAATAAATAAATTAAGTATTAAGAATATGGCTGGATCCACTCCAAGGTTGCTCTCTGTGCTGTTTTAAACCTAAAAAGTGGAACTCCTGTACCATTTGTACCCAGCAGCTGACATTTATAGAACTATTGTACAGCTGCAAAAATATCACCAGCATCTTAGCATGTGCACATTTATCATCTATCTATGTCTCTGAAGGAACAAGGGTGAAAATGTACTCACAAAGGCCACAGACCAAGAAATAGAATTATACTGGAGGGAGGAGAAAAAGACAGATTAAAGAGGCATTTTTAGAGAAGACTCAGTAAGACTAACTGGATCGTGAATGATATAGTACATGAAATATAGGAGACCACCAAAAATAAATCTAAGACAAATGTCAAAAGTTGACAGTTCATGTCTTGCGTTTGACTCCTGATTACTTGCAAAATTATTTAACTTTAAAAAAACATATTTAAAAGGGTTGGCAAATGTTACTCATTATGTAGCTTAAAGTAATGGTTAATAAAAAACCTATTAATATGCTAATTGACAGATTTTTTCCTCATAATGTTTTTTACATTTTTACTGTGTGCATCTATTATACATGACACTGCTTGTGAGGGCATTTTCATTCAAATATTAAGTGTATAATATATGACTAAGATTTTTTAGGTTAATATTATGAATGTGTTTAAAAAAAAGAGATTTCACATAGTTTTATTTGGTATGTATGGGTGTGTACATGCACATGTGAGTACATGTGTTTGGAAGTCAGGATTGAAATTAGGTGTCTTCCTCAATTGATCCCCACCATATTTTTTTTTTTTTTTGAAACAAGGTCTCTCATTGAACCTGGAGCTTGCCAATCAGATAAACTGATTGGCCATAAGCCCTGGAGTTCTTCCTTTGTCTGTTTCCCCCATGCTGGGATTGCAGATGCCTGGTGACATGCCAGATTTTTGTGCATGGCTTATAGGGTCCAAACTCAGGTCCTCATGTTTGCACAGCAAGTACCTTACCAACTGAGCCATTTCATAACCATTGGCCTTTCTTTTAAAACTGGGAAATCTAACTAGACTGAACTGACAATCTTATGTTCCATCTGTCACAAAAGCTCAGTTTTTCTTGCCCCTTGATGGGATATATGTATATCTGCCCTGCCCAACTGACTATTCCCAGCTTCTGCCATTTTTCCCTATCAATACATGATCTTGCCAGCCTTGTTTTAACAGCCCTGTGCTAAGAAAGACAGAATGACTGGCATCATTGTTGGAAGTAGAAAAGATAGCAGAGGCCAAAGCCTCTACACAGGGATATTGGCTCTGAAGAGAACAAAGTTTTTATTCATTCATCCACCCACCAATGTATTCACTGAATTCCTGATTTACTCTGTTCCAACAAATACATCCTAGTAGTCTGTTCCGTGGGACCTTAGGACTGGCCAGTGCGGGTGTGGAGTACATAAGGTAGAAATGGCTTTTGTCTTGAAAGAGCTTTCTATGTCATTAGTCAAATGAACACATTTAAAAATTTAAATAGCACATTGGAAAACCTGTGCCTAAGAAGTAGAATAGCTAGGGATTTTCTAAGAAACTGCTATTGACAAATGAGTTGGGATGCATATTGACACAGAGAAAAGGGATCAGACTCTGGGGAGTGCAAGCACTATATGTGAAAGTGAGTCCAAGACACTACTTGAGAGTCAACAGTACAGGGATGGAGACAATTGGAAGAAGCAGGTGGGACACTGAGGCTGAAGGAGTATCAGTAGGATTCTGGCATGCCAGGTCCTACAGTTAGTGAGGTATTATGCATCATCTTTACCTAGGTACCATGAGAATGCATTGATAACTTTGTAGTGATTAGCCAGAGGAGCACAGGCTATCAAGATCATTGGATGCATGTTTTATATGTCATAAACATAATCATAATTTTATATATCCTATAACATAATCAATGGGTGGATATGAGATGGTACAGGATAAAGTCAATGTATCTTGTGCTCAAGCAGGCAGTCTTTATAGGAATTTAATCAAAGGACAAAGATGTGGACATCTGGTGTGGCTTGAATGTGGCATGTCTTCAGGAACATGCATTTGAATACTGATTGTCCAGCTAATGGTACTGTTTAGGAGTGTAGAGGTTAAATTTCTTGTGGATGAGATATAACACTCTGACATAAGCAGATTAAGTGGGATAGGGTTTATTTTGGCTCACAATTCAAGGATTCAGTCCACAATAGTTGGGAAGTTAGGGTGGCAGGACTATGAGATAATTGCCACATTGTATCTGCATTCATGAAGTAGAGGGAGATGAATATAGTATTTGGCTCATATTCTCTTTGGGGTTTTTTGTTTGTTTGTTCTTGTTCATTCCAGGACCTCATCCCAAAGGAAACTGATGCTACCCACAATCAAGATGAGTCTTCCCACTTCAATTAACCTAATCAAGATAATCCCTCATAAGCTTGTCCGAAAACAAATATAAAGAGATAATACCTCACTGGTGTGCCCAGATCCTTGTCTCCTAGAAGATTCTAGGTCCTGCGAAGTTGACAATACAATCAATTTTATTAGCCATCACAGGGAAATCTTGGAACTTTTGTGACTTAAGACCATGGAACTGGCTGACAAAGGGTCATGGTCTATAGGCTGTCTCTTCTTTGATCTAACTACTCATTCCATGGCTGTTGAGACATGGACAAGCTATGCCACAGACCCTGACACTAAAACACTCATACCTTCCCTGACATGATGAATTGTTCCCTCTAAGCTGTAAGCAAAAATAAATATTTCTTCATACCTTATATTGCTTTTGTCAGTTAATGGTCATGGCAGCAAGGAAAGCAATATGACAGTCATTAGGATATGAAGAACACATGATTAACAAGATGGAACAATAATAACTCATGGTACCTCATGAAAGAACACATACAGAAACAAAATAATCTACAGAGAGGAATTCAAACCAGGGCCTAATTGATTGGAAGCTAGAATTGCAGGGTAGTTCTTAAGAAATTGGCACGTATCACACCAAGACAAGGAATGCCATGTGGAAGCTAGAACAACTCTATAGAATGAAGTCCACGGCACTAATCCCTAATGATGGGAGATGCCATTATGTATATATGTTTCTCATACTGGTTACTAATAAAGCACTGTTGGCCAATAGGAAAGGGAGATAGGAGGGACTAGGAGACAAGGAGGAAATAGGAAGTAGTAAGGAGGAGTCAAGATGGAGAGTCTGAAGAAAGCAGTATGCCGCCGGCTCCCCAGTAAGAGAAATACATAGATCAGCAGAAATGGGTTAATAATTAAGGCAGAGCTAGCCGATAAGAAACAAGTAACAGGGCCAACAGTATTGTACCAAATACAGAGTCTCTGTGTATTATTTGGGGCTGGCGGCGTGGCAGCGGGACAAGACCAGCGGCGGCGGGCGGAAAAACCCATACTCCTTACACCCTACTTTGGGGCAGAGTCTTTCTACATGATTCTGACTAGGGAAGGAATCACCTTTAAGTTATGGCTTGCCCAGGAATCTCAGAGCACCAATCTGCCATAGCAAAGAGGACCTAACAGTATCCACAACACTGTTAATGTTTCCAGGTCCGTAGCTGAAATGAGATGCTAATGGGGAAAGCTCTGCAGAGAGTCCCTATTAACATTGGTAATCACACATTTTAGATGCCTCAAACCATCAGCAAGGAACAGAAAGGAAATTATGAGGCTGAATTAAGGATATCTCGAGAGAGGAATGAAAATAATGAAATCTGTGTTGAGTATGAACCAAAACCAATTAACTCTGCAACAGTGCCTCTGATGATAAATTCTACTAATGTGGTTTAAAACAGGGGGAAAACACTAAGGTTACTCCTTAGCACTTAAAAAAGGCAGTCATAGAACAAATAAATTATCTTATTTATGCCTTGTCAGATTGTAATCTGATATTTGCAACAAATAGTCTCTTATTTATGTTTGTGTTCTGTTAGTGTGTTCAGCAAGCAGCCACCACCAGGCTATTAGACCACTCCTACCTGATATGACTCCTCTTAACAATGTTAGCCTGCCACAAGAGACAAGTAGAAATCTTTAAGTTTTAAGTTACGAATTCTCACCTCCTTCACTTGCTTTATGGAATTATTTTACTTCTCCTTTTTGAACACAATTTCCCAGGCGTACTATCAGCTGCCTATGCAAAGTCTATACATTGGCTGAGACTACTCAATATAGACCTAGCCTTCTGCTGCAGAGGTCTTAACCTGTGGGTTGTGACCCTTTTGGGGGCCAAACAACCCTTTCACCAGGGTCACCTAGGACCACTGGAAAACCCAGATATTCATATTACAATTCATGACAATAGCAAAATTATAGTCATGAAGTAGCCACAAAAATAATTTTATGGTTAAGGTGTTATTTCTACATGAGGGACTTATTAAAGGCTAGCAGTATTAAGAAGGTTGAGAACAATTGTTCTACTGGCTGGTCCAGAGAAGGAATCACCCAAGAAAGCCATAGAAGGAGTGCATGCTGGTGATTACATGGGCACTATTTAATAAAAGATTGGTCAGAAAGATCTGTGGCTTTGTAGAAGATTGATGTTAATGCAGCAGAAGCCTTCCTGTGACCCAAGTCCAGAATCCAGCTGCTGAAGGATCCAAGGCAGAAACCGTGGAGCTGAGAGGCAAAAGGAAACAAAGTGTGAAGCCAGGCATGATTCTGAACTCTATGGCATGAGTCAATACGTTTTCCTGTTTCCGTCTCATAACTGACACAGTATTTAGCAAATGTACAGATACCTCTCACACAGTAACCCAAGTATGTCGTTTGCATAGCACCTATTACATGTAGTAGCCACAGACCTTGACCATGGACTCTGTGCATATGGAATAAACAAGGCCAGACAATGTGAGGAAACACCTAAGAGAGATGCCTCTGGTGTGGGAAGTGTAAGAGACAAGTACAGAAAATAAAGGCAGGGGAGCCTGTGCCTGTGAGTCCCCCATCCTGCCCCCACTATCAGATATGCCAAGACAGGCAAACTCCAACAATAGCAAGATAGCAAGATCCTATAGAACCCACGGTGTCTGCTGTGTGTGGTCCTTCATGTATAAATGAATCAGCTACTATTTTTATATTGCATAGTGCTATAAAACTATAGTCTAAATCAAGATCTCCCTGAAACATCTAAAACTATCCTAAAGCTAATGTATCTAACCATATACACATAAAGACAGACAGACAGATAGATAATTGGTTTTAATTTCAGTCATGCTGGAATTTTAATTCTATTTAGGGAAATTATTTTTTTAAAACTTCCTGCTCTGAAATAATCACAGATCAAAAGGAAACTGAAAAAAATCCAACCCAAAACAAACAAACAAAACGAAAAACAAAAAACCAAGGCCTTGTGTAATCCTAGCTACTTAAGAAGCTAAGGCAAGAGAATTACAAGTTCAAGGCTAAGAGCAAGTTCAAGCCGTGTCTGAACAACTGAGTGAGGCTCTGTCTCAAATGTTAAATATAATCTGAGACACAGTGTACTTGTATGTATATATTATTGTGCCGGGGATATATCTTAGAGGCAAGGCACCTGCCTAATATTCATGGAACATTGGGTTCAGACTCCAGTACTGCAACAGCAAGAACAAAGAACAGAGAAGTCCCATATGTTCTAATACTCTCCATTAATCCTTCCCCCGTGACAATATCCCGTAAAACTATAGCACAATATCCAAAGCAAGAAAATGATCCTTAGGTAACTCACAGAAAATACTCAGTCTGCGCCAGCATTGCATGTTCTTGTCTGTGGGCACACTCATGTGCCTTTCCCACATGTCTAAGGTACAAGACCAGAACCATTTCCATCCCAAGATTCCCTAGTGCTGCTTCAACAGTCGCAACCACAGCCACAGCCATGCTCCATGCTCAGTCCCTGGCAAACATCAATGTGTTCTCTACCTCCATGATTTTAACAACAACAAAAAAAAAATTCCATACAACTGGAGTCGTATTGCCTGTAACCCTCTGACACAGACATTATTTTCACTCCATATTCTTCCCCTAGACCCTACCACATTGTCACATGTACCAGTAATTTTCTTCCCATGGCTAAGCAGAATGTCATGGTATGTATGGACCCTAAGCCAATCACTTCCCACAAAGGAAACATGGTTGCTTCCAAATTGAGGCAATAATGAATAAAATTTCTATGTGTATTTTGTGGACATATTATTGTGTGAAGATACATTTTTCTCTCTCTAGCTCAAGGCCCAAGAGAGCAATCAGGAAACAAGTTTAAAAGACAGGGCTTTCAATCACATCCCAAAATCCACCCTCTTCTCTACTCTCTGCCTCCGATATTTCTTGGGCTTCAAAGGGCAATGCCTTTGCTAGTATCTTTAATATCTACCAGATGCCCACGGTTGAGCTGAGTGGGACAGTATGCTCCTTGGTTCTTTAATTCTGTATACAGAACATTTCCAGAACCTGCTGCCTAGAAACAAGCTGCTCTGAGAACAATTATTTTATCTCTTTGTCACAAGGAGATCCTTTGCATACAAACAGGGGCTACTTGGTGGCCGCAAGTAACCTCCACACTGTGATTCATGCTACACAATCGAATAAATAGTTCATCAAATTGCAGTCAGGAAAGGTGATCTTACGGGAACTCCTTAGAAACACTAATATGTGAGATTGCAGCATAGCAGGTGCCTAGAAACGTAGTTCTTTGTATTGTGCTGTTACATCTCTGGCAAATTATATTTATGAGAGAAGGAGGCAAGGCCTGAGATGTGATTTAATTATTGAATGTTAATGAATTTCTTATGTATGAGTTGTCAGATTTATTTGCTCCTGAGAGACCGGGGGAAAAATCCCACGAGAAACATATTCAACAGCCACAGAGGGGGAAAAATATGTACTTCCTGCAGCATACAATCCCTCCTTAGTTATACAATACTCCCATTCTCCATCTGTGTTTGCTTTGATAGTTGTCTCTGAAATTAACACATTTAGATGTACATACCCAGTAGGGCTCTTAAGTAAGAATCTGAATCTTCCAGATTCAGATATATCAGCCCCAAACCCCAGATCATGCTATGTGTTGCATGGGAATAGAAAAAACACCAATTCAGTCATTTCTTCGGCAGCACATATGCCGGCAGGCCCCATGACAAACATGTGACTCACTGGAGTGTAAGGGTTAGATTAAAAATCCCTTCCTGAAGATTATAGAAAATCCAGTGGAATAAATCCAGATAAACCACAGCTGCATCACAGGGAGGGAAGGACCACAGCCTTGAGCCCAGTTACAGAGATGCTTCCCTGACAGGAAATGGAATCTCACCACTGAGAGCTGAAAAGGAGTAGCCAGCTGAAGAGAGGAAGATGGAGCAGGTCAGACAGGCATTTCAGGTGGAGGACATAGAGCCCATTTGTTAGCAAAGTGGCTTTTCCCTCCACTGGGAATGGCACTGGTCCCACACAAGACTGAGCCTGTCAACAGTCAGGTAGATGGGAGAAGTGTCCTACTCCTTCCTGTTAAATTATTGGCTAGTAGATGCTGGGGAGAGGGGAGTCACTGTCCTCAGTTGTGTACCCACTGACCAGCTAGCTCATTAGCCTCCTCGACAGAGCTCCACATCCATAGCAGTGAGGATGGTGCTAGTTAAACTCAGTGGCTCCTAAAACAAAGTAAATATGACGACAGCATGACAAGGAGATTCACAGGAAGAGGGGGGTGATGGGGATAAGAAAGATAAGAGAGAGTTGGGTGAGACAATCATGTCATAAATATATAAATTTAACCAAAGAATGGATCTTATTAGTATGAACAAAAAAAAGTTATACATGCTAGAATGCAAACACTGGGGTATTTTTTTTTTTACAGAGTTCAGGGGGAGTGAACAGGGAAAATGAGAAAGGCCTCTGGGACGATGTACTACCTGAGTTGGTCTGTGGATCTCCTGAGTCTGATTCTGCGTCGCACAAAATGGGAACCCAAGCTTGTATTGCTGTGCACCCTTGTGTAAACGCAGCAAGTTACTGTGATGCATTATTGACTCCTAACAAAGTGCTATAGTGGCCACTTTTTGGCAACTGTTAAAGAGTCAAAACACAAAAGACACTGTGAAAAGAAACACGGAGATGATGCCAGGGCCTCTCCAATCTAAAGAAGTACCACACGCTCGTCATCAGTGTACCTTAACCTGTTATTCTAAATATAAGCACACATATCCCCAGGCCCTGGCTCCTCCTTCTGACCTTCATTCAGTCTATATTACTTCAGGGCAGGAAGGGTCTCCTCTGCTTTCTCTGCCACTTTTTATCCCACACCCGATGCTCAGTGGAGTGGGGCTAGCTGTAGTTTATTTACATTAAACTGACATACTTACAGAAGCCTCTGTTTTGTAAACCACACAGAATCATGAATCAAATCAAGAACCTAGTGCAGAAATTAGATTCCCTTGTCCCTTTCTATCCTGCCCAGCTCTGCCAACCCCCCTCTACCCCTCTTCCCACACCCGCCCACCCCATTTAAACCCCATTTAATTATCCTGGCTTTATACTCTATGTCAGAGGAAATCTGGAGTTTGAAGCCCTCTTACCAGCCTAATCAGCAGCAGCTAATGAAGATTTAAGATGAAAACTTCCTGCTTTCCTCTCCTGAAATAGAGGTACCAGGTCATTTGTCTGGCTAACTAATTTATTAAGAAAAATAATGTATTGGACATAACGTTCTTCCTTTGATGGCACAGGGGCTGTAAATCACTTAAAGTCACACCAATAAATCATCTCAAGGTTTTATACCATAAAAAGAAAAATAAAACCTCTAAGATGGAAACACTCATTCCCTCTGGTTATGAAAAAGGAAAGTCGGTGGCTGAGTATAATAAGGAGGGTTGCTTGTTAGAAGTATGTGAGGGATTTGGGGATATTTGATCTTGTCTGCTTTACTTGCTAATTCTGGTTTTTTATGGTATGCTCACATTTGTAAGATAGTCTTTAGGAGATGAAGGAATACATTTTTGCACATTTTTTTACATGAGAATTGTGCCTTTGACTGCAATTGACTATAAAGTAAGTGACAGAGGATGACCTGCAGCCAGAGCTTGTCATTAGGAGCATTGAAAGGAGCCCACACAGTCCAGGTTTTAAATTGATGAAGAAGGATGCTGAATATATTCATGGTATTCAAATAGAGAGACATATACTCTTAGTTAGTTCCTGAAATCATACTTTGTAAATTCCAAATAATAATGTAGCTTTGGGGACTGGGAAAATGACTCAGCAGGTAATGGCAGGTGCCACCAAGCCTGACAAGCTCCACCATTTAAACCCAGGAACGCACAAATGTCAAGAAAGAACAAAGCCCTGAAAATGCCCTCTGACCTCTACAGTCTTGCAATGACACTCTACCAGCCATGCACAGAAACATGAACACAATAATACAGTAACAAAAACATCAAATCTGGACCTATAGCTTTTTTGAAACAGAAGGGACACCCAACTGTACCATCACCTCAGACTGAAGCTACATGGCAGCTACACATTTCAGGAGGGGCATGTGGTGCCTCCAAGGGTCATCTTCATACTCATCCTCCCTTTTCATTTCTGTCCTGAAGGCAGCCTGAATTGGGAACATTAGCACTACCCTAAGAGTCATGTGACAGAGAAGGAGATTTATGTGGGGGAAACAAGAGACATTAGCTTCATAGCTCCGTAATGCCACACAATAAGCCTTGGAAGCCCAGTTCACAGAACAATGCACATTTGTTTGGCTCCCAAGTCTGGGAGTCAGCTGGATTTCTCCAGGGATGACTGGACTCTGCATCATGCACTCTCCCCCAAGCACCAACAGATTAACCAGGGGGTTCTTCTCATAGCCAGTGCCAGAAATGGGAAAGGGCCAAGGGCAAGACCCAACTCCCTGATGCCTGGGTTCTATCACTGGCACAACATCATAACCAAGTGCACAAAGCAAGTTCACAACGAAACCAGACAAGGAGTCAGGGAATAAGCTGCCCTAGGGGGTGAGACTTTATGTTGTTGACAGCATGGAAGTCTAGGCATAGGTTAAATTATTATAACCTATTAAGCCAGACATAGTGATACAAAATTTTAATCCCAGCACTTGGAATGTTGAGGCAGGAGGATTATGAGTTTCTGATAAGTCTGGGCTACAAACTAAGATGGTGTCTAAAGACAAAATTAAAAATAATACAAATATAAAAAGTAGTAACCCTGCCTAGTATTATAGACATTTATACTTTCTCTTTGTGTAACCCCCTCCCCAGTCAAGGATAACTTCACTCACTTACTTTTCATTTCTGTCCAATCTTATTTGGAAGTAACATTTCTAATTTTAGCTGGTAGCACTCTTGTGCACAGCAAAGCGATACCAGACCCCTGAGAAAAACATGATTCCCAAGACAGTGTTTGTTTGCTACCCAGTTTGATGACATACCATTGTCCAATGTGTGTTAAATAAGCAACTACTCATAGCTTCACAAAGAGAACTTCATAATTTGAAAACATTTCATATATATGCTAAATAGGTAGATAGATTAACAATAGATAAATGGTAGATAGATAGATAGATAGATAGATAGATAGATAGATAGATAGATAGATACATAGATACATAGATAGATATGACTGATAGACTGGTTGATCTTTCATGCTAAGCATGACTCAGCCCAGGCCTGAGTTACCCTCATCACTGGGGAAGCTATATTAAATTTCAATAGCTATATTAAATTTCAGTATCACTACATAGAAATGTGCTAGAGCTCACTCCTTGGATGGGATGTATTTTAAGTTCTCAAAGGGACCTATTCCTTAATAATTCTGAGTCTAATTGCACCACATGTAATATAGAAATATGGTAGTAGACATATTCATTAACAGAAATGAAGGTGTCCAATGAATCAGACAGCATAATTTGCTTTAGGTTGGAGAATCTCAGTGGAATTCCATTTACTCACAAAATTATACCTTTCCTACTTCTCAAAAAATCCAATAGCCATTAAATTTAAAATTAGTCAATAATAGGGAAACAAAGCTGAGCAAAGAACTAGCTGCAACATGTTCATTTGGAATTTACCATGGAAACTCCAGTCAAATAATCAGAAGCTTTAATTCTACCAGGGCAAGAGGCAGCTGGCCACTTCCCCCTGCTTGCAGATCTGCCTGGCCACTTCTGTGTCTTTGCTGAACTGTGTGACCTGCCTTCCCTGACTGCAGAACTGTGTGGCCTGCTGTCTGACTGCATGTCTGCCTGGCCTCCTCCTTGCTTGCAGATCTGCTTCAGAAGTACACTACAGGCAGAATCTGCAGCTCCTTCCAAATGTTTCCTGAGCCATCAACAAACCTTAAAACTCAGCTTCCAATGTCTTTGCAGGACCTGACCCAAATAGGATTAGCCTTCCTCTGCATCATCCACCTTTCTCCTAGCACTTTGCAGAGATGCTGCTGTCATTCTGTGTGGAAAAGTGAAGATGCACTCATTTGGAAACTGGAAGTCTCAATGCTGTAGCAGTTCTAAAAGTCCAAAGCTCCCAAAGGCAACATGGTTTGAAAGTCACAATATTGGAGACAGGGAAGTGGTTCAGTCTGTAGAGTGCCTACCACACAGCATGAGGTCCTGAGTTTAGATCCCCAAAATTCACATAATAGAGCTCAATACCATGGTTTGCACCTGCAACCCTATTGCAGAGTGGGTAGAGACAAGTAGATCACCTTGGAATGCTGGCCAGCCAGCCTAGCCCATTTGTGATTGCTGAACTGAGTGAGAGACTCTGTCTTAAGAGATAAGGGGAAGAGTGACAAAAGACACTCAACATTGACCTGTGTCCTTTTTATGGTTATGGACACATATGCACATGTAAATGAGCATTCATTTGCACACAAATAAAAGATTAAAAGTTTACTACATATATACATATATAGTATATATGTACACACACACACACACACACATATATATATATATATATATATATATATATATATATATATATATATATATAATCCCCAAATGATACATTCAGACCATGAGAAAACACACACACACACACACACACACCAGACTTCGAATCCATTCCCTCTTTTAGACAGAACTCTCCTCGGGTTATTTTCTTGTAGGTTAAGAATCTATGAAGAAGAAAAGAGTAAGTGGGGATTTCTCTCTCCTCTATTCCCTCCATTCCTTTCACATCCTGAGTACATTGTTTTGAGCTATATAATAACATTTGTTGATAGCTTTGCTTTTCAAATATTTCCTTGCAGCCACCACTTGAGTTACACCACAATGTTCCCTATTGCATATCCTATGAGTACTTCACAATAGTCACAAGCCTTCCAAGAGGGAAATAAAGTTTGTAGCACATAGAGAAGTTATCTAATAATGGGATATCCAAAAATTTTTCATGTCATATGAATCACCTTGATTTTCACCCTAGCCAGCAGGAATTAAAAATCTGCATTGTAGTGGTGCACCTTCAGGTGTATGTTCACAGATTTTTCTATCAATTAAACCACACAATTACTCTCAAAGAAAGTTAAGGCTTTTCCTTTTATTGTAGATATGATATGGGAGGAAATTTGACACTGAACAACACAATGCCTTTTTTCAAGGTCAGAGTAAGTAGCAGAGTTTCTGTTATGGTTTGGAATGAGGCCCTACATAAAAAGACTTTAGGAAATTGCAAAAAACCCGAGTCTCCCATCAAATGCTTTAATCTTGATTCCTGTTAAGTGTTCCCTGTGAATCCTGTAAAGACATACAAGGAATAAATTTAATGCTGTATTCCATGGCACACTTGTAACATTGCTAGTCTGTTTCTCTGAGCTCATTGCTGATCATAACTGCTAGGCCATATTTTTTTCCACACACACAAAAAGAAATTTCTTTAGGACAAATTAACTGTTACTAAGGAACACAGATTCCAAGAGCAGGATAAACTTCCAGTGTCTTGGTTTCAGATAATTCCAGAGGTTGTGCCAGGAAATATAAAATCTAGCCTCCTCATTTATGAGAGAGATGGGCAGGAGAAGCTAAGAATGTGTGAAGGTCAAAGAGAGGGTCCAGAAAGGGTACACACGTATGCACATGCGCGCGCACGCGCACACACACACACACACACACACACCATGCTTCAGAGTCCAGCTGTTCTGCAGCTGTGGAGGGTGAATAGAGACAATTGGCAAGCCAACTACCCTGGCAGGGTTGCAGGACAGCGCTTACCACTGCCTGTTCCCAATTTCTTTCCCATTAAAGAATTTTAAAGGGACCCCTGAAAAAAAAAAAAAGTAACAAAACATAAAATTCTCTGAGCTTGATTTTCTTCCCTGGCATTTGATCTAATTAAATGTCTGCTCTAAAATCGAACCGGAGCCTCCATATCAGCTACTGTTGTTTAGGAGTGCTTTAAAAACTTCCACACATTAAATCTGTTAAAAAGGAGACATACTGTTGTACTATGTCCCTATTTAATCATTTCTTCTTGATTGTCAGCTGCTCAGTGATTGATTCTAATCAAATACTGAAGACTGTCCCCAAGAGTATGCAACACAAGTTAGCCCTATAGTTTAAAAGAGAGTTCCTCAAAGGTACCCTAGAGTTCTGATACTGGGAGATACTGTGGGCCTAATGAGAGGTCTTATATTATTGGGAGATACTTGGAGATATTTGTGACATATATATATATATATATATATATATATATATATATATATATATATATTCTATCTACGATTATCTATCCATATAACAGTATCTATATAACAAATTCTCTTTCCTGTTTCTGGCTTGAGATGTTAACATTCACTTTGAAATCCTCCTTAATATACAAGCTGTGGTAGAGTTCCAATCATATAAGACCACCCACCATGGACTTTACTCTCTAGAACTATAAGCCAAAACAAGTTTATCTTTATTTCATAAGCAGCCTTAGTCAGATATTTAGGTACAATGAGACAAGGCTACTATAACTAGAGAGTAACAGCTTGACAACAGACTCTGTTTCTTTGGCACAGTCTTTATAAATGAACAAAAGCTATGAAGAGTTCATGAGTCAAGGAACGAGGAACTTAGGGTGGTTTTCAACCAGTAATGATCATGGAACCGACGCCATTCACTGAATACCCTTCATGGAACTAAACCCTACCAATACCTCAGAGTTTAGAAACAATTCCAGCAACCACAAGTTTGAATTAAGCCCCCAGTGCTTAGCAAGACCCTAGTGGAGGGCTGTCAGAGGCCCAGAATCTGGGACACACAATGATCTAAGGCTGGATCACTGACACACAGATCCTGTCACATAATAAATGTGTGTTATTTAAATCTAGTCTCTTCGAGGAGTAAGTTGTTATAAAACAGTAGGTAGCTAATATACCAAGTATCAAATTTGCCTTGACCCACTAGTTTCTCTTTCTGTAACACTTCTGAGAATAAAAGTAAAACCCATCTAATTGAATGACGTATGAAAAAATGAAGATACTTGTGTGAGGTACAACAAAAGCAATTTAAAACCTTAAAATAGGTGTAGGCAAAAATAAAATTTATAAAATACCAGTGTACTCCCTGAAGAGCTTATTTTTCATTCTTATATCTCATCCTTTCAAAGATATGTGATCCCCAGTTCGGCTCTAGTCTAATCCAGAGAGGAATGGGATTGACAGTGCATTATAGGACTGTAATATTCCAAACTGAAGTTCTCCGAGTTAACGGCTCCTCAAGAGCTAGGAGAATGGCATCCACCCCTTATCTAAATGGACTAACAAATGATACCCTGGGCTGGAAGTACCTCCACCTGAACTTGGTTCAGAGCTAATAAGACACTTGGTCACAGGTACCTTCCTAACTGTAGGATAGGATATTATGAGACATGAAGAAGAAATGCTATATGCTATCCCTGTCACCCACACAAAGGGAAAAGAAATGAAGCATTTTAACCCCACCCCCATATCTGCTGTTCCTCCCATTGTCTATTTAGTATGTTGATTTGATAAAGGCCCTACAAGCTGCATCAGAAAGGAGTTATGAGCTGGATATCACAAAACAATTCTGTTTGTTTGTTTGTTTGTTTGTTCTGCTAATTGAAGGAACCTGAGGTTCCTCCAGTGTGGCTTAAGTCTGGGATTGTGTCACTGTTTGGACACTGAACCACATGATTCTGTAGGAGAAGCCAAGAGCAGCATTCCGCTTGTGGTGCCATTTGATCATCCTGGGACATAACTGGGACATGCTCTTTGAGGCAGAGGCACACTGATTGGAACCCACGGGCTACTTTAAAAGCTTCCAGACTTTGGGGACTAAGGTCTACTAAGGTCATCTTGAGAAGGCTAAACTAAAGTGGTCACCTCTGCCATCTCTAATGTTAGAACTTTAAAGACCTCGTTAACTTGAACAGCCATTGGAATCCCATGTCCCCGGTCCCGAACTTTTATAATTTATAATTTTTCTTCTGGTGTCTGGGACTGGTTGGGGAGTGAAACATGTGACTATCAAAGCCTTTCCCTCCATCACCGCTTTGTTTTTTACAAGCTCCATGCACCTGGGTTTCATCCTCTTCCCTGAATGACGTACCTTGACATAACCTTGCTGGCTTAATGACTATTCAGACTTTTAATGAAGTGACTCATGAGATGCTTCACCCCTTGGCTATGGCCCCTGATTGTAATTCCATCCAAGTTCCTCACCCAGAATCTGCAG
The DNA here is from genome assembly GCF_943737965.1 of Phodopus roborovskii. Classification (NCBI taxonomy): domain Eukaryota; kingdom Metazoa; phylum Chordata; class Mammalia; order Rodentia; family Cricetidae; genus Phodopus; species Phodopus roborovskii. The sequence goes on along the minus strand of NW_026126460.1, from coordinate 25,722,699 downwards.
GTTCCACTTCATACATATTATAGGCTGGATGATTATGCAACCGTCAGCTCCTTCCTTTTCCTTAGCGATTATCTGAGCTTTTTGCACCTCCGTTGAAGCAATCAGCCAAGACTCTAATCCTGTTTTGCCAGCTAAGAAGAAGAGAAGGGATTAATTCAGTTTCATGAACTCTCCTGGAACTTGCTGGGATTTTTCTGAAAAACTCATAATGTTCTAAGTCTCATGCACAAAAAGAGACACCACCCTTCACCCTTGAATAAGACTTCAACAGCTTATTCTAATTTTGTGTCCTCTATACACAATATGGTCCATAAGGATACTGTGTAAGATAGAGAAATGGCATTATTTAATCCACAAAGATAATAAACCTACCTGAGGCCATAGAAAACCTTTAATGAAATTAACACTGTGAGGAGTGGGTCGCACATTTAGTTGTAGGAATGGTACCTACCTTGATTTTTTTTAAAAAAGCAAGATTTGCTGTGCTGGGAGCTCAGGGAAAGCATTAAAGGAAAAGGTGGCTTGTTTTGCAATTTAAATGATAATTAGAAGTAAGATAAGCAAAGGGGAAATTCCAAGCCAGGGAGATAACTTTGATCTAAGCTATAGAAATAGGAAACAATGTCAAGCATACCCAGGTAATCACCCAGCATGTCAGATAATATATGGGATTGTAGGATGAGCTACTGTGAAATCTGCCCTACCCTGGATACTGAAAGGTATTTTACTTTCAGGCCTCAGGGAGCATACAAATAATTAGCCTTTTACAGTTGGTCTTAAAGAAAAAGCCAGTTCATACTAGCAAGGAATGAGGCTAGAACTGCCCCACTACCAGGACAGTAACTACAACTTCACAGGCACAAAACAAAGCAAAGTTCAGGAGGGACATTACATTTAATAAGTTGCTAAATGCTTTTCTTTGAAACTATAAATAAGTTACTCAATTTATGGATAAGAGACACTTTTTAAATGTTAATTTTTCTAATCAATAAATGTTGCATGTCCTTCTAAATATTTAGATCCCATCATACATTTTTTTAAACTTTTCATCTCAACAACTTATATATTTTTATTAGATTCACTGTGAGTGCTTTAATGTTTTATGCTATTTCAAATGTTATCCATTCTTCCTCTTTATTCCTGATGATTCATGTATAGATTTGTTTCTGATCTTTCTAATTTCTGTTGTTAATTATATTTAGTAATTGAATAAATAGAACATCCTGTTGAATCTATTGTTACCCAATTATATCCTGTCAGCAATGGCAGTCTCTGTCCCTTAACATACTTCTAGATTTCCTCTGTGATGCTATTTGCCTTATTATTCCACAAAGGATATTAAGTGATGGCTATAAAAATTTTCAAATTTATTTAAATATACTTTCAATAGTTTAAGAAACCCACCTTTTTCTAGTTCACAAAACATCTTAAACACATAATATCTGCAATTTCATCAACTAACTTCTATGCATCACTGAGTGGACCACATCTTTTCCTCCTTTACTCTGTGACACAAAGTGAAATCATTTTCAATTACTTTTCCAACTCTGTAATCTTAGCAAGAACTCTGTTTGGACACAGCTGTTTTATATCTGCCTGTGTTTTGACAGGAATTTAAAAATATGTGCTCATATGTCAGATGGATTATTTTTTTCTCATGCTAAAATTTGAGGTGCACTATGAAACTTGTATTAATTAGCCTGATAAAATATGCTAGAGTGTATCCCTTCTTTTTGAGTTCTGTAAGAGTATTTAGCATTTCTTTATAGTTAATCTATTAAGTTAAAAATACTTTTAGAGACCAGCAACTTAGACCTTACTTTTTAATTCTTAATGATCTAAGACTAAGTTGTAATTGTCCTTAAGAGCCCATTCAGAAACACACAAAACTGGAACTTCTGTATATGTGTGATTGGTGGTGGCACTCTTTGCCAACTTATTAGATGGAAAGATTAAAATAAAGGAGATAATTTGTAAGTTATCAACAATAAGAAGATAATTAAAAACAGTCACAGATAGTGAAAAATTTGCAACACTTTATTTAAGAATTGTCTCATTGAAACATTTGCTAAACTCTTGATTGATGTACTCATTCTTTTGTTGGTAAATATTTTAAGTTCTTTATATATTCTGCATATTGGTCCTCTGCAAGACTAAAGGTTAATAAATAGTTTTATGCCATTTTGTTGGCTATTTGCTCCATTAACAGGTTTATGTGCAGACTTTCTAATTTGACCTAATTCCATACATCTGTTTATAATGTTATTTACTGACATATTGGAGTCCTTTCCTGTAGCAAGTTCTTAGAGTGTTTCTCTGGTGTTTTAAAATTTCATGTGTTCATTATGTTCTTTAATCCACTTTGAATGGATTTTTGCACACGATGAGCAAAGGGATTGGCTTTAGTAGTCTACATGCTGATATCTAGCTTTCTTGGAGTTATTTGCTGAAAAGGCAATTTTACAATTTGTGTTCTTGGCATCTTTGTTTTGTCAGCTTTGACATTCTGTAAGTTATAGCTGTTGTTCTTTTGTTACAGTTACAGGATAAAGCTGGATAAGGGGGCTGGGTGTCCCTCATGGGGACCCCAAGGTAAGGGACCACATGGGGAGTATAGCAGGTTCCTTAGTAGGAGGGAGTGACCAAGGTGGAGGGGATAACACGCCAGGCAGATAGAGCTTGAAAGAGGAGTTTATTTAGAAAGGGGGATGAGGGGGAAGGGAAAAGAGACATAGAGACACCAGGAACAGAAGATGGGGGAGGGGTGGAAGGAGGGGGGAGGGACGGAGGGAAGGAGAGAGAGAAAGAGAGAGAGAGAAGAACTGGAAAGAAAGCAAAGAAAGCCAAGGACAAAAGAGCAAAAGAGAAAGCAAAAGAGAGCGTAAGTGGGCGGGGTCTTTCTTTTTAAAGGGGTCCTTTACACCTTAGTGCAGACTAGTACTCATGGAACCCTGGGCTGACCAGAGTACTGCCTGAGTGCATTCTGCCAGGTGACAGGGGCAGGCCAGCATAGTGCCTGAATGCTTACAATAACAAGATGCCCTAGTCTAGTCCATTAAGCTATGTGGCTTTTATGTGAGTGTCATGATGATCTTACGATGATACCTTGGAGGTGTTATTTGACCAGGCAGTGTGATCCCTCCAGCATTGTCCTTTCTTCTCAGGATCATCTTGACTATTGACATCACTGACATCTTTTGTTCTTCCATGCGAATTTTAGGATTTTAAAAATAATTCTGTGATTAATAGAAAAGTGAAAACAAAACTACACCACAAAATACAGTCTACTGATGGTGCAGGAGTCGGAGTTAACAGAATGGAAAGGTTTAAGAAAAGACATCCTAAAACATAAGTCTTGGCATTTTCAGAGGGCCAGACCAATAAGAACAGAAAAAGAAAATAAATGAAGAGAAGCAACAAAAAAGATAGGAAAGTAAGGAAGGAGAAAAGGAGAGAGGGAGGGAGGAAGAGAGGAAGACAGGGAGACTGGGTGCGGGGTGAAAGAAAAGAAGGACAGAATTAAAGGAATGGGGGGAAGAAGGAAGTAGGGAGAGAGGGAAGGAGGGAGGGGAAAAATAAAAGAGAAGTACAGAATAACACAAATTACAAACATTGTGTCTTTGTTTCTGTGCATGGTGTGTAGGTGGTTCCATGATTTAGGTGTTTCTCTGTAGGTTTTTAGAATACTAACATTCTCCTTTGACTTTCCTCCCTTGCAGGTTGTGGCTTGAGGGTAAAGCTCTAGTCAAGCAGTTGCTGACTACCAGAGCTGAGCTCTTTGCTTCTGGAACACCAACCATCAAAACCAACCACCAAGAAAAAATAGCTTAGGTGATTCTATGCCCTTTCCCCCTCTTCCTGCCTCAAGCCACTAACACCCAAACATAGCTCTAGGAGTTCTTACCAGAAAACTGAGTCTCTATTTGTCACACTACCTGGAACTGTCCAGAGTGTGAAGCCAGAAAGAGAATCCATACCCAACAATAAGACTAAAACCTATTAAGTAGATTCACACAGTAACCAGCAGGCTTGGCCTTTATGGGCAAATGTCATCAAACTAATTGACAACGGTTTAGGTGGACGCTGGAGTGAGTGAAAACAAGAGGGATTACAAAATATTATGCCTTTATAGAATAGTCCATTGAAAGCTGTGTGCTCTCGTTTTTAAGTAGCTCTGTTATAATCATTTCTCTGACAGAATATAAGCTTTGTGGCAGGATCAAAAAAGTCTGTTGTTAACACAAGCTTGGTGTTTTATGAGTGAGGTGATGCTAATAGGCCTCTTTTAAAAACCACCAGAAATACTCTAATTTTATCGGGAATTTTGAGGCAATTTTCCTAGTAACTCTCCTATTGCTTTTACATTTTCTTTAAAAATAGTTCGGGTTTTTTTTTTTTTAACTTCTCTTTGTCCTTTTAGCAAAGATAAGGAGAAAGGGGACAATATCCATGATTAGTGAGAACAGAGCACATTTCTAAGCCCACACACGAGAAATTGCTAAAAGATAAAAGCCTTGAAAACCCTAATCTAGTTGTATCAATAAACGCTAATGGCCCTGTGTAGAAGAACAAAACCTACTAGTCTCACTTGAATAAATGTCGCCAAGAACACTCCATCTGACATTTGGGGGACTGCTCCACAACAGCCTTCCCTCCCCTGGCACCTCCCCTCCCTTTCACAGACTAAGTCCTGAGCAACGCTGTGAAATTTCTGTTCACTGTTCTACCACAGGAAGGCACAGAAAGCTAGTTCATGCAAATGCCGAGCACCCCACCCATCACCACAAGCTAGGAAATGGGCTGCAACCACTGAAATCACATGGGTTTTTTAATCTAAGAAAAAATTCCTGAAAATAATTGATGTAAAGGGTCAACCAGATCTACCAGAAATGCTTTTGTTCCACCTGTCTCCTTCTATTTAAGAAAGCCAAGGCACTGAGGCTTTGCAAACCTTGTATTATAAACTTTTAAAAAAATAATTTATTTAACTTTATATTATCAGTGTTGATGTAAAGCTATCAGATCCCGGAACTAGAGTTACAGACAGTTGTGAGCTGCCATGTGGAGTGCTGGGAATTGAACCTGGGTACTCTGGAAGAGCAGTCAATGCTCTTAACCACTGAGCCATCTCTTCAAGCCTATGTTATAAACTCTTTTAAATTGGTTATTTAACCATTAATCCGATATGTTAGGAATATTGTGTTTCTTTCTGAGGCTATTAGGAAAAAATACATTATCTCTATCTTTTGTAAAATGTCACTTGATGTTGCTAAATATGATTGTGGTAACATTCCTCACTCTATGAAGTGATATGATAATTTCTGGTTAGCAATGTGCACTGTTGTAAACAACTTACCCATACATGTAAAAACACATATATGTTGACAAAAAATTTGGATTAAAACCATCTATGCTAGAAATTCAATTATAGAAACTTTGCCATCACATTTCAAACTGAGTAAAATTTTGAGTGTGCTTAAGTGTGTAAGTAAATTTCTCTGGATTATTTATTTTTATCTTCTAAGAATTTGTATAGTTACATCATTTACTCTTGGATTTCTTTCTTTTTCCTCTCTCTCTCTCTTTCTCTCTCTCTCTCTCTCTCTCTCTCTCTCTCTCTCTCTCTCTGTGGTGTGTGTGTGTGTGTGTGTGTGTGTGTGTGTGTGCTTGGTTGCACATGTATGGACATATGGGAATGGAATGAACTTAAAAATGTGTGCTCATACAGAGGAAGTGGGGGGGGGCAGTGAATGGAGAGAGAAGTAGGAGAAAACGAGGAGGGGGGAAGGAAAGCACATGCGACTAGGAAGACTGAGCCCGGTTAGGAATAGAAGACAGGAGAGAGAGAGAGAGAGAGAGAGAGAGAGAGAGAGAGAGAGAGAGAGCATAAAAGAGGGAGCCATTATTGGTTTGAAGATAAAATTGAACACAAAGAAGGTCTAGAATACTACAAGACTGCCGCCAACTAACAATTTGAACATCCGTGGAAAGGCTACCATAAATGCCCTTCCCGGATAGTGAGATCAACAACTAACTTATCCATGGAGCCCTCATCTAATACCCATACATAAACACTGAGTTGAACTAGAACCCAGATGCAGATGGAGAGGACAAGACCAGGCGGCAGAAACACATAGAGACAGCTTACCTGAACAAGGAGGAGCTAACGGGCCACCAGACTGATAGCTGGGAAGCCAACAGGGGACTGACTCAGGCCCCCCTGAATATGGGTCTCAGCCAGGACTGAGCAGTCTAAGGGACCTCAGACAGTGGAGCCAGGATGTATCTCTGGTACACAAAAGGACCTTGCTAACACATCCCCCATAGAGGGATAACTGCCTTAACCTAGAGACAGGAGAGAAGCCCTAGTCCCTACTTCACATGACTTGACAGATTTACATGACCCCAACTGGATGGCATTCCCCTACATGTGGAATTGGGGTGGGGGATGGGAGGGGTGTGGTTAGGGTGCATGTGAGAGGGCAGAGAGGGTAAAAGGGAGGGAGGCAGGAAGGGAGATAGGGAGGGAGGGAGGGAGAGGGAACTGGGATCGACATGTAAAATAATAAATTAAATTAAAAAATACTTTGACTACAAAATTTAAGTTCAAGGACAAGTTACTGGGGAAAAGGATTTCTATTTTTATTTCCACAGAAAATGAAAAGATGTGGATTCCTTCCAGACTAATGTGGTTTGATCAAGCCAGACCACCTGAAACAGAGTACCAGGTGATCCTACATTCAAAACAGCTGGACAAAACAGCCTTGCAGACTACAGCCAGGATTTCTGCATCTTCTTAGAATCCCCCATGACAGTGCCCTTTACCAGCAGGAAGTAGTTTGGAAAGAACGACGCCCAAATTCCCAAATGTTGTCTATAAATGTTTGTTTTCATTTAAATGGACTTGGTTATAAAAAAAATAAAAAAAAATGTGTGCTCATGCATGCAGAGGACCAAGGTTGATGTCTGAAACCATCTTCCATAGTTCTTCCTCCTTATTTTTTGAGATAGGGTCTCTCCATGAAACCAGAGATCATGTAGACATCTATTCTGCCTGGCCAACTTGGCTGGGAATCTTGTCTCTTCCTTCTTTCCATATTGGAATTTCAGGTGGATAACACCCCAGCCAGCATCTATACAGGATCTGGAAATATAAACTTTGATCCAAATGCTCAGATCCCACTGAGCTCTCTCCTCAGCCAACTTGCTGATTTAAAATAATATATTACACATTTTCTATAAGGAAAATGTAGCTTCTGTGCATTTGAACACACACTTTATCATATATAAAATCTAGTATACATAATATAAAAATCTAGTGTTTTAATCTCTTGATTAAAAGACTCTCAAAGGTTAAGACAAAATGACTCAGCTTATTAACAACAAAAATAAAAATTAAAGTTAAACTTGTAAGTCTAAAACCAGTTCCTTAAAGGAACTAATGACTAGATAATACCATTGGAAACCCAGTCATGAAGAGAGGAAGTAAAATGCCCCAGGTTAGGAAACAGAAATGTGTGATAATCACTGACTAATAAAAGATTTCTTTAAAGCTTTTAGATAAAATGGAACAAATAAAATGTCAAAAACAGATAATAGGGATGGGACAACTGACTTGTTCTCTGAATGAGCCTATACCATTATCGTAAGGTGAAGGGGATGACTTTCCATTAAGAAAATAAGAAACGTGACAGACAAATCTACTCAGCATCCATGATAAAATACTAGATGGACCAAAGCAGCTATGACGAAAAGCATTTGATCACAACCTGTGAGAAATGGGATTTTCAAGATCACTCTTTTAAGTCATATTGTTGCTGCATAAGAAGAAGATATTACATTTCAAAGATAAGTTCTTACCAAGTAAGAGATTAAAGTTCAAAACATACTTTATATGCCATAATATTTTTGCATTTTTATACTTAAGGTTTGTTTTATCTCTTCATAGTAAAACAATAGAACATATATGTTTTAAACACACACAGAGAGAGAATTTATGCTACTTGATATACTAAGGAAAGTATTTCTGGATTATGGAAAGGTAAGTGCTATTCTTAGTAAAATATGAATTATTATGAAATAGTAGATGTAGAAATCTTGAAGGTAGACCAACTACCATAGAAGCGATTTAAAGCTGATAACATTTCTCCCACTTAAAAAGGGTTCTAAAACCAGATGGCTCTGCAGCTGGATTCCATCCAACCTGCACAGAACAAATAACCCTGATATTATTAAAATTGTTGTAGCCATGGAAAGAGACAGAAAGCTCTCCTACCCAATTTAGTAATGTCCCTGGCAACATGAAAGAATACTGATCTCACTCGTATATGGAGGAGAATTTCTCAAGGAAATATTTAAAAATGAATTCATTTTTATTTTCCTCTCTTAAATATAAAATAATTTGTTATATTACAATTCTATTATGTATCAAGGTATATATCTTTAAGAATGATGAGTATTGGGAATAAGCAACTCATCAAACTGCCTAAGAAAGTGAAGATGCAGAGTTTCCTCCTGTGTTTCCTTTGCAAGAACAGAAATATCCCACTGATTTCTCAGCATTTTCTCCTTCCTTATACTGAGCCAAAATCTGTGTGTTGTGGAATATTACTTTAAGGTGTGTTACTTTTGTTTCTGCTCTGGAACATTTGTTTAATGATGCAAAGATATGTGTTGATTAAATAAAATTCACCTGCAGTCAGGAAGCTGGGTCAGCAACTAACTGACAGGAAGTTGTAGGGAGGAGCCAGGTGGAGAAGAATTTATAAAGAGGGATGAGTAAAAGCAGGAGGGCTTCTTGGGAAACTTGAAGAGGCAAGCTGCTTGTTATTCAGCCTCTCTGGGAAGCAGGATTCTACCTCAACCTTTGAATCTTGAGTTCTTTAGCAGAACAGAGATTTCAATAAGTTTCCTTAGTAGATTTGAAAGAGCAAGAGTCTGAGGGAATTCTTTTCCCTCTTTCAGGCCTAGCCACTGCTGCTGCTGGTAGCAGTTGCTGAAGAGGACAGACAAGCAACAAAACGGTGTACCATTGTGGGACTTGGATATCTATCTAGAGCCCAAGAAAGAAAAAGAAACAGATCCTTTAAGAGGTGTACCTGTTCAGCCAGCTATAGATGCACAGATTAAGGTACATGGGAAGAGGTCATAATATGGGTTATTGTATTTTATTCTGAGAAAAGTCACTTACATGAGAAACTGATGACCCATAAGTTCCTGCTCCAATGATCCTCGCCCAGGCTGCTCTCTATGATCTGACCAGAGTGAACTGGGGTCTGGGACTCTAGACCTAGCCTCCACACCTCCAACCACCAACCCCACCCCCATCATGTCACACCTGTGGCCACGCCCAAATGGGCGTGGTCAGTGCAACAGATTCTGTCAGAGTGCATATCTCACTACAATTCCCCTTTTAGTCTAAACAAAAGATTTAGGCTTGATACAAAACCGTATATAAAGACAGCAAATAGCAAGTATGCTCTAGGAGAAGGAAATGTAAGAACAAACACACTTAAGACCTATTCCCAGTGAAGCAACAAGAGCAAATGGCAAGAACTACATATCCAGTCCTAGGGTAAAGACGTAACAAAGGTGGCTATAGAGTTGTCCTAAGCTGGAAAGTTTAATTCTTGTGTCAAAATTTCTTTCTAGGAAGAGAGAACAATAATTGTGGCAGTCTAATCTTCAACCTCATCAAAGACCTGAGAAGGAAGATGACAATACTCGGGTAGGCAAGAAGTGCAGGCAAGCAGCTTCCAAAAGGTGCAGCAAAGACAGAAACAGCAGGCTACCTGGACAGTCACCCAAAGTCTCACAGCAGCATGGGGCAACCAGCTTTGGCTAAGGCCTAGAGTATCTGACAGACCAACATAGAAGCATGGAGTATAAAGGTTGCCTTACTCTGACTTGGCAAGGTTTAGAACTCTTCTATGTTTGTCTCCTGCAAGCACAGTAGGATAGCATGTCCGAAGTCAGCAGTCAAGGTGAGGGCAGTTCTTTGCCCAAGAGTCCATTAGCCAAGGAGAGAATGGACTCCAGAAGGAGTGACATCAGTGATCAACATATTCTCTGGAATAGCTTGGTGCTATCAAGAGCAAATGTGTCTCATGTCAATGGAGTACTAATATTAAAACATTTAAATGCCATATTCTGCAGGTCTATGAATTGTTTGACGATCAAAATCTATGTCTGACTAATCTCATAGTTACAAGAAATGTGGGTGAAAATATCTGTAATTCTTGGGGACCTAATTGTACAATGGCTGAAGCTTCCCAAAATAATTTAGCAAGGGCAAAAACTTAAAAAAAAAATGTGTGTGTGTGTGTGTGTGTGTGTGTGTATCACAGAGCTAGAACTGAAATGTCTTGACTAGAGGTAGAACTGTAAAGTGCAATATCATAAAATATCCTAATTTGTATCAATATATAGAATGTATATCCATCAAGATAGTTTTATATTTGTGTACAAAACATTGTAAACAGAAAGAAGGCCCCCAAACAGTCAACATACAAGAATCTAACAAAGTTATCAAGGATCTAGCAATTTATCTATAGCTAACAGTTGCTAAAGTTAGTACATTAGAAATTATATAAATCTACCTATATCCCATGCTAACCATACCTTTCCCATCCATACCCTAAACTTATCTAAAAGAGATACCTGAGTCTGAACATCACCTTCCATACCCAACCCTAAACAACTAAAAACCAACCCTGTGCAGGTGTATATTATCCCTTAATGCCAATAGTAAAGAAAGAGGGAGTCATTGGGAAGAACTTCAATTTGATTGAATGGCAGAACAACAGGAGTTGGGCAGCTATAAGATTTCTCTGGAGAAATATCAACTGAGAGAGAAGAACCATATGGTCACCAGGATGGATTAATTTGAGTCCCAGGGCTGATCTGTGAGGACACAAAGCTGTGGGCAACAGGGGTGTGTTTTGGAGAACTTCCATGGTAAACAGGGGACTGCTGTAGGAGAGTAGATATGCAGCTCTGTGATCCTCTCCTTCTAACTGGGATGGGTATCTTACATGGCTGGGAGGCTGCACTAAAAGTGAACTTGTTGGGCACTTTTGATGGACTGGAACTTGGCTCAATGTGCTTCCTCTGACTGTGAGAGTGAGTCCGTTCCAGTGTTTCTTCCACAGCCAGCAGCACAAAATACAAGCTAGAAATGGCAAGCTAAGTAAAAACTGCTTTCAGCAACGCAGATGTGGGCTTTCCTAGCTAGAAAGGTAAATGCAGTTTTTGGTCACGAACTTCTGACCAGGCTGTGAGCTCTAGACTTAGCTTTCCTGACCCCACCAAAGGGTGAGCAGAGCCAACCACAGGAGGACCCAGGTGTAGCTTAACAGTCTGAAGTTTGCTCCTGTGGTAAAAAAAAAGACTAGAGATTCGAAGTAGAAGAGGTCCAGATTGGAAAAAACAAAAAACAAACAAACAAAACCCCTCTTAATAGGTTCCAGTGTGTTTTACAATGTGTGTAGGCCTAAGAAAGAAAAGGGGTATGGACAGTCATAGAAAGAAATAAGTAACTTAAAAATAATAAAATAAAGTCTCTAAAGAGAGTAAAAGTAAAAAAAAAAAAAAAGAAAGAAAGAAAGAAAGAATAAGTCAAGTAGAGATGGGAAAAACACGGTGAGTCTAGACCCTTTATGCTATGGTTTTGATTTTGATTTTTTTGATTGCTGACAAACAAAAGATAGCCTGGAATTGAAAGAGAGACTGTAGAAATAAACCAGCTTACATATTTTAGGAGTGCCTTTCTTTCAAAAAGAAAAGGAAAGTGTTTGTGTCAAATGGAAATCAAAAAGACATTGGAGAAGTAGTTTCACTTTTATTTCTACAGGAAACAAGAGGCTGTGAATTCATTCCAGGTTGATTTGTTTCTGGTTTGGTCAAGGGAGACCACCTTGACAGGTGAGATCTATCAACCAAAGTTATAACTGGTCTTCCCAGTCTTCCCAGGACTTGGTCTCAGGGACCCCTGGGGATCTCTTGGCCCACAGCCAGTAGGAAGTAGTATGTAGAGGACTGCACCCACATTCCCAAGAGAAAAGGGGGTGTGGATGATCTTTGGTTATTTTGTGGGGTTTTGTTATCGTTTAGAAGAATACATAAGAGAAAAACAACAATTAATCTTAGAAATTGTGCCTTGGTATATGGATAAAGGGCAGGGGGCAGGGCAGATTCAGTGAGCTCTCTGACACTGGTACAGCATGAGTGGCTACTGAATAGTGTCACTTCTTTCTTATGGAAGTGCTTTATCTAAGTGCTTTATCTAAGACAAGAATTATGACTTGACAGTATATGATTGCAACCCATGTAGTCATCTGTATAGTGAAGCTGGGGTTTGTTCACGGGGAGTTTAACTATACACCATGTACTTTCTGTCACTATTCTAGAGTCTGTTCATTACCTATCCTATTGGTGTGACAAAATGCCCAGACAAAATTCACTGAAGAAATAATTGACTTTGGCTAACATTTCAAGGTCATCATCTATGACCACTGGGAAGCCATGGCAGAGTGTGAAGCACCTAGTCACATTAGCCCTGCCATCCAAGAGAGATGAATACCTATGCTCAGCTTGTTTTGTTTTTTTCCATTCAGTCTGAGAGCCTGAGGCATGAAGCGAGTACTTCTCACTCTTCACAGACAAGCCTAGAGATGTGTTTCCATGGTGATTCCAAATCCAATCAAGCTGGCAATCAAGATCTACCATCACAATGAGTATCTTAAGTCTTTAAAAATTCACTTATTTTAGAGATATAAGAGTGTAATGATTATGTTCCTACAATGGTATCTTTTAAAGTAAGAAAAGGGGTGGGGGGACTGGAAAGATGGCTTACCCACTGAAAGAACTGACCCCTCTTCCAAAAGACAGAGGGTTGTTTCTTATTACTCACATGGTATCTTACAACCATCTGTAACTCCAGTTCCAGGGCATCTGACACCATATTCTTGTCTCACAAGATAAAATAATAATAATAACAATAATAGTAATAAAATAAATCAGTAAAAGAACATAATAAATTAGTAAAAGAAGATAAAATAATAATAAATTAGTAAAAAGAAAAAAGGTTAAGATGTAGAAAGCAGAATGCAGCAAAGTGAAGTGCCTTTTCTTTCTTTTTAGAAAAATAAGGACAGGAAAAAGTTCAAGACAGAAATATGAGCCAAAACTTAATGTACAGATCTGCCTTTTCAAGGCATCATAGCCAAATCTTTTCAGAAAACTGAGAAATGGTGGACCACCAAGGCTCAGCGGACCTCAGTCAGTAACCCTGAAAGCAGGCTTCCACAGCAAAGAATGGCTGTGTCTTCACTGCAAGGTGTATGCATATGCTGAGGGATAATTCTTTATGCTTCCTGCCCCAGAGATCCAGAAGGCACCATCACTAAAGCCTACATGACTGAGAGACTCAAGTGGGACATAATTAATGAAATCTGAAGGTGAGATGTCTGATGCTATGCTTTCATGACACACACCTACTTGTAATGCACACTGCATGATATCTGCTGTCACAGCTGCATCCATCCTTCTTGTCAGTTGGTTCATAACATCATAAGGACATGGGTAGAGCAAATAGCCATTCATTCACAAACCCTTCCACACAATAGTTGGTGGTTGTGGCCTCCCAAGCTGGAGAGGGCAAGATTTGTACCAACAGTGAAAACACCTGATCTTCTGATGTATGATTCAGTGGAAGACTGGGTTGCAAGTGCTGTCCAGTGTATTTATTGTCCTGCTTAATTTTTGTATCCAACTAGACAAAAACCGAGGTCACCTGGAAAGAAGCTAACCTCAGTTGAACACATACTATCAGACTGGCCTGTGGCCATATCTGTGAGAGATTGTCTTGACTGATGATTGACATTGAAGGGCCCAGCCCATATGGGCAGCACTGTCCCTAAGTAGATAGGCCTTGTCTATGTAAGATAAAGGAGCTGAAAGCAAGCCAGAGGGATAACTAATGAGCAGCACTCCTCTGTGGTTTCTGATCTAGAGTCCTGCTTCCAGGTTTCTGCTTTGCATTCTGCCCTAACTTTCATGGGCAACCGTGACCTGGAAGTATGAGCAAAATAAATTCTTTCCTCCTCAAGTTGTTTTTGGCCATAGTATTTCAAAAGAGCAAAATAAGTTATAAGTTCAAACTGGAATTGTTGCCGTGCTCAAGATACATTATGATGCATGTTCTGTTTCTACAGTTTTTGCTTCCAGAACACTCTTCTCCTTGTCAGGGCCCTGCTTCAGCACTCAAGTCTCTGACTGCACCAGACTTCCTGAGCCTTTGAGAGTCATTCATAATCACTAGTTATTCAGTCCCGACTGTACTCCAGCCAGACAGTATTCGGTAACTCGTTAAAATGGTTATGAACTGTTTGTCAAACATTAAGACAGTCACACTGTATATAGCCCAGGTTTACTCAAAGGGAGCCTGTCGGCCTACTGAGTGCATCACAAGCATAAGCCACATCTCAAAAACAATGTTTTTAACTTAGAAAAAAGCAGAGGCCACAGATCCACAAAAACAAACAAACAAGAACAGAAAGAAACATTTAAAAATCCAGTGTCCCAACAGCTCTCCCACCCACACTGGACAGAAAGCCACCACCCTGCATGTGACTCCACATAAGACGTTTGGAACACTTTAATCAGATAGCTTGTGCCAGGGTAAGCAGGCATTTTGGTAAAATGACAGGAAAATAGACTAAAAGCCACCCACCATGCCGGACTCACACTGCCCATTAACCTGACAAGGTTCTTACTTACTCATCCTGATGTCATCCTGAAATCCCTTATATTACTCAGATATACACTAGCTTATTCAAATTAGTATGCAAAGTTAGGAGGCTCTTGGTAAATCACCCTCTCCAGTCTCATTTTCCAGAGCTGTATAGCTGGTATAGAATAAGAAAGCAGTTTAGGAACATTAATGGCAGGCATGAATTCATACAGACTGTCCCAAGCAAGGATCTCAGCCACCAGACAGATCCCTAATAAACCTCTAAGGTACCTCCAAAGGTGCATGGGGGACTTGAGTTCTATCCTTGGCCACTTTCTAGCCTTAGAATGCAGATCTGAGCCTCAAAATGCCAGATCCCCAGCCCTCCAAGCGCATAAAATAGAGAGCAGGGAGGTGGAGAGGTCCTATTCCGAGTCAGCGGCCACATCCCAGGTTCAGTACCCAGTCCCGGGTGGGCGGCGCGGGTGGAGCCACCCCACGGGCGCCCTGCGGCTCCCTCTGCAGATGCGCCGTAGCTGGGCCGAGTTGGTCGCGCGCGGCCAGAGCCGGGCAGAGTTTGTAAAGTCGCGGCGGAGCTCGAGCGGGAGCAGAGGGGGTGGGCAGAGTGGGGGTGCGCGCGAGAAAAACCCGCCTCTTGTGAGTTGAGCGGGGAAGAGGGGGGGAAAGACTCCGAGTTCCGCTTCCTGAACGGCGGGTGGGTAGAGCAGGCTGGCTCGACCGGAGGACCGGCGGGACACACTCGCTCGGGGGCCGAGGCGCGAGCAGTGCGGCCCGCTATGGCCGGAGAGCGGACCCGCAGGTTCACCCGGAGCCTGCTGAGACCCGGGCAGGCGGCCGAGCTCCGGCACAGCGCCGCATCTGCCGCCGCGGTGGCCGTCAGCAGCAGGCAGCAGCAGCGGGTGAGTGCCGCGCGTCCCTCGCGCCACAGCGGGGCTTGCCAAGGGACCCCAGGCAGGCCTCCCTCCAGCCCTAGGAGCCCCAGCTCGGGAGCTAATGGGTCCTCCACCCACGCACTCTCTCCCCTGCCGCCTCCTAGAGCGACCCAAGAGCCACCTCCACCAGGCAATGTCACTAAAGAATTAAGGACCTGAGGCGCATTTGAGGACTTTAGGGACATGGGACGCTTAGAAGAAGAGCTGCGTGGGAGAGGATGTGCCCACGTTTTAAGGAGGGTGGTGAAGGAGGAGGGAATGCATACATGCTGGCTCAAGGTGACAGGGGTGACCAGGACCTGGGGCGGAGATGGGGGTTGCGGGATTGATAGTGGAGATCTACATGGATGGAACCTGTAGATCTCCAAGTCTGCGCGCCCCTCTCATCCCTGTGGGAACCTGGAGAAGATGTAGAGTGAGCTCCTCAGCCGACTAACGCTGCAACCCCCACCTTCTATCTAGCCCTGAAACACTTGCAGTTCACACAGATCCCCCCCCCACACACACACACACAGGCGGAAACCCCACAAGCCACTTTATACTGTTGCAGAAAGAGCTGGGGAGACTGGATGGAGGGAAGGTGGGTTATTAAGTAGCCGGTGGCTTCTAGTGTTTTTTGAAGCGGTTTCGTGGGGTTCTCCCTCAGAAGACTCCACGGGTTACTTCCTCATCGAATGCCTTCTAAGTTGGGCGATTTCCGCGGGAAGTCCCTGGTGCAAGCAACCAACATCAGATGCCCAAATCATGGCCATGCATCTCCAGATATTCATAAATTCCAGTAGGTGTCACACTACGGGATGGAAGTAGCAAGCAGGGAGTGCACAGCAACTGTGGAGGAAAAGGGAAGCAGTAGGAAGCAGCCTTCCAGCAAGAGTGGGGCTCTACCAAGCTCTTGGCTTGACTTCCTTGGACCAGGACCCTTGTCGTTGTGGGTTTCGTTTTCCTTTTTGCCAGTAAATACTATTAGGATTAAACAGCTCTTTTTAAGAGTGTCAAAGAGAAAGTGTTGCTTTTGCCAGTCACTGAGGAGCAGGGAGCCAAAGCTGCTCAGAGCCAGTTCCCACAGCCAGAGCCTTCTCTAAAGCCAGAGGTCGGGAAGTTGAACAGAGCAGAAGCAAATTGCCTGGCATGGAGACCAGAGCATCAGAGGCCCAAGGGGTGGGGGTGGGGGAAAGCATGGGGTGTGAAAAGAGCTGGTGGCCAGGCTGCCTCCTCATTCCCTTCCCTCACCACTGGCTGCCATCTGCAGCTACCAGGGACAAGTCAATTGTTAGCCAATCCCTTGACTGTGCCAGTCTGTGGTTTTGGTATCAGTGTGCATATTTTTAGGGAAGAACAGGCGAACTGTCAAAAACGGGCCATTCTGAAAAGTAAGTGGAGCTATTAGAAAATAAGACACATACGCGACATCAGTAATTTTTGCTTTTAAAGCAGTGTTCCTTAAACTTTGAGTGGCGACTCCTTTGGTGGACGTTGAATGACTCTCCCACAGGGGTCACCTAAGACCATTGGAAAACACAGATATTTACATTTGGATTCATAGCAGTAGCAAAATGGCAGTTATGAAGTAGCAACAAAAATAATGTTATGGTTGGGGGTCACCACAACATGAGGAACTGTGTTAAAGGGCCGCAGCATTGGGAAGGCTGCGAACCACTGTTTTAAAGGATTGCTAGGAGTTGTGCCTTTGTTATTCTGTCATTTGCTTTATAGTTAGGTTGCTTTGTGGTTAGTTCATTTTAGGGACTATTGGTAATAAAATGACAGAATTTTAGCAGTGATGACATTCAACTAGCTTCAACAGCATGACTTTTCATTTGTGTTTTGCTTTTGAGTAGTTCTCATAATGTTTCTGTAGCAATGGAATTTCCATAAATAATATGTATACTTGCTGTCCTTCTGTGCACATGCACACACACACACACACACACACACACACACACACACACACCTTTCTCCAAGATTATCATACATTTGAAATCCTGGTGAGATCTTGTCACAATGAATGAGCACAGTGTCATTAAGGGCAGTGAGAAGGGGCACTTCATTGGCACAGGTGCCTTCCTGGCTTAAGCACCTTGGCCAACACTCCAGAACCGATTCTTGCCAAGACATTTCAAGGGATCCTCCACATCTAGGCAGGCAGCGCTGGCGGTGGTTTTGGCAGGAAGACATGAGCTTTGCTTTCTCCCTATCACTTCCCTTGGAGGGAAGCAGGAAAGTTTGGGCTCTTTGAGTCAGCCCTCACACTCAGTGGGACCTGGAGTGACACTGCACTCTCAAGGGACCTCCAACCTCATGCTTGGCCTACGTGGTACATGCTCATCATAGGTTTGCATTGGTCCGTGTTCTCAAAGCCTGTTTGCCAAAGGGGAGAAAGGATAGTGGGGAAACAGTATGGTTAGTTCCCTTTAGTGTAAGGTAGTAGATGCTTTCGTCTGTTGCAGCAAGCTGTCCTCTATTGTATTTGAGGGACTCTAGGGATTTCCAAGAAAAAAAACTATCTATCTTCTAAGTTTATAGTGTTTTTGTTTTGTTTTGTTTTGTTTTGTTGTTGTTTCTTGAAAGTCCTTCAGAATGTTACAGGAAGTGTTGTAAATCTTGGCTAATAGAGATAAATGAAGGGAGCAGATCAACGACATATGAGAATGAGATGAAGTCTTCCAAATATATTTGGGGTGTGGAGAACAGAGATCAAGGGAAGCTGACTGAAGGAACATGCATGACCAAGGACAGCTGTGACAGCAACTACCCCAGGAAAAGTAGAATGGATGCCAAAGGAAACTTGACTTCATTGTTACCCAAACCACTGGATTAGGGTTGCATGTGTGCATGGAGACTGCACTATTTTGAACAAAGGCCTCACCCCTTTCATTTCCCTGACTTATTTTTAGGAAATTAATGGCTAATAATAATCATAATGCCATCACATTTAAACTGTTTTTCTAAATTTGTTTTGTCTCCTGTCTTATAAGCAAACTTTTCTACTGTAGAATTTCAGTTCTAATATAATTGAAAATATGCCTTCCATGTTAGGACTTGAGTGTTTTAGCACCAAGGTTCAACACATGTATGTGTACCAGATCAGTTTTAAAGTGGTATGGCCACTAGTTTTAACATTCTTTCTTGGTAAAATAATTTTCTTCATAAATAATGAGGTGTGTCTGCACTTTTGCATGAGTTAGTTATTTATGTAACTTTTTATTATTAAAATATAAACTTAAGGTATATGTACCTTTCTGTGTATATGCTTGGTTGTGCTGCAAACAGACACCTTTAACACCTTTAACAAAGATAAGTAAGTTTTATGCAAGTACCACATCTGATCTGTGATGTGTTTATGGAAAGAACATGTTTATGTGGTCAGAAAAACAGAGAAAACATCTAACTGACCATCTGGTCAGTTTTTACCTGAAGGTATATTGCCTACGCCGAAGTACATTAGTTTGTTTGTGTGTGTGATGTCATGCATTTATGGTAGTTTTTCCTTTGTTACACAAACAGCCTGTGTAACTCATTCTTAAGTTCTATATAATTTGTTATTAATGACTTTTAAAAAGGAAACAGCTTGCCAGAAGTGATTGCACTTAAACCATGATTTTCCTATGCCAATCCACTCAAGAAGGGTAAGGGGTGAAGAGAAGGAAGTGCTCCTCCAGTAATCACAAGAAGCCCATCTGCTTGCTTTGATGTCTTCTAAGTGTGGTATCTACTTAAAATCCTACTCTTGACATTGTAGGAGCCCTGAGTAAATAGAAGCTTTGAATTGCTACAGGACTTTGATTGAGAAAGAATGAGCAACTAATATGTTTGCATGAGAAATTCCTAGAAGGAAAAATGTCCTCCCTCTGAACTTTGTGACATTTAAATAGTGGAGAGTAGGAGGAATTTTTTTTTTTTTTTTGATAGTTGAGTGGGGGAGTCTGGAATTTCCCAAAAGTTAAGCTGGGAGGAAGTAGAAGGATGTTGAAAATGCTAGTGAATGAAAACAAAGCACTTATTTTAATGTGAGTGTCCAGAATCAAAACCAATATGCAATATGCCTGTTAGTTCAGCATCTAAAGCACACAGTGGCCTTTAAAAAGAAAGATTTGTTGGCTCATGTATGATTTCCATGTGTATGTATGTGTTGCTGCATGAGTTGATGCACAACACATGTGTGTAAGGGCTCATGGAAACTTGAAGGGGCTGACCAATCCCTTGGAACAATAGTCATGGGTGATTGCAAACTGCAGTTAGGGTGCTGGGAATCAAATTCCCTGGCCCTCTGCAAGAGGACCAAGTGCTCTTAAACACAGAACCATCTCTCTTGTCTCTATATTTTCCTTGTAATAAGGCTCTTAACGACAAGAATTCGTTTTAATGTCAATCATTCTTTGCTTTTTTTCAATATGAATAAATTCTTTTGACATCTCTATTTCTTGAAGAAGTCATGGAAAACTTCACCAGATCAAGTCTGAATGCTATTGGTTATGCAAGCTAACACTTGGGCCTTTTCAAAGAAAGTAACTTCTAGAAAACTTTTAGAAGGGTCAACAATGAAACAAAGAATCAACTTATAAGATTTGAAGCTCTCCCCCCACCCCATGTTTAACTATTTCATGAAGACTTGCTTGTCTTAGACCTTTTAATCACTGTGACAAAAATAGCTTACATAAAGAACTTCAGGGAGGAAAGGGATATTGTATTGGTTCATGGTTTCAGAGGTTCAGTTCCTTGCGGATAGTAGGAGGGTGTAGCTAGAAGACAAAGATGAAAGAGAGTAAGAATCAGCCAAAGAATATACAGCTACCCAAACCACACATCAGAGACATACCTCCAAGACCCACTTCTTACTTTTCATTACTCCTCAAGAATGCCATCATAGTATGAGTCCATCCATGGAACCCTCAAAAGTTAACTATCTGTGGAAATATCCCCATATATGAAACAGGAGTATGGCTTTCTAATTTTTTAGTCCAATAAAATTGATAAGAAATAAAAAGGAGAATTATAGCTGCATTGCAATAAACCAGTTGTTGAGAAGCTTTGGGGTGCCTGACACAATATTAAATCCTTTAGCTTAATTCTCAGGACAATTTTATGGGGAAGTTAACTGTTGCAAGTTCTAGTGAGAAGGCCATTAAGATTCCAAGGTTACATATATGCTGGTAATGTAAACTAATTTAGCCACTCCAGAAATCAGTCTGTAGGTTTCCCAAATCTAGGAACAGATCTACTAAGTGACCCAGACATATCCAAATGCAATTCTTTTCCTTGCTACAAGGCCATTTGTACATCAGTGCTCATCTCAGTTTTATTTGTAACAGCTACAAAAGAGCTACCTAAATGTCCATCAGCTGACAAATAGGTGGTGAAATTGTAATATGCATATGCAATGCAATATTATTTAGCTATAAAGAAAAATTAAATTGTAAATTTTGCAGGTTAGTTTACAGAACTGGAAAAATTATACTGAGTGTGGTCAGCTGTGTCCCAAAAGATGAATAGTACATGTTCTGTCTCATCTGAGGAGCATAGCTTCAAATCTTTTGCTTTGTATATTTCATATGAAGCATATGTAGAAGCTAGGAAAATAGAAATAGCCATTGGCAGGGCAATGCATTATGGAAAGGAGAATAATATAATATAGGTGAAATGTAAGTAGATGAGAGAATACTGTGAGCTCATGCATTCAAGCAGGTGCTGAAATGAATTGTAGGGGGAACCTATAGGTCAGGAAAGGGCTTTTACCAATTGAAGGCTGTATAACAAACTTCTTGGGAACCTATGAATTTACAATCCAAGTTAAAAAAAAAAAGAAACCATGGATTTAAAAGAAAACAATAAGGGTGTATGAAGGCGTTTGAAGAGAGGAAAGGAACGATGAAATGATGTGATTAACTCAAAAAGTAAAATAATTTTAAAAAGAATAGAGAAAAAATATTTCAAGGGTTAAACACATTGCTCAAGGCTGAGTGACTGACGTATATTCCTTGCATCTTGAATAGTAAACACAGAAGGTTTCTCTTCCAACAAACCTCTGTTTCTCAGTTTTGTGCCTGCTGCAGTAGAACCTCTAATTACTGAGGATGAAAAGCTAACATTGCTTGTTTTTGCCTTCTGATCTACCCAAGCTGCAGCTAGCTCACCTAAGAAACAGGAAATCATTCTTCCCACTCACGTTTCAGAGTAGCTGCCAGCATTTATATCAGTGTTCCTGTGAGGTTGGGAGCAGCAGTAGAGTTGTTCCATGCACCTTTATAATAATAGACCCTCTAGAGGCAAGTGAAAGTTCAGTTGTTAAATCTTTAAAAGAATGAATTCACTCAACCATCTTCATCGTGTCTGTCTGGAAAAGTCTTGAGTGCATCTTGTAAGCATTGGGCTTGATCTTTCTCAAGCCCCCTTCCTGTTATCCACTTCATAACCCCTATCTATCTATATGTTTGTGCATCCTGAGCACATTTTCCATGTCTCTAAGTTATACCAGGATTCTTGTCTCTACATCTTCTCTCATCCAAAAGAGCAATTTTAAGTGTAAAAATCATTTAAGAAGACAACCACTCTAAAAGAGTACAAAAGACAACAGTAGAAAGAATAAAAGCCAATATTAGGAAAATTAGATACAGTCAAATGTGGGTCTTCACAATCAAATCAGCATAACCATTAAGTCTGGTAACTTAGCTAAAAGTTCTTCCTGTGGCCATTTGAAAAGGAAAACACCATGAAATTTAAAGGGTCTGTGAGTTCAAAGAAATTTGTCTGCTCTAGGCATGTTCAACATTAACTTATAATGATACTCCAGAGATAATTTCTTATTGTTTTTTCATAGAGGAAAATAATGCAATTATGGACCCTTGCCATTTAGAGCATATCACCAGGACCAGGCGCATCAGCATCACTTAGGACACTTAGGAGCTAATGCAGAATCCCAAGGATGAAATTTTAAAAAATTCCCCAATTTATCTGTAAGCACCATAACATTTGAGGAAAAATAAGATACATCATCAGCCATTATTTTTGGCACACCATAAGGTAAAGGCAATTGTGTGCAAGAACAATGCCACCTGGTTTACAATTCTGAAAATTTTGCTTAAGATGGAGACAAAGTGAAAATACAACACGGTGATTGCTAAATTACTTTAGAGAAGTCTCTTGCTTACTTATGCCTATTGCCTTCTCTACTTCATTGTAGTATTAACTTCACTTAAGCTTTCAGGTTAAGAAAAACAGTCATAACATACCTAAAATAGTGCTTATCCAAATCAGAAAATGTCCTCACCCTGAGTTATAGAGTGAGCATCAACACTGTAAAGATGGGGCCAGCTGTGGTTATCAATCCTCATATATGAGATCCTAAAATAATCCTAACCTGTGTATTATAGATTGAATATGTGTAACCCCTCCCCACCCCCAGATACCTGTGTTAGCATTTTAACTTACACTCAGTATTTGCAGATGGGACTATTGGATGACTATTGGATTTGAGGTAAATTGGGTCATGAGAATAGGAGTTTTATGGAGGCAATAATGGTTTTAAAATAAAAGAGAAAGAATAATGGTTTCAGAATAAAAGAGAAAGATGTCCTTCCTTCTGCTACAGTAAGTTTTCCTGTCTGAAAATTCTGACCCATTCATCTCGACTTTGCAGCCTCCATACAGGTATGAACCAAACACTTGTTGTTTAAGCCACCTGTGTTGTTACAGCAGCCTGAACTGACTGGTACAGCTCGCTGTTATGATGACTACTTGTTATTCTGTATAACCTATTGTGCTGCCATGTTGAAACTTTTAGAAATTTGAAAATATTTCTATCAGTAAATCTGGAGATTACAATCAGAAAACCATAATGATATTTTTGTCCCTTATTGTCACAGATTAATATATATATACATGTATATATATACATATATACATATATACATATGTACATATGTGTTTATATATATATGTATATATATATAAAATTTCCCTCTAATTCATCTTGAAATGTCCTGAGTATGGAATTTCATGGAGTTAAAAACCTTTATCTTCTTATATACTATAATGTGATGGTTTCTTTGGTTGTTATTCACTACCATCATGGAACACTCTTTCACTTCCCATCACAATTATGTTTTTTGAATTTGGCCATGTGGATTTCTAGTCAATGGGCGATGGTAGGGAATGGCAGGTTCTATGAAGCTGGAGTCTAGAACTCTATATCCAACCTTTGGGCTTATAGTATGAAATTACCTTTCTCTTTTGAGCCTCAGATTTCTGGGTCTGTGATCATGGACCAGCTATGATAGTGCACACATTTAATCCCAGCACTTGAGAGGCAGAGGCAGGAGGATTGTGGGCTCAAGGCCAGTCCGATTTACATAGTGAGTTCTAGAGCAGACAGAACTACTAAGAGAAACCTTGTCTCAAGAAACCTAAAATAAAAGGAAAATAAAAGATCGCATGATTTGGTTCTTAAATTTGCGAGTCCTCTGCTTCAGAGTTCTGGTTAAGTTCTCCAGATCCCTGGTTCACAGATGTGACCTGTTTAGCAAGGTCATGCTGGACATCAAGTGGGAGTTTCCCACCAGCCTCTCTAAGGTCCTGTAGCCCTGTTTTGTTTGTGCCATAGCTCCCAGTGCTACCTACAGTGACCTTTTGAACCTTATCTGTTGCAATCCTTTTATACTCTGCTTACTGTATGAAAGTAAATATGGGGGTAAAGCTTTCTCACTGTACCTGAGGTACTTAAGGAGAGCTAGGACAAGTGGGCTGGTGCACTGAGTGGAAGGTTCTAGTGAAGGTGGGACTTGCTGTTGATGTATAATCCTCACAGTCTTAAAGCATGAACCAAAGCAATCAATCAGGAAGATGTTAAGATGCCCCATGTATTGAGTATTTTACTTACACAGCCTACTTACGATGAATTTTTGGCAATGGATTCTTGTCCCCATTTTGTAGTGAGAAAAGATGTTCATGAACATGAAGCTTGTCTTGATTGGCAAGTGAATGGTGAATCTAGAGTCTATTACAGGAATTCTGACTCCATGGTCTGAGCTCCTCCTGAATGGTGCAAATGTCCCACCAAATAGGAAGAGAGGAGCAACCTCATGTGATAGGTGACTGGCATCCAAGAGGAGAGGAAGCCATTTGGGCCTGGCTTCTAAAAAATCTTAACACGAAGCACTGGAAATAATTTCATCCCACTGAACAGTTCAGAACCCAGCAGCATGAAACATTGGGACTGATGATCTCTAGAATGGGTTAAGTTTTACAAACAAAGGTTTCCTCAGCTCTAGAAGGAACAATATTCCATTCTTCTCCTTCTACAGAAATACATTTTGGCAAGATAAGCATGGAGTGGTTGGACTTCAAATTGCATCTATTACATTGTCTACAGTTGGACTGAAGTGGACATGTCTACCTCTGAAATGAAGAGAATTTATAGGGCTGCATCATTCAAAGTCCTTTTCATTTCTGCTTCTAAAATATGAAAGTTATTTGTTTTTCTAATTCAATTTGAGCATACCTTTTCTCCTGAAATAGAATTTGGGAAGCTAGGCAGCTCTTTAGTTTAAACTTAACACAAAATGGCAAAATTTAACAAAGGACTGGAAGTCTATTTGAAAAGATGACACCATTTATGATCAACACAATGAGCTCCCCCCCATAATGGTTTTAGTAATTACCAATTTAAATGACTAATTATGGCTGTCAAAATGACCAATGACTTTTGGCCTTTCAAATCACATATTCTATAAAAAGAACACAGGCATGAACATTTGATTCGGCAAACAGGCAAACAAAAAACTTAACAGAACTTACTATTCAGTGAGATATAATAATTAAATTATTCTTAAACATGCATTGTTTATTTAATAAGCTGCTCAAGGTCCCTTTGTCCTAACTCTGTGGCATGAGAAAAAATGAACTGAATACAGTTAGGACATGTTCACCAAATGGGAGAGAAGTTGGGACTCTGTCACATTTTCAGGAAGAAAATGCAAATGTGGAGAATTAATACTTAAAGATAATTGCTTTTTATGTTTTCACATCCTTTATTTAAAATCAGCCATTTGTTCTAAAAGAAGATGTCATTTTTTTTTTTTTTTTTTTTGCAAATGAATAAAACTGTATTCTGGTTTGCTCTATTGTTATAAATCACAGAATGAATAGCCATGATTTTTTTTTCTAAATCTGAAAGTGCTCCTAATAAAGTTTACCTCTACATAACAACATGTAGAGATAAAATTCTTCCATAGCCTTCTTGAGTACCACAATCAATGTGAAAAACAAATGTCTTTATTACTAGCAAGTGTGCTTTCCAGGCAATGTAACCTTGACAATGTCATTAACCCTTGGGTTGCTTCTAAAATAAAATGCTGAACACTAAGACCTGGAAAGATGGAATATCTAGAGAGTTCTTAGTGATTTTGGGAGTTTCATAAAGAATAAAGCTACTCTTTGTTTTTTATTTGTCACACCACCTAATTGATTTTAAGATGCCTGAGTTTAGCAACTGGAAGAACAGGTTAAATGGTTTACATCCAAGTAAAAATGCTAATATAAAAAATAATCATTGATGACAGACATAGCTGTTTATAAGTGGCATGGGACTTGGCAAAAGAGGACTGACCATGTCAATGTCGGGCAAGTCATGTTCTTCCAGCTTTGTGGAGCATCAGGGACAAGGACACAGTCCCGTTTCCCTCTTTCTACCCTAAGAGACTGGAAAGAAGATTCATTTCATTCAGAGAGAGCCCTTTTCAGGAATCGCAGTATCATGGCCACTGTAGATCTCTGGCTCAAGGCCTTGGTAAATCCCCTCTCCACATGACTGATAGGAAAAATATGAATGATTCCCCCTGCCCACGTCACATTCTGCCACCCTGCACTGACAGCCACTGATGAGGCAGTGGGAGCCCCCTCTCTATTTCTCTGTGTGTATCTGTCTCTCTCTTTCTCTTTGTGTATGTCTCTGTCTCTCTCCCCCTCCCTCCGTCCCTCCCTCTCACCCTGTTGAGTTTGCTTTTGCCTCTGTGACTCACAGGACCTGTTGTTCTGGGCCTGGTGTGGTTTTTTTTTTGGAGGTGGTGAGAAGGAGTCTGCTCTTCCTCCATCCCCAGCCCTGCTATCAGCCACCCAACACAGTGTGGGAACCCACATTATGTTCACTTCAGAATGGAAATGAACCATTAGAATAAACCCCCAAGAAGATGGAAGAAGACTAGGGTACTGGAGGTGACTTTTTGACACTCAACTGAAAAACTGTTCTGTGGAACTTTCTAAATGAAATCTGTCCATCCCACAACTTAAATGATGCTTATTTGTGTTACTTCTCCTGGATTAGGAGAGAGGAGTGTAGATTTCTCTCTGACAGTTCTAATACTTAGAGACTTTCAAGGTCAGACATGATGTTATTGCCTCTCATTTTTTCCAGAGTAGCAAAACTTGGTACATAGTAGGTGCTTACTAAGTGCTCCTCAAATAGGAAAAGTCACATATGGAGATGTAGAGGACAGATGAGGCATATGAAAGGCAACTGAAGTGCCTGCTTTAACAGAAACAAAATTGTTTAAGTATGACACGTGGCTTCCTGTGCAAGGTACAGTCCTCCAAGCCAAACTGTCACCATCTTCATGAGCTCATCTGTGTCTGCTTGTGAGAGTCCATAAGGATCAGATCTGAAGAAGACCCGAAGTCTACAGCAGTCCCAGTCAGCAGGCCGGTGTGGATGAGGAAATCACATGGATCCACACCCTCAGATGAAGAGCTACGGAAAACTAAAACCTGTTGAGAGAATGAGAGAGTGAGAATTAGTCTTTCCCAAAGATGACTACCCCAAATGGTTATTCAGTCCAAAATGGTCAGCTGTAAAATGTTAGAGAGAAGCAACACTAGACAAACTCAACAGGTTGTATTTTTATATGTTGTCACATATACACAGATACATGCACACACACACACACAGACAGACACACACACACACACACACACACACACAGAGAGAGAGAGAGAGAGAGAAACACAGAGAGACATGTAATAACAGTATCTGAAGAATACAAGGCCATGAATTAGAAAGGGATTTGGGTGTGATGTAATTATTTTTTAGTTCAACTTAAAAAGAAAAAATGATTGAAGATTGGAAAAAATAAAAAATAAAAAGTAGACTGTTAATATTCCCTCATAGGTGGAGGGGATGGTATTGGACTTTCTCCTGAGTATCCAGCCACTCTTCCCAGTCATTTGTATGTAATTTTGCATTAATTACAAATGATATTTGGATCTTTGGGAGGAGAAGAGAACAGAGCCATGCTTCAGGCACACTGGGTGAAGCCTTCTATTATGGCTATTTTGGGGGTCTCTTCTGCCAGAATTCCCTCACCCCTGCTCTGTAAGTAAGACCAGTGAACTCCTTGGCCACACACGTGTTAGGTGTTTCTGTGACCCCAGCTCCTCACCTGAGTCACCAAGGGACACACACAGGCCTTGTTGCTTGGCCTGTGATGTCAGTGTCTTTTCTGCAGATGCTACTGGCAGAGAATAAAATGGAGGAATTGTGCGGCCACTGAATTTTAATAACCATTTGTTGCCAGTGCCATAATGGAGAGTGCTTGAGATTAAAAAGGAAGGGCAGGTCTGGGGACAGTAGATTCCCTGGAGTTCTGTAGTTTCATCAGTGAACACAAATCCTATTTTATTCCTAAAATTTGCCTTCCCTGCTTGAGGGTAGAGGATGTTCCTGAATATTAAACTAACTGTACTGCCTCCAGTCTTAAGGTTCTGCCTTTTGATATATTCTGGTCTCTTTTTACATCTACACTTAGAAAATGTTGTGAAGTTTATTAATTTAATAACTCTAAATATAGAATACAATGAAGAGAAACAATGATCACCCACAGTCTCACTGGCCACTAGTCACACATCTCTACTCTCAGGGTATTTATTTGAAGCACTTGTGTCTTTACAAAACATCCAGGGACATAAATCTTAGCTAACATTGAATATTTAGTTTTTTATAAGCAAAGTTTTATGTTAATTTCTTGCTAGAAACTTTATATACATGTATAACCTAAAATTCATGCTGAAAACGGGGAGAAAAACATTGTGAAAGTCCTCTTGATATCCTACAGTAAGACATATTTAAACCTAAAGGGAAAAAATTCATCTAAAAAAGAAAGGAAGCTAAGCCACAGGAGGTACAAGGGGATGTGGTCAGAACCACAGGGTCATGAGACCTTTTCTAGCCCTGTGCCTCTCCTCCATTGGCCAAATGTACCATGTGTGACAGTGAGTGTACTTTTGTGTCATAAAATGGAGGTAGATAAATCTGCTTGTGTTTCCTTGGACTCTCGGTGAAAGTGAAGGGGCCGTCCGTCCAGCAGAGTACTGCTTGCCAGGGAGCTTCAGTAGTCCGCGTCCAGCAAAGCTGGGCACACAGTTCAACTTCACATCTTTAACAGTTGAGCGTCCCTATTTCCTGCTATTTGCTGAGACTCTATGCAAGTGTCTCAAAAATGTGTGAACACATTTGTCACCCAGTTGAGAACATGCATATCTCAGTTCATGAATGCAGAAAGAACCTAGATGTGCCATTGGGTTTGAGCCATTGCTGTGAGCTGACCTTTTTTTTAATCACCATGTCTAATCACCAAAATGACTGCACCTGATCTCAGTACTCTGATAACTGATTGACACCTGGCTGAACCTAGTTTGGTAGGATGTGATTTTGTGAATGGATTTCTGTTGCTTCCATAGCTGATAAACACAAATGTAGTGCTCAACAACACCGATTCTTCATGTAGGTAAGAAGCCAGTGAAGGTCTCATCAGGCTACGACCAAGGTGTGAGCCAAGGCTGTGTCTTTTTCTAAATGCATTCAAGGAAAATCTTCTTTGTGCTCTTTTGGGTGTCATGAGATTTACGTCTTTGACCTTGTTGAGTGGAAGTGCCTACTTTCCTGTTGAATGTAGAGTGAAGTCTGCCTCTTTGGGCATGGCTCTCTTCTGTTGTCAGAGCATACCATTGTGGGCCAAGTTCATCATATGTTACATCCAAATGACCCTTTCTTCTGCCTCCCTCTTTCACTGACAAGGATTAACACCATGGCCACCAAGATAACCAGGATCATCTCATGATATTCAGGACTTTAATTATAAATACATCTGCAGTGTCTCCTCTTTTGTGTAAGTAAGTACATCCATTGGCTCTAGGGATTTTGGTGGATCTCTTTGTGAGGTCCAGCACAAAATATGCTCAAAAATGCACTAGAAAGAGCAAATTATCCACCAAGAACTACTTTTTGATGCTAAGGCAAAGTGGAAGAAACATTCAAGGACCACAGGGCATGGGATGGGGTGACCTGCAATCAGGGTAGGTCTCCCCTCCTCATTTAAAGCTCTCTGAAGATGCTCTCAGAGACATGGCCAGCAGTGACTATAAACCCAGTTCGCCTGAAAATGAAATTTCACCATCACATTTTCAGTATTTACTCTTTATCACCTGTGCTACCTCTCATGAGTTCCTAGTTGCCGTTAGCCTTTTCTTTCTGTTTCCACAGCATTTGCAAATATATTAATTGCCCTTAACCTCAATTGCATAGCTATTGCCTTGTCTTATGAGCAAGCTACACTTTTATCATAGCTTCATATATGATCCCTGGTTGGACTGACAGGCAGAAAAATATGTATTATCATGGCTGTTTTAAATGCTCTAAACATTCCATGTCATTCTCGAAAAGGGCATATATCACAAGAATCATAAGCATTCCTTTTGTTTTGCCTTACTTACATGCCTTGATGAGAACCTGCTTTATGGAAATAAGAGCTCAGGCCTTCAAGTTTAATGCCTTTGAAAAAATAAAATAGATTCAGATGCTTTTTAAGAAGGACTCATTTTAATTATTTGCTTTCAATGAAATAATAGGACTATGAAAGAAAACTGCATTTTCTGTTTGTGATCTCTTTAGATTTTTTACAGTACAAACCCTATCACTTCTAATTTTGAATTTTTAGTAATTTAACATTTCTTTCCTTTTGAAATAGTTCCCCACTAATTGTAATGAATCATTCAATTAGTTCTTAGTGTGTGTGTGTATGTGTGTGTGTGTGTGTGTGTGTGTGATAGGTATGAGTATATATGTGTGGTGTGTGCATCTGTGTTTGTGGCTTGGTGTGTGTGTATGTGATATATGTGAGTGTATGATGTGTGTTGTGTCTATGTGTATGTCGTATATGCTGTATGTATGTGTGTCTGTGATGTGTGTTGTATCTATGTGTGTGGTATATGCTGTTTGTGTGTGTTGAGTCTGTGGTTTGGTGTGTGTGATGTGTGTGTATGAGTGTGTGTGGTTTGATGTATATATGTGGTGTGTTTGTGATGTTTTGTGTGTGTGTGAGTGTGTATGTGGTTTGGTGTTCTTGTATATGTGTGTGTGTGATGTGTGTGTATGAGTGTGTGTGGTGTCTGATGCATGTATGTGTGTGATGTGTGTTGTGTGTGTGTGTGTGTGTGTGTGAGTGCGTATGTGTGTATGGTTTGGTGTGCTTGTAGTGAGTTGTGTGATGTGTGTGTGTGTGGTGTCTGTGTATATGTGTATTTCTGTGTGCATATAGGTGAGACTGACTGGCCTGTAAGCCTTGGGATCTGTCTGTCTTTGCCTCTTCTGCACCGTAATTACTAGCATACCCACAATGCTTTGCCCTTTTTCCATGACTTTTAGGTACTGAACTCAGATTCCCGTTCTTGGGATGCAAGGTCTTGACTAGCTGAACTATCTCCCCAGCCTCACAGGTTAAATTTCCAGGAGTTGAGGGATCAGGAAGGCAGATTGTGGTTTTAAGGCTTTAGAATGTTCACTGAGAGAGTAGAACTTTGGAGCCTTTTAAAAAAACTTCTCTGTGACTTTAAGACTTGATTAAGATGTCTGTGGACATCTGTGGTTGGAAGGTGAGGTCCATGTAGAAGATTCATTTTTACTATCACAGGGTGGTGTAGATGGCAAGTGTGACATGGAGCTGATTAAAGGAACCCATTACACAGGTTCTGGGTGGAAAAACAAAATGGTTAAGGAAGAACCTAAAGGCTCCTGTGTCAAGTTCAAACAGGCAATCAGAGAAATACCATATAGTTGTTACGTCACTTGCCCAAGATGGTACCATATTAAAGAAAGAGCTATAATCCTAGTTTCAAACCTCACAATTTCGCCACTATATTGTGAAATACTGTATGGGCGCACACCCATGCACATGAGTGTTATAAATTTGAAGCCATAGTGGGGAAAATGTATAATTAGGCAAGTGTGATCTAATGCTACTAAGCATAAAATCTGACTTGGTTTGGAAAAACAGCAGAGCTGGGAATGTAGATCAGTGATTGGGTACTTGATTAGCATGTCTCAAAACCCTGGATAATAACATCGGTTCTTTCTTCTACTTCTGTCTCAACCAAGTTTGGTGACCAAAGTGTAAATTTGGCAAAACTGAAAACTCTGAATATCTGGGATTCTTAGAGAAACCTGGTGCTAGTAATTTAGTGCAAGTCTTCCAGGAAAATAGAACCAACCCAACCCTGGAGGGGACAGACAGCCTTTGGGGAAATCCAACTTTCAACTTCTTTCCCTGGAATGTCTTTCACTTCTTTAGTGGTGCATTTAAATAAATAACAATTAGCTGTTTTTTTAAAAAAAAAAATAGCAAGGGCTATTTGGAGGAGTAAGTAATCGTAATGGTCATCCTGAGATAGGCAGTACCATAGAGTAGAGTGAGACAGCAGATGTATGTGCTTAGCATGTGTGAGCAGGAGACATTTGTGCAATGATAGTTTTCCTGGTATTTAACCCACTGTTCATTACCTGCCACACCCCACGATGGACACAAGCTACACTCATTTCTATTTATTGTCTTGTAGTTGAAAAATATTATCAACTGGAATGCTCAAGGGACACAAATTAAACTCATCATATCGTTACACGGAGACATGGTTTGGATAGGGGATCTGTACTGGATACTGCTGAACAAAAACAGTGGTGGTTCTTGCCACATTTACATTTTCTATAAGGCTAAGTTCTATAACCCCTGACTTTAGCAAATCCCCTCCATTATTGTCTAGCTCTCCGCAAAATGTAGTTCCTGAACGCCAATGTGTTGTATTTTTATAGATATCCTGAAAATCAGTCTATATAAGCAATTTTATGCATCTTATGTGCATTTCAACATATTTTAAAAATTGCTTTCACATATGGGCGAGTTTGTGTGTGTGTGTGTGTGTGTGTGTGTGTGTGTGTGTATGTAATTGTGCATATGTAACCCAGGATCCTTGGAAATCCACTTCTCTTCCTAAAGAAATAGCCCAATGCATGTTAGAAGTTACATTTCTGAAGGTGCAGTTTTTCTAATGGTGGCCAGTGATGTTCTGTTTATCTCCCATCGAGATGCTTAGAATATAGCTTGGAAAACTGCATGATCTTGTAGCTGCCATTGAGCTGACAAGTTGTCCTCCAGGATCTTAAAATAGCTGCCTCCATTCAGAGAATAGAAATCCCCAGAGGACATCACAGTAATCAGGGTAACTTTTGTTCTTTTAACTAATGTTATAAACTACAGATTTTTTTTTAATCAATGAACAATCATGAGCGATACATAGGAAAAAGTTTCTTTTTGAAATTTCCGAGTTGCTCATTGAGTTGTTTGGCAAATAGCAGACACTGCTTCACAGTTAGCTCACCACCAATGTGTTCACCATATTTTATCTTCATCTTCACCATGACTCATCTGTTCTGCAGTATAGACTGTATTGACAACAGACGAGCATTACTGTGCATATCATTCTCAATAAAATGTCAAGTGCATACAGTTAAAAAGTGTTATGGCTTACCTTTTAAAATGTTTTATATTTTAATATCCATTTTAGACCATTCACTTATGAATCATTAATGCAAATGTTCTAGACTAGGAAAGGAAAATAGCAGTGTGCTGTTGGCAGTTTTTAAATTACAAAAGGCTGTGGAGCTAAGTATTCTGTGTGTTAAAAAAAAAAAAAAACAGGTATGTATGGGGTCTGTTTTTCATTGTGAAGTATGGTATTTCTCCATACCTGCTCAGAAAAATCACATCACGTGGTCAGAGTGACAGCGGGAACTCATTCACAGTACCCAACATAATAGCAGGGGTCCTGAAGTTGTAAGGGGATGTGCACAGAGAACCTGAAGAGCAAATGTTGAGGACTGGTCTCCACTGCTGCCCAGCCATGAGGCTGTTTTTCTTCTGACATCTGGACATCTTCTGAACAATCAGTCCATTAAGGGGCTTAGAAGATGTACAGCCACTTAAAAAGATTTTTGCCCTTGGTGTCAGAGCTATAGATTGACCAACATCTTGAAAAGGCCTAGAACTTCTCCACTGCCAGTGACAGCTTGCTTTCCTTCTATGAGAACCACTCTCCCTTGGAGGAGGTGATGTTAACAACCAGCCAGTCTGTACCTTTAGGCCTTCAAGAAATGGCAGCTCACCCTATACTAACCCAGGATGAACATTTCTCCCTTCCAGCTGGTGGAAAAACAGACAAGCCGTTTGGTCCAATGGTCGATATGATATCCAGAACAGAAGAATAAATGCTTGAAAAGTGGAAATTATAAAATGTTTCTGAATGCACAGGGCTCTTTAAAATATACAAACACTGCACCAAGAAAGCACAGTGGATATTGTGTCATCATAATTTTGCTTAAAGTTTACTTTTTGCTGTTGAAAACTTGTCAAATAGAGGTTGTGGGACACAAATGGGACAACTTTGTTGTCACTGTAAGCAGAGTAAGTGATATGGGGGGACTAGGGAATGAAGACTGGCAGTCGGGCAGTGGCCTCTGGTTTTTGGTTTTTGGTTTTGTTTTGTTTTGGTTTGGGTTTTTTTTTTTTTTTTGGCAAGTATAAAGAAGAGCAGATGCAATTATAAATAGAATGATGGCCCAAACCAGGATCCCCAGTATAACTCAGTCAACACAGGGTTTTGTTTGATTGAATTTTGTAGATGATTTCATCAATGATTAACCTAACTTCATTAGGAGGGATCTAAAAGCAGAGCTGGCATAAGCACATCCAGAACACCCAGGCTAGCATTTCCTCTTCACTTAGTCTTGTTTCTTTTACCAGTAGGCGTATCTCGGTTACTGACTTCTGTGGCTATCCATAGTCAAAACAGAAAAAAATAAAAATAAAAAAGATTAGTAATAAGCTCAGTTTAAAACTCAAAACAAAAGGGACAAGCTGAAGAAGTAGCCATGTTGAATAATTAAATTATCTTAAAATGTTTTATGCGTATCCAACATTGTCCTTTTCTCCCTCTTTATCTTTCCCCAAGTACTCAATGTCATCTTTGTTTAATCTATAGAACATGAAGGTCTTTGTATGCAGAGCAGGATTTTTCCCAGGGGCTAAGAAGTCTTCCGAATACAATTTGGATGGCTGATTCCACCCTAAACAAAATTTTTGACATGCTGGTAATCCAAAACCATGGAAAATCTATTCAGAAGGCCCCAAGCAAGAGTGACAAACCATCTCTTCTCTTGCCACTTCCCCAAAATGAAACTACTGAGTAATAGCTTACATTAGGAAATTCTTTTGAAGTATTTTTTCATAGTTTAATTTCAGGCCACCCCTTTTGGCTAGAGCTTTGGAAACTTAAATTACATTATACATCACATTATATTTTATATAATTATATATAATATATTATAAATTATAAAAATATTATAAGGAAAAAGATTTATCTATCATATTTGATGCTTTAAAAAGCCATCACCACCTAGATTTTAAATAGGCATTTGCTTTCTTGTTCACATAACAAACCTTACAATGTTCATTTTAAATGAATTTTTAAAAAATATTTTATTTGTTTAATTTAAGGGGAGGGGGCAGTGTTAATGCAGGTCACTATAGTGCCCAAGGAAGCCAGCAGGGAGCTGGAGGTAACAGGAAGTGGTAGGAGTCGGTATGGGTGCCGGAAATCAAACTCAGGTCCTCCGTGAGAGCAGTACTGAAGCAGCCTCTAAACTTGGCCCTTATTTTAAATATAAAATAATCATTTAAGAACTTTTTTAATTTTCAAACTTTATGCATTTAAATGTATGCCTGAGTATGTCTGTGCACCATGTGTGCATAGTACACTCATTGCCCTGAAAAGAGCATGCAATCTTCATGGGATGGGACTGGAGTTACAGACAGTTGTGTGTGCCACCACATTCCTGGGAACTGAACCTGAGTGCTCCAGAAGAGCTACCAGTGCTCTTAACTTGTAAGGCATCCCTCTAGCTTCAAAGGACTTTTATATATGATACAAATAAGTATAAATAAAACTTGACATCTAGAACAATTATTTTATTTTTCATCTTCTCGTGTACATTGCTATAGGAAAGCTCTTAGTATGACTTTTAAAAAGTAAATGATATAGTAGTGACAAAAAGTCACCTAAGTTTAGATGAAGGGGCCATAATAGGCGTTCACATTCACCGGAGTGGTACGTGAATAGCGTGCAGAGAACTTTAGCACACATTGTCTCATTCAAGCCTTGCAAATCTCTACAATGGAAAAAAATTTTATTTTAAAGTATTTGAGTGAAGTCTCTAGCTCAGATGGACTTATCTTTGCTAACAATTTCATTGTTCTGACATTTTGAAGTACCTTCTCCTTTTCTATGCGTACCAAAAGTAATTGAAATTGGAAAGAAATATCTATAATCTGCATATACATCTTCTTGTAGTACTAAGAGTGAAACAGAAACAGCATGGATCTAACCACATTTGACTGTAACCCAGTATGTGTTTTATGAATTGGAGGAGAAGAACTTGAAGGCTCCAAAGGTAAAAGAATTGCAAAACAGAAACATCCATTACTGTAATGTGACCCTTGTGCACTGCACACATGTATTAGATTACCACACCGTATCCCATAAATACACACAATTATTACATGTTAACTGAACTAGAAATTAAGTTAAAAAAATTAACTTACAGACTGATGTTACAGAGCATAGGGGGAAGACAAACAATATGAAAAAAGTACCAAGTAAAGTCAATAATCAAAAGATTAATTGAGTCATGGTCCCACAAAAATGAGTAAGAACCTAGAAAATGTTTCTTTAAGAGCAAAATCTACTCTACCATTTTGGTCACAGTAAACTTCAAGGTAGCATTATTCTAAGAATGAGCTACGAGGCAAATGCTTTGTTTATTGGCTGTATTAGAAAGCTTTTAAAAGGCCATTATTAATACATTTATAAAAGTTGACAAACTCACAGAATCAGGGTGATTGTTAGGTGTTCATTTCTAGTCTGTGCAGCTCCAGAGCCCAACAGCTGTGAAGGCTTTTTGTTGTTGTTGTTGTTGTTTGGCTTTTGCTGCTGCTGTTTTTTTGATACAGGGTTTTTTTCTGTAGCTTTGGAGCCTGTCCTGGAGCTCCTCTGTAGACTAGGATAACCTCAAACTCACAGAGATCTGCCCGCCTCTTCCTCCCAAGTGCTGGGGAAGGCGTGTAGAAGGCCTTTTATTCGTGGTAAGATCCATTGATAGACATTGGTTTAGGATCCTGGTGCTAATTGCTGAAGTTTATGTTAAGATATTGAGAAGGTGAGAGAAGACTAGGAATATAGCTTAGCTGGGAAAGCGCTTGTCTTGCAATCATGAGAATCTGAGTTCAGTCTCCAGAAACCCACATTATGATCAATGACATGGCAACATGTGTTTATAACTCCAGCACTGAGGAGCTGGAGACAGACAAACCCTTCTGCTCACTGGGCAGGTAAGTCAAGCTTGCTTGGGGACTTCCAGTCCAGTGAGAGATCCTGTCTCAAAAAGCAGTGAATGGTCCCAAGGAACGGCACTCTGGTCCTCACATGCACACACAAGGACACTCACACGCACATTCATGCCTACATGCCGAAAAGTGAATTTTAAAACATGCATGTAAAAATGGTAACAAGAATTAACATGGACAAATGGATATCTTACACTTGAAAATTTCACATCCGATAGTGAAGAACAAAATACAAACTAGACCCAACTACAAATAGAACTGGAAACATTAAAGAAATACTAAATCCACACATGATAGATTTAAGAGTAGTCAAGATTCTAAAAGTATGAAAGAGAAGGATTATGTATAGCTTTAGCTGTGTTAACACTAGCAGGAGAAAGAAAATATTGAACTCCTTAATAACAGAAGAGTAAAACAAGAGGAGTGTGTCAAGTGTGGTAAGTGAACACCTAAGACTAAAGAGAGAGCCACCTCTGTACTCACACAAACTAATGTTTAATAGTAATCACATAGTAAATGTAAGATTTAATCTCACCTATTACAAACTGAATAGACTTAGTAATAATATTATAATATGCTATACACTTGAAATTAAAATATCTAACAATAAGAATTTTCTTCCAATTAATTGAAATTTTTTTAACCAACCAAACTTTTTAAACAAAATAAATGCACAAAATTCTATTTTAATTTTTTTCTTTCCTTCCAAAAATTTACTTAAGAGAAGTGTTTGGACTGCTATGACATCTGGTATCACTAGGGAAGAAATTCATCATAAAAAATTCCTGGAGACAAAGAATAACAAGGTTTAAAGTGCACATTTAATTTGAGGATTTTTTTTCCTTCAGCTGTCGACATTATTCCTCTGTTGAGCTTTTAAGCTGTATTTCATATTTGTTATTGCAAATAACTTTTTTATTATGCTGACCTCTGTGAAATTTTTAGTTTTAAATTGTTGCTATTATCCAAATGGCAATTTACTGAAGTACACAGAAAAGAGAATAAAGAACCTATTTTGGAGGCTGGCAATTCATGTCATCACTTGAGTATCATCACATAAAAGTACCAGCAAATGTACTTTTTGAGTGATCAGAGAAATTTGTAGTTAGGAAACCCTGTTGATTCCTCTCATCCAATGGATAAATGGTACTGAAAATTCTACTTTTGGAGTAAACAGGGACATAGTTTGAATTTAAGGAAGAGATGAACTGCACAGTGTCTGTGATAGGAGTTAACTTGAAGTATTGATCAGGATTGAGATTTCATTTAACCCTATTGTCTTATTGTAGCCAGTCAGCAAAATACATTTCTATATGTTTTCTTTTCTTTTTTTCTTTTTTTTTTTTTTCTGGTATTTTTAGACAGGGTTTCTCTGTGTGACAGCCCTGGCTGTCCTTGAACTAGCTCTGTAGACCAGGCTGGCTTCGAACTCACGGAGATTCTCCTGCCTCTGCCTCCCCTGTGCTGGGATTAAAGGCGTGAACCACCACCACTGGCTTCTATATGTTTTCTTATGTGCCCAAGGCTTCCTGATGACTCCTAACAACAGATCCTACAATAGCTTCAACCTTCTCTCTGCAAAAATTTGAATGGTCATCACAGGTTTTTGTGAGTTTGCTTTGTGTTTGTGAAGATTAATTTTTAAAAGAAAGGGCTGAGCTATGCTGTTTGCAGTGCACTGCTCCCGATGACTCACATTATTACAGTAATTAGTTACAGGCATCGAATGAGATAAGTGCTTCCAAAACTGTGAGAGCCTCGTCACCATTTTGGTTTATGCCAATAACTCTTCTGACTTATCTGGTGTAAAATTAGAAATCTCTTGTCATTCTAGTTTTTTAAACATGGAATATAAAGCAGAGGAAACATGTGCTACTTTATAGCTACATTAAAGGATCAGGGAATTGTCCTATCTCTTATTTTGCAAATAAAGTGAAGGCAGATGGAATTCAGTATGAAATTATGACTGAACTGAAAAGAATTTAGGAACATATGTTGGTTGCTGTATGTAGTCTCCCTGACTCATTCCAATGCATGCCTGTGGATGGTTTCCAAACCTTTTAAAACAAAAGCATTGTTCAGAGTAATTCTTGCCTTTGGCTGGTGTAAAGAGATCATGTTTGATTGTTGTCTGTTATATTTTGGACCAGGTGGAATGTTTAACATCAACCCCAGCAAAACCCAAGGCAAACCTGAGTAGCCAAATCCCAACTTCCTTCCAGTGTGGCTAGAGGGCATGTTTTCATCTTGTTTATGAGCAGCAAATCTGAATAAATGAAGTGTTTTTGAGAAATCTGGAAACAAAGTCTACCCAATATTGGATTGTTGTTACAGTGAGACTGGAGCATGCCTCCTCAGTGGCCTTAGCAGGGACTTTGTTTCTCTTCTCCCAGGCAGCATATGTCTGCACACAGTCTGCCCTGCTGTGGTCTTCTCTTTGGGGAATATCCCAATAAGCAGTTTGTATTGTGTTGATTCTGTCTCTCATCATGTCTCCACATCTCAGTTCTGAAGATAGAGTCTAGGACTGCACACAGTGTGAGGCAAAGCTGTCTGCTGCTGAGCCTTAGCCTGGCTCTTGGGGCTTCTGCCCTGAAGCAGCTACAGCTTTCTTACAGAATAATGTGCCCCCCCCCAGTACCTCCTCTACTGATATGGCTTCCCCACCAGTCGCCAGATGTTCTAGCTCCTATCTTCCTTTCATTCAATCACAAACAGCTCTGGTGTTGACATGGTTGAGTTTCTTCACTGAAGTTCCAAGTATTCTCTTACTTAAAACCCAGACTCGTGAAAGTGTGTCTCTGTTCTAATGTTTCCTCATCATTCAGGCCTCCAATCTTTATTGCATGAGAAAAATAATGGTCCTGAGGTCACAACTGAGAGTAACTTCTCGTGAACTTCATGGTCACTGGTGGTCTTGACCTTGGTATTCAATACCCTTTAAGAATTAAGCTATTTCAGTTATTCTACATAACTTGAGCTCACTTGATTTTCAGTCAGCATCTCTATGTGCGCCCACACACCGATGAGGAAGTAGCCACTTTAAAGCTATCCGGAGCGAATACTTCTAGCAGAGTTGTTTGTGTTGGGGATCTGAGCACTTTCCCCTGGGCAGCAAGGGAAGGAGCTAGTGTATGATGTATTTTTTTCTCCACTTTCCATGAGAGGTTTTGAATACTGTATCAGTCCCCTTTTGTGCCTCATCATTTTCTTTGTAGATAATATTCATTGTTGTGAAGTCTTTGAGCTGGTCATTCACCAAGACCTTCTTTCTGGGAGAAGATCCTGAGTGGGACATCTGCTGCAACAGATACCATATCAGTGTTCCCATCACAGCTGTCAGAGAACAATGTCCTGCAGTGAGTCGGAATATGTCTTCCTGGGGAAAACTTCTGAAACCTGATATGCCTTCCTGTGATGTTCCCTCACAGTAATTGATGAATCCACTTTCTTGGCCTTGGGTTTGGTTCAGAAGAGTGGAGGCAAGGATATCAGGATATTGGAGCTGGTCTGTTCAGTATGGACTGAATGCTTGCCTGGAATAAGAGTATCCACGGGGGCTTTTGCTCGCTGTGAAAGCCCTGCTTTGGATTCTTCCTCTCTCTCCAAGCACATCTGTTTCCTTCTCTGCATTCACTTCTCTTATTTTAAGCAATACACTCAACTCCAATCCATTGTTTAAAATGCTAACTTCCTAAACCGTGTGAACCATCTGACTCGAATGCAGTGCCCTTCCCTTGCTGACATTCACACCTGTAGAAGAAACTGGTTTCAGGCATTTGTACTGGTGCCCAATACCTTTGTCTGGGTATTGGATTTGTGTGTCTTATCTCTAGTTGGATGATGTAAAGCTTTGTCCCAGAGAAGACAATAGGAGGGGAAGGAAGACAATAGGGATGTGATCAGTATATATGTCTTTTGCTTTGGACATACCATGTTCATCCCAATCTAAGGGTGCTGCTTGGGGTTTCATACAACCTCTGGGAAATAGGTCCCACTGGTAGGTGCAGGCCACTGGAGATGGAGCCTAAGGGTTATAGATTCTGGCTTCTAGTTCTGTTTTCTGTTTTCCAGTCAGTCATTACCATGGGAGAAGCTGTGTCTGAAAACATTGTCCCCCACAGACAGGGTTTTCCCAGATGCCATGGGTCCCCTCCAAATTGTATGCATCAAAAACCTTCCCCCCCCTTAAGTTGCTTCAGCCACATATTATGTCACACCAGCAAGAAAAGTACCAGTACAATCTGCTTGAGAATGCCATGATGAAACCAATTATTTTGTATGCTAACAAAATTAATTAAGAGTCCATTCTCTGACATAATAGATTGATTACATGATACCCTCCACCACCTCACCTCTGACCAGTCTACCATGTACTGTATAGTAGGATATTTTTCCATGACAAGTTATTGCAGTTATGATGTGCTTTGCCAGGTAGAAATAAACTAAACACACATACACACACACATGCACGCACGCACTCACGCACGTACACACACACACACACACACACACACGCACAAGACAGACAGTCTCTGTAGAGACAGGGAGATGTGGAGACAGAGACAGACACACAGAGAGACAGGGAGACAGAGATATAGGACTTGAAAATTCTTCAGGGCCAGAACTGCTCAAACAGCTCTCCAGCTCCACAGTGGTAACAAATTGTTAAAAAAAAAATGTTGCTTTCTGAAGTATTGTGTGACTCGTTACTATGCAACAGCCAACTAATGCACCTGTCAAAGGACTCTAGCACCTTACCTAAACAGGAAGAGAGCCCCCCCCAAAGGCCTTTCTCTGTGTCTATGAAATCACAGTTGCAGCAGCTTGTAGAAATTAATCATATCACTAAGTGTGATAGGACCCCTGCATTGTATTGGATCTAAAAAATAAAAAAAGTTAAAAAATAAAAAAGTTAAAATAATAAAAAAATAAAAATAATGCGACAGATCTTTCAGTCAGTTTCAGTTAATTGCTTTTGGAGAGGTGTCAGAATAGATTTCTGTTCCCTTCATCTGCTACTGAACACAACAAAAGGAGTTGAGGGTTTGGGGAGACACCAGAAAAGAAGAAACATGATTTTACATGAAGGATAGTTACAAAGGCCACTATAGTTTGCTTGAAGGAAGTAAATGGATAGAAGGGATATTTATGCTCTTGTGTTTTGACTTCTTAGAAGGGGAAAAAATCTTTTAATTATCTTTTACTGACAGGATTTCAGTGGAACATGTTTTAAAAGCTAGCTTCCTGTGTAAGTTTTACTTTTATGGGGCTTGCTACCAGCTATTGTCAAAATTTTGATACAATGATTAGTGTCTTACTTCTGATAGAATGTCACATGAAAATTAGACATGCCCTTTTGGTTGTAAACTTCCTATGGAGGCAGTCCAACTTGATTCCTTACTTGTGAGTAGACCTAGGTATTCAGGCATTTCTCTCTAGAGGGCGCCAAATTGCCTCCTCTCAATGTTTCCTGTTGGTCCCTTAAAGACACACGTGATTGAGAGCCTTTAGATGCTAGATTTGAGTGGTTTTGTAAACTCTATCGGCAGTAGACTCTTCACTTAAACATGATGAGTGCAAAATTTACTGGAAATATTTTGTGTGGGTGTTATGGCAAAGGAGAGCTTGTGAGAGAACATAGTAATGTCCCGTTAACATGGTTGCAACAAGTTGTTCTGTTCAGATCTATCTTAGGTTTGAGGGAGTGTGTGTCAGGTAAACAGCCCACATAGCTCAGACAGTGGGGTGTCAGATGGAATGGTAGGGTGCACTCAGTGAACCTCTGCTTCCAGTTGGGTTGAGTCACCTTAAAGTTAACCTTAATCCCTTAAACTTCAAAAGTAATGACCTAGATTCTATATGATTACAGAACCTCCTAGAATTCTGCCATCATTTGCAATCTCTGTGATTCATGACCTTTGGTGCATAATGACAGTTCTGCACACCTTAACAGAGGAAGTGGAATGAGAGCTCCCAACTGGCAATTTAATGGAATTTTAGGTAGTTACCCTGTGAAATTTTGGTGATGATCTGATGCCCCCTAAGGAGAAATGCTTGAAGAATAGGTTGACTCACAAGTAAAGGGTTGAGTATGACTACATTAAA
The DNA here is from genome assembly GCF_943737965.1 of Phodopus roborovskii. Classification (NCBI taxonomy): domain Eukaryota; kingdom Metazoa; phylum Chordata; class Mammalia; order Rodentia; family Cricetidae; genus Phodopus; species Phodopus roborovskii. Next base: position 25,679,140 of record NW_026126460.1, on the reverse strand, counting down.
ATGGTTCAATTCTGTTTCTATAGAAACATTTCAAATAAAAGGAATATCTAGTTTTTACATAAGATATAATATTCTACCTAGCCAAAGTAAACCCAAATTACTAAATAAAATATTAAAAAGATGTGACAGAAGATTCTAAAGTTTTGAGGGGAAAGAGCCAGCTAATTATTGAAAGGAATAAATACTAACAAAGATGTTTTCATCTTCTTAAAGCACACATGTTCTTAGTCTATAACGTTGGGATACTACTGCTCAGGGGACCACCACCATTAATAACTAAAGATATTAGCACCACACATGACGAAATCTCATTGCTCATGCATGCCCATTGCATGCATGATAGGTGAACCGTTCCATTCTGGGTAACATTTGTGTTTCTAGGATGTTCTTCATGGTAATGAGCCAGAAAAGCTCTCATGAACTCCCAGCAGTGGCTTTAAGGTATAGTGAACATATCATGTTGCCATTTCTTTACACCAGGACAAGAACAAATAGTAGTAGAATCTCTTAAAGAAGTAAGTTCATAATACTGGCTCAGACCATAAGTTTTTCCAATTATAAAAGTATGAGTGTTTGCTTGCATGTTTGTTGTCAGCCATCACATGGATGCTGGGAACTGCACTCAAGCCCTTTGCAAGGGTAATGTTTTTAACCTCTGGGCCATCTCTCCAGCTCTTGTCACTTGAAAGTTTGAAAATAAGTGTCGTGTCTTAAACAGGTTTACCTTTTCTGAGGCAGCCATGATTCTTTGCATTCTACCTTTGCACATTTTTCGATGTTATTACTTCTTTTCTTACAGTGAATTGCTATTTGCCCATACCCATGTTATTCTGTCTTCAGGAACTAGACCCAGTTCAAAGTATGGTCAAAGGTGAAGAAAGCCTTATTGTCTCTTTGTTGTAAAATTTAACTACACCTCATTTACTTATTTGTTTATTTACTTATTGTAAGTGGGTGTGAGTGTGTAGGTGTGTTTGCATCATGAAGAGCTTTTGGAGGTTACAGGAGAGCTTGCAGGAGTTGGTTCTCACCCTCTATCATATGAATCCTGGGGACTCAATACAGGTCATCAGGCTTGACGACAAGTACCTTTACCTCTTGAACCTTCTTGTCACCCCATTCTTTATCTAAAATACTATTCTGTGAATACAACTTAACTTTCTGTTCCTTAATACATCCTAGTTCTTATTGATCCTCAAGATAATTTTCTTTTACAAACACACATTTTTTCTTAATATATTTGTGATTTTTTTTTCTTTTACTCAAGTCAGCATCTGATTTTAAGCCTTCACTGCAGAGCAGAGCTTCAGGCTCTGCTTATGTTAAGCATCCTGGTTACATCAACCTGCTGCTCCCAGATTCATGCTATCATCAAAAGTGTTCGCATGGCCTAGCCTCAGGTTTCATTCATGCATTCAAGCGACCCATGATGTTTACTGCTATAAACCATCCTCCAGGACCTCGTTGGACATCTTATCAGATGTCATCATAAAATTCAATCTTCCTATCTTGGGTTAAGGAAAAGGGAAGCGAGTTTATCATGACCGGATTTGGTCTCAGTGATCTCTGCTGGTTTCTAGTAACCTCTGTTTCCTTTCCCACGAGCTGACAAGCCATCTTGCCACTGCATTCTCTACCCCAAAGCAGAAAGTTAGCTGACAGATGCAAGACCGTAGTGTCACTCCTTTCCTAAATTCTGTGATGGCCTGTGCCTTCCCAAGTTTCTAGGCTCTTTCCACATATTCTCAAAGCCTCTGTCTGCAGTTGTTGAGTTTTCTCTCCTTCACCAGATAATCTCCTGGCCTTGGCATTTGGGTCCTTGGGGCTGCCAGTGTGCTATTTTAATCAACTGTACTTTATCTCTTCTCAAACTTGAACTTACAGCACAGATAATTGACAGTGACAAGGTTCTGGGAACAGCAAGGCAGCCTGTTCTACTTGAAGTGTAACATCTCTATTTTTTACTCCAAGAGAGTTTGAGGGGATGAGGGAGGGAGGTGGCTATAGCCCTTAAACTGCTCTTTTAGAAGATACTAAAATCTCTATCTCTTGGTGCAAAGGTGTAAAGTTTGTTTTATTTTTCTAACAAGAATGTGAGGCCTCATTTCTCAATTCACTTCCAAATCTCCTGTAATCCATCGAATGGCCTCCTTTCTAAAGTTAGTTTCATGAGAGGCTTTGATTGAAACAACTCCTATGTTTCATTTAATGTCCACCCTCCATTATGTTATTGCCCAGTGTGAGTAAAGATGATCATACTTACGAGTAGAGAAATAAAAACAGTCCTCTGGGGGCCAAGTATAAAACCATTCTTCTCCTGTGGTTGGGAAGCTGGGCCATACATGAACTGAATTGCTGATGTACAGACTCTAATGGCTCTTCTAATGCAAACAAAGATTGATTCTGGAGGCAGGAAGCTGCAGAATGGGGCTGCTCTGAAACTCTGCCTCAGCATACACTCAGCATCCTTAATTCCCTCTTAGGTAGACAGGTGCTTTGTGAACAGGAAAGCCAGCACATGGCTCTGAGTAAAGCAGAAGAGGAGTAAGGAAACTATCACTTAGAATACATCCCTGCTTCCATTTATTAATGCTTGCTGTGCAGCTCTGGAAAGTTAGTTTAACCTATCTGAGCTTCAGGTTTCTCGACTTTGAGGATGCACGAATTTCCTTCAGCAACTGTAGCCAATGACCACCCCAGATTTTTTTTTTTACTATATAATATCTGAAATTAGCCCTGTCATAAGCCAAAAGTTGAATGCAAATCAGTGGGTCTACACTCTCTCCAGGGAGGGACTGTAATGCCTCACTCAGTATTTTTGGCAGAACCGGGCATTTCTTGGCTTGGACCTCATGAGTCTAATGTCTGCCTCCATCTTCATGAGGCCTTCTCTGCTTCTCTTCTCTTCCCTGTGTATCTTCTGCTCTGCTCTTACCTTCAGATCATAGTTCATGTCTAAATACAGATGTTTCAAAGACAGCCCCCATTCTAGAGATTAGGGCTGGCATGTCTTGTGGGAGAGGATACCACTCAGCCTACTATAGTGGTAATATATATTTGTATCATAGATTAAACAAGAAGTGGGAAGCATGTGGGCAGCTTGAGAAATGTTAGCCATCATTTTATGATTATTAGATATCCCTTAATTTTGCTATTATGATGCTTACTTTTAGGGTTGCAGACTACAGCCAACAGGAGGCTCTGCTGTGTCTCACAGATGAACAGCTATGAGATTCCAGTTTGGATGCTTCAGACAGAAGAAACATGTTCTTTCTTCCACAGTTTAGAAATCCTTGACCTTATTTTGACAGTGTAACTGCATGTCAGAGAACTTGTAAAAGATAGTATTCCTTGTAGATTTAGCAAGCTGGAAGCCCACTCATGATCAGCGATGTTAATGAAATATAAACACTACTCTGTGGAACTAGCACAGAGATGATCATTAGAAACAACTTTTCATTCAAAAACAAAATAAGCGAAATATATTTCTGTGTTTGGGGCTTGTCTTTGCAGATTGGACGCTTTTGCTTTTTGGTGTGACAAAGAGCCACCTCCACTTCCTGTTATAAGTGTCATTAGCTTTCCTTTTACAGGTAGTTTTGATGTCATCATCATCTTTGTCATTGTGTCATTTGTTGTTGTTAATTGTTATCTGCCCACTTGGTGCAGACCACACTGAACAGGTCATACCAATTCTACAGTGGGTACTGAGTATCTAGGGCAATCTCAGCTCCTCCCACCTTGGAAACTGTGAGAGGCAGGGGCTGTCATTCTTTCCGTTCCATCTGCTTATGTGGATACAAATGACTAACAGCCTGAATATATGATCATCCTCCTGAGCTGTGGTGTGACCATTGCCAAAGTGGCAAGGAACCACTAAAAGACCATGTTTCGATATTCTGATGAGTTCAGGAGAACTGAACAATTGATCCTATCCCTGCCAGTAAAAACCAAAATACTAATGGTAAGTCTGTCCATAATGTAAGCTCCGAAGCAGAGGCAGTTTCTTTTGTAAACGCTCTGGGACATTTTGCTGTTGTGTGCTGTAACTGCCTTTATGGGCAGTGCAGTTGGGGAGTAAGACCAGGAGGGATGGGAACATGAGTAAATTGCACTGGAGATAGCAGTTTGCTTTCTCACAAGGCAGTATGACAAGAATGCTTGCACTTGAAGCTTTCTCTCTCTGTGAACACCAGGGGGCGATGCTTATGTGGAAAAGGCCAGCGAATTTACCTTCTAAGGCTGTTTGCTTCTGAAGCCAGTCTCTCGTCTTCAAGGAACTTATTATCTTCATTTTCTACTTGTATCCGTTACCCAACATTCATAACCTAGAGCGAATAGCTTCTAAGAAACCACATCTAAACCTCTGGCCGGAATTAACTGACCCTCCATAGTACTATGGCCTGAAAGGTTTCTGTCCTCTTCAGAATTCAAATGTTAAAATAATAACACCAAGGCAATGACCCCGGAGGAGGGATTTGAAGTGTGATTATTACAGGGCAGAGGCCTCATCAATGAAATCAAGCCCTAGGCAGCTCTTTCTAGCATGTGAGGACACAGACTTTGACATCTGTGACCCTGAAAGCAAATCCCTCTTCTGACTCTAAATCTGGTCTGGGACATCTTTGTACACTAGAAATATGAGAAATGTATTTGTGCTGAGTACACACACTTTGTCTGTGGTAGCTATAGCAGTTCAGATGGAATGAACTTTGTCTTTCCATATTTCAGTGATTAAAATTCTGAAGATAACACACCAGTGCCCATAAAAGTCCTTGTCTGCCTTTTGTTGACATAAAATAGCATTAAGCCATTTTTAGTAGGCTGACTCTCCAATTGGCAAATTCTGAGCCAAATTAACAGTTTCTAGTGGTTGGCTTTTCTCCCTAGTAATAGCTTGAATTCTCTGTGCCTTGCTCTGAGGAAAAGACACAGAGGCACTAGCTGGCACATGTGAACCCTGCCGTTGACATGGACTTCCTTGAGACACTGTGAACATGCTGAAATTCCCTTGACCTCCTGACAAGAATGGCACATTTGCTTTCCATGAAATGATGGCAGGTGATGCTCAGGACTGTGCGGCGACTTCTTCCCCTACTGAGGTGTTCTCTGTGAAGTTTTCCATGAAGGATTTTGATACTGATTGCAGTGATTCTATAAGGATTATGATGAACAAAGCATTCATTTCTAGTTACTGGGAGAACCTTAAAATTCAGGAATCCTCCTTTGGGCTTTTAAAAGCCAGCAGGAGATGATTAGAAAGTGAATCAATGAAACTGGAGTCACTTTTCTATGATGTGCAAAACTGGTGTGTGTGTGTGTGAGAGAGAGAGAGAGAGAGAGAGAGAGAGAGAGAGAGAAGGGGAGAGATCTCAATGTGTATGTGTGTGTGTGTGTGTGTGAGAGAGAGAGAGAGAGAGAGAGAGAGAGAGAGAGAGAGAGAGAGAGATCTCAATGCTGTTTTTACAGCTGATAAGACATAGCCCTGGGGCTTCAGAAGGTTCATGTGTATCTTCCTTAGAGACAGCAGTATTTTTGCATAAAAGGAGCATGAAATTGAAAGTCGAATTCTTTTCCTCTTGAAAACGCTGTAATTTTTCTGTCTCAAGGTCACTTGTGAGTCTAACATTAATTGCTTTAGTGCCATACGACATCAGACAGATTGGAGTCTGAAGGATGATCCAGAGGAAGCTATGATACTGCACAGGATAATGCTTTCAATCTAGGGCTGAGCTTTTCTGGGTATTTGCTATGAGTGCAATATGGTTTAGTGTCCACTGTTAGGGTCTGCAAAATTGCAAGTGTCAGGGTGGGAACCTGGGAGAGGTTGCTCTTTTACACTTGAAATTTCCTTTATCAAAGTGATTATCAAAAGATCATATAACACTTTAAAGAATCCATGAAATCAAATGATATCTATGCATGATATTAGCGCTGGAGAATTTTTTTAAATATTTGCACCAGTGTTTAAGATGGGAGGGTGGGGAAAACTGTTTCCCTGTGTGCATTACTCTAGTCTCAATATACATAGATCAGTATCCAACAGCACCTTCTAAATATGAATCCAATGAGGAAAGGAAGTAAGAGGCAACAGATAAGGAAAGCTGATATGGCAATGTCATAAGATAGAGTTATCACTCCCTGCAGTGGTGTTGCTAACGCCATCCTAGAAACAATCCTCACAAGAAGTTTAGTTCTGCAAGAGTTCAAGCACAATGCTTTGAAGGGCAAAGTGCATCTGAGAGTACCCATGACCCCTTTTCAATTTAAAACAATTTCCTGGAGCTGATCGGCATCCCTTTGATGGAATTGAGTGTTGATAGTAGATACCATTAGGTTAAGAGTAAAGGGTGAAGGATGAAGTGAACAATGAGATATTTAGATGAATGTTTCTGTTGTTTGCCAATGAGAGGAAGCCAAAGGGTGTCCCAGAACTTTCAAGGTTAAACGGGATGTTATTCTGTTTATTCTGAATGTAGGAGAAGAGTGTATGCTACCCTATCAGAAAGAGCTAGCAGAGGAGATAGCAGATATTGACAGAGCATGGCCCTGGAAGACAAGAGTTCACAGGAATGGGGCGGGAGGCACAAGAACTTCCCTCTCATCAGAAAGAAGGAGAACGTGGGGTGGATATATGTAAATATTTTAAGAGAGCAACAATCATACAAATAACACTGCCATGTGGAGCCAAGAAATCCCAGATGCTTCTGAGACGTTTTGGTGATATGTGTTTGCTACTTGTTCACTCATTTTCTCTCAGCTGTTAATGTTGACTCACTTAGCAGCAACAGAGGCAAATTTTTATAGAAATATATGAAAACCTTATAGTGGGTAAAATTCTAACTGGGCATGGAAAACATGCTACCATTTATCCAGCCCCCTTCATTTTGTTCTTGAAAAGTAACAACGACAAGGATGGGGGGTGGTGATGTTGAGAACTGAAATATTTGAAACATGGGAGCATGCATGGCACTCACTGGGAAATATGATGGTATAGACGAAGTTTTCAGCCTTAGAACGAGGCATGAGAGAAAACACAGAGAAGAGGCAGCTGGAGCAAGGCATCTCTGCTCGACAGAATGTGTCCATATCTCCACACCTATAGAACCATCTGCTTCCTCTCCTCTCAGTTTGTTCCTCTGTTTCATTGACTAGTCTTCCCTTTGAGAGTCTGTCTTCAGGTCCAGCATCTTCTAGCCCTGGGCCACATTCTTTGAGTTTCTCTTTCTACTGTTTTCTACCTTGTCTTTGAGGTAGTCTTTCAGATTAACTTTTCAGTTAGGCTATCTGGCCAACAAGCCTCTGGGAGATGTCTGTTCTGCTCCCCAACACTGGGTGTCTGCTTCCAAAACTAGAAGGAGGGTTGCAGGAAGTAGGTAAGAGAATCTCATACACACATAGGCAGGAAGAATTTATCTGCTGATACTGGACACAAAGCAACAACCTCTTACTTGAAAGCTTTCAACAGACATTACCAGTAAAGATTATTGGCCAAATCATGCTAACATAGAAGTTATGTTAGCATGGGTATATTTTAGTGATCTTTTCAGTGCATGCTTCCCACTTTCCATTTATAGCTGTTTATTTATTATTTAAAGTTATGCCAGACATGGTAGCTCACAATTTTAACCCCAGTTCCCAGAAGGCAGAAGCAGGTAGATCTCAAACATAGCTTTGTTTACATAGCTAAGTTTCAGACTAGCTATAGCTACATAGTGAGACCCTGTCTAAAAATAGATCACATACATTCAATGAATTTCGCAATGATGTAACATCGCTTCTGATAGTGAGAGCTGTGTAATGATCCATGAACAGTAACAGCCAGCCACATTACACTCCTGAGTGTCTCTCCATCCCTCTGTTGGGTGGTAACCAGACCCTGGCTAAGGTTCAATTAAGGTAATTTGCAAAGTAGGCTAAAATTGTATCTTGAGTATCATATGCATGTTGCTAAAAACCTAAGAATATATGCAGCTTGACTTGGGCACTGTTTTGTGCATCCTCGTTTAAGGGATTTTTTCATGTGGAAGCAATACTAGTCTGCTGGCCATGTGTCCACTCCCTTCCCCTAACCAAGAAGTCTCAGAGAGAAGTTCCACCTGAGCTGTGGCTTTGCCATCTGGCAGCTTGGCATTGGATCTTTGTTAAGTGGAAGACAGGGGAGACTTAAGGGAGGGAGGTTGGGGGAAAGATAACTTTCCATGATCAAATCTCAGTTCTCTTTCCTTATGAAAAATGAGCTTCTTCCTGTTTGTTCACTTCTGCACTTGAATAGAAAACAGGATAATGACACTTTGCCTAAAGGGTAAACACCAACATCTTGCATTCTGCATTGCATTCTTCTCTTCTAAAATGCTGGAAACAAGAGGTTCTCTCCATCCACTGTCGGAGGTTTCTGCTTCCCCATGACTGCCGTTGGCAATGGAAAGCACACTGGGATCATTGGCCGTGGGACTGGAGTTTATGGTTGTTTTTCAGTGAGCTCACAAATTGTAAGACTCCTTCCACTGGGCTTTACCTTTCCTAGCCATCTGGTTGGATAATCTCATTTACCCATCATCACTTAAGAAATACCCTCGCCCATGGTCTCCCCCCACATCAGGCAAGAGTGAAGACTGCACAATCTCTTGAGGAATAATGTTGGTTCATATGCCAGCAGAATAAGCTAGACTTACTTAAAAACAAGAAGTTTTAAAGGAAAGGTGAACATTATCTTATGACTACCTCCATACCCCATCCTGATTTGTGGCTAAATCTTGGCACGTCCTGTTTTTAGTATCCTAATCTAGGGGTGTGATAGACTCCCCTCCTGAGATGGGCAAACAGCAAAGCTCTGATGTGCTCACGTGGCCAGTCTCCTCATCTTCACATTTGATTTGGGAGAACATTTGTCAGTGGTTTTGAAGACTGTCATCTTTATGTTTGGAAAGCAACTTGTGATTATTGTAAACTCGATTTCAGTAGGGTGTTTAGGACGTGGGTGGTTAATTCCTGCCACGACTCAAAAGCGAAAGTGAGCATGAGAAATAGAATAGAACAAGTGCTGAACAGAAAGTACAGTTAATCACTTATTTACCCATTGTCATCTGAGAATAGTTTTCCTGTAGCTAACTTTTGAAAACAGCTCAGTTTACTCAATTTAATCACTTAACTTTTCATCACTAATTTTGTCAAAGTGGAAATTCTTTCTAGAATGTCTCATAGATATCTCTAACACTATATTATGGCTACTGGGCACCATGTGATTTTCCTTGGCACATCAATGTCATTGTGAGCCCTGGTATCATGCAGGGTTTAACACTGTGTCATTCATATCTACCTTTATTCTGTTTACAGCTCACAACATGGATGAATCCCAGATGTCATGTCATTGATTTTTTTTAAATCTTTTTATTTTTGGTGGATTGGCTACCACCAGTCCTTTCCTTTGTGATCAATAATTTCCTTTGCATGTGGTTCATGTTTTAAGTTAGCTTCACTCAGTCATGTACTGGAGCCCATTTCACTGGCGAGGTAGTAGAGCCAGCAACACTTCCTGCTCTTCCTCTCTTGGGCTTGTATCTTATTCTAATGCTAAGACTTTGTCTTTTGATTGAGTATTGTCTTTGTACCTTGATGTGCAGGACCATTCCTTGCCTTTAGGTACTTAATTGGGAGAATGTGGTACCAATAAACATATTTACATTAATAGTAATGGCAAAGGAAAGGCTAAGAATATTTATTTCAGTGTTATATACTGCCTTTGTGACAACTCTGATTGCCCAGTTGAACAAAACTGAAGTCATGTTCCAGACAACAAAACCAGAATTCAAAGTGAAATCACTTTGACCTCAAAGTTCATTTTTATTGCTTTGAGCCACTTCCTAGATTCCACACTGGAATAATGCAACTTCATATCTCCCACCAGGAACACAGCTGAAGTCCTGTTTGGCTAACAGTTCTCAGTAGGCTGGCTTGATGGCAGGAATGACCACAATCCTCTGGAGCTATGTATGATTGTCAACAGAAACATCTTTTTATTTCTAACTAACTGCTCCATATCCCTACTGGATCAGGAGACTAGTAGGAATTGTTTTGTTTCTGACCAAAAGCTACTGCCAATCCATTTCAGAAAGCTCTGAAGAGTTCCATGTAAGGCAACAGTGGCAGGGCTGGAGTGATGGCTCAGTGGTTAAGAGCACTGGCTGCTCTTCCAAAGGATCCAGGTTCAATTCCAGCACTCACATGGCAGCTCACAAATGTCTGCAACTCCAAGATTTGACATACTCACATGGACATACATGTAGGTGAGATACCAATGCATAAAAATAAATAAGCAAGTTAGTAGTAGCAGTGTGAGAACCTGCCCCCTAAACTGTTCCTGTAAGCTTTGTAAAATAAAACATGGGCCACATCTTTCAAGTTCTTCAGAAGCTGTGCCCGTTTCTTCCTGGGACTTGGCTGTGATTACAGTGGTTGAGGTTGCAAAATGAAAGACCTTATGCTAACCAAGCATTGTTATAATATTTTAAATTTGTTTACTTCTGGAAAATGACTGCAATTGCCTCTGGAACTTGTGACCCATTACCATGGAAACTAACTTCAAAGCGCATAGGAGGCATATCTGAAATCCTTATTCCCCCATCACTCAGAAAACATCATGTGATCACGGACAAAGAAAAGGCAGGTGGGGAAAAAAGAAAACAAAAAGCACTTATGGGGGAGGTGGAGAGAAAAGAGGCAATGTTAGGAAATCTTTAAGTCTTCTCTGTTTCAGGGATAGGTGATGTACAGGGTACTTTCCCTGTATCAGATACTGAGATGAGCCCTTTCCATATGTGATGGGTCCTCGTGAGTGCTCATGTTTTAACAGACAAGGAAATAGGCTTTCAATTTTTGCTGAGGCTAAGACAGACAGTAAACGACTCCATTGGAACTTACATTATGAGATTCTGCTTCCTGAATTTTTGCTTAACTCCTACATCATTAAGAAATAGAAGAAGACACGACTTACTATGTTCAATGTAACATAGACACCTGAGAAATGGAATACATGATATTAATGGAACATTTAAATTATCCATGCACTCAGCAGGAAGCTCACTTAGAGAGAATGAAGGATAATTCTTTGATGTATCTAAATGTACCAACAAAAGAATAATTGGCTTTTGTGCTGTGCCAGTGCCAAAGGGAAGAAAATGAAGATAAAGGAGGGCTTGGCAACCACACCTGTGTTTTTAAAACAAAAGAGCCACATGCTTGTTCACAATCTGAATAATTGTAAAACTAGGTCAGCACATGGGAAAGACGCCTGGAAGAAGGAGGCCACTATAATTAAGTGAAACAGAAGAGAGAAAAAAGGAAAGGAAAGAACTCTACAAACAAAAATTTGGGAAAAATAGGTCATAGCTTACTACTGAAGTGCACGCTTTTTGCGCACATTTGCCAAGTCCTTGAGTTGAAGAAGGCATAGGAAAAGCACTTGATGCTTTAGGGCAAATCATTCTGATGTTTGTAGTTTCCTTGTTTCATCTAAAAAGGCCCTGATACACACTTCCTAGCCATTTAATTCAGATCCTGTGTGAGAGGACTTATCATCTGGAGATAGACATGGATAAAAATCCTTCTTAATCTGTGTCCTGGAAAACAGCCAGATCCTATGAACTGGTTTTACTTGACTTGGAACTAAAATCTATTAAAATCTATTTTATTTTACTCTTTTTGTATGATCCTCCTTTCAGTCATTTTGGCTTGGAAACAGCTGAATTTCTGAGAAATCTAACAAGGAGCTCGGTATACACCAGAGCTTGGTGATGGTGGTGGTAATAATGGTAAAGATGATTTTATCTTTATATTTCTACTGATTGATTTGTTCATCATACAAGTTTCAAAGCATTCTCATGTAAAGGTCTGCTATTGTTTAAATAAGCAGATGGGTTTCCTGGCTCTCTGCTTTGGTCTCCAGGTCTGGTACCATTTTTTCCCATCACAGAACTCAGCATAGTATAGCACATAAAAGTGGGAAGACAGGTACACAAAGTCTGGGAGGGAAGTGAGCTCTATTAACATAAATGGTGGTCAGCATCAGATTGTCATTGTCTCTGAAGACAAGTAGATCATATCCTGTGTAGTTATGACATGGCCAACCTGTTAGCTGAATCTCCAGGACCTCCATTCTGGGGGCATTTCAGTGTTACCCATCTTCTCATAGCATTAAGACCAGCAAGAGATTACATAATATGCCAGCTGCATTTCCACATTCCAAATATACACAGTGGTAGTCATGTTGGTTGGATGACTTAAATCATTCCTGCTAGTGAATATTTCTCATGATAAGCAACAAAACTTCTCATATCAAAATTGTTGCATTTAAAGTTATTTAAATCCCCACAAAATGTGACTTAAACCAATCATCACCACAGTGGTTTTCTAGGACTGGTAAGTACCTTCTGAATTTGTGATCCAAGAAATTTCACATTTTTTAATGAGGGACAGATGAACCCTCAAAAGGGTATTTTCAGGGGTTGCTTCCCTGATATTATGCCTCACACCCAAAGTTTGTCTAGTATAAACCTACCTTTGGAAGACAAGAGTAAGAGTTGGCATGCTTAACATTCAGAAGTGCTTGTAAGATGAGATTCTGAAGCCAATGACAAAAGTCAAATGTTGAGTCTCCCACTCACTGTACCTGCCATTCTATGAGCCATTTAGCTTCTCTGTGCCTCAGTTTCCTCAGTTGCAAAAGGGAAGGTGAGTATAGTACTCTCTTATAGGTGAAAGTATAAATAAATGAATGTGCTGAGCACACAGTGAGGGCTCTGTGCAGCTGTGCTTTCTTGGTGAACAAATCCCATCATTATCACACACACAGGGTTGACTGCAAGGTAAGCACAGGATGTGTAGTCAGCCACATAGGCACAGCCTTAGTTTTTACAGAAACATCATTTAATATTAAATCAATCATAATGTTACAGCTTGTGTGTTGGCACCAGACGACAGAATACAGTTGTATGGGTTGAGGCTTAGGGCTATGAGACAAGGTTTGTCACGGGAGGTTTCTGAGAGATAGTATCACTTCCATGCTAAATCCAGAGAGCAAGCATGTGTCACCCCAACTACCAGAGGACACACTACTTTTGATTTTTCAATGACTGCTTTGAGCAAGACTCTGTTCAGTTATATTGGCTGTATTAGTTACACTAATAACACTGAAGTATAAAGGATGTGTGCTCATTTCACACTGGCTACCACTGAGACTCAGAAGATTTAGTCAAGTTCCTTGATGATACACATCCTTCTGCTTGTGGAGCCTTCGATTCAGCTGGATTCTGAGGCTGAGGCTCCTTTCAACTTTGTACCCTGTGCTCACTGGCTGCCTTTCCACCAAGTTATCATCAGGACAAGAATCTCTTTAGACTGGAGCCATGTTGTTCAGACATACTGATTCTAGTATGTATGGTCCACTTTTCAATAACTAAACCACATCTTTGGCAAGATCTCCATAATTGCAGTATCTGGCTGTGGAGACATTTGGTCAGACTGACAAACTCTGGTAACGTTTGTAGAGTATCTAGTGTATCATCTGTAGACTTGGTTCAAAGGTGTGTGAACCAGGCTGGTAGGCAGACAAGATACTACCTCTGTCCAAACAAAACCAGAGGGTTTCTGTACGGTACCCTCACATGGATGCCAGGTGTTATAGAAGATATTTCCTTCTTCTGCTAGTGTTGCTAGATCCTGGTGTGCTGCATGTTGGATGATAAAGAGCCCCACTACTTGATTTTTCTCATCCCTTTGCCTGGTGCCCCAGCTGGGAGCCCTTCATGGACTCCTTGTGCTGTATCCTCATGCTGAACCTGCATGACTTCTCAATCCTTCACTCTTACTGGTTATTGTGACCACATTCGATTTTCACCTTTTGGTGATACTCAAAATTTCCCTTGCTGGTGGGAACTCCCCACACACACGCACATAGCTTGTCATCATCATCAGTCCCTTTGATACTACTCCATGATATGTTCATGTGGTTTGGGGAAGAAGGAAGGTGACAGATGTCCTTTATCTACTGTCAGACTTCTGGGACTGCAGACTCTGCTTACGGGGAAGCTGAGTTCTGCTGGCCTGAAGGCATAGCGTGCGCGCGCGCACACACACACACACACACACACACACACACACACACAGAGGGGGGAAAGAGGGAGAGAGAGAGAATTAAGACCCAAAGAATTCTTGCTTTGAGAGTAGTTGACTCAGCTGAGGGGGCTGAGAGCCTTTCACTGGGTTAGTGTTAAGTCATTCACTTGGTACTTTGTTGTTACAATGTGATTTCCCCAAGCAATATCTTTACTGCCAACCTGAGACACACAAATACGCATACACACACACACACACACACACACACACACACACACACACATCAGCAGGTTAGACTACATAAATTTTCTTGCAGTTCTAGAGGCTGGAAACGCAAACTTCTTTTTTGTCTATATAGCTGCGTTCTTTCTGTGTCTTCTCTGGCCCCTTTACCTTGTGTATGTATAGTCAGAAAGAGAGAAACCTCAGTGTCTCTTCCTGGTATAAAGACACCTGTCTTACCGGATTAGGGCCCCTCAATTATGGTCTCACTTAACCTGTAACTGCTAGTTAAATACCTTCTCTCTAAGTGTGGTCATGCAGTGTGGAGTACATCTTCATCATAGGAATTTGCTGGTATTACAGTTCAACCCAAATCATCCAAAATCTCAGCATTCCCATGCCTGTCCCACTTATGAGGAGGATATAGTCATAACTCACTGCAGTTGAAATAGTCTTTAAATAGTGATCTAAAGCCAACATGGAGTAACATAGTGAAGGACATATCACCAGGACGTCTACAAAAACTCATCTCATTTGTTACCCACAAAGGCGGCAATGATCAGCCTTGGTTTGCAATACATTGACATCCTACAGAATACAGCAGAAGACCCCAGACCCCAGCTGCAGGTCAACATTGCCAATCAGGAAACGACATCGAGGCACCAAGTGTTTGGGAAGGCAAAGAAGCCATGCTTCACCCTCACCCTGTCCAACTACAGTCCCGTCCAGGATGGTCAGGGTAGATTTAGATATGTGGCAAGATAGATGAGATATATAGATTTAAACATACAACTCCTACATAATTTAACAAAGCCGGAGAGCTCCAGTACTTCCAGTTGGCATTATGTATTTAAATTAAATGTGTTTCCTTTCCTACCAAAGGAAAAAAAAGAACTTTGGATATACTACTCTAGTGGTAGAAATATCTGCTCCTACACTTAAGGAACTTTTAGGTCAAAAAATCTTAGATAACTACTCTAAAAACTCCATTCACCTGTCATGATGAGCAGTTCCCAGGCAATGAGTCAAGGGCGGCATCTTTCTGGTAAAGTGGGCTATTTGGTAAATGACTTCTTACTCCTTTTTTCTCTTTCCTCTTCGTCCTCCTCCTCCTCTTCTTCCTCCTCTTTGCTTAGCCTCCTTTTACTTCTTATGCTATCTTTCTGCCTCTGGTACAGTACCCTTCAGCCTTCCTTTTGTTTCCTTTGGAAATGAAGGTTAATCTACATCTACAAAACATGGCTTTCTCAAGCCTTTTTCTTCCACTGCATATTGATTTAAGATTTTATAAATGCTGGGTGTATTGGTACACGGTGTGCATTTAACAACTCAAAATCTTGCTCCCAACAATTTGGGAGATTTAGAAATGCACATTTTTAATGACAATATCACATTAGAAAAGGAAATTTAAAATATCACCTTATCCTTAGTGTCTAATGAAATAAAAAAGGAATGTCCAGCTAGATGAAAGTAAAGGAAGATCTCTATAAGCTAAGTACAGGTTGGGTCATATTTGAATCCAAATTAATGATTCATAATGAAAACCCTCAGACTCCTGATGAAGGGCTTATGGTTTATTTTAAAATATCTCCTTTCTGCCAGTGTACATGCTACGTTGATGTGAGGGAGTGTTTCTTTAAGAAGATTTCTGTGTTTCTTTGTCAGACTCACCTGTTGCCTCTATATAAACCTTAGGTACTCCGAACCTAGGCCCTCTAATGCCACTTCGATGCATACTGGCAGTTTTTCCTAAACAACTGTTGAATGGGTCTGATTCTTATTTCCCACTTTTCCACGTCCAGAGGACACCTGTTTTATACACTGAATTTTAAAGGAACTCACCTTTGGACATTCTCTTAAAATGGAGATTTGGAGTCAGAAAGAATGAGGGGGTGAGGAAGGAAGAAGAGGGGAGGGTAGTGCAAGCCCCTCCCTAGCAGCCCATCAATTATAGGGGCAGATTCCTCAGAGACAAAGAGAGGATCAATACAAACAGGATTCTAATAGCTAGAAAGCATCTGCGTATTTCCCTAAAGACTGTGCCATCTGCCAAACATCTGACTCCAAACACCACCCCAGAGTGTTAGTCAGACCTAGAGAAAGGTAGCCAGAAGGACGTTCAGGAAACTAGGTGTGCCTTTGGACCCCCTACTGTGTGACTGAGCTGGCAGTCCCCCCCCTCCATTTTCTGGCTGGAGCTGGGGTGTGTCTGATGAGCCATGTGCTCATGAGCCCACGATCATTACCCTTGTAGTGCACTGGACAGAGCTCTACTATGAGACAGAGAGGAGGTGAGTAGAGTGGGCATGCACATTTATGGAGGCTGGAGGAGCAGCTATATTTCAAAGGGTACATCCACAAACATGGGCTCACACTTGGCACTTGCTTTGCATATTCAACCCACTTGAGCCAGATGTGGCCTCTTGTCAGCAAATGCCCCAGTCGTCTGGAGTGAAATGGTTTAGATTTGAGAGCAGGCATGCTGACAGAGGTCCAGAGGAAGTTAAGGACTTGCCAGCGACGTTAGCATTTTTTCCTTTCTCTGGCAGCACCAAAATATGTTTGCTCAAAACAGAGAGAGACGAAAACTATTGGCAGTCAGTACTTCTTAAAAGAGGAGGGGAAAAAGTTAAAAGAAACATGTTTTATTTCTCTGGCAGACACACCAGTTAAAACGATACTGTGTTGTGACAGATTACTGAGTCATTAATGCCTAACTGAGCATTTTGCTATATGCCTCTGTGAAAGTGACTTGAGTGTGGCTGGGTCAACCGCACCTTACAACAGAACAAGCCTTTGCTAAACCTCATATAGTGGCACTCTGCACACAAGGAGCCTCCAAACTAAACATAACATTGTTTTGTTTTGATTTTTTTTTTTTGATTTTTTAAAATCTAAATCTCTAAGAGTTGGGCTGAAAGAATTAACTTGGCAAGAAGATCCCAACATTCAAAATCCTCCTGGGGATTTCATGCTTCCCTCGTTTGTAAGCAAAATCCATTTTCCATGAGATATTTTTAGCGCATGTATCCCCCGTTGTCCTATTCGCTTTCAGTATACCATTAGATCTTGAGGCCATTCCAGATGGGTCATGTGATTTCTAAACATCCATCTTCGGTTCCCTCCTAAGTGACTAGTCTTACAGAAGTCAAGGAATGCTAGACCCTTAACTACCAAAGACCTCAATGTGTTTTTGTGAAGCTTTCATTCTTATTGATAGGATGTTAAAATGTTTCCCAGCTGCCTCTAAGAGGTCAGCTTGGCAAAGTGCACTGGGTGACCTCAGACAGAGGGAGAGGTTTTCAGTCCTGAAAACCGCCTATGTAAATATAAAAATGTATTAGGCTGCAGAACTGTGTGTGTGGGAACAGAACAACCACACCATTGAAAAGAAATCACGCAGAACACTGGCATGTTTCACATGGTCTGTTATCGCATGCATACTTTTGATAAATCATCTTGATTCAGGGTACTCAACATTTCTGATGCTGGTTTCTCTTCCAGAATTTATGTACAGTAAATCTCTGATGACTTAATTGACTTAATGGGTAACCAGAAGAACTTCCTTCTGAAAGTTGTTTATATTTTTTGGACTATCGTTTGTCAGTCAATATACCTCCTTTGCCTTGGGAGGAGGAAAGTCAGCATGAAGTATGATTTTCACTTGTTTAATTTGAAGAATGACTTATGATGTGTGTGTGTGTGTGTGTGTGTGTGTGTGTGTGTGTGTGTGTGTGTGTGGGTGTGTGTGACAGAAAGAGAGACAGAGAGAGAGACAGAGAGAGAGGGAGAGAGAGAAAGAGAGGAGAAAGGCATATTTACTCAAAGCTCTGAAGCAGGAATCCAAGACAGTCACTGTAATAAACAGAAAACATGCTTTCAAAATGCACGGAGAAACCCTTTCTGGATGAAATGCTCTGATGTTTTTGAGTGTGTTCCGTGGATCAAATCATCCCCATCTCTGCATCTAAGCTATTTGGCCGTGATCAGATGATCATAGCTCAAGGAAGTGATTGGAGGGCGAGCTGGCTGCAGCTGCGGTGTAGGCTTGTTCTCAGGGACAAGGAGCCACTGTTTTTCAAACATAGCATCAACATAGAAGTTATTCTGTAGGCTCCAGGATGCAGCGATGGGCTGCACTGCCAGCATTGTTCTGCTTCAAGCTTTTCGCTCTGTGATCCAGAGGAGCTGTCCACACATTTGTAGAAGACGCCAGGAGGAACCGTCCCATGAAATCGTGCCTCTTGAAAGTGACGATGAAATGAGTAGACCCAGAACCCTCATAATGGTACTGTATTCTTGGCAAACAGACTCTCTTGATTGTGCTGTTATTTCAGTGATAGACGTTATAATTTGGGAGGGTTGGTGTTTGGCTTCAGATCAAGATATGTGTGACCTAGAGTTTGCTATCTTGTTTGTGGGGGAAAATCTCTTAGAAGCATTGCTATCATTTAGAGAGATGATTTTCTTTCTTAGATCTGTCATGGAAATGTGTGGTGTTTGTCTCTGAAATCCTCTGCTTCCCAGAATTTGTTTGGTGTTAACTCTGCAGCATGGGAAAAAACAAAATAAACAAACAAACAAAAAAACCCCAAGAAATTTGACATTTAGTTTCAGTGGATTCTGTTATAAGCCTTAATTTGTGTGTCACCTATAAACAATTATGTTTGGTAGATGCCAGTAGTTAGACCTCTAACTTTAAGAGATCTGGGGTTGTTTTTCTGTTCTTTTCCTGGCTTTGAAACGGAAATGCCTTTGCAAAACGCTTAGTTAACTTTGGCACAAAATCAGAGTAACGTATTGAGAGTTTTGTGAAATGTGTGATGTTTTTATTTAGAAGTTGTATCTTGCCAATTGTAATATCATATAATTTTAAAATATGTGCTTCTATTGTATCAGATAGTGTTGCTCCTCTCTGCCTCTGTTTAAGCAGTGAGGATGAAGTACTGAGTGCCCCTTATTTTAAGATTTGGGGAAGAGATCTGCTTAGTCATTGAAATCCCCTGTCAGGATGTAAATGGTGTGCTAAACTTTCCAAACCCAGGGAAGTGTTGGAGTCAGGATGTTTTCACACAGTGTTTTTTCTTAGACTTTGATGTTCAAGGATATGGTAAATAATGAATGAAAAATACCTGTTGCACTAACAATTCTTACCTGAAAGTTATTTGGCCCTGGATATGCCTCTGAATGACAAGGGACCACAGTGTAACTTTCTATATTAACTCCTTTGACAAATCAAGGGTTGAATTAAGGACTGTGACTATCTCTTCTTGAAAGCATGAAATCCAAACCATTTCACACTTATTAGCCCTATAAAACTTAAAAGTGTTTGAGATTGCTCAAAAGTCAAAAAAAGTCCAAATGTAGTGTTTTTTTAAACTATAATAATAGTATCAACAAGTTCATAGATTTTATACAGACATATGTGTGTGTTATTAACACCCATAGTTTTCTAATATGTTATAGTTTTTTGAAAACAAGGAAAATACTGTAAATATTACTATTTTCTAAGTATCCTTTTGATTTATCTAGTTTTTTTGCTTTTTTTTTTAAACCAGCATTAAATGGGATGATAAAGAATTCATCATGGATAGAGCTACCATTATCCACATATTTTGAATTCATATACTTTCATCTCATGTATGAAACCATTTTTTCCTACAAATAGATTTTGGCGTGTGTGTGTGTGTGTGTGTGTGTGTGTGTGTGTGTGTTGGGGGTTGTAAATGGATGCTTTATCATTATTTATCTTTTTGCTTCAGTGACTCTAAGGCAAATAAAAAGACCTGAACTCTGAAAGCAAAAGGAATTCACCATATCATAATAATATAATATATATTTAAAAACCTAAAAGAAAGAATTTTGAGTGTTTTTTCACAAGTAAATGACAAATATTTAAAGAAACAAATATGATTGCCCTGCTCTAGACATTATGCAATGAATACATAGATTGAAATATCACATGGCAGCCCATAAATGTGCACAATTATCCCGTGTCAGGGAAAGTTTAACAGGTTTAACAAGAACTTACTGATGACAAACCAGAGGTTCAGAATACTGGACACCATGTCTGTGTTGTCCTGGGACTGCTAAGTTTCAGCTCTGCAGGCCACAAGGCCCACTGAATCTGAAAGCCATCATGCTTTCCACCCTGTTTCTATCTCAAAGAAAATAAGGATGAAATTGACAATGAACTGAGTTTTTAGAAGAAACTCTTGGACCACTTAGAGAAACACATGCTGGCACAAAGTCATTGTGGCCCCTTGACAGTGTTCTCCAGTGCAACTCCAGCATTCATACATGTGAAGAAAAAATCCAGAACTCTGCCCTGCCTGTGAAGTGTGAAGGTCGTGGTACATTTTGGGAGGTATCTGTTCCAGATGTGTTGCAGTATGGCTGTAATATTTAATGGACAAATTCTCTTTCAACCTGATGAATCTAAATTTTGACCCATGAATTAGAATCTCTGGAAAAGGATCTAGGGCTTCAGAAGACAAACTGAAGAGCAGTGGGAATGTTATTAGTCAGAAAAGCTATTGCAGTGACTCCAGCAATAGTCTTGTATGGTTTTCTCCTGGGTTAGTGGGAAGTGTTTGGATTCATTTCAGTAGCACAATTAGGCTTTGCTATGAGTTACTTACAAAATGTGGGGAAAAGAAAACAGTCTGGGTTTTCTGTGCACATTCCTTTAAAGGGTTTATTTATTTGTTTAATCACATGTGAATGAATGTTTTGCCTACATGTATGTATCTGTACCCTGTAGCTTGGTACACACAGAAAGCATCCAGAAAGCACCAGGATTACTGGTGGTTGTGAGCCATCGGATACCTCTGTTGGAAACTGTTCCCAGGTCCTCTGTGAGAGCAGCAAGTGCTTTTCACTGCTGAGAGATCTCCCTATGTCCTGCTGTCAAGTTCTTACCTGTACATTCAGAACCCAGTGGTTCTTTAGTAGGAAAGCATATAAGAACAGGAGCTCAGGAGCAAGATTATAAGTCTGTTACAAAGGAGCTGAGTTCCCAGTGCTTTCTTCCCAGGTCTATGCTGGTAATGCCAAGTAGGAAGCCAGCTGGAGTTTTAAGAAAATTCGTACAGCGAACTATAGCCCAGCCCAATGCAAACACCAGTAAATGATTGGTGAATGGGCAAGTGGTCACTTTTCTAATGCCCTGCATTATTTATAATGTATAAGTCCATTTCACAGCTAAGGACATATTTCTTCCCAGCCTGTCTTGGGCTGAGCTTTTAACGACTATTTTTACTAGTTATACATTTTTCTCCTATCACTGGTATACAGAAAATAGGCAGGGATTAAGTCAGGGCTTTTCATTTGTTTTTTGTTTTTGTTTTGCTTTGTTTTTGTTTGTTTGTTTGTTTGTTTTGGGTTTTTTTGTTTTGTTCGTTTTTGCCTCATTGAGACCCAGAACAATGACTTTTATCCTCTTATAGACTAGAATTGAATATGGTGGACCTGTGGATTGACATCTTTGAGCAGTTAACACAAGAAAGGAGGCTTGGTTAACCCCCAACTCTTAATTAACTCGCACAAGGATGAATTAAGGAGGGAGATAAGCACAAGGGTTGGACATTGATGTCCCACAGCTGTGCTTTTTCCAGTCAGAACCTGGATGTAGGGTCTATCCTAAAACGCTTCATCAGCTTGGGACTTTCAAGATTGAAGTTTGGGTGTGTGGTCCAGACTGAGAAGATTTGTTAAACATTAAAATGAAGGATTTAGTCATTTATAAGGGACACATAAATCCTGACAGCTGAGACTATTAAAATTCAGTAGAGATTAACTGGGGGAAAAAAATGAAGACATTTCTTCAAGTTCTAGTTTGTTTGAAATGCAGAAACTTTTCTGATGAGAGAAATTGCTTGAATCTGTATGCTGGTACATGTATGTTCCTGTGGGTATGATGTATGTTCCTGTGGGTGTGAAGTATGTTCCTGTGGGTGTGATATATGTCCCTGTGAGTATGAAGACAGAACTCAGCCTTGGCTTTCATTCCTTAGGATATTTTCTACCTTTTTTTTTTTTTTTTTTTTTTTTTTTTTTTGAGACAGTCTTTCTCAATTGCCTGGGACTCAATTGCCTGACCAGCAAACCCCAGTTATCTGTCTCTCCCTAACCTGTGCTGGAGTTTCAGGTACGTATCGTCATAGCCAGATTTTTTAAAGTGGGATCTGGAGCTTAAACCCTGGTCTTTGTGCTTGTACAACAACCATTTCACCAACTCAGCTAGCTCCCAACCACCCAAAATATTTATAAACTGTATTTCTTATTCTATTTCTAGCATGTTTTGATAAAGTTTACAAATACTTATTTATGTAGGTCAGTTTTCTGGTTAATTCCTATAATTTCATATGTCTTATAAGTCGCTGCTAACCCCAGAGGTTTTCCTCATTTTTAAGCCTTTTTTCCTCCCTCTCAAATAAAGAATGATTCCACTGGTACAAGAGGAGACCTGAGATCAAGTGTCAAGTAGGCATCCACCTCCTTCTGGCTATATAATCAATTCCCATATAACAGATTCACAAGTCTCAACTAGAATATGAAACATTTTCAAAATCTATGAACATTTTGAGATGATTCTAAAACAGTAGAAACCATAACATTTAAATTTGGGGGATGACTAGGATATAGTGTATCCATAAAGCCAAGTATGACTTTATCTTTAACATTGCTCAAAGACCAAGATATATAACAATAGTCTAAATGTGTGGTAAGTCTGGGAGGTGAAATCACTGCTAGTCAACAGTGCGCACATATATGATAAACTTACCTGTACAGAGTGACTCTCAGTTATAATTGCTGCCCCAAGACCTGCATCATAATATCCTTGATACTGTAATTTTCCAAATTCAATACTTTTATGAACGATACAGAATTTATGTCAAACTCTAGCTAACAGCCCATGAAATGTGGATGATTTTCACAATTTTAAGATGGGATAGAATGAAGTGAAGAAACCAAATAAAAGGGGGAGAAAGAATGAAAGAGAAAATGCCAGAGAGAAACAGAGGAGATGCCTAGTCTACCAAGTCTAAAAGACTATGCCACTATAGTCACTATAGTGACAGAAAAGTTTACTAACATTTATCTGGTAGATGACAGGTCCTCAATCATTGGAGGATCTTCTTTTTTCCCTTAATTTTGATTTTTATAGGATGTTGTATTATGAAGTTGATCGAAAGGAACTTGGATTTTCTTCTGGGTGCCTGTTGTTTACCTGAGGGTCTAGGAGTTAGTGTGATTGAACAGCGACTTCTAGATTTAGAGTCAAAAGAATGAAGGTCAGAGTCTCAAGTTATCTTTTAATGAAAACCTAGATGACCTGGACATGCTGGGTTATTCTGTGTCTGACATGGGGAAGGTGTCTCTCTTGTCTGTTGGAACACCAGAATATTACCTTATAAAATCATATTGTACATTAATTAATATTTGTGCTAATTGCTTTTCTTAGTGCTATCACAAATGTGCACAAAAGCAATTTGAGTGAGAAAAGGTTTCTTTTTGGCTAATAACTTGAGGAGGTTCCAGTCCATTACAACAGAGAGGGTATAGAAGTTTTCATGGAAATATAAACATATGTCAGAGACTTCTTTTTTCTTCTTTTTTTCTTTTTATTTTACATATCAATCCCAGTTCCCTCTCCCTCCCTCCCTCCCTCCCACCCTCCCTTCCTCCTTCTTTCCCTCTTTCTCATTCTCCCATGTCCCCAATCACCCTCCCCTTCCACCCCCCACTCCACATGTAGGGTGATGCCTTCCAGGAGGGGTCATCTAAATCTGTCAAGTCATTTGGAGTAGGGACTAGACCTCCTCTCCTGTTTCTAGGTTAAGGGAGTATACCTCCATGGGGAATGTGCTTCCAAAGTCCTTTTGTGCAACAGGAATACATCCTGGTTCTACTGTCAGAGGTCCCTTAGATTGCCCAGGCCTTCTGAGACCCATGTTCAGGGGGTCTGAGTCAGTCCCATGCTGGATTCCCAGTTATCACTCTGGGGGCCCTTTAGCTCCTCCTTGTTCAGGTCAGCTGTCTCCATGTGTTCTGTAGCCTGGTCTTGTCCCCCCCTCTCTGCATCTGGATTCCAGTTTGGCTCAGTGTTTAATTGCGGTGTCTGCTTCTGTTTCTATCAGCTACTAGATGAGGGCTCTATGATGGTGGATAAGTTAGTCATCTATCTCATTATCGGGGAAGGGCATTTATGGTAGCCTTTTAACTATTGCTCAAATTGTTGGTTGGGGTCAGTCTTGTAAGTCTCTAGACTTTTCTCTAGATTCAGTTTTCTCTTCAGACCTATAATAGCTCCCTCTTTTATGGTCTCTCTCTCTCTCTCCCTCTCTCTCTCTCTCTCTCTCTCTCTCTCTCTCTCTCTCTCTCTCTCTCTCGTCTGTTCTGCTTCTGACTCAATCTTCCTAGTCCCAAAGTTCCCTCTCCACTCACTACCCTCCCCACTCGCCATATGCTCAGGAGATCTTGTCCCTTTCCCCTTCTGTGAGGCACCTTGTATGAATCTCTTACAATCCTCCTGGTGTCCTAGTTTCTCTGGGATCCTTTGTTCTATGTCTAAAATCCATATATGAGTGAGTACATATCATGTTCCTCTTTTTGTGACTGTTGTGACTGGGTTACATCATTCATATGGGTTCTTCAAGTTCCATCCACTTGTCTGCGAATGTCAAGATTCCATTGTTTTTTGTTTGTTTGTTTGTTTTTACGCAGAGTAGTATTCCATTGTGTAAATGTGCCACATCTTCTTTATCCATTCTTCAGTTGAGGGGCATCTAGGTTGCTTCCAGGTTCTTGCTATTACAAATAATGCTGGCAGAGACTTCTTACACTGCAAGGACCTAGAAGTAGTGTGAGAAAGAGTGAAACCAGGGCAGGGCCACACCCTTCAAAGGCCTGCCCCTCCTTACCTCCAGCAAATTTCCTCTTGCAGAATAGCATGTCTTAAATACTCCTTAGCCTTTAAAACAGTGCCACAGGTTGGGGAACCAGAGTGCAAGATGTGAGTTTGTGGGAGACATTTCAGAGTCAACACAGTGGTGGAAAATTGCAAGTGTGCAGGCTAGCTTCATCTACAAGAGACTTATTATCTTATGCACAGTGATAATATGCTACCCACTGGGTAATTCGTGTAGCAAAACAAGGAGGCCATTTGCATCAGGAGTTAATGCATTTCTTCCATATCCATTCTTAGAGTATGCTCCAGAAAGTGTGGCCCCAGATCAGAGGCCAAGTAATGTGTCAGTACAGTTCTGCTTGAGTTACTCTTTGACGCTCCACATCTGAATCTCCTTCCAACGTGTAAGCACAATAATCCTTGCTTCTTGCTCAAGTACTTTAAACACCAGGATAAGAAGCAAGATGAAGGAAGAAAACAGTTATTTATAAAAATAATAATTTCATCTCTCTGGGACTTGTTCGTTTACATATATGTTTAGTGAACAGAATCAAGGCCAAAGAGGAGTTTGATATGGGAACTACTTCAGAGGAAATAAAATAATCTCTTTATATCTCTCTACTAAATAACCCAATAAAACTTTTTGCAGAGGGATTCTTCACATTCTTTGCCCAGTTGCATATTTGGTGAATGGCTCAATGAGGAAAAGGCTTTTAAGGTTTCTAAATCTCAAGTTAATGTTCTACTCTGCTTTAGTGAGAATGGATTTGAGTATACTGACTTAAGACTCCCTCAGGAAGGGAATCCCATGTAAATAATGGAAACTGAGTTTAAATGATGTGCCAAAGATAGTATAACACTGAGCCTAAAAGCCCAGAGAATCTTTGGCAGTAAGTTTTGCATGTGAACTCATTTTCAACTGAATCATGAAGCTATTGAAAAGAGACAAATGTCCTCAGTGCCTTCTCCCCAGGGAGAGGAATTAATTGAATATGTTTGGAGCTTAGTAATTAACAATACAAATCTTCCAGGAAAAAGCTTACAGAACTCAAATAGCATATGGCATCGGCTTGTCCAAATGATAGTACATTGTTATAGTTTTCTAAATTGCATCAATTGAAAAGGATAAGGAACAAAAAGTATTCTAAAATTAAAATCTATAATATGATACATAACAGCAGAAATTCAAGGGTGTGTTGGGAGATTTGGTAACTAGTCATGTAAATCAAAACCAATGAACAGATTCAACTGTATAGATTGATCTAAGTAAAAATAAGTGTGTGTGTGTGTGTGTGTGTGTGTGTGTGTGTGTTAAATAGTCTACATTACTGATATAAGGCTATAAGGCTTTGGGAGAAGCCATGGTGTAAAGGGTATAAAAATTATATTACCAAGTAGAAATATTTGGCAATATGTCTACAGAAAGAATGACTTCAAATGATTAAAAATATAAAATTTCTTTATTTTTGAAACATAATTAAATATAGTTTTTAAGTCTGACATGTTTGCTTTCAGCATTTCTTTGTTTTGTGGAAGAGTGGGTTTCCTCAATTCTAGGATTCGATAAGACCCCAACCCTAAACCCTGATTTTAGAAGATAACACTCTGCATATGTTGAATATGCAGGAATCTAGTGGAGAACTAGACTGAGCAAAGACTGAGAGGCAATATCACAGACAATACCAGGCACAGGTGACAATGATCTGACTGCTTTACCCTCATGCAGTATACAGTATAGAGGATAACACAGATCACAAATGGATGCAAGATCATAATCCTGATTGATACTTCAGGGAGAGCTGCAATATTACCTTAGCGGTCTAACCTATGTGCATCCAGCTGTATCCAGTGAAATAGCCATAGTTCAGAGACCCAGGGAATGACAAGATGCTAAGAAGACAACATCCTCAATGGGACATGAGAAAGAGCCATGTGTAGTTCCTAATTTTCAAGCTGCTTCTTCAGTTAAGTGTTAGAGTGTGTGGTCTGCATCTCTTACCAAACCACCTGCTGATCATATGAATCCTAAGTCAATTATTCCTGCTGCCCAGTCTGTAAAATGGGACTATTGAACATCCCATCCATATTAGTTTCCTATTGCTAATGTGATAAAATACCAAAGTAGTTTTAAACATCACATGTATTGTCTTTCCATTATAAGAACACACATTCATTATCTCATATTTCTGGAGCAGAAATATGATACAGATCTCACAAGGCTGAAATTGGTAGAGTTGCCTTTTGTCCTGAAGGTTCTAGGAAAGAATTGGTTTTCTAATCTTTTCTCCTTTTTGCTTCATTTTCCACTGTTGTCCATCCCACCCTGCCTCCTGCTCCCCCTTCCCTCCCCCAGCCCATCTCACATCCACTCCTCCCAAAGGGTAAGGCCTTCCACAGGGAGTCAACAAAGCCTGGCACATTAAGTTGACCTAGGGCCAAGCCACCCACCCCCACCCACCTGCACTAAGGCTGAGCATGGTGTAAGATGGTATCTCAGCGTCATTTTTATTTGCATTTCCCTGATGATTAAGAATGTTGAGCAACTCATTAAATGTCTTTCAGCCATTTGAGATTCTTCTGTTGGAAATTCTGTTTAGCTCTATACCCCATTTTTCAGTTGGATTATTTTGTATTTTGACATCTAGTTTCTTGAATTCTTTATACATTTTGGAACTCAGCCATCTGTCAGATGTGGGTTGGTAAAAATCTCCCATTCTGTAAGCAGTCATTTTGTCTTATTTACTGTGTCCTTTACTTTTCAGTTTCAGGAGGTCCCATTTATTGATTGTTGCTCTCAGTGTCTGTGCTACTGGTGTTATATTTGGAAGTAAGTAGTCTCCTGTGCCAATGCATTTGAGGTTACTTCCCATTTTTTCTTCTATTGGGTTCAATGTAACTGAATTTATGTTGAGGTCTTTGATCCAGTTAAACTTTAGTTCTGTGCATGCTGAAAGTTTCAAGAGGCCATCTACATTCATTTGGTTGTGTGGTAGTTTGAATGAGAATGGCTCCCATAGTCTCATATAATCAAATGAATGTTTGGTTTCTAGTTGTGGAACTGTTTGGAAAGGATTAGGAGGACTTTGTTGGAGGAGGTGTGTCACTGGAGATTGGCTTTGAGATTTCAAAAGCCCAAGCCATTCTCTCTCTCTCTTTCTCTCTCTCTCTCTCTCTCTCTCTCTCTCTCTCTCTCTCTCTTTTCCTTATGGTTGCCGTCTCAACATGTAAGCTCTCATCTTTCAAAGCCAGTAGTGAAGTGTCTTCATATGGCTCTGGCCCCTGACTCTCAGCTGTCCCTCAGGACCCTGTAATTACAAGGGTAATTTCCTCATCTGTAAATCAGTAACCTTATCTCCTCTTACAGTCTTTACTCCTTCCAGTCATTGCTAACTTCCTGAGATTAGAGTGGACACATTGTTAAGAAATTATGGTTCTGTCTGCCATACTATCTCTGGAGGTTATTTCAAAGACCCAGTGCATAAATACAAGTCACATACCTATAATAAATCCTGGTGATGAGGAAGCGCCCAGTAAATTTTAGTTATTTTATTGCTTTTTTACTGTCTCGATAAAACACATTCACAGATTTCATTTACTTCAGTTATTTTAGGAAAAGGAATTGAATTGCCAAAAAGAAACTTAAATTGTGCTTCATGGAATATGAAAAGATGGGAAGGGAAGCTTAGATTTTTTTTATCTCATAGCACTTTAATATTTATTTAACATATTCACCTGAATAGATTATTTACAGAAATACAAGAATATTTGAGTTTTTCTTTTATGTCATCCACCACTTGCTTATTCTTTTGAAATTTATTTCTTCACATGTTTTAAAAATCACTTATTAAAGGAGTAGTTCTTTTCAGCTTTCAAATTACACAAAATTTAGAAATCATAAGGACGAATGATATAAGAAATGTTTAAAAGTGGGGTATGGAAAGATGGAACAATAGGCAAAATGTCTGATGCACAGGCATTATGAGACAGGCTTGACTCACCTCATATAATACTGGGCATGATGGCACACATTTGCAATACCAGTGTTAGTAGATCTCAGGCCCTTGCTGGTCAACCAGCCTAATCAAAACAGCGAGCTCCTAGTTCACTAAGATATCCTCTTTCAAAAGATTATGTGAAAAGTGATAGAGGAACACTCCCAGTGCCAACTTCACACACACACACACACACACACACACACACACACACACACACAAATCCAGTGTGCATTTATACTCATAGCACATTTCAATCTTAATTCTACATTATCACCACAGACATTTGCTTGATCTTTAGAGTTCATAAAATTTATACTTAAAAGAGTAAATTCTCACACATTGTTTTTGAAATGTAAATATTTTCCAACAATTAGATAGACTATCGATTGTTATTGTTAAATTACTTAAATTGAAGTAAAACTAAGACAAATTCAAATATTAAATTAACCACTTTTCAAGCATTCCTTGGCCACAGGTATCTCTTGCTGCTGTATTAGACACTGTAGGTATGTGCAGTGCGCCTGTTCAAAATCATACATCTCAGAAGGGAAATACTTTTGAAATCAGGGCAGCCACATCACTGTACTTCCAAACCCTGTGTGTGATCTATGAAGCCTGGCTCACCAATTCTCTCTCCTGTCTGCTCATCTGTGTTCTTTTTTTTTTTTTTTCTAGACGCAACAACAATTGGCTATTTCATTTCTTTAAATTATGTAGAGAAGGCATAAAGGAGAACAGGTCAACTGCTAATCTGCATATTTAAGGTGAATTAAAAATGAATTAACATTATTCTCCTGTCCCCAAAATATTCTTCTAAAGTGGGTAATTGGCAGCATTATTGAGCTGGCAATTGGGGCTGTAACAAAATAGAAACAAAGTGATACCCAGGCTTGGGGAGGAGGCAGAAAGCATCCTATGTAGATACTGGCCAGCATGTACCTGCCACTTAGCTTGTTGCTGGCAGCCCATCTAGCCCTATACCTTCTTTCCAGGTACAATGTAATCATACCCAAATCTTTCTTTTCAGTGACCAGGCCTTTCTCCTAAAGCCTGGCCATTTCCACTATTGTTATATTTCTACCTCTTTTCTCACTTCTAGGCTGGTCATGCCCATTGTCCCCTCTTGCATCCTGTATCTCCATTGTCTCGGGCCTGGGTTTCTTGTGCTGTATTGGACAGTATAGGCACAGCAGACAGTGAACTTGTCTGAAGCCATGCCTCTCAGAAGGATATCATTAGCTTTTGAACTCAGAGAAGTTCTTGCAGACACACTGACACACTACAGAGTTCTGTGTAAGCCATACCTGGCTCACCAATGAGCACAAGAGTGTGCCATTCTTTAGTATGCTGCGCAGTATTGCAAGATTGTCTGAGGCTTCTCTTTAAGTTCACAAAAATTTCCAGTCAAAACTGTATGGAATAGCAAAAGGTTAAGAATTTGAGATTTTAGATTCCATATGCCTTGCTAGAAAGGGAAGATCACAATTGAGGGGATAAATTGGTATGGTGGTCGTTTTTATGACAGTTGGTCTCATAAGTATATTTAATCAGTTCTGGAAACCGAAAGAGTCACACTCTTTTTAATATGTGTTAGTGCCTGCCCTTTAGCTTAGTGACAGTGGGTATAGTTCCAGAGTCTGTGCATAGTTTCAAATTGAATGACATAAATTCAAGCTGCAGAGTACCATTGTAATAATTTTAGTAGCTAGGAAATACTAGCAAGTTTCTGATCATTGTAGGAATAAATCCATTTTGGGGGAATGAAAGTTAATTCTGCTTTTCTGTACACAAGGGACTCCAGCTTCAAGTTAGTCTCTTGATTATTTCTCAAGGACTAAATAAAAGAAAAGGAGTTCAAGTTAATCTGTGGAGGTAATTAATGACAATAACAGGGGTATCTAAGTTCCAGCAGACAACTGTGGACCCATGAGGACCATAACAGAGATGATGAAGAGCTTAGAAGGTAAATTACTTTCTTGTCATTCTTCATATTAACTGGAGAACAGACATGTATCTCTACTGTGGCCTTATAGAACTCTGACCCTCAAAGTTCTGTTACAGAAACCAGATGGTCTAATGACATGGCCAACTTGATTGCTGTTTATGGAGCTCTAGGATAAATCTCTGGTGTAGCACGGTTCAGATTGGTCTTAATAATAAAAATCAGAGAGGCAGAGCAGCCAGCCACTAGAGCTCTTACCTCTATGAAATCCTCAGACTGTGAAGAAGCCAAGCTCCTGTCTCCTCCCACCTGATATTCCTCTTTCTGTCCAGCCACCTAACTTCCTGTCTGTCTGCACAGACCTCCAGACCTCTGTGGTTATCTAGTAGCTAGCCCTGCCCTCTGATCTTCAGGCAAGCTTTATTTGTTAGAGCATTAACAAGATATCACTTTCATTGTGCCACTGCTGATAGATTGCCCAGGGTGAAAATACTTCCTCAAACATTGTCTAGGTTGCCCAGGGACTATACTTTATTATGTTCATAAAATGTGAATATCCATTGCCCTCCAGCACTACAGAAATTAAGATAATGACCTCTAGAGGTCATTAGACCTCTAGAGCATGATCTGGGTGCTATTTTGGGATGGTTCTTAGGGGGCATTTTAGGGGGCCATTTCCCATTGTTAAGGAAACTAGAATGTTGAGTTAGAGACTCAAAAAGTAAAAGGATTCAGTGAAAATGACAGTTGTCTTAGTTAGGGTTTCTATTGCTGTGATAAAATACCATGACCAAAAAGAAAATTGGGGAAGAAAGGGTTTGTTTGACTTATACTTCACATCACTGTTCATCAACAAAGGAAGTCAGGACAGGAACTCAAGCAGGGCTGGAACTTGGAAGCAGGAGCTGATGCAGAGGCCATGGAATGGTATGCTTGCTGGCTTGCTCCCTATGGTTTGCTCAGCCTGCTTTCTTATAGGACCTAGGACGACCAGCTCAGGGATGACATCACCCAAAATAAGCCGGGCCTTCCCCATTAATAAACTAACTAAGAAAATGCCTTACAGCTGGATCTCATGGAAGCATTTTCTCAATTAGGGTTCCCTCCTTTCAAATAACTAGTTTGTGTGTGAAGCTAACTTAAGAGCAGCCAGCATACCAGTGACCCAAATGATGGTCTCCAACTGGGAATAAACGTGAGAGATGAGGCAAAGGCAGAGCTTGGAGACGAGGTGGCATGTAGAACAGGAGCAGGCACGCTAGCCTGTGATACCATAGGGCCTGCAGTTATTCAATGGCTCTGACATAGGACTTGCTTTAAAAGAAATGTACCCTAGTTCCACTCTAAAACAATGTGACTTTTCCATCCATATTCTCACACTCTTTTTTTTTTTTTTTTTTTTTTTTTTTTTATATACCAGTTTTGTCATGGTGGCTGCTGTCCTTTGTTCCATTGTTGTTTATGTCATTACCGATTGTTGAATTTTCAGTTGAGATTGTGTAAATCCCTTCCTTCCATTTGGTTCAGAGTTAAGTGAAGAATGTCAGATCTGTAAATAACAGCTGACTGTGGTTACAGGAATTGCAGATAGTTGTTTTGAACTGTGTGCAAATGAACCAATAGATATCTTGGAAAAATGGGAAATAAGACATTATCATCTAATGCCTCATTTGCAACATTAAGACTAAAACAAATTACAAGACATTCATGTGTTAAAAATGACAAAATGACACAATAGAAACAGCTAGACCACCCCCCACCCAGCCAAGTTCACCTCCAGATCTGTTTTTAGGGAAAGGGCTATTTGCTACAGCTGTGATTAAACTTAGTATGGATCTTCAAGATGTTACATGACTGCCTTAAAGATGGAGATTGACAGAAGAGTCAGGATTGTTGAGTGATTATCACCGAGGAACCCCAAAAGTACAGAAAGAAATCTGTTACTACCCCTTTCCAGAGAATGCCTGCCTCTTCACACAGCTCCCATGTTAAAAACTCACTGGACAAAAGCAAAGAGCCCAACCCCAAATTGAGATAAGTGAGAAATAAAGGAATAAAAGTGAATATTGCCTAAGATTAATGAAAGATGCCCGGTTCTCAGCAGCCCTAAGTCTTAGTTTAGTGAGTCCCTTTGACATTCCCCTTCAGCCTCTGGTCTACGTGGTGGGGAGGGGGCATTCTAGCTACAAATATATCCTGTGGCTGTCTTGTAGTCAGTCAAATGCTCAAGGCTTGTTTGTTGATTTGAATCAGTCAGCATAATTTGTACTCAAAGAATGGCCTAACGTGTGTGCCAGGTAGCCATATGTGGGATAAAGATTCCACTGGAATGTTGCATGCATTGGTCTGACATTCGTATTTCTGAGTGGAGTCATATGTACACAGGAGAAGCCATCTGTTACTTTAGCTAGCTGGTTTCAGTGCCTTCCCTGCCTTGATTTGCCTCATGCTGAGATTAATATTTTTTGTGGTTTTATAATTCAAAGGCTTAAACTACTTAGATTCCCTAGAGATTACTTTCTCATTCTTATGCTCATTATAAAATACTGCATGTGACTTATTTCAGTCATGTGACTTATTTTGATGGTAAATGGATTGTTTTCAGTAGCTTCCTCCTTGACATGTTTTTTCCACCTGTTTGATTTTTGAGCAAATGCTTGCTGCCTTATGTGCACAAAATCATGGTCCTACTTTACATTGTCTTATTTTGTCAGTCGTTGGGTGATTCTCCCTACTTCAAAAGCTCAGATTCTTGGAATTCTCTATTCAGAATTCAGCTGTGACTTCACTGAAATATGCTCACAAAATGCATAGTAAGAAACAGATAACAGAAGTTGCACAAGCATAGGAAAACCAGCATGAAATCTCATGTTTCCCTCTTTTTATTGCTTATTAAGATATGACAGCAGGAAGCTGCAGAGATGGCTCAGCAGTTAACAACACTGGCTTGTCTCTCAAGGGACCTGGGTTCAATTCCCAGCACCCAAATGGTATACCCATCTGTAACTCCAGTTCCAGGGATTCTGACACATTCTTTGTATTGAGTAACCAATTAGGGGGCTATCCCTAAGGGAGAAAGTTCTCCCTTTTCACATAGTTAATAGCTGTCTATAGTTCTTTGTCTAAGGGTGGGAACCCATTATATTTTCCCCTTCCACAGTAGCATGTCTATTGGTGTTGGCATTGTTCAGGTCTTGTTTACGCAGCCATATTGTTATAGTATCATGGGCATACCAGCTTTCTTGTCAATTTTTTTCCTTTTTTTTTTTTTTTTTTGTTTTGTTTTGTTTTTTGTTTGTTTGGTTGGTTGATTGGTTTTCATTTTGTGTGTGATTTTTTTTCTGGCCTTGAGAATTATACTCAAGAATTTATAGTTCCATTAAACTAAATATTCAGTCTTATGTAACATAACAGTCCATAAGGAAAATGGTGGCATTCATTTAATACATTTGGAGCAGCATGTTATCAAGTAAAATTACATCTTTTAATGAGTAAAACAATAAGGGGGGCATGACTTTGAGGAGGTCCATCCATCTATACTTTAAGTTGCTTTCATATTGTATATCAGAGAAATGTAAGGCCTTCAGAAATAGCTTTGACAATAATTTGGAGGGAAGGAGAGCTCAGACAGTGGATGATGCCCAGGCAAAGCACTTGGAAATGTTGTTGGTCAAATATCTGAAGGCGTCTGACTGTCTGTTGTCCCCACTGCATTGTGGTGGGGTAATGTTAATCAATTAGTTCAATTCTGCCATAGATAGTAAGTAATTGCACTCACTGGAAGCCACAGTGGTCTATTAATAATGCATCCTAATTTCGAAAAGTAGTGTTTCTCTTGGCTTTTAGAAAAGCTGGTTTCTGTTCTTTGTTTTTGTATTTAAAACTCATGATTAAAGTAGAGGTTATGTGCACCTCATAAATGACCTGATAAGAAGAAAAACACATAATTATGGATAGTATTTCTGACCATTTCTATATAAAGTTAGCAAAATTCAAGTTTATTTTTTAAGAATGCTAAAATAACCCTATGACATAGTGTTTTAAGCTATAACATACCTGTAATATCAACATTTGAGTCAACACTCAAATTCATAACCATTCCCCATGTGAATATACCTCTGACCTTCTCACCACTAAACTGCACAACTTTACATTGTCCCAGAAGTACAAACCAAACAGGGTTCCAGGTCACTACACCACTTCAACACCATCTTTCCTGTCTCAAAGTGAGATCAGTGTAGTCAGACAGTGAGTGCAGGAGAACCTGGTCACCAGAGCTGTTATGACTCAAAACAGTCTCTTTATGTTTAAATGCTAGTGGCAAACTCACACATCTACAAACTTGGGGAACAGAACACATCTGTGTAATAGGGTTGAGTCCCAGGCTGCCTGATTGTCATCCTCGTATACAGTCATACTAAAGTTTCACTGTGATTGAGTGACCCAAGTTCAAGGAAACAGTTAACCTGAAGAAAGATGCTACAGCTCCCTTGGCTGGTGTCTGTGGAAAATTGTTTTTGATGTTGTGTAAATACTAGTCCAAGGACTATATTTTAATTTCCAAAAACATGCTCTGACTGCTAATTCTGGATTTCTATGGGAGTAGGTGAATAAATAGCAAGTCAAACTGTTAAACAGTCAAAGGGGAATGTGGTCTTACGCTATAGCTGACAATTTAAATTCATGGGCAAGAGGCCAAAGACGAATGGATACTATGGCACCAAAAGCAACAGATACTCTCGGAAGTCTGTTTAACATTGAGAAGAAACCCCAGCTGTTACTGCAGCATGCAGCAGAGAGAGTGGGCTCAGATGAGCAACACTTGCAGCTCAACTGAGTCATTAATTATTTTCCTTGGTGACCTCAGTGCTTACTCGGTACTTACCAAATGATCAGGAAAACCTGCGCATGCTTCATTCCATTAAGCGAGATTTCCCAGAGACCTAACAAACCCAAAGCCACTTATCTAATCAGATACTGCTTTTTCCCTACTTCAAAATAAATCACTTCACGTGTTTATTTAAAGATGCATCTCTCTAACTGATAGACACAAGTATCTTGGTCATATCACCATGGAAAGCACCTCTAGAAGAGATGGGTACCTTCGCTGGTTCTCAGAAAGGAACAAGTCAATACTAAAAAAGATGCTGAGATGTTGCCCTTAAGTCTATCTCCTAGCCACCATGTTGATAACAAGAGTCCCTTTGCTTTTGCACCCTTACAATGTGTACAATGTGTACAATGTGTACCCTGTTGTCTTTACTAAACTCATGCAATCACAATGTTGCTGTCCTCTTCTTCTACAAAGATATGTAAAATCCTATATAACTCAATTATTTGCTGTATGTATGAGCTGCAAGCCCAGTTCTTGAAACTGTGTCATACAGAACAAGTGTTCTGAAGCTGGCCATATTGGTTCCTAGAACACTAGCCCTGACAAAGTTGAGTCAGGGGGGCTGTTGTGAGTTCATGGCCAGCCTGTAGGGAATAGAAGACTATTCAAAAGGCAAAATGTGTAAAAATAAGCATGGGAAGCATCACATACTGCATACTCCAAGAGTCTTGTTTTCATGTTGGAAATGCACAGCTCTGGGGAACTCAGCACCAAGAGTCCTGTTTAGCTTTACTCAGGCTCAAGTTTCTCAAGTTTAGTTGACTTTGTGAATCTCCTAAATCTTAAGACATTAGAGTGACGCCTTCCAGGAGGGGCCAACAAAATTTGTCAAGTGTGCAGTGGAGGAGGTCATGGAATGGGAGGGTGATTGGGGGGCATGGGAGGGTGAGAGAGAGGGAGGGAGGGAAGGAGGAGGAACTGGGATCAATATGTAAAATAAGAAAAATAAATAAATAAATTAGGGAACTCTAGAAACCGTAAGAAAACACAAAGATACTGACCAGAATGGATGATGCTTACAGCTTCTGGAATGGGAATGGCACATTAAAGCCCTTCTTTCTAAAGGAAAATTGATACAATAAGGGGGATGGTGAAAAAAATCACATCATTAAAATTTCAAGAAGGTTATGCAAATGAGAGGAGGAAATTAAAAGTGAGTGTCAAGTCCCTAGCTTTATCTTCTAGGTGGGCAATGCCATGCACACAATAAAACTATGTGGAAGAGGATTTGGATGATAACGTTATGAACATTTGAAAGAAAATATTAAGGCATCTTTTTTGTGTTTGATTTTTACTGTTTTGTAGTGCAAATTTCCCATCACTTCTATAACTCTCTCCTTTAAACTCTGTGTGGGTAAAGAACTTTATCTTCCTGATTATTCTAAATACTTAGTCTAATATCTGTGCTCATCCGTGGAGTAAACAAATGGCTGCAAACAGTTAATAATGCTTGCAAGGAAAAAAAAAACTGCCTTAGCTAATGTAAGAATCATAATGAACCAGGAAGTATGTCTAGGCCCTCAGATTGCAGCTGAGGTTCAGGGACAGGCCCTGGGAAGCTCAAAGAGGAAGAGAACCCAGTAACAATGATGATGTAGTGTGCAGAATTGGGAAGACTGTTTTGGTATAAATTATGCCTGTGTATTTTTTTTCCATGTCATTTCTTTTGGACCAACAACTTATAAAAGTGACAGTCTGGTGGTGCAAGGATACCTTGATGTTCCCTGAGGGGTAAAGGGATTCAGATGTCACCTGTGAGGACATTCAATGCACAGTGATCATAACTGGAAAAAGAGAATGACTCTCCCTGCTACCTCAACCCTGCCATGCTCTCCTATAGTCTTGAGGGTCTGCCGTAGTCTTTAGTAGGGATTTGCACAGGGGTCAGTCCCAATGGCAGAGTCATGTAGCACTGAACATCAAGCACCTTCCAAAAGTACCAGTTTCCCTGTGTTGTCTCCAGTTCTTCAACTGCATTCAAGTTGAATGTAAGGATTGTGGGGGGTGGGGGGGAAGGGAGAGAGGCTGTTTTAAGAAATTGGTATATTCAAATTTCACCAAGACAATACAAAGAAACTTAATTGAGTGTGAAAATAGGGCCAATGCTCCTGTCATGTCAGAAAGCACACCTACATATTTCTGGATGAGCTCTAACAGATGACAAAGGTAGCATCTTTGGGAGCACACCATAGGGACTGAGTATATACAGCAAGGGCTTTTGGTTGGAAATTGTCTTTGTTTTTTAACTGACACCTGAAACTAAAAATGAGAAGCAAACAGAGGCTTTTGTTTTTCTGGACATTAATTTACTTGAAAATAGATGACATGTGTGGTATTATTAAAAACACACACACAAAAAAAAAGTGGACTATCAAAGATGGAAAGGGCTTTAGGACAAACACATTCATGGAGACTACTGTCTGGCCCAAGGTCATCCAGTCAGAAGTGAATGGGCTGGATGCATGCCCACTTCCTGCGCAACTCACTGGTAGATTCTGCCTGACACAAAAGAAATAGAAAAGGAACAGAAGAAGTGACTTATCAAAGGCAGTCCCCATGCCGTGGCTATGGCTGCTGGAACACAAAAGTGAACATAGATTCGAGGCTGGTTTCTGAACACGCACTCCTCAATGGCTGGTAAAGCAAGAGGGATACCAACTTTAAGTCATGCCAATGAGCTTTTCATGCAAACTAGGTACCCGCTCTCCTTCCCAATCTATAACATTCTTGCAGTAGAGTGAGCAGATTAAATGTCCCTTTGTCAGTGTACTTTAATACCTTTCCGTGTCCTTGGAAAGTTACGGAAAGAGCTTAGGGGAAGACAGAAAATGAGTAATGAGTGCCATGCCCCTCCACCCTTTGTCCTGTTCACAATGTCAAATTGGTAATTATAATGTTAGTCCTCCCCACATGCCAGTAGACAACCCAGCACAGCTGAGACATAAAGACCATACTGTTTATTACTCTGGGAATTCACAGACCTTGTTTAGGCAGGAGGAGAACCATGTGAAGATAAAACAGCATATGATATTGGTTAAAGTGTGGCTTTCTTAACTTCCTTGCTATTTGAGCTTTTTGTGTGGGGTGAAGGGAGATGACAGAAACGGGATAATTGGGAACTTTTGTAGTTGTACCCCCCGGGGATTTAAAAATGAAATGGCCAGTGCTGCCAGAGACAATAAACAAAAAGAAGTCAGCTGTGGATGGTGTGAGTAGGCAGAGGTATACAGGCTACTTCATTGCATTGTCGTATTCCTGTCACTGCCCTTGCAAAGCAGTTGCCGCCCTTTTGGTTTATCCCTACCTCACCTTCCTTCTAGTGGTCAGATCACAAATATCTAGGAGCTTCTGTACCCCCTTCCAAACAGGGGCCATAGGCACCCAGCTTCAGATACCTCCTCAAAAGGATTTTCTCATAGCCACACTTTCAGCTACTATTTGTTGAGTATCTTAAATCCCAGGCACTGTGCTAAGTGTTCTACATGTATTTATTAGCAAGCCTCACAACATCTAGTGAATGAAGAACATGACTTATCCTGAGTCCTCTGGCAAGTGAGACTGGGAATCCAACATGAGCTGGCTGACTTAAGGTCATTGTAATCTCGCAGTGGCAAACAACATGCTCCCATCTTTATCCTCCAAGTGGGTACCTTCATCTCCAACTCAAGTAGGTGGCTTAGCTTTTCTCTCATAAGAACTCATCCAGTATTGAAAGTTACAATGGCTTCCAATCTTTCTCCAGTAAAACTAAAGGCATGCATAGCTCCCAAACAGAAACACAATCTTAGAGACACAAAGTGGGAGTTTCGGGTGTTGATGATAAGAAGGAGTGGATACCATTATTCAGAGGTTTTTTTTCAAGTGGTTGATTCAGCATTTAAGAGGTGCTAACTAAGCTTGAGTTAAAGAGACACATCAAATATCATCCAGATCACTAGTCTGAATGCTGTCATCTTAGAAACACTATGTCTGGATCCCAGCATGGGACAAACATAGGCCGCCTCCCTTCCTAGGGTAACTTTGCAGTGTCTGGAGAGAGTTGGCTGTCTCAATAGAATGCAATTTCATGGTTGACAAGAGGGGGAGGTGGCAAATGACATCTCATTGGAATAATCTAGCAAGACGTGTCCCTAAACATCCCACAGTACATAGGATTCTCCTTGACAAAGAATGAAGTAGTCCCAAATGTCAATAACTCAGTCTTAGAAAGTGTGATTTAGATAATAACTTCAAGAGACATGGCAAGCATAGCAACCTTTATTAAGTTATTTGCAGAGGGTGACCCATAAAAGGAGATGAAGTGAAATCAGAGGTGGGTGGGGCAGATAAAAGGGGAAGCTGGAAGTAGGTCTGAGGCCCAGCTTTTGATGGTATACTTTACTCCAGGGATTTCTCTTCATTCACTTCAATATACAGCACAATCCAACTACTTAGTTAATTTCCCTGACTGAGCATGCAATAGGGAAAAGAAACATTTGGTTATATAGTAAGACCTCAGTCTGGGATAAATAAATCATTTGTATACGGAGGTCACCATAGAAACACTACTGCCTAAAACATTGTTGGCTGAACTAATTTGCTGGCCACTGTTTCTTAATGTGTGGTCTGTGCAGCATCTATAATAAACAGATGCTCAATGTAACAGCAGGTGACTGAGCCTTTCTGATGCCTGAGGTTGGAATCCACTATTTTATCACCCTTCTTTGTGATTTGAGCATATACTAGAGAATTTTCTTTGGCTCTCATTGCAATAGAGACTTCAAAGCCACTACTTTGCACTGTATTGAGTGTGTGCGTGCGCAGTTATGGATACCAGAAGTCAATTCTTGCTGGCTTCCTCAATTGTTTTCCAAGTTATATTTTGAAAGAGTCTTTCCCTGAATCTGGAGCTCACTAATTGAACTATTCTGGTAGCCAGTGAGCCCCAGGAGTCCTCTTGCACCTCCCTGGATTACAGATGAATTCTGCTGAGCTCAACTAGTATAAGTGGATACTGGAGGTCTGAACTCAGGTCTTTACTGACTGGGCCACCTCCCCATCCCCTGCCCCTGTCCCTGCCCATTTCTCACAACATATTCTTTCACAATAACAAAAATCATCTGAGAATAAAGTAAGTATAATGGTGATATTCTATAAATAAAGCAGAATTTCCACTGAGACTTGATCTCATTGTGTACAACATGATTTCTAGAATCATTATTAAAGACTAGGTGACACTCATATTGAAAGTTATCGGCAGTCATGGTCACAGGATACCAATTTTAGGGAAAATTGGTTTTAAAGGGAAAGAATTCTGGTCTGTAGTGAACATTGCCAGTTGTAGAATGCTGGAGTGGGGTCCAAGCCAGCAAACAAAGAGAGATCTCTGTCTCTGTGGAAAATCCCAGTGCATGGCAGTCTCTGTCTACTAAAGAATAGCTTTAATTCAGAGTTCCTAACCCCAATGCAGCTGAGGCTGTATTTGTATGTTTTCACCTGACATTCTATGAAAAAAAGAATCTGCCCCAACTGAGAATGGCTTTCGGTTCTTTTTCAAAAGATAGAGAAATGATACTCTGATGAAAAATGTAGTGACTTTGCAGACAGTGCATTGCTCAACTCTCTTCAGAGTAGCTGCCTCTTGTGGTAGAAAGCAGTTAACCCAGACACCCACATGTGTCCAACCTATAGCGAGTAAGAACATCAGAGTGCTGAACCTTAAATGTGACGTCTACATCGCATTCCTCACTTCAGGACTCAAATGTATATGTGGAAAGGGATGCAGAAAATCATTAGAGCCAGGGGCTGACTATAAGGAAGCTGTTTTCCAGACACAACAGGGCAAGGGTGCATATGAACTCATAAAGACTGTGACTATACACACAAGATGTATACAAGCTCAATGCAGACAAAATCCCGACGTGGAGGAGGGGAAGAGGGCATGAAGTTCCACTGCTAGCTGAAGAGCTACTTCATTAGATTGCTGATGGGAGAAAGAGAGTCAGTTTTGTTCAATGGAATGACACCTGGTACATCAATGCATTCCAGGACAGACTCCACCTTGAAGAGTACTCAACCTACACAAACAGGACTAGACAGATTTTTAACAGAGAGGGAGAGACATGGATAGGGACAGGGACAAATGAATATTTGTTGGTTGGATGGGTAGGAAGGTGGGGGAGGATCTGAGAGGAGTTGAGGGGTGTAGGTAAAAATCAAAATATATTGTATGGATTTTTCAAAGAATAAATAAAACCATTATGAAAAATTTAAAAAAAAAAGCATCTAACTTGGAGGGATTTCCAGGTTCTTTTCCAAGGTGAAGGGGGGGAGAGGGGAGGGAGGAAAAGAGAGGGGTTGACAAATATGCAGAATATATGTGTTTAACAACCATTTTTTTTAAAAAAAAAATTATAGGCTATAGAAGAAAAAAGGTGTCATGTTTTTGGAATAAAATGTAATGGAAAAATAGCAGCATGCTCAAGGTAGTTAGCAGCACAGCCCTTTCAGGATAGCGCCAGAGACTGAGTCCCACATCAGCTGTGGTGTATTCAAGGTTATCATCTCCTGTTGCTTGGCCTTGGCTTCTGAGGATGGAGGCAAATGGGAGTGATTTCGATTCTAGTTTCCATAATAAGGAATGGCTGACCCTTACAGTGCTCTCATTTTCAGTAACAGGCCAGTCTAATACTAGACACACTTA
This sequence comes from Phodopus roborovskii, assembly GCF_943737965.1. Classification (NCBI taxonomy): domain Eukaryota; kingdom Metazoa; phylum Chordata; class Mammalia; order Rodentia; family Cricetidae; genus Phodopus; species Phodopus roborovskii. The sequence goes on along the minus strand of NW_026126460.1, from coordinate 25,636,381 downwards.
AGTACACATAACTCCTTAAAGCCAGCTGTTCTCCACAACATGTCAGCACCACTCTTTATAATAAAGCTTCAAAAACTTTAAGATTAATATTTAATAAACTCTAAAATCACAATTTTTAACCGCATGAGATCTATAGTAAAATGTATAAATGTCATTTCTAAGATGGCAGTCTGTGACCAATGAGGAAGTGCATGACATGTAGTCCTCTCCCTGATTGCTATTTGGTTCTGAAACAGGATTAGGAACAAGTGCTTTGCCTTCCATGTGCTCTATCCCATCTGACGGTGACTCAGAATTTTCACCTGCTCAATTCTACTCAGATAATAACATGAATAAAGATAATGGGATACATATCAGAATGTAACTGGATGGGTTACTATAAATTATTTTACTGCAATGAATGCATGACAAAAAAAAATCACCACACAAAACTGACACACATTAAGCCAACACACTACTCCCTCACACACAACATGCATATACCATATGCTTCTACTTCTATCATGTCAAAATTCTCGTTAGGTGTGATACATATCGCATAGTACTCTTTCCCATGAAGGCACAAAATACTTCATTCTAAAATCAGTATTATCTGAAGGAGAAGTGTGCTAAATGAAAACACAAACAAACAAAAAAACATTGTGTTCTACAAACACCGCCCACTGAAAGCATTGTGTGCAGAAGTGGGGTGGGGTGGAGAAGTCCCTGTAATCGTTGGTAACTGATAACTGTGCAGTTCAGCTGACCTTTCACACAAGAGGAATAGACTTGAGTGCTAATAACTTGAATGGTACTTCTGTCTAGGCCCAGGCTCCAGTGAGACCACAGAGGATGAGGAAGTATCGCCTTGTTGCTTGGTTTCCTCTAACTGTGCTTGGTGGTGGTAAGCATTGCTTGCAGGTGCTCCAAGGAGCAGATTCACTTTTTCCTGCAAGCAAAAAACAAAAAACAATTCAATAGTGAGCTCCCATCATGCAAAGGGAAAATCGACTGGAAACAGAATGAGGAAAGAAGAAAACAAAATTACAAGATAAGCTCCTTAGCCATTCCACAGCACTAAGGAAGTATTCAGTAGGTTCCAAAAAGCCCAAACAAATGATAACACAGATAGCATGAAATAAAGATGAGGTGGGCAACGTAAGTGAAAGTACTGCTAACATGTGTTCAGATTTGGGGTTGCAAACCTGTGCAGTCTCATGTGTACGCAGACAACATTCAGCCCCTAAGATTTCACTTCCAATATTTTTTAGTCATGTTTAGGAAGTGGATTCACAGACATCATCTATGATATGTTATCGAATTTCTGTCTGGCAAGTTGGATAGGCTGAGTACCTGAATTTAATCAAACATTTAAAAATATAATCGAGTATGTGAGAGGTCTCCTTAAAGCTCCTTTCTCTAGCTGATTGCCTTCGTTGTCTGCTTGAAAATATTTGATTGTCCCTGACATTTCACTTCCTTTCTTCCAATTTTGCTTCTTTCTGCCCTACCCTTATTTTCCTCACCTTTATTTCACTGGGTTGTTTTTCCAGTAAATGATCTACAAGCTCAACTTCTAATTACTCCCACTCATTCTCAACTCAGCAGAAACCTGGATCCCACCTAACGGCTCGGTGGAAACCACGCTCAAAGGGCAAGTGTTTTCCTTATCTGCACCTCCTTCGCAGTATATTCTTAAGAGTAAAAATACTTTGAGAAGTTAAACACACAAAAGACCAGACTATAACTGAGGTGGATGCTATCTTTAAGATGTCCCAGTAATGCTTTAGCTGGCTCTTGGAAACCTTTTTCTCGTGCCGATTGCCCTGCCCGGCCTCAATACAAGGTGGTGCTTGGTCTTGATATGCAGCATGATATGCCTTACTTTACCCATGGGAGGCCTGCCCCTTTCTAAGCAAATACAGAGCAGAGGTCGATTGAGGGGGGCAGGGTGAGGGAGTGGGAGGAGAGAAGGGAGGGGAGGCCATGGTGGGGATGTAAAATAAATGATTTTTTTTTTTAAAGAAAAGATGTTCTGTTAGAAAAATCAAACACTAATCTTTTAGTGCTAATGTGATAGGTTTTTGAAGTTATGAATTAAGGTTGTGTAATGGTTATTTCTAAATGTCAGTTTGCCACAACCAAAAAGACCCAAAGAGCTTAATGGAAGAATTATCTAGATTAGATGGGCCTGTGTGTATGTCTGTGGGGTATTTGTCTCGGCTTAACTGAGGTGAGAAGAGTCACTATGGGGCACACCATTTCATGGGCTGAACCCTGAACTGACTCAGAGAAGAAAATTGTGAGAGTATTAGCAGCAGCAAGCAGACAGCCTGGGCACACTTGTTTCTCTCTGCACTTGGCTGTGGGTATGATATTACTAGCTGCCCTGAGTTCCTGCCTTGACTTCCTCTCAATGACAGACCATAACCTGGAGTCATAAGCCACATAAACCCTTTCCTCTCCTGTGTTGCTTTTTTTTGGCCAGGACATTTTATCACAACAACAGAAACTAAACTAGAATGAGTTACTAATCAGACAGCCTGAAAATACAAAAATTTTGAGGATTATCCTAGAAGAATAAGACTGCCCTCCCAAAGTTCCAGACTCCCAGCGTCCCCCTGTTATAGAACAACAGAAGCAGAAGATGGATTAGAGAGACGAAGCCCAACATGAGCTCTCCATTGTAAGAGGGGTTCAACTGCTTCTGACTTAGAAAGGGACCATTAGCCAAGGAATGCAGGCAGCCTCTGGAAGCTGACCACAACCCCAGAGTGACAGACAGCAGAGACATGGCCACTTCAGGCCTCCAATGGCAAGAAATGAATTTGGCAGCAACATTCTACGGGCCTGGAAATAGATTCTCACCCAAGGAGTTTGAGAAAGGCCACAGAACTGTCCACATCTGGATTTCCACCTTGTAGAAATCTAAGAGGGGTCAATAAAATCCTATGTGCTCAGAATTTTTTCACTCTTGAAAACTGTGAGATCATAATTAGGGCTTGATTTCAGTCTCTAGGTGTATGGCATTTTTCCTTTACAAGAGCAATATAAAACAAAAACAGGCAGCTAGCATATTTTCTGAAATTTCTGACTAGTATTCAGATTCCTATGGTTAAGACTGTCCAAACTTCCAAACAGCTACTGAAAATTGAAGATGTCTCTGAATGCATACACAAGAATGCATAGCCCCTAGAGTTTCTTACTTTTTGCATACCTCTGTATGTGTTTATGAATCCTTTGAGAAATTCATGCAATGTATTTTAATCATACCAACCACTTCCCCCAACTCTGCCTAGATCTACCTCCCTTTCCTACCCACTCAGTTTTTTATCCTCTTTTTTCAAAAGCCCATGAAGTCCCATTCACTTTTGGATATATAGCCTTTCGGTGGAGCATGGCGGGCATACCAGGGGACATATATACCTTTAAAGAGATCTGATTCTTCTGCTAGAAGCCATTAGCTGCCAATAGATTCCAAGCTAAGGGAAGGACTTTGTGGAATCCTCCCCTTTCCATGCTTGACTTTGGTCTGGCCCGACGGGGCTTGCGCATGCTGTCACAACCACTGTGAGTGAGTTCATATGTGCAACTGCCCTGTTGAGTCTTTAAAAAATACTATTTGTTTTAGACTCTGGCTCTTACAGTCTTTGTATTCCCTCTTCCACCATGATGTCTGAGCATTGTGAGCAAGGGCTATGACAGCTATGTCCCTTTAGGGCTGAGCATTCCTCAGTCTCTTATTCTCTGTACCTTAACCAGTTGTGGGTTTCTGTATCAATTGCTACATACAGTAGATGGGTATAAAATAAAGAGTCATTGTGAGTTTGTTTAATACTCTGTCCATTTGACAGAGTAATAATAGTAGGTTTCCCCCTAGGGCTCATGACCTGTTTATCCACAGTTTCTTCAACACAGTACCTGTTGTGAGTTCCATCTTGTGAAGCAGGCCTTAAATCCAATCAGAAAGTGTTTGGTTACTCCCATGATATTTTTCTCTTTATAGCATCAGTGAGGTTGGCTTCTCTTGCCACGCTAGTCGTTAGTGTAGCTCACAGGGCTCACAGCTGAGCACTCATAACACCTTCCAGCACTAAGAAAGCTGGCCAGTTGGGAAAGAAGCCTCTAGGTGAGTACAAGTTTGATTTCTCCATGTCTTATGACTTGTGTATGTGGCATCTTCAGCAATAGCATCTTGTCATCAAGTTCTGGAAGGTAACCATGAGCAATGGCAATGAACTAGAATGTTTGGGTGTCTACAGGAACTCACTAATCAACAACTCCATTCCTGGAAATGGCTTTTTTTATTTGTTAACCTCTGGTGAGTAGTAGGGGAATTTTTACCTTTTATAGGGTAATTCCATTTAAGTCCCTTTCATATATGTTCATGTGTGTGTTTATTTTAGGAAGCTTCAACAGTAGTAGGTTTACATATGGCTTTCTCATATTCTCTCTTAGACCCTGCCCTCTCATAACCTACCCCAATTTAACCCTTCCTGTTCTATTATCCCCCTTTAACCATTTATCCCACTTACATATCCCTCCTGGAAAGAACCCCCCAACATCTAACTAATTTTCTGAACTCTTTGTGTATGCCAAGTAAAACATATTATTCCTAAAGATTCAAAGCTAACATCTGTAAACAAGAGACGAGGTGTGAAGTTTGTCTCCCTAGGTCTAGGTTATCTTACTCAGAATTATTATTTCCAGCTCTATCTGTTCACCTGAAAATATCATAATTTTGTTTTAGTTATGTCTTATGTTAAAGCCCTTTTCAGGCCCTAGATCTATCCATGCCTCAGGTGACACACAACCTTATTTATATACTTCTTGCCAGAACATCTGGGTTCTTCACTGTGATTGTTAATCACTATAGCACCTCAGTATTTTCTGGGTTACCTTCCATCTGCCACATTCAGAACAACTTTAGTGTTATGTTCTCTATAATATGTTAGTTTCTGCAAAATTCAATTTCCTTTTGCAACCTTTCTATTGAACTCTATCCATGATTTTTCTTTCCATGTCTCCAACCTGGCTCTGCCCTGTAATTTAGGAATACACCTCCCTTTGTGTTCTTGACACAACGCTCAGCATTGAACATTCAATGTAAATTAAAAAAACCCTCTCTTCTTACTCCCCTGTAATAGGATCCATCTCTCTGATAGCCAACCTCAGGAACCTACAAGATTTTAATTCTAGACGTTTTGTTAACTGGCTTTGGGACTCCTGTTGCTATGGCCCCAACTATCTTCTTATGTAAGACTAGGTTGAAAATAGCAAAAATAACAAACTTACTTTATGGTCAGTTTGTTAGAGTTTAAATAAGTACTTGAACCAATACCCAGGACCTACTGTCTCCTCAAAAAAATTCCTTCTATTATTTTCTGTTTGATTGCTAAATCCTTATTTATAGCCTCCTTAAAGTCAATGCTGTAGATGGATACAAATCTTTGGAAATTTAGTCTCTGCAACCTATCCTGCCTGTAGCTACCCGATGAGGGTCCTCCTAAAATACCATCTTATTTATTATTTAGAAATCCCTCAGTAGTCACTATCATTTTCAAATGCCGTAGAAACTTTCATGATATTGACATTCAGTGCCATAAAGGAACCATCTCTTGCTTCATTTTCAACCCTCCACTCCTCCTATTTAACACTTGGCTGTAGGTAACATTTACTTCCAGCTTTTTCCTAATATTCTGTTTTGCTTTACTAGTAACTGTGCTTATGATATAACAAGCAAAATAATATATTGTCTTTTTAAAAAGCACTATCTCAGTTATCCTTACAATTTCTACAAAGTAGTAACTATAATATGTCTGTTTTCTAAGCAAGGAAAAGCAGACCTAAAAAAGGGTGAGCAATTAGCCAAGAAAGATCAGTCTCTTGACACATTCTTCCCTGATGCCTGCTCATCCTAATGTCCTTACCTGTAAGATCTGCTCCCTTGTTCTAACCTTCTTGATACTCACCTATTATTCAAAGTTATTTAAAAATTCCATAAAAATGACATTTCTACACAGTTCTCCCAAGCTTCTCCAATCTAGTGGGATCCTCTAGCCAACACAGCTTCTTAAAACTACAGGAAATGCCATGCATTTCTCAAAAGCCTAACAGTGCTCAAAAATAGTACTTAATTGATTCTGATCATAGACTAAAATCAAGTTTCTTTTGTGATGAACTTGACAGTGACCCCTAGCCATTATTGGGTTTATGTTTATCGATGACTCTCGCTCACTGTCCTCATTATTTTCATCTCCCAATACATTTCTGAAAAAGGAACTTAGATGGGACAAGATGCCACAGGATGCTGGTGATGCAGCTTTTAGAGCTTCCCCATGGTTCCATCCCATGAGCTATACTCTACTGAGCTATCAGGCTTCTCCTGCTTTTCAGTCACCATGAGGTCTGTCTAGTAAACATCACCAGATGCTCTTTGGTGATGCCTCTTTAAGAAAAGCTGTGTTCAGCACCCAAAAGGATAGAGCAATGAGGCAGTCATTTTCCCCCCCCTCAGGCTGTGCATTGAAATCTAGCCTCACACATGCATGAGTTCTTCCACTGAGTTTCAGCCCCATCAAAATGAGCCAGTTTTAAATTGCAGAAGCTGAGGCATGGGAGGGACTCCAGGATTTAGAGCTGTGGCGGCGCCTAAAGAGGAATAGAAGACAGACTGTATGCAAAGTCGAGAAAGAGAGGAAGTTGCTTAGGAGTTTCTTGAGATTACTATGTGCTTCTTATAAGGTGCTTTGCCTATCATCTAAAACAGTGAGACAGGAATTCAGAGTCCCATAGTTCGGGGAACCCACAATCCATAGCTGCTTAAGTGACTTTATGATTGAAAACTAAGAAGTTTCAAAACACTATTTTTCAACCCTGGAAATAAAAATAAATCTTACCCCAGAAAAATTACATGATGAGTTGGACTCCTAACATCATGTCTTGCTCATCTAATAGGTTATCAATGGGTTACATCTAGAGTGGGTTCTGTTAGAACCATTCGTACAAATGATCAGTGATCTGTGTCTGTGTCACTGTGTTGCATGGAAGCTGGTAGCTAGGGAGGACTTGTGCACAAAAGCTGCAGTTCAACAGCTGGTAGTTAGCCATTCACAGGAAGCGGTGACTTGTGGGTTTGCCTTTCCTTTCTGTTGAGTTATATAGATGTAGCACGAATACTTCCCTTCTGAGGGGAGCAGACAAATTTGTTCAACCAGCTTGGCGAAGCCTCAGAGAGAAAAGGTCTCAGGACATCGGGACTTTTCAAGTATTTTATGACTCGATATCAAGGCATATGATGAGCTTCCGAGGAAAGGAATTTTGGAAGAGGAGGCGGACAGTGAAGAGAGTGAATCCAGAAGGAATCCACAGAGCTAGTGCTGTAGGTATCTGAGTAAACTTCTCATATTTTTTTTAATTTCTTTTTTTTTATTTTACATATCGATCCCAGTTCCCTCTCTGTCCCTCCCTTCCTCTCTTCCACCCTCCCATGTCCCCAGACCACCCTCTCATCCCTTTCCCTTCCCCCACACTCCACATGTAGGGTGGTGCTTTCCTGGAGGGGTCATCTAAATCTGTCAAGTCATTTGGAGTAGGGACTAGGCCCTCCCTCCTGCCTCTAGGTTAAGGGAGTATCCCTCCATGGGAATGTGCTCCCAAAGTCCTTTTGTGCACCAGGGAGTAAACTTCTCATCTTATTGCCAACATTTTCTTTGAAAATTGCTGTGCTTTAGAGTGGGTTTCTACCACGAGTTCCTGGACAAAGTGCTTTATACAACAGCATGTTCTGTTTGGCTCATAAATAGCCCTTTTAAAACTTGAATATTTATTTTAAAAGTCACCTTGTTTTCAAATTTTATGTAACTGAAACATACAGATACTGGATATAATCTGAGCATTGCCAGAGGAATTGGGATTCACCTAGGGCTGTCCTAACATGTATTATTGTTTCTGAAATTGCTTCTCTTAGTTCTATTTGTTTGCTTTTTAGATTTATGTCTTGATTTAGGTTTGGAGTTTATATTTCTGAGATAGAGTCTCACACAGTAATCGACAGTGGCCTGCAATGGCTATGGAATCCAGGCTGACTCAGGCTCCCAGCAATCCTGCTTCAGCTTCTGAGTAGGGATTTATAAGTATGAGTTATATTCTCTACTCACTCTCTTTCTCAAAGATTAGTCTGAAGTTCCCTAAATTATGACCCCAATGTACTTATTTGTTTACAATTTTCTTAAATATCAATGCTCTCTTTTTTATCATGTACCATTAATTTACTTTAACATTCTTAGAAAGAATAATTGAAACTCTGAAGGACAGGGTAAAGAGTTTCATCAACAGAGCCAAGGAAGATTATAAAAGGTCAGAAAGATTTTATTTCATTGTGAAAATGGTTCTTCCTTTTTGTTCTTGCAAAATGAAAGGAAAACTATGGACAGACACATGTCCTTACAGATACACATCTAGAATTCTGTAGAACTCAGTGGTAACTGATCGCCAGCTCATTTTAGGAGGTTGATCACTTCACAGAGTTGATCGAGTTCTATGTGACATCTTCAGAGCAGTCCTCATCCACAAGATCATGGTCATTTGGAATCTGCACATTATTATTGAGGGGGTTCTTCTATGCATTGTAAAGACATTTAGCAACTTCTCTGTCCTTTCTTTATGGGGCCTTGGTGGCAGCTGCCCTGAAAGAAAACACCTATCATGTCTTCTTCATGGGAAAGACTAATTGCCCATTTGACAACTGCTTTTCAATGGGTTAAAAACAAACAGAACAAAAACAACAACAAAAACTGATAAAAACTCTTTACTAATACCAACGTCTAAGTCTAAAAATGGATGTAGCTTCTAATTACACAGACACACACACACACACACAAACAAATACATACATGGCTTTCCTTATATAAAGATTTGGTAGCCATTAAAAAGGAAGAGCATTTATTAGTAGCATGTATTTCCTGGCTTGTAAGATTGGCAGTGTGCACTTTGTTCAGCTTCTGTCTCAATAGTACATATCTGTGTTGGGCAAACTCAATCATGTTTCTTGGCATTGTTCCCCAGGCATGTGGCCTGGGTTTGCCCCCAGAATTTGCTCCCCAATTGCCAGAAATGTGAGCTCAGTTGTGTCCTCTTGATCAGCTCAGCAAAGGCATCCTCAGTTGTTACTCTTTAGTCTTTTAAAGAGTATAATTGTTTCAAAAATTCTCTTGGTGTGTGATGGTTTCAACCTTCAGACCAGTACGGAAAACATAATTCTCCAGCTGGATCTCTCTCAGTATTTAAAAGCACTGAGGGTAATGTCACCACGAGATTTACTTTTTTTTCTTTCCACTAAAAGAGACAATGCACAGGAGAAGAATGTGTCTGTCTTCCATCCACCACACATCCAGTATTGGCAAGAGGACAGTCTCCAGTGTCTCACGGTATAATGAAGCTAATCACTCTATGAATTATCTTAATTGAATTTGAATGTATTGCTGCTGAGTACTATGGGAGAAGCAGCCAATGAGGACCTGGTGTTTTCCCACAGCATTCAGTAGCAATGCATTCAAATTTAATTAAAGTCACTCAAAAGTGAATAGCTTTCTTCCGTGGAAAGCGCTGGGGACTTTCCTGCTAAGCTTGCCTAGTTTTGGTCCACCTAAGATAGGGATATCTACTTCCACAAGCTTTCTCTTCTATTGAGTAGAGAATTATTCAGTTCATCCTCAAGTATTACCCTAAGATGTGGCTTTCATTTTGGAAAACAGACTCCAGAAAGTGAAACAAGTAATTAGTGGGTGCATGAGACAGACACCCCAGGGCCAGCCTGACTCTCACCCTCTTTATACTCATGTGCAGATTACTTAAATCACTCTGAACTTCTCATCCCCCTTCTGAGAAATGTTTCTGTAACACCCATTCCATCTTAAGATCGCTTGCTAGAATTACATGTATGCCTTCTGAGTCTAGTTTGAAAGCTGCAAACGGCAAAATGATTGTCCTTTAAGTATCAGTATCTTTCCAAGGGCAAGAAAAAAAAAAGAGAGTTGCAGTTCAGGTTTCTTCTAGGTGGCAAAGTTTCAGCCACAGGGTGCAGGGTCTTCTGCCATGTGGGAGGAGCAATTTTGATAACACAGCCACTCAGTAAATATACAACTTGATTGTGTCGACTCTCTAGTGCTCCAGATTTCAAGAATTGTGTGTGTGGATGAGGTGGGACTTGCCTCAGAGTGTGCCATCTCCTCTAACTGTGTGTACCCAGGTTAGGAGAAGCCCACCCAGAGCCAGGTGGAACTTTCCACTATAGGTTTATCTAAGCGTCTAAACATTAAACTACACCCCTAGCTTGCCCTCAGAACCTCCTGAAGAGGTGGGTAACGAAGATGCAAATCAAGTAACAGAGTTCCCCAACAGAGACCTAAAGTCATGCCAGGGAACCAAAAAAAATATATCCTTTTAAATTGTTTTAAAGCTATTGTCATATATTGTAGTGAAAGGAAGATAATGATTGTTGGATATAATTACCACAATTTCTTTCTTCCCACTCTCTTGTAATGATCATGTGGGCACTGGCACCACATTCAATCCCTGCTCTCGGGCAAATTTAAAATTTACTGAATTTCAAACAATCTAGAATACTTACTCAGAATCGGAACTTTCTGACAATATGCCTTTCAAATTTTATACTCTGTTAACCCAGACTGATAGTCTTTGTGCATTCTGCATCATTCAAATTCTATTTAAAGCTGTATGTTATTATTATATATAATATGTAAAGCTATATATTGTTATTCTGAGGACTGGAGATATAGCTGAATGGTAGAGGGAGTGCCTAACATGCAAGGCACTGGGTAAAGCTCTCCAGCACCTCAAGAAAATAAAACCATCATTACATTACTCCTTTGCATGAAATCTTAAATTGTTTGGAAGCTTAGCTTGTTTGCCAAGCTTTCAAATGTTCAAATGCATTGACTAAGAAATACCTTCATATATTTGGGCCCATATTTCCAGAGGCAGCAAGCAAGTTAGACAGTGCTGTGTTGTGAGAAATGTTTAGAAATGAGACTGATTTGTGAGGTCACCACAATATTAGAGTTGTATGTGCTGTTCTCCACTTGATGATTTGTTTTGTTTTTAAGCTGCATTTATATGTTTACTTTTATTTTTATCAGGATTATTTAGCATGATCTCTAGTGCATAGGAAATCTTAATGAAAAAATCATTTCCTTCATCAGTTTCATGGCCTCATTTAGAAAGATCAAATCCATGATTAAGTTGAGTAATTATGTCTGTCAACTGCACAGTCAGAAGCAAATGCAGAAGTTTTAAAAATAAATGTGATTCATTCTTTTAAAGTTGTCACTGGCTTGTGGATTATTAATCTGCAGCATTTCTGGGTATTTGGAAAAGCTTGGATACACATGACAGTTTGTCTTCTCCTTAGGAATGTGGCCTGTGAGCACTTTAGGAAATGAAAACTGTAGGCAGAGACACTAATTGGAATGATTTCTAATGGGTCCCTACATGCATCACAGTGCATTGCACTGTTCTGTTTGAAAGTACTTATCCAGGATAACTTTTGTAGGCTAATGTAACTCATCTCACATCCTGGTCACATATCCTCCTTGGCTGTTACTGCTTGTTGTATATGCACTTTTGGAGTGGGATATCCATTTATGCCACCCCACCTTATAAGGAGCTAGTTAGCAAAAGGGAAGCACATAGTAAGGACCAGGAGTGATGTGCTAATGCTTTTTCTTTTTTTCCATTTCCTCGTTACACTGGGGAGCAAACCCAGGGGCCTTGAACATATTATGCAATCACCCTACCATTGGACAAGGTGATGCCTGGAGAGTAAGAAGGGAGGCTGTGGCAGGAATGAAGTAAAACTGGTTTACAAGGATGAAATTCACAGAAAGGTACTTTGGAAGAAAATAAAGAAGCCGGAGTTACCAGGGATTTCTGAGCCCAGTCAGACCACACACAAAAGGAGAAGTGTGCTTCGAAACTTGATCCAGCCTCAGACTGTGTGTGAAGGCTGATCAGGGGAATGTGAGTGGACCACAGAAAGAGAGCAGGTAGCTCAGGGGCCAGGGAGCTGGAGAATGGCTGCCTCCAGATTGAACTTGGGATTGGAGTCTGTAATGTAACAAAGACTGACCGACCTCCCTTTCCTCAAGGCAAACTGTTATGGGAAAGAGAAGAATTAATGCAGAAAAGAACCACCTTCTATCAGAGTGTAAGATGGGCTATTTGTTAAAGGAGAAGGTTTATAGTGCTTAAGAAGTAAAGTCATGATACAAAATCATTCCTGATATGGAATATTTTAAAGGATCCCTTTGAGGACTGGGGACTTGCCTCAGTGAGTAAAATGCTTGCTGTGTAATCATGAGGACCCAAGTCAGGGTGGCAGGAGAGACTGAAGCTCATTGAGTAGCCAGCCTAGCTAAACAGGTAAGCTCAGGGTTCATTGAGAGATCTTGTCTCAAAAGGAGTGAGATGGAGAGCCATTGAAGAAGACACCCGACACTGATCACTCACATCCAAATGTACACATACACACATGCACCCTCATACAAACATATGTACCTTTTCATTTTCTCATTTTCTTTGCCCTCCCATAAATAAGTGTTTGTCTTCCATCTCTGCCAATTTCTTTTCAAAGGAACCCAATGATCTCATACCATTATATAGACTTCTAATGCTCTGCACAATGAAAGAAAAGAAGGGAGGGAGGGAAGGAGAGAGGGAGGGAAGGAGAGAGGGAGGGAGAGAGAAAGAAAAGCAGGGAGAAAAGAAAAGGAGGGAGGGAGGGAGGAAGGAAGGAAGGAAGGTAGAAAGGGGAAAGAAAAATCACAAAATTGGCAGGAAATAGTACCTAAAACTACATCTTTATTCTAGAATATTCCAAACAGGATAATAAATCCTGGTTTGTGCTTTTGTTTGTTTGCTTGCTTTTGTTGGTTTGTTGAAAATAAATTCTGGTTTGTGTTTTGTTTTGTTTGTTTGCTTTTATTGGTGCGTTAATTTTTTGGCCCTTCCAAGTACAAACTGCTGACATAGTGGACCACTGTCTTCAAGTTTAACTGAACTTAAAAATAAACTCTCCCATCAACTTACTGGTTAGGTTGCACAAGTTTTTAAAACCCAAGGAAAATAATAATCAACTATGATAATCTCTTCTAGAATTTATATAGGTACTCAATGAGAGAGGGTGTTAAAATGTATCATAGTCCTTGTCATTGACTATAAAAGCACCTATAAGAAAGTAATTATTATTGCCATTATGATAAACTAAAGGACAGTAGCTATTGTTACTATTATTAAATACTCTGATGTAGTTGGATTTTTCTTGTAAGCAAACATATATGAAATAGTCTTAATATAAAAGTCACCCCAAATGTGACTCCTGAGATGAAAATAATAGAATGAAGGAAATGATCTGAGCCAGGGCATGGCATCCAGGGGATATTACAAACCAAGGAGATCTGTCCGTGCAAACAGACGCCTCCTGTGGAGAGCAAAATTATAGCCTGTGACTGTCAGCACTGAAAGCAAATGTGGTATACTCTTTTACTTACTTCATAGTCTTCATCTTCTGGCATCATAGGAAAATGATGGTTGGATGCATTTGTCCTGATAGAAAATTAGAGATTAGAGCTGCCCTTCATGTATGACCTTGGAAAGCCAAAAGGTTATTGGAACCTCTCTCGCGCGAGGCACATTAATAACTAGTGTATTTTTTTCACAAGATGAAATGATATTGGGCTCTATCAGTAATACATAATTGTTGAAGTCCTGAATTTCAAAGGCAGAAGTCATTGGCTGCAAGAGGTTGTACATAAGCATTCAAATCTGGAGAAAACTTGATAGGCCCTTGTGGTGGGTACTGTTCCTCATATTACAGAGTAGATTTCTGTAACTGCAAGAATTAGAAATCTGCTCACATAAACAGAAAGTGCAGAGAAGGGAGATGAAGGCAGGATGTAGGTAGGCTTGGGACAGAGCCAGGAAGGAAACCAGAGCTACTGAGGCAGTGGGAAACCCTGTTGTCATGGTAGTTGGACCCAATGGACAGTTTTTGTAAAGCTCAGCCCAAGAGCTTCCAGACTTTTCCTCAACCCTGTCATCCCTTCAGTGACGATTGGGGATTCCAGAGGGAAAGGTTGCATGGGCTTTCCTTGGGCTACATCCCCTTTGACCATCAGAGAAGCAGACAACCCTTTGACCATCAGAACATGATTTTAAACATCAGAGATGATTTAATGATCAGACTCATCACAGCTAGTCCTTAAGGAAGAGACTACAAAGAGTATCATTTGGAGAAGATTTACTGAAAATATAAAATCTAGTTGGAAGAATTGCCCACTTTTGATTTGTGCTTATGTATAAGTCCGTACCTGTCACACATACAACACAACAACTTGACCTGGGAGTGAAAGTTTGTGTGACTGTCGAAGTATTAATATGGTGTCAGAGCAGAAGTTGGCAATGGCTTTTATCACAGACCTTCTGTAAATTAATTTAAAGTCCCCTGCAGCTTGTTCTGAGGCATTAATTTCCCTGGTGTCAGGCATGCTTGTAATTGGGTTGTGATGTATTTTTAATGATATGTATTATCTTTCAAGTGTCTCTAGAAAACTAAATGAGACATGTAATTTAATTTGATTTAGATCTTATTGGATATTTTCTATATCTTTACAAGCATCTCCATTGTATGGAGAAACATTTACTGTCACTAATTTAAGTTTTCATTTGCTATGCAGACATTTTGACACATTCCAAAGAAATAGACAGGGTTAGAGTTCCCTAAAAAGAAAGCAAGACTACAAAAGTGAATTAAATTTAACAATGTTCATTATATAATAAATTCTTTAAGACTGGTTTGTCTTTGATTTCTAATAAAATTCTACTATGAAAAAATAATCATATTAATCTCATCTAGTTGCTGAAGTTTTACATACTTTTTCAGGTTAATAGCCATTCACATTTCTGAAATGGACTAATACTTAAAGAGCAACTCCTGCTCGATTTCTTCTATGATTTGTCTATCTTGTTGCCAAGGGAACCATTTCGAAACTTGCTTAGTCTGAATTTGCCCAGCTGTAGAGTTCTTAACTTTGATTTAGCTGGTGTTTTTCCATTCTCATGAAACTCTGTGGTTCAGGACAAAAAGACAGTTAAAGGGTCAGCCTAAGATGCCTTGTGCCTTACTTAATCATTTCCTTTCTGCTGAGAAAAAAAAAAAAAATGGCCTTGTTTGCTGACGCTTGGGTGTCTGAGATTGTCTAATGGAACTGCCCCTAATTAAAGACTGAATTAAATCTGTCACATGACCACAGGGTGACAGCTGTGGCCATAGATGCAGCTGTGAGGGCACTCTGCAATCTTCCCATTTGTTTTCAACACAAATAGTGTAGAAGCTGGTTCCATTCCAATCACATTCAGGCCAAAGAACCCTGGGTTCTGTTAGCATCTAAAGAATGCTTGTTCATTTAAACATTTTACTTCTTCTAAGAAATTTGCATAGCTCTCTCTCTCTCTCTTTCTCTTTCTCTCCCTCCTTCTTCCCCTCCTTCCCTCCCTCCCTCCCCCCTCTCTCCCCAAAGCCTCATTTTATATCCTTGGCTGTCTCAGAATGCACTGTATAGATCAAACTGGCCTAAAACTCACAGAAATCCATCAGCCTTACAAGTGCTGGAATTATAAGTGTGTGCCACCATACGGGGCTAGTTAGTTATCTTGATACTACTGAAGTTCATTTTTTTTTTTTATACTTTTGTTTTTGTTTTATGTGTATTGGTGTTTTACCTACATGTATATCTGTGTACCCCATATGTGCAGTGCCTATATAGACCAGAATAATGTATCAGATCCCTTGGGACTGGAGTTACAGACCATTGTTAGCTACAGTGTAGGTATTGTAAATTGAACTTGGGCCCTCTGGAAGAGCAGCCAGTGATCTTAACCACCGAACCATCTCTCTAGCCAAACACTAAAGTTATTTGACCATCATGGTGTTTGTAAAGTGCTCTAATGAACTCAAAATAAGAATGGTTATGATTGGGATTATTTTGGGATTCCACTAACTAGCCTAGTCACTGAGAGCAGTTTGCTTTGAATCCTGGATTCTCTTGGCAGTTAATAGAGCCTGTTCTACTAGTCCTAAAGTAAATTTTTGGTTTTGCTTGCTTTCCTATGTCAATAGTTATATTAGTCATATATTACTTATGTAACCTCAAAAGGGCATTTATATATGATGTTAATGTTATGACAGGATATGAGAGTAAAGATCCAGATACGTAGAACTGGTGTGTGTGTGTGTGTGTGTGTGTGTGTTGGGGGAGGGATCAAAGAAGACTGGTAAGTCCCAAGTAGCATCACAGAACACACAGTATGACACAAAAAGATCATGAAACTTCTCAAGCATAGGGAAAAACTTTTCATAGGATTTCTTTGAAAAGACCAGGGCTTAATGAGAATCAAGAATAGCTACTGTACAATGGTACAACGACAGAACTAGAGTAATGTAAAAAGTTCCAAAGGCTCACTTCCCCTGATTACACTTTACAACCCGGGTTTGCATGTGTGGCCTCCAAATACAAAGGTTTGACTGTAGACACTGTCCCACTTTCTGGTTCTGTCATCCTTTCCCAAACAGCTCCCTACAGTGGACAGACTCACTGCTGTTTATGGAAGTCAGAGCTACAAAATGAGAGTCGAAGTGTAATTTTTACAACATTGATTTTTCTCTGGAAATTTGTACCTATGAAACTACTGAGTTTAATATAAAGCCAATTCTAAATTTGATCATTGTCTTATGATCTGAAAGTATAAAAGCAAAAAAAATCCCTATGCTGTTTCTCAGAGAAAACAAAAGGCAGACTCTGAAAGCCATGCTGAATTGCTAATAGGCACACTTAGGAGGTTCACCTTGCTTTTCATAAAGGTCACAAATTGGCCTTGCTTGATTTAAAGAGACACACAGGGACAGCTGTCCCCTTTTGATTTGACTTTATTACTTCTCTTACTTTAAATAGAATCATTCATTTTCAGTATATTTTAATGGAAATTTAGATAATAAATATAAAATATATAATACAGTTCTTGATAAATGAAGAATTCAGTGTTCTTGGTATAACTGTTTGGTTGGGATTTGATTTGGGTATAAGTTTCTGGGTAAGATAATTTTCAAATAAAACAAGTCTATATTTTGCTGGTATCTAGTGGCTCATCTACCATGCAGACACGTGTCTCCTTGATCTTCACTTTTATCCACCTTGATTAACTTCAGCCAAAATTCTAAACTTCCCACTGGAATCCTTTGCTCAAGTACCCTTTCAGGATAGTGTTTAAGTAACTCACCAGATGTTTGTGGCTCCCTACAAAGCTAAAAATAGTTCACTTATTAAATCGCTAATTGTGCCTCTCTGTTTTGCTGGCATGAGTTTCTAGAACCACATGCCCAATCTGTAATTATTTTCTCTGGTCTTTCCCCAGTGTTTTGTGTATCTTTTGTTGTAATTACTTGACTCTGTTAGTGGTTGAATTTCTATGTGAAGCCCCACTGTGATATTTCTGGGCTTCCTCTCTGGTGGATTTTCAAAGGGTAAACAATTTTAAAATCAAATAACTCCCCAGTGTTTAATGAAGGCTTGATTCTTTTGAAAACTCAAGGTCAACCTTTTAGCATTATGAAAGCAACACATGTTCATCCAATACCATAAAAAAAACAACATCCTAAATATTACAGTACCACCCGAGTGCAGTAAGCTAATGATAGTTGAATCTATATAGATATTGGTTTCTTTCTAGTTTTAAAGTCTTGCAAAGTTACTCTATTGTGTAATATTTATTGTCATTCTTATAAACAATAATAAATAAGCAGTTTTGTTTTATTATAAATTTGAAGGGGGAAAACAGCTTTAACATGTGTGCATTGTTTCATAGGCCTCATCTGTCATAATATCTGAATCAGGCCAAGCCCTGGCAGCCTATGTTTTAGAAGTCTAGATAGTATAGATTCCAGTTCTAATCATGTGTGTAGATCTAGAAAGGTCATCAAGGAACATCTGAAATGTTCACATTCTGAGACAGCATCTTTCTTTGCCCTTCCTTGTTTAGCAACACTTGATCATGGACCTTACCTTACTCCAAATTTGCACAACAAAAATACCAATTGTATGCTAACTATGATGAAGCATTGAGGAATCTATTAAATCCATGGCATGTTCACACAGTTCTCCACTGATTCACTCCAGACACTCTCCTAGTCTTGCTGTCCTTTCTAAAGCTCCTTACACATTTTTACCTTTCTCCATTACCCATGATTCTTGAAAAATTATTTCTTTTGAAGGGCTATACTTTAATGTCTTCCCTGGTTAGGCATGGCCACCAACATACTACCTACCTTTCTTGTCATTCTTCAATGAAGTTGAATACATATCTCCACCCTGTAAGGAAGATAATGTTGCAAAGACATCCTCACATATATTTTGGAGTTTATGTGTGCTTATTCTGGATGAAGGCATATATACTTAATGACGGGTGCTTTCCCTCTACAAGTAGTAAAAATTATAAGTCAGTCTTTTTCTACTTAACACTCAGAAATACAGTCTTAAAGATGAGTATTATTCTAAGAAGTACAACATGATTTCATCTCCCAAGGTGGCCCCTACCAAGTCATTGTACACATATATAAACTAAGCCATGAGGATTTAATCACCATGCCCATAGTCTCACAGCCCATAAGGGTGAGCCAGGCGGTCTCACTGTTTTTTCATAGAAAGCCTACAACCATATCTTCCCACAGACTTTGAACTTTGCTTAAAATCAATGCTAACTGGTCTAGATTAATTTCTAATTGGACTGTACTTCTGGAGAAAGGCTGGCAATTCAGTCGTGTGATCTTTAAGAGTGATATATTTCAAATGCTTACTTTCACAGTATTAATTGCTTTAATGAAAAAAGTCCAGTTTTTGGTTTGTTTGTTTGTTTTGTGATACTATCCTTTACTATAAATTAATAGCTCCAGTTAGGACATGGTCAGTCTACTTACTTGTTTCATGCCAATTGAACAGCCTTGACAGGCTGGACTGATACCAAGATGGCAGCTTCCCCACTCTGGGGCTTAGACACTGTGTTAGCATGCCATTAGACTTTGTGACTAACTACAGAAAAAGGAAGCTTTTGGGGTTTGTGCCAGGAGCCCATTCTTCTGTTGTGAAGTTGTTCTGGAAGAGAGCTGTGGATTTGGGGAACCTTATCAAACAAATCTCTTAATAGTACAAAAGAAGAATGAAGCTCTTCCCACTGTGGTGCAACATCCCCCTGCTCCATAATAACAGGTGCTGGTGGGTGCCTTTCCCAGGCATGGTGACTTTAGAATAGTTAATGAAATTCATTGCTCGTTTGAGAGAAAGAGGAAGAGTGAAAAGAACTATTAAAAAAATGCAATCCAATTCAGGGTAATCTTGGCATATACCTTATCCCACTTGGTTTATTTCCAAAAGAAACAGGCCCATTAAATTCAGAAGGGACAGCTCTATCCTTGTTAATCCCATAAATCCGTGCTGCTCATTTCCCAGCTCCACTCAGAGTCTCTGCAGAGAACAAGAGTGGGAAAAGAACTGATGCCACCATACCTAAGTGTGCCTTTCTCTTTGTACAAGATGCTGAGCAAACAGATTCCTTGCTTTAGAGACAACTGCTGCCTGTCTACCACCACAGACACAGAAAGTCTCCATGCAGGCTTTGTAAAATCTTAGCCTCTAAGGGCTGTGGAATCTATTAGTGTCATTTTGGGTTGTCTGTTTATAACAGAGTCTTCTGTATCCTAGACTGGCTTTGAACTCACCAACCTACCTTGGGATGACTTTGAATTCCTCTTCCTTCTACTTCTATCTCCCGAGTGCTAGGTTTATAGGTGTGTATCACTACATCCAGCTTATGCAGGGCCAAGTGTGGAATTCATGGCCTCACACATGCTTAGCAAGTACTTGGACAACTAAGCTACATCTCTTGCCACCTCACTGTAACTTACTTGCTAAATTCATGTGCAAGAAAAAAAAATACAAAAAAAAAGTAGAGTATCTTGAGTGATACTCATAAACAAAATCCCCAGAAAGACAAAAGTTTACTGATATATACTCCTGTCAAAGCTTAATGAGCAGATATTCTAGATTTGAGATTTCCTTATGTCAAAATAATTCCAATGCAATACCTAAAATAGGAAAGGCCTGGGGATATCATTCATGAGTTCCTAGATGTGTCATAGGTTGAGCCAGATACATAAAAAATGTGTCTTTCCAAGTGTTTGTAGTCCATACCTTTTATATCAAGAAGAGTTTGTGGTTTGGTTTCTAATTTGTTGTATCAATTACCCTGGACCCTGGAACTCTGATGTGCCTGACTGTTGTAGTAACTTGAATACAACTAACTTTAGCTGCAGTTTGCCTTTCAGTGAAAAGTCTTCTTTGAGAGATCTTTTTCCCTCCCATTTCTTCTTTATGCATGGCTGTAGAGGGTACAACTGTGTGTGGGGGTATATAGGAACATGTGTACAGGTGTATAGGAACATGCATATGAATATGTCTAGGCATATATGAACATGTATGCATGTGCCCGTGTGCAGGGGTATACAAACCTGTGCCTGTGCAAATGAAGGACAAAGGACAAACTCAGCTGTGATTCTCAGACATGCTAAGCATCTTCTTTGACAAAAAGTACTTTCACCAAGACTGAGCAACTAGGATAGACCTGGCCAGTCAGCACCAAGGATCCTCCTGTCCCTGCCATCCTGGAGTTGAGATGACAAGTAGGCAAACACCATTATGCCCAACACTTTTAACATGGGTTCTGGGGAATCAAACCCAGGACCTAGTGCTTGCAAGGCAAGCAGTTTGTTTAGTAAACCAACCCCTTAGTCCCATTTTCTTAGTTAACTTTTAAGTTTGTGATTAATGAGACAACATTTAAAAAATGGAGCAAGACTGTAGACGCCCACTCCTGACATGTCGTTTCTCTTTAAGCCCCTGGGTTGCAATGCACTCACACTTGTGCACTCCTGTTCACACTGGGGTGAGAATGGAAAATGACGGTGTTAACAACCACTTCAGAGGCCATTGCAGTGAGCACTGGCCAGCACTGCATACCTAGAAGATGAAACTTGTGAAGGAAGATGTGTGTGTTTGTGTGTGTGTGTGTGTGTGTGTCCCACCCAGTCTACAGCAAAGATTAGAACTTCCTGGTGGGTTTCATCATACAGTTTTATTTTCATTGTATATGTTTCATACTTACATATTAATGTGAAGCTGGGAAGAGAGAGAGGAGAGAGAAAGACAGAGAGAGAGAGAGAGAGAGAGAGAGAGAGAGAGAGAGAGAGAGAGAGAAACAGAGACAGAGAGAAAACAGAATAATTGTTTTATGTTTTGAAGGTCCAAAAAGGTAGTTTTTCACAGAAGTTCAGGGCTGTGGCAAGGCCAGGGATAATATAGGAAAACTGAGACCTAGGGCTGCCTTGCTAATAGACATTCCAGGCCATAAAGATGGACTATAGGAGATGGGTTAGTGGGCAAAGTGCTTGTTGCTGAAGCCTGAGGACCTGAGTTGGATTCCCAGCACCTACACCACATGTCTTCAACCTTAGCAATGAGGAGACAGAAGCAGGAAGATCCTGCGAGCTCTCTGGCCATCCAGCATAGCCAAGAGAGTGACCTTTAGGCTCACTGAACAAGTCTGTCTTGAAATCTAAGGTGGGTGGTGATTTAGGGAGATACTGACATCAGTCTCATTCATTGCATGTGCACAGCCGTGCTCATCCTCACACAAGCATACACACATATGCATACATTGCACACAGAATCCTTCTCAGTCTATGTTCACTGGAATTAGCTTTTGCCCGAACAAAAAGGAATTTTTGAACCACAAGTAAGTGTAAATGGAAAAAGCATCGCAATGCAGCAGACCTAGGAAGAATCTCTGAACTCCCACAGATCCTCTGCAAGCTCTATCCCAAGTGTGCAGTGCTTTACACCACTGGCACAAAATAGACCGAGTCAGGCAAGGCAACCCCTTCTCTTCAAACATCCTGAGGAGCAGCCCGTTTGTTGACAGCACTTTCAGAAGGAACACTCACCCTGCCAGTTTGTTTAACCATTTAAAGATGGTTGTGATTGTTTGTTTGTCTCTTAATCCAGAAAATGGATGGATATCTTTACTATTGGACCATGACAGTCACATTTTGCTGTTTGTAATATCTGCAAAATCATCAAAACCGATATGGATTGCTATTTTAAGAAGCCCCATTAGCAGTTTTTAAAATGTAGATGAAAATTCAGGGGACCATGCTTTACCGAGGTGGGCATCTAGTGGGAAGTTAGGAAGTGGATAGGATGGCTGACAGAGGCATTATTAGTTACAGGATAACTTTAGCATCTGGGTTTCATGGTGATCCTTCACATGTCTAGGAGCCCAACCCCCAGATGCTCCTAAGTGTAGGGGAGTCTTTTTCAGTTCATTTGCATGAACACTTCATCAAAGCAGTAGGGGACTCCTTACACTATGTCTTGGGGTTTCTGTTTTGTAATACTGGTTTTTGTTTTTGTTTTTGTTTTTTTCTTCAGAGAAGAGCCCCATTTTTCTCATTTGGTGATCCATGTATGGTGTGGAACAAACACATCAACTCCGTAATGACACACTCTAGCCTTTTTATTTTTCCACTATGGGGAGACTTCTCAGAGAGTATGCATCTTCTCTTGGGTCCAGAATTTTAATACCGTGTGACTGTCTGCACTTTTTATCAGCCTCACCCATCTTCAGCACAGCGTATACCTCATAGTACAGTTCTCTATTCTAGTAGAGATCCACACAGCTTCTCTCTGCAGAGGCGAAGAAGCTCAGAGCCAAGCAGTTAATCCTGACAGGAGATCCTTGCTTCATTGACAATGAAGACAGCCTGCAATCGCTTGCTTCCCAGCTGAGTTTGCAAACTGACCAGGGTAGAACTCAAAAAGAATGTGACTCAGCAGAGGCAGTGAGGACCATTGTTGTAACACTATCCTGAGTAAGCAGCCCTTGCTAATGTAGAAAAGACCAAGTCTACATGAACATCTATTGCACTCCCATCAGTCCAAGCAGCTTGAATTACTCAGGGAGCTGTCGGGTATTTTAGGGTCCCCCCCCACTTTATTTCAGCTGGGGAAATAATCACTAGGTGGTTATGTGTCTCCATTCCAAATTCCTGGGGGCTGTGTGAGACCCAACTGTCTGGACTGTGTGATGTCAACGCCTTAGCAACAGCTTAAAAAAAAAAAAAGAAACTGAAGCTGCCACAGAGATGAAGCAAGATGATATGCTTAACAGTTAACTTGGCTTCGTTTTGTTTTGCTTCTCCCACAGCAGGAAAAACCCAGACTTTTGGAGCCTTTGGATTATGAAACTGTCATCGAAGAACTTGAAAAGACCTACCGGAATGATCCCCTTCAAGATCTTCTGTTTTTCCCCAGTGATGACTTCTCAGTAAGTCTCCCCGAGTCCTGTAAAATTAGCATGCGTCTTTCCACATAGATTCAGAAAGTGAAGACAGCTTGTAGTTGTTTGTCTTTTACTCTTTGGGGGCCTGCCACCCAGCCCCAAATACACACATGGAGATTTGTTCCTAATCGTGGATGCCCAGCCTTAGCCTGGCTTGTTTCTAGCCAGCTTTTCTGACTTTAATTATCCTGTTTCTCTTCTTCTGTGTTGTGTCTCCTTTCTCTATTCTCTATTCTTTCTTTCCTTCCTGCTCTGTGGCTGGCTGTGTAGCTGTGTGGCTGACCCTGGTGTCCTCCTCTCCTTCTTTTCTCGTGCCTCGCTCCTCTTTGTCTTGAGCCTAGATTTCTCCTTCTATTT
Organism: Phodopus roborovskii; assembly: GCF_943737965.1. Taxonomy (NCBI): domain Eukaryota; kingdom Metazoa; phylum Chordata; class Mammalia; order Rodentia; family Cricetidae; genus Phodopus; species Phodopus roborovskii. The sequence continues at coordinate 25,612,525 of NW_026126460.1, read as the reverse complement.
ATTCTCCCTGTCTGCTACCCCACCTGTTTATTATCTCCTGCCTAGCAATTGACCTTCCAGCTCTTTATTAGACCAATCAGGTGTTCTAGACAGGCAAAGTAACACAGCATCACAGAGTTAGACAAATAAAACATAAAAGAATGCAGCACCATCTTTGCATCAGTAAAACAAACGTTCTACAGCATAAACAAATGTAACACATCTTTAATTTTCCACAACACCTTCTTCCTGTGACCACCCTCTTCCCATTATAGCAGCAGAAGGCCATTTCCAGCCCACAGCTTCCCCAGCTCAGAGGAATGGAAGTGAGACTCAACAGTGGATGCACGGACCCAGAGCAGTACACGGTGCTGCCCCAGTCCACTCGGAGCTCCCATTTCTGCCAATATCCAAGGCTCCTACCATGGCCTTCCTTTGACTTGGAGTACTTCTTCCCTCAGACTATTTCTAACTAGAAGCTTCTGAGAAATAGAAATTAACCAGGAGATAATGTAAAACTCTAGTGGTATAAAAGAGGAGATTATTTTAATGCTAATTCATTCATTCATTATTCTCTCATATATTACACCCCAACTGCATTAAACCTACCCTGAATCTTTGTTGGCCTTTATTCAGATCTTGGGGTCAAAGCAAGAACATCTTTGCGGAGTGGTCTATGATGTGATACATGTTCCCTTTAGGACAGTGTACACTTAACATGTTCTTGAAGTTAGTGGAGATAATGACTGAAAAGGAGGGAGATAGCCCACCCAGTTAGGAAAGAACTCGACACATAAGCATAAGCTCCAGAATCCATTCCCCTGGAACCTACTTTAAAAAGTCTGGTACAGTGGCACACCTCTCTAATGCCAGTGCTGGGAAGGTAGAAACAGAAGATTCTAGCAGCTGGATGAGCAGCCTAGCATCAGCTCCAGGTCAGTGAGATAGACCAAGAGAGAAGGAAAAGAAGTTAATATTGAAGTTAAGAAGGATGATATTGTCGATGATGAACACTAGTATGCCCCAAGTACTAGATTCTGTTACCTGCAGTCATCTGGAGCATTGACACTGTTAGTGAACAGCTCTGCAAACAGAGGCTGCCCTAGGCAGTTGGTAACCTTTTCCATTTTTCTCATAAAGCCAAGGCAGCCTCAGACATCCCAGATTTCAACCTTTCAGATGAGAAGGCAGCTGGAGGGTACCCCTGCAGAGCAGTCTGTGCCCCTGGATTTCTCTCTCAGGGAGAATGAGTCTTGGTTTCCACATTTTACCGACACAGCTTCAGTATCCTTTCTTACCTTTGGGGACAGATCTAGCTGGCTTCTGGCTTTGAAAGGTTTTCATTTGTTTTTTATTTCCTTCATGAATTTAGGCAAAAGAAGTTGTGACATATGACAGAGTTTGGGTGCAGGGGGTGTTGTTGGGGGAAAATGAATGGGAAAAGGGGGAGGAAAGAGGGGAGACCAACCTCTGGGGAGAGGAGCAGCAGATAAGAAGAGAGGTACTAAGAGAGAGAGGAGAGACAGAGAGACAGGCAAAGTAGAGAGAGAAAGATGGGAGGCAGCCGGGCCCTTCTAAAAGGGAAAGTAGTGAATGTGCACAGGTGATACTCTGAGTGGCTGCAGGTGAGGGTGTATCCTGACAGAACCCCAAGGGCAGATCAGTAGAGATGCCTGCCTACTGAGGTGACATGTAAATTGATAGGTCTGTGGATGTAGCTAAGTTGGTAGAAGGCTTGCATGAAATGCATGAAGTCCTGTGTCTGGTAAAATGCAAACAATTATAGAGGAACCAGAGTTAATACTTCTCTGTTTATCCATTGTGGATAACAGTGGAAGAAAGGAGACAGGTGTGAATAAAAGAGAAGTAATCCTTTCATCCTGTTTTTCAGTGTTTTTAAATGGCTCCCATGTACAGCTGGCACATTTTAAGAGAGATTTATCTCTGTAGATCTCATTTCTGTGGTTGGACCAGGCACTGGGGCTTGAACTGCAACTTGAAGTTGAACTACCTTCTTCTTCTTTTTTTTTAAATTCCACATCCTTATTTTGATTCTTGAGCCTGGGAATAAACCCCAAAAGGCTTTCTACCAGACAGCACCAAAATCCATGAACCCCGGAACATCATTTCTTCCAGCCCTATTATACAGAGATATGCAGAGCACCACGCTGAGTCCCTCCCCACCTCAGAAAGAGAGTGCAGGCACAGCTGGACTTCACATTTGCTCTGAATTGGCCTCCATTTTTGATTTGTGTCGTCTTTTCAACCTCATTTAAACATTGTCCCTGACTTATTTTTTTTTTTGACTTTTGCCCACCCTCCCATCCTCAGCAGTGTAAACAGAGCCTACAATAGCACATTGCTCTATTCTCCCAATGTGATCATTCTAGTCAGTTCACAAGACTGTTCTATTATGTGCTTGTTCCTTATTGCCTCCATAATGAAGTTGTAGGGCCAACTAGATGGCTCAGGGAGTAAAGGGATTTGCTGCCAAGCCTAAGGACCAGAGTTTGAGTTCCAGAATGCAGAGGAAGGAGTAAATACACTCCCACAAGAAGTTTCCTAATCTCCTACCCCAGCCTACTTTATCCCCACAGCCACTTTCCATACCCCTGAAGGAAATACTAGCACAGTTTAACCATGCTATATCATCACACACCCCTAACCCCCTAACCATTCCCCTTATTTAAATAAGAATGAAATACAGAATACAGACTATTAAGCATTGTTTTAAGCATTAAAAGGCAGAAGTCATTGAAAAGAAATGTCTTGATTCTGAGGACACTGAACATCTCACTGCTATGTGAGGAAAAGATAAGAAAACTGATTTACAAATTAATTAAGAAAATAAAGATTATTTTATAAGCTAAAAAAATAGAGCATCCCAGCACTTGGGAGGCAGAGGCAGGCAGATCTTTGTGAGTTTGAGGCCAGCCTGGGCTACAGACGGAGTGCCAGGATAGGTTTCAAAGCAAAGCTACACAGAGAAACCCTGTCTCGAAAAACCAAAAAAAAAAAAAAAAAAAAAAAAAAAATAGGGCAATGTGATGGAAACCAACCCCCCCCCCCAGCAGAACTGAATTAGACTGGGGTACTCCTTTTGACTAAGTGACATTTGAGCTGAGCTGAGCTCTGATTTCTCAAGGAGGACCAAATACACTAAAAGCCATGGAAGGACTATTTGGAACTGATAGAACAGCAGGGGTAAAGTTATAATAGCTTTCAAGTTAGATGGGTAAGGCTGCTCAGAGAATAGTCCAAGACAAGGTTGTCCAAGAATGAGAAAGCTTTAGCTTTCTTATCTTTTTCCTAAATACAGACAATGAGACATTGAAATGTTCTTAGAATTAATGACTAGAGTTTAATATTAACAACACATTCAGTCTCTTTGTGGAGGACATGTAATGAGACTTGGAAGATGCCACAGGCCAGCAGGGAGAAAAACAACCAATTAGTACACTCAAGAGATATACAATGGCCTCTAATCTTATTATCAGAAAATGACATTTCCTGTAAGTGGCTGAGTTTTCATTTATATTGATGATGTGGAGTATTAAACACTGTGTCAGAATAAAATTGCCAGGATGTTTAGTCAAAGTCTGACATAGTTTCCTCATTCTTTCCTGCCCCGTTTTTCTCATTCTTGCCCTATGCATTTTGGCTTGAAAATCTAGATCCCACGGGTAGTGAGTGCACTGCCTATTTTTATATGTCCCATGAGCTAAGAATTGTTGATTTAAATAGTTGAAGGGAAAAACAATCTAGTTGGTAGCAAGCAAAAAGAATCTGAAATGTGTGTATCTGAAATGTGTGTTCTGATATCCATAAGCCAACTTTTATTTGAGCACTTGCATCTGATCATTTGATGGTTGCCACTGGTTTTCATGGTGCAGACAGAGATCTAAGTGGTTGCAGAAGTTTGAGTTTGGGCATACGGCACTGGTCAAGTTTCATTTCTGCTCTTGTAGTAAGATATCCTGACCAAAGGCAACCTAGAGGAATGGATTGTTTGTCCTACAATTCCAGGTTAGTCCTTTTCTGTGGGGTCCTCAAGGCAGGAACTTAAGTATGACCTCTACAGTCAGGAGCTGAGAATAGATGCATGGGTACTTGTGATTATACTCATCACTCCTGTACAGTTTAGGGTCCCACTCATGAAACAGTGCTGCCTGAAATGGACTGAGTCTTTCTATGTGGATTAATGACAGTCAATAGGCAAATAGGCATCGATGCCCCAATAGACATCTCCCAGGACACCTTGATGTAAATCATTCCCATTAAGAACTTTCCCACAGGATCCTAGGTTGTGTCACATTGACAGTTAAAACTAACTGGCACAAGCCCTAAAAAACTTACCCTCTGATGGTGCACATGCATGTGCATGCACACAAACTCTCTCTCTCTCTCTCTCTCTCTCTCTCTCTCTCACACACACACACACACACACACACACAATTACCCTGATCAAATATTTGTTCTAGACAGTTCTTTCATGCTCTATGTAGAGTATATAAACTTCTCTAAATCCCCTGCCATGCTCTGCCCCATTCACAGCCTATGTCACTTAGGAGTGTTGCACGCCATCAAAAACATACCATGCTCCTGGAAAATGTATCATTTCCTTGACTCTGCTGGAGCACTGGAACTCTCTGTGGTGTGCCCAGATAGTTTCCACTCATCCAAGAAGAAGTGGCAATAATATGACCAGACTAATCTCAAAGGGTAGAGTATGGAGGATCTTAAACACTCCCACCTGTCCTTCCAAACATCAGTAATCAGAGCCTGCTCTTCTGATGAGAGGACCCAGTTCACATCTCTGTTTCTATGGTTCCGAGCACCCACGCTTCCTGCCGACATGATTCATTCATTACTTGCTTTGTTTAATCAATATTTATTCAGCACCCACTGCGGATGAATATAGAACAATACTTCCCAAAGGAATGAGACTGACAAGGGAAAGCAAGCATCTTGAGCCTTACCAACGTGTGCCCTAATATGGAGAGAAAGAGTAAGGCTGATGAAATTGCTGTGGTTGGATACCAAGGAGCGGCAACTGTTTCTGGCATTTGATACTCGCAAAAGAAAGTGTTCTTTCACCCTACGGCATTCTTACACTGCAAGCATGAACTTTTTGCCTCTTCGTTTTGATGGCATGAGATGCCATTTTCATTTTTGCCTAGGCCCCCAGGATGACCTTATAGGGGGTCTTTGTGCTTTCTCCATAGACATACTCTGATCCATTGACATTCAGTATTCACTGGAAGCTTTGAGCATCATGGAACAGACAGTATCATGTCTTTACTAGATCTTCCTCCATCCAACCCACTCTTCACTGCTCTCTCTGCCACCTGGCTCCAGATGATCTCCAAGCTCTAGACTCCTCCTGCTGTCCCTGGACCACCGCACAGAGCACCTGATGTTTATTCTGTTCTTACACTTAGCAAACGCTTTGCCTCTGTAGGACCTGTGCTCTTTATGCAGCTAGCTCCTGGTTCCTGAGATTTAGTTGTAAATGTGACCTCTTTAAGGAAGAATCTTTAAGGTTCTACTCTCCTCCTGCACCAAATTTACGGTAATGACACCCTTTCTTCACTTAGAGCACAGGTTACTACTTGAAAATATTTTCATGTTTGTACATTTGCTTGTTAACTTCCTTGCTTGCTGGCTTTTGCCTTCATGGTTCTGGGAAGCAAAGTCAGGCCTCCATGCATGTAAAACAGGTATGGACCCTCACAATTTAAACTTGCTTTCTGTTCAACTTCCTGGCACCCATTCCAACAGGCCAAGAACATTTTCTTCCTTTATCATTGTAAGATGCACAGCAACTATGGTAGTACTTGACACGAAGCAGCAAGTGCACCAATAAATTTAGGGACTGGAAAGATGGCTCAGTGATTAAGGTGTTTGCCACATAAGTATGAGAACCTAAGTACAGAACCCAAAAAACCATTGGCATGCTAGAAATTCTAGCCTTAGCCAACCAAGACAAGACTAGCTATAATGCTGAACTCTAGTTTGGATATGATAACCATGCTTCAACAAAACAGAAAAGAAAACATAAATAATAAAAATGAATTTTCTTTCAGAAGACCTTGAGTTTTGTTATTTTAGGAAATAACTTCAATTCTTTGAAAACCTTAGGAATCAAAGGTCATTCTGACTTAAAAAGTCTTGAGTTAAAAAAAAGGAATAGAGTAATTGCCTCTGCTTGATGATGAGAAAATGAAGATTAATAAGAAGTTCACTTCTTTGACACAAATCAACATATTGCTTTAAAAAAAAAAAAACACTGAGAAACTTGGTCCTCTCTCTAGAGGCTCCTTTTGTCGAGTACATTACCTGGCACACATGACATCAGCAAAGGTAATCTCCTCCTACAGACACTTGAATATACTAATTTGATTAATTTCTCTTACTAGGTAAGAGAAAATACTGTATGGCTCATGGGTATTCAAAATAGTCTATCAAAAGTGAATTAAAATGTTCTTCTAGAAGCAATTTCCTTGTTTCTTGGTATACCAGGTAGAAATTACTCTCCTGCTATGTGGATTCAAGGACTAGACAACATAAACTTTTATACAACTTCCATCATAATTTTGTAGTATTAAAAACCAAGGTACATGTATGTACTATCATGTATTCAAAGACACGAAGAGTTTCATCATTAAATTCACTACTGTTGATTTTTATCTTTATATTTTGAACTTGGTAGTAATAGAAACAGACCAAAACTATACTTGGTCATCGATGCATGACTCAGTAAAGTTGTTAAGGGGTGGACTAGGGTAAGGGGAAGCTGAAGAAAAGTTTCGAGGACACAGTGAATCATGTTTGATGACTCAGTCTAAGTAGAAACAAAGGCAAAATCCCATAACAGAAGGTAACAGAACCATAATGACTTTCTTGCTGGGTGAAATGTGCAGAAAGCCTGAGATAGAATCACTTAAACAATGAAGTTGAGATATCTAGGAATGAAGAACACTGGGCAGTCTGCATTATTGTCTAACATTGCCCACTTAGACAAAGCTCTATTGAAGTTCAACTTTCAGAATCACCCTTAGGAAGCTAAGTATAAGTATCCAGAATACCAGCATGAACAGGAGACAATGCTGACACTTGAATCATTGAACTTTGTGCTACAAGAAGGACCACTTCCAAAATCATAGTTCTATGCTATCTTCAATGGGTAAAGTAGCTAGCCGAAGAAGTTACATTGTCTCTTCCAAGTCCACCTTCTTAGCAATGGTTCCATTCAAGGACACTCAGGTTGGTTGTGGAGTTGCCATTGGCTGACTGTCCAAACTGAATGACACATATTTCATCATGTATCAACGGCTTACATTTTTTATAGTATATTTTTAGCTATTGAAAGCAGCTGGTACTTGGGGACTTCCACACTTTACCACATGGGCCATTCTATAAGAGGAAGTCCAAAGATCTTGCTATGGTTAAAGTTGCAAAGCAGAAAGGCCATAAATTCTCATGAGTTCTTTTTTTTTTTTTTAATCTGAAACACAGCTTTAGTTTTATAGGACTTTTAAATCTTTTTAATCTGTGACTTTTGAGTATGAAAATAAAACTTTAAATGGTTCATAATGTTTGTGCAATGATACTACTATAATGATTTGAAAGCTAAGTAATAGTCTGTGTTCAATTAGATTTTTTTCTAAGTTATAACATCCCTCTCATGGAAAGACCTTTGACCTAGGATGTAAGCCACTGAGGACAAAATTCCAAGATGAACACTTTGATTTTCATATCGCTTCCTTAAAAATAATACTCTATGTGCCAGGTGCTTCCTTAAAACATGAGACATCCAGTTGGGAGTAAATATTAACTCTACAAATCTCACTGCGAGTGATACCACCAGTGAATCAATGTAGTGTTGTTTAACCACAAACAATGGGATGATGTTATTTCCAGGAAAATGCCTAGAAGTGGACATTACCATAAGTCTCACAAAGACAACTATTATATGTTTTCTCTCATGTGAAATCTAGAGAGGGAAATATCTGAAATAAAAATAGAACTATTAGGAATTCAGAAGGGAAAATGGGAGACTAAGAAAGGGATAAAGAGAGTGAGTAAGATGTTAAGTATATCATGTACATAAATGGAATTGCTTTAATAAATCTTGTTTGAATGATTTATATATATATTAAAAATAATATATGAAAACAACAAAATTGGAGTAGCCCAGCAATTCTAGATCTTTATTTTAAAGAGAATAGGTAGAGACCACTCTCTGTGTTTCATTGTACCCAAAATATATGTGCACATGAAGCTTTCTATATAAATTTTCTTAGACGCATAGTTCCCAAATGGAAAGAAACAAACTGTCTACCAACTAATAACTAGAAGGAATTGTCATATTCAGCAATAATAGAGAAGGACATATGTGTAGATGTTGCAAAATGGATGAACCTCCAATAATACATCATGCTAATCCACATCACAAAGGACCTATTTTCCCTGTGGAGATGAAGTAACATCACCCCTTCTTCATAACGCCCAAGGAAAAAACAAAGTACTATTCCATACATGTTTTTCTTTAGGGCCAATGCGTTTATTATGCTTAGTTACAGACCGTGAGTGAGAAGTTTTTAGTGAATGCATAGAAGACTCCAAAGCAACTGCATTGGAATGTCTTCATCAAATGTGGATGATGGCTTCTCCATGGCCACATAAATGGAGCCCCCTCTCATAATTTTCCCCCACTTATGTCTTCTAGCATGTCTGCAAAATCTTTAGGCCATATGCAGTTAGGAATGAGTTACACACAAATATCTGAAAGGAGTGGGTGAACATTTGGGTAAGGGTCCACTGACCCTTCCCACTACATCATCTTATGAGAGAAAGCCTAATCTTTATTGACTGGCTCTGGTAGGCATGGCTGAGTGGATGTAGATAGGAATCTTTTGCCAAGAGGATAGATCTCTATGTCAGCCATGTATAATAATTCCATTGAAATGGAATGTATAGGCATCGAAAGCGGTTTAGTGGTTGGTTGCTAGATACTGAGAAGAAGGGAATATGTGTAGACTGCTAGAAGAAAAAGGGTGTCTTAAGGTGTGATGAACACATGCTACATGTAAATAGTGATGATGATTTCACAGCTCTGAGCATGCTCAAAGTCTATACAAATTTACATTTTAAAATAATAGGGTCTACGGCAAATTAATCATCTCTCTCAATAGTGCTCTCTTATTTAAAGGTTGTTCTAGGTTGTGATGTCAGAAGAGGTGCAGATAGTCAAAGACAGAACACCAAAGAGTCATTTTAGCCAGCAGATTGGCTGCTGCAACAAAACCACAAAGACTAGAAACGCAGTGCAGCATTGAGGGAACTAGGAAGTAACAGGGCTGCAGTCAAAGACACTGGATATCGTGGGACTACAACTGCAAGTACAGGCTTGGGGCCATCAGTTCAGAAGGGTTTTCCTTTCCAAATGCATGACAATATGCCCCTTATTGTCACCAGATGAGCTCGGCCGAACTCCAGTGCGGTCTCAGATCTGTTCCATTCTGCTGAACTATACCAATTGTGGAACAGAGCTTTATTAAAGAGAACAGGAAGTCTGTTGTGGCCAAGGCAATTTGTAGTGGTCTGAAAACACCAACTTCTCAGAAAGGAAATTCTTTTTAAATGTATTAATGCCCTTAACAAATAGGATTCTTCATACTTCTATTTTAATCAAGTTACTTGTGTTCCAACACAAGAAGAAATATAAAACAAGTGGATGGGTACCCAAGTTTTGAAAGTTCTAACCTCATGGAGGCCTTTTGGTTTTTTTAAACAAGTGTTTCAGTTTTATACTGAGATCGTTAGCATGCCATGTCATGCAGACACGTGCATATTCACATTCCTTCTCTTGTGCCATGTTTGTGTTTTACAAGACATTCTGCATGCACAGAACTTGCAAAGTAATGTCCTAGATTTATCACATGGTTTCACAAGCATGAGTGGGCCACAGTGATCTTATTTAGTAAAGGATCAACAGCATTTCGTGACCACAGATCATCAGGGATCCTGCATTTTGTGACCACAGAAAATCAGGAATACTTCAGTGAAATGAATGATTTCTAGCTGTATGTGTTGCATGTGGCTATTAATTTAAGTATCTGTGTACTGTCATGCTAGATCACTAATGTAATACCATGTGAGTCTTGATTTCAGAAAATGATGAAAGTAAATCGGTGTACCTGTGAACTATCTTCCCACAGCCATTGCCGGGTCACTGAAATCTAAGCAGTAATCCCCAAGACTGAGTTGTTAGTATCCACAGAAAGACTAACAACAAAGAAACAGCTTGAAGGAGGAAATTTTACAAAGAAGATTAAATGAAAAAAATCTAGATAACTCTAACCTGACTTCATTGCACCCTACACAGAAACCACTTCCTGGTCTGACTGTAGACCTCTGCTTCATCTGCAAGACCTACACTTTCTCTCTTTGGCTATACTTGGTTTAGGTTGACAGTCCCAGCTCTTGCATCCTCTTTCCTGTAGATGCCATGAAGTCCTGGAGCCTGTTGGCTCACCCTGTAGCTATATTTTAAGCTGAACTTTCACTGAATGGAGTATCTGGAACACTACATTTTTCATTATTTTTATCCTCTGATCTTAGATTCATGTGATATTCTTCCTCTTTCACAATGTCAAAATCCATACTTCTCATGTATACATGCATGTGCAAACTACCACAGACATATCCATTTATCACATGCATTCACGTGTGCACAGAAATACACAGATTGACACAATGCAGGCATGCACATACTACCTATGAACAGCACACAAACTTACAGCATATCTACACATACTATAATAGCATACTCTTATGCATAACCACAACCACACTTACTGTATAGACACACTCATGCATTACACTAATCATATACACACACACACACTCACTGAGCCACTTGCCACACCCATACATAGCAGAGACACTGATGTGCTTGCAAATAATTAGTTACACAAACTTACCCTGAACACACAGTACATACATACACTCAAGAAAAATTCAACAGATAATCAGTTAAGTACTGAGGTTATGGCAGTGACAACAAACAAATTATTTTCCTACATGGGACTTGCATCGGGGTGAAGAAAGAATCTGAAAAAAAAGTCCCGAGTCTAAAATTAGGATAAAAGGAATTTTGGACACATTGCTGCTGTTGCTGACAGAGCTGGCAACAACACCATGAGCTTAGAAGACAGAACTCTGAGAATCTCTCTTGTACCCACCTCTCCTAAGCTGCTGATGCTGGGTTTTGAGATTTTCATTTGTTTCAACCACCAATCCAGGAGCATGCTTTCATGGACCAGTTTCTATAAACTGTAGTTTGTATCTCGGAAACTCTGAGGAATCATTTGTGTTTGGGAAATGTGTGGCATAAAAGCTCTCAGTGAGTGGTACCATGAGGGGTACGGTCATCTTCACCACATAACCATGAAAAAGTACAGAGTGAAGGAAGCTGATGTCTGTGATGCAATCGTGTCAGTAAAATTATAAGCCAAAACCTAGAGATACATCAAAGACAACCTTTGAAATTCTCTTCTGGGTGCTTCAAAGAGGTACTTAACATATCAGTTTATGTGTACCCGTGTAATAGAATGCTATTCACATAAATAGATATTTGTTTAAATTTGTGAAAAATCTTTTACTTACTTCAACAGAAAATAACATTTAAAACAACCTTTTTTTCTTCAAAGTTCAAGTTTATTGTGCTTTCCTTACCCAGCTATCTATGTTTGTGCTCTCTCTCTCTCTCTCTCTTTCTGTGTGTGTGTGTGTGTGTGTGTGTGTGTGTCTTCATAAAAGGGGACAAATTTATATGTTACTGTTTACAATAGGATTTTTTTGTAAGCTTTTAAAATTCATTTCAAATTTATTTTAACATGAACAGCAAGCACAACGACAAAAGATTCTAATGGAAACAAGTCACAACCACAGATGTTCACATTTTTTCCTCTCAGTAATAAAACTGATCATAAAACCCTGAGCTACACAGATGAAGCAATAACTATGGGAATACTCGTAGTCATGGTTTTAGGGCTACTTGCCTCTTTCTTCTTTTATAGGGATGAAAATCATAAGGGTTGGGAAGCTTCTCCACCCAGCTCTATGACAATCTGCTCTTGTGTTTTCGGGATAGCGGTCCACTCCATGCTTTCAAGATGGAAGGCTAAATTTCTTTTCCTTTCTCATCCCAGACAGCCACGGTTTCTTGGGATATCCGAACACTGTATTCAACGGTACCGGAAGAGGCAGAGCACAAAGCAGAGAGCTTGCTGGTGAAAGAGGTAAATGTGGTGCTTTCATTCCCTCTAAAACTTTTGCTCCCGCAGCCACCCATCACGTCAGGCGAATGCAACACGCTTTTCTACTACTCTCCTTCTGCTTGGTCATCTGCAATTGAGAATAGATTGTCTCAGTCTCCGTGTCCATTTCAACCTTTGCCACCGCTGGGTGGCCTTCCGTCTTCCTGTAGCCATTTTTGATTATATGGTAACTGCTCTGTTTTAGGTCTCTCTTTCATTTGTTCCTCTCTTTAAACGTCCACACTGAGGAGTATTTGACTACTTTTTGGTAGGAAGATCTGGTTTTGTTTTACTTATTCATGATATAAAGCAAAGGTGGCTATATCCCGTGAGATTGTTGGCGTGTGGAGTATCTGTTTCTAGAAATATAGTTAGTTCTGCTGGGTGCTATGAAGAGAGCTGATGATACATTTCTCTAGATAGCTTGAGGGACTGATTTAAAACTCTGTTGACAACATATACTTGAGTTCAGTTGGTGAAACAACCTCTTCATCCTCTAAGCAGACATCAGGCTGCTTTGGGATTGGGCCAGCATGCAGCAGCTAAGTATGGTAACTTTACTGGATGAAACCAGCCCCTCCTTTACACACAGTAGAGGGTGAGAATGCAGTCCAGCAGAGGTTAACGGGTAGAGGAAGAGTCTAATTGTTTTATTTTAAGAAGTTGGTGTGTCCTGATTAGGATTCAGATGAAACTTAATTACCAAGTTGGAACATTTAAGTAGGTCCTCTTACAGTAAAAACTGCAGGCTCTTTAAAAAGACCCTGAATTTGATTGCTAGATTTAGTTCCTGATATCTTTTGGGTTTGTAGTCAAGGGAGTAGAATGTTAAAGTACACTTGCTTTTCTTTATTGTTAATTACTGAAATTTTTAACATCTTTTAAGCTACTCATTTTAATATGAATGACTAATACATAGAATTCTGAAGGGTAATTTTATTTCCAGGTTTGTAGTTATGTCATTTGCAAATGATTAGATCTTCTTTTCAAATAAGCATATTATGTCCTCAATTTTTGTCTCATTGTATTATCAAATATTCCTAAAATAATGTTGGATAATAGTGCTAATATTGAATTTACTGTTTTGCTTTCTGATTTATTTTTATTTTGGGGGGAAGCCAGTCTTATCTTTTCCATTTTATAGAATACTGGCTTTAGATTGGTTGCTGGAATTGCATAATTGTATTTTTTTTAAGAAATGTCTTTCTTAGTCCCTTTGAAGTGCTTATAAATGGTTCCCTTTCACCAGAGCATCTAATCAGTCTATTGACTACAGCCTCTCTGATATAATTCAGCACTGAAGTAAAATTCATAAATTCTTTGCGTGTTTACTTGCTTTTCTGATATGAACTTTCTTGTCCATATTGTCCTATTACCCTAATAAGCTGTTAGACCCCTTACTGATGTTTTATTACAAGCTTTTGCACAGATAGACATGAATAAATTTTGTATCTTATACATGAGTAAATTTGTATCTATAGACATGAGTAAAATTTACTTCTGGCTTTCTCTTCATTCTGTTGACATATAGAAAAGTCTAGCTTTACAAAAACAATTTGTGCATACAACTTTAGTGTCCATGGTAGTTAAAAGATTGACTAGATAATACTAAAATTATTAGGGAAGAAAGCATAATTTTATAAGGACATGGTGAATGTAGACAAGAAACCACAGGTACCTCAAAAGCCCTAATGCCATGTAACTACACAGATACCACTGGATAGTCATGAATTCATCATCCAACAAAGACTATATACCAACAGCAGCAACAGTAAAAGCCATGTTGAGAGAACCAGATCTGCTTGCTGAAAATAAAACCAGCAAGGTCAGTTTTAGAGCGCTCCTCTCACACATGCTAGCAAAAGAAAGCAGTAGTTAAACTACAAGTTTCTCTGGACTAACAGCTCCACAAGAAAACCCAGCTCCCACTTGTACCTGAAACTGCACCCAATGTGCTGATGTCTGCAAAGTTTCCAGAGTGCTGAACAAAATAAGCTGTGATAATGTGCGAATGTTTCCAGTGTCTATACTTTGGTTAGCAATATTTTTGTGTGTAGCCACTGCCTGTGAGGAACTCCAAAGTTGACCATCTTGCCCTTTTGTGGAGTTTCAAAGTTTGTTTGCTCCCTCAATGAATTAAACAAGGTTTTCATAAACTAGGGAACAGATACGCCATATCAAAACAAAATGGAGAAGCCATGCTTTCTCTATATTACACGGTAAACAAACAAGGGAAACAAAATAGTTCCCGGGGCAGGTGAATCCGGAGGCCCTGGCAACAAAGTCTATGCTGTCCATTTTAGGAGAATATTTTGAAAGTTCTGTTTCCCTTATTACATAAGAAATTCCACATGAACAAAAATTTAAAATAAAAAAGTCACTAAAGTGTAGGAAAACATTTTTAAATGGAAATGAAGAAAAAATTGACAGAATTAACTCAGTAAAGTTTGTGTTTCTGTACGACAAATGGTATCCTTAAGCAAAAGAAGTCCAAGTTATCACCTACAACTCTATATATTTCTTCTAATATATGCACAATGTATATATTAGATTTTTTTAGTTTATATGTATGTACGTATGTGAGTTACTATGTAGCATGAACGTGCAGGTACCTGTGGAGACAAATAGGAGGCAGCAGATGCCCAGGAACTAGAGTTCTGAACAGTTGCAAAATGACTGAAATGGGTGCTGGACACCAAACCTGGGTCCTTTGCAGGAGCAGTTAGTGCTCTTAACTACTAAGCCATCTAATATCCAGGATTCTACATATTTTAATATGAAAAAAGGCAACCCAGGAAAATATAAGCAAATGCAATAAGCAAAGAGGTATGTGTAAGGAGTATGGGTTTTTCCTCCCACCGCCAGTCTTGTCCCTCCGCCGCGCCAGCCCCAAATAATACACAGAGACTCTGTATTAGATATTATACTGTTGGCCAGTTACTACTTTCTTATTGGCTAGCTCTGTCTTAAGTATTAACCCATTTGTGTTAATCTATGAATTTCCATGTGGTCTTCTTACCGGGAGCCGGCTGCCGCATACAGCTCTTTCCAGACTCCTGCTGCCGCCTGGTCTTGTCCCGCCGCCGCGCCAGCCCCAAATAACACACAGAGACTCTGTATTTGATATTATACTGTTGGCCAGGTACTAGTTTCTTATTGGCTAGCTCTGTCTTAAGTATTAACCCATTTCTGCTGATCTATGTATTTCTCTTACCGGGGAGCCGGCGGCATACCGCTTTCCCCAGACTCTCCATCTTTGCCCCTCCTTCCTACTTCCTCTTCCTCCTTGTCTCCTAGTCCCTCCTATCTTCCTTTCCTATTGGCCAACAGTGCTTTATTTATTAACCAGTATGAGAAACATATACAGAATGACATCTCCCATCAGGTATGTACTAGCCATTGAACTACAAATAGAAGAAAATAGTATATGTAATATCTGAAAGACAAAACAATTAAGATGAAATTATTTTTACCATGGCAACAGTATATGGGAAAATGTCATTATAACACTGTTTAAAGTACATCAATAGCTTTTGAACTATAACCCACAAATAACTTTAAAATGTCATGTGTAAATATGTCTACACACATAAAAATAAGCATAAATATATATATAGATATAAGCAGTGCTGATTTGGAAAATTTGAATTTGAATTTCTGTTTAAAATATTTGTTAGCATATATATGTATATTAGTAATACACAGCCAATAAAATATGTGCATTTAAGAACCAGGCATGGTGGTGCACATTATTAATCCCAGAACTCAGGAAGAAAAGTCTAGCCTGATCTACAAAGCAATTTCCAGGATAGCCAAAGTTACATAGAGAAATCCCGTCCTGAAAACCAAAAAGGAAAAAGACAAAAAAGAAAAAGAAAAATTACATGTGTATATTTATGTATGTACGTGTGTGCATATAAATATAGATATAGATAGATAGATAGATAGATAGATAGATAGATAGATAGATAGATGCATGAATTTAAATATGTCAGTTTTGATGTCTGATGTATTGTTCTGAAAAAAAGCTAGTCACAGTTGTGAAATCTGATATCATTAAAGACATAAAACACATAAATACATACATTAGTATGCATTCAAAATATTAATTCTTGTAGGGCAAAAGATACATATATATAGATATATGTATAGATGTGTGTATGTATGTATATATCATAATTCTGTGTTGTTGTAGTATTAAAAATGAGTTTTCAATTAAAAATATTTTGTGAGTAATTAATTAGAATTTATTTGTAAGTAATGCCAGAATTTGGAACCCAACCAAGTCTATGGCCAATGAACCCACATCTCAAATCTCATGACCAATTCAAAAACCTCCAACACCAACTTTTAATACCATCAAGCCTACACGTTTAATATGACTGCCTGGAAACCAGACCTGTTCAGCACAGGAACCATCCAAGGAGTGTGGGCTTCCTCACACTCAGAAGTTCCATGTGTTTCCAGGGCCACTGTACCACAGCTCTCAACATCACTCACAGTTCTCAAAGACCTTCCGTTGCCAACAGGCTGACCACAAAATTTGCCTTTCTCGTGTTACTTTTCCTGTGGAGAAACTTCTTACCCCTGCTTTTGTTCTATTTTAATTACCTTCTCTCTCTTCTGCTCTCAGAAACCCCCAACCCCCTTCTTCAAAGAGAATTCCTCCAAAGAAGGGAAACTTGGAAGAAATCATTGTATTTTCTGTTAATTTTTCTGCATTGTCTTCTGCAAAAAGGCCCTGAGTTTGGTTTGAAGGATGGGGATGAAGCAGAGCCTGTGATTTACAGACTGGGAAGCAGGAAAATCCTACTTTCAAGAGTCCTCCATTAGCAATGCAGCATTAATAGCCAGGCCTGCCTGTGGGTGGCATATCAAAAGAAAAGGACTTAACAGAGAGCTGCCCTAAGATGGAGAAATGCCCCCCCCCAGAGAATTATGCTGGCAAAAAGGCTTAACCTCAAATAGTAATAGCAGCCAATCATTATTGCCTACTTGCTTTGTGCCAGGTATGCATCTAAATCATTCACTTATAATAATTACACACAGATGTTACAGCAAAGCAGCATCTTTTAAAGACGAGGAACCCATATCATAGAAAGTAAGAAACTAGAGCAGGTAGCATCATGTAGATAGGAATGCATTCAGTGTCTGACCCCAGACCATTGAGCCCAATCCCCTGGATTTCTGATTGGCAATGCTAACTGCCAATCTAAAGTTTTAGCCTAGTATCCCCTGGAAGGAATCTGTCCTAGGGACTGTGCTGCAGCTTCTGTCCAAGCTATTCTTGCATAGTCAGTAGACTGCATATTTGGGGACACCGCTAGAGTTGCCAAAACCAAATAAAGCTAGCACTGAAGGGGGCTCAGACATTTGCACAGTTTTTGCAAAAGCTCATCTGTTTCACCATGGTTGTTGTATTGAGTGAGCTACCTTCTTGGTCTGCTCTGTATTAAATTGCCCAGGGACTCCATGTGGTGGCAAGGACAAATGTCGTGGTTGCTAAGCAACAAAATCTAAAGAATCTAGTTTCAATACATCCAGCTCAAAAGAAATCTTGAGTTCCCTTTCACATTACTCTATGGTGAAAATTCACAGCCTCTTGTCAAAGGCAGCAGGCATTCTTTTCCTTAGTTTTGAATGACTTCATATTTTTAAGGGAAATTAAATAAAATGAAGTACGTCTCCCTTTTCTGCTTTTTCTGTTTTAATATCCTCCCTCCCTAGCTGTTTCCACACAAAAATATAGGCTCATTTAATATGTACAATGTTGCCAGTTATGTAAACATCCAGCTACAGTTGAGCAAAAATGTACACATAGGACTGTGTTTAAGCATCCTATAACACAGATATTACTAACTCATTTTACAGCCTCATCCCTACATGGCTAACTTGTACATGTGCACAGAGAGTGAGAGTTTAACCTTGGTTTACTCTGGCTCTGAACTCCACATTCCTTTAAATCATGTGCTTGATGTTCTACTGATTACAAAGAAATGTGCCCTTCATTTTGACATGCCTAAGTTTTTCTATCTTTATGTAGGACTAGAGAGCTAGTGATGGGATCCTGAAAATAACACTAGCAAGGATATGGGAAATAAGAGATTGGGAAGACTGTCTGTATCTGCTCCTCCAAACTACCTTTATATCTACTTCTATAACCATTAAAAACAAGTAAAATCAAGTGCTCCTGGGATACCATTCCCATTGGGGAACAAAGCAATAAAGGAGTCAATATATAGAAATCAGGATCCCTGAGCAAAACTTCTATAGTAAAGTTTCTGTTTAAATATGCACCAAGGAGTAATATGAAACTGGAAGTTGAGCCCACTAATTAAAACTAAGCTGCTGGTCTATTCTCTCGTAACAAAAGAAAATGAAGAAACAGCAGATTGAGTAGTGTGATGGCTCAAAAGAAAACAGGCCCTGGGAACACTTCAGATGAGTATTTGAGGGAAACACTGGCTAAGTACTAAGGTTTCAAGTTGCTTTGATACCAAAGCCTGTTCAGTTAATGGAACCCAACCTCTCTACAAGAGCAAAATGAACATAAATAAGAAGAAAATAATGAAGTCAAGAATCCATATCTTACTTTGATCCTAACATGCAATACTTAGGGATTTGAGTGTTACAGAAACAATATTTAAAAATAGATGTAAATTCTTCTGTTTCTAGCTAGATTGTGCCTAGATATAATGTACATGGTCATTATGTCCTGTCTTTATGGGGGCAATGCTGAGTTACCATGGACAGTTCATACTTTACACAGAGAGTCCAACCTTAGAAATAGTGGAGTTCTCCAGGAATAGAAGGAAAATAAGACTTATGACTGAAGAGAAAATATGAATAATGTTTAAGGGAAGGAAACTTAAAGAAGCCACAGAAAATTCACACTAAAAGTCTAAAGACCTCCTAGTTTGAATAGAGGCACAGGAAATGTCATACCACAGGGTGTTCTGTAGAAATCTACTTTACCAAGGTATTTCAAGGATTACACACAGACACACACACACACACACACACACGCACACACAGAGAGAGAGAGAGAGAGAGAGAGAGAGAAAGAGAGAGAGAGAGAGAAAGAGAGAGAGAGAGAGAGTCTTTAATTAGTGGACATTCACTCAAACTATTCAAAAAGGAAATGTTATGAACCATTTTCCAGATTTACTTGACCATTGATAAAACAATCTTTTCTCCTAGTACCTGAGAATCTCATCTGATAAATGATGGCCTCAAAGTGATCCAAAAAGACCATCCTGAACTAAGGACCCAATATATTTGAATCAAAATAGAAAACCCAACATGCAAGCTTGTCTTTGGAGCACATGCTAATGATGCAAAGAAAAATATTAAAACTTCCAAAGAGAAAACAAATGATCATTTCTTCTCATAACCAAATTCCCTCTGTTAATTCTTAGTGCTAGTATCAAAACATCTGCTTTTGTGTATGGGTGTCTTGTTACTAGAATGCAATTCCTAGAAAGCATCTGAGAAAGCTGTTCTTTGGACTCTTCCCCCATCAAGAAAACTGTGAGAATAAACACAGCCAGCTCTATGTTTATAGACAATAATATTGACCAAAAAGGCCAGATAAACTTTTTTGGATATTAAATATCTCCTCTCTACCCTGTGTTCAATTAATAGCCTTTCTGTTCTCC
This sequence comes from Phodopus roborovskii, assembly GCF_943737965.1. Classification (NCBI taxonomy): domain Eukaryota; kingdom Metazoa; phylum Chordata; class Mammalia; order Rodentia; family Cricetidae; genus Phodopus; species Phodopus roborovskii. The sequence goes on along the minus strand of NW_026126460.1, from coordinate 25,592,562 downwards.
TAGAAGTAAGTTTGGATCCAGGAAAATAACCATGCCTTTAATGCTAGCATTTGAGAGGCAGACAGAGTTTTGTGAATTTGAGGCCAGCCTGGTCTACAAAGGGAATCCCAAGACAGCCAGGGCTAATAACCTTGTTTCAAGAAAAAAAAAAAAAAAAAGCTTAAAAAACAAAAGAGAGCTGACTTTTGTTCTTAAATATTATCCTACAAGAAAATAATTTACATTCCTAAGAATGTTGAGAGATCTGTAACACTAAACTGTAATACTAAAAACATTCAAAACTGTTAAAAAACAGAAACAATATTGTTTCTCAACAAAGTTAGGGTTAATAAAAATATTGTTTGTCTGCGTGTTGGCTTTTATGATTGAGTCTTATTAATGAATGAGGTTCTTGGTTCCTGGATAAAGGTCTTGCTGGAAGTTGAAAGACTTTTCACTTGGTATATAATTTTTAAAAGATAATTTATAAGTAAGGTTTATTTTACAGCTTTGAAATTTTAATGGAGATAGTAAAAATCTGTTTTTCATTTTTGACATGCTCTCATTTGCATGTGATAGTTAGATTTCTATCATAGCTAGATCAAAAAGGAGTACTATTTCCAAAGCAAATTGTTATTGCTCTATTACTAAGCACACAAAAGATGATGAAGGTAAATTAAATGCATTTATGATTCAGTGATATTGTGGCAAAATATACAGGAAAAGTACTGATTAAAATATTGGGAGTAAATTTGTCATGTTTCACATTAATAACCTAAAAAATTAACTTTCTGTTCACTAAAATGTTTAGAAGAATAGTCTTGGTAAATAAAAAAAAGGGTCATTCTAATGGATTTTTGGGGGGTATTTGTTTGTTTAATATACATATATATTATATATCTTATATATACATATATACATACATATATATACATATATATTTTTTCTTATTTTACATATTGACCCCAGGATTCTAGTTCCCTCTCCCTCCATCCCATGCCCCCAGACTCTCCCATCCCAAACCATCACCCCCACTCCACAGGGATGGTGATGCCTTCCAGGAGGGATCATCAAAATCTGTCAAGTCATTTGGAGTAGGGTCTAGGCCCTCTGCCCTGCCTATAGGCTAACGTATCCCTCCATGGGGAATGTGCTCCCAAAGTCCTTTCATGTACCAGGGATACATCCTGGTTCCAAATTGGATTTTTCTTCTGCACAATAAACTCCTCCCATACACAGTTCAGCCCTAGATAAAAACACATATGAACCATTAAGAAACCTTGGAACATGAGAACTATACATTCCCATTTTGGTTTGGAACCAAATCTTTCAGTCATGCTGAATTAGAACCCATCTCATGTTTACATGCGAAGAATGGTGGGATAATAAACAATTGTCAAGGATTTTTAACATCAACTTTTACTTATGTTCTAAAAAGTTACTGGTAAGATCTTGCTAAGGGATTACAATATGTATTTCTAGGCTAAGCTCAAATCTTATTTGTGAAAGTTCATCTGATTGCTTTAACAGAATGCATTTTAAAGAAGAGAACCCAGTATTTTGACCAATTTTCAACTTATAATTAGCAGAGCTACTGAGGAACCCTTCGGGCTACTCTCAATTTAAAAAAAAAAAAAAAAAAAAAAACGAAGAAAAAAAATGGAAATGGCATTAACTTCTTTCACTTATAGTGAATACATATGACATTCTGTTCATAATGAGCATCCTGAGCCTGCATCCTTGCTTACATCTAATATCATGTAATATTTTTAAAAGCAGAATTGAAGTTCATTATATGAGATTGTTCCATACTATCTGAAACTATGCCATGGCTATATCACATTGTTTGGGGTGTCTAAACTCATTATTTATACTTCCATGCCTACAAACTCATTGGCTGTCAAGCTTGATTTTACAAAGCAGAAATTAATTGTTGTGCATTAGGGGAACATACAGTGTGGGTGATGCAACTGAAGAAGCCATTGTTCTCTGTGCCTTTTACCTGGTTTCTACATTATCCGTGTATGAGGTGACCACATGTCCTGCTTTGTACGAACAATCCCTTGTTCTGCTGACCTTGCTAATGGCACCTGTATTCCCACTGAAAAGTCTCATGTAGGCATTAAATTATTGAGTCATCCTTTCAATATATAATCTGCCTCAATTCACTTAATTTCATAATGCTTCATTTTCAATATGCATTCAATAGCCATGGCATGAGTATAAAAAATTGTTGTTTTACAAATGTAGAATTACTCAGTGAGGAGGAAGAACCACAATGGGTACCTTTTATGGTTGAATTCATTTTTCTGGCAAAAAATAAAACCTACTTGTGTGATTAAATAAACCTTCATAGCCAGAAGGGAAAATAATTTTATGACTAATAAGCCATTTGTTCGTTACCTCTTTAGTGCTGTGCAGCCAGAATCTAATCATCAGCCCTTTGAAGAGGTTGACAAATTGTATTGCCAAACAGAAATTGCTAGTTCAGGAATTGTAACATGATTTGAATTGATTGAAGAGAAAGCAGAAAATGAAATATTTTCTTTTCACCATTTTAGGGTGCTGTCTATAACTGCCTATTTTTCTAAAGTATGTAGATTCTTTACTTCAATCATTTTTAAAAGAAAAAGGCTATTTATTGTTTTAGTTTGGATATAAAGGGTCCCACATGAGCTTATATGCTTCAAGAGTTGGGGCCCAGTGAGTATCACTGGTTTGAGAGGTTACAGAATCTTTTAGGAGGTGGACAGAGCTGGAAGAAATGGGTCTCTCGGTGACAGGCATTGAGTATTGTATATAGTCCCTGCTTCCAGTACTTTCTATGCTCCTTGGTTTATGGAGATGTAATCATTCAGCCTCATATTGAGTTGTGCAGTCCCCACCCTGGTAGACTGTGGGTTGTCAAACTATAAGCCAAATAGACCCTACCTCCCTTGAGTTGCCTCTTCTCCTATAGTTGGTCACAGTGTGGAGAAAAATAATAATTATTATGTATCAAATACATGTTGAATATCCCCCAAAAGTAAAATCCTATGTTAGAGTGGATACTGCTGTTTTAAAAACCTATCTGTGGGGGACTGGAGAAATGTCATAATGGCTGAGAGCATTTGTTGATCTTGCAGAAGATTTGGGTACAGTTCCCAGCACCCACATGACATACATAACTATTTGTAAATCCCATTCCAGAGAATCTCACATTTTTTTTTTCTGGATTCTGCAGGTACCGGACAAGTATATGGTATATAAATAGGATTCAAGTTTATACACATAAAATAAAGATGGAGGCTGGAGATGTGTCTCAGCAGTTAAGAGCACTGGGTCCTCTTTTAGAAGTCATGCTCAGTTCCCAGCACCCACATCACAGCTAACAACTACCTATAACTCAGTTCACAAAGATCGGATGCCCTCTTCTGGCCTCCATGTGCACTACACAATACTTTATACACAAAAGCAAAATGCCCACTCACATAACATAAAATAAATAAAATAATGTGTATGAGTTACTAGAGTTCACTGTTTGAAACTGGAGCCTAGTGGCCTAGATGAGAGTAACCAGAACCAGACTACATTATCACTTGTGATGGATTCTACCTGGTGAAGTGTTTCTTTGCCTCATTTGGAATCACCTGTGGTATTTCTTATGCTCTATATATGTTGACTACAAGACATCTTCAGAGATTCCAAATTTTTGACATTAGGGTAAAACTTGGCAACCCCAAAGGAATCATAGGCAGGTTTTATAAAGCACCTGCTATAAAGGTTAAAAAGCCTCTGGCCTCATCAACTTTAGCTAGGATTTTTGTATCTAAACACACACAGACAGAAATGGTGAAAATTAATACACATCAAACAAAGAGATAAATGGGAAAAATGTGCAGCAGGATGCCTGACACACCTCACCAACTCCACTAGCGCTTGCTCAGTCTTCCACTTTGAAGTATATTGTGCCAGCCTGCAGATAAAAGGAGGTGGGGAGATGGTGTTTTGACCCAGGACTGGGTACCAAGGGTGAGAAAGTCCAAAGGGAAAGCGGAAACCACTGCCTGCTTTGTTGTAACAGGTAAAACTATCCTGTGACTCGAGATTTCAGCTTCGCTTTTAGTCAAAGAGATGCTGTAGCCACAACCATAGCAGTCCTTAATGGTCATCTTAGAGTGGCCGTGTGGCCTGCCATGAAGAATAGAGAGTGATTTTCTATGCACATCGCTTGAAAGTGAAGTGCCATTAATGTGTAAGAGAACCGTGATGTGTTTTAAAATGTGCCAGCTTACACGGAACCAGAGAAATTGCAGGTTGAGAAGGGTTTTCAAGAGCCATCCAACCAATCCTCATTTTCACCTACCCACCACAGACATGAAACTCAGCTTGTATCTGGAGAAGAAATATGATGAAAATAGAATTCTTCAAAATCGCTGCTATGGTATCTTCCCAAACTCAACTTATACAAACCAAGGAAAACAAATTGTTATTGGCAATTGAAATGAATGTGGGTTGCAGGTGGGATCAAGCTGGAAAGAAAGATTGATTTTTTAAAGCAGGTATTTGTGAAGTATTTTTTCTATGCTAAGTGTTATATAAGAGTTATTGTATTTAGTCTTCATGAAATTTATTATTTAGATGGATACAAAAACTTAGTTACTAAGCTACTCAGTTGAGATGCCTCAGATAATAAATAACAAAATGATATTCAAAACCAGAGCAGTCAGAGTTTGGAACAGAGACCAAAACACCCTCAAACTTTCAGAATTGTGGACCAACAGTATGCAATGACCAAACAATGCATACATTTGTTAAATGGACTTTCCGAATCAGACAAATCCAGTTGACTTTTTCTCTCTATCATGGCAGCAGAGGTGTGGGGGTGGGTTCTAAGTTAAGAATCACATCTTCTCCTGTCTCTCTAACCTATTAAATGAGGAAACTAAAACCTGTCAAGTGCTGATTAAGACGATGTGCACAGTGACAAGCGCTGGCAGTGGGAGAGAGGAAATGATGGAAGGAAGGGATAGAAAGGAGAGTGAGACAGAGACAGATGGACAGAGAGAGACACAGAGACAGAGAGAGAGATTCAATGAGTAGCTCATCGTAGGGGCAGATAAACCTATGGCCTATTGCGAACAGTGTGTGTAATGCATAGAAGTGTACATATTTAGCATGGTTCAAATAGCTAGCTATCCATAGGGAGAAAAGTTTAGTGAATCCTGGATCTTTGCATCTGTGTCCCATGAACACTTCCAGATCAGTTCTCTACCAGAAGTGTCTCAAACAGCTCAGCATTCTGAGTGGCTAGAAGCTGAATCCAATACACGAATAGCACATGGGTGCACACACACACACATACACGAATATTAAGTAAAGTTTTCTTAAAGTGAATAGACGGCATGTAAAAACAATATGTGCATATTTATGAAATAACAGGATGTTATATGCATATGTAACAGATCGGAGTCAACATTTCTTGCCTCAAAGTCCTGTCTGTGTTTTGTGAAAACATTGAAAATCCTTTCCCTAGCTTTTTGAAATCACAGTACAAATAGTTATGAATGCTCATGGCATGCAAAAAGGTTGTGCTTCTAGCTAACTGCAGTTCAGTTCCCACTGATTACTTTCCCCTTTTCTTCTGCCTTTACAGCCTCTACTCTCAGCCTCCATGAGATCAGCTCTGTGTTTAAAGCCTCCGTGGGCACTGTACTCACACTGCCAGCCCCTCACTCCTACCTTTGTCCCAGTCCCACCTGCTTTGCCCTCGGTTGCCAGTTTGTGCGTGGGCACATCTTGGAAACAAATAAAGCTACCGCGCTGAGAGAAATCAGGACCAGAGACACCTAGAACGGAAAAGGTCCCCAAACATACCTCTGCTGTACACCTGAGGTCCCCTGCCTCAGACCTCTTAATAGGCTCCTTATCCAAAAGGTTTCCTTCCAAGCAAAATTGTCAAGGGTTCAGACAAGGAACAGAAGCACCCACATTAACCCCAGTCAAAGAGCCTCAATCCCTGGAGTTATGTCCTTTTCCGCCCTGCTCCCTTACTTTTCTTGCTCCCCTGTCAACAGGGGACTACATCCTCTTTCCATCTAATTCACGGAAGCCATGCTCTCCCTTTCCTGTTGGCAGGCCTGTGTGATAATGCCTGTCTGTCTTATCCTTGGTTACAAAGAGAACCTCACAGGCCATTATTCCTCAAAGGTCAAATAAATTCATCGTGCCTCAATGTTTTTCACTGGTACAAGAAGACGTGGTCTGCTTGTAATCTTTATTTATAGACAGCTACTTAATTCTCACTGTTGTATCATTTTAGAATTAGAAGGTATTAAAATCTAGTTTGACAGTGAAATGTCTATGGCAAATCCATGCTTATTACAATAAGCTACATGGTAGGTAGGTGTTTGGAAAATATTTTATGTCTATAAGTAGTATAAATCAGTAGTATAGTCTGGACCCAAGTATTGGGACTTAACTTCATGTCTTCAGTACCCATGTACAATTCTAGGCCTAGGGAAGTATATCTGTAATCCCAAAACTGTGGATCCTTGAAGTTCACGGACATGCTAGTCTTACCTAGTTAGTGAGTTCCAGGTTCAGCAGACACTGACTCAACAGAAACGGTGGAGAATAGTAACACTCAAATACACATCTGGCCTCCATATACGCATGCACACATGTACACATATGCATACAACACACAAATATAAATAGTATAAAATCAACCTGAATCATTTATCAAATTACTCTTTATCAATAAAAACTCAGGAGTCAGCTGTCTGGGTAAGAACCTGAATAATCAGAGAAGGGGCCCAGAAGCTAGCTACCAGTGATCCCTTCTCTCTCTCTCCTTCCTCTATCCAAAAGGCCGAGAATCTTTCTAAACCCCTCCCTACTATTTCCCGTGTCTCTCTATATGTTGTTGGTCCTCCAAAATCTCTATGGCTAATTTTGGCCAACTAATAGCTAGCTCTATCTACACTCTTATTCCAAGTAAACTTTATTGTCAGTCTTGGGAGTGCCAGAGGGCGAATAAAATATTCCACACCATCAATCATCATCACATAATTAGCTTCATTTTTAAACATAATTCTCAGTGATCTCTTATTAACACTCTGTGAAATTCAGAATGACCATGGCATGGTTTTGAGATAAAGCTGAAAAGCCAGCTACAGGCTGGGCAAACAAGGGTGGTAGCATTAGAGGGAGCAGAAGAAATAGTAGTTCAATTGCAAAAGAAGAATGAGAGAAAAAAAGAGGCTAAAATCATGACAGGACTAGATATAAATACAAATACCCTTCAAGACTACGAACCAGCAGATGTTGGGTGAGATGACAAGGACTGCTAAAGAACAATGTTCTTTGTGGAGAGCTCTGACTCAGCGATGATAGGTTCGGTTTCCTGGTGGTGATGTGGAACAGAATGGCTATTTTAAACAGTTCCTCCTCCAGGAGTTCAGAGAGACTTCCATGATAGTGGAGGGGATCTGACGATTATGAAGGCCAGGACCATTATCTACCTTGAAGAATCTAACATGGCCACCTCTGCGCCTGCCTGTGGTCAGGAGAACATTTTGCCAGCGCAGCTGACTTTTACTGACAAGTTTTATAACTGTCTTTTTTTGCTTGTTTCAGGCTTGTAAATTCTACAGTTCCCAGTGGTATGTGGTAAACTACAAATATGAACAGTATTCTGGAGACATTCGACAGTTACCCCGGTAAGAATGTGTCATCTGTTTATTATAAAGACTATGTAGGCTTTGTCTTTTCATATGTTAAAAAAAATCACTGCTTTGCAAGCTCCAACATTGTTTATGAACACACAAGTGTGTTTATTTTATGTCGAGGTACATTTTGCAAATTTTATGAGTCAAGATACAGAACATTTTGATGGACAACATAATAGTTCTGTTGTTATAATAAGAGTTTGGAATGAGACTGTCTTCTCTAATCTGATGCCTTGTTGCAGTCTGAGCGTTTGCTCATCCTTGAATCATTCATCGATGGGCTGTCCTTTCAACCATGTCACTAGGAAAGGCCAACATGGTTCAGAGAACTTCTGACCAAATCCCATACAGCATTGATATCCAGCACTTGCTTTAAGTACTTTTACTGTAGGATGTCAAAAAGCATGCAAATGGATTCGACAGAAGGGCATATATCCAAAAAGAGGAAAACAGAAACTCAGTGCCTAAATTGCCCCTGACACTTTGGACCATAAAGCCTTTAGGAAGGTCACTCTGCTCACTTCTCCTCAAGCATCACTCCAGGGACCCATCTTCTCACCTGAACTGCAGTATTTATTCGTTGTTTCCCCTACTGAAATAAAAGCTTCAAAGAACAGAGAATTTCCCTGCTGAATCCCCTTCAGGATAACACTATGGAAAAATTTATTTTAATGAGCAACAATAATGAGGGGCCGAAAATAAAAAAACAAAATAAAATAAACTCATTGGTTCATCAAGTAAGCATCATACAAAGAAGCAAATACTTCAGAAAAAAAAAAACCAACAACAACAAAAGTTCAGTGTCTACTTATACACACTGGGTCAAGTTTGTTTGCTTTGTCCGTGCCACAAAATCCAGCTCTCTACTTTGCAATAATTTCTGTCCCCGGGAAAATCTTTCCCAGCTTGAATATTTGCTAGTAAGTGCTGTGTCACTTCCTGAAGGCAGACTCTGAAATAGGGATTTTTGAATGGCTCTCAAAGGTGACATTGGAACCGTATCTTAGGAGACCAGTGCTATGATATCGGGAGAAGGAGTTCCAACACTGGGGTAGAGTGGGAGGCGGACAAAAGCAGAGACCCTGAGACCAAAGTTGATATGGTCACTTGAGCAGAATGAGAGGCTGGGAGGCTAGAAGGGAACGGCTGGAAGAGGAGCATAGCAAAAAGAATCCAGGGACCTTGTGAACACTGCAGGGCAGTTTGGATTTCATTCTCACTGTGAGAGAAGTCTTGAGGAATCTCCACAAGAGTGTAATGTCTTTTAGAAATCACTTGGCCTACATTTGGAGGAGTGTCTTGGAAGAGGAAGGTGAGGATGATTTTTTTTTCCTTCAGATGTCTCACTGTGAAAAGCAAGCCAGTGCTTCTCCAAAACAGGAAGTCTTTTTTCAAAGAAAACCCTGTGCCTTAACTCCTACAGATTTCTAAGCATTTTGTAGAACTCGGGACTCCATAATGATAATCTCTTGTAACTTCTTGGGAAAGTCCTGTCACACCCTGGGGTGTCTTAAGTAATGATGACATTCAAAATGTCTGGGTGTTAGTCACACACTTCCTGTAGGTGCAAGTGAAAATCAAATTGTTTTGGACCATCTGTGCTCCCTCTTTCTAAGAACAGCTCTGAGGACCAGTCATAACTTGGAAGCTATATGCGTGCTTGAAATTCCCGGTGTTAAAAGACAGGACTGAGGCAGTCACATTCAACTCCCATTACCTTTTGCATGTTGTCAATGTGGTGTTCATGCATGTTTGTATGTGTGCTGGCCCACCTGAAGCTGGTGTTGGGAATTGCCTTGCTTGATCTTTACCTTACTCATAGCAACATCTCTCAGTTGATCTAGAGTTTGCCAATGTGGCTAGTCTTGCTAGCCATCTTGCTCTTGGGATCTCCCCAATGTCTGAGTTCCTAACTCTGAAGCTGTGGGTGGGCTACCATGCCACCCAGCATTTTCAAGGATGCTGGGGATCCAAATTTCAATCTTTATGCTTGTGTAACAGCATAATCTCTCCTGACCCTTCCCCTTTGAGTAAAATTCTTTCCACTCTTAGATACATGGAGCACTTCAAGTAACTCTAACTACCAAATACTGTTATTATACTCATGATGCCATAAAGGAAGTTAATACATGTTTCAGGTTCACAGAGTTCTCCCTCTATTAAATGATATAAAAGGCATATCTACCAAGGGGGAGATTCTGGGACTGGTTACTGAGTTAGGTTTTTAATGTGTGTAGACATATCTCCAACATAGTAAGAGAACATGACTAAAAGATTATTGAGAAATTCACTCACATTACCTAAAAATGTGGAAGCATATATTAAGAACAGGAAGGTTTGCCACAAATTCAGAAATTTTAATTTATTTTCATTATATTCACATAAAATACATTATATCATAAAAATAAGTTCTAGAGTAGAATCCCCTATTATATGCCCCACAATTATGAATACTTCAACACTGCATAGTAGAGTTATTTTTTAATGATTTTTACAAAGCTAAGAATTGCCCCCTAAAGACTTTGCATATTTAGGTCAGTAGTGGAAACAGATTAATTTACCTAGGCCTTGTGAGGCTGTTAAAAGTAAATTATGTTCATACCTCCTGAATTAGAATAACTCTCCTATGTCTGCTACCCATTTAAGATGATCATTTGTTTTTAAAAGTTGCCAAGACTGAAAAATACAACTATAAAAAATAAAATTATGGAAAAAGTAAAATTTGAAGGAACGCTAATTTTTGATACAGTATTTTTATTTGTTTCTTATTTTACATATCAATATCAATCCCAGTTCCCTCCCCCTCCTTCCCATGCCCCCCAACCACCTTCCCATCCCAATCCCCCTCAACCCCCCCCCCAACAGGGAGGGTGAGAAGGAGTGCTAATTTTAACTCTTAAGAACCTGTATGTTTTCAAGTATATGTCCAAAAAAGGAGAGATCCATCATTTTTACCAGAATGTGAAGTGTCAGCCTTCAGAGAGTCAATTTTGAACCTGGAGCTTCTGGGAGAGTCAAATGGCATAAAAATATATGCTGATACTGATTTCATTAGAGCATCGATAAAATACAGAGATTCATAACATAAAACAAAAACAAAAAGTTTTACCACAGTTGATCTGAGAAAGAATGTTTCTAAAGGGTATTTTGGGGTTTCTTTGGCTGCAGATCAAGTTAAATTTGACTAGTTCACCTGGGCTAATCAAGGACAAAAATTATTTCTTTTTAAAGAAAGGAAGCTGAGCAGGGTAGTATATACCAAACACTCAAGAGGTAAAAACAGGAAGATTAGGATCTCAAAATCATTTCATCTACATAGTGTGTTTAAAGACAGCCCAGGCTACTATAAGTCTGTCTCAAATATAACATAACAAAACACATTAAATAGTTAAACAAATATTTGTTCTTTGCTGATGTCCAGTGTGTTAGAGTATGATAGGTGTGGTACATACATTTTCTCATGTTAACCATATAGAATGGGAACTGTTGTTGCATTTTACATGGGAAATGTGAACACTAAGTTCATAAATAATAAATGAAGGGGCACACAAGTATTGCCAAAATATTCTTGGGGCAATAAGAAGAAATGAAAAATAAAATTCCCTGTAAATAATTACTCACATTGGGTTCAAACACAAGATATGAAGTCCTTGGCCAGTCTTTTATCTTGAGATTTCAAAGGTCCTTAGAGACTGCCTATTACCCCTTCAGGTTGAATTTTTGAAGGCAATATACAGAGGTACAATCTTTTTTGCTTTTTTTATTAATCAGATAGATTTGACTATTCTACAATGCCTCTATTTTTCAAAACATCATTTTGTACGTATCTGCTACTATACTATGCATGCTACCAGAAGCAATCATCAGTCTTGCCAAGCTATGAACCCTGTGACTTATAGTAATGACTGGTCTAGCAATATATGGCCACTGGTACATAGTGACAAGGGGGCTATGGGACTAACCAAACACTTTCTGGTTGGATTTAAGGTTCATGTGCTTTTTTTCTTTGCTATAGTAGGAGATAGCATTATATGTTCCTATCATGTACAAAATGAAAGCATTGTGGAATGGTCAAATCTAGCTGATTAAGAAATGAATTACTTCACATTATCATCATCATGCTTGTGGTGATAGCTCTTAATGGAACTCCCTCTACAGGTTACAAAATTATGTGTGTGATCAGTTAACATGAAAGTTTCCTCCACTTTCCATTTACTGCCATAGCATCAATTTCAAAATGCTGTTAGGCACATATTCCAGACAAAACATTTCAAGCAATTGCTCTGAAACTTGCCATTCGAAGTTGCCCCTGAAACTCAATGACATGTCACCTCTCACGAGAGGGAGAGAAGAAGATATTGCTTTCGAAGGCTTTATCTTGTCAATCAAATAAAAATGTGGAGAGTTGTTTCTTGTTCAAGGAGCATTATATGCTATTATGGAGAAAAGGGATGGTGTAGAAAGAATTTCCCAGTGGTCCTAAGGTAATACTGTAAAAACTACTTGCTATGCCTTCCCAGAAAGGTGACCATGACCAAAAGGAGCAGAACAAGTTATCGCCCTTATGACAATTAGCATAGATGAGTAGGGATACCTCTGAGGCTCTGCAAGGGGAAATAAAGATTTTCTAAATGGCTATATTCTTCCTAATATATCTTCTGTGATGATCTTAAGTCATCTTTGCTGATAAAGTTATCTCACAGCAACATACTCCAACCCCATCTCTCCTGTGTGTTTTTATAAGTGGCCCTTAGGCTCTTCATTATTATCACTGTAAAATAGCAAGAATAGACAAGTCTGGAGCCTGGTATTGTGTGAGAAAGTCTGATCATACACACATGTGATTAGACAAAGAATAATATCCCATGCATATTTAAGTGTGAATACAAAAACTTCTATTAGTTTTTTTTTTTCAGTGTCTTATAACTTCTCAATAAGCTATGGATGGGGAATGACACATTATAAGTTTTTTTTTTCAACATGAAATAACTTGGGTATATGTAACTATATAAAACTATATAAGTCATATATATCTATTAACAGCTATGTTTTTGAATACCTAGAATGTGCCAGACTTGAAGAGGAAATAACCTCTTCTGTGTGTGTGTGTGTGTGTGTGTGTGTGTGTGCCAGCAGGTGCATTCTTCTCCGTATGAACATGTAGACTCTGTGAAGTCAACATTGAGTGTTATTACTCTATCATTTTCATCTTTATTTTTTGAGTCAATCTCCCTCAGTGAATCTGGATCTCACCATTTTAGCTACAATGACTGGCAGTAAACTCCTAGGAATTTCCTGTCACCTGCCCCACCCCTACCAGTACTGGGATTCCAGTCACACAGGACACTTCTGGCTTTGACACTAGTACAGGGGGTGAGGATTGGAACTCAGGTCCTCATGCTTGCACAGCAAGTCTTTCCCTCACTGGACCATCTCCTGGCCCAAGAGAAATAACACTTTGTATGCTCTTCTTCCCATATTTAATTGTTGAGAAAGATAATTGCCACATGCAAGTACTGATCAACAGGTCTTGAGATTTTACCGAGATCACAAACAAACAAACAGTAGAGAAGAAAATTGGAACAAAAACACAGAAGATTCCACATTGCATCCTTAACACTGAATCTCAGGTCCTGTGTTCATCACAGTAGCTATCAGGACCCAGTGATAGAAAATGTTCAGGGGCAGGTAAAGGTGATGAAAGTAAACATTTTCTAATTTTTGACAATCTCTTAAGATATAGACAATGCTTAACAATGAACGGGATTTCTTCCGTGCTACCACTTCCCATGGCTCACTGGGAAGTAGGCACTAGGGTGTCTTTTAGAGGGAGGATGAAAGAGCACTTTACATCCATTAAGGAGCATCCTTTGAGAATGCAGAGAAGGACCATAAGTATAAGAAGCCTTTAGTCCTCCCCCTTTCTCTCAGGAGCATTGTTAGCTCAGGAACCGGTTTATAATGGGACCAACAAATTCCTATCTGGTCTTCTTGTCTCACAGTCAGATTAAGATTCTATAGGCTATTTCATCTTAAAACATTACCTGAAATGTCTGCATATGAAACGTTATGCCTTAAAAGGGGCAAAGGGCTGACTTTCGAAAAAAGTCTAAACTTTGAATGGAGAGGCTGGCTTATTCTGGTCATTCAGCATGACACAGACTTGCACCAAGGGAGATTTACTTCAGACATAAAACTGGATGTGCCCTCTGGTTCCTCTGAGGTGACCAGTCACACCACAACTCAAACTGCAGTGATGCCAAAGGGTGCACACCACATGTGCAGACACCACTGCTCCATTTGAGTGGCCTTCTAAGGGGCTACTGCAGGGGCATGACACAACCTGAGGGTCAAAACACAGGCTACCTCTCAGGAATTGAATCATCCCATTCCCGAGGCTGCTTAGGCAATCATCCTGTACCTTTGGCCATGTCACATACAGGTGATCCAGAAAAGCTAGCAAAGGTGTCCTTGCTTAGTATTCTACTGCAGAAGGCAGACAAGGTAAGACAGAACTCTCCATCCATCCTCCTTGCTGTCCTTCAATATAAGAAGATATGTAAAAACTTATGTCAATAATGACTCCACAATTTAAAATATGTACTTAGTAGAGATAAGATACAATAATGTATGGGCAGAGTTAACTTCCTGGGGAAAAAAATAAAAACAAAGTTTTAAGGTTGCAAAGCATAAAAAAGTTGAAACCATGTTAGTGGAACCATGGTGAACTTGGGGGAAAAAAGCCAGACTCTTGACTCTTCTTTTTTTCTTTTTGAAATATCAGAGCAGAACACAAGCCAGAGAAACTCCCTTCACACTCCTTTGAGGTTGACCATGAAGATGCTGATAAGGATGAAGTAAGTGACTGTTTTATGTGACAGGTTTAAAACTTGAGGGCAATTAGTTCCCATGTGCACTGGCTTCTTTGCAATTAGTTTTGCGCGCGCGCGCGTGTGTGTGTGTGTGTGTGTGTGTGTGTGTGTGTGAGCAGGAAGGGCTGGTTGTGTTGGGGCTTTTAGGAAAAATGATTCATGTTTGTTTTGACACTGAACATGATTATTGCAGATGAGTCAAGGAGGAAAAGGAGTTCTGTTTTTAAGTGCCACTGTGTCTAGGATCCAGGCTTACAATAATGGCTGCAATGCTAATGATGGCTTTCGTTGCAGGATACCACATCCCACTCATCTTCCAAGGGCGGTGGGGGAGCTGGAGGTACTGGTGTGTTCAAGTCTGGCTGGCTTTACAAGGGCAATTTTAATAGCACGGTGAACAACACCGTCACTGTTCGGGTAAGGACATCAGAACTCATCCCTACTCCGTCCGCTTTCTTCCTATCCCTTGTTGAGTCAGAGCATGGGTTGAGGAGCCATTGGCATGATGTTTATGCTTTCTATGATAGTTTATTTATACACAAGTCAGTCTCTGCTCTAGAGTGATGCCCTGCTGAAGACCTTTGAAGACTTGTCACTTCCATGAGTAGTAGAATAATGAAATTCAAACTCCCTCCTTCTATCTTTTATTTAGTCATTCAAAAAGCGTTACTTCCAGCTGACTCAGTTGCCAGATAACTCCTACATTATGAACTTTTACAAGGATGAAAAGATATCCAAAGAACCCAAAGGCTGTATCTTTTTGGATTCCTGCACAGGTGTGGTACAGGTGAGTGTTCCCTCTTCCCCACAGTAGCTTTATTTTTTTTGTTGCACGGTGCAAGCAATAAATACTTAGAATATATCTGTGTAAGTCAAGAGCATTGTAGACTCTGAGAACTCATTGAAAAACACACATTCTAGATCTGTACTTCCATAAAACCTACTTCCAATAGGAAAAAATCAGGAAATAAGCAAAATGACAAGAAAACAATGGAATCAGTTGGAATTTTTTCAGTAAAAAAAAAAAAACAACTAAAAAAGGAGAGATAAATAGTGGAAGGAATGTGTGTCATGATATTGAAAAGGAATATTGATATTTGAAGAGGTATTTTGGAAAGAGACAAAAATAATTAAAAAGAAATAAACAAAAAGGTGACTAAAAGATTGATGGAATACAGACAGGGCAGGAGTAATGGACACTAACTCCTGAGTACTAAGCAAGTCTGAGCTGTTTATTTCAAGGAAAAGAAGAAAGCAACCCTCATCCAGTCTACAGCCTAGAAAAACCACTGAATTAATGAAATCCATCAGTCACATGGCTTAAAATATATACTTCACAAATGTTCTTCTCTTAATAACCAGGTAATAAAGTCAATGTATACAAACAGCATCTTTCTTTGAAGTGGAAACTCTGTACAGACAAGGATTCCTTTGATTGTCATGAGTTTACAGACAGGGCTCTTCTGGAAGTTCTTGATCTTCAAATTATTGTACTTAGTATTACACTTGTCATGAGCCAGTATATAAAGTGGAAAGAATAATTTCCTTGGTATCTCCCATTCCATGGACATTGGGTGGCTTTTAATTTCTTTTCTTCACTCATACAAATCTACCTATATTCCTTTTTACTGAAAGGTTGAAACAATCAAGTTCTGTACCAGTTGCCCCTCAAATTTCACAGTAAGGCACTGGATAGTAGAGATACAGCCTCTGTAATAAGCACACCTCAGACACTCCCAGAGCTTGTAATGTCATAGCTGTGTCTACATCCCGAACTACTATGCAGGGCACTTAGATCTATAGATGCAAAATAGAGTTGTCTGCACTCTCTCAGCCTTAAACTATTTCTGGACACTTCATCTGTTAAAATCCGGAACACCTACAGGAAGTAATAAGGCTGGACTTTAGGAATTAATTAAGTGTTGCTGAGTACCCTGCTGGAAGGGAAAGCTAACTGCATTTTAATGCAGATGCCAGTTTTCCTTATGGAAAGGGCAATGAGGATCTTAATGGAGAGTGGGAGTGACTGTTGTTTGTCACTCAGCAGATTCTTTGGCCTTAAAGTCTTTAGCAAATCTTTTACAATACTTTGAAGATCAATGATTATATTGTCTAATTACACTGAGCTAAAATTATATATTTTTCCTTTTTGTTTTTTTTGTTTATTTGTTTGTTTGTTTGTTTTTGGTTTTTCTGAGACAAGGTTTCTCTGTATTGCATTGGAGTCTGTCCTGGAACTAGCTCTGTAGACCAGATTGGACTCAACTCACAGAGATCTGCCTGCCTCTGCCTCCCAAGTGCTGGGATTAAAGGCTTGCACCACCAAAGTCCAGCTAAATTTTTTTCTTTTTTGCTTTCTTTAGTGATTCACTGTGAAAAGTCCTGTCATAATATATATATATATATATATATATATATATATATATATATATATATATATATTCTTACAGGGGTAGTTTATATTCAATACCATTGTACCAGATTGTGTTCTAATCTGTATAACTTAGGCCCTTGTCTTCACCAGCAGAAGCTTAGGTTTCCTTCTGGTCAGCACTCAGATCCTAGTTTTGCTATTGATCTCCTGAGCCCTCTGAGTGAGTCAACCTCTTACCTTAGGTTTCTCATCCATAAAATTGAAGTAATTATGCAGGTTTTGGAAGGATCTGGACGAGAGTGTGTCCTCACCCTTCTTCCCTGATTGCCCCAGTATATTCACAGTTTTGGAAAAAAGACATTCAATTGTAGAAAAATGTCCTAGTAAATTGTGATTTGCCTTCCTCAAACTGACTCCTAAATAAGTCAATTAGTCCATATCTTCATTCATTAACTCACTCATTCATTTAGTAGCTTATTGAGTACCTATCTTATGCTTGGAACTGTATTGAGGCATGGGAGACTCACTCCCCTGTTAAAGTCAGAGACACAGACATCAGACGAATGTGATCACTCTGATATCAGAGGGACATGATCACTGTGACATCAGAGGGACATGCTCACTGTGACATCAGAGGGACATGCTCACTGTGACATCAGAGCAACATTCTCAATGTGACATCAAAGCATGCTCACTGTGACATCAGAATAACAACTGTGACATCAGAACAAAATGCTCACTGTGACATCAGAACATGACCCTGTGACATCACAGGGACATGATCTCTGTTACATGAGAGTATGTTCATTGTTAGATCAGAGTAAGGCTCACTGTTACTCAGCATCCCTAGAGGACAAAAGAAGATGTGAATGACAGTACGTGGGAGGTTCTAGGGATGCAGAAGAGTGATAACTTTCTTAGTTCCAAACATCTGAAAACTGATCTTCATTTCTGAGATCTCCTGAAATGTCAGAACAGAGGATAGACAGAGTCTCTAGATCTTTAACACTCCTCAAGATGGATTTTATATGTGTGACATTATTATTATTATTATTATTATTATTATTTTTATTATTTTACTATTACTATTGGTTTTTCCAAACAGTCTTTCTCTGTGTAGCTTCAGAGGCTGTCCTGAAACTCTGTAGACCAGGCTGAGCTCAAACTCACAGAGATTCATCTGCCTGCCTCTGCCTCTTGAGTGTTGGAATTAAAGTTGTGTGTCACCACACACACTATCTATGTGTCTTTTTTTGTTATTATTGTTATATTTTTTCCTTTTATTTATATATTTTTCTTATTTTACATATCGATCCCAGTCCCTCTCCCTCCCTCTCTCCTACCCTCCTATCCCACCTCCCACCTCCCACCCCCACTGCACAGGTAGGGTGATGGCTTCCAGGAGGGGTCAACAAAATCTGTCAAGTCATTTGGAATAGAAACTAGGCCCTCCCTCCTGCCTCTAGGTTAAGGAAGTATCCCTTCATGTGGGATGTGTATCTATGTGTCTTGTAAAGACTTCATCGACATCGACTCTTTAAATAACCCTGAACTTATCAAGACCTTTCTGCCTTTTTCAAAGCAGGGGCCTCCAGTTAACTGAGGTCAGTCTTTTGGGGGGAACATGCACATCAGGGATGCTAGTACTAGTTCTTACATCATGGCTCTTTCTGACTTACACATTTTTATACCTGGCAAGGAGACTGCAAGAACAATCATGTGAATTTTAACCATCAGTCTAGTAATATCTCAAGCACATTTTGTGCCTGAAGATGAATCACACATACACAAAAGCACAGAACAAATGAATAACCAGGATGAGTCAGATCTGTTTTGTCAAGGGTTCTTGACAGTTTTTCTTGAATTAAAAAAAAAAAAAAAAAAAAAAGAACAAAGTCTTTGTCTCCGTAAGTGCTACCTAACTTCTGGGATTCTTTGGAGTTCAAGTTTATAAAATTCCTCTAGTGAACACAGCATTTTAGTTTGCCTCATTTGCAATCAATCTGTATCATTACTTTTTTCCAAGAAAATGTACACAGTTCATTGGGAAAGCCAGATAAAGAGGTGTGGTTTATGTCTTGAAAGAGCTTCCAGCCTATGGGGAGAATACACAGAAAAATGTAGAATATGATGATAAGACATGAGTAACAACCTTAAGCCTTAAGTCTTCACAATGTATGCAACGATAAAATTAGATTTGTCATTGCATAATACTTCACTATAATATCAATGATATTATATTATTTTACAGTATATTTTATTCACACATATTTCTGCCTATTTGCTTACTGACACCCAATTAGATGGTAAGTTTAGGGGTCTGGGGAGATAACTCAGTCATTAATTTCTGGAAAATTATTGCAGTCCTAAGTTAAGATTCTCAGAATCTTACATGTATCTGTAATCCTGAGTCTGCAAAGTACAGATGAGTGGAGAATTTCCAAATTCAATTAGAGACCCTAACTCAAAAAATAAAATGAAGAACAATTGAAGATACCAACATTAGCCATTAGCCTCTACACACATGCACATAAATGCACATGAACTCTCTCACGCACAAATATGGACATAACACACACATGGAAGGAAGGAAGGAAAGAAGAAAGGAAGGAAGGAAGGAAGGAAGGAAAAGTAGAATGCAAGTTCATTGAGAAAAAGCACTTTGCCTGAATATTTGCTAATGCTGTGCAATTAACGCAAAGAACGTACTTGATAACCTTTTGTTTCCTGAATTAACAGATACAAGATGAGATGGATGGGAGCCAGCAGCATCACGAGCATGGATGGGCTGCCATGTGTTTGATCATTCTCTTTTGCTTCCTATAAAATTCTATAAGCAATTCTGGTAGCCTAGCAGGCATAATGGAGCACTTGGTTTTGGTAATCTCCCTCTTCACCCTTGAGTACTCCATTGACATTTGTACATTCTTTGCAGTCTATATAATTGGGTCTATATAATTGGATCATTCCAGGTGAAGAGAATAATGTCCTGCAGGCTGTCTGTCACCATTCACCAAGCACATTACAGAGCTGTATAACATGTTGCATTCCCCGTCGTTCATGAAGTCATGTGCTCTTGACTGGACAAAGCCTTGTGTCAACTACAGAGAACATTGATTTAAAGGGAAATTGAGAGAGTATAAAAATTGTCATTATCTTACTATTTCAATGACAACAATTGCATGTCAGGATTATTCAAGTACCTTATTGGTTTCCCATGTTGGTTTTTCCTTTTTGTTTGCTCTGTATGTGGTTATCCTTGGCAATGCAGATAGTGAGGTCAGAAAGTATTCCCAGAGTAGGCATAACTCCAGCGTTGTTACCCGCTCCTCAGAAACTGTTATACACTGCAGATACCTCTGTCTCTTGGAAACACAAGCACAATGCCTATTTCACACATACCCTGTTTGGAGACACAAGAGCTTGTTATAGTTTGCTGAAATGTTTTAAGGTACATATTTTTAATAATGCTTTTGAATTATTAAAACATTGCCACCCACATTCAACTCATCTGAAGTATGGAATGCAATTTAGAAAATCAAGTCTTACTTCTAAAACTGGGTTACAAAGCAAACTTCAGGGGGGCCACTTTTAATTCTGAGCCAGAAGAAGAGTTTTATGTAGTTTTACTGACAGTCTATGTTATTTCCAGCCTCAGGTTAGTCAGTAGATCCTGCAGTATTGGGTTTCCAAACATCACTAAGATTTGTTTGCATTGTGCTGTATTAAGTTCTTGACAGCCTCCAAGCTGAGGTTATGCCCCATACTCTGGACATCTCTAGTTTTTTTCTGGGTGTCCAGTTGTGTTTCTCTTGTCATGTGAAGCAATAAGAATCTTAACAAACCTGCTTTCCAACTCCACCCCATTGTCTTTGCCTGTAGAGCCTCTGTTTATGTTGGTGATAGTCTTGGGCAGTATTAGAGATGCAATTTACCAAAAGAGCACCATGGAGGTAATGGGGGAGTTTGCCCACCCCTCCCAAGTAGAGCATCTAGGGCTTTGCATTCTTAAGCTCCCTATATGTTCACTTTGCATATTAAGTTTGAGACTGCTGCCTTTCAGTTTATGTTACCATCTTGTTTAAATTGCTTTCAAAATGTAAATCTTAGCCATTATTTTGTTTTGTACAAATAGTTCCATGTCCTTACAGAATGCAGTATCTCTTTTAAATATATCTATACAAAGTTTAAGTATGCTTATTTTCCAATTTAATGTTTCTAGGGCTAGGTGTTTAACATTTATCTCCCCTATTCTGCAAGCCCAGAAACCAAGTAGAGCTTTGACTATCTCAAAGTGATAATGTAGCAGTAAAACATCACTGCACTAAATGACAAAGGTTAAACTTCTGCACATGGGACTTGTAAATTCTGGAGAGCCAGACCTGTGAGTCATTACAAAACAAACATAACCCTACACCATGATACAGAGGGAGAAGCAATGAGCTCCTTGGAGGACTTGACCAGAGAACATTTGCTCATACTTAGAACCACAGTAAGCCTCATTGCTAGCTCTTCCTTCTCCTTCATGCTCTGGAATTTACATCATCGCATGGCTTATGTGTTGCCTCAGTCTCACTGTGTAATCTCTTGAACTTAGAAAAGGTGTGATTCTCTGTATCATGAAGACCTCTTAAGTACGTAATGTGATAGAGGTCACCCAGCCCAGCTCAGGAGGTGACAGAGGGATCACAGGTATGGAAGTATAGAAGTCCCCTTTCCCCCATGCCTTTTTACTGTGGTTAGAATCCTATTCTATTACTCAGGACAAGTGTCCATTTTGAATTTACAACTATTCTTGTGTGCTCCTCCTATCTTCTAACCCCTTTGTTGTACAGATTTCATGTTACACCCACCTTCTAGGGACGACTTCCTTGACTGCCCAGTATAAAGAATCCATTTAGCACATCATCCCAAATCTTAACTCTATTCACCACAAAATGTTCTACTTTTCCATTGCTTCAATCACATATTTCAATTCACAATTTCCCCAGAAAAATGCCAGTTTTAAGAGTTAGCTTACTTAGTTTCCTTTGTAAATTATGACAGCTTTGACCCTGTGTGAAATGTTAAAAGATCCAGGCTTCATCAAAGCTATCCAAACCCTCAAAACAGTAAGGTTAAAGATATTTATATTTGTCAAGGCATATTCTTTTTTAAAATAAAAAAGAATGAAGTGTGTGCTTCCAGTTTATTTTAGGTACTCCAGAAACCAAGTACCTTTGTGTCCATGTCCAGGCAGGGAAATTTAATAAAGTTTCCAGTGGAGATTTGAAGAAGGAATGCAAATCATGTCAGCACATGAGAAGCAAGTGTCTGCTCACTGTGTCTGGAGGATATGTGGGTGGGGCTCATTTCTGAAAGAATGGTGTAACGGGGGCAATTCAGGGCACTATGTCAAGGCTGCCTCGGTTGGTTACCAAATACAGTGTAGAGATATGAAGTTAAAGAAGAATGCGGAGGTTGGCTTGAGTGTTATTGTGTGTAGATGATATTTGGAGCCTTTAGACTATGTGAAAGTGAAAAGAATTTAAGGCAGAGCCAAGTGTTTTGTTCGGAGAAATGGCAAGAGGAAAGTGCTACCAATGCATATGGAAATAGGTTGGTAGGTAGAAAAAAATGGGTAGAGTGTAAGTCCAGGGTATCATGGATTTTAATAAAGTGATAGCTCATATGTTAACTATGCCAAAAGATCAAGGAGGATTCAAAGAAAGCTGTATTTCCTGGGTACTAAGACAATATTCATGCAGCTCATTAGTACATTGGTAGGTGATGTCTCCAAAGCATGATGGGGTCAGAGACGTTACTAATATGTCACATATCAAATTTAGGTGACAAAATAAAAATGGGGCCTCAAAGCTGTTATCTGAAGATGGCTGCAATATATTCACATGTAGGCCTAAAGATGAAAATCCTAAGCCAAGTTTAATCCAATCAGCTAAAAGAGACATAAAATATTTTTAGTACATAAAGTTCTGAAAAATAAACCAAATAACTGGGCTCATCTAAAGCTCTGTCATGTTTTGTAAGGTTTTCTTTTGGTTGCCCACCTGGATGGAAAGACTTTGAAATCCCAAGACCACATAAATGTCTCTCTGCCCCATGCTTTATTGTTTTGTTCTTTCTTTTTATACCACAGAATAACAGGCTGAGGAAATATGCCTTTGAGTTGAAAATGAACGACCTGACCTATTTTGTGCTGGCAGCTGAAACCGAGTCCGATATGGATGAGTGGATCCACACACTCAACCGCATCCTGCAGATCAGTCCAGAGGGACCACTCCAGGGAAGGAAGAGTGCAGAGCTTGCCGAGCTGGGGCTGGGTATGCACTTAGGAAATTATCTTTTTGCTCTGGCCAAGTGTGATCTGCATGTTAGTTCACTGTGGCTGTTAGAAGCTATCTTTCAGGCTGGGCTCATCCATCCTTGAGCTACATGCAATAAGACATTCACCCTAGGTCTTACTTTTACCAAATCATTAGAGTTGCCACACATTCATACAATTTTGAGTTGACTGGAAGGAACTTGAGGCTGTCACCCAACCGACAATGTTGGGACTCATGACAGTTGACTGGAAGGAACTTGAGGCTGTCACCCAACCGACAATGTTGGGACTCATGACCCAATAACACCAAAATTATAAACATTTCTAATTGGAAGATCTTATAGAAGGTACACTTTGGATTTGGGCTTTACACTGCATTTGATAAATCCAACATATTGTCTATAAGAACAAACATGTTTTATTTCCTCTTGGTTATAAGTCATCTTTTGTTTATGCTGTTTTGACAATCTTGAGATTGGTTAATATATGAAAGTTTCAACATCATGTGTCATGGTGTTTTCATGGGACAGAAAGAAGAAAACTGAAGATTAGTTCAGTCACAAAAGTACTTACCATACAACTGTGATGCTCTGAGTTCACAGATCAGCACCCATATAAAAAGCTGGCCACAGCACCTATATATTAAGAGTAGGAACCCCCACCACCACCACCGCCTGGTCCCACTGTGGTGCCAGCCCCAATTAACAAACACAGAGTCTGTATTAGATATATTTCTGTTGGCCAGTTACTTGTTTCTTATCAGCTAGCTCTGTCTTAAGTATTAACCCATTTCTATTAATCTAAGTACTTCCACGTGGTCTCCTCTTACCGGAGAGTGGGCAGGACCTCTGTTCTCTCCGGTCTCTCCATGATGACCTTTCTTACTACTTCTTCGAATCCTCCTTGTCTCCTAGTCCCATCTATCTTGCTTTCCTATTGGTCAACAGTGCTTTATTCATTAACCAGTATGAGAAACATATTTACAGAATGACATCTCCCATCACCTATAAACCAGGTGCTAGGGAGGCAGAGACAGGAACATCCCTGGAGCTGACTGCATCAGTGAGCTCTGAGTTCAGTGAGAGATCCTGTCATATAAAATAAGGTGAGTAGCACAGCACATAGTTCTAGTCACAGATGACCCTGGTTAAACTAAATGGATCATAAAACTAAACCAAACTTCATGAATCTGAGGGACTGGTAATGGTGATGTGATAGCAATTGAAAACAAGATCAGAGACACGGGTGTGTAATCAGAACACATTACATGCATGTCTGAATTTGGCAAATAAAAAAATAAGACAGAAGGCACCTGAGGAAGAAAATGGGCATTCTGCACATATACATATGTGCAGGCATACACAAACATAGACACACGTATACTCTCACATTTTTTTTCAGTGTAGTTCCCTCCTAACATTCTGATCATTATATACAAAGAAAATGAAGAAAGAAAACAGAAAAAGATGAAAGTGGAACTGTCCATTCTTAGCTTTATAGGAGGTTCTCTGCCACTGACTCAGTCAGTGAGTTAGAAACCAAAGCACCACCATTATTAAGTTCTATTTTCATGAGTGTCCTGTCCCCTAAAGGGAAAATGGATGAAAACTTTCTGGTTTTTCCACAACTGTCATAGGCTGTAGCAGGTGCTTTTATGGTCACTTATTACTTACCAATTGTCAAATAGAGTATTCATGTTTTCAGTGTTCTACAGAGTTTAAGTAGCTGAAGCTAAAAGATGGGCTCTAAATGGATACCCTGAGAATGAAAATTTTTAAATATTTACATATTTAAGAAAATTTTATTGTGCATTACTTAAAGGAGCCATGACAGCATATGTATCCTGTTAGCATTGTAAGACTCCAAAGTTCTCAGTGATACAGGAGGATAGCATGGCATGATATCAAGGATCATAGAATCCTACAATGATTGTCAGGAAATTTCACTTCCAATCCCGTATTGCTCAACAGTCTGGGGTACTGTAGCCAGCACAAAAGGAAAACTTGGGTCCATTAGTATTCCTCTGCGCAGTTGAATCTTACCTGCTATTTCTATAGATGAGGAAAACTGTGACTCATTAAATAAACTGTGTTTGTCTGTCTTTTCAAGATCCATTGGATAATTCTGTGACTTGTGAATATACACTGGAGGAAACAGATTCTTCAGAGAACAGTCTACATCCCGACTTTGCAAAAGTAATGAAGTTCACGCTGCATTTGCACACATACTTTTCTTTCATGGAAAAAAAAGGTTGATGCTTTCCTTTAAGATTTAGACTAAGAAACTAATCTATAATTTCTTATCAATCTATGAGTTTTACTTGCCATGACATAACCTTTGAAAATAAGAATATGATTTGTTTACAATTTGCCCAGTGCTTGTGGATGACTTAACAGTAATAAAACTAATGGGCTGTTTCTTGGCCTTTGTGGTTGTGTCTGGGGCTACATGGGGAAGTTTAGGTGCCAGGGACTAACACAGGTCTCTCCACAGTACCTCACAGAAACTGAAGACACTGTCAAAGCAACGCGAAACATGGACAGGCTCAATCTATTTTCACTGGACCCAGATATAGATGTAAGTAGAGATTCTGAGCAAAGATGAACTTGACCCATATAAATGTCAATTTTAATTTAAAATTTCTCCTTTCTCATGATGAGTGTTGTCTAACTAAGACATTCAAAACCAATTTTTTAGACCCTGAAGCTTCAAAAAAGAGACCTTTTTGAACATGACTTTGTGGTCAAACCCTTTGAAGAGAAAGCTGCCAAGAGAATCATGGTCATTTGTAGAGCTCTCAACTTCAGTCTTCAGGGATGTGTTACAGAGAATGAAAATGATCCTGTAACCAATGTAAGTTGCTCTTCTTACATAATATAAGCAGTCAGCTTATATCATTCCATCCTAGCCCAACCTTTCTACTCCTGCTGATCTGAGGATTTAGCATCTAGTGTACAGGGAGTCTATTTGCCAGCACTTCTCATATTGCGAAGTCACACAAGCTGTGAGGAAGAGTTCTTCATATATTGATAAAAGTTTCCTTTTAACTTAGACTTTTTTTGTCTTTGTATATAATCAGCATAGTGGTTTTCCCCAGTATTGTTTGTATCTGTTTGGTGATAGTGAAAATGAAATTATTTGTTGTGGTGCTGAGGGTAGGACTCTGGGCCTTACAAGTGCTAGGCAAGTGCTCTTCCCATGGACTATATCTCCAGCCTTTGGTTTTAGCAGACAGGTGTTGCTGAGGTTCTCTTGTCCCACCAGGTCCTGCCACCCTTCTCAGCCCCAAATAAGCACACAGAGAGACTATATTAATTATAAAACTGATGGCCGATGACTAGGGCTTCTTACTGGCTACCTCTGTCTTAATCATTAACCCATTTCTATTAATCTATGTATTTCCACATGGCCTATACTTAACAGAGAATGTCCAGGACCTACTCCTTTGTCAACTACATGGTGACGATCCTTGACAGACTCTGTCTGCCTACATTTCCCAGAATTCTCTTCATCCTAATCCCACCTGTATTCCTGCCTCATTAGCCAGACAGTGTTTTATTCATTAATCAATAAGAGAAACATATACAGAAGGACATCCTCCATTACTTAGTATCTTAGGATATTACTTAGTATCTTAGGCTAGCCTAGAATACACAATAATCCTGGCTCAACTTCTCTGGATGCTTAAGATGAATTACAGAGGAGCCGATAGGTATGGCAGCAGAGAGTTGCACTTTCCTATAGAAAAAGATAGTAGAAGGGATCAGACCATGTTTTCGTGTGGACCATAAAACAAAACAGAGTGCCTAAAAACTTTGTTCTTGTAACCATTTCGAAGTTTAAGAAAACTTGATCCAAAGTGTAAAGCCACTTAGTCAGCACACTACATAAAAATAAATGGACTTTACCATCTCATACATTGATCTACACTAAAAATATAAATATTTTAAATCTATGTTTTTCATCCAATACATTTTTTAAGTGCATTTAAAAAAATCCATTTTAAAAACCAAAATTCAAAAAAAATGAGCTTATTTTGGGATGTGAGGGGGATGGGGCTGTGACAACATCTGTTCTCATACTTCTGCACCCCTTCCCCATTGATCACCAGCATTGATTCGGATGATCTGGCTGGCTAAGCAGACATCTTTTTCATCCCCCACCACTCGATGCGTGTCTCTCCTGAAAGCTCCATACTCAGTTAAAGGGCACAGCCTGCCATGATAGAAGGACACCAGGGACACACTAGTAGCTGTGCTCCTCTGATGAACTGGCAAACAATCTCCCAGCAACAATGGCTTTTCTTTCCAGTGCCAAAGGCATGTGAAAATTTCCATGTAGATCATGTTCAGAAGCTACATGCCTTTATTTGTTCAAGTCTCAGCAGAGTACTCTTTTTGAAACATTTTCATTTTCTAAAATTTTATTCCATTTCACTTCATGTGCACTGGTGTTTTGTATGCATGTGTGTAGGTGTGCATTGAGTCATCTGCAAAAGCAGCCAGTGCTCTTAAAGAGTGAGTCATCCTCCAGCCCCCTGAGAGTGGCTTTTCAATGTCCTTTCTTGTCTTTCAGGCCAAGGGGTTCCATTGGTTTTAGCTTCTGAATTGTTTTTTAAGTAATCTTACAGTAGTAGATGCAAGTGTTTTAAAAAGTAAACTAGGTAATTACTTTTTAAAAAATATTTCATTGCCCTTGTTAGTAATCATATCAAAATTAATAAACAGCCTCACTTGGTGGCAGTTTATCATTGACTGGAACTTTTTGGGGGAAGAGCTGTGTGTTCATCCCATGTCACTCTTCTGCTAATGGCACCCTTGAGCCTCGTCATTCTCAACTTTGATAAGCATGTTTTGAAGAGCAGTTCTTCATGTTCCGGGAGAGCTAGTAGCTGCGTTTCATACACGACTGTCTACAGACTCAATGAAAGACTTCATCATGGCAAGGAAGCAGACTTTGACAATGTGTAATTTTTTAGTCAATCAAGTAGAGCACCAAATTCCAGCTGATGGTTTCGCGGTAAAAGATATTCCTTTGAAACTCCAGCAATCTGAACTAATAAATCTGTTTCATTGTAGCTACATTTACAGTTTCCTCTGCCTGAATTTTCAGAAGTAATTCATCAGCCTAAACTCAGTAGCCTACAACTTAATTTGTCAGGTTTTGAAGATGTTTTGTTAATCAGACCCATCCTGTAAAGCCAGCCACTCAAAACGTAAGATTTGGCATTTCCGCTGTGAACGCGGATTGGAAAAATAAACAAATCTCACAGGAGCTATAATTTCTGATGAGTTACTAATGGGGGTAATGTATTTTCATTCAGCAAATAGGAATGAAAGTCAAAATGCAACAGTCAAGGGAAAAAATAGTGATTTCTGTTTCATGACCTCCAAATATTTTGTGTACCTGCATTAATCTTTTTATTTTTGCATTTTCAACTGTTAACACAGTACAACTACCACAAATGAAGTATTTTTCTAAACTAAATTATTGAAATTTAAAATTCTACGTGATATTTTATATTTGTGTGTGTGTGTTCTGTGTACATGTTTGTGTGTGGATGCACACTCAGATGAGTGAATAACATAGGTGTGGAAGCCAGATGTCAACACTAGGTATAGTCTTCCACCTTAATGTTAGAACCAGGGTCTTTCACTACATCTGAAGTTCATTAATTCAGCCAGACTGGCTGGCCAATGAGCTCCACTGAATTTCCTGGCTCTATCTCCCCAGCACTGGGACAACAGATACATGCTACCATTGTCCAGATTTTTATGTGGGTAATAAGGATGTGAACTCAGTTCCTCATGATTACCCAGCAATCTCTTTATTGACTTGGTTGCCACTGCAGCCTCAAAAAACTGTTGACCTTGATTTTAACTTGGAATTCCATCTCCAGTAGTGAGGGAGTTCACAGGCATTGCTATCATCAAATGACTGAACAGGACCTCTGAAACAAGCTAGCCACATGACAGATAGCAAAGGACAGAGGATAGCAGAGCCACAGCATGAGTCTGTACCTCAGTGCATTGATTGGGATATGGTCCTTTGTATAGCCTACTTGTTAGCGGACAGCAGACTCCATTTAGTTTGGTGATGGTAATGCATGCCTTTAATCCCAGCCCTGGGGAGAGAGAGGCAGGCAGATCTCTGAGTTCAAGGCCAGCCTGGTCTAGAAAGCACGTTCTAGGACAGCCAGGGCTACACAGAAAGACCTTGTCTCAAAAAAAGAAAAGAGAGGGAGGAAGAAAGAGGAAGAAAGAAAGAAATCTGAAAACCAGTTGGTCTTGTGAAGTAGTTCTCAGTACACTCTAGAAACTTCTAGCATCCCATTTTAGTTTTCTGAGGATCTGGGGAAACTGAGGTAACAGATTATTCTCTTAGAATATAGGCAAAACAACTAGAAGGCTGTTCAAACCTAATATGCTGGTGATAAAACACATGGAAAAGCATACTTGGGTGGCAGCCTAGGGTCAAGAAACAAATGAGAAGCATCCCTGGGCTTGGAGACCTCTGCTGCAGGGAGGAACTCTGGGTAATTCTCAATGGGGCGAAGGACTTGCTTTTGCCAATCTTTCATCCCATGTGTTGTGAGATGTGCTGGTGCGAGGCTGGCAGCCAGACAATTGTTTTAATGTCAGAACCGACTGGTTTTTGCTTTCCTCACAGATAGAGCCTTTTTTCGTGAGTGTGGCTCTTTATGACCTCAGAGAGAGCAGGAAGATCTCTGCCGATTTCCACGTAGATCTGAATCACCCTGCTGTCCGACAGATGCTTTCGGGGGCCCTACCAGCCTTGGAAAACGGCAACATCGATTCTGCCACACCAAGACAATCAGAAGAACCTCACATAAAGGGTCTTCCAGAAGAATGGTTAAAATTCCCAAAGCAGGTTGCATTTTTGTTTATTTGTGATTGGACAATAAAGGCTTGTCCCTCAGATTGTTCCTTAACAATAGGTTATATGGGGTGGGCAATGGCATTTTGTGTAAGTCTTCAGGGTGGTTTCTATGGTAGTTATTTACTCATTTCTTTGAACATAGGCTATATTCTCTGTGAGTGATCCACACTCTGAAATTGTTTTGGTGGCCAAAGTGGAAAAAGTCTTAATGGGAAACATTGGGAACGGTGCTGAACCTTACATTAAGAATCCAGACTCCAACAAGGTAAGAATTATTTTCTTATAAATAATTTCAGTCAGTTTAAGGAAATAAAAAAAGGGGGAAAAAAGCTGCCATTCTGAATTATAAAAGCTGATGAATGTATGACTTTCAACATTCACCTAGCAGTATAATTAATATCTACCAAAAACATCTTTTTTCTTTTGGTTTTTCAAGACAGGGTTTCACTGTATTGTTTTGGAACCTGTCCTGGAACTAGCTCTATAGACCAGGCTGGCCTCGAACTCACATTGATCTGCCTTCCTCTGCCTCCTGAGTGCTGGAATTAAAGGCATACCAAAAACAATTTAAATTATACATTTTGACTTATGTCCTTTTGACTCAACATTCTCTGATGATCACGAAATCTGTTAGTAGTAGGTGGTTCTCAACCTTCTTAATGTGCAACCCCTTAATATAGTTTCTCATGTTGTGATGACCCCCAACCATAAGATTATTTTTATTGCTACTTCATAACTGTAATTTTGCTACTGATATGAATCATGATGTAAATATCTGTACTTTCCCATGGTCTTAGGTGATCCCTGTGAAAGGATCATTCAAGCCCCCCATGAGGACATGCCCCACAGATTGAAACCACTGAATTAGTAGAAATAAATTGAAATTTGCATACCGTGTTAGCCCCCCAAATCAAACATATTTACAATAACAAAATTAGGAGTCAAAAATCAGGGAAGGCAATTTGCTATTATTTCAGCAAGCTGATGATGGACCCAAGACAAATGATTGTATATTAGATGTAATAACAGTGAAGTGCAGGAAGATGGAGACAAGGAATAGTGTGGGTAACCTGAATGCAAAGATCAGTGATGCTTTCTTCATTCTATCACCTTGCTATTATGATTACCTCTGTTTACTAGAAGATAAATGGTTAAAGTGTGTATTCTCCACACAAAGGAAAGATATCAAGGAAATAACTCAAAACCAGTAAATCTGAGCATGTGCAACAATTTAGACTGTACTTTAACCTATGTTTGAGAGTTTCTCATATCATGGTTCAGCAAGCTATCTGTTCAGGCCACAGATAGCTTTTGTAAATAACATTTTATTGACAATCAATCACACTTTGCCTGGAGTATGTGAAGCCCTGAGTTTGCTCCAGCACTTAAAATGAAAGTGCTTCTCGTACTGATCTGTGACTATCACCCCACTATAGCAATGGGTCTGGGAAAATGTGACATAGAATTCAGGGGCCATGCAGCTATTTACAGAAAAGGTCTCACTGAATAAAAAATACGATCTGGTACCAACTGTGAATATAAATTTTATAATTTTCCATTCAAGAGTTTAACTTCTCTTAGCTGGAAGGAAAGAAGGAAGGCAGGAAGAGAAGCAGGGTGAGTGGATAATATTTGGTATTTCAAGACTAGGGGATTTTCCACACTTAGAATTTTCAAATTCAAAAGAAAGCCTAGAATAGAATTCTACAATAACTTGAACACAGAGTAAGCTGGGTGCCAGTCAGAAGACATTGTATAGAATTTTAGTAGATAATAAAATGGAAAAAATAACTGTTATTGTTTCACATGAACACTTTGTAATTGACTCTCCCTAAATAATATTTTATTTTTTCCTCAGTTTGCGCAAAAAATACTAAAATCCAATAGGCAGTTCTGCAGCAAATTGGGGAAATATCGGATGCCATTTGCTTGGGCCGTGAGGTAAGGTCCTACTTTCTAGCTAACACAATACACTTGTGCCTATAATCTGCACCAGAAGCTATGGATTTGAATTTCTTTATGTTGTCTATTGTTTTAAATAGAGCCATACCTAAAAAAAAAATGTTAGTATGGTGTCACCTTCATAGACATCATGAACTCTTCAGAGGCATACATTTCACAAATTAGTCCAGCAAGACAGCTTATACTAAAGGCCCCTGACCTGTAGACAGTGGGAGCATGGCCTCAGATGTCCTGGGGGATCTTAGTACCAAGTCAAAGTCGTAATTTGTTTTGCATAACTGGCTTAATGAACTCAGTGTTTGGTCAGTACCGAGAGCCTAATAGACATAAGACAAGGAGGACAATGCCTACTTTCCTGCATGTTTTCATGTATGCATTGAGCTCTGCTCTATGTCACTGTCCAATGAGGCCATCAAGTTTATCACCTAAGCTTTCTTTGATGTGGGTGTCTATTAGCACAGACAATTATATCCCCAGTTGACTCTGGTGGAAATACTAAGTTCTGTGGGTACAAGTAGTAGACCATCTATGCCAGGAATGGAACCTCTGTGGAAAACAAGAACTTGCTTTTCAGATCTACTGACACATCAACTCCAAGTGTCCTTCACAAACTCATTATATCTGCATTGCTATAAATATTCCTTAAATGAGGGAAATCCCAGCATAGACTCATAAATAAAACAAATCAGGATCGGCAATAACCAACTGAATTAACAGAGATTAATTCCAGGCCTAGAGCAAGGCACCCACTTAGTGAATGTGGACAGCATTATTTCAAAGGCAGTCCCTTCTATTCAAAATGAGTCTAGAAGGAAGGGTTGACCTGTTGGTATTCTTCAGCTTCCGTTGAGGAACACGTTCAGGGAAAACCCATGCCAGAATTCTATGGCTGGTATTTAAAACTGGGGACTGGCAGGTAGAAGGATAGAAGGATACCAGCACCAGTAAGCCCAGACAAATTCCTGCAGGCTGCAAGGACTGACTTGCACTCAGTCAGCCTTGCAGCAAGGGTGGGAGAGCCAGGCTACCAAGCCTGGCAAGCAGAGCAAAGCTGACCAGTGCAGGCCACCACTTTTACTGAGCAAGGTCTCTCTCTGGGTCCAGAGTCTCATCTGTAGATTGGAGCAGAAAACACCTGTCTCATGGGCTGTATGTTCTTTTAATTTCAGATGTACAAGGATTTGGTACAAAAGACATCACGGATATTATTTTATCTCTGTTTTCCTACTTTTCCTTACAAAGATAACTGATGGTAGACAGGAAAAACATAGTACATACATTATTGTTATTATTGTTATTATTATATTATTGAAAGTCTCTGTGGAGTTCATATTCTTACTCCACAACTCCCATTTCTTGTCAATTTGGGTTAGTGAGGAATAGTGTGGAGTACAGAAATAAAGATTGTGTCAATTATTGGCAGAATGGCACTTAGAAGTAACATCCTGACTCTAAAATTGTCAACAAACTGTGAAGAAGATAGATGAGGTTTCCATGAATGTGTTATCAACCCTTAGAGTAATTATTTCTAGGAAAGGAAAGCTAATGAAGCCACAAGCCTTTGCTATATTAGAGCTCAGTTAGTAATGTAACTGTTTGCTAGTAGGTTATATACACCATCAATGATTTCAACTTACATGAGCTTCTCTGGCAAATGAGGGGGGAAAACATCATTGAACATGCAAAGATTATGATATGTTGGGTCATTTGGATTATCTAGCCTCAAAAAGCACACAAGCCCAAAGAAGCAATCCCTTTCCAACCTTTCAGTGAAAACACTGCTTGAGCTAACAGTAGGCAGGACCTTCAGGAAGTCAGCTGCCACTAGCATCACTCTGGAACAGACCACTCCAAAGTATAGGTAATACATTGTTGGTACTGCTTATTCTCCATTGCTTTTCCTTCATGCCTTATTTTCTGTCTTGCAGCTTGTTTCACAATATAGTTCTGAGTGTACCCTAAAACGTTTGAAAGCAATTGTAGTTAAAATAGTAGCATTAACAGTTGCTTGGAACCAGATTTCCACCCAGCTGCTGCAGTACACACAGATCTCATTGCTGTGAGAATCTAATTCGAAATGTATCTGGTATGTTCTCAGATTTGATACTAGCTGTACTGCTTTTAGGCTAAAAGATTATCTTTTGAATAGGTGTGGAACACACACACAAGAGAGAGAGAGAGAGAGAGACAGAGAGAGAGAGAGAGAGAGAGCTATGAAGAATATTTTATAATACAATTCTAAAGGAAGTTGAATTTACAAATATGTCCTATTGCAATTAAACTTTTTCCATGCATATCACCTGCAGGGTCATAGGGGCCCAACCCAATGCCAGGATTAGCTCACAGTTCCTATACACTGTTTCATACTAACTTACAAATGACTAACAGACAGTGCTCGATTTTCTTTAAAATTGATCAGGACTAAAATAAGTTTTCATTCTCATATCTGTATAACTTAAGATGCACAAGGCAGCGGCCCGTATTGTACTAAAAGATCTAAGATTCTCATGCTGACAGCATCCCAACAAGTGGTGGTCCACCCCTGCGTGTGTCTTCCAGTTAAATGCTTTGAAATTCTTATCACACTTGTATGTATTTATTGTGTGGGATGGGGTAGGGGAGGGCACACACAGGAGGACACTGTACAGAAGCAGGCTCCCTTCTATCATGCAGGCCTTGGAAACTGAACTTGGCAGGCAGGCTTAGCTGCAAGTGCCTTTGCCTGCTGAGTTCTGTCTCTAGTCTTCAAATTAGATGTTTGTGTTATGCTTTCCTGTTGTTATTTCATTAAAATTTTATCAAGGATATATTTTTTCCCTCACTACTTACCAAGAACTGCAACACAACTGTAAGGAGACAGTTTCAAAGAATCTGAAAATACCATTTCAATGCATTTCTAGCCCATGTTCCCACTTTTCCCCATGTTAATTTACACTAAAAGTCTATGGCTGATATCATTTTCAAAGTCATTTCAGCTACTTTATTAAACTATTTGATTCATTTAAATGATAAAATATTCTAGCTAAGGCTCTGAAACTAGAAAAAATGAAAATGCAACATTTCTCAGATGTTGAAGAAAAAGCAATTATATGTGGGCTGAATTTCATTTCTCTTTGATGCATAATAAGTATGGGGTGGGGTTGACTTCAGTGAAGTGCATGTGAAACAGATGTTGCCTGACCTTGCTTCATAACTTAGACAAAAGCAGTTATGTGTCTTAAGGAAGATGTCATAGTTCCCATGAAATGAATCAAGGAAAGAAACAACATAATGTTAGCCTTACTTAATGCAAAACTCTGACTCATATTTCCTGCATTTTTATCTTTATTTCTGTCTGAAAAGTTATAACACGGGCTTGGTTACCTTCACAAAGACATTTCGAGAATCTCATCTTCTTTCCACAGTCATAGCTACAACCCGATCTTTGTTGTACACTCGTAAATCCTAAGGAGGCCACCCAAAGTGTAGTGGCCCCTTCTTGCCCACCTTAGGATGCCTTGAGGAAACATTTAAAACTGGGTCCTTAGACGATAGTTCAGTCAGTGAAGTGCTTGCCTTGCAAACGTGAGGGCCTGAGTTTGAGCTACAGAACCTAGGTAAAAAAGCAAACAGGACACGATGGTGCATGGCTCTAGTCATACCCCCATAGAGAAAACAGACACCGTGGTTTCTTGAAGCTGACTGACCAGCCAGCCTAGCCTTTTTGGTGAGTTTCGGTCCAGTGAGAGGTCTTACTTCACAAAACAAGGTAGATGGAGCCACACACACACACACACACACACACACACACACACACACACACACAAACCAGCACAACTTCAGCAGCACAAATACACATTCAAAAACTAATAAATTCCTGCTTTTTTGAACTTCCCCAATATTCCAGGATTTTGATTTGGCAATAAATGTGAGACAACTTAAAAACTGTAACAGGAACTGTTCCCCCTTTAGAGTATACAGTTGAAAATGAGGGACATGAGAAAAATGTGGTGTTTATAAGGAAAAGCTCTGTCTAAGAACTGGTGTGATGGGAGATGTCATTCTGTATATGTTTCTCATACTGGTTAATAATAAAGCACTGTTGGCCAATAGGAAAGCAAGATAGGAGGGACTAGGAGACAAGGAGGAAATAGGAAGTAGGAAGGAGGAGCCAAGATGGAGAGTCTGAAGAAAGCAGTATGCCGCCGGCTCCCCGGTAAGAGAAATACATAGATCAGCAGAAATGGGTTAATAATTAAGGCAGAGCTAGCCAATAAAAAACAAGTAACCAGGCCAACAGTATTGTATCAAATACAGAGTCTCTGTGTATTATTTCTTAAACACAATTCTTAAGAAACACAATTTCTTAAAAAGTAACACAATATAAACCCGAATAAACACTATTTTTCCTACAGATCTGTATTTAAGGACAACCAGGGAAATGTGGACAGAGATTCAAGATTTTCACCATTGTATAGACAAGAAAGTAGCAAAATTTCAGCTGAGGACCTGCTTAAACTGGTATCAGACTACAGACGGTAGGATACTCTGGCTGCCCCTTTAAGTAACCAACACTGATTTCTTCTCTCCCTGTAACACCTGCTGCCCTGAGTCTCAACTGTCCGAACACCTCCAGAAACAGATGGTTGTCTGGTGACTTCCCTTTCATCTAAATTGTGCCCTGTGAGTCAGTTTGCCAGAATCACAGATTTGTCACATGTTGGGCTATATCATTCATCCGTAGTTGTGTGACAACCCACCCCCCAAAACTCAGTATCTGGAAACAGCATTGTTTACAGTACTCCTGATTCTACAGTTTCAGTTTGTCTCTTCCACTTATAATATTGGCTGGCAGAGATCAATTGGGGATGGAGAGTCCATTTATCCACAGGAGCTTTTCCTTGAGATATTAGATGTCCTTATTATACTGTTTGTCTTACACGGTTAGCCTCTAATGCACAGAGTGTTCTTGTACTCCTTAGCCTTGAATAATGGTTTTGCTTCTCCCGCCAAAGAATCAATAGTCACAAATCAACTAATTTTTGTATATCCCTCAAAAATATTATATGTTTAAACAAGTATGGCCAATATCTTTTGCAGCATCAGTAAATTATTTGTATCTATTTTAATAGAAGGGTTGTTTCATCTATCATCATCATCATTGTGGATGTTTTTAGGGTGCAAAGTAGACTCTTAGGCAAGACCCTATACTCATCTTAATTCTATGCAGTCCTGGCAGAGAACTGGTAATATAAGAGAGCCTTTTTCACTTTACTCATTAAACATCTTGGTCAAAACCTGTAGCCAGGTCTTCACAAGGCCCTAACGCCACTATGAGAAAATAAAGAGGGCTTTTCCTTTTGCCTTTTTGACAGTCTCCTAAGACTTGAATAGCTTTCATGATGAGCAGAATGGAGCATGTAAAGATTTGGGGATAAACGGATACAGCAAACAGCAAAAGAAACCCTGACAAACCTCATGTTGTCAGTAAACATGAAGAGATTATAAATGGCATGTGAAGGGCACCTAGAATACACAGTGCAATGCTGACATTAATCAAAACTGATTCCTCCTGGTGACCAGTTTCCGTGGTATAAATTTGTCATTGCTATACAAAGTGAATTCCAGGACAGCCAGGACTGTTACATAGAGAAACTCTGTCTCAAAACAAAACAAAATACACACACACACACACACACACACACACACACACAAATTAAATGAAAAACATAATAATAATCTTACAATGTGTGTATGGGTTATTTTTCCAACTGCTATGGTCAAATATCTGACTAAAGCAACTTAAGGGAAAAGGGTTTTCTTTGGCTTATGCTCTTAGCGGATACAGTTCTCTGTGACACAGAAGGCATAGTGGCAGGAGCATTGTTAGCTGGTGACATTGCATCTGTGGTCAGGACACAGAGGGTGGGCAGGGAATGGACCTGGTCTGTAAAACTCTAATGGCCCAGTCACTGCTTTCCTCTAGCAAGACTCCACCTCCTGAAGGTTCTTCAACCTTTAAAGAATGCTGCCAGCTTAAAGCAAGGAAGGAAACAGAACTCCAGGGTCAAAGAGTGGTGTGCATAATAGGACAGGGGAAAGATATGTAGAGGCAGTCAGTTCTTTGTTATGGAAGAAGAATAAACACAAACTCTTAGCAACTGTACCAAAAACTAACTTCATTCACAAATATTCGTAAAACTTGCTTTGACACTGAAATGCTTAGGCAAATTCAAATAAACCTTTTTGACAAGACCATATAATTTACTCTTATATTCGTCTGGCTACATGTATAAGTGAAGTCAGGCAAAATAAGTTTAAGATATTACTCGGGATATCTGTAACTTAAGATTCCTCCTTGAATTTTATTTTTATTTACACTAGCATGTATTTTACAGGAATTAAACTAACCAAAGCAGGAGGCGTGGGAATCAATATACCATTACTCTCAATCCTTCTCAAAGTTCAGAATTATAGTGTATGATGGAGTTTTTATTTTTTTTTTTTGAAAATGAAAATAATACTGCGTGTGTGTGTGTGTGTGTGTGTGTGTGTGTGTTGTCCTTTCACAGAGCTGACCGGATAGGCAAAATGCAGACCATCCCTGGAAGCCTGGATATTGTTGTGGACAACATTCCCTTGGAGCAGCCAAGTATGATGCCCATGTCATTTATGTCACAGTTCATTTAGAGACTCCTGAGTATCTTGTGGGAGATTATTTGATTATTTGGTTGACTTGTCAGTTAACTGGCTGATGCCAAGATTTGGGTTGTTTGGAGATTTTTACCTTCTAATATAGAAAGTAATTCATTATACTATAGGAATTTGGGACTTATATGTCTACTGAGACAGACAATGAATTCATAATAAAAACTATATATGGGTAGTTTAACTGTTATCTATTATACAAATATTTAATACTCAGAAAATATTAAATTATACATAATCCTTAAAACCATGAAGTGTTATGAGGAAAGTCAAGCTCGAGGAGATGATTAACTGTGGTTATATATCATTTATAGTTTAATAAAATTTGCCTGGGGCTCAGAATTCAAAGCCAGCCACACTAGTTAGCCTTAGAAGTTGGGCAGTAATGGCACACTTTTAATCCCAGGACTCAGGAGACGGAGGCAGATGGATCTCTCTGAGTTCAAGGTCAGACAGGACTACATGAGAGTGAATCAGTTTAAAAGAGTAACAAAGCCCATGCCTTTAATCCCAGCACTAAGGAGGTATATAAGGAAGAAGCAAAGGGTCTCATGTGAGACTTAGTTTCTAGTCACAGGGAAGACAGGCTCTCCATTTCTGCCTTGGTAGAAGTAAAAGCTACTGGCTGGCTGCTTTGCTTTTCTGAACTTCAGCTTGAATACCATTATCTGTCTCTGGGTTTATATTGTCCGTGTTGCAAATAGCTAACAGTGAGAGAACTGAAATTCTATCTAGAACCAGTATAGACTGGTTCTGCCATACCACACTGACAATAAGTTGCTTCAAGCACTGGGCACAGCCACTTACATCACTGAAAAGTTGTTACATAGAATGTCCACCTTATTTTGAACATGGAGAAACTCCTGTTTTTACTGACCTAAAAGTGGGGGTTTCCAAATACAGAAAGATGTTTTCCTGTAATAAACAACTGGGTAGAGACTACAGACAGGGAATATTAGGATGGCCATCTATCTTGATAAATTTCTACAAATCATTTTAGTATAAACTATAATGAGAATTCTAACTTAAGTTCTGACCTCAAGTCATTGTCACATTGATTGATGGAGAATTGCAAAGGACAAACTAAGGCATTTCCTTCATGTGATTTAGGGAACAAGGCTTTATTACCTACAGAAAAGACAACACAATAGAAAGCTAAAGACTCTCTTTGAAAGAATAGTACAGTATTAGATAAATTGGAGAATATGTAAACATATAAGTGAGTCCTGATTAAATATTAGAATTATCATCTGATTCCCAAGTATGTATAGACAATAACTGTTTTATCTGAGTCCAGGAAGGTTACTTATAGGAAAAAAAAAAAAAAAAAAAAAAAAAAAAGCAGCAGGCCTTTTTATCTTTCAACATGACAGCTTCCTCCAGTGTAGTGACAGAAGTTTTGACTTATACATTCCTAACCATTTTTTCTTTATTTTTTCCTTAGGCTATTACTACAAAGTTAGATTTTTAAAGGTTATAAAAATTTAAGAGAAAGAAGGGTGACAAATAATGTAGAGGACTTTAGACACTTGCTGTAAAATCATTCCATATATGAACAAGTTATTAGTTCATCTGTTACTATCACTAATAGAACCACTGAATAACTTTATTCTTCTATGCAGTAATATATTTTTATTTATAATAGCAAGTGATGCTCAGTAGGTTATGCTTTATCTTTTAAAATCTACCTAATATATTCTATACAAAGGAAACATTATAAAAAATTATAAATCGATCTCTAAGATTTTCCACATCTCTTAGCCATGAGTTTTAATACTAAATATATAACTTTCTCGTGCCCAATGCCCCCATCTCACATTTTCATGCTCTTGGAGCTCAATAGCAAATTTCCATTTTAAATAGATTCATGTTAAAATATGTTAAATGTTGCTCGCTTTAGAAGATCCATATTAAATGACAAATTTTTATTTTCTGATTTTTTAAGACTGTGTAACATCGTCCTTTATCCCTGTCAAGCCTTTCAACGTGATGGCTCAATCAGAACCTACAGTAGAAGTGGAAGAATTTATTTATGACTCAACAAAGTATTGCCGTCCATACAGAGTGTACAAAAATCAAATTTATGTCTACCCCAAACACCTCAAGTACGATAGCCAGAAATGCTTCAACAAGGTATGGCATATGTTTCTGAAGCATTAACTTCTCAGCTCACTGTATGTTGATCACAAAAGATAGTTCTTAAAAGAGCAACTTCAAATAACTATGAGCCAAGACTTGAAGGAATTGTTTAGCCAAGGGTGGGTTCAGCCTGGAATTCACTTTAGGGTTGTTTAAAGATGAATGCTTTCCAGCATCTTG
This sequence comes from Phodopus roborovskii, assembly GCF_943737965.1. Lineage (NCBI taxonomy): Eukaryota > Metazoa > Chordata > Mammalia > Rodentia > Cricetidae > Phodopus > Phodopus roborovskii. Next base: position 25,551,435 of record NW_026126460.1, on the reverse strand, counting down.
AAGTGTTACAAAAGAGTTATCTGAAAAAAAAAGAAAAAATTCTTTGGACCCACCAGTTCACAAAAAAATGACAGTGAGAGATTTATTATTAATTATAAAATCTTGGCCTATAGCTTAGGTTTATCCCACTGGTTTGTATAACTTCAATTAACACATTTAAGTTCAACTGCATGCTGCTATGTGGTCTTTACCTCTCCTCCTGCATACCTTGTTCCCTCTCCATCTGGCTGGTGATTCCACCTTTCTTCTTCCCTGAGACCTCTCTGTCCCCAAACATCCTGCCTAACCTCTTCCTACCTAGCTGTTGACCATTCAGCTGTTTATTAAACAGTCACATCTTCACACAGTATAAAGAAATATCTTATAAATGTTCATCTCTGCATTGTTTAAAGGTGCATGGTTGTGTAATACATTAATAATCCTTTCTAAAATCAGCATGACATAAATTTGTTTTAGACCATTTTTTAAGTTTCTTATAATACTCTGAAAATAGCATGCTTAGTCCTATACTGTGAGCTTTTTGGTTTCCTTTAAAATCTTTCCAAATCCTGCTGTTTTTGAGGATCATGAATAATGTCACAAGACAATGTTGGTTATTCTACACTTTTTTTTTCAGATTTAATTAGAAGCTACTTATTTTAGGCCCTTGCATTGTTTGGGGTGTTATTTAAGAGGAAATTACTATCTCCGTTTTCCCCCTCACTATAATTTTAGGCACGAAATATAACTGTGTGCATTGAATTCAAAAATTCTGATGAAGATGGTGCCAAGCCCATGAAGGTGAGTCAAGTCACTTGGGGACATAGCATGAGAGGCAAGGCAGGCACCTTGGTCCTTTACACCATTGGGGATTTTTACATGAGTATGGTTAAATGAGGAGCAATTTCAGGCATATGTTCTAGATTTCCTGAAAAAATGTATGTGACTTAACAGTCATCACTAAAGCGATCAGAGACACTAGCCTCCCACAGCTCTTCATCTCATGGTTTGGAAAAAGGGAAGACATAATAATGTGAAATAAATACAAGAATTCCCTGTGAAGAGTCTGCACAGATTAGTCCACCTCTTGAGTCAGCTTGCTTGATTTCTAGGAGGACATCCAGCCAGCCTTCATGTTGTCTTCATAGAAGGACTACTATTCTCAGGCTTATTGGTGAATGCAGAATGTCCATGCAGAGCTCATAGTTATGAACAGGACAGTTGGTTAATGCAAGGTGCCTCCAGAGAGCTAACATTTACGGAGCCAAGTTCCAGGGAACTAGAAAATGACTCTAAAAAAAGACATCTTACATTGTTGAACCCATAAGTTAATAATTTCATTATTTTGATCTATACTACTTTAACTGGATTGCCTTTTCTAGAGTTCAAGCATGATATGTACTGTTTTTAGGGGTATCAAGTAAAAGATGGCCTATAAAAATAAAGAGGAAAGTTATTTTTACTGAGTCTATGGTCAAATCAGAGAGAAGAGATAGTGAAGAACCAAGATAATGTCTAATCCTACCATTGCCTAAGGCTATTTGTCATGGTACCATCAGGTATAAATCATACTTTGATTTATGTCAGCAGGGGATTTGTAGTCTTATTCCAAAGAGTGGGGATGAACTTAAGAATCGGATAGAGAAGCATTCTTCAAGATAATCTTGAGCCACTGTGAGCATCCACACGAACTAATCTTTATACCAGCATTAGTATCAGGAGAGGAAAGCTGGCATGTGACAATGACTAGGTAGGAAGCAGAGCAGGCCTGCCAGAGCAGTGCTGGGGGGGGGGTGGTAACAGCACATTGTAGGCTCCTTGTTTCATTGTGTTAATAGCACCGCCCGGAGACATGGCATGACCAGATAGAAGAGAAGCCATGAGCTCCAGGCATGTGTGTCCTCCCACCTGTGTGATTCATGAAAGCCTATCCAGTGCTCTGGCCTGATCAGAGGCTGGGATCAAAAGCTGGGTGTGTCCTGCTACCTCCACCTTCATGAGTAGGAATTGGTTTGCGTGGAAGTGGGGTCCAGCCAAGCCTGGGGACCTTAACTCTATCAGGAAATCATCCTCCAGGGATCTGCCTCGAACATTAATTCATATTTATGGCAATCAAGAGTCATACAGTGAGTTGGTTCAGTTTTCAACCAGTGGGCGGTATCCATGAGATGAATAGAGGCTTTTGGATGTCTTGTGGCATACGTAGTACACACAGAACAATGTGCCGATGAAGTTCAACATGAACTCGATGTCGTCCTAGGAAGTCAATCACAAAGTGTACTGGGATTGGGAGCTGAAGAACTGACTTTGTCACTTGGGGACATTTTCAGGCTCTCACGATTGTTTCCCTCATAACTTTCCAAACAGTGTATTTACGGAAAGCCCGGAGGGCCGCTCTTCACAACAGCTGCCTACACAGCTGTCCTGCACCATTCTCAAAACCCAGATTTCTCCGATGAGGTAAGGACTGGGCCCCCCCACTGCCCATGCTTAAAACTCGGGGGTGAGTAGGTCAGGGAAACCTTCTCTAGACCACATCTCAGATTGAGGACAGTTGAGTATACATCCCAAGACTCTAAAGTGACACCAGCTGGTGACAATCCTGGTGTATGTTGCAAACTTCTACAGTTGAATACAAGACTGACCCCCCCCCAAAAAAAAATTGATGGTTTTATTTTATCATTCCTTTCAAGTGAAACTATTTTTTCTCATTTATTTTATGGGTGATTTTAATGAATATTATATTAGATAACTTTGCCAGTTGGTGGGAGCATATCATGTTGTAGAAGGAAGACTAATTGTGAAGAATCAGCACTATGCTCATACCTGCATGAACTGCACTGGGCTCAGTCCCCTCATCTCATGATTAGAAGTGTGGCTTGTCCTGGCAAATTCAATGCTTTTATTGTACACCAAGCATATAGGCATCATCTCACGTAACTCCTCCAAAACGCTGAAAATCCAGCACTATTCCCATCTCCTGTACATAGATGAGGGCACACTGGCTCAAGTAACTTTGCCAGGGTCATATAACTACAAAGTAACAGTCAGCATTCAAACCAGGCCATATAACTCTACTTCCTATGACTCTTAAGAAATGTCACTGGCCTAGTGGTAAATTGCTATACATATATTTGCTATGTTATAAGCAGCCTGAGACAAGTTTCAGAAGTTAAACCTAGCTTCTAACCATAAAACAAAGATCTGAACTACTACAACCAGCTAGGATTTTGTATGAGTTCCTCTATTGATGCCATAACCAATTAGCATCCTTTAGTTGCTTAAAACAATGTACACCCTTAACAGCTCTGGTGATTAGAGGTCTGAATTTGCTATCATGTGCCTGAAATAATAGTGTCAGTGAAGCAGTATTATCTCCAGAAATTTCTAGAGGACTATCCGTTTCCTTACCTCTTGCATCCTCTAAACACCACCTCACACCTTGGCTTGTGACTCCTCTCCTGCCTACCTTTTATAAGGTCCGTGGTGGGACTGGCAATTTAGCTCAGTTAATGAAGTGTTTGCCTAGCATACATTAAGACCTGGGTTGTATTTCTAGCACTACATACAACTAGGTGTGGCGATCACAGCCCTTGGGAAGTAGAGGTAGGAGGGCCATACATTTAAGATAATTCTTTGCTAGTAGAAAGTTTAAGGCCAGGGTGAGGTGATGGGTCCTTTCTGAAAAGGAAGGAAGAGAGAGAGATGGAAGAAAGGAAGGAAGGGGTAGAAGGAGGAAGGAAGGAGAGAGAGACGGGGAGGGAGGGATAAAGGAAAGAAACTCTTTGTGACCATATAGTACCCACTTGTAATATCTGATATAATCCCAAGGTCCTCCCCTTAATCACATCTTTGAAGTCCATTATGCCTTAAACAGTCACATAGTCATGGGTTCTGGGTTTTAGAACACAGTATTATCTTTGGGAGCCATTCTTTGTCTACTACCCCTGTGACACATTTGTCATTTTTCAAACCAATTAACAGAATTCCCTGACCTTACCTCCTACTTCCATATTTACTTAGCGGTCTTATTTTCCCTCCATCAATCTTGCTCATAGTGTTAAAAAAGCAAAGAGAAGAAAAAGCTAAGGGAAAGAGTTATTATTACATGACAGAATATCTATCTTCCATATCGATTGACCTTTTGGCAAAACACGTGTGAAAGATGCATTTTCTGTAGATGTAAGAATTTCATAAATTAGTGTTTCCAGTGTCTCAATGCTGTGAAATCTGGCTTTTAATCTTTTTCATTTTCTTATATTTCCTGGAATCTCATAAAACCTATGAGCTTTTCCACACAGCATGTAGATTATTAATCACGTAGTGGCCTTTGCAGCACAGATTTAATACTAATATTTTATTTTCCTGATTACAGGAAAAATGATTGCATTAACTTTAAAATGGGTATAAATTATCCAAAGCATTGTTATAATAAAATGTAACTATTTGCATGATTTTTTAAGCGAGGTATTGTGAAGCCTTGTTTTATGTCAATTTGATATAAGCTGGAGTCATTTTAGAAGAGAGACCCTCAACTGAGAAAATGACCCCACCAGATTTACCTGTGGGAAAGCCTGTGGTCCATTTTATTTTATTATTGTTGAGTGATGTGGGATAATCCAGATCATTGTGGGCAGGACTTCCCCTGGGCTGGTGGCTCTGGATACTATAAGGAGGTCGTCTGAAGAAACCAGGAAGAACAAGCCAGCAAACAGCTTTGATTCCTGCCATGAGATTCTTACTCTGCTTTCATTCCTGCCTAACTTCCTTCCACAGTGGACTATGACAAGGATCTGTAAGCTTAAATAAGCCCATTCCTTCCCAAGTTGTTATTGATCATGGTATTTTGGTATTTTATCCCAGCAATAGAAACACTAAGACATCGATGCTTTCATTAACATTTAGTTGACTGGATTTTTGGGGGGGAAGTAGGTGAGACAGGGTTTCTCTGTATTGCTTTAGAGGCTGTCCTGGAACTAGCTCTGTAGACCAGGCTGGCCTCAAACTCACAGAGATCTGCCTGCCTCTGCCTCCCGAGTGCTGGGATTAAAGGCGTGTACCACCAATGCCCAGCCAGTTAACTGGAATTCTTGAACACTTTGTGCATTGCTATGTAATCTTGAAGTTGGCTAGGAAGAAATTTTCTAGCATTCTGAATGTTATTATGGATTTAGGAGTGTCTGGTAAATTTTGTAGCTATATTAGTATGCTGTTATATAAGTAATATATCAGCTTGTATCTTGTCAAAATCCAAGGATCATCAAACAGTGTCATACATCAGAATTATCTGGAATATTCATTGAAACAGAATACTCAGATTCATATTTTTAGCATGTCTGGGTTGAGCTTGAGGTTTTATGGTTCCGGGTGACAAAAACAATGCTACCATTTCAGGGACCACACTGTGAAATCTACAGTCCTAAGTACTTTCTTGAACAGAATGAAAATAAACCAGCCAGATACCAAAGACATCTAATTGATGATAGATGGGTATTAGTTATTGCTTGACTTGACTATTCTCAGAACAATTATCGACTCATAAAGCTAAGTGTGGGTTACCTGGACAGGCTCCTGGAACCCTGGTGTACAGGAATCATCAGAAGGCATAGGACTGTCTTGGAGCCCTTCATCACTAACTCTACCATCTCTTACTTACCCAGAGCCCCCAGTATCTCGGGCCTTGAGTTCCACCTCTGTAGTATCCTTTCACAAGACAACAGGGAAACTGAACGCATGTGACAGACTCTTGAAACCTAATTTGAATGGTGCTATATGATGTAGGTGGTTATTTCAAACCCTTTCTTTCCAGAAATATGGAATAGCCGTGTCACTTTTATGTTTTATATTTGTGTTTAATCAGAGGACTCATTAGTAAACCTTCAGTTCAGCTTCATAAAATGGCTCATTAGTTGCTCTGACAAAAATTATTTCATACTTTCGTGCTGTGTTTTAGAGATAGAGGACAAGCTTCCAGTTACCTTGTTTACAGCCACAGTTCTCAATGATGTGCACATGAATTGCCTGGGCACCTTATTAATATGCAGATTTGGATTCTTGGGCAGTGTCTGAGATTGCGAATGGCTAGCAAGTTTCCATTCAATCCCATGCCTGTGAGCATCCTCTAGAGACCAGGACTTTCGGTTAACATAATTGATGGTAGTTTGTTAATGTTTGTCTTTACACTCTGTAGTTCTGTTGGTGAATGTGTGTTTAGTCCATACTCTAGCAAAATGAATCATGTAATGAGAGGTACTACACAATCAAAATTATCATCTACCACAATAAGATGTAAAAATAACATATTAATACATTACAACCAGCAGATTGGATATTTGTTGAGAGTTAAATTGTTTTGACTAAACATGGACCTAAATTTCACCCTTGTGCTGACGTTAAGTAAATAACGTTAATCTCAATCCAAATGTGATGCCTTTCATTGCAGGTGAAAATTGAGCTACCAACACAACTCCATGACAAGCACCACCTTTTATTTTCTTTTTATCACATCACATGTGACATCAATGCCAAAGCTAATGCCAAGAAGAAAGAGGCACTGGAGACTTCAGGTACTTACAAGGTGGCAGATGTTTAACTTGAGTTGAAGACCATTTTGAAGGGACATGATTTATTGATTCTTAAATGAAGCTAAAGCTAATTTTATAGTGACAAATGCTATATTTGTACTTCTTAGCATACAGATTCAAAATTTTTTCCATGTTGTTTCTTTGCAGTGGGATATGCTTGGCTTCCTCTGATGAAACATCATCAAATAGCTTCTCAGGAGTATAACATCCCAATAACAACCACCTTGCCTCCTAATTATTTAAGCATTCAAGATTCTGCAAGTGGAAAGGTATTGAATAGTGTATAATTTACAAGAAGAAAATTTAAGACTCAGCTATGAAACAAGGCTATCTTTTTTTCTCTATTTAAACTAGCTTGCTAGTGTGTGTGTCCATTGCAGTTATGAAGTTAACTTACAATAATCCAACTCGTAGTTTATTTGTGGCCACTAAAAATGAACCATTAAAAGAATGACTCTGTGAAAGTATGGCAGGCTCACCTCCCAAAGTTCCAAATGAAGTTGCACATTTTCCCTCTCTGAAGCAATGAGGGAGTAATGGTTCTGAACAGCAAATTAAAAGAAACTAAATGACTTGGTTCCCTTACTTCACATTGTCAGTGATGGTGGCAAACTCTTTCTTATCTTATAGCAGGGTGGAAGTGACGTTAAATGGGTGGATGGTGGCAAACCACTTTTCAAAGTGTCAACATTTGTTGTATCAACAGTGAACACCCAGGTGAGTACCATGTCCTACAATAGAAATATAGACTATGGTGTAAAATATAGGGAGAAACATATCATGTCAATGAGTTGTCAAATGGGCAGAGGGCTGAACTTGCCAAGAAAGATACTTAAAGTATAATTTCACACCTCTTTCAAAATAGACAGAGAGCCTTAACTCCTTAAATCATAACACTTGAGGCCAAAATGCAGAAGTGTATTTAGCACATTGCCATTCTCCAATAGCATGACTTCTTTCTGCTTACAATATCCAGATCTAGAACCCATTCAATTGTAAAAAAAAAAAAAAAAAAAAAAAGCACCACAAAACTAAATCTAATTCCAATGCCTACCCAAGACCATGAGATGGGCCTTCACTGGAACATCACTTTAGCCAGTTGCTGCCTTGGGGACTGAATAAATCATTTTGGCCTCTATGGTTTTTAAATCCTCATTAGGAAAATGGTATATATAAAATATCACTACATAAGCTTGTGATGGAAGCAAAGTAAGAAAATTCATGTAAAAGTAATTCCTGAGCTAACACATGCTATCCACACATGCATAATTGTTAAATTATAAGCTCACTCTTTCTGCTGCAGGACTGTTTCATTATTGTTGTTGTTTCATATGTTTTATCTCAACCACATTTGGTTCCTAAGAATAATTAAATAATCCAGGTACAATGTAAATATAAGGACATAGATAATACAGATAAAGATTCACAGATACGATTTTGAAATTAATGAAGTTCAATGTTTCAAGGAAACTTTCATCCCTGGTTCCAGCCCTGGATCCCACAACTGATTAAACCCACCTTACCTTGTTTTGCAAGGTTCAAGGCTTTCCCACACTGTGGCTTCCAACCCATATTACATCCCTTTAACTTTTCCCAAGCTGTTGTTGACACTTACCCGAGGGAGGAAGGCATCTGTCCTCTCTCCCTGCCTTCTGCACATTCATTTGGTCAATTCACCCTGATCATTCGGATTTTAGGTCAACTGTCCCTTCTCCTAAGTCTTACTGGTTCCCTGAACCTACAGACAATGCTGAGCTGTGTTGTAACCTGCCCAGATGGTGTCTTGCTTTTATTGTGAAGTACTTCTCTAGTTGGGAAGAAGTTGATGCATTTGGAAGCTGTGATATGACACTGGTCACGTTGTCACAACAGGCAACCCGCAGCTTAAGTGATCATGTCTATCAAAGAGGAAAAGAACTGCCTCTAGTTAAGAAATAAACTACAAATGGGAAACGGAAACATGGCACACTCAAATGCCAGTATGAGGAAAATCTATGCCAGATGCCCGTCTAGAATGTACTGCCAGAGAAACATCACAGATTTCAACAGATCAAAACCAACATTTTTGGGGTTTATGTCATACTTTTTGTTGTGTCCTGATTCCAGGCTGAGACACATCAAACCTGGAAATAGCCCTAGGCATGTCAAAGACATGTGTCATAGACTATGTAAGAGAAATTTATAAAGTTGTCTGGCATGTGGACTGGAAAAATAAGGAACACTGAAAAAGAAGGAAGAAAGAGAGAAGGGAAAGGAAGGGAGAACAAAAGGATAGAAGAAAAAAAGAGAAACAAGCAGGAAGGCAAGTAAAGAGGGAGAGAAGAAAGGGAAGAGGAACAGAGGCAGGGAGGCAGCCAAGGGATGTCATTCTCTAGCCAGGGCTATTTGGCCAAGAGGGTTGGGAGAACTGTGAATATGAAATATGTGACAGAGGGGCCTCATCATCCAGTGTGCTGTGGTTCTGTTGGGGCCCTTCAGTTGACATCGCTGTCTATGGAAAACAGAGGGCTCCGAGTTAGATTCCATGGGGAAATGCTGCCAAGAAGTGCTTGCCGCCATCACTCTGAGTTTGTGCGCCACCTCAAATAAGCATTTCCTTTGCCTTTGCAGGACCCACATGTAAATGCATTTTTCCACCAGTGCCAAAAAAGAGAAAAAGACTTGTCTCAGTCACCTACCTCGAGTTTCGTTCGCGCTTGTAAGGTAACATGACGTGCAGATGTAGTGGTTTGCGGGATAGAAAATGGCAAAGAAACACTCTTCCCCACTGAAGAGCAAACTAAGAAGTGATGATCCTTAGGGACTTTGAAAAGACCTTACAGTTCAGGGAGCAAACGAGTTTTACTTCATACTTTCTATATGGTGCTGTTCACATAAAAAGAAGAAAAGGCAAAGATCAATATTTTATTGAAAACAAAAATAATTGAAAATTAGAATGTAGTTAACATTGCTAATTAAGCAGAGTCCTTTCAGCACAATCTACACCTGCCACAGTTAGGCAGGAAAGTGAATGGCCAGACTTTTTTGGGGGGAGGGCAGGGGGGTAGGGGGAGTAGGGGGAGTAGGGGTGCAGCACGATGATCACGTGATCTCACGACCACATCACATCACATTCCTGAAAACACCCACAGATGCAGATTGTGCTGGACTACTTCTCCCATGCTTAGTTATGTTTCTTCCCATCAATTCATTACAGAATTTATTAAATGTGGACAAGATCCACTCCATCATGAGCTTCCTGCCCATCATCTTGAATCAGCTCTTCAAAATTCTAGTGCAGAATGAGGAAGATGAAATCAGTGCGACCATCACCAGGTATCCATAGCAACCCTGAGGGGACAGACTGTGCAACCTTTGATCAGACAGCATTTTTGGATATTTCACCTGAACACACTTTTCAGATTTAAGCCATTTCTTACTCCCAAACCCTTGTTTTGTGATACCTAACTATTGTCATTTGCTAGATTTCTTTTCTTTTGTTTTAAGCATTTTATTTTGAGGTAATGGTGGATTCATCAGCAGTTAAAAGTGATAATATGGAGAGAATAAGTGTACTTATTCTCCCCCACTGTAAACAATACTACACATGTACGCATGCGCGTGCACGCGCACACGCACACACACATACACACACACACCTGTCTGTGTATATATTAAATCATACAGTGTGCAGTAATTGTATTTAGCATTAGCTTTTCCACTCATCACAATTCTCTGTAAATTCACCCAGGTTGTTCATCCATGACTAGGATACTTTTTTCTGTGAATGAGTAGTATTCTATGAAGTGGATTGAACCATAGTATGTTCAAGGATTCATTTGTTGAAAGACATCTGAATTTTTCCCATTTAGGGGCTATAATGAATAAAGCCACTATAAATATTCATATGTAAATCCTATGTAAACATAGCTCTAATTTTTTTTTACCTCTGGCATGAATCCACAGTCATACAATGGCTTACCATTCATTCATTGGTTGAGCATTAGGATTGTTTTTTTTAGAAACTGCTAGTATATTTACAATAATAGTTGTATCATTTCATAGTCATGTACAATTTTTTAGTTGCACTGTTTCCTTTCTTTTGTGTTAAATTTTGTCACACCATACTCTTCCAACATCACTGAGTCATGAACTCAGAATTCTGAATTTATATTATTTTGAATTAATAATGTAATCATATATTTGTTGTTTGTTTCTAAAATAATTCTAATGTTATAAAAAATTGCAGCTAGTATTGCAATATTGACTGTATCTTCCTTGTTCAGAGGTATATTATTTATCTTTTCTACAACAAAGGCTTTTAACATAACACCCTAAAATTCTGAGAAATTACACTATCAGTATCAATTCCACAAACAGCCAGTTCTGGACTCAGATTTAAAATCCCAAATTGTGCCATCAATTAGTGTCCCTTTCAGCTTGCTGTATATGTTGATATTGACAAGATTTTTAAATATTGGCGTTTACGGGTCTGTTAGAATTTCTGAGATCTCCCAAAGCTCTCCAACCATGCAGCTACTGGCCATGTTAATATGAAAAAGTATCAACAGACCAGAGCTACATGAAACCCTAGCCCAGCTAATGAGGGAAATAGATGGCTTAACCTAATCACTTTTTCCAAAAATAGCTCTTCTGGTCACATGTTGGAAGGTGAGCCCTTTACAATGGAACATGGCCATTAATAAGAGCCTAATTAGGTACTTAAAATGATCCTTTTTCCAGGAAGACAGCATCAGCAAGTGCAGAGACCACAAGTAGTACATTTGTATCAGAGAAAATGTCTCCAGTGTGATATTACACCCTTACTTATACTTTAGTCGGTTCTTGGAATGCTCCTGTTTGGAAATGGCTCCCAGGTGATAGAGTTCTATTAAGTGCCCTCTACTGGCTCTACTGAGGAATGAGGAAGGCAAGAGAAGAGTGTAAAACTGGTTGGTCATTCATGTATTCAGTAATTCATGAAAATAGTATCTTTATGTCTTCAGCCAGGTCACTGAACATCCTTGCTTTTCCAGGGTTCTGGCTGACATTGTAGCCAAGTGTCATGAGGAGCAGCTAGACCATTCTGTCCAGTCATACATTAAGGTAGGGAGTCACCACTAGGGCTCTGTTCATACATCCTATGCTGTGTGACTTGTCTCGTTTCCTGTCAGCACTAAAAGGGAGGTTCTCACCCTGAAATTCGATGGTGCCCACCATGGTCAGAACACGAGTTCATCTTAGCAGAATTCCATTTCTTTGCATCAATGGGCTAGCTGTATTGTTTAAATGTAAAAGTGTTGTATGTGTGTGTAAATGAATATTGATGTGGGAACAGTAGAAAGAAGAGGACAGAAGAGAAAGCTAAAAATGTTGCTCCTTTGAAGTTGACATTAGAAATATATGAAATTTCTATGCTAAGGAAGACTTCTGCGGGTTTGTTGAATGCTCTGTGCTTCTTCTGGAATGTTTTCTTAGCTCTTTTTGTTGTTTTCTCAGGCATTATTTCATTTTCCAAGTTACTGTATATTTGTACCTGCTTATGGTATGTTGAGTCCTTTATCTTCTGGCATGAACCATTTGCCCATCTCATCTGTGTGCACTGCTTCTTCAGTGTCCCTTGTCAAGTGTCCACTTGGAGATGTTGTATTCTCATTTCCAGTTGGCTGTGAATTGATGCCAATGAACTTGTGGTGATGTTTGCATTCCCATAGCTCTGCTCCAAACATCCTTTCATTGAAAACAAATACAAGCATACTAAATTACTTTATAAAACATACGAAACTTACATTCCCACCTTGTATACACAGACTGGATCTTTGGGGATGGTGATTTCTGAAGGAAATAGATTCAAGTCGTATGGGGGTAAACATGTACTTGTACATTCCTGGTGTTTAGAAATGCAACCAGAGAAGAATTGGGGTCTTTTGTGATAGAAACTTCTTTTTTAAACAATGATTGTTGTCATTGAAATGTAGCCATGAAAGGAAGGAGCTAAAAGTCTCATTCTGGAGTGAACCACTCTGAGATTCCACCTGCAAAGATGGCATTTTCTGTTGGAAATGTTGGATGTCTTCCCCAATACCAAAGCATGAGTGTGTTGCCCTCCTTAAAATATCCTGTATATTACAAATAGTCATTTCACAGAAACTTCCTTAGAATATAATTTTACTTGCTAGGACTCTGACTTCAATCACCAAAAGCTACTTACACTTACAAATGCCTTGTAATTTGCTCTGTGCTTAAGAGATGGGCATCAGCTTACTTTGCTAGTAGATTGATGAGTGTGTTTGCTAATGTAATTATCTAGAACAAGTTTATCTTCTCAATACTTACTCTAACTTTCTATTTCAAGCTACAAAGAGACCACATAGAATAAAATAATTCCTTGAATCATTGTACTTCACTCAGACATTTCCATTTCAACTGAGGTATCAGCTTCCTCACTCAAAAGGAGTTGTTTAAAATATATATTTAAAAACTTCAACAGTTGTAGCTACTTCTGTTCAACACCAAGGCCAGAATCTGGTGCTGTGAGAATCTGGGCTGCTCAGACTCATCCTCCATAGTGCCCTTGGAAATACATATTGATATGGGCTTCATTCTCACCTAGAAAACTTGAAATGTCTTGACAAGAATGTCCCAGTGTGCTCAGATCCAGAGATTTACTTACATGGGATTTCAGACTGACAATTCCTAAAGCTATTTTAGAATTTATTTTGAAATAAACAAATACTTCCTAGCAAGTAAGACTAACTTGTGGGTCATTCTGAGAAAAATAATCCCTAAACTAAGTGAAAAACTGGAACCCAAGCAATGCATTGCCCTGAAAAATGAGCCTCGGGAAACCACAACTGTCTCCTCTGATACACAAGAGGAGACGGACCAAATGAGGATCCAACTGTGTGGCTCTGTGAGCAGACTGTGCTAGGCATATGCTTACAGCCTGACCTTGACCTCAGAGTTTGAAATTGTTTTTCCCATAGACGGAAGGGAAACCTTTAACATATAGGTATCTATTAAGTCCCACCCACTGTCAAAAATGAATGGGCTGATTATAACACATGCTTGTATATCCTTGGGTGATGTTATAGTCATTGTAATTGATACTTATCCACAAGTAAATGAAACACCATTTCAAGTTCAGTGGTACCAAGTGCTGCTAACTCACTTCATCTACAGTATTGGAACTGCACACATATACCATGTCTTTTTCAAAGATGTGTGTCTAAGTTAATCTAATTAAATGTTGTGCTTCATGGGGCTTCATAGCACTGACACATCTAAGAATCAACTTTGTAATGTTAGAATAGTCCAGTGCTAGTTGAAATGAAATCTCCTTCAGGCTAAATAATGGCATAGGGTTTGACAATTGCTGGTGAGTTTGTCTTCATAGGAAGCTCAATACTTAGGGGAAATTATGAGTCCATTAGCTTTTTGTCTCCCCTTTGAGATGAGTGTCAAACCTCAGGGCCTACCATGGTGCTAATGTGCTACAGAGTCCTAAGAAAGTAAATGTCTCTTGCCTGCCTTCCCTCTAATTGGAGTCTCTACTTAATTGTGAATGTCATGAAGGCATTATTCTTTCTTGAGGCAATCCCATCTCATAAATAAACTACTATAATTCAATAGAAAGCATTGGATGCTTTTAAAATGTGTATTCATGTGTGTATATTGATGTTGTTAAAATATATTAAGAATTAAGAAGGTTATAACCAAGATAATCCTTGGAAAAAAGGAACGTAAGCAGGATCCGCTGTCTTACTGATGGCTGATGTTTATCAACCTCTCCTCGATAGCTGTGTCCAGCACAGGATGGTAAAACCTGGGCTTGTAGTAGGGGCTCACCTCCTTGCATCTGGAAGGCACCTGCTTCCCCACTTGGCTATTTGAGTGGGTGCTCTACCCTTTCAGGATGAAGAATTGCTACCATGCCACCTGTTGCCAGTGGAAGGAAAGAGAAGGGGAATGTATCCTAAGTAGGTGGGTCCAAGCCCTCCATGATTCCTTGAACCTGCTCAATGGCTCTGTGGCCCTTTCTCTTGATTTCTACAGAAAGAGTGCCAAGGAGAGTTTAGGTGAGCAAGGCCCTTCTTCTGCCAAGACCCCAATTGGAGCAAGTGTGTCCTGCTCTTAGTATTAGGTTCCAATGACTTCATGACTAAAGCTGACACAAGCAGTTGATCATGAGTTGATCATGAGTTGTGTGGGATAATCTTTGCAGCCCTTTAAGAGTAATTAACTTTGTTCACCTTTCTGGGTTTTCTTTAGTTTGTGTTCAAGACCAGGTCCTACAAAGAAAGAACAATACACGAGGAACTGACTAAAAATTTGAGTGATCTTTTGAAGTCAAATGACTCAACGATAGTCAAGCATGTCCTAAAGGTAATCCTCTTCATTATAGTGCATACGTTGCTAGCAGTGGACACAGAACTCTATCACTAGAAGGTGATGGACTCACTGACTTCCACAAGTCATTTCCCTTCTAATTGCTGGTGTAAGTTTCATATCAAAACTGAATTATATCAAGTTATCAAGTAAAAGAAATGGAGGGGCAGGTTACACCCATGATTTGATCTAAAGGCAGAATGAATTACTATTAAAAATTACCTGAAATAGTCACAAACAGTAAGTATAGCACAAAGCTGGGGTGGCTAGTTACAGTAGGAAAAAAAAAACACAGGAAAGGATTGTAATGGCGTATTAATGAGCATGTTGGCAAGGGAAGATATGTGAGTGACAGCCAGTTTTAGTCTCGGGTTCTAACGTGTGCAGGGACATGAAGAAGAAACCATGAAAAACCTATGAAGTAATGTTGGAACCCTGACTTGTGATGCAAGCTTTTTGTCTATGTGACTTGACAAATCCATCTGATTGGATCCAACTGACTGCAAATGTCTAGAAAGGCAATATTACATCATAAACCATCAGCATAAGTTCACAAAAATCTAATTCTGACAGACCAAGTAGTCTGTTTTCTTAAGCAGTCTTCTTAGTATATTCATTGTATTTATTCAACATATATTTTAGGCACCTACCTTATAGCAGACAGACTCCTAGGCACTTGGGATGCATGAGGGCAGTAACTAAAGTCCTATGCCTTTGGGAACTTACTGGGGGAAATGAGCTATTGATATAATGTAAACATAAATTATAAGTTGATGGAAATTGAATGAGACAAGAAAGCACAGAGAAGTCAAAAGGACTAAGAATTCTGAGGACAAAAAGGGAGACTTGCACCTCTACTAGGGTAGGCAGGTGATCTGAAAGAGAAGGGGACACTGAGAAGGACATAAGGGAGCTGGCCATGGGGACTTTAGAGTAGAGCCTTGCAGGCGCAAGAAAGACCTTACCAATTCAGTAAGGATGTAGCATAGCTCTGACTCTGGACAAGGAGGGGAGGGGTTAGATGAAGTCAGAGAAGTCATGAGCAGTCTGCCATGCCTATAGACCACCATGACAGTGGAGAGAGACTGTTAGATATGGAAACAAATGGCAGAAATTTGATATAATGACTAAAGGTGCAGTTTGGGGCAGGAAAGGATTGGAGGTGGTTGAGTATGCCTTGTATTCCTTAAATATCCCTAATAGTGTAGGCTTCATTTTCACTATCAAGCAGACACTTTCATTTCTCCAGTGAAGTGACCCCTGCTTCTTTAGAATGGACATTAGCTTCTCCTTCCTTTCAGCATCCCCTTAAGGTGATGCCCCACAAAGTTTACCACAGCACTGTACCAGCCACAAAGGAGATGCGATTCAAACACCCTCTGGCAGTGCAGCAGAGAGCTTCATGATGACTGAGTATGTGATGTGTGATGTGTTGTAACCCCATGCTAATGACTCTCCACAATGAGGCTCTAAACCTTTGGTGGATTAAAAAGGCGTCTCGGGAGAATAGGTTGAGAATAGCAATTTTTATAGGGAGTTCAATAGTAGAAAAACAGAAATACACCTTCAACGTGTACGTATCAACGGGAAAATGATTAACACATAGAAAATTAACACAAAGTTAAGAACCTGATAATGAGCCTGCCACAAAATCTTTATTTTAGTTTTTTTAACTTAAGTGAAATGAACAGAGTATCTCATGAATAAATTGTTCATGAACAAATACTCAAAAAGTCATCTCAAGTAAACGGTCCACTTTTAGCTTCAATTTTTTGATACTATTAAGAAACTGAAATATATGATGTGAGCTATGACAATTATAACTTTGATAAAGGTCAATGTAAGGTAACAGAGGAAGTATCACTGCCCTGGTCCATTTACCTTACTTGCTTTAAGATTTTTTTAAAAAAAAAATGTATTGTATTGTATTGTACAATACAACATTGTATTGTAAAGATCATAATTATCACTATTTTTACATAGATTAATAAATTTTTGTCTTTTTTCCCTTATAGCATTCTTGGTTCTTCTTTGCAATTATTCTAAAATCAATGGCACAGCACTTGACAGATACAAATAAAATTCAGGTAAGATCATAGGTAATATAGCAATGTAATATCATCCAACAATTTACACTAATGAACATGTTCTCATTAGTTTCACTTTTATTGGCTGTGTAAAACCTTAGCAATTTATGTTAATTGCTTTTTAAGTACAAGAAATGATCATTTTGTTAATAAAGGCCCATTCAGAAGCAAATGCCAAGACAAAATTACAAATGCAAAGATCTATTGGGGAGAAGTATTTATAAAGGACAAGTGGGGGGAAAAGGAGGTAGGCAGGTTTATTACCTATGAGAGAAGATGGAGAAGGGAGAAGGGCTGGTTAAAATTTGCCTGGCACTGAAGACGCTTTCAGCCTGACCAGTGCATCATCTGAAAGCAGAGAATGCTCATTGGAGGAATTGCACACTGCACAGGTCTTGCTGGCAAGCCTCAACCAGCTCCATCACTGAATGGTAGCAGCCTGGGATAATGTGTTTTCCCATGAATGATTGATTTGGTCTGGGGATATGGCAGCTTTTTACATGGTTTCCATTAGTTAAAGAAATGTCTGGACTTCTGCTGCTACAGTTATTATGGCACATTACACACACACATGTATCTGCTCCTCCACAGCCCCCACAGGTCTCTCTCAGAAGAGGAGGGGTTGATGGAATCAACCCCAGCTCCTATCACAGCAGCAAGTCTCAGAAGCCTAGCTGAGCCCTTCACCCCTTCCTCTACAATCCATTCCAGGTCATCTCGCCCTAGCTCATAGCTGGGAAGGTCTTGGTGACCCACCAGACAGTGTTACTCAGCCCTCCTTCCCCAGTGGGCTGAATCTCTGGCAACCTCACTTCTCTGCAACCAGTGTTGCTGCATGTGTCTTTGGTTACTCACAATCACAGTCAGGGGATGAAAACCCACACTTGAGCACCCACGGGAAGGCCTCGAGCTCTCACACACCTCTCTCAGCCTCCATTTGGATTACAGCCAAGAGGGGAGCGCTAGCATTCACCCCCACCCACCACCACCATTACCAGGAATAGAGTCAGAACAGAATTTTGAGTGGTGAACACAGCAGATCTATGTAACATTGTCCTGACTTGCCTTCCTGGTGGGGGATAGGCAGTGTCAGAGCTCCAAACAATGAGCTCATTGGAGTGTTGACTATGCTTTCCTATGCAACTTCATGTTCTAATGGGCACGATGATCTCAGGCAATAGCAATTCCCTCACTTACATCTTCTTTTACATCTTTACTCTAGCCTTTACACTCTGCTGCAGTAGCTATGACATTTACAAATCTGACTTCAGGTGACTTAAATCCATTTCTTAGATCTGAAAAGCCATTAATGCCTTATAGTGAGTAACCTATCATTTAATTCTACATGCTCAAAAAAAAAAAACTTCTTAGCTATGAATTCTAATACATGCCCTTTTATATTCTGTCCCTTCCATCCAACAACCTCAGTGTAGATTATTAAATGACTTTCATGATGTTCTTGTAGATGTTGCTTAGTTTGCATAGCCAATTGTGATAAGTTCTAATACTATTTGATTAGGCCAAGGGAGCCATCAGGTCAGGGTCTTTTTTACCAGGGAAGAGCTGGGTCAATTTACCCAGACTTTTCCTATTTCCTTACAAAGCCAGGGTGTTATGGTGTCTTCTCTAATGAGAAGAGCTAACTCTTAGAGGAGATAGGAGTCTCTCTATAGACAGTAAAAGTTTAGGGAAACACACAGAGGTGCTTGTTCTAGTCACCAACCAGAAGCATTTGCCCTCGCTTCCAGGTCCTGGCACTTTGTAACCATCCTCTTGACTTTGGTAGAACAGAAGTGCCTTGGCTGTTCATCCATCTCTGCAGCAGAAAATGCCTTCACCCCAAACCCTGCATGTGGATTTTGGGCACACCTGTTATCCTTCTTTTAGAGCTAAGAATCCCCTGCCCCAAAGGAAGAGGAAAATCTAACCTAAAGAGAAAAATAATTTGTATCTCTATATCCTACCCTGCTGGCATCAGAAATTCTCTCGCTGCCAAGATCCCTGCTCTACCACTCAAAAGCTGGGTAGTAAACATGACACTTGACATCTAGTTAGGGGCTGTTTATTTCCACCCTAAGAGAATGGATGGGACTAAATTCTGCCACGGGTGTAATCAATACGTAGCTTTTCACACAGATAGATCACTGGACAGACTAAGAACACAGCCCCACTGTGCCCAGCAGTTTGCCTTTATGCTATCTACTTCAGCAGAGACCTCACACTCTAATTCATACAGGGAACCAGCACCTTCCATTTTTCTTAACTACGCTCCACAGGAAAAGGTATTGTCATTCAGAGTAAACTTCTGCGAGGGTATCTACAAATTTTATTTTTTTCTCTTCTCTCTTTTAATTATGAAGTAAGTGGCCTTCTACTCTGAAGGAATTTTAGTCATGAATTTCTAGACTGTGGGGAATCTGAGGGAGTTGGGAACAATGTGCCGTTTGGCCTTCTGAGAGAGATGACATGGGACAGAGCACCCCTGTCCGCCCCATGGTCTTCTGATTTAGGGTGCATTCATATTCCTGGGATCTGCTAAAGGTCTTCTCACACTTATCTCCAGTACCAGCAGTACCAGGGCTGGCTAGCCTTCTCCTCTCCATTACTCATTTCCAGCGAAGTTCCCAAACGCCCCATACCTGGGTCCACCCCTCATGACCTTGGCTGTTTCAGAGCCCAGGTCCTCCTCTCTCTCCAGTTTGGGAACCTCATTTCCTGTCTCAGATTTCTTTCACCCCAAGCTTTTCTGATATTCACCCCAGGAATGGTTGAAAATGTCCCTTGTACATTTACCATACCACATGGCTTTGTGTGAAGGGTAGGAGTAGAACACACAGAAAATTTCAACAGAAGACCTAAGGGAATATCAAAATCTATGGCATTTGTACATGTCTCCGAGGAGAAAATATAAGCTCTGGTATACGATATGAGTCTCAGAAATGAACAATACCCAAAGAGGAATAAATTTCACTTGTTTAACAAGTGCTTATGGAGCCAGGGGTTGGCCCAGATAGTAAAATGCTTTCTGCAAACCCAAGGGCACAAGTTTGAATCCCAGCACCCATACATAAAGCTAGGTGTGGTGGCATACATTTGTAATTCCAGTGCAGGAAAGTGGAGACATGGGGTTCTCTGGAGCTCATTAGCCAATGGGCATAGTGAATAGCAAGCATCAGGTCCCAATGAGAGATTATGTCCCACAAAACAAGGAGTATGGCCCCTAAAGAAGACATGAGATTACACTCTGCCCTCCAGCCCTCTCTATACAGACACATATGAATACATACCTGTCTACACACAACAATCACCACAGACACAAACACAATAAATAAATGACTGCTCCTTTGTAATGGTAAATGATTTACCCTTATTGCCTAAGATATATGAAGAAGAATGGAAATAATATATGTGATCTATTAGGTTGGGTGTTTTTATTTTAATCAATATGGATGATTTCAACAATAAATTTTAAATGCATACAAAGAATACTGATGAGGTTTTCAAAACACAAGTGGCCTTATGGAAAGCAAAGCAAAGCTCAGCTCCAATGTTCCATTATTAAATCTCCATTTAAAACAACCCCTGTAATAACAACCCTCATATTTTGTATTCATATAGTATGAAAGCATGGGTGCTTGCAGCTTAAAATTACATGATTTACTCTAACTTTAATTGTAATGACAACAATCACTGAAGCCAACTTGTAGAGATGAATGGGTCTTAATCACCTTACTGAAAAGACCCATATAAACCCAGAGAAACAACTTAGCTGTTTCAAACTTTCCCTTTTATACTGGCATCCAAACAACATAAAATTGTATTAAATATGTTATATACCCTTATATCCAAGCTTTTCTATGTCTAGTGTCTTAAGGATCTTGATTTTTTTTGTAGATTTTTTTTATTTTATTTTATATATTGATCCCAGTCCCCTCTCCTTCCCTTCCTCCCTCCCTCTTTCTTTCCCTCTCTCCCACCATCCCATGACCCCTGACCACCCTCCTCTCCCATCCACCCCCCCCACTCCACATGTAGGGTGATGCCTTCCAGGAGGGGTCATCTAAATCTGTCAAGTCATTTGGAGTAGGGACTAAGCCTTCCCTCCTGCCTCTAGGTTAAGGGAGTATCCCTCCATGAGGGATGTGCCCCCAAAGTCTTTTTGTGTACCAGGGATACATCCTTGTTCCACTGTCCAAGGTTCCTTAGATTGCCCAGGCCTTCTAGCTGAGACCCATGTTCAGGGGGTCTGAGTCAGCCCCATGCTGGATTCCCAGCCATCATTCTGGGGGCCCATTAACTCCTCCTTGTTCAGGTCAGCTGTCTCTATGTGTTTCTGTAGCCTGGTCTTGTCCTCCCTCTCTGCGTCTGGATTCCAGTTCGGCTCAGTGTTTAGTTGTGGGTGTCTGCTTCTGTTTCCATCAGCTACTAGATGAGGGCTCTATGATGGTGGATAAGTTAGTCATCAATGTCATTATCAGGGAAGGGCATTTATGGTAGCCTTTCCACTGTTGCTCAAATTGTCAGTTGGGGTCAGTCTTGTAGGTCTGTGAACATTTCTGTAGATTCAGTTTTCTCTTCAAACTTATAATGGCTCTCCCCATTTTAATCTCTCTCTCTCCTCTCCTCTCTCTCTCTCTCTCTCTCTCTCTCTCTCTCTCTCTCTCTCTCTCTCTCTCTTTCTTTTTCTCATGTTTTCCTCCCCTGGCTCAATC
Source organism: Phodopus roborovskii (assembly GCF_943737965.1). Taxonomy (NCBI): domain Eukaryota; kingdom Metazoa; phylum Chordata; class Mammalia; order Rodentia; family Cricetidae; genus Phodopus; species Phodopus roborovskii. The sequence goes on along the minus strand of NW_026126460.1, from coordinate 25,529,706 downwards.
TTCCTAGTCCCGTGTGCTTTCCTCTCCTCCCCTTCTCTTCTCCTAGTTCCCTCTCCACTCACTGCCCCCCCCCCACTCCCCATATGCTTAGGAGATCGTGTCCCTTTCCCCTTCTGTTAGGGACCTTATATGAATCTCTTAGAATCCTCCTTATATCCTAGTTTCTCTGGCGGTATGAGTTATAGGCTGGTGATCCTTTGCTCTATGTCTAAAATATATGAGTGAGTAAATACCATGTTCCTCTTTTGGTGACTGGGCTACCTCATTCAGGATGGTTGCTTCAAGTTCCATCCATTTGCCTGTGAATCTCAAGATTCATTGTTGTTGTTGTTGTTGTTTTCATTTATTTGGATCTTGATATTTCTTATCTGTGGTAAATTCTGGAACCATAGTTATGACTGAGTATAACTCATGTTTGAAACTGTTTCAGACCAGTAACTATTCTCACCTAGTGACTTGCTTATTCATTATAATTTTTTACATTTTTATTTTTGTCTGTGTACAATGTACATGTGTTAGTGTGTGAGTGCATTGTGTACAGGAACACATATGTGTGAGTTCATGTGGAGGCCAAAGGTTGACATCAATCACTCTCCAACTTGTTTTCTTGAGACTGTCTCTCTCTGAACCTGGAGCTCAGTGATTGGCTACGTTCTCTGGTCAGTGAGCTCCAATAATGCCCTGTGATAAAGGGGAAGAAACAAAGCACCACGCCCAGGCTTTAAATCTCCTCCCACTTCCAAAGAAGCCAATTTACCAACTGAGCCATCCCCTGGATATTCATTATCATCATATTTCCTTACATCTTGACAACTTCATACATATACATGATATGTTGTAACCATGTTCACCCCTCACCCATTACCCTCTCTTGGTCCCCTTTCTTTCGTTCTGAACCCTTTTTTTCCTTATCTAGTGCCCAATAAGCTACAACATTGAATAAAATTACATACCCTCCTCAGCATCCACTAACAGTCACTGGCTCTTTAAGGGGCTAGATTGTGCCTCGTGGGTACTTTCTCTCCCCATGATTGATATAGGGTCTTGTACAGGTTTCTATAAACAATGGCATATCTGGATGGCAGCATTTCATGACACTCTTCCCAATCTTCCATAGTTTAAAATCTTTCAGCCCTTTTTTATGTTCCCTTGGACTGGGAGAGGGCCTTGCTATAGATATCTCTTTTAAGGCTAAACACAGCGTTTTTGTTTGTTTGATTTTTTTTCTGAGAGGTTTCCTGTATTTTAAAACTCATTATAAATTAATACAAATGGAAGTTATCTGACTAAAATCTATTTTTTGAATAATATTCATTTTAAAATTAATGTATTCTGTTCAAAGTTTAATAGTTATGTCTTAGGGGGCAAAAGGATGGAATTAATATATGAGAGCATAAAATTATTCACATTTGGTTTTGCACATGTTGCCTGAGTATCTGAGATTAACAGTTTTTAATGAGAAGGTGTAAATTTGCCAGAAAAGAGCATTTAATAAAAACGGTAGAATTATGACCTTGCAACATAAAAGGCTTTTAAGTTTTATTACCACTATCAAGTTTTCCAAAGAGCTCATTTGATTTGCTGTTCTATAAAATAAGGTAAGCCTTTCCGTTTGCTTGTTTCAGTCTGGTTAGTCACATGCCACATTATGAATAAGACGTTCTTTCTTTCCTCAGCTTCCCAGAGCTCAAAGATTCCCCGAGTCTTACCAAAGTGAACTAGACAATCTGGTGATGGGCCTGTGTGACCATGTGATTTGGAAATACAAGGATGCCCTTGAAGAAACCAAGAGGGCTAACCACAGTGTCGCCAGATTCCTTAAGGTACAGCTATATGACAGCACCACTCTGTTCAAGTCCCCTTAACGGGGGCTGAAGGTGCCCTAAATGTCATTAACTTACTCTGTATTTATGACGATGTCTCCCATGGTAAGATGAACACTTCTATTTCTACATTTCTTGTCTTGAAATATGTTTTAATATTCATTCCCATCCGGAGGCTCATTAAAGAAAAATGAAGGTTAGATAAAAATGTGCATGCAAGTGTTGTCATCATGTTGCTTCTAAATAATCTTAAACAGCAAGAGAAGATGTTGAAAGGAGTTACATTGTGATGTCATTCTCTTGAGGGTCTCTGTCTGTGCTGTGACATTTTAGATCAGCCACTGAGATAGCAACACCGTGTAGCCACTTCAAGAATATGGCACTGTTTTTGTGTGACCTCTGGCTTTCATTTGCCCAATGGGGAGGGAAAAATGTCATGAGCTATTCATAGAAAAAGTGATCAATTTGAGTATGAAGCAATTTTTAATTATATTTTCAGTTGGCTCACAAGCTAGTAGGGATTCTTAAGGTTGTTTTTTTTTTTTTTCAGCCCTCCTTAGTTGCAATCAACCCACCTATTACCTCCCTTTCCCTTCACTCCTCTGTCTCCATCCCCACTTAAACCATTAGTCCCCAGAATTCCTCCCATGTCCTTTCATACCACATGTGCTTTATCATCTCCTCTTACACTTTTTACTTGGGTTGCAAAACTTACAGGTTTTCAAGAAGCATCATAATTCATACTTTATTCTACTAAACCTTTCTCCTGGCCTCCTGTCTCCTCAACACCATTAAACTACTGTCTTCTTGAATCCTGCCCCAGTTCCCATCTCTACTCGCACTGTCCCTATACTCCACTGTGCCCCTCACTTAATACTTATTTTTCTTTTCAAGTAGGAAAAAAAAAGGATGCTTTGCATTAAAAAGGAAGACAGTAAAGGAGAGAGAAAATGATTCACAGTTTCTGCCACCATGAGACTAAACTGTTTTGTTATGCTGATTACAAACTGGAAGCGATTGGCTTAATAGAAAATTTGGTGAAGAAATGTATAGTCCAGCTTGTAAGCAAAATACATTTAAGGAAACATCTACAATATTCTTCCCTAAACTGAAAGAAAAGATAACTAAGCAATTTTCTAAGAAAGGCAAAAGACCCCACATATACTCCTCTTGGCTTAGATGCTTGGTAGTTGTTCAGAAAGACAAGTTTTTATTTTGTAGGGTAGTTATACAAAGATTATTGCTGTCTATGAATAAACCACGTGGAGGCAATGGAAACAGTAAATGGTAATAGTGAAAAATAGTGAAAAAACACAGATTGAAAATAATAACAACAACAGGAGATCGCACAGATTATAAGCACACACACACACACACACACACGAGAAGTTTGTGAATGGGAAGAATATGTTTTGTACCTAAATTTCCATCGTGCACACATACTTCTAATTTCATGGCATTTGTTGAAACATAAAATAGCAAATGCTTTTGGGATGACTGTTAGAAGTAGTAGAGAAAGGGGAAAGGAAATAAAACCAGATTTGGAAAATGCAAAATTGAAGTCATGATTTGGCTTCAACTCCAGGAACTGATGAGCCCTGACCTTTCCCACCCCGGCACTGCCCTCTTGGTGTTGTTATAAATCTCCTGTGCTCTCAGCAATCTGTGAATGGCCATCCCTCAAGAAGCCTCTGTTTCCCACTTTTGATTGTCTTAATTCCTCATCAATAGTCAAATACTGAATCAGAGCAGGCCTTACTTTCCTCCTGTCTATCACAAAATACTTGACAGAAGAAACTTAAGGATTCAGAGTGTCACCATCCCTCTTCCTAGGGAAGGCAAAGTGGATACTGTTCTCTGGTGTCAGGACTGTGTGACAACTTGTTCACAGGGCTAACACAAGGAAACAGAAAAGGAATGCCAGGGGTAGAACTTTCAGAGCCCCACTCCTAGCAACATACTCCCTCTAGGCAAGGCTTAGGTTCTAAAGGTAAGGCTCCACAACCTTCAAGATAACAACCTAACCTGGGGACTGATTGCTCAAAACATGAGCTTGAGGTGGGGTGGGGCATTCCCATTCTCAGCCATAAATACTATAAGTCGGTGGGATTTAATGATGAGATGTTTATAGTGCCAATCAGCAGGAGAATAAACTCTGCAGAAACATTGTGAGGATATAAATGTCTCCTAGGTTCCCAGGTACCCTCCCTCAACCTATGTCATGAAAAGCACCATGTTACACTGTTGTGCCAACATCTTGTGTGTTTTTATTCTTCTCTCCTTAAAGCAGATGAGTCTCACATGGATCCACACCACAGCAACCTATAGCTCTTCTGGGTTTTTTGTTTGTTTGGTTGGTTTTTGTTTTGTTTTTTCCTTTTCTTTTTCTTCTTTTTCTTTTCCTAACAAAATGGGTAGCAACTCTTCCTGACACTCAGGTGTTCTTCTTTTGTGCCGGAATGTCAGGGCAAATGCTGCTTTTCCTCTTCAATGTCCATGTCTTGTTGCCTCTTATCTCACTGATCTTTGTTTTGTTTTGACTAGCTTTTGAGAATGCCTAATATATGATGAGATGGACCTCAGATCTTAATGTGCTTTAAAATATTCTAAACAATAAAAAGGAGTGGCTAAACACTATCTATTAGGTTAGATAACCTGTACTTGGGGAATAAATGAAAGCTCCCCCACACACACACACAATCATTCTTACTGGTCATCATAAGCCAGTTCCTAGTACCAAGCTAAAAGGCCAGGGTCCAGATTGAAAAGGGAACTGACAGAAACAGGATCTTTGCCAAATACTGAATGAAGGATATATTCCATAATCATCAATGTGTCCATTATAAATTTGATCCAAGACCTTCCGAGCTAGAGTAGGAGAATCTGACAACACACTAAGCAAGACACAAACATCTCCCTGATAGAATTGGCAGGATTTTCTCTCTTCTTTAAATGTATGCTTCTCTGGATGAAACAGAGAATAGGTTCCTGTTGAAGGAAGCCAATAAGAATGAAGAGACTACTGGCACTTTTTACTAAAAACAATAATAAAATGTAAACAAGTAATTAAAAAGCAGACAGCTTTCTATATGAAAGAGGAAGTCTAAAATGGCTCACTGCAAGACTCCAAGCAAGTTTAAAGAGCCAATAGGTACAGATTTGGAATTTTCATGCATTTAAATTATCTGTGGCATTTTAGTTGCTATGTGCAGATGGGTGTTCTGACATTCCTTATAGATTTTTTTTAAAAATACATGGCACACTTAGTTAAATAATACTATGATTCATTATATAATCATCTTTTCTAAAAATCCCTCCAGTAAAGAGATTTGATGTTGGAATTTTATCTTCTTAGCGCTGCTTTACATTTATGGATCGGGGATTTGTGTTTAAGATGGTGAACAATTACATCAGCATGTTCTCCTCTGGTGAGTTCAAGGTAAGGACCGACCAGGGATGGAAGCAATCATTCGCCAAGTCCAGCATGATAACTAACTAAGGTGATCTATGTGTGTATCTACCCGACACACTGGCCTAGTGAGTCTTATAAAACAAGATCTGTACTATCTAGTTTGGGACTTTCCTTTGTTGGCAGGCTTCCTATGAATATTTTAGTCTCTTTGATTGTTATGGATGTTTAGGTTATTTATATTCTCTTGATTTAACTTTATTAAATAATGTATGATTATTAACTTACTTGTTTATTTTAGAAGATGTCCCAGGGTTATATTTTCAAAGTATTCCCTAACAATCCTCTGGATGTCATTGTACTGGGTTTCAAAGTACATTTTTGTACTTTATAGGTACATACATATTACATTCATTGTACTTTGTATGTGCGTTAGGTTCTTTGTATGTATGTGCTTTTGTACATACCCTCTTTTATCTGTGATTGGAGTTGGATGTTTGGAAGAACTCAATTCACACATTGCAACAGGACTAAATACACAATAAACCCATTATGAAATAAGCTAAAAGCATGACGGGGTTTTCTCTCATAGAATCTGAATGTGGATTATAGTTAGTCTCCTTTCCTTAGGTGGCCTTGACCAGTGTACAAAGATCAGGAGTGTGACTACAAGAAGCACTTCTGATGGAGCAGACGCCTTTAAACCTAAGAACTACTTGGTAGTCATACAAAATTAGCTGTTTCTACTATGTAAGGGTCAGACTGAAGCACATGCCTCTTTTGCCTGTTTTTATGAACATTCTTGATATGCAAACAAGAATCATTCTGTTTGTCTTCTTCTAGACTTTATGCCAATATAAGTTTGATTTTCTTCAAGAAGTCTGTCAACATGAGCACTTCATTCCTCTGTGCCTACCCATAAGATCAGCGAACATTCCAGGTAACAAGTCCCGGTGTCTTCCTAACTCCTTACATGGCTGGTAATTTGCTCTGCCTCTGTTCTCCAGTTTCCTTAACCATAACTTGGGTATGAAAGCCTTCTAAATCTGATGAAGATGCAAAAGAAGTTGCCCCATGTGGTCCATTAACTACAACTCTGTGTTTCTCTCCCCCCCCATTTCATAAACGAGGAAGCCAATAGAACTTTAAACCTTGCTATTATAAACCAAAGAATTGTGACTGTTAAAATGAAAATCCACTGGATAAAAACCAGTTCTTCCATCTTTCGATCAGATTAAAGCAAATTCTTTTTAATTGAAATATTATATACTGACCAAGATGGGATTTGGTCAGGACCACTCCTGAAAACTTTCCAGCTGAGTGGCCCTGAGAAACATCTTGTCAGGGCTTATATGTACAAAACCCATAAGCCACCATATTTTCCCATGAGGTTTTGTTATCATTTTCAAGAACTACAACTCCCAGAATCCAGGAAGTTACCTGGTCTATAGGCAGGAGGGACTTACATGTTAACTAGCTCCAAAAGACAGGTTTCTGTGATTTTTGATGTCTAAAGACAGGGAGAAAAAGGATGTGAGTATAATTTCAGTGGATATTACTAATTAACATGCATAATTGTGTTAGTAGGAGTTGTGCAAAGAAAAAAAGTTGGACAGGAGGAAAGAAAGAAAAGAAGAAGGGAGGGAGGGGAAAGGAAGGAAGAAAGGAGTAGGGAGAGAAAGTGAGAGGAAGGGGAGATGGGAGGGAGGGAAACAGCTTTTGACACTCCTAGGCCAGAGAGAGAAAGAGACTGGGCAAAGATATAAGAATGGAGAACATTTACTGAATTTGATATACATTATTATATTTAAATTCTGCACCTAAGATGCTTAATTTATTTTATAAATTTAAAACCTTTATATGTGCATGTGTATGTTCCTATAGAGGTAAAAATAACAAGAGAATGTAAACATCAGAAATGAATTGAGCATCAAAACACAAAGGGAATACTGAAGTTGAGTCAGGAGCTGTTACTTTTGGTACTGCAGTGTTAATGATCCAGAAATCATAAAATAAGAAGGCAAAGAGCCTCCTCATACCAATGGCAGCTTTCACTGACACTACAGAAGAAAAGTTACAGCCACAGGCTGAGAAATATGTTGCTATTCTAATTTTAAATATAATCTTTAAACATTATACCATCCTTTTTCTAGTATATTGTGTGCATTCCATAGTAGAAAAACAAGTAGAAATTGTAGGTCAGACAATAACATTTTTGGGCTTTGGGGTTTTTGTTGTTTTTTGTTTGTTTGTTTTGTCTGTTTGGGATGTTCCTTTAAATTTAGCTCAATAGTAGAGCCAGTCCTTGCCTAGAATGTGTAAAGTCTGAGGTTTGATCCCCAGCACTCAAGAAAGACAAATAAATAATAAGAGTTGGGGGAGAGAAAGAGGAGGAAAAGGAAGAAGAGGAGATGAATTTTTTTAAGTTAATGCCAAATTATTCTTGTCAAGGCAAGTTGGCTAAGATACTCAGGAGGGGAGCAAACCTTTGTTTGGTCATTTAAATTCCAATTATTCATTCTCAGTCAACAAAACAGAGAAAGTCCTGATAATCTGTTGTATTTTCCATAGTGAACATATTTTTGGTACAAAAACCTGACTCTCAAATACAAGGCTATGAATTAAAATAATCTTGTTCATAAAATTATTTGGGGAAGGGACGTACAACCTAACTTTTCTTGAAAAATGGTGATATATTAGCAACAAATTTTCAATGTTTTCAATGTCCACTGTAAGTTAAACAAGTTAATGGATTTTACATGTATCTGAGTATGGATGTGTCTGAAGTTATTCTCTGTTCATATTAAATCTAGATCCTCTGACCCCTTCAGAATCCATTCAAGAGTTACATGCCTCAGGTAAATAATCATATTTCATATTTCCTAGTCATATTTTCATGTTGATAATCGAAGACTCTACAAACTCCTATGTATTAACTTATAACCAACATATCCAAACACATCCAACACCAGAACTTTTCTTTTGTCACACAGAATTGATACCTTGCCTTTAATTCTTTTATATTTTATTCTCCAATTATTACAAAGTTTTAATTTTCCAAGTCATCTGGAATCTTCCTCATATGTACCATAAACGAAGTCCCCAGATATGTATATGTGTGCCTTACAACTTGGTCTGTATGACTTGGACAACGTATTATGACTAATTACATTTCCGTGCTTCACACTTGGTCTAATAATGCATCATCCTGTCACTGAGAATTCCTACCCTGGAAGGAAAATGCCTCCTTTCTCTCATCCCCCCATCCCCTCATGAACTCGACTTTTTAGCATCCACAGATGAGATCCCTCAGTATCTGTATTTTCGTTTTCACATCCCACAGTCTCCTCCACTATTTGCAAAAAGCAAAACATTCCCCTCCCTGCTTTCATATCTCTGATAGAATCACAGCAAATACGGGGTGGCAGATGTTTTCTTTAAGATACTGATTTTATCAAAAAAGTCTAAAATGCCAGATGCTAAAAAAGATGTGTGGAGAAAATAGAACCCTTGTACACTTTTGGTGGGGGTTGTAAATTAGTAAAGCCATAAGTGGAAACAGTTTTGAGGTAAATACAAGACAGGTAAATAAATACAGAGCTACTATATGATCCAGCAATCCCACCGCTAGGTAAATAAGCAAAGGTATAATTGCCATGTTCTTGAGAAGGCAGAACTTCCATGGTCACTGAAGCAGTATTCATGGGAGGCAGGAAATGGGAGGAGCCTAGGGCTCTAACTGCTAATAAACAACATGTGTCTTGTAAGGTGGATTCCTGTTTGCCCACTGAAAATGAGACCTTGTCATTTGTGGCATAATGGATAGAACTTGATCTCATTCTGCTGAGCTAAGCAAGCCAGAAATAAGGAGCAGTGACATTTGATGGCACTTATTTGTGATTCTAAAAACAGTAGTGGTTCTGAGAGGCTCCAGAAGTACGTAGGGCAGGTAAGGAAAAAGGCTGATCAAAACAGAGCAAGTTCCAGTTCAGTAGAAGCTAGAAGTTCTGGTTGCTATCACACAGTAGAGGAACTGTGAGTAACGATAATATTCTATGCATTTCAAAACAGCAAGAAGAAAGGAAATTAAATGTTCTCGTGATAGAAGAATAAAAAATATTTAGGAGATAGATATGTTTAGCTGATTTAAACATTATGCAACACTGTGTGTATACATATATAAACATTACATGCTGCCTCATTCACTTGAAGAAATTTTATGTATAGCTTAAAAAAAAAAAAAAGTGTTCTGATTTCAGTTCCTTTGGGTATATGTCCTCAAGCTGTGTTACTAAATAAACCAGTGGTCCCTTAGCTGAAGAATCCCCTTTCTGTTTTCCATATTGGCTGTACCAATGTCCAAGCCCAATTGGACAGTGTATTGGGTTCCCGCTTCTCCACTCTGTCCCTATCAGTCATTATCCTGCGATACTGTGACAGGAGTGAGCTAGCAGCTCATGGTGACTGTGATTTATGCTTTCCTGGTTATCAATGGCACTAAATGCTTTTTTCACCCTCTTGCAGGGAACCTTAATGTCCTCCTTAGAAAACTGCTTGCTCAAATTCTGTACCACCTTTTGAGACTGATTGTTTAGATTTGGGATATTGTTTTGCCTATTTTGCCATCAACTTGTATAGGTTATTTATGTTTTATCATTTTTAAGATAGATATTTTTAAGTGCTAAGAATGTTTGCCTGTGTGTGTGTGTGTGTGTGTGTGTGTGTGTGTGTGTGTGTGTGTGTGTGCCGCCTGGATGTCTGGTGTCTGCAGAGCCTAAAAGAGAGCATTGGATCCCCTGGAACTGGGTTACGGGCAGACTTAAGTGCTAGATACAGAATTTACACTTGGGTTTCTCTACCGTCTACCTCCGATATCTCAAGCCTCAATCCCCATGCCTCCTCTTTAAACCATTGTATTTCCTAACCCCTCACACGTGTCTGTTCTCACATACCTGTCTGTATTTCAGAACTCTGTGCCATTGAAAGTGAAGATTACCCTTCTCCCAACACCCTCGCCTATCTTCAGCACCTCCATATACTCCCACAGGTCTAGCTCAGTGTAGCCACCTGCATATACTCCCACAGGTCTAGCTCAGTGTAGCCCTCCTTCCCTAGACTCTCTCTCAGTTCCTACAACACAAAGCATGTTTTTATTTTAGCCCCGGCAGTGATGTGAGCTGGCCATTTGATAGGCTGTAGCTATTGACATGCTGTTAGTATTTGAGCCTGTGTTCGTGTAAGCAAACATTTTCCCGTATGACTAGATACTCCCAAGGCCACAACAGGCCACATCTCTGTAGCAAGGCTGTGCTGGGGACTCCCTCCTGCTTGGGGGCAGGGTTTTTAGTAACAGTCCAAGTTGCCTTTTCTAATTGTAAAGTGGTTATTCTGTTTTCAATAACATTGTCTCCCCCTCCCAAAGATATGCCTGAATACTCGGTCACAAATGAATTTTGCCGCAAACATTTCTTAATCGGGATTCTGCTCCGGGAAGTCGGCTTTGCCCTGCAGGAGGACCAAGATATCAGGCACTTAGCTTTAGCTGTCCTAAAAAATCTAATGGCTAAGCATTCTTTCGATGATCGATACAGAGAACCCGTAAGTGGCCTTTCTTTCTCCCCCAAACACCGTTTAATGGCTTGCTGCATTAAATGAATATAAAACCCCTGAGTCTATTGATTTTCATGTGAGTCATTTTTCTTGTCTGCCCTCACCTAGAGGAAGCAGGCACAGATAGCAAGTCTATACATGCCTTTGTATGGCATGCTGCTGGACAATATGCCAAGAATCTACCTGAAGGACCTGTACCCTTTCACAGTGAATACATCCAATCAGGTATGTTTGCACATCTCTCCAAATTTCTGTCTTTTAAGGAAATCCTCTTATTTGTATTTATGCCCTATAAGCAAGCAAGCTAGGGGTTAAACCACACAATCCAACAAGTATTCCCACCAGTACCATTTATCCCTAATGGCTGTTTGAAGTGCCTATCTACCCCACTCCTCTCTTCAGACCTGTTTTCATTCCCTTTATTTATCCTCTGCATCACTACACAAGTCTTCATTGTTTCTGCAGACATTGTATAATGTCTTCATAGCCTGATCTTCAATGCACATCATCCATCTCTTACTTCCCACCATCTCTTTCCCACATTAGCTAAGTGTCTTACCTAATCAAAGCCCCAATGTAGCTCATTGTACATTCTCTACTCAGCCAGCATGGTCAGAGCATAGCAGTCTCTTTAAAGGGCTCAGAGATGGTTCATTTGGTAAAATGCTTACATGCAAGCAAGAGTACCTGACTTTGATCCCCTGCGTAAAAGGCTGAACGCTGTGGCATGGATCAATAATCTCAGCACTGAGAAGGTAGAGATGGGAAATTCCCTAGGACTCCTTAGCCTGGCACTCTAGCCAAGCATTTAAGCTCATTTAAGTTCAATGAGAGACCTTGTCTCACAAAAGTAGGGTGGCCCAAGTAAATAACAATCCAAGATAGGACCTACTAAAAGTTGGGGTTGTGCCTTTAGAAATGTTTTTGTTTGAGAAACTTTGATCAAATCTCATCAGCATCATGAAACATGTTTACACCCTTCAGAAAGTTATCCAAGCTCTCTAGGCCTCTGTTTTCAAATGACTGTGTAACAAACATGAAAATGGGGATCAAGTGCCAAACACAACATCCTTAACATCAATTTGTGCAACAGAAAACATTTACCACAATACTTGGAACGTAGAGTTTTCAAATCTAGCTCCTAGTGATAGTAATATACATATGTTGATAATTACATCTATAACTTAATACATGACTATACCAGTAATTATTCCAGTTACTATTCAGTAATTATCTCTGATACATCACTTTAAAAATTCTGAGAAGAGGGGGAAGAATGTAAGAGCCAAATGTTAGGGAGGAAGGCTGTGAAATGCTGTCATATGACATGGCTTTTACACTCAGGAACTCACAACAGCTGTGGTTGCCTGTGCAGAGCCTTCGTAAGACTGCATAAATATTCAGTCATAGATGGAGAGGGGGAGCATGGGACCTCACCCACCATGGGGAGCTAATGACAGTGGAGGGCTGCTGGAGAAAAGGCGTTCTCTGTCTTCAATGACGTAGTCATTGTTGAGCTCTAGCGGCTAGCCCATGTCTACTCCAGTAGCCTGTCAAACCCAGTGAATCCCAAAGCAGAAACACAAGCAAAACAAAAGACATAAAAGTGTGAGAAGGACTTAGCGCAAGGGAGGAAGTTGTAAAAGAATAAACACTTTAAAACTGTGTAAGAAAAGCAAATTGTGAGCAAGACTATGCTTTTGACAATATTCATTTTCACTGCCAACTTCAGTGGAATATCTTTGCTAGAATATACAATGTCAAACTGAGTATCTAATTGAGAGGGATGTGAAAGGAGTGTGGATCTACCATTCTGAAACACCCTAATTCTCATTCGTCTCTTCTTCTCCACTTTGAATGCAGGGATCTAGAGATGACCTAAGCACTAATGGAGGGTTCCAAACCCAGACGTCCATGAAACACGCAACTTCTGTGGACACATCATTTTCCAAAGATGTCTTAAATTCCATAGCAGGTACTCGAGGCCTGCTGAGAACTCATGTTCAACACTCATCGATGTTTACATTATATATCATGGTGCTTTCTATCCATAATTCATATGCATAATATACCTGGCAAAGTACACCACACTATATAACTAGAGTCTTTGACATATTTCTTTTTTTCCCTCATTTTACATATCGATCCCAGCTCCCTCTCCCTCTCTTTCTCTCCCTCCCTCCCATGCGCCCCCACCACACTCCCATCCCATTCCACACCCCCACTCCACAGGGAAGGTGATGCCTTCCAGGAGGGATCAACAAAATCTGTCAAGTCATTTGGAGTAGGGACTAGGCCCTCCCTCCTGCCTCTAGGCTAAGAGAGTATCCCTCCATGGGGAATGTGCTCCCAAAGTCCTTTTGTGCACCAGGGATACACCCTGGTTGCACTGTCAGAGGTCCCTTAGGCTGCCCAGGCCTTCTCACTGAGACCCATATTTCTTTGAATGTCATCCAGTGACTTCCACTTCTATTTGGCTTAAAGTGCTGTCTGCTCAGATGTTAACAAATTACTTCATTCTGCAAACAGTCTTTAGCTTTTTGTTATGCACAGCCTCTTAAAATATAATAGCTCTGCAGCTTCAAAGGGTATATTAAGAACTATTTTGGAAATGTCATTTTTATTTCTCATAAACTCTTAAGTTAAATACTCCTTCCCCTGAATCATCTTCTGTTAAAGTAAGAGTTCTCTTTGTCTACTTTTTAAGATATCAAAAGAAACTCTATATCCAGTTAAAGCAGTTTAAATTTTTCTAAATCCATCATGGCCACTATTGTAATGTTTTTAAATGTTGTATGGCTTCCACGTCAATCCCAGATTCTATTTCACAATGCTGTATCCACCTCAACAATGAGCAACTCTGTTTCATCATTTTAGTTCTTGTTTGTGCTCATACATCTCATCACCATATGTGTGCTGTGGCTTGTGTTTACAGCATTTTCATCAATAGCTATTTCTACAGTGAACCATGCAGATTCCAGGGCATCCTTAGCGAGCCTCGACTCCAACCCAAGCACCACGGAAAAGAGCAGTGAGAAGACAGACAACTGTGAAAAGGTGCAGCTTCTTGCCCCACCACACCTATCTGGTACCATCATTGGGAACAAGGATGCTCTTAGCCTCACTCATGTTTACTGGTCTTTTGATTCCTAGATCCCAAGGCCCTTATCTTTGATTGGATCAACTCTGCGATTTGACAAATTGGATCAAGCAGAAACCAGGAGTCTTCTTATGTGCTTTCTTCATATTATGAAGACCATTTCAGTTGGTAAGCAGGATGACTTCAAGTCAATCTATAGGAGAAAAAGAAAGAAAGCCTCGTTTCTAAGAGCCTCACACCATGTTGTTTCTTTCTAGAGACTCTGATTGCCTACTGGCAGAGAGCTCCCAGTCCAGAGGTGTCAGACTTCTTCAGCATCTTGGAGTAAGTTTATGCTTGATCCAATAACTTATTTTCTGGAACTTTCAAAATAGCTCCCTATACCACTCTTCATTCAAAGAAACCCTATGACAAATAAATATCAACAATACTATATGGAGTATGTAACAAAAATGTACTATTTTTCTTTCCATATATTTAGATAAATTGCTGTGTATAAGTTAAAGAATGTAAATAACTAGACTGTGACTTTTTTCCCTTTTCTAGTGTTTGTCTTCAAAATTTTAGATACCTGGGAAAGCGCAATATAATAAGGTAATTGTTTTAAATTCCAATAGACTAATACAGTCTTTAAATATGGCTCAATGAGTGAAGTACTTGCCATGCAAGAATAAGGACCTGAACTTTGATCCCCAGAACTCACATAAGCAGAAACAGAGCATGGGTCTATAATCACAGAGCTCCTATGAGAATTTTCTTCTTGCTGAAAGGTACAGGCCAGATGGTCTAGCATACACTGAGGTAAACCAGAAACTCTGTCTCAAACAAGATGGAAGGGGAGAACTAACAACTGAAGTTGTCCTCTGACCTCCAAAAGAACACCAGGCATAAGTGCACGCATGCACACACTCTCTCTCTCTCTCTCTCTCTCTCTCTCTCTCTCTCTCACACACACACACACACACACACACACACAGAGAGAGAGAGAGATTTCATTATATAGATTAGATAGATGATAGAAGATAGATAGATAGATAGATAGATGTGATGATAGATATATAGAGACATAGATAAATGGATATGATGGAAAGATAGATGGATGGATACATAGATACATAGGTAGATACACAGATGGATATGATAGATACATAGATAAATAGACACATACATCATACATACATATATACATACATACATGATATAGATTTATACATGTGAAACACATCTATTTGAGAACATGCTTCCAGTAAGCTAAAAACAAAATTAGTCTAAAGTTACTTCATGCTAATATCATCTGTCACAAAGACAGGAACATTCAAAGCCTCTAATTTCCTCTTCCCAGAAGAAATTAAGATGTTCATTTTATTTCTATTTTGCTTGTGCATGTGGTGTTGGGCTGTATGTGTTTTCATGTGTTTGGATGCAACCAGGGGTTGACATCACTGTCTTCTTCAATCACTCTCCACCAAAAAATACTGAATCAAGGTCCCTTCACTTGAAGCCAGTGTTTACCAATATGGTTACTGTAACTAGCTATCTGGCCTATGGATCCCCGGTCTCTGCATCTTGAGACTTTGATTACAGATGGGCCTCCATGCTTCCCGAGCATTACACAGGTGCTGAAATTCAGAAAGCAGAGCCCCATGCTTTCTTTCATAGCAAGCACTGAGCCAGCTGAGAAATCTCCCATCTCCTTTCTTCTCATTAATTCAGAGAATGGGAAATGTCGCCTTGTCCGGTAATTGCTAGTCTCTTGTCATCCTGTTTTCACATGTAAATTATAAACACGGAGAGCTATGATTTAAATGTGTGTTCCTTCCAGAAAAATCGCTGCGGCATTTAAGTTTGTGCAGTCTACCCAGAACAATGGAACTCTGAAAGGATCCAATCCTTCCTGCCAGACCTCGGGTCTCTTGTCACAATGGTAATATCACCTTTGCTTGGTACTTAAAATCTCATATGTGATGTTTGTTTGTATGTGAATATGTATGCATCAGGGCAGATACACTCATACATGCCCATACATCAAAACAAACAGTTTGATCAGCACTATATGTTCATCTGAAGAAACCTCTTAGGTACTTCTTCTCCAGCTGCCTCACTGGCTTAAAAACAAAGACTAAGGGCTATGCTTTGTTTATGCACTGTTAAAGCACACCTTGATTGGAAAAGCAATAACAGGCATTGCAATTTAGCTAAAACCAAAAGGTGCACAAGACTCCAATAAAATGCTCCCTTAGTTCTTAGCAGTGTGGGGGAAAAAAAGAAACTCTAGGATCATGACTCCCAATTCTGTTGAGTAATTATAGGATTTCCTTAGTGTTCTTGAAGCTCACATTGCTTTTTAAAGGGTGGGAGGCCAAGAGGAAGCATGGGTGACCTCACAAGTCCCATTAGCTTACCTGGTTACTGCATGATCCTCAATCTTCCAAAGCCCTCTCACTCCCTCCTTAACTTGACACTCAGAATCCCTTGCCCTGAAATTCCATCTCCAAGAAGGTCCTGTGGGTCTAACCAATAAAAACTGTTTCCCCAAACTTCCCTGAGTTTGCTTTATTCTTCCCAGGTGTATCACAGGAATATGTGATGTAGGTATTTTAGAAAAGAGCTTTAGGAAGAAATGGGAAATGTAAATAGTCAATAAACAATTTGAAATTTGCTCTCATCCATGGGGACCTGTGGAAATTGCCCTCCAGTGGGAAGGCAAACTTAAAAGATGTGATCGTGAGTTTGCTTTGCAAACTGTAATACAAGAGAAGACAATGAAGGAATGCTTCACGTGTTTCATAGCAATTGCAGCCCACCACAGTCAAGCATATATTATGAACTAGTCTTCAGGCTTCTCCCCATCAGCTAGACAAACCCTGCCCCATTGGGCCTCATCTCCTGTAAGCCAGGGTCCCAGTCCCTGTCCCCACCCCACCCCCACCCTTCATCCATCCCCTCATCTCCTACTGCCCACTCCCCTCAGCTTCCAGATTGCAATAGGCTCAAAACCTGGGAGAAAAATTCAGACCCTAAAGTCCCAGCCTTACACCCCAGCACTCAGGATCCAGATGTCCTAGGTCAGTCACAGCAAGCTGGAAGTAGGCTCTCCCAGGTGTCAGCCCAGGTTGATACTTTGGCTCAGGAGGTTCAAACAGCCTTGAATTCTGGAACACAAGGACAACCACCAGAGTTCCTTCTGAGGTTTGATATTTAAAGGCATCTCTCACTGGCTGCCTTCGTCACAAAGGTGTTGTTTATGGGTAATTTACATGACAGTCAACCTCCCATCACCTGGCTACTACTCCTTGCACAGTGTGACAATCAGGAAGCATTCCTAACTCCACAGCACCCTAGCTAGTTTGTCCAGGTGGACTTGCTACAGAGCACTGAAAGACACATTAAAGCCGCCCTCCCCCTCTCCTGTTGCCACTGCCGTCTCAGATGAGCAACTAGAAGACTCTCAAATGCTGTTTCCCTGACACTGATCCTACATCCGCACCACAAGGGGCATGACCCACATGAATCATAATGCATGGGAATTCCCATATGCAAAACCAGGCAAGAGAAATGGGTTACTTGAGTTATTTCAACCCAGATTTTGTACTTTGCTTCTAAAACAAAAAGAAAGAAAAGGGTTGAGGGAGGCATGTATTTTTCTTTCCCTTCCTGCCTAGCCAGTAGTTAATTCAGCATTTTCAAATTCTTGTAAATCCATGAAGTAACAATGAGTTACAAATGGTTTTATTTTGAGTCTTTTAGTTTTTGTTTTTTAGGTTTGTTTGCCTGTTTGTTTGTTTGTTTTGGTGAGGTTAAAACATCTGTAGCTACCTGTTCACCTACAAAATGGACATCACTTTATTATTGTTTAAAGGCAATGGATGAGGATGATAACAGATTCAGGTCCTGTCTACCTAAAAGTTGTATGATCTTATCGTTGTCTGAGCAGACAATGAAGTTAGTGACAAGGTGAGACAAGAATTTTAGATGACTGATTTTAATATAACAAGGTTCTTGGTAATAAGAAAATCAAACTAAGCTAAAAAAAAAAAAAAAAAAAAAAAAAAAAGACATCCACTGCAGCATTGTTACATTATATATCTTTCTATTATTAGTGCTTAAATGAATTTCTTCAAATGTATTTAAAAGTCTCTTTCATTGTGTTGCTTATGGCCGATATTACCAGTAAAAAGCTTTCTTTGCAGATGTTTTCTATATTTGTCTCAGTGCACACTATTTGAATGAATACTGATTACAGCAGTGGTTGATAGTGTCATGTCTCATCTCTGTTCCAGGATGCATACCACTTCCGGTCACGAAGGACATAAACAGCACAGATCTCAAACTTTACCTATAATCCGAGGCAAAAATGCCCTCTCCAACCCCAAACTTTTACAGATGTTGGACAACAGCATGAACAGTAAGTAGACCGGAGGCAATGGGAGCAAGCCCGTTACCAGTCATTCTCTCAGCGTGTGTGCAGGACAGGAAGTGCCTCGCGTGTGAGAGGAGAGGACTGTTGTCATACCAGTGGAGCCGCTCTTCTGAAGCCTGCCATAGACCCGGAAATATTTCTTAGAAGACTCACCAGGGAGTAGCTTACTAGTCAAAGAAACAAACAAACAAATAGAAAGCAATGCCCTCACAAGGAAGAAAGGAGAAACTCAGTGCAATGGGCTGAGTGAGGGTAGCCTGTCCAGGTAGGTTAGGTGTTATGAGGTTTACAGGGTTCTTTCCCAACCAAGTAATTACTGTTGACTCTAGTGGAAGAGGACAAAAATGTCTGGGTCTCAAAAGCAGTAACCATGACATTATGACTCCAGAGATACACCCAGTCCAACTTGACAATAATATAAAAATAGAACCTGGTCTTGCAAAGCATGGAGATTATGAGCCTGTGGCCCATGATTACTTGTTTAAAGTCTTTATTGCCTTAATCTCTAAATGCACTACGTGCCTTTCTGAGAAGGCTGCTTGTATAGACTATCCACTGAGATCACACAGTTAGTCCAACAGCCCAAAAGCAGGAACTTTAAACAGACTGATTACAGAAGAAATATGATTGTACTGATGGCTGGATTAAAGGAAAAGAATTTTTAAAATAATGGAAAACCTACAGCTGATGTATGCAAAGAGCATTCAGATCTAAGACTTTTTCTACTTTTTTTTAAATTGAGGAAATAAATGAAAATGATCAAACAAAGACACTTTGATTTTTATAAATTATTCATCAAAATACCAGTAAACACTGTAATAAAGGAAGTATTATACTAGGCAGAGAATTGGCTTACATGTTCATGCACTGTTTCATTTTGTATTTTGTAGGCAACTCCAATGAAATAGACATTGTCCACCATGTAGACACAGAGGCCAATATAGCCACAGAGGTTTGCCTCACTATTCTAGACCTCCTGTCTCTCTTCACTCAAGTCCACCAGGTGAATATAAGCACAGTGTTTTCTGAAAAATAATGACTTGGGAGGGAGGAAAAACATTCAAAGTCAAGAATATTTTAAAGATGATTTATGAAATCAGTTAACCTGACTTAATCAGCTTACCTATTAGTGGGAATCATGTTAGAATGAGATCCTCAGATGTGGTCACAAGTTGATTAATGATTGCTTAATCCTCACACTTTGTGGGAAAAGATAATTTGGAAAACATCACGGTGGTTTCTTTAAGCACTAATTAGGGAACTAAAGAGATTAGTCTTTGAGAATCAAGTTCAGTTCCCAACACCCACACTGGAACTTACAATGGAACATAATACTAGTTCCAGGTCATCACATGCCTACATACATATATACATACATACATATACTTTTCTACATACATACATACACTTTCAGACACATAGCACACACATGCATACACACACATAGACACGCACAAATACATGCATGCATTTACACGCGCATTTACTCATGCACACACATACATAAATAAAAGCAAAAATATTTTTCAATGCTAATCATGTATCTATCATGTAACCAACCATTTGAGTAGTAGCACCTAACCAAATAAAGTTTTAGACACAAATATGTGTAACAGCTTTATTTTCAATAATTTTTTAAAAACAGCAGAAAAAAACCAAAGTGTGCATCAACAGATAGATGGTTTAACAACTACCCAACAGTAAGAAGAAATCCCTTACACAGGCTATACCACATATGAAGCTTCAGAAGCAAAACCAGAGAGGACTACTGTGCTGTGGTTTCAATAAATAGAAACAACACACCAGTGATTGATTGGAGATGTGGAGATAAGAAAGGAATATAGGATTCCAAAATCATATGCTAAACCGTAGGAAGTGATGAATATTTTGATTTCTTCACTGTGGTGATGACTTTGTATTAATTTGACCTTGTGTGTATACCAAAGTCAAATTTATACAATTGTACTTTTTGAATACATAGTTTCTCACACCAATTGTATCTTAATAATGAAAAAAATTCATAGCTCAACAAAATGAGCCTGCTTTAAGGACTGCACTAGGAAAGGTTGGATCTGTTAAATAAAACCTCTCCCTCTCCCTCTAGCTGCATTCCACCAAGAAATCCTTGCTCTCATATGAAATGCCAACATGGTGGGGAAAAACACAACCCCAATTTACTTCTGTATACCTCAATGGACATGCATATTGAATATCACACAGCTGAGAGACTTCCCCAATGTCTATCTGCCACCACATCCTCTCTCCCGTGATCCAGCATCCCAGCCATACACTGCCCACTCTGTTCTTTTTAGCCTTGAACTCACAAGCTTCCCTCCATCCCAAGACTCTTACTCTACCACAATCCACTCAGATCTCTCCAAGGCATATTCCTTCAGCTCTGTTCATCAATTGGAGGGATCTTTGCTGATCCTCTTAAGTGAAATAATCCACCCCTAACCTCTTCCTATCACATCTTCCTGCTCTAATTATTGTCTTATCTTAGTTTGGTTTGGTTTGGTTAGGTTTTGACACTGCTGTTGTAAACTTCCCTGACAGCATGATTGAATCATGTCTTCTCACTCATCAGTTACTTCTAGCACTTGGGATTATGCTCAACACATGGTAGGTGCATAATAAATGTTTCTGGAGGAAAGCAGTTATTCCATGGCTTAGCCTTAATGACATCTATTCTGAATTTCAGAGACAGCTCCAACAGTCAGACTGTCAAAACTCACTCATGAAAAGGGTCTTTGATACTTATATGCTGTTTTTCCAAGTCAACCAGTCAGCCACAGCTCTGAAACATGTATTTGCTTGTTTGCGACTGTTTGTATGCAAGGTAAGGATGCTCCAGAGAAATCTCAGCTAAGTATGACCATGAGCACTTAGTAATCTTTGCATCTCTCAGTGTGCAGGGCAAAAGGTTTGTTTTGTGCTATTTTGGTTTTACTAGACACTAGTCATTTGCTGTCTCCAAGTGAGTAGTATGCCAAAAGGGTTGGTACTTTCTGGCATATTGTTGCTCTAGTTTTTAACATGTAAAATTGGTTTTAAAAAAATCATTATCAAGTTAAAGTTTCCATGCCAAGGTAGCAACAACAGCCATCTTTGAAGATGACTATTGACTATAAACAGCATCGGATATAGCAATGTAAAGTGAATTATGGAACATCTCAAAGATCTAATGTAGTTCTTGTCAATTACTAGACATGGAATATTAATGCAAGAGACTAATTACTACAAGAGAAAAGCTTACCAAACTCAAGACTTCAGTAATAAAAACATACCGTCATCTCCCACAAATGCAGAAATCTTATTTTTAAATAGTATTTTAGTTTGAAACTGATCAGTCCCTCCTCCTTCCATCTCTTCAGTTTCCTTCAGCATTTTTTCAAGGGCCTGCTGACCTCTGTGGATCATTCTGCTATGAAGTCCTAAAATGCTGTAACCACAGGTCGAGGTCCACTCAGATGGAGGCCTCAGCAGTTCTGTACTTTTTCATGAGGAAGAACTTCGAATTTAACAAGCAGAAGTCCATTGTCCGGTCTCACTTGCAAGTAAGTCCTGCCCATTTTCATTAATGTGGCTGTTAAAATGGCTGACAGGTTTGGGTGGTGATTGAAGCGTCCTGGCCCCAGGCAACCAGGCAGCTGTCTGAGTTCCCAGGGTCCACCCTGAAGGCTCCCGATACCCTTGGTCCTGGTTTGCATGACAGCAGGTCTGGGGAGGCATTAACACATGTCAGTTTACATCTCCACTTGCAGTTTTATTTCCTCTGCCCACACACTAGAATCTCATGGAAATAACAGCTCTGGGAGTCATGGTTAATCTAGGAGGCCAAATCTCACCAAATTCCAAAGACAACTATGCCTTTCTTCAAGGCATCCTAAGATTCTACAATTCTTGGATCTCTCCTTGGGGATTTACAATTATAATGAGCTCCCTAGATCATGTGGCCTTCAGAAGAATGTATATTTAATGGTATCATTCATTGAACCTTCGAGGAGAAACTAATGACATATTTATCTACCCAGTCAATCTCCTTAAAAATGTTGTTCCTAGGCTAGGGAGATGGCTCTGACTGTGGATTGTGTGCCTAGTAAGCCTGGGGACCTGAGTTCAATCCCTAAAACACATGTTTAAAAGCCAGGTGCAATGGCATATGCATGTAATCTCACCACAGAAGAGAAAGAGACAGGAAGACCCCCAGTAATCAGCTAGTGTAGAGAGCCTGCCTCCAAAAACACAATGGAGGACACCTGAAGCTCTGAATTCAAAGCTGACCTCTGCTGGCCTCCACACACACACATATGCACCCACGAAAGTATGCCCTCATCTTACCGTAAAACACAAAATGTAAATTTTAATTTTGTTTTAGAACACTCTTCCCCAACCTGTGGGTTGCAACCTTTTTGGAGGTCAAACAACCAGATATCCTGCATATCAGCTATTTACGTTATGGCTCATAACAGTAGCAAAATTGCATTTATGAAATTGCAATGAAAATATAGTTGGGGGCCACCACAACCTGATCAACTGTATTAAAGGGTCGCAGCATTAGGAAGGTTGAGAACCACTGCTCTGGAGGGTCCTATTTTCTTTTATCTTCCAGCTCATCAAAGCAGTGAGCCAGTTAATAGCTGATGCCGGGATTGGAGGATCGAGATTTCAACATTCCCTTGCAATCACCAACAATTTTGCCAATGGAGATAAGCAGATGAAAGTAAGAGATGTTTCCTGACCCAATGTTTGTAAAGAATCAGAAATAAACTGAGGTGGAGATTTCTTTTGACATCAAAATCATGGGATGTCTATGAATTCTGTACCTAGTTTATCAAGACTTGGATGGCTCATATGTTTGCTTATGTCAATTGATAATCATTAGACCTCACACTCTCAGTACATGATGTTTTAGGTTCTAAAACCAGTGCTTTTTATATAAGGAAGTATGCCAAGAGCATCATTATTTACTCATAATCATCATAAGAAGATTCATTGTCCCCTCTTTTTTCTTTTAGCTCTTTCAGAAGGCAAGAGATAGAAAAAGCTTCAAACATGGCTTAATCTAGAGATCAAGAGATTGCTTTGAAAGCCCCTCCCTCTGTTGCTTGTTTTGTATATTTATTGCACCAGCTTTTCTTCATTTGCCTAATTTGTGGCTGTCTCTGTGGATTTATCTCTCAAAGTATAAGAGCATTTGTGTTAGGAATGGGAAAGTACTTTTTCAAACCCTACCAATTCAAGCCAAGAAAAGGAATATCTTTGATCTACATAATATATCAAGAATATGATTTGCCAGTCTAGTGCCACATGCCATCAATAGGAATGAAGTCAAACTTGTTCAAATGACATTAACTAGACTCAGAGAGGACAGAATCTCAAGGGCAGTCAGGAAGCTATTGCTAGAAAGCCAAGCTATCTGACAATAGAGTTCACCATAATTCTTATTGCCAAATGTTTGATTATAAACACAATTGCAATGTATAGGATGTAGACATTTATGAACAATACATAATTGCAATGTATAGGATGTAGACATTTATGAACAATACATAAAATGTAAGAACCTGTGTGTGGTACAAAGTCATAATTAAGAGTATAGGTTTAAGTGCTGGAGACAGTTCATTGGTTAAGAGCATTGACTGATCTTCTAAAGGACCTGAGTTTGAGTCTCGGAGCCTACGTGGCAGCTCACAACTATCCATAAGTCCAGATCCAAGGGATCTATCGCCTACTTCTGGCCTCTGAGGTCACCAGGCAAACATATGATACACAAACATACAAGCAAGCAAACCACCCATACACATAAAATAATAAAATATTTTTAAAGTGTATAGGTTGAAGTTAATAATTGAATGCTAAACAGATCATGACCTGGGCTCTCTCTTTTCCAAAGAACAGCAATTTCCCAGCAGAGGTGAAAGATCTAACTAAACGTATAAGGACTGTTTTGATGGCCACAGCCCAGATGAAAGAGCATGAGAAGGACCCTGAGATGCTAGTGGACCTACAATATAGCCTAGCAAACTCCTATGCAAGTACCCCTGAGCTACGGAGGACCTGGCTGGAAAGCATGGCCAAGATCCATGCAAGAAATGGAGACCTGTCTGAGGTAATGAGCAAAGGCTTATTCATTATTCCTCAACATTGCCCTCCCTATCCAAATAATTGGCTTTGTATGTACCAAATGGAGTATAAAAAGTGCCATATTTTCCACCAATGTATGTAATATGCACCTATATTTCAAGTGCAGTAACTTTCATGTAGGTCTCGGTAACACCTGATTCTAATTAGAGGGCATCAGATAATGGCCACATATACAGGTGGCAATATGAATTGCTTGAAATGCAATGCAGGAATAGATAGGTGTCTAAAACCTGAAGCTAAAGAGAATGTTGTTCAAAGTAACAAAAATTACCAATGGTATCAGAATTAATATTCTTTGTTTTCAAACTTGTACCCTGAAATTGGATTGGAGCAGGTGAGGTCGCTGCTATGGTAAGTTCATCAAAGTTTATCTGAACCAGCCATGGAGAAGAGAATCTGGTATGAAGAAGGTAAATCAATACTTGACTTTCCTATGCCAGTTGTAATGCTAAATGGATTTATGCACAGCAATTCATAGCATCGAGAGGCTTCTGGGTACCACTAAGAAAGTTCTGCCTTTCCTCAGAACTACGCCCTTGTAGAATGGGTAATAAATAAGTTGATTCAGGATAAACCTAAAGCCGAAGCTCATTTAGTAATTAGGGACTCTAGAGCAGAAACCAGAAACCTAGCTTGGCCAATTTGGTGATGATTTCCAGTTGCCATTAACTTATCTGAAAATGGCAATATCGATTCATGAAACCTCAGAATAATTCTGAAGCTCTGGGGGTCTTCAGAATTCTTCTGAGGTTAATGTATCCAGCAATGATCAAAATGTCTGTTAAGAAAAATAAAATCCCACCTGTATAATCCTTTAAGAAGAATCTGCCCATTATATTAGTGTACATACTATATCCAGGTGCTAACCATGATGCAATCATTTCAAAGGCAACAGAAATTAAAAAGAAGCCTGTATTGGAGGCAGGAAAATTTAGAAGGCTGGTGTTTTATATTTCCAGTTTTTCCTCAGATATTAGAGGCTATGGGTTTGAGAAAAGATATATATATAGCTTTAAAAATAGCAATGTGTTATGATTATACACTAATAAAGGAGGGGAGATTGTTTTGAGGAAAAATTTCTTAGGATAGCAAATGCATCCAATGTCAAACCTATATCAAGAAAAACGAACAAAACTATTCTCAACTGTTCATTTTTCATCCTTGGTGATATACTTTGAAAGAGTCCACCTGATTGATATTTTCACTTTCATGAAAATGGTTAGTCTACATGACATAGCTTTTATTTAAAATTTTTATTTTTCATTTTACATACCAATCCTAGTCCCCCCCTCCCACCCTCACCTCCCTCACTTCCCACTCCTCAGAGGGGGTAAGGCCTTCCTTGAGGAGTCACCAAAGTCTGGCATACCAAGTCGAGGCAGGACCAAGCCCCTCCCCATATCAAGCCTGAGTAAGGCTTACCACCATAGGCAGTGGGCTCCAAAGCCAGTTTACATGACATATTCTGAGAGGGCACACTGACTACCCTTGAGAAACCACTAGCTTCATGAAGAGTTAAATCCATCCTTGGAATCTCTGTTTTCTGTTTTGTTATAGGCTGCTATGTGTTACATCCATATAGCTGCACTCATCGCAGAATACCTCAAACGAAAGGGTAAGAGGGGCCTTGTAAAGGGACTAAGAACCTGGGAACCAACATCCTGAGGCCTAATGTCACATAAATTCATTAAATTTATGTTTTATTGAATAGCTTTCACTTTTATAGATCATTATGCTCTACTTTAATATTTTAATCCTATAATTTCACCGGCATATTCATGTTATGTACTGTGAGGCTAACTGGGTTGGTCAACTTCTTGTTTCAAAATAGTTATGGTGTTTTATTAATTAACAGTTTGTGGTTCCATAAGCTTGTATTAACCAGAACATGCAGCCATGCCTTAACCTCGTCTTGCACTACCATAGGTTACTGGAAAATGGAAAAGATTTGCACACCACCCTTGCTTCCAGAAGACACCCATCCCTGTGATAGCAACCCATTACTAACAACTCCAGGTGGAGGAAGTGAGTTGATCTAACTGTGCTCATTTGCCTTTGATGCTAAGGAAATCAACTTTACAGCTTAAATTTTGCTTCGGTAAAACCTCTGTGAATGTGTTCTTAAAAGGAAAATCCATTTCAGGTCAACAGAGCTTACTGTATAAAAATCTCAAGTACTGGCCACTCAGAAATTCCATCCCAAACTTAAAAATTTTAGCTAGCTTCTCAGTTTTCATAAAATGGAATATTATCCAGTCTTCAGGATTATGAATTATGCCCAGACCTATCTGCATGCTGGCCCACCATTGGAATTCGAGTTTGAAATTAATAAATCATGTAAACTAGCAGGAGAATCTATTCAGCATGTCCTTCCTGCTCAGCTATTTCTCATCTTTAGCTTGTGTAGAGCATCATAAAGACTTTCACATTGTATCTAAAACCAAACTGAAGAAAACTGATAAAAATTCAAGTGTCGGTTTACGTCCCAGTAAGCTCTATGTCTCTTCAATGTACAAGTATTTTAAACACTCTCTGATATATTGAAGGTAATACTGGGTATAATGTAGTATACATATTAAAAGGGGGATATACTTATAAGTGAACATTGAAGGTAAGGTGACCATTATTCTTCATTAGTATGTATTGGTATCTATCAGTATATACCTGAATCCTACTGATATATTTGAAATCTTTAATACGCTTTTACGTTGTGAGGTGTCAGAGTTGGAGAATTAAATGATTCTTTTTTTGCAATGTGCATCTGATATCAGTGAACATATATAATTACAGAAACCATGAGGTAGCTAACCATCCTGTGAATTGCCTATGTTATGATACAGTCAATACTAACTTCACGAAGCAAGGCATGCTCTTAACCCAACATGAATTGCCTAAAATGGTATTTCACTGTGCTTGTTTCCCCAAAGGCATGTTCTCTATGGGATGGCCAGCTTTTCTGAGCATCACCCCAAACATTAAAGAAGAAGGAGCAATGAAAGAGGATTCCGGAATGCAAGATACACCATACAACGAGGTTAGACTTGGTTGATCTAATGTTGACTGAGTTTAAAAATGGACTGAATTGTGATTTTGTGTGCATTCAAGAGTCAGATGAAGTTGCTTGGCATTATGACTTTGTTAAACATATTGATGTTGAGGCTCAAATAAGACCAAGCTTAGTAGATACAAATTCTATTGATAAAGTATAATCTTCATTGAAATTTTAAGCTGAGCCTGGTTGATTTCCCCTATTCAGATATATACCATCAGCTCTTCTGTAAGATGCACTATCTCTACTCTCTGGGAAAATGGAGTCAGGAATGCTAAATTTTTCATGAGCTCGTCACAGCTGTTTCTTACACAAGTTTATTTACAAATTTGGCTCAGCAAAAGGGTTCACGATGTATGTGAAAAAGCTTTCTGATATTTTAACTGGTTAGTTCTCATGAAAAAGCAGTTTTCTAGTAGGAATTACAGAACAACAGTTCTGGTGAATAAAACAGTGTTTCCTTCACCAAAAAAATAAAACCATATAAGCTAATATTTTTAAGTCTTAGTATTAATATAGGTGTGGAATAAAGAAAACTGCAAATTCGGGAGATATATTTTTATGAACTTTGCAAACTATTCTACATTAGCTTGGTGTATATTGAATGTGCCTAGAGTAACTACAGTTGGCATTTATAGTAATGATTGTAAATGATGTGTAAGAGCCTTTTATTGAAAGATACTGTCAGAAATGCTCAAATACTATGTATTTGCTTTACAGATTATATAATTTCACACCATTGAACATATGAATTAATATAACACCATCCTGAAAGATATTGTATTAAGGGCAGGAAAACAAAGATAAATCAGGCATAATCCCTGCTTTTGAAGACTTTAGCATCTTGGAAATAAAAACAGAATTCCTTCAAGGTGAAAAGCAGCCAGTTCAAAATAGATGTCCCATAACTGTGAATTGAGACATTCTATATTGTGTGATTAAAAGATGACAGTTTTTACATGGAAATGGCTGTAATGGAGGTGAATGGACATCAGTAAAAAGCTCTCTGTATTTGCATAATGAATATTGATGTTAGATAAGACACCAAGGTGTCATATTGGAAAGGAGTGACAATAATAATGGAAAGAACTAAGAAGGTCTGAACTCATTGCATGGGTTAGGTGATGAGGAGGAGACGGGGGGGGGGGGGTCCAAGATGGCATAGCAATCCCATGGTGGGCTGTAATCTCCATAATTAAGATCAGGAATCCAGAGATCATGAGAGGCTAAACTAGTTTCAAAACCAAGTTTCAGGAGTGAGCTACGTCTTTAATCACATAAAAACCTCCTTTTCTCTGGGGAAATTGCAGAATATCCTGGTGGAACAGCTTTACATGTGTGTGGAGTTTCTTTGGAAGTCTGAACGATATGAGCTCATCGCTGATGTCAATAAGCCCATCATTGCTGTCTTTGAAAAGCAACGAGACTTCAAAGTATGTGTTCTATACCCCTATAAAGCCATAGAACTCTCTCACTTTGAGTTGACAGATGACTTCCAGCACTCAAACCTAACAAAGTTCTCTTTTTTATGTCGGCATTGTCCTTGAAAACCCCTCTGCTTTATTGTTTCAGAAATTATCAGATCTCTACTATGACATTCACCGGTCCTATCTGAAAGTAGCAGAGGTGGTGAATTCAGAGAAGCGTTTGTTTGGTCGCTACTACAGAGTGGCATTTTACGGGCAGGTAAGTACCCTAGAAGTAACATGGCCTGACATTCCATTCAGGTTGTTGTCCTCCATTCTTTATGAGACTACATATACCAGTGGACCAGGGGAGGGGTGTGTCTGAACTTGCATGTGTGTTTCTATGAATGTGACTATCAGTTTGCCCATAGGAATGTATTAAGCACAAATAGGTAGAGAAATCTATGAAACTTACACAAGTTAAGTTGTTCTTAAGTCATTCCTAGCTTTTGGAAGTAGAGAAGACTTCTTTTTTTATCATTCACTGCTTTGAATTTTGCCCTAACATCTCTAACAGGTTTATGTGATAGATTAAAGTGAAATTAAATCAGTCATGTTTTAAGAAATAGCTCCCTAAATTTCCCACCATTTCCAACCTCTGACTTTTCAATCATGTAAGTTGTATCTCTTGTTTTCAAATCACCACTGTTTCAATGCAGACCATCACAGGGCTATGCTGTTTCCTATGTCACAGGCCAATGTGCTTTTAAAGTTATCGTTCTCAATGTACTGTGTTAGCAATGAACAAGGTTAAAGACAATAGCTAGCCATAGCATTGGCCTGAAGGGATGTGTTACCCACTAATTATGACTATCTCTTCACAGCGATGCTTTAAGACCCAGGCATGCCATGGTTCCTTTTCAGGAAGGCTGTGGCATTCTTCTAGCTCAGCAGAAGGCTTTCTGACTATGTAAACAGATGTGCGAGCCTGTTTTATACTCATACTTGCTCTCAGACCTCTCACTTGCTCTTCTTCCCTCTTGTGAGGCAGAGCTGCTCCCAGCTTCTTGTTCTCCTCAGAATCTGTTAAGGCTACAGATAGTCTGGTCCAGTGTTGTTCTTTTTTAATTAATTAATTTATTTTTTCTTATTTTACATATCAATCCAAGTTCCCTCTCCCTCCCTCTCTCTCTCCCTCCTATTCCCCCCACTCCAAAGGGAGGGTGATGCCTTCCAGGAAGGGTCAACAAAATCTGTCAAGTCATTTGGAATACGGATGAGGCCCTCCCTCCTGTCTCTAGGTTAAGAAAGTATCCCTCCATGGGGAAATGACTTCCAAAGTCTTTTTGTGCACCAGGGAGCCATCCTGGTTCCACTGACAGAGGTCCCTTAGACTGCCCAGGCCTTCTATCTGAGACCGTGTTCAGGGGGTCTGAGTTGGTTCAATGCTGGGTTTCCCAGCCATCAGTCTGGGGGCCCATTGGCTCCTCCTTGTTCAGGTCAGCTGTCTCTGTGGATTTCTGTAGCCTGGTCTTGTCCTACCTCTCTGCATCTGGTGGTGGGTGTCTGCTTCTGTTTCCATCAGCTACTAGATGAGGGCTCTATGATGGTGGATAAGTTAGTTGTCAATGCCATTATCAGGGAAGGGCATTTATGGTAGCCTTTCCACTGTTGCTCAAATTGTTAGTTGGGGTCAGTCTTGTAGGTCTCTGGGCATTTCTCTACATTCAGTTTTCTCTTCTAACCTATACTGGCTCCCTCTTTTGTGGTCTCTCTCTCTCTCTCTCTCTCTCTCTCTCTCTTTCATCTATTCCTCCCCTGACTCAATCTTCTCAATCTTTCTAATCCCACCTGCTTTCCTCTCCTCCCCTTCTCTTTCTCCCAGCTCCCTCTTCACTCACTGCCCCTCCCTCTCCCAATATGCTCAGGCGATCTTGTTCCTTTCCCCTTCTGTGAGGGACCTTGTATAAATCTCTTAGATTCCTCATTGCATCCTAGTGTCTCTGGTGGTATGAACTATAGGCTGGCGATCCTTTGCTCTGTGTCTAAATCTCTATATGAGTGTTTTTCTTACAGATAATTTCCCATTAAAGCCTTTAGAAAAACAGATTTCCTTCAGCTCATTAAAGGTATCTTTTAAACTTACCTCTAATTCTGTCTACCTAAAGAGGACCCATGAGTGGTTACCTCTGCAATTAACCTCATCCTACCTGGATTCTTTTCATTTTCCAGCAGCAACCCCGTAGAGACAGAGAGACACAATGATATGAGAGCAGTCTATAGAGAAAAGCTAATTGTAGACATGGGGGGAGGATATAAAGAATCTGAGCTAGCTGCAGTGTATATTCCAAGGAAGAGAGACATGTACAGGACCTTCAGGTGAGAGGGAATGGTATGTCAAAAGAAATATGCAGTGTATGGATGGCATTGGCAGAGTATTAGCAGGAAAAATAATGGATAATCCCACCAAGAAGGGGATATGGAGGTTGGATGACTGGTGGAAAACCACAGGCTAACTGAGCAGCAGAATGACGGCATGTAAGTAAGGGATGTTTTGCTAACCAGGATATAATGGCAAATCTCCAGGGGGCAGGGGCTTGCCAATGAAAAAGTAACAAGACTCCATTACTGCCCGGGCCATGCATATTGATGTGTGAGATAGGAGCGGTGAACGGGTGGAGCAGGCCTTGCTGCTTCCCAACTAGTTTTTAACGCAGATGTTTGCTCTTTTCTTCCTTTGGTCTTGATTGTTCCAGGCTGTGGTAAGTTCATCCTCTCTGTGTCCCTTTGCATGCACTAACAATCCTCACACTTCCCTCCTTACAATCCTACTGAAGCTTACTTTTTTGTGTGAAGAGTGAGGTAGCCGCTTTGATTTCTTTTGGAGCCATGTTGCATTCTTTGAACTAAATTCTGATTATTCCAGTTACCTGAATTACAAAAAAAGTATCTTTTTAATGCATATTATGTTTCTCCACAAAAAGCAGAGGATGTAATCTAGAAGCATTGCGCACACACAAGGTAGATGTGGATATCATACAAGGATATCGCACATTTTTAAATAGATTCAGAATAGATTTGACACTGGAAATCACCTGCTTATTCGAGCTATCACGAATCAAACTTGTGGCAGTGGCCCTCAATCTTCCTAATACTGAGATCCTTTAATACAGTTCCTGTTGTGGTGACCCCCAACCATAAAATTATTTCCACTGCTACTTCATAACTATAATTTTGCTACTGTTATGAATTATAATGTAAATATCTGATATGAAGGATATGTGATGTGCAACTCCAAATGGGTTGTGACCCACAAGTTAAGAATCCTTGCCTTATGGAGCTGAAGGTGGTGAGGAGCTGGAATGGTGGCTGTTTACAGAACTAGAGTCCTTCTCAGAGTCCTCTACCAGGGATCACTTTGAGAAATAAGGCTCAATATTAGTAGACTCTGATCCTATAGAGGTGATTCCAAACCCAAAGAACTAAGACAAATAAATCTTCACCCAATGGGCCAAGTCTTCAGAGATGCAGAAAAAGGTATAGAAAGATCTAGAACTTGGTCAGAGCAGAAACTACCTAGCAGTATCAAGAACTGTCACAAAGCAAAAAAAAAAAAAAAAATTTTCTGCAGTTGCCTGTTTTTAGCCATTATTTTAAACTACAAAAAATGACACATTTATGTGATTTGATGTCATTATTGTCCATTAAGGTAGAAAGTAAAATTCTTTCCACATTCTGTCACCATTCAGCTCTTCTCATATGAACAATGCATACTTTTTTGTAATTCTTTAAATTCCTTCCTACACCCATGTCATGTGGGAATTTTATACTTCATTTACAAACTTGGGCTCATGAGTCCTCAACTTACCTACTAGAAGAATACTTGGGAAACCACATACTAAATAGTCTGAGGGGGCCATTGGGGAATGTTGCTTTCAAATGACCTAACTTTGTTCTTTTTTTCAGATTTCTTTAAAATATGCTTATAGTATTCCTGACTCTTTTGTAACAGGGACAGGACTATCAATTGCGTTTGGTTAAGGAAAATAAATCCCATTAGAGATTAGAAGAAAAAATATTGTGTGCAGGCCTGATAATATTACCTAAGCATGACCCTCCATAAATTCCACCAGCAGCTACCTTTGAACAAGAAGCACCTGTGGAATTAGTTCATCCTGACAAGTAACAAATTAGAATTCTAATGATCATTATGCAAATATATTCAAATACGCATGCCAGGTCACCAAATGGCAAGTGTGAATTGTGGCAATCGATGGAGCAGACAGCTCCCATCCCTTCACCTTAACCAATGTAGGCTTGTACATCCTCCTGAACCTGTGCAGGATGAAGGTTTCAGAGCACAGAGATGAACTCTCCCGTGCATGATTAACATAATCGCTGTGCTCAAAATAGCAACTTCTTATTCAAGATGGCGCTCTATATTCCTCTGAAACACACCTTTTAACATACACACTGATGCATCTTGCAATCATGCTAAAAAGATAATGTGAACATAACATGAAATAGGCTCTTTGCCTCTGCAAAGTCCTTTGAGTACACATTGGTACACTGTGTGAACTAGTGTTCTCATTTTATTGTACGGCTAGGGAATGTAATATTAACCAAGTCTGCAACAAGGCAGACATTAGCAAACATGCTGAAAACCCTTTCTTCACAGCAGGGACTATTGTAGAAATGCAAGTCATGCATAACATGGAGGTTCTCACACAGCGGCTGGCATCATTGACTATGGATATACCAGCCTGCAGAAAGCTGTTCTCCGAGTTTCCTCAAGGATCCATTGCCTGAGGAAGGAAACAGCAATAACAATCAAACACTGCTGGCAATCAATGAAACCCTTAGGCCCTAGCCTTTAGTAAGAAAGCAAGCCAACAAGTGCTGGTAGCCTAGCTTCAAATAACAGAGAGCCTGGAATTAATTAGCTGAAAAACCTGGGGGGGGGGTTACTCAGTGCATGAGTGGATATAGATTTATGAGCAGTGCATTAATGGATATGGATTGTATGGCTGTCAATCATGCCTCCTTCAGAGTAGATGCGTTTCAGAATCTGAATGGAAAAGAACTTGGAGGGAGGGAGAAAAGTACATGTGTAGTTTGAAAATAAAACAACATCTCCATTTTGGGATGTGATATACTCTCTTCCAGCTCCTTGCCTATATGAAAGTCACTGATCTTAGCTCTTCCCCCCACACACACACACACACTAAATATAATCAATGAGTTCCTATCCACCAGGACTTTTCTGCATTATTATGTTTTCTCTTCTCAAAGCATCTAGCCTACTATTAATATTTTCTGCACTGATTCCTCTTGGACTGCATTATTTTATTTATGAACTTCGGACCATTCTAACATTATAGCACGCCACTTACATTTGACATCCCAGTTCTGATCCAAGGGCACTTCAATATTCTGAAGAAGTTATGGGAAAAAAAAAACTTAAAAGAATCAATAATTTTATTTGTCAGTTCATTGAAGTAGATTTTTATCCATATGTAGTGCCTTGGGGTTTCACAGTCTACGTATGGTAACTCTACTGACCTGAATTACTGGATTAACCAGGATGTGCTGCTTCAGAATGACAACCATTTAAGGCATATACTGCATTGTGAAATAACTTTACAAAAAAATGAAACAAGCTGTAGCCATGCACAGGCCACATTTCCTACTGCCTGGAAATGCAGCCAGTTCACAACCTGGACACTAAAAGAAAGGAAGAAGCTACCCCTTGGTTTACATGACACAAAACCCAACTTCTAAATCCTTGAGTCTGTAGTCATGTCTGAGAGTGAAGCTCTCCCTCCCATCATGCCTTGCAGCTCAATGGCCCCTGCCCTCTTTAATGGTTTCCTTGACAAAAGGTAAGCATCCCTTCCATACATTTCCACAGCTGCCATTGGTCTGGCTCAAGAGGTGCCTTTCTTAAACCCTGCCCAACAGCACATTCCTTCTGCTACTCCTCATTTTCATTTCTATCTCAAAACTAACAGTAGTGGCATACCATATCACACCACGTGCAGGAGCACGCACAGAGGGCTGGGGATTCTGACGGTAGGAAGATGGCTGGTGTCAAAGTGCTTGTTATGCAAGCACAAGGACACAAGTTCAGATCCCCAGAACCCACATGAAAAACTAGGTATAACAACAGATCCCTGTAACCCTAGCCTTGAGAACAGAGACAGATGGATATTTGAAGCTCACTGGTCAGACAGCCAGGCCTAGCCAAGTCTATAAGCTTCAGTTTCCATGAAAACCCCTGTCTCAAAAACTAAAGGTGAAAAGTGACCCAGGAAAGACACCTAATGTGGCCCATATTAGACCTACACACACACACACACACACACACCACTCATCACACATATAGCACCATATACCAAAGGAAAACTTCAAGAGGAAAAAAGTTCTAAGGATTATTTATTTCTCACCAATCAGCTGCCCTAACATTGTGATGATCATCAGTAGACATGTTGTATTAAGGAACATTCACAGCTCGGATGCAAGAGACACCGGGGATTGGATTCTAAAGCAATGAAACTGCTCTAAGTTTTGCACACAAGTAAGAATTCAAGCTGTCTGAGACCACGAAGTCTTCCTTGGTTGTCATCATCACTGTCATAGCTCAGACTCATGAAAGGTTCTTTGCAGACCAGACACTGCACCTAGGGGCTCCTAACACATGGCTGAATGTGTGACCTCAATCTTACAGACCAAGGAGTAAGCATGAAAGAAAAATCACAGGTTACAACCAAGGTCGCAAAGCCACAATGGCCACAACAAAGGTCTGCTGCTGTCTACTCCATCCTGACCCTGGATTCAGAAATGTGTCAGGAGGAAAATTCAGAGGGAAAGAGTCTCTCCATACTAGTTTCTATGCCATAGGAGCTGGGAGGGAAAAAGGAGGGGTAGAGTCTTTTCATGAAACTTGGAGGCATTTTTCTTTTCCTTGCTGCAATTGAAGTTGTAAATGTTGCTTTGGCTGAGAT
The DNA here is from genome assembly GCF_943737965.1 of Phodopus roborovskii. NCBI lineage: Eukaryota > Metazoa > Chordata > Mammalia > Rodentia > Cricetidae > Phodopus > Phodopus roborovskii. The sequence goes on along the minus strand of NW_026126460.1, from coordinate 25,493,738 downwards.
GCTTTGAGAATTCTGGTGTTTGGTTTCCCTGGTCTCAACTCCTCTGATGTGTCAGTCTGCCAGTTTCCGCTGCTGATCCCTGACCTTAAGTCAGGCAAAAGTCACAGTCAGCCTTGGAAGAAGCAGAGCAGGCAGATGTCCTGGGAACAGAATCAGACCTCTCTCACCCCTGTGGAGTCTATGGGAGGTCAGGGACAGCTCTTCAGCTTCCTCTGTTGTCCATATCATAGGCCACCTTCTAGCAGTTCAGGGCTGCACAGGTATTCGAAATCAGCTACTTGGGTTTGCATGTTTATCAAACAATTATTCAATATTAGCTTTTTAATGAAGAGGAAGGGGACATTTGCCAAGTTATTTATACCTTCATGAGACATGTCGCCTTAAAACAATTTTCATTCATCTATTTCTTCCTCGGGCAAATACAGTGGCCCCCTTCCTAAAGGCCAGACAGTGTGTCAAAAGCTGGGTGTGCATTCATTGTGTCATGCCATTAAAACCCAATGTCAATTAGAAAACTGAACAAGCAGACAGGCAGTGCCTGAATGACAGGAAAAGAGCTGGATCCTGGGCATTGTCTTCTACACACGTATAGCCCTCTATGATGCATGATGAGCTGGTGATGGTCACATTTGTTATCATTTCCAACATCTCTAGGTTCCCACAGCTACACATGTGCCATCAGTATTCAAGCAAACACCCCAGGTGTTAGCATTTCGGGGGGTCGGTTGACACATGTGCCATCAGCATTCAGGTAAAATGCCTAGTCATTCCAGGGACTTACGTAACTTATGCGCATGCGTGGTGTAGCTACATAACCCTCCATACGCATGCGTGGAGCAACCTTTAAAAGTAGACATGGCCATTCCACTTCTCTGCCTCTCTCTCTCCACGTTTCTTCCAGATAGGCCTGTACACATCCCTTCCCTCTTTCCAACTCTCAATTAGTAAAACTCTTAGAGTCAGCTTTGTTGTATAATCTGTGGTCAGTTCTCAATGCACGGTAAATAACACTTACCTGAGAACAAGGAATGTGCAAGTAGTCAATATTAGACAGTTGTAAGCCAAATCATCATTCTTAGTTACCTCATGCTATCCATGAAAAATACACAGCATTGGGACATTTATCCACAACTTTTCACAAGTAATGAATATTTTAATCTAATTTAATTTTTTTTCTTTTTTTCCATTAATGTTTATGCCACACACGTATGTATTTGTCATGCATAGGTGTATGTTTGCATGTGTATGGGCACACATGTGTTGGGGGAATCTATGTGCACATGAATGCTCATGCATGTAGAGGCTGGAGAGAGAATCATCCTTGATCACTCTTCTACATGATTCAATGAGGCAGAGTCTCTCAATAGGTGATCTCAGAGATCACTAATATGGCTAGTCTCCTTAACCATCTTCCTCGGAGACATCTTTGTCTCCATCTTCTGGGGCTAGAATTACAGGAAGAAGCCCTGGGTTCTAAGGATTGAAATTCCAGTCTTCACACTTACTTCCAAATGCTTAATCACTGAGCCATCTCCCCAACCCCTCAAACACAATTTTTTTTAATAGCATTGTTTCTTTTTGGACTCTGTAGTTTTATAAACTACAAAATAATCCATTTCTTTATGGGTAAACTCTGCAATCAGAAGAAACAGATAATGTAGATTCTTCACTCTGCGCTCATCTAGGATTCTGAGCCCATATCTATTCCACAGGGTCAGGAGGGGACATGCTCCTGTCTCTTCAAAGAGAATGAATTATAAGAAATTTCTCACTTAGTTATCTACAGATAATGGGATCTTCCTTTTCCCCTGGCTTCAAACCAGAACATTTATAAAGGCTAAAACCCACTGAGACCTTATTGGGGGGGGGGGGGGGAATGATGGCATGGGTATTATTTTTAGTCCTGCAAAGTCCAACCTTTCAAGAATTTAAAACCTGGGTGATTAAGTTACATATGACTAGATAGTACCTTAAAGTCTTTGAAGGCATTAATGTGGATAATTTTAAATAGCTGTAATTGGAGCATACCATGTGCAATTTCTGTCATTATAACAATACAAAGATGGTGTGGGAATGTGTGGCAACACATTTATGTACCCTTGTGTGTCATGTGGTGTCACCTGTGCTATTTTTAAAGACTTAGAGAAAACGACTTAAAATGGTAATGAGTATGCTAAAACTTGCCAAATATTATTCAAAATTTTGTGTTCTACTTAAGACTACCACAAGAGGGCATTCTTCCTCCAATTTATATGCAAGCAAATACTTGCTGCTTTCTACAAGTAGAGATGTGTGTAGGCTATGGTCTGACATTCCTTTGCCTCACTGGGGAATGTTTGTGTTATGGCATTCTATTTTCTTTACTTTCTCCTTTTTCTGGTTTGGACTTCATAGACTGCTAATCAATGGCCTCCCACAACTGAACGCCTGAACCATTTTTTTAGTAAATGACTTTTTGTCTGGATGTCTTTGTTCCTGGAGTTCTCTAATAAAGCAGGTGGCTTGCTGTGTATCTCCCCAGGGATTCTTTGAAGAGGAGGAGGGTAAAGAGTATATCTACAAAGAGCCTAAGCTGACAGGTCTCTCAGAGATCTCCCAAAGACTTCTCAAGCTCTATGCAGACAAATTCGGAGCAGACAACGTGAAGATAATCCAGGACTCCAATAAGGTAGGACAACAGTGTTCATGCAGTGTGACTCAACTTGATCCTTTTTATTTTCCAGCTACCATTTTAATTTGCTACCTGATCATGCAAAAAAAAAAGAACTACCCAAAGTGTCAGACATTTTGCATATTGACTGACCTGTGAGGATTTTTTTTGGTGGAGGGGGGTATTGTTTTTCTCAGTGCCTGTATCTACACAAATTTATGAGCACTATGTTTGTGCAAGTGTTCACCGAAGTCAGGAGAGGATCCTTTGGACTGGAGTCACATGTGGCTATTAGCCACCATGTGGATGCAGCTGACCAAATCCAGGTCCTCTGCAAGAGCAGTAAGCAAACTTAACCATTGGGCCATCTCTCTGGCAATGTTATAAGTTTTTAATGAGTGGCTTTAATTTAGCAAGTCTTCTACTTTCCCCATAATCCATTTGCACTTGGATAGCAGCTGAAATGTTGATGTGGCTGAGCTCAGAAGTGGACTTGGAGGAAAAGAAAGTAGAACATATTTGTTTACCCAGTCCAGGAGGCCTTTGCAAATCTCTCCATTCTGGGAGAGCTGTCCTGTCTAAGAGACTCAGACTTGTATCACATGATAGTAAGAAAACAAAGAACCTCTTCTTGGCTCCAGGAAGCCACACACCTCATTAAACTAGTCCCAGTTTTCTCATGCATTGCCATTTGTTAGCTAATCTCTAGCAAGCATCTGCTTACATGCCACACCCAGAGCTAGGAGCTGGGACAGAGAATGGCTTCTTCTCGGTCTCTCAGTTCAATGCATGTGAAAAACTTGTGACTAAATAGAATGCACTAGAGCACCATGAGAAAGATCACTGAGCAGGACAGACAAACTCCAGGGCACTGGGCTATAGACAGCTCAGTTTGCTTGGGCGGTGCTACCCAGAGCAGGTGATCTTTGAGCAGCCAATTACAGGGTAAGATATGCTATTGAAAGTTATGAGCATTCTGAGGAACCCAACCCCTGCCAACAGGAAGGACCAGTTAGAATGGTTAGTGATTAGAATAGCAAGTCTTTGAAAGACAGGTTGAGTCAGAGTATGACCAAGAGGGAAAATTGGTTTACAACCAATGGCATAGAGTTCTACTAAGCCACAAAACAAAGTCATTTTTTCCCATGCTTTCTTTTACAAAGCCAATATTTGGAGAAGTTTGACATAAAATTTATGGGCCTAGGCAGAAATTATTGAAAATATATCTATCTTTCTTAACTTGAAGCATACAGTTGACTTCTCTAATAAAAACAGGCAAAACTGTTGTAGTGGTGGTCCATACACATATAAATAAATAAACAAACAAACAAACAAACATGGGGATGAGAAAAAAGGTAGCTGTGATATTAGAATAGCCTGGGTCTTCATTCCACTGTACTAGCATGTATCTACTGGTAATCATTAGTGTTCCATCCTAAACCTCTGTTTTTATAAGTAAAATTATTACAGTTATGCATACCTTGCCATTATATGCCTAATAACATTATAAAACATATTCAAAGGGTTCCTAAAATTTCTAGAATTGGGTAGAAAGTGGATGGATAGAAAGATGGGGAAAATTAGAAGCAGTTCTAAAATTCAAGATGTCTTCAGGAAACGGGCTAAGACTCATCCTTCCCAAGCTCAAAGGGCCCAGAAAAGTCTCTCAGCTTTCCTGTCCAGCCCATTTCCTTCCTATTAGTAAATCTTGGATTCAAAGCAGATTGCAAAGAAGTTGGATAGAATGACTTATTGGTGATAAGGATTTGAGATATGGCAAATACAAAACCTTGGGTCTGGGGAAGTAGCACAGCAGTTAAATCGAATTAAAGCAAGTACAACGCAAGCATGAGAACCTGAATTCACATCTTCAGAAACCCATGGCATGCCAGGGGACATGGTGGCCCACCTGCAACTCCTGCCTCCAAGGGCAGAGGCCTAGGATTCCCTAGAGTGAACTGAAACATAAGACTAATCCTATCACAGGTGAGCTCTGGGCTTCACAGAGAGACCCTGCCTCAATGGGTAAGGAGGAAGAGCTAGAGAGGATGATTCCCAGGCCTCCACCACTGCATGAACACCCATTCACGTGCACCAATACTTGTAAGGAAAAAAACACACAGACATGTACACATGCAACCCACGAGTGAACAATGAAAATACAAAACTTTGCAGTCATTTAACAGACAATCAGTAGTCTGCTAAAGGTGACAAGGAACCTTCCTTTGCATTACCATTCCAAAGTCAATAGTACCGATCTAGGGACATGGCTACACCACAGAGGGACAAAGAGAGGGACTTCTGCTTCCAAGAAACGTTCAGTCTGCACTAGAGTGATGCGTTACAGAAGAGACACAGAGTAAAAGTTTAAATAATGCCATAGCCAGGAATCTGGGTTGAAAAGATCCACAAGGTTATCTGGCTCCAGCATGGTGAGTTCGCTCTAGCCCCTGTTGCTAACCAGAGCCAGGCTTCTTACCCACTGCCAGCCACCCAGTGTTCTGTGATCTAAGGAACATGAGTGCCTTTCATCCACCAGGAGGCAGCAAGGGAACTCATAAATCACCTGCCTCTCACTATTCTTGCTATACCTTTAATGTGTTGACACAGGTAAACCCCAAGGATCTGGACCCCAAATATGCTTATATTCAGGTGACTTATGTCACACCATTCTTTGAAGAAAAGGAAGTAGAGGACCGGAAGACAGATTTTGAAATGCATCACAACATCAATCGCTTTGTCTTTGAGACACCCTTCACTCTGTCAGGCAAGAAACACGGTGGAGTGTCGGAGCAGTGCAAGCGGAGGACAGTCTTGACCAGTAAGTGCAGGGTGAAACCTTCCCCACCTCGGCTGGATTAGCACAAGGCAAGTGTAGCTGGGAGACAGCTCACTTAGCAAAATGCTTGTTGTACAATCATGAACACGTGAGTTCCATCCTAGAGCCCACCAAAAAAAGCCAGGCATGCAGGCACCACTGGGCAGACAGAGCCAGATTCCACCTCAAAATGAAAATAGGAGCCTTGGGAAGACAATGCCAATGATTTGCCATCCTTTCCCTTGAGCTGGGATATTCACAAGTGTCATGGACACTAAACTCTCCCCTTCTCTCCCCGAATCCACTAACTGAATCCCATTGAAGTGGCAATTGATGAGTTAGCACGACAGGCTTTAGGGAAAAATTCTCCCCACCATAGGATTCCAGCTCTTCTCTAGAATGAAGGAAGGCCTTGCTCTGCAATGCCTCATCTATGGTCTCTGCATCTATCCTGTGAGCTCATCACCTTCCCTTTGTTAACAGACACTGTGTGCTTACTAGATGTGGGATCTCCCCAGAGCCCTGGCAATTTAAGTAAATAAAGTAGGACGGTGCTCTCACGGTGCTCACAGTGAGGTAGAGCAAAGACCAGAGCAAAAGAAGAATTTCCAGAGAAGACAACATTAAAAAATAAATTAATTTCTTAAATGTAGGGGCATAGATCAGTCTAGGATGCTAAGTCCACAGGGCGAAATGAATGAAGGTCCTCCAGAGGAAGACAGCCAACTCTCTTTTGAGACCCCAGTTTTGAACTGAACCACTGACTTCTAAGCTATGAAATGCCCTCACCTTTAGGAAGCTGGCCCAGAGGACTGTGCTGGAAACACACCCAGAGCAAAGATCCTGTGTGCTGTTTTCTGTATTGAGAGGTCATTACCAGAGGGCGTGTGGATTTTATTACAGTGAGAAGTTTCAGGTTTGGCAGCTCTGGCTGTCATAACACAGCCCTGAGAAGGTTACTGTGAGCTTGTGGGGGTGGGAAGGGACACTGGGAGAGGTAGCTGGAGACAATGGGAAGTCCCGAAGGCCTTCACAGAACGTTTCTTTGGCCCTTGAAATCCTTGCATGGCTTTTGTGTAGCCAGCCACTTGTTCCCCTACGTGAAGAAGCGGATCCAGGTCATCAGCCAATCGAGTACAGAACTGAATCCCATTGAAGTGGCAATTGATGAGATGTCCAGGAAGGTCTCTGAGCTTAACCAGCTGTGCACGACAGACGAGGTGGACATGATCCGACTACAGCTGAAACTGCAAGGCAGTGTCAGCGTGAAGGTCAGTAAGCATGGCCCAGAGCAGAGTTTCACATAGCCAGTGAAGCTCGCTGTAGAATGCTCTAGGAATCTTCTTATAAAATATATACGAGACATTCTGGCTATTTTGTGGTACTGTCTGTATTAGTTACTTTTCTCATTGCTGTAAACAAGCACCTCCAAATACCTAAGGTTAAACAACGTAAGGGGTGGAAGGGCTGTCCTGGGTCACAGTGTGAGTACAGTCAGTCAAGGGATGGTGGTGTGGTGGCAGGTGTTGCAATTTTAAAGAAGATGGCATTCAACAGAGCTTGGATTTTTATTGGGGGAAAGTGAATGGGAAATGGGGGAAGGGGAGACTTGCCCCTGGGAACACGAACACAGAAGAGAGAGGCAGAGAGAGAGGGAAATGGGGGAGATAGAAGGTGGGCAGGGCCCTTTTAAAAGGGAACATAGTGAATGTGCACAGGTGGTGCTTGTAGTGGCTGCAGCTGAGGGCGTATCCTGTCAGAACCCCAAGGGCAGGCCAGTACCTGGATATAACAGCAGGAATATGAAGTGGTTGCCCACAGTCAGGGGGAATAAAAAGAATGCTGGTATTGAAATAATTTCTATCCAGCCGCGGAATAATGCTACCCGCATCTAGGGTGAGTCTTCCCATCCCAATTCTTGAAAATCCTTCACAGACATGCCCAGAAATTTATCTCCTGGTTAATTCTGGGTGCTGTCTTATGACAACAATAACAACTTAAGGCTTTTATCCTCTGTACCTAGATTAAAATCTAATTTTAACTAAAACTAGAATTAATGACTACACAGTTGGAGGAAAGGTTCATAAGGCCCCACTTCTAGTTAAAGAGCTAAAGGCAATCAGGAGCCCTTGTTAGATCTTCAAGCCTAAGTGGTCAGCCCCAAACCCATGTACATAAGGGCAACGCTAATTCAGGAGGTTGTTTGTGTGCAGGTGAGAGTGCATAATAAAACAATAATAACATATATTAATTTCAGAGGGGGCCGGGGAGATTCAGGAGTGATTGGTGGATGTGATGATAGTACAGTGTATTTATGTAAAAAATCTTCAAAGGATAAAATTTTAAATTTTAAAAATTAAGTGGGAATATAGTCCATTGTGTAAATGTACCACATTTTTTTCTTTATCCATTTTTTGGTTGAAGGGCATCTAGGTTGTTTCCAGGTTTGGGCTATTACAAATAATGCTGCTATGAACATTTTTGAGCATGTGTCCTTGTGATATGAATGTGCCTCCTTTGGGTATATGCCCAAGAGTGATAGATATAACTGGGTCTTGAGAGAGATCGATTCCCAATTTTCTGAGAAGCCTCCATCCTGATTTCCAAAATGACTGTACAAGTTTGCACTCCCACCTGCAGTGGAGGAGTGTTCCCCTTTCTCCACATCCTCTCCAGCATAAACTGTCATTAGTGATACTGATCTTAGCCATTCTGACAGGTGTACAATGGAATCCCAGAGTTGTTTTGATTGACATGTCTCTGACGGCTAAGGATGTTGAACTATTAAGTATCTCTCCTCATACTGGGTTGCCTTGCCCAGCCTTAATACTGAGGGAGGAGCTTAGGCCCACCTCAACTTGTTAGTTAGACCATGCTTTGTTGACACTCATGGGGACCTGCTCCTTTCTGAACAGAAACAGAGAAGTGGATTGGGGGAGAGAATGGGAGAAGAGAAAGGAAGGGAAATTGTGATCGATGTAAGATAATGAATACATTTAATTAATAATAAGGATAATAAAAGAAGCAGGGGGAGCCTCAAGGCGAAAACTCCAGTGGGAGAGGAAGATAGATGAGATGGGGGTGGGACATGCCAAAATGACGAAAATTTGTTTTATAAATATTTGAAACCATCCAAAACTTTAAGCCACCAATAGAAATAACTAAGTTTGGCTTAAAGAAAATTTCTTCTCCCTAACCCTTTCATATCATATACCTTAAATGATAATCAATTTTTAAAATTTATTTTACATACCAACCTTCCATCCCCCCACCACCCATCTCCCCCCCAATATATCCCCATCTACTCCTCAGAAAGGGTAAGACCTCCCATGGGGAGTCAACAAAGCCTGGCACATTTGGTTGAAGTAGGACCAAGCCCCTCCCGTCACTCCTCATTCCCCACCCCCTACTCCCCTACCCCTGCATCAAGGATGAGCAAGGCATCCCATCATATGGAATGGGCTTCCAAAAGCTATCTCATGCTTTTGGATAGATTCTGGTCCTATGCCCATGGGTCCCACAAACAGACAGAACTGTCACCCACAGGGAGAGGGTCTGGTTAGGTCCCGTGTAGGCTCCCCAGATGTTAGTCTAGAGTCTGTGAGCTAACCAATTTATAAATACTACAGCCCATGCATAACTGTTATGAAAAAAGTTATTCATTCTAAAATGAATTTTTTTAAAAAAAGGAATGTTTAGCAGTTGAAAACTGTATGTTAGCACTTATGGGCAGTGAGAGCTGTGACAGAAAGCATGCAGAATGAACAGTGGGTGATGGGAAAGAATAAAATGAAGTTTTCAGAAGTGTGGGAGCCACTGAGGAAAACAAAGGGCTTGTGTAGGTGCTAGCCACACTCAGCTGAACATATACCCCCAAAGTAAAGATGTTAGGATAGGAGGGTTGGTGGGAACAAAGCAAGTGAGGGACCACTAATAATGGACAGGCATGGCCTCTCCGGGAGTACTCTGAGGAGGATGCTGGAAATGCATTCCAACCTGTCCCACAATGTAAGACTCTCATCATGGGCACAGAGTTTAATCAGTAATTAACATAAAATAGTATCTTAGCATACTATTTTTAAAAGTCAAAATTAATGGGAAAAAGCCCATAATGAACTAAGTATTGATGTCTCAGGGCTGGAAAGATGGCTCAGTAAGTAAGGGCATTTGTTGAACAAACTTGAGGAACTGCAATAAAATATCCAGAATCAAAAAAAAAAAAAAGAAGAAGAAGAGAAGGAAGGAAGGAAAAGAAGAGATTTAAAAGAATTCTTGGTGTGGTTGCATACATACCTGTAACCCCAGAGCCAGGGGCTAGGAGATGGAGATGGAGAGGTGCATTCTGGAGCTTACTGGTTATCAGCCTAGATCTAGGTTTAGTGAGGGACCCTTCTCAAGGGAATAAGGCAGAGAGTAAAAGTGTGGGACACCTGATGGTCTCCTCTGGCCTCTGCCTGTGCACAGAGACACACATTCAAACATGCATGGGGGAGGGCTGTAAAATGACTCAGTGGGTAAAGGCACTTGCTGCCAAGTCTGAAGACCTGAGTTCAATCTCTGTAACATACAGAGTTGAAGATAACTGGCTCCTACAAGTTGTCCTGTGACCTCCATAAGTGCACCATGGCCCTTATGCTAACTAGACACACACGCACACATAAACAGGCATGCACACAATATATAAATAAATGCAATAAATATGTCAAAAACAAATTTTTAAAAAATATTTAAAGAGAAAGAAGACAGAAATATAGAGTCCTAAACAGATGAGTAGCAATGACTTTCCCTGCTTTTTGTTCTGTTTGATCTGTAACAGAAGGAAAAATATCACTGATGCTGATCCTAAAATGCTTACATCTTGTCTGTCTCGATTGTCTGTATCCCCACAGGCTGACTCAAAAAGACTAAAATAGATACAGACATATTAAGCATGAAGTCAAAGAGGTCAGCAGGCCCCGGGCACAGAGCTGAGTGGAGGATGGGCCTGGAGAACCAAAGGGGAATTGTAGCACCAATGGCTGTGCCCACTGCACTGCAAGGCCCGTCTGATTCAGATGCAGCATTAGCTCGCATCCTGCACAGTTTCATTTCTGCTGCCATGCTAAAAATACCCAGCTTACAATGCCGGTGATAGCCCACTGTGGTGAAAACTCAAGGTGGAAGCGTAAAATGGCTAGTCACACCACATCTCCAGTCAAGAGCAGAAGTGAACTCACACTTGCACACTTGTTCAGCTTGATTTCTCCACCCTCATGTATGTCAGGAACCCCTGCCTAGAGAGCCAAGCTGCCCACTGTAGGCTGAGTCTTCCCATGCCAATTAACTTATGGAAGACAACCCCTGACAGTCATGGCCACAGGCCAACCCAGTGGAGGCAACCCTCACGGACACTTTTCCTGATGTTTCTAGGCTGTGTCAAACTAAAAACTAAAGCTAACCATCACACTCCCCAAACACCGTAGCCACACTAACAGGTTGTGTGTACTAAGACAAAGGAGCTCCTTCATTAGCATAAGCTCATGTGCATGAGTGGGAATAGAAGCTGGTATTATAGGGCTGGGGGGTATCTGTGTGTGTGTGTGTGTGTGTGTGTGTGTGTGTTTATGTGTGTGTTGTATGTATGTGTGTATGTATGTATGTATGTATGGTCCTAGTCTCAGCCTCCAGCACCTCAAAAAATAAAAACTAAACAACAAACAGCTCAGTCTTACATTCATTCATTCAGCAACTCTGATGAATGCTTCCTTGGCCCAGATCTTAGCAAGGCTTTCCAGTGGAGCATAGAATGCCAGGATGGGCACATGCCACTACTTCTGAGGGATGTCTTTTCCTAACAATTATGTGTTTATTTTAGTGCTAATAGAAAAAGAAGAAAAAAAAACCAATGGGCACAAACACCAACTTTAGATTCAATGGAAGTGTTTACTATAAAGGGATCTCATTTTCAAAGTTGTTGCAGAAAGCATACGTGAAGATGGCAAAAGGCAGAAGGGGCCATGTGGTGTGCCTTTTCCTGGTAAGGCATGTACAGACATCAGCTCATCCCAGACAGAGAACGGATGACAAAGCTAGTGGTGATTTTAGCAAAGGCTAACTTAGTGAGCCAGTACGTTTCTTTGGACAACTTACTGGAGTGGGGGTGAGGAATTACTTAGAGAAGCATGGATGACTCAGACACAGCAGCATCACTGAATGCCCCAACACAGCCGAGAACTCAAAAAGCAGTGTCCCTGGAGCTCTCTGCTCCACCTGCAGGCAGCTGCGCAGGTTGAAGGGTCTCTTTCTTTCTTGTGCTTATGTATAACCTGGGGGAAGCATCTTGTGAATCTTTTCTGGGATTTACAAGGCTTTATTTCCTGTCTCTCGCGAGCTAGCTGCCCTCTTCCTTTGGGGGTTGAGATGTTTCAAAGCAGAGGGAATCGCCACTTATGGGACACGTGACTGAATTTGGCAAGGGGAGCAGGGAAGGCTGGAGGCTGGAGTACCTCTTAGTGGCTGCTGGCCCTTAAAAAACAGCAGGTACGGCAAGGATGGAAAGCAGTGGATCACAATGTGGTAGGAGGGAGCCAGGGTAACATGTGACTGGTCAGAGAACTGGACCTCCCCTTACCATGAAGCAAGCTCCATAAAGGGGAGGAGCCAGCTTCAGCCCAGTCTCTTCTCCCCATAGGTTAATGCTGGGCCAATGGCTTATGCCCGAGCCTTTCTTGAAGAGACTAATGCAAAGAAATACCCCGACAACCAAGTAAAACTATTGAAAGAAATATTCAGGTAAGAGTCTCTTCATTGAAATATTCTTCTAACTACCTCAAACAGAAAGGCATGAATCCCCCCCTCAAAAAAAGCAGCTCAATTAACCCTCTTCAAGGTAGCAGTCTATCCATAGCCCAGCTTTGGACCTGAAGTCACTAAACTCAATACATTTTCCTGTGACCGGCTTTTAATTTGCTAAATGCTGTCATTAAAGGCAATTTGCAGATGCGTGTGGTCAGGCACTTGATGTGAATGAGCGCCTCATCAAGGAGGATCAGCTGGAGTACCAGGAAGAGCTGAGGTCCCATTATAAGGACATGCTCAGTGAACTGTCAGCCATCATGAACGAGCAGGTGAGCGTCCCATGTTGTGACACGCAGTCCCTGCCCATTGCTAGATGAACTAAAGACTTTCCTTACTGCAAAAGGCACTGTTTTGTATCAGCACTATGATGGTGAGTCGTTCTCTCCCCGTGTCCAACAGCTCTTGGCTCAAAGCACATAAACACCTACAGAAAAAGAACATGAGAGCTGAAATGCTTTCCACAACTTTTAGAGGCATCTACCCAAGCCATACAGTCTGTTGACTCTAGAATATGCAGGTCTGGTTAAATGATGAGAAGGACAAGATGGGAATTCCCATTGAGGCCTGCTGCCACTTCATCATTCCCTTGAGGACTTCACATTACCTAGGGTATTCATTGGCATTTCACATTTTGCCAGTAGGGGTTTCTGCACCATGCTCAGTGAGAACCTCTGAATTTCTCATGGGCCTTTTACCTCAAAACTTCCTTCACAGATGCTAGGCATCCTACAGAAGTCCACAATTAGGAGATAAGAACAATATATATATCAAACTCTACTCTATAATCAAATAATCAAGTCATTCATGATCCTGGATGTGTATCCACCATATTCTGTATGGCTTGTGTGAATTGTGACCATTCAGTAATGTCAATATTTTGGAGTAGCTAAGAGCACTCAATTCAAAATCAAGTCATCTTTTCCAGCCTGCTTTGCAGCTGGGTACCTACCTCACCACCTGTAGCCTTTCCAGTCATATGTTTCTGCTGGTTTCATATCAGTTCCCTCTCCTCTTTCTAATGATCTAGTGTCGACACCACAGAGCACGGCAAAGAGGGGAACTGTTACCTTGATTGCATGTAGCAATTCCTTGCTGACTTCTTCCACCCACCCTCTTAGCTCTCCACAGTAGCCCAAGGAGGAGGAAACGGAAGGCTGACTTACGATGGAAAGAATGAATCTCCATGGATAGGATTCCCAACAAAGACCATGTTAGTCTGAGATTTCTGAGGGGGTAGTAGTAATTAAATACTCTGGAGGTGTCTTGAGCACATACAAGAGACATTATTAAACCTGGGGTGAAAATGAAGCGAATGCATGTAAACGCTGGGAGCCATGTTGAAGCCATCCTTGCCTCTCACTGTGAATCACACCTGGCCTTGAACCATCTGGCAGAAACGTTTCTCTCTTTCTTTCCTGGCAGCTCTGTCGAGGTCCGTGTCTCTACAGCTTCTGCTCCTCTGTGTCTAGCATTTCGCTCAGTACTGTGAGCAAAAGTGGTATGTTCTCCCCGTACGCCTGTCCTGCCCTGCACAGCCTTCTGTTCATCCACCTCTTCCTCTGTCATCCTTTGCCCCTGTCAGCTTTTGTGGCCAACTTCTCCAAGTCTTCATTGCCACTGTAAGACGTGTCATATGAACAGCTTAGCTTTGAAAAGGGAAACACATGCTCTTTTGCCTTCCAAACATATTTGAACTCTTTCATTTTTAAATAGACAGAACTGGAGGGTTTCTGTGACACTCGAGATATAAAACAAAGACACAAAGATCAGGTGGTGAAGGGAAACCTTTGACAAAAGAAGTAAAATTTGGCTCTCTGCTTCCTGGAAACTGATCAAAGAGAAAAACCCGATGGGTTTCACCATCTCATTATTCAGTAAAAGAAAGAAATCTGTTGCAAAGACAGGTGATGTTTCGGCCTGGTCACATAGGTGACAGATGAGAGAGTACCTTCCTTTGTCTGAATGTGAATGTGCAGATTCCAGAAGCAGCTAATTAAGCCGTGAGGGAACTTACCAGCTGATCTTTGAAAATCAGAAACAATTAGAATCAGTGGACATTGAATTAGAAACACGAAGTTAATTATGCCATGTGCACCTCCCCATAGGGCCAAGAATGCCTTAATTTAAAGAATATTTTTTAAAACACAGGGTTAGGGGGAAATGCTTACTGTAAGAGGAAATAGGGTGATGCGTGTAGCACACGCCTATAATCTCAACACGTGAAAGTAGTTTGGGATCATCATCAGCTACATAACGAGCTTCAGACCAGTCTGGGATACATGAGATCCTTTCTCAAAAAAGAAAAACAATACCTGGAGAGGCCAGTGAGATGACTCACCGGATGAAGTCTCTTGCCCCCAAGCCCAATGACTGAGTTTAGCCACAGTGACCCACATAGTAAGAAAGAGAGCTGACTCCCACAGGCTGCCACCTGGCTTCCACCTGCACACCGTAGCCTGTGTGCGCCCATGCACATACATGCACCCATGCATTTTTTTTTTAAAAGGAAAGAGAGGAAACAGAACCAAGATAGAGCGATGCTAAAGCATAAAATGGAGATGTGGAAAGCAAGTCATTTGAATTGGTAGTGACAGGCAACCATTTCTTTAACAGGCAGCCAGAATTTCACACTGTTTCATAAACAGCCAAAAACCAAAACCAAAATGAGCTCTCTTTGGCTGGGGCCAGTGGAATCCATACAAGCATGCAAATGTAGAATAAATATAAGATGCTCTTTTTGGAGTGTGTTTCAACCTACTGAGAACGGCGGCAGAATGAAGTCAGCTGTGGTCATGAGTATCCAACTTGAAACACAGAGATGGGACCAGAGCCATTCTGTTCCGAGGCCAAGAAAGTGAGATGTGAGAGCATCTTGCTGTTAGACACCCAGATTTTAAACACATAAAGAGCCAAATTATTTATGCTGGATCTCATAACACTGGCTCTAAGGATGGTATGCTGCAAGCATGTGCCCCTCAAATACTGAGCATTCTGTGGCAAAAAAAAAAAAAAAAGCTCTTGGATGAGAGGTGAAGCTGATATCACACATATATAAATCAGTACAACATGATAGTGTGTGAAGTTAATGAGGAACTCATCAAATCTCTTTTGTACAAAGATAAACTTCAGAGATACACCTGTAGTTTAAGTAGAGCTATGGCTACTATTTGCTTATGGTCATTTTGACAGAGCTGACAAAATATCACCTAGGCTTATTGATATTATTTTCAGATAATCCATATTGATTTTTATTCCCATTAGTGCAAACATTTAAGGTAGTTTTCAACGTTTTTTTCTTTAGGGTAGATGTTAGCTATATAAATTATAAATTTTTAGACTAGAATGAGACACTGGAATTACTCAATTACATTTATAGCCACTTAAACAATTTATAGGTGCTTATGTGACAGTCAAAGAATATAGTGAAGCTACTTTCAACATCCCCATGGCAACCAGCATATAGGCTTTGAAGAAAATACCCTTCAGAACTACTGTGACTGGGATTATTTTCCAAACTTACTAACACCCCCATTGGGAATGAGTCCTTATTTGGGGTTTTAACTCTGTGTTGGAGGATATGAAAATTGATCTCTACTCACTGTGTGTGCATGTGTTGTGTCTGTCTTGCTTTAAGATTATGGGCAGGGACGACCCAGCAAAGCACGGAGTGGAGCGACCCTACACACGTGTAACTAGCAAGGTGACCCCAGCTGTGCCTATGGCCTCTAGCTCAGCCAGTGCTGAAGTTTGAGAGGAGCCTTGGGGACATCAGACGCACCTCTCAGAGAACTCTGAACTTTTGCAGCTAATCTCGGGGAAGAACAAGATAGATTTAATTTATTTGAAGTTTTTACAGTGTTAATATGTTTGTTTACCTCGCTAGCTTGAGAATTTTGCCAGCCTCTGAATTTGCACATTTCCTATGATTCCTTTGTTTCCTCTGAGTGGTATTGATCAAACCACACTGAACATTTGTCCTGAAATTCCAATGACTGTGCAGCTTCAAAGCAAACTGAGTTTGCTCTTGGGTATAATTTGTTCAATTCCAGGTCCTAGTACACACATTTTAAAGGTCAAAGTGAATGTTTTTGTAACATTTGAGCATATTTCAGATGTAAATAGAAAATTGTAAAATATATGGTTTTTATCAAATTTCAAAGAATGTTTTTAGTTAATACTTATGAAAGTACTAAAATAATATGAGTAACATTTCAGATGTTATATTAAAATATTTGTGTATGTGTAAAAAAAAAGGTGTTGATAAATACTAATCTTTAAAGTTTGTGGAGTTCATTTATTTGTAATATATGTGCTTTTAAAAGCAATGGTATGTGAAATTATAAAAGTATTTTGCTGTTGTTAATATAAATAAAAATACAGTTACTTTGCACTTGATTTCTTTTTTAGAGCTGGGTTGGTACAGTGCTTGTCTGGAGTGCACGAAAGCCTGGGTTCAATCTTCAGCGTTACATAAACCAGATATGGCAATGACACCTGCAATCCCAGCACTCAGGAGATGGAGATGGGAAGGTAGAAAGTTTAAGGTCATCTGCAGCTATTTAGCAAGGGAAAGGGCAGCATGAGTATGTGAGAGGTAATCAAGTTGCTTGTGATTGGTTTATCGAATGGCTATCAAACCATCCATACTCTATCCATTTAATGCCTTACCAAAAGCCAGAGAGGGCCCCAAGCCTCCACTTGGAGGATGCTCTACCGATGAATTAAACACACTGAAGATTTCTAAATATAGGAATATTAGAATGATTCAGGGGAAATAAGCACCAGAATCTTGATGGCTGTAGTGGCCATACACACGTCTGCTATTTCTGTACTCCATAAACTTGTGGTGGGATTGTACTTTGCTGCCTCTCTGGGAGTTAGCATGGACATGTAATTTTCTGTAACCACAGAAATGGGACATATGAGCCACTGACCAAAATCAGTTTAGGTAGCGACTTAACAGTTAGTGAGTGGTTGTGCCTCATCCTTACCCTGAAATAGAGATCTTCAAAGCACAGGAGGAAAGAGCCTAAATCATCCCTGATCTCCAGGTAACCAGATTGAGCCAGATGTGTAGATACCCCTCATGAGTTCACAGCTCTTATAGAAGCACAGTCTTGAGTGCCAAGGTCCCCAAGATTCAGGTTTGATTAGAGCTGCCGCTTATGTTTGTCCTCACCAGTGAGTCTCTCTTACTGAAACTGTGAATAATAATCAACAAGTTTTGGAACTGGCGGACACGTTTCACCCAGTAGCCTATTTTCCCATGTTCATCCAACCTCAGCTGTAGTGGAGTCAATGAGCCTGCCTCCAACTACAGAAGGAAAGCTCCTGAATGGATGCATACATCACCTTCACCTTCGACAGCCATTTCCAACTTCTAGGCTCAAATAAGGGGCTCTTCCTTGGGCTTAGTCAGCCTTTGCTTACACTGGCTTTATTAGCCAGTATCAGCACAAAAGAGCACAGAGAGCTGTTGGAAGCAAGTTTCAGATATCATGAACCCAGAAGAGACAAAATGGTATTTTGGGTGAGAACTCTGACTTCTCAAGACACATCTAAGTTCTCTGCCCTCCAATGCAGTTTAAAATTACCACTTTAAACCTGCCAGTGTTGAGCTGAACTCTGGCTCCAAATGTCACATCCCACACTGCTCTGGCTCCTGTTCTCTTGGTGCATGTCATTTAGTTTCCTCCACTTAAATTGTTAAGTTGCCTGAGTCATTATTGCAAGGAAATCTAGGACTGTGTTGTTGATGTGCTCTACTCTTGGCCTTGTCTACAAGGTCTGAGTCCTCATGCTCTGCCCAACCTCCTACCCACCATATTCTAAAGAAACTGTTAGCAACGGGTGGCTGCCCAGAGCTGAAAATAAGCCCTCCAAGGATCCCCAAGGAAACGAGCATAACAAGTACTCTCAACCTAGGCTGATGTCATACTGTCTTTGCACAAGAGCTGTTGATATAAAAATAGTTTTACTGTGCTTTGCTCCTGATGCAGCTTATAAAAGAAGTTTAAATACTTCACAAAGACTGAAGACCTCTTTCCCAAACAGCATAGGAACACACCCTGTACCATCCCAGTCTTCTTCCTTCCCATCATTACACTAGCTATATCAAATAGGAAGGAAGGTGACTAAACCCAACATTCATGCCTTATCTCCACATAGTAATTTTTAGTTATGTATCAACACATCAGTGTCAGGTGGACTTACGTAGATAGAATTCTAGCTTTCTGGTGTCTATTGGAAAACCAAGGCATTTGGCAGAGGTGACTAAAGGTTCCAGGTGCTGTGTGGGGATATCAGCAAAGACAGTCTCACTAAATGGCATCCTTCCTTCATCCTTAGATGTTCCTGTAACAGGATACTTGTGGGAGAAGCTGGAGTTAGGTAAAGAATAATCTGGTGAAGAGATTAAAAATCACAAGACTCAACAGACACTGCACTGAGTACACAGGGCTGATCTTACAGTACTAGGAATAAAAGAGATCAAAGCATTCCCAAAATTCACTTGGAGAAAGAAATGGTTTAACCTTGAATGATTTGAACAAATTTCAAAAACTAGTTTTAAATAGCACTGGTGTGGAAGCCTCCCCAGGAAATCTGTTTGCAATCTCATGGCATCACTTGATACTAACTATAAAATCATAACTTCTTGACTAGATTCTTAATGTGCAAAGGAAATAGACTTCTGGAACTTGGGGTTTTTCTTGTATTCCATCAAAAGTAGTACAACTGTAATCACTAAAAGATGGCTTGGACTTTTGTTATAAGTAAACAGTGAGTTTGCAGGACATTTGACAGTACTGAATCAGTTTAGTAATATTTATTAAGTGTGGTGGGGTAGACAGGCAATTTTTTAAAGAAGTAATGAATAGTATGAGATTCTGGAGATCAAATTAAATTTTGTTTGCTGTTTCCTTATTTTGTTTTGTTTTTTAACAAAGGTAGAGAAAAATGGAAAGTTGGTTTAAAAGCAAGAGATGGTCCCATGGGGATATTTCCAAGGAGCAACCACAGCCTGTGGAAGAGATCTTTTGTTGTCTCATCTCAGAAACATTCTAACCCAGCCCATCATGGTCCACAAAGTAGCATCTTATTTTCAGTCTCTTCCCTCCTGAACACTCATATGAAAATACATGGATTCCTTTAGTATCAAAGTGGCTACTGGCAGCCAACAGGTTTGCCAAATGCAATACCATTTATTTTGACTTTAACATCTAGAAGAGCTAAACAGAGTCTTTTCCACAAAAAAAGAATAAGATGAGGAGAAGGAAGAGAAGGAGGAGGAGGAAATCATTTATATTAAAATTTTAAGCCTAAGAGTTGCAGATAATAAGGAAACAACCATTATCCATCTTGCTTCTGGGGACTCAGGCTCAGCTACAACAATTACTTATACATAGCACTGGGAGGGTTGATAATATATGGCCACAGCTTTTTCTAAACTATTGTTCACTGCATCTGTAGTGTAAATTGGATATCTAACTGTGCTGTTTTTACTTCTTTTTCTCTTTCCCTTCCTTTGTCTTAGTATCATTTCTACTTTGAATGAGTCAGAATCCCAAGGGGCTATGGGTGGGTACCACACCCCAAGAGCGGGGATTTCCCAATATCATACATTTGGCAAGAACGGAACAATATGTTCTTAAAAAGAAAGAAGCATGAGTGAGTGTAGTCCAGCAAGTTCATCCAACAGCCCTGCTCCAGAGAGGCGCCATGTGCAACACCTCTCAGACAGCAAAGTGTCTGTTTACTTATGGAGGATCTCATGACATCGTGATTTTACCCTCTGATAATAGCTTCTATTCGGCTTTACCGTATGTATATCATTAAAAGTTAGATTTTTCTCAAGTCAGGATGGGTTCATATTATTCTGTTTACCTCAAAGTATACAGAATACATGTAAGTCTATAAATATATAGTTTAAATGAAATTTCCTCACATGGGTTGACAACTCTCCCCTCCCTCAAGGGCCATAAACTTTCAAATAAAAAGCAAAAATACAAGGCAAGAGAAGCCCCCTTTAGAGTTGCTGGTGTGGGTAATCCAAAAGACTCCCAAAATATTATTAGCTATTGCTGTTACCCTTGGTTGCCACCCAGAGGTTCAAAGTAAGTCCATATTGCTGAAGATACCATCCATATCAGACACAGGACTCACAGGATCCAAACTGGATCAACCTGAAACTCTTCTCCCTGAGAACTAGCATTCATGGTACCAGTACCCAGACATGATGCCTGTGAACTAAAACAATGAGTAGCATGTTACAATAACCTTAAGGATACCATAGTGGCATACATACCTTGACGGTAACCAAGAGCTCTCCAATTGGACGTAAGGCACACTCAACAAAAGGGAAATCATGCTTGACATTGGAAATGTAGCCAACTACCTAGGAATAGTGTGGTCATGAATCTTGTAGAAGAACCTACTACTTCTGTAAAATTCCTAGCTTCATTCTAAGTATTTATCCTTGAACTCATAAACAAGCAAAGCTCTCAACTCTCATAACAAAGTAACACAAACCTTCTCTTTGCTGCAATCAAAATCTGTTAACAGAAAATTACAATTGATCAAAAGGCAGAAGACGAGGGATCCTGTGGCACTCAGCACCAGCAGATACATCTCCAGCACGATTCTTGCACCTAAGGCACAGGGACATTGAGGAAGAGGGAACAGAAAGGTTTCAAGAGCTAGAAGAATGAGAAGATGCCATGAGACTGTCTCCTCCAAATGTCAAGAAGCTATACCTGTGAAGTCTCAACAACATGGTTGCCCCAACAACAACAGATATGTTAACCTGGAATGGGAAAATTCAAAAGGGCCCCAATCCCAGACAAAGAACCACAGGAAACTAAGGAATCCTTCTTGAAAACATAGTTCTCCCAAGGGAAAAGTCTCTCAGGTCCAAGTGGTCAGGTCTGAAATCATGTACATACAAGTAGCATTGATCAAAATGCACTTATATACTGTGTGTGTGTGTGTGTGTGTATGTGTGTGTGTGTGTGTTTGTGTCAACAAAGAGGCTAAGAATTTGAAAGAGAGCAAGGAAGTGTACATGGAATGGGTTGAAGGAAAGAAAGGGGAGGGGGAAATTATATGATTATATTTTCATTTCAAATAATAAAAATAAAAATTTTAAAGTTGGATTTTCAAACCAAGTTGTTAATAAAACAAGTTCTAAAATTTGAAACTTAAATGTGAACAATAGGTTTTCATGTTGCCGTAGCTATTGTTGATTTTTCCACTCTGATCAAATGTGCAGCTCTTTTAGTCCTTTTAACAAAAGGGGGAAGAAAGATTTTGACAAAATGCAGGAGCCTGGGAGGACTGTAAGTACATACAGTTCAGGCCTCTCAGAAATAGCTCATGGCTGGAGTTAAAGACGACTGCCCAAATCATTCTCCTCACAACATTCCTTGAGTAATGCAAGGCTGTTACAGGTGGGAGAATTACGTCATTCTAACCAGTTTCATCTCTTTCATGGAATTAGCAGATGCTTGGGATGCCTGTTTTCTCTAGCCAACGATGTGTCCTCTGAAGCCTAAACTGTTAGTCTTACATTAACAAGCAAGATTTCTTGGCAGAATAAATGCCTTACATTTTCTACACTACGGTATCTTGACATTAGAAAATGCAACTAGAATCAGATGTGGAAGATTTCCTGGTGCCTAAAATGGGCCACTGTCACTCTTTGATGCTACAAAGATAAGGTAACGAAAAGAGAAATCTGTGAAAGACAGAAAATTAATTGGATACAAGCATGCAAGTCCTTAGAGGCAGAGATTGCATGGTGTTTGCTTTTGAGTTCAAAATGCTAGCAGAGGACTTGGCATGGGTAAGAGTTGCTACAAATGTTTCCTAAGTGTGTGTATGAAAGAACTCACATATGAGTCTAAAGGAAACCACGGTTAGACTGTAACAAGCTTTCTCTCACAGGACTATCTTTGGATCTCCAACCCCCAAATAATAACACAGAGACTTATTATTAATTTTGGAAGCTCAGACTTACTTTAGCCTTGTCCCACTAGTTCTTATAACTTAAATTATCCCATATTTATTCATCTACATTTTGCCTAGTGACTTTTAATCTCTCTTTCCTATTCTGTGTGTTTGATTCATTCTGTGTCTCTTTTGCACCTTGATTTATCTCCTACTTCTTATCTCCCTGCCCAGAAGTCTCTTCTATACTTCTTGCCTAGCTATTGGCCATTCAGCTCTTTATTAAACCAATCACAGCAATATATCTTCTCATGGTGTACAAATATCCCACAACATTGGACTTCTTAAGGCAACTTCAAACTGATGGATGCCTCCAGGTTTCCCTATGGGAGCATACTATCACAGCAAACTAAGAGAATGGCGATCACTCTGGCTCTGAAGGAGAAGGCCCAGACACAGATGGCCAGCTCCATTGCTTATTGCTTATTACCCTTGTGACCTTGAACAATTACCAGACCTGAGAATCAATTGCATCTTCTATTAAATGGTAGAAATAATGGTTAAGGGGATTAAACAAAGAACAAGAGGTTCTTAATTCAAGCACTGTTAACAGTAGATGCCCTGTACCTGTGAACTGTAATTATTAACATGATAACAAATACAGATCAAGTGAGAAATTGGGCATTGTGACCTCAAGTTGTTTTTAATAATGTTTATTCAGATAATTGTAAAAATATCTGTATAAAATCTGGGAAAGGATAATTTGTGTTATTTCCCACTGATGAGCACCTCATAATTATCTCCCAAGGCAGAAATAAATCCTCTCAGGGTGCTGGCATGACATTATATCATAAATTCTCTGAAAGTGTTATTCAAATCATACAAATATTGCTCATTATATATATGTATTCCAAGGACAAATGCTACCTCTTGGCTTAGATTTAGATTAGAGCTCTGAAATATCTCATAAAAGATGACAGTGAAATTAGAATAATTGTTGACAAGGAAAATGAATAAAGCATATTCTCTAAGGTCCAGCTAGATGGGACAGGTATTGAGATCAAGATGTTTCTTGACTTCAAAAGTAATTTGAAACATTGTTTTCCTTCTATGCTGGGTCAGTTTGATCTTCCTTAGTGACAAAAATAAGAATTTATGAAATTTAATATCACTTAAAAGGTGTAGATGCTATGTAAAAAAAGGAGAAGAAGAAGACTGCTCTATAATCCTGGCCTGGCAGGTATTTCAGAGGCTGAAATCTGACACCTACTGAATTAACAACTTCAGCAATCATTTCTTATAGTCAGCACCCAACACCTGGCTCAAAATGGAATTCAGAGTTTTTTGGAGTGAGCAATGCTGGAAAGAACTAAGTACTTACACACGTACACATATTACTATAAAATAAATGTAAAACCAAATTCAAATGGAGAAGATATGTACCTAAGAGCATATAGGAGAAACCTAAAACACACACTGAATTACTAGTTTATTCAAAAGACCAACACACGCACATACATGTGCACACACATATACAGAGGATGAACATGACAATTGATACTAAAGAACTAGAAATTTTATTTTCCCTTCTAATGATGCTCCATCCTATAAACTGGATTGTTCATAACATCTGTTTCTGTACCAAGAGAACAAGAACTCACACATAAGCATGCAGTCCTCCTCATACCAAATCCACTCAGAGTAAAATCAAAACTCACCAGGAGGCTGTGTACCAGTCTTTAGAGAACCACTCCTAAGGACTCTGAGAGCTACATACAATCTACTTTAACTCAACACTTATGTCTCAGGTGGTGTCTTCCTGTGATGCACTGGAAGACTTCTGTATATAATGGGAAAGGATAACTGGAAGAAATAGGAAGAGAAACAGAAGAGCAGAGCAGAGAGAAAGAATGGAGTGCCAAGCCTGTCTTAGACTTCCAGATAGAAAGAAAACATACAAATTCATCTCACTTAAGCCAGTATTGTTCCTGTGTCATTACTAACATCTTTCTGCGATTTACAATCAACAGGTCTTTCTGAACTCCCCTGCACATCTTAATTTACCTATCAAAAGAAGATCATCATGGGCCTTTTTAATATAGCTAAATATCCAAGAATCTGTCCCTGTCTTCTGGCTGAATTTATCTGTCATTGGCATTGTTTCAATGGAGATGTTTTCTATGTGGCTGCAAAATAAATCACCAGCAGATCCAAAATTATAGTTTCCCAGCTTATAAACCAGTGGGGAAAATGTACTTTCTCCAGATGCCATGTACTATATTACCATTCAGTAGATATTCATTAGTTCACCTCCATTTTTCAGGAGCACTTTTGAAGTTGGCATTGGCCATGTTTTTTGTTTGAATAACAGAATATTAGTACGTGTGACATGAGTTAAAGATGAAATAAGATTTTATAGTGACTTTGACCTCTTACACTTTGTTTTTGTCATTGAAAGACTGTGCTTTCATTTAAGTGTTCCTGGCCTAGGAAAGATGGAAGATACACATAACAGAATGGAATCCTAGTCTAACCTAGATACATGCAGCCAACCAGACACCAAGCAATCTTAGCATGTTTGAAAGAGAAGTGAATACTTATTGTTATAAGTATCCAAGATGTGGCTGTTTTTCTATACAGAACATATGAGGAAACAACTAACACACATGTAGAATTCCAAAAGCATTCTTTGGTCTAATATCATTATGTCAAGTCAATGGTTCTCTAATTGTGGCCATGATCATTACCCAAGGAACGGTAGATACATTACCTATTCATTTGTTAATAATAATCATTGGAGGTGGGAAATAAGAAGATGGTAAAGACAAGGGCAAGATGGAAGAGCAAGAAATGACACTGGAAGGTTGATGTGAGAGGTTTAGGAGGAGATGGGCTGGGAGGGAGGGATGGATATGACCTAAATACATTGTATTTGTGTATGAAATTACCAAAGAGGATCTGTATGTTCCCCCTCATTATGTGAATGCTAGCCTTGAACCTCATGTATATATGAGAGCCCATGTACATCTGGAAAATAGTAAAGGACCATGATGGAATCTTTCAAAGAAAGGCTAAAATGCAGGTGTTATGAGGAGGAAATGAGAATAATAGAGCAAGAAGAGTTAAGTATGATGGGTGAGAGGAAGGCGGGGTATAAGAGGCAGTTCATATTTGATGATGAAACCTTATTGCTGAAGATAACGCACACTTGAGTCATACAACATGTAGCAATCAAGCTGATCCTGGCCTGGAAGTTTCATCCTTACTGTCTAGCTTTCACAGTGCTGGAAGGTGCAATGTAAGCTATTAAAGGAGCTCTTACCCAGCTCTGGAACCTGTGAGGTACAGAAATAACTGACCTGACAACATAGGCCCACTGGTGCAATAATGACACAAATGTTATAGGAGTAACCAAACACTTCTTGGTTAGATTTCAGGCCCACTCCACAGGATGGAACTCATGTCAGGTACTGTTAATTAGGCCAAGAACTGATGACTGATGACTGAGTAGGTCATAGACCACAGAGGAGAGCCTACTACTATTATTGTGCTAAGTGAACACAATGTTGAACTTCCAAGTTCCTGTCTTTAAACCCATAGATGGTTCATTTCTAATTCCTCATCAGAGAAGCATCTTTTTGCAGTAGATGGCAATCAATACATAGG
Source organism: Phodopus roborovskii (assembly GCF_943737965.1). Classification (NCBI taxonomy): domain Eukaryota; kingdom Metazoa; phylum Chordata; class Mammalia; order Rodentia; family Cricetidae; genus Phodopus; species Phodopus roborovskii. The sequence continues at coordinate 25,467,822 of NW_026126460.1, read as the reverse complement.
CTCACTAGCAGATAATGTAAGGAGAATAACAAGACTGCAGTGTTCAACCCTAAATGAGATACCTGTACCACCCTCCCTCCTCCCCCACCTATCAAAACTCAAAGATCATCAAGAAAGAGAAAGCAAAAAGATCATAAGGCAAGAGGCAGTGGATGATCACAGCAAATAGTATTCTTCTGGGTATGACAGGGCTGTTCCACACAAAAAAATCAAAAGTGCCTGGGTAAACTCAAGCCAGACAAAATCCCAGAAAGGATATGAAGGGGATCTCAAAGTCTGACTCCTATCTGAATAACTACTAGCAACTGATCACTTGTAGAAATGGGGAGTCAACTTTTTTGGGGGATTCAAACCCTGAGCGATTACACAAGCTCTGTTAGATGATCCTATACTCATGTATATACTGGCAGTGAGAATTGAGTTAGCAGGTTTAAAAACAAAAAGAATACTGAAAGTCGGGGAGGAAAAGTGGAGAGGAATAAGAGAGGATTTGGAAGGGAAGAAATAAGGGTGGGTTTGATCAAAACTGACTTTGTTTGCCTATGAAACTCTCAAATATTAAAATTAAATCACTAAGGAAAAACAATTTTAAAAAATATCACTGTTATAGGTAGACAGCTCAGTCAGCAAAGTGCTTGCCATGGCGCCTGAGTTCCACTTCAAGAATCCATACAAAAATGCCAGGTAAGATTGCACACATTTTTATGCCTAAACTGTGGAGCCAGAGACAAACATATCACATTGCCTAGCCTGCTTAGCTTAAGCAGTAAGCACCAAAACTCACAGAGAAACTTTGTCTAAAAAAAATGTAAGGGGGTGGCACCTGAAGAATGAAACTCAAGTTTGACCTTTGACTTCCACACACACACATATCTGCATACACACCCACATGTTCATGCACACACACACACACACACACACCAGCCTTCTAAGTAATTCTGGCTCACTCTAAAATTTGAGACGCATGGATCTAGATTATACACCCATTCTGCACCCCATTATGGTGATTTGATGACCACACTCTGAGCCTCAATTCTAGGCTTAAGATGTGAAGCATACTGCTTATATAAGAAGGAAGCAAGAAAGATGCTAAGAAGAGAGTGTGCTTCAACCACTACTGCAATGGTATTAAAAAGACTGAGTTCTCATACTAGGCAGATAGCTCAATGGATAAAAATCCTTGCTGAGTAAGCATGAAGATACGAGTTCAGATTTTCTGAATTCACATAAAAACCAGACATGGCCACATGTGCCTGTAACCCCAGCTCTTGGAGGTGGCCATAGGAGACTGGAAGATAACTAGAAACTACTTTCCAGCCAGTCTAGCCAAAAATATTTAAAAAAAATAGTGAGAGACCCAGTCTCAAGAAAATAAGGCAAAGAAAGAGTCAGGTCCCTCCCCAATGTCCTCCTCTGCCTTCTGTAGGCATACTCAGGTACACATATGCATATACAATACATACATTCAACACGTACACATATGTACAGATGAGAGAGAGAGAGAGAGATGTCTAATATAAAAGATAAGACAAACATGAATGTTCCCAAAGATTATGCAGGAAAAAGAACACAGGAACCAAGAAGAGAAATCTTATGTTTTGTTCAGTTCATGAAATTGAATGAGACAAGAACTGATGTATTTATCTCTTCAGGCTTATTGAAATTCAATACAGATCTCATGGATCAAATAAAAGACTGGTTTGGAATATAGTGAATCATGTATCATTTTTAAATGTGATCTGAGTTGTGACACAAATCTTTCTTAGTACAACTAATATGAATATATAGTGCTTAGAGAAAGTGTCTATGTGTCTTAAGTTACTTGATCCAGTCTGATGAACCAAGAGAGTAACATATAATTTTGTGTGACCCAAGATATGTAACTCAGCTACAGACTCTGATGATTGACAGTACTTTTAATCTATCCTTGAAATCTGGAAATCGAAGAATTTTAGAACTCAAAAGAGATATTGCAAACAACCAGACAATAGGCTATATTCTGTCCAAAATCTTTCTTAATGGTTTTACACATCAGTATTGTTAAAATTATCAGTATGTTTTTATGAATTTACTTTCCTTTGAGAGATAGATGATCTAAAAATATACAGTATGGACAAATCTTGTTTAATCTCTATGGACAGTGAGTCAGAGAGCTAAGACCTAGCTTCCTTCAAAGATTCAAGGCACTCCTGTGCCATCAAATAAACAGAGACACCACCAACCACTTTGCTCAGCTTTTGATTCAAAGTCACCCCTTTCCTCCTCATTTGCCAGGCCACCTGGGTCCTAGGAACATTCATTTTGTCATTCCTCATCTTCACAAACTCCCTCATTTTCTCAATGGTAATCCTGAGGTGCCTGGCAACCATTGAGCTCAATTCCCATCATCTCAGTGGGGCAGACCACATTTACATTGTCAGAGTTGTTTTTTGTTTGCTTGCTTGTTTGTTTGTTTAATAATGTAGTCTTTCACACAGACACTTATTTTACCACAGAAAATGTAATTACAGAGTGTCACAATCTAAATTCTACTCAGTCACTAAAGAAGAGATAGCAGAAAGAAGGAAGGGAGGGAGGAAGATTAATAAAGGGAAGGAGGAAAAGAGGAAAGAAATTTACAAATGATGTAAGAATGACACAATACAACTTCAATAGGAAGTAAATGCTTATTTGAATTCTGCTGTTCCTCTTACAGAAAGTTTGTTTTCTCCTCTTCGAGAGGCATAGGGAATTAAACTTTAAAAAACAATTGCTAACTAAGTAATACCTTCACCCGGTGGTGGTGGCCCATGCCTTTAATTCCAGGACTTGGGAGGCAGAGACAGGTGGATCTCTTTGAGTTCAAGGTCAACCTGATTTACAGAGCAAGTTCCAGGACAGGCTCCAAAGCAATACAGAGAAACCCTGTCTTGAGAAACCAAAATAAAGGAAGGAAGAAAGGAAGGAAGGAAGGAAGGAAGGAAGGAAGGAAGGAAGGAAGGAAGAGGACTCAAATAAACAAACAAACAAATAAAGCTATCAATTCAAACCTAGATGAAAATCCAACCTTGAACGAGAAATTCAGCATTTTCTTTTTCTTTTTTGCAAAACTCAACAAAAAGATAGGTGCTAAAGGGGGAAGAAATGAATCTGGAACCAAGAAGACCAACAAGTCAATTAATAAAACTCAGTGAAAGGACCTTCAGTGACAAACCAGAAAGGAGAGGAAAGAGCATCTTCAGGGATGGAAGGCAGGGCTAGGCAGCAGTCAGAGAGCAGAAAAGAAAAAACCAAATGGTCCTGAACACAACATTCAAGACCTCTAGGAGACAATTAAGAGAATCAACTCACAGATGTGTCACAAAAGATGTAACTTTGATACAGACTAAAGACAGAGAAAACCAACTCAGTGAAATAATAATAATTTTAAAAAATAGCAAATCTAGAAAGGGACACAAAACATCAAAGTACAAGAGACATTTAGAGCCTTAAGCAGACTTGACTAACAAAGAACCTCTCCACATCCTATAGTAGTAACAATACCAAGAGCACAAAGCACAAAAGCATATTTCAAGCTGTGAGAAACTTCTTAAGTCACTTGCAGAGGCAAACCTATCACACACACATCAATCCTATCACACATCCTAGAAGCCAGAACAGCATGCTCTGAAATAAAAAAAAAAAAGTTAACCTGTATTCCTATTTTCAGCATGGTATTTTTTCAGCTGCAGGAGAAACAACGACTTTTCTGTACAAACAAAAGCTAAAGCTATTCATAACCACTAACCCAGGATTATGCAAGACACTTAAAGACTAGAACTTCCTTCATGTTGTGATAAATATATAAAACAACATATGTAGTTATATACCACAACAAATATTAATGTGAAATATATAATATAAATATAAAATGATATATTTATATATATATATAACTAAAATATAAACACCACCCGTTCAGTCCATATAATATTATTTGTATGCATATAAATTTGATAGAAAAGGGGAGTACATGAGAGAGTCTTTAGGGAGGAAACAGAATGGAAAAAGTAATGTAATTAGATTTGATAGCAAGAATAAAATTATTGTTAAGTAAGAACGTAGTTACTCCACAGAGACAACAACAATGATGATGAAAGTGACAGGAAAACAAACAAGGAGAAGGGGAGGATAAAATGGAAAGAGGAGGAACTCAGGGATGAATGTGTGTTTCCAATATAATATGAGAATTAGAAAAGATTTGAGTATTATGCATTCAGTAAACTAGCAAGCCTCTAAGATGAAAAGGACCAAGCTCTCAGGAGCTTGACAGAATAGAGGCAGAATGAGAGAACAGAGAATAGAGCAGCTGGACACATAAAATCCACAACCAGGAAACAGAAACTGAGGAACGAATTCATGTTTCCCTTTCTCTGGTTACACAGCTAGGATCCTAGCTAGAAGTATATACTCTGCGTCTCTGCATGGTACAGGTCGGTGCCCCCCCCCCAGCTCACCCAGAGACCCATCCCCAGGTAATTATAGATTTATTAAACTAAAATTGTAACAGTACTCATCACACTAGAGACAGAACGGTATGATTATCACAGTTGGTGTAGGAAAGGGCCTCTGACCAAGTCAAACATTGCTTCATGCTTAAAGGCTTTATACAATATAGGAAAGAGCTCCTCAAAATCAGAAATGAGACAAAGCATAGTGCTGGAAATCATAGTTAAAGCAGCAAGAAAGATAAATAAAAATGATACAAATAAAAAGTAAGAAATAAAATTATCCCCATGTGCGGACAATAAGAACCCATGCTAATTAGTCCCTGAGTTCTCCACCGGAAGACTGTTAGTGCTCATAAGCACTTTGGGAAAAGTATTAAGATGCAAAATTAACACACAAACATCAGCAACTTATACCAATAATAAACTTGCTGAGGAAAAAGGCAGAACAAGAAAGCTTTGCACAATAGCCTCAATTAATTAATTAATTAATACCTAAGAATGAGCCTGTCAGAGGAGGTGGAAAGGCTCTACAGTGAAAACTTTAAAATGCTTAATAACTGAAGCCACTAGGAGATAGCAGAATAAGCTTTGTAAAAGTGGTATTACCAAAATCAATCTGCCAATGAAATGTCTATGAAAACCCCAATGACATCACGTAGATGTTCAAACTATTCCCAAATGGCCAATGCAATTCTGAAGTAACAAAACAATGCTAGCGGGTCTGAATACACACTCTCAAAATACACTGCAGACAGCAAGTAAGAAAAACAGCCCAGTACTGCCACACAGGCCAGCAGACTAGAACAGATACCCTGAAGTCAAGCAATCAGCTATGGGCATCTGATTCTCAAAAAAAAAAAAGAAAAGAAAGAAAACATGCATTAGAGAAAAGACAACATCTACAACCAGTGCTAGGCAACTTCTTCAGGTCTTGCAAAATACAAACTTTATATTCATTAAACCGTTACTTCCCATGCCCTTCAGCCGCTGGCAAGAGCTATTCTCCTTTCTATTTCTATGAGCGTCACTGTTTTAAGTACCTCACAGAAATACGTTGGTTATACATCACATATATTATCTATCCCACTTCTGTTTAACTAGGTCAGAGAATTGTAGAGGTTCATTCCACAAACACATAAGCATATTTAACAATGCCAAACCATACAGTTAAAAATGGTTTAAGGTGGTAAATTTTATTTGGTTTTTGCTGTAACAAAAAAAAATAATAATTCTAATAAAGGGTTTTCTTTGCCAAGTCTGATAGGTTTGCGGGGAGCCTGGTATAATGCTTCATGGGTGTCAATTGTGGATCTGTAGAATCCAAAAATGAAATAAAAGACAGACATGTTTTACCTTGCAGACTGATGAGTCACTCTGGGTACCTGTGGAGAAGAAGGACCCTTTATTCACATGGGCAGAGCTGATCAAGTCCACCAAGTCAGATACAAAAACCCTCCTGCTGGGAGAAATAATGAGTGTGTTCTCTGGTGCTGGGAATAAAATGGGTTTAGGTTGGAATTTTATCTACTAAAATGACAGAAAAATTTATGTTTTAGACTTGTCTCCCCTGCCATACACACACCACCACCCAAAATAAAAAATCATGTGCTTAGAAAGCAAGAACCGGGCCTGGAGGTTTAGTTCTCTGAATAGAGTGCTTGCCTACCATGCAGGAAACCCTGGGCTTAACACCCAATACCACATAAAGCAGACGTGGTGAGTTTGGCTGCAGCCTAGTCTACGTGAGCAGCTATTATAGTAAATAAATACTTTTAAATGAGGACTCTACCTGCTAACATTAACAGGAATCCAATATGGGAAAGGCAGAAAACATGTTGTGTGGTAGTTCATGCATTCTTGTCCTTTGAGTTTCACAATCTAGCTCTTGGATTTTAATTATCTCCTTGTTACAGATTAATTATGCCTGCTCATAAATCCTAGAGATTACTCCTGGAATAAGCAGATCATATTGTCCCAGTTCTGTCTCCAAAGGGTAATAAATCATTGAGGAAAGGCAGGATCAGTGTGTCACTAGCCAGAAAGGTAGTCCTAATGATGATTTCGTAACCACAGGTCTACTGTTGGCTCTGGGTAAAGGTGCCTATATGCTGCAAGTGTAGATGTAACTGTAGCTCACCAGCTTTCCACAATGCCATGGTGTCTCTGAAGAATGTCAAGGGACGAGCCATTCCATGAACTTGTCAGATATGCCTCAATAAATCCGAGTTTACTTTGCTGGAGCAATTTCACTTGACTCCACTCTATCAGTGTCCCATGGCCTCACTTCTCTGTGCATTCTATAGAGCTATAAATAGTGAATATTTGGGACTATGAAAATGGAAACTGGAATCCATCCAGGAAACAGACTCGTGTAGTACTGTAGCTAGGCTGCCCTTGAATTACAAAGTACAGACTCCAGTGAGCGTGACAAATGAGCAGTGGTTGCTATCTACATCTTGAAGCTTAGCTGCACTGACAGACCTTACCCCGAAGAAAGCACTCTTGTAAATGTTGTGAATAATGAAGAGGTGGGGTGTGGATGAAGAATTTAAAGCAATGCATTCAGAATTTACCTTCGTGAAGTTTGCTTTTTAGTCAAGAAGATAAGCACTACCTACACGATGCTAAAAAGGCATAATAAACACTTTCTGGTGTCTGATGTGTTGTGGATTATAATTCAGAGGAGAATAACATCAAGTTGATATACAGTGTTGGAAAGAGTTGAATATATTTAATGAGATTCCCAGTAGATTTAGTTTAAAAAATTAAATAGTGGAATTTGATATTCAGGAATATTTTGAGGCTACGGAGATTGCTCAATGGGTAATGAATGTCTTTACCCCACAAGCATGAAGGCCTGAATTCAAATCCCTGAAGTTCATATAAAGCCAGGAGGAGTTGTATTTGAAATCCCCATAGGGTAGACAGAGGAGTCCTCAGAAACTTGAGGAACAGCTAATCTGGAATATTCAACAAAATAGCAAACAACATTCAAAACTGTGGATGTCTGGCATTGTCCTCTAAACACATGATGGCACATGAGTGCCCACACTCTCACATAAGAATGTGCACACACACACACACACACACACACACACACACACACACACACACACACACGCACACACGCACACACACCCCATGAACAACAATAATGAAAATAACCAAAGAATGAACCACCCATATGCTTCAGCATACATTCAATTACAAAAATTTTCTTTATTTGCTTTTTTATTGCACTTCTATCAATATATATATATTCCTGTAACAACCTATCATCCATCTCACTTTTTAATATTTCTAAATTAGGCCTGGAGAGCTGGATCAGTGGTTCAGATTGCACACTGCTTTGCTTTTACAGAGGACCTGAATTTGGTTCTAGTATCCATGCCAAGCATTTCACAACCACCTGTTGTTACTCCAGTGCCCAAGAAGTCCAACAGCCTCCATGGCCGCCTGCACTCACAAACTCATACCCTCTTATACACTCAGGGGCACACACACAGTCAAAAGTTTAAAAACAAATCTTAAATTGTTGGCCCTCAGCATGGCTCACTCTTAAGAAACCTCAACCTGGATAATGTTAGAGTTTAACATTGGTTTATAGTTTTGAGGAATAAATTCTACACCAAGGAAAGTGCAAAAAATTGTAAATGTATGCCAATGAGTTTGACAAATGATGATCCCTTATAATGCATCACCCCTGCTTCAAGATATATAACACTATCATAACCCCCAAAACAAAATATACATAGAGTAGTTAATATAACACCTAACACCTTCCCAGGGTTGTCAAAAAAAAAAAAAAAAAAACAGCTGACAGTCATAATCTACTTTTTAGATAGCTCATGATGACAAACTCAGATGAAATGCTGAATCTTCTCAACTTTCCACCTAGAATCTGAAAAGCAACTAACCATGAGCACAAAATTCTTCCTGTGCTCTGACAAATACAAATGATTGCACCAAGCCTCTGGAAATTCCCTAACAGTAGGCAGATAAGAATAGAGGGCCTGCAGGTTCGTGGCTCAGGCTATAGCACAATAGTGACACTCTGAAAGCCATAAATTTCATCTGTTTTCTTGCTGTTTTATCTATCAAATGAGAAAAGACATCTGGCATCTGTCTCTCAGCAGACAAATCCATAAATCAAATGGGGGTAGACGATATTTAGGTATTTTTGGCATCTGGTACAAGGTTAGAGACCACTATTATCATGACTAGTTCCTATGTTAGGGTCCAGGAGAACGCTCTCCTTTCTTGGTGCTGTGTTCCCTAGGGTCTTTAATAGAAGTTATTGAGTACATAGCTTCTGTAGACTCTAGATCTGGTCATTATAATGCCACATGACTAGCAAGTACCTGTTGTTGAGATGAGGCGTAAGAACATTAGGCATGGGGCCTAGGAGAACACATGACCACCATGACACCCTAGTCAGCTTGTCCAAGAGGAGGAAGCCACACTAAGATCCAGGACATGCAAAAGAGGTACCTCCATCCTTCACCAGACTTATGTTGCTTACTGACTGTGTTAGAGATGTCTTGACCTAAAGCAACCAAGCAGAAGACAAAGGCTCTATACCCATGACCAGGACAAGTATACAAAAAACTAGACAGTCACCCAAAGGCAAACCTCTTTACCTGGCCTTGTCTATAGCAACAGGCTCCCTGCACTGTTAAGCCCACATGGCTAAGCTGGCTCCCTTGCAGTCAGATCACTGGTAGTCTGAAAGACACCATTTGTGCACTGACAAAGAAAAGGTGGCATCTTTATTTATTTTTACTTTTGACACAAGGTCTCATGCTGTTACCCAGGGTGACCTCAAATTTTATAATTCTCACACCTCAACGGCCTTCAGATTGCTGAGATTACAGTCAAGACTCTTTAATCCCTGGCATCCTGTTGGTATCTACAAATAAGTTTCTCCCATTTTAGAGCATAGCATGAGTAGAATTATACTGAATCTTTGCTGTAAGTCTTCTCTCCTTCAGCATAAAATTTCCGGCATTCATTCAAATGCTTGCATGAATCAGTAGTTTATAATTTTGGGTGCTATACTAGTCTACTGTGCGAACACACTGTACTATACCTTGTTGATAATCACACAGCTTGTTTCCAGTTCAGAGTTCTTATAGACAAAACTGCAGTAAACATTGGCTATAAGTCTTTTTGTTCCTTTTTTGTTGGAACATAGAAGCAAAATCACTGGGTCAAATGACAGATTACACACATCTATCATAGTTTTACAAAAACAGTCAGACCTTTATCCAAATTGATTGTTTCATTTCACGTTCCTAACAAGGGTGTAGGAGAGCCCTGTTTGTTCCACAGCTTCATCAACACCAAGGCCAGTGGTATCCATACATGCTACATTTTAATAGATGTTTCTTGTCTTTTGGCTCTCTTCTTAATGATGTTGTTAGATCCCGGGACAAAAAGAAGGGGAAAACAATAATTTCACAGATTACACCACCATCTCATTGACAGTACAGAACACAGAAAGAAAACAAGAGACAAGTCTTCCTAATATTCTTTAATTAGATTTTGCTCTATAACACTTTCAGGGATGGCCATTAGCTTTATGTGTGTTCTGAGAATATGTTGAGGAAGTTATATTAGACAAATGCTCAGAGTTTGTATTTTATTTTTGCTTCAGAAAAAAAGCCAGAGAATCCTGTACAAAGGGTTATTGACAACCCTGCATCTCACCAGGGAATGCTGAAATAAGCAGGAGAATGATTCAGTCACCAACGATCATTGCTGTTTATTTGCCCTTATTGCATGCAGCCACTCTCGGTGCTTGAAAAATTCAGCAAGAAGACAAACGATGGCATTTACTCTTGATTCTGTGTTTCTGCTGAAAATGAGAAAAGCCCGGATGTATGGGAATTGTCATTGCACTCAGAAGAAATGGTCATATTTTTTTTTGTTGTTTGAGCTAAAAACAAGTAGAAATTTCTCTAATGGTGTCCAAAATATCTTGGCAGTGATTTTTCTAAGGAAAAAGTCATTAAATATTTTTCTAAATTATTGTACTGTGTCCCTTCATAGTTTAAAAGCTTCAGGGAGATCTGAATGTCCTATCCCCAGAGTTTATGGGCATCTTGTTTGCTTTATGGTAAGATCAATATACTCACTAGCACACAACATTTCTTCTAGACATTGGTCCCTTGGTGAGAAATGAGGCCCCCTGAATCAGTCTCTTATGTTTGTAAACAGAACCCCATGTTAATTCTTACTCTAGACCAAGTTCTGAGCTGCCTAGAACCCACCAGGAATGTAGACAGGACATCCAGAATACACTAAGCCCAATGCACCTCCCTTCATCTTCCCACCAGAAGGCTGAGCAAGCCAGTGGGCTCAAGGGTTTTCTTTCCTTGTTTATGAAAATGAATAGTATCAATTAAGTTAGAAATGTAAGTTTCATGTTTTCCCTCCCATCAAAGCACTCCAGCAGCTGCACATAGACTGAAAATAGAGAGAAGAGCCTTGCCACAGGCTTCCAGAGAGATGGGAGGAGCCTATGACCCACTATGTTTCTCCATGCAGTTTGCCCACAGAGTGCTATGGTGTAGCCATACTAGCCTTATCAAAAGCAGTTGCAAAGGTAATTGACTATTTAAATCAAAATGAATAGAAGAAAATTTTTAACTATTTTTTAGTTGATATCCTTTAGTTTCTCTGATACTCTAAAGGTTCTACATCTGTATATTACAATTTTCTATATGGGCAACATGCCACAAAGTCATACAGTTGATGACCAAGACTCTAAATAACAATGTTGTTTTTTTTCCTTTAACCACAAAGCTCAAATCTGGAGTTGACCTGAACCTCGGTTGAACAAATGAATAGCTATACAAACCCATAACCATTTGTAGACATTTCCAGAGACTAAGCATTTGACTTGAATACAAACAAGAATAAACTTAATTTATGGAAGGTATTTTAGTATATCACAAAGATGGTAGAAGTCTATACATTCAGTTAACTTTGACTTCTACATATCCATAATCATCAACAAAATTTCATAGAAAAGCCCACTGAACCAAAACTAGAAGCAAAGTCATTAAAAATAAACCAGAAGTGAACCAAAAACCCACTATTTTCACTGAGTTGTAATCCTGGATATTTCAAATTCGAACTCTGCCCATCTCATCAATGTGTATAACAGCCTCGAGGCCAGATGACCCCATTGCCCTGTGAAATCATTGCAGTGATCCAGTTTGTTTCTCACACAAGATCTACTACGAGAACAGAAACTGTCCAAGGACTTCCACCCAGACAGACTGTGGCAGACTGTGTGAAGCTTCATGCCGATGGCAGCATCAGCTTGGACTCTGGAGTCAAATACTGCCATCATTTGTGTTACTCGTGTCTTCAGAAGAGCCAGACCCAGGGCTTGTTTGTAAGTGTGCTAGTCTTCCCTTTCAAGAACCGAATGAGTGGGCATTCTTGTTTCTTTTTCTTCCAACAGAGTACCTTCTCTCTAGTTCTTTTGACCTCTTTTTTTTTTTTTTTTTTTTTTTTTAAGTAAATTCAGAGAAAACTGCTCTTCCCTTTTGCTTTGTTCAGAACACCCTAGTGGCCCAGGGAATGAACAACTTTCTTTGTTCTAATACAATGCAGCAGACAAAATTGCACAGTTCATTTTGAACAGTCTCTTGTATAAACCAATAAAAGAACCAAGTGTAATAGTTCATCTCTTCTATTTGGGAAAAAATTCTGTGCCATAGCAGAGATACAATCAGAAATCTCAATTAGACAGTTTATTTATCCCCGGATAAATCTAAGGGTGTCTCACAACTTAAAGTAATCAACCATGGCTAGTATTTCTTGAAAATAAAGTCTGTGCAGGTTGGAGAGATGCCCCTATCTTCCACCAGCTGAACACTCAGGAGAGCATGTCCTACACCTTATGTGGACAGCAGGTGTGGGTGAGCCAGATCTGAGGTTGTGAAAGCAAGAGAAATAACCCTGCCCTTTGTGGCTTGCTACAGAGGGTGAGCTAGCCAGGACATTGCTGGACATCTCACCCTAGTGGTGAGAACAAGGGAGAGCTGTAGGGCCAGCCCATCCTGCAAGCACACAGGCCCAGAACCAGGGATATGTGTTGGCCCTCTCCAACATCTACCCTAGCCAAGATCTGCAGGAGCATGTGAAGGGCTCAGTCCTGCAGACCAAAAGCTTCAGGATTTCTACAACACAGGGCAACAACAGTATAGCTTGGTAAATAAGAATCTTGGAAACGATAGACTGATGGATGTTTATTCTGGGAGAAATCACTTACACCAGAAATAGATGATGGACCGCCACAAGTTCCTGTCCCAAGGATGCCTCCAAATGCTCTCTGTCTCTAACCAGGAAGCAACATGAGTTTGGATCAAGAACCCCAGGCCTAGTTCCCCCTGGTCACACCTGCATCTGTCCCCACATCCCAATGGGCGTGATCAGTGCAACAGGTGTGGGCAGGATGGATATCTCACTAAACAACAGGATAACCAAGAAGAGTTCCAGTGAGAGACCAGCATCGATAGTGTAACAAAAACCAGGGGCCTTCAACCAAACCAATGATTCTGCAACGAACACTTGGAAGTCAAGATATATGACTCACTGTGTCACACTACAGCTTCCATGATGAGACGATTTTTCCTTTTTTCTCTCTCTCTCATAAATTTTATTTTGTTTTTTTTTTGGGGGGGGTTGCATGGACAGAGGTCAGATATGAATTGATGGGGAAATGAGTGGGATGGAGATGCATAATGTGAAAGATACCAAAAATAAATAAACAGAAATTTACAAAAAAAGAAAAGAAAGTCTGTTTTCCTAGAACAGCAGTGAAGCCACCTAACCAAGAGAGCATAAAGAGATCGCTGTTAAGTTTGGTGTTGAAAACTATTAAAATATTACCTCTAGCAGAAATTCCCTTCTTGACTCTACATTTTATGAACTGCAGAAGTATCCTAAATCCTCCCTTTTCCTTACATTGCTTACCAGCTACTTATCGTCTACTGTATTCCACTCTCTCCTTTACAGCCCCACACACATTTTTAAACCTCAGAAATGAATAAATATAAACAAACAAATAACAGCATGTAAGTCAATCAGCTTTGGGTTGTTTGCAAGCTTTGACAGTCTGGCTGAAATTCCTGAAGGGCTGTGATATTTCAGAAAGGCTGACAACACTGACCATCATCTCCAAAGAACATTCTCTCAGTAGTTTATTTGTAATGTTAACCACGATCTAGATTTTTATGATCTTATGTATCTATTTGACTATTGTGTGGTTTGAATATAATCCGCCCCATAAGCTCATAGGCATTATTAGGAAGTGTGGACTTGGAGGAAGTGAGTCACTACAGGGGGCAGGAGGGCTTTCAGGTCTCATATATGCTCAAGTCACTCCCAGTATCCCAGTTCACTTCCTGTTGCCTTTAGGTCAAGACAGAGAACTCTCAGCTCCTCCAGCACCATATCTGCCTGCATGATGCCAAGTCCCACCATGATGATAATGGACTAAGCCCTGAACTGTAAGCCACCCTAATTAAATGTTTTCCTCTATAACAGTTGCCGTTGTCATGGTGTCTCTTCACAGAAATAGAAGCCCTAACACATCCCTCCTCTTCATTGCAGGTACAACCTGTCTTTTTCTGGAGTCCAGTATAGGTATCATGCTTAGTATGTAATTATCTAATATATAAATGAATTAATAATGTCAGCCTCTCAATATGATCTCTCTCTCTTTCTCTTTCTTCTTCCCTCTCTCTTCCTTCTTTCCTCTTTCTCCCCCACCCTACACACACAGTGTCAAGTTGATGGTAAAGAAATCCTTCCAAACTGCTATATCACTGAGTTGAGAACTTCAAATGAGTTGTTTACTTTATGCTAAGGGCACAGGGTACATCCTCACAGCAGTGATGCCCCAGCCCTTGGAAATAGCATGAATATTGTCACTAAGCACCCATGAAACAGCCTGAATTAAGCCCCCTTATTTGCACAGCAAATGAAGGTAAAAACATGAACAGGAATGAGAAATTTTGGCAGTAGACATTTTGAGGTCCAAGCTTAAAAAGGACATGTGGTCGTTTGAATGTAAAAAGAAGTGGCACTATTAGAAAGAGCAGCTTTGTTGAAGTAGCTGCTCATGTTGGAGGAAGCATGTCACTGTGGAGGTGGGCTTTGAAGTCTCATATGTGCTCAAGCCACACCCAGAGTCTCATTCACTTCTTATTGCCTGTGGGTCAAGATGTAGGACTCCATCTTCATGTCTGTCTGCACGCTACCAAGTGCCACTATGATGATAAGGGACTAAACCTCTGAAACCATAAGCCACCCCATTAAATGTTTTCTTTATAAGATTTACTGTGGTCATGATGTCTGTTCACAGCAATAGAAACCCTAACTAAGACAACTGGTGATACTCTATTAGCATGGTTACATTTGTTGCACTTAAGAAAGGACAGCTTAGAGCACTTTATCTGTGAATCAAGGAAGAAAACTAAGAAAGATTAGTAAATACATTTAAATATATTTATCTGAGGTATAGATTTCTATTTGGAGATCATTGTGTCAATCCCAGAACTTCATAATTTGTTTTTAGTAATTTTATTTCCTCTCCTGGATACAGGTACTTTATAATTGTGGCAAAGTGAACTTCTTGGCAGTGGGAGCAGAAATCTCTACTTTTGGTAGTATTAACTGTCTTCAGTGACTAAGAGCTACATGTCTCTGCAATCTTCCCATCAACCTACAACTTCTCATTTCTTTATTGTCTTTAATAAACTATGTTTTACTAATATTATTATACGTATATTCTCCCAGGCATGTTAATTAAAAGGATTTGTCTTCTTTTCCCTTTGTTGTTTATGCTCATTACAGATACTTTTATTCTGTTTTCATCTCTTGCCTTTCACAATAGATCTCCCCGGTTTTTAATTATTTTTTACCCAGGCAAAGTCAAATTGAGGTAGTATGAACTCATGTGAAATTCAGTGTGTGCACAATCACATGTACCTGTGTAGGAGAGAAATACAGAGTCAGAAACAAAGAAAGAGAGCTATACAGAAGCATCACAAGCCTCTTCATTTGTGGGTTTCATTACTGGGTGACCCCACACTGCTGTGTACGCCATACATTGGACCATGCCGTATCTTCCTGTCCACAGCCATTGGTTACCTTCTAAGTCATAGGTTCATTATGCTGCTGAAGTTAGCTAACGGAGTTGCAGGAGAGGTTAGAAATCAAGGGAGAAAGCTTCTCTGGGCTGAAGAATGACATGTCACATGGTTAGACCTACTCTTCTGAGGATTTCTTACATTTTCTAATTACCAGCATTTTACCTATGATGGTACACATTTTATTTTTATGGTTTAAAATACATGGTTCCTGTTCTGTTTTCCCAGTGCTGACCTTTCCAAGTTTATCAGATTTATCTGCATCTGTATCTTTCTGTAAGTGTATGGGATGAGTCATATCTGTATTTTCCCAAAACAAGAAAAGGCACTTAACACTTTATCATCCTAGAAAATTTAATGTCATAAATTATGGGATTCTAGTTCCAGATAAGTTGATATTACTTTTTTATATTTATACCAAAGATTAATACGATAGCTCAGCATCTCACTGGTTTTTATCAGCTGATTTTTCCAACTCAGATTTTACTCTTTTCTGATTCAGGTTTTTGGTTGTTGCAATATATCCTTAACTCAGTCTTTCCTAGAATGCTTGTAAATAATGATCTTTCAGAGTCTGAGCAGCTCTGAACCCCCCCCCCATACACACACATCTTTTTTTATCCCCATCTCAGACATAAATGAGTGTTGGACTGGATATAGGATTCCACATTCAAAATTACATTATCCCTGGACTTGGATAATACTTTCTTTTCTTAAAAGCATCCAGTAACCTGGTGATTCCTTCTCCTTCTAAAGATTTTAGGATTTTCTCTTAAGGGGTCTGACCATGAACACATGATCTATATCTAGAAGCCCTTTAAGACATTCATCCTGCTGGATACACAGGATGACATGTCATTCTTCAGTCCAGAGAAGCTTCCTCTCTTGATTTCTAACCTCTCCTGCAACTCTGTTAGCTACCTTCAGCAGCATAATGAACTACCCAAAATGACATTGCTTAAAACAGTGCTTCTCTGCCTCTCTCTTCTCTACCCCTGTGAGTACCTGGTTGGCTGCTTCTGAAAAGATGATGGGACTTCCAGTGTCTATTAATGGAAAGAGGTGATTAGATTTCCATAAGATCTGGGTACCTTCAAATGATCTAGACCTTCCCCAACTTCTAATTGTGTCTATGTCCTTGTGCTAGTACTCATGTGTTTCGCTTACTAATTTGCATATAGAAAGGAATTAAATAAATGCTTGATCTTTAAAATGCATGTATAAAATTTGAGTTTAAATACCCTCCCTTCATCATGGCTATCATAATTTGAGGACCCGATGCGAGATAATCTGTAAAAGTCTATTTGTGTACCCTACTGATGCCCTCAAAAGCCATTTACTTAGCCAATATTCATTGAATACTTACTGTATGGCAGATCCACTAAAGACAAAATAGCCCAGCCCACAATCACATTGTATTTCTACTAGAAGAGGTGCATAACAAATAAATAAACAAATTTTCTGTCCTATGGACAGGAAGAAAAATAAACCAGGAATCATGGTGTGACACAGACAGCTATTTTAGACAGTGACGATCTCTTTGAAGAGTTCACTGCCCAGCAGAGCACTGAGTGACACGAATGAACAAAATATGACTTCATTCTTGTTATCACCATGGTACAGATGTATCTCTGTTATTAAATTATATAGCCTGGTCTTTAAAAATAACTTAGAGCTAAATTTCAACACACACGCACACACAAATGAATGTAGTACATGGAACTCTAAATGTCCATCTGGAGCCATTCTGTTGAAAACATATATAATTACATAACTGTAATACTAATAATCAAAGAAAAAGAAGCTATCATCTTGAGAGTGAGAAGGGGTTCAAGAAAGGGTAACTAGGGGGAACTGGATGGAGGACAGGGGAAACTAATGTCATTCTATTTAATTAAAGTTATATTAAAAACTAAATCACTTCTCAATAAGAAAATGCCATAAACAGGGTCTCTTGGTCAACAGACATCAACTTTCTTACAAGTATGGAAGCTGTAAAGCCATGATGAAGGTGTTAGAAATTTTGGTTTCTGCTGTTGATCTTTTTGATGTATCCTAGTGTGGACTTTCCTCTTTCTCCACACAGATAAATGGGGCATGAGTTCTGTGGAGCCACTTCTAAAATGGGTACTAATCCTATCAGGTCAGAGCATCACCCTTATGATTTCATTCACTTCCTTAAAGGTCCCATCCCTGCATAATACAGCTATACAAGGAGCTAGGGTTTCAACATGTATTTTGGGAGATATTCAATCCATAAGAACTTCATACCTAGGAAGTGGCACACATGCAATTTCAACCCAGAGATATCAGGCTGTAAAGCTCATTCATTGTCTATCATGACATAAAATAGCACCCAACAGAATAAGATGCCCAGTAGACAAAGCAGAACAGTGACATAAAATAGCACCCAACAGAATAAGATGCCCAGTAGACAAAACAGAACAGTGTATTTAAAAATTCTTTGTATTGCATGATTGTATGGCACAAACATAAAACAGTGATATTACTCCCAAGAATACTGCTATTTCTTATAACTTGAAAATCTCTTGAAGCACTGGAGTTTCATTTCATACCTTTGGGTATGATAAATAAGTGTTTAAAAGTAAGAGACCAATATAGAACAATTGAATATTTGTTAAATAAATGCTGAAATGCAGCAGGTTGGGGTAACACACACACACACACACACACAC
The DNA here is from genome assembly GCF_943737965.1 of Phodopus roborovskii. Lineage (NCBI taxonomy): Eukaryota > Metazoa > Chordata > Mammalia > Rodentia > Cricetidae > Phodopus > Phodopus roborovskii. Next base: position 25,449,486 of record NW_026126460.1, on the reverse strand, counting down.
ACACACACAGTGCCTGGATCCCCTACCTTCCTTCATGCAGCTAATAGGAGATATCTGTCCTTTGTCTCCCAACTTCTAGTATGATTATAAAGGTAGACAGGATTTCAACACATGAATTTAACAGTGGGAAAGGAACAAACATTTATTCCATGACATTTCTCATAGGGAAAATGAAGCCATGAGACTTAATCCATTCCCATTAACTTTTTTTATAGGTTTTCTGCATTATGCTTCCAAAAGGTGAATAAGTTGCCATTATGCTTCCAAAAGGTGAATAAGTTGCCTGTTTTTTGGGTTTTTTTTTTGTTTTTTTTTTTGTTTGTTTGTTTGTTTGTTTGTTTGTTTTTGTGAGTATCCTCTCAGAATACAAATTCCCAGCTTTTGTGGGCTGGAGGTGCAGCTCAATTTGCAGAACCTGATAAACGAGGCATGGTGATATGTGTAGCATACACTCAGGGTCTGGAGGTCGGAGGATCAGAGGCTCAAGGCCATTCTTGGTGAATTCCAAGCCAGCCTGGACTACACAAGACCTGGTTCAAAAAGGAACACGTGGGCTAGAAATAAGAGAATTTAACTCCTTCCTGGCAAACCTCATTGGAGCTCAGCAGCTGCCTAGCTCAGCATTCCCATTTATTTATTTAATTCACCTTCTTTCTGAGGACATTTGACTTACACTTTTTCCAGTGCTTATTTTTTTAAGTTATGGTCTCAGACCTCTTCATTTTCCCATCTTATCACTTCAATATTTTTTCCATCAGTCTCAGAGTAGGGACAGAAATACTTGCTCTTTATGTAAACTCATTACAGGTCACAGCTGTCTGTCAATGAAGAGTTGTTCTTTCCATACCCATGTCCAAGGAAATCTCTTTAAGTGCAAAAAGCTCCCCAAGACAAGACTGTCTCACACCTGGCTGCACAGGGAGTTAATCTCTTTCTTGTGAATTGACCCAGGCCAACCTTCAGCATCTCTCCCACTAACTTATCACCATATCATGGACATTGTGTCCATCAAAAGTGTCTCCTTCCCATTTTCCTTTCCACATGATCACTCCGCCACTGTGTGTTCTTCGCATGTTTAGATAACAGCAGAAAGGCAACCTGTCAAATGTGGTCCTGAGTCTGAACTCACTGCAACACAGAAGCTTCTGGTCACCAGGGAAATCAGGATGACAATAGCTGTATATCAAGTTCAAGGTCACAGTGAATTCCCAGCAAAGACCAAGCAAGTAGAATTTCTCAGGAGCTGCTTAAATATTTTATGACAGAAAGATAAGTGTCTGCTTGAAAAGGAAGTCACACAATTTCATGCGAGTGCCTTTTTCCTACTGGGTCAATGAGGGTAAGGCGATTAGATCTCTCTGCATGGAAATAGATGTGACTGAGTGGTAATGATCCACCCAAAAGCCCGGTGTTCTCTTCTGACCTTGCTTATCTTCTGTGAGTGACTCCACATGGAAGGTTCTGACAGATAAGGAAAGTGCTACTCAACCTTATTCCCAGGATTTTGCAAGGCATAATTTAGGTCCAGTAAAAGGAAATTTTATATCATAATTTATTTGCGGCAAGTAGAAATAAAAATATTTCTGGTTCCAAATCTTTCTTAATTCTGGAAAACCAGACATCCCCACCTGAGGAAGTGAGCACTGAAACTTTGCCTTTGGATCTAAAAGAGATGACCAACTATTCCCTTCTCACAGTGATGACTCACGCTAGAGACTGAGGGCATGAGGCTTACTGGGTGATGTAGACAAGGGGATCATCTGTATTGGTATCTGAAGGGGACCTGGATATCTATACCATAAGATCCACATGCTTAAAAATAAATCATCCTCTGCTGTGTGGTGGCGGTCTACACCTTTAATCCCAGCACTTGGGAGGCAGAGACAAGAGGAACTCTCTGAGTTTGAGGCCAGACTGGTCTGCAGAAGGAGTTCCAGAACTGGCTCTATAGTTACTGGGAAACCCTCTCTCAAAAAGCCAAAAATATATGGTGTGTGTGTGTGTGTGTGTGTGTGTGTGTGTGTGTGTGTGTGTGTGTATAGATAGATAGATAATAGATCTGTCACTCTCAATTATAAGATCCTAGTGTTCATATGACAATATACAGAGTTTAACCAGTTTTTGTGTGACCACTTATAAATGCTTGTGAAAACTATTGGGTTATAAAAACTACTTTGGCATAGAAATCAAGAAATTGCATTTCCCACAAGTCCTAGGAATGAATCATCATTCAATTTCATCAAAACCCATCCAAAAATCCTAAAGACAAATCTAACTTTGGCGCTTTATTAATTTTTTATTATTTCATTTCTATTTTATTATCAAATATGGTTATTGTAAAAGTCTTTCACATAACTATAGTATTTTTGACTTAGATGGTGTGATAGTTTAAATGAGAATGTCTCCCCATAGGTTTATGTATTCAAATGCTTGGTCTGAAGCTGGTGGAAGGATTAGGAGACCTTATTGGAAAAGGTATGTCACTAGGGAGAGCAGTTTTGAAGTTTCAAAAGCCCAAGATATTCCTAGTAGGCACTCCTCCCACAACTCATCTCTCTCTATATATAAATCTATATATTTATACTATATAGAGAGATAGATAGATATAGATATATAAGTGTATCTATATAGAGATATATAGATATATAGAGAGAAATGACACATAGATTAAAGATAGATAGATAGATAGATGATAGATAGTCTACATGTCCAATGTTTACAAAGCAAGATGTAACCTCTCAGCTACTGTTGTAACACCATGCTTGTCTGCCTGCTGCCATGTTCCCCACCATGATGGTCATGAACTCTAACTCTCTGAAGCTGCAATAAAAACTAAATAGGACAGGTGGCATACATGTATACATAAAGACATACAAAATCATATCACACAGCGATAAAACTTATTTTCCTTTGGGATACTTGATGGGAGCTAACATTCTGTAAATGTGTTTCTCTTATTGGTTAATGAATAAACACTGTTGGCCTATAGGGAAGCACGATAGAGGGGACTAGGAAACAAGGAGGATTCTGGGAGATGTAGTAGAGAAGAGTCAAAACATAGGACAGAAGAGGAGTAATAAGTCCGGACCCTCTCTCTAATAACATAAGACCAAGTGCAAACACTTCAATTGATAGAAATAAGTTAATATTTAAGAATATAAGAAATGCTAGTAACCAGCCAACAGTTTCATGTTATTTGGGTCTGATGTGACTGGACACATCAGGTTGACTGGAAAGTGCTTGTAACAGATACTTCTTTTCAATCCTTTGTACAAAGTTTGGGTTTTACTCTATATACTATTGAGTACACTACATTTTCTTTCAGCATTGTGAGGTCCAGAATATTATTTGGTTGTATAGCTACATTTTAATTAATCATTATCATTGCTTGGACATATAGATTATTTCTAAGGCTTTGCTATTGATTTGTGGTGCATAAAAATTTTTTGATGGAATTTAATAGTTTACAGTTAAGAACTTGTGTGTATGTGTGTACATATGCTATACATACAAGTGTATTATGCATGTATCTTCATGATTACACAATATGCACTTTACTGACTGAGCCATCTCCCTATCTCTAGTAAGAACTGCTTTAAATGCTTAATATTCATTGCTAAATTGGCCGTTTTAGAAAATATTATAATTATCAACTCTGTGGATTTTACTTTCCAAAATTTTTACTAACTTCTTAGGCCCCTCCAGAAGTAAGTATTTCATTACTTTAGTATCCCAAATTTCTCAGGAGTCTGGACTTTTTCCACATTTCTCCTCTTGTGTTTTTTTTCCTCAGAACTGTTTTTAACTTTGTCTTGACTGTAAAGTTATGAATATTGCTATATCGTCATCATAGCTTTGTACTATGATGACACTCTAACTAGATAAGACTTTGGAAATAAGCCTTCCCTAGCAGACACTGCATATTGATTGTCTCCAGATGACCCTTAGAATGATTTGGTCAATTTTTCAAGTCCCATTGGGATTTTTATTGGGCTTTCATGAAACATAGAAATTATTTAAAATCTACATTTTCTTATGTTCATTTGTATGCCTCTGTAAAATGCTAGTATTTTCTTCATTACACAAACATCAAACTCTATAAAGAAAATCTTTGTGTGTTTTACATGTGAAGAACTCTTGTCACTGGGATATTTTTCAATTGTTTTTGTCTACATTGTAATTGGTAGTACTTAGGAAAACTACTGATTTTTTTAAAGTATTTATTCTGTGGCAAAATAAAATTTTAGGACTATTTTCTTCTGTTTCTAGAAATACAGTCAAATTGCCTATAACTATAGCTCTCTTATAATTTCCAATGGTTATACATTATTTTGTGTCCTATGCTGTTGCTGAAAACAGTTGCAAGAGTGAAATATAATTTCAATACTGAATATAATTTTAAGAATGATTTTTTTTTGTTTCTCAAGACAGAGTTTCTCTGTATTGCTTCAGAGCCTGTCCTGGAACTTGTTCTGTAGACCAGGCTGGCCTCAAACTCACAGAGATCCACCTGCCTCTGCCTCCAGAGTGCTGGAATTAAAGGCCTGTGCCACCAATGCCCAGCTAAAAATGATTTTTACTACCCACTTGTATAGAATATTTTCTAGAATATTATTTTCTATATGTTATGATATATTGTTATGATAGATGCCTTCAGAAGTATATATTTACAACTCTTTAGCCTAGTCCAAGAGGCCTATTGATATTTGTATATTTAAAAAATAGTTTCTATAGTGCACTCAAAACCCTTGAAACCACATTAGACAACAAACATCTGAGGAGACAGGCAATGTTGGTAATGGAGAATAGAGATTTGATAGTGTGATCCCTCAATACAGTTCCTCATGTTGTACTGGCTCCCAATCATAAAATTATTTTTGATGCTACTTCATAACTGTAATTTTACTACTATTATAAATCATAATCTAAACATGCGTTTTCTGATGGTCTTAAGTGACCACTGTGAAAGGGTTGCTTGACTCCCAAAAGGGTCACAACCCACAGTTTGAGAATTACTGTGCTAGAGCAAGAGTTTCATAACAACAAAGATTAGATGTGGTAGCAACTGTTTCCAAAAAGATTGTCTGAAATTAAACCCACAGAAGGTAGTTAAAAAGCAAGATATGGCTAGAACTATAACTCAGCTGGTAGAGGGTTTGTTTAGCACCCATAATGCCCTGTGATCCCTCACACTCTTAAAGCCAAGTGTAGAGGGAGGGAGATCAGGAGTTCAAAGTCAACCTCAGATACATAGAAAATCTGAGTCCATACTAGGCAAGGGAGATCTAGCATCCACACCAAAAAAAAGCAAGTAAGAAACTCTAGAAAGAAGACAACTCTCTTAAAAATAGAAATACTCAAAATTGGAATGACAAACTGTGAAAGAGATCTGAACATCCAGTAGTGGTTAGAATAAGCCAACATTACAATCCCATCTCACTTTATAGTCTTTATTTACAGTATTCACTTGTGCACTCTCTAGAGAGCCACATACATAAGTGTTTGCTAAAATTCATTCACGTTAAAATAGAAATAACATGAAAGAATAGCCTACTTACTTTCACAATGTTTTGAATGATATTGCCAAGGCCCTATCTAGTTAGTAGAGTGCTTGCCAAGCATACACAAGATCTTGGGTTCAATCCTCAGTACTGATAATAAATAAATGAATAGTATTAAAAAGAAATTTTTTTTTTGGTAAAAAGAGCAAGAAAACTTGATTCATTCATCCCTATCTATAGCATAGGGTCAGTCAACTAATGTCTATTAGGATGGGCAGAAAGTGTCATTGCAAAGGAAAAAGAAGAAAGCTATTTTCTAATAAATTTCATCCAGTTGAGAAACTCATTTATGTTTAAACATTTATTAAATTTCCAAATATTGCCATCAGAAAATGTGCTATTTAGGATTGTACTTTTTAGTTACAACAACAACAACAAAATTTTCTTGAAGAAATAGATAATGAAAACTATAGCTGCCTTATGCCTTTCCTCATTCAAGATTAATATTCACCTTGGATCTTCTCAAATTCCAAAATCTCCCTGGGAAACCCCTGCCAAAAAAGTATCCTAAAAGCCAATAGTAGCAAAAAAAAATGTATCTATATGGACAAAAGCCTGCCTATCTTGAGTTAACAATAACACATTTCAATAATACCCCTATAGTTAGTTCCTCTGTCACCTGATAGCTAATGTCAGCTTTTCTTAATCAACAGGTGTCAAATTAGTAATTTTTCCTGAAATACAGAACTGCAGCATAGTTTACAAAGTGAAGAAGTATTTGTTTACCATTTTTGATATACTTGTACCAGTTGGTGGTCGATCGTGTGAATATTTGATCCCAAATGTAGCAACAGAAAAAGACTGAAGGGCAATCATGATGGTAAATTAATGATGGGAATAAGAAACTGTGCCCTTTAGTGGAAATTTTTGAAATAGCCCCTTCTCTCAGACACAAACAGCATTCTATGTCTGTTGATTGATATGAAATGAAAGACAGAAAATTAGTGTTCTGGAAAACAAAACCCAGGATGAATAAGTCATGAAGGTTCTTTAGCTCCCTGGACAATCTAACCCAGGTGCTGAAAGATGGTACAGGCGGGCATGATCTCCCTTGTTCAAGTGTCATATATTGTTTATGGACAGGGCTGTCCTGGTCCCACTGAGCAGAGTACATATCTGACTCATGAGAAAAAAGTTGGTCTGCAAGAAGAGGCAATGGAAACTAGCATCCAACTCATGCAGGTTATCCAAGAAATGCGGTTAGAGATCAACAGACTAGAGAAAGAGAATCAGGCCCTCCGTGTGAAGCTAACTTCAATTAGTCAGACAGCCTCGGGCACAGAAAGAGAATCAGAAGATGAGAGAAAAGAAGCAGTGTACAGACAATCTCCAGGGGCCCTGCCTGGTGGTACTCCCACTGATTCAACACCAACTATGCAGGAACAAGGTATTGAACATATGTGGCTCTCCTGGGCTATGTTTACCTTTTCAAGTATTTCCCAAATGACTGATTTGTTGGGCTTCTACAATAGATTCATCATTTGGTGCTTGCAGGGATGAGTTTTAATCTCTTCCTCCTAACAGATGATCTTTGAATTCCTAGTCAAAATTTCTTTTAGGTTCCAAGTCACATATTTCGATAACAATAGAATGACTTATGAGTGTAACAGGAAAGATAAGAACAGATGTGTAAAAATCAGTTTTTTACCACCTTGACTATAACTATATAAATTCTGAAAAATGTAGAACAATGAAGGTACATGTTGATTGGCATGATCATTTGTTAAGCTGGAATAGCTTTTTTGATTAATAGTTTATTAATCAAAATCAGGCAAATGTGGTTCTCAGTGATTTGTTACTCAGCCATTTGACTCTGGGCTCCAGATTAGACCTCTTGAATCTTCTCTACCTATAAGTACTGAGGTGCATACCTCTGGGCTGATGGCAACTATTTGTAATAATAAGTAGTGCCTGGATGTATGCAACAATTATCTCTTCTATTTCTATAATGTGTACATACATTACACACAATTCAACCAATAGATAGACAGACAGACAGACAGACAGATGATAGGTAGATAGATTTTATATATATTCATATATATTTTAATACCTCAAGATGCAAGGTTAAAATTCAAATGTCTCGTTTTTCACAGGAGAGGCTTAATTCCATAATTGCCTGAAATGTTGGAATCAATAGTAAGAAACATGTTCTACATTTCAGTTGTCAGTGCTCACCTTCAATGGTGTATTCAAATAAAAGGGATATGCATAATTAACTACTCATAGCTCTTACTGTCACCCATCAAAGACTTCAGGCAATGACAATTAGAGACTGGGAACAGTTTGACAGTGGAACATGTCACATCTGGTGGTTGATCTTATTAAAGATGTCTCTTTCTAATGATGAGGGAAAGCATTTCAAAGCTGCAAATATATTACTATCTAGATCCAAGACACTCTGTCTAGTGATTATCTAAAAAAAAAAAAAAAACATTCCAAAAGAATAACCTATAAGAATAGACTTCCTTATTGGAAACAGGAAGAAAAGATACGGATATTTGTAATATATCCCTTTGTAATATATCCCTGCAGTGGTGACCTTTTGTATTGATCAATTCTTCATTGTCAACATTAGTCTGGGTGTTGTATGATGTTCAGCATCTCCATGCTCCCTAACAACCAGTTGCTGTAGCACCCACCTGTCCAACCTGGTTACAACCACCAAGTTGTCTCCAGCCAGGCAGAGTGGCATCTCTCAATAATCCCAGTATGTGAGATGCTGAAGCAGGAGTATCACAAGTTTGCAGATAGCCTAGGCTACACCATGAGGTGTTCACGGTGAGGCTGGGTTATGGAGTGAGAATCTGTCTTAAACAACAACAACAAATGTCTCAGCATTGCCAAACGTTAGCTGGTGGTATCTTCCTCACTCGTCATCACAAGCCACGGACTTGCTCTAAAGGTAGATAGTACTTCTCAAATCTCTTTTCTATATTGCAATGACAAGCAACTAGAGTCTTCATATCTTAGTACCTTATTCTAAGAGAAGTACTGCACCATTCAAAGTAGAACCCTTTGTACTTTCAGGATGTAAATTTTTTTTGCAGGGGTGGGGGGTGTTGAGTCAAGGTTTCTCTGTGTAGTTTTGTAGACCAGGCTGGCCTTGAACTCACAGAGATCTCCCTGCCTCTGCCTCCCAAGTGCTGGGTTAAAAATGTGTGCCACCATCACCCAGTGTGAATATTATTAAGTATGGAAGAGTGTAGAACATTGAAAGATCTAACATAACAGTAGGAACTGCATTTCTTCAGCATGTAAACCATAACTTCCAGTAAAAATATAATCATTGAGTTTGAAGAAATATATGTCATGAAAATAGTTGAAATACAGGCTATGAAAACTTAAGAACTTTTTCTAATTGTCCCAACAAAACACACACAAAAAAATAATGAAAAGGCATGCTTGAGAGTCTAGTGGGATGTCTTTAGATTATATTTGTCACAAAATGGTCAGCCCTGAACATATACATACAAGTGACCCTATACAAACCGAGCAGTTTGCTGTTACATACTAAGAAATATATTATGTATTTACATATACATATACATCATATACATGTGCAATGTATATGCAACAACAGTTAATGAAATTAATTAACTAGTTAACTTCATTGTGAGACCCACAAGGGTCCTCGCTCCCCAAGGTCATATAAACAGTAAGGACTACTGGAGAAAGAGAAAGGCCCTAGTTTGCTTTCTGTTGCTTTGATAAATACCATTGTCTAGAGCAACTTGGAGAGGAAGAGGTTTATTTGGCTTGCACTTCCATGTTACTGTCTATCCTTAAAGGAAGTCAGGACAGGAACTCAAGCAGGAGCCTGGAGGCAAGAGCTGAAGCAGAGACTATGGAGAAACACTGCTTACTGGCTTTCTTCCCCTGGGTCGCTCAGACACCTCTCTTATACAGCCCAAGCCCACCTGTCTAGGGATAATACTGTCCACTGTCACCCAGGACCTCCCACATCAATCAACAGTCAAGAAAATGCCCAGGGCCAATAGGATGAAAGCCATCACTCACGGAGATTTCTCTTCCCACATATGCCTAGGTTTGTGTCAATGGACAGCTGGGACTGTAAGAGGACTGTCCAGTGTATCAAACTGCCCACTAATCATGCTAACAGCTAATAGTTGCAGCTTTCATGAGCCATCCCCCCCCCATGCTTGAGTGGGCTTTCCAGTGATCCAGCTGCCTGTGGGTCAGTCATGCTCCTCTGTGTAATCCCAACAAGCTCTCTGGCTACACAAGATAAGCTTTGATAAAATTGTTTGTCATGGGTTTGGTTCCCTATCTGTGGTGAATAGTCAGTTGTTCACATCTCCTCAGGAAAACTCTCACAACAATACCCTCACATAAAATCTATGATTACATCCTGATCTCCAGCTAAGGTTTTTGTCAGATCTAAGTTTTCCAGTGAAATACACATGGTCTTTTAAGAATAGCATTGTATCATCTACCCTAGAAGTAATTTGGCTTTTGTGTAATAAAAATGAATAAAATTGTGTCATTTTTCAGGCAATGACTGGAACTAGAGATCATCAATTTAAATGAAATGAGCCAGAGTCAGAAAAGCAGATACAAAGTGGTTTCTATAATATGTGGAGTCTAGACCTTTAAGAAATCCATGTGATGATAAAAAAAAAAAAAAAACAGAAGAGAGGCTATTTAGAAAAAGGAATAGGGTCTATGGGGGATTGAACAAAGGTAATGAACAAGTTGAATTCAATGCATATGAACTCATTAAAATCGCATCTTAAAACATGTTATTTTTTTAAGTATCAAGTATAAAGCCTTGTAAGTCTGAAGACCTAAGTTCAAGCCCTACCTATGTTTACAAAAAAAAAAAAAAAAGCCTTGTGTGGTAGAGTGAAAAAAGAAGGAAAGAAAGAGGAAAGAGGAAGGAAGGGAGGGAGGGAGGAAGAGAGGGAGGAAGAGAAGGAGGGAGAGAGGAGAAAAAGATGGACAGCATATGAGGGACAATACCCAAGATCATCCTTTGGCCTCCAAGTATGTACATGTACACACACACACAAACACATACACACGTACACATGTACATATACACGCATATACAGACACACATGCACACACACGAGTGCATATGTGAGCAGACAGATACACACACATGTATGTATACACACACACACACACAAATTGTGGGGGGGGGAATCAGTTACACAAGATACGTTCCAAGGCCTCTTCCAACAGTGAAGTTCTTGGTCCTATGAATCTATTAATGTACACTTGCATCACCTGTAATGTAAGGATAGTGACAGACCTTATCTCATGGGCTTGGAGAGGATTACAAAAAACAATACAGTCAAGATCTATGTGAATTTTTCAGTGATAGTTGACAAAAAAAATTAGCTATGCCAAGAAAATATTATTACTTGACTTGCATACAAGTTTATATTGGAGGTTTTAATGATACATTGCCAGCATCATTTGAAATTCAAACTGGAAATTGAACCCTAGAAATCTATTACACAGGAATCTTGGAGTGCATCCCATAAAATTTCCCTTATTTTACAGATAAGAATATAAAACACAGAACATTTAAGAAAGTATCATCCCCAGTACATCTTTGAAAGCAGAATCTTAAAAAAAATCGCCCCTTAATAACTAGATACCATAAAACAGAAGTATGTGTCTCTCTTCAAGAAAGAAACCAACTCTAAGGACCTGCAAACAAATCACTTGGAACCACAAGTGCTTTCAGATGTTGTGTGATAGATACCATGAGAAAAACAAAGGAGACATTTTGTGAGTTTCTTCTTTGAATGCCTGAGACCAAGACTGAGATACAGCTCAGAGGTATACCTGTTGCCTGATAAACTATGTATATCACATAGTGAAGCTACAGAGTGTCTACTCAGAATCAATTCTCCTTGGATAAAACATGTTTGTAGAAATATCTGCATTGCATGGGTTTTGATGAATATAAAAATCTAGCACTTTCCAGACTGCTCCCTGTCCTTCCTGTTCTGCACAACCTCTCCTTGTGGCTATTATGAGTGTTATAGTTTGCAATGTGGAAGATAAAAGAAACATCTCAGGGAACTCCCAGCATTGCAAAGCCCTGATTCTTTTCAATCTGCTCATAGCCTTTATTGGCAAGTAAACTGCATTTGGCAGTGATCTTTGACATTGGACTAATAGTCCTGTGATGCTGTGTTGGATATTTCTTCCCTTGTGTTGGTAAGAAAGTAAAGGATAATTTGTGACTCATGGAGATGAGCAAAGAACTTATTTGATAATCAGTCTCACATTAAGTGTAGGTTTCAAATAAAACAAACTCAACTTTGCCATCATCAGCATAACTTCCCATGGAGGTTCCCCCCAGGACTCAGGATGGTTTCCTAATTCTTTTAAAAAGAAATCCTTATGATTCTGTTTCCAAACCTGGTTGTTACATAATTACATATGGTATACCCTACAGACTTCAGAAGTACTTAAAGATGATTTGTGAATGCCATTTACACTTAATCACTTCAGATAAATTTGCACTCTAAACTCTTACCTAAAATTGCATCTTCTAATCTTGTAAACTATGCAAAGCCAGGTTGTCTCCACTTTTGCAATGTCATAACACTTTCTGTCTTCTTCCTGCAATGACAGGTGGCAATATAAATAATTGTGGTCCTGACATTCTCAAAACATAAACACATTTATAGCTTCTTTTTACATTTTTGTGCTAGCTAATAAAGTTATATCAGGCAACATAAAGATTCAACAAGTGGAAAGGGCCATGAAAAATGAAAATTAACCCTGCGAGGTCAATGCTAACCTCGCAGGTGACAACTGATGTCCAAGCAGAAGTCAAATGATCAGCCTTAAGTCACAGAGTTAAGAGGGATTCAGAGAAACCAAGATTCCCTAAAATAAAGTTCTTTGGAACAAGGTTCTTGGTTTTTACAAGAAACAAGGAAGATTTAGTTTACTTCAGGAAAGAAATGTATTAGAAGACATTGATGGATGAAATTGAACTGCAAGTCTTCAGGAACTAAAGCCATCCATCTGTCGTCAGGAAGAAACACTCAGTTGTCCATGTATGTATGTATGTATGTATGTATGTATGTATGTTGGGTGAACTTATCAAATTGGGACAATTAACATTTCTGTATCTTCATTATTACTTCATGTTTGAAGCATTTGGGCTCCTCACACTCTTCTAGTTAACCATAAAAATCTACAATAATCTAGGGTGAACTAATTCTGTGCTCTTGAAGAGATTTTTCTGACTACACAATTAAATGACCTCATCTCCTCCATATGTCTCTATCTCTTGCTCTCGTCAGCTTTGTCTTCCTAGAATCTGTCATCATCTGAATTGCATCATACGTTGCTTGCTTATGGTGTGTTTTCTATGTAAGCTACACACTGAAAGCTCTATGCAGGCACAATTTTCATAAAATTCACTACCCCATCTCTTGAAAGTGTCCAGCATGTGGCTAGGATCAACTACCACTTGTGGCACAGATCAGCAAATAGATATATCTTTTTTCAACATCAACTAAGTACGATCAATGTAATTTTCCGTTTGCATCTTTAAGGGCAGAATATTTTTCAACTTGAATTGTGTGCTTCCTGTACAGGCAATGTCATGATTGTTAGACGTTACTCCATTTCTCCATCAGTTCACTCATATGCAACAAATGACCTCTGGAAACCTAGAAACATAATTCCAAATATCACTGGAACATCATTGGCACATTCTTCAACTAGAAATCAAGACAGTGAAGAAAAAATATTGACCACAGATGCTAACAGCAGCCATAGCTCCAGCCAGAACGCATCTTCTGATCACAATTTTGTTTGCAGGTAATGCTCACTGGTTAATTTACAGACACCGACTGAGGGGTCATCTACCATGCTTCTAGACAAGTTTGGATGTATTCGCTGGTAGAAATAATAGCAGAGCACAAATAATTCCCATCTCACTGATGTCCATCTAGGGAATCAAAAGAAGTTTTAATGAGGTCAAGTGGCACCTTCCAAAGGATGCCTGCGGAAAGCAGAAATGTTAGTCTTTATTCCTTCCCCAAGTATTAACCAAACTCTGAACCAGGTATTAACACAAGGCCTAGCACAGTGAAGCCATTAGATGATGAAGACACACAGGCAAACTGACCACTCAATATTATGTCTAGGGATGAAGAATAGCTACTTTAGGAGTTAACGACATAATTCCTTTCAGGGAAAGAAAGCTTCTCATGAAGGCGAATGTCTTCAAGGGACTGGGGAGAAGATTAACAGAATAAACTGTTCAGTTGTAGCCTCAAAGGTGCAAGAGTTAAAGGGAAAGTGCTCCAAAATGCATGAGATGGCATTAGAGGAATGTCCTGATTTCTGTATGAAACATTCCCCATGGTTGTAGGTGTTGTACACTTGGTATCCCAGATTGTGGCACTATTCGGGGAGCTTGTGGAAACTGAATGATGGAGCCTAGATTCAGGAAGTGAGGCACTGGAGTCACTTCCTAGTCTTTTCCTGTAAGTTCTCTTTGATCTGCCTGTTGTGAAGTGAACAACCGTCCCTTGTCATGCACCCCTGCCACTAAGAAGTTCTACCCATGTAAATGTATAAACGTGGCATAACCACTTCAAGGTACAGTCGATGAAAAGTTTTTTTATTGTAGAGGTGAGAGATGAGGAAGAGTACAGCCGGAGGCATCTGGAAGAGTCCAGAGCAGGGGGAGAAAGTGTTAGACTGAACAGGGCCAGCAGGCTGGACTGAGCCATAAGGTAAGAGAGAGATGGGAAAAGTGGGAGAGAAAGAGATGACCAAGAGAGAGGAGCAAGAAGAGAAAACAAAAAAAAGGACGTGTATAGCCGACATACTATATGGGAATGAGCCGCTTGAGGAGGGAAGCCTATGAGCTAGATAAATTTATGGTAGAAGCAAGGTAAGAAGAACTGAGAAGAGCCACAGGTACTTGTGGTACTGAGAAAGCTAGAGGCTTGCATGTGCTTTGGAATGCTCTGCTAAAAGCCCCACACACAGCCATTTGTCCCTTCTGACAGTGATAAGGAAATGGCTCCTTTGGGAGAGGGGAATAGGCATAAGAATTTAGGAGAGTGGAGTTTCCTTTGAACCTGACAATAAAGATGTTCTGCCCACCAACACTTGACAAGACCTATGGATCTGAACCCTCTAATAACTGTGAACCAAAATGCATTTTTCTCGCTTCAGTTGTTTCTGTCATTTATTTGGGTCTTAGCTACAAGAAGTAAATAATAGGAGTTAGGAGAAGCCTGGGAAGTAAAAGAAGTGAAATAACCGACAGATAAACTTGGGGCCTTTAAGATGAAATACAGCCAGCAGCCACTACATAGGTCAAGGGCCCCTTCAGAGCAAGAGTGTATACTATAAAGCCCATTAGGCAGGAGTGAGACTTCTTACCCCCACTCTTCCATCCTGCCCCCAGTAAATCTCTGACTCTGGCAATGTCTCCACACATCTGTCTTGTATGAGTCAAGTAGAAAAATAAAGAAAAGGGAGTGTGGGTTTCATGACTGGCTTATCACAGTGAAGAAATGGGGGAAAATAGTATCGCTGAAAGACTACATGAGTCATCGCCTTTAGTGGTGGCAGGAAATCAAATCAAGAAATAACCACAGGCCTGCATGAATTCTTCTAAGTATTGGAAAGAGCGCAGGCTTCCCACTGGGTGTGGGATGCAGAGGCCACAGCACTTTGATTTCAAATGACAGAATGAAAATTATGTGTCACTTGGACAAAGTTCCACTAGAAAAATGGAGTGTTACCCTGAGTCAAAGATGGTTGGATTTAGTCAGACAAACAAAAATGGAAAAGTTATGCACATAGAACAATAATAAAAATAAAAACCACACCACAACTTAGGGAGAAACTGTAGGCAAGGGAAAATATGAGAATATGAGGATGGAGAGCCAACAGGATCCATCATGAAAGGACTTTGAGGGAAATGCTATGCAGCACTACCTTGCCCCCTTAATTATTGGAAATCTAGCTTTGAAAATTGCCTTGAAATTTTTAGATATAAAACCTTGGCAATATTATGAACATATGTATTCATCTATAAGAGCATAATAAGGAATGGTCTTTTGTGTCTGCCCCCATCCTCCCTAGGGGTAAATGTCACCATGAGTTTGATTTTGATCCTTTCTATCTATAGTTCTCTACTTTTACTACACTCCCATCCACCATTCAAAAAATGTATCCTGAGGTATCACTTTCCGGGCAGAATTCTGGGTCCTGCTACACAGCAGTAAACAACTAACAAAAATCCCTTTTGGAGTGTGTTTTTTCAGAAAGAATAATCAATGAATGAATGAAAAAGCATTATATTAATAACTACAGAGGGAAATAAGGCAATAAAAAGAAGTGAAGGGTTAGGGGAGTGGAGATGGTTGAAAACACTTGGTACTGTAGTCAAAACCTAGAGAGAGAGAAAGAAAATGAGCCCGAAGTACCTGAGAGGAGTAGCTAGATGCAAAAGCCCCAGTTAGGGGCATCTAAACTGGTGAGTTAAAGAAGGTGTAACAGGGTGAGCAAGCCACGAGGAAGAAGCTGAGCACAGCCTAGGACGCTCTTGCTTAATCTGCTCTTTTCTTTTTAAGATATGACTAGGAAACCCTATTGTAAAAAGTCTGAAGGGAATGTCAAAAATGGTAAGAGCAGACTTAAGATGATAAAGTAACCTAGGCAAAAGGTGATTATTTCTGAGCCAAGATAAGTGACAGTAGTTGTGGTTTCTAGGTGCATCTCATAGTTGAAGATAGGAGAGTCTGTTAACAACTCAGACATGAAATATGGAAACAGGAAGTACATGCCTAACAGTTGATTCCTGCAGCCATGACAAGTCAGACATGGGATATGGAAACAGGAAGTACACACTTAACGGTGGAGTTCCTGTGGCCCTGCATCTTCAAAGAAGAGAAGGACAGAAAGATAAAAATGGGCTATTTTCTTTTAATAATGCAAATAAACTTCTACCATATACCCAGATATAATGTATATAAACATACAGATATATACATATGCAAATCGCTTGGTGCTTTACAAAACTGGTTAACTACTATTCATTGTTAAAAAAAAGATAAAAGCATAAAATATGCATGCAAATATTTTAAATAAAATATGCTTGTACTATACAAAGTATATTTTATACTTTGGAGTATACAGAAGGAAAGTTCTTCATTATCTTAGTACCTGAGTGATGACTCTTTAGACTTTGATGCCTACCTTGTGTCCATATAGTTTGAAACTGTATAGTGACTATTAGAATATTTAATTTTTGAATTTAAGAGGACCCATAGGGTTGAGAATTACAGTACTACTATTAGCTTTCCCATTTCAATTTCTATTGTTTTTTATGACAGTTTGGGGAACTAGCCAATGTTTACAAAGTATTGTTTTTCTGAACCAAAATGGTTTCCAGATTCCAAGCTGTCAGCTAATAAACTCTGAAGAGCAGAGTCCAGTTTGAATTTAGAAGTTAGTTAAACTTGAAATATTGAGCCAAGAGCAAGGTTACATTAAAAGAAAAAAAGTCCATGTTGGCTTAAAATCAACATCTGGATTGGCACAAAAATCTCTTAGTGACAATCACTTAATAGGAATTAATATATTTTATTATAGTCCCTTTTTCTCTCTGTCTCTTATGTACTCAGGAACAAACTGGTAAAATGGCATGTCATTATTCTTCTGATTTGGAGCGTTCACTTACCTCCTAGCAACTTTCAGAGTTATACAGAGATAAATAGAGTACCATTTTTTTGTAGGTGGATTTTGAATAGTATCAGACATTAAACCTAATTTGCTTGTGATATTTTCCATTATTATAGCATGAAAGTAATTTCTTCTTCAGAACAATGTTTTTATCGGTGTGTCTAAGAAGCTGAGCTTTCCAAAAGGAAAGCTTGGATTTTCATTTTACTTTAACTTTGACATGGAAACCCAATCTTTTCTTCCTGTGTTTAAAGGAAACATAATTCCAGGATATTAATAAAATTAAGGAGATGGGTTCAGGTAGACAATGAAAGCAAAATTAAAGATGTTATTTTATTGGCCTTACTGATAGGATGGCCAGGGCTTATCTCAAAGGATAAAGGCACTTACTACCAAATTTTAAGAGCTTCGTCCCCAGAACCCACAAGGTTAAAGGAGGGCAGAGTCCCACAAGTTGTCCTATGAGCTTCACATGTGTCCCGTGGCACATGCATGCATATATATGTATACACAGACACAAACATACACAGTAAATAAATGTAATAGTTTCTTTCTTAGATTTGTTGATTGGGAAAAAATAATCTGTACTTTTCCACATTAGTGTGGTTAGGAAGGGCAGCCTGTGGAATAAGATGGCTAAAACTCTAGCCTCATCACTTTCAAATAACATGTTCTTGGAAAGAGTTATTAATGTGTCATTTGCCACAATCTATTCTTTGGTGCAATGGGAGTCATTATTGCAGTTACCTCACAGCATTTGGGGAGCACGGGGAAATAGTTGCATGAGTGGCTCATTAACTGGCAGCAGTTGTTACTATTTTATTGATCCTAACACATGGAAGGAAGCCCTGGTCCACCTTCTTCCCAAGGGAAGGTGCAAACGTGTTCTGAGATGCAGGCTGTGAAATGCCATTCTGCGAGGCTACACCCTTATCTACCACAAAAGAAAACATCAGTGAAGAAAGGGCGATGATTTCAAGCACTGCTCTTTAGACTGAATCTGAAGAGCAATTTCTCCCGGGGTAGGTCAGAAGCCTACATAAAACTTTGGAGGTAAAAGGAGAAGTGAGCTAAACGGAAGGATTCAGTCTCTCAAATGATGCCAGCTGTGGCTATTTTCCCTTGTCCCTGTTGTGATTAACACACAATGGACAACCTGGGATCTCAGAATCAAAAGAAGTAGACTGATGTGTGTTCAGTATGTGCTTTCATAGTTAATAAGTCTGACTATTTGAACTATAGAGTTGTGAGACTCTGCCTAAAACAACACGATATCCAACTGACGTCTTTACATTTTATCAGAGTTTACCCAGGGCTTAATTAAAAAGCCAGTTCCAATACACATTCTCCCATTAATTATTATTAGGCAACTAAGAAAATAAGTATCATGAATAACAGAAAACATTATATATTAAGGATATATATATATGACTAAAATGTCTAATTTTTTTTCCCTCTCAATTTGTTCCATGTAGGGAGAAGACAAAGACAGTCAGTTTCCAGTTACCTAGGGATATGTCATCAGTTCCCCAAAATTCACATCCTTTGAAGTACTCAACAAATCAGACCACAGGCCAGCTAAGCATCATTGCAGAAAAAGATGTGTGAAATAAAGGATGGATAAGCAGGAAACCGGTACAGCAAGATCTGTGTCAGTGATCCTCCCATCTTCCCAGGGAAGAACTCTGCCAAAATGTCCAGTAAGGCACACAAAACTTCAGCATTCATTACTGGACTTATTGGCCAAGGAATGATTGTGTTGGCTCACTGCTGAATTTGAAGGGCAAGTGTGTACCAATGTCCAGCATGTAACACTGGAACTTAAGTGTGTGCTGAGTGGTCAGTGCTTCACTGTGTCACATCTGGAAACTCTACTGATGCCATCAGTCTAGAAAATGACTTTGATTAACAAGAAACAAACAAATATGATCATCCTTACAACTCTTGCTGTGCTGATAGTTCATCACTGGTAGCTGATTTGTTTAATACTAGTCAATTTTTCCAGTAGTAGCCAGTCACTGGTGTGTAAGCACAAGCAAATCCCCAACATACACTATGGACTCAAAACCATCATAGGCAAAGACACCACAGCTTATCGTGAGGAGAAAAGAAACTCCAATCATATTCAAGGGTCTGAAATTCTCAGAACACCCCAACACCTAAGCTTTTGGGTCAACAGACTCTCTACCACTCCTGTTTGCAATAACTAAGACATGAAAGTTTCAAGCAAAGATTTTGTTTTAAAATTGACAGTGTTAACATGCAGATCCATAGGCCCCACTCAGGTCTACTGGGTAGGGAGAAAATAGAAAGGAGGTTGGAAATTTTCATTCTTAGGCATTCCAGGGTGGTTTCTGTTTGTCACCTGCTATTGTAAACACCTAAAAAAAATGAAAGACATGGCTGTCCGATTTCACCAACACACTGAAGGGAAAGCAATAAATAGCAGGGCAAAGGTAGGAAGAATCCATGCTGATCCTATGAAGAGGTTTCTGACAGTCACATATAGACTGTGGAATGGAAAGAGATAAAGTAACAAACTCTGAAGTAAAAGTAACATAATAGCATCAAATGTTTCTTTTATCACTTTCATTCAAAATTAACAATGCTCACCATAAAGTAGCAGGGCAAGCTTAGAATTTGAAGGAAAAGACACAGATGAGATATAAAAACACATCCACCAAGGAATAAAGACACACTGGGTAGGAAGGAGCTAAGCTGTTAATAATGATGCTGCCATAACTTCTCGTTTGAGCACATTTACCTTTACTTCATCTTTAGTTTCCCACAAACTGTTGGTTTGTTTTTAAAGGGTGAGAAACACTACTGAAATTCAGGACTTTGTTTCTGTTTTTTGAGACAAGGTTTTCCTTGTAGTCTTGGCTGTCCTGGAACTCACTCTATAGATCAGGCTAGCCTCAAACTCACTGAGATCCTCCTGCCCCTGCCTACCAAGTGCTAGGACTAAAGATGTGTGCCACCACCGCCCAGGAAATGCATGATGGCCACTCACATTATGTCACAATTAGAAAAGTTACAATGACAAACCCAAGGACAAACTCAATGACTAGTGTGTGACTGTTACTTTTTTTATAGTCATTGCCCCAAACTGAACTGGCTGTTATGAGTCTAATATTGCCCAGCAAAAGCAAGCAAGCAAACAAACAAAAGGGCCCATGCATTATCAAAATCTAAACTTTGAAATCAAACCCTCTTTTCCCTGACTTGCAAGAGTACCAAATACTAAGCTGTTTTTATATATAAGGAATGACATGTAACCTGAAATGAATTTCAGCCATATACTAACATACATAACTAATATGTATTATATATACATATATGTATATATACATATATGTACACATACACATATATATTACAGATATATATGTACATATATATTACAGATATATGTATAGATATATGTACATATATGTATATATATCAGTTGTCAGTTGTCATGTAGCAAGCCTCCAGTAGTCTGTATGTAAGTCAGAAAATCAAATGCCCACCAAGGACAGATAGGTGAGGACTCCAGAGCAGACCCACATGAATGGGACTACAGTTAGTTCACCTTTGTTACACAGTATTGCCATTTGGCCCCATTGTTAAGAGGTATGAAAATCTATATTCTTGTGTAAATCTCCTGATTCATAAATACTGACATGTTCATTTTTTTAAGTCTGTAAAAGTCAAACATGGTGGATGAGGGAGCCAGATCTAAGCTCTACCGAGGCCAGATTTCAACTATGACTTAAACAGAATGTCTCCAGCAGAGATCCCAAAACAGAAAGTGGATCAGGAAAGCTATATTTAGAGGATGCCAAGAGGATAAGGAAGTTTGGGGCTGAGAAAAAGTTGGGTGCTAGGAGGAATGAAATCCTCTTGGACAGTAAAGCTGAGACTCTGTGCCAGCCCAGCATATGTCACAAGAAAGAAACAGAAGGTGAGAACTCAAGAACAGATTTTATTCTAAAACTCTTTCTGAGCTGGAGATGTGGGTCAGTTGGTAAAGAGCTAGACTATCACGCACCTTTCTGGGTTTCAGCACCACAGAAAGCAGAATGTGATAGCATGCACTTGTGATCCCAGAACTCAGGAGATAGAGGCAGGTATATACCAAGCGCAAGGGCATCCTGAACCACAAGATGCTATCTGGGAAAAATATGTATATTACTGGTCTTGCTCAGTTTAAGGTCATGGTTCAAGAAGAAAAGATGATTGACAGGAGCACTTCCAGATCTGTTTAGCTTTCATCAAATGCTGCCTAGTGGGTATATGTTGGGAGTGCTTAGGCTGTATTATAGACTTGAACCTCTTTACATACAGCTACCAGGTTAGGCTGTACCTAAGAACAAAGAACAATTCCCTGGAGACTTTGCTCTCAAAATAGTTTAGCTGCAGACAAACGAAAGGACACTTTGAAGGTCAGTCAGTCTATACAAACACACTTCTTACCATGCTATCCAACACTTACTGCTAATCGGCTCAGTGATGTTCCTTCTTAAAGAGACTGACTCTTGATGCCTGCATAATAGTTAACTTTAACATTCTCCATTCATTCCATCTGTGTTAGAAGACACATAATGGGATGGCACACTCCTTTAATTCCAGCACTTGGGAGGCAGAGACAAGTGAATCTTTGTCACTTTGAGGCCAGCCTGGTCTACAGAGCAAGTTCCAGGACAGCCTCCAAAGCTACAGAGAATCCTGTCTTGAAAAACAAAACAAAAAACCCATATACAGTCAGAAAACACTCTTCCTCCTGATACAGGAATAAAGCAAAAAGCCAGTTGAAGTTTTTCCTGTGTCTACTACTAATGCCACAGACAGTGATTAACACAGCCTTTTCTACAAGGAGATAGAAAAGAGACTATGTTCACTAGGTCTCATATTTCTGCTTAATAATTTGGAATTACTAAAACCAACTGAAATTTTTAAAACTTTTCTTTCACTTATTTTCTGTGTCTTTCATATCATGTATCTGAATCCCATTTATTTCCCATCCCTTCATATCCTCCCACTGCCCTTGAAGCCCCCTCCCAGAAATATTGAAGAGGAAAAAAGGGAAAAAAATCTCATCATGGAAGTGAGTCATATATTTTGACTTACAAGCGTTACTTGCAAAGAGTCATTGGTCTGGTTTGAGGCCTCTGGTTTCTGCTACGCTGTGGATACTGGGCCCTCACTGGGACTCCTCTTGGCTATCCTGTTGTTGCCCGGTGTTGGGAAGATCCTTCTGTTTTGGATCTGCAGGACCAGTATCTTCACATGCTTCAGCAGATCACAGGTGGAGTGGATGTTGAGATGCGCCAATCCATAACCCTGATTCTGGACTTGGGTAGTTGCAGGCTTAGTCAGCCCACCCCAACTGGAAAATTTTACCTGCTACACCATCCACCTTGAATTCAGAGAAAGAGTAAATTTTTTGTTGACCAAGATTTTCTAAATGTGATTCCCTCTGGAAGTCAGATTCGCAGCCACATCTGTGCTTGCCCTTTTTCTTCCTCTTGTTGATTACTT
This sequence comes from Phodopus roborovskii, assembly GCF_943737965.1. NCBI lineage: Eukaryota > Metazoa > Chordata > Mammalia > Rodentia > Cricetidae > Phodopus > Phodopus roborovskii. Next base: position 25,426,690 of record NW_026126460.1, on the reverse strand, counting down.
CAAGTTTATTTTTTATTAAATCTTTTCAAAATTGTATAGATGAGTACTGTATTTCCAACTCTCCCTCCATTCCTTCCAATTCCTCCTGTGTCTCCTGCACTGGCTGTCCAATCATTAACCTCTTCTTTATTACTGTTATAAATACACACACACACACATGCACACACACAAGTTTTCATCTGCTTGGTCCACGTTGTGAAACCCATGTAGACACTCGTGTTTATCTTAACAACCCAAAAAATACAATAACCTGTTACTAGTACTTTCCCGCCAGCCTAGTCTCACAACTGTGTCAGTCCCAAAATAACACACAGAGACTCTATTAGTTATAAAGTTATTGACCAGTTACACATGTTTCTTGTTGGCTAGCTATGTCTTAAATATTAACCCATGTCTATCAATGTGTTTCCACGTGGTCTTATCTCACTGGGGAGAGGGTCCAGATCTCTTCTCTCACGTCCTGCATCTTGACTCCTCACTGCTACATCTCCCAGAATCCTCCTTGTCTCCTAGACCCACCTATCTTGCTTTCCTATTGGAAAACAGGGCTCTATTCATTAACTAATAAGAGAAACATATTTACAGAATGAGATCTCCCATCAACAACCTTCTCCTTCACAGATTCGCAGTCTCAGTTTTGCTCATTCACCTCCAATACTGAGCATATTCATTCTGGACCTCAACAGATACAAAAGAATAGGAATAGTCCCCTGTATCTTATCAGACCACTATACTTTAAAATTGGAATTCAAATTCAACAACAACACAAATCACAGAAAACCTACAAACTCATGGAAGCCGAACAATGTGCAATTGCGCCACACCTGGTTCAAAGAAGAAATAAAGAAATTAAGGACTTTCGAAAACTCAACGAGAATGAGGACACAACATACCCGAACTTATGGGACACCTTGAAAGCAGTGTTATGAGGGAAGTTTATCGCACTAAGTGCCCATATGAAGAAAACAGAGGATAGTCACATAAGAGAATTAACAGCAGAACTGAAAACCTTAGAACAAAAAGAAGCAAACTCACCCTGGAGGAGTAGACGCCAGGAAATAATCAACTTGAGGGCTGAAATCAACAAACTAGAAACCAGGAAAACAATAAAAAAAATCAATGCAACAAAGAGTTGGTTTTTGAGAAAATCAACAAGATAAATAGAAACAGTCATCAAAAATCTCCCAACCAAAAAATGTCCAGGTCCAGATGGTTTCAGTGCCAAATTCTATCAAAAATTCAAATAACAACAAATACTAATACTCCTCAAAGTGTTATACACAATAGAAGCAGAAGGGTCATTGCCAAACTCTTTTCATTTATTTATTTATTTATTTATTTATTTATTTATTTATTTATTTGAGGCTACAATTACCTTGGTACCCAAGCCACACAGCCACACAAAGACATAGAAAGAGAACTACAGACCAATATCCCTCATGAATACTGATGAAAAAATCCTCAATAAAATACTGGCAAATCAAATCCAAGAACACAACAGAGAAATCATCCAAGATGACCAAGTAGGCTTCATCCCAGGGATACAGGAATGGTTCAACATACAAAAATCTATCAATGTAATCCACCATATAAACAAACTGAAAAAGAAAAACCATATGATCATTTCTCACTAGATGCTGAAAATCCTTTGACAAAATCCAATACTGTTTCATGATAAACATCTTGGAGAGATCAGTGATCACAGAAATGTACCTAAACATAATAAAAGCAAAATACAACAAACCAACAGCCAACATCAAACTAAATGGAAAGAAACTCAATGTGATTCTTCTAAAATCAGGAACAAGACAAAGCTGCCCACTCCATGTCTCTTCAATATTGTACTTGAAGTTCTGGCTAGAGCAATAAGAAAACAAAAGGAGATCAAGGGGATACAAATTGGAAAGGAAGAAGTCAAACTGTCTCTATTTGCAGATGATATGAAAGTTTACATAAGTGATCCAAAATCTCTACCTGGGAACTCCTACAGCTGATAAACACCTTCAACAAAATGGCAGGATACAAGATTAACTCAAAAAAAGTCAGTAGCCCTACTATATACAGACGATAAGGACACTAAGAAAGAAATCAGAGAAACATCCTCTTTTACAATAGCCACAAACATAAAATATCTTGGGGTAATGCTAACCAAACAAGTGAAAAACCTATATAATAAGAACTTTGAGTCTTTAAAGAATGAAATTAAAGAAGATACCAGAAAACAGAAAAATCTCCCATGCTCTTAGATAGGTAGGATCAACATAGTAAAAATAGCAGTCTTGCCTAAAGCAATCTACAGATTCAATGCAATCCCCATTAAAATCCCAGCACAATTCTTCACTGACCTTGAAAGAACAATAGTCAATTTTATATGGAAAAGACCCAAGATAGCCAAAACAACCCTGTACAATAAAGGAACTTCTGGAGGCATCACAATCCCTGACTTCAAGCTCTATTATAGAGCTATAGTCCTGAAAACAGCTTGCTATTGGCACAAAAATAGACAGGTAGACCAATGGAATCTAGTGAAAACCCTGCTATTAACCCACACGCCTATGAACACCTGATTTTTGACAAATAAGCTAAATTTATACAATGGAAAAAAGAAAACATCTTCAACAAATGGTGCTGGGAGAACTGGATGCTGGTATGTAGAAGGCTGAAGATGGATCCATATCTGTCAACATACACGAAACTTAAGTCCAAGTTGAAGATCAAAAACCTCAACATAAATCCAGCCACACTGAACCTCTTAGAAGAGAAAGTGAGAGGTACCCTTGAATGAATTGGTACAGGAGACTGCTTCCTGAACATAACATCAGTAGCACAGACATATTTAAAGTTATTTTTCCAGAAGCTATTGTAAGAAAGTCAGCCTTCAGAAAGCTGGAGCTAAGATGAGAAGGTCTCAACACTCCCAGAAACTTCATGTAAATCAGTGGCTTCCAACTCTGGGCTCAACACAGTATCAAATGAACTAGGACTCATTTGAAAGCCTCACTGCCCAAACCATGCCTTCAAGGAATTAATGTCAGCCTCTTTAGAAGTGGACCTTGGCTGGAGTAATCACTGTGTCCTCTCCACCCACTCCTGGTGGCAACACTCTAGATGGACAATAATTCAGATTGGAAAGGTGTTAAGTTGCTAAGACCAGCCTTACTGGTCATCAGTCTTACAGCAGAAGGTACATGACATTGAAATCAGACAGCCTTCTCTCTTAACACATCCATAAGGTAGGCAACATTACTAGGTCCCTTTAAGTCTCAGATCCTCGGTCTATAAAGAGGAGATATTCTGGCATTCTCTATATCTCAGAGACTTAATGAGCTAAATTATGCAAAATGCTGAAAGTATCCAACTCCTCGGGAACACTAAAGAGGTGATTGTCCTGACAGAAGTAACATTAAATACAAGATAAGGTTTTAACTTTCAAGGATAATGGAAGTAAAGATGCATTTGGGCTCCAAACACCATACAGGGAGTTAGGAACACCCTGTTTACTTTGCAGAACCAATCTTCTGTCTCATGGTCCAATACCCTTTCTGCAGCTTAAATCCTGCACAAGATGATTTCAGCCTTTTGTCACTGTTCAGTGACTGACAAAGCTTTAAGCTATGAATGACACTGTACAGGGCCCCAAAGCTCTTCCCCTTTCAAAAATTACGTGATAAATCTACTTTTAAAATATAACAATGAGTACAATTTCTTTTGTTTGAAGACCATCTTTCAACAGTTTCAATTAACTCCCTTAACTCCTGGCCATTTCTCCACAGCTGCATTCCTACTAAAAAGGACCTCCTTCCCACAATGGCATCAATTACAGACCTGCCACGCCACAGAGAAAGTCCTCATGAAATTGTAATCACCCTTGAGGACATTTACAACCCAGTTTACACACTGACTACTTTTTGCCAGCAAAGCTTGACGTTCTGCTGCCACTCTCCTGGGCCTGGGGCTATCCTGGGTGGTGGAGGGAGGAAGGGAGACGATAATTAACTGAATAAACTAGTCAGTGGAATAAGCTAAGAAATTATATTTTTGGAGACTCATTCTAATTATCAGTTTACTAGTTGATGTGTAAAGAAAGTTAGAGCTGCTTGATGCCTGCCCTGATATGTTTCACCCTTGCTTTGAACTGATGCTGCTATTCTGTCTCCCTTTGGCATGGGATCCTTTGCTCCATGCCTTGTATTATAGAAGTATGTAGCTTCTTCTCCTCTTCCTCCTCCTTCTTTTCTTTTTAATTTCCTAGAGACACACAGCTAAAAGCTTACCTTTGTTCTGAACAAAGACTCTGGACATGAACTTTTGAACCATGTAGGAACTGTTACAATTATGGGGGCTCTCAGAGATTAAAGCCATTTTGCATTATAAAATAAGCATGAGCCTTTGGTTGTCAGACAAAGAGTGCTTTGGCTGCTAAATGGCCCCCCATGCTCCTGCATTAAAAGCTAGAACTCCAATGCAGTGAGTACATTGATTATGTCATAAGGGTTTAAATGCATTCAATACATTGATACATTTACTTTGCAATAGATTGATAAAGAAATATTGTTATTGGGGAGTTGTGAAAGTTGAAGTGGAGCCTAGGTTGAGGAAACGGTCACTTGGGAGAATTAAGTCGTGATGTATTGCTTTTTCATTGTCCTAGAAATGTAGAACCAGATGACCATGGATGGAGGGAAGCCTCGGGAATGTATGAAGCAAGATAAGTCTTTCCTTTTTTAGGAGGCTTTTTTTTTTTTTTTTTTTTTTTTTTTTTGGTCAGGTATTTTGTCATGGCAACTGGAAAACTATCACAGTGACACTCTGGGTGATTTAGGGCATGGACTTTGGAGGTAGGGGAAGGTACCATTACTCAGCCTCCTATAAACAGAGCTAGGGCAGAGTTCTTCAGACTACATCATGTCAGACAACAAATGGGTTGCAATTATGTGGAATAGAACTACACACCTATATTACATATGAATGAATAGTCCCTGATCTTCTTTTTCTAATTAAGAAATACATGTGCCAGATTTATGGCTGCATTCTGTACCTGAAGTTATAGTGGTATGTTCTAGAAATAATACCATATCTTTGAGCTGGAGATATAAACTGGTTAGTAAAGTGCCTGCCACTCCAACATAAGAAACAGAGTTCTGGTCCTGACATCCATGTAAAGGCTAGGCATGGTACAGGTCTGCAACACTGGTACTAGGAAAAGGCAGAGACATGCATATCCCTGGAGCTCATTGGCCAGCCATTCCAGCTGAACCTGTGATATCTGGGTCAATGAGAGACCCCAGATCAAAAAAATAAGGTGGAGAGTATTAGAGGAAGACATCTGATAACCATCTTATCTTATTAAAAAGTCAGTCCAGAAGTTAGAGATAGCTTGGTTAATAGAGCGTTTACTGCAAACATTCAGATCCCTAGCATCCACATGAAAAGTCAAGTGTAGTAGCACATGCCTGTGACTCTAGCCCTGGGAAAAAACAGATGGGAGGATCCATGTAGTTCATTAGGCAGCTAGTCCCGCTGAACAGGTTCAGCAACATGTTAGTGAGCACTGGGTTCAGTGAGAGACCCTCTCTCCAAAAGTAAGATGGGGAAGTGGTAGAAACAGATATTCAGTATTACTTGTGGCCTACACATACACATATATGAGTGTACCTATATACATTCATACATGTACACATGCATACACACATGTACATGCACACAAACATTTTAATTTTTTGAAGAAAATGTGCCCTGTCTTATTATGTGTTGTCTACAAGCTTCCTCTGGGATTCAACAACATATTCTGGAGCTACACTAATAGAATTGAGACCATCACATCTGCCCATGGAGCCTTAAGGATGGCACTGATCTCCCCATGCTACCTTCCGGTGCCATGTTGTTTTGAGGTTACTATCACACACAAGGATTAAAGGATAATGCCAGAGGCTTCTGTTTGCATATCCTTACTCAGGATAGACCTGACTACATTACCAAGGGCTCAAGGGAAGACCACTTGAAAAAAAGAAAATAGGAATGTTGGGGTGATGAGGAATCTCGGGGTGACATTAGCTTTATCCTTGGAAAAATGAAAGCAACATATAGAACTTGTATAAGGAATGACCTTTTAGAGAATATATAGAAAAATCTTATGGTAAAGGAGCAATCTCAGTAGTGCTATGTTTGGGCTCTTTGTTTGATGTTTATGTTTTGGTTTGGGTTTGGGATTTTTGTTTTTGTTTTTTTTTTTTTTTTTTTTTTTCATTGTTCTAGTAGAGAAAGTTCATTTCAAAAATTGTAGACAAACAATCATCAGGATTTTTTAAATTAGATAAATTGAATGTTTAGCATAATGAAGTTAACCACAGCTATTTTATCAAATGCAAACTTGAGGAGAAAAAAATGAATAAGCACACATGTCTAGAGTTGCAGGAAGATGAGATGTCACCTGGCTTGTTTTTGTTCATTTATTTCCCATGCTTTGTTGTGTAATCTTGCTTATTATGCAAATTAGATAAAGCACCTGGATTGTGTTGTCTAGCATATAGAGATAACTTGGAATCTTTCTTGTGTATAAATGATGTCTTCCTCCATGGATACAAGGAACATTATCTAAGAAAGGTTGTAGAAAGAGAAAAAGGTTTTATACTATCTGACCATAAGGATCACCCAAGGAGCACGCAGGGACCACTGGAAACGATCCAGAAGACAAGGGAGTATTAAGTCACCAGGTGTTTGTCCCACAGGTGTGGGATTATGTGATTGTAATCATCATATCCCTGAAAATGGTCTTAGGCGACAACTCTTCTATCCTGCCTCCTCTAGTGCCTCCTCTAGCATCTAGTTTAAATTCCCTCTCAGCTATCTCCTCTGCTGGTTTTGGTAGTTTTCTTATATAACCCCGACTCTCATCCCTGAAGGGTCTAAGGTCCCAGAAATCAGATGTGCTTGCATCTGTGCTTACATATTCACAGTGACAGGCAAGGAAAAATCAATCTGGACACAGCCATAACTGCCACATTCTCCTAAATCACTGCAGCTTCAGGGAGTCATTTCTATTGCCTCTGACTTCGTTCAGGCCCACTGTGAGTCACACTGCTCGCACTGTTAACTGCCAGGTTGCAGGAATAGAGTTTGGGGTTTTTTGTTTGTTGGTTGGTTTTTGGGGGGGCTTGGTTTTGTTTTTGTTTTGGGGGACTTTTTGTTTTTTTGTTTTTTGCTTTTTTGGTTTTTTTTTTTTGCATTGTTGTCTCATTAAGGCATCTCCAACAAGCATAGTGTCTTGCATGTAGCAGATGTTGAATAAATGGTTTTGGCTGGCAGGCTCACAATATTTAAACTGGGGCTATTTTATGATCACTGAGTCTTCCAAAGGACTTGTTGACTGACAATATTTATAATAAAACAACATGTGCATTTTTGCTTCTAGTATAAATAAAAACCATTTGGCTGGTTTAAATTAACCTTTTTAAGAACAATGAAACCTGAGAGGATGCAAGAGAATCTGTAAGTGAACATACAAGAGTTTGTAAACATATTTGAAAGGGAATATGAGTAGAACAGAGAGCATTGTTAAGATAACTGGAAGTAAATTGGTTTTGAACACAAGGCCAATGACCTCTGGTCAACAGCAGCAACTCTGTTCAGATGTGACATTGTCTTATCAATACAGAAAAGGCACCTGCAGGTCATTTTATCATATCAAATAAGAATTAAAATACTGCCTGTTGATGCATAACTGAATAATGCAAAACTTCATGTTTTTATCCTTCTGAACAAGTGAAAACAGAATTCAATTCCGTATTCATTCCTTTAGCTAGTCTGAAAAAAAAAAAGTAACTTTTCACAAAGACAAAGCATGGCAAGGGCTGATGGTGTAGTTCAGTAGGAGAGTGTTTGCATAGCATCCATGAGGCCTAGGATTCAATCCCCAGTACAGCCAAATTTTAAAAAAAGAAAAGAGCTTGGGATTGGTATATGGTTTGGCTGGTAAATGCTGGCCTAACACACAGGAATCTTTTGATATGGCACCACATAAGCTGTGTGTGCTCCATGTGCCTGAAATCACAGCACTGGGGAGGTGGGGTTCCTCTGTGTGTGTGTGTGTGTGTGTGTGTGTGTGTGTGTGTGTGCACATGCACATGTGTGCATGCAGTTGAATAAGTATGTGTGTACATGCACATGTGTGCATGTGTGTGGGCATGTTTTCATGTGTGTGTATGTGTTAATGCAAGTGTGTGTGTGCGTGTGTGTGCATTTAAATTACATTGTAAATATGCAAAATATCTATGTCCACTAATTCTACTCTTAGAATGTCCCCAAGAGAAATAAATTACAATGATTTCTTCAAAATATATATAGAATTCTAACTTATCTTTTATTTATGGGCCATCAGTAAAGTGTGTATGATACTGGTATTGCAGAATTATTCTTTCTGTATTATCTTCTAACAAGTTTTACATATTGTCAACCATAACCTCCTTTCTTTCGCTTGACTCACATTTATTAAATAGAAAGCAGCAGAATAAATGAAACTCTAAATCATGTCAGTCCTTCTACCCATAGCTTCAACTGTCTCATTGGTAAGAGATGGTTGCATTGCCAAATTTGTGGGTCTTCTTGCAAGTGATGGTCTTTAATTCTATTAATATCACCATAAGATTGTTATCCAATTGAGATGGGAAAAATAGATATGTCAGAAAACACAACGCAATAAATCCCAAGGTGAAATTAAATGAAACCTGACTATAAACCTGGAGAAATTTTCTTAGAGGAAGAGAGACACATCAGTGCTCCTGTTACTAAATTGATTTGGTGAATTTGGTTGTTGGGAATATTTCAGAGGTGTCAATGGAATCTAGAAATGATATTCTAGAGGCAGTGTCTCTCTTGGTATACATTCATGGTAGGCATGTTTTCTGAAGTTAGTGTGATGTGTATTTGTGAATACTGAACCATGATGCTAAGAGAAATACAAAGTCAGGGTTCTGTAAAACACTGGTCTCAATTATGTCACCAACTGATTTGTACAATCTTGTTTAATGTGTGTCTCAGTATAAAAGCATCTTGTTTCAAATGAATGGGATTCACCACCGCTGAACTCACAGTCAATAGTATCAAAGATCCTGTCCAAACCTTCAAACACTTGCACTTTCTCTATAAGTCACACATTATGTAGCCTTCTTGCATTCACTGGCATTATACAGCTCTTCAGCACTAAGCTTGGGGTAAAATCACTACCAATAACAGCAAAAAGTGCCACCATAGACTATGGAAGAAACACTATTTGCAACAAGAATTGAAGTCTTCTTGACCCAAATAAATAAGGAAGTATGTAAGAAAATATATGTACTAATTCTATTGATTATACAATGCATATATGGACCCAAGCATTATGCTGTGTACTATAAATGTACACTTTTGTTAGCTGGCAAACTTTAAAAAAAACTAAAATGTATGCATGAATACTAAAAATCATGAAGGAAAGGAGCCACTTCGTGATATTTATATATCTCTCCAGAAAGATTTTGTATATATGGTTTGACTCATTGAAGAAATATTCTGTCATTGTTTATATCTTTATATACTTACATGTAATGATAACAATTAAATAAAATAGACCAGGAACTTGAAGGGAATATCAAATGGTTTGAAGGGAGGAAGTAGAGTAGGGGAAATAATATAATTATATTTTAATTAAAATATTCTGTGATGATGTAACTACTTAGGAGAGCCACTGGCAGACTTTAGTAAATATGCAAAATATCTATGTCCACTAATTCTACTCTTAGAATGTCCCCAAGAGAAATAAATACATGTGCTCATAAAAAGGCCTTATATAAGAATGTTCAAAAAGACACTATTATTAATTCTAAAAGAGAAACTAAGAAAAAAGTAACTGAAGAAATTGTGGCATAGTCATATAATGGAAATGATAGCAGTAAAAATGAAAACATTAAAGATGAACTTCAGAAATGTTACATTAAAAGAAAGAAGCCAGACACGAAGGAAAATGTTACATAATTCTGTCTGTAAGATAAACAGAAAAGACAAAACAAATCTATGATCGTGGTTATTTCAGATGAGTGGCATCAATTGACGAGGGACATGATCCAACTCTTTGGAACAGTAGAGATACTCTATCTTGTTTTGGGTAGCTGATACACAGATTTATGCATGTTTAAAATTCTTTTTAACTGCTGGATTATGTTTCTATGGCTGCCAAAATAAACTACCACAAACTTAATGACTTAAAAAAAACACAGATTTGATCCCTGATAATCTGTAGGCCAGAAGTCTAGCAAAAGGCTCTCTGATCTAAAATCAGGGTTGTATCAAGGTTGCATTCCTTCCTGAAAGTTTTAAAGGGAGTGCATCGTCTTGCTTCCCCCCTCCTGCTTTCAAAGCCAGTAATTAGCGTTTTCAGGTCTCCTCCCCTTCTTCTACTTTCAAGAACTTCTGTGGTTGCAACATGTCCATGTGGATAATTCAATATAGTGTATACCTGTCAAGGTCCTTCATTTAAACACATCTGGAAAATTCCTTTTGTCACTTGAGATGGCATGTTCACAGGTTCCAGTGACTGAGATGTGGAATTTCCTTGGAGATATTATTGTGTCCACTCATTTTGCTGACTAGGTATAGATTACAGAAAAGCTACAAAGTACACATACACAGGACAGACGGTTAAGAGTGCTCGCTGCTCTTGCAGAGGAATCACAACCACATGCCTAACTCTATCCCTGGGGAACCTGACATCCTCTTCTCCCCAACCCCGGGGGAGGGAGCACCCAAATACATGGGCACAAATCTTGGCCCTAAAAATAACAAACCTTGTGAAGAGATTTTTCAAAATTCAGTACAGTAGCCAAACTACTGAAAGGTAATTTCATATCTCATTAATTAAATAACCACAATAATCAATCTAATTTTGAAGTAATCAAAAGCCCCAATCCACATCTTGATTCAACTGAAGGGCCCATGGAAAGACTAAATAAGCAAAATGCAGTATGTAAAAGCATGCTGAAGGCTGTCAAGGAGTGTATCTGTGCTCATCTTGCACCCCTCACCATTCCTCCCAGGCGAATATTGGCTGTTATTGATCATATGGCTTGTTTAATTGGTGCTTCATGTTGACTTTTAACTAGATAAACAATCCAAGAAATAAATCGTTATCCAGATCTCAAAGGCTTTACTTTGAGCTGCACTGTACAATTTAATTGAGAGGTTTGCTGATTTCAAATGATTTTAAATGAAGAACCTTGGGAAGATCATTTAAGCATAGAAATGGATCCAGAAGAATGCTGTCAGCCTAATTTTTCAATGGCAGTTTAACTATTGCCTTGTTCTCATCAAGATATAATCACATCACATACCTGCTGTGTAATAAATAATAGTATTTGCCTAATAAGAAAATAAATACTCCACCATATGGTGTTAGTCACATTTGCACTGTTTTGCCAACATGTATTATCACATTTCCTTGACAATTGCTCTGTGGATTAAGCTTCAAAAATAGCATAAAATGAAATACTATCCCTCTGGCCCTAATCCAGTCTAATCCTGCTTACCTGAATGTGCACCTGCTGTCCTGCTAGAGCTCAGGGCCATCATGGACCTAGCTTGCACCTGGGCCTGGATATTATGCCAAAAATCTTTCACCAGAAGTAGTATTACTTCTCTGCAGACTGTAAACAATGCTAACCAGAAAACTGGGGGTTTTCCAGGAAGGGAGAGTACATGAATACACAATGTTCTAAGCAATTCCTAACTGAGTCTGAGCATGAAGAATGTCTTCTAGTGTCAGAAAGTTGGAGAGAAGGGGGCCTTTATGAACATGCAATTTTGCTTCTTGGTGGTAAGAGTCCAAACACCAGTATTGGTAGGCAATCTTTCAGCTAGGAAAAGTCACTGTCTACAGTCATTTGGGTTGCTACGGCAAAATGATATAAACTAAGTGACCTGTAAGAGACAGAAATGCATTCCTCATACTTCTGGAGGTTGGGAAAAGATCAGGAAAAAAAAATCAGTGTGTAACGATGACTTCACTTTTAAGATCAAAGATATGCCTTTGTCTTCATATGGCTGAAGAGCCAAGGGCCTTGATGTGGTCCCTTTTATAAGGAGACAATTCCTCACCCTCATGTTTAATTACCTCTCAAAGTCCCCAAAATATGGTTTGAATGATCCCTCCCACACCCATATTGAAAATGCTATTTTATCAGTATTTGTATTAAATGGTAAACCATTTAGGTCTAGTTAGGCAACAAGAACTCTAACATCATGAATGGATTAATGTATTTCCTGTAAAATGTGTTTACGAGACTTGTAGCCCTTCTTACTTTATGCCATGCAGCCAGAAGTTCACTGTTAAATGTCAAACATCTTGATCTCAGACTTTCCAGCCTGCAAACTGTAAGGAACAAATTTCTGTCATCATAGATTATCCAGGTCCAAGATTTTATGTTATCACAGCATAAACAAACTAAGAAGCATACCACCTCCAACATTTGAATTAGAAAGGACACAAACCTTCAGACCAACACAGTCACTTTCCCAAAGTCTTACTGACAACAGAACGAGAATCTGAATTCAGCCAACCCAATTCCCATGACATTCAGCACTGCTTGATGCCATCCACCAAGCTACAGAACTATGAACATATTTACCAGCTGCCAGTGTCTCTGGGTCTTCAAGGAAAAAAGAGCCTGAAAAGTGACTTTGAATAAACTCCAGACTTTGCTTTTGTGGGATCTCAGCACATAACACACATGAAGCCCTCAAAATAAAAATGCTCTTACCACTGTATACAAACTAGGCACCTCCCATCATCAGCCTCAGCCCTTCCTTGATTACTTTGTAGAGTTTCAACTCGTTCACAGTCAATTGGTCTGTTCACTTGTCTTCATCTGCCTTCACCAAGGGTAGCTAAGTCTCATGAAGGTAGAGGTCATGTTTATCTTGTTCACACCGTTCCCCCGCTTCCCAGAACACAGCAAGCCTCAACATACACTATTAATAAACCGATGAAGGCTATACACTTCACACCCTAGAAGATTCTCACTATGAACTCAGAGAAAGAATTAACTCGGTATTTGGACCACTGCTTTTTTAAAATACCTTTATTTAGCAGTAGAAAGAGTTGTGAGAGAATTGCTCTCTGTCTTGTTTACTACTTATCTCTTAATCTTATTATATTAAGTTTATCTTAAAGTGTAAACTTGTGAGATCTGGAGTGCTTAACATGGAGATACTTATCTTTTAATTAACAAAAATCCTCCCAGGAATTTTCTGGTAAAACTGACTATTCAGGAGCTGAGGGTATGGTTCAGCCAATAAAGTGTTTGCCATGCATTCTTGAGGACCTGAGTTTGAACCCAGAAACCATATTTAAAAAGCCTGACATGATACCACACTCTTGGAATCCCAGAACTGGCATTTGGGGATTGCAAAACTTGGAGTGCAGAACCTTGTGTCTCTCTGGTATCCAGCTTAGCTGACTTGGTCTCCTAGCCTAATCATGGTGCCTTAGGGCCCAACGAGAGATACCCTGTCTCAAAAAAAGAAAAACAAAAATGGACAACCTCTGAGAAAACACATCCAAGGTTGACTTTTGGCTTCCACCTACACTCCCACACATGCACCCACGTATGCATGAAATCACACGTGCACACACACACACACACACACACACACACACACATACACAATGACTACTCACATTAATACTAGCTATTATCATCTCTTTTCAAAAATTATTTTTCTAGAAATGTTATTGGAACAAGTGATGCATCTTTCCTACTTTGGTAAGTAAAATCTTCATTGCTTAAAAGAACACCACACAGGCTTTCAGTAATAAGGCTATGTTTACTTTTGCGAATAAGCCTAAATCCCTTCCTTTATGAAGGAATTCCTAATGAACACAAACAGCTGTCTGCTTAGAAGTTGCTTTTAAAAAGCATAATGCCACTTGGCTGGGCTTCACCAGGTTGTGTTTGTTCTGCTTTGTGAACATAGAAATGAATATGTTCACAGAGCTCAATATGCTGGGTTGCTTTGAAGCTAGCCTTTTGGAACAATCCTGGGGTATACTTTGACCTCAAAGACTGATTTTTTTTTTTTTTGCTTTTTTTTTTTTTTTTTTTTTTTTTTTTTTTTTTTTTTGCTCTACTATATTTACTAAACAAGCTTCTCCAATGTCATTGTTTTTTTCTTTCTGGGATAGAGTCTTCTGCAGCCCGGGCTGGCCTGGAACTTTGTATCACTGAGGCTTACCTTGGCCTGCTCCTCCTGCTTTTCTGTCTCTTGAGCACACGGCCACACTTGGTTTTGTGTGGTGTCGGGTTGTTAAAACCACAACTCTGATCATGCAAAGCAAACACTCTACCAACTGAGCTACGTACCCCCACTTTGTTGCTTTTATTAGTGTGTGTGTGTGTGTGTGTGTGTGTGTGTGTGCACATGCACACATACCACATACATACACAGATGTGCACATGCTACTGCGCCTATGTAAGGTCAGAGGGTGACATGTGGAAGTCAGTTCTCTCCTTTCGATAGGTGGATTACAGGGATCAGAGTTGGTTCATTAAAGTTGGAAGGAAGCACCTTTCCTTCTGAGATATCTTCATAGCCCAGGAGACGCCTTACACAATAGAAATGGGAACTATAAACCGTCATTGCCAATAAGCTACTTGGATTCTACATGTTGAAGAACTAAGTATATGATTTTTGTTCAGTGAATTCAATGTAATAGATCATCAAGTTAGCTGCAAGTAACGGGGAAAAATGAGATTTGAGGAAAGTGTCTGTAATCTAGTGCTTTTATTTAAGAAGCTGGAGGGTCTGATTCTGAATCGGTACTTCACAAACTATAGTGTGTGTAAAAATCATCCATGGAGCTTGCTAAAACACAGGCTCTTGGGCCCCGACCTGGAAATTTAAATTCACTAGATCTTAGGTAGAATATGCAGGGTGATGCTGATGTTTCTAATCCCAGGACCATATCCTAAATAAGGCTGTCCTCCTCCACTGGAGACATTCTCCCCATGAGAGGACATTCTGTAATCTCTCGGCTTCATTAGCTGATAACACATGGGCTCTGTGCAGCATAGCCTGTATATGCGGTAACTTGGAAGCCTCCTTTCATTTGTTCTGTGAAGCAACTTTACTAGTTATTTCTGAAGTCAATTCTATGGAAAGTTGGACTGTCTGTTTGCTGCTGCTTTGTTTACATAGTTCTGGTGATGACCTTTAGTATTAAAACATGTTGTTAACTAAAGAATAATGGCAGCCTGTTATAATACCACTGCAGTAGAGTACTTAAAAGCCAGAACTCCCCCTCCCCGACAACTCAGAGGCTTTGCAGTGAAACTCTGCTACCTTTCCCATACAAGACTGGGGTTCACTTTTCAACCACCATGAATTTGATCTGCCTTTGTTGTGTGATGAGCTAGCAGTAATGATCTGCAAGTCCAAGCCCCCAACAGTAGTTTGCTTTCATCTTCTTTTTCTTGGAAAATGGTGCAAACTGTACTACAGGATGCTTGTTTAACCTAATGGAAGATAAAATGGCTATTGAGGAGAACTGAGGGGCACATCCCAGCCAACAGATAGTTCACACAACTACCAGCTGTGTGAACAAGGAACCCAATTGATCTCCTAATGCCATTGCATGGATATCCCCAAACAAACCAGCTGATGGTCTGTCAAACCTACCCTTGGAAGCATGAAGAATAGTTACTACTTTTAAGCCACTGACTTTTGAGGTGCTTTGTTGAGCAGCAATAGCTAGCTGACATATCTCTCCTTCATGTTTTAGTGAATCCTAATTAAGGCAGGGCCCTGTGGTCTGTAACAAGAAAAATGGTGGCAGATCTGGGATTTAAAGCCAGGCAAATGAATTGATAGCTTCTGCTATAGTCTACCATCATCTCTTATGTTTTGTTCACACAAAGCATTTGAAGAGTAAAGAAATCACATGGTTTTAAAACCAAAAATGACTTATGCTGCAGAACCAATTTAAGCCATGTGTCCTATCTAGGTTGGGTTGTTACCTCTCCTTGAGATTGTCCTCCATGTAACTGATAGTCTAATAGACCTATAGCGTTTCTCTCCTGGGTTAATGCTGGTTATGATAACAGAGTGAGGAAATTTTTATATAACTTGCCTCAGAACAAAAATTGAGTGTAACATTATATTTGTTATGACTACGGAAGCAGAGCACTCAAATCCCCATACTAGATAATGAGAAATACTGCATGGTTGAAAAGCTTGCCCAAGAAACACAGAGCATGGCCAACAAAGAAGTGGGTGCTGGGAGTTTCCCACACAGTAAGGCAGACATTGCTGTGAGTAAAGAGAGCAAATCTTTCCAGCACATTAGCACTCTGAACCTAGCAATTACTCCTTGAAAATAAAAATAGAATTTGCATTGCACTGTAGCTTCTTCCAGTCCCAATAAAATGACTTAATAGATGTATCTCACATCCCTGCCTATTTACAAACCTTTCATAACTTTAACTTCAGTTTTAATGTATTTGTTTTGATCCTTGGAGGTGCAGTGAGGTCTATATGAATGTCACCACTTGATGGAAGTAAAAACAGACACAGAAGTCCAGACTACAAACTTGGCCAACTTCTAGCTGATGAATCATTTCAATTTCAGAAGATCATGATGAGACGGCTGAGATGTCTGAGAATTCTGTACAAAGTAAGTATTAAGAGTATTTATTTCAAGTTTTTCCTTCTTCCATGTTTCCCTCAGTTATATGTTCAGTACATCTGGAGTGAGTTCCTGTATTTTCAAATTTAGTAGTGATTCTTACATGAGTGGTCCTTGAAGTAGGTGTTGGGAAATAATGAATTTTAAAACATGCTGTGTGGCAGCCTCTGGTTACTGTTTGACTCTGAAAAGGTTTGTCTCTGGGTTTATCAATATTTATAAGCTGGAAACTATGACAGTACCTTACTGAGTTACTCTGACTGTCATCGCTCAATGGCCCATCTGAAGCAACAGAAGTGTATTAACACCAAACATGAAAGAAGTCGGCAGAGTGGATCCCTTCATAAGGCTACCCAGGAAAGTCTGTTGCAGGTCTCTCTTCCAGATTCTGGGAGTTTGCTAGCACTCTTTGGCATTCTTGGGCATGTGAACCTCAGTCTTCACCTTCATATAATACTCCTCTAGGTAGCTGCATCAAAATTCCTTATCTTAGGGGGCAACAATTGTATCCATGTATGGATCCATCCTACTTTAAGACCCCATCATAATTAATTGCACTTGCAGCAATCTCACTTTCAAATAATGGGATATTTGAAAGCCCTAGATGGTAAATTAAGACATATGAATTTTGGAAAATCACGGTTCAATCCACAGCGAGGACCCACCTTTTCAAAGCTACACTCAAACTTTAAGGAAGCAATATACAACTCAACCATGCACTTGACATTTATAAGCCCTGATGAAAGCTGAGAATGCAGCTCAGTGGTAGTAGGGTACTACCTAGCATATGTCTAGCATATGTAAGGACCTGGGCACTAGAAAGAACCAAATACTGGGTTGGGCATAGTAGCACATACCTTTAATTCTACCACTAAGGAGACAGAGGCAGGCAGATGTCTGTGAGTTGGAGGCCAACCTGGTGTACAGAGAGACTTCTAGGCAGCCAGGGATACATATTGAGACCCTGACTCAACGGGAGGGGAAAGGGACGAGATAGAGACTGATACAGACAGAGGGGCACAGAGCAGGAATGGGATAAGACAAGAGGAGAGGAAATGAGAGGAGAGAGAAAGAATGTTAATAAACGGTAGCCATTAACTATTATTCTATTCTTTCATCTCCCCCAACATTCTCCCCTACAGAAGAACAACATGCATGTTTTATCAAATATCATGCATACCCTACTGATGTTCAGTGGGTCTGAAAGTTTCTGGAAAACAACATCAGCCTTGATGCTCTTCTTGCTTTATGGGGTAAGTTAGTTTTTTAACGCTGCCTTTAATTATATTGCTTAGGCCCCAGGGTACTGAGTATTCTCTAATCTTTTTCCTGTTGTATAATGGTTTTCCAATTGTTTCTCGGGTTTTATTTACTTATTTATAATTCAACTAATAGGATTGTTGAATCCTTTGGAAACTAAGGTAATTTAAAGAGTTTATTGTTTAACTTAATAATTAAATTCCCCATGTCCTCCCATAATATGGCACTCCTTACTTCTTGCAAAGTAAAGACTCACCATTAAAAAGTAAGTAGGATTGCATAAGAGCAATTCTCAGAATAACTATCTCCCATTATCCCCCAGCCAATTATCTATTTTGCATAGAAACAGATAGGTGGGGCACTAGCTTTGCCTTTAATCCTCTGGTAGCTTTTTGAAAGCTTGAAACCTCTAAAAATACATAATTTCTACCCTGTCTGATCAGCAGCTGCATTGCCTGCAAATACAGCAGCTTGTTTTATATGCGAACTTAACTTACTTGCCCATGTCCAGCTTTGAAAAAAAAAAAAAACTATTTCTGACTGGGACTGTAGCTTGATGGTAGAATCCTTCATTAGTAAATACGAGATCATGGGGTAAATCCCCAGAGTGAAAAAAAAATTAAATTAAAATCATTTCTGGTTGTGATTGTAAGAGTATTTCTGGATAAGATTTGCATTTGAGTCAGTGGACCCAGTAAAGCAAACTTCACCGCCCCCCCCCCATCATGGATGGGCATCATCCAATCCATTGAGCATTGAGAGCATGAATAGAAAAAACAGGTAGAGCTATAGGGAAAAAAATACAGGTGGAGCTGGAGGAAAAAGTTGCTCATTTCCCCCTCCCCTCTGTATAAACTTGAATATCTCCTCACATGCTCCCCAGCTTTCCCATAGGCAGTTACAGTTGGTGCCCTTCTCAGGCCTTCTGGCTGAACTACTCTGCTGGCTTCCTGGGCCGGAAGTTCTCAGACAGTAGACTACGTGACTTTACCACCATAATTGCATGATCCAATTCCTCATAATAAATTTTCATGTATCTCTTACTGCATCTGTTCTGATGGAGAGTCTTAACTAAATGAGATGCATTTAAGGTTTCCATCAAGATATATATATATATATGTATATATATATATATATATATCATATATCAGTTATGATATATATATAATTATATATATATATATATATATATATATATATTACAGCTAAGGTCTTTGGCACATGGTCTAAGTATACACACTCACTAAACTCTTTCTTTGCTGTATTGGCATCTATATTTGTAAGATAAAGAAAACTTAACAATTTCTTGCATTTTACTAATATCGTCCTACATAGTCCCTTAGCCAAGCAACCCAGTAAGATAATTTAGGATGTTGGCCTCCCTTTGCCCCTTTATAATTTTGTTTTATTTTGTTTATTTGGGTTTTTGTTTTGTTTTGTTTTTCCAGACAGGGTTTCACTGTGTAGCCCTGGATGTCCTGGAACTCACTCTGTTGAGGCTGGCCTCAAACTCACAGACATCTATTTGCCTTTGACTCTTGAGTGATAGGATTAAAGGCATGTGCCACCCCTGCCCAGCTCCTTTACAATTTTTTACAATTTAGTTAAGAGATTAAATCTGTTCAGTAAGACAAGATATGTTTTTTGTTCCCCATTGCAAATCCCAATGGATTTTGAGGACCCCGAACATTAAGTCATCACCTTGACTACTTTTATGGAACTACCCCTTTGGTGATCTAGGTCATGTGACTAGATAAGCTGATCCCTGACCACAATTATTAATTCAAGTCAATAAGTTTCAAAGAGAATTGTCCCTAGTCCTTTTGTTATAACTGCTGAGAAAGAAGTATTTTCTAGAAGCTAGCAATGTGCTATCATTGTTACCACGGAGAGAATCCTAAGAATGTAACCAACATTAAGAAAAACAGAACCAAGAATGAAAAATGACTTATTACTAATGGTGGTGTTGGATCCCTAGAAGTAACTGGCCCTGAAACACTACTGTTTCTCAGATATTTGTGGGCAATAGTCTGTGGCCTGAAATAATTTACTGGATGCTAACATTAATATATGGACATTTCTGCAACATACACATAAACATATATGTATTATAGCCATACATTTTAATTTTAATGTATATTTTGTTTTTCTTAACTTTGGTTGACTAATTTTCCATTTATAAACAAAGTATAATCACCTCACTCTTTCACTATATTAACTAATAATTTTACAAATTATCAGTAAGATACTAACAAGGACACTCAGATAAGGAGCAGAGACACTGAATTACAATATCCTTTGACTGTGTTCCTACTGCTATGGTTAGTGATTTTATAAAATGTCAATAAAGGTCCAAAAGGTAAGCATGTTTGGAGAAACCACTTGATTATACAATCAGCTTAACTTCTTCCAATTCTGCCTTTACTGTCTCAGATCTGGTCTCCCAGAAGGTGACCTCAAGATAGGGCCTCATGTACAGGAAATGACTTAGATACAGAGGAAAATGATTATAGGAAAAGAATTACAGAAGGAAACCAAGTCAGGTTCAAGTCAGGCAGAGACCTGTAGGGTGGGGCTGTAATTTCAGCCTGATTCTACTGGAATGCTATGGAGTGTGGGTTACAGGTCACAGTTGCTCTTGTTGGAGTCAAGGTGATTTGGTTTTCCAGGTCCTTGACTCTTTCTATGATAGTCCACAAGTGTCATGAGTTCTATAAGCAGGCAAAGTTCTCCAGTACCTCCAGGGTGGTAGCTCTGAACAGCTTGAAGCTGCTGGGCACAAAAGTACACACAAGGAAGAAAAGACTCAGAAACAGGATAATAAAAAAGAGACACAGTACCATCTGGGCAGATCCCAGTGCTGTCTATTACACCCACCAGACTTTTCTAACACCAACAGCTTCAGAGGAGGTGGTTCTTAAAGTCATATTTGAAACAGTGTAGAGAGAGAATAGCAGTTGCATTGATCAAACATTGTTCTTAATTTTGTACAATCAATTCAATACTTACTTGTCAGCAATAAAAAAAGAACAGTCAATATTCTAAACTTATTGAAATGTCCGTGGTCAGCTGGGCTTCAGAAACTCAACAGAAACTTTACAACAAAAATCCTGCTACCTCCATCGCTGCCTCTTCTAGCTACTAACGTCAGGAATACTGAAAAGCTCCTGAAGTTATTTCTGGGCCTTGTCTACAAGTCACAAAATTCTGGGATGGGGGAGTGTCTTAAGATGGTCCCCACCCAGCTTACAAATGGAGAATATTTTAGTGCCATATTCTGCCTCAGCCTTCAATATTTTGTACATATGAAAAAGCATGTGTTTAGACCATCACAGAACATTGTACATTTACCATGTACCAAGAAACTACACACATATTTTGAATCTTGACATGCTTGTCCATGACCTAAAGGTATGATTAAAAGAATGTAAATTTGTATATATTAGTGTCATTTCATAAGTCAAGGATCAGGTTCTCCTCTCTTGCTGAAGAACTCAACCTTCGCGCATGAGATGCATCCTTCAAGCATTACACTCCGCAGCAAGAAAAACAGGAAAAGCACAAGATGAAATTGGTGACCGAACAAAGCAATGCAGGCAGTTCTTACGAGAAGCTTTCTTTCTTTGGATCAATCCTGTTTGAATGATGGGATTCAAGAACACACAGCCAATCTCTGTTTCCAGAAAAAGAGAAGTGAAGAGAAAACATATCAAATGAGAGCTGCAGATCTCCACCTAGATGGGAATCATGACTAGGAGAAATCATAACTATCTGTTGGGTCTTTGGGTGCCAAAGGCTTGCAAGCCAGGCTTTCAAAGCCAGAAGCTTAAAGCAACAAACTCAGAGAACCAGAGGCTCATGGCTCTAGGCTCTGAAAGCCATTGGCTTAGTGCTCAGAGCAGCAGTTCTCAACCTGTGAGTCTTGACCCCTCTGAGGGTCAAGTGACCCTTTCACAGGAGCTTCATATCAATTTATATTAAAGGGTCATAGCACTAGGAAGGTTGAGAACCATTGCTCTAGAGTCTAGAGTCTGTAAGTCTTGATCTTGAGCATCAGTGGCTCAGTTCCCTGTAGCTAGGGTCACAAACCCGAGCTCTGGGGGTCAGGTCCTTAGCTCTCAGCTACCTTGGGTGACTCAATAGTTCTATGGAAGTCTTCTAGCAGCTAGAGTTTGCAGTTCCTCTGCAACCTTGGCCCTCTTTTCACTTTGGCAATTCCTCATGGACTCCACAACCACTAATCCCTGAAGTCACCTTCTAGATGTGGAGTGCCTGGGGCTGGCAGCCAGGGAAATCACCCACTGGTCTTTATTATATAAAGATCAGAAATGGGCAATAAAAACACTCCTGAGGGACTTTATTTGGGACCTAATCTTGCAAAAAGCTGAGGGGTCAGGGACAAGCAGGTAGAACTCAGGAAGGTTCCTAAAATAACCCAAGGTGAAAGAAACCACTGTTGATATGGCTTGCCAGTCACCTATACACAGGAGCCATTATGGGTCAGGGAGGTTCTCCCTCCAACTGGAGTGGAGACTACTATAGTGAGACCCAGGCTCATCCCAAGTGACTGCAGGTAGAGTTATCCCAGGGTAATCTCAAGCAGCTATGGGCTGTGAGCCAAATACAATCTTTCCTCATGCAAGGTAACTGAAGCAGTGTTGGGACCAAAGCCAACACTTCCAAGGAAATAAAATCTTGGTTGACTGGTGGCTGTGACAGCCGCTGAGATTTCCTGATGTTGTCTCCAGTGTCTGAAGTTTTCCTAAGCAGCTGTGGGGTGTTCAAGATGGGTTGTGCTGCCATGATGAAAAGGAGCTGTGGGACAACTGCACCGTCTCCATGGGAACGGAGGCTTTGGAGTTGTGCCCAGCTTTCAGGAGATAAAGCAGCAAGGCACACGGTCCTCCTGGACTCAGTACCTGCAGGAGAGAGCTGCAAACAGTCCGCCTGCCCTCCACTCACCTTGAGATAATCATTGCTCAGTTGCTACAGTGTCCCAGAAAAGAGTGACAGCTGTCAATCAAGTGGCTGAACTGCTGAACAGGAATCTTCTCTCTTTTAAAAGGAGAAAAAATGTTTTAGGAGTGTGTTACCACTAAGATTAAGTGGGCACTTGACAAGATTTTTAGCAAATTTTTCTAGTAACGCTTAACTTCTAACCAAACAACCCAGGGATGTCAATCACTGTTTTTCTCTTCATCCCCATCACTTTATATCATCGTCTGAGTACATAAATCTATTGTCACAATGCCTCAGCATGGAAAGAATAAAAGGTGGACACTTCTGTATTGGAGCCAAAGGTTAAGAAAAAAAAAAGGCATCCCTGTAGAAACAACACACACACCTATCCTCTTGAATTTCAAAGTTAAAGTTTTCCAGACTTCATCATTCTTTTAGCTCTCATTAACTCTCCCATAGCCCTTCTACTCCATCAGAACACTAACAGGCTCTGCAGCACTCAGGAAAAGTTCAATTTTTTTTTCACTTTCTCATTGTACTAAAGATCAAATCACACACTTTAATACAGTTGTATATTAAATCTATTTATAATTTTATAAAAGTATTTCAGAGTATAATCAAAAGTATATTTATAATCCTTACAATCTATAAGTATACTTGGTCATATTACATATTTATGTATGTGTATTATCTATGATAGTAGAAATATGATTTAATATAAAATTATGATACATATACTATTTTATTTTGGTATTATGTAGATGTATTCAGGCAATTGAAGCACAAATAATAAAAACCCATAGACAGATATTGGGATTCAAGCTGAAGATCAGAAAATCAAAGCAGTTAAGCCACTTGAGAGCTGTTACCTCTACCAAGGCTAAGACAAAAGAGGGGCGATTCTGTTCTCAGGGTGACTTCAGAGTGCAATGTTCCCCACCAAAAACCTCAGACTGCACTGAGCTCCTGGCTTGTATTCCGCCCCCACCAAGTACTGGGGTCAAAGGTATGAGTTCTGTTTCTCTTTTAGAATGACTCAATCCCATGTAGACCAGGGTGGCCTTGAACTCACAGAGATCTATCTGTCTCTGTCTCCTGAGTGCTAGGATCGAAGATGTGGCCACCACTGCCTGTCCTCTATGACTAACTAGTGGCTTAGGTGTGTGGCTAACTTGGGACTTATAGTATGTGTGACTAACTAGTGGCTTAGCTCTTAACTAGGTGTGTAGCTAACTCGTGGCTTAGCTCTGCATTCTGATCTTCAGGCAAGGTTTGTTTGATCATAAGCAAAATATCACCACAGGCAGGTAGTTGCAAGGCAGACCAAATGTCGCCAAGTTTATGTGTGTTATCTTGGTGTGTGTCAGAGTTACTTGCTCCAAAGGACTTGAGGAGCTGTTCAGAAAATGGTGCTGAATTGATGAATCCATCCTTGAGGGAGCCTGTTTTCCTTTCTCAAACTATACTACAATATGCTCCTTAAATTCAAAGCTATCTGGCTGCTCTTGTGAAAGTTTCCCAACTATAAACACAAGAAAATGACTTGCCATACAAATTTCATTAGAATGCAAACCTCAGGGGGAAACAAAGATGGTTGACCACTGGGCCCTATGGCCGTATCAAGGAATTCTAATTCCATCCTATTTAAACTTTGTGTGTGAGCAAACATATGATATCCTGGACTGATACAGACATTGTCCCACTATTACAGACATTTTGACAAGATGTCTTATGACTTGGTCATAAGAATATGTGTGGTTGTTGCTGCACTTGTGGTGAACACTTACGGCATCATTCATTGTACCTTGAGCCATTGATTACTCGGTCAATCAATTTCCCATATGCTATCTAGATTAGTTGAGTTTGTTGGAAGTGAGAAATGGTGTTCAGCATAGTGCACAAAGGGCTGCCTGTGTTTCATAATTAATGTATCACAAAACATATCCCAAGTCTTTGACAACCTCATTAACTAGGTCTGTAACAACTATCCTTTCTGTATAAAACAGTGAAACACACAACTGACTAGACTTTTTGTAATTGTAAATGCTCATTAAAAACTAAATGGCTTCACTACCAAGAGATAATATTTACAGGATGTAGGGAGGTAGCTCAGTTGGTAAAAGAGCCTGCTATGCAAATATGAGAATTCGAGTTCAGAGCCCCAACACCCATGTAAAAAAATAAAAGCTGCCTTATGCCTCTAACCCCACCAAGGGTATAAAACAGGCATATCTCTGATGAATCTCATTGGCTACCCATCTTTAGCCGAACTAAATCAGCTTCAGGTGCAAAGAAAACTTGTCTCAAAAAAAAAAAAAAAAAAAAAAAAAGGAAGGAAGGGAGAGGGAGGGAGGGAGGAAGTGAGGGAGGAAGGGAGGGGAGAAGAAAATACAGCCCCTAAGATGATCCCTGGCCTCTGCACAAATGAGAACACTCCTAGACTAACAAGTACATATAGTGAAGACAACACAATATAGAAAGACACAGACAGAGAGAGAAGGACAGACAGGGGACACAATCAATTCAGGTTAGTAATCATTTTATCAAATGTCCTTTAGGATCCACAGGGACAGCCCCAGGTCATTTTTGAGTGACACTTTCCAGAAGGACTGAGCAGTCTAAGGGACCTCAGATAGTGGAACCAGGATGTATCCCTGGTGCACAAAAGGACCTTTCGAGCATCCCCCACTGAGGGATAACTGCCTTAACCTAGAGACAGGAGAGAAGTCCTAGTCCTACTTCAAATAACCTGTCAGATCTACATGACCCCACCTGGATGGCATTGCCCTACATGTGGAATTGGTGTGGGGGGATGGGAGGGGAGGGTGGTCATGGTGCATGTGAGGGGGCAGAGAGGGTAAAAGTGAGGGAAGGCGGAAAGGAGGGAGGGAGAGGGAACTGGGATCGACATGTAAAATAATAAATTAAATTTAAAAAGATACTTTCCTTTATTAATACAACCTTTAGGAAATATAAAGTAGGGAATATTTGTTGGCATGTTATTTAAGTCACAGTGATATCTGGTCCCCAAAAGAGTATTCTCAGGCCTAGATCCTTGATGAGACTTCCCCGGTGTTTCTGTGCTTTGTCAGGGAAGATTTCTTTTCTCCTGGCCATGTACATCTGTGTCTAAGTGCTCCATCTTACAAGTCAATTTCACATCCTGCCTTTAGGCTCTCTGGTTTTCACTTCCCTGATGCTATGTCTTGTTTACTGACTCTACACCTGACTCCTAGAATTTATGGTCTGGGGAACAATTGCCAGCCAAGACTCAATCAGTAATCCATTTTCAGCTCACTTTGTGTGACACACCAAAGAGACATTCAGACGTGTGACATCGTGAAAGAAATATGGGTTTTTTTTTTCTCCTCCTGAATGCAGTTTTCTACACATGCTAATACAAAGTAACATAGTACTGGGTGTTGTTGCCTACAGAGTTCCACCATGTACTCATTAGGGTTTTGCCTAGCTATGGAGATGAAATAACAGCAACATTTGCACACCACATGCTTGCTCTTACAGACATAAATCACATGACTCTGAAAGTGAGTATCTGGTGCTGATGTCATCAAGGCTGAGATGAATACACTAGAGTCAGTCTGGTCACAGTGGACGTGTATGTTTGGTGCATGTGAATTTCATAATGAAATGCATTTTGAGTGAAGATGTTCTGTCTAAAGTTGGAAGTCATTTTTACCCTGCTCAGCCCTTCACAAATGTTTATTAATTACCACCTACATTGTATCTTCAAATAGATTTCTCCTGTTCTATGACTAAATCCCTCCATCTTTCACACCTTTAATCATATAGTTCATTAATACTAGGACTTTCCTAAACAGACCGTATAAGATGAAACCTAAGCAAAA
Source organism: Phodopus roborovskii (assembly GCF_943737965.1). NCBI lineage: Eukaryota > Metazoa > Chordata > Mammalia > Rodentia > Cricetidae > Phodopus > Phodopus roborovskii. The sequence goes on along the minus strand of NW_026126460.1, from coordinate 25,399,900 downwards.
TTTAGTGGCCCTGATATTTCCATATAGTCTAGTCTTGACAAATTAATCAAATTATAAAGACAGTGTTAAAACAGTCAGTCTTGTAGCCATGGCAGAGTCAAAGAAATGTGCTGCCTCTTGCTAATTAACTGTTGTTTCCTTTGTTGACTGATTTTTAATTTCCTGCTTATGAAAGAGATTTGTCATTAAAGATCCGCTGTTTCATTCAATTAGTGTGATGAGAAAGCCTCACTGGATTGTCTAATTACCTAAATTGTACTAATTAACCCCACGAGGTAAAGCCTACTACCCTTTGAAAAACCTTAGATTCATGGCCTTTCAAATTCTGAGTTTCTTTCCATTGAAAAGTCCTCATGAAGGGGACCTTCGCCAGCAGACATCAGGCGGTGTTCACAATTACACTTTTATTGTGACCTCTAGAGGGCGATCCTTCCTAATTTTAATAGGTTCTGGGTCTACGGACAAGAGCTGGCAAGCTCGCCCAGTCTCAAACTAGGTCATCATTGCTTGTGAAAACCACACAAAAAGGAAAGCTGTCAGTATAACTTCCAAGTTCCCCATGGCACACCAACAACCTGGTTCTCACTTCTCACGCCATCCGTTTCCATTTTCACTCCTCCCTCAACATAAGGTTGATCCATCAAAGTTCCATCTGCCTGTGGGACTTTATTTCTTCTTGTTCTGTACAGACATAGTAACTCCTTAGATGCCCCATCCCTAGCCTCCTCTTCCTGGGTTTTCCTTGGTTTCATTCTTACACACATAGGTTTTACCATGTGTAAAAAAAAAAAAAACAGTCCAAATCAATACTAGTAAGCAATGTGCTTTCTAATACATGATGGCTAGCTACTTACTATGAATACATACAATATGTAATACCTGTTCTTGGTGAAACAGAGTCCTCAAATTATTTTCCAACAGACTTAGCTCTCTTTGGCAAAGACAGAATTGAACCTCCAAGTTTTAAAGTGCTTATCTGAGATTTAATTGCTAATACATCCTCATTCTAGAATTGCACCAGACTCCCCACATGCGTAAACCCTCACATCTACTGAGCACGTCCATGTGTCAGGCCCTGCCTCGTGTTTTACCTGGTATCATTTAACCCTTGCAATGACTAAGCAATGTTTCCATTCACAATATAAATGATGGCTCTGAGGCTCAGGGATATTAACTGACCCTGCATCACTTTGATGTAGGTTTAACTAGAACTAAAGCTACTTTTCTCTTACACAGCATGTTTTCTTGACCACTGCTAATTGACCCATCTAAAAAAATTGCTTAAGATGTCCATATAAGTGTTTATTATCCTTTTTGTTTTTCAGGTATAGTTAAAGGATCACCAGCCTATAATTCACACTGCCAGAGAAACTATGATACAAGGAGGAACCTAAGAGATTCATACAAGGTCCCTCACAGAAGGGGAAGGAAACAAGATCTCCTGAGCATATTGGGGGGGGCAGTGAGTGGAGAGGGAGGAGGAGAGGAGAACATGTGGGACCAGGAAGGTTATGTCAGGGGATGAGTAGACAAGAGCAGAAAAGAAGAAAGAGATACCATAATAGAGGGAGCCATTATAGGTTTGAAGAGAAAACTGACTCTAGAGAAATGTCCAGAGACCTACAAGGAGCAACTAACAATCTGAGCAACAGTTGAAAGGCTACCTTAAATGCCCTTCCCTGATAATGAGATTAATAACTAACTTATATGACATCATAGAGCCCTCATCTAGCAGCTGATGGAAACAGAAGCAGACACCCACAACTAAACACTGAGCAGAACTGGAATCCAGATGCAGAGAGGGAGAACAAGACTAGGCTACAGAAACCCACAGAGACAGCTGACCTGAACAAGGGAGAGCTAATGGGCCCCCAGACTGATATCTGGGAAACCAGCATTGTACCAACTCAGACTCCCTGAACATGGATGGGTCTAAGAAGACCTGGGCAGTCTAAGGGACCTCTGACAGTGGAACCAGGATGTATCCTTGGTGCACGAAAGGACTTTGGGAGCACATTCCCCATGAAGGGATTCTGCCTTAACCTAGAGACAGGAGGGAGGGTCTAGACCCTACTCCAAATGACTTGACATTTTGATGATCCCTCCTGGAAGGCATCACCCTCCCTGTGGAGTTGGGAGGGGATGGCATGGGAGGGGGGATGGGAGGCATGGGAGAGAGGGAGAGGGAACTGGGATTGATATGTAAAATAAGAAAAATACACACACACATATATGACAGAAAAAAAATACCTCAAGAAAAAAATAAATGAATTGTTTTAGTATCCCCCACCCTCACACCAAACTAACTCAGGCAGCTTGGAAAATTCTAAACCTTGATTTCAGACCAAACTTCAGAAGGCAGGATTGAGTATGTCTAAACTGTACATTCTGGAACTAAATAACCTAAACTGAAATGTCAACACTGCCACCAATACCACTTATGAGCTGAATTACTTTAAACAAATTACGTGACCTCTGTGGGCCCTGCTTTTATCTTAGAAACTGGATGATATGCCTCATGGTCAAGACTCCATGCATAGGAATCCTTCCTGTTTTTGAGGTAGGAAATGAGAAAGAGGATAAATAACAGGCATCATACATTGTCTTAAAAAGATGTGTACATCAATTAAGCTTAACGTGAAGTATCGCACATAAACAGTCCAGTGTGAGTTGGGTTTTTCTAGGTTCCGTGGGTTCATAATACTTCCACGGTTAATAGACAAGGAAGGAAGTCTACCTAATTTATGAATTTCATCCAAAAGTCATATCCCACCCCTGACCCCTTGCAGTAAAATTAAAATGCCTATTTTTTTTTTTTTAACTTTTGAAAGACACTTCAGGAGGCTGAGGCAGAGGCAGGTGGATCTTGGTGCATTCAAGGCTTGCTTGGTCTACAGAGGGAGTTCCAGGACAAGCTCCAAAGCTACACAGAGAAACCCTGTCTGGAAAAGCCAAAAAGGAAAGGAAGAGAGGAAGGAAAGAGGGAGGGAAGGAGGAAGGGAAGGAGGTTGAAAAGGGAAAAGAAAAAAGAAAAGCTCCTGTAACAGTATTTATACCTCCATTCCATAGAACATTTCATGAAAGTCAATATTTCATCTCAATAACCCAAGTTTAGTAGCCATTTTATGGTACCCTTTGTGTTCAACAAGCCTGGTCTACATCTCAAGCAAACACATCTTCAGTTCCAGGGGTACCTCCTACCAAACAGTGTACAGCAAGCCTGTGGCATATTGTACACAAGGTCTCAGCCTCTATTTATTTGCCTTTTGACTTTGTTTATACTTAGAATGTCTATTATCAAAGCAAATGGCAAAAAAGGCAAACGCTGCAACCAGCTGCAGGAGGTGACATCATGGGTGTGCCTCCCCCCACGCCACCCCCCCCTGCAGCCCTGCAGACCCTCGGTTGTTCTCTCCAAGTTATACTCAGGCTGAATTTATTTGATCATTAGTCTGTGTGTTGTGTTGGCACATCCATCTTTGACAGTCTTCCATGTGCAGCCTTTAGCATCTTTTTTATAATGAAATTGGTTTGGGGTTATAAGTAGAGGTAGATGGCCTCCTGCATAACACAATTGGCCTAACTGATCAAGATAAGATTTCATGAAGGCATGCATATTTGTCACAGTCACATAATGCATACCTGTAACTCAGGGCTTTGTCTGGCAGTCTTTAATTTATGCTCCTAATTTTCTTTCTAAAGTCGCCTTCTCATAATGGCACTCGTGTGAATTTTTCCCTTTACAATTACAGCAGTTTTCTTCGCCTTGTTACCAATGACACATTAAACCTGACAATTCTCTGTGGTAGCTGCCCTATGCATTATAAGATGTTCTAAAACATCCCTGGTCTCTACACTTGCATGCCAATAACAAACGCCTACCCTTGGGTTGTAAAAACAGCATATTACCTCCAAACACTACTAAATATCCCTCAGAAGGGAAGAATGGTACCTTGCTAGGAACAATTTATCTGCTCATCCCTAAAGGAGACATATATAACACCCCTCAAAGGCCCAGTGAACATCATGGAAGATGGGAGCAGAAGGAACATAGAAGCAGGAGGAAGAGACGTGTTGTAACATTGTCTTCCATGAAGGAGATGATCCTTGCACACTTAAACCCTCAGTACTCGTGATTATCTTGACAAGACCTGTACAAGATTGTGCCCACCAACAGTATATTTGGAGGCAAAGGAAACACAAAGGCCCCAGCCATCCCTTAGGATTTGTAGGCCATTAATGATTGCTGAGAGGGAGGGAGAGAGATTTTTTTCCTTTGGTAGTGACAAGCTCCTGTAAATAACCTCCCACCTATGATCCTGTAAGCATCTTGAGTTACACCCAGGACAGGAAAATAGAAGGGAGCTAGGAAAGGAAGAAGATCCACAAGAGTGGAAGGTGAACAAGGAAGAGTAACGGGGGTGCATATGATCAAAATATACTCTATGCATATACAAGGATGTCATAGCAAAGCCCATTATTATGTACATAGTAATAAAAACATTCCAAAACAAAAAGAATCATTTACCTACTGGCACTGTTCTATAAATTTTAAATTATATCTGATGTTTGAGTCTTCTTTTCAATTTTAGCAATAAACATCAAAGAATTTTTTTCCTCTTTATTATACTTCGCTTTTTTTTTTTTTTAATCTCTGCCAATAGATGGAAGATCGTTATACAAAAATCACGAAGCCCTTAATTGGGTCTTGTTGAGTTATGAAAACCATAAGCTAATGGCTGTGCGATAAAGGAAGCAATCCATTAATGAACTGCAGTATTGTCTACACACCTGTTTCCCATTCAGCTTATCTCTGGGCTTCCATTATCTGACTGTAGGGAAGTCTTCCTGCTTTCAGAATGCGAGCAGGCTCACAAGAGCCTGGAGACAAAAGCAAGCAGTTGCCTAACTATGGGTGATGCATAGCTATGCATAGCAGATGCAATTCGGGATCCAGGAAGACGTGGGACTTAACAATATGGCCTCTGTGTATCCTGACTGCTGAAGTAAAAACATCCTGTATATTCAAAGTGCAGACATTTGCGGCATTGGGACCAGCCTCAGGAGGTTATCATATATACCTAGGTCACCTCAGGTCACATGTCACCATCTTTCAAAGTCCTCCTACCCTGGAGCAGCTTCTGAGTACAAGTTTCCGGGTCCTGTCTGCTCCGGGGCTTCTGATGCTTAAACCAACCTCTCGTTGGCCATTCATGGACCCCATTTCTTAATGATCTCACCAATTAATATGATGTCCTCTAGATCAGCATCTCTAAACAGGTGGCCCAGGGATGGGTCTAAAACTTATCCTAAAACTTACCGCCTGGAGAAGAAGCAAGGGGTTTAAATGCCAACGTGTACACCACCTGAAATTTTATCTAAAAATTCCAAATTCTCAACTTCCCTTGGAGAATTACCCATGACACTGCTGGTATTGATACAGTCTGCTGTGGCTAAGGCGCAGCTGCCTATCTAGACAGATTAGACTGTGCACTCCAATTTACCCACAGCTTGCTTACTGCATTTCTTTCTGTGATCTGCTTCGCCTCTGTGGACCTAAAAGCTTGGAGTCCTCATTTAACTCTAAAATATTAACACGTTAAAATGGTAGTTGTTTCCAGAAAAAAAAAATCAGTAAGGATAGGGTTCGGTAAATTTTAAATAATGTATTTTAATGATATTATAGTACTTTATAGGCATTATTTTTCTTTGTGATAGTCACGCATGAACACAGTACCTCTGAAGGCTATCCTAAGGCGTTGTGGTCAAGTGTTAGTCACAGTTTGCAGCGCTTAAATGACTTATATTGTCTAATTCTCTCAATGACCCTCTGAAGAACATCCTGTTATTATTCTCTTATCAGTAATGAGCGATTTGGGAGCAGAGATGGGTTTGAAAATTGATTCAGTGTCCAACAGATAAATGTTAAAGATGGGAAAAAATCCAGGGGTCCTGAGTTCAGACTCCAAGCTAAGCTTCCCTGGGTCTATTGCTGCCTCTCCTATTTAATCAATCCTCACAACAGTTACTACCCACACCCTTCAGGCGAGAGAATTGCACACAGTCTGCTTCTGTGTCTCTTTCCCTGCTACTTTCTGCTACTGTTTTTTTCCCCTCTCTCATCTTTCCTAATCCTTAGGGGCTGCCTCCTTGGTTGTTACTTCTCAAAGGGCCCCATTCATTACCTCCATGCATCCTATCTACTATCTCCTCACCCTGCCTTCTCTTCCTCTTCCTCCCTATCCTCCTGCTGCTGCTTCTCTTACCAACAGCAACACCACCACCACCCTTCTTTCTCCGCTCAGCAAATGTCTGAAATCTCTTTGTCTGAAGGTGGCTTCTTAGTCTCCTTCTTCTAGACTATAAGCTTTAAGAAGACAGGGGCCTAGGCCAGGCAGTGGTGGTGCATGCACAACTGTAATCCCAGCACTGGGGAGACAGAACCAGGCAAATCTCTGTTGAGTTGGAGGCTGGCCTAGTATACAGAGCTAGCTCTAGGACAGCTAGGGCTGTTACACAGAGAAACCCTGTCTCAAAAATAAATAAATAAATATAAATAAAAACAAAAACAAACAAAATGATGGGGGGGCTGTTTGAAGTTGTTTCCTCAGGACCTAGAACACCGACCAGCACATAGCTTGCTTCATAATATTTGTTAGATGAAAGGATGCAGTTGTAAACAAACCATCACACTTATCCCTCAAAGGAGATGAGACAAGAAGAAATTAAAAGGAGAGGGAGCATAGTCCTATTCCTTTTAAAAGTCAGTACAAAAAAAAAAAAAAAAAAAAAAAACGGTCTTGCTCCTAAGACTGTGGCAAAAGCAAGACCACGCTTTAAAAAGTTTCTGTATATTGGAGGATGAGTGCCTTCTGACAGCAAAGTGCCTCAAAGTTATCTCAAATGCCAGAACAAATTGTGCCCATTGATAAAGTGACCTCAACAAAGGGAAGCCTGTTGATTGATGTGCCTATTCCTGCTCCCATCCATCCAGTATAGCAGTGTATTTCTGATCTGCCATAGTGTCTTATATTCATTTCTGCATTATTATGATGCCATGGAAAAGGATTAGATTACAGTTAGAGTGGTTATAGGTAGATTCACCAATTGGCTTTTTTTTCATTCAAGAAATCTTTACCAAAAGTCAGTTTTTTGCCAATCAGTGGTGGCGCTTGCCTTTAATTCCAGCACTCAGGAGGCAGAGTTCAAGGCCAGCCTGATCTACAGACTGAGTTCCAGGACAGGATCTGAAGCTACACAGACAAACCCTGTCTCAAAAAAAAAAAACAAAACAAAAAGTTAGTTTCTCAGAAAAAAAAAAATTACCGACTAAGAATGTTAAATGGCCCCTCTGAGAAGCATTAACATGGTCCCTCAGACCTGTGTGTGTTTGGTGTTTGTCATGTCTGAAGTAAGAAACAGAATGTAATGCAGTCGCTCTGTAGAATACTATTCAGCCAAAAGAAGGAATAAATTATTGATACACACAACTTGGATGGATCTCAAGGCCATTATACCAGCCAACCCCAAAAAGGCATATATATTTTGTTACCATTGATATAACAGTCTCAAAAATAGCAAGTCTAGAAAGGTAGAAAATAGATCAATGATTGCCAGAGTTTGGGACTGGTGGGTAAAGAGCATCTACCAAGAGTAGTCTTTGTGTAAACAGAGTAAGTCTGTGTCTTGATTTTGGCAATTTTAACTGGATCTACACATGTGACAAAATGGCACATGTGTACACAATATATACACATTGTGTAGACAAAAGTTTCCTCATTTTATTCTTGTATTCAATAGAAGGAACTGACTAACTTGAACACCAAAATGTGGTATATTACCTTTACAACTTCCTGTGAGCCTATAATTTCAAAAAACAAGTGAATACATAAGTATCATGCTTAAATCACTCTGGGCTTTTAGGAGATAGTTGGTCTAAAGCAGATCAATTATCCTCTAAATGTTCTGAAATTCATATCATAAAGGCCTATAGTATCTATCTTAGGTGTATTTTTCCATCAATAAAAATGGCTAGAATTTGCCTGTTGGTGGTGGTGCACACCTTTAATTCCAGCACTTGGGGATCAGAGGCAGGAGAATCTCTGTGAGTTCAAGGCCATCCTGGTCTGCAGAGTGAGTTCCAGGGCAGCCAAGGTTGTTACACAGAGAAACCCTGTCTCAAAAAGCAAAAAAATAAAAAATAAAAATAAAAGTAAATGGCTAGAATCCATACCTCCTAAATCACTGACTCCCAACATGACTCTTCCAGCTTCTTATGTCCTCATTTGGGGTTAATGGCCACCAGTCAAACAAGGGTCAGCATTCCCCAATTCCAAAAGACTCCAGCAAATACTAGGCAAGTTAGTTCTTGAATATAGAAGTATACATTGCAGGTACATAATAATACAAAAAAAAAAAACCTACCAGAGATGCCTCTAAAGGAAATCTAGGAAGAAAATTGATAAGTAATAACAGGTGTTGCTAGAAAATTTTAAATGGAGGCATGGAGGACAATTCATTTCTCATGATGTATTTAAGTAAATTCTCAAAATATCCTAGGAAAAATAGTCAAGAAGAAATAAGGTCTTAGCTTAGTCAGAGGAAGTTCCTCAGAATGCCAATCAACCCAAGTCTTGGTTTTGTGTAGACAGATATTGACAACCAAGTTCTGAAGGTCCTGCTAAGGTTGCTCTTATCTAATTCTTGAAACAGATTCAAATGCAGATGGATCGATTGTCTTAGGGTGATGCATAAGTGTCACCCTGTCATATTCTGTGCCTCTCTATACTACACCTAAATAAATTTAGTTATTTCTTCCTTCTGTGGTTTGGTCTGGTAAGGCCAAGGCCTTTGGGAGCCAGTCAGGTAATGGAAAAGTGTGAGTCAGGTGAATAGGGAGCCTGTGTATGAGTAGATACACAATACAGTCATTCCCATCCAATTATAAAAAGAAAACAAAACACCTTATGCAACCCCAGCTGCCAAGTTGTGACCTCTGGTTAGACCATGAGGGCCTAGACCAGCAGTTGGCACACACTCTAGTAAAGTACCATTCAGCTTTCACAGCCCTTCAGTGACAGAGGCAGGTGCCAGGCTTGTCTGTTTTCTTTTGAATCAAGTGGGAGGAGGCAGCCATCATGAGGAAGAGCTAAAGCGTGTTGGCAGGAATGACAGAGGGCTCCTCCCAAAGTCGCCCACTTGTTGAACTGTTTACATCCTGAAGACTTTGGCAGGGAATATTACATTATCACCAGTACAGAGAAATAGGCTACAACCCAGAAAAATAGACACACATTTAAGACCTAGAAGTTGCTATCAGCCATTCATGTACCTCCTGTTCCTTCCTACTTGCAGAAATCTAATACTAGTAAAATTCAGAAACTGATATAAACTTGGGGAGATGGTGAGAAATAGGGAACAATTGCTGAAGGCTAGTTCCTTGCTTGCTAATGAGCTTCTGTCCCAACAATCATAAAATCCAGAAGAAACACTACAAATTACAAACACAAAAGTTCATTTTCCCAGCTCCAACAAAATAATTCTAAACCTATTAATGCAGACTGGAAATCTGGCAGCTTCTATCATGTGATGTTCAGAAGCAAATTTGGTTCATGATCCAAGTTGTTTATTTTAAAATGTAACATTTATGTCTGTTTACTGCCAAATGCAATTCAAATGGTTGACATCTGGTCTATTACAAAATCTTATGCAATTGGAGTCCTCATTACATTATTGAATCTCTCTATGTACCATCTAGAGAGTAGATATTACAAATGCCTTATTCTCGAGTTTCAGAACATTTCAGAATTTATATACTCCAAAGAATATGTATCTGTGGTATTGCATATATATGTATATGTATGTATATATATATACATATATATGCAATAATACACAAATATAACTGAAGGACCAAAATAAAACTGAAGGACCGAAATTTATATATATCAAATGTACCACCTTCCTGTTTATTTTATTCAGTGAGAATTATTGAACAACTATTACATGCCAGTCCCCATAACAGAAACCAGGAACAGAAGAATGGGTATTCAAAACATGGTACCCACCCTCAGCACTAGAGTCTCTTCATGCTTGCAAACAAAGTTATCTAATATACCTATGACTGTGGTTATCCTCTTCAGGAGACTCACAGTTTGTTCCACCCCTTTCTCCAAGATGACAGTAGCATCAATGGCAAGTATCTCAAGGCATTTGAATTAAATGCCTTCTCAGCTAATACACTTGATGCCAGTCAAGATTTTCCTATCTATCTTTGCCCGTTAATAGCAGTGTGTCTCCCTAATACTGAATTTAACTTAAACCACATCTCAAGAAAGTTGGGCATAATAAAGTTTCTCAAAATAGATTCTTATAAGCTTACTGTCAATCATTAGAGCGTTGTTTTAGTAAAGCTATCTTTAAAATTAGAATTTGGTTATATCTGGCATGGAGGAAAGGTAGCTGAGCCAAGATAAGAAAGAATTTGCAGAGTATGAGCAAACTCTCAAGAGGGTTCCTGTACTGGGAATCTCCAAACCATAGTTCTTTTTCAGTAGGCATCGCTAATATTCCAGCTACACTTTATTTAGCTCTATCCTTAGTAGAAAAGGACAAAAAAGTTGAAAAAAGATGGGGCTGAGGGTGGCTCAGCTTAGGAAGTGACTAATTCTGACTCTAAGAGTGGGTTAGCCCTGAACTGGGTGCAACTTTGGTGTTCACCCACACAGTATGACTATCTCAAATCATTCATTCCACTCACAAGGCATCATAGACTCTCAAACTGAGAGAGTGGTATTTGGCATGTGACAAAAAGAATATTCTGGTGCTGGCTTTAGGAAAATTGTATTTTATTCCTGGACCACACAAAATCAAGGATAATGTCACAGGACACCATCACACCTACTGCCTTTAGTCTTGCTTACCCATCATAATCACCAATCAAATAAGTTCCCACATGAAAGAAAGGTCTTGGGATTCCCACTACCACATCCAGCATCCACTTTGGAACAATGACAGCATTTATTCTAAGACCTTGAACATTAAGAGAGTAGATCCAATGTATAAAATGAAACAACGGGTAAGATTCTTTTCTATTTCAAACATATGTAAGTGGGTTAATTTAAAAATAAAGCCCCATAATATCTTTTGAAAATATTTTTCTTTGAAAAATATCCCCACATCAACTTTTAGTGTAAGTTCTGAGTTTTTAAATTTACATAGTCTTTGCAGTCTATGTTAGCAAATAAAGCAAATGAGAGTAACCATAGTTTTAGTCTTTTAAACACATTCTTCTTTATTAGATTCTAAACCCAAAGAGAACTTTCCAACAGCTACTGATGGGTTGTGTGATACACTGAGTACTTGAAAGATGGCTTCCAAGGGTTCCATAGTAGATACAGGTTGAAATCACAGAAAATATTCCAACACTTCTCACTACAACAATAACATCTATTACTTCCATGACACTTTTCTGCTTATATTACTTCTTTGGATTCAGTATGGAATTTTATTTTTCATTTTTCTGTGAAGTAGTCTTCATTGTGCCAGTATTAAAGGACATGAAAAGCATAAGAAGCCATACTTAGCCAACTCAAAGGTAAAATTTTAACTCAAGTTTGCTGGAAGCTACTTTTAATTCTTTTAAAGACAACTTCCTTATAAAATTACTGTTCACCTTGACCATCATTGACAATGTGAGCCCTGAGGAATTTTTTTAACCAATAACAAAGGAGCACATTCCCTACTACTGGCCCAGTTAGGTTGTCATTATTTTAGCCTGTGATGAAACTATGACTTTGATTTTAATATGACAGCCACACACAGTTTCACGACAATGCCCATATCATGTCCCTTTGTCCCCATGTTGCTTACTTTACATATAATAGAAACCCAATACCACAGGCCTCCCATTGTACACAAAGAGGAGTCACTAGAATGCATCTTCCTTCAGCAGCATCTATCTTCTTCAGAAGTTCTTAAACACATTGAACAGGGTCAAAATAAAAAAAATCCTCTTCCTCTCACTTCTTCACTCCCAGCAGGATTGGAGGTGAGCCTGCAGGTGTTGCTCTTTCCTTGGCTCCCTCCCTCGACTCACCACCCAGCCTTGAATTCCTAAAGTAAAGCTCCTTATGTTCTGTGACTTCATACATGTCGGTCACCATAAGAGCACATTCTCAGATGTCTCAGAATCTTTCTTCCCCTCATGCCCACAAGGCTCTGTTGTCCTTGTTCAGCTTCATCTTCTTCTCCTCACACCTGGAACGCTTTTAATGTTGTTCTCTGGAGTCCATGGTCCATCCTCTGTAGGTTCCCAAATTCTCACATTGTCTCTAAAGGTCCTGCTTCTTTTTCTTTTTCTTGCTCCAGGCCAATAGTCTTTTGTCTTCCACAATCTTATATCATTTGAATGCTTTGTGAGAAAGCTAAATGGTCCAATAGGTTGATCTCCCCATCTAAACAGTCTCACCACTGACACTCCTGTTTTGTTGAAGACAACTCCATCTTCCTAGTTATGTAGATCAAAACCCTGGCGTCATCCTTGATTCCCTTTTCTCTCATACTCCATATTTGATCCATAAGGAAATACTGTTGGCTCTACTTTTAAAATATATCCAGATTCCAGAGGTCTGCTCACGTCCCACCACTAACTCTCCTGCCTGGCTTTCTATACTATCATCTTTAAAAAAATTTTTCCCTGCTTCCACTTGAGTCTTTTCTACTTTTTCTGAGTTTATTTTTAATAGAACACAGAGAGGAATACAGACTACATAAGTTAAATCATGTCACCATTCTGCAGGAAACCCTCCAAAGACTACCTAACTGAACAGAGCAAGACAAATCAAATCTTCATAATGGCCCATGGGTCATTTGTGATATGACCCTTGGTCCACAGAGCTTTTTTCTCTCATTTTCCTTCGATTCTATTCCAGCCATTCTATTCCCAAGACTCCCATAAGGGACTTGCAGACATAATCCAATGTGTTTAAGGCATCTAAACTGTTTCTTCTTCTGGAAACAACACTCTCTGACCAACACCAGCCCTCCCAAGGCTACTCTGTGCTTTCTCCATACATTATGCCTAATGTCCATATACTTTTGTTATGTATTTTCATCCACAGCTTCTGTGGGAACATATTGCCACTGCCATGGGCTTTTCCTGATTTTATTCACTACAATGCCCCAACTATCTATCTAGAACAGACTGCCCCATGATTATTTCTCGCAAACCTGCCCCATCACAGATCCCCCCCACCTTAGGTGACAGCAACTCCACCCTTCAAGTGACTCAAAGCAGAGGAGGCATCCTCAACTCTTTATCTGCTACACCCATATCCAATCAGGCAAGAAGAGTCAAAACAATTGCTCAATAATTTTATATTGAAGGAGAGACTCTTGAGTTAGCTAATAGCATGACCCAATCTTACTACCAATCATTTTACATATCTCAAACACCACATTAATTACATGAATAGGTATTGATAGTCTTGCTGAATATTAATATTGAGTCTATATTTGTCTGTCTTGGCTTCTATGTTTCATAGAATTCATTAACTACCTAAGTGTTGGAGCTGTATATAAGATGTTTGACAAATCTTATAGTTCTTTTAGCTGTGAAGGGATCAATACATATTTGTTTATAGTGATGGAAATCTTGATTTCATAGTCAGCTAAATCAGAATTCAGAGTTCTTATTAAAAAATCAATCCAGGAGTTAGAGGTAACTCAGTCAGTAAAATGTTTGCTGCAAAAGTGGGAGGACCTGAGTTCAAATATCTAGCATCCACATAAAAAGTCAAGTGTAATAACACATGCCTGTGACTCTAGCCCTGGGCAGAAAGAGACAGGAGGATCCATGTAGCTCACTAGGCAGCTAGTCCCACTGAACAGGTTCAGGAGCAAGTTAGTGAGCACCGGGTTCAGTGAGAGACCCTCTCTCCAAAAGTAAGGTGGGGAAGTGGTAGAAATAGATATTCTACATTAAGCAGTGACCTGCACATACACATATGCACACATACTACAGTACCACAGACACACCAATTAAAATCAGCTCTACTCAAATTCTACTGAGTGCAAAAGATAAATAAAATACATAAATCTCAACTATTATCATATATAAAAGTAGATGTTCCAATACAGTGTGACAAAAAGATGACTGTGACACTAGATGAGAGTGAATGGCTCTGAAAGACAATAAGGGATGGGGAAAGTCAGAGGATGTATGGGAAAGACATTTCCAGCAAGGAAAAGCTGAACGCAACTAATCCTCTGTCCTTTGTTATAAACACCACTACTTTTGGCTTCAGAAGACAAGTGACAAGGGAATATTCAATTCATGACCCAGGATTCATGTGTTGTAGGAGGATTTGGATTAAATCATTTCTAAAATCTTCTACCAAATGCTGAAATATGATGATTCAAGTGATCAAAAAAAAAAAAAAATGGGGCTGTATTTAGTCTAGTTTTGACTCAAAATGCTTTTGGCAAAGACTGCATGTATAATACTATTTCATGTGTCTGATGCCAAAACTGAAATATTAATAGACTATGTTAAGACTTAAATCTAGTCTTAGACATGTCTCCAAGATGCATGCTAATTAAGAGACAAAATAGTCTGCAGCCATTTCTCTCTGTGAAGCGTTAAAACTGTGAACAGCTACAATCTGTCCTTGCATTTTCCTTGAAAGTAAAATCACCAAACAACAAAGGCAAAAAAATCTCTGTTCCTATGCAACAGTCCAGCAGAATTATCTGCCACTTGTTATGGCAACGTTTTCATTTAGAAGCTATAAATTGGTTTCAGCATTGTTTTTCCAACAAGCAAGACTAAAAGCATTGACATCTAAAAACTAAAAATATTAAATAAATGTTACCTGTCCTTGAGAACACTATGCTTCATTTGACATTCTTCAGTGTGTGCACAGGCATGCATGTTTTCCTGCTTGTATGTGTGTGTTTGTGCTTGAGTGCACCTGCCCAAGTATTCTCATGTGGATGCCAGACAGAGGTCAATGTCAGGCACTCTTCTATTGTTCCCCAACTTATTTTTGAGAGAGTATCTCTCATTGGACCTGGAGCTCACTGCTTTGGTGTTGGGAGATGTCATTCTGTAAATATGTTTCTCATACTTGTTAATGAATAAAGCCCTGTTGGCCAATAGGAAAGCAAGATAGGCGGGACTAGGAGACAAGGAAGATTTGAGGAAGTAGAAAGGAGGAGTCAAGATGGAGAGATTGGAGAGAGCAGAACCGCCGGCCCCCTCTCTTCGGTAAGATAAGACCACGTGGAAGTACTTAGATTAATAGAAATGGGTTAATAATTAGGACAGAGCTAGCCAATAAGAAACAAGTAACTGGCCAACAGCTTTATATCAAATAGAGAGTCTGTGTGTGTTAATTGGGGCTGGCACCGCCGTGGGTCCAAGCCAGCAGGGAGAACCTACTCCTAACACTTTTGTTAGACTTTCTAGACAACAAGTCCCTGGAGTCATCCTGTCTCTACACCCCAGCATTTAGTTACAGACTTTTTCAGCCATTCTGGGCTTTTACATCCATACAAGGGATCTGAACTCAGATCCTCATGGTTGGTGGCACAACAAGAACATTGCCTCCTCAGCTATCTTCCTGGCCCCTCCTTTGACATTCTTTAAGCCTCTGTTGAAATGGAACTGGGTTAGAGTGCTGATTGTAGCACAAATCAAACAATTCTTCCTATGAACCACTTTCCCTGCCTATAAAATAGAGATAGATGGTCTTGTTGCACAAAGCCTTTATGAGGGCCAAGGAGATGAGAGGTTTCAAAAATCTGTCACAAATACTAAGACACTTTGTGCAAACAAACAAACAACAAAAAAAGCTTGCATACTGTTGTAGCTGCAATATTTATAACATCAAATGTCCATCAACTGATGAATGTATGAGCAAAATGTAATACAACAGAATATTATCCAACCTTAAAAAAAAGGAATGAAGAACTGATTTGTTACCACATCGATGAAGCTTGAAAACATTATGCTAAAAGAGACAAGGCAGAGCACAAAAGCCATGTTTGTGTAATTCCATTTATGTAAAATGCCAGAGTCAGTTAATTTGTGGAGAAAAGAAAGTAAATTGGTAGTTGTCAGCACCTGGGAAGGAGAGCATGAAATTACTGCTAATGGGTACAAGGATGGTGAAAAGGTTCTAAAATGAGATATAATAGTGACTAAAACATTGAATTATAAACCTTAAAAAAAAAAAAAAAACAAATTCAAATAGGCAGTGGCGCATGCCTTTAGTCTCAGCACTTGAGAGGCAGAGGCAGATGGATCTCTGTGAGTTTGAGGCCAGCCTGATCTACACAGTGAGTTCCAGGACAGCCAACGTTACAAAGAGAAACCCTGTCTTGAAACAAAAAAAGAATTCATAAGCATTTGAATCATAAAGTAATTTTTTAAGTATAAATACAAATATAACATAAACATTTCACTATTTCTGAGTCATTTGTTTCCAGGTTGGAAATATAATAGTTTATTGTTGCATGAGTTCTAATGGGCTTTAATAATAAAACCTGGAGTCATATATTGGGGTATATATTGAAAGATCAGAGAAGTAAAGGAGACAGCCACTAGAAAGACTTCTTATCTCTGCTAAATCCTCAGACTAAATGGGTGATCCTATCTCTAGGAACCCTCAGACTGAATGCAATGAGATCCTGTCTCCTCCATCCTTATATTCCTCTCTTTGCCCAACTATATCACTCACTCCTGTCTTCACCTCCCTAGTCCTGGGATTAAAGGCATGAGATCCTAAGTGCTGGGAGCAAAGTATGCCACTACAGTCTGACCTCTATGGTTAACTAGTGGCTAGCTCTGCACTCTGATCTCCAAGCAAGCTTTAGTTGTTAGAGAATAAACAAAATGTCACCACACTTTAAAATTCATGTACATGGCCATATGCAACAAGAATTCTGTTATGAGCAGTTTTCCCTCCAGCCTGGTCCAACAGCTGTGTCAGCCCCGAATAACACACAGAGAACCTGTATTAGATATAAATCTGTTGGACTGTTACTAGTGTTTCTTATTGGCTAGCTCTGTCTTAAGTATCAATCCATTTCTATCAATCTAAGTATTTCCAGGTGGTCTTGGCTTACCAGAGAAAGGGTCTGGACCTCTTACTCCTCTTGGTCCTACATTTTGACTCTTCTTACTACATCTACCATAATCCTCCTTATCTTCTAGTCCTGCCTATCTTGCTTTCTTATTGGACAACAGGGCTTAATTCATTAACCAGTAAGAGAAACATATTTACAGAATGTTATCTCCCATAGTCTCCTCCTTTCTGTCTAAATAAAAAGAAGGGTTTTAACTATAACATAGTAAAATATATAACAAAACAGTTATCAAATGAGAACTATAGTTAGCAATGTTTAGTCCATTAACATTTAGCAAGATTTAAAGAAAATATTTTGTCATCTATCTTATCTTTGTGAGTCTAAAGTCCTATATGTAACTTATCTTTAATCCTAACTAAAGAAAACTATAACCATAACTATCTGTCTTCAACTCCATCAAAGACCACAGAAAGATAATATATAAACTCTAGAAATGACAGAGACATCTTGCTACCTGGTCAGTTACCTGAAGTTCTGGAATGTTCCATCTTCAGCCAATAGGCCATAGTGTATCTGGCAAACTCCTCAGCAAAGCAAGAAACTTTAAACTGTCCAACCTGTGCTGGCAGTTTGTCAGTCATTTTTCTCTGTGTCCTGTAGACTATCTGGCAGACTCTTCCATGAAGCAGGAACCCTATAGCAATGTCCATCTTGTATCAGCAGTCACTTTCCTATGGATTCTGCATGTCTACTTTATACAACATAAAGTCAAATAGTCCACACAAGAGAAGTATCTTGTTCAAATGGCTAGTCTTGTCATATTAAGTAAACTCCATAACGAGTTTCTTTGATGTCCATCTTTCTTTCTGACACAGGTGGTGTTGCCAGGGAGCAGTTGTGCCTCACTGTTAAGAAAAACCCTAAACCATCTTAAATGCCATATTCTGTAGGTCTTTGAATTGTTTGAAGAATATTTATCCATCTCAAATATATCTCTGTACAGCTAGAAAACCTAACTAACTTAACTAAGTTTTGACTATCATAGGTAACTATCTATAACCTGTGCTAAAGTATACATTAATTTTTAAATGAGCTATATAAACACAATACCTAAACAAGAGGAGAAATATACATATCACAAAATTGACCTTAAATTTGTATCAATAAATGAAAATCCATTCCAAAAATTCCATTTTTAAGCCGAACATCTCGGACAGGTAGCATTTCTTTTAGTAGAACCTCAGACACCTGCTTGTGTTGTCACCACACTTACCACTCAGGCTTGTACCTAGGGTGTATTTTGATCCAGTTTCATCTGGAAGAAAAATATGTCCATGTTATTGTTCGTGTGTGTGCCTATGTGTGTCTGCATATGTCTGTATGTGATTGTGTATCAAGGGGGAAAAGTAGAGACAGACACATTTTAGATGGGGATTTTGTTTCTCTGTTATTAAAGGTCCCTAGGCTTTTACTGTTACCTGTTCTAATAATTTTTCTTGTTTTTTATTATTTCAGAGTTACTACATTTTAAAAAGTAAGTGGCAGAGGGTGATCAAAATAATACTGTTACAGGGCTGGAAAGATGACTCAGTGGTTAAAAGCACTTCCTGCTCTTCCTGAGGATCAAGCTCTATTTCCAACATCGACATCAGGGAATCAGGCTCTTCACAACTGCCTATTTCTCCAGCTCCAGGCTGGAGACCCTTTCTTGTCTCTGAAGTTATGAGTGCACACACACTCACACACAAACAAGTAAAAATAAATCATTATAAATTGTTGATACAATGTTTAAATACACACTCAGACTAAATCATCTCAAGTGGGAACACATTATTGACATTTTTTAAATCCACAAAGTATTTTCAAACAAAAGGTAATGTGTTTTGTGATTTTCTTACTTTAAAGAGAAATCAAAGATGGGATCTTTTTACCTTGAAAGAAAAGAAGTTGCTTGCAAATAAAAACTTTGTCAACATTCTAATTCACTGTTCTGGTGGGGAGCAGTTTCAACAGGTTTTTTCTGTAGCTTTAGAGGCTCTCCTTGAACTCAATCTGCAGACCAGGCTGGCCTCAAACTCACAGAGATCCACCTGCTTCTGCCTGCCTCTGCCTCCCAAGTGCTGGGATTAAAGGTGTGTTCTACCACTTTTACAGAATAGTGTTCTCCCACTGAACAAGCCCAGTATCCCTATGAGTTGATAGAGCTTGATATAAACACAGTGAACAAGTAAAAACAGTTCAATCACATCCTTTAAAAACCAGAAATAAGCTGGGTGTTGGTGGTGCACACCTTTAGTCCCAGCACTGGGGAGGCAGAGGCAGAGGCAGGTGGATCTCTGTGAGTTTGAGGCCAGCCTGGTCTAAAGAGCTAGTGCCAGAACAGGTTCCAAAACAATACCGAGAAACCCTGTCTCAAAACATTAATAAATAAATAAATAAATAAATAAATAAATAAATAAATAAAGCAGAGATATGTTCAGTCATTTCTACTGTAAACTAGATTTTTTCCTTTTTCATCTTTTTGGTGATCATAAGGGACTCAGCCTAAATAGCATAATGCTTTTAGAGAAATGCTCCCTTTTTTTTCATTTTATAATGAGTTTTTAAAAATAATTTGTAATTAGGACATTGCAAGCAAACAGCAGATGACTAAGGTTCCCTCCCCCCCTTAGGAAGGCTGGATATTTTTGTTTACACAGTTACTTATGTCAGTAAGATCTATTTTCTTAGAAAACACAAAAGTTTGGTCTGTCTGGTATACTAATATAATCACTGCAACCAATTCTTAGCCAGCAAAAGGCTGACCCTCCTTGGGTTAAGAAAGAATTATTCCTACCTGGATTGCCTTTGAACTGGAACATCAAATTTTTCCTGCATTTATATTCAATCAAAACATTGACTGTCTTTGGGTCTCCAGTCTACTGTCCTCTGGATAAAACCCACACCGGCTCTTCTGGATCTCCTCCTTGTCAATTCTCCCTGAAGACCCCAGAACTTTTCAGCCTCTATAACCACGTGAGCCAATATCTTCTCTCTGTTTAGGTGTGTGTGTGTGTGTGTGTGTGTGTGTACCATGCATATGCCCGGTGGGTAAGAACCTTAGTATATTTTGGATGCATGAGAATATGATCTCAGAAAACTTTAGAGTCCCACATCCTGCTGTCCTCCAGGTTTTCATACTGGCCTTTCCTGAAAATCATATTGGAGCTGGGTAAACTTTTAAGACATGCACCTTCACTCTTAAACACTGCTAAAGCAACCTTGGCTAGCTTCTGCTTTCTCATTGGCTTTACATGTTCTTTAAGAGAACTTTCAGTTTGTTGTAGAAAAAGCAGCAAGTACTTACTCTGGCACATACTAGTTGTATATTAAGGTTTGCTTATGAATAAAAGGATATACTAGACCACTACGTGACAAGATTGACTAATGATGCATAGTGCCCCCGCTCAGCTATGGCAAGTATCCACAACTATGATGAATGATAGATTCATTACTGCATTTGAGATGTATGTTTATATACCAGTCCATCAGTCACTGGAGCAGGGGCATTAAGCCTGGGAATAGTTTCTGCTCAATTCAATTGTAATTGACAAAGAATGGCTTTTAGTAAACCTCAGAGTGTATAGATGTATACTTGGCATCAAAGTGGAGAAACATAGGATATAAGAATAGTCTTATGACTCCTGAGGAAGCCAAAGACTTTAGAAAATGCCTGGTAAGTTATCAGGTTTTCTTCTGCGAGTCTAAAATTTAGGCAGTTTCACTGCATAGCCTTAAACTCACCATCCCCCTGCCTCAGCTTCATACGTGCCAAGGTTACAGGCATGAAATACCACACTCTGTTTAAGCAAGCTTTTGGGGGGGGGGATAAATACTGAATTTGATATTTCAGAAAAGAAACAATGGTAAATTCTAAAGTTAGTATACTCAAGAATGGGCACATGGACAAATAAACATGTTTTAAGTCGAAGCAATCCTTTCCTATCTACGGCCTCCTTTGACGGGGTAGGATAAGGATGATCTTGATCTACAAACAAGAGATGTGAGACACTTGGAGGCTTCAGTAATTTTAGAATCTAAGACTCTAAACCAGGCTGCCTCTGCCACCTTTTGTCCTTGAGTCCTTTTCATATTGTGTTCGTTTTCTGATGCACAGTTTTAAGACAGTCAGAGTTATATGCTTTACCCAATATGAATGATTTCTCATGGGTTACATGGATTTGCTCTCTGAGTCTGGCTGAGTTATATACTCCTGGTCAGAAGGGTGCCTCTTCTGGACCTCCAGAATCCTTGGTGATGGTCCCATGTAAGAAGTGGTTAGGCAGAGAACTGACTCACAAGCCATCTCTTTCCTCTTTTGGGCATTGCCTGTAAGGCTCTGGGTGAAGTGGCTTACACAGAACTTCTTGGAGAGTTAAGCCAAAGCTTGCAAATATGACACGGGCTGCTAGAATCAACAGGATGGAGGGAAACTTTAATTGTCTTTAATATACAGGTCTTTATGTCCCTATACCTGGCTGCATCTGATATTTGAGCTATTTCTGTGGCCCCTACAGGCATCTGAATTTTGAACAGGTGTATCCTACTGGGGTTCTGGGTTTATTCCAAAATTGCATTGGCTAGGAAGTACAGGCAGACAGGGCTGGAACCAGCCACTATACTTGTATGGGAAGGCTCCATCCTTGTCAGCTTCTCTGTGGTTAAGAGGTGATTCGTCTCCTATGGAAGCACCTGAGACTTTCAGGAGTGTCCTGGCTGGGCCTCTCATACTTTATCTTCTCCCTTTCAGTCTTTTTGGAACCTCCCCTTCAATATCCTATTCCCTGGCCCTTCTCTCCTTACTTCTCCCAAATGAAACATCCAGGGGCTAGGGAATGGCTCAGTTGTAATTGCCCACTGCATAAATAAAGCATGAGGACCTGAGTTTGGATCCCATATAAAAAGCAAGGAGTGGTTACTCACCTCTGTAACCCTAACTCTGGTTGGAGTGGCGGAACCAGAAAATCCTTCTGGCTCCCTGACCAGCCCTTCTAACTGATGAACTCTGACTTCAATGAAAGACATCCAAGGTCAATTTCTAGCTTCCACATGCAAACACACACACACCTGTTTGCACATGTATAAATAAATCAATAGAGCCACATCTTTTAAAAAGAAAAAGAAGCTTGTTGCTTCTTAGACACAGAACCAATAACTCGAGCACTGGGAGTCAGTGAGTAGTAGAGCATGCTGCAGGCTCGTTTATTAAAAAGTTAGGCTTGGTGCTCGCTTAGGCAGCACATATACTAAAATTGGAACGATACAGAGAAGGTTAGCATGGCTCCTGCGCAAGGATGACACACAAATTTGTGAAGCGTTCCATATTTTTTTTAAAAAGTGCCTAACAGATTGCAGAAGAAGGAGAAGGAGAAGAAGTTGGAGAAGGAGAAGTTAGCCCTGCCTTTATACCCCCTCCCAAGATCCCATTGGCTCAGGCTGCTGACTCTGCTGTGTTGTCCTTTCCTGTTGTGGCGTCTCTGGTCACGTGTCTTCATCTGCATAGGGGGCACAGAGGCAGGTTTGGCTCAGGGAGGAAGTGTCTGTCACACGTGATCATGCAGGCTGGCCTGGGCACCTGGGCAGGGTGATTGAAGCTTGGGTGGGCTGGCCAGCAGTTTCTCCTACAGAAGCAAAAGTAAGTCCTACAGTTCTAAACACTGAGTGCCAGTGACAATAACATTAGGGCTTAAACCACATGCCGCTGCTGAATTCTTCCATCTCTTTTATGATGTGCAACGGAATTCACACTACTTTATATGAGAAGACACTGAAGCTCCAGATACATGGCCTGCCTGAGGCCATAGGGTTCTGGGATTCCAGTGCAGACCTCTTGTCTCAGACTCTTGGCCACAGCTCTCCCTCTTTCTCCTTCTGGCCTTGCCACCACTGTCCTCCACCCTGAAAGCATAGAGCTGTACTCTGAGGCTATAAAGGAGTGGGGAGGAGGAAGTCTTTCTTTCAGGCTACACCCACTTCCTCGTGTACTCCCCTGAACACCACCTCTGTGTAAGCCAACATATCCAAAACACAAGATTCATTTCCTCCTGAAACACTGAGAGTCTTGCTTAGAAATGCAAATTCTTCCCAATAATGACCAATTTGCATTAGGTCTCGAAGCTGTCCTAGTTTCACTCTGTTGCTGTGATAAATGCCATGATCAAAAACAGTGGGAGGAAGTGGTTTATTTCAGCTTACACTTCCAGATCACAGTCTGTCATTGAGGAACATGAGGGCAGGAATCAAGAACTGATGCCGCGTCCATACATACTGAGTACTTGCTAGCTCATTGCCTCACACTCAGATCACTTTGTTTGGTTGGTTGGTTGGTTTGTGGTTTGGTTTTCAAGACAGGGTTTCTCTATGCAACAGCCTGGTTGTCCTGGAACTCATTCTGTAGACCAGGCTGGCATTGAACTCACAGAGAACCACCTGCCTCTGCCTACCGGGTTCTGGGATTAAAGGTATTAGATACTACTTACCTCAGATCACTTTCTTTTATAGCCAAGGGTTGTAAACACTCACACAGAAGAGGCATTACCCACTGTGGGATGGGCCTTCCCACATCAGTCATCAGTAAAAGCAACGTCTCACAGACATGGCCACAGGCCAGTCTGATGAAGACAAGTCTTCAGTGGAGGTTCTCTCTCCCCTAGTGACTCTATGTTGTGTCAGGTTGATAATGAGAACTCACCAAGACTGAAACATTGTCTTTACTTTTCCCCAGAACCCAGTATAAAGAATGACATAACATAAGGCCAAGTCACCTTTGGGAACAAGGAAAAGAAGGTTGAAGAAGAGAGTGAGGCCTTTCAATGTTCCTTTTCACAAAGTAAATGTTTGAGAAATTATCATAAATGTTAGTACCTTTTTAATCCCAGCACTCAGGAGGCAGAGGCAAGAGGATCTCTGTGAGTTCCAGGCCAGCTGGTCTACAAAACAAGTTCCAGGACAGCCAGGGCTACACAGAGAAACCCTGTCTCAAAACAGAAAAATGTTGATACCTTTTTAATGTTTTTATAACTTTATATAAAGTGGAGGAAAGACTCCAGAAAATAGGTCCTACAGTCTTAGGGCTCTGGAAGATCTCAAACCTGCCTCCACCAGCATGTTGGAAGAGGTTTAAGATAGCTGTGGGAGGAAAATGGAGATGGCATGCACCCATACACTTATAATATATTCAGGGTGGAAATCCATTCAACACTAATTGCTTAGCAAATTAACAGGCTAACAGAATTGCCCAGAATTTTTATTTAGTTGTGTATAACATAATATAGTGCATTAAATACAAGCTATTGCTGACCCTAGAGGAACTTTTCCTTAAGAAGATGGAGGAATCATGCCTTAAAATGTTCATATTTTTTTTTAAGCTCTCTGCCATCTGTTTGGGTGAAAGACTGCGTAAGGTCAGTAATCACCATTATCACCAATTATCTGTTGCTAGGAATCTACTTGGTTTATCATTAGCAATGCATTTGAAGCACAAAACAGGCTTATTAAGTCCTAGACCAGGTTTTTATTCTCCACAGAGATTTGTCTTTTTACAAAACACATTGATATTCCCAGGTGGACTCTAGGGTCAAAAACTACACCATCCCAACCATCTCTGTGGCCAACTCTGAGGGTGGGAAGCATTGGGTTCTGTTGGATGAAGGTATCTGGCCAGTAGCTAGGAAGCTCTTGAATCTGTTAAAAGGGTCTCAAGGGGAATTTTGGAGGATAGAGCTTTCTCTTTTTAAAAAATTGTCATTACTTTTTTTTTTTTTAAGTAAGCATCTACTGTGTTGGGTGCTTCTGTGACATATTCTACCATAGTGTATCTTTGTGATCCTCCTGTCCCTATCCTCATCCTCTGCTGCCCCTGGCCCTGCCTAGTAGCCAGCCCCTCTCCCACCCCCCACCCACGCTCTTTTCCTTTTTCATGTCCTTATGTCCTCTCCACCCCTCATCCCTCCTCATCACCTAATATTCTCCCTTGGTCCTTCCTGTTGAGACTTCAGTCTCTCACACACATACATTACAGGTTAAGATCAGTAGATAAGGGAGAACTGGGTTCCAGGTTTTGTTTACCCGAGCTTGGTTTAACTTGCTTAATGCTATATTTTTCGGATCCATCCAATTTCCTGAAACTTTCATTTTTTTTCCTTCACAGCCAAAGCAGTTTTTAAAAATTGTATTTATTTATTTTGCATACAGTGTTCTGTCTGCACGTATGCTTGTATGCCAGAAGACGGCACTAGATCTCATTACAGATGGTTGTGAACCACCATGTGGTTGCTGGGAATTGAACTCAGGACCTCTGGAAGAGTAGTCAGTGCTCTTAACTTCTGAGCTATCTCAGCCTCAATGACTAGAGCATTTTTAATGAACAAAACACTGGTTCCCTTACTCTATACATTCTTGCAAACAGTTATTGCATTAAATGGTTGTTGGCCCACAGAAAAATCCCAATATATGTTGTTGGTTGTAGTTATGGTGAAATGACTACAGGTGTCTTAGCTTGACATTTTAATTAGTTTTTAAAAAGTGATCTACTGAGAGAAGAAGAAATTATCCCCTCCAAAGGATGAGCCTCTGAATTAGTTATGCAATACAAAGTTGTCAGCCCTGAAGTCATATCCATATAAATCACAGTGAACAGATTTGGGAAGCTGGGAAGTTGTATTTACAAATATTTATTTGTATATGTATGTGTGTGTAGCAATAATCAATTTGATGGAGAATGAGGGGAGGGTTTAGAGGGAAGACAGGGAAGATGAAAGTAATGTAATTATAATTGAAGTTTTAAAATGTTTAATTAAAAATGATCCACTAACTTCATTTTTGAGAATTAAGATAACAGGAGGTCTGCTTTCTTTAGTGTCTTATTAATCAAGCTCTTATTCTGGTGGTGAAAATCTAAATGTTTCAACTTGCATTTAATGCCCTTGACAGTTAACTACCAGTTTATACTTTTAGTCTCATTTCCTACTTATCTTTATGGAACTTGATCTATAAATCAAGTTTATTTAATGATGCTTGAACTTTGGGGTCTAATCAATTTGAGGAATTTACTCAATGAATATAAAATATACTTATTTGTTCCATTTATTTTTCTAATAGTTAATTTCTCCCATGCCATGCCCCTATCCAAAGACAGCGTCTTAACTGTGTTTGGGGAGATACATCCTCCTAAATTCTCTTCTCTGAGAAGTGCCATCACTCACCCCACACTGTCAGGGCTGCGAAAAGAAAGCATTTTATCATGTGTGCTCACTCTTGGTCTCATGAGATGAGTCATTTGGAGTGTGCAGTTGACCAATCTGATTCTTCTCTGAGAATCCTGAAGTCGCAGTCCATTCAGTGTAGGACGCTATGTAAATGGCTTATGTAGGTGTACTCTGAAGTAAATGCCACAGCAAGCTCAAGTCAAGTATAAAACACGTGTATGGGGGATCGGATGCCAAGAGGTAGCAGAGAGGCTTAGTTTCTATGCAAAACCTTGCATAGAAGAGTCCAGCAGCCACTGAAAAGCAACCGTTGTCTGCAGCTTCTCCACTTTGCATCTTCTTTCTCAACTGTGCCTCATTTACAAAAGAGTGCTGCATCCTAAAAATACATTCCTTTTCAACTAGAATGAATTGGGGAGGGTTTCTGTCTCTTATAACCATTCGACTTTGCCTTTTAAAAAAGTTATCCCACTGTCTTAGTTTGTGTTTCTATTGCTGCAACACCAGGACCAAAAAGCAGGTTGGGGAGGAAAGGGTTTATTTGGGTTACACTTCCATATCAGTGTTCATCATCTAAGGAAGTCAGAACAGGAACTCAAATAGGGCAGGAACCTGGAGGCAGGAGCTGATGCAGAGGTCATGAAGGGGTGCTGCTCATGGCTTGCTCAGCCTGCTTTCTTATAGAATCCAGGATCAGCAATCCAGGGGTGGAAGCACCCAATATGGGCTTGGTGTTCCCCCATCAATCGCTAGTTAAGAAAATGCCTTATAGCCGGATCGTATGAAGATATTTTCAAAATTAAGCTTCCCTCCTTTCAGATAACTCTAGTTTGTGTGTCAAGTTGACATAAGACCAGCCAACACACCCACTCAGTTGGCATGTTGTTCATGGTAAGTTTTCAAATCTATCCCAGCTGGGTGGATTGTTGCCTTGCTATGCTCTGTGTGTTAGTGACCTGCCTGATCTCCTACCCTCGCTGCCTTCCAATCACTACCCCCACATAAAAAGGCTTGGATTAGTAATCTGCTTATATTAGGGCAGGGTTCTCAACCTGGAGGGATTTCTGTTTAATAGCTTGATGGGGAAAGGTGCTAATGGATAGAGACCAGAGGATGCTGGGAACTATCCTTTACTGTATAGCAGCAGTATCAGTCTCTGTGTCTGTGTAGAAGGCATAAAAATTCTATTACAGAGTGCTGGGCAAAGTTATTTAACTTTATGCTTCGAAATTTCCTTCCATGAAAATAAATAAATCTCCTACAGGGATCTCACAGGAGTTAATATAGTACCCTAGGGCCTTACTAATCTGCCATAGTTATATTAACACATAAAAAATAAATCACATTCAATCATTATGCCACTGTAGAACTAATTTTTCCCTCATTTTAGCTATACTGAGTTGCAAATTTCTTTGCAATTATGGATTGCATGTTTACCAATCAAATGCTTTAGGATTCTGAAGGCTCTGATTAGAACACACACAGAATAAACTTTACCTTCTTAATAATTTCTAGAAGTGTGGTTTGGTGGTATTAAATGCATCCATATTGCTGAGTTGCCATTGCCCCCATTCATCTCCAGAAATCTTTTCAAATTATAAATTTGAATGTCTGGACTCCTTAAACAATAACTACCCATTTCTTCTCCCCAGGCCCTTGGTACAAAAACAATTTTGCATTCTATCTCTATGAATTTCACGATGCCACCAAGTACCTCAGATAAGTGGAGCCACAGGATTGGTACTTTTGCAGCTGGCTTATTTCATTTAGAAAAAATGTCCTTGAGGCTTATTCATACTGCACAGTATCTCCGTATTTCCTTTTTTTTTTTTTTTTTTTTTTTTTTAATAGCTGGGTCACATTATATTTGCCACATTTCCCTCAACCATTCATCTGCAATGGACACTGGGTTCCTCCCATGCCTTATCTTTTGACACTACTGGCTCTATGAACATGCTAAGGTGTACACACATCTCTTCTAAGATGTTGCTTTCACTTGTTTAAGGTGAAGATGAAACTGTTGGGTACATGGTAATTCTACTTCACACTGATGAGGAACTGCCAAACTTCTTGTGATAGCAGCTACAGAGTTTTATATTCCAACCAACAGTGCAGAAGGGTTCCAGTTTCTTCATGTCCTTTCCAACAGTGGCTGTTTTCTGTGCTGCTTGTTTATGTTTAACAGCCATCCTAATGAGTGTAGTATGGCTTCTGTATATGGCCGATTTGAATCACCCCACAGATTAATGGCATGAGCATCTTTGCATGTGCTTATCGGCCATGCGTGTCTCTTCTGTAGAGAAATGTCTATTTAAGTACTCTTCCCGTTTGTGAGTCAGGTTGCTTGCTTAGTTGTTTTTGAGGTTTAGGAGTCCTTGATACATTCTGGACACTTCTATTTTTACCAGCTATTTTTTTGCATTCTGTGGGTTGCCTTTTGCTCTGCGGAAAGTGTCTTCTGATGAGCAAAAAAAAAGTATTATAAGTTCAATTTGTCTATTTTTTCCTCCATTATGTGGTATTTGATATCACATACAAGAATTAATTTCCAAGCAAGTCAATGTTATGAATCTTTGCCTTTGTCTTTTAAAGAGTTTCTTATAATTCATTTATTTATGTGAGGGAGGGGCGCACATGTGCATGCATGAAGTAGGCAGAGGGCACATAGTGAGAGTTGGTTCTCCCCCTTTTCCCAGGTTCTGGAGATCGAGTGCTGGTGACGAGGCTTGGTGGCAAATACCTTTACCCACTAATATGTCTCACCAGCCCTGACTTCAGTTTTTAAGATGTTTTCACTGTTACTTTGTTTTGTTTAATTGTTCAGTCATTGCTGGGGACTGAACCTAGAACCTTGTACATGCTAGGTAAATACTCAACCACTGAGTTGTACCTCCAACCCCCTTAGAAGTGTTTTGTATAATAGTTTGTTCATATTTTTAAACTGATTTGTTTTAAAGAGTCCTATTTTACCAGGTAAAAAACAAATCTGTAGCCTAAACATGCCTGGGCTAAGATACACGGATACATTATTTGGTTATGAAACACAAAAAAGGCAGATAGCATTGAGAATACCTATAAGTTGTGTGTGCATCCTTGTGTGTGTAGCAACTTGTGAACAATGTCCAGGGTGCCATTGCTAGAAATAGAAACAGATTTTAATAGCAATATAGGAAAAGGTAGGTATATTAATTGTGATATGCTTACAGGTGAACAAAGAAATAAAAAACATACCATTTTTAAAGAAAGGAGAATTATGTCTTGCTTAATATACAAAGTGAACAGTAGGCTATTCTCCAAGTGATGATTCAGAGGATATGTTCTCCTTCCTTTTTTGTGTGCCATCTGTCACACATGGCTTTGAAGGCTGGTGTGTCCTTCCTGTCAAGCTGACAGAAAGGGACAAAGAGGGTAAAGAAGCCAAGCTGATTCTTAACCAGCCTATTTTGGAAGTGACGCAAATAGCTTGGACTCTCGAGTGTTTGGCATAACACCAGTCACCTGGTGTTAGGGTCTGACTATGAAATGTCCACCTAAAAGCCCTGGCCCCCAGCTGGTGGATTCCATTCACTGAGAGCTGATTGGATCATGAAGGTTCTCTGACTGAACCAACAGACTAACTCACTGATGGGTTCATAGTTTGATGGTATTATTGGGAAGTTATGGAACTTTCATAGCTGAGGCCTATTTGGAGTGTAGAGACCGCAGTGGGCAGGCCCCTGGGGTATATATAGTCCTGGGCCCTTTTCTCTCCCTCTCTCTGCATTACCTAGCTACCATTAACTGAGGAACACTTCTTTGTCATGTGATTGCATCATCATGATTCTGTGTCACCTCATGCATAAAGCAATGAGTGGGCAAACCACAGGCTGAAACAGGGAATGGAGATAACTCTTTCCTTTTTGTAAATTTTCGCAAGCGTTTGTCAGATCGGTGAAAATTTGATAAACACTCGTGGCCATCCTAGGTACATGACAAGCTGGAAATGAGTGTCCTACTAGCACACCTAGTTTTCATCAACCATCCTTGCAGCAAGCAAGGTGGTTTAGCAACCACAGTTAGCAACTGAGCATGTGGAATATGGGGTGATGGGAGATGTCAGTCTGTAAATATGTTTCTCATACTGGTTAATGAATAAAGCACTCTTGGCCAATAGGAAAGCAAGATAGGTGGGATTAGGAGACAAGGAGGAAAGAGGAAGTAGTAAGAGGAGTCAAGATGGAGAGTCTGGAGAGAGCATGATGTTAGCCAGCTCCCCGGTAAGATGAAACCACATGGAAATACTTAGATTAACAGAAATGGGTTAATACCTAAGACAGAGCTAGCCAATAAGAAACAAGTAACTGGCCAACAGCATTATATCAAATTCAGAGTCTCTGTATGGTCGAGACAAGACCAGTGGTGGGAGGAAAAACCATACTCCTTACAGTGGGGTTTTTCGTTTGTTTGTTTTTTAGCTGAGACATGCTGTCGTTGTAAAATGCACATGAGACATGAGGATTTATCACAGAAATGAGAATGCAAATATCTCAACAATTTTAAATTGCATATTGAAATAACATTGTTGATATATTGAAATAAATCATATTATTTAAATCTATTTAATCTGTGTCTTTTCCTTTTTGTAATACAGCTTCTAGAAAATTTTATACATGTAAGCCAGGCATGGTGGCACACGGCTTTAATCCCAACACTCAGGAGGCAGAGGCATGTTGATTTATGAGTTCCAGAACAGCCTAACTAGACCTTATCAAAAAAAAAAAAAAAAAAAAAAGCTGGTCAGGAGGCAGAGGCAGGTGGATGGATCGCTGTGAGTTCGAGGCCAGCCTGGTCTACAGAGCTAGTTCTAGGATGGCCAGGGCTACACAAACAAACCCTGTCTCGAAAAGACAAAAAAAAAAAAAAATTAAAAATTACTTAAGTGGCTCACATGTTATCTCTTTTGGATCATGCTCCCATGGGAATCAGCCTTCAGTTTTAGGCAGATTAACTACTTACCTGTTGCACAAGCAGGAAGCACCTTTGGGGCACTCTCAAACTAGAAGGAATTGTAAAGCTCTCTAGAGTCAAGCTGTATAGCTGGGTGTGATGGTATATATCTGTAATCTGAACACTCTGCATGTTGATGGCAAGGTCCAGGGCAACCTGTTCTACACAAATGTGTCTCAAACAAAACAAGATGTATGTTATTCCTTCTCCACTCATTGGAGCCACTTACGTGATCACCATCTTGATACCTAGTTTTGTGAGTGCGCCGGGAAGGGGGGGGAGCGTTCCCGTTGTGGGTGTGTTTGTGAGTAGTGGGTGTGTTCGTGAGTAGGTGTGTCTGTATATGGGCATGTCCTAGGTGCTCCTATCCGTACGGGGGCGTTATGAGGAGGGCAGCAGACAACTTCAGGTATCTCTCTTCCTTGTCTACCTTGTTTTCTGAATCAGGGTCTTCCGGCCTGGGACTTGTTGATCAGATTGCTGGCCCAGGGATCTGCTGGTCTTCGGTCTTTGCCTTTCCAGTGCTGAGATTACAAGAAGGTACCATTGTGCCTGGCTTTTCACAAGGATCCCTGAGATAGACACTGGGTCCTCATGCTTATATAGCAAACAGACTGAGCTCTCTCAATCTCCACCACCCCCTACCTCCTCGCCTGGTTTTATTTAGCCTTCCTTCTTCTGTATTTGTCTATCATGTCTCCACCAGTTCGCTGTAATCAGCAGTGTATCGTCATATGGTTTGCTGCCCACTTACTAGGAACAATGGAAACAGGCCCTCAAGAAGCAAATACGGTTAGGTCAGACAAACGGAGTGACATGCTTGCTCAGCATGCAAAAGTGTAAACGTAATGTTTGGCAGCTGTTAACATTCCCCAGTTTTTATACTTCATATGAAAAGCATCAAAGGAAGAACTCTGTTGAATAGGTGACACATTTAATCTGAGGATACATTATTTAACTCATGTCTTACTAAAGAAAACATGTAACTGATCTTTCTTTCTAGGGCTTGTACCAATGCCCAGAAACAGTCAACATCTTTGACAAGTCTTGAATTACCAATGGCTTGAACTCCAGGAAAATCATAGAACATCAGGTTTGCCCCACAAGACCTGATGTTTTCTGTGTACTATTCTCTGACAAGAGAGGATGACTTTTAATTCCTTAACATCATGGCATTTTATTTTGCTGAATGTCCATGATGGACTTGGGCTCAGTAAACCACATGCATTGAACATAAAAAGGTACAAAGAAGCAGGCTAGAGAGATGGCAGTGGTTAAGAGTTTTGGCTGCTCTTCTGGAAGAACTGGGTTTGATTCCCAGCATTCACACAGCAGCTTTTAGCTGACTATAACTGCAGTTCTAGGGGATTCAGTGTTCTCTTCTGACACCCAACATACATGGTACATAGACATACATGAAGGCAGAGTACACACACACACACACACACACACACACAAACTACTTTTAGAAGTCATTGATTTAAAAAAAACAGTTATAAACAGTCCCAAACACAATTCTATCCTAGGATGGAGCATTTAAAGTCTAGTATCACTCTCTGTGGTTTAAGAAATATCTCCAAGTTGTCCCTGGCCGAATACCTATAACCTGCAAAGATCACCAGATGTTCTATATTCTTCAAATCCTTTATGCACCAGACACTGTGCTGGATACATTATTACCATTAATCACTAGACAGGAATAGATTTTTTTTAATGTTATGTTTCTCCCAGAAGAAACAATGGGCCTTTGGGGAATGGAATGAAAGAAGAGTGATTTATGTTGAAAGATAGGATTTGTTTTGTTTCGGAGTATGTCAGAAGAGATGAGATTTCATGGAACATGGGGTAACTAAAGTGTGGGCTCAGAGCCTGGGTATGTAGGAGGGAAGGGATATGCCTGCTCTTTTATGATGATGGACCCTGAGCTGTGACAATGCCACTGTCCTTAGCTGTAGCAGTTTCCTAGCCTGATTTGAGGCAGCAGTCTTCAAAGTCACCTGGAGACTCTGAGGTTGTTCAGGCTAGTCTCTCCAGAGAGGAACTGACAAAGGACTAAGACACAGAATTCACATCTGTCATTACTGTTAACATTATTTTTAATAATCACTTCTATTCACTAAAAAGACTATTTAAAACATCTGTTGTTGCTATTACACTATTTTAATAATCACACATATACACGAAAAGGACATTTGAAATGTTTAAATGTGGTAAGAATTGGGATTTAATTTATGCATTGTTTACAAAAGCTTGGCTATTTCCTGCCAGTGCTGTCTGGCTAATAGTACAAATTTATCCTAACTTAAAGTTTTAGGTAGCCTCCCTTAAAGTCCTGAGCATTTTTGGCGAATTCCGTAGTTAGTCTCATGTGGAGTCACAGGAACCTGGCACAGTTAATATGTAATGCTAGAAAACTGCATTAAAAAATACACTTTACGGGAGCTGGAGAGATGGCTCAGGGTTAAGAGCACTTCATGCTCTGTCAGAGGATCTGGGTTCAATTCCCAGCACCCACAGAGTGACTCCCAACCATCTATGACTCTAGTCCCAGAGGATCAGACACTCCCTTCTGGCCTCTGTGGAACTGTGAACATTTGGTGCACAGACATACATACAGGCAAAACACCCATAAACATACAGTTTTAATAAATAAATAAATAAACCTGCTTCTCTTTTATATTCTCATTCACATCTTAGAAAAATGGAGACCGATGCCACAGTGTTCAAATAAGTTTTAATTAGTTTCTCTGACATAGCAGTAAATCTTTAAATTAGAGAGTTCGTGAGTGCTTAGCCCCATAAATTCTCTAAGGGAATTTAAATAGGAATAAGCTTTAAATACATCATTCCTAGTGCTTCCCAGGTGGCCGCCAAAGTTGCCCCTTGACACATGTCAAACATAAATACACCTTGAGCCTCCAAGAGTCCATCACAGACATTTGGTGGAAAAGCACATTATAATGTTACAGAATTAAAAGCCAAACTCTCTTGTCAGAGAATAGTACACAGAAAATATCAAGCAGGGGATAAATAAACACTGTGCTCTTCTGTAGTAATGGCCAGCGTTCATTAAGTTCTTATTAAATTCAGGGGCCTGTTTTAAGTGCTTTCCATTATTTCAGTATTTAATTCTTTTACCAACCTTATGTAATGGTACTATATTATTTCCATTCTCCAGATGGGGAAACAGGAACATTAGACAGCCTTGAATAATATCTTAAGGATATACCACAAGAGGAGATATGTAACCAAGCCTAGAAGTGTGCCTACTATATTCCCCTATGCTTTATCCATGTGATAAATACTCAGCTTTCACTGCTAACTGCTCAGGCATGTTGTAACCACCTCTGTGCTATGAAAGACTGGTCAGAGTTCAGGACTAGAATCAAAATTTATCCACCCTTAGGAGGCCTCAACCAATGACCACCTCCCAGTTTCTTCGCAATTCTTCATTCATTCACTTCCATCTATTGCCCTCGTTCTTAAAGACACAGAGAGAGAGAGAGAGAGAGAGAGAGAGAGAGAGAGAGAGAGAATGCCTCTCTGGTGAAGGCAACCTATAAGAGAAAGCATTTAATTAGGACATTGCTTACAGTTTCAGAGGGTTAATACATGACCATCATGGCAGGGAGTATGGCAGGAGACTGACTGGCAAGCATGGTACTGAGAAGTAGCTGAGGGTTCTTAACTGATCTTCAAGTTACAGTCAGAGAGAGGGAGAGGGAGAGGGAGAAGGAGAGGGAGAGGGAGAGGGAGAGAGAGAGAGAGACTGGGCTTGGTGTGGACTTTTGAAACATCAAAGCCCACTCCTAGTGACAGCATACAGAAGGACATCCCCATCACTTCATTCAAACACATGTGCCCATGACAGCCATTCTCATTCCAACCGCCATATACGGACAACAGGTATATTTCTTCTTTGCTCTAAAGAGAGACACTATTTTTCAAGGCTGTTATTCAAAAATCCTTACAAAGACAGCCTGTAATAAAAGCAATCAGAGACTAGTGGATCTCTGTGAGTTCAAGGCCCGCCTGATCTACAGAGTGAGTTTCGGGACAGCCAGAAATACACAGAGAAATCCAGTCTTGACAAACCAAAAAACAAACAAACAAATAAAAAAAATTAACAGCCATCAATAACTCCACTTGAAAGCTGTGCATGAGCTGATGACGTAACTCAGTTGGTAGAGTGTTGACCTTGTTGACCTAGCAAACACAAAGCCCTAGGATCGATCTCAAGCACCATTTACAACTGGGAGTGGTTATACAGGACTGCTATCACCAGGAGAGTAAAGCAGGAGGGTCAGAAATTCAAGGTTGCTAGACGTGGTGACACGTGCCTTTAATCCAAGCACACTGAAAGCAGAGGCAGACAGATCTCTGTGACTGTGAGTTCAAAGCCAGCCTGGTCTACAAAGTGATTTCCAGGAGAAACTCCGTCTCCAAAAATATAACAAACAAACAGAAGTCCAAGGTCATCTTTGGTCACACTATCGTGTGAGGCTAGCCTGGGGTACATGAGACACTGTCACAAAAAAGGAAGAAGGGAGGGAAGAGAGAAGTAAAGCAAGGAGTGAGGGAAGATGGAGGGAGGGAAGGAGAGATAGAAAGAAGCACAGGGCAATATCCAGACTCATGGAAAATTGTCCTTCACCACTGAAATCAAGAGACATGTTCAGGGTTATCACAGAGTAGAGCCATAGACTGTGCATGGCGGAAATGGCAAAACAAAGTGAAAAATTTTAAGAATGTTTATTGTTCTTTGGTAACTTCAAAAACAAACCTTTATTTTCTTTAATGCTCACAATAAACCTGCTACCAACTGCAATAATGGTTAGGCCTTTATAATTCAGGGGAATCCCTCGGAAATGTGTCATTCAACTTTTAATGTCCAATTTCCCCTTTCCTGTCTTTTTAGGGTGGTTTGCATGATGTAAAGCAGTCACCCTTGAAGCTGAAAACAAAGGAAAAGCGGCAGTCTTTGAGCTCAGATTCAAATACGCCTCTGAGAGTTATCGGTGTTATGGCATTTTCACTCTCGTGGGGGTAATCTATATTTATTTCAGAATTTCATACATTTTCCAGTAGAGAAATATGCATGATTTGAGCACACTTGAAAGCTTGAGCCCTGCTATATTTTCAGACACACTGTGAATAGCATCGGGGTGGCTCTGTGTATGGTGTGGTTGGTACCAGAGAAAGGATATAGACCAAGTTCTACTGCGTCAAATTATAGTGAAAGTGCATTGTAAATGTGTCATGTTAAGAAATTCTAAAGTGAATCCATTTGGGGAGAAACAACAACAAAACAGCACTTAAATAAATGACCCCAGTGAGTGAGGAAAGTCCCGGTCAGAGACTTTCTAGACACTCTGGGATCTTAGGGATAATGGATTATGTTTCATTTGTAATAATATGTGGAGAAAGGTCCCCCTTCAGGAACACTGTGCTTTACAGCAGTGGATATTAAGGTTTTGGTCTTGGTTTGGATTTGTTAAAGAGATTTTATAATTTATCTGTGGTTCTTTTTTCTTCCTTTGAAGATAAATTTAACATACAAAAATCATATATATATATATATATGTGTGTGTGTGTGTGTGTGTGTATATATATATATATATATATATACATATATATATAGTATTCCAGGGTTAGTTATTTAATTATTCAAAAATATATTGGCTACACCATATATCAGAATTCCTTTAAAATTTCAGTGTTGCACTGTAGAGATGGTTCAGTGGGTATTGTGCTTGCTACACAATCATGAGAACCTGAGTTTAGACCCAAAAACCCATACAGACCCAGACAGGGTAGTGTGCATCTATAACCCCAAGGATCCCTGCTGGAATATAGGACATGGAAGGGGAACCCCTAATGTTGTCGTCTGACCTTAATACACATGCTGTGGCATGCATGTGCCTGTACACACACAAACATGTGTACACACACATTACACACACACACACACACACACACACACACACAGAGAGAGAGAGAGAGAGAGAGAGAGAGAGAGAGAGAGAGAGAGAGAGAGGAAGGGGAGAGAATATTAAAATTCTGATGCTGAAGGGTACTCACACAGGCTAGCTAAACCACATCAAGATTCTCTTTGTAATTTTCCTATCATGACACATGCAATTTATCCAAACCCGTAAAATGCACACTCTTCAATAAAAAGAAGTGCCACTGTAGTTAGTGAGAAAACCCTCAATTAAACATATATAGTCTACTCAGATGTATATACTTTTTTTCTGGCAAATTATATTTATCTTGCTCTAAAACTTGAAATCTTGCTTCTTCTCTCTAATAAGCAGAGAATATTTTCAACAAAACTGCATCTTCCTGCTTAATTTGTCCCTTTCAGAACACAGAGATGGTCTTTGTGGATGAAGATCCTAACAGTATGAACGGAAATTCCCAAGGGTGCAAATAACATGAAAATGGACTGGCTGCACAAAACACATCCCAACCCCAAATCAGGGCCACAAGAATGTTTCCTTTTACTGATAACATGTTGGTTTGGTCTGCTTTGTCATCTTGTTGAGTTTATCTGTCGCAATCGTGACATTTATCTCACCAGATAAACTTATCCTGTTTCTGAGGTCCCGGCCATTTAAGATTCAGCTATATCATGCATTTGAATGCACAGTTCACTCTGCATCACAGAGTAGTTTTTCAGAGCAAGAGGATGACCTTTTAGAGAAACCAAGAGCTTGGTGAAGGCCTTGAACACTTCCTGATGGGGTCCCAAAGCATCTGCCCTTTGTATGAGCTTGGGCACACTCCTTTACTTTGCTGAGCTATGTCTGTTATGCCACCTTGAACCCATCATGCAAAAGTGCAACAGCCGGGCAGTGGTGGCACATGCCTTTAATCCCAGTACTCGGGAGGCAGAGGCAGGCAGATCTCTGAGTGTGAAGCCAGCCGGTCTACAGAGCGAGTTCCAGGACAGACTCCAAAGCTACATAAAGAAACCCTGTCTTGAAAAACCAAAAAGCAGAAGAGGAGGAGGAGGGAAAGGAGGAGGAGAAGGTGGCACAGAGAACTCTTCTTTAGCTTCCAAATCCAGTGTGTAGGTAATCACTTAGTTTCCTTTTGCCTCTGGCTACTCTAGTCTACAGGCCACATGACAAAAGGAAACACAGAATAAGGTTTTACTAAGTGCCTTTGAAAGAGAAGCCCATAAACTGAAGGTGTCTGTTAAAAGCATGGATACCTACATCACCTCTATGCAGTAGGTTTTGCCTTTCTGTGGGTCTGTGGCTGTTAGGTGTTTCTCTTTGGTCTTATCATTTATATATGACAGCTTTCCTTTTAGTGTAGTTGGGCCTCAGATTGTAGCACAAAAATAAAAGACCCAGAGACAGATACTGGGGTTCAGGCTTCAAGCTGAACATCAGAGAAGCAAAGCAGCCAAGTCAGTAGGTCTTACCCAGCTGAAATGGCAATGCTGTCTCCACAAATCCTCAGAGGCAAAAGAATCTCAGCTCCTGTCTCCTCCTCCTCCTCCTTTAATTCCTTTCTCCACCCAGTCATATGACTCCTGTCTCCACCTCCCTGGTGCTAGGATTAAAAGGCATGTGATCCCAGGTGCTGATATCATCTTTATGTGAGCAGTCTCTCTTAGCACTGATCAATGTCATGTTGTCAGTGTGACCTTGATCTAGCAAGGAACTGTCTACTTCTTTATCCTGAGTTCTGGGATTAAAAGTGTGTAGCACCACCACCTACCTTCTACAGCTAACTAGTGTGGCTGTTTTGATATTTTAATATCCAGTGGATTTAATACATTATAAATAATATATCACTATATAAGATCATGCATTTTCATTAGTTAATCACTCAATTGATAGACATATACACTTCTTCTCCATGACCCTTCAATGTGTTGGTTGCTATGTGAAATCTCTTCAAAAAGATATAAATATGAATGTGTGCTGTACTAATAGGTGATAGGGGTCTACTTGTAAATCTGTTCTTCCCCAATGCCTAGAATTAGCCATGTTTATTCCTCCTGCCACGTAAAAAGATAGATTAGGAGTGTAACCTATTCTTGGCCAGTGAGTCATGGCAGTGTCTCCAATGTCTGCCTCTGCGAACCATTCCCTGCTCACAGCACCTATAAGAGTTTTTCTTGTTATTTTAGCCCAGTGGTCCTCAACCTTCCTAATGCTATG
Organism: Phodopus roborovskii; assembly: GCF_943737965.1. Taxonomy (NCBI): domain Eukaryota; kingdom Metazoa; phylum Chordata; class Mammalia; order Rodentia; family Cricetidae; genus Phodopus; species Phodopus roborovskii. The sequence continues at coordinate 25,360,398 of NW_026126460.1, read as the reverse complement.
ACTCTTTAGTACAGTTCCTCATGTTATGGAAACCTCCAGTCATAAAATTATTCCATTGCTACTTCATAACTTTGCTACTGTTGTGAATAGTAATGTAAATATCTGGCCTGTAGGTATGTGATATGTGACCCCCAAAGGGGTCACGACCCAAGGTTTAGAACCATTGCTCTAGCCTCAGATGAAACATATTGTGCTCTAGCCTATAAATGATACATATTGTGACTATAGCTGCCTACTACTAACTAATGGAGGAGGCTAGGGCCCCCAGAACTACCACAAACAGCCTATAAACTAGGGTTGCAAACTAACTCTGGACTTCTTGCTACAAGAGACAATGATCTGCTTGTTCTTACACGAATCAGAGATGGGTTTTCTGTTTTTCTGAGGAAAGAAGTTTCATTGATTCAGATACACTATGATTTTCAGGGACAATATCAGTAGTTAAAATCATCTATTTTGATGTATTTTCTATGGATACTCATCTACTCTATAGCTGTCATATAACCATATAATAATTGCCACTGCCCCCGAATGTTGGACTACCTTTGTCCTTTACTTAACTACTTGTGTTTTTAGGTATGGATCTGATTGCCTGTATCATCTGTGCACATTCTTATACACAAGGACCAGTTAAGCCATTTTGGCTAACATGGTAGGAAGTGGCCACTGCTACCCACTAAGACCACCCCAAGTCAGAAATTCCCACCATCACCATTGTCATAATTTACCAAACATGTAGCCACCTTAACAATCCAAGCATCTCAGGTACAGGTAGTTGTTCTAAGACACCTGGAGGTTCATGTAGGGATACATACTTCTCAATGAGAATTTCATCCACAGAGAAGTACCACTCCTAACAGACTCATACATAAAAATTCTTTAGGTGTTTTTTTTTTCAACTCAGTTAAATGTAAAGTCTGATTCATCTTAAAAAGATGTCCATGTTACCACCATTTCAGAACAGACCAGCCATGAAATAATGAGAGGATCCAAAAGGTGGTGGCATAGAATCAACTTGTCTCTAGGAATTGTTTCATTATACTAACTGGAGATAGATGTGGTCCTGTTGGTTTTTATGTATTTTCGTCAGTTGCTATTAATTCTGTCTTATCAGGGCTGCTTTAATTCACTCACATTACAAATTCTACCAAGTCTAGATAGAAGAATTAAGCCTACAGTTTCACTCTGAACAATACAGATAAGAGCTTATTGAAGAAGTTTAAAGATAATGCTATTGATTACACTTATCAGTGGGCTAGTTTATACAATTACTACATGTAGAATAAAATGTATACTATTTGCTTTCATGGCTCTCTGGCACCACGCTATGTCTCAACTCCAAAAATTATCTTACAAAGAATGAGCTGATGAATTATAAATTTCAACATATACTTTAGCTGTCACGAATGAAAGCAACACATAATTGTCCCCTGGGGGCTCCTTGGGATGGTTATTGTTAAAATGCAATTGGTAAGAGAAAATTATTTTCCTTTGAAATAAAGTCATGTACAAGCTAGCATGATGGTTCAACAGGTAAAAGAGCACCTGCCACACAAGCCTGGTGGCCTGAGTTCAAACCCCAGAATCCACATAAAGGTAAAGGAGAGAACTGGCTCACTAAGTTATCCTTTGCTCTCCATGCATATACTATGGCACATGTATCCTCCCCCCCCCCAAGCTAATAAGTAAGTTTTTTTAAAAAATGGTATGGATGTGCCTGGCAGTGGTGGCACATGCCTTCAATCCCAGCACTAGGGATTCTCTGTGAATTTGAGCCCAGCCTGGTCTACAAAGTGAGTTCCAGGACATTTTCCAAAGCTACACAGAGAAACCAGGTCTTGAAAAAACCAAAACCAATAAAACAAACAAATTAACAAACAAACAAAAACCATATGGCTGTGATGCCTGTGATTTTAAATGCAAATGTATATTCTGCCAAGACAATATAATCTTTTATTTTCAAGAATATTCACTTCCTTGGTAAAAGTGGCATAAACAGGATACTGTCTAAGTCAGTGACAAACTTTCTAGAATTATTCACAAGATGATATTTATTTAGCATGACAGTGTGATGTATGGAGATGTGGAGATGTGTTTTTGTGAAGTAATCAGTAGAAATTTTCTTTAGTTCAAGCTGTCACTTTATCTCATATATTTGTAGGTTTCATACACTTCTTGTCTCAGGACATAAAAAGTACACAGTAAAGATGTATAGTTCTTGCACGTTCAAGTTTAAGTGGTTAGTTTGTCAATGGTTCCTCTACTCTCATTTCCCTTTAATATCATGACATCATACAAAGTAGGTATATATGCTGTTACCAGGCATCTGAGCGACATCACATCTAATGACCTGTAATATGTATTAGGAAACAGAGAAGAAAGAAAATCTAGCCCTTTCATACAAGGAGCTGGGACTCTCTCTTCATCTGTCTTCTAATCTGAAAAGCATACCATTTCCCTTACCATGGTCTTGGTCTATTGAAAACCATTAGCTTCTAATTGAATTGACAGGTTGTGAGCTCATTTAATAACCAATATCTTTACAATCAAACATGTGTATCTGCAGTGGTGATTACAGTGGTTTGGTTTCCTGGATACCTAGAAACTCATAGCCAAGAAGAGGCTATTATTCCCTTTCACAGGCTCTTCACACCTTATGGTGCTTTTTGCAGACTGGAACTTAGAAGAGGGGCTGGCCCACCCAGCTGCCTGGCCTGACCTGTAGGACTGCACGTCCTCTGTGTGGATAATGGAAACTGGGCCACTGTTTCCCTGTGTCAGGACACTGTCAGCAGGAGTAGGAATAATAACTGTCAGGCGTGCAAGATCTAGTGTGTTCCTATGGCAGTGTGCTTGCTCTGTTGGGAAGGTGGCTGCTTGCACAAAAGATAAGATCCTGAAAGGTCATCTTTTATTTGCATGTCAGGGACTACCATGAAGCATTAGAATAGTCTAGTAAGGCTTAGAAGGTTTTTCATACACATCTTGAGGATACTGCTTCCCCGGTAAGAAAACAAAACAAAAACCCTCTTCATTTCTGGACTGAAATATACAGGAAGTTATTGCTCAATTCAATTTGGGTTTGTGGTTTCTAATTTTGAGATGTAAAAAGGAACTTTTATGTTCTGTGATGATGGGTCTCAACTCATTTATTCACTCTAGAACTTCACATATATAGTAGTCATTCAATAAATGCTTGAATAAATAAATGAACAAGTAAATCAGCAAATTTTCTTTAAAACTGATTTTTAATTTTTATGTACATTGGTGTTTTGCCTACATGTATGTCTCTGTGAAGGTGTGGGGAATCCCCTGGAGGTAGTGTTACAGGCAGTTGTAGGCTGTCACATGGTTATTGGGAATTGAACCCATGTCCTCTGGAAGAACGGCTAGTGCTCTTAACTGCTGAACTATCTCTCCAGTCGTTAAATTTCTTAATGTGATTCATTTCAAAGCATTTTTGTATTCTTGGTGGTTAAAATCTAAGAAACAGGCTGGGTGGTGTTGGCACATGCCTTTAATCCCAGCACTCAGGAGGCAGAAGCAGGGAGATGTCTATGAGTTTGAGGCCAGTCTAGTCTGCAGAGCAAGTTCCAGGACAGCCAGAGCTACACAGAGAAATCCTGTCTGAGGATAGGATTGGATGGGGAATCTAAGAAACAGCTGATAGTGATTCTTTTAAATGCACTTAAATTTTGCTTAAGTAACACAAACATGAGAATCTGTGTTTGTGAAACAAATGAAAGTGATTATAACACTTTACAATTGAATAGAGATAGGTCTTAAATTATTTAATACTTCTAGCTTGGCTTTTGGTATTTTCCCAAGTTCATGGAAAACTGTCGATGTTCTGTTTTTTTTCATAAGGCTCAATCAATCAATGTAGAGAAGTGTTCTTTATTCAAAACTTAAATCTTCCCAATTCCCAAGCCAAAAAATATCTCCTGTTTATTAAAATTATGGAGATGGTTGTTCTTGTAAATTTTTTAATTTAAGTAAGTTTTGTTATTTAAAAAATTTGCAAATAATAAAAACACCACATCCACACACCTGAACTTCTATAATTAGAATTGACACTCAGATTGGAAGCTGTGGAGCTTCTTATTAAATTTTACACTTTTACTACTGAATATATTTTATGCACTTATTCACCACCAAAAGCAATGATAATAATAATACCAATCTTTCTATCCTCCCTCCTAACTTGTATCCATCACCTATATTCAGTACTTCCTGATCCCTTTATATTCAGCCTTTCTTATTCTCATTCTTCATACCCACAAGTACATTTGCCTACATGTTACATATATCATTCTCTGGAGTCCCCTTATGAGAGGGAAGATGCAATTTCTTTTGGAGATTGTGTGATCCCACTTAAAAAAGATCCTACATCTAATTTCCTGCAAAATTAACTTTACTTTTCTTTGTTGTTGTTGTTTTGTTTGAGGGTTTCTCTGTGCAGAGCTGGCTGTCCTGGATCTCATTCTGTTGACAAGGCTCACAAAGACCTTCCTGCCTCTGCCTCCCAAATGCCGGTATTAAAGGCGAGCACCCCACTGCCTGACTTAACTTCACTTTTCAAGCTGAGTGGTGAAAACATAAAACTTGAATTAATTAGATGTGTGTGTAAGTCAGAGGACAACTTCCAAATCATTTCTTTCCTTCCACCTAAAGGCGCTAGGGATCAAACTCAGTCTAGCCATCTTGCTCATCTGCTTGCTCTTCTTTAGTTGACAAATTAAAATTGATAACCTTATAAGGGCTCTCCAGCTTCCTGAAAAGTGTTTTCCTGGTATGTGGTATCTGAGCTGCAGCCTAGCTTTCAGATTTGACCCATTTTATAAACTCATATTAGTGTTTACTTATTATTTAGGAAGCAGTATAACTTAGGCTTTATTGAATAATAAATAGCCAAAAGGTACTGCAGGGCTGCTGTGATGGCTTTCGTATTTTTATTACTGTTGCATGTGTAAATATGTGGATGTTGACATGCCATGTCTTCTGGGTGTGTAGTCAGAAAAATATAAAAACAAAACTCTTGGGAATTGGTTCTTTTTCTTTTTTAACCTTTAGATAGATGCCAGGGATAAACCTCAGTTTCATCAGACCTGTGCAGGGCAAACATGTCTGCTTCTAACTGCTGAGCCATCTGGTCAACCTTTAGATGGCATTTAAAATGTATTCACTCATTCAAATTTGATAGCAACTCAGGAAGAAGTGTTCATTTCACAGATGATGCCCTCCAGACAAAATAGCCAAATCCTTGTCCACAAAGACATTTATTATACAGTTAATAAAGTGGCAGAGCTTAGTTGGGCGGTGGTGGCACATGCCTTTAATCCCAACACTGTGGAGGCAGAGGCATGTGGATCTCTGTGAGTTCAAGGCCAGCCTGGTCTACACAGAGAATTCCAGGACAGCCAGAGCTGTTACACAGAGAAACCCTGTGTAACAAAAGGGGAGGGGGCAGAGCTTATATTAAAAACAATGTCTAGAGAACATATATTTAACTTTACTAAGAAATAGAGTTTTGTGACAGAATTGTCAACAGAAAAGTGTTATATTCTGATAACTATGGAAATGAAGATCAATTAATATGTAAATTATATACTCCTGTGCCACACTTAGTATATTTGTCAAAGCCCTTCCTAGTTTTACTTAACCCATTTTTGATGTCTTATTTTTAGCTTAGTGTAAGCAACATCTCCTTAAGCTTCTGTTTTGATTAGTAAATACACACACACACACACACACACACACACACACACACACACACACACACACTTTTTTTTTTTTTTTTGAGACCGGTTTCTCTGTGTAACAGTCCTGGCTGTCCTGGAGCTCACTTTGTAGACCAACCTGTCTTTCAATTTACAGAGATCGTCATGCCTCTGTCTCCCTAGTGCTGGGATTAAAGGCATGTGCCACCACACTTGGTTGTAAACCTATTTTTTAAAGTTTATTTTTCTTTGGGGGCATTTCAATCAAGGAGAGTCTAGAACATTGGCACTGCAAATTTAGACATTACAAATAATTTAGGGCTAATTCAACCATAAATAAGCAAGCTTTACTACGTTTTCTATTTTAAAAAGTACTTAAACCTCAGCTTTCAAGCGTAGATGCACACCCCAACAACAGTTTATTCACAAGATTAAGAACCTTGGGAGATACTCAAGATTTCCCTTAGGAGTCGGAAAGAGCAATAAGTAAATTAGGAAGTTGGATTCATATTAAATTAAAAGCAAACGGCAGTCAAACTAGACAGTTCCACTATGGAATGATAAAAAGAGTCCCAGAGCAAACAAATTAAAAAAGATGTTTCTAAATCTACAGCAAACTGAATTCCACGGTGTTTTTTGTTTTAATGATCTACACTGCCCTTGGTAATGGTACAAAAGTTTCGTTTGGCAGGCGTCTATCATGATTACGTTTAACACAAATTATTATGATAATGTACTACATTAGGCACGCGTTTTATTTCAATATAAACAAAAACCGGCTTTGCTCATTAGTAGGCTCTGGATCCTCCAGAAAATATCAGTTTACCGACAAACCCAGGAGCTTGCGCAGTGTAAGGAAGCCTGGTTGCCTCAGTTGTGAGGCGTTGCAACACCTAGCTAAATGCAGGACACTAGTTTCTTATTCGGCACAAACTCTGCTTCCAAGTTTCTGGCTGGGGCTCAAGTACCCATCCCTAAGCCACGTGCCCTAGAAAAACAGAGGAACAGCTCGAGGACGTTGAGCCGCCCCACTCCCCCACGCCCTTCTTCACTGAGACTACCTGCCCGGCTCCCCAGCCAAGCTCAGCCGGACCAGCCCACAGCCCAACACTCCCAGCTTTGCTCCCGGAACTTCCCCCGCCCACTGCCCACGTGACGCATCATCTCCGCCCTCCACCAATCAGCGACCACCCCCGCCTACCGGGGGTCTCCGCCGCTCCGCTTTTGAAAACGCAGCCTACGCCTCCTGCCCCAGGCCCCGCCCCTTTCCCGCCCCCAGGGCGCCGACCACGCCCACCCCCCTTCTCCGGGCGTCCTCCCTTCCCGGGCTTCGCCCCGCCCCGGGCCGCGCGCCCGCCCCGATCTCGCGAGATCTGACGTGCCCGCCGCGGCCTCCCGCCTCCCCTCCCGTCCTCCCGCCCCCTCCCCCATCTCTCCACTCTCGGCTCTCCTCCCTCCCTCCTCCCCCCTCCACCCTCTGGGCCGGATCTCGTCTCGCTGAGGCGGAGGAGGAGAAGGAGGAGGAGGAGGACGTTCGGCCTGCGCAGTGAGATGTTTGTCCGTCGCCGCCGCCGCCGCCATCGCGGAGGAGCGCGATAAAGGGAGCCGAGCCCGGCGCGAGGGGAAGCCCGCGGAGCCGCCGCGCCAGCGCAGCCCGAGCCCGAGCCGCCCGAGCCCGAGCCGCCGCCCCCGCCGCCGCCGCGGCCGCCCAGGGGCCGGCCCGCCGCCCAGCCCAGCCCGGGGGCCGCGCCGCCGCCCCCCGCCGAGCCCCGCGGCCGCCCTCCCGCCTTCAATGTGACACCGGCGCCTCGGAGTGCGAGCCGCCGCCGCCGCAGCCGCCGCCGCCGCCACCGGGGAGGGGCCGAGCACCATGTCGAATCTGAGCAAAGGCACGGGCAGCCGGAAGGACACCAAGATGCGGATCCGGGCCTTTCCGGTGAGTCGGTCCTCGGCGCCCGGGACCCGGAGCCGCGGCCGGGAGCCGCACGCGAGGCCGGGGCTGAACTCCGCCAACAGGCCGCAGCCCGCCTCCCCTCCCCCACGGCCGCCGGTGGCGGGGCGCGAGCCTTCCGGGCAACGGGGCGGCGCGGGCCGGCGCGGTCGCCTCCCGGGCCGTTCCTGGCGCCCCGGTGGCCCCGGGGCCTCCTTCGCGCCGGCCGCGGTGCCCCGGCCCGGAGGGGATGCGCGCTGCCGCCCCGGCCCTCGCGTGGGCCGTGCGTGTGTAACTTTTCGCCGGTGCTTTCCAGAAGGAGCCGGCTCGGCTTGGACGGCGGTGGGCAGGACCGACCGCCTCTGCCCCCTCCTCAGTCAGGAGCGGTCTCGCTGAGTATCCGCCTGCCCCACTCACTGACAGAATTGCCACGGGACGCCCCACGGCAAAACAGCGCCGAGCGTGGCGTCGACAGCATCTCTGACCCCGCAAAGCCTCCCGAGCACTTTGCCCACCCGTGCGGAGCATCGCCCCGCCGCTCCTCGGAGGGCCAGGCGCAGAGCCGACTCCGGTGGCACCCCCTTGCCTTTTCCGATTCTTAGCCAAGGAAGTCCCCAAGAGTAGCCGCCACGCAGGCCAGGTTTACCTTATACGTTTTGTTTTGTTTTGTTTTTTTAGCGACAGCAAACGTTTTCTCCTCAGAAACTTTTTCTCTTGCCGTTGCGTTGAGTCATAGGCTTTGCGGCGTTGAGTAGATGGAGGCTAACTTCGGATGTCATGCCTCCATCAGACATCAGACCGACAGTGGCAGGCAATTACAATGCCCTGTTGTAACAGCGAAACTGGACGTACTTGCTCTTGTCTCTGCAGTAACAGGTAGACGGCCAATGGGCAAGCCGGCAGTCAGCAGAGTTTTAAAAGAAAAACCAAGGAAAGTTGTTGTTTTTTTCTCTCCTAAGGCTCATATCCATTCTGTAGCGTGGGAGGGGAGGGGGGCTTTGATCATTTTTTTTTTTAATAGGCTTTAAACAGGCTATTCCTGAAGTACCCTTTGCAGTGAGGAAAGGGAAGGCAGACCACAGTGTTGTCCGAGTTGAGTAACTTTGTCCTGGAGAACGTGAGGGCCTCTGAATTCTTAATGTCAAGAAGAAGAGTACACAACTGATGCAGAATTGTGAATTTGCAAGGAACATATTGTCAGTCTGTAGAACTTGCACCTTTATATAAGTAAATGGGGCCTATGTAAACAGGGTATAATCAGGAGAATGAATTATTTTGGTATTAATTTCATTATGAGTGATTTGTTTTTTTAAAGGGTTACCTCAGAAAGTGAGAAATGCTGGGAAGACAACACTAATAACGTTCACTAGTATGTTTTCCTTTGTAATTGGGCAGTGGACTGGGTTTATGAATTTGAGTAATTTTCCTCCTGAATCAACCATCCAAGTGATTGTCAAATCTGATTCCATTCCGGGGGGGGGGGGGTGTTGTGTGGTTTTGTTTTTAAATCAATCGTGACACTGGTTTTATAGGACATGTTTGCTCTTGGTGCTGTTCTTTCTTGAAGTCTTTGTTGTTTAGTGAAATGTGGAAGACCTCATATCTGACAAGTTAATAGTTTTCAGAGTAACCAGTTCTGTCTTTATCTGTGTTTGTACCTCTTTGACCTCTGCATTTCCCTACTAGAACCTGTTTTCCTCTCCCCATTCCTTCATTGGTCCAAGATAAATTGAGTACTGTATGCAGGTACTGTTCATTCTTGGAGCTTTAGGATTTATCAGTAGATGTGTAAAGGCAAAGATCTTTGTTTTCTGGAGCTAGTATTAGGGATTGAAAGCAGGAGAGAATTTTATTCCATTAGCTGAGATGATAATAATGTGTGATAGGTTAGGTAATACATAGTACTGGAACTGAGTTTTTTTTTGTTTGTTTGTTTTTTTCCTAGTTCATAAGTAAATAACAGTCACAAGTAGTTCCCATTGAAAATAACCAGCCATTATTGAGAATAGATAAGGCTCCAGTGATTTTTCATTGACTTCTGGGAATCAAGTCCTTAGAATGTCAGACTTCCTTTCATCCAGATTAGTGGTCTTGTATGTAACTACAGCCCACGTGAACTGCTAGTCAGAAGTTGTAAATAGTACTTCATATACACAAAAATACCACTTAGGCTTATATATGTGTGTATTCCTATAGCTGGTGTATGTTACATCATGTGGATATATAGTTAGCTGTAACTTATGGCAGACTGTGTGTTAATCAAAAGTTTCAGTTGCTCATTTCAGGGTTTTTTTTTTTTCCCTGAAATAATTGAAATGTAAAAAGAATAAGTTTGGACTTGTTTCATTTTCACTGTACAATAGTGGTAAGTTACCTTACAGAATATCTCATATATTCATGGGTATTTCAGATACAATTTTACCAATCAGGTTTTCTTATGTTTTTAGTGTGTATTTTAAGTTTGCTTTCACATTATTCAGCAGAGTGAAAGCTACACTACATTAGCTTAATGCACAGTTACATTTTTTTCTGCTCCCCCAGTTTACATTTTTTAAGTAAATCTATAAAATTTATGATAAAAAAATTTCTGTACTTTTAGCTTTTGACAGAAAAAAATGTTGACTCTTAATTTTTATACTTTATTATATAGAGTGTAGCTTATTTTACATCTTTTTGTTGCTATTTTTTTCATTTTTTTTTTTTTTTTTTTTTAATGATGTGCATGTGGGTCTGTGCTTATGAGTGTAGGTGCCTGCAGGGGGCAGAGGAGTCAGATTCCTTGGAGCTGTCTGAACTACCCTTCCAGTGCTGGGAATCAGAGTGCAGGTCTTCTGCAAAATCATTGGGCACTTTTAACCACTGAGCCTCTGATCTAGCCCCTGTTGATAATAGTTTGTTTAAAAAAAGAAAAAGTGTTACACAAAGTATCAGCTGGGCTACAGAACTTGATTATTACTAAGAGGGGACATTACATAGGGATTTGGGCCAATAATTCCACTGGAAGAGAGCTTTTTTTTTTCCTTGCTGTTACCAAGTGTCTTCACTTGTCTACCCTTATATACTTGCTTGGGTTAATATTTCTCCGAAAAACCATTCCTCAGAATTTTGTTCAAATGGGCTTTAGCTTTAACAGGTGTGTTTGGACTTAGAGGTGTGATTCTTGAATGAAAATACTGTCCTCTGTCATTTATCATTCTTGGCTTCACTTAGAAGATTAGGAGACACTGTGAAAATCACTCTCTATGATGTGACCTGTCCCTCAAAGCTGCCATGGGTCCTGGAAGTAACTTCAGTTAGTAGTTTATGAATGAAGCATGCTAAATCATAACAGGAACAACTCTGGATGTAATCTGCTCCCTGATGTAGATGAATTTTACCTCTGCAAAATGGTCAGTGGATGTTTCCCACAAAGTGGCAAATGCTGAGATCATTCATGGCAAACAATAAAACATGAAGAGATAAGACAAGGATTTGAGGATAATTAATGTCTTTTCCTTCAGTTTCTAGTTACAGTAATATTTGCCAGGTTTAAGGGACACCTTTGATCTTCACAATAGGTTGGTTTCCTAGAGAAGGTACTTGTTACTGAGAATTCTGGACGGTATGTATAGGAAAGCTGATAACAGTCTTGATCACACAAAACCAGGAATTAACTGCTTTCATTCTGTGTTTCTTTTTACTTTTTAAAAATAATTATTTTTATTTTATGTGCATGCCTGTACATATCCCTGTGTGAGGGTCTCCTAGACCTGGAGTTACAAACAGTTGTGAGCTGCTTTGTGGGCGCTGAGTATTGAACCCCAGTCCTCTGGAAGAGCTGTCAGTACTTTCAACCACTGAGCCATCTCTTCAACCCCTCTGTGTTATTTTCTTACAGAGGAATTTATATCAAAATGCTGCTTACAATTAGACTTACTCTTTCTACTTAGTATTTTTGGAACAGTGTTTTATAGTTAGGAGTTAGTACATCTTTGCTTTAGAAATGATAAAATAAGAAAGCAACTGTTAGTTTTTACTGTCTTCTTAAAAAAACATTTTACTATATGAGTGTTTTATCTACTTGTATGTCTGTACCATGTTTGTGCCTGTGTGCCTGTTGCACTCAGAGGTCAGATCCACTGGAACTGGAGTTGCAAACAGTTGCTAGCCACCATATGGATTCTGGAACCCTGAATCCTCTTGTAGCTAGTGATCTTAACCATTGAACCCATCTTTCCAGGCTCCTTACTTTTAATTTTTTAATTATATGTGTGTGCTTGTGCCCATGAATGCATGTTTTCACGGAGGCCAGAAGAGGGTGTTGGATCCCTTGGAATTAGAGTTATGGGAAGTTGAGGAACCAAGCTGGGAACTTCTGTAAAAGCAGTGCATACCCTGTAACAGCTGAGTTAGCTCTCTTGCTCCAGTTTGTATATAACAGCAGATCGGAAGAGTCTTGGGAAAATTAGTACTCAAGCTGAATTTTATTGTTTGTTTATTTGTATATGAGAGAGAGAGGAAATGGTGTCTGGTATTTAAGTGTGTATGTGGTGTAGGCCATGTGTCTGTGGGTATATTTAAGGCCAGAGTACTTTGGATGTCTTTGTCTACCATTACCTTATTCCTTTGTGATATGTTCTCTCACTGAACCTGAAGATGGACTGGCAGCCAGTAAGTCCCAGGGATCCTCCTGTTTCCATCTTTCCATATGGCTGGGGTTACAGAAACTCATTCACACAACTATGCTCAGATATTGACGTTGGTACTGGGATCTGAATTCATATCTTTATGGAGCAAGCATTCTTGCCCGCTGAGCTAACTCATCTCCAACCCCACAAAGTTTAAAGCCTATTTGCACAGTAGTATAGTCCATAATATAAAATTTTGGCCTTTTTGCTTATAGTGCATTGATTTGGGAATTGATTCATTCACATAAAATAGTCATTTGTTTGAAGATCATTCACTAAATGTAGCTTAGTGGTAGTAGTAGTAATAACTTCCAGTGCAGGAAGAATATAGAATTATGGCTAGAAATATCACTTTTCTTTGTATTATAAAAATGGAGAGCTTACAACAGATTTTTTTATTACTTTCATTCAGGATTCGCAGAAGGGTAGTAGATAGACTTGTAATGTTGTGTGGTATTGAATAATTAATTAATTTATGGTTTTTCAAGAGTTTCTCTGTAGCTTTTGGAACCTGTCCTGGAACTCACCCTGTAGTTCAGGCTGGCCTGAACTGCCAGCCTGCCTCTGCATCCCAAGTGCTGGGATTAGAGGTGTTTTTTTGCCTGTTGTAAAATGAACCCAAAAGTATTAATAGTAAGAATCATTGAGGTAAAATATGATATGTAATTAATAGATTTATTGTGGTTTGACAATTATTAGACTTCTAATCATGAAAGTGATAATAGGCTAGTAATAGAAAATTTGATAAATGTCCATGCTTATAATTCCAATAAGCTGGGCAGTGGTGTATGCCTTTACATTCATAGCAGTATTTTATGGTGGCTCATGCCTTTAATTCCATCATTCGGGAGGCAGAAGCATGTAGATCTCTGTGAGGCCAGCCAGGACAGAAGAAAAGAAAAAACAATTCCAATAATCCTACCACTCTGAAATACAGAATATTAATTCTTTATTGTTTCATATCACTGTTTCATATAGTCCAGTTGAGTTTTATTTTTTATGTTGTCTTTTTGTGGTTTGGTTTCTTTTTCTGATGTTTGAGTTTGATAGATATGCTAAACAAGTACTCAACACCGAACTATTATATTCCCATTCCTATATTTCTTTTTAAAGTTTTTTTTTAAAGTTTTAGTTTTATTACGTGTATTAATGTTTTGCCTGCATGTGTGTCTGTGTACCACATTTGAGCTTGGTACCTGATGATGTGGGAATTGAACCCAGGTCTTTGACAACAAGAGGCCTTAACCACTAAGTCTCCAGCTCCCTGTATTCATTTTTAATAATGGTTTCTTACAGTGCATATGGTTAGATTTTTGAAAGCATTTTTAGTCACTGGTACCTTATAATTTCTACATTTGTTTAATCATTCACCTACTGTCAGGAATTTTGACTGACTTTAGGAAGTTCCGTTTTTCTCTGTACAGAATGCAGCTTAGACTGCATAATCCATTCTAGAATTACAGAGATTAATAGAGTTGAAGTATATTATGTAATGAATATCCAGAGAGGTAGAAGTACAGCTAAAACTTGTTCAATGCTTTCCATGTGCTGAGCAGTCTAAACTTCTTTCTTGAAGCTCTCTCTATATTAGTGGTTCTCAACCTGTGGTGGTTGCGACCCCCGTAGGAGTTGAATAATCCTTTTACAGGGCTTTGTTTAAGACCTTCTGCATATCAGATATTTACATTTAAATTCATAGCAGGCCAGGCAATGGTGGCTCACACCTTTAATCCCAGCACTTGGGAGGCAGAGGCAGGTGGATCTATGGGAGTTTAAGGCCAGTCTGGTCTACAGAGGGAGTTCCAGGACAGGCTTCAGAGCTACACAGAGAAACCCTGTCTCAAAAAGCCAAAAGGGGGGAAAATCAGTAGCAACATTAGTTACAAAGTAATAATGAAAATAGTTTTATAGTTGAGAATCACCACAGCATGAGGAACTTAAAGCATTAAGAAGGTTGAGAACCGCTGTTCATTGCTATCTTAGTGTTGTCTGTTTTACAAGTGAAGGCTTGAGAGTTCAATTTGCTTGAGAGCTGGTTCTGTGTGAATGTGACAGGAAGTGTAGACTTCAAAGTTCAAGTTCTTTGAATCTTGGCCAAATGCACCTTTCTTATTTATTAATAGGTTAAAAAGTAGTTCTTGGATATTTTATTGTTTCTGTTTTCTTTATTAGTAGTAAGGATAAAACTATGGGTAGACCCTGGGGGGCTCTTACTTTTGCAGCATTCCACATGCGTGTTGTGTGGCTAAAAAGCAAAGCGGCTGGGAGAATGGCAGTTAGAGTGTGCGCTCTGTACTGCTGTGGTTTGAACTGCTTGTACTGCCTCCTAAATTAGCCTCCGTTTTCTCTATAAAATGAGGATACTAGAAGGACCTGCCTTATAACTCATCTTATGTGATAAAGTAAAGCTTAGAATTTAGTTAGTACACAGTTAAGTATAATTATGTCAGTAGTGAGTCATACTTTTGCCAAAAATTGAATATCAAAATTGTGATTTTTTTTTTTTGGTAGGTAGATTAAAATTCTGCATACTTATTTAGTGCTGTGCTCTCCCTCCCTGTTTTATACAAGCTCTAGCTTAGCATTTCTGAAAGTCTGCAGAACAAATTTGTGAAGCACCCAAGAATGCAGTTAGAATAGGGTTGGTACCTCTGGGGTTGTGTGCAGGAATGCTACTGGCTCTTGGGGTATGCCTTCAAGAGAAAGTTTCCAGTAGTCATTCCACACAATTTTATAAACACTAGTTTGCTATGTGTATATAACCTAACACTTTTAAATAAATGTTTTCTAAAGCAGCAGTTCTCAACCTGTGGGTCTTGGCATCTTTGAGGGCTTCACCTAAGACCATCTGCATATCAGATATTTACTATGATTCATAGCAGTAGCAAAATTACAGTTACGAAGTAGCAACAAAAATAATTTTCTGCTTGGGGTTAACTAAAATGTGAGGATCTATATTAAAGGATCACAGCATTAGGAAAGTTGGAACTACAGATCTAAAACTACTTAGTGTTTTTCTTGTTTGTTTTAGTTACTATTTCCTGTCTTCCTTTTTTGGTATTAGTTCTCAGGTAGATTGTGGGTTTGCCCAGTGCTCACCCTGGACAGCCTTTTTTTTTTTTTTTTTTAACCCTTCATTGCTCATATTTCTAGGTTGTGATGTACTGAAGAAAATTGAAACACAGTGGTCACTAATTTAGACACTCAGTGACTTGAACCATTTTGTATGTATCCTAACTAGTGCATTTCTAATCTTTCCTGCTCAACTGTTTTATTTTTATTTTACATGCATTGATGTTTTGGCCTGCATGTGTGAGGGTGTGGAATCCCCTGGAACTGGAGTTACAGACAGTGGTGAGCTACCATTGTAGGTGCTGGGAATTGAACTCAGGTCCTCTGGAAAAGCAGTCAATATTCTTAGCTGTTGAACCATCGCTCCAGCTTAAGAATTTTAATCACTGTCCTTAAAACTGTTCAGTAAGACTTCTCAGCTGGGTGTGGTGGCACATATCTTTAACCCCAGCACATAGGAGGCAAACGAAGGTAGCTTTCTGTGAGTTCAAGCCAGCCTGGTCTACAGAGTGAGTTTCAGGACAGCCAAGACTGTTAAACAGAGAAACCCTCACTGCCCCCCAGCCACCAAAAGGAATTCTCTTACCTCTCTTAAAGAAATCTAACAATTGTCCACTCCCCCCCCCCCATACACACACATAACGGTAAATCAGTGTCAGGAGATGGAAGTTCTTCAGCAATCTTTTTATTCAATTATCATTATTCAGCTCTTAGATTCTGTTCTGAGAAACAAGAAACTCTTTTTCTTCTTCATTACCAATTTCATTACCAAAATTTCTGATAGAATGATCTATATTTCTTTATTTAGGAGTTTAATTTTCTTTTAGAGGAAGCATCAAGTCTTTATGAATTGATTTTCATTAGTGTAGTTATAATAGTATACAACATAGGATAGACAATATTCAGTAAATGAAATAATACAATCAATATTCTTTAGTCCATTTCACATAAAATGGCACACTGAAGGACAGTTTTTCACAGATTCTAATTATAAGGAGTAAATGAGATAGTATAGGAATTAGTGGTGTAACTGGGAGATAGATTTTAAAGAAAGAGTTGCTAATTGTAAGACCAGAATTTTCATTTAAAAATGTTTAGTGTTTACTGTAGTCACAGACATAGATTGTAGAGGACTGGAGGGCTTGTAGTAGAAGGGTATCATCAGAGTTGTCCTTCATGGTCATTTAGAGCTTCTCTATTGCCATTAGTAGGGGATTAACTTAAAATGGTTAGCCATTACCTTAACATCATGAATCACCAGCCTAATTAACAGGGCCCTACTTGCCCAACTAGGTAATAGGAAATTAAGAACTAGCCCTGTAGTTGTCTTAACTAGCCCATGGTTTTGCTACTGGAAAGTGTGCCTTTTAATTTTTAAAGCCAAGTAAAATTCTAAGTAATTAAGTAAAACTTGTTGATTTGACTTGTATGCATTTAAAACTTAGAATCTAGAGAAAAAGGAGAGGACCTATTTTGCTTTTTAAATGAGAAATGTTACTGCTGAGCAAGTGAACAAAAACTTCAAAGGGCAATCTTTACGTTCTTTGGAAAATACAAGCTTTCTTGTAGATATTCTTCTAAACCATCAAGGCAGCATCACCAAGAGGGATTCTTTAACACTGCTTCAAGTTATTCTTTAAAATAGCTCTTGATGAACCGTTAGCCTCTAATACTGATATATCCTCTCCGAGTATTAAACATTGCTTTCTTCTTTATATCCAGTTACTTTCCATGTCCAACAAAGAAAAGTCCTTCATAAGATTAGTAAACTGCTAAATATTGAACACCTACTTTATTCTGGATTTTGTTTTAAATATTTTGACTGATCTCAAATCCTAAAAGCAAGTTTTAGTTGAGAATTTTTCCCTCATGTTTTAAATGTAATTGGGAGTTCTGAGACGTCCACTAAAAAGTATATAATATTACATAGACACCTAGGAAAGGGTAGAGGTAGG
The DNA here is from genome assembly GCF_943737965.1 of Phodopus roborovskii. NCBI lineage: Eukaryota > Metazoa > Chordata > Mammalia > Rodentia > Cricetidae > Phodopus > Phodopus roborovskii. The sequence continues at coordinate 25,343,054 of NW_026126460.1, read as the reverse complement.
ATTCATATTCAAGTGTCTGACTCAAAAAGATAATGTTTTCCATTAGACTACCAGGGCCGTCCAACCTTTAAATATTGCTACATGGCGTTGTCATCTGTAGAAGTATTGGGTCCTATTCATAGCTGTCCCAACATGCATGCATGTAGCTCATGGGACACAGATTGATCTTGCATGCTATACTACATATGTACATTGTTAAGTGTTTTCTAGATTCTGAAATAATACGCTTTCTTAATATTGGAAAGGGTTTAAACTATTGGCTGATAGCTGGGTGGCGGTGGAACACATCTTTATTCCCAGTGCTCAGGAGGCAGAGGCATGCAAATCTCTTTGAGCTCCAGGTCAGCCAGGTCTACACAGAAAAACCCTGTCCCCAAAACCAAACCAAAACAAAACTATTGACTGGTGACAGATCTAAGGGCCATGGGGCTTACTACAGAGTGTATGCTGCACAATGTAGTGTATGTTAAGTATGTACTTAGAAAGACTGTTCCTTGAGGTTAACATTAATTATTTCTTTAAAAAAAAAATCACAGTATACTAAAGTAGTAAACAGTGAAATGAGTTTTAAGCACAAGGATTAAAGAGTTCTCTAGTAGTATGTAACTGAAACATGAAGTGTAGTTTTTAAATGAAGTAAATTAGCCACATTTAACTATTTTCTCCTAAGTGAGGTAGGTGTGTGTGTACACATGCATGTATGTACGTATGCATTCTTGTGAAATGCAAAGGTCCAAGTTCTATGTCTTCAGTTTCTTTTCCACTTTATTTTTTGAGACAGACTGTCTTGGTTAGGGTTACTGTTGCTGTGATGACACACCATGGCCAAAGCAATTAGGGGAGGAAAGGCTTTGTTTCACTTACACATTATACCATGTTCATCATCAAAGGAAGTCAGGACAGGAACTCAAAGCAGAGCATGAATCTGGAAACAGGAGCTGATGGAGAAGCCATGGAGGGGTGCTCCTCATGATTTACTCAGCCTATTTTAAAGAACCCAAGACCACCATCCCAGGATAGTGCCCAGAGTGGTCTGGGCCCTCCCCCATCAATCACTAATTAATAAAATCCTACAGGCTTGCCTACCGTGCAAATTTACAGAGATGTTTTCTCAGCTGAGGCTCTCTACTCTGATGACTCTATCTTATGTCAGGATGACATAAAAATAGCCCGTACACAGGCACTCTCACTGTACCTGGAGCTCATTGACTAAGCTGTATTGATTGTCGAGAGAGCTCCAGAGGTACTTGTGTCTCTACCTTCCTAGTATTGGGGTTACAGGTATGCATTGCCATGCACAGCCTTTTACATGGGTGCTGGGGATCCAGACTTAGTCCTCACGTTTTATATACTGAGTCATCTTCCTAGCTCCTAATTTTAAAAAGCTATGTAGAACTGCCCAAGTAACTGTAACAGCAGATCATAGGCTGGTCAACTTATAAAGAACAAATACTCATTTTCTCTATTTCTGCAGGCTGGAAAGTCCATGCTCATGATATTCCCAAGTTCACTTATCTTGGCAGTCTGTTCATTGTTCCCAAGATGATACTTTGATGCCACATACTCCAGAGGAGAAGAATGCTATTTCCTCTTTTTGCCATAAACAAAAGGCCAAGGGGCTTATTTCCCTTCATCAAGCATAAGGTTACCTAATTTTACCCATGAGGCCTCAATTCTTAGTATTGATATATTCAACAAATTAAGAGGTTTGGAGCAGACACACAAACTCAAACCATAACATGAACTTTAGAGAAAATTGGTTATTAATTTAACAGATGAGGAAATTGAAGACTAGACAAGGTGTTCTCACCTAGGAATTTGCACCTTATTTGAATTATGGAAAAACAACTAATAACATCTGATTTTTTTTTTTTTTTTTTTTTTTTTTTTTTTTATTGTTGGTGTTGTTAAAAGCTTGTTTCTGTGGACCAAACTGAAATTAACATAGTCATTCATTGTAAATTCTGGCCTTAATTATGAATTTCTAGTACAGAGAGGCTTGATAATTTGAGTTGACATGATACAGTGGAGGGACATTTGGGCTCCTTCATTGTTCTAACTAGTTTTGTGGTCTTTGATAAGCCACTTAGTCTGTTTCTTTCTTTGTGAAATGAAGAGGTTTTACCTTAGACAAATTCTAGCTCTTTTTCTGTTTGAATCTAGGAAATAATGCTCATGTGCTCTTGGAATTTGTGTAAGACATTTGTCTCACATTGCAGACATTATTTAACCTTTCAGAATTCAATTTTTCTCCAAAGTGGAAATGCTGTATTACATGGATGGTGGCTAAATTTTTGTATAAAGCAGTGGGGAAATTAGCCAAGTTCTTGCAACTTCTTTTTGTGAACTGACCATTTTAGGTAAGGTTAAGTAGATTCCACAGCATATCTTTGTAATAAATGTATGTGGTGGGTCTTTTGCTGTCATAACTGATTAGAGTTAGGTCCATTCAAAGACCAAGCTAATAGTAGTGGCAAATTACACTTTCATTTGTTTCTCCCTTTGACTTATGTATAATTGGTTTTCCAGTATAGCTACAATTTGGTGTTGTCTTATAGTTCATAAAGGTTTTATTTGGAAAGGCTGTTTTATTTATTTTAAAAACTAGTGATTTCATCTAAAGGGAAAAATGATAATGTCATTGTTATGACTTTATTTTTATTATAGAAGTATGAATTTAAGCCATGCATTCATGTATTTTTTTTTTTTTTTTTTTTTAATGACAGCTACTTTGAGGTCCTATTTTTTTCTTTATCAACTATGAAAAAGACTGTTGGTGAGATACTGGCCAGCTTTGTGCTTCAGTGGGAAGACAGTCTATTCACTCAAGGCATCTTTAATTACTGACTGTACTTGTAGTCCATAAACAGTGCAGCGACTTATTCGTATAACATTTATATTGCATTAATATTAAAGTAATCTAGAAATGACTTAAAAGTATGAACATTCTTAAATTTTGGTATCCCCAAGGATTCTGGAATCAGTCTTCCATAGATGCTAGGGACGAAAGTCTACATGATTGCTTCCTGCTGTGGTCACTTTGGATTATTAAATGCTTCTTATATATAAAATCATCCAAAGAATATAATTGAAGTAGAATTAATAATGGTAAGATCTATAAACAAATGGACTTTGATAGACTAATCTAGAAGCATAATTTTCTGTTTTTGAAAAGTAAGTTCCAAATTTTCCAGATATTCAACATGATACCTGAGCGTCCTACTCATGTGCTAAAGATTGAAATCCTAGGCATAATTGAACCTCCTATTGATTCAACTTTTTTTTTTTTTAAACTGTAAGTATAGCTGTTCTATAAGTTAATATTAGAGGCCAGTTAGCTGTAGATAGGCTTATTTTGTACTTTCGTGGAATTGTCCCAGGCTGCTGTACTTTGATTATTTTTTTTCTTCATGGTATAAGTTATTGAGGTGATTTTTCTTGTTTTATTTTAATTTTTTTCTTGGCAGCACGCTTATTCCCAAATGGTCTTTATTTTAAAAATCATTTAAGCAAACATCAGTGATTTTATACTCAGCAATGCTCTCTTGTTCAGTAAAGGAAGAAACAAATTTATATTTATTAGGCAAATGCTGTGTTCTTTGTGCTTTCATAAATGTTCTTAATTGGCATTCAGTACACCATCTCTTCACCACAAACAGATGAGGAAAGCCAAGTTTGGAAATTTTAATAACTTGTTTAATCAGTGTCTTTCCACTATGCTGTTTGTCTCAAAGCTTGGATCTTTGGCTATGTTTTTATGATTGACATTATTTAAGGGATTAATGCTAGAGAAATGAGGTTATTGCTGATATTATATATCATTAAATCCTGCCATCAAGTAGGAGCCTTTATCAATATTAGCTAATGTCACCTAGTCATCATGCCATGTGAATATATATTATTGGGCATACAATAACAAAGGAGAGACCACCTTACTAGTCAGAAGTGTTTGTAGCCTAAGTGGGAGGTGCCTTAGTAATTAATATTTCCATTGTAAATGGTAAGATTACTGTGATTTCTAAGTATACTAAGGAAGCCTCATTGAGGCTAAAGCTTAGAACTAAGCTCAAACATTTCCCCATGTACGTATGTACGTACGTACATACATACATAACATACTGGCTATTCTGAATGGCTTGAATTTCAGGTACACACATGCACGTGCCCTGTTGCAAATTTCTGGTAGAATATTATTCACAAGAGACTGAAAACTTTTTGTACTTTATGCACAGAGGATGCAAAGAATACAGTTCTCTTCATCTTAGTTTTAACTTGTTTCATAATGAAGTTCTATTCAAGCTTTTAATAATTGCAGCACCTTCAAGATGTATAAATATGTAATAGACATCTTTTCAAACCAGGCCTTTGGAGGTCATGCCATTTGAAATAATATAGATGACCATTGCAGTTTTTGTTTTTTGAGACATGGTTTCTCTGCTGTAGCCCTAGCTGTTGTGGAACTAGCTCTGTAGACCAGGCTGAACTCAAACTCACAGAGATCTGCCTGCCTCTGCCTCCCATGTCCTTGGATTTAAGGCATATGCCACCCAGGCCCAGCTAGCATTACAGTTAAAAAAAAAAAAAAAAAAAAAAGAGTAATTTTTATTGCTATTGCCTAATGAGGGAAATATAAACTATTTAAGAATAATTATATACCTAATTATATCTTTCCTTTAAAAATAAGCTTTTCTTTCTTGTTGAAGGAATTTTATTTCTGTAGCTTGAACTTCTTGGGGTGGGACACTAGATGTATTTGTAATTATATAACAGACATTAAGTGGAATAGTGTGTGCACACGTGCATGTGTATTGTCCCCCTAAAGCCTTGGTTGTGAAAAATTCCTGAGTTTATTTGTAGTTGTGGGAAATTTAAGCATACAAATGTTATGAATGGGATTCCTCAAATTCTCAGATAGTTTAGGTTGTTAACTTTAAAGGGTTTTTTTTTTTTTTTTTTTTTTTTTTTTTTAATGTACATAGATTAGAACCTTAAGATTTTTTTTTTTTTTCACATCCTGTGTAAAGTGTAGCCTAATGTTCCTGGTTAAGGTTGATGAAATAAGTATTGAGTGAAAGCTAAAACTTACTGGTAAATTTATTTTACCAGGGTTGATGTGTTTAATGCCAGGACCAAAAAAATGGAGGAATCTATAGCGACTGTCTGTTTCATTTGTTGTATTGTTCTTATGATCCTTTCCTGAATGGCTTATTCAGTCCACTAATTCTTCCCAGCTAACACTTAATAATGAAAGCACTGGTTAAGTAGATTTCTGGAGTCTGATAATTGGTAAGATAAACAAGTAAATATGAAAATAGTGCCTGATAGGAAATTTTAGAGCCTGTTGTTTGCCCCACACTATTCCTTATTTGTGTTTTAAAATGACATTTGAATATTTTAAAAATTAGATTGCTGCAGATAAGCATGTTTAATGTTCTTCCATTATCCTAGTGTCTACTACTGGTTCGCTTTCTCAGAATTCATTCGTGTAATAGTGGTTAAAGTAGCCTTTATTTGTCAGTCATTGGTTTACTACCACTAAAGTACATTGAAGCAAAAGATAGGCCCCTCAGTATTCTTACGGTCCAGTGGAAGAAGTGGAATGAAATAATAGTTACAAAGAAATATGGTATATGGGATTGTAATAGTAGATAGATCACTACAATGATCTGAAGGAATGATATAAAGAATGCCCAGTTTTGGTGTGGCCAGGAATAAAATTTGGGAGAGCATGGTACCTAAACTGGGTTTGAAATCATGTAAGAATCAGATCAAGATAAATAATGTTCTTAGATCTATTTTTGAAATGAGAAAATCAAGTTATAAAGGAGTTAAATTATTTGTTTAAGGTCTGTGGCTTGACAGTGAGAAAACCATAATACTAATTAAGGACACCCACCCCCGGACTTCAAAACCTATGTTCTTCACTAGTGTAGCATAGATAATCAGTGACTTGGTGTCTGATTTACTTGACATGTGAAATGTGAGATGAGTCCAGTAGTTTGAATCCTGTACTGTTTGGTGACTTGGGGTAAGCTGTATAATTTTGTGTTTATTTTTACTTGCTTGATTGTTAATATTTTTGCTGTAGTAATCACTAGAAGTAACTTGTTTGTCCTCTGGCTCTAATCATCGCCCTATTTAACTGAGTAGATGTGTGGAATGCAAAAGGGTTTGGTCAAGTATCAGCAACTACAAATACCTGTTATGTGCCAAGTGTTATTTATTTAGGGGCTATTTCAAACATTTTACCTTCATGAAGCTAACATGAAAAAGAAAAATAGTATGGCTAGATTTGGGGTTCAGTACTGAGTGGAGGCTGGTATTGTAAATAGGATGGCCACTTAACAGTTCATAGTCATTTGGAAGGTTTGAGATATTCCATGTATGTCTGAGGGAAAACATTCCAGAGAGGGCAAGAAAGACAAAAACTAAATTGAGTTTATTTATGTATTCCAGTTGGGCAGTAGGTGTGCAGAGAGCACAGTGAACATGGGCGAAAGGATGAAGTTCAGAAGAATGGGATCAAGTAAGGCTTTGTTGGAGAACCTTGCAAGCTTTTGACTTTAACCCCAGGGGATATGAAAAGTCATTTGAGGCTTGTGAACAGATAAGTGACATGATTTGATTTGTTTTCAGGAGATCAGTTTTTGGAAGCAGGCCAAGAATTGTAAAGTAGCTGTTAGAACTATCTGAGAGATGGTGGTTAGTTTTAGAACTATCTCAGTATCTCAGAGATGGTGGTTGGTTTCTTGTTTCTTTGTTTTTGTTTTGTTTTTTTTTTCCTCGTTTTTTGTTGTTGTTTTGTTTTTTGAGGTAGGGTTTCTCTATAGCTTTGGAGCTCGTTTTGTAGATCAGGCTAGCCTCAACAGTGATCCACCTGCCTCTGCCTCCCAAGTGCGGGATTAAAGATGTGTGCCACCACCACCTGGCTGAAATGGTGGTTTTTTTTTTTTTTATAACCACAACTGTATTTATTAATGGAACTGTTGTGAAGGGTTGTGCTCTCTACTTGTATTTTGAAAGTAGGGAATAAGATTTGTGTGTATTTAGGGTTGGAATTGGAGTAAGGAAATAGCCAGAGATGATGTTTACACTTAGTACCTGGAAGAAAGAAGTAGGCATTTGTTCAGTTGGAAAAGACTACAGGACAAGTGGAGTGTGGGGAAAAGATTAGGACTTGTCTTTCAAACTTGAGTTTGAGATGCTTATAGGAACATTGAGTAGGCAGCTGACATACCTACCACTAGTGTTCAAAAAAACAGGTCAGGCTAGGATATAGGGAATTGGAGAGTAAGTCATAGAAATAAATGAGATCTCTAGAACGTGAGTCTAGGGTTAGAGATGGCGGTAAGAACCAGAAGCTAAGTGACAAGTGAGAAGCAGTGAAATGGGAAGAAAAATAAGTGGCTATAGTGCTTGGAAGACAAGTGAAGTTTTTGTTTTAAATAGTATAATTGGTGAGCTCTTTCAAAATACTGCTGGGTAAGTCTAGTAAAATGAGATCTGCAACTTTGACCGTTAGATTTATGTACGTAAGAGTCACTGACTTTTTCACAGTTCTAGTGAAATGTTAGAGATGAAAGTTATATTTATTGTTGTGGACTAAAGATATAATAGAAAAATGGAATTTGGAGACGCTGAATATGAAGGACCATTCCAATCCTTTGCTATTTAATTATTTCATTGTAAGTGGAAATAAGTTATGAAAGATTGTGAAGATTTGACTTTAAGGTGGAAAATAATCGTTTTACATGTAAATAGGAATGATTTAGTAGACAGAAAATCAGTGATGATAAGAAAGGTCAAAAAAATCCTTTAGTAGTTGACTGGACATGTGCAGTTTGCTTAGACTTTGTGTTATAATTAAGGTTGTTTCTGTAGGCCTGGGGTGGGCCCTGGCATCCTGCATTTGTGGTGTTTACTTCTGGTTCCTGTACTATACTTGTAGTGTAAGAATTAACAGATTATGCTGGCATAGAACCAAAAACGTTGATGGATATGGTCAGGTTGTATAGTGCCTCTTAGTTTCTATTTTTCAGTGCAACAGGAAGCAGTCGAGTGAGGATATGGTGAAAAAATCATGTAGAATGTTTATTAGCTCAAGCAACTTCAAATGTATCTCTTATTTTGCTAAAATAAAATAGTTGTTAATGTCTCTATAAACCATATAGATTTGTAGTCATAGTCAAAATATTTATGACATGGACAAATAAATATTCTCAACTTTTTTTCCCTTCTCTTTCTTGGATATTGCAGATGACCATGGATGAAAAATACGTAAACAGCATTTGGGACCTTCTGAAAAATGCAATTCAAGAAATCCAGCGTAAGAATAACAGTGGTCTTAGTTTTGAGGAGCTCTATAGAAATGCATATACAATGGTTTTGCATAAACATGGAGAAAAGCTCTACACTGGACTAAGAGAAGTTGTTACTGAACATCTCATAAATAAGGTACCCAATTTATAAAGGACTGTTGCTAATACAATTTTGACTATAGAGAATCCTTACACTATTTGCATTTTGATTAGAACATTCTTTTCAAGGCTACAGGAAGCCTATATTTAACATGTCACTGTATTGTAAAACCTTACTGAAAACCTATTGGCTAAATCACAGTTTATGATATTTGAGAAGAGAGGAAGTTTGTCATCTTTAATGGATATATAAAAATGAAGAAAACAGTGAATTACAATTAAATGTTAATTATAGATAATTCTTTTTAAAAATATTTCAACTAGCTTTTTTAGCTTTTCTGTATATTTGAAAATAAAACTATTATTTAAAAGTATTCTGACTTTCACTATTGAAATAGACTATTCATTTTAGCTAAGTTTTGTGGTAAATATGAAATCTTTAAAGATAAATTTTGGTTAACATAATAAAGTGTTTTCATTGAACAAAACAGCAGAAAAGCTAAATTCATTTATGAAATAGCCTTACTACAATGTCTTTCTCTAGGACATTTTGGGGTGGTGGTGGCAAAAATGTTTTGTGAATGATAAAATGAACTCATATTTCTAACCTATACATTTTGCCACATTTTTCCAAGTCAATCTATTACTAATTTTTATTTAAATTGTTATTGAACACTTAGTAAATAAGGTTTACATTTCATATACCCTAAATTGTTTGGAAACAGTTCTCCTGTGACTACAGAAGTTCTCTGATATAACCAAAGAGGCATAAAGAAAACCTGACAGTTTAACATTAGTGTAGTACCATGCTATCATCCGAATTCAGATCTTACTGGTTGTCCTATGTATCAGTGATGTCCTCTATAGTAATCTTTTTCTGATCTACGATCCCATCCAGGATCACACGTTGAGTTCCTCAGACTTTTCGTCTGCCTGCACATTGGCAATTTTGAAGGTTGTAGGTCAGTTGATTTATAGATTGTCCCTCAGTTTTTGGTTTGTCTGATTGTTTCCTCATGACTAGTTTCAGGTTGTGCATTTTTGGCAGGAATAATACATAAGTGATGTTGTGTCCTCAGTGCATCACATCAGGAGGCACTTGCTGTCAGTTTATCCCATTATTGGTGATGTTAACTTTGATCACTTGGTGTCCGCCAGATTTCTTCACTGTAAAGGTACCATTTTTTCCCTTTGTAATTCCTAAGTAATCTGTTCAGTGATATTTTGATACTGTATAAATGTCCTATTCTTATAGAAGCTTCTGTGTGGTGGTTTCAGTGTTCATTGATGGTTCCTTGATGAGTCATCACTGTAGGGTTGCAGAATAGCTTTCTCTTCCTGTCCATCTTCTAGAATTTCTTTCTCTGGAAGGTGGGGTGGAGAGATTTCATAACATTCATAGGATTATGTTCATCATGTAGTCATAATTTTGTTACATACCTGTGCTTTCTTTTCAATTAAAAAAATGCACTTAGATGCACAGACGGTGTATATGATCTCTGTCTAGGGTTGTTGAGAGATGGTGTACTTTTAGTAATCGTATGAAACCCCCATACATTAAATGGCAAATGAGTTGCATAGGTGATAATAGCTTAAGTATTATGTGAAAGAAAAGTTAACCTAAATTGTAATGTTTCATGAGAAAGGGAAATTTAGTGCAGTCTTTAAAAGAAAGATTAAGAGACGTATCCAAACACTGTAGGAGGCACTGTAGTAAAGCAAATAGTATACAGTTTTAAAAAGGAACAACTGGTTACTCTTAGGGCAAAGGAGAATGTTAACTGAGGAACATAAATTTGTGATTATTGAATTATTGTATAACAAAGAGCACAGGAAAAGATTAAGAAAATTTGACTGCCTTACTAAGGAATTTAAATTAAACAGTGGCAGGGTTTAAAGAGTATAACAATGTTTGGAGATTGTAAATATTGAGGGTGAGATATGAAATGTAGAATTGGGTGAGTGTTTATTAGAATCAGAAGACTATCTTGGAAAATCTGAGTAAAAGGATAGACTGGAAAAGAGGAAATGATGTTAGAGCTTTGGAAATAAGGCAATCTCAGATTGTAGTGTACCCAATAAGAGTACTGTGATGTCAGAATAAAAAGTGATTTATAGCAGGTAAAGGATGGGGTAAGTTTTGTTTTAGGTTATTGACAGTTTTTATCATTAGAAAATACCTTAGAAGAAGTCATTTTACTTGTGAGTTGTAACACCCTCAAATACAAGTATGTGTTTGTAGATAAACTTGAACACTCAGAACTAGTCGTGGAGATTTGTTATTTGGTATTATGTCCTGAGGAATAAGCATTATGTTTCAGAGAATGAAGTGACCAGAATCAAGGGATAAATGTTGAGGAGGAAACAGATGGATAGTTGTTGGGTATAAGGAAGATTAATTCAAGAAGTTTAGACATTATGAGAAAGAGGAAAGATGAGTGTTTTGCTTAAAAGTATTGAAGGGTGGAGGATTGGAACACTTGGTGTTCTTAGATTGTGGAATCAAGAATGATGGAGAAATAAATTAGGACAGTTATGTTAACATTTGTCAGGGAGTAATGACAGTAATGATCATTACTTTTTTGTATATTAGGCCCAGCCCTAGTGGCTGGGGCTTTCAGGTTATTTGAATGTAATAATTAAATAATCTGTCTTTTGAAAATGAGAAAAGATACTTGATATGGTCCTTGTATACTAAGGAATTGCTGAAGGGTTTTATTTAGTTATTTAGTTAAAAGGTACAATTTGTAATATTACTATTATTATTTTAAACAATGCTTTGTAACTTGGCCACAGACTCAAAAAAATCTACAATCAGGAATTTTGAAAATTGGCTCATGGAAAAAGTAAGGAGAAGAGAACCAAGAGTATGAGGTCACTGTGTAAGTGAATAATTTTTGTACTCTGCAATATGATTAAGTACATAATGAAGTCATTAGAATAAACCTCCATGAGAAATGTTAAAGGGAATTTTTAGGCTTAATGCAGTCCCATAACTGTTGCCTCAGCTTGGACTGCTGTCACAAATACCATGTCCCAGATGGCTTAAACAGCTACTTTTCACATCTCTAGATGCTTTATAGTCCAAAATGTTAAGATATCCGTAGATGCATTTCCTGGGAAGGGCTGTTTGGCTGGTTTGCACATAGCTTCTTCCTTTCTGTATCTTCCATGGCAGAGAGAGAATTGTGTTCATGAAGACTCTACCCTCAGTATGTTCTTAAGGACATGTATTCATGTTGATTATTCTAAATGTTAAATTTAAAAACTCGAAAGCATATACATTCTATTCTGGATTTTCTTCTTACACATAATCTTATGTCTCCAGGCATTTGAAATGTTATCCCCTCCCCCCTTAACCAGCTGTTTCCAATGAGGTGTCTAATGACTACACACATTTGTTGTTCTGTATGTCAAATGAATTAAGTTTTGAACCTCTGCTAATATCTTCGATTTCTTTGTTTTAAAGATAGATTCACTCTTATTCCTAGAGGGAAAATAATAGCTTCAAATAATGTCACTATACAAATGGGCCACTGCCAAGAGAGAACTGTTGATAGGGGAGGTCAGTGTATAATAGCTCAAAATATTTGTCTCTGGATGTAGGAAGAATCAACTGGTTTAGTGAATATGTTTTTCAGCAATGCTAAATATGATATAATACACAATTATATTCTTCATGGAAAGCAATATTACCTATTATTTCATTGCATTTCATTTTCTTGTTGCACATAGTTACCCAAACTATTTGCATAACGTCAATAAATACTATTTTAATACTATTGTATAAATAATCAAGACCCATTTTTTCAGATTGAAGAATTAAAAGGAAATTGAATTTTTACATGGAGTCAGGATTTGTTTGTTTCTCTTTTTTGTTTTTTTGGATGTAGTTTTTAGTACTTTTTTTTTTGGTTAAAACTCTTATTATAGATGAGAGTAGATAAAGAGATGTTATAGAGAAGACAGGATGAAAGTAGTTGATTATTAATTTAAGAAATAAGTTTCTAGATTTGAAGAAAGACCAAACACTCCAAGTGCTATTTATCTCTTGTCTAGTGCTGGTAGTATATTGTCACCAGAATATTTTGTGTTAGGAAACTGAGACCAAAGAATTTAGTGAGATGCTTGGGAACACAGGGCACGAGGCCTTTGTGCTTCCCATAAGAAAAATACTGTCTTATTTTAGTAAGCATAAACACTTTAGTTTCTCACAGGCTTGTTCTCTCCCCTGTCTTCTAAAGCAAATAATTTTGAAAGCATGGCTGAAAAAATACTCTTGATGCTTTCTGTATTTAAGAAATTTTATATGCCAATTTGTGAGTGCCTCAGAAGTATCCTGTGGTTTGTCATGACAGAATTCAACATACCAGGCATTTCTATTTGCCAGGTTCTGAATTGAGTGTAAGGAATATATTGGTAAATAGAACATATCTGATCTCCGCTCATAAAATGAGCATGCCTAGTTAAAAAAAATACAACATGATAGAGGAGGAATAATAGAGTAGCTAAATGAGTCAAGTTAGGGCTATTTGAAGACGTGGTAATGTTTAAACTGGGACTTAAAGAATAAGCAGGCCCTCAAAAGAAGAGAGTGTTGATGAGCACACCGGGCAAAGAGAATGCCTAAATGTCTTGTTTTTCTGTTAAAACACCATTTGTTTGTTTGTTTGTTTGTTTTTCTGAGTCAGTCTCTGTTACACTCCCTAGCTCTTCTCCAAAGGCACAAAGCATCGGGTATCATGTGTAGCAGTTGCTTATGGTCTTATGGTGGGATTCCAGTGAGGCTTCCTTTTAATAGACAGCAGGACATTCTTTATCAACTCCTAGAGTATAGATACTGATAATCTGCTGTGAATGAGATGTCTAAGAGTTGCTAGTTGCTGGGAACAGGGCATGATGAAGTTGGAGAGTCAGAATGTACCTGACAAGTCTCTAGGGTTGTCCTGAAGTAAGGAAAGTATCCTGCCTTTGGAGTACCTCTTTAATAAGTAACTTAGATGTAGCTGTGGGGCGGGGGGGGAGTATTAAGTAGAAATGAGAAATGCACTGAAAAGCCTATTTCTGCTGCTAGTCATTTTGTAAAAATGAACCTGAGCTTATATCTTAATCTTAACTGTTCAGTTAAATAACGATTGTATGATAAATCTAGGGTTTTGTTGTTTGTTTCTTTGGTTTGTTTCAACTTTTCCTTACAAATTTTACCCTCTTAATTTATTTATGTATTTATTTATTGAGACAGAGTTTGACTAAATAACCCTCGCTGGCTTGGAACTCGCTTTGGAGAACAGATTGTCCTTAAACCCATAGAGATCCACCTGCCTCTGGCTCAATTTCTTCCTCCTGTTGGGCTTTAATCATGTTGGGTTGTTTCTTTGTTTCAACATGGAGTCACCCTATATAACCCAGGTTGGCCTCAGATCTAAGCCTCCTGTGTTAGCACAGTAGATATGAGCCACCACATTAGGCACAGTTAGGTTATTAAGTCTTGGAAACACAATTTGTGACACTTACTGTTCATGTCAGAACCAAGAAGAAACTAGTTTTGATGTGACTTTATTGTTGTCTATTTTTAATACAAAACCTGTTTTCTTAGGTTTGGTTTATTATTGGTACTAATACTTTCATTAATACTCTATAGTATTAATTGAGTAATGTATTTTATGAATGAACGTATGAAAGCTTTGGATTGGTTAAAGCTAAAGAAAAAAGTGTTAACTTTTAAAATCTAGGTTCTTTACTGCTATATGGAGCACTCCAGTGGGGTTTCAGGGTCCTTTTATCCAAGCATCTTGTTCTTTGAATGCTATTTTACTTTGATTGAATGGGAAGAAGAGAGAATATAAGAGGAGATTCATTCTGCTCATTTTTCATCATTGGGGATCTCGTATATTTCAGGCCCTGGTTTAGGCAGTTGCAGTCTGTCAAGCAACGCTTCCTTTTGTGTGCATTAAAGGTTCTAGCTCATATAATTGAATCCATGGGCTGTAGGTCTGCCCTCCTTGATGCTTTACTTTACAGATATGGAAATTGGAATGGGGAAGAGGCCATAGTTATTTGGAATTGCGTTGGAAATGCAAAGTCTTGCTTGTAGAACAAATACCTTGTTTCCATTTTTTTTAATTTGTTACCCTGTGTAATAAAAAATTGTATCTGTGTAAACCACTTTCTCAATGTCTTGATTTTTCTCACATTTTTGAGAAAAGAACTATTGTATTAAATCTATAGTATTGTTATGTGAGGGCACTAGTGGAAATGAAGTTAAGCTTTGAATTGTTTTGTAGGTCAGTTGAGAAGACTCTTGTTAAAACTTTGAGGCTTCCTCCTGGTATTAGGCAAATGTAAAGCAGTGTAGAAAGAAATTTAAATTACATTCATGATTAAAATCCAGTGATAGCAACTCTTAGGACTGTTGGTAGGAAAGTGAGGGAAAACTTTCCGGTAGCTGATCTGTAGGTTCATTACCTCAATTTCAGTAGGTCCCCCCCCCCCTCTTTTTCTTTCTCAGGATACCTTCCAAAAAGAAGGAAAAATTAAATTACTTTGCCTGGGGAATTCAAGGCAAGATACAAAAAATAAAGGATTATTAAAGATTTATCATGAGAGCAAAGATAAAATAACACTCGCAGTAGGAAAATATTATATATGAAAGAAGCCAGATCTGCATTTGCTTAGTGTATAGGTGGGCTGGAGTAGAAGAGGTCTTCAGAGTTATATGTAGCAATGACGATGTGGGGTGGACTTTGGAGAATCTATTTTGTTTGATATTGGAGTTGCTTAGGGTGGTAATAGGAATCAGAGAAAAGGCTGCCAGCTAGGCAGTAAAATCTCTTGATACATTGCATGGTGCTAGTAACCTAAGCACAGAAAGGTGATGATTGGAGCTAGGGTAAGGAAATGGATTATTATAGACTAGAGTGGAGTAACGTTGGATATGAGACACCTAGGAAGTTGAATAACTACTGCTTTGAAGTAGTCTGAAAAGAGCTGTCAGAAGAGCCAGGTTTAAAATGGTGTTTAACATTTCCTCTGTTGTACCCATTAGCTGTAGCATAGCTTGTTAAGTGGTCTACACAGTCAGTTAACACCTTTCTCTCATTTCTGTTACAGTTTGTGGTGGTGGTCCTTCAATAAAAGTAGATAAGTGAGTGAGTGACCTTTTGAATGAATAATAATAGATACTTTAAGACCCTTTGTTCATCTCTGATTACCCCCTCCCTTCAGTGATTTGTTGAAAGGAATCGGCAAAGTAGAAACAACCTTGTTTTTATAGCCACAAATTCCTTACATGATTGTGCTTATCTACTCAGATTATTATTAAATAACCATTTAAGTGCATCATGTGATTTGGAGGCATTGTGTCCCTCAGCTTTTCGGTTATTTTTATTCTGAGATTTGAATGTACCTTCTAGGAGCCAGATTGTTACCTGACAATTATCAGTGCTCATAATTTCATTGAGTACTTGTGATGATCATGATAGCTTTTAGCATCTCTCTTGACATCTTAGCCATTGGAAATGATTGCTTTTCAAATGTTAGCTCTTAGTGGAATTCCTCTGTGGGAGATTTTTTTTTTTTTTAAGACTTTATCCTTTTGAAAAGAAATTTTTATGTGTGTGAGGGGTATGTCTATGGCATGCATGTGTTTGAAGGCATGCATGTGGAAGTCAGAGATCAACTTCTGGGAGTTGTATATAGAAGTTTCTGTCCCACCA
The DNA here is from genome assembly GCF_943737965.1 of Phodopus roborovskii. NCBI lineage: Eukaryota > Metazoa > Chordata > Mammalia > Rodentia > Cricetidae > Phodopus > Phodopus roborovskii. The sequence goes on along the minus strand of NW_026126460.1, from coordinate 25,326,922 downwards.
GGCCCTGTAGCTGTTTAGTCCCAAATAAAAACACTGATTTATATTAATTACAAACTGTTTGGCTGATGGCTCAGCCTTTTTATTGGCTGGATCTCTTAATTATTAATTTGTGTATCTGCCTGGGTCCCTTGGGTTTTTTTTGTTTTTGTTTTTGGCAGCTACATGGCATCTCTCCGACTCCACCTACTACAGAGATTGTGCCTTCTACCTTTCTCTATCCCTGTTTTTATCTCCCGCCTGGCTAAATCCTGCTTGTCCATTGGTGGGAAAAGCTTTTTTCATCAACCGATAAGAGAAACTTGTATTCGCAGCATACAGAATGACATCAGTCAGTTCTTTTTCTTTCATCATGTGGTTCCCTGTGGGTCCCTGGGATTGAACTTACATCAGCTTGGTATTAGGAGCCTTTACCCATGGACCTATCTTGCAGGCCTTGTGTATCTCTTTTCATACACCCCCTCCCTCTCCAACCATAAAGCATCCTTTTTTTTTCATGGTACTGTAATGCACACCAAAGTCATGATCCTATAATGTGGGTTTAACACAGATTTAAAAGAGCATTTTGTAGTGCTGGGGATTGAAGCTGTAGTGTCTCTTACATGTGCTAGGCAAATGCTCCACCACTGAGTTGTATTCCCAGAGATGAAAGAATATTTGAAAATAAGAATGTGATGGGAGATGTCATTCTATATGTTTCTCATACTGGGTAATAATAAAGCACTGTTGGCCAATAGGAAAGGAAGATAGGAGAGACAAGGAGGAAATAGGAAGTAGTAAGGAGGAGCCAAGATGGAGAGTCTGGAGAGAGCAGTACGCGGCAGCCGGCTCCGGGTAAGAAGACCACATGGAAATACATAGATTAACACAAATGGGTTAATACTTAAGACAGAGGCTAGAGAGATTGGTTCAGTGTTAAGAACACTAACTGGTCTTCTAGGGGACCTACATTTGATCCCCAGCACCCATGTGTGGCTCACAACTATAGCTCCAGTTCCCAGGGCAACTGACTCTCTTCTGGCTTTTGTTTGCACTGCACACATGATGCACAAACATATGCAGGCAGAACAACTGTATTATATACACAAACAATGAAGAAAATGAAAAATTAAAAAGAATGCTATTTAGGAGGACAAGAAGGCTTTTCTGGTAAAGTCATTCAGCTGCCAAGCCTGAGAGCCCAAATTCAGTCAATGAGACCCATAGGGTGGAAGGAGAGCAAGCCGTGCACACAATAAATGTTTTTTTTTTTTTCCCTCCTCAAAAAGAATGCTTCTAAAGAAATACCAAGTTTACGTGGTTTTCTCTTTGCCCTCATATGTAATAGATTGTCTTAATATGTGAAATTATGAAAATACAGTATCCAAAACCTTTTTCATCTCTACTTTGAATCTCAATTTTGTCCTAATATTAGAGTCCTCCTATTCCTTGGCTGGAATTAAAAGTGATTGAGTAGCATCTTGGCTTTGCCTGATGGAAGCCATCAGAAGTCTTGTCAGTGGAAGCGAGGGGTTTTGGTATATCTTTTGAATGGCACTTGATATCTGATATAATGACATCTTTTCTTTGGAAGCTTTTAGACAACTGGGATTGGGAATATATTTGAAATTCAAAGTTTGTGTGGTCTTTGTGGAGGCCTTAAAGTTGTATTACTAACTATATATGTTAGTAAAATTACTTCTTGAAAAATACAGCATTAATCAGGAAGAAAATTTTTGTAGTAAGAAGTGCTTTAAAAATATTGGTATATCTTTGTACCAGGGTTGGTAGTGTACGCCTTTACTCCCAGGCAGAGGCAGCCACATCTCTGTGAGTTTGAGGCCAGCTTGGTCTATAGAGCGAGTTCCTGGACAGGCTCCAAAGCAATACAGAGAAATCCTGCCTTGAAAAAAACCAGGGGGGGAAAATCATCATATCTTTGATTCTATTCCTACCTTTATTCTTAAACTATTAATGAATAGTAATTAGAATAATATGGTAACCTAGCTAATAATCAGTTTTATTGCATTCAGGAAGCTCACTTGGGGAGTTTTGAAAAGCTTACAGTAACTTTCATGAATAGATAGATATTAAAGAGATTTATTTATTTAGACTATTATATTGTCTTGAATTTTGAGTCTTAAGGAATTCCTCAGTTTTCACTTCCTTTTTTTTTTTCCTGATTATATGGCTTTGTTACAGTTTTGGGAAACTTTAGAATTATAAACTTACCATTTGGATTTAGGTAATGATTTCTTTTCTTACCTAGACATTTGAATCAGCTCTTTGGATTTTTGCCTTAGATGTTAAAATTTAAAAGGTGAGACTTTTATTAGTGGTTAAAAGTGTGTGTTGGAGGGTGGAATATTCTGGCAGATTGTCTTCCATCATAGGAACTGTGGTCCAGTGTCAGCCTTCTTGTCCATCTGCAGGAACTTTTGTAAATTCAAGGACAAAGAATTGGTTATTCTTTTGTCAGCTGTTTATCAGCTTTTCTTTGTCAATAGTTTCAGTGAGTTATAAACATAATTATGCATCAACAGATTTTATTACTGAAAAATAGAGATTTGTTTTGTATCAATTCTACTTTAATTTTAGCTGAAGTTGATTTTTTTTTTTAATGTAAGAACAAAAAGCTGGATTTACAGAAATAGTATACAAACTTGGTTTGTTGAAATGTTAGTTGAATATGTTGAAGTTATTTAACAACTCTAGCTTTTTTTTTTTGGCATTTTAGTTCTTTTAACAACACTTGTGTAATTGTAGTTTATGATAGATGGTCCAACTTGAGAAATTTATTGCCAACTTTTTAGTGAATATAAAAAAATGGACCTTTATTTCCACACAAACTTCTTTGATTGTTGGCATATATTCATATTGATGTAATCACCACTACCTTAAGTGTGGAAAAGTTCCTTTACTCCTGAAAACTCTGTGATACCCTCTTCATAGTTATGCCCTCCTTGTCTTCTCATCTCTAGCAACTACTGTCAGCACTCATCACTATAGTTTTGTATTTTTAAAACTGTCCTGTAACTGGAGTCACATATTATTACCTTTTTGGTGACTGGCTTCTTTGATTCTGGCTTGTTCTGATTCAGGTTGGAAGCAATAGTAGTTGGTTCCTTTTGTTGATGATCAACTCGGACTCTGTTGTTTCAAGAGTGTCAACCATTTGCTTATGAAATATGATTCTCATATGCAGCTTTTTGAGATTGCATAGAATGCTTATAAATAAATATATGTTTACAAACTTTATGTGGATAAATTTTAATTTCCCTGAGATCAATATTTAGAAGTGAGATTACTGGGGCATATGATAGCTGTATATGTGTATAACTATATTATACGCTAACTTCCTATATGGCTGTTCTTCTTTGCTTCCAATTGCTACAAGTCTTTGTCAGTATTTGATCCTGTCAGCTTACCTTAGCAATTCTAGCATAGTTAATTTCTCATCCTGGTTTTAGTCTACATTCTTAAGTTTTAGTCTACATTCTTGAAAATACGCCTTTTGCTTTTCTTTTGTGAAGTGTCTGTTTAAGACACCCTTTTTTAAAATTGAATTCTTTGCTTTCTTTACTGAGTTGTATGCTTTTCTTGTTTATATTTTGTTTTCTGTTTTTTTTTTTCCTGCTACTCTAGCTTTTTCTCATTTTAGCATTTATAGAACAGAAGTTCAGAATTTTCTGATGGAGTCCAGTTTATATCTATTTATTTCCTTTTTTTAAGCCATGCCATTACCAGTCAGGGTGACACTTTAACTTCAAATTCTCAAATGATACATTTTTATTATAATAAAGTCCTTCTTTGATATTTGCAAATACAACCACATATTGCTCTTCTTCTAAAGTGAAGGTTAATGTAAGATAGTAAGGGTGTTTTAACTATCAGGTGTCAGAATTATGTAAACATTGTTACAGCAGTATAAGAATGGGGGTATTGAAGTGGTGTAAAAGCCAGAAAGGCTAGTGTGGCCCTTTAAGCCTGCACCAGGGCCTTATAGCAGAATTGCCTAGGTGGCATTTTACTTTTATCTGGGTTCTCTGTCTTCAGATTTTTCCAGGGAAATTTTAGATTTCTAGCAGAAATGGAATGGAAGGTGGTACAATGATTTCCCATGACCTGGCTCTCATTGCTTTCTCTTCAACCAATATCCCTTACAGAGTTTGTTTGTTAACCTACACTAATTGATACATTATTACCACCCAGAACCCATAGCTTACATATGTCTTTAGTGAGTTGATTCTGTGGCATTAAAGGTATAATTTTGGGCATGTATGTAACTATTGCCGTCTGCTGAGTACTTTGACTGTCCTAAAAGTCCTCCTGTGTTCTGCCTATTCATCCTTTCCACTAACCGACAACCCAATAGTCACTGATTTCTTAGTTTTACCTTTCCTAGCCTGCTCACATTGACAATGTTTGCCTGAATGATGCATTTAAAAAGTCTCCTTGGTCCCATATTTCCTTTTAGTGCCAGAGTCTGTTGATTTTCATAGTGAAGGGGAAGAGGTTTGTTGTTGTTTCTGTTTGTTTATTTTTAATAAGAACTGGTTTGCAAGTTGGGTGGTGGTGCATATGCATTTAATCCCAGCACTCTGGAGGCAGAGGCAGGCTGAGTTGAAGGCTGGTCTGGTCTACCAAATTAACACAGAGAACCCTGTCTCAAAAAAATCAAAACAAAACAATAACAAAAACTGTGTACATTCCTGTAAGCAATGAATAAGAGGCTCCCTGTTACACATACTTTTCAACATTTGGTTTTGTCTGTTATTTTGGTCACCTTAATAGGTATGTTGTATTACCACATTCTCTCAATTTTCAGGTCTCTAGTGGCATTGTGTTGAACATTTTCTCATATAGTTATTTGTTGTCAGTATATCTTTAGTTAGGTACCTTTTGTTGCCTATTTTAAAAATAGGGTTACTTAGTTTTTCATTAAGTTTAAATTTTTTTCTTGTATGCTTTGGATTGTAGTCTTTTATCGGATAGGTCTTTGTAAATATGTTCTAGTTGGTGGTGGTCTTTTCATTCTCCTGACAGTAATTTTTTCTTTTTTTTTTTTTTTTTTAGTTTTCAAGTGGTTTTAGTTTTGTGTAGACTGTTGTATTGTTTTTTAAGACTTTCTCGGTCTTTTGCAAGCCCAGGTACCACACACAGCCATTAGTTTTCCACTGCTTATCTTAACCTTCTCATCACAGTTGGTTCCATCTTACTCTCACTTGTGACAGTGTTACTTCCCTGTTTCTTCTTGTGTTGCTTTTCAAATGCCAGCTTTTCACCTGGATGAACTTAATGTAAGTTTTCTTTTAGTACTTGGTGTCTGTAGTACCTTTATTCTGGTACTGCCTCCACAGCAGGTTCTGGTCATTTGCCCTGCTGATAAAAAAAAATGTTGATGTTAATGGGTGATATTAATAGTGTTACTACACAAGTACACATAGTTTTGCCAGTCTTGACTTTCGTGTTAATTTTTAAAAAGTTATTATTAATTTATGTACATTTTAGTTTCTGTGCCAACTTACCCTCTTTAAGAAAAGTGTTAATTTTTAAAGATTGAATTTTCATCTTGTTTTTACATTTTATCGTGTGTTTGAATACATAGCTTCACTTTTATTACTTACGGGTAGAAAGATTTCTGTAGGAAATTGTTAAAAGAATTATTTCGTGGTGTAGTCTTGAATAAATCTGAATAGAATAAATAGGAGTTCAGAGCACTTGCTGCTCCTGCAGAGTTTGTTTCTCAGCACTCACAACAGGAGACTCACAATGCTTCTAGGGCTTTAAACACCCTCTCCTGCTCCTGTGAAGACTGCATGTACATAATGCATATACATACATGCAGACAACCAGTCATATAAATAAGTCTTTAACAATCATAAAACAACTTTTAGTCAGATTTTTCTACCTGGTAAAAGCTCACTATTGACTAATAGCATAGTTCTTTGAAAAATGATGCAGATAGCATCATTTGAGGTGTGTGCTGATTGATGTCTTTTTAATTTTGCCCATAGTTTAATTTTGTCATAGTTTTCTGTTACTGTAATAAATAAAACACCATGACCAAAGCAACATAATAAAAGGGATAGTTTATTTGGGGCTTACGGCTCCAGAGGTTCAGGGTAAATACTGATGAGACAGTATGGCAAGAGACAGCAAACATAGAGTCTGGGATAACTGAGAGCTCATATCTCAAACCCCAAACTGGAAGCTTTGAAAGAGCTCACTAGAAACAACACTTCTTTTGTCACAGGCAGCCCCAGCAACATACTCCCTCCAAGCAAGGACATGCCTCCTAATCTTACAGCCACCAGCTAGGGACAGTGCCCAAGAATTATGGAGGTCATCTCAATCAAACCATCACACTGATATAAATTGTAAACATTACATTACATGAAATATTTGTTGATATATTAAAGTGTGTAAGTCAGTACATTTTAGAGAACAAACTTATTTGGTCAGTTGTTTAATTCATTCAGCAGTGTCAGGTACATTTAGAAATAATTTCCTGATTTGAATGTGTTCCCAAACTGGAATGATTTAACACAGTTTACATTTAACACAATTTTGTAATTGTTGTGTAAATTCAGTTCTTAATAATAATTGGCAGATGTTTTAGTATTTGGAACACATGACTTTTCATGTGCAGATTGTCTAAGGTTTTTGTTTTTGACAGAGTTTTGCTATGTAACCCAGAGCTGTCTTTGGAACTTAGAATCCTCTACCTCTGTCACTAACAAGTGGTTGGGTCCCAGCTGTTTACTACCACACCTGCCTACATTGTCATGTTCTCACTTAATTAGGTCTCAGAGCTTAGTGGTCCAGTAAAGTATATGGAGCTTGATGAACACATTTGTAAATGGGCATGTTTTAACAACTTGTTTTTTTTTTTTTCTTTCTGGTGTTATGTATCTTGATATTTACATCTGACATATAGATTGAAACTATGTATTCTGTGTGAAATTATGCATGTGAAAGTATTTGATTAACATAACTATCAACTAACATATATTTTTAAATTTCTTTTGAAATAGTCAGTGTGCTTATATCCTGGGGCTATACCTTAAAATTAAGGTGCTCAGTCTGAAAAGCTAAAATATATCATATTCTGGGTTTATGATATAGGCTAGTAGTTTTTCATGCTACATTAAAATCTAATTTAAACTACTTTTCTCCAGCATATAATAAGAAAAAGTGAAATAGTACTTTTTGTCAAGCTAGCAAATAGGACCTAATTAATAGAACCAATTCCCACAGGTTATTCTGTGACCTTCACATGGACTTAACACTCCCATACACAGATACACATCTATGCATGCACGTGCGTGCACCACACACACACAATAAATAAATGTTAGTTTTTTAGAATTTAAAATTCTGACGCAATTTTTTTGGTTTTTATTTATTCTGTTGTATGTTGAAGGCATTCTATTTTTTAATCTATCCACTTTATAATTGATTTCTTAGAGAATGACATTTTATTTACATGCATTTACAACTCATATTTATAGATATGTGTAACTTGATTAGTCTGTTTCAAATATTTCTCCCAAATATTTTTGATTGTTGCTTGAATATGTGGATTTGAGCCGCATAGATATGGAGGTCCAACTGTAGTTTCTAAGACTTATATGACCTTGGGACACAGCCACATTACTTCTTCATTTTAAACTTAAAGCAAAGAAGAAAGTCTGTTTTCTAGGTAAATAATCTTTCCATTGGGCTGAAAACACAGCAGGAAATTTAAGAGTAGGTAGTAGCAAGCTTATAGATTAGGAAAGACTTCTAAGGTTGAGTTTTTTTAAAATTGGGATTGAATTAAGAAGGCATATCAGATACAAGGACACTTTATGAAAATGTTTAACTTGTTGAAAGTGACAGTTGATATGATCTTCTGGGTATCTGGCACTGTACTATTTGTGAAAGAGTAACAGCTAAAAAGAGAGGCATTCTGCCTCCACGGAAGCATTCAGATTTTAGTGGAAGAAGCAATGAATAAATATGTAATACAGTCAGGTAGCAGTGAGTAGTAGGAAGGAAAATAAAGCAGAAGGTGAAGAAGTAGAGAGCTAGAAATAGAATGTATAAATAGTGTGTGTGTGTGTGTGTGTGTGTGTGTGTGTGTAGAAAGAGAGATTTTGAAATAGTGTAGGTAGGGAGAAGGGAGGAGGAAGAGGTTGGGGAAGACTGGGGGTGAAATTTCATTAGGAGAAAGTGAAGTGAGACCATGTGATTTGAGTGAGCAGGACAATGGCCAATCATTGTTGCTGCTGGAGGTTTTATATTTATTGTGCTTAGAGAATTAACAGCATTGTTTTCTGTACCTTAGTATATTATTCTCATTTCAATCCTGCAAAAGGATGCTGTTTTTTATGTCAGGAAATCAAGTTCCGTAGGCGAAATAACTTTTTCAAAATCACAGAGCTCCTCATAGACCTGGCATTGGCAGGCACTTTTCAGGTTCATACTCTGGGAAGTGTACAAGGAGGATATTGGGCCTGGTAGCCTGGGGCCAGGAATAAAATCTTGTTCGCTATAAGTGTTTGGGATTTTATTTTATGATACTAAGCCACTGGGTAGTTTGGAATATGTAGGAGTTGCTTTTGATTCTAGAATTCAAGAGAGAACTCTGGATTTTTATGAGCACATTTGTGAGTCTGCTATGTGTAGGTTATATTAACTTCTGATTGGCCTATAACATACTACTTTGATTTGAAGCTAAGGATTCTATTTGATTACTTTATTGAAAAAAATAATACACACATATATACATATATATATATTTGAGTGCTTGTATGCATAAACTAATGAATTGTTCTGTTAATAGGTGCGAGAAGATGTACTAAATTCATTGAATAACAACTTTCTTCAAACATTAAATCAAGCTTGGAATGATCATCAAACAGCCATGGTGATGATTAGAGACATACTAATGTATATGGTAAGTGCAGCTTTTCTTACTCTCTTTCTCTAAAAAAAAAAAAAAAAGACATACCACAATAGTGTCTTTCTGTCAGTTATAATTGGATACTGGCTACATCTTTGTAGAAGGTGATTTTTGTTTTTGTTTCTTTTTTTTTTTTTAAAGACTGTTTTTATGTATGAGTATTTTGCCTACACGCATGTATGTGCAGCACTTGCTGCAGTGACCTTAGAGGTCAGAGGACGTTGTCACCTCAGGAACTAGAGTTACAGGTAGTTGTGTGTCATCATGTGGGTAATATGAACTGAACTCAGGTCATCTGCCAGAACAAGTGCTCTTTATAACTAAGCTATCTCTCCAGGCCCAGGTTTTGTTTCTTAAGTAAAAATATTTCTTTTGTAAAGGCCACCCTCAGCCTATGTAAATGAAGTGTTAATCATTCACATTCATTTAATATCAGAGTAAAACACTGAAAAGGCATGACTTTAAAAATTGTTTTATTCGGCTGGAGAGATGAGGCAGCTTAGTGGTTAAACACTTGCCAAGCAAGTAATATGGCTGGGGTTTGGATCCCCAGAACACATACTAGTGCTGAATAGATACAGTGACTCATCTGTATATCTAGCCTTGAAAGATGGAGTTAAGGGTCCCCAGAGAAATCCTGGCTAGCTAGAGTAGCTATACTGCCTATATTGGCAAATTCTGGGTTTGGTTGAGAGACTCTGTCTCCAGAAGAATGAGGAGGAAGAATTGGACAGCTACATGCACCTGCATACAAAGGTGGCAGCATGCATATGAAAGGAAGAAAAGAAAAAATAAACCAAAATATTTAATACTTGTGCTTCAAAATAAAAGGTATTAAAAGGCTTTATTTAATATCTCTTCCTTGAGGTAAATAAAGGTAGTTAAATTTCAGCATGAGTTAAAAGCTGAATGTTCTACGTGTATGAAACCTAATTATAAATATTTTCAGCAACAAAGATGCCTTATTAATACAATTTCTCTTAGTTATAGTCTTCATAGCCTGCCATCCATCTCTTTTGTAAATTATGGGCAGTGTATTGCTACAGTTGTTCTTGTTTTAGGATATGAGCTTCATTAGATACATAAATATAACCAGATTCACTTTATTGGTGTTTTTCAGTTTTGGTCAGTCAAGAAAAAAAATAATGTTTAGTGAGATGGCTTGAGAAACCTTGGGTTTTACTCTCTTGCCGTCACGCTCCCCCCCCCCTTCATTTTTTGGTTTGCTTGTTTATATTTAGTTCTGAGGCAGGGCTTCTCTTTGTAGTCTTGGCTGTCTTGGAACTCATTCTGTAGACCAGGCTGACCTCAGAGTCTGCTTCAGTACTCAATTTAAAGGCATGCACCTAGCCTCAGATTTTACTCTCAGTTAAAAAATACTGGCAAGTTTATAGGATGAATCACTGCAGAATTAGTAAGTTCTGATAACCTGTTATTCCTGTTTTTTTTTTTATTCTTTGCTTATATGCATGAGTGTTTTGCCTTCATGTGTGTTTATATATCATGTATGTGCAGTACCTGTGGAAGCCAGAGAAAGAGCACTGAATTCTGTGAGCAGGAGTTATATAGTTGAAAATCACAGTGTGGGTGCTGGGAATTGAGCCTAGGTCCTGAAGAGCAGCCAGTGCTCTTAACCAGTGAGCTCTCTCTCCAGCCCTTGCTGTCAGTGTTGTTAGAAAATTGCACATAGGGATTTTAGTTCAACTCTTTAGTCCCTTCAAGGGTTTTATTTTCAGTTCTTTAGCTGCAATGTGACAACAAAGGCTTGTCCTAGTTTCCTTCATTTAATAGAAGAAAGCAATGTTCGGAAAGTATTTCCAGTGAGAACAAGCAACTAGAATTTTTTCAAGCAAGCCTTTACCTCTAATTTTGTGAGGGCTTCGTGGCAAAAGGGTGAGGGAGAGTCACTGTATTTTTCTAGGATGAAATAAGAGATCTACCAAAGTAACCACTTTCTTAGTGTTGTTTTCTTTGTGAGGTTATGGATCCACCTTGTGTTTAGGATAAATGAGATAGCACATAAAAACAAAATGTCTGACACAAGTGTGAGGGAAGCTTGCTACTCTTTTCTCTTTGCAGTTTTAACAGGAGTGAACCTTTAAATTCAGTACCAGTGGCTAACGGTTATAAAGCCACTTGGAGGTGGAATTTTATCATTCATTATCTATTAATGAACTATCTTTAAATTATGTGTACTCATTTTTAAAAGTTGCTTCATTTCTGTTTTCAAATTAGTAAAATCTCAAGGTTTGTATATGGCTCTGCTTCTTACATGACCATGTCAAACAGTGTATTAATTCCTGTCACGTGTTTTCTAAAATGAATAAGGTACCAGTTGGGTAGTGATTAGGCTTATATGAACCATTTATATAAAGCATGGCCATAGTAATGAACTCAGCAAAAATTAGCTAGTATAAATATTTCTTCTAATCCTTTAATTTTTTGCCAAGCCATATGGTAGGTGGCACAATGCTGGATAGATCTGGTGACTTATCCTACACTTACCTGTGCTCTGCTGGAGGAAACATACTAGATGGGGCAGTGTCAGCCAGGATTTGTGCACTGTCACAGGCCTCCTGGTAGCCCTCTTCATTGTCCAAGTTTTAGACTCCTTTTGTATGGTGAAAGTGTTCTCCTGGCTGTTCTCCATTCTTCTAGTCCACCCTCTGGCTTCCTTCCTAGTAAAAGACTTTGGTGTCTCCCTCAGAAAATGAAGTATCAGGTAGGACCTGATAGTACAGTGTGCACTTCTTTTCTTTTTTCCCACCTGGAAGGAATTTACTTCTGTTATAGGCCAGTTTTTTTGTTTTGTTTTGTTTTTCTTGTTTTTGTTTTGTTTGTATTAGGGACCATAAACCGTACTAACTGGCCAGTACCCTTAAGTTTTTAAATGATCTCATCAGTGTTGGGCATGTTCAAGCCACTCATGCTCAGAATAAAATTAAACTAGGTTTTTCTGATGGACCACCATCTCCCAGGGTTCTTAATGTGCCTCTCAGGTAAATTAGCTAAGTGTCTCATTAGCAAATGTAGACAATTGCTCTCTCTCTTTTATATTTACTCTTTAAATACATCCCAGTAAAGTTTCTACCTCAGTTTTTGATCTATTTTTTCTTTACTGGGATCACCATGGAGGGAAGAGCTATACATCTCTGAATACAGAGAGCCCTACAAATCCTCCTTTTTGTTACTTTTTAGCAGCATTTGTCACAGCTGGCTGCACTTTTCTTTTAATAGGTTGGGCCCTGGTTACTGTGACACAGCACTGTGTATCACCTACTTCTGCTGTTTCCTTTTCAGCTGCTGCTCCTCCTCCACACCCTCCTTTTACTCCTCTGTAAATGAAGGCATCTTGGACTTTTGGTTTTTCTTCTCATACTGCACCACTCACTCTTTACAGCTCTGTGTGCTTCTGTACATGGTTCCAAAATTGTATATAAAACAGTATTCTTAGAGGTTGGGCTTATTTGTCTGTTTAGTTGCTGTCACCCTTCATTGTCTGAAAGGCACTCAAACTTGGCATCTCCAAGTAAATTCACAATTGTCATTCTGGTTGCCCATACAGAAACCTGACATTTCCTTAATTTCTCTGTCCTGCATCTTTCATTGCTAGAATCTGATTTCCTCTTCTGTTTCTATCTATTAGCCAAAACCAATCCTCTTGCATTTCTTTCTTGAAATTAATGTAACTATCGTAGAAGTAAATGTTTATGTATGTACTAGTCTTAAAGTATCTACTAGGAATTACTCTGTTCTGTTTTTCATATCTTTCACAGGTGTTCCTTTGAATTTTTTTTGTTTGTTCATTTGTAGGTTTTGTTTGTTTGTTTGTTTCCTCCTGAGTACAAAAAATATCACTTTAATTCTCTGAGAATTCTTATATCCTCTGTTTTGAAAAAGTCTGACCTTGTTCCGACTTAATGTTTTTAAATTTCTTGTCAAAGCTGGGGTGGAATTAGTGGTGACCCACCTATGATCCCTGCATGGAAGGCAAAGTCAAGAGGATCAGGAGTTGAAGATCATCTTCAGTCACAGAGTGAGTTAGAGTCCAGCCTAGGCTACATGAGACCCTGTCTGAAGGAAAATGGCCAGTTTGTATTAGTGGTCTCTGATGGGTTTTGCCCTGTTGGTTAAAAATATGCTGTGTTTGTACTCAGAACTGTTCTTTGACAACATTTATAGCCATCACTATGGTGTATACCTCTATCCCACTACTTACTGAAATTTGGAGCTATTATGTTGTATAACAATTATTTGAATAAAAGAATTACTTTGAGGTTGGGGGTAGGGTGCTGGCTAGTGCAGCATGGAAATTCTAGACAGAGCATTGATTCAATCTGGTCAGAGTAAGAAGGTGAGGTTTCTTGTCCTTGAAACATTGTATGGTTTTAAACTTAGGAATTATTTATTTCCAAAATTTTACATTTATTATTTGGAGCCACTGAAAGCAAACCTTCAGAAAAGGTGGACTATTGTCCTAACTGTATTGTGTGGTTTATCTACTAGCCTGAACTGAGGACAGGAACAATGAATGCCTGTACAACCATTGTGTATTATAAAACCTAGTGCAGCTCCTTGTGCAAACTAGGCACATACAAGCAGTATATTACATTATCTTTTTTAATTGACTGCCTTTTCAAAATGCGTATTAAAGTCTTATTTTAGATTCAGAAAGAATATCTTTATTCCATAGCTATTTTTATCTTTATGTCCTTCATTTTCCTGTTTTACACTTTTTAAATATATATACTGTTCTCGTTCTAATTAAAACATATCAGAAATGACACTTTAAAAGTAAAAAATGTGTATAGGTTGATATGAAATAATTTTTGAAGTATTAATAGATATTATTTTATATTTTTATTCTTTGAGAATTTTATACAGTATATTTTGATCATAGTCATTCCCTTTCTCAACTCTTGCAGATCCTCCCTCGCCTCCCTTATCCACTCAACTTCATGTTCTGTGTGTATAAAGTCTAGTCTGTGTTGGCCAAGTATTCCTGGGTGTGAGTAGTTGTGGCTATGCCATGATTTGGTGTATCCATATATACCATTAAAGATGACTTTAGTTTTCCTCTCTTAGCAGCCATCAAATACTAGTAGCTCCCCAGTTTGGGATGGGACTTAATGCTTACATCCTCTCTTCTGAGTTGGGATTATTTTTCTGGTTAGAGCTTATTCAGGTCTTGTCATACTGTCATTTGATATGCATCTTTCATGTATCTGGAAGCAAGTTCCCTTGAAGTCATCTAGCTCATAAAATCTTTTCACTCCCTCTTTCACATAGACCCTTCAGCCTTCACTGGGAGGAGTGGGATTTATTTGTATTACCTCGGTGAAGGTATTAGAGTTTATAACTGCTTTAGTTAAATTCACTGTTTTTCTTTCACTTTTTAGTTTTGTTGGTTTTTTTGTTTTAGATTTATTTTTATGTGTGAGTTTGCCTATATTTGTGCCTGTCTGCTACCCTTGGAGATCGAAAGAGAGTATCTATCAGGTCACCTGTAACTGGAGTTACAGTTTCTTGTGCTTCACTATATGGGTGCTGGGACCTAGGTCTTGTGTTGTGAGTAAGTATACTTAAGTGCTTGATCTTTGGCTGCAGCTCCACATTCATTGTTTCCTTATGTGTAGCATTTAAGGTAGTTTGGGGCTGATGGAGGGGTCATTTTCAGTTTGAATTATCCAGAAAACTAATGACTGGGAAAAGATTTGAAATTTTTATTTGGTTCAAAATCTCATGTAGTTTAGATTAGCCTGAAACTCATTGTGTGACAGAAGATGATGGGGAAGTTCTGATCCTCTTATCTCCACTTCCTGGGTTCCGGAGTTGCAAGAGTATGTCATCATGCCTATGATAGTGAGGAGGGAATCTAAGATTTAATGCATCATAGTCACTCTATCCACTGAGCTACATTCCTAGCCATATTTAAGTGTTTCCCAGAGTAATGTTATATTAATAGTTTTAGTTATTTGTGTTAATGGTAAACTATTAACATCTGTTTTTTTTTTTTTTCTTTATGCTATGGAAATAAATAGGGAGAATTTTATTTATAAATGTTGCAACTAGAATTAATGTCAAAGGAATAGAAAACCATTTCTATCTTTGTGGGGGAAGAACTAAATGATTGGCTAGAGCACAGGTTTCTTCCCCCCCACCCACAATATTCTGAAATCTATCTTTACATTCCTCCTATAAGCAGAATATCATGCACTATATAACATTTTTAACATGACCTCTTACACAGGCATAGGTGAGGATGAAAAAAAAACCATAAGGGATTAGGGAGTAGATAAAGGAATTAATAGGAAGACAAAAATACATAAATGTGCTCAGAAACCATGACCAGTAATCCCAAGAAATGCATTCTGTGTTGATCTTTGAAAGAAGTATTGATAGACTCTTCCAGGTGACTTTGTTGTGGTCCTCCAAGTAACAGAAGGGGCTTGGCTCATATGGATCACAGTAACTTCCCTTTCCGCTTTGTCTGAATCTCACTAGAGTATTCAGAACTGGATTTTGTATTATATTTATAACCTTTTTATTATTTTGTATACATTTTGATCATATTTTTATTCCTTCCAGATCTACTCACCTGACTTCATGTTCTCCCATAGATTCTTTTTCACTTAAAAGAAGAAAACCAAATCAAAACAAACAAAAACCCAATAAGATAAAAAATAACAAAGCAAAATGCACATAAAATCCTGGAGTATATTTTGTGTTGGCCATCTACTCTTGGGCATGGGTCTTCCCTTGGAGTGTGGTTGGTATAACTAAGTGACACTCCATTGAAGAAAACTCATTTTCCTTTTCCTAGCAGATAGTTATTGCAAATAGTCTTGCTGAGAGTGGTACTTGTGTGCCCTTCTCAGTTCAGTACTGAGATTTTTGTCTGGTTTGAAACTGTGCAGGGCTTGTGCTTACAGCACACATATAGAATAAAGCTCACTTTGGAGTGGAGTGTTGCCAATTTATGTGAGAAGTTTGAAGCAGTGAGAAAAATGCTTAATAATGATTTAAGAGAGTCTTGGCTTTAGTTCATGTTTTGTCATTCATTCATTACTTATTTAACCCTCTGGGTGAGCCTGTTTTTCCAAATCTATGAACTAGATTATCCTATAAGAGCTCTGGTACTTTCTGGGAGCCAGAGAATTCTTAGTGCATGGTTGGAATTCCTGGATCCTCTCCTAGAAATAGGCATGTGTGTGTTTATGTACCACACAAGACTTGCTTTTATTTTCATGGCAGGGGCATGAAGCCATATGTAGAATCTGGTAAGAATGTGTTGGTTAGATCACTAAATTTCCAGGGTTCTTTAAGCACTAAGGCTTTAAACTATTTAATACTGAAAGTGAATAGCAATATACTATATCTGCAGAATGGGGAAAAGGAAGAATGGAGTGTGGCTGGATTGGTATTAAGTGGATCACAGTTTCTGTGGGAACTCTTAAAAGTAAATTGATAACAACCTTGTCTAACAACACATCTACTCAGTTAAGGATAGCTGACTATACTTTCATAGTCCATAGTGTGGGCCAGGCACTCTTTTAAGCACTTCATGATTTAGTCTTCATGAAATATGTTTTGTCGTTGTTTTTAAGTAGTTATAGCATTAAAAGTAGTTAAGCAATAAAAATAAAATACTTCCCTGAGTATATGACAATAAATATCTCTTATATATAGTTCTCTCTAGCCTTTACTTTATATACCTAGCTCATAACTTGAATATTGTTTTCTCCATTTTATGGATAAAGAAATTTAAGGCATAGTAATTAATTGGGGTTAGGTTGATTTAGCAAGATCATTCAGTTTCTCTACAACCAGAGTAGTGAGCTGCTTCCCAGTCTTTTTCGTTCTGTGCCTGTGGTCTTCACTACTTCGCTGTCTCACCTTAGAATGTTAGTAAGTCATACAAATCGTCTCTAATAGAAGTGGTGGTAAACCCAGAGTTGAACTAGTGTTTTACTTGTGTTGTGATTCAGTAATGATTGGCCCTGTTTTCAAGTTCCTGCTCTTTAATTAGGCAATGTCTTAATGTAGAAATCCTTTTAAACAGTCAACCCTTCTTTCCCATACCTAACTTGGGAACAATGATTAAAGCTATGGAAACATTGAAAATTGTTTTCATGTTGAAAGTGATTATAAAAGTCTCACTGAAGAAGTCACTTTCTAAGATCAGTTATGAGCAGTTCTTAAAACCATCATGGGAACACTTCAGTTCTGAAACACCCTGGCAGATAGGCTGTCCTGTCCATTGCCACATCATAAGCCTGCGTTTTCTGATACTGCTGTTAGCTCTTATGTTAGTGCTTCTGTGAGGCAAACTTACACTTTCTATCTTTCTGTTTTAAAGTCTATCATTTGTACCAATGTAGTAGCATACTTTATAACCCCATCCCTCTTAGTTTATTTTCCCATTGATGTGATAAAATACTCTGGCAAAAGCAGCTTCAAGAATGTTTACTTGGGGGCTGGAGAGACGGCTTAGCAGTTAAGAGCACTGACTGTTCTCCTAGAGGACCCGGGTTTAATTCCCAGGACATACATGGCAGCTCATAACTGCCTGTAACTACAGTTCCAGGGGACCCGAAACCCTTATACAGGCAAAAACCAATACACAATACATAATTAATTTTAAAAAAGAAGGTTTACTTTAGCTCACAGTTCAAGGTACACTGTGGCAGGAAGTCAAGGTAGCAGGAGCTTGAAGCAGCTGCTTACTTAACATCCACAGTCTGGATGCAGATAGAGCTGTGTGGGTAGTGGGTATGTCTGCTTAGTTTCCTTCCTTTGTTCACATAGTCCAGGACCCACAGTGAACTTACACCCCCCCCCCCCAACAGGTCCGGCTCGGCCTACTTCCCAGTTGACAGCACTAACACCACAGTTATAAGACAGTATTTTCATTTAAATACTGAATATTCATTTGCATTTAATGTAATTATTAATATATTTCAAATTTTATATTTGCTCTTTTAGGTTTTGTTTTAAACCCATTGGCTAAAGATTTATATAGTCAATTGTTAATTTAGTGGTTACTATAGCAGTTACAGTGAGCATCCTTGCCAGGCTTAAAGTATTATTATTATTGTTGTTGTTACAGTGAGCATCCTTGCCAGGCTTAAAGTATTATTATTGTTGTTGTTGTTGTTATTTTTTTACATACAATTTTCTGCCTGCATGCCAGAAGAGGGCACCAGATCTCATTACAGGTTGTGAGCCACCATGTGGTTGCTGGAAATTGAACTCAGGACCTCTGGGAAAGCAGCCAGTGCTCTTAACCACTGAGCCATCTCTCCAGCCCAAAGTTTTTTAAAAAGCCATTTTCTGAGTAAGGCAAGGGTCTTTGAACACTGGCTTCCTGTGTTCAGGCCTCCTCTTCTCTCCCCCCCCCCCCCCATTGTAGTATTCAGACATTGGAGTCTGACTTACTTGTTTTGTGTTGGGGGAGGGCAACGTTAATAGCTGTAGATTGAATGCTGGTGTTACTGTATATGAAAAACTGAAGGCCAAGATGATGCCTTCTAAAGAAAATTTAATTTTGTTTTAGTAGGCTGACAAAATAGGGGAACATGTTGTAGTGGAAACTACTTGAAGAATTATTGGTGATAACCTACTTTTAGTTTGTCCTTTTTCTTCTTTCTAGGCTATAGCTCTCTACATGGTGGCTCTAGCCCCTCTGAGATCTCAGCAGCTGAAAGCCTGAGGTATTAGCCACGCTATTTTGCATATTGCCATGCCTGACTCTTAGACTGACAAGTCTGCCAGTTAGCCTCTCAGTGTTGTGTTCTCTTTGTTCTATTGTGTTTGGGATGTTTTATTTTGGTTTTGTTTTGTCTGTCAGTAACTGCCCAAATCCTACATGGCTTAGTTTTGGAAACCTAAGGGCAAAAAGGGAATGCAGAAAGGACACCGACACAGTTGTAGAAAGCTGAAATGGAATAGGTTTGTGCTTGCTAATGGAGACCCACACTAACAGCCATCTAGAAACTCAGCACTTTCATTGTGTATAAATTGAATGGAGAAGCTGGGTATATAGTACACAGCTGAATGAGGAGGCAGGTGGTGGTTTAGCTAATCTCAGCTTGCTTCGTAGGGGAGAAGTCTCAGGCTGTAGTTGTCCCACACAGAGCAGGAAACTGTGGCTGATAGTTAAACTATCATCTTTCACGCTTGAAGCAGAGGCAGCTTTGCCAGTTCCCATGAGACCCATGATTGGGGTTCTTGACATGGATGTGCTCAGTCAACAACATTCATTCAAGTAGCCATCTTGTGACAGACTGAGTGTGTTTCTTTTCTTCTTCTTCAGAACCTTTGTGTATTTGATAGCCAGCCCCGATATACTAATCTGTGATATTATGTCTGATCTCTCGGGGTACTAAGTGACAGTAAGTGTATTAGTGCTAGTATGTAGTGCTAATTGTACCTGCTTTTCTTGATCCAAATTGCCATGTTGTTTTTAAACACTGAGATGTGGTGGTGGTTTGGATCTTTAAGATTATGGCAAACAACATCCTGTAGAATTCTTCTTAGAAAACTGGAACTGTTTACTTACCTGTTACTAACCTCTCCTCCAGTTTTGCTTGCATCAGTGAATCTGATTGCTGTGGGTACCATGTGTAAGTAGAGGAGTTTAGTATTTGTTCTTTTTCACTTAGCACCAGCCCCTCTGTGCTATGGAATATGTTTCTTTGTTTTTTAAAGTCTGAATAATACTTTGTTTTATAGATAAACATTTTGTCGTTCTATTCACTCACCAGTGGTCATTTTAATTGTGACTTTTAGAGTTTGTGGAAATTTCTGCTGTAACTATTGGAATGCACATACCCTCTAGGACGCGGCAGTCTATATTTTGGGTGTGTACCTAGTACAACTGCTCATTCATAGCCTCTGGTTTTAATTTTTTGACAGATGTTGATGCTGTTTTCTTTTGCATCCTGACCATCACTTACTGTTTGTTACTTACTTGTTGCTTTTGTTTTGTTCTGAGTTTTTTTTGTGTTTTTATTTATTTGGGGTTTTTTAGAGGCTGAATTTCTTTGTGTAGCCCTGACTGTCCTAGAACTCCAAGGCTGGCCTGCCTCTGCCTCATGAGTGTTGGGATTCAAGGTATATACCACCACACCCAGCTTTAATTTTTATTTTAATAGTGGGTTTTTATTTTTAAATTTGAAGGGTAAGTGGTAGCTTTGGCAGTTCTTTCTATTGTCAAATAGTGCAAATTGTTGCCATTGGAGGGAGATGTTATTTATGAATAAGGAAACAGATATGAAGGTCATATTTATTAAGTGACAGAAATAGGACTGATTAAAAGAAATGCTTTGAGCTCTTTGAATCAGTGCTCTTTTTTTGCCTTGGATGTCCCTTTCTCAAATTTGTGCAGTGCCTACCAAGGGCAGAAGAGGGCATCACATCCCCAGGAGTGGAGTTACAGACCCTTGTGAGCCACCATGGGGTGGGTTCTGGGAATTGACTTGGATCCTCTGGAAGAGCAGCCAGTGAGTGCTCTTAACCACCAAGCCAAATATTTCTCCAGCCACTGACCCAGCATTCCTAACCACTGAATTACATTACTTGAATACATGGCTTCTGAACTCACGTGGGTCTAATGGAGGTTATTTCCTAGTATCATTTTTACTATAAAATTTTACAGTGGAGAATGGTATGTATTAGTATGATTTGATACAATTTATATAACTACACAAATACAGTTTTCATTCATCTTGTATTTTGGTTGACAATTTATAAGATATTTTCTCCCCCCTCAACAGCTAGAATGAAGTTTTATTTTGTTTTGGTTTTTTCCTCCTCTCAACACCTAGAACGCTATTTAAAATTTTCTACATCCTTGTGAAAGATTGGAGCCCATTTTACAGTGGTTGAAACCATGATTGAGTTTAAGGTATCCAAGTCTCCACACCAGCTTTTTTTTAGTAATATATCCTATGCTTTCCTACTAAGTTTATCAGGAGGTAGTGCTGTGTATTCACATGGTTAAGTATACAGCTTACTACTTTATATCTTACCTGGTGCCCTTTGTACAAAATGAAATACCTGGTTCGTTTTGTAAACTATAAGCTAATTAGAGTTCTTTTCTGCTTCTGTGGAACCTTTTTTTGTGCTCTGGCTTTTTACTGTTGTTTCTGCCTCCATTGTTTTAGGCCTTTTTAAACGTCTGTTTCATGGCTTGAAAGGAACCTTGTTTGAAAATTTGCTTTTTGGTAAGACGATTACCTTGTGATTAGGCTTATTTGAGTTCTGTCCAAACATGTTCTGATAGTTACTGAGTGCTTAGTTTATGGATATATTGTTGTTGGGGGCTTTTTAATAAAAGCGTGAGTTTAAGTTTTTAACGTTCATTTCTTGCTTACAGTAGGATAATTGTTTAATATTTGTAAAGATCTTTTAAATGTTTTTGTTTTTTATTCCTATTGTAAGAAATGAATGAAAACATCATTATAGATACTCATGTGAGAAATTGAGTTTAATTAACTCTCTTGACAGCTTAAACCACCAACTTTCACAGATATTTAGAGCATTATAACTTGAGCCATAGTGAGGTCAGCCAGGAAAGTGTAGGTGAGTTAACACATGACTACTCTGGTTCAATAATGTATTGGTAAGTTGTTAAAAGTGTGGAACTATTGATCTTTTAAGAAGTCAAGTATTCTTTTGTACAGAACTAAGTTTTCAGACTTACATGTATATAATCCAAAGGTTGATCTTAGAATTTGTGCCTAAATACTCTACTTGTTTTTCTTTCCTCTGGGGCTTTTAATTTTTTATTACATTTACTTTGTATATGTATGGAGGTCAGAGGAAAACTTGGAGAGGTGGGTTCTCTCCTACCTGTATTGTCCTGGAAGTGGAATTTGGGTCATTGATTAGACTTGGTTTTGAGTACCCTTTCCCAGTGGGCTATCTCCAGGAACCCACCTTTTGCTTGCTTGTTTGCTTTTTAAAGATGACCTGTTTCTCTTTGTAGAGCACAAATTGACCTACAACTTGGGATTCTCCTTCTTTAGCCTACTGAGTGTTGGATTTATGGGTGTATGTCAACCTCACTCCACCCCCAACACCTGTTTAAATTTGAAAGCAAACATTGTTTATAATGAACAATAGATAGGGATAGTAGAACTGAACTCTCCCTCATTTTGCACACTGATTACTTTATGAGCCTATAGCCACTTAACCCTGACTTGCTTTTCTGTAGCATGACTTTAATACCATTTCTTGAGTAATAAAATCATATGTTCCACTTTTGGAGGTATTCCTTGACTCTTTTTTAGGTTAGCTTTTTCAAAAACTATACTTTGGCATAGTGTGTTTTGGCGCCTTTAGACATGATTTTGTATTCTGAATTTGATCCTAGTAAACAGGTGTCTTGGTGCATTGAGCCATCAGGGAGGGGGAAAAGGATGCATTTTGCTAAAATGGTAGAAGCTTTAATGTCTGTAGGTAGAGCCAAGTATTCCTTAACGTTTTTATCTGTTGGAAATAATAGGGAGCCCTAGGCCTTAATTAGTTATTAGAGGAAGGCATTTGGCTTAAGAACACTTGATTAAAGGTATAGATAGACTGCATCTCTTTACCCAACTCTTACAGATCTCTTCATCATAATTGGTATTTTTAAACAAGTAGTACTTTTTTTTTTTTTTTTAATGTACCCAGTCTTTATAGCCTGAATGGAAAAACCATTCTTTCTCAGATACTGTATTATAGGTGGTGTGTTGGCAAGTTGGTTTGTAAAGTGAACTATGAGCAAAGTCAGTAGTAGGATGTGACTCCCTACCCAGTTCTGTGAAAGGATAGCATGAGATGGTAGCCATGTTTTTGATTCCCACTCTTACCCCACCGTCTGCCTCACAAGCCTGGGGAGGTTCATGTTTACTGTTAAATGCTTGGCCAAGGGATAACTCCTAGGAGAGAACTATAAATAGATTTAAAATATGGTTTATCTTTATGCTGATGAAATGGATATTCACTTATAGAACTTACAGATACTTTTCAGAATATTTCACATTTAAAATGTCTGAATTTTGGATTTGAAAGGCAAGTTACAAGATAGCAGTTTGTTTGCACTTTTGCAGTCAGTAGTTACTAATGTTGGCCATAACATAACTGCACTTTGAGATTACAACATGAAAAATTAGTCCTTAATGTATTCTGCCTTTTGGGGATGGCTTTTTAAGTCCTGGCCCTTTTTAAGATTAATAAAGGGTCTTTTTATATTAACATGGAAACATCTGCAAAAACATAGAAATCTTACAAGGATTTTAAATGGTTAGAACTACATTATTACTGTATTATATAAAATCAACAATATAGTAACAAGGAGGTTCCTATTGGAGTAAATTGTGAAAATGCTCTTGTCCTACCTCCAGGCTGAATTCCTTCTCAGTGCTAATAAGCAGTAACCAAAACACTTGGCATTCCCACCCAACAAATATTTCAGTATGTCTTACCTTATTGTCCACTCTTACTTGAAGATCTTGTGAACTAGTTTAACACATGCTGCAAATTTCAGCCTTTGTCTTACTTGATGCCATACATGTCAAGCATTTGTTAAAGATGAGTATTACTACTTTTATATAGCTACATTTAAGTTTCTGGGGTGT
Source organism: Phodopus roborovskii (assembly GCF_943737965.1). Lineage (NCBI taxonomy): Eukaryota > Metazoa > Chordata > Mammalia > Rodentia > Cricetidae > Phodopus > Phodopus roborovskii. Next base: position 25,303,372 of record NW_026126460.1, on the reverse strand, counting down.
TCTTTATACTTTTTGGCTCTCTGGTATATGTCTCCTTATAATAATTTTATAATGCTCCATAGGCTTATGATGTAGTTGAAACAGGACTTGTTACAGTTACCAGAACTTGCCATTTTACCCACTTGTAGCTGTATAGTAGACAATTTTTCTTTTAATTTGTTTAGTAACCATGGTAAATTGTAAAGATTTAATTTTATATAATTTATGAGGTTCTAGAAATTCTTAAGTGCTTAAGATAATGTGTATTGTAGGTTGTGGTGATTATTTTATATTTACATCAATTTTGCTTAACATTATTTTGTTTTAACTGCAGGACCGTGTATATGTACAACAAAATAATGTAGAAAATGTCTACAATTTGGGATTAATAATTTTTCGAGATCAAGTTGTACGTTATGGGTGTATTAGGGATCATCTTCGGCAAACTTTATTGGATATGATTGCCAGAGAGCGGAAAGGAGAAGTTGTAGACAGGTATGCCATTTATACTTACTTTTGTTAAGAACTGACTGATATATCATAATTACATTAACATAATTAAAAAACTTCAATGGTTAATACTCACTAAAATCTTCAAAGGCTTTCACTGTTTTTAGTTACCCAGAATTTAAGGACACCATCTTAAGCTTTTCTATTTTTAAAAATAAGTTGGTTTTCCATTTTGGGAGAAACAAAACTATCATTTGATTCTTTTTGGTGTGTAATGAACTTTTAGTCTCTTAGATTTTTTTTCTCCCACTTTAAGGACTCTTTTTTAAGTTTTTTCTCCTTTTATTTTTGTTGTTTTTTTTTTTTTAATATTTTGTTTTCTTTGCATTCCTGAGAATTGAATCTAGGGTCTCGCTGGTGCTGCATCTGTAGCCTACAACATCATATTTTAGTAGCAGGGTCTCAATATGTTTACAGACCAATGTTGGACTTCTGAACTCAGGTATTTCCTCTCCAGTCTCCCAAAAAGCCTGAATCATAGGCATATGCCATTGTGCTTTGGTGAGCTTTTGTCTAACTTTTGAGTCTATTGAATGTAGCCTAAAATACCCAGAACCACTTCTACGTCTTACCTTATGCTTTTCTTGACATGGCAGTACCACTTGAAACATAAGTTTCCTTCTCTGGTTTCAGAGGATCAGTATGCTGCCAACATTCTTACTGATTGAACTTGGTGTTAATCAGGATTGCCCAAAAGCCATTTTTTTTTTTTTTTTTTTTTTTTTTTTTTTTTAATCCTGTATTGCCTTGGTTTTAGGTATAGGTTGTCCTACTGTCTGACTTACTAAATTACCTGTTTACCTTTTCCTTTCCAGTTGTATCCCATTGAACTACATCTGTATTTTTAAGTAAATAAAAATTTTAAGCATATTTTCTTTAAAATTTTTGTATGACAAGGGTAACTTGATAAAAAGCTGCATAGTCAAGATGTGCTTTTTGATTAAAATTATTCTATATCCATACTTAATAAATGAGTTTCCTATGGAAACTGGGCACTTTGATAAAAGCTTAATGTTACAAAGTTATTTCTCTCAACTTTTGTATATTTTACATGTCTTTAATATATTTGATTACCAACTAATTAAACTTCTTTTGACAGAGGAGCAATAAGAAATGCTTGCCAGATGTTAATGATTTTAGGTCTCGAAGGAAGATCAGTCTATGAGGAAGATTTTGAGGCTCCTTTTTTGGAAATGTCTGCAGAATTTTTTCAGGTAATCAATGATTATAGAGATAAATGCTCTTTTATGGTAATCATACATTATTCAACATAGTTAATTAATCTGAACATTTTTACCTATTTTGGCTAAAACCTATTGGAGAGGGGATGAAAATTAAAAAACCTTTTCAGAATCCCTACTTCATGTTCCTTACACACCAATGAGCTGCTTATTGATAATAGAAAAATTTCTACTTTAAAATTGTACGGTTAAAAAAAAAACCCTAAACTTAGAAGTACCCTTAAGATTTTATTTTATTTACTTAATTACTATAAATTCATAGATACTGTATCATTAATGAAATCTCTTTACAGGCTTTTTTCTGTCAGTTACTAATACAATAAATATTAACAATATATGTGACTCCATATGGCATATTTGTCTAACTGATTAGGAAAGTAAAAGCTGACCTCAAGCAAGTAAAATTGTTAGAAATCACATGCCACCCCACACCAATTAAATTCTAAAAGGGAGGCTATATTGGAACAAATTAATGATGAAGTGTTGTAGTAATACCGAGTACTGACAAATGTAAAAAGAGCTGTAAGATACCAGTAACCAGATACCCTTCCTTAAACAGTAACTTTGTTTTACAGAGGAAATGTAGTGGTGTCCAAGAAGATGTCTTATTACAGTACCAAGTTTCACTCTGAAAATATTGGTTAAAAATAAATAAATAAGAAAATTGCTATTCACTTAGAAAAGTTTAATAATTCATAAATGCCTTAGACATGTATTAAAATAGAGTTTGATAGGCAGGGCGTTGGTAGCACACACCTTTAATCCCAGCAAATGGGAGGCAGGTGAATCTCTGTGAGTTCAATTCCAGTCTAGTTCCAGGACAGGCCCCAAAGCAATACAGAGAAACCCTGTCTTGGAAAACCAAATCCAAAAAGAAAAAAAAAAAAAAACAGTTTGATAATTTATTTACAAACAAATAAAAATGGAGTTGCTTCCTTCTTCCAAATTGGTTTGTACCTGTCCATTAGGAAAATTTTTGTGGCCACATTGAAGAGGCTGGATCATGCTTTATGGGTTTTTATAATCTTAGAAGCAATGCTTATTTTTAAATAATATTATCAACTGGTTTTAGTGCTTACTTAGAAACGCCTATACTATTTATTATGAGTGGAGATGGTCTTGCCAAGTTTGTTAGTATATTAAAGTCTGTTATTAGGAGTTTGATTTTAAAGACTAAAACTACTTTTGCTAGGTAGAGAATGCTAATTTTTTATATAATATATATCAATGTGTTTTATTATATAATGTATTGGTTAATGTCACTATTGGGTTCATTAAAATCTTACTGCGAAGGCACTAGTAAGTATAGTGTTTGATAGGCAAGATTAATAGTTAACCCCCCCCCCCTTTTTTTTTTTTTTTCTTAATTTCAAAATGCATCTATGTGTTCTTTAAGCTTGGGAGTGTAGTGGCAGGAGAACTTTAGTAACAGTGGTGTGTGAGCAAAGCATATGACAGACACTGAATCTTTCTACTTGTGGTATACAATAAGGAAAAAAGTTCCCCTGCTGACTTTGGTCAGATGCTTAAATTTGAAAGTAGTACATTAGCAGGTCTTTAAAACACTGCTTATAGATAATGTGTTAATTTAGTTTTGTGTAATTAAGTGCTTTAAAGGCTAATTTAGAATAAATGAATCTGTAGTAAGAAACTGTATGAAATGTCTTTAGCTGTTATACTTATTGGTATGTTTCATTGTAAATGTTACAGAAACCCTGTTGGAGTAGACACAACACATTTTTATTATGCTTTTTAAAATTCTTAATTGCAGATGGAAAGCCAGAAATTTTTAGCAGAAAACAGTGCTTCAGTATATATAAAGAAAGTAGAAGCTAGAATTAATGAGGAAATAGAGCGGGTGATGCACTGCCTTGACAAATCCACAGAAGAGCCCATTGTGAAGGTGGTTGAGAGGGAACTCATTTCCAAGCACATGAAGACTATTGTAGAAATGGAGAATTCTGGGCTAGTACATATGTTGAAAAACGGAAAGACAGAAGGTAAAGTGTTACCAGTTAAAAATCAACCTTTATTCTGCCCTGCTAGTCACTTTTATTTCTAACTTATGAATGTCAGTTTTCACAAAGCTTATGTTTAAATCCAATACTTTACCTCAGTGAGTGACCATGAAGGTGGGGTTAATAATTGTATTATGCATGAAAAATTAGGTATTTCTAGTGAATTCAGTGGCATTTTCCCATGCTTTTTATATTTGTTTCCTCATTTCATTTTCACTAGTGAAAAAGATTAGGAAGTTTAATGTTTAACCACAGGCCAGTGACTTCCTCTTGCATTTCTATACTTTCTTAAATACCAATTTGAGTGCTCTGTAGTCTCACATCCATGCTTACAAGGTGTTGGGTGTGTGTGTGTTTGTGTTTGTGTCTGGCTGCCTGCCTGTGTCTGTTTGTAGACAAGTTTAAAAAAAAAAAGTTTGTTTGTTTGTTTTTTTTTTTTTTTGAGATAATCCAATAACTATAGTAGTCATTGTTAACTTTACCATATTTGCCTGAAAGGGTTGTGAAAATGATTGGTATTCTGAAAGAAATTCTTGATTTCTGGTCCATTGCTTTGAAGCTTTCATTTTACATGACAGTGGGGGTGGTTTGTTTTCAGTAGCCATTATTGTTTTTCTACTTCCTTGATGAAAAACAAAGTCCTTCCTTGGCTTATGTTTTTAGTTACAGTTTTAAATTTGTGGTAGATTAAAAAAAAAAAAGAAAAACTATGCAAAGTTACCGTTTTTTAACAAGGGTGCTTTTTTTTTTCCTCTTAAAAAAGGAACTGTTCTTGTAAATCTTTTTTTGAGAAAACTTATAGTTATTTGCTGTGTCTTCTAAAGTACAGTACTCTTAGATACTTGTCTAAGTCAGATGCTGACATTTTTCAAAAACAGCCTTACTAACATTTATTTGTGAGTAAATAGACATGCATGGAAGTTGGTTCTCTTTCCATTATGCCATCTTGTGAGCCCTGGGAGTTGAATTCATGTCATCAGGCTTAGCAGCAGGTGCTTCTAACCCTGAGCCATCTCACAGGCTTCTAACAAGCATCTTGCAAAGGAATAGATTAACAGATACCTGCTACTTTGAAAAAGTAATAACTACCAGTGATGCCAAAGGAAAGAGCCTGGCTGTTTGAATAAACTACTTTTATGGAAATTGAGCTTAGGGTCTGGGAACTGTTTGAAATCACTGGACATGTTTGAATGACATTTCTGTCAGCTTCATGGAGACCTGTCTTGTGAGTATGTTAGGACTACCCAATATGACAAGCACTCTAAATAGCAGAATAGCTACTTACCATGGTTTTGCTCCATTTAGTTCTTAATATTGTTAACAGGTAGTCAGCTTTTAAATTAGAATTTTTGTTTGTTTGTTTTTCTAAATTAGATTTTTAAATTGTCTTTAACTTCCCTCCCCTCCCAGTAGGAACTTAATCGAAGAATGTGTAATTGTGATGGGACCTTGCTCATGAGTAGTTGTTGTCAGACACAATTTCATCACTGTTAATTCTAATAATCAGGAAGTGAAAGAACAGTTAGCTTAATGTGAGTGGAAAAAAATGTTCATTAATCATTAGATACATACAGCAGAATGAACTAATAAGTTCAAATGGTGTTGCTTTATTGGCTTAATTTTTAATTAAGTATAGAGAAATCATAATTTTTGAATGCCAGACATTTTTCGGTTAACTTGTTCACATTTTTTTTTTTTTTTTTTTTTACTATTGCATATATTTAACTACAGTGAATCAGGCAATACAGTAAGATTATATTGATTAATACACAAATGTGCAAATTAGTAAAGTTTAAAATGTAGGAAGAGTTTGCTACAGGTATTTGGCACGCAGAACTTGTTTGTAAATTGCTATTGTACTTTATATTTATGACTTTAATATGGAAAATTTTGGTTATCTTATTAAACAAACATGATTTGTCATGTATAGGTTACCTTGGGAATGTATTGCAGATAAGAACATGTGTTAATGAACTTGAGATTAAGTCTGTGAATCAAATGTTAATGACTTTATGTAAGCTGTGCTCATTTTTAAAACACACCAACTTTAGTTTTAGGTACTAATTTGCTCTTATAAATAAGGTCCAAGGTTGAAAATTATGGTTTGTTTCTCAAGTCTGGCCTCTTAACAGCTTTTTTAAAAATAAATAACAGAATGAGAATAGTATGTGAAGATTTATATAAATTTTCAATATTCATAAAGTTTTAATTGAACAATCACAGTCGATCATGCTTTCTCTTTGAATAGTTGCTTACGATGATGACAAAACTGATTTTGTGTCCGATTTCTTATGACCTACCAGCCTAAAATATGTCTTGACTAGTGCTGAATAGAAAACTTTAGCTGACCTTGACCTAAAAAAATTGTTGTTCTAATGCCATTTTCAAAAGTTACAGTAAAAATTTTCCTATCATAAAGTTCTGACATTACCATCTCCCTGTAAACAACTCTTTGGAGAAATACTGGGCATATGGAAGAAAGTTACTTCAGGTCCACATTGTGGTAGTGTTGAAAATAAAATTATGAAAAATGGGTTAAGACCAGATTCTAAATTGAAACAGTGTGGTGTGGTGGACCAACATTTAAAATAGAGGTCTAGACAGTGCCACTGGGAAATAACTAGTAATTGCCCAGAATTACTCAGAGTAAACATTTTAAAATGGGTATTTAGGTTGTAAATTTTATGCAAAAATTTATCATGAGGTACAGTGAAGTAATAAATCCTGTTTTAATATGTTCCATTTATTGTAATTGTTGTCAATTCAGTTGTAAGATATTAATTGGTTTTAAATTTCTTCCTTGCAACCTTTTAGTATCTATTGTTTCTACATTTGAGTAACAGGATGAATGAGGACACGTTCAAATATTTGTCACTTTGGTGATGTTTAGTGTGCTGTTTGAGGTCCTTCTCTTTGTATAAGTGAGAATATGCTTAGATATTTTATTGGTACTTTCATCACATCTAGTCAAGCACTATAGCTCACAAATTGTAGCTTCCATCCAACCCCTGTTTTATTAGTCATGTTGGCAGGAAATGGTAACAATTGATAAATAACCTCTCTTGAACAGAGTCACATTTTACCTTAGTCTTTATTGTAACCAGTCTGTTTTCTAATTCCAGACCTTGCTTGCATGTACAAATTATTTAGTCGTGTGCCAAATGGTTTGAAGACAATGTGTGAATGTATGAGTTCTTATTTGAGGGAACAAGGAAAAGCCCTTGTTTCTGAGGAAGGAGAAGGGAAGAATCCTGTTGACTATATCCAGGTAGATAAAGTTTTACATTCATAGTAAGCATTTTGCAAGTACTTTATGGATCACTTTTAAGTGTATATTATATGCCTGAGCTAAATATTTTAGAATGTTTTAATATGTTCATTATATGTGTCAGGGAGCCAAATCAGCTGCTGTTTTTTGTTGATCATATTTTTTTTTAATTAACCTACTCAAGATTTGTTCAAAATAAATAATTTAAAAAAATGAGCTGTATTTTGTCGTGTGTTGGTGTTTAAATACAGTAAAAACCAACTTTTGTTTTAAATGCTTAAATCTCAGAATACTTTTAATTGTATTCTAATTTTTTTTTAATAGGGATAATCAGTGTTTTGTGTTTTTTTTAAACTTTATGTTCTCTTTGGCTTCCCTGTATGGTCCAGACAAGAGAGTGATGAGAAGCAGTAACAGGGTTTCTTTCTTTGTTTTAAATGTTTATATTTCATTTATGGAGGGCATATGCACACATATGCCTTGTAGAAGTCAGGGCAGAGTCATTTCCATCCTGTGGGCCCAACAAGTACATTTGTCTGCTGATCCACCTTGGTGCCCTGCTTAATTTTTTGATATATTACACATATGTAAATGATAGAATGCTTACCATCAGTAAAATTTGAACTTGTATACAAACTGGAAAATAATAATAGTCTATAAAATTAACCTTGAGCACATAATTACCTACAAAGTTAACTAAGGTATTTTACTTGTGACATTTTTATGTTTCCTAAATTTCTTTTTTATATCTAAGGGCTTATTGGATCTGAAGAGTAGGTTTGATCGCTTCCTCCAAGAATCCTTCAATAATGACCGGCTCTTTAAACAAACTATTGCTGGGGACTTTGAGTATTTCCTAAACCTCAACTCCAGGTCTCCTGAATACCTCTCATTATTTATTGATGATAAGCTGAAAAAGGGAGTCAAAGGGGTAAGTAGTGATATATTGGAAATTATATTAGGTTTTACTTGTCTAAAGTTTGGAAATAAATTAAGAAGTTTTACAGGTAAAAATGAAGTAGGGCTCTTTACTGTGCTTATATACTATGGTCTCCTAGACTGTTCTTTTTTTATTATTATTATTTAAAAAAAAAGTCTTAGACCTGCTCAAAAATTGTTTGACATTTCACGTATACATTTCTTGTGTAATTTTCATTTTAAAAAATAACCTCCTAAAAGAAAAGACACAAAACATGCTTGCAGGTATTTATTTATTTATTTATTTATTTTTATGCGCACACATGCACATATATGTATGTATGTATGTATGTATGTGATTGCCTTTGTAGCTAAGAATTAGTTGTGTGAGGGATAACAAAACCAGAAGATTTGGATTGGTGATGTTAACTTGCTTTTGTCTGGGTCTGGGTATAGGGCATCATGTGGGGCTTGGATTTTGAGGAATTTGAAGGTGTACTTGGAAGAAGAGTTGAATTTTTAAGTTTCATCTCAGGGACCTTGGGAGCTCACTTGGAACCATAGAAAAACAAATTAAGCTATTTTGACCACAAGTGGTCTTTTAAAGCCTCTTAGAAATGTTGAGACAAAGGAGAAAAACAACAAATAGCTGCAGATTACAGAGGCATTAGCTGAATAAAAAAACAAAATCACTGACTGCAAAGAATCTTACTCAATTTAATCTCTTATTTCTAAAATCACAATCATAATATAACCCATTACATTGTTTTCTTTCCCTTATTTAAAAGACAAGGTAAAGAAGCCTTTTTATCCTTTGGATTTAACAAAAATTTACCCATTTGTTTGCCAATTTTGAGGCAATTTTTAATGAGCTTTTAAATAGTTATAGCTGTGTAAATATCTGCACAATCCTTTGCTAATGAAATTTCATCTGTTCTTAGTCCAGCCCTGTAATAATTAATGTCTCCTCTGAGTAGTAGTCCTCCACTTTTTCAATGCATTAGAGAGTGTAGGAATGTATGAGGTAGGGACCCATTCTCAGATAACATCCTTTCCATTAGCCAAGTGTTAATGGTTGTTTTTCAACAGGCTTGTCTTTTGCTTACTTTTGCAGCTAACAGAACAAGAAGTAGAAACGATATTGGATAAGGCAATGGTCCTTTTTAGGTTTATGCAAGAAAAAGATGTATTTGAACGTTATTATAAACAACACCTGGCAAGGAGACTGCTCACGAATAAAAGTGTTTCTGATGATTCTGAAAAAAATATGATTTCTAAGTTAAAGGTAAGCTTTATTTTAAAATGAATGTATTATGCCTAACTGATGTTGATTGTGTGGTTGAACACCAGCAACATCAATAATTGATTTTAAATGTTTACTTCCAGACTTTCTCAAGGTAGTGTTGTTTTGAGCAGGGGGCTTTACTTCCACTTGTTTAAAGGTCTCCCAAGTTCTGTTGTATAGTGTGCTTTCTAAACTAACCTGTACAAGAATCACACGAAATGGTGTAGGAAATGTCAGAGTTGAGGCCCCACTTTCCCTATACACATATATACAGCAATCAGTGGGAAGACTTTCACAGGAGATAATCTGGGATGACGATAAAATGATTTTGTTTGTACACCTTTTCATATTTATTTATATGTATTTGTGTTCTTTCTCCATAGACGGAGTGTGGATGTCAATTCACATCAAAACTGGAAGGAATGTTTAGGGACATGAGCATCTCAAACACAACTATGGATGAGTTCAGGCAACATCTACAGGCAACAGGGGTACGAGACTTCATTAATTTCTCATCTCAAATGTTGGATCTTCGCTTTTATATTTAGGAAGTCTATTTCTTCAGTTTTACTAATATCTTTGGTTGTTCCATATACTTTTGAGTCCACTCTGTACATGCAGTTAAAAGTAGTAGTTGAGGCTGGACGACAGTTGGCTCGGTGGTTAAAAGAGCTTTTATTGGTTCCCAGCCTGTTAGACGGCTTACAACTGCCTGTAAGGGCTCTAATATCCTCTCTGTATCATGAAGGCAACTGCACTCATGTGCACAAACTCATATAAATGCACATATAAACAATTAAAACTAACAATTTAAGAAATATTTAAAAGTGACTGTTTATGCTATAGACTTTAAGCTTTAAATCTCCTAAGCTTTTCCCTGTGTTGGAAACAGTTGATGGACTGAGAAAACCGTGACCTTCCTCTTTGAATTCTATTAAATTCTATTGAATTCTATTAAAAATCTTCAAGGTGAACACAACTCCTAAGGATCTACTCAGCACATTGCTTTCTTGTATTTACTTTCAGGGGCAATACAACAAATATTTTGCTTTAAAATGTAATACATGTGATTATTTATAGTTTTATAAGAAATTACAAGTGTTGTTCTCTTTTTTTTTTTTTTCCTCTTTTCCTTTTTAAGAGGGCAGAAGCCAATGGTGAGAGCAATGCTAGTGTGTATTTTATTGAAGTTGTCATCCATCATATAGATAAATGTTTATAGAAAATAGATACATAACACTGGACCTACAGCTAATGTTAGTTATCTAATGTAAAAATGCTAAAAGCAGAGAAGATAGTTTTGTTTAAAATGATTCTACTCACATGTAAGAATTTTGTTATGTTCATTATTTTTAATTTTTAGGCAATAATTACAATGACTTGGAAAACATTAAACAGATCCAATTATTAAGAACTCTTTTCTTTATTAGATTCTAGACATGAAGATACCCACTTTACAATGACTTTGCCAATTGTAATAGAGACTGTATGGGTCTGGGTCGGTAATAAATCTAGTCTGTTATAGTTCATCTCTTTCTATTTGTATAGGTATCTTTAGGTGGTGTTGATCTCACAGTCCGGGTTCTCACAACGGGATATTGGCCCACTCAGTCAGCCACACCAAAGTGCAACATCCCACCAGCACCAAGACATGCTTTTGAGATATTCAGAAGGTAACATCTCAATAAGACTTTCTGAATATAAATAACCAAATTTTAATTTTATTTTCACATTAATTAAATTCCTTACAGATGGTAAATATATTCCATTTTAGACCTCATATTCAGAAGACTTTATATGAGTAATTTTTAGCATGATGTAAAAACGGATTAAGTAAAACTTAAATGTCAGTGTCCTTTGTCATTGGTGCATGTTAGTACAGTTGTGTTTTGCATTGTTAGTGTCAGTCACTGACTTAGGATAGGCTCTGGAGAAAATCTGCTGAAGAGCTGCTCCAAGTATGCAAGAGAAATCATTTAGTGTGTTGGTACCTAGTTAAGTTCACCTATCTTACATCAACACCTCCATACACTACCCTCACTTTCCTCATATGCTAAAAAACAAACAAAAAACCAAAGGGCTTCCTTCATCTTTTACTGTCTCTTATCTATATGTTTGCTCAGGTTTGTTGTCATCTTAAAATTGTTAATTTCAAAAGTGTAAATTTTATGATTTCTTAAAACTTGGTTTACTTTGCTATAGGTTCTACTTAGCCAAACACAGTGGTCGACAGCTCACACTCCAGCATCACATGGGTTCTGCAGATCTCAATGCCACCTTTTATGGTCCAGTTAAAAAGGTAATTATTGATTCTTCACATATACAGAGTAACTTAGGATCCATGTACAAAACCCGTGTGTGATTTAGGTCAACCTGAATATAGCTGTGACTTTCATGTCATAAGTTGGAAAACTTAAAAACCTCTGCTTTTATTATGTCTATTATTTGCTAACTGCATTTGAAAATATGAAGGTCATGTCTTTAAACACTACAACTAATAGATTATGGATTTTATTTAAAAGATTAAGCTAGAGACCCTGTTACCAAATATAGCATAATGTAAGTTGATTTGAGGGCATACAAAGCAAAGTACCCCTTTTCAAAATTCTTTTAGTTCTTCTGAAATCAAAACCAGGAGATTGGCACTTGATACTTAATAAGACATGCAGATACTTTTAGAATCATTTTTAAAACGATGTATAAGTAATTTTTTAAGAAAATATTCTACTTGGTTTGAATCAAGCCAACGTTATTTGCCTCAAGGTTGAAAATTAATCAATTTATGCAGCAAAAAGTCTTAATCTAGCAACTTAATGTGATGAGTTGCTGTGTGACACCAGAGCATTTTTAGTAATGTGTGTATATAAACATTGATATTTTCATATGTAATTAACATAGATGAAGAACTTTATAATGTATTTAGTTGAAAAATATTTGGCACTATTATCTCTAAATTTGTAAATACTTTCTTGGCTGAATTGAAGTGTTCACTGTGTAGGGAAATGAGGACAATTCCTTAGTAAAGGGGTGTGCATGCATGCATGTGTTAAGTAGGCTTTTTTATTGGTGGGGAGGAGATTATAGGATTTATTTCTGAAAATATGATTGAAGTTGGTAGGAGATAACGTCTTTTTTTTTTTTTTTTTTAAATACATCAGGAAGACGGATCTGAGGTTGGTGTTGGCGGTGCACAAGTAACAGGTTCTAATACCCGGAAGCACATATTGCAAGTCTCCACTTTCCAGATGACCATATTAATGCTCTTTAATAATAGAGGGAAGTACACATTTGAGGTATGGCTTATAATAATAAATCTTGTGTCCAGTTTCTAACTCTTATTTTTTGCTTAAGTCTGTCTTAATAGAGCAAACTTTAAGAGACACTCCTTGAATACCCGTAGGAGAAACTGCATATAATTCAGGCAAAGAACAACAACTGGGGCATGTCTTATTTATTTTTGCTTTGTTTTGTTTGTTTTAACTTGACGTTGTTTAGGTATAGTTTTCATATTGTGTGAGTACATAGCTTGCCTAAGCTTTAAAAGTAGGTACTTATGTATTCATTGTTATAGGACTGTATTTCTATGTATCGATCTATAGTCAGTTCCCTACAACCACTCTTGGTGCCAAGTAACTTAAGATTAATGTTTTTTATGGGTTGTTTTGCCTTTTATAGAATTTTATATAATTATCATGTGTATTGTTTGTGTTGAGGATTCATGGCTTAGTGGTTTTTTAGATTGATTTTTGATGTATAGTATCAGTACTTCCTCTTATTGCATGAAGAATTGCTACGTTTTCTTTATCTGTTTACTTGTTGATATGATAAGCTTTTGGGTTAGTACCAGATTTGGTTTGTTAAGAATACATCCATGAAGCTAGAAAGATAACTCAGTTGGCATTGAACTGCCTCGGTTTGATCACCTGAACCACCACCATGTTAAAAAGCCAGTCATGGTGACACTTACATATAATCCCAGAATTGGGGAGCTGATCCCCAGGCCTGCGAAAGACCAGAGAGGTCAAGAGAGAAAGGTGACTACCTCCTAGGAAACTACACATAAGGTTGTCTTCTACATATACTCTCACCTGCACAAATATATACACACCCATGTGTTTAACTTTTTAATAAACTGCCCAAACTATGCCCTAAAGCAAGAGCTCCTTTTGCTCCATATCGTCTGTAATCAGTAGTTTTGTCCAGTTTAATATATATTCAGTTGTATCATGGATTTAATCTTCAATGACTAATGGTGGTGCATATCTTTTATGTGTTTATAAGCTACCTAGGTATATTGTCTTAAGGATACACACATGAGCGTACACACACACACACACACACACACTGCATATATACAAATGCTTTGCCTGGCTCTTTGTGGTTTATTATACTAATATTCTAAGAAATGGTATCCTAGCATGAGATTTATAGAGATTTTAGCGCTTTTAAGTAGTTTCTAATTTTAGTTTTTATATTTAAATATGGTAATTTTCAGGTTAATATTTATATGGTATGATATGAGAATTAAAATTGATCTGGAGCTGAAGAGATGGCTCAGCTGTTTAAAAGCATTAGGAATTCTTCAGAAATTCCTAGCACCCACATGGCAGCTCATAACAGTTTGTAACTTCAGTTCCAGGGATTTAACACCCTCTTTTGGCCTCTGCCAGCACTAGACATACATTTGTGCAAAGATGTATATGCAAACACAAAATATTAAAATAATTTTGAATAGTTTCTCTTCATATAGTTCATTCAAGCATCATTTATTAAAAGTGGTCATTTTTCCCCCTTTGGCACCTTTATTATTATTATAATGCGCATTCTTCGTTTTTTCTTTTCTCACCAAATTGATGATTTGGTTGCATTAACTTTTTAAAATTACACATTTTTATTTATTTTGTGTATGTATGGGTGTGTGTGATATGTGTGTGTATATACATGTTAGGATCGTCTCTCTCACAGAATTCCAGTCATTAGGCTTGGCTGCAAGCACCTTTACTGTTAAGCCATTTCAAAGCCCAGTAACATTAAATTTAACTAGTTTTCTATACCTGTAAAATGTTACTTGGTATTGAAATGGATGTCTTTTTAATTTTTGAAGTATGGTATTAAGTGTTTTTAAAGGCTTTAAAATTAACACCTTCATATTTATTGACAGTTTTTAGCTATAGGTAACAGCCATGCTTTTGTTTTCTGGCAAACATTTAGAGAGTGCCATTTTTATATGATATATTACAAGAAAGCTTATAAACTTTTATGTTTTAGTTTAGTGGCCAAGTCAAGAAGTGTTTTTCTTTATATTTAACAAACACATTTTACCTAAGAATAATACTAATTTTCATGCACAAATTATGTGGAATTGAGTCCTAATAATATTGATGAGGCAAATATGGAATATACCTTAGTCAAACCATACACATAGTGCCTTTTGCAGAGGAGGAAATCAATTGTCATTCTTAGATATTCTGGGATTGCAGGTATAGGTTACTACATAGAGTTTTATGTGGTGCTGGGGAATCAAATCTAGTGTATTCTGCATATTAGGCAAGTGTTCTGCCAGCTGAACTATATCACCAGTTCCAATAGGTGTTTCTTTTGGTTTTTGTTCGTTTCGGGGGACTAGGTTGAGACAAGATTACTCTCTTATGTGGCTCTGGCTACCCTAGAATTTTAGAATTCAGTTCTGCCTCTGCCTCCTGAGTGCTGGTATTAAAGGTGTGCCTCACTGTCACCTAGCTCCAATAGACATTCTTTTAATTGAGGGTTCCCATGAATATTTTGTGAAGAGTATATCTACATAATACATATTAAGGTTGATTTTTTTTTTGAGAGCTCTAATTTATAAAAGGACTCAAATATGATGGGATAATTACAGTATAAATATATTTTCCAAAGCTACTACTATAGAATTGTTGTATTAACTGTAGTGATGGAAGGCACCTTCCCTTTTCCAAAAAACTTGGGATCCATTGATGCTAAATTAGCAAGTTTGAGGTTGGAAGTTAAGTGGAATATTGCTCTAACATTGCCAGTTTTAGCTAATTCATACACAATGGGTTTTCTGTGTAGAAAGTATAATGGGCCTCAAAAACCATTTTGTTCCCTATACTTCAAATCTAAGATGTTGTGAGAAGATACATGGCAACTTAACTTGTGTTTTACACTGTGTTATAATCTTGCTTAAATTCTATTAGCATGTCTTTCATAGAAATTTAATGTTAAAGGAAGCTGATTTTATATATAAATAACTGTGAGTTCAGGAAGATGGTTGTATAGCAACATACAACATACAAAATCCCAAATCGACATGACTTAAAACATGCACTAACAATCTGCTATCTCTTGGTTTCTCTGAATTGAGTATTTTAGCTGGAACTCACTTGGGTAGCTGTGGCTTGAGGACCTTTTGGTTTAAGGTCCTTGGCAAGGTTGCATTTAGATGTCGGGTCTTAGAAAATTAATCCAATGGTTTCAATGGGCTTAAGGAATATACTTCCCAGGTGTTTTGCATGGTAGGCAGATTTGTTTGGGGTATTGGTAAATCTGTAGTTTGTACTTTCTTTCCATGTAGGCCTTTATAGTTGATCTTTTGGTTGTCTTTACATTTTAGTGCCTCAGTTGCCCTAGAGTGAGTGAGTACTCTGAGAGCCCCAAAAAGAAACTTTACTGTTTTTATAGAACCTTGGAACTCACATATTGTTCCCTCCCTTACTTGTTTGGTCACCCAAGTCTGTCTCGACTGGTTAGATTGGTCACAGAGTGCAAAAAAAAGTGTTTGCAGGTAAATATGCTTGCCACCATGCCAGCTGACCTGATTTTGATCCCAGGACCCACATGGTATAAGTTAAGAACTAACTTAATTTCCAAAAGTCAGCTGACACACATGTGCACACACAGACCCAACAAATGCATAAATGTAATTAAGATGTTTAATTGTTATGAGCTGTCTTGAAAACTGTCTTAAAAGAGAGATAATTTTGTGGTATCACATTTAATCCATAGTAATAAAGCTGTTGAGGTTTTCTGTGTGTGTGTGTGTGTGTGTGTGTTTTTAATAAACATCTATGCCCCAAATATAAAAGCACCCTCATTCGTAAAAGAAACGCAACTAAAACTCAAACCTCACAGGAAATGGGTCTTGATGTGGTGGTAACAGCATAAAATTATTTTCGTTTTAAATGTATTCCTTCAAGATGAGTTATCATGTAG
Source organism: Phodopus roborovskii (assembly GCF_943737965.1). Lineage (NCBI taxonomy): Eukaryota > Metazoa > Chordata > Mammalia > Rodentia > Cricetidae > Phodopus > Phodopus roborovskii. Next base: position 25,286,941 of record NW_026126460.1, on the reverse strand, counting down.
CCCAGGCTAGTGCCTAAATTCATGATCCTCCTGCACTTGTCCCCCAAGTGCTGGTATTATAATAAAAGTCATAGATGAAGAACTTGTTTGAACAAATAATACCCAGAAGCAAATTGGTTTATAGCTTTCGATACTTGGGATATGGTAAATTTGTCATTTTAAATCAGTCTAAATTTTTTGGAGGTGTTAGAGGACAGTAGATGTACTTCAGTATCATTCTATCACATCATATACAAAAAATAGATTCTAGGTTAATGCATAAATTTAAAAGTTGATACATAAAGTATAAATAAGGTACTACCTAAGGAAATAAATATCTGTAGTCTAATAAGACCTATTTAGCTTTCTAGTAATTCATAGTATTTGTAATGTCTACAATAGAAATAAATGTAATTATTTGAAAAAGATGTGTAAAATAGCATTTCACAGAATCTTGACTCTTACATAATTCATGTTTCCATAGATATATGTGTACTAAGTCATGTGAGTGTACATATCTCTTACTTATCCTATTGACTTGAGAACAGTGTCTTAAAAATTACAACACTTTCCCCTGGTGTTTTTATTTTTCTCGGTATAACATTGTATTCATGTCATAATCACCTAGACCCCAGGATAGTTAGGTGGCTTACTGATTTTTTTTTGTGTTTAATGCTAATTTCCAGTAGTCAAGTCTTAAATTGATCCCAGAGGCAGTAAATATGGTCAAATCCAGGTTCTGATGTTTGTTTTCGTAATGAAATCTTGAACAGAGTAGTCTTGGAAGGAGCATAGTAATTGTTCCTGAGACTGACTATTGTAGCTGAATACAGTCAAGTTCCTGGTGATGCCTGCAGATGGCATTTTAGAGAACACATTGTACTTCCTGAAGCAGAAATGCCCTTGCATTTAAGAGTTTATAGTTTATTGAAATAATGAGATTTTTAAGTAGCAAATCTTAATATTCAGGAGATTTTCTTATTGTAAATTAATTCTTTAATAAAATTAACTTTCTCTAGCCACTGCTTGGTCTATTTATTGCTGATTAACTAATGTACTTTTAATCTTTGGGGGGAAATCTAATTATGTCAAATCTAATGAAATTTCAGGAAATTCAACAAGAGACAGATATCCCTGAAAGAGAACTTGTTAGAGCCCTGCAGTCCCTCGCCTGTGGTAAACCAACACAGCGGGTCCTCACAAAAGAACCCAAGTCAAAGGAGATAGAAAGTGGCCACATATTTACAGTTAACGATCAGTTCACATCCAAACTACACAGAGTCAAGATTCAAACAGGTACCTTGCATTAAAATTTTCCTCTTAAAAATTATGTATATTTTATTTAAAAAAAAAAAAAATCCTTGTCTGCTGGATTTCTTCCTTTTAAGAAGTAATAGTTTCATTGTTAACAAAAGTAATGCATAAAGTATGCCTGTGCTCGATCCTGAGAAGAGAAGCAAGTGTGCGGATACCTGGGAATAACAAAATGCAGCTGAACCCACGTGCAAACAAGATATAGTTCTACAGACTTCTTTGCACCGACAGAGTAATTGTTCCTAACTGGTAGTCAGGAAGCTTTCAAAGCTGTTTTTACAGATTTTTCAAAATTGGGTGTTACCTACAAAGTATTGATTTTTAGATATTTTCTAAGTTTTGAAATTATAAAGCCAGTATTTAATTTAAATGTATAAATGACATGGTTATGAACAATTTTTACTACTGCCTTCTATGTTGATAATGAAAATATCATTCAGTATATATTATCTGTGTAAGGTTTTTATTTTTTCTTTGTAAATGGCAAAAGTTTTTAGAATTAAAGCTACCTGGTTTCAAGGGTAATACTAGTACAGACAGACCTACGACAGCACAGACATCTCCTTGAAGTAAGAGATTTTCCTCCATCATTCTAAATATGGTATCATACTCGGGAAAAATAATTTCATATTATAGTGTCTATTGTATATTCTCAGTTGCCTCAAAAGTTCCCTTTATGTCTTCCCTTTTAGATCTAGGATTATTTCAGGATTTCTATATTACAGTTTATTATATTTTTTTTCTCTCTCTTAATCCAAACCCATATCTCCCCTAATGGAGGAGGCTTAATTCTTTGTATAGATTATTTTTATTTGCTTTTACCCTTTTTTTTTTTTTTCTTAGCAAATGATACTGAATGCATGTGTCTCCCTGAGAGTGTTTGAGTGAAAAATAGGGTTTTGATTTGATTTGATTTAATTTGAATTGATTAGACCAGATTGATGGATAGGTGAGATTAGGTAAAATACCAGGCTATAATCCAGGGCCTCACATATGCTAGTCTGCATGCTTTCTAACACTGAGCCATGTCCCCAGCAGAAAGTGGTATTCTTATCAAGGAACTTTTTCTACAAGTAGCTAAATGTTTGTGTACCAGAATAATAATATAAATTATAGATTTGTTGTATCATGTCTATGTCTGTGCATAAGTCAGCCTTTGTTTCTTTGAGTTTTCTAGTTTGATTCCAAAAGTTTCGTGCTTATCTCCTTTTAAGGGCAAATAATACAATAAATAATAAATGGTTTTGTTTTTTGCTTCATTTGTTACAGCATAGTTGTACATTAATTCTTTATTTTGCCCCTTTGCTGGTTACTTTGAACACTATAGGAAGGACAGAGTAAGATTCTCTTAAAGGTTGGGATACACAGTAGATATGATGAGATTAGAAAAGCATTTTGTTAAGTAATAGAATCCAAGGAGTTGGTAAGACCTACACAGAAACGTTTCATTGCTATAGAATTCCTTTTACTGGTACCTTTGTACTGTTTTTTAATTGTTTAACTGATAAGACTCTTGACAGTACCTGCTCTTACCTTTCCTACAGTGTGTTGTCAGTTAGAGATAGCAGGTACTTGATGAAAAAAATTTGTTGAAATAAACCATGAAGCCATGACAGAAAAGTAAAAGTTGAGGTCTGAAAGCCATGGACAATTTGCAAATTATATACTGCTAATTTTGCTACTGGAGATGTCCACTACCAACCATTTCTCTTCCAGAAGAGTAATTATTCTAATCTATGAATAATTAACTTTCAGTCAGACATGTGTGGAATATGGTTTTAATACCAGAATTTAGGAGGCCAAAGCAGGTGAATGTCTGTGAGTTTGAGGGCAACCTAGTCTAAATAGTGAGTTCTAGCCAAACCAGGGCTACATAGTGAGACCCTTTAAAAAATGTGTTTTTTTGCTTTTATTTTTCCCTTTAAAACTACCTTATAATTTGTAGAAGACAGTAATTTATAATTGAGGTGAGTATGAATGTTTGCTTGTTGTGTGTTAACTTGTGTGTATTCTAGTTGAGATGGAGTTTTCTCTGAATAATATAATTTATATTACATTTTTATAAACCAGAATTTTAATTGTATTTCTGCTAAATGCCTTTGCTTTTATTTTAGTTGCAGCCAAACAAGGTGAATCTGACCCAGAAAGGAAAGAAACAAGACAGAAAGTAGATGATGACAGAAAACATGAGATAGAAGCCGCTATAGTGCGAATAATGAAGTCTAGGAAGAAGATGCAGCACAATGTTTTAGTAGCAGAGGTAAGGATGCTTGAAGCCTGGTCCACATCATTATTACACAATACTGCTCACAAGAGCAAGATACTATATATACATAATTGAACACCTGTACATCCATATACCTTTTTAAACAAATCACCTGTGTTTCTGAATATGAATAATGGTTACCAGTGTTTTGAGGGCCTCTTTACAAATTAAGAACACCCATGAGGGGCCATTAACATAGTAGGGTAACAAAAGCCTTATTTAAGAATTGAGAAGTACTGCTGACAGTTTATTACCTGAGAAATGGCAAGGAAGGGTTTAGCCTCCTAGGTTTCTGCATGAATGGACAGAGGTTGGGCCCCATATCATAATGGTTTGCACAGTTGTCTTTATTGTACACTGGCATAATGTGGGCTTGGGAGTCCATTGGAGCATTGAAGGTCAAATGTTAAATTGGAAATTCACATTACATAGGAAGATAGTCAAAACTGGGTTCATACTAAATTGCTCAAGTGTAACACTGTAAGCAAAAGCCCTACAGTACCACATTCAGGGCAACGAGAATACCCAGTAACACTGAGAAGAAGCTTCTGAGCACTGGTTTTGTTTTTTTCGTGTCATGTCGTCGGTCCCCGTGGGCGCCCCCCCCCCCCCCCGTGTCATCCCCACACACCCCCCCCCCTCCCGCAGACAGGGTTTCTCTGTGTAACAATCCTGCCTGTCTTAGAACTTTCTATAGACCAGGCTGGCCTGGAACTCACAGAGATCTGCCAGCATCGGCCTCCTGAGGGCTGGGATTAAAGGTGTGCATGCACCACTGCCACCAGTGAGCACTGGTTCTAAAGGGATGCTTTCTGAAGTAGTCTAATAAATAGAGGTTCTCAGGCACCAGAACCTACTGACTCAGACATCTCTGGTCAACAGTCTGGCCTTTAACAGGTTTTTCATAGGTGGTTGTGAAGCCTGTTGAAATTAGATATCCTTCCAATGAGGGGGGAAAAAAAATCAAGTACAGTTATACACAGCAAAGGAGTGATTAGGAGTGGGTGATCAGTAATAGTGAAAACGATAAAGCTGAGGTAAGTGACTATACCAGCAAAAGTGGCCATTTAGCTTTGCCATACATTTTCACTGGCCTAGTAAGAATAGTTGATGGAGCCCCTGGGAAATAAGTGCATGTGGAAACCACCAAGAGTTTGTACTTGAGGCAGTGGGTCCTGGTAACGGGCAGAAAGAAGAGCTCTAGAAGACTGGTGGGATTTGGCTTTTTCTTCTAAATGGGAGATTGTTGAAGATGCTTATATTGTGGTAAAGAGATGCTAGGTGATCAGGATAAGAAAATAGTGAAGTCTGGGAAAGGAAGACTGAATGTTGGTGGGTAGGAGTAGAAATAGTGGGCACTAACAAAATGTGCATTTTCCTGAGAACACACTAGGGCACACAGTCTGTGCTGATAAAGAATTGATAAAAATAGGTAAATACTATGTAAGGTAGGAATATCAAAGTGAAATGAGATAGCTTTTTATCCTGGTGTAAAAACAGGGTAGGGGTTCTGCATGTTGGTTGGAAAACACTAGGAGCCCATCAGAATTAGAGATTGTGTCTACAGCAGAGTGGTGATTTTAATTATAAAGTTGTGTTGGGATTTCCCAGGGGTTATCAAACCTTTATAGAAAGCCAGTTTTAGCCTGAGGATAACTGTAAGCAGCACATACAACTGTGACTAGATATAAATGATTTTATAAAAGCAAGTATTAGGGGATATTTTGGCCTATTAGTGCAGCTGATGACTCCTAGTTTATACTGATAGCAATTTCATCAAATAATTCTTATAAAATAGGGCTAAAAAATCCAGAGTTGAAGGTGCTTTTGAGAGTTGAAGTCATCTTGAATGCAGTCTAGGCTCTATAAGGAAGGAGACTATGTCTGAAATAGCTATTACAGTCTGGAAAATAGAGTTAAACATTGGCAATTTCAAATGAGTGGTAAGAAGATTTTTTTTAAATAGTAGGTTTATTAAGTGCACTGTGAGAATGCAGAGAGACTAAAGTTGGAAAAGGGGAACTACCTGTCAAGTCTAGCAAGACTAGAATGGTAATTGTGGAAGGATGGTAGATTGTAGTTGTAGAGTAGAATGCTGAAGACAACCTTGATCAACAAGAGTAAAAGAAAACCTGGTTTATGGGTACATGGTTAAGTGGGGTGGATTATTGAAATGTTCATGAGCTTTGAGGACAACAAGGTTTAGAGTCTCTCTTGTTCTGGTACTAATTGTTAATACCGACTTATTTTCCTTTATAAAATTAAACAGCCTACATTGCACTTAAAAGCATTAAACAAGTAAATATACATTCACACAACACACAACCAGTGATTGATAGCCATAGATCGTGGCTGCTAGTTACTAGAAGCACCATACTTAGAATCACTGAAGCTGGAGCAAAGAATTGATGGCAATATTGGGTGACATTGTTATAAGTCATTTTATCTGTTAACTTATCTCTGAGATACCAGAGCTGGGATCAGAAATCAGAAATTTGAACCTATGTAATCTGGGTCAGAGCTTGTGCTTGTAAACACAACATGCTGTGCTGCGCAGGTTCTGTGAACTGGGAAATAACCCAGAAGTATGATTAAACTGTATGCTGCTATGGGACTAGTGAAATCCAACTGTTCCTTTTTATTGTTCACATTTTGACACATGGAAATGTGTTCTGACCATCCATAACATTTACAAGTAAAGGCTTTAAAGGTTTTTCCTGTACTCTTTTTGTTTTAGTTAATTTATCTGTTATGTTGAGGCAGAGTGCTCTTTCAGCCTCAGGTTCCCAAGTGCTGAGATTATAGACTTTAGCCACCTAATTTAGTTGTACAGTCACTAAATTTTGGTCTTCTTGGCTTTAAAATGGCATGTCTACTCCAGTTTTTTTAAAAAAAGAGGGAATTTTGTGTGTTTATGTGGAAGTGTTTTAGTTAAAATTAGACTTGTACCTTCTCTTTTTAGGTAACTCAACAATTGAAGGCTCGATTCTTACCAAGTCCAGTTGTTATTAAGAAACGTATTGAAGGACTTATTGAGAGAGAATATTTGGCACGAACACCTGAGGATCGCAAAGTATACACATACGTAGCATAAAATGCATTCAGAAATTTGATTTATTCTTGGACTGTACTCTTCGCATGGACTGGGAAGTTCTTTTAAATCATTACTATTAAGACGACCATCTCTTCTGTTAAATTGCAGTACATGTTATAGACCACTCAGATCAAGCCTCTCCTCCCTCTGAGAGTTTTCAACATCAGTTGATTGAGCTTCAGGCTTTCCAACGTTATCCCTGTAGAGACCATCTTTACAGTTCCTCGGGAAAATGTGAATGTGCCGCGTTTTGTTTTCAATATTGTATGAAAACAGAAAAAAAAATAAATAAAAACCAATTTAGAAAACACAGCTCATTAAAATAAAATTGTTGGATTTCATTTCCCCAGGTCTTCAGTGTTGATGTAAATGTGTTTCTGTAGTGTTGCTTATTTAGCACTTTGCGCATTGTGTAAGTTGGGTAGCAAACGTGGCAAAAGAAATGCAAAATTCTCAGTTATCTTGCTCTGCTTGTGACATTTCCTTAGCTGGTATTGTTTAAAGGTTTGATAAACATACAAAGACCCAGGCATACAATTGGCGCATGCTTTATCCTAACCATTTGCACTTACTGATCTTACAGCCTTATGACCAAGAACCTTTGTTTGGACATGAATACATAACCTGGGTTGTTTTTCCCTATTGTAATTTGAGGTTTTCCAAATTCAGTTCTAAGATGACTAGGTTCTGCTCTGAGTTATTTCTAGAGAAAGAAAATATTTTAGTATGTATAAATTGTACAATAATTTTTTGCTGTTGTACTTACTGCTAATAGTGGATTGTATAGGGTGGTGTTTTTATTTCATTTATTGTAGACAAAAAATGAATTTAGTATTCACATACACACTAACTCAAGTATGTCAGAGCACAAAGGTGGCAGCTGGTTATATTTAATTCAGTCCCTTTGAAAAGCACATACATTCTACTCTTTGTTTATAAATATGTTAGCCCCCATCCCACACAAACACACAGTTTAAATACTTTAAATACTACTTTGGTAAAGCTATGGTACACCATTGTCTGTTTCAAAATACAATCTAAAGATGCAATAAATAGATTACCTTGATAGTTTGAAGGAAGTCTTCAGTTCTTACAGCTGTGTTTTGGAAAGTGATTAAGCAATATTTTTCAAATGTGATGATTCTTGGTATTTAGCTCTTCGTTGTCCTTTGAGGAGTCATTTTCATGTTTTCTGAGCTGTGCTTTGTGCTGGAGAATTGTGTTCGTTACTCTGTGCTTCCAACCATTTCTAAAGTTGGTTTCTACCCAGTTGATCTGCCAAGGATTATAGTTTGCTTTAACTTCAGAGTATTTTTATCTTTTATTTAATTTTATTCCTTTTTTTTTTTTTTCTCTTATAATGTTTTAGATATGTAATTGGGGGAAACCACTATAGATTTCTGTCAGAAAAATTAAATGTTACTGAGTTCAAGTAACCAACTCTCCATTGAATATCAATACTGTTGATACACTTACCAGAATGTATATTTCAGAAGATGGTTTCTGTTTAAATTTATGGTGAAGTTACAATAACTGAATTCTGATATGGATTAAAAACTCCACATAAATATTTTCCCCATGCGTCTTGAATTATAATTTTCCTTTTAGGCCTGCAAATATGCTTTTATTGGATTTAAATCCTTTTATCTGTAATGTACAGTTTAAACCTTATGATCTTGTTTCTACATGTGTTCCACATTCACATGAGACAGTGAAGGTGTGACCAATATGGACAGTGTTCTCAGTACACTTTGCTGTACTTGCACAGGTACCGCAGAACTAAAGAATTGCTTTATGGTATAGTTCAATTTTCACTAAGGAAACTGCTGTTTAACACTTGGAAAGTAAGGACAGTTCTGGTTGTCGGCAATCAGAAAAGCTATGAAAGCTTCAGTTATGAAGTCTTCTAAGTCAGACATTAAAAACAATGAAGTAGTAGATCAAACCATTAACATTCCATTTATGTCATCTTCAGTGTGACTTGCACAGATCAGGTCTAGCATATACGTAGGACATAAAGATTTGATATTTGTGCTTTTAGATGCTTGCTTCGGGGTAAAAGTAGATTTGCTGAGGAATGCTAGTTCTGCTATCTTACAAAATCCATGTGATGCATTTTGGTGTTTTTCCTCAGCAATAGTTCGTTGACATTTTTATCCCCTTTTAATGTTTTGAAAAGAATAATGTGACTAAAAATTTTGTGACTTGAATTTTAGGGAAAATTGATAATTTTTCCAGCTACAAAAATTATGTCACCTGTTCATTACTTGTTAATGTTGTAATTCTTTGCTGTCGTTTTTCATGGGGGCAGCATTTATTTTTAAATTGTCATTTAAAAGTTGAAAGTTTATTACAATTAGTAAACAGCCTCACAAAATAAAAAAAACAAAACAAAACAAAACATGGTTGTGATTACAAGGATTCTTTATGTTAGTGCATTTAACCAGAGACTTGAAGAGATGCATGTATGGGGCATTGTAAGTACAAGGCAGGAAGGCACCATTTTGAGACCTGGAAAATACTTTGTAGTGAGAATCTTGAACAGTGAAGCACTGTTGACTTTTGTTTTCTAAGTATGCTGGACAGACAGAAAGGCTTAGGTAAGAAACAGTGCCTCTTACAGTGTGTCCATTTCCAGAAACTAGTACCTTAGGCTTATGAATATCTAATTGCTCTATTTGCTTTTTAATGTTTTATGCTTAAGTCCAAACAATGCTTTTGGGGGTTTAATTTTGGATATACACTTTAAACAAATAATACAAGATTTTACCCTTGTCTGTCTGCTGTCCTTGATAGTAGCCTAATTTTATTCATGTTAAGTTTTTACACACCATAAGGTTCCCTCAGTCTTAGAAGGAAAGCCTCTCTGGGTATCTTTTGTAATGTGTTAACACTATATGGTAGTACTTCATTTAGTAAGTACTTCATAGTCTATTGATAAGAATGAAAGATGTAAACGGGGGGGGGGAAGTATAAGTGAAATTATAAGTTAGCAGAAGTAAAGTCACAGGTGACACTTGTGTGAGCATTTTGTTGTCAAATCGTCTAACATAACCATTGTATCAGTGTTATTCAGGATAACTGCTAAAAAATAGCCAAGCCAAGAGTTGGACCTTGGTTTAATTCTAAGTTAGGACTCTAGAGCTTGTCTATGACCCATGCAAATGGATATGATTTTCCATTTAAATCTGTCACTGTACTTCATTTGCATGAAGCAATGGTTGTAATGTGGAAATGTATCTTAGTCTGGAATTCTGCGTGTTTTTATTGGCCCATATTTAATGATACCAACCTCAGGTAGGAAGCAAGGATAATGATGGCTTTTATTTTTGAATATGTCCATTTAAAGGAAAATATACTCTAAAATGCCTAGTATGTAGGTTGCTCAAGGTAAGTTATTAAATTCTGCACTTAAAAATCCTTTCCTTATTGGATGGTTTTCTGTAACATGACTAATAAGAGACCCAGAGACAGATACTGGGGTCAAACTGAAGATGAGAGAAGCAGAGAAGCTAGTCACTAGCTCTTACCTCTACCTTAGGCTGAAAGGGCTGTGCTGTCCTCAACACGGCTGGAGAATAACTGCCTAAGACTGACTTCGCTTCTTCCTTCTATGCCACTCCAACCATATCACTACTACTGTCTCCATCTCCTTAATGCTGGTATTAAAAGTGTAATCCCAAGTGCTGAGATCACCTTTGAGCTGTTTCTCTTATAGACTGGATCAATTTTGTGTAGCCTCAGTGTGACCTTGAACTAACAGATCCGTCTGCCTCTGTCTCCCAAGTCCTGGATTAAAGGTATGTACCACTAACACCTGGCCTCTATGGCTAGTATGGATGCTTGGATTAAAGATGTGTATCACCACTGTCTGGCACTGTGGCTGTGGCTAGCTTTGCATTTTGATCTGCAGTGGCTTTATTAAATAGTTGATCACCAGTTTCCTATGCCAAATCATTTGTACAGAAGGTGTAGGACAGACACAGAATGACAGTGAATGTAATGATTGGTCATGAAGCTAACTCTTGGGAGAACTTAAAACATTTAATAACTCTTAGAAATGGCACATTTGTAAACTTGATATAAGTAATTTAATCCCTGATGTTTGGGTCTAACTTGATCCTGAGTGTGCCATACTGAAATGACTTGAAGTGTTAGACTTTCAAGTACACAAGAAGCTCCGAGGAGTGTATGCTGTGTTGCTAGTTAATGAAATCAAGTTCAACATTCTAATTAAGTTTACAGCTCATATAGCATGAAACTTTAACGTGCACAGATCTTACAATGTGAAAAGTTGAAACCCTGAGTCTCCAGATCCTTTTGCTGTTGTTGATTTCTCAATGAGTCTTTACCAAGATCTACTGTGGTGTGTGAGGCACTCTTAAGCCCTGATGCTTCAGGTCTTAGAAACATTGAGTTTCCTAAGTTAAAATTTGTGGAACAAAACTAAACTCGGGCATCAAACAAAAGTGTGTAGATAATTCACCTGGAAAACTTGAGGTGGTGCCTTAGAGTACCAATTTAGGGGCTTTATTGGGTGCATTTAATACAACTGATGATAATTGCAAAATCCACTTCACCAGTGTAAGTGAAAGTATAGATACCTTGTTGGCTCTGAGATTCTGCACTTTATTCAGTATATGTTTTATCTTCATTCTAGCTCTGAGCCACATTCTTTTATTTCCTGTTCATTATGTTTTAATTCTGAGGACCATATGAAGCAGAGAATGTATTTTTTTAAAAATTGCAAAAATTTATATAGCAAATGGTTTTAAGTTGATAGTCAAATGTTAACATGTTATTTTCATATCATATAATCTTGTCGCAATCTACCTAATGAAGTTTGATTATGTTTCACTGAAAATTATCTCCTAAAGTAGTACCCCCCCCCCCCCCCCGGGAAAGCAGGGAGTGTAAATTACTACAATTAATTTATGTGGTACAGAATTTCATGCAAATCAAATGTGCCAGCAGTGACTTAAATGTATTAAAAGACAAATGCAGCTTCTAGGACCCAGTTTCTTTTACTGATTAAAAAACAAGGAAAATAAGAAAAGGCCTGGAAAAACAAATGTATGCAAAGTCCCACTGATAGACTATTGCCTGTGTTTTTAATGACTTCATGTACCATCTCCAATGGTGTGTACAGAGTGGGCATAACTTTGCAAGTTGAATTTGGATCTTGATTTTTCTTGTCATTTTGGTGAAAGTTTGTATTGGCTTATAGTGTCCTTGTTACTGAAACAGCATGTACAGAAAAGTAACATGTATATTGGTGTATATGTTATGTACATATTCTTTACTGTTTGCACAAAAATATCAGGTATCAACATCTATGGAGTTAATAGTTCTCTGTTAGCCTAATGTTTTAAAGGTAGAATCATAGACAAAACAGTAGTGAGAAGCTTAGCTAAAGAACAAAATGTGGAGTGAGATAAAATTCAGTGTGTTCCAATGCAGCTCTAGAAGAGGTACAATACAGCGTGTGTAACAGCAAGAAGACATCGAGACTATGATGTTTAAATGAAATGGGTGGGAGAGAAACTGAAGAAGATTCAATTTCAGAATTCAGAAATTCATTTTTGCATCATTCCTAAGAAAAGCTTTTTTTTTTTTTTTTTTTTTTTTTTTTAAGCAAAGATATGTATTCCTGTTAGAAGGCATCCATCTATATTCAGCTGGCTTGAGCCCATTAAAAGAACAGTTTATTTCAAGGGAGTGAAGGTTTGTTGTCACAAAGGTTAGAGAAGAGTACTACAAACTAAAAGGCAGTTCAAGAAGGGGAGTGACCCTACCCTAATTGCTCTTAAGAAAAGCTTGGAGTAGAGAGTTGCCCCATCTGAAGTTTATGCTTTTGTAGAGCAAGGTGAGGCTCTAGGACTGCTATGCTTGGGAACAATTACCTAGGTTATTTAACAAAATGGGCTCATAGTCAGAGGTTACATTTGTCTCAGCGAAGCTATTGTTAATCTTCATTGGGAGAGTAGTGTCAGTCATGACATCTCTACAGTAGAAAGGCAAACTATGGTGTCTGAATTAAGTATTGTCACTAAGAGAAAGTGAGCTTAGAAACCTAATTGAGTGACTTATACTAGTCCAAATTTAGTTAGCAGTATTAGATAACCAAGTAAAAAAGCAAGTGCCCACTGATTGAGTTTGGAATTTGTTCCACTAGAACCATGGGTTATGAAGTGACTTGGGATAGCAGAAATTGAAATTTGTATAGCCGACTTAGCAAATTATAACCGTTAAGTATAGGCCACTGATCTATCAGTTGTCAATCATGATGGTTTGATGGGGTTCTATTTTTAGCCATTGGTTTGAAGAGAGTTTATATGCTTGAATATTAAGGTAACTTCCAGAAGAATGTAATATTCTTGATTTCCTAGTTCCCCAGTTTTAATTTTTGGGTTATTATTCAGTAATGAGCATTCATAGAATTATCCAGTAAAAAAGTTAGATAGGTGTCAGCTTGGCTCACATATTACGTATAAGTATATAAAACCCACAAGCTCTTAAAATCCGACTTCAGTTTTTAAGGTTAATGAATCAGAAACTCCCTCTGGCTCTAACACCACCTTCCAGCCTCTACTGATGTCAAGATGCAGGTGGCATTGCAGCCCTCATGGAAGGTTATTTTCTATCTGGGTTCTATAAGAGTGAAGCTTTGCTTTACTAAGGAACCCTGGTTACTAAGGAAACAGCTCTTAGTACAGAACTTGCTTGTCAGTTTGCAGTAACAGCTCATTTCCTACCCATTGATGAGAGCAGCAGTCATTTATGAAACATTATACAGGTTGGGTGCCTCCACTTCGATAAAAGTAACCCTGCATCTGAGCCTAAGCTGCCTTTTAGCTTTCCTATATAATACTCTGATCAACTAGCCTTATCATCTATATAAACTAGATTAAGGTATGCTTTCAATTTTAACTTCCAAAAGTATACCTAAAGTCCCATTTCCCCTGCTTTTTACAATCAAGGTCAAAATACAAAGTATTAAAATAATTATAAAGCAATTATACTGAAATCCAGTTTCATGTCAGTTCTTTTGAACATGTATGTCTATATGTTGGGACACAAGGGTCTGGGTATATTTGTATATGCTTGATTAGTGAATAATTAGTTTTGGGGTTTTTTGTTTGTTTGATTGATTGATTGTTTTGTTTTGAGACAGGGTTTCTCTGTGTAGCTTTGGACACTGTCCTGGCACTCACTCTGTGGACAGGCTGGTCTCGAATTCACAGAGATCCATCTGTCTCTGCCTCCCAAGTGCTGTGGTTAAAAGCATGCACCACCACTGCCTGGTTAGAGAATAGATCTTAAAGATTAGTAAATAACTGATGGGGAAAAGATTTTTTTTTTTTTTGCTCTATGTCTTATTATATATACAGTAAGTTGAATATCAGACCATAATAAAATGAAGCCCTAGTTGGTATTTGATAAGAAATCATTATGAAATACCAACAAATTCTACTAGGAATATATATATATACACACACACACACACACACACACATAACCCACACCCACATACCCGGAACTTTACAATAAATTTACTTACTAAGGAATTGTGTTAATTTCCCATTGCTAGTTGTATCAAATTTCATACTTTGCTTTTTTTTTTTTTAAAAAAAAAAGTGTACTATAAATGCATGAATATAAAAAGATGTCTCCATTTTGACAAAAAGTCCCATTTTTTTCCATTGCAACCAGAGGTTGATATGATTTATATTCCTGTTGTAATTTCTGTATTGGTTTTAGACAACTGTGTGTAACTAATTTAAAGTTGTTTCTCTAGATTGAACTCTTAATTCTTTTTTTAAGGTGTGCACCATCCTCAAAATATTAAAATGTTTTAAATGTTTTTATTAACTTATTTTTTACATTCCAATTCTAGTTTCCCCTCCTTCCTCTCCTTCCGCTCCCCCACCCCACTCCATCTGCTCCTTAGAGAGGGTAAGGCTTCTCTAGGAAGTCTACTAAATCTGTCCAATCACCTAGTGGCACCTCTCCAGCTCCCACACCCCTGTGTCTAGACTGAGCAAGGTATCTCTCCATATAGAATGGGCTCCACTAAGTCAGTTTATGCATTAGAGTTAGATCTTGGACCCACTGCCAGTGGCCTCTTATATTGTTCCAGTCACACCATTGTCACCTGTATTAAGGGAGTGTAGTTCGGTCTTATGCAGGTTCCCCGTTTGTCAGACCTGAGTCTCACTAGCTCAGGTCAGCTGTGAACTCTAATTCTTTAATTCAATAAAGTTCAATCAAAAAAGTGGCTCGAAAAAAAAGTGAAGTCAAAAGAGGAAAAGAGGACGTAGAGCACAGGTGACTCTCATCAAGTTCTAGCTCATTCTTGCTCAATGCATGGTGCACACAACTATTTTTGGAAGTTACCTCTGTTGGTGGTATGAATTCCCAGGTGTAACTGGGCTGTTGTAAAAGGAACATCTCCAACCTGTTATTTGATATGTGTGTTGTACATAGCCTAGTTTTAAAGGATGTGAGTGCAATGAATTATAAATTACACTAACATTTTGTTTTTCTATAGTATCTACTTTACCCTATTTGTCATTTTGGAAATTTTGAATTTTGGTGTTAGAATTTAGGTACTGGAGACTCAACAAGGAGCAAAATAGGCAAAAAAAAAAAAAAAAAAAAACTTGAAGAAATGCATACTGAGAATAACAACTGTAGACAGAATTTTGTGGATATGCTGTGACAGCATATGAAGTATTCAGGGGTGAGGAGTAACTGCATGGTGGAAAGGGTAAATTGTCCCTTTAGACAAGATGACAAGAGTAAATCTTAATGAAAAGGAGATGCTTCAAGGTGGGTCTTGAGTAAACCATGTCAGTATGAAAGTTCTGGCAGAGAGAGAAGACCAATCAATACCTCATCTGGAGATGACTAGGGAGGTTGGCATCCCAGGTGCAGAATACAAGAAGAGGGTGGAATGGGCACACAAGAAGGAAAGACTCCAAAGTACAAGGCTCTAAAGTCTACAGGAGGAACTGCAGCTTTTACTCCATTGCAAGGGTTATAATCAGTGGCACAGACCAGTGTTTGCCAGGGCATGGCTATTGCCATTTTGCCCATCTGAATCAATGTCCAGCAAATCAATGCTGGGATCAGGTTAAGAAGTGGCCATTGTAAGAACGTGGACTCTGCCCAACATTACCTGGGATGTGGGAGAAAAATATGTCACTTAAAGGCTTTCGGTGTGAGAGGCTGTGAACAATTTTGCCATTACCATTAGGAGCTTTAAAGTGGTTTTATTTTTCTTTTTGCACTTGCCTAATTACTATTGATTTTTAAACATAATGTATTTTTATTTTTCATGTATTGGTGTTCTGCTTGTATGAATGCCTGCCTGTGTGAGGGCGTTGAGTTTCCTGGAACTGGAGTTACAGACAGTTGTAACCTGTCATGTGGGTACTGGAAATTGAACCCAGGTTCTCTAGAAGAGCAATCAGTGCTCTTAACCACTGAGCCATCTCTCCAGCCCCAGCTTGTTTATTTTTAACAGACTTTCTTTTGGAGTCATTTTAAATGCATGGGAAAATTGATCATTTTGAGAGAGGGGAATCGAGAAGTCAGTGTGGAGCCTTGCTGTTTCTGTGGCCAGAGACCAATGAACAATGTACTGTACACCTGGGGCCTGGGGAAAGGGAATGGGCTGGAAGCGCAGTTAAAGGAATCATCGCTGTGGGTGTCATTTAAAGCCCAAATGCATACCCATGATGCATTGCCTTTCTCCAAGGATACTGGCCATCTGTGTTCTTGAGGATGGCCTCTTACCTGATAACCGGACATTCAGCTTTGTTAGTGGATGACACAAGTCGCCACAGGGAAGCAAGAATTTCTGGTCATGTTGCAGCTCTACTGGCTCACAAACTGCACTACAGTCAGGCAGTTCCTCCAGCAGTAGGTGCCAGCAAAATACTGCTTTCTCTGGTGATGGGTTTCTTTTTTTCTTTGAAAGATTTATTTCTGTGTCTGCGCACTATGTGTGTGCAATGCCACCAGAGGCCAGAAGGAGTCAGATCCTCAGGAACTAGAGTTACAGGTGGTTGCCTCACACTGTAGTTACTGGGAGCTGAACCCAGATCCTTCGGTAGAGCAGCCAGTGCTCTTAGCTGCTGAGCCATCTCTCCAGTTCTGGTATTAAGCCCTTAATGTTGCTTTAGTAGCTTATCAGATACTGCCTTTGTTGGCTTGCACCCTAGCCAAAAATTGCTGCTGTTCCACCCTTTTCTTGACATACCACATGCATGCATGCATGCACGCACACACACAAATGCATTTTAAGCAGCTCCAGTAAAATAACTGCTTGACTTTTGTCCCTTATAACTTTTAGAGCAACCTGTTTGAGGTCACATGTGGAAGCTCATTAAATTAGCAGGATGCTGCCTCTAGTATCTGATTCCAGCAATGTCTGCAGAGATACCTCAACCCCTTCTACAGCCCAGTTCCTTCTGTCAGCTCACCACCTACTCCACTGGTCCAAAACCTGGTACTTCGTTCACCAAGGTCTTCCCAGCACAGACAGCATCTGTTCAGACATTGATCATACCGTGGCACATACCTCTTTATACTTCCCCACAGCCCTTGGCTCACCAGAGGCTTGCTCTTATTTGTCTGTGAGCAGAAATAAGCAGATGCTTCTCTCACCCTCTTCATTGAGAGGTCTAAACCCCAACATGCTTGTTAGTTTGTCCTTAAGTACTCTGCCTAAGCCCTGGAGTACCCAGCAGAATTCTGGTTTCATGGTTATTCTCCCAATAGTAGCTGACATACTCCTTATACTAAATCATTTAGTGATTCTCTGTGTTAAAACTAGCTGTGGATAATTTTCTGTTTGCAATCTGTCTCCTAGTATACCCAGACTAACAAAGGAATTGAGAATAGAGAGAAGGGTTAGGGGAAGGCCTCTAAGATGCTTAATTGGTAGGAAGTTGGGATAGTCAACCAACTTGCAATCCAAAGCCATGCTGCCTTCCAGGTCCCCAGGGATAAACTTCCCACTATGTGCAGGAACAGACAACTTTGTTTGGAGTATCACTAACTAAGTCTTGTAAACTTTGGAGTTTGTGTGGTTTTCAAATTACTAGAATCATCGGCTATTGTAAATAAAGAAAGCATAAGATCAGGATGTCTACTGATGTTGCTTTGTATGTCTTTAGTGTGTTACTGTTGTAAGAACTGGAGGGTTCAGTGAGTAGAACCGGGAAGAGCTCACTGTCACAAAAATGCCCATTATGATGAGAAACGCACAGTAAACATGGAAAGAAGTGCATAAACAAGTATGTTTTCTGAAGGAATTGTAAGTACATGAAAGAGTGGCAGGAATAGATTCAAATGGCATCTATGGTTAGGAAGTCCTTTTGGAAGGTGGTATATAGGCTGAACCTAAATGGGGACACAGGTAAACAAATCTCTGGGCTAAGAGCATCTTTGTTAGAATGTATAGCAAATAAAAGAGTTGACAAAGAAGACAACTGAATTAGTAGTGGGTAGAAGACACATAAGACAGGAGGAGAAGGTAGAGTGATGTCAATATAGAAGTGATCCCCAGTGCCTTAACAGGAAGCTTAACCCTATGTGGCTCGTGTTTTGAGACCTTCATAACCTCCAACTCCCAACACATTTGGCTTTTACTCTCCTATGAGCATTTCCTCTCACACTTAAAGAATATCTCAGCGCTTGTCCCCTCATTCTTCCTGTTTTACCTCCAGTCATGTGTGTTCTTGTGTCCAGCTAAGCGGAAGCAGCATCTTAAGGGTGGTAGTTCTTCAGAAAACGTGTGCCCACAGAATGTGTCTATCTTGCCATGTTTGTCTTCTCTAGAAATTCTTCTCTCCACCATGTTTGCATTGCTGAGGCCTTTGAATGGGGGTTAAGTAATGAGGGCAGAACCTGTAAGCACACAGCAAGACAGGGGCCTGTATGGAGCCTCTGCAAGTTCTCTCTAGATACCACACCTGCCTGAACCAGGACCTTGGTCTCCCTGCCCTGGAGAACCTCAGCATTTCTGTTGTTTATCAATGTCCCAGTTTATGGCAGTTTGTCACGGTAACTGGAATAAACTAAAGCATACTCTCATCATAAAGAAAAGAACTTGGAAGTCTAAAGGGTGCTGCTCCCAAATGCAGCCTCCTGTCACTTTAGTTTATCCACTAATTAGTGTTTCCTGCTAAAAACGCTGACATGTAACTACTCACGAATATTTGCACGTCTTAGTTTTAGCAGAAATCTTTTTTATGACATTGATTATAAAAATATGTGCATATATGGATTTATAATTAGTTTGATTACTTTATTTAATTACTACACTTAAGTATGAGTTGTTCCCACCCTGTGCAGAACACAAGTCTCCTAGGTAGTCTCCCGAGTCCCTGGATGGAGCAGACCCACACAAGCCCTTTTGTTACTGTGTTTCCTAATTTTCAGTGTGGTGCACAAGAAAGTTACTACCCCGGGGATTGTCTTTGCTTCATTGTCCATTTGGAGGCACGAGGGGGAGAAGTCATGCCTTTTCCTTCACTGGCTTTTGTACTGCCTTAGACTCCTCTGGCCATCATGTAGCGTCCGTATCTCCATAGCTCTCCTTCTGCTGTACCTTTCTGGCTCTAACCCTTCCTGTGCCCTCTTTGAAGAGCTCTGAGATGTTACGTCAGCCCTAACTGGGGAATTCTGGATAGTCTTCCTGCTCAAGATTATTTAAATTAACCTGAGCTGTTGTGTGCTCTGGGGATTAGCATATAAGCATCTCAGGGAAGCCATTATGTAGTATATTATACCAAGTAAATTAATTACTTTTGCTTTTTGTGATAAGTCAACATTAAAATAAGGCAAATCGTTTGACTTATTTATTTCTTTCTTTGTATGTTTATTTTGTTTGTTTGTTTGTTTCAAATGGGAACCTGAGGGATTTAACAGCTTCTGCTTAATAATGTGATATGTGTTAATTAGCATGACATCAAGAGATATATAGATCCTGTTCTTTCCTTTCACATTGATTAGTTTTTTGTTGCAAATGCTGGAGTATTATCTATGACCTATTGAAAGACCATCCGTGGACCAGCAAGATGGCTCAAAGGGCAAGGATGCTTACCACCCTGCCTGATGATCTGAGTTCAGTCACCAGGACCTACACTTGGAGCCCATGGCAAATGGAGTCAGCCAGCTCCTGAAAGTTATTCTCTGACTTACACACACACTAACAATGAAGTAAATTTAAATTTAAAATTAGACTTATTTCCTTTTTGTTGTTTTAAGATTTCTTCCTTTATTTTAGATATGTTCATGATCCCATGCATGTGGCTTATCTTTTTATTGTTTTAGCATTGTATGAATTTTAAATGTTAGCAAAGTCCAACTTTCCTGTCCTTCATGGAGTGCATTTTTGTATTCAGCAGAAAAGCTCATTGCCAAGTCCAAGGTCAAAGGGCTTCTTCTCTCTTCCAGACAACTCTCTAAAGACTTTATATATAGGTTTTTTTTTTTTTTTTTTTTTTTTTTTTTTGTTTAAATTTAGGCATATAACCCACTTGAGTTCCTTTCTGTGAAAGGTGCAAGAGTCTTTTTTTCCTGCCTGCTTTCTTCCTTGCTCATTTGCTTCCCACATAGAGGTTTATGTCAAAGTGCCCGTTGTTGGAAAGTCTGTCCTTTCCTGTTGAATTGCCTTTTCTCCTTCATTTGAATTGATTTGACTGAATGTCTTACTTGGCCCTTACCTTTCCTCCATTGATCTATCTGTCTATTCTCTGTCATCTTTGCTGTTAGCAGTTTATAACCAGTTTTGAAGGCAGGGGCATCAGGCCTGCAATTTAATCATGAGGTTTTCAGCAAGTGACTTATTTAGATGTAGTTCCCTCTTGAAATTATTACTATTTTTTGTACATAGTGAATTTGTCATCTTGCTGCATTTCATGATAAAGTAGGAAACCCAGAAGGTCCTCTTTCTCTCTAATCTGTGTTTGTTTGCATGAAATAGCAAAACAAGACTAAGTGGATCCCACTCCCATTAATTCTCAAGCAGCCATGAAGACTAAAACTGTGGAGTTGGGGGGTGAGGAGGTGGGGAGGATCTGGGAGAAGTTGGAGGAAGGGAAATGGTGATCAGAATGTATTAAATGAATAATGCTATATATAAATATATATTTATCATAATATTACACACAGATTCAGTCTAAGGATGGATCGGCTATCGGGGCTCCCCCTGCTCTCCTGTGCCTTCAGCCACATATATTAGCCAGTGTGGAAAGAAAGTTCTCTCTCAATCTTGAAAAATGAAAACTAGGTTCCAGTTCTAACCAGCAGTCATAAGCATCTACTTGAGACAAATAGAGCTGATGTATTTCCCACAGGTCATTTTGTAGAGGAAAGACCCCTTATTAGGTGACTTCCCTCCATCATGGGAAAAGAAGAAACATACTACCTTCCTAAGCCTACAATGGACCGCTACGGGCTCAGAAGGGGGAGACACATTTCCTGACCCAGCATAAGATGTAAGCTGGGGTTGCTGTAGGCTGACCACCATGGACATTGCAAAGCCCATGTTCTACCACCCTAGGTGATGATGGGGAATCCTATGCACAGAACTGGCCACGTGGAAATGATGGCAAACTGAATATCAGCACATGGCTCCAGGATAGAATTAACATGGAAACCAGAGAACAATGGCACACTATTTTAAAACTGTGTTTCAGACTCACTGATTCAAAGATATTTGAACGGTAAACCAATATTGTCAGGGAAAAGGCTTTGACTACAAAAGCAAAGACTCGTTGAAAATTTTAAAAAAAATGTCAAAATATTCTCAATTTACTAAAGTCACTGAAAGGAATATGTATTCCCTAAAATGAAATAATGGTTTGACTAGTAAAGAACTCCAGGAGTCCAAAACAACAGAAAGGGAGAGAGAAGCAAGGAGGGAGGGAAAGGGCAGACACTAGAGAGGAGGAAGAATTTAGAAAAGCCTCCATGTTCCTGAAATAAAAAACACTAGGAAGCAAGCAGTAGACACTAAAAGAATTCCCCAAGTTTAAGAACCAATGAATTCTAGCACCAAACACTTCATACATGCTCAGTAGGGTTGTTTTAAAAGTTGAAACAAATTAGAAGTCACTCACTTGCCCCCACCAACAAAGTACATGTTCTGCAAACTAAGCAAATAAAGAATTGCTTGCTGCGGGGTTGGAGGGATGGGGGTTAGGGACTGAGGGGGGCGGTTCTCAGAATTTCATACCGTAAAATCCAAGGGTCCTCACTGAGGCCAAAGAGCATACAGCGTTCTGAAATGAATTCCTTTGAAGTCCTCCAGCCTAAAGTAAGTGTGAATCTGAACTTCAATTTGAAAAACTTGAGCATGGACTCTCAATGACAAAGAGCAAAGAAGGTCACGGCCCACCCAGGAGGACTAAGTCAGGGTGTGGAATTTGACAGATTCATATGTGAGAAGAAGCTCTCTAATAAGTAAGCCTAGGAACACTTGTAAATTTTAGTTCAACCGATTTTAAGCCAATTTGGTTTGAAACAATCATTTACACACTAACTAGGCTTAACCTGGTGTCGGGGTCATGAGTTTGCCGGCAGTGGGTTCATGCAACCTCCCTTTTCTGCCGGCCATGCTCTCCACTGCCTGCCATGCTCTCCATTGCCTGCAATACTCTCCACTGCCTGCCTGCAATGCTCTCCACTGCCTGCCTGCAATACTCTCCACTGCCTGCCTGCAATGCTCTCCACTGCCTGCCTGCAATGCTCTCCACTGCCTGCCTGCAATGCTCTCCACCGCCTGCCATGCTCTCCACCGCCCGCCATGCTCTCCACTGCCTGCCATGCTATCCAGAGCAGGAGTCTAGATAATATACGATCCTCAGAGACTCATTTGTCCTCAAGTTGGACCTTGGATGCCACTGACCGGAACCTGGTACACAGTGGCAGTCCCGTGTTCCTCTGGATGTGTGGCCGATATCTGCTTCTGGCTTCCGGAAGAGGAAACCCCACAATTTGTTTTTATAGACTCTATGGGGTCCTAGTTCCCTTCCTGCTTCTCAGTTGTCACTGAAGCTGGCTGAAGGTCACACTTCTCACACTACAGTCTTGACTTTACCTGCTCCTTGCCAGTCCAGTGAAGTTCAGGGTCCTCTTGGCTTTGATGAAGGCTGAGACCACTATCCTACTTATGTCACTACCCTACCTGTCTTGACTTCATGAATGCCTCCTTTATTAACCACGTGTCTGCACCTGGGAACAGAGTCCTCACCAACATTTCTCAGGATTCCCTCACTGAGATGGGGCTCCAAGAAGAGGAACTGCAATACCTCTTTGACCTTCTCCTCCTTAGTCTCATGCCCCAGTCTCTTGTCTTGATCTTCCTAGGACCAGGAAGGGAAGGCGGGCTTTTTACAGACTGGTTCTACTTAATCTCCTCTGCCCGTCTGGACTCAAGCCTTCCTGGTTCATCTCTCCTTACAAGCACTATGCTTTTTCTATGAGATCTAGAAGAATTCCTGCAAGCTACTGGACCAGGCCTAGCATTTGATGCATTAAACAGATGCAAAAGGACCTTTGTCTTCAACTAACTTTCCCACATATTTGCTTGTTGTCTTACTGCAAAATCGCATTTAAATGTCAGAAACTGAAAAACTGTCATCATTGTATTTCATTTCTACAAAGGAATCTTAATAATTCCTATTTCCTGACTTTTCTTCTTGGTGATAGATGAACAACTTGGACTCATATATATATATGGGTAGGCAGAATAGAAAAGTGTACAGTTTTTTAGTATTGTTTCATGCCACTCAAAATTTATAGTAGAGTCAAAAATAATTTTCCTAAGATAGTTATGAAGTTGACAGAAAGCATAAACTATTTTTAATGTAAGAGTGATGTAATATAAAATAATGTTTGAGTAAAATGGTCCCAGGTTTACTTTTGGGCAGGCTGTGAAGCTAGGATACACAATAACAAATAAAAAGGGTAGCAAGAATTAATTATGCATAGAAAGATGTCATTGCTCTTCTAAACACACACACACACACACACAAAAGGGTCAGAAAATAGAACTGAAGATACAAGCTCCTTAGAATTCTATAGCAATAGACTTGTTAGCAATTAATAACTATGGAATTGGCCATATCTATCCAGTGAAGAAAGTTCTGGATTCAATGTTTTTATTTCTAAGTAGGAAACAGATTAAGCACTCAATAAAATAATCTGTAATAAAATAACCAGAAAATGAATCAAAAGACAGGAAAATCATATAATAAATATGAAAGTAGAAATGAATAGATAAAGAATTATAAACTATCTTAGCTAGGATTTGTATTGCTGTGACAAAACACCATGACCAAAAAGCAAGATGAGGAGGAAAGAGTTTATTTGGCTTACACTTCCACATTGCTGTTCATCACTGAAGGGAGACAGGACAGAAACAACAGGGCAGGATCCTGGAGGCCATAGGATTCAGAAGCCATAGGGGGATGCTGCTTAATGGCTTGTATCCTCTGGTTTGCTCAGTCTGCTTTCTTATAGAATCCAGGACCACCAGTCC
This sequence comes from Phodopus roborovskii, assembly GCF_943737965.1. Classification (NCBI taxonomy): domain Eukaryota; kingdom Metazoa; phylum Chordata; class Mammalia; order Rodentia; family Cricetidae; genus Phodopus; species Phodopus roborovskii. The sequence goes on along the minus strand of NW_026126460.1, from coordinate 25,262,728 downwards.
AGGGGTGGCACCATCTACCAAGGACTAGGCCCTCCCCTGTTGATCACTAGTTGAGGAAATGCCTTACAGCTGGGTCTCATGAAGGTGTTTCCTTAATTGAGGCACCTTCCTCTCTGATGGCTCTAGCTTGTGTCAGGTTGACCACCCCCATAAAAACAGCCAACGTAAAGGTTTTGCTTTTGGAGGAAGTTGAATCAATGTGAGATGCAGTGCAGCAAAGCCTTCAAGCTCATCTGAGAGAATGAACTGAGAGCCTTGTTTACACTTCAACTGATCAGACACATGCTTTAAAATTTCTTCCCTCCCGAGGTTCCTTAAACATGTGAGGAATAAAGGAGTTGCTGTTTGCTCCCTGTTGAAACAAGACTACGAGACAAAAAAGCAAGCAGATGGGAGCTCTGATCACGGTTAGCATCTGCCAGGCAGGTTATGGTGTTTTTCTCCTGCTGGCAGTGGAGAAAATCAGGTGTCAATTGACTTACTCTATAGCACCTTCCCATCTCTGGTGTCTTAAGTTACATCAGGAACCTATGAATATGGAAGAAAAGGTTAAGCCACAAGTCAGGGTACAGGCTGATACTCATTTTGAAAAGCATGCCAGGACCTTTTAAATGGTTTTCCCCACCTCCAGGGTTCCAGAGTTACTTTCAACCACGGTCTGAGGGAAACAGCCCAGCACAAGTTGAGAAAAGACCATTTTGCTGGGAAATGGTGTAAACAGAAATTGAGACACTATGAAGCTTGCAACATGTTCCCCAACAGATCTCCCTCCCAGAATCCAGGCAGGCAGTGAACACCCTCTAGAAGGGTGAGAGGAATGGGTTTCCTTCAATATGGGAAGCACAATTTTGACATCGAGGCACCCAAAGGCCATGGCCCAACCAGAGCCCTGAAAATGAAGGTCATGATCAGGGCTTCCAATCTGCTGTTGGGTCTCTGTGTTTACAGGTAAATATGCACATAAACTTAAATAATGTAAAGAAAAGAATTTTTAGAATACTATCTGGGAACAGTATAGCACTGCAATGGGAACACATGCATGTGTTGTAGAACTATGTTCATCTTCAAGGAGGGTGAAGCAAGAGGGAAGTTTTAAGGATAAAAATGACTGCATAAGCACACAGTATTTTCTGGCTTCAAGGATCAATTATAAGGGTCATATCTATCCACTTTTAAACAGATGCTTGGGGGCATTCCATTCCTGAGATGGTTTGTTGTCGCTTGTTTTTGTAATGGATGGGGATCAAAAGCAGTACCTTGCAGGTGCTAACGGGGTGCTTTTTTCAAATTTTGAGGCAGGCTCTTACTAAGCTGCTCATTCTGGCTTCAAATTCCCAATTCTCCTGCCTCAGCCTCCTAAGGAGCGGACATCACAGGCATGAGTCACCACCCAGCCAGAATTACTTTTATGTAAGGTTGTGGAGACTTCGGTGCCAGGGTGTAGATCTAGCAAAGTCTTTTGTGTTAGCTGCTGTTCTTAGAGAATTATATGTAATGTCTCTTCCATTATAGTCATCGGACATTACTGCTTCTTTTAGTTAGAGTTGACACAAGTGACTCCATTTTGATCCTAACAATTTTCACACAAGAAACCAAGACAAAGAACAGTTGATTTGCTCTAATTTAAACTTTTATCTGCTTTCTCTAAAAGTAATAAATAAATAACTTTCAAATAACTCAAATAAGTTGTCCTTTGATCTTCACATGCATGCCATACATAACATACATACACAAGCTAATAAATCTACTAAAAATCTTAAAAAGAAAACATACAATATAAATGAAGGAACAAGAAGGCATGCTAAACACACACACACACACACCACACACACACACACACACACACACACACACACAGCACAATAGCCCCTTCCCCAAAGCACTAGAGAGTAGACACACTTTCAGAATAAAAAATACCATCATAGAAAAGAAAGACTCAACAAAAGATTCTGAGGATAAAGTCAAGGAAACAAACTAGTAAGAAAAAATAACAAAAATTGAGAGTTGGTTGACAGACTTCCAATACAAGAAGACAGTTTAAAGTTTTCTGCTTTGGGGTGCATGTGAGGGGGCAGAGAGGGTAAAAGGGAGGGAGGGAAGGAGAGGAAACAGGAATCGACATGTAAAATAATAAATTTAAAAAAAAAGTTTCCTGCTTTGCTGAAGAGTCTGCCAGACACATTATGGCCTATGGTCTTTGAAGGAGTTGAAGACAGATAGTTATGGTTATAGTTTTCCTTAGTTAGGATTAAAGATAAGTTACATATAGAACTTTAGACTCACAAAGATAGAATACATGATGAAATATTTTCTTTAAATCTTACTAAATGTTAATGGACTAAATATTGTTAACTGTGATTCTTATTTAACTGTTGTGTGATATGTTTTGCTATGCTAAGGTTAAAACCCTTCTTTTTATTTTAGACAGAAAAGAGGAGATGATGGGAGATGTCATTCTGTAAATATGTTTCTCTTACTGGTTAATGAATAAAGCACTGTTGGCCAATAGGAAAGCAAGATAGGTGGGACTAGGAGACAAGGAGGAAAGAGGAAGTAGTAGGGAGGAGTCAGCATGTAGAGACCTAAGAAAACAGAGGTCTCTGCCCCACTCTCTGGTAAGATGAGACCACGTGGAAATACTTAGAGTAATAGAAGTGGGTTAATAATTAAGACAGAGCTAGCCTATAAGAAACTAGTACCTGGACAACAGCATTATATCTAATACAGAGTCTCTGTGTGTTATTTGGGGTGGCGCGGCTATGGGACCTACCAGTGGTGGGGAAAACCTACTGTAACAGTTGGTCTAAGATATTGAATGCCTACATTAATTTTGGCTTCAAACTCCCAATTCCCCTCAGCCTCTTGAGGGATAAGGGGGAAACTAACATCAAAGAAAATCTCCTTCTCCTCCTCCTTCCTCCTCCTCTTCTTCTTCCCCTTCTTCTCCTTCTTCTTCCTCTTCTTCTTTCTTCTTCTTCTTCTTCTTCTTCTTCTTCTTCTTCTTCTTCTTCTTCTTCTTCTTCTTCCTCTTCTTCCTATTCTTCTCCTCCTTCTCCTTCTCCTTCTTCTTCTTTTTCTTCTCCTTTCCCCCTTCTCTCTCCCCCTCTCTTCATCCGCTCCTCCTTTTTCTTCTCACTAGGACAGAACAATGTGGGTTTTCAGAGTGAACCTACTCAGAACAGGTCCAAAATAGCATTATTGTGGTGAAACAGAATTTCAAACCACTTGGAAGAGTTTCAGAGCACAGAGTAGGGTGAGAATACTGTGCTCAAAATGCATAGAGGTGGAGCTGGAAGGGAAATTCTGGGTCCCAACATGGATCTCTGAGAGCCAGCTTCCTTTGCTTGTAGTCACTAGGCTAGTTAAACAAACAATAGCAAAAAGATTTACTCGGTGTGGCCACGTTGGGAAAAGGAACAAAGAAGTCAAATAATACTCACCCCCTAAGTCACCTGCATGGTCCTGGAATGAGATTTATGTTTAAGCAGGGGGACAGAGTTATGCATAGCTAAGTGGCCTTAGTCAGGTTATGTGCCCACTGTCCATCTCCCATCATTGTCTGGAATCCTGTATTTTCTACAAGATGCTCTGATGAGTTGTAAATCTCTTTCCAGGCCACTGGTCCAGTTTTCAGCCTTTTTCTTTTACTAGCATGAGATTCTTAGGACATTCCAATTTCTTGGGGTTCTTTGTTTTAATAGTCTGATAGCCCAAGTGAGGGGCAAAGTGTTTCTGGAATATTCTCATTCTTTCCAGGCATGCCAGTTACCAAGAGTCACTAAACTAAATAGTGGTTAGACATCATACAGGTCCTAAAGAGAGATCTAGATAATACTGCTGCTAGGAGACTAAGTGTTCTGTGACAATTATACTTAAAGTGTAACTTGTATCTTTTTTAAACCTCGGTAAAATATATATCTTTCTTCCATAATACCTCTTCGTTTTCTGTTTTTAATGTGGTCTACTCTTATTCTGTTATCCATATAAAAACATCCTACCAGAGCCAGGTGGTGGTGGTGCACACCTTTAACCCCAGCACTCGGGAGGCAGAGACAGACAGATCTCTGAGTCTGAGGCCAGCCTGGTCTGCAGAGCAAGTTCCAGGGCAGGCTCCAAAGCTACACAGAGAAGCCCTGCCTCGAAAAACTGAAAAAAAATTCATATCAGGATTGGGGTTTGACACCCTAATTATTATATATACCTATATATGTGTGTGTGTGTGTATACATATAAACACATATGTACTTAGATAAACGCACAAACATACATACACACACACGAAAAAAGCTTGAGGATCATGGCTCACACTTCAAATTTTAACACTTAGGAGATCAAGATAGAAGGACTGCCATGAGTCTGAGGCTGGCCTGGGCTTCAAAATATCAGGCAATTAGGGCTACATAATGAGACTCTATTGCAAAATAACAACAACAAAAATGAAAAACTACCACAGACACGACAAAAAGTAGAAAAAGTGTAATTATCACAGCACTGGGCTTTTAGAGTAATAATTCTGCTGCATAGCACCCCAAACAATATAGAACGGAAATGCAATTTTTCTTAAAACACGGAAATAATGCATTAATTCACTTTAAGGATATTTCCCCCACTGGGTCTCATCAGCACTTATTGATGAGTTTTGGTACATTTTGCAAGACAGAATATATCCTTGAAAGAACATTGATCATTAACCCACAGCCCAGCTCTGCATGTGACCTCATCATCAAAACATAACCTGTCTGTGTGCAACTGAAGGGTGGAATTTGGACCAGCACGACTGACCTAATTACTCTGGGTTTCACCTGTGTGTGCTTTGCCAACTTTTGAAAAACACGGATTGTCTGTGTTGTTGGTAGAAACAGCTTTATCCAGTTTTGCTGGATGACACCACAACCTATGGTCATATACAGGATTGTCTGGTCCATTTACGTAACCTGTCTGGCCTCTGGAAGCATTAAAGTTTGACTCCAGAAATTGCCATAAATAAGCATGTGAAGAGTCCACCAGGGGTCAGCACACCCAGTGTGATCACAGCATTCCTATGAACTGAACCAAGGAAAAAAAAACACAGAACCCAGATACACTTTAAAGCTGTAGTATACATATAACTAGAAAAATATTTGCCCCTTTCAAGTAAGTTTGCTTGACACTGGTGGTTTGGTCCTTCCTCCTCCAATGGCCAGAGACTCAAAAGTCACTAACTCTGATTTTGGGTCCCAAGTGACCCCACCAGTTCTTTCTATTAAATTATAAAGCCCCAGCTAAGACAGGCTAACACACACACACACACACACACACACACACAGAGAGAGAGAGAGAGAGAGAGAGAGAGAGAGAGAGAGAGAGAGAGAGAACTGTGAAGAGACAATTCAAAAGCAAAATAAATGACTTTGTGGACCAGAAATGCAACACCATTAAATGCAGTGTCCAAGAAAGACCTATACTGAAGTGATTAAAGTGTGTCCCTCACTAGGAAAAGAAGCAGAGCCCAGAACGAGTGAAAGCCCAAAAACTGCTAAAATCTAAGTCAACTCTTATAAACTATAAAACAGCAGCAAAAATTTTCCCCCAGTTTTTTACTGCTTCAGTAAGTTTGAAACTAACTCTAAAATGAAGCAGCATCGTTTTAGAGTCATTCTAATGTGTGGTCTAATAGGTATGTTAAGTAAGCAAAGATAAGCAGTTCACAAATGAAAACGTCATCAGAAGTGTCAGTAACAGAAAGGGAAAACACAGAAAGTTTTACAACTGGGCAGACTGTAGGAGATACAAACAAGGAGAATCTAAGAAAACAAAAGATCATCGGCTGGTCACAACAAGGGAGAGAGTCATGTAAATCAATCAGTAACCCACACTTTAAGACATAGTTCACTATAAAGCAAAAAGTAAGAGACTACAGGATAAGAAAATGTTTTTCAATCTTGGCATGGTGATTTGGTGCATTCAGCTTAGAATAACCAGATGTCATAACCTGGGTGGCTTACAAATGACAGCATTTGTTTTTCATGGTTCTGGAGGCTGGGAAGTCCCCTGGTCAGGGCACCAATGGAGTTGCGTTTGGTAGCGGTTCTCTTTCTGACTCATAAATGGAGTCTCCTGGCTGTGCCTCGGGTGATGGGGGAAGATGGATGGTTCCTATTAGGACAGGAGTTGTAGCTTCAGGATCTCATCACCTCCAAAGGCCCCTTTTCCTAACACTATCACAGTAATGTGTGAATACATATGCATCTAAAAGTTACCTTTGGGCTAGCTAGGATCTAGTGTCAATCCCCAGTACCCACTCGGTTGCTCACACCTGTCTAACTCCAGTTCCAGAGGATCCAATGCCTTCTTCTGTATTCCTCTGGGAACCAAGCATACACATGGTGCATAGACATGCATGCAGGCAAAACACCCATGCACATAAAACATAGGAACTGAAGCAAAAAGGAGCAGAAAAATAAAATACTGTGGGTGTTCTCTGCAAACACCACGGCCAGCAGAGCATCGATCCCATGAGGCAAGAAGGAAGTCCAGTTCAACAGGACTCAGTAGCCAGCGTTGGTACAAACTTCTAGAGCCTGATACCAGGCAATTTACTTTAACGTATTTAAGTACAGCACAGTTTGGAAAAGTGTTTCCCAGGAATCATTAACGCCATCTCATGTGTGACTGTAGTGGAACTCTTTGCAAAGTACATGTGACCTCTTCCATAAAGAAAGGCGTCATCTATTGACTGCATGTGACATCTTAAAGGTCTGAGGGAGGCTACGGTATGGTGTCTTTGTCATACACTTGGTGCAGAGGTCACCAGACTATTAACCACATCCATTCCTAGCCTTCCGGGTGGAAAACAGGTTACACATCTCTTTCTCTGAAGAGATAGTCCTGCATGTTTAACATTCTTGGTTTCCCTAGTACTTGTCAGTGAGAATAAGGACCTCTGTGTTCCATATAATAGAAACTGGGAATTAAAATAAAAGGCTTTTTTTAGGTTGTTTTTTAATAAATTGAATAAAATAAAAAAGACACAAATAATACTGTATATGTATGTGTTTATGGGTTGAAGAAGGGCTTCACTCTGAAGCTCAGGCTGGCCTCAAACAAGCAGAAATTCTCTTCCTCAACTTATGGAGTGCTGGGATTACAGATGTGAGCCAACCCACTTGGCTTGGTGGAGAATTATAAAACCACATGTGAACGCCTAAAACTTTGCTGAAAGAATTATCTTCCTAAAAATAATAAACCACAAACCACAAAGACATAAAAAAGACAAAGATTCTCAGAAAAAGGACGGTCGTGACAGAAACAAAATCAGTAATCAGAGGGTCCCATTGGCCTTCTCTCACCCCTCAAAAAGAAACTGCATCAGATAATTTAACTTAGAGTGTTTATCTATTTCAAACGACCTCACCGAGAAAAAGGGGAAGTTGCCAGCTACTTCTATAAGGCTAATACAACCTTAGTACTCAGGTGGGAGATAGGAAGAGAAGGCTGTAGGCAAATTACAAATAGTTTACGTGCAAATATCTGAAGTAAAATACTAGCAAGTAGAACTCAGAACAATGTATGTGTAGGAGGCCTTGTGAAGATTTGAATGCCTTTTTGGATCTGGCTTCAAAGTCATACGTAGCTGTTTTGATGGTTCACACAAATAGCCCTGATTCAGCATAGAACTTGCCTATGGCCCTAAAAAACTAGGATCAGGCTGGGCCATCTTGTAGAAATTAAAAGCACATATATTTCATTAGATTGTCTAAAAATTATGACTTACAATGTGTGCTATTGTTTTTGTTTGTTGGTTTTCTGACAAGTCTCATGTAGCCCCGGATAGCCTGGCCTAAATAATTACTGCCTCCATCTCCTGAGAGCTAGGATTATAGGAATATACCATCATTATGCTGAGTTTACACAGGGCTTCCTGTGAGCAGTCTACCAACTGAGTTACATCCTAGTCCCTAAATCCTTAACATTGTTAACATAACCATTTCATTTTGCATATGTGTGTGTGATAAGTGTGTTGAGTGTGTGTATATGTACACACACACATATACATAATTTAAGAGATAATCACAGGTCCAATTACCCAGTTTCCTTCTGTACTAGCATATTGCCTATGTATATAGATAACACAATATTCCAACCAGGACCTTGACATTGACACTACTATACACAGGGCTGCTTTAATACCATAGGGGGCCCTTCTGTTCATTTATTTTAAGTCCAGTATTTTTTTGTTTTTGTTTTTGTTTTTTTAGTTCTGTTTTAGCATGGAACCCTTGGATTTGAGTAACACTATTGATTCCCTGGTTGCACAGTGAAAGTGTTGATTTTAGTCTTCAGTTGAAGGGAGTTTTAAAAGTGTTCACAGCATCTTAAGCTCGGCGAACCCTTGTGAAGCCATTTTCCCCCTGGAACTTGGCAAAGATTAGATATGTCACCCGACATATGATTTGCTTCTGGAGATCTAAAGGTCCTATCACTAGTGGTCTGGCTGCCCTTTCTGAGTGGAGGGCTCCTATTTTTGGAAGGTAGAGCATTCTTTGTTAGACACAACTTCCCGGCCAGGGCTGGGAGAAGCCTTCCATGGGCTTCAGATCTGTGTGGGAGGGTAAGTCCCTTTCAATTTCAAAATGTCACAATTCCTAATTCCTTTCATGCCTTTGGGTTCTGTGGCCGCCCCCTCCCCAGCAGAGCACAGCCCCCTTCCCTTGCATGTTCAAAATGTATGGGCACTTTGAGAGAACCAACCGGGTGGCCCTCCACATGGTGCCACTCCACTAAGCCCGGCTGGAACTTTTATGCGTTGAAGCTTAGCCTCAAGAAACAAGTAACTCATAAAGCCAGTTGTCTTCAGTTCGGTGCACACTTGGCTCGAGATTCTAGAACCACAGAGCTCTGGCTGCTCACCCCTCACCACCACCCCCCCCCCCCCCAGGATTCCGGAGATGACCTTGGAAATGAGAAAGACAGCGCTCCTTGGGTCAGAGAGATGGGAGAAAAAAAAAAAAAAAAAAAAAAAAAAAAACTGAAAACCTCAGCCTCTAAGATCTTTTTCTTAGATAGAATTTTGGAGTCAGCATACATCATTCCAATTCGCAGATGGGGAATCCTCTTTTGCGGTCCCTTGTCCCGGCTGGGTGTGATCTGCTGGCCAGAAACCCTAGGGAAGGGTCAAGATTAGAGATAAATAGGGGCCATTCTAACCCAACAGGACCACACTCTAGGACAGTCTGCCCATCCTTGAGACTCTGCAGCGTACGTTCTAGCGCGCAAGCCGCAATGACCTTGCAAGTTATCGGTGTTGGAGAGGAAAGGACGGAAAAAAAAAAAAAAAAATGAAAAGGGACTTCCTAAGTGTGTCTGTTTTTGTTTTGTAGTGGGGATAGAGCTGCAGCCAATTGCAGAACAGCTAGCTCATCTGGGAGAGTGTCTAGCTAGAAGGGCAGCGGAACACCGGGAGAGCAATGGGACCCATCCACACATAGTTCTCTGAACAGGTGGAAGGGTGTGACAGACAGGGCATCTGTGTACAGCCCTAGCCTTCTGGACTTGGTGGGTGTGTGTGTGTGTGTGTGTGTGTGTGTGTGTGTGTGCGCGCGCGCACGCGCACTATTCTAGAGCAGGAAAGTCTCAAAGAGGCATTGCTCAATGAGATGGCAAAGAGCGTGCTTCGTGCTGTCAGAAAGATTATGAAATCAGGACTTCGATGAGCCCTTGGATCAGCTTTTTTGACCCTTGGTCCTGTTCTAAGGGTCACACAGACCTAATGTGGCTCCTGCAGTCTGGTCAGGGCTTAGAAGCCTCAATAGGTTACTGCAGTGTTGGACACAGCGATCAGAATGGTAGAGGTGATGTGGGGGGCCGGGGAATGGGGCAGTGGAGCAGCTCTTGGTCTCCAAAAAGACAGAACGAAGGCAACAGCCATTTGCAGTGAATCTGGGATTCGCTATTTGGGCCGAGTGTGGGCACAGGGGTACCATAGGACTGGGGTGGGCAGGACCTCCAGGCCAGGCTTAACAATGTCAGCTTTGCCCAACAGTTTGGACCTTCCTCTCACTTCTTTGCTTGTGTTCCTAACACCTTGGTGTGACCCCCTTAGGCTTTGAACATCTTCAGCTTTCTCCAATCCATCTACTCTGCGCTCAAGGCGCCTCCCTTCATCTTCCAGGGTACACAGTGGCCGCTCTGCACGAACACAGAAGGATGGAAACTAAACTTTTGACTCGTGGCCACCACGGCCTGACCCCTGCTCCTATGCTGGACCGTGAACAGACCCAGGAGCTAGGCAACACCGGCTCGCAGGTAGTACACAACTGGCAGCCGCCGACAGCTACATCTAATGGAATTGGCTCCTTTGGCTGGGTTTGGGAAATCCATTCTGGGCTTGTCTTACTCCTTATGCTTTGTCCTGAACCCTGAAATGTTGTCTTCCTTTGTTTGTTTGCTTTGTGTCTTTTGTCTTTAGACTACAAAGTTTAGGGGAGGGGGAAATGATGTCTGTACTCTTGATAAGGCTGAGAATGTGTGGAAGAGGCCCGAGTGGCTGTCTCCAAGGAAGTCACAGGTACCTCAGGAGCATGCTGATGCAACCAAGCTGAACCTGGGCTAGAATAGCAGAATAGGATGTGGGGTAAATGTGTACTCAGGATGCATCTCCCTTCCTGGTTCTCATCTGGCTACAATAAGTTTTGACTTACGAAGGCTGTGGTGTTGTAGATAATGTCTATAACACAGACCTGGTGAGAAGGAAGGTTCAACTGGTTGACTCGCCATTGGTTAGAACCAATACTTCAGGGAAAAATGACTCAAGTCGGAGAGCACCTGCCTCAGTACCCTCAACACCTTGGGTGTGAACTATGGGAGCTGCCAGTCAAGAGGGACTCCAGTTCAAGTGAGTGGGTAGGCGAGGAGGTGAGAAATGTTACACAGTGCAGAAACAGGCAGCGACAAGCAAACACAATACAGCAGGCACTGCCTTACAGCTCCAAGCTGGAGAATATTGGGGAAATGGGGGGGGGAATTATATATATCATTATATTGAACTAAGAAGTGAATACATGCATAAGCCAAATTTAAAAATGAAATGATTGTTTTAATGAGTTTGAAAGTTACTTACAAGCCAAAGTTGGGAAATATATATAATGTCAACAGTGAACCATATAAAGAGTTAGGTAAACTGAAGATAGTTCACCTCACATTTTTTTCTGTCTCTCTCCTTTAAAACATGCCTTTCTTGGAGAACATAGAAGTTAGGGTCAAAGAAAGGAGTTATTTCTTGAGTAATGTACAGCTGTGTAATTCCTCAGGAAGCAGGTTTTGGGTCCCTGGAACTCTGCTTCTGTCTGCTAAGCCAGACTGAGGTGAAAATTAAATGATCTTAAGTGCCTGTCACACCTGGCAGGAGCTACTCGCACAGAAAAATCTCATAGCAGTAAGCTCTTTTCTTTTCTTAAGAAATCATGCTATGATTTAATAGCTACTCAGTAAACATTGGTAATAGAGAGAAACTTGTAGTGGTTCAATGGAGAAATGTCCCTCATAGTCTCTCATTGGTGGTGCTGTTTGGGGAGTGTAGGTGGTACAGCCTTGCTGGAGGACATTATGCCATTGGAAGCTGGCTTTGGTGTTAAGAGCCTTGTGTGGCTCCCAGGTTATCTTTTGTGCCTGTGTTTAAGATCAGGGATGTGAGCTCTCAGCATCCTGTCTCTGTTGCCATGTGTACAGCCTTGCACCATGTTTCCCTATCACAGTGGACTCATCTCCCTCTGGAGAGGTAAATCAAAATAAACTCTTCTATAAGTTGCCACCTTTTTGTTTGTTTGTTTGTTTTTAAATCATAGCAACAGAAAAGTAACTAAACAGCTACTAAGTTCAGGAGGCAGAGGCAGGCTGATCTCTGTGAGTTCAAGGCTAGCCTGGTCTACAGAACAAGTTCCAGGATAGCCAGGTCTACATAGAGAAATACTGTCTAGAAAAACCACAAAACAAACAAGCAGGCAAGCAAAAAGTAGTACTAAGTATTATAGCTAGTCATGCCCTTCTTGTTTTGTCTAAAAGACAGTAATTCCCAGCTGAGATCTTGACCCTTCCTTCCTTCCTTCCTTCCTTCCTTCCTTCCTTCCTTCCTTCCTTCCTTCCTTCCTTCTTTTCTTCCTTCTTTTTTATTTTTTGAAACAGGGTCTCTCTACATAGCCCTGGCTGTCCTAGAACTTGCTCTGTAGACTGAACTCACTATGTAGATTAGGCTGGTCTCAAATTCACAGAGATCCATCTGCTTTTGCCTCCCAGTGGCTGGTATTAAACGAATGTACCATCACAACTGGCTGTTATTTGCTTTCATCCCCCCCTAACCTTTTCTTAATTATAATTTGTTCTAACTAAAAACAATAAAGGTGGGTCTTCTGTCACAGGCATTTAACTCCAGCTCTTCAGGACAAGGAAGAGAACGGCAAGTTCAAGGCCAGCCTAGGCAATTTAGAAAGACTCCAGTGTCAAAGAGTACAGAGGGCTGAAGATGTAAGCTACTTGATAGAGTGCTTGCCTAGCATGTTTTAGGTTCAATCCCAATCGTACTTTTAAAAATAAGTTTGCAAACTATGGTTGTAATTCAGTAATCAAACATGAATTAGGGCAAATGTCTGTGAGTGGACCCTTCCATAGGACTGCTCAGAAGACTAGATGTAATCCATTCAGATGTCTTGACGGGTTCCAGTTTATTGTACCATTCTCAAGGACATCTGTCCTTCCTAGGTTGCAAAGGTGCTGTTGACTGTGTGGAGAAATGTAGGAATTTTGTTTCCTGTCTCAGGAATCCTTAAATCATGAGCAGAAGAGGGAGAATGGAAGACTAATTAAACAGTGACACTTCCATTCGGTTCTCAGGGACCTCAGGATGTGATTTCCATGACAAAGGTTGCATTTACATTATAAAGGAGTCTTTTAGGCATTTTGTAACTAAATCCTCTTAGGTAAAGGCCAGCAAAGAATTGCCTGGACTCACTAAACACTATTTACATGGTTTTCCAATTCTACAGGAGAATGAAAGAACATGGATACAGTAGGTGATGTGTACCATTTGGAATACAGCTCAAAAGACTTGGTAGCGAGGTGCAGTAGGGTCCAGCCCAGTGGGCTGCATGGATAAAATTTGGCCCAGATGAAAGTGAGAGCCATGAACATGGTCATTAGTATGATGTCCCAATGGTGGTGTGGAACGTAGAAGATCCCAATCATTGGTCCAAAGAGGGTGGCCCACTTAGTTACACTGAAGAGGTCAGGCTGGAGACCAAACTGGCTGCTGCTACAAAAGGAAGGGCCTTAAAGGCCCAGACAGGAATTTTAGTGTGATGTAAGGGTCAAATGAGGAAAACAATGACATGCTTCAGAAGAAATTCAGTGAGGTTCCTAAGGCTGCTCAAGAATTTCCCGTGTGGGAGGTGAGTGGGGGCAGTGAAGAGGTCAGACGTGGCTCTAAGTGACTTCATAGTGTGCAGAATAGTGTCTCAATTGTGCCTTACCCCTGGATTCACATTTACAGAGCAGCTGCCTCTTGAAAGCTGTACTGGATACGAAGATCTCTCATCGTACTTCTTGAAAGCAAGAAACAATGCTTTCTTGGGCTGTGCCTTGATGTTTCTGCACCTGGTGGACATATAAACAATACCATCTATCTAGCGCTACCCATGGGTCACAGCCTGATAGATGACTTAACTTGTAAAAATAGAAAGGGTGCTACACTATAACTTATGATAGTGAAATGGCAGCTTGAGCAGCACGTGGACATAGTGCAATCCTATCAGGAAAACCAGGCTAAGAACATATCTTACATACCAGATTGGGGAAAGGACATAGCACCCTCCCCTGGACCCCATGAACCTAACAACTGTGGTGGTAACAGTTGCCACCAACCTGTAATCTGGCCATCCAGGGTGAGTCAAGACACTGACAGACAGAGAACTCCCCCAGGACATCAGATGGGCTCAGTCTCCAAGGGCGATGTGACCTACTAGAATTGTCACTCACCCATGTGTTGTTGTGTTGTCCATTGGAAGCCTCTCTCCTCTCATTTATCTGTCTAGACCTAGTCTGGAGCTTCACCTCCATGGCTTCCAGGATCCCACACCTTGATTCTGCAGTTCCAATTAACCCTAAACCTGACTAAACTCTGACCCCGAACCTTCACTCTGCAGCAGTGGCCCCGGCAGGGTTCGTTATCTGTCCCCAGCAGACATTCATTTCACTTTGCTATCACCTACAGCTTTTGCCTTGGAAACTCCTTGTACTCTGCTGCGGTCCCATTTAGTCAGCCTTAACCTGTGTGTGCATGTGCGTGTGTGTGTGTATTTACTGTGTGTAGGAGTTAATATTAGCAGTCAGCATTGGAATAAAAGATTTTGTATTTTCCTTTCCCAGCTATCAAGAGAAAGCAAGACTACTTGGCAAATTGCTGCCAATGAAACTAATGTAGCTTCTGAATTCATTGTTATTCAATACATTCTGACACTGAGGAAAGACACACATGTGTCATCAGTGGTTCTGACAGTATGCTCATGACAACTCCATTTTGAGTGCAAATGTTGAGGGAGGATGACTGTATCTCTTGTTTGTGTAATCAAACAACTGCCATCTGTCCAGCACGAATCACAAAGCAAAGACTGACAAATGGCTTATTTCGACAAATGAAATATTATCATCTATGAACACATGGATATATAAGAACCATGTCTCCAAAACAGGCCTATGAAGTTATCAAACACAGCAGGAAAATTGTTACTGGATTCCCAGTCCTTCCCCTGTCCTTGCAACCTTCATCAAAAGTGTTCAGATGAGACACAGAATGTGGTGTAGAAGACTGAGAGTTATTTCAGAGTAAATGGGATGCACTCATGGCAACAGAGCAGACAGTAGTAGCTAAAGGGTCCATAGCAGAGGGAAACACTGTCCTGGGGAAGAGTAGACAATAGATAGAGACTGTTGTGTCAATCTACACATGAAAAGGCAGCTTGGGAGGAGTGTTTTCCTATCCACTTCACCCATCAGTCTACTTGGACTAACTCTTAAAAGGAGGGGACAATGGTATGTCTTCATTCTTTACCAGAAAGTTCCCAGTAACCTTGTGATCTTTGGGGAAGTTTAGAATGTCATATCTTTACTAGGGCCAATGATGAAATCTATCCTTTGACAGGTTACTGAAGCCCTGCAGTTTCAGGTGCTAGTTTTACAAGCTACTAGTGAGGAGGAACATATCCTCAATGATAGTCAAGCCTTCTAATAACTGACCTAGCGACTCCCATTCAAAAGGTGAGACCCTAAAACATGTAAGGGATAGCTCTTAGTTACTTTTCTATTACTGTGAAGAGGCACCAAGCTCAAGGCAACTTATAGAAGAGTTTATTGGGGGCTCACAGTTTCAGAGGGTGAGTCCAGGATGATCACAGTAGTGAGCATGGTAGTAGCAGGCAGTAAGCTCTCACAGTCGCTTAGAGCTTACATCTCCAAACAACCACAATGCAGAGAGAGAGCGAATAGGGAATGGCATGGGCTTTTGAAACTCAAAGCCCACCTCCAGTGACACAAAGCTACACCCCCTAATTCTTCCCAAAGACTTTCTCTGCCTGGGGACCAAACATGGAAATACATGAGCCTGGAGGGCCATTCTTATTCAAACCACCACAGATGCTGAATGGATCTGGCCACTTAAAGCTGAAATGAAGTATAGAAGGGTTTAAGGTCTTCATACTTGACTTCTAGTTCTCAGGATACTCAATGGAACCCAGAGATTGCTAATTGATGATCTAAGGGTTGATTGACTACAAATAAGAAGAAACAAAATTAAAATAGCGTTTACGAACCCAGACCAAAAAGACCACTATGAAGATTCTAGTAGGAACAGCCCAATTCCACCTGTAGCTCAAACTGCACTTATGTGGCATTCACAATGAACTCAGCAAGTTGAAAGTGGCCGATTTAGAGCTCATTATGTTATATTAGGACCCACAATGGAACTCCATTGGGCTGATGCCCTGCATTGAGATCATGTCACACTTGCATGGAGTGCAGGGTGTGTGTGCTGTGATGCTCAGAGCTCCAGAACCCCTGGGTGTAGGCAATAGTCCTCCTAAATAGTTTGTTTACAACACATCTCTTCAGAGACCATTGTGTGTATGCATAGTTATCTGCACCTTTTATAGCCACTCATAGACAGAGTACACCCTATGTAGTGTACCTCATATAGCCCTGCAAAGACCTTGTGATGCCTTATATAGACCTCACAGTGAACCTGTGTTGCTCACATACAGTCATGCATTAGGCTCAGAGAGGTCTACTTTGATCTCATACTGCATCCCCATTGATGCCATAATGCCCTGTTTTGAATGCCTACTTCACTTGCATGGAGGTCATAGTATACCTGTGTCGAGCTCAGAATGCCATGGCTACAACTTATGATGCTCCTTGCACACACATTTGAATTCTGTGTTGAGCTCATAGTGCACTGAATAATTTGCAATTTATATATGTCATTATGCACCTCCGTGTGGCTCACAGTGTTCACTATCAGAGGACACCATGTCTATGAACTCATAGTGGCCTCTAGAGAGCCCAAGTGCCCTGCACAGAACTCACAGTATAAGCATCGGAGCTCACCAGGCTATGTATAGTTCACAGTGCATGTGGGAACTAACATACTGCAGTAATATATAATCATTGTGTGATAGGATAACTACAGACCTCACAGACGCCTCTGTACATCTCATAGAGCAGTTGTAACAACAGCTCACTGTGGCCACAGAGGTCTCATACTACACTTTTATTCATCTCGTAGTGTCCTTTATAGAGGTCATAAAGCCATTTATTGAGCTCATAATGCCATGTATATTGGCTTTGGTGACCTGGTTAGAGCTTGTATTGCCTTGCTTATAGCTTACAGTACAATGTAGAGTTCATAATACCCTTTATGGAGATCATAGTGCTCTTGAGTAGAGAATACCACAGTGCAAATTTATTGAGCTCATGATGTCTTGCATAGTGCTCATGCAGCACGTTTTGTAGCAATCATAATTCCCAATATGCATTCTTCATGCTTCTCTGTATGATGTCAGGTTGTCTTGTCTAATACATGTGATGCCCTACACGCAATTCCTAATTGACACAGTATAAGCCATTCGTTGCTGTACATAATTCATTTTGCCTGCTCTAGAGGTTATGCTCTGCATAGGTGTCATATTATAGTATATTAGGCTCACATTGCCCTGCATAGAGTCTATAGTGCACTCAAGTATTGATAGCACACTTGTCTAGAGCCTAATATTTGACCATTTATCATCAGAATGAGACATATAATTCCCTCTATGGAAACAGTGGTATCATCAATTCATCTCATATTATGCTTGTGTTCAGGTGCATCATGGCCTTCCTGCATTATTATACATCTCATAATACAAACTATGCTGACATCCTATGGTTTTCATTAGGTGGTAAGTAGTGTACCCAGAATAGGCTTCACGAAGCACTGTGTGCATTCATAACCACTGTAAGTACTTATAACACCCTCCCCCTCCCCCCATTCAGCTTACAGTTCACACTGTAGATATTGTGGTTCCCTACACAGAAATCATATTGCCAGACACAGACATCATGGCACCTGATGTCATCTCACACTGCCCATGTTGATCACTGTTGTCCCGGATAACAGCACACAGCTGCTGAATGGAGCGTCTTGTGCTCTTAGTCAAGATCTCAGTGCACCCACACAGGAAAAAGAAGTGTGAAGAATAACCTAAACCCTTAATGAATTTATAGACCCCCCCCCCAAATCCCTCTCTTGTCTCAGTTGCTCACACTACACACTATCTGCTACACTACCCACTTCCTGCACAAACTTTTCTCATTCTCATTACCACACAGTTGCGTGCAGACGGTTCCAGCTGGGGCTGCTGTCTGAGTTCTAACTCAACAAAAGCACCTTTTTCTCTCTAATACTTTCTCGTTCCCCCAATACTAGCTAAAATCCTATGCCTGCTTGTCTTGATGCTCTAGGAATTCTCACTCTCTAAAGAACTCTCTAAAGATGCACCCATCCCACCCCCTCCGTCTAGGAAGCTGGATACAGATTGCCTGGCCTGAGCTTGCCTGGCCTCCATAGGCTCACAGGGAGTGATACTTTCAGGAAGTATGGCCTTCTTGGAGGAAGTACGTCACTGGGGGTTGAGCTCTGAGGGCTCAGATGTTCAAACCCGAGCGTGTCATTGCCTTTTCCTGCTGCCTGTAGATCCAGACACAGTGCTCTCAGCTACCTCTCCAGTTCCATGTCTGCCTGTGTGCCACCATGCTTCTCACCATGATGATGATGATGGACTAAAGCTCTGAACTGTAAGCCAGCCCAATGAAACCTCTTCCTTTTTAGGAAATGCTGAGGGCATGGTGTCTCTTCACAGCAATAGAAACCCTAACTAAGACATCCATCTTCTCCCAGAAGCTCACTTGTTTAGTCCTCAAACTCCAATAAAATTTCTTTTGAGTTTTCCTTTTAAGCCCATCTTTAAATTCTGGTCTCTATGAGACCAGAAGCCTGCCAAATGGGCCCTTTTAATCCTCTGGTAGGTGTTATAGAATAGAATGTTACTTTATGTAAAAGCATGTTGCATTTGTTTATGTTGCAGAATGTTACTTTAACTATGTAAAGATGTGATACATTTGTTTTTTACTGCATTTGTCTAATTATGTAGCAGATGTGTTGCTTGTGTTGCTTGTGTTGCTTGTGTTGCCTTGCCTACTTAAGGCACCCCATTGGTCTAATAAAAGCAGACCCACCAATAGCTAGGCAGTAGAGAGGTAAGTGGGGCTGGCCCGCAGGGAGAATAAGTAAGAGGAGGAATCTAGGCTCAAGAGAGACAAGAATGAGTGAGAAAGAAGAGGAGATGCCTGGGGCCAGCCAGGCAGCCACCAGCTAGCCAGATGCAGAGGGAGCAGGGAAACAGGACACACAAAATGAAAGAAAGGTAAAAAGTCTCCAAGGCAAAATGTAGGTGAAGAGAAACAGATTAAATTAAATTATAAGAATTAGTGGAACAAACATAAGATAATGCCAAGCATTCATAATTAATAGTAAGTCTCCACATCTTTATTTGGGAAGTGGTTATTGGCCCCAAAGAAAGCCTGTTACAGGTAGATACACTCTTTCCTGGAAACACTATCATGAGCATACGACAAAATCATGCTTTACCAAATCCCCCAGCATTGTGTGGCCTAGTGAGGTCAATACATGGTAACTAGAAGATATGGAGTTTTGTTTTTTTTTTTAATTAAAAGGTTAATAGGCAGTTATTGTCCTCATTGCTTCTCAGGAGACCCAGCAGCATTCACAGAGCCTATGAAAGAATCTGAGCTGGTATATAAGCAGGTATCCTTTCTTCCTTCTTTGTGGTCATGTGGGGCCTTCTCTGGCCCTATCACTGAACCTGAATTCTCCACTGCCTTTCTGCTCACTGAATTCTCTCCTTCCTGAGTGCAGTGGTCATCTTTGATGTCAGCTATCACTGTGTGTCCCATTTAAACCTCTCTAGAAAGGCTAATGTAATCTAACGTAGATCTAGTCTAACGTAGACACCAGTGAGTCAAGGTAGGAACTCCGTCCCTCACAGGTGGCATGGGACTCATTCTGAAAAATAACACTTGAACTGACAAAGCTAAGCTTGGAGGTGAAGTTCACATCTGAAGGTGGTTGCTTAGCACGGCCAAGGCCCTGGGTTTATCCCCAGGACTACAACACAGATGAAAACTAAACAACTGACATGAGCAGGCAACAATTACAATAGTGACTGGTGTGGATTTGGCGCCCTGCCAGCCTTGCTTTCAGCAACTGTTGCCCGAAGCAGCTAACATCAGCACCCGCCAACTCCCAGAGAAGCATATTTGCATCACTAGGAGTTTTGTGGACTGAACCACGCGAGCCCCCCACGCGAGCCCCCTGAAAGGCCCTGCCCCTTTTGTCCTCTCTGTCTCCTGGTCTTTCAGCCGTCTGTCTTTCTCATGTCCCCCTCTAAGAGGGTTGCTCTCCCCCTTCCCCATCTTGTATTAGACCTGTTGTACATAACATGGTGATCTCTTAATGACTCACCTTGGCGGGACTCACCAAATGTACCTTTTCAACTCTTTATCCTAACAGTAATCCCTTCAGTGGAAGTCCATTACACATGACATGGCAGGCACAGGCTCAATGCTACCCTTCAAACAAACAAGAAAACCTTATTTTTTTGAGATTATAATTACATGATTTCCCATTCCCTTTCCTCCCTCGAAACTCTTCCATGCCCCATTGCCCCCCACCCCCAACCATCCTTTTGTTCTTTTGCAAATTCATGGCTTTAAGTTTTACCAGTTTAGGAGACCAAACCCAGGCCTTCATGCTTGCTAGGTTATTATCACAGATCCGGGGCTACATTATAGTTTAAATGTGAAGTGTTCCCTGTAGATTAGTGTGTTTGAGCACTTGATCCCCATCTGGGATGGAGCCATGAGGCAGAGTCTAGTTGGAGGAAGTTAGTCACTGAAGGCGGGCTTTGCATTTTGATAGTTGAACCCTTTGTGCTCCCTGCTTCCTGAAAACTGGTGCAATGTGGCCCGTTGCCTTACGCTACTGCCAGCATGCCTTCCCAGCCACGATAGAGAATACCCTCAAACTAAGTTGCTTCTTTGCCGGGTGGTTAATCACAGCAATGAGGAAGTT
Organism: Phodopus roborovskii; assembly: GCF_943737965.1. Taxonomy (NCBI): domain Eukaryota; kingdom Metazoa; phylum Chordata; class Mammalia; order Rodentia; family Cricetidae; genus Phodopus; species Phodopus roborovskii. The sequence goes on along the minus strand of NW_026126460.1, from coordinate 25,242,021 downwards.
AACTGAAATACTGTCTTCTGTCCCACAGACCCTGTGGTCTCTCATACTTTAGTTTTTTACCTTAACTTTCCTTGCATATGGATGGTGACTATTTTCCAAGGGCAAACATGGACAGCTCTTAAAGTGGAGATCAAATGGCATATTTTGAGTTGGTTATTCAAATAAACTATAAATACAGGAATGACTGTGGAAAACTATCTTTTATAAAAATTGCATATATAGCTGTGCTAGTATAATGGCTGAGGCTTTTCCCTCCAACAACCCCTTATCAGCTTAGGAAAGATCTCACTAGGCAAAGCTACTAAGGGTCTGATCCCTGGCTCAGAAAGAGGTGACCTCAGGGCATCTCCTCTATACTAGGACAAGCTTTGTTACCTTTTTTCAGGCATTTTTTCAGTTCCCTTGTAGCTTGCCACCCCCTTCCCCAAGCATCTAACAAACCGCTGATCCTATAGCCCAGAACATTCATTAGGAGTGGGCAATATGGTTCAGTGGTGCTTGCCTAGTATAAGTGAGACCCTGAGTTCAAATCCCTAGTACTGCCTGATATGTCTCATGCAGTCTGTGTGTCCAGAAATGACAGTCATGGCATATCTCAAGGTGGAGTACAGAGGGATTTCTGGCAGTTAGGTAATAGGCAGCATTTCCAAGGAACTTGTGAAATTAGTTCCCATTTGCCAAAAAAGATTAATTTCCCTTGCCTCTGGCAGAAGGGACATATGGCTTTCCAGTGACACACACCCATGGTTTCATATCAAAGCCCATGCTAGGCTCTTATAGATCCTCGGTTAAGAAATGGACAATGCTCCTCTTCAAGGATGGGCTCATGATGATCTTGCAGATGCTTCTCGTGTGAGAATGCATCTATACATGATTATCTGGTATAAAGTAGCTCCATTATGGGGTGAGGATGGAGTAATGACCCTTCTCACTGCTGTGTCAGAATGCCCAACAGAAACAAACTTATGGTCTGTCCATCATGGCAGCAAGGCCACCCCAGAAGGAACAGCACTGTCTGTGGGAACAGGAGAGAAAGGTGGTGGTTGATCACATGGCAGCAGGCAAGAAGCAGCTCAGATCAGAACCACGGTGTGTGTCACCTCCAAAGGACCTTCTGGCCTTGCTTCTTCTAGCTAGGTTCCACGTTTGAAACTCTCTGTTGATGGGAGATGTCATTCTGTAAATATGTTTCTCATACTGGTTAATGAATAAAGCACTGTTGGCCAATAGGAAAACAAGATAGGCGGGACTAGGAGACAAGGAGGAATCGAGGAAGTAGTAAGGAGGGTCAAGATGGAAGACGGGGAGAGCAGAACGCCGGCGGCCTCTCTCTCTAGGGTAAGATAAGACCACGTGGAAGTACTTAGAATAATAGAAATGGATTAATAATTTAGACAGAGCTAGCTTATAAGAAACTAGTACCTGGCCAACAGCATTATATCAAATGCAGAGTCTTGGTGTGTTAATTGGGGCTGGCACAGTGACGGGACAAGACCAGTGGCTGCCAGAAAAACTACTCCTTACACTCTGTAGCCTTTAAAACAGCACTACTAGTTGGGGGCTGAGTATTTAAGATTATGAGCCTGCCCTAGTATGGTGGTGTACTGCTATAATCTCAGCTACTGGGAGGTAGAGGCAGAAAGATCATGAGTTCAAGGCCAGTGTTTGTTACATAGAGAGTTCAAAGTCATCCTAGGCTGAGACCATTATCTCAGAAAGCAACATAAACATAGGCCACTGGAAGCCATTTCAGATTCAGATCACAACAGGTAGTTATAGGTCAGAGAAAACTATCACAAAGATGTATGATGTAAGCCCCGGGAAAGCTCTGTGAACCAATGTCACTCAGGATAGGGATGTTTATGGCTCTAAATGACCGACTTCCTCATCTCTACTCACTTGAATATGTTTGCTGCTGAGCATTTTATTTCATTTCTTCCTGGGCTGATTTGATGAACTAGCCACAAAGTCATGACTTCCTCATTTTTGTGGGATGCAGACCGTATATTGAGAAATAATCTGGAAAGCTAACTTCATGGAATTGCACAGCAGTATTTGCCCCCGGACCTTCGATTCTTCTGCTAAACTAAACGTTTAGCTTTAAGCATTTCACTTCTTGTTTAGAATAGCATACAACATGCCTTAATTTAATATTTTTACTTATGTAACTATAATTAAGTGTGTTGACCTTCTCTTCATGAGAGAAGGAATGTTTTGACTTTTGGTTTGTATACACTGCGATAATCTTATGAATGTCATTTTCCAAGGCAGCTATGGAAAAACCAAGTACCTTAGCCCAAAATGGAGCCAGGAAATACTCAGTTGGGTAGGACATCTGACATCTTTCCCTTTTCTGATAAAACTGAAGTCAAGTAAACTAAAAGTCACTCAGCAAGAGGATGGGAAGCTAATTTTTAATTACTATTCCTGAGAATTCTGTTTCATGTGGCTCTTCGAAAGGAAGTAAGTGATTATTGTGGGTTGGGTCTACATCAGTGGCTTCCCTGGACTTCCTAAAAGGAAGGCTTTGGACAATGGGGTCATGAACTGTTATTTCAGTATGATTGTAAGTGGGTGGGTCCAGACACATCCCCAATGGACTTCCATACCAGTTGAGCAGAACATCTCTCTTACACTTCCCCATCAGGCTCTCAATAAACTCACAAGAAGAAGGTCTACATACTTAACTATAAAAGCAGTACTAGGGCTGGCTGATGTTTGCACTTGGCTGCATAAAGCTTAACTTTGAAGAAGATGATTAATCATTTTTATTTAAAAATAAGTATTCATATTGACTCTTATAGTCAAGTATGAGCTACAGAAGAAATACTGGACATGCACGTTCCAACTTCAACACATACTCAGGAAAGGTTGGCTAACTAATAATGTTCTGTACTTCCCAAAGCTGAGGATTCTTTCTACAGCTAATAAATAAACAGCTTGTAGTATAGGTGTTCTGCTGCATCAGAATCTGTAGCTGACTTAGCTTTCCCCTGTATTGGCCTTTCACACTCTTTATTGACTGATTTTTCAAGCCTAGAACATTCCAGGAGCTAGAGTGCTGTAAACCAGAACCCTAGAAACATAGTGATACAGACCTTCCCCTCTAGAGATAGCTATCTTGGAGTAGTTTGTAGTAATGTGCCCGGTGCAGTATTGTGAGTATGACTTGGCAGGAGCTGCAGAAGCCAGGGAAGGGTTTTGGAGGAAGGAATACTTAATGCTGACTCTCTGAGAAAGAGCTGAATCCCTCAAGAGCAAAGTGGAGGTGGGGATCAGACAAAGGCATTGAAGAAGGGATAACCAGTGAATGGTTAAAGGGACACAGCTTGTTAGAGAAGCTGCAAACAGATGCTTCAAGATGGAGGCTGGCTTTCTTTCAAGCCAGAGTGAAAGTCAGGTAGAAAATTGATCAGGGGTGTATGACAGGGCCCCTGGGTGTCCAGACAGGGAATTGGGTGGATTCCACAGAGTTCTGGTGGGTTTCAGCATCCGTGACTCACATGGTAATGGTTGTGGTGGGTGAAGAAGAGACTGAGGGGCCTGAAACAGAGTCACAGAAACAGATATGGTACTGGGTGAAAGCTGGGCACCAGAGACAAGCCCCTTAAGTTATCGGCATATCCATTTCTTTATCTTACCACAGTGATAGCAGCATGGCCCATCATATAACACCATGGGTGCTTCAATAATTGAATGATATACAACAGTGTTCAGCCCATACAAAAAAGCCTTATTATAGAAAGCAGCTACGTGAACAAATGTGAACTCCGAGAGTGTTCTAATGGCCCAGGTGAGAACGGTTTAGGGGACAGGCCAGTGAGGTCACCAGATGAGGAGCCAGGCTTGTTCTTAATTGTTGACACCAATAGGTCCTTATGAGTCCTTTGTAGATCCCAAAGGACACAAGTCACCTGTGTTAGCTTCCTGTGTCCTTTCTGTGACAAAAGCAACTTAAGGGAGGAAGGGCTGATTTTGGCTCAGTTTGAGGGTATGGTCAGCCAAGCAAGGATGTGGCAGGCGCATCAGGCAGCTGGCTATATTTATTTACAACCAGGAACCCGAGAGAGGAATTTGGGCATTCAGCTTGTTTTCTCCTTTTTTATTCAATCCAGGACCCCAGCTCCAAGACTGGTGCCATCCAAATTTAGGGTACAGCCTCTCATTTAACTTAGATGATCGCTCACAAATTTCAGAGGGCTTGTTTCCACGGTCCTTCTAAATCCCTCCAAGTTGAAAATCATCTATCACAGGACCTTAAGCCTTATTTTCCATGGAAGAGGTCCTACTCCAAATACAGCCACACTGGGCCTTAGAGCTTTGGAGTATCAACTTTGAGAGCAGACAAACAGACATGCAGCCCTCTGCACCCATCAAACTGGCTTGCATGCTGGACCCCCACCAAGCTTGGCAGAGCCCGAGATTGCTGGTAGAATTCACATAGTGTATCTTGATTGTTTTCTGCACACCCCATTAGGACAGGGCCTAATTGTTTTCCAGGAAAATCCCAAGCCTGTGTCTCCTGCCATATTCCAGGGATACTCTCTCTGGTTTCCACTTTACTTCAGTCTGAAATGGGTTTGAGTCAGGCCCATGAGGGCTCCTCCCAAGAAGTGTGTTGTAAACAAAGGTGCGACCTCCTGGCTGCAGTGCTCTTGCGTCAGGAATGACCTGGAAGCATGGATACCCACAGACAGCTCTGTCCTACATCTCCTGCATATTTTCTCCTCCACTGTTTTTGGGAAAAGTTTTAGAATTAAGCTCTGATTTCTTGAGATTTCAGTGGGAAAAAAACCTAGAGGAGTTAAGTCAGTTTAAAGTCCCTTACCTGTGAAAGGCTTTGAACATTGACCTGTGATGATCTTTGAACAGATACCTGTGCTGCAGCTGGTCCCATGGTGCTTCAGGAATTTGGGGCACAAGTTAAAGAGATGAAAGGACCTAGTGTCAAAGACCTAGAAAATCTAGTGTGTGGCTTGAAAACAGGATTTCAAGCTCTGTGAATTCCACCTTCACAGCTGAGTGTCCTGTCAGATCCACCACCACCAGGGTAAACACCTTCGAGAGATAAGCACTGGCATTTAAGAAACAAAGTTTAAACCAGAGAACAAGAGCATGCTTGAAGTGCTAAGGGGATGGTAAGTTTTCAAGAAGGTAGTTGTTTTTTATTAATGTTTTGAAGCAGAGGCTTATGCCTAGAGCCCAGACCAACCTCAACTCACTATGTAGTCAAGGCTGGCCTTGAACTCTTGATCCCCCTGATTTCACCTCTTAAGTGCTGGGATTCCAGCATGTGCCAAGCTTGGTTTACATGGATCTGGGTTTTATGCCACTCCAGCTGAGCTATAAACCCCCCCCTCCCGGTGGTCTCATCCATCTGTGTCTTAATTCTTAATTTAAAAATTCTGTTAGCTGAACACAGGGAAGAATCAGTCCCAGACCTTGTTATGGTGAAGTATAGGTAACAACAGGTAAACAGTATGTGTTGTGTGTGTGTGTGCAGTGTGTGTGTACTGTGTGTGTGTGTGTGTGTATGGCATGTACATATAGTATATGTATGTTGTATTGTGAATATATGATGTGCATGATATGTGCATGTCGTGTGTGGGTGAAGTATGTGGGAATATAATATGTGAATGTGTATAGTATGTATGTATAATATGTGCTTGATATGAATATGTGCTGTCTGTAAAATGCGTGTGTGCTTGATGTAAAGTATGCATGCAGTGTGTATGTGTGTATTGTGAGACTACTGTTGTTTGATGTGTATGCTTGTAGTGTGTGCTGTGCATGTGTACATACACTTGGTATATATGGTCTGAATATATGTGGCATGTGTGTGCTGTGTGATTATGTGTGGTGCATATGTTTCCTGTGAGTATATGTATATGCTGTGTATATGGTATATTTTTTTAGTGTGAATGTATTGTTTCATATGTGTATGTTGTGTGCATGTCTGTGAGTATGTTCTGTGTGCATGCATATATGTGTTTGGTGTGAGTGTGTCTGATCTGTGGTATTAATCTTTGGTCTATGTTTTTTTTTTGTGTGTGGTATATGTGTTTAATATGAGTGATGTGTTTTGTGTGTATGTGTGTGGTATGTACATGTATGCATGTGTGTGAGTCTGTTGTATATGTCTGGTATGAGTATGTGTGATGTGCACATGCCGAGAGCATGTGTGAGTGTGTGGTGTGAGCATGTGTGTATGTGTGGGCACAGACAGGGAGCACTATTACAGCTCATCATAACTGGTAGAGCAGGTAGGCCTGTGTGTCCTCAGAGGTCGGAAGTTTCTTTTCAGTTCTGAGAGCCTCTGTGTGACTAATCAGGAGTCCTGTATCTCCTGGCTGAAGCTTGGCCCAAGGTGCCTGTCTCTAAAATCAGTTGCTCGAGGGCTTGAACTGCCCATGTAGGTGGCATCAGGAGTGATCCGGCTTGCCTTTGCAGACGTGCCTGGGTGTTCACTAACTGCCAAACAAGTGGACTATTATTTCTAAGACTTTTCACTTTTTTTCTAATAATGGTTGCTGGTACTGTGACTGGACCATGTGTAGGAATTCTGAGGGTCTCTGTAAAAACAAAGATAAAGGGTGGCAGGAAGTAAATCCTTTCAGTGAGAATGTGGTGCTAAGGAGGGCGTGAGACCCCAGACCAGAAAAACAACCCCATCAATGACATATAGACCCCCCTGCCCCACCCACACTGGCACCAGCTACCCCACACTGAAGGCTATTTGTCATAAGAGCAATTGGGCTAATGGCAGAAGATCCCCAAGCTTGCCTCCTGGCTCCCATCCTGGTGACAGGTCCCATCCTGGTGACAGGTTGTCATGACAATCCTGCAGTGTGAAGGCTTTTTAGTTCACAGAGAATCTAACACAAGCCTCATGAATCAGCCCTGCCTTTACCTTGTAAATGCCAAGTGTCACAGCTGTCTTTAAATGGACACAAAGAGGGAGGGAGTGCTGGCACTCTGAGAAACTGCAGGAAACCCAGGCAGTACCTGTAGCAAAAGCGTGGCTGCCTAAGAGCCAGTGGCTCCAGCCCTGGGTGTGGCTCAGCTCTCACCACTTTGCAAGCACTCATAAAGTACTTACGATAAACTCAGGTACAAACCAGGTCTGACCATCTGACCATCCGCCATCTGCCAGCCACCTGGGGTCAAACCTGAAGTTTATCACCTTAGTATTCTTTGGCCTGTATGTGTATGTTTGTGTGTGGGTGGTGGTGGTGGTAAATTTGGAGGCCAGAGGTCAGATGTCTTTAGTGCTTTCTACTTTCTTTTTGTGATAGAGTCTCTCACTGAACCTGGATAGCCTGGCTGGCCACTGAGCCTCAGGGCCCTCCTGTCTCCACCTTCCCAGTGCTGGAATTATAGACACATGTCACCACACTTGACCCAGACATTGCCATATCTGGTCCTTGGACATCAAACCAGACTCAGGTTGCTGGCTTGACCCCGGGCTTCTTCATGGCACTGGGTGGTACCTGGAGCCACATATGTCAATATGGACCCTGGTCACTATGGGGCCACCGACCCAAACATGGCCCTCGGCATCAGCCTAAGCCTGCATGACAACATGGTCCCGGGTAGTAGCACAGGCCACCCATATCTGTATGGACCCTGCTGTGGTGTACACCTCTGTCCCCCAATTCTACCCAAGCCTCAGGCTCTGGCCCAGATCCTGTATGGGCCCTAGTGGAAACCTGTGCCACAGAGTTCAACACAGACCCCAGCTGGCCTCCAACATCTGCCTGCCTAACCCTCTACATCTACCTTTCTTCCTTTATGTGTCTTTCCATGGTTTATGAACTATTCTCCTTCTCTAACTCTCCAAATTGTCTACCCATTGTTTACTTAAAATGAGGGGACCCCTGGCTGTCTTTCCCGCAGCCTGGGCCCAGGGACCTGAGCTGCTTCCCGTCTGCTTGCTGGGAAGATTCCAGCTTGGCCCCCATCCCATTATTTATTTATTTATTTATTTATTTTACACTCTGGTCCCAGTTTCCCCTCCCTCCTCTCAGACCCCTCCCTCCTCCTCTGTTCCCATCCCCTAATCCACTCCTCCTCTGTCTCTGTTTAGGAAAGGACAGGTCTCCTGTGAGTATTAATAGAACATACTATATCAAGTTACAGTAAGACCAAACACCTCCCCTTGTGTTAAGGCTGGGCAAGGTGACCCAGTATGAGGGATAGGGTCCCAAAAGCCAGTGAAAGAGCTCCAGTAGCACAGACACTGAGATTGGCAATTAATAAATGGGACCTCCTCAAACTTAGAAGCTTCTGTAAGGCAAAGGACACAATGGACAAGACCAAATGGCAGCCCATAGACTGGGGTAGGAGACAACCCCTGTTCATACAGTTAGGGGTCCCAGAGGAGGACCAAGCTACACAACTGTAACATATATGCAGAGGGTTTAGTCTGTCTCATGCAGGCTTCCTGGTTGTAGGTTTGGTCTCTGAGCTCAGGTTAGTTGTTTCTGTGTTTGCCTGCGGTGTCCTTGACCCCTCTGGTTCCTACAATCCTCCTTCCCCCTCTTTTGCAGAATCCCCCATACTCCCCCTAATGTTTGGCTGCAGTTCTGCATCCCTGTTTCCATCAGTTGCTGGATGAAGCCTCTCTGATGACAATTGGGCTGGGCACCCAGCCCAGCGCAGGGCAGTGTGTAGATCAAAGCTTAGGAGGCTGGCTTGGTGTCCTCCTCCTTCCGCTTGAAGTCTTGCCTGGTCCCAGGAGATGACCAGTTCGGGTTATGTGTCTGCCATTGCTACTGGTCTTAGCTGGGGTCATCCTTTTGATTTCCTGGGAGATTCTCTTCAGCCAGGTTTTTAGCTACTTGAAATGCCCCTCTCACTTTCCAGTAGTCTCTTTCAGGACTCTCCCCCCTCCATCAGCTCTGCTTGGTTTAAAAAAAAGAGAGAGCAAGTAGAGTTATACAATAGTACTGAAAGAAAATTGAAAATTCAACACACACATGTTGCCTGCACTAAAGAAAGAAATTTGATCCTGTACTCTCTGTTCTCAGGAATCAGGGACAATGGGATCAGGAATTCAAGGTCATCTTTAGCTATATAGTGAAAGGCCAGCCTGGGCTACTTGAGACTCCCATCTGAATAACGTCAACCAATCAGTCAATCGATGAATAATAAAAGAACTGAGGTGTTTTGCCTAGGCCCATTGCCAGGAACTTGTCGATCCATGCTTGCACTAACAACACAGTGACACAGGAGAAAGTTGGATGGTGGCCCACTTGGGGACACGGAAGCACCTTGATCTTGTATACAACACAGCAGGGATTCCAACTCAGGTCCTCTTTTATGTTGACGATCTTCCCAGTGTTCAAAAATCAACTTTCAAAATTGTGTATTTGAGCAATAGTATTGTTTGTATTTACACCGGGTCCCTTGCGATCTGTCTCCACTTTTCTCGTTCGTGATCCTAAGGGATTGATAGATTTAGAAAGCTTTTGAAGCTGATGCATATTTAAAGAAAGGCTCAGCATGCCAAGCAGCCACAGAAACCACAGCTTCAATTCGTGTCTTATAAAAGTTCGTTTATGAAAGTCAGTAGAGCAAGATTCCTGCTTGTACTTTTTTTTTTAATGTAGTGGTGTGAATGTGTAGGGTTATTTCCCCCTTTCTTCTTTCTGTTTTTGCCATGTGGTTGGCACAGCCCTGGCCTTTTGAAGCAGCTGGGATATAAATATAAAATAGAAATGGAGGCTTATTAGCAAAGAACAGCTGGCTGAGCACGCTGCAGCTCTGGGCTCTGCAGGGCCAACCAACTAGCCCAGGCATGCTGGTTTCGGTCCGACTGACTCTGGCTTTTCTGCTGAGCAGGCTTTAATGATTTAAAGGTTGGCAGAGCAAGCCAGGTCTCTTGTCATGCACCCATCCATCTCTATTTGTAACCTACACAGTAATTAAAGCCAGACTTTTTGTTGGAACCTCAACGTTGGCAGCATTTGAAATGTGGTATTCTATTATCTGCCTATTTCTAGACTTTTTAAAAGGTGCACATTATACGCTAGTAAAATCTTTGAATTTTTTTTTCATGGTTCAAAGTTAGTTAGCATCATCCCAACCAGTATAGATGTGTTATTTTGTGAATGCAAGCCCTTACATTGGAAAGATTTTTTTTTTTTTTTTTTTTTTTTTTTTTTTTTTTTGCCTAAAAGTAGGGTGAGTTCTCTAGCATTGGCTAGAGAGTCTGGAAGAACGTTTGTTTGGTATGTTTTTGGAGGAGTTGTTCCTTACATTTCTAATGAAGGAAAATTGGTTTTCTCTCTCTCTCTCTCTCTCTCTCTCTCTCTCTCTGTGTGTGTGATAGTTCATGTATAACTCAAACTTGACAAATAGCACTAAAAAATCAGGAAGTTAAAACTCATATGTAAGTATAAAGTAAAAGCCTTTCCATATATATTCAGCTGATTGCATCCTGTCACATACGTTTGAAGTGCCCGCTAGACGCTATGTTTTGTGGTTGTGATCTTGGCTCCTGAAGAAGTGATAGCTATTTTCTTCAGTTCCTGCACCTCCAATCTTTCTGTAGAATATATGTATGCATTTCTATGACATTGCCTAAATATCATTATCATTTTGGCTTTAAATACACAGACATCATATGACTAAAATCTCAGTGCCTCCATTTTCCCCTTCTGTTCCTCAGTTTTCTCATCTGTAAAGTGGGGATGATGAGAGCACCTACATCAGAAGGTTGTTACAAGGATTAATGTGAATCAGTGTTTAAAGCAGCTCTTATCTTTGAGCTAGTAATTGTCTAGATTTGCTAGTGATTTCTGAGTCATGCAATTTTCCCAGAGGCTTGTTCACCAAAAGCCTTCCCATCACACCCCAGCCAAGAGTGCTCTTCATGTAGAATTTCCCATGTGCTGGGTGTGGTGGTGGTACATGCCATTAATCCCAGCACTTGGGAGGCAGAGGCAGAGATAGAGGCAGGTGGGTGCCTGTGAGTTCACAGCTAGCCTGGGCTACATACTGAGCTCCAGGACAGCCAGGACTACATAAAACAGTGGTTTTCAACATGTAGGTCACGACCCCTAGGAAATCGAATGACCGTGTCACAGGGATCGAATATCAGATATCCTGCATAGCAGATGTTTACATTACAATTCATAACAGTAGCAAAATTGTAGTTATGAAGTAGGAACGAGAATAGCTTTATGGTTGGGGGTCACCACAACAGGAGGAACTGTATTGAATGTTGGAGCATTTGGAAGGTTGAAAATCACTGACATAAAGAGACCCCACTAAAAACAAACCAACAAATCTCTGTTTGTCTCTGTTTCTGTCTCTCTCTGTGTGTGTACACAGAGAGGAGGCATCTTACTGTGTAGCCCTGAAACTTGCTATGTGGCTCAAAGAGATCCATCTGCCTGTCTCTGTCTCCTGAGTGCTAGGATTAAAGGCATGCACTCCCACACTGGCTGCTACTTTATATTTAATTGTGTGAGTGATTAATATTTGCCTCTCCCATCACAGTATAAGCTCTTGAGACCAGGGCAGTTCCTTTTTCAAACAATTCATCATGATATTCCTGTTATCTAGTTCTGTTGTTAAATTACAGTGTAGATATGTAAAGGACACATGCTGAAGGAATAGATTTGAAAGTCTGTATTCATGTGTTGCTTGAATTAATCCATGTATCACTTATCATTTAATTATAAGAGTCATATATAGTGTTTGCAATAAGTATCAAGAATCCAGAGATACATAGTAAACAAATCTGCCCCTGTATGCCCATCTCATCTTCCAGAGATATCCACTACTTATTTTTTTTTGGGGGGGGTTATGCCCTGGCAAATATTTTCTCCTCTATGTTTAGTAATAATGTACACATACACATTCACATATGTAGTTTCTGTCAGAAACCTAAATTGTATGATAAATATATGTATATATGTATGACATATATATATATGACATATGTTAAATATTTAACTGTACTAGAATTATATTTCTAGGTCTATAGAAAGTAGACCTTAGTCTTTAAAGTAATTATAAAATACTTTGTGAAAGTCTAAAATGATAACCTGAGGACCTGAGAGCTTCATATCCAGTTTGGTAAAGATTTTCAGTATGATGGTCACACTCTACACTCCTGAGCTAACCTCCATCTTGAATTTGGGGTTTCCCTTTCTCATAATTGTAATATTTTACATTGTCTTATGCATCCACTCTACTACTGAGCTGTATCTCCAGCCCTCTTTATTTTTAAGTACTGAAATTCATATCTATAATCATTAGAAAGTCTTGGCATACTTCCAAAATGTTATGCTAATGGTAGAATTCTGAGTTGGTGCATGTGGAGAAATACTGGGAGCAGAATGGACATGGCCAGGGCCGGGGAAGCAGGAAGAGAACTAATGGGTGTGTGGGAAGCCTGTGAACTGTAGCAACCTGGAGCCAGCATGGTGGAGGAGTGGGAAGGGCCAGGATGCTATCACCGGCTCTGAGATATTTAACAAGTGTGAGCCTGGAGGCTGGCAAGGAGTCTGATATGTTGGTGGGTACCACAGGTATAAGCCAATATAGAGCGGTGAGTCCCTTCTTCCTGAGGCAAGGAAAATGGCTCCTTTTGGCTGGTGGGAACCCATCTCACAAGTTCTTGAGGAATGCTGGCTGTTATCTAACCACCAGAAATCCTTCCATAGTCCAGCTTGAGGCATGTCTAGACTCAAGTTTGGACCAAGTCAGTGGACCTGCCCTTTTGTGGGGGACAAATGGAGTACTCTTTGGACCCGACACTAGTCAAAACCTCCATACCCAAGCACAGGAACCTCCGCAGATTATAAATAGAAGAGCTAGAAAGTGTGATGGAAGGAGGAGCCCTGAGAGAGTGGGAGGGATGTGGGGGAGGAATGTGACAAAAACAAAAGGAGCGTGTATGAAATTGTCAAGCAATAAAAACTGGAGCAGACAGCCCTGTTTCATTCATTGCTCTCAACATGCAGTCTTCGCGATCTGAGACCACACCGGTCCCTGTGTTGCTGTGTGGTCTGTTTCCTCCTCTTTTTGTAGCAATCAGTGAAGTTACAAGCAGCTTTGATCTTACCGTCCTTTATGCACATGTGGGGCGCTTTCTCCAGAACTCCTCTTTAGGAGGTCAAAGGTTAGAATGTTGCTCATTTCCAGCCTTACTACGTGTCAATGACTTCTACATTATTCCATATTTTTTTTAATGTTGGCCCGCATAGTCACGCATAGCAAGATTGTACACTAACTTATTCACAGTATGCCACAAAAATAATTGTACCAATTGATTCACCCATTCCCCACTGTGCTTAAACAGATTTTATTCGGAGTCAACACAGGCTGAGATACCCTAAGGCTCCAAAGCTTCTGGGTTATTTGACCTCATTAGATCCTCTCCCTTGAGTCAGGTCAATTATTACCACTGTTACTTTTCCATGGATGACGAAACCAGCCTGCGGGGTTAGGAACGGCAGTGCCTTGTGGGAGGGGCCAGGCCTCTGGCTTCCTGGTTTATAGCTGAGAACTACAACTGGCTGCTGGGACCGGGGAAGTGAAGTCACAGATGCTGGGCACAACAAAGGAAACACATTGTCTTTGTTTGCACCGGTGAAAACCAGGCATCAGCTCACTGCGTGGTTCAGGGAAGTGGGAAACAGATGGCAATTTACTAGGAGCCAGATAGCATTGTTTGGGGTTGGGCAGGAAGTATTCCTTCGGGGAACTGGGAGGGAGGCTTTCAGTGGAGAGCCAAGAGCTTAGGTGCTTATGGTGGCTGTTCACATTTCTCTTGTAGTACAGCCCTGAAGCGCTGGGCATGGCCCAGTCTTCATGTCTTTGTGCTGCTGTTCCCGCCCTGGAGCTGAGATACTTGAGTGTGTGTGTGTGTGTGTGTGTGTGTGTGTGTGTGTGTGCGCGCGCGCGCGCGCGTGTGTGTTAGGGAAGCATACTGGACATTTTCAAATCTAAAATTAATCCTTATTACTATATCTTCTTTCCCCTTTTTAATGTGTCCTGAAGTCTGAAGATTTCCGTGAGTAGCCACAGCTGCTGTGTATAGTTGCTCTAGGATGTGGTAGAAAAGCATGGCCTGATACCAGAACTCCAGGCTCTGTCAATGCCAGCTCTGTGGTGACAATAACTCCCGCTGCCCCCCCCCCACGGGGGGGGCTGTCTTACCTTCTAGAAGATGCAAGAGCCCTGCATTCATAACAGAGCCATGCCCACTCCACGGTAGAGAGTTAGAGGCTATGAGTGTTGTAATTTAAGAAAAGCAGCGCGCTAGAGAAAGATGCCATGCAACAGGGTTCAAGTAGAGGGCTTTTTGTTTGTTTGTTTTTTATTAGAGAAAGGGGCATAAAATGGGGAGGGAGAAGACCAGCCTCTGGGGACAGGAGCAGCAGGAGAGAGGAAAGAGAGGAGAAAGAAGGGGGAGGGGGGAGAAAGGTGGAGGGAGAGAGAGAGGTACAGACAGACAAAGAGAGGGAGAGAACGAGAAAGAGAGGAGGATGGGAGGTGGGCAGGGCCCTTTTAAAAGGCAACATAGTGACTGTGCACAAGTGGTGCTCTTAGTGGCTGCAGCTGAGAGCTTATCCTGTCAGAACCCCAGTACAGATGCCTGGAATGAACAACTAGCAGGGGGTGACCATGTGAGGGATGTGGCCTCTCTCTACCACTTTTCCTTCAGATGCTGCAGGGTGGGGTGGGGGCTGGGGCTGGGGCTCCCTCCCAGAGAGCCAGTGCAGAAGCTAAGGTGCAGAGTTTAAGTTCTAGAAACAAAGGAATGGAAATTTACCTGGGCCTGAAGCCTGCCGTGAGACAGCTGCTGCTCTTCAGTTCTCCTAATTGAGGAGGAGGAATGACTCACACATGTGACAATGTCTAAGTGACAGTATTTGCCAGCCAAAGCCATGTCCTGGAATCTTATGACCAAAGACTCAACATCCACACAGTTAGGATGGCACATCTCATTCACTATTTGTCCCTAGGTACCTATAAATGAGTACCTAGGGACATGAGTGTCCCTTAGATCCAGTATGTTCATGGCCTATCTTCCTCTCTGTGCCATCCCTATCAATTATTCTCCCTATAGGTGATCACATGAAGACTGGAGTTTATTCAGCATGTATTGTCTGGTTTGTTGCTCCACTCTGAGGTGGTATAGGAAATCTCTACTTTGAGTCCCAGAGACATCTTCTCAACATGTTCATGCCATGACCTTATCGTCATACTTGATCGCTCTTTTTCTACATTAGCCCTTATTCAGTACCGACAGCCTCACCCAGACACCCATGGACACCACTATGTGAAGCCTGATTGGATGATACTCCACTAGCTCACAGGCCTACTCACTGGGTTCCATGTAGAGTTTGGGTCTATGATTCCTCTTGATATTCCTGTGACAACTCTTTGGCCAGGTGTGGGTCACACACACCTGTAACCCTAGCACTTGGAGGGGGGGGAGGGCTGAGTCAGAAGGACTGTAAATTTGAGGCCACCTTAGGCTACACAGTGAGATCCTGTATGTAAATCCTTCCTGCCCAAGACACCCTTCCATGGTTCTGTCCATGTCAGACATAAAGCCCAAACAGCTGCTTAAAGGCCCTTGGCTTCCTTCCAGCTGTAGTGAGATGTGTGCACTTCTAGTTGGCCACAGCTCTGAGAAACCTCTTCCCATAGGCTCCTTTCCCCTCAGTCCAAAACCAATCTCCCTTCCTGCCTGTCTCCTTCCCTCTCTCTTATCAAGGCTTAAGTAGCATCTTCCTCCTCCAGACCTCACAGCTCCTCCCACGGATCTCCCAGACAACTTGCAGTGTCCTTAATCATGACACCAATGGCTTAAGGCACTTCTCCAAAGTGGGACCTGGGTGACCATGCCCTCTACTCTGTGGGAAGAGCGAATTTTCCAATGGGTGATGAATATAAACATAGTTGACAGATTAAAGATGGAAAGAAATGTTCTTAAAGTTGTCCTGGGTGTAGGGGTGAGAATCTCAGGGGTTTAGGGTATCACACGATATTTATGAGACTTACAGAAGGGACAAATCCAGGAAGTCCCACGCATCCCAACAAATTCTCCTAAGTAGCCAATTTCTTGTTATTTCCTCTAACCACACTTTCACCTTGCTGTAAGGAGTGGACCAGCTAGCTAGCTGTTATTCAGGCACGGATATCTGACAGAAACCTGGACAAGGGTTGTATTTTAGGGAAAATACAGTAGAAAGCTCAGCATCAGCAAGTTAAAGCTGAGGATGTCCCTGAAAGCTTTCCTCTGTGCTTTCATGGGGGAGGAGGAACGGAAGGACAGGGACAAAGCTTACCATGGAGCTAAGCTAAGAAGCTTCCATTTGTGGTGAATGGAAGGGAGGACTGTGAGTGAAGGCAATGACCAGGTGGATCAGGGTGTCACATTGCTCCAGGAGAAGGACTGCAAAGATGGAGTGCCAGCTGATCCCTTTCCCTGCTCTTGACTGCAGTTGCTTGGCACTTTAGCTGCCAACAGATTAAAGAGATCTTTTTATATAAAAACACAAATGACAACTCCAAGAGGGATAAAGGACATTGGATGGAAGGCTAAACAACCTGTTCTTGCATAAGACTTTTAACATCTGTGTTAGACAAAATGCTGTGAGTTAATGAGTTAATATTTTTGACTCAGGAGTAGGGTTTTTCTCTTCAAACATGTGGAGTTATTTGTGCTATTTTAAGAATTTCAAAAGCTCTTTCAAAAACCAGGGTTTGGTCTAAGTGACTCAGAAGAGGGGCTCTGTAAGAAAAAGGTTGTGGGAGAGGAAAGGGCCTTATCCTGAGGAGTTATTGCTTTCAAATGTCAGCATGTGACATGAATTAAGAGGTGATTTTTTTTTTTTTAAGTTTGAGAGCTGTAATTCTTTTTAAACCCTTGAACAATTCCCAGGAAGTTAAAGTAAAATGAATCTGATTACTAAGTTGTACATGGAAATTCAAAAAACAATTTTTCAGTTACAAATTGTACCTCTATAATTTTCTAATACAGAAATCTTAAGATTATAAAATTCAATTGACTAAAACTGTGGTCAGATCCCATTGGAGATGATTCCTTTCTACAGAATGAAGTTTTGACTTTAAATTTGATTATTCAACTGTTAGCAAGTGGTCAAGTCCATAACTTCCCCCTCAGATTACCTGTAGTCCAAATAAATAAGTAAGTAAATAAATAAATAGGAAACGGAATTTAGAAAGGGATAGTTTGTTCAACTCAGGGAGAGAATGGATCTGTTTCATCTTCCATATAGCTGTGAGAACTTTACAATATACAGAGAACTAGGAATGGACCCAGAAAGATATGTAGATTCAGCTGTGAGACTTCTTACTGGTCCTCTCCAAGGGGTATCTTCACTGCTCCAATCTTAGTTATGGAGAGTCAAAGTGTCTCTTTAGAATTAGAGTACCCAGCCTATGATCAAAGCATGTGATTATAGCTTTCACACTATTGAAGGAAACTAAGACATAAAATTAGGGAAGCTATCACTTTTGTTAAATTGGTTTTTTGGATTAAAAAGTTGCCACACACTTTAATTCATTGTAGCATTATAAACCTTCCGCTTAAACATAGTTACATTTAGAACATGGTGCATCTCCAGACCTGCTGGCAGAAGAACTATCATAATAGCTATCTTTTTGTTTGTTTGTTTGTTTTTAAGGTGGAGGTTTGCTATATTGCCTAGACTGGCTTCTACTGAGCCCAATGGGCCTTGAACTCACAGTAATCCCCCTGTAGCCATCTCCTGAATTCTGGGATTACTAGTATTTGCTTCTAT
The DNA here is from genome assembly GCF_943737965.1 of Phodopus roborovskii. Lineage (NCBI taxonomy): Eukaryota > Metazoa > Chordata > Mammalia > Rodentia > Cricetidae > Phodopus > Phodopus roborovskii. The sequence goes on along the minus strand of NW_026126460.1, from coordinate 25,224,226 downwards.
GCCTGACTACTAAAGGAACAGATTAGGTGATCATGTCAACTGTGTGATATTTTGTTTAAGATTTAACAGCCTGTATCCACAGATAAGTGTGTCAATTAGAAGTTGACATGGCAACCCTTCCTCACCTCAAGAAAACAAACAAACAAAACAACCAACTGTGGCTGGCTTCCCAGCTCTAGAGAGGGGGTGTGGACTGTGGGCCCTGTGGATCGTTCAAATCTTTCCCCACCATTTCACTGTGTTAGTCTGAACAATTTACCTGATTTAGTTTCTATGCCTCAGTTTCTTGTCAGCAACTGGGGGATAATAAATCTCTTCTTTGTAAGCTTGTTGGGTGATTAAATCAATTTATCTAAAGTTTTAGGATACTTTATCAACAGATCCTCAGTAGGAAGACACAATAATTACCCCAACGGGAAAGCTCACTGTCTACAAATTTACACGAACCAAAGGTGACTTAGTCTCTTAATGTCGTTTTTTAGTACATCCAGACTATTAGTCCAGCCAGACAAACAGTTTTCAATGAGGCCAACACTATGTAGACAAAATATCCCTTCTTTTGTGACCTAGAGTAAAATGGTCAAAAATGAAATAAAAGCAACGGTGTCTGAAGGCTCTGGCAAGCGGACAAGCCTGGGAGTGATTTTAAAGAAGGCGTCCTATTCAGGTGGCCTGGCAGGCCACTGTAAACATCAGGATATTTAAGTAGGAAGTCAGAGCCCATTGTGGTCCACCAAATGGGTGTCTCTTCAGTGTAACAGAGCTACAGATGGCTATCAGTGCAGCTGAGTCGCCTCCTGTTCCTCTCAGCCTGCTCATTTCCTCTACTGAGTTGAATGTAAGAACCACCCACTGGCGTGGTTCTCAGCATTATAGGTTTTCAGGTCAAACAGAAACCCTAGGGAATGCCTGAAAAAACCAAGCAAATAGTTATGTCTGCCCAGAACGGATGACATGGAGCTACTGCTGCTGTGTGTGTAGCAAAGTCCACACTCGAGTGACATTCTCTGCTGGAGCATCGGTGGAAGCCAGAAGCACGTGTGCTCTGGTTAAGAGCTTAGTTCAGAAGTTGCTGAAGTTTTTCTAGAGAGTTGTGTGTGAGGCCTAGATTCATCTTAGAAGGCTGAGCAGTGGGCCCTGCTGGGTAATCATCATCATCATCTTCACCTGGGCCTGCCATGGATGAGACACAGGAGTCTCCAGCCTTGACTGTGCATCTTCTCGCTGACACTGGGAATGGCTCGCTTCTGCAGCAGGCTCTGGACCAACTCCTGGACTGCATCTGCCCAGAGGTGCGTCTCTTCCTGGTGTCTGAACGGGCCAGACCAGTGAATTACCATGAAAAGTACCACCCCCGGAGGGCCCGCTTCCCAGGGATGTCTGTTTTGCTCTTTCTTCAGGAAAGCCTGGGACAGGAGCGGCTGTTTCGAGTCTTGGACTTCCTACAGCATTCACCCTGGCAGGGTTTCCCTACTCAGCATGCACAGGATAGGCCTTGTCCCTATCTCCCTGCCAATCAGGAATTCTACAGCCTGCACAACCAGATGCCAGTGTGGGGCATGAGGCCGGTGCACTGTGGCACTGATATCCTCAGAGTGACTCTGTATTGCAGTTTTGATAACTATGAGGATGCCATCAGGCTGTATGAGATGATCCTACAGAGAGACACCACCGTGCAGAAGAGCAACTTCTGTTTCTTTGTTCTCTATGCCACCGAGGGCTTCAGCCTGCAGCTCTCTCTGAAGCAGCTGCCCCTGGGAATGCCAGTGGACCCCAAAGAGTCTTCTGTGCTGCAATTCAAGGTTCAAGAGATCGGCCAGCTGGTGCCTCTTCTACCCAATCCGTGTGTTCCCATCAGCAGCACCAGGTGGCAGACTCAGGACTATGATGGCAACAAGATTCTGCTTCAGGTATTTCGTTTCTTATGTTTCTGGTGTGTTCCAGGGTTACCAGAATCAGTAGGGTCAGAGACAGGGCCCTGGAAACTCAAACAAGTTACACTTGGCCATCCATCCTCAGTAGGCTAGTTAAACAGATGAATAATAGTGAAAGACAGAGAAAGCAGATTTATTTAGAGCGGATACGCTGGGAGAAGAACACACGAAGAGGTCCAATGGCCCCTCCCCGGAAATGAAGTTTAAGTTGAAGTCAAGATGTGTGGTATCTAGCTATGCAGTCCTGGTCTGGGTGTGGTCCCAGTTATCATCTATCCATCATTGTCTTAGCTCCAACCTCTCCCGCTGAACAGCCAGGCAGGTTGTGAAATCTTTCTGGGAGTTAAGCTTCCCCTCTGGCTGCCATCAGGGCCCCAGCTGTCCTCCCTCTGCAGCATGAGATTCCTAGGGAAATTTGAGTTTCTTGGAATCCATTGTTTCATTTGTCTGATAGCCAAAGGGAGACACACAAGCACCTTTTCAAAACAGCCTCATCCCTGTCAGGACATGGGAGGGCGTGATGCTATATCTAAGTGGTCCCCAGAGGTGCTGTAGTCAGTGCTCTTCAACCTGATGGTATAGTAAGAGACCAGGGAGGTTTTAGACTTGTTCATGCCAAGCTGCACCACAGTCCCATTAGACCAGCAAGTCTGGGGAGACCCGGAGCATTTCTTACAAAAGAATAAAAGAGCTCATTGTGTGAGTCTCATATACACTGCGGTTGACAGTCACAGACTTCAAATTACACAGGCTTCGCATGTGACAGTCAAGAAATACCTGGCTTGTGTGAACTTGTAGCTGAAAAGTCCGAGAGTCAGATGATGCTCCCTCCCCAGAATGCCTTCACCGTGCCCGTCACCCATCCATACACACTTTGCCCACTCAGATTCAATAACAATATTACTGGAAATTTTAGAGCGTCGAGCCAGATTTGCGCATGTTACTAGGGTGATGGAGCTCTCCCCTTTCAGTTCTTAGTCTCATTAATGAAGGAATTTAAGGACAGAATCAGGTGGAAAGTCAAGGACAAGTTTCTTGGGGTTCGAAAGAAGAGGTAGAGGGAAAGGAGGGAAAGGAGGAGGAAGAAGGGGAGGAAGGGGGGAGGAGGAAGAGGAGGACGAGAAGGAAAGGGAGAAAGAGAAGAAGAAACAATTCAGTGCAGACAAGCTGTAAATCTCAGCATCTGCCAGAGGAGGGAGATAAGGGAGAGAGAGAAAAAACTGCTGTCGGCCATGTAGCAGAGAGGGAGCCATGGAGAAGGGAAGCTCAAAGTGTTAGGAAGAGCACACTGAGAAAAGGGACAGAAAGAAGACTAGGAAATGTTACAGAGGAAGAGCAGGTGGGCTTATGAAGTAGCAATGGGTCCTTCCAGGTTGCTGATCAAGGCTACAGCAAAAAACGTCATGTGCTCTTCCCACAGACCTAAGGAATGGCAGGGTGTAACGGTGTTTGGGAATGTCAGGTTGGCAATACTATTAGTTTCACCTTGTAGCATTTTCTACCACTGTCAAATTAAGTAAAAATCAGGTTCAACAGCCAGAATACCATCTAAAGAAAATCTGAAAGCCACCCTTTTCAGCCATCCTACTGAAGCTAAACACAGCCAGGTGTTTACCTCATCATGATGGCTGCCATGTGCTGTCCCTTATGGCATATGATGTGGCAGCTAAGCTTTAACACTTAGCAGCTGTCGTGATGTTAGCTCAATGAAGGTGATACTGGCATCTTCCTGCATTAAGGCTGTTAATCTGCATGAAATGATGTAACATTAATGAACACACATCATTACATTTTAGCTACTGTTGTACACATTATATACTGTACTAAAATGTTCTAATCACTAATTTTATTTAATTCTTATAACAATCTATGAAGTCAGTATCATTCCTGTTATAAATGAGAAGACTGTGGCACATTTGTCCAAAGGATGCCTTCCTATCAGGTCTCAAAGTTTGTCTGACTAATGGTGGCACCACAAAGGTGGGGCATGGGGAATGGGCAAGGTGGTGGCAGTCCCCTTGCTTATATATGTTCAGGAGGTACATGACAGTTAAAGCAAATATCCCATGGTGTCTGTCCTTGGAAAATGAACAGAACTCCCCTTAAGGCCTAGTGTATGAAATAATAACGCTAGGTAGAAATTGGTGCCCTTCCCCCTGGGCTAGCTTTCTTACCATCCATTTGCCTTAGTTAATAAAACATGAGTTCCACAGGTTCTATCATAAATAAATCCTTTTCATTTTCCCTTGAGTAAAACACAGGCGATATTTATCAAACAATAGGAAAGCTCCAGACAGCCAGAAGGGGCCCCCTGAAACATGTTGTTAGATATATATTACTGGGGAAATGAGGGTTCATTTTTGTGAGTTTTGTCTTACCGAGAAAGAATTTAAAAACAGACCCAGTGTGAGAGAGATGTCTGGGCTGGTAAAAGTGCTTGCAGCCAAGCTCCAGGACCTGAGTTCAATTTCTTGGACTCACATGGTAGAAGGTGAGAAGCGTCTCCCACAAAGTTGTCACCTGACTCTACTCACACTGGGGTCATCAAGCAAGTGCCTTATTTACTACCTTCTTGCTTATATGTCTGGTGTACAGTTCCCCAATTTCCCTGGATATCTGAACGTCCACATTTAGTTCTGTCTAATCCCTGGGACTATAGCATCCCTGGCATACAGCAGGGACCATCCATGTCCTTATTTACTTCTTTTCTGAAGGCCAAGTGATGTTTACTTGGGAGACACAGCTATATAATTAGTCAGTTCGAAAAGTTGAATCGTATTTGGGAAGACTAGAGAAGTTTTTCATGAAGGGAAACCCAGTAAGAAACATGAAAATAACTCCATTGTCCCTACACCTGTTAAGTAGGGTCCCAGCATGTGTCTCATCCTTGTGGCCTCCCTTGGGCTCTTGGCCTTGTGCACACCTTCACTTCTCCAAAATACTGGTCTTGGTCACCTTTTGATCTCTTTGTTTACAGGACTCCACATTTTTGCAAGCAGAATGAGGAATTGTTTTCTAGAAAATTTTGTGATTTCTTATCATAAAAAAATGTTTGAGTAAAGAATACAAAATGCTAGACTACACTGTGCTATTAAAATTAGTATGTGGTAGCTACAGTATAGCCATTTTGCACTTAGAATGAAATGAGATGTTTAGGGTGAAAAACCCAGTGTAAACTTCCTTGGGATCGGTGTTAGGGCAATAGGGACAATGAATACTCTTGCTTTTGTAACTAATGGGTCTAGGCCTTAAATTAGCATACCTAGGACCCAATTTGTTCTTAGCTCTGTAATCAATTCACAATGGCTCAATAAAGTTTCTGGATTAGACTCCAGTTAGACCAATATAGACACTATTTTCTCCTCTGAATTGGTGGTTGTACTTAAAGACTGGAGTTTTATGATGGACATTAGCCCTGAAGCAAAGATCTGACCTTTACTATAGATGCTGTGTGGGGTCACACAGATGCATGGAACTGTCACAGAAGGTTAAAGGCCTTAATGAAGATCAGAGTGGAGGAGAAAATTGCTGTATGTTTGTCAATGAACAAAATTCACTGAGGAACATAATGCCTGTTACAGGGAGAATCAAAATTGCAAATCAAGCTCTCTACAGATAACCCTCCACAGGGCCAGGATAGAGGCAAAGAGGCCCGAGTGTGTCTGATGCTAAACCCAAGGAGCCAGGGAGAAACTTCCTGGAGAAGTCCCGAGGAAAAGTGTGTTACCTGCACGAGCTAGGTGACACAGAAGGGGGCCAGCCATCAAAGGGAGAAAAAGTGTTCTGAATGGAGGAGACAGTGTGTAATACAGTACTTTCTTAGCAGGGCACCTTTAGCACATTGCCTGAAGTGGCGTGGAACAGCAGTAAAGAGAGTGATATCATGGCAGGTAGATGGACAGGTGGCCAGAAATATAATCTGTCATGGGATATGAGCATCAAGAAAGAAGATGTCTTTTCTAGCTCACTCCTATGAAGGCAGCATTCAAACTAGTGGTTAGTATATGGGAGATGTGGACATTCATATATGGGTGCATACTTGATAAATAGCTTCGATTCTAACCTTAGTATAATGTACAGTTGCTGATAGACCGGTGAACAGCACTGACATGTATCATTTGTGTTATGAGAATCAAATGAAAGAATACACGTGCTTGGGCTTTGTCATGTAGAAACTTGTGGAGGCCAAGCTAAAACAGAGCAATCGCTGCCTTCGTGTGTCAGTGGCCATTAACTCTATTGCCAAATGACACTTTTCACAACACTTCTTGTCATTACCCCAAAACAAAACTCCATAGCCACTAAACTGAATTCAGCATTCCTTCTTCCTGGGCAGCCTAAGCTCTATTCTGTCTTCAAGAATTCAACTGTTTAAGGCATTTCCTATAAGTGGAATTAGGTAATATTGTATCTCCAGAAATAACCAATTTATTCGAGGACTTCTTTTTTTGCATGTCCAAGCCGTCCTCACTCAGACTTCGTCCACCCCCCCTTTTTTTTTTGGTTCTTGCCTTGCCATTCTCCATTGCTACACCTGACTTACCTCAGGCAGTGACACACTCCCACAGCATTCACTAAGTACCTGAGCTGGGCTGGGCTTAGAAGTGAGGGGCAGGGGCATTGGCTGCTGTAAAATAGCAGGTTAGCACTGGTGGCTTGTCAGTGGATCAAGGAGTTTCAATTGGAAAAGATTTTCCACTCTTCAGTAAGTCTGATGCCTTTTGAGAGTCTTCCTATCAACCTAGTCTGTTTCTAAACCATCATTTCTCCCATCTCAGAGAAATTCTTTGGTCACCTTTGTGAAAAACCACCAGTGAGACACGATATTGTTTCCCTTCACAGGTACAAGCCTGCTCACTCTTTGCTAATGCATTTTCTCATGTTTTTCAAGTCACGTAGAGGGATGAATGTTTTCTCTGTTTATCACAGCTGCTAATGTTCTCTGAACTTGGGAAAACCATATACTCCATTTTGTAACATTTTAGTTCTTAGAAAGATGAGCTCCCAGCAATCATAATTCCAATAAATGCATTTTCTGGCAAGAAAAGATTTACCCCCCTCCAGGAATTTGTCCCAATCACTCAGAATCATGTTTCTTTTGGAAATTTCTCATTTGACCACCCACACTACATTTCTAGATTGACAAAGTTTTTCTTCCATATGGTCTAAAGATCTCTTCTCTCTCTTTTTTTCCTCCTCTCTACCTGGGAAGATTGCAGAAACATCCAGTTGCATGAAAAAAAAAAAAAAAAAAAAAAAAAAAAAGAAAGAAAGAAAGAAAAAAAAAAGAAAAGAAACAAAAGAAAAAAACTATTCACTTCAAATTCTTTTTATTTTCTTTTTTGTTTTTTTTCTTTTTGTTTAGAGTTTTGAACACTCTGTTTCTGCTTTACCATTAAGTTACATGCCTCAGGTGGACCTTTCTTATAACAACTTCATGAGGTAACTAAATGATAGCCAGGAGCTTGATTTATGGATGTTAATTTCCATTCATTTCTCTGTGCAAAAAGATGCATTTTGTTAAGTGTTAAGTTTTACCTGTTTAACAGGTACTGAGTCCTTGTTGTACAGGAACTTACATGTTGTAGGCAATGTACTAAATTTGAAAAAGGCTCTATGTCTATCGTGAAGCTATTTATGATGTCTTGGCAGTTTCCAGGAGTAGATGCAGAGGAGATAGACACACAACCCAGCACACATCAGAATGGCGAGTACTAAGGTCTGTGAGAAGAAAAGCAGTAGCAGTGACAGTGACCACAGCTGTGGCATGCGCAGCATTCCCATACACCAGACACCCTGATCACCTCACTTTCATGATAATCCTGAGATTTTGGCACTTCTCTCACAGGCAAGGGAATCAGAGGTGTAGAAACACTAAGTAACTTGTCTAAGGTCCCACAGATGATCAGTGGCAAAGTTGCCTTGGGGTACCTAATACAAATGCAGTGACATTGTGAAGACTCATGAAGAGATGATGTATAAACTGGCAGTTGACAGAGATTAGAGTTTCCAGGGAAAGGGCTCCAAGGAAGCTCTTCTAGGTGGAATAGATGAACTGGAGCAATGGGAGAGAGCATGCGATACTTAAGGGGTTAAAAGAAATTCAAAGGCAGACAGTGATGAGTTCTTAGCTGTCATGACCTTGCTGCAGAGGGTGAAGGGCAAAGTAGGCTAATCAGAGGGTTTGACTTCACCTTGAGGCAGGCAGGAGGCCATTGCAGGATGGTTAAATCTCTGCCCCCAAGTGGAGAGTTGAGAGTGGTGGACAAGTTGGGAGGTAAGAGAACCACGGGGAGTTAGATGGCTGTTGCAGGGATTCAGATAGGACATATAAGCTTTAAGGCTAATGACAGTGAGTGGAGAGAGAAAGATCTGCCAGAGTGCAAAGAGGCACAGTCCATGGGAATAGGTGACTGCTATGCTTGGGGCATGTACAGTGGCAGAGGAAGCTCTTGCTGGGTGTAACATAGTGGTCACCAGGGAAACAAAGGAGAACAGAGCTTCTGCGGAAGCAGATGGATTCAGTAGTACAGAAGATTTGGAGAGTGCTGTATTTGAGAGGCTGGTACCTGGCAGGGAGCTGAATAGGTAGATGTGAAGTTTAGGAGACAGATGAGGACTGGGTGGTGGCAGTGCCTGCCTTTAATCCCAGCAGAGCAGAGGCAGGCTGATCTTTGTGAGTTAAAGGCCAGCCTGGGCTACAGAGTGAGTTCCAGGACAGCCAGGGCTACAAGGAGAAACCCTGTCTTGAAAATCTAAAAGAGAGACAGAGAGAGACAGAGAGGGAGATATAAGAGTGGTAGCTGTGTATTTGGGAGCCTAGTTACTCTGATGACTAAAGGTATAGTTATCCAAGTTTGGGCTAGACATGTATATGGAGTAATAGTTCTCAACCTGTGGGTCTGGACCCCTGATGGGAGAGGTCATTCTGTATGTTTTTCATACTGGCTAATAATAAAGCACTGTTGGCCAATAGGAAAGGAAGATAGGAGGGACTAGGAGACAAGGAGGAAATAGGAAGTAGTAAGGAGGAGTCAAGATGGAGAGTCTGAAGAAAGCAGTATGCCGCCGGCTCCCCGGTAAGAGAAATACATAGATCAGCAGAAATGGGTTAATAATTAAGGCAGAGCTAGCCGATAAGAAACTAGTAACTGGCCAACAGTATAATATCGAATACAGAATCTCTGTGTATTATTTGGGGCTATTTAGCATTCCCTGTGGCAAAACCTTCCATTGATATCTCTTCACCGGTTGAGAATTGTTATAATTAGGTACCGTGAAGGCAAATTTCTCTTTGTCTTGTTCTTGTAAAGGTATAGTGAAGAAGCAATCCTTTAAATCAATAACTATAATAGGCCATTCTTTGGGTATCAAAGAAGGCAAGGGCATTCCAGGCTGTAGAGAGCCCATTGGCTGGATAACTTTATTGATGGCTCTCAGGTCTGTAAGCATTCTCCATTTACCAGATTTCTTTTTGATCACAAATACAGGAGAATTCCAAGGGCTGGTTGATTCCTCAATATGTCCAGCATTTAGCTGTTCCTGAACCAGGCTTTCTAACCCTAACCCTTTGGCAAACTTCTATCTGCAAAAATATTTACATCATGATTTATAACGATAGCAAAATTACAGTTATGAAGCAGCAACATAAATAACTGTATGATGGTCACCACAACATGAGGAACTTCATTAAATGGTCACAGCATTAGAAATGTTGATAACCACTGTTTAGATAAAGAAGGCTTAGGGGAGTTGGAGAGATGGCTCAGTTGATAAGAGCAATGGCTGCTCTTTCAGAGGCAGGTTCAATTCCCAGCACCCACACAGCAGCTCATACTATCCATAACTCCAGTTCCAGGGGATCTGTCAACCTCTTCTCATCTTCGTAGGCAAGAGACATACACACGGCACACAGGCATGCATGTAGGCAGGCAGAACACTCAAACACATGAAATACTGTGACATATATGAATCATCTGAGAAAAAAGACACCTTTATGGAAACCTAGAAAGGCAGAGGGGGAAGGGAGAGATGCAGAGAAATATGTTGGTCTGGAAACTTAAAGAGAAGACTACAGAAGTGAAGGATACAGATTGCAGAGGACAACCCTTCCAGGAGCTAACAACGATGATTGCAGATGACTTCCATACCAGGCGGTTTGAAGAATAGTCAGTGGAGGTGGAGGTTATGGGCATGGGGTTAGCAGGAAAACCAAAGATATATTTTAGAATCAAATGTTTGGCTGAAGAACAGCAGGAAAAAAAAACTAGAAGGACAGAGAGAAGATAGGAGACTTGAGAAACCCATTATCTGAAAAGAGCAAGGAGAGGGAGTGAGGCGGGGCTTCTCTCTCATACAACATTTTCTAAGAGTACATTCACTGCGCGCATTGATGAATTTCATAAAGACACCTTCATACAAGTGCATTACATACGTCAATCATGTTCATTCCTCCCCTTTCTCCATATGCTGTAAGTTCATCATACAATCTCACTCTGTTGTCTTGTCATGCATACATCTACAATGCGGTGGGGTTGTCTTGATTGTTAATTGGTGTAGGAGGACTTAACCCATTGTGTGTGGTGCCATTCCCTAGGTGGAGTCTAAACAATATAAGAAAACTAGGGGAGAACATAGCATACAATTAAGAAAATAGGGTTGCTGGTGCGGCTGGGACAATATATGAGGCCACTGGCAGTGGGTCCAAGATCTAACTCTAATGCACACACTGACTTAATGGAGTGCATTCTATATGGCAAGATACCTTGCTCATCTTAGACACGGGCGTATGGGGAGTGGAGAGATGCCTTGGTCCTGCCTCAAGGAGATGATGGGACAGACTTAGACTTCTTATGGGAGGCCTTACCCTCTCTGAAGAGCACATGGGAGGCAGTGTGTGTGTGTGTGTGTGTGTGTGTGTGTGTGTGTGTGTGTAGCAGGAGGAGAGGAGGGAGGGGGGACTGGGATTGGAATGTAATAAATAATTTAATAACCCTCACAAATAAATATAATATAAAAGGGAACCACTGTTGACATTGATCTTCTAAATAATTTAAATATTGCCTAAATTACTTTCTTCATGTTAATCCCTTTAAAATGATTTTTAAGACCAACTTCACTAGTGCCATGCAAAGCTTTCTATCATATTTTTTCAGTTCACATGACTTTATACATATACTAAATAGCAAATGAACCAATGTGAAATTGTGGAAAGAGCTATTAAGGTCTATTTCAAAAGATAAAAATAACTCTAAAGCCTTGCCTTTAGTAACCTTTATTTTATTATTTTTAGCATATCCCACAAGTCATAACACACTAGTATGTTGAATGTCTGCTACTGAAAAGCACTAGTTAAGGTGACATGTCCTTCACTCTTAAAAAGTGATCTCACTCACCTTTTTACCACCAGTGTCTACGGTCTAGAAGGATAAATCAATAAATGTGTGTTGAACTGAAAATAAAAGAAAATAGGGTTGTATACATTTATTTCTTTCTGCTTTTGACTACGGATGTGATGTAACTAGCTGCTCAAATTCCTGCCTTGACTTCCCTCGATGGGTTGCAGCCTGGAATTTTAAGCCAGGTAAATCCTTTCTCCCATAAGCTGCTTTTTGTCAAGGTATTTGATCACAGAACAGAAATGAAGCTAGTACATATGATATTATATGTATATTATAACATAGTATAATATTTGTATAAAATGTAAGATTCACAAATGAAAGAATGCACGATTTATGTCTTTGCGAGTCTGACTTATTTAGCTTACTATGATAATCTCCAGTTGTGTTCATTTTCTACAAATGGTTGACTAGAACTCCATTGTGTGCATGGGTGTCACCTTTTCTGTATTCCTTCATCTCTTAATGGGCATAGGCTAATCCTGTAAATTGGCTGTTATGGATAGCACTGCAATAGACATGGATTCCCTAGTGTGCTTGTGGGACTACCGCTCTGAGATGTATATCTGAAGAATCCTAAGCCAACACACCACAGGCTTCTCTTTCTGACAACAGTTGCTAGAAAATGAAATGGTACCCAGAGAATCAAACCTAAGATTTTTTTTTTTCCTGCAGATTGGGTAATCTAATATTACCCCAGATTGATTTTGGATAAGGAATATCTAACCTGTAATAAGATATTTTTATTAAAAACAAGCAGATGGAAAAAGAAAGACAGGAAGGGCAGAGTAGGAGAAGGGAGAGAAGAGAAAAGGAAAAGAGGGAGAGAAGAAACCAAATGAACAAAGACAGTGAACGGAATCAGGTGATGGTGACCGAAAGTGTGGTAGGGGTCAGTTGTCCACAAGGCAACTCTTCAGTGTCCATGGAAGTGACCTCCAGATTTGCTATGCATTTGAAACACTAGGGGAATGTGAACATTTTCAGTACCCATGCTACATCCTTATTGGATACACTTGAGTTTTAAGGGTGGGTCACTAGGGACTTTTAAATGATCCTCAGGTGATTGCAGTATGAAGCAATGCTTGGGGACAGCTTTGTCTCCCATGGGCTTGTTGAAGTTCACACATTAAGGTGCAGCAGACATTCATCCAACCAAGGCTCCTCAATGCTGACAGGAACTGGTTCAGACAAGCGCGCCATGCTCAGATGGGCTCCATTTTGGAATCCCATTGGTGGATTAGGGGTGGGCATCTAGATATGTATAGCATTTTAGGAAACTGGCTTGGACCATGGATGGAATATAGGGATCCTAGGGTGGTGTTTTTCAATCTATATTTTAAAAAGCCTACAGACCCGGAAGAGAGAGTTGGAACCGAGAAAGTTCTATCTGTCAGGGTTGCCTCTAAGCTACAGCTCCAAGTTTCGTTAGTATGAGTACTTCATGTTTTGGGCTTTCAAGTAAAGAATTTTAGAAAAGAGACTTAGAGAGAGAGAGAGAGAGAGAATTACTGACTCACTGATCTAGAGAGAAGAGAGTGGACAATTACAGGACAGAAACCAAGAATAGATTTCCATTTTTAAATGACTGGAAAAGAAATATGAAACATGAAAATGACACAAAATTTAAGTTTCAGGTTCCACAAATAGAAATGTATTGAATCGCAGCCACACCATTCATTTTTGGCTTGTCTGTGGCAGCTCCATTGAGCCAAGTAGCTGGGCTGATAGCTCCATGGCGAGACAGTTACTACATGACCCTTTCACAGGACATATTTGAAACTTCTAAAAGAAGAAATAAATGTCTCTGCTATTTTTGGGGAGACATGATTTTGCAGTGTCTCTATTTCTATCACAGAGAAAATTTAGAAGAAAGTACGTATACCTGTCATTTGCAATATATATACATATATACACATATGTGTATATATATTTATATTCTGCATATACATTTAGTAATCGACTCACTGTAGACCTGCTCCCCACTTCCTGCCTCCCCATCCTGACTTCTTGCTTTGGGAGACAAATGTACAGTTCTCTCTTTTTTTCAAATTTCCTCTTCAAAGACTGTTTTTTAGGGTAAGGGTAGTTCACATCGAAGCCAGTGCATAAAGCATAGAGACCTCCTCTCTGACCTCATAAACGAATAACCTCCTCTGCTCTCAAACTCTTTGGAAGCTCTTCAGCTAGGTGTGGGGTCTTGTGTGCCACTCCCCGATCCATGCTGGGATTTTGGCAGTCCTGATTTGTGTAGGCAATCATAGCTGCTGTGAGTTTGTGAGTACAACAGCCACATCCTGTCTGTGAGACAGCATTTCTCAATACTCTTCCTCCTCCAGCTCTCACATTTTTTCCACTCCCATCTTCCGTATTACCTGAGCCTTGCTGTATGTGTGAGGAGGGGGGCTTGACATAAATGAGTTTATTCTCAGCATGATCATTTGTGAGTCTCTCTGCATTAACCACAGTCCACTGAGAAGAAGCTTTGGTTGACGAAGGTTGAGAGCAGCATTAATCTACAGGTATAGACATAAATACTTGAAGACAGTTTGGCAATGTGACCATTTAGCAACAACAAAATAAGTCCTTTCCAAGGGCCTGTGAACTCCCGCTGAAATCTAATTGTAAAGCCATTGGTTTCCTCTGTAACAGTCATGCTACTGTTGAGCCAGTGGGCATGTTTTGCCTAGAATTGGAATTATAGCACGAAGGGTCTAGTGCTACAAAAGACCATTGCTATCTTTTCTTCCCTACTGGCCTGTGTAGTGGTGTGCCATGCTAGCCAGCAGGCAACAATTTTCCTACTCACTTGATTTGTTTGTGTACTGCAGCCAACATATATGGTTTCTTACCAACTAGTTCTGGTGGGAAATCAAGAGCAATGGCAGCGCCTATATTATTGATGGTGCCTGTGGGGACTTCTTGAACAAGAACTCATAGAGAGGCACTAGGTCCCAAATTCTATGGTGAAAATTGTCACTTCCAGAAATTGTCTTGGAAGAACACTGTGAAAGACATATCATGCCAGCTTCCCAGGAACCCAAGGATGGAAGGAGTTCCAGTGAACTCCATCACATGGGAAGAGAGGGCAGCTACCTGTAGAATGGGGTTTTATTGACCAATGTTTTAAGATTGGAGCCGAGCATGCATACAAGTAGTCTTTTTTTTTCTGTTTTCCCAAATAATACTATACTCTACTGTGTATAAATGGCACCCTAAGAAAATAAAGAATATTGTTTTAAAAGGTACTAGCCTATTAGCCTGTCTGGAGTGTCCACATGTCTTAGACACAGAGGGATACCTTTATTAGCATGATCTGGAAGAATTATAGCGTTGGAAGATTGAATTCCCATTCCAGTCCTTATCATGACCTTGACGGTGGCCACAAGCTTTGACTACTGTCTGTTGTAACACAGCACATCGGGTGAGGTCACTGAGCAACATCTGTGCATGTCTTTGAGTGTTTAAACTACTAGATCTACAAGACATGTGGTGGTATCAAGTGATCCTTTCATTCTTGAAGCCTTGTCATTGTCAAAACCTTGGTAAGTTCAAGAAGGAGAGTGAGTTGTTTGGAGCCAGTGTTGATTATCTTACTCTGATTTATGTGTCACAGCAGCTCTACTGAAAGTCTGCTGTGGTGTGGCATAATAGAAGATGGACAAGGTACACGGTGCTTCTGGCCGTTAGTCAGTGGAAACCATGTTTTATTGGTTCTTCCTTTCCTTGTCTCATAGGTCCAACCGAAGTCAGGGCTTGGTGTTAGAAATGGTGAGTGTTCCTTCCTGAATGGCAGCTTGAGAGCTGACATGCATCGACAGGGCTCCAGGCTGAACTCTGTTTCCACACAGAGAACCTTAGAGCCAAGGAGCCGGAGGAGCAGGAGCCGGAGGTTCAAAGTACATTCTCTGGAGCTTCCACAGCCCAGTGGGACATCGGAAAACTGGACTGACCCTTTGTGGAGAAGCTCTGGCTGGTCCTCACTGACTGACAGCTCAGCCACAGGTATGCAGCAGTACCGCCTGTCTATCCCCATCGAACCTGAGGTGAGAAGAAATGCCCAGAAGCTCGAGGCAGAGACAAACGTTGACACTGGCTTCACCATCATCAATTCCAAACCCAGGCAATCTTTTCTGAGCAGATTTCCCAGGGATTTTCAGAGCAGCCAGCCACCATGCTGCTTGTCAGGATCTTCCTTTGAGGTGACAGCTTCCCCAAGCCAAAGAGTCTTTCAGGGTAGACTCCATCCTCTGCCACTTCCAGGTCAAAGGGACTATGGTGTAAAGGAGAGAATCTCAACATGTTCCCATTATCGTCCTGTCCAGGGTGAAGAGAAAGAAGAATTCTTTATATAACATAAAACAAATGTTTCTCTGTAAGATACAAGATCAGATAGAATGTTCTAGAAATGAAGCATTGTGTTAGTTGCCCTTCTCATTGAAGAATCTGACAAAAGCAACATAAGGGTTTGTTTGACTCATGTAGGTGGGAAGGTCCATTCATGGCTGGGAAGTCATGGAAGCGAGAGTGTACCTTTATAGTCACATAGCAGGGGGTGGGGTGGGGGTGGGGTGCCGGGATGCTGGGGCTCAGCTTGCCTTTTCTTTGTGCCATCTAGGACTCTCGCCCATGGGAAGGTACTGCCCACTCTCAGGGTGGGTCTTCCTTCTTCAGGTAAATCCTTCTGGAAGCACCCTTACAGATACACCCAGAGGTGCATTTCCATGGAGACTCTAAATCCAGTTAGGCTGACAATGAAGATTAGATTTACAAACACTGATCCAGGGTCATCCAGTTTCTTGCTCATCTGAGAGGCTCTCAGTGCACAGGTTCCTTTGCTTCCCCTTCCAGCATTAGAAGTCCATGGGGAGCGGATAACCTGCTGGCTCTCTAAAGAGAATACAGTCAGGCAGAGGAAGAATGCCCAATGCCTGACCGTCTCAGTGGCACACTAACCCAGATGCATTTGTTGGTTCAGTGCCTTTCAGAACATTGACATAGTATGCAAATGTATTAGATGTGTTATGCAGATCTGATTAGTGTGTGTAATATGGTTTTAATTTTTACTTGAGGTTGCATAGAGCTTATCCCCCTAGACAGTGTGAACTATTTATTCTTTAGTGCTTTTTTAATTTTTATGTGACCTCCTTTGGTAAGTAGGCCCTGTTTACCACATATTCTCTTGTGGTTTTGCTTTTAAAGTTCTTTGCATCTGAAATGAGTAAAAATGCAAAGCATTTTGAAAATTATAGCCCTCCCTAGTTTAATTAGTAAAAATAGCAGAAGTCAGAAAGCTACGTTAAAATGAATGCTAGACTCTGAGATGTTCCCACTCTTATATTTCTCATTTGTTTATTCCTTATTCTAAAGAGGCCAGCACTTCCTGCTAAAAAACCAAGGAAGACATGGTATGATTAGAAAATTCCAGATCTCCACTGGACATGGCAGAGAGGTTGTGCTGACTGAGTTACCGGAATAGGAATTGTGAATTAGATGAGCTTTGGGGGTTCCCATTGCTTTCTGCAATTCTTATTTATTCATTTATATGTTCTCTCAATAAATAATTTTGCATGCCTTAAGTGTTTTATGGATATGATACTTAGTCATGTTTGTGGCCATCAAACCCAAAAGGTAGTAATGGTTTTGCAACTGTGATAATCTACAGAACCAACTCTTTGGAAAGGTGTTGAGGTTCAAACTTACTCGACAACCTAGGCCTACATTTGCCACACAAAGATGCACTTTTTAGTTATTTGTCTCATTGCTTTGGTAAAGTACCACAGCAAAAAACAAGTTAAGGGAGGGGGGATTTCTTTGGCTGACAGTTCTAGCTTGCAATCCATCAAGATGGGATGTTCCTGGGGCAGAAGTTTGAGGTCTCTGGACACACTGCATCTTCAGTCAGGAAGCAGAGTGACAGGCAGGGCTGCAAAGCTGCCTTTCTCTTTGCCAGTGCAGGGATTACCCATCCACTTTTAGGCTGATATCTCCCATCTCAATTAACCTGGTCAAGATAATCCCTCACAGACACACCCAGAGGCTAGATTCCTAGGCATTCTAACCCTGCCATATTACCAATGCTAACCATCCCATGAGCATAAGTAGCCTGCAAGAGGAGACTGCGAATATTATGAATTGCAGTTTACAGTCTTGAAATCATAGTTGCAAGGGACACATTCTCTGTTGCCTAAATGCTGGAGTTTGGAGATTAGGTGTATACTCATGATTAAAAATAAATGGAGGCTGTTAGTGCCTATGCTACTGGTTGTCTGTTCAGGAACTGTGTCAATGCGTTCAAGATTACTTTTCATTTTCTCTTCCATCAGGTTCAGTGTATCAGGATTTATGCTGAGCTATTTGATCCACTTGGACTTGTTTTGTGCATGGTGTTAGGCATGAATCGATTTGCATTCTTCTATATGCAGGCATGCAGTTAGACCAGCACCATTTGTTGAAGATGCTTTCCTCCTTCTCCCCCCCCCATTGTATAATTTTGACTTTTTTTTTTTTTGTCAAAAATCAGATGTTCATAGGTGTGGTATGTGGATTTATCTGCTTCCATTAACCCACCTGTCTGCTTTTATGCCAGCATCCTGTGGTTTTATTACTACATCTCTGTGACAGAACTTGAAATCAGGAATGGTGATACCTCTGCAAGTTCTTTTATTGTACACGATTGTTTTGGCTATCCTGTTTTTGTTTGTTTGTTTGTTTGTTTTGTTTTTCTATATGAAGTTGAATGTTGTTTTTTCCAGGTCTGTAAAGAATTGTGTTGGGATTTTAATGGAGATTGCATTGCATCTGTAGGTAAGATTGCATTGCTGTAGGTAAGATGGCCATTTTTACTATGCTAATCCCACCAATCAATGAACATAGGAGATCTTTCCATCTTCTGATATTTTTCAATTTCTTTCCTTGAAGACTTGAAGTTCTTGACATGCAGGTCTGAAACTGGAGGTTTCTCTCCTTCCTGCCAGTTCCCAAATAACCATTCTGAGGCAATGTTAATTATGAATGTTTGGCTCATGGCTCAGGCTTATTGCTAGTTAGCTCTTACATTTAAATTAACCCATTTCTATTAATCTAAGTATTTTTATGTGGCCATGGCATTACTAGTCTGCTGACATGTTGTTCTTTGGGCAGCTGGATGGCCTCTCTCAGACTCTACCCTTCTTCATTTGTATCTCTGCTTGGATTTCCCACCTGGCTCTATCCTCTACCTTGCTGTAGGCTGTACTTATCCAAGGAGAACACCACATATTCATAGCATACAAAAGGACATCCCACATCACAGATCTTTTACTTGCTTAGTTAGAATTACACAAAGAAAGGATTAGAGGAGACAGAGGGGTCAAGGACACCATGAGAAAACTCACAGAATCAACTAACCTGGGCTCATAGGGACTCGCAGAGACTGAATCAACAGCCAGGGAGCCTGCATGGGACTGACCTAAGTACTCTGCATACATGTTACAGTTGTGTTGCTTGGTCTTCTTGTGGGACTACTAACAGTGGGCACAGAGGCTATCTCTGCCTCTTACAGGCTTCTGGGACCCTACTTCTCATACTGCATCACCTTGCCAAGCCTTAATACATGGGAGGCGCTTAGTTTTACTGCAACTTGATATGGTATGTTTTGTTAATACTTTCCTAAATAGAAAGAGAGGAGGAGTAGATTATAGATGGGAACAGAGATGGTGGGTAGGGAGAGGGGCTGGGAGGAGGGGAGGGAGGGGAAACTTCTGGATATAAAATAAATAAATAAGTTCATTAAAAAAAAATGGAAACTGGAGAGATGTCTCAAGGGAGCTTGTTGCTCTTCCAGAGGGCACACATTTGGTACCCAGCACCCACATTGGGCAGCTTTACAGCTCCTTGTAGTTCTGGCTTCGTGGGATCTGATTCCCTCTCCTAGTCTCCACAGGAACATGCATGCATATGGTATACATTCATTCACACAGACACACATACGCATAAAATAAATATTTTAAAAAGTATTTTTTGATTCTGTGACCTTAATTTTTTTCTTTTCATCTTCTCTCCCTCCCCCCATCCTTCCCTTCTTCCCTTCCTTCCTGGGATGGAGCTCAGGGCCTCGAGGATGCTTATGAGGCAAGTGGTACACTTCCAGCTCACACCTACATTTGTCAAGACCTGGAATGCTTACACCCAACTTGAGAGAGAGCCTAACTGAGGCACAGAAGGGTCTTGAGGAAATGTGTGCAGTCTGGGTCTGTGAGCTCTGCTGAGAAGATGAAGGGAATGATGGGAATCCTGAACTGATCTTTTTCTGTCCATTAAACATCAAAATAGTCTCATTATATTTTCTCCCTACCTCACAGATTAAACTTTGATCTTAGGAAATAGTGTGAGGGAGTTAATGCTGGTACGACTTTCTATAACAAAGCCCTTTTCAAAACCTAATTTCAGTTGAACAATTGAGTTCCCCATAAAAGCGCAGCAGGGAGAAGTTTTAAATTTTCCTTCTGCTTTTTGATGTTATCTCAATTTCTTTAACATAAAATATGGGTGAGGATATGAGTCCATGGAAATCATAAAGAATATTGAGAAGTTCACATAAGCACCTTACAAAATTGGCTTATAAAATAGTGTACTCTTAAAATGTCACCCACTCTCTCCTATCCAGTGTAAGAATCCAGTTTACATTATGGGATGGAAATGTCAGTGCAGCAGGTTGGGATTTAAAATTCTCTATATATGTGACCTTGAACACAGTGGATTTCAATCCTCTGAGTCTTCTCTACTGTAACAGAGGTTGTTAGAAAGAACCCAGATAATATATATGAACATATTAGGATGTTATTAAGTACTATAAATGCACAAGAGGTTTTATTATTGTATTATATTTTATAGTTTTCTATATATTTTAGTATTAATGGAATTGTTCCTTTGGGCCCGCAGTTTAAAAATGTTACAAGACAAAAATTATTTTATGAGACAAAGTTTAAGTAAAATCACTAAGATTGTTAAAACAAAATGACAATTTTACATGATTATTTTTTCAAACTATCTATGCTACTTGTTTTACCTAACAGGAAGATGACGCATCGTAAGTAACAAAATACATCATGAAGTTCAGTAGATTATATCCAAAAGAGTAAGTTATGATCTGAGCATCGTAGTGTTTGGCTATTATCCTAGTACTTTGGAAGGGAACAGAGCCATGGCTCACACCAAATTTTCTGCTGATTAGAAGTCTGTAAATTTCATTACCTTGTCACAGACCTTCTTTCCATGTTCCAGAAACAACTCAAGGCTGTCTGCCTTTCTGGAACCTTCCTCTCCTCTTCTTCCTGGTCTTCCTTCTCTCCAGTCATTACTCCTCTCCGTCTCCTCCTTTCCTTCCCTCTCCTTCTGTGTTAACTCAGTACTATGTTTTGTTCACTTAATTTTCTGACTTATTTGATTTCGAGAATCCTTGAGGGTGGGAGGTTGGGGGAGATGTGAGTTAGTCTTATGATGCAGCTCAGATTGTCCTCAAACACGGTGAAGAAAGAGACAGAATTGCCTTGTTTCTTCTTTAAGGCTACTAGTTACAATATCAGGGTCTCTCCCCAAGACCTATTAACCTCCAAAGGTTTTTCCAGATCCCATTCCACCAGAACTCTTCCAAGGGGCTTGTTAGAATCCCTGTGTGAATTGAACTTATCCTCATCATCCTCATATGTCACGATATTCTCTCTCTCTCTCTGTCTCTCTCCTTCTCTCTCTCCCTTCCCTTTCTTTTCTCTCTGTGACACTGACCCTTCGTATTCTCCCTTGCTTTACAGAATAATCCAAGAAATCAATCAATCAAATTAAGCATGATGATTTCAGAAGATTTTTATGAGTTTATTTTATTTTAGTCAAAGCTTGTCGCCAGAAGGTACTATGGTGACAGTCTAAATTTTTGGGCTGACGTGAAGGAATGTGGTAGGAATGTGGGCAATGTTAGATACATTAAAAACTGGTTCATGCTTAGGAGGTCATGAGAAGGAGGCCCCACTGGGAAGACACGGCTACGACGTAGATCTCTTTGGATCACATGGCTTAACACTTTCTCCACAAATGTACTGTTGGGGGTGAGAGTCTCCCCGATTTTCATATGAGCTCCCAGATGCTGCCTTCCATAATACCAGATAGTCATTTCTGCCTTGTAATTAAGAGCAGTAAAATGTATGCACCAAATATATTGCTGGATGCTACCCTAGGAATTAGCAATGAGGACAAGCATAACTGCATGCTGTGGTTTGGTTTTAATTGTCCATCTAGATAGAAATAATTGGATTTCTTCCCTGCTCCCAATCTCCCTCATAGAGATTACAGCAAGCATGGAATCACGACATGTGGCCAGAAATTTTCTTCTGTCTAGCTCTACCCCCCCCTTTTTTCTTCATTTTATTTTATTTTTTACATTCCAGTCCCACTTTCCCCGCCCTCCTCTTTTCCAGCTCCCCCAACCAAGCCCCTCCCATCTGCTCCACAGAGAGGGTAAGGCCTCCCCTAGGAAGTCTACTAAGTCTGCCCCATCATTCTATTGTGGCTTTCCCTTTTCAAACCAGCTAATTCCCAATTTTTATTTTCTCAATTTGGCCACAGACAGCTGAGGTATGTAAGGGAGCCTTCAGATGGCCCAGAAGCGGGTTTCATAGCTCTTTCTAGCTGCCCTTGGTTGGTGTTTAAAGAAATACCAACTGTGCAATATCACCTTAGCTGTGGCGTTCCCAGTCCCAACACCTGTTGGGAAGAAGGGTCAGTGAAGTGATTTCTAGCAGGACACTTTGCAGTCACAAGTACCACCAGGAGACATCACCGAACTCCTGCTCTGAGGCTCTGTGAGGGTCCACACCACAGATGGTCCACACCAGCCACTGGCAAGGATTTTCTGAAGCCTTCTACTAAGCAGCAGCCCTGGGCACTTGGGAGGGGTTGCCTAGTTCTGGCCTAGAGGATTTGAAATGATTCTTGCAGTTTCTCGCCAGACATTTCTCATGTATGTATGAAAAGAAGGGCAGTGCCCGCTGAGTAAATGTAAAGTAACCTTCACAGGAGCCCTCTGCAGAAGTGCAAAATGCAAATATGTCTTGTCAACTTTGCCCTACAAAACCAACCAACCAACCAACCAAACAAACAAACAAACAAACCCCCCCAAAACAACCTACCATAGGAAGGACAGCCCGAGGAATGGAAACAGGGTTGGGAATCTATTTCCCAAGAGACACAGTGAACAAGTCACCTCTGTAGGTGACTCAGCTTGTCAGGAGAGCATCAATTCTGCTCCCAGGCACACCCATGTAGCTCAGGTGAGTCAGGTCACTCAGTGTTGTGTTTCTCTTTGTGAGGATGTTTGCTTCACAGAAGAAGAGGGAGTGAGGCAGTTAAGTCTGCATCCTAGACGCCCACCCCCGACTGTGTTTTGTTGTGAACATTATTTAGGATTGAAGTAGAAGTCCAACTGAGTCCTGGGCAGCCATTACTTGGTGTGAAAAGTGCCTTGGTGAGCACTGACATCCCCTCATGCTGTGGGTGGAGCACCATCGTCCTATATTGTGCTCAAGTAAAGATGGCAAGCTCTGTGGTTGTGGGCGGTACCATAGGGACACTTCTGCAGGGAACTCTGGGAGTGGATAAAAACTGAGAGGTGTATACTGAGGTCTGGGGGCAGCTTAACCAGCGCAGTTGATAGAGTGCTCACCTAGCTTGTACAAAGCACTGGATTCCCTCTCCGTGGCTGCATAAACTGGGTATGATGGGACATGCCTGTACTGGTACCTGGGAGGAGGAAGAGGAGGCAGTGAGATCTGAAATTCAAGGTTACACTTGACTGCATTGTGAATTAGAGAGGCCAATACTGGATATACGAGACCCTGGCTGAGAAAAGAGACAAAGGCAATAGTGGAATTAACTGCTTTGTCCTCAGTTGTCACACAATGCTGTGACTAGTTCTCTCACTTCAGATGAATGGAAGAAAACCCAGAAAAAGTCTCTAGCGATGGATTAAAGTCCATTGAGAAAGTTGTCCCAAGCCCTTGGTGTTGCGCAAACAAAGCAATGCCACTTTCACTCCACAGCAGTCCTTGCTTGCTTTGTTTGTTTGCGACAGACTTTCTCTGTATAGCAGCTCTGGGAACTGAACTCAGAACCTCTGGAAGAGCAGCCAGTGCTCTTAACCGCTGGGCCATCTCTCCAGCCCTCCCAGCATTCCTTCTTGAACTCTGAGCAGCTGCAGCAATTTGCACAAGACTGAGTCCATCACCTCCCCTCTCATGGAGTGTGGAGGGACTCGGAGGACCCGCTCTACACAGTCACAAGGAGGCCAGTGAGACCGACGATCATCTGCCATAGGACGAGTAGCCCCAGAGATGGGAGAGACGGTACCATTCTGTCTTGAGAGAGAAAAAGTATGCACATTTCTAGTTGGTGATTTTACCCTGTGGACAATGGAAAGCCTGCGTGAGAAGGGGCGAGCCTGCAGCACAGAATCAAGTAACCGGGGAAAGAGTGGGAAAAGGAGTCACTCAAACTCTCCGTCTAGGTTGCCAATGGCCATGCAATAAAACCTTTGTTTAGCATGACAGGAGCTGAATCAGGGGTTGCCATGGGGAAGCATGCAGGGCTTTGAGCATCTTAGACATTGGGCTTAGCAATCACTGGCAGAGCCAGAGTTTATAGGCAACGGGCATGGCACTAAAATAAGAGGAGTCTATTGCAGTGAGATGCACAGTTCCTTGGTTCTGTGTTGGTTGTACACTGGAGTTATATGCCATGGAAGGTGAAAGAGATACCCAGAAACCTGGTGTCTGGTCAGTGGCCTATAGCTGTGAGGAGATGCCATGACCAAGGTCACTCTTACAAGAGAAATCGTTTAACTGGGTGCTTGCTTATAGCTTCAGAGCTCTAGTCCAATGTCATCATGGCAGGAAGCATGGCAGCATTCAGGCAGACGCTGGAGCTGTAGCTGAGAACTAGAGAGAGAGAGAGAGAGAGAGAGAGAGAGAGAGAGAGAGAGAGAGAGAGAGAAAGACAGAGACAGAGACAGAGACAGAGACAGAGAGCGAGGTGCTAATCCTGGCTTGGACCCTTGAAACCTCAGAGCCCACCAGTGACACATTTTTTCCAACAAGGTCACACCTACTCCAAACAGGTCACACCTCCCAACCCCTCTCAAGTAGTGCCACCCCCTGATGACTTAAGTGTTCATACACATGAGCCTATGGGGGCCATTCTTATTCCAACCATCACACCTTGAAAGGTATTAGTTTGGGTGTAGATGTGTTTCTGGAGGAAGTTAACAACATTGGTTAGCCAAGTAGTGGCCAGCTTTGAAATGGATGGCATACATGCCAAGCCTCTGTAGGTCACATTGTTCCCCAAGTTCACATGTGAGAAATGAGATGTAAAGTACAAGACATGATTCCTGCTGAAGTTCGGTTAGTACGACCTTTGGCATGTCACATGTTACTTCATGTTCGTTCACCTTCCAAAAAGCCCTTCACCCGAGAACAGGCAGGATTCAACAAGCTCCAAGTCTTTAAGAACCTATGCTATTTGTTCCAATGTTCCAAATGCACTTAATGCTCCACCGTTTCTGATTGGTTGATTGACTGCTAAAGGAAATACCTTAGTACGCAGAAAAACCAGCACCCCTGTATTTCAGCACCCCTGTGTTTCATAACGGACAGCTCTTTCAAAACTCTACCCATTGTTGTTTTCAATGCCCTGTTAGAACCAGAAATTCTAGAACTTACAACGTATTAGTAACTTAATGCAAAGCAGCTCGAGAGTGGGGAGACTTGCCAGTCTGTGAAGTGTCTGCTGTGCAAACATGAGGTTCCGAGGTCCCCAGAGCCCAAGGTAGGCACGATGGTGTGCACTTGTCATCTCAGTACTGAGGAGACGGAGACAGGAGGATCCCTGGAGCTTGCTGGCTTGTTAGTGTTGTTGTTTGCTGCAGCTTCAGGTGATGAAACACGAACCACAAGACTCAACAAACCCACAAGGAGATTATTGGGAAAGGGAACAAAGGAGGGGTAGGTGTTGGCTGACCGGAAGGGGAGATGGAAGAGAGCTAGGGGTGGGAGGCACTCACTTAAAAGGAGAAGCTTGTACATGCATACAAAGTCCTACATATATACAGAGTCCTAACTCGGCCACATAATACATGATGTAGCCATGCAACAGAGGGCCCTTTGAGCTGTCTAAATATCTGCCTGAATGCCAGAGTGTGTACCCTGCCAGTTGCCAGGAGGATGGGGTCAGCATTATGCCAGTTAGTGTATCGAAAATGGTGAGCTCCAGGTTCTGTGAGAGATCTTGCCTCAAAAAGTAAGGTGGAGAACGACAGTAAGATGTCCAGTGTCAAACTCTAGCCAGCACCCATGCACGTATACCTGCACTGTAGTTGCACATACATGTAGCACATGTAAATAAATGGCAGAGAAGCAGTTTGTGAATGCTTCCTTGGTTTGGTCAAGTGAACAAAGTTTCACTTGAATCTCTAAACAATAAAGACAAATTTGGAATTGGTATATTTAAGGCTTCTAGAAGTAAAATTTGAGGTAAATGCAAGCAAGCTTTATGTTTTTTTTCACTCACCCCAATGTGTTTGGAAGAGAGTTTAGGTGAGCAGTGATGGAAACAGGTTTAAAAGTGTGTCACTTGTCTGCAATGACAGCCCTTCCCCAGATGCAATTCCAAGGCACTTGGTGTGCTAAAGTTGCATTTACCCAAAGAAACTAGTGAACTTACTGCCTTGTTTGATAATAATTACAGGCATGTGGGGTGCAAAGGTCTTTGCTTATTGTGTTGCCTTCACAATCAACATTGTTTCTATCACGTGGGATGAACTCTTATCTGCCTGAAACAAACCAGAAGGAAAGCCCAGAAGCTGGGAAATTGAACAAGAACACGCCCATCAGTGCACATCAGACCACTGGGGAATTCTGGCAAGATCTGTATCTGGTAGAAAATTAATGTTAATACATTCCTTTTATTCATCACAAATTCACTCTTAAGTAGGGGAAATGGTAACCCACAGAGGCAATCAGATTACATAATAGAAGGATAAGGAAATCTTGGAGTACTTTGGTTAATTTCTACTGTGAGCTGAACTGCCTGTTCAGGAAACATTACGCTATCACAAGGCCCGACTTGTCAGCAAACAGACACAAGCGGCCCATAGATGCGATTGTGTTTTACAAATGCAAACACCATCATTGCTCTCTTAGGAGGCTGTGTGCAGCCAACACTCACCATTCGATTGCAGCAGAGATTTAGTTCTCCAGTGGCTAACGGCTTACCCAAGTTAATGAAGAAAGCATTAGGTACTTTAAAGATAACAATTTTTAAGTCTTTGTAAATACTGAGATTAGTATTGGGAGGCTTGGTTGTATATTGTAAAGAAACAAAAAAACATGAGGGAAAATAACCGTGTTGGACTCCATCAGCTGTGGGGAAACTCTTCCTTGAGGTGACTCTTCTCAGACTGTCTGCACAGGCCAGTCTCTTCTGTGACTCACATATATTCAGTGCTTCTAAGGGTGACGAGACCATAAAGGCCAAAGATTATAATTTTAATACCATGATATTATTGCTATGGTCTTAATATGGTAGGCCCCCAGAGACTCTTGTGTTGGTTACTTTGTCCCCAGTTCCGCTGAGGGGGAGCAAGGTCCCTGCGGCAGGTCTTCACAGCCCCTCTTATAAGAAGCCACTTGTTACAAAGAAGCCAATGCCAGACTTGTCACATGTGGGGAAATCCCAAGATCGTGACTTTTTGGGACTGTCCTAGCCAATATAGCCTGAGATCAGAACTGTGACCCACCCAAGAGTTGGCTCAGTTCTAGATGTCTAAACTAAGGACCAAGATTATTCGAAAGAGCTATATAAAATAGTCCAGTCAAGTGGCAGTAGTACATTGTCCTCCAAGATCCATGGCCTTCCTATCACCAAATAGTTGGCTAGGTTTCTAGTACCAGGCACAATTTCCTCCATATTGGCCTTAAGTCCAGTAAGACAGATGCTGGTTGCCACAACTGAACTGTTAGGTATATCTTGCCATACCAGACATTGTTGTGGTTCATGGGCAGCACAGCTGAGTGGATCTATTGATGACGGTTGTATAATGCCTTCTGGTACTGTGAGAGGCAAACTGCAGGAAGGAGGCTTTCAGGTTAGATCCAGCTGGAGCCTTCAGAGCCCTATATCTGAAGTGTGGGGTGTCTTCAGAGATAGGGATGGACCCTGAACCTCTGAGAGGCAGCCAAGGGCAACAGCAATAGCCTATGTTGTTTTGGGAGTCATTAGGACTATGCTAACCAATAATTCAAATGGAAGTTCCTCACATCTGGTACTGTGATTTTTGTATGTTTCTGACCCTTATAGGGAGCATGAATATATTAACAAATGCTTTATCTATTAAGGCATACTTTAATAAATACTTTAACTTCAATTTAACCTTATATACAACACAACATTTACATGCAATCCATTTATATGTATTATATGTAACTTTATTTTACCAGACCAACATAATTTGTACTCTAAAACTTACTTTTATGCCCACAGAAGTGCGGCTCCCCTTAACCCCACCTCATCCCCCCCCTCTGCCCCCACCTCCGCCCCTGCCTCCTTAAGGAGTGCTTCTTTACCACAGATGGAAACCATTAAAGGAGAGCGCAATGCAGGGATCAACCAATTGTGGGGTACATAGCCCAGATAGACATATCTATAGCACAACTCCTGCACCTAAGGCTCAAGGAACATAACTCCAAAGAAGGACAGAAAGGATGTAAGGGCCGGAGATAAGGAAGTCTGCGGAGAGTCTGTGTCTGGACAATGACATCTCCAGACAGACATGATAGACAGACATGATAGCATGGAAGAGGAAATCTCAGGGGGGTTAAAAAAAAAAAAACTAGAGGAAGCTAGTGACTGATGAGAGAAGGGTGGCTGGTCTTCAACAGGGCGACTTCCCTAATTGGTTATCCAATACTAAATGATCATTGCAATCATATATACACAAGCTACACTAAAGGGACTCAGCAGGTGGTATTGATATATTCGCATGTAACAGTAATAAAGAAAAAGAGGCCATCCATTTGTGGGAGCCATGGGAAGTGTAGGAGGGAAGAAAGGGGAGAGGGAATTGATGTCATATTTTAATTAATACATTAGGAAAAAGAATCCACAGACTTCCTGTAGATCAGTGTTCAGAAAATACTCATTCAACAGATTCAATCTCACTGAAAAAAAAAAAAAAAAAAAAAAAGGTCGACCTTTACAGGAAAAGGGTTGTTAAGAGCCCACACATTCTTGCTTTTTATTGCGTAGTCGCAGGTTCCCAGGGCAGTGCGAGCAGCGTTTGCAGTAAATGAGCGGGATCCTATCGCCACTTAGTGGGCAGAAATGGAACTGTTTTCATTCTGAGATTTGATGTCATTCTTTTAACTATGGGTTACTTTCTGTCGTTTGCAGTCTGTAAGTTCTTTCACAGAGTGATTTTTCTGTTCTTCGTACATTTGCAATTGTTTTTAGTAAATTGAAAAATACAACTTTAATTTCCAAAGGGCAAAAATGTAACTACCCAAAGCTATTAAAGGTCAGGCTTCCTTCAGCCCACATCTATCAGCTGGTGGACTGATAGATAGCTTTGGTATCTATCGCTAAAATTAGCCAGACACTTGCTAGATGGACCGGGAGAGACTCAGACATTTTAAGATTTTTTTTTCCACAGATAAATATTTTAAGTGTCTCCACGATTAACTGTTAGGAAGACAGCATAGGTATTTCTGATTTTGATTCAGCCTATTTGGGACAGGGCAGAAGATGGGCATTATAACATCAGGCTACACATTTTGAAAACTTAATCTAGGGAGAACATTCCCAGCTACTGGAAATAAACACACACACACACACACACACACACAAACCACACAAACACACCCCAAATATTCATTGATCAAAATTAATGTAAACATTTTTAAAGTTTTTATTTTTAAATATTTTTTTATACTTTGCCACATAAATCCATTTTAATGGAAACATGTAGTATACTTTGAGTACATTCTCACTTTTAATGCTTCACAAAGTAGCTTTTATTTCCAAAACTTGAAAGTTATGGGTTGTAAAGTTTACTTACCCTTATGTAGTTCTCACCGAAATTTTCTGTGATTTATTTTAATTGATGTGTATATGTCTGCGTGTTGGTACATGCATATGGAAGAGGGCGACAGACTCCCTGGAGCTGGAGTCACAGACCAGTGTGAGGCATTGGTCAGGGTCTCTGAGAAAGAACCTGGTCCTCTCTGAGAGCATCAGGGGCTCTTAATCAGTGACCCTTCTCTCCAGCTTCCTCTGTGGTTTCTGTCATCAGTTAACACATTGCCTATGTAATGACAATGTGCCTTTAAGAGCTGCCTGTGCCCATGACATTTTGCTAAGAGGTTGTCCTTATGATAGTCTTGATCTTTTGTCATTCCTAGTTTGACCCTTTTTGTCACCATCATGACCTTTCATCTCTAACACTCATAAACAGAATCGTGGCTTTTACTTCCAGATACCACCACATGTGTATAAGATGCTTTGGACATTCTTGTTAGTTTATGCTCTTGTCACCTGCCCCATCACTTGAATGAGTTCCCTTCTACTTTCTCATACTTTGTAAGGAGTTTAGATTTGAGTTGATGTAGGAGGTATCTTAGTGTCTTAGTTAGGGTTTCTATAGCTGTGAAGAGACACCATGACCACGGCAACTCTTATAAAGGAAGAACATTTAATTGGAGTGGCTTACGATTCAGAGGTTTAGTCCATTATTGTCATGGTGTGACATGATCGCCCGCAGGCAGACATAGTGCTGGAGAAGTAGCTGAGAGTCCTGCATCTTGACTCGGAGGCAGCAGGAAATGGTCTGAGTCACTGTGTATAGCTCGAGCATAGAGGACCTAAAAGCCCACCCCCACAGTGACACACTTCCTCCAACAATGCCACACCTACTCCAACAAGCCACACCTCCTAATAGTGCCACTTCCTATGAGCTTATGGGTGCTACTTACATTAAACTACCACAGGAGATAAAGTTGATTTTTTTTTTCTTTTTGAATTTGTCTTAATTTAGTCAACATGAGATTCTCTGGTCCCATTCCTTCTCTACTATTACAGTGTGTGTGTGTGTGTGTGTGTGTGTGTGTGTGTTCATGTGTGTGTGTGTGCATATGTGCATGTGTGATGGGAGATGCTATTCTGTATATGTTTCCCTTACTGGTTGATCAATAAAACACTGATTGGCCAGGCAAGAAGGTAGGAAGGGCTAGGAGACGAAGAATTCTGGGAAGTGTAAGCAGAGAGGAGTCGACACATGAGCCTGGGAAGAGAAGACACAAGGGAAGAGCGGATGTGAGTCAGGCATTCTCCGGCAAGATAAGATCATGTAGAAATACATAGATTAGTAGTTATGGGTTAATAATTAGGACAGAGCTAGGCAATAAGAAGCCCTAATCTCTGCCCAATAGTCTTATAATGAATATAAATTTCCAAGTGTTCATTTGGGGCAAGGCAGTCCACAACTGAGTGGGAAGACCCATAATAGATGTGTGCCAATTTTTCTTTTATCTATTCATCTACTAATGCACACCTCAGCTGATTCTATAATTCGGCTTCTGTGAATAGTGCCGAGGTAAACATGGACTTTTCACAGAAGGTGGCTGCACCATCTTTTCAGGATACATTGCAATATTGAATTATACTAGCCGATCTCATAAATGCTGAGACTTCCCTCTGTGATACCTGGTCACCTGGTCACCATGTACTGTCAAAATACAGATAACATCATCTACCTGGTACTTTATTGTATTTGTAATTAAAACTGTAGTTCTTTCCTCATGGGTGCTCTTTGTTGGGATTTGGTATTATATGTGATTTCCTCCTCTGTCCTAGAATAATGTGAACAGCACTGGGATGGTCTCTTTCCTAAACTGTTCACATAATTGTCTGTCTTTCATCTCCTCTCTGTATTGCTTGTTCTGTCTTTCTTTGTATTCTCTGATAATCTGTTCTGAGGTTTCATCTCTGCTATCCCTTTCAGTAATTCCTACTTCTTGGGAGCACCATTCATTATGAACCAGCTTTAAAAATTATTTTGCTTAGATTTGAATAAAGCAGACTATAATCTCAAAGTGTATTTGCATCCAGTTGTTTCTTCATTTTGTATACTTTCTACCCTTCTTTCTTGGTTACATTAAGTTAGCGTTTATTTACTTTGGAATTACTGAAATTTGGGACCCAACACTATAATTCTGTATTGGGGCAGGGGGTCTGTGTTGGCACTGTAGTGTGTTTAGCAGCATTCTTAGCCTCCATCCACCAGGTGGCAACTGCAACCCTTTTCTCCAACTTTTGACAAAATTCCTCCAGATGTTTGAAATGTCCCCCCCCCCGTAGTATAAAGGGGTAAACAAAACCCCACAGATCAGGCAATCGTTTATTTTTACTTGAAAAACAAGTGCACTTTGTAGTTTTTCAAGAGGAAGCTCTTGTGTGCATATTTGTATCTGTTTTTATTCATGATCAACTGTGTTCCTTTTCCGGCTTTCCCTGGCTCCTTTCCATGTGCTCTGAATGCCTGGGTGGCACACTCTGTGTGTCCCTCCATTACTGGCTCAGCAACTCGTGGGATTCACAGGCTTCTGCACCCTGATGTCATGCACACACCCAGAAATTCCTGTGCACACAGGGTCCTGGCTTGACCTGTACTCATCAACTCATGCTGTATTCTGCCAGCTCTTCTAGAGGTACCCATCTCTCTCCATGATTCGGGTTTTACTATCTCCTCTTTTCCTCAAAGATGGAGTTAGCATTTCCCTGAATTTTCTTAGTTTACTCAACCTATTTCATGGTTGAGAAAGAGCCAAGGCACTCGAATCTATCTGATCTATCTAAAATTTCCATGCCATACTAATTGCTGGGTTGGGTCAGATCTGCTCCTGCTTTATTGTTGGCTGGCAGTTTTCTATACGTGTGAATTCAGTTTTGGAACAGTGGCCTTCAATGTCACTTGCTTAAGTTCAGTCTTTCTTAACTGCATCTGCATTTGTATTTTGACCAATTCAAATGTGTATCCATCATTATGAGAAAAAAAAATGAACGCGTCCTGGCATGCTCTGCTTTATAATAACACCTTTCTTTCCACTGGGACATTTCATAAGCAACGAGGAGTACTGTGAGCCTGGTGGCCCTGCCTTCCTAGGGATTGGATGGCATTGCTACCAACAGAGCATGATGGGCCAGGAGCATTTCCTGGGAGAACTCCCCTGAGCATTTGGGGCCCACTGCTCTGCTCATAGGACATGGATTTCTAGAGATACAGCTGGGTGTATTTGTTACTTTTCTCACCATTGGGACAAGCTACCCGATAATAATCAATTTAAGGAGCAAAGAATTTCTGCTGGCTTGTACTTTGAGAGGGATGCAGGTCATTGTGGTAGGGAAGGGGTGATAGCTCTGGGACAGGGTGGGGGTGTGTGGAGCCAGAGATGTCTGGCTTCATCACACTCACGGTGAGGAATCATATGACAGCTGAATGCTGCTGTTTAGCTGCCTTCTCTTTTCCTCTTTTATCCTGTCAGGGATGTCCGACCTATTGTATCGAGAGTGTTTTTCCTTCTCTGTTAGTCTCCTCTGGAAGCATTCTCACAGATACATTCCAAGATCATCCTAACACCCTAGGTGTTTCTTAATACAATCAAGTTGTCAGTCAAAATTAGCCGTGACCCTGGCCACCCGTGACACTGATGAGGTTTTAGACATTCTCCAAGTAAGACGTGTCTTCACATTCTTCAGCTACAGTCTTAGGGTTAAAACTGAAACTTACAGCAACTTGTACCCTCTGTTGGAAATCTCCCATAAAGCTGAACAGAATTGAAATGAAGGAAATTTAAAGTCTGGGAATAACCCACCACTCGGAGGCAGCAGTGACTATTCTATTAAAGGCAGTCTGTCATGGTGACCCTGTCCTGTCAACTTTTGCAGTGGCAATATGAGAAAAGAAGAAAGAAATTAATTTGTTTTGGGAGATTTTCCTCTTCCCTCATGCTGTTATTACATATTGTATGATGGGAAATCTTGATTAAAAAAAACCCTTATATTTATAATTAGAATGACTATATGAAATCAGACAAGTGAATTATAAAGTGCTCCTGGAAATGGTAAAGATATCAAAATGTTATTCAAAGTCTTTTAATCTCATTTTCATGAGAGATATGCATTGTTTCAGTGCCAAAGATTTGGTTAATGCCAATGAAATGTCTCTCCATTATGAGCCATAATTCTTGGTACTGTTTAACAGCAAGGAACCACTAATAATGCAAGCTAATAATACAAGTCCTTCTCTAGCTTTAAAAAGGGTGTGATTCTGGAACCGGAAGTCACTAACTCTAACAATGTGGTGACAGCCCAGTGTTTTCACCAGCTCAATTGCTCCTTCTCAGAAATGGTGATCAGCTCCTGGGTGTCGCTGAGATCTTGATATTCTACACACGATTGAGGAGTAGATTGCTGTATTGTTTTTGAACAAGCTGTGCCGAGCAAATTGACATGGACTGATGAGTTCTGAGTTGAGGACTGTGATGACTGGATGTAAAATGTCCCATGCACTCCTGCCTTTAAACACCTGGTGCCCAGATGGATTCCCTGTTTGGGGAGACTTTGGAAGGTGGGGTCCTGCTGTAAGAAGTAGATCTCTGGGGAATGGGTGAGCCTTGAGGGTCACTATTGAGCCTCCCCTACTGTCCTACATTGATGTGTTGCTGGTAACCAACCATCCTTCTGCATATCTTCATTAAGATACTCACAGAGGAAAGGAGTCTTAACATGCTCTAACAGCTGCCTCTGGGCTTCTGAGTCAAGCCTGTGTGAAGTGGCAGGCCACCTGCTCATCCGTTGTCACACAGTGTGTGCTTATCTTATCCCAAAGGGTAGAGACCCAAGGACTTGAAGACCGTGACATCCACAGAGACAACAGAGCTCACTGACAACACATGGGCCATGCTGTTGGCTCTTAAGTGGGGTTCCTTGTAGTGTGGTTGAAAACAAAACATGCCTTATCTGTTTCCTGAAAGTGTGCACAGCAATGCACCAATCCTAGCTGAAGCTGACTTTTCTGACCTGAGATGTAAAACAGTATTTCTATAATGGACGAACACCAAGAAGCCTGGGCTCCTCCCAGGCTCACTCAACCGCACCAGGTGATAATAGCTCCATGAGAGACAGCTCAGCCACACTCAGCTAATAACTGTTCCTTCACTAACTTTGTTGGCTTACATTATGCTTTCAGTATAGCTATGTAGACTCATTTCTAAAAGCAACAAATTGAGTAGCCTTTCAGAGGAGTTATCTCCATTGTGACATGAGTATTGAAATCGTTCACAATTTAGAATTTCCAAATCAGTGAAAAAAAGCCTTTTAATTACCATATATGTAATCTACAGTTATTAGCTATGTTATGGCTAGCTATGCATAGTGAATGTATCAGAATTTCAGAGTATATGTGACATTTGTGACAAGACTTTAGTCATTCACATTTTTACTGGGATAGCCATACAACTTTGAGTCAGATGGCTATTTCAGGTGTGGTAATTTCTGATGTACATTATATTTCCATGTTTTGAATGTATGTGACATAGTGTTGCATTTCTGGTGCCCAAAGCTTTGCAATATGCTTGTTTTTATCTCAGTCTGTAAAGCCTCTGGATCTCTGGTCTCTTTCACCAAGCAGAGATGTGTTCCAGTTGACAAATTCCTCAGGATTTCCAGAGTATGTCTGTACTTATGGTGGTTTAAATGAAAATGGCCCCCATAGGCTCATAAGGAGTGGCACTTTTAGGAGGTGTGGCCTTGTTGGAGGAAATGCATCATTGGGGGTGGGCTTGAGGTTTTAGAAGCTCAAGCCAGGCCCAATGTGACTCTCTTCCTGCTGCCTGGGGATCCAGATGTAGGACTCTCAACTACCTCTCCAGCACCACATCTGCCTGTATCTTGCTATACTTCCCTCTTTGACGATTAATGGACTAACCCTCTGAGCTGTAAGCCAGTCCCAGTTAAATGTTTTCCTTTATAAGAGTTGCTGTGATCATGGTGTGTCTATTCAGCAATGAAACCCCAAGACGGTACATCTCTTCTCTTATACTGATGTTTTGTTCCCCTCTGACAAAATCATTTAAGTTTTTCACTTCTAGTCCTCTCTGTGAAGAAGGAAGTAAGAGAGAACCGAGATGACTGACAGCGTTCTGATGTTTGCATGATCACAAGTCTTGCTAAACAACCTTGCTTGGTTTCTCTTGTATGCCAATCTATCTTGTATTCATTTAGTATTCTCTGGCTCTACACAGTGATGGATGCCAGAAACAATGGGCCAAGCTTCTGATGAGGTGGAAATGCCGAAGGGCCTGAAAACCATGACTGGAAGTCAGTTAGGCTGCTCAGATGGCTGAGCAGACTGCAAGTCCCAAAGGAAAGGGTATGGGCTTGATTCTCCATCCTCCCTTCAGCTCAGACCCATTGCTTGGAGCCAGGCAAAAATGAGAGTTTTGCTAGCCATGGAGGGACCAGAAGCACAGACTGCTCATGTCCAGAATCTTTGCCAACCATCCCTCACCATTTACCCCTCCCCCCTTCTTGATTTTACAAGGGTTTATTTGCTAACAAAATTTGCCGGTGTAGCAGTGGATATGGGAGGGAACAGTGGGAGAAACCATTTCCTGAAATTATCCTTTCTGTATGCCAAAAAGTCAGCTGGAAACACACAGCCAGCCAATGCTGAGCCAGCAGCAATAGGGTAAGCTCTTCATAGAATTTATGGGGAGGAAAAATTCTTTGTGGAATCATCAGCAGATCTCTCTCTCTCTCTCTCTCTCTCTCTCTCTCTCGTGTGTGTGTGTGTGTGTGTGTGTGTGTGTGTGTGATCTCGAGTCCCAATGGCTCATTCTTGTAAGCTATAGTGAATCGGTACCCCTGTCTCTTCTGCTTCAACTCAGGTGATCTCAAGGATCTTGTCTAGTTCAAAAGTAAGGAAGGCATATTTGGTAGATGGCTGTTTAGCATGCGAGATCTTATTTCACTGTGCTGAAAGTGCTTCCTTCACTGTGTTGAGGACCTTGTGCTAAGATTAATGTTGTTTCACATGCTTCTGGGCCAAACCTGAGGGTGACTAATTCATTGGAGCTTTTGAAGTCATTATGGGAGGATACACGGTTTTAAAAATGCTTGTCCTGACTCCCAGGAGGAAAGATATTTTGGGGAGGTCTGGGATCTCCTGGGGTACCACATCTAAAAGTGGATAGGGGGCTGGAGCAGTTACGAGTGAGCACCGAATTCTCTTTCAGAGGACTTGGGCTTGATCCTCACATGGTGGCTCACGATGACTTACAATTGTATGTAACTGCAGACTTGTGACACAGGATGCCCTTTTTGGCTTTCACAGGCACCAGGTGTGCACATGATGCACACACATAAATTCAAGCAAAATAGCTATACACAAAAAAATAATAAACAAGCAAGTCTTTAAAACTTAATAAAACAAACCCTCACTGAATGGACTCCCACTGAGACAGGAAGAGGAGTAGCATCAAGCAGTTTGCACTTTATTTTTAACACGTTTACTTCCGTGTGTGTGTGTGTGTGTGTGTGTGTGTGTGTGTGTGTGTGTGTACAACAGTGTGAATGTATGTGGAGGTCGGGAGACAACTTGTGGAACTCATAGGTCCCAATGACAGAACTCAGGTAATCAGGCTTGACATCAAGCACATTTACTTGCTGAGCAGACATGCCGGCTGGCTCTGGTTCATGTTATTGAGTTAGTTCAGGCTGTGGAGGTCCAGAGAAATTTTGGTCTCTCTCATTCTGTCACTGATGACTGAAGTCACAGTCTGACTTCCTGTGGTGTGTTAGGGCTGGTGGGCCTGAAGATCCACAGAGCTAACAGCAAATGTGAGTGTGGCAGCTGTGTCTCTAGTGCTAGGAGTCAGGTAGCTTGAGGGTTAGGACTAGGATAGGTGACATCCCTTCTGCACGTCTCAGCCTGTGAGGTGATGGCTGCCTAGGCCAGCTGGAAGCAACCAGCAGAGTGGCCCAGGAGATCCCTAAGTGGACCAATAGAATCTCAGAAAACGCCAATAGCGATGGAGAATAAATGGAAACGACATTTTTCAGCTTTTAGTTTTGTGCCTGAGACCTAGCAGGTGGTAGGCACATGATCGATGGCTTTTATTTTAGTTATATGATTATTATTTTTCTTGGCTAAGGTTTTGCAAAGTCTGAGATAATCCAAGGAGGCAGCATTCAAGGCTATCATTTCTGTTTACTCTCCTAAAGTGAGAAGAAAACGAACCTGCTTGGAAAGCAGCAAGCTGAGTGCCTTTGGGATGGTGGAGGGTGGGAGTGAGGGGAGTGGGGGGGGGGAGCAGGATGGGCATTAGGGAAGCCGTGCCTGTGTGGTCTCCAGCTGTGGCCCAGGGTGTGATGTGGTCACCTCTCCCTTAGACTGCAGATGTCTGCGAAGGCCTGGTAACCTCATGTGTCTGGAGACTCTAGATGTGTATTGGAAGAGTGTCACATTCATGCTTCATGGACAGTTTTACTGAGTGCTGGTTACATAGCTAGCTAGCTTTTCCAACATCAATAAGAGTTTGTCTTCAGACAGTTTTAATTACCTCGTAATGGATTAAGAGCTTTTGTGCACAGGCACGCTCCTCTCTTTCCCTGTCGAACTTCAAACACCGATTAGAGCAATTTGAACCTGCATCTCCTGAACTACAACTCTTAGACTCCAAATAAAATTCTTGTTAGAGTTTCTGAACTTGAATTCATTGGCACTGCTTTACACATGTGGATGGGAAGGGATTGGCTCACCCAGGCTGTGACTCTCTTTAAAGTTGTTCGGTTTGTTCTGTAAAATCCCTTATCCCATATCCACAGGCACCTGAAGCTTTTGGAAGCCCCTGAAACAGTGTGCAAGGTTGAGTGCTCATAGACACACTTCTCTGCAGAGATGGGTCTGAGGTGTTGTCAGATTTTGGGCTCACGAACTAGTAAAGTTTTAGGGAAGGTTTAGGTGTGAGAGTGATTATTCACAAACTGACCGGCTGGGAGGATTTTTCTAGAATCTACTGGCAGCAGGTTTCAAGAGGGAACCTGGACTGTTTACAAGCTTCACCTCTGCCTTTGTCTTAGCATGGGGTGGACTGCCCATACATACTACAGTAGATCTGAAGATTTTGAAGGTCCACCCCCAAAATCTTAGGGAATCATCTTTATGATCCTTTCTTAATCTAAAACAGCCAATACCACTCCTGCTTTTGAGGCGAGAACTGGAGAAGGATCAAAGGTGGTGAAAATTAGGAATTGACAGGCCAGAGAACCACAGATACAACTGAGCAGCGGTCAAAGGTCACACCCTTTACTGAAATTCCACATTTCACTCATCTTTTTAAGTACTCAAACGACACTTTACCAGGTGACATACATTACTATAGTATGTCACCATGTAGGTAGTTTTTTTTTTATATAATTTTTGACTTAAAATGCATTCCAGAAAGTGAAAACACAGATTCAATCTGTTATTATTATTATTAGTACGAGTAGTATTGTTATTAAGTCATAAGCTTTTCCCTTATTATATATTTTGAATAACCTCCAGGTGGGGATTCATCTCAGAGAGAAGTGGACAGGGATAAGCAGAGTGGATATAATCAACAGAAAAACATTTGCCACCCTGCTGCTGATTCTGGGCAGCTGACTCTCCAACAACCTCACAAACAACTCATGTTTCAAAATGCATGGACTGCATGGAGCCAACCTCACCTATTTTCACTGCTGTCAAAATGAACCCGGATAATTTTGTGTGACTGATGAAGCTTACAGCTCTCTTTCCTTCTTGTTGGAAGTACCCCTCAATGTAATTCAAAGATAGGTCTGGCAAATGCTGTGCCGTTTGCATATTCGTCACTTAGCTTGCATGCTTGGCATAAATCTTTCTATCACTTTAAGTAACTGAACCGACTAAATATGTATCTTATGGATCACATGTGAGATCCATATTTTACCAGACATGACTTCTGTGTAGTTTATGCAGGAAGGTGTTTGTGGGTTCTGTCATCCACGAGTCACTCACTCCATCTTCTGATAAGGGAAGGCCATTGCTTGTCCCTCGGGCATTGGGTCTCAAAAATTGGAGAAAACCCTTCTGATGTCATTTTCCAAAGCTGAAGCAATTATTCTTACAGTTGTTGATCAACCCAGGAGTCACCGGGCCAGAGTTCAGATTCGATGTCTCTGTTGGGAGTTTTCCTCATGTTTTCTTCCCAAACTGAATGTTTGTCTATGGTGGGTGTGGGGTGGGGTGGAGTGGGCATGTTGGTTGCCTGCATATGGATTGCATACCAGGTGTACTGCTGGATAGTTCCCTCACACATTATCTTATTTAGCTAGAATAGCATCTCTGGAGCAGTGGTTCTCAACCCTCCTAATGCTGTGACCCTTTAATACAGTTCCTCATGTTGCGGTGACCACCAACCATAACACGTTCTCGCTACTTCATAACTGTAATTTTCATTCTTGCTATGAATCCTTATGAAAATATCTGTGTTTTTGGTACTAGGTGACTCCTGTGAAAGGGTTGGGGTCATGACCCAGAGGTTGAAAACCACTGCTCTGAAGGAAACATTTTTATCCCTGTGACTCTGGCTAAGGACACTGTTGTGCAGGGGCCAAGCCATCTGTAGCCACACACTTGACACTGCAGGCCAGAAGTGCTGATGTCACAGTCAGGTGTTCCTGGAGCTTTGGGGACACTGATGAGAGCAATCACTTCCTAACACTCACTCTTGACACTTGACAGTCAACCTGTGTCTATTTTTCTGCACACCTTGGCTTATTACTATTATTACTAGTTTTATGCAGCCATACTGATTGAAGTTTTATGAAAAGTGACCAAAAGGGACATAAAAGGACAAAACATTTCTTTTTGATGCCTGGCTTTGGAAAATCGCTCCCTATACTTTTGTGGTTTTGTTTGTCATTATTTTTCCTTTTCCTTTTTCAAAAGGCTGTGCATTTTCCTTAGGCCAGAAAAAAAAATCTCAGTCTTAGATGTGTGAATCAGTAACTGTAAATTTTGATTTCTCCTGCATGACATTTAAAAAAATAAAAATAGGGCTGGCAAGATGGCTCTGTGGGTGAAGGTGCTTCCTGCTAAACTGGCAAACTGAATTTGATTGCCAGGATTTACATGGTGGAAAGAGAAAGGATATCAAATCCTGCAACGTGGGCTTTGGTATCTCTGTGCACACACACATAGACTCTGATGGCTGTTTTTGGTTGTCAGCTTGACTGTATCTGGAATTAACTAAAACCCCAAATGCTTGGGCACAAGCTTGGGAGTTTTAGGTAACTGGATCTATTAAGGTAGAAAGATTCATCTTAAATCCAGATAACTTGAGGTGGGAAGACCCACTTTATATCTAGATAACTTGAGGTGGGAAGACACACCATTCATCTGGGCCACACCTCTTGTGGTAGCTTATATAAAGGGCAAGGAGGAGAGGAGATTTTGCCTTTGCCTGTTTGCACTCACTCTCTGTTTGCTGGCATTGGAGCCTGCTTCTTTGGGATTGCGATCATATACTGAAGACCACTTGAGAGACATCCAGCCTCGAGGACTGAAAAACTACTAGATTTTTGAACTTTCAGCTAGGAGACAGCTGTTGATAGACTAGGTGGACCACTAGTAAATTTTATATTTATATTCATTTTATCAGTTCCGTTCCTCTAGAGAACCCTGAATAATATACACATGTAGACATAAATGTAAAAAGAAATTTAAGTGTCTGTCCCTCATAATCCTAAAACACACTAAAAGTAAACATGGAGGCTTCTTTTGCACTGAGGAATAGGAACTATTTTTAAAAGCTTCATGGCTTTCTTTATCCTCATCTGAATGTGTATTTATGGAAAAATTAACATTTGTCCCTAGAGAGCCCAGGGAAAGCCATTTATTTTGCAAGTGTAATACAGTGCCATTACACATTGCACATTCAGCAAATGTGCTATTGCAGCCACCTAAGCTATGAATTAATGATCTAGTGCAAAGCAGTACAGCAATGTATGAGCCATAGCCATGGGGTACAGGTTGCCGGGGCATGTGGTGTTTGACAACAAAATGCTCCTAAATATAAAGGCTCCTGATCAGGCTTTAGGGCTGGTCAGGCTCATCAAAGTCCATACTTATCAAATATCAGAACATATATATCTCAGGTTCCAAGACAAAGAATAACTTGAGTGTCTGATCATGTCTGTTTGCTTCTTTATGCTCTCCTAAGTCACTCGCAATGATTACAACCAGAAAGTCCCTCTTCTGGCCTCTCCCCAGCCTTCCATGTTTAGATCAGTCTCTGCTTCCTCTTAAAAGCCTTATGAAATTGCTCCCAGCCGAGTTGATCTGCACCAAGAGCTGACTTTAATGTTGCTTGTTGCTCTGTGATCTATTTTTTCACTGACTTTGGCTTTCCCAGGGACATACATTCCACTTTACACTTCCATTCTGTGCACATCCCAAGAATAGCAAATATGCATTCAGTGTGTTATAAGAGGAGAACGTCTTGAAAATGTAGCATTTACTCACAGGCCCCAAACTCCAGGCATCCTGAGTCATTGCTAAAGCAGATTAACAGTTACAAGAAATGAGTCTCATGCAAAGGGATTCTCAACTTTGAAGAATTACAGTTACTTATTTGTTTTTGTGTGTATGTATGTGCAGGTGCACATAGCAGCCAGAGGATAACCTGTGGCAGTTGCTTCTCTCTTCACACCATGTGAGTCCCGGAGATGGAACTGAGGTCATCAGGCTTGGTGGCAACTGTGTTTACATGCTGAGCCATCTTGTTGACCCTCAAAACAATTCTACAACATACTCAGATCAGTTGAGACCACCCCCCCCATATACTATGAAAAAAACACTGAACAGGCAGCACCCAGTCTTGTAGAATCCTTTCCCAGACCACTGACTTGTAATCCCATTCTATAGGTTATCAGTATATTTCTTGAATAAAGCCATCAATCCATCATTTTACCATTCGAAGTAAGTTTCGGCGACTGGGGAGATGGGTCAGTTGGAAGAGTGCTTGCTACCTGGTTGTGGGCACTTGAGCTGGATCCTAAGCAGTCATGTGAAAAACACTGGTTATACTATAATCTCAGCATTGGAGAAGTGGGCACAGAAAGATTCCTTGGGTTCACTGGCTAGCCAGTGTGGCTGAATCAGTGAGCTTCAGGCTCAGTGACAGATCCTGCCTCAAAGGCAAACGTGGAGAGCGACAGAGAGAAAGACATTCAATGTCAACCGTACAGATAGGTTCGCATAACTCTCCTCAGAAACACCCACCCACCAACAAAAATTAAGTTAGAATTTTGCATAAGCTTGAAATTTAGTTTCACTGATATTCTTTAATTTTTTTTTTTTTTAAATAGAGGTGTAATTGACATTCAGTCATTTTGGTGCTGTTTCAGGTATTGACAGACCCACACAGTCAAGTGTACACCTCCCAACTACTGAGCAGCATCACCACTTCTCATGGCTATTAGTTGTTAACTTGACACACCTGGGAAGATGGAACCTTGCTTGAGGAGTTGCCTCCATCAGATTGATCCATAGGCATGTCTATAGGGCTGTTTCTTGGTTCCTCATTGATAGAGGAGGGCCCAGCCTACTTTGGACAGTGCCACCTCTGGCTTGTGGTCCTGGGTTAGATGAAGAAGCTATCTATCTGAGCAGCAGAAAGCAAGCAGAAAACAGCATTTCC
Organism: Phodopus roborovskii; assembly: GCF_943737965.1. NCBI lineage: Eukaryota > Metazoa > Chordata > Mammalia > Rodentia > Cricetidae > Phodopus > Phodopus roborovskii. The sequence continues at coordinate 25,181,050 of NW_026126460.1, read as the reverse complement.
TCATGGTCTCTACTTCAGTTCCTGCCTCAAACTGCCACCACCTCTGCTTCCCTTGATGATGGACTGTAACCTGTGAGTCAATAAAGGAAATACCCTTTCCTCCCCCAAGTTGGTTTTGTTCAGGGTTTTACCACAGCAACAGGAAGGAAACTAGTATGCCAGTCCACCAAAAATTGTGGACTCTTTAGAGTCAACCCCTAGGCAATGGCTGAGCAGTATTCTCTCTCTATTTTTTTTTCTTTTTCTCAGAATGTTCTAATTGGAACCATATAACATTGAATTGGTCTTCTCTCACTTAACAGAAAACAGGTGAGAAATCCACAATGTCACAGCATGGTGGCTTATTGTTGAATATGTACATCCTCTTGTAGCATCTTGGAATCTTGATGTAACAGTGAGTGTTGGGATCTGAAATCACTACTGATGGCCTGTGGATGTAGATCTTGATCCATGTCTGTCTTTTTCTACCCTGTGATGCATATGGAGTGGCTTGAGCTTCACCCTGCTCCACACCAGGTTATCACTGAGTAGAAATAGTGGTGGGGCAGGCTGATGTTTCTTAGGATGAACAAAGTGAGGAACGGGTAAGGTGTTGTTCAGAGATACATCGAATTTGCATTTGAGGGTTGATAAATATGAACATGGATGATGAGATCCACTTTAAATGTTTTCTGTTGGAGATTTAGGCACACTTAAGCATAAAAAGGAATTACCAAAGACCACTCCAACAGGTGATGGAGTGTTAAAAACATGTCAAATAAATCTCTCTATATAGAAACCACAAAGTAGGCTACTATTTTTACCACCAGAAAGGAGAGTCATCAATGGTAAGAAAATACTCTCTCTGAAGGTTCTTGTAGGGATTCTCCCTCTTAGCTAGACTCAAGCATTGCCTAGAGATCTTGCTAACGTGCCACATGTCCAGGTACTGTGCCTAATGTTGGCTGTCATTAATTTCAAATGCACCAAAGAGGAGCTATTTGTTTTTGTACACAGGGTTAATTTTTTCTCAATGCTCTCCTAGGGGTAAGCCTTAGCCTAAACAGTATAGAGGTTCACACATTTCCTGAGAATGAAGGAACCCCTGCAGAAAAAGGATAGGCTAGATCTTTTGCCAGCAGGGTTTTCTATTGTTTAATTCACTTCTGGGGGCAGCATGAGGCCAGATCCAGGGATGAGGAGGAAGGGGGCAGGATGCAACTGTTTGCAGAATCAATAGGCTTCAATACACACACACACACACACACACACACACACACACACACACACACACACATACACACTAGAGAGAGGGGGGGAAGAGAGAGAGGGTCTGTGTAGGCAGTTTGTATCCCTATTAGACTGTAATCTAAAGCTACAGCTGGCTTGCTCATCTTTGCATCTCTAGTATTTGGGAATCAAGTCTGGTACAAATGGGAGCTTAGAGAGGCTGGGTAGAGTTATGGACCGATTGCTAGCCCCGAGAAATGCATTGCCAATTGCAAATGGTTTTAATATCTCCTGTGTGATTCTTTTATTTGTCCTTTTATGTTTATCACCAGTTTTTCGATGTGAAGTGCAACTGAAAAATTCAAATGTAGAAGGTTGTATTAGCATATAACTCATATTTTCATGGAATTTGATAGGCCTGCAGGTGTATAATTATGTGTAATACATGCAGCTTATAGGATGGGTGAGTCTTTTTTAACCTGCAATATTACAGGGTAGCTTGATTGCACATCCCCATCAAATGTACAAATGTAACCATAAGGAGATAATTGTGAAGCATGAGGCTGACAAGAAAATAAGAGACATTTTAATGTTCCTTGTCTACTTGGCACACATCTAACTTCCAATAATCTTGCATAGGTCAGAGCTAGAATATTGCTTGAGAATATGTCTCAGAGACCAGAAATCCTAAACCTATTCCCGAGACTACACTTAATCCTTTGGAAATAGGTTTTTCACAACTTTGCTCCTTCTCTGTTTTGCCTCAGGGCTGCCATTCACTCTCTGCATCTCTGTTTTAGCTCAGCAGCTGCAGTGATCCTTAAGGAACATAGTGGATCTGTTCAGAATGCCATGCCATTCTTGCCCCTCAGAGAAAAAGCTGCAGTCCCATAATGGTGCCAGGGTACCCAGGCTGACCTGCCAATGCCCTGGACAGGCACACTGACTTCCATGCTCCAGGAAATGCTCCCCCCCCTCCTTTGCTTTCTCTCAGTCTTTTTTTTCAATCAATCAATCAATCAATCAATTTGACATACCAACCACTGTTTCCCCTCCCTCCTTTCCTTCTGTTCCTTCCTTCCACCCCCATTTAGTCCTGCCTCCTCACTTTTCCCTGGTCTCCATTCAGAAGGGGCAAGGCCTATCATGGAAGTCAGCAAAATATTACATATCAAGTTGAGGCAGGATCAAGCTCCTCCCCCACTCATCATGGCTGGGCAAGGTATCCCACCATAGAGAATAGGTTCCAAGGAGCCAGCTCAGGTTTCAGGGACAAGCCCTGGTCCCACTTCTAGGGGCCCCACAGAAACCCAAACTACACAGCTGTCACCCAGATACAGAGGGTCTAGGTCGGTCCTATGCAGGCTCCATAGATATCACCAGTCTGGAGTCTATGCTTTCCCCCACATCTTGACACCCCTTGCTCATATAAACCCTCTACCCTCTCTTCCACTGGATTACCAGAGCTCATCCCAGTGCTTGGCTGTGGATCTCTGCAGTATGAAGGCTCTACGATGACAACTAGGGTAGTCACCAATCTGATATCAGGGGAAGGCACCCTCTTCACTATTGCTAGGAGTCCTAGCTGGGGTCTCCCAATCTTTTTTTTTTTTTTTTTTTTTTTTTGATTTTTATTTTGTGCATGAATGATTGCCTGCATATGCATGAGTTACATTCAATGAATGTGGAGGACCAAAGAGGGCATCAGATCGTCAGTGCTCTTGACTGCTGAACCATCTTTCCAGGTTTCTTTCTTCCATTTTACACTAGCTACCTCGTCAGCGATGTCCACCCTGTGCTCCCTGCGGTCTGTGCCTCATTCCAACACACTAGATGACCTCTATTACTTCCTTTCACAATCTTCTAAGAGTGGTTAGCTCTTACAACAGTGCCTGGGCTCTTGAACTCATTACCAAGCTTTACCTAAGTTGCATCTCTAAACTGCTGACTAACCATTGATCATTCCGATCCTTGGTTTTCTTTCCATCCACGCCCTTGTGTTCAATGCTTTTGTAGGAACTGGTGCAAGGAAGCTGAGAAGTTCTGACGATGACGGAGAAAGGGTTATGAGAAACTCAGGATGTCATCTCTAAGCTTGGGCATGAGAGTGATCAGGAGTCTAAGTCCAATAAGGAGAGGGGCACTCGTCTAAGTAGACAAGGGTGAAAATGGGAAAGACTGAGAGAGCTATGGAGGCCTCTGAGTGGTCAAGCCTGGGGAGTGTGGTGGTGAGATACAAGGAGCCAGGGCTGGACCAGGAGATGGAGATCATAAAGAGCCCCGATAGCCTACTAATAAGGTGAGCTCTGATGATATAGAGACAGAAACCAGTGGTAGGGAATGGGCAAGAGCTACAGGAGCTTACAACTATTTCCCCAGAGGGTTCCATGAATAGACTGGGTAGAGCAGGACAGCAGGGAGACTGAGGAGCAAAGTGATGAAGACTCCTACAAAAGTTGTGTGTGTATATGTGTTTAGAAAATCCAGGCAGGCCCAGTTGCCTCTTTAAGCATCCCTTATACAACTGTGTAGCTATAGATCTCCTTGACCCCACCAGCTAAGCAGAAAAGACCCTAAAAGCACACAGAGACCTTTAGGAAACTCTTGCAGCTTGAGCAAGGGTACATCATGTCTGTCATAAACTTCATAATGCCAAAGGGAACACATCATTAAAATGCTGCCTGAACCAGGTTTATTTTTTAGTTCTGAAAATGCACTCAGTTAACAAAAGTCTAATGAATTTTTAATTTGTTTTTTAAATTTACTTTATAGCAAATGTTCTCATAGAGAGCACAACATTGCTATGCTGTTACCAAATAGCACTTTCTCCAATGCGAAGACTTAAGTGAAAACCTTCTAAAACAATATATTTAAACTTGTTCCTAAGATATATTTTGGATAAGTAATTGTTTTTTTTTTTATCCTGAACACTTTTTAACTTTTTTGCATTTGTGCTGAAAGGTGCCATTCAATGGCTTGCCATTGTCTGCCTGGTGGTGGGGAGAAGGTAGAAGATGAATTGCTGGCCCTTTACGGCATCTCCCCTACCCCACCCCCACCCCAACACACCCAGTACCACCTCCCCTCTTGTTTCTAACTTCCAGAACATCTTTATCAGTCTGGTTCCTCAGTCAGTTTGGCTGGCCTCAGGACCTCTACCTGTGATGGCTTTCCCACCTGAATGGTTCCTCCTGGATTTTGTGTTCTCATTAATTCCTATACATTCACCCAAGAGACACTCAACATCTGTTGTTCAGAAGAACCCTGCCTGGCTTCTCTGCCTAGATAAAGTACTCATTTAGATAAGGCAAGCTCCTATTAGACATTTTTTTATTAAAACTTTTCCTTGATGATTTCATACATATTTGTAGCACATTGCAATCACAGTGTCACCCTTGCCATCTTTCACCTTCCTCCCACCCCTATTATGCCACCATATAAGTTCCTTTTTTTCACATACAGGTCTTTTTGTTTTGTCTGTGACCTCTTGCATATAGCCAGGGACATCTGTGTGACAATGTATCTGTGGGTGCTTTCCATTGGATTCTGGTTGGTTCGTAAGTGGATAGACAACGGAATAAACCAAGATGTGTACTTCCACCTACAGTTTTAATGCCTCTGGCTTTAACCTAACAGAGTTAGAATTTTCAGAGGTTAGAACATGGGGATCTTTAAGAATGGACAGCCACAGGTTCCAGGCTCATGAGGGTCCTGCCCAGAGGGAAGCTGAGCAGGGTTTCTTTCGTTTTGGTATATGTGGCCTCTCTATATCCGCTTTTCTACTCTTAATTCCATTCTCCACAACAGGACTGGTTATAAGTCTAATTTATCTTGTGATGACATAGACTGAGGGCAAACAACTCTTAGACAGACAGGAAAGGGAATACTACAGCTACACAGAACAATCAATCCCTTTGGCTCTACTTTTATTATTTCTAAAATGTAAGGACAGTGGCTGAAGGTTTAGCTGTGTGGTAGAGAACTTACCCAGTATGTCTGCAGCCTTGAGTTTTATCCCTAGAGTAAGGGAATGACTCAGGCATTCTATAAAACTGAAGACTAAATCTTGGAATGTTTAAGCACAGTATACAAACCAGACTTTAAGGGTTGGAGAGACAGCTTAAATACAGTTAAGACCACCGACTTGCTCTTCTAGATGGACCTGGGTTCAATTTCTAGTACCCACATGGCAGCTCATAACTGGCTGTAACTCCAGGATCTCACACAGATATACATGCAGGCAAAACACCAATGCACATAAAAAATAAGTAAATTATTGAAACAAAAACATCCAAGTCTTTCTCAAGTTATGATTTCAGTTTTAAGTGACTGCATCTGACAAGTACAAAAGAGAAGCACTAAGAATTCTACAGTTTCTGTTCTGGCTTCACCTGCACATTGATTCATTTCATATGTCAACTAATCATGGCTGAAATTTGGATGCTGCTGATCAGCTGAGAAAGAAGCTGGCAAACATGAGGTAAGATGCTAGGATTTTAAGAATCTATAAGACAGTTGACTGGGTGGTTGTAGTCACTGGTCCTCTGACATACATCATTTCTTGGGACACTGACTGTCCACTAACTCTCAGACACAAAGGATCCTACCCTACCTGGACTCACTCAGTCAGGGTCACAGCTAATATGCATCAGCTCTGTCATGCTCTCCAGTGGACAAAATAGATGAAGATGTCCATTAGGGAGGGGACGACCAAGCTTGAAACTCAGCGGGCCAGTGCTTACTTTAAGGTCAAGGAAAGACTTCAGTTTAGTGTGGTCTGAGGCCATTATTTCATGAAAATAACCCTGGGTTCAAATCATTGTAAACCCCCTTTAGCTTCACTTTATCCCACCCGAGCTTTGTTCCATGTCTGGAAATCTCTGTCTACATCCCACAGGCTGCATCAAATTAAATGCCACATTAGGTTTAGGTAAAATATCCCATTTCTAGACACACCCATCTCCCAGCCTCCTATAAGAAATCCTGTTTCATCCCTGGACATGACATATTGGCATTCACTTTTATGGGGTTTAGTTCATGCACAGCCAAAGGCAAGATATAAGGAAGGCTCTATGTCCTGAATGACAAAGGTCAGGGTGAATCAGTTTCCACAATGTCCCTGATCCATCTGTACCTTCTCCACTTCCCAGACAACTCAAAATGAAACCAACGAGCTCCCAGCACAGCAGCTACAGCCTAGACAGTTCATGACTCTCTGCCAAACTAACCATCAGAAATCCTTGACTCTGGGTATGCTCTGCAGGAACTAAAAGTGAGGTGGGAGGGTTATGAGTTTGAGGCCAGCCTGCTGGACATGGACAGACCACGCCAAAACAAAAGCTAAAACAAAGACCAGGAGAGATTTTTCTTTCCTGCTGTGGCCTTTCTTGAATAGTCACAGTGTGCTTTATCTGATATTCAGCATGATTTTTCAGAACCAGGCTATTTACAGGAACAGAGTGGAATCTCCCAGGAGCATGCCAACATGCTCAGCATGTCCCTCCAATCAGGGCTGTAGCTGGTGCTGAGCCCTGGGCTGATGGGAGACTGAGAAAGGGACCCTGTAAGTCTGGAGGCAGCAGTAGTGGCACACACATGAGTAGCTCCTGTCATGCCCTCTTTGTGTTTTAGATAAGTTCAAAAATAAAATCATGGGCAGTGACAGTAGAGCATTACATTCCAAGTCAGAGGTTTCTGTCTGAGCCTAGAGGCCAGAGTGATGGTTCTAGGAAGCCCAGTGTAGTTCCAAGCATACTTGTTTTTAGACAGAGTCTCACATAGTCTAGGCTGGACTGAAACTTATTCTTTATCCTCCAGCCTCTGCCTCCTGGATGCTGGGATTACAGGCATGTACCACCATACCAAGTTTATTTAGTGCTGGGCCTAGGGAATAGCTGGCTGGCCAGGGAGATGCAGAGAGAGAGGAGATGCTCTTATTGTAGCAGGAAAATGGCTGTTTGCATTCTTGGAGTTGAGATCTCTGGCTGACTCAAGTTTGCAGAGCCATTGCCAGCCACAGTTCATCTTTTAGTCCTTGTGATTTCTGCTGTGGTCTATGTTGTCACGCACAACAGACTGTTGTCAGTGAGAGTTTTTAATGGAACCTGTAAGTCCCTATCCTGTTCAACTCTATCATCTTTAATGGGAACTATTGGTGGTACCCAGGCAAGGGAAACCAGGCCTGCTTCTTTGGCATTGCTGTCTCTGGCAGGGTAAAGAGGTCTCTGTTACTCTCTTCTCTGGACCTTAGAACCTTTCTGTGCTTGGAAACTAAATCCCATGTGTGACACTGGTGAAGGCAGGGAAATAATGGCTAGACCCAAGATAAATGACAAATGGATGTTTTATTGGGGAACAACTTACACAGATAATAATAATCACTGCAGCCTTTCCCTGCCCTTCCACTCCGATGCACTAGATGCACTACCCAAGACAAAGAGCCCACCTCTCCTTTGCTCTGTCCTCACAGAAGCCAAGCCCAAAGGGGTGTGGCCACTAACACAAATACACTGGCAAGGCTAGATTACTGCTACACACCAGGGCAAAGCCTTTGTCCTGCAGAGAAGGTGAAACTACCTTGGATGCCAGTGAGGGTCTGCAGATTGACTCAGCCTTGAAAGTAGACCTGGCCATTGGAACTGTGAGCTCTGACCCAGGCAGGGACAATATGGAGTCAGGGGCTACACTGATGTGGCTGGTGGTAGTATAGGAGTCTGTGTTCACCATTGAGGCTGTCCCTGAATACTCTGTGCTCCCAGGACAAAGGGACCCCTCAGGTCAGACCTCATTTGTGGTTTTAGCTGTGTATTCTCAACTCATTCCTGTGTACTTTCAAAGTATCTTTACCCAGATGCATCAGTTATTCCATGAGCTAGACTCCATGAGTTCAGACTCCACCTGCACTGGGTTTCTTAGATTCTTTAAACATAGAGGACTTTCTGTTTCCTCTTCCATCCCCGCCTCCTCCCTCTCTCACGCCATGTCACTGAATGAGCCCTGTTCTCACACCTCACTTAAAATGTGCATACTGGGCCTCCAGCCGGGAAACCTTGATTGCTCCCTGGACTTGGTCCTTATCTATCCCCAAGAGTTTATCAGTCTCTCCCATGCTGAAACATTTACATATTTTTGGTTGAGCCATATGGAATTTATATTTGACTGTAACTTTTGCCTGCAAAAATGGAAATTTCACACGGATTAGATCAATAAAATAACTCATCTTTTGCTGTCCCCAATCACTGATTCAGAAGACCAGGAATTGATCCAATTTTATTTTAATGACTTTATTGTGATGCAACTGATAAACTACAAACTTCATACATTTAAAAAGACAAATTAAACTGAAAACGAATCAGAGAGACTCTCTGAAGAATGGCATTTATTTGGGAACAGAAGGGCATTGCATGGCATGGTAAACTATGAGGAGTTTTAAGGATTTTGAGACAAGGAGATATTTTTAACGGGAAAGAGACATTTCTGATGCTACCAGGATACCAAGCTCACTGATGTTGGAGACCACATGCCCGAAATGGAGTCCACTTGTAGGTGAAAGTGTCTTTGCTGGGCAGGGGTTCAATGAAGGTGATCTGCAGAAGTTGTTTCAGTCTTGCAGAGTGTTTTGTGCACGTGTCACATGATACATGCAGAGCAGGGTGTGTGTGTGTGTGTGTGTGTGTGTGTGTGTGTGTGTGTGTGTGAATGAATTGCTCATGGCCTGCCGAGTTACACTGAACACTGTTTCTCTCAGGCAGGCATGAGGGCTCCTCTCCTTTGTCATCCCCCAGCTCGAATGCATCTGGGTATGACAAAAATGGTTTCCTCTTGGTATCAGCAACTTTCACAGGTGTGATCTGTCAAGTTTTGATGTATGAAATGATGCCATTGATCAAGATAATGAACCTGCAGTTCCCTTGGCAAGTTTTGTGTGCCTCTTTCTTCCCACCTCTGCCTTCTCCGTTTCCACACAACAACAGATATGCTTTCACTCTAGAGACATAGTTTGTAGAATTTTATATAAATGTGATCATTTAGTATGTATGTTTTAGACACCTGTGTTTTTTGTTTTTATTAGTTCCATTTTATTGCTTTAATACCTGAGTAGCAGTCACTGAGTGAATATACCATAATTTGTGTGTTCATGGGTAGCTATTTCTATTAGTTCCAGTTTTTAAGTTTATTTTTAATTTTTATTCACCCTTCTGTCTTTGGGTTTCCACTGTTGTGAGGTGATGCCATGACCATGGCAACTCTTATAAAGGAAAACACTTAATTGGGGTGGCTTACATTTTCAGAGGCTTAGTCCATTATCATCATGGTGTGACATGGTGCAGGCAGACATTAGTGCTGGAGCAGGAGTTGAGAGTCCTTACATCTTTACTCACAGGAAGTGGTCTGAGACACTGGGCATGGCTTGAGCATATATGAGACCTCAAAGCCTGCTTCCACAGTGACAAACCTCCTCCACCCAGGCCAAATCTCCTACCTAATAGTGCTCCCTTTGGGAGCCATTTTCTTTCAAACCACCACATTCTACCTCCCTGGACCTCAAAGCACACAGGAAACAAGGAAAAGGAAACAAAGAAAGAAAAGAGAGGTGACCTAGAAAGCAAATAACAAATGGTAGTGTAAATGGACCTTAGCAGTAATTGTATTGGGTCCAAAACTCTGTGTAACCCATTACTAGGCAACATAACCCAGTGGCATTGATTAAGTCACACAGCCTCTGAAAACAAAGTAGAAGCCGTCTGAACAAATATCCTCAGCTGAGCCACACTGCCCTCCGGTGCTGGGAGTATCTGAGGGTTAATCTGGGGCTGTTGGCTCATCCTCTGTTTGCTCACATGGTGCAGTCAGAAGCCTCAGTTTTCCCTGGTTATGACTCAAAGTCATGGGTTCCTCTTTGTCTTCTATGCAAGCTCCATGACTACCAGGCTGCATCTGATATTGCAACTGGTAGAGGGTAGCGATATTCCTTTTCTATCACCATGATACAACACCATGAACAAGGCAACTTGTAGAAGAAAGAGTATTAATGGGTTTATGGCTCCAGAGGAAAGGAATCCATGATGGCAGGGTTGAGGCAGCAGGTGGCAAACATGGCACCCAGAGCAGCAAGCTGAGCACTCAGGTCTTGAACCACAAACTCCAAGCAGAGAGTGTGAACTTAACATGGTATGTGGTTTTGAAACCTCAGAGTCTACCCCTAGTGACATACTTCCTCCCGCAAGGACATCTTATAAATCTCTCCAAACAGTGCTAGCAACTGGGGACTTAGTGTTCAAATGCCTGAGATCATGTTCAAACATCTTGTTCAGACCACGCCTATCATTGTTAGTATACCCTCTGTGCTTCCTGCTTGTGGGTTCAGCCTGAGTCTTCAGCTCCCTGCTCCTGCCACTGTGGAGCCATAATCCCAAATGAACTCCCTTAAGAGTTGCCTTGGTCATGGTGTTTTATCACAGTACCTAATATAATGGGAGAGGGAGGAAAAGACAGATTTTTCAACATCTTTTATAATCTTATCTCAATACGTAGCCAGGGATACGGGCTGTGCAGACCTGGTGGCTGGGTTCAATCTCTGGAATCCAAGTAGAAATTAAAGTCTAGAAGTGACTTCACAAAGTTGTCTTCTGGCCTTCACATACATGTGATGGCAGAGGTACACACCTGTACACCTCTATATACACTCACAATAACAATAAACAAAATTAATTAAAAATATTCATGCTAGCAGGAGGGAGGTGAGTAGATAGGGACTGTTGCTCTCCTGGAGTTGAATGTTGGATGCATGATTATTAATTGAGAAACTGCTACCTAATTTTACTTTCTGCCTCCAAAGCCAAGTGCCATCCTTCATTTCTTTTTATTTTCTTCATTTGGCCAGGAGCAGGTGAAACACCAAAAGAAATGGCAGATAAACACGAAGTTGATTCTAATTAAACAGAAAAGCAGGCAATTAGAATTTGTTTTCCACTGCCCTAGATCTAGAATTTTTAAAAGAGAATAATTATCACACAGCTAGGACTCTGTGGCCCACACAGCTGCCTCATCCATTCAGAACACTTACTGGGAATTAATATCCATATTAATGTGCTGCTTTACGTTAGGCTTTTACAGCTGCAGAGACTGTTGGATGGTGGCAGCAACCTCCCTGGTGGCTTGTGAGAGCTTGCAGGTGACTATTCAGCATTAAGGCTCAGCTTCTAAAGATCTCAAGTTCAAGGATTTCTGAACTCCCCACATGAGCAGCAAATGCTAAGTTTTCACCTGTCTTCCAGATCAGGGCCAATGGCTCTTCAGTTAATTTCTTTGGCTTCCTGCTAAGACATCAGTTCTCAACCTGTGGGTCCCCTTTGGGGATCAAATGACCCTCTTGAAGGTGTCACCTATCAGATATCCTGCATATCTATTGTTCTAACAAGGTCTGTGAAGAATTGTGCTGGGATTTTGATGGGGATTGCACAGGAGACTGCTTCATGAACTTAACACTAGTAGCCCAGACACTGAGATGTACAATTAATAAATGGGACTTCCTGAAACTGAGAAGCTTCTGTAAGGCAAAGGACACAGTCAACAAGACAAAATGGTAGCCCAGAGAATGGGAAAAGATCTTCACCAACCCCACATCTGACAGAGGGCTGATCTTCAAACTATACAAAGAACTCAAGAAGCTAGTCACTAAAATATTAAATAATCCAATTTAAAAGTGGGGTATAGAACTGAATAGAGAATTCTCAATAGAGGTATCTAAAATGGCTGGAAGACACTTAAGAAAGTGCTCATCATTGGCTCTTAGGCATATACCCAAAAGATTCACATTCATGCAGCAAAGATTTCTGTTCAGCTCTGTTTATAGTAGCATTATTTGTACTAGCCAGAACCTGGAAGCATCCTAGATGTCCCTCAGCTGGATAATGGATTAAAAAAAATGTGGCAATTTATGCAATGGTGTACTATTCAGTGGAAAAAACAATGGAACCTTGAAAATTGCAGGCAAATGGATGGAACTAGAAGAAACCATCCTGAGTGAGGTAACCCAGACACAAAAAGAGGAACATGGTATGTACTCACTCATGTATGGATTTTAGACAGAGCAAAGGAACACCAGCCTACAATCAACACCGCCAGAGAATAGAGGAAACAAGGAAGACCCTAAGAGAGACATACCTGGTCCCCCTGAGAAGGGGAAAGGGACAAGATATCCTGAGCAAATTGGGAGCACAGTGGAAGGGGGAGGGAATTAGGAGAAAGAGAAGGGTTGAAGAGGAGGGGAGAAAAGGACATGATAGAGCAGGAAGATTGAGTCAGGGGAATAATAGAGGAGAGCAAGAAAAGAGATAGCATACTAGAGGGAGCCATTATAGGTTTGAAGAGAAAACTGGCACTAGGGAAATGTCTAGAGACTTACAAGGATGACCCTAACCAACAATCTGAGAAACAGTGGAGAGGCTACCTTAACTGCCCTTCCCTGATAATGAGATTGATGACTATCTTATATGCCATCTAGAGCTTTCATTTAGTAACTAAAGGAAGCAGAAGCAGACACCCACAAACACTGAGCCGAACTCTTGGAATCCAGTTGTAGAGAGGGAGAACTGATGAGGAAAGGGGTCAAGACCAGGCTACAGAAACCCACAGAGACAGCTGACCTGAGCAAGGGGGAGCTTCATGGATCCCAGACTTATAGTTGGGAAATCAGCATAGGACCGACCTAGACCCTCTGAATGTGGGTCTCAGTTAGGAGGCCTGGGCAGTCTATGGGACTTCTGACAATGGAACCAGGATGTATCTCTAGTGCATGAGTGGACTTTGGGAGCCCATTACCCATGGAAAGATAATCCTTTAGCCTAGAGACACTGGGGAGGGCCTAGGCCCTACTCCAAATGACTTGACAGATTTTGATGATCCCTCATGGAAGGCCTCACCCTCCCTGGGAGTAATAGGGGATGGGATGGGGGGTTCTAGGAGGGGTTTGGGAGGGAAAGGGAACTGGGAGCTATATTTAAAATAAGAAAAAATATTAAATAATAAATAAATAAAAAACAAAGAACAAAAACTTCACCTTGCCTGGGGGGGGGGAAGATATCCCGCATATCAGACATTTACATTATGATTCACACCAGCAGCAAATTTACAGTTATGAAGTAGCAACAAAATAATTTTATGGTAGGAGGTTACCACAACATGAGGAACTGTATTAAATGGTTGCTGCATTAGGAAGGTTGAGGACCACTGTTCTAAGGCAACCTCTCTGACAAATGCAGAAAAAAGTGACATGTGGCCCTCGATGAGCTCTGTTTCCATTGTTTTGCATATCCAAATCATGGAACTGAACTTTAACAGCCACTCAGACACAACTGAAATGATCCAGACACTAAGCCATGGTCTGTTTCTGAGTCTCACGTAGTCGAGGCTAGCCTTGAACTCACCATGTAGTAGTGGATGATGGTTAATTTCTGAATCTCCTGCTTCCATCTCTCAAGTATTGGGATTGTCAGTGTGGTGTATCTAGTGCTGGCAATCAAACCCAGGGCCTTGTGTATGCTAGGCTAACAGCCTACTGCTTCTCCAGCTCCCAGATAGCAATCTTGAAGAGAGAAAGCATGTAGGATCTGATACCTGAGGAAGGACATGTGCATTAGCCACTTTTCTGAATGCTGTGACAAATGCCTCACAAGAAACAATTTAAACAAGGAAGCATTTATTCTTTCTTACAGTTCAAGGTGATACATTCCATCCCCCATAGGGAGGCAGGGCACCAGGAGCAGGAAGCTGCTTGGGTACATTGCATCTGATGTCAGGAAGCAAAGAATGAAAAGAAAGAGGAATGGGTTATAAAACTCCAAAGTCTATCCCTATAACTTCCCTTTTGCTTCTAAAGCTTCCACAACCTTCATGAAGTTTGTCTCCAGTTAGAGATCAGGTGTTTGAATAAATGGGTCTATGGGGACACTTCATGTTTAAACCACAACATTGTGTATTTCTCTGCACAGAGCCTATGTGAGTAGATTTTCATCAGCTTTCCTGGGCCAGATTTAGTTCTCAGATATGCCTATATAGGCCTCTTTCATTGGGCAGAGTCTGTTCTAGCTGACAGAGCCATGTAGACCTACGGGAGAATGTACCTGGTGGTTCTTTTGGTGGTTTGAATGAGATGCTTCCTCCCCACCTAGTCTTGTGCATTGGAAGGCTTGGTCTCCAGCTGGTGGTACTGTTTATGGAACTTAGGAGGTGTGGCCTTGTGGGAGGGGATGTGTCACTGGAGGCAGGCTTTGAGAAGTTAAAGACTCATACCATTTCAAGCCTGTCCTTCTCTACTTTATGCCTGTGGTTAAAAGATATGAACATGGGCTGGAGAGATGGCTCAGCAGCTAAGAGCCCTGGATGCTCTTCCACGGGTCTTGGGTTCAATTCCCTGCACCCACATGGTGGCTCACAGCCATCTACAGTGGGATGTGATGCCGTCCTGACATACAGGCGGCGTGCATGCAGATAGAGCACTCATATACATAAATGAATAAATAAGTGAACCTTTAAACAAACAAACAGATGCGAACCCTCAGTGTCCTGCTCCAGCAACCTTCCTTTTCACTTCTGGAACTGTAAACTCAAATAAACTCCTTCTTCTGTAAGTTGCCCTGCTTAGATATTTTATCATAACAGGGCTGAAGAGAAAACCCAGGTGGTGCCATGGGAGCTTGAGATTGACCTTGAGTTGACCTTGGAGTTACTCTCTGACTCTCAGTGTAAGTGGCTGTGTGGCGCCTGGAAGAAAAGCATTATTGGAGAGGACAGTGTATGCACAGAACTGAGTTGGGAAGGTACCCTAATGTCATGCAGATAGAAAGAAATC
Source organism: Phodopus roborovskii (assembly GCF_943737965.1). Lineage (NCBI taxonomy): Eukaryota > Metazoa > Chordata > Mammalia > Rodentia > Cricetidae > Phodopus > Phodopus roborovskii. The sequence goes on along the minus strand of NW_026126460.1, from coordinate 25,165,989 downwards.
CTCATGCAGCTGGAGTGGGATGTGTTTCATATCTGGCTTGTGATGGGAAGTGATGTCAGAGTGAAAATTAGCTTGTATTCATGGTGCTTTTCATAAATTTTAAATATTTTTTTCTTGACAGGTTCTTGCTGTCTATCTCAGATAGCCTTGAACTTGTGGTGAGTCTCCTGCCTCAGCCTCCCAAATGCTGGAATTACAGGCCTGTACCACCATGCCTGGTTTATTGCTACTCCTAAGGAAACAATAGAATGGTTTTCAACAAAGCCATGGCACAAGCTGATTTAGAGTAAACTAGTGAATAGAAAAGTGAGCAAGGTAGAAAGGGACCAACACCCTAAAACGCAGTCCATAGAGAGGTAACATCAACACCCCGTAGTTCCAGCTTTCTAAGCTGGAGGGTCCCTCTGAAAATCACTGTTGGGAACTGTGGGGATATGGCGATAAATAGCTCTCTGGCCAGGGTGAGAGTTGGAAACAAAGCCAGTGGGTAGGGCTGTCCAATGTCAATCCAACTTAAGACCATAAGTAATTTACCAATTTAAGATTCACATTAAACATCAAAGCAGGACTGGTTTACATTTACATTTCATCTAATCCATGATGCAAAGTAAAGTTACCTCAAAATATAATCAACATAATGAGTTAGCTTATATTCTTTTTCCCACTAAGCCATCCAGATCTGGTTTATGTATAGCATGATTCAGTTTATATTCCACATGTTTCAGGCACTCATTAGCCGCATGCACTGTGGTTGCCATGTTGAGCTGTGCACCTTCAAAAGTTATAGTCTGGGTGACCCCACTGCTTAGGGTATGAGGCTGGACTTCTTCTGCAGAATTCAGTAGCAGGGACTGTCTTGATCACATTGTGGGCTGTGTTTACAGCTGCTCAGAGCAAAGGAAGACCCTGTTAGACTACATCCATCAGACAACTCCTCAGAGCAGGTCTTCTGTAGAACATTAAACTATGAGAGCCTTGAATCTCCATCCTGTGTGTACTCTGGAGATTTGACCTTGCTCTAGAAGCTAGGTTGAAGGAAACTGTGAAAGGGCTGCACCAAACCAAGACTGTGTTGGCTTGGGATGCTCTTAAGCTAAGTTAAGAGGCATCTCATTAACCTGACTGCATGGAAGTCTCAAAGGTCAATGAGATAAGGCTGTCATATGTTTATGCAATCCTATCCCCACTATAATAAGCCCTTTTAATTCAGTATTGTACTATTTACTTCCCTTTAAATTAGAGCTAGCTCTCTTAAGAGCCCGGCTACTGCTATGGACCAAATAAAGGCCACTGTAGAATTCCTGCCCCCTCCCCAAGCTTGTAAGTTAATAAATCGAGGACTTTGTTTCCCATGGAGTCAAGACAATACGCTAGATGAGGTGCCATAGATTTGCTATCCTACTGCTTGGGAGGTAGAATATATTGAATTCAAGGCCAGCTCTGTCTATGTAATGAGATTTTCCTCAAAACACCAATGACCGAGTACGAAGCTCAGGGGTGGAGCGCTCCCCTAGCTTGTGCAAGCCCATAAATCCAATCCCCAGAGCTTTCCCCAAAGAAACAAAACAGAATCAAGCAATAAAACACCAATCTCAGCATAAGCTAAGAGAATTAAAGTTTGTGGTCTTCCTGTCTACACCATACTTTTCAGGGATTAAGGTAACATTTGCTTCACTATGAACTGTTCCAAAATTTTGAAACCTTGTGGTAAATCACTAGAATTCTATTTGTTGTGTCTGTCTTTGTCCTGGGCAGGCACTGATTAGAGCAATTCTTAGTGGGAGAGCTTAGAGGACAAGGGTTAGCTACTGCCTTTCTGCTACTGTTGTGAAGGGGCCATCTCCCCTCTACTATAAGCGAGAGAACTGTGCAAATACACTTTTCATGGGGATAACACCACTTCCCCTAAAGGAATAGAAGCTGAGCTGGGCCTGGCGGCACACACCTTTAATCACAGCACTTGGAAGGTAGAGGCCTTGAGAGCTTTGTGGGTCAAAGGCCAGCCTGGTCTACAGAGCGAGTTCCAGGACAACCAGAGCAGTTACATGGACACAGGAACCCTGTCTTGAAAAACACCCAAACCAAAAATAAATGAAAGAAAGAAAGAAAGACTGTTCATGGGTTAAAAAGAGCATCAGGGATGACTATCACAGGTAAGTATCATAGATTAGTCAGAAGAGTATCATAGATAAGGAGCAGAATTGTAATTGTCACATGTCTCATTGGATGAAAATCTCCTTACCACACAGCTAGCCTGGGTGATGGCCTCTATGCCTTTGGGAGTGTTTGCTAGCTTTCTAAAGTGTGTGTGTTTTTTGTTTGTTTTTTGGTGTGTGTGTGTGGGGGGGGGTCAGAGCACAACCTTAGGTCCAATCCACTTTGTATATGAGAAATGGGAGAGGTGGGAGGGCTGGGTGAGAAAACCTCTGTCTGGAACTCACCTCGAAGGCCAGGCTGGCTGGCGAGCAAACGCCTGGATCTGCCTGACTCTGCCTCCTCAGCTCTGGAATTGCAAATGTCACCACCATGCCTAGCTTTTTGTGGATTCTGGCCATTGAAGGCAGATCTGTATACTTACAAGATAAGCTCTGTGCTGACAGACAGACCCCTTTAACAAACTTTCTGCCCTCTCCAGATTTGTCTGACCTTTTTCATTTCCCTCCCACAATGTGCCAGACTCTAGAATCCACAGCATTTTTGTTACATGGTGATTTATTTTGTACTCAGTTTATTGAACTCTAATTTATACTCAACTAAATGGCTACATTTAAGAATTCTGCTCCATGAGTATTTAAAAAAAATCACCTTTACTATAGTATAATTTATATTAAAAAAGATTAGACATTCTGGGTGTGTAAATTAACAAAAAAGTAACCTGTATCAGAATCAAGGTCTAGAACATTCTCACCATTTTTAATACATACCTTATAAGAACCATAATATCAAAACTCTCCTCTAATATTGAGCAAAGTTATTTGACTGAGCATAGAAAGAACAAGAAGGGAACATTGGGTCATTCTATTTTTAACAGTTAAAAAATTGACAATAGGTTTATTGTGATATTCTTAGCAGTATTATGAGGATTTACTAACTCTAGCACCATGATTTACTTCCTAACATCATCACTGTGCCAAAAGAATGATTTTTTTTTCTTCTAAAAGGAAGAGTTTTTCCAGGCTGGCATCTGTCTTCAAACAGTTATGTAATCTTGAATATGAATGGAAAAAATTAGACCTCTGTGCAAGCCATATTGCTGGGATGAGTTCTAGAGCCTTTGCCCCAGCTCCTGGGCTATCTGAGAAGTGCCTTACACTTCACTATTGCACACTCATGAAAGTCAAATAACGGAAGAGGCAGGGCTCCATGAGGGGACAGCTTTTTCAGTTGTTCATAACTTCCATCCTTCTCCAGAGAAAGCACAATGTTCAGATATGTATCTTAATAGTCTGGATTTAATGTCAGAATGTGTTGAAACTTCTAACATAAGCACTATGCCTGTATATAATTAAAAATAGTAGCAAAAACCAACACACCAAACATTGCCCTTTGCTTTCTGGTATATGCCAATGCCTTTATTATTTATAGCACTCATGAAAGGTAGGTATGGCTGTTATTAACATCCTAGATGCAGGTGGGTCAGTCCTACAATTCTCAGAGAAGCACATAACTCAAGGCTGGTCCCAGCAAAAATACAACTGCTTTAGAAGTGAGAAGCAAGCCTAGGGGCTACTAAGATGACTCAGCAGTCAAGAGCACTGTCTGGCATTCCATAAAACCTAGATTCAGTTCCCAGAACCCACAGGGTGTCTAACAAATGTCTATAACCCAATGTTTAGGGGATCTCATGCCCCTTCTGGTCTCTATAGATACCACATACACATGGTATACAGACATATATGTAGGCAAAGCACTAATACATACAAAATGATTTTTGGAAAGAATATTATGTAGGAAGAATAGTGACAGGTAGAAGATAGTGACAGGAAGTAGTGACAAGTGGCAGAGGTAGAAGCTTGGGACCTCATTTACAGTGCTGTGGGAGGGTTGTGTGGCCTTTCCCAATGAGATGAGGCATTGTCTCCTAGGCTCACATGATATCTCAGGGAATTAACTAAATTTAAAAATGCATGATGTTCCTGAAATCAAGATTTATAAAGCCCTTGAAAGGGTATGATTCCCGAGGAAGGAGGCTTTGTTGGGAACTTCTGCAAGTTGAGCAGACAGTTCCAGGGAATAGGTTTTCATGAGTAACTACCTATGTTGTGGTGGGTCTTTGGGTGACACAGCTGCCTTTGGGTCACCCATATTCCTTAGGCAACACCGACAAAGCTTGGCTGTCCTACTAAGTTAGACTTTGCTTTGCCATCTGTGACTTATCTAAGCTGAACAGACTTATGTTCATGTTTTCCTCAAGAAAAGCCACAGAACAGATCGGAATATGGATGGGCCACGGGATGTTTTCCACATGCCAAGGCTTTGTGCATAACAGTTTTTTAAATTACATTTATCTTTAAAGTTTTCTTTTTTACCTTTTTGTTTAATTATAGAATATTTTAAATATATACACATATGGAAGCAACCATGTATGTATCTTAGATTTAACAGATGGGACCATTTTGTCATGCTTATTCACAGCTCTGATGAGTTCTTCCCCATGTGGGGGGCTTCATTTCCTTGAGAGTATTTGCTTGAGTTCATCTGCTCAAAGACTTAGACTACTGTTTAAAAATCTCATAAACACACCCATATTCCTGGCAGCGTTATTACAGTAGCCCTAAGTGGAAACACCCCAACTGTGCATTGATGAATAGATGGACAAACAGTAGGTGGTGTATGAATACAAGGGCAGATCATTTAGTCTTAAGGGAAGGACAGTCTGATGTCCCCACAACATGGAAGAGCCTTGTGGACAGTTACAGAAACTGAAGAAATTCCACAGAACAAATGTGTCAACTTCTATTGATTCATTATTTTTTTCAAAGGGGTATTTTCATTTTTATTTGAATTAGCAATTTCATATCATGGCACCATTGATTTACATGTGTGTTATTTAAAAAGCAGAATGATTGTTGCATCAATAAACTAAATTTATTTTTATTTCATGCATAAAAACTGAGTTTCTCATGCTCTTCAAGTTAGGATGCTTCGTCAACTCACATTTTGCTTTTCATATGGGTGGATCATGATAATCCTAGAAGCCTTGGAAGATCAAATAAAATCATAGGGCCAGCTTTGGAATACTCCCTTATGAGGAAGGTCAAAAAGATCCACAAAAGTAGTAAAAGCTATTCTTTTGCTCATGGTTACTCAACAAAACTGGATGATATCCTATTGCTGAATACTCTACATACATTGGTTGTTGTAAATAGAGAAACCAAGTTGGAATTCAACTGGAAGCTGCCTTCTTATTGGTTAGTTTTCTTTGTCCCAGAAGGCGCTAGTCATGTTGTTGGAAGAGAAAAGCCATTGATAGCCATATACAGCTCTGGAACTTCTGAACTACAGTAATAAATCTACCAAACAAGATGTGTCCATTGATGCAGTAGTGGAGTGCCTGTTAGTGGGTAACCAACTGCTTTCTGATTGGATTTAAAGCAAGATTCACAAGAGGGAATTCATATCTGCTACTGTAAACCTGGTCAAAACCCTATCATGCCTAAGAAGACTCATCAGGTCTTCTTAGGCATGTCACCTTGAGCGAACCTGAAGCTGTTGGCTGGAACATCTTGCTCCAGAGTTGTTACTGGTACTCTTTTGTTTTGCTAACACACATCTGCTGGGGAGGAACCAAGCCTGAAAATACACTCTTGACCCTGGATTGTTTTCCATTGTGCTGTAAGTCAGTATATAATCCCACTCCTTCCCCTCAGTAAATAGCATTCCACCATTCCCATTGCACCAATGATAGCTGTCTTGTCTCTCATTTAAATCTGTAGGCCTTCACCAGATTAGTGGAACAGATTGTAGCATGGGCACTAAAATTAGGCACTGAAGGGGAAACTTACTATTATGGGTTTACTAATTTGACATACATCAAACAGCCTTCTAAATATTTATGTTTATACATATAGACATACATTATTCTCATCCTTGATTAAAGTGGTTTCTTGTAAGGAGTACGGTTTTTCCTCCCGCCACCAGTCTTGTCCCACTGCCATGCCAGCCCCAAATAACACACAGAGACTCTGTATTAGGTACAATGCTATTGGCCCGGTACTAGTTTCTTATCGGCTAGCTCTGTCTTTTCTGCTGATCTATGTATTTTTACGTGGTCTTCTCTTACCAGGGAGCCGGCCAGCATCCTGCTTTCTTCAGAGTCTCCATTTTGACCCCTCCTTCCTACTTCCTCTTTCCTCCTTGTCTCCTAGGCCCTCCTATCTTCCTTTCCTATTGGCCAACAGTGCTTTATTCATTAACCAGTATGAGAAACATATATACATAATGATATCCCCCATTAATTTCTCTTGCAGTGACCATTGTTAAAAGAGGAGACTGCATGGCTGCTCAAGGTGTTGAGAATAAGTAATGGTTCAGTCCTCAGTCTCTGACAGTAGACAGATACCATTCTTTGTATGTGTTAGGAGCTGGAAAAACTGTAAGAGATTTAGATGATAGGAAGGAGAGCTGGGAAACACACCTATTACAATCACAGCAGCTGTGGGTACCTACGAGGCTTGCTCAACACTGGGTCTGTCAGTCATGGATGAGGAAGCCCATAGGGCCATACCTCTCTATGTGCAGCTAGTGGCTATTGGTGCATGCTGGAGGAGGAATCTTTTTCTTCAATATGCATTCATTGAACAGCCCACCAAACTTCAGTGGAAAGTTCTATACCCATGACCATAGTTAAGTTCAGTGGTTAACAAAACCAAATGAAAAGTCACTAATAGAAGAAAGGGACTAAGGAGGAGTGGGGGTTGACAGGGTTGGAAGGGAGATAAAATGGTTTGGGAGTGGCAGTAATCAGAGTACATTATATAGAAATTACCAAAAATAAATTTAATTTAAAGATTTCAGCAGGGTTAGGGTCTATTATGAAGAGATTTTAAAAATTCATATTACTTACTGAGGTTAATAATAGAGAGATGAGTATTCACCCAAGGGAGTAGGTGTAGATTTCTCAAGAGAAAGTCACCCCAAATTAATTTTCTTCCTACCTTTATTTCTGATACTGTCTCTTTGTTCGTATCCTTTTGTATTTAATAGGCACAGACAGTTTCATCGGCCTTCCTTTACTTTATTTAAAAGCATGTATAGATATCAAATATAATAGGATTTTATTGTTGCTTTTGTGCTACTGTGGAAGCCCAGAGCCTTACATATTTTGAAACCCATTTAAATCTCACATGCTTCCTTGTTTTTTGTTTGTTTGCTTTCTTTTTTTGGCTCAAAATTATAATATCTGTAGCTACTATATCACCAAGTATAGTACTAGATCCTTCTAAGTATTTCATAGTATTCTATTTTATTTACAGTTCATATTTGAATGAACATCTTTGATCTTTGTTGTCTTGTTCCTGTGTTTAAGCAATATTTTTTTTTGTTCACTATCTTTGATCTCTTGTGGTACTTGGGGGATAGTTTCTATGGAACATAAGATAGAATTGCTGTGTCCTGGGCATGTGTTCACCCAAATCCAAGGAGTATTACCAGGGTCTCATCTGGCTGTGAATTCTCAGGACCTCCCATGTCTGTGCACTGCCAGGGCTCCATATATCTATGCACCTGTTGAATATTTATTGTTACCAGCTGTGCTTGAGAGCTCTTATCTCCCCGTATCTTCATCAATCTTAGTGTTCTCTTAGTTACTCATTATTAACAGAAGTACTCAAAATACTTCCTGTGGAAGTATTATGCATGCATAATAGACAACCCAAATACAAAAAAAAAAAATTCTCTTTGGTGTAAAAATCAGACTTTCCTCTTAAGAGACACACAAATAGTCATGTAAACTGTGGTCAAAAGAGATTTCCCTCTCAAGACTTCCTCTTCCCACTCCCCAGTCAGGCAGCCCCCCCCCACTCCACTGCAACCTACCCCTGACTTTATGTTGTGGTTAGTGTCTCAACTCTTCTGGGAAGAGGAGACTGGCACACACTGGGATGCCCTACCTGGAGGAGTGGCTCGGGAGGGGCGACATTTGACCTATTTCATCAATATGAGCACATTATTGGGTTGGGGAGATGACTCAGTAGGTAAGGGGGCTTCCCATACAAGCATGAGAATATGAGTTTAGATTTCCAGAACCCACATAAAAAATCAGCCATGGTTTGCCTGGTTGTAACCCTAATGCTGGGGAGGGGGAGATAGCATAGTTACTATGGGGCTTGCTGGCTGCCAGTCTACCCAGGGAAAACAGTGGGCTCCACATTTAGTGAGAGATGATCTCTGTCTATAGAGAATACAATGAAGAATGACAGAGGAGACTTCTGTATGTATATTCACCTGCACACACAGACACACAGACGCGCGCACACACACACACACACACACACACACACAAGAGACAGACAAACAGAAAGAGAGTGTGAACAATGAATGATGAACATGTCCTTATTCTAATGTTAAGGCATTGTACATATAACCCTTTTCCATAAGTAAATAAATGTAGACTTTTATCAACTGCTTTGTCGGAGTCAGAAGGAATGATAATCTGATTTATTCTATGCATAACCGAATATGGTGTTTCTTTTTGTGCATTCCCTTTATCAGGTGTAAATGTCTATTAACAGCATTTAGAAATTTCCTGCTTAATTTAGGCTTTGTATAGTTTAAATGACATTGCTTCATATTTTGTAAGAATCCAGCTGTGCAATTGTCAGACACTTCTACTATTAAATACTTTTAAAAGAGGCCAGACTCAATGCTTCCCTACCCTTCCTTATTAATTTAATTTTGCTTCCCAAATAGCCTAAATCAAAAGTCAAAAATAGAGACTCATTCATTTGTTCTTCTCTGTATTACACAGACATCTGCTCACATTTCCACCAGCAATATGATCACTAGAAAAGGTCAGAATCTTGTCTCTGCAGTCCCATTTTCCCACAGACCATTTCCACAAAAATGTGTAAATGACAGTTTATAGTGACTCATTTTTCCCCCCTGTGTGGCTGCCACCAATCAGAATCCTTGTATCCATCTGTTGTCCTTAGTTTTCAAACACTGGTTTAATACATTTTTACTTTGTCTTGTAATTATCTAAAGCACATATGCCATTAAAAAGTTTAAAGAAAGATATTAGGATAAGCCAATTTTTACTATTATTTTCCTTCACTTACATTTATAGCTTGGTGAAATCTGAGGCCATTAGTGGATTTGTACCACAGCCTCCCTCATGCCCCCTTTCCTCCTGCTTTGTTAGTAGTATTTATAGCATTCATATGTTATGGCATTGACATTCCATTTGATAGTCACAAGTTCATAATGGTTTTAGAGTTCATTTTAGACATAAGTGGACCAATTCTACCTACTCTCTTCAGAAAAAAACTCACAGTGGTTTCATGATGTTAGTACCTCCCTTGAGACACTCTGCCCTTTTAATCTGTAAAATCTTGAATAAAAAAAGCCCTGCATTGTATATCCAGGTCTGCATGTTGTTTCTTCTTCCTTGAGTCACAAGTTAGGTGTAATTTCTGTTCTCTGTTGCCTACAGTTCTAGCTTCCCATGAATTATATCAAATACAGTTTCTTTGTTTTGGCCATTTTCTCCCTCTATCTTGTCCATTTTACTTTTTTGTATTGGTAAATAACATTCATTTTTATGATAAGTCCATTTCCCATTCTGTTTCCTTTCTAAACATAGCAGCTCTTGTCTTCATCTTTTTATGTTAATTTTCATAGAATATTTTCATTTGTTTTTAAATCAATATGCATTGGTTTTATATGCAATATATTTCATCATGACATTTTCATACATGTGCATAATCTATCTTGATGATATTCACTGCTTTTGGCACTCTCTTACATTTATTATTTACTAATTAAGTCTGGTTTTGACAAATTCATATATGTATGATGCACTCCAATGACTCTCACCTCTGCCCTCTCTTATTTTCCTCTCACACCTGTCGACACTCTCCCCTCCTTTCACACATCCATTTCCCACATTCATGTATTTTTTCCTTTCCTTGGAGAACTACTGGGTTTAATCAGGATCTGGATTGGTTGTGAGCATTGGTTTGGAGATACTTATTGGAGCTTGATGAGTGGGCACAAAAAGCATGGCAATAACTCCCCCCCTACCACCCCCAGAATCTTTCAGAAGCCAAAAGTTTTTCAGGGAGGGGTCAGACCCCATAAACCATCCCTGCCCATTACTGACTGTCGAAGAGGCCAATCTTGTGCAAGCCTAGTATCGATAAGTAACCTCAGCTGCTATTAGTTCAAGATTGCAGTGGTGGCATCATGCTTGAAGGAAAGAACCCTCCTTTCCTTCTGGCTCTTAATGTTTTTCCACCATGTTACAGCCATGTTCCCTGGGCCTTAGACGAAGCAGTACAGCATTTTGTTTAGGCTCAGCACTCCATGCTCACTTATTCTCAGCAACTTGAACAGCCATGCATTTGTTGTATGTCACTACAAAAGGTAACTAATTAAGGCGGTGAGTAGCGTTCGTTTATGAGTATATACTGATATATAGACGGTAGTTTTATGCTATATCAGTTTAACTAAATGCCCATAGTAAGTTCCTCACTGGAGTCCATGACTTCCTTAACCGCATGTTCTTGGCCAGGTTTACCATACCGGACATGGGTTCCCTCCTGTGCAGTGGGCTTTAGAGCCAGAGTGCTTGGTAATCCATGTGAGAGTCATGCCACCATTGCACCAGTGGCTACATCTTGCCAGGTAGGTTGAGGCTGATGTTTGTAGAGTTTCTTCCTGGGTAACTGCTGCTGTCTTTTCTTCTCCAGCAGCTTAAATTGTCCTCTCCACTCCCCATCTCACTTCCACTAATCCCTGACCTCTTCCCAGTTAGTCCCTCTGCTATTTTTCTGTCTTCTGTTGTTTTGGTTATTTACCGAGTGTCTCTAGGGTTGCTTACAGGGCAGTATTTACAGGTGAGAATTGTATACTCTATCAGTGGTTACACCATGAAGAACATGACTCTCCCTCCCTCATCAAACAACAGCTGCACACAAATCCTCAGAGATGGATGGAGCCCCTTGAACTCCTTCCAATGTTGGGATGTTGTCAGGCTTATCTTGTGCAGACTGAGTCTGTAACCACGGCTGTTGTGAGTTCAAGACTATATGAAAGTCATTGTTCCATGCCCTCGCTGCTCCTTTCACCTCTTTCTGCCCTTTCTTCCATGATGTCCCCTGGCATGATGATAGTGGACTAACTGTAAAGTGTAAGAAAGTCCACAATTAAATGCTTCCTTTTGTAAGAGTTGCCTTGGTCATGGTATTTCTTCACCAGGTAACCTTTCACTGTGTGCTCAATGGGGACAACTGTGATGAGCTGGAGACAGGCACGACCTAGGCAGTGCTCAGAGCAACTGCCCCTCTCTTTCCTCTTCCGTCCCCTTCCTCCACTTTCCTTTGTACCGCCATTGTCCTTTACAGCCCAGTTTTCAGTCAAATCATTACAATTAAAAGGATTTTTGTAGTGCTGTCAAGTGACTGTCATTGTCACAGGGAAGAAAAGTGTTGAAGGGAGGGAATGGTCTAGGAGGCAAAGGCGGTGAGGTTTTCTGGGAGTCCTTTGTGGTGCCGGTTGAACTTTAGAAGTGTGCAATGCATCGGCACTGTAGTACAAACGGTTAAAGGGAAGATGTAGTGCACTCTTTATGAAGCCTGTGGTTTAAGTGAATCAAAAGTGCAGCGTTTTGATTTTCTGTCTTTTATGAGTTAACCCTTCAGGTCACACACATACAACTTTAAAGAAAGGGAAGTTAATGGTCACATCATCCGTCTTCATGGTCATACTGTTAGTCTAGTGCATGCGCATGGTGGTTGTTTTTGTGATGGAGAGCAATAAATATGTTGATAGTTGTAGGAATTGAAACATTCAGAGTAGAAGAAAGCAGTCAGAAATATGAAACTCAACTGACTTTAAATTTGAAGCAGGAAGATTAGCTTCAGATTTGCTTTCTTGTATAATTTTTCAAGTCATATCTTTAAGGTACATAACATCAGTGCACACCACCTACTTACTGGACTATGGATTATGTGTGATGCTAACAGGGACCTCTTTTCCATAGATGTGCGATTCCACCTAGGTCTAGAATACATCAGTCTTATATTATTCTGGAATATCCCATCAGAGCAAAAGGTAAGGGGACTCATGCAGATTATTGGGAATATAGCAAGAAGGTTCAGCGCTCATCCAGAAAGGGTGCCCACTAGTCAAAGATCAAATGACGTAAATATTCAAACAGAACCTAACACTCTGTAATGGATTAAAATACACCAAACTTTGAGTGCATGATAACTCTACCTTCCAAACAAAACAGCAGTGAACATCTTGTTGGCATTGGTCTCTTTCTCAAGTTCATAAGAAATCAATGGATAATTCTAAAATAAACAAAATGCACGAAAACACCAGACTATCTTCTTTATGAACTATATCTCACATAAGTGAATCTTTGATGAGAAAGTTCCATATTCTGTGTTACAGGTGAAGTGTAGATTGAATAAAGATATAAAGTTAGATTTAGAGTTTCATTATTTTATAAACTGCAAAAATGCAACATAGAAACTGGTGATCAATGGCTGTTGAAAGAGGACTTGTAATCTGGTTATTCATGAGAGATGCATAGCTAGCTGGAAAGTAGTAGTACATGTCTTTAATCCCAGCATTCAGGAAGCAGAGGCAGGAGAATCTCTATGTGTTTGGGGCCATCCTGGTGTACACAGTGGGTGCCAGGACAGCCAGGGCTACACAGAGAAACTCTTTCTTGAGGGGAGGGTAGATAAATAGATGTTTATGTCCATGCTGACATAGCAGAAGACACAAGACTTCACCTAAGAAGCACTCCGGAAAAAAAATTAAAGGGAAGCTTGAATCAAGCCCCTCAACATAGCTGTTGGTTTATAAAAACACAAGAGGCAGATAAATTCATTAAACAACCTGATGGGGGCACTATAAGAAAAATTCAGACTATAACAATTATACCAGATAAAAAAGAAAGAGAAAATAAGAAGGAGAGGGAGGGAGACAAAGAAGGAGGGGGAGTAACAGAGGGAGAAAACCTAGCAAACCTTTTGAAATGTTGGAAATATTTTGTATACATGTTATGTTCAATGACTTAGCCCCTGGACATATATATACTGTAGTGGGCATTTGCAATGTGGGTAATGACAGTAGAGCTGAGTAGCTAAATTTCAAACTTGCTTGAATCCTGATATAACAAGATGTCTCAAGTATATGATTGCTATAGTAGGACCATGGGGAAATTTGAAATTGAGTGGATATGTATTCAATACTAAGAAATCTTGTCTTTTGGCAGTATTGGTACACACTTTTTAATCCCAGCGCTTGGGAAGCAGAGGCAGGTGGATCTTTGTGATTTCAAGGCCAGCCTGGTCTACAGAGCCGTTCCAGGTCAGCCAGGACAACAAGGAGAAATGCTATCTCAAAAGACAAAGGCAAACAAACAAAAAACAAAAAGAAAGAAATCTCATCATTATTTTTGTGTTAAAGATTTATAATAATGTTTTATGGAATACCATATATTTTATCGAAAAGCAGGTGACTCTTATTAAAATGACTTGCTAATTAACCAGATATCCTGGTAAGCTGTAGGCTATAGTGGCAGAGTAAGACATAAGATGGGAAGGCTTATCCTTTTCTAAATATCTCATTCTTTCTCCCACATTCTTGATTTTGATGGAAGATACATATTTAGCTAACTTGTTTGTAATTATAAGCTGCTCATTGCATAAAGTCAAGTAAATAGAATATAGCCCAGAAAAACTAGGGAAAATCTGGTGTGATGTCAAAGACTTGTTCTCAGTTAAATAAGTGAGATTTTCTTTGCAACTTAAAGAATATGATCCATGTCAGTGAAGTGATACCATTGATACATCACAGACCAATGATTACTTGATCTGGCTGTGACTCCATAGGGTAGCCTCACACTCTGAGTCACTCAACCTTAGTAGTAGAGAGGTGACATTCTAGTAGTGTTAATTCTACATTGTCCCACTAGAAACTTGGTTTTGCACATGGGTATGAACAGTATTTGATAGCTTATAAATCATTTTATAGGTAAGTCTTCTTCACTAATCTCCCGAAGGAAATAAAATACTTCTCAAGCATGCAATAACTCTTACTAAGTGAGATTAAAACTTTTTAGTGCAAATTATCATCATAAAATTGAAAATTCTTATTTTGCCTAACCTCTTGTTTTGAGTATCCACCGATCAGTTATTTGGGGGAGGGAGGGCAGCAAAGATGAACTTCTGAATGTTCCGAGCACAACTTCTTCCCCAAACTACAAATGGAGGTCCTGCACTTGACTGACTCTGTTTTCCTAGGTGCCTCATAGTGATGTGAGAGATTTCCTTCTTAATAAAAGTGAGAGCCTTGTGTTTGGACGGCAAGAGAGGGTAAGAGTTACCTTCTGCAAAACCATTACCAGGAACTGGAGGATGAAAACCGGGCTCTTGAGACATGTTATTTAGATACATAATACATGCAAGCATGCACTGACCCTCTCTCAGCCCCCCCTTTAAAACAAGGGGCAGAATCAATGACCACTGCTTATTAGAGCATTTGTCTACAAGTTTGACTCCACACAAAACCTTTCCCTTGAGCACTGTCTTCAACACTGCCTACCACCCATCTATTAATGTCATTTGCGTATTTATCCAAAGTTCAACTTGTACTGGTTTTCTGAATTATGTTAGTTATGACATGAAGAGTTTTTTAGAAAATAAATCAGTTTACTTAGAAAATAAAATGGAATGATATAAAGATTATTGAATTTCAGACTACTAGTCTTTCTGTTAAAGCAGGGTTATTATTTAATGTGGAAAGAGAGAACACACACAATGGGACCGGAGCATCTCAGTGACAGATGTCACAAGAGATGTCAACAGGGGCTCTGGTGGAGTACTTTGGGGAGAATGGAAGGAAGTCAACTTTAGACTGGATGAAGTAAAAATGAAAGTGGAGAGAGTGAAGATTTCATTATCTTAATAAACCTCATTAAATAGATGGTAGAAATGGCAGGTACTCATTTGGCCCAAACAGTATTTGATACTGCCAACATTACATGCCAGCCTAGATTTTTGTGTGTGCTTGGCTTTGTTTATCATTTGTTTAGATGAGCCCTGTTTGAGGTTGGACCCCTGTGGTATCACTCAAGAGACTACCTATAGCTGGCTGTGAGTGCCAGGCTGCCTTTCAAATGACAATGGCAGCACTTACATTTTACTTTACTTTTTTGATCTACACTTCCATTCTTTTGTACCTAGTACAGATGAAGTCACAGCACAGGACATTAATCCTATGATACTCCTTGCAAGTTGAGTTGATTGACGGTAAGAGTGCACAGGGAATATGATCTCAAGACCTAGGACTGACCCCTCTTGCTGTTGAAGGATGAGCTGCTGAGCAATCTCATGTGACCACTATACCATAGAGTTTAATACACAGAGGATCTGCTGCACAAAGACAGCAAACTCAGTTTCAGAAACAAAATTCTCTCAGTCCTCCTGATAGATCTTGATTTCAAGAGGCTAGATTATGAATCCAAGGCAATGAAAATGTGATTCAGAATTTAATTTGTTTTGGGATTCAAGTGGCTTAAAAACAAAAAGCCTGGTAAAAATTGCTGTGTTTATCCCTTGCTACTTACAGGAATGTCTTAAATAACCTTTGCTATAGGGAAAATCCCCACTGCCTAAGAGAAAACTATAGCTATAAAATTGTGTGTGACAATAGTTATTAATCAATTTATATTAATTTCTTGAGTTTTCAGAGCAAATATGATGACATTTATATTGTCTGCTAACAGAGACTTTTTTCTTTTCCTTTCCCTCAACCTGCTCTCATTTTTTTTTAAGGCAGGGTCTTGTCAGCCCCAGCTTGCCTTTAACTCATTATACATTGGAGGCAGTTGTCAAACTTCACTCTGCCTCCACATCTGGAGTGTTGGGATTATGTGCCATCATGTTTGGCATAGAGACACATATAATTTCTACCATGGAAAGTGTAGCTGTGGAATAATATGCAGAAACACTGCATCTTTTGCTCTCCTAGAAGTATTTTTCAAGTAGTCAATGCTAAAATTACTTTGAAAGTGGCATCACTTCTAAAATAACACAGCTTCCTGGACGGGTGGTACTTTTAAATACCTGGAACCCTCTAACACTGACTTCACGTACATGGGGTATGTTAGCGTGTGGCATTCGGGTGTAGGAAGTTGTGCCCTAGAGGAGTGCAGGATTGCTATAAGCAATAGTTGGTTGCCGAGTTTGTGCCTCTGGGGTCAGACCATCTTCCAGTGGAATGAAGAAGTTACTACTAAGAAGGGTGAAAGGTCTCAGGAGAGAACCAAATGGCATTACAGCAGGGGTGGCAGCAGTATCAGTGCCTGTTGTTGAATAGGGGGTGACAGCCTTGCAGATAGGACAATGATGATGTCAACAAATATTTTGATGACATGAGTTCAAAGCTCAATATTAGTCAGATTGAAACTTAGGAGTTAGTGATGTTGAGTAATTTAAATTCCAAAAAGTGTGTATTAAAGGGAAGTTGCCTTCTGAGGCACATAAAAGAAGTTATGAACTTAATGTTAAGACAAATTCTTTCTATGTAAGCCAGGCCTTGAACTCACAGAGATCCATCTGCTTCTGACTTCTGAGTGATAGGATCAAAGGTGTGCACTGTCATAGCCAGAAGTTACTAACTTTTGACAGCGGCACTAGGTGACAAATCCAGATACCCAGGAGATTCCAATGGACTGGTGTGTGTGTGTGTGTGGGGGGGTGCGTGTGTGTGCAATGAAAGTAGAGGACTGTGAGAGAGAAGGGATAGCTATTAAGGAAGGAGGGGATGAAGAAAATGAAGAGTAATGGAATATGTATGACATGATGAGAGACATGAAAGAAAGCAGAAGAGAGGACTATTTGGGAGTACAAAGGGTGCCAGCGAGAAGTCCTGGCATACGGCGAAGGGCATAAACAAGAACAGAATATAATGACATATACTTAATGCCACAGTTAATGCAACATAGAAAAAAATAATTATCAGGGGCTGGAGATCCCTCTTCTGGCCTCTATGGATAATCACAGATAGGAGGCACACTCTCATACACACACACACATAAGCAAATAAAAATTTTAAAAAACTTGAAAATCAATAAATGAAACTTTAAAAAGTCATTTATTCCTAATTTCTGTGTTGCTTGGAGGGTACCTGAGATGGATCAGCTTGTCCATTCCACATGGAACATTCCATACAGGGGAGGTGGGGAGATGTTATGTTTTGTGAGCTGAGAAGATGCATCTAAGGCCAAAGGTCAATGTGTCAGTTCTTGTTGGTAGATGGATTTTTCTTGGAACCCCAACCCCCAAACCATGAAACAGAGACTTATTAATTATGAAAGCTTGGTCTTAGCTTAGGGTTGTTTTTAACTAGCTCCAATAATTTAAATTAACCCATTTCTGTTAGGGTCTGGGAGAAGTCCCATTAAAAACACTACCAGTCATGCACAATAAGTAAAAGTACTTTATTAATCCAACATGTTGGGGTGGCAAATGGCAACAACCTGAGAGGCTGGAAGCCCCCCCCCCTTTTAAACAAGGTTAGGGCTGATTGTGGGTTTAAACAAAAAGTTTATGGGTTGCTATAGGACTGGTTGTCAGCTCAGTGGTTAGGGGCTTTTCAGTTGTAGGGGGCAGTTCTTTAGTTCTCTTAACCTTGCACATGGCTGTGGGTTGCCCTCTGATTGGTTGCCCTGGGTTGCATCCTTCCCAAGAATTGCTTGCTCAGCTCCAGCTGTTTCCAGTAAACTGAATCTAAGGCCTGGTCCCTGGCAGGGGCAATAGAGTCCTGTCATGGCTCTGGTCTGGCCCCCTGGTCCTCTCAATATCTATTCATCTCTGTGCTGTTACGTGGCTTGTGGCTTTTACCTCTCCTCCTGCATATCTTGCTTTCCCTGTGTCTGGTTGGTGACTCTGCCTATCTCTTCCCAGACTTCTCTCTGTCCAGAAGTCCTGGCATACCTCCTGCCTAGCCATTAGCCACTTAACTTTTTATCAAACAAATCACAGTGACATATCTTTACACAATGTAATCAAATACCTTGAAATACTTGCTGATAGCTTACTCAGGGGCAGTGGATTATGGAGTCCTGCGGGGAGGTGATTAGAGAATAATGCACAATGAGACTTCCAAAGTCAAGGTAGCTGTGGCTCTCAGAAAGTGACTAATCATATCTTATTGTATAATACAGTAGAATTTTAGATCACAGGTAAGATTTCTAAACTTGACAGGAAGATCTGTTATTGACTAATAGGAGAAGAATCTGTGAATTAATGAAGAAATTGACACATTAATAGTAGAACTAATGGCTATAGGCTTCAAGGTTTTCTAAGAGCTTTGATAACTAACTTAAAATATTTATTTATTTATTTATTTATTTATTTATTTATTTGTGATTTTGAGAGAGAGTCTCAGCATGTAGTTCAGTGTTATGAGCAGGTTTTCCCCTGACACCTGGTCAGGTCCTACCACCATGTCAGCCCCAAATAACACACAGAGATGCTGTATTAGATACAAGGCTGCTTGCCTGTTATTATCATTGTTTATCAGCTAGATCTGTCTTAAATATTAACCCATTTCTATTCATCTAAGTATTTCCATGTGGTCTTATTTTACCGGAGAGAGGGGCTGGTGTTCTGCTCTCTCTGTCTTCCAACTGGAACTCTTCCCTACTACTTCTTCTGTCCTCCTAGTCCCGCCTATCTTGCTTTCCTGTTGGCCAACAGTGCCTTATTCATTAACCAATAAGAGAAACATATTTACAGAATGGCATCTCCCATCAGTGCAGGCTTGTCTTGAACTGGTTATGTGGAGTAGGCTGGCCTTGAATTCATGGTACTCTTTCTGCTTCGGTTAGTAGATGCTGAGGGTTACCACCAATGCCTGGTGAGTTTTGCCCAGTTCAGTGTTGATATCTTTGTTTCCCTCCCTTCCTTCCTAGCTTCTTTTTTCTCCTTGTTGGGGACTGTGACTGATAAGAAAAGTAGTTCCTGGGGAAAAGACAAAACTTTATAGAGCACCTTATAGCAGGCATCAGTGACACAAGAGTCACCCTTACTAAAGGAAGTGGAAGAAACTCCTTAAGATGGTAACAGAGCACATCATTTCCTACAGCAAGGCTGTAGAGCTTTCTGCAGGGAACAGCAACTGTGTGAGAATTGCAGGTAATTACCAAAAACAGCCTCATTCTCTCTCTCTCTCTCTCTCTCTCTCTCTCTCTCTCTCTCTCTCTCTCACACACACACACACACACACACATACACTCACACTGCATAGTACCTTAAAATCTCTACAATTAGATATGTAAGTAGATGGAAGTGGGTAATGGATGGATAGCTAGAACATAATTTCCTGGAGTGATGGACTATGTTATATAGCTAAGTACTTCCCACAAAGAGAGAAAAAAAAAAAACTGAACATTTTAAAACTTCTCAAAAACACCAGATAAACAGTGAAACAAGCATTTGCCTATACATTGTTCTTTTACTATTAAAATGTGTCCTGCTTGTAGTAGCTTGGCTTCCCTTCTGTGAGAGGGTCTCACAGCTTTTATTGTTCACTCTGTTAGGGAAGTATCCTAGTGAGTCTGGTCAGCTTCAGGGACTTCCTGAAGCTATTTTGTGTTCTTTACCTTCCTGTTCAAGGAGCTTCCCTGCAGGATGGAATATTTCAATCTCAGACAAAATGTACACCACAGACTCAAGCCACTTCTAGTTCTCTGATTTGACTCTGGGAAGGATTTGTTAATCCGTAAGGTTTATTTATGTTCATGAGCCCTCTAAACCACACAAAATTGGAGAAAAGCTTCCCTTCAGCTGTCTCTTAATGATGTTTCTAAAGGGTTGCATCTAATTGGTTTTAACTTGGTTCCCTTCTGGCTGTATGGCTGGAGTGTACAGTGTTTATTTAATAACCTGAAATTTCAAAACAAACAAGGTATTGGAGGGAATTAGCATATTCTACTGTGGGTTCTCAGAAGTAGGTTTCTAAGCCAAGACACAATTGTTGCCAGTAAAGTAACAATTTATTATATGGGAACTGACTTCTTCAATCAAAGCTGTAGGGCTCAGAATTTCCATATGTGGTCCATGGGAGATGCTGCCACACATGCAAATGCTAGGACTGGGCTGGCTAGCTACATCTCTTGTGGTTTACTAGAAGAAAAATTAATCTCATTTATATATTACTCTGTGAATAAAAAGCTGATTTTCATACATTTGATGGCCATTTACATTTCTTTTTGTGAATATTCCAACTTTTATTTAGTTTAAAATTAATATTAGCTAACTAGAGTATTATACATATTAAATTAAAAGGAGACTTTTCTTGGTTCTAAATAGGAATAAAAGAAATCCCACATTTATTATAAGTCTTTATAGGGAGAAAACACTGTTAAAATAACTAAACAGCAAGTTTTACTTGTTTTTCTTATGACTGAAGAAAATTAAACTCCAATATTGCTTTGCCTGATGTAGCATGCAAAACTAGAAATACTGGAAAATAACATCAAGTAAATTACCTAAGGACCTTCCTAGTCCCTTAGGAGGAGTGACATCATTTTAAAATGGATGTCTTCTGAATCGGGGTTATTCTTTGATGATGGTGGTTCAAATCAGTGTCAGAAAGGTGACCACGTGAGAGAATGCACCTGAAAGTCCTTCACAGAGTAACCAAAACAACAACAAAAACACCAGTGGGTATTGCTGGTTCCCGATTTGTGTCTTACTATCATCCAGAGATTCCCAGTTCTTGTGGTGGGCATCAATTGTCAAGGTGACAGAATCTAGGATCCCCTGGAAGGTGGGCCTCTGGGCATGCTTATAGGAGATTATTTTGACTGCTTTAACGGAGGTGGAAAGGCGTGTCTACTGTGGGTGGTACCATTTCCTGATTGGGATCCAGGACTGCAGAAATGGAGCAAACAAGCCAAGCATCTTACAAGTAAGTGTTCATTGTTTTACTCATAATACGCGCAGCTGCTGCAGGAGCCTGCTGCTGTAGCTTCGAACTGTGATGGACTTTACCTTAAATAGCGAGTTTTTGTTACATTATTTTTTATCACAGCAGCAGGAAAAGAAACCAAGACACCAATTAAACTTTAATTTGGACCCAGTAAATACATGATTTTGAAATCCGTGTTTCTAGTTCACGGTTAGATTGATTTTTGTCTTTTCATTATCCCCTAGACAGAGTGTGTTTGTGTCCTTTGCAGAGACTTGAGGCCTCCCAGATTTCCCTTCCTCGGGAGCAGGCAGGTGGGGACTCAGCTCCTACCTCTAAATGGCAACAAGCAAGGTCATTGAGCTTACCAAAAATAGGTAGATCTGAGAGACCCATAACCCCTACACAGACCCCGAATGCCTCGACTCCAAGTCCCAACCTAGTGAAAGAAACACACCCTAGATTTGGGACCCCAGCCAGCAGAAGAGACACTTCTCCCTAAGTTTAGGGCCAGGGAAAAATACCCTAACTCTTAAATTAGCACCAAAAGAACACACTTGGCACCTAGATTCGGGACCTGTAAAAGAAACTCACCCAGGCCCCAAAGCCAAAAAGAACCAGAGAAAGAAACACAGTTTGGCCAGAATTAGAGCCATCTCTGTCCCTGACTCAAAACTAGCCAATCCCCGAGCTAGAAAAATTGACCAATCCCAGGCAAGCAGGCTTGGAATTATCCCTGGGTTTTGACTTTCCTTGGCTGGGGATGCCTCTAGACTGGGAATTCCTGCCTTTCCACTTCATAGGGTCAGCCAATCACCATCCAGAGGGCCTGGAATTTCCTAGGGCAGCCAATCAACTTAGTCCAGGCTTGAGTCAATCCCCAGGTTGTAACTATGCAGTCTTCGGAGGGCTTGAGCCAATCACAAGCCTATACCTAGGCAGGTTTGGAATTCCCCAAGCGCCCCCCCCCCCTGCCTGGCTACTACATAAATCCCCTTCCCTGATTGTTCCAGGGAACAATCCTGCCCTGCTCCTGCTGCTGTCCTTGCGTCAGACAGAGGGACCTGAGTTAACTCACAAATAAAGATTATTTGTTTTTGCGTTGGAGTTGGTCTTGTGGCAGTGATTTGGGTTCCAGATTTTGGGCTTAACAGGTCATGTTGAATGATACTATGCAAGCCTCTTTATCATGTGGTTGCCCATGAGGTACCCCGGAGTGTTTATTGCAGACATGGGCTTCAGGGCACTGCTCCAAACAAAGGTGGACATTTATAATGAGAACAGACCTAACACGCACAGGTTATCTAAGTAAGTAAATTACCCTGACAAGTAGAGCAATAATAAATACTGCACAGTCATCCAAACTGACCCGGGTCTGTGCTTCCCACCCATGATTTTATTTCTCTAGAGAAGCATGATTCTGGCTAGCTTCCTGACAGGTGGGAAAGGTCAGTTAAGTCTCAGGTGTTGGCTTGATAGTGAAGGAGTCCATGGCTATGTACTTGCAAGGAGATGGAGGGGAAAAGTGGTAACTTTAAGCTACCATTTCATTCTCCTTCCTTCTGCCAGGATTGGTGATAAGTCATTAATATTAATGTCTTCAGGATTTCCCACGTGATACACACCATTGTCTGGCATTTTGATCCTCTGAATACAGGCTCCTGTTAAAATGGGTAAAATCTAAAACCTCAAATTCTCCTTGTTCAACAACAAAATGAGATATTCCCCTAACACCCTCAAAACAACAACAACAACAACAACAACAAACAGCCTCTTGGAATGCATTCTGGAATAGACCTTGCTGTTTTAAAACCTGTTCCTACAGAGGCAAACACATTTTCACCCAACAGCCAGATTTGACTTCATCTGGTCTAAGAAGTGTTAAATTTGGGAAACTAAGGTGTTTCTATGCCACCTCAAAGGGCAAAGCCACATTCTGGCTGATCAATGTGCAAAACTTAGTCAAAGGTCACTAGGCATTTTGGCATCCTGACAAATGTCACTTGATATTATGATTTCTTAGATAATTACAAATATACAGAATTACATTGTACAAATGCATACCACTAAATCATAACCACAAACTTAACTCTTTTTATCACTTTAGAGTGTCTCATAGTATTTCAGTTATCAAGGGGACACTTACAGCAAATGTCTGAATGTTGCAAGAGTATTTTAATATCATTGTGATGTAAAGCTTACAGTTATTTCCAAGGAAGAAATTTCCAAGTTTTCATGTGAGAAGGTCTTTGGCAACAGCCTCATTTTATATTAAAAATTTACTATACTATTAACTATTATAAGTACTATGAAATACTATTAATTATAGCAAGTAAGTATACAGAGAGAAAAGATGATTTGAACAGTTCTGGTCCCTGAGGATATTCTTTATGTTACATATTTTTGTATTATCCAAGAGTGAGAGTGAGGCCATTGTAGGTGTTTTCAAGCCTGGCAGGGATGAGTAGTAGGGAAAAAACCTGGGACAATGATACATAAAGGAGAGAGAGAGAGAGAGAGAGAGAGAGAGAGATTGTACCTGAAATATGCAGCTAGCTATTTTTATCTTGGAGTAGGAGGGAACCCTGCAGAGAAAACTTCTACTTCCATAACCAAACTATGTTGAGGCTTTCCACGGGGCTTCAGCTACTAAGACATGCTATTTATGTTTGTACAAATGTGTGAAGAGGATCAAATTTATATTGCACGTCTATATTTAGATGCCCTTTCCCCTCACTGAATAAGGAAGTGTTTGTTCTTAGCTCGGCTAAGCGTGGCAGAACAGAAGTCATATGTTTTAAATAAAAGAGTTTCTTGGGTAAAATTTGGAAAAAGACTACAACCCCCCAAGTGAAGGCACTTGTCTATGTTTTGAAGAATGGAATAATATTTGCATAGGTGCTTAAAGATACCAGATAGTTTTATCCTTAGCAGTGCTTAAGTTAAAGCAAAGAAATGGGGGGGGGGAACAAGCACAAAGATTAGCAACAATATGTCAGATAAATATTAATGAGGGATCAGGTGATGCTCTGTAACTATAGTAAGAGCTGCTGGGTGGAATTGCAATCCTGCCTGCCTGTCTCCTATTAACCATGCCCAGTGTCAGGAGGCGGTTATTAAATTCTGATAATGATAAAATTCACCAGCAGGGGGTGCAGTACCCTTAAATTTCCTCTTGTGACTGACAGGTCCTTTTTCAAAGAGTGCCTCTTTTCAGACAAGAGTAGACTAAATGTAAACCCATCAAATAATTGAGGTCTCTTCGCCATGACGTTGTTAGATTGAGGATTAGCTAGATGAGATGAGAGCCCAGCTGTCATCTCCACCTGCTTTGTTTTCTGCTGAGAGGGTCTGGCCTAGGCAGCTGGCTCCCAAAAGTCCATCAGTGGCCACAAGGGGACAGGAGAAGATTGTGTGGAGGGGTTAATGGAGCTCTAGCAGCATCAATGGGAACCATCAAAGCACACCATCTGCCAATGGAAAGTTGGCACATTTCCTTGAAAGGGCCATCATTTGTGTACCTGCTGCTTAAAGAGGGAGGACTTCATACTTATGTCAACTACTACTCAGTGAACTTACCAGTGAATTTCTTCATGTCCTTTCAGCTCGCTGCATGATCCTGTTCTGGTATTGGGGATCCCACAGGTCCATTTAGGGATTTCCTAGAGGTTTTGGCCATTTGCTCATGACCAGTCCAGATAGCTATCCCCATACGAGCTGGGAATTGCAGGGCACGTGTTGTTTGGACAGCTTGGGCTTTGGCCTAGGTGTCTTTCCACACCAGGGGGTGCAGTGGCTCAGATGCTGTTTTCTCACAAACCCTCCATTCTCCAGATTTTCCTCCCAGCAGTTTGAAGTGCCCTTGCTCTGACACCAGCACCAAACATGGATAAGGAGGTCTACAACACTCTAGGTTCCCAGAGTCCAAGCTCGCAAGTTACAGCCACTTGCCTGTTCCTCCAGAATCTGGACTCAGTCATTGTGGGATTTCAACCACAGCATTCTAAGTTCAAATGCAATGGGCCAGGTTCCAAAGAAGCTAAGAAAGACTTGAAGAAGGTGCTGCCCTTGGCCTCATTTACATAGAAGGTACTTACATACTAGAATATTCTTTGGAATATTTACATCAATCTTTTCTCCTCATTTATTATTTTTCTTCAATGTTGTTCCTACCCTGTATTCTTATTTCTTTTTACAAGCTTTTTCTTTGTTTTGTCTGCAGTATCACACATACAAAGGTGGTGATTTTAGCTCTAGATCAGTGGTCCTCAACCTTCCTAACCCTGTGACCCTTCAACATGTTCCTCATGTTGTGGTGACTCCCAACCATAACATTACTTCTGTTGTTACATCATAACTGTAATTTTGCTCCTCTCATGAATAATAACATAAATACCAATATTTTCTGATGATCTTAG
Organism: Phodopus roborovskii; assembly: GCF_943737965.1. NCBI lineage: Eukaryota > Metazoa > Chordata > Mammalia > Rodentia > Cricetidae > Phodopus > Phodopus roborovskii. The sequence goes on along the minus strand of NW_026126460.1, from coordinate 25,140,415 downwards.
GTAAAAGGGGTTGGTGGACCCCAAAGGGGTTTCCACCCACAGGTTGAGAACCACGGCTCTAGATGAAGCCAGACAGTAGCTCACTATTTAACAACATAGACCTCTGTACCTTCTCCTACCACAGATACTCCACATAGCCAAGTTTAGTATGACACTATTCCTGGGGAGATGTGAACAAACTACTCACCTTCTACAGGGACCCGAAATAAACCAAAGAACAGAAACAGCTTAAGTCCAACATGGTGAGGCAGTGAGTTCTATTTGGGCTTGTTATAGGAATATGGGTGAGGGATACAAGTAATGAGTTACAGGAGCATGAAGGACTCAAAGAGCTACATCACTGAGGGTGGATGACAGCTCATGAAAGCTGGAAACTTAGAGGGCTCTGCACAGCCTGCAGGCAGCTCAGTCATTTGGACAGTGTCTTTTCTGGGTTAGGTCAGTTGATCTGGGCAGCTGATCTGGTCTGAAAGTGTCTCTGCACAGTCCTTACTGCTTATGTAATTTCTGAGAGGAGGGGACCTGGTGAACCTGGTCAGTCTCTGGGAATTTCTGGAGCTATTTTGACTTTTTTACTTCCTGAGCTTGAGGATCTAAACTTCCTTGAAGGACAGAAGGCTTCACATTCACTTAAGCTTCCGATGTGTCAATGGACTTCCCTCAAGATGTGAGGTTTTAATCTTGGAGGAAACTGCTACACAGCACCAGGGTTGGGGATGACTAAAGGGAAATAGCACCTTTGGAAAGGGAAGCTTATCTATCGAGGAAGTGAGCAACTCCACCAAAGAAATGAGAGACAGTAGCAGACTTGCTGGAGTTTGAACCTTAAACGTTCCTAATGGTTCCCAGTCCCTGGTGCTATTGGAAAGTAGCAAAGCCTGTAGGATATGGGGCCTACTGGGAATGGAAGGAAGTTGGGATATTGAGGGCATCCCCTTGAGAGGAATCTTGGGATTCTGGCCTCTTCTTCTTTTCCTCCTCCTCCTTCTTTTTTTAAATCTGTAAAAAGATGAGTAGCTTACTTCACCACATGTTCTCCTCATGATATTCTGTCTGAGCACAGCCCCAAAACAGTGTAGTCAACTAACTGTGGACTGAAACCTCCTAACCTATGAGTTCAAGTAAAATTTTTCTCCATAACAGATGACGACCTTACATATTTTGTTACAGCAATAGAAAGCTAACAGAAGGGTAGCTTAAATCTCTCCTTCCCTCTGATGAAAACTGATATGTATGCATCACCTTTAAATGCATGTTTTCTTTTAAGATGGTTTCCTCACTTCCTTCCATCTCATTCTCCTCTGGGATGAAGTGGAATGAGCATTTAAATGCCTCATTAAAGAAAGCTAGGCTGGATGAGGAAGGGTTAGGGAGATGCAATTTGAATGAAAGCCTGGAGACTGTAGGGATAATTTCAGATCCTAACCACCCCCACTTGACCACTAGAAACCACTGTGACACTGAGGATAATTGCAAGAGCCCAGAATCTTGGGCAATGTCAGCAAGTGAGATATATTCTCAGCAACTCTCATTCTTTCTGGCATTCCTGAATTCATTGTCTTAATACTCTGTCCTTGATCAAAGTCCCACCCCTTAAAAGCTATGTCTTCTATTTCCTGAAGAGGAGCTCACTTACTCATTGCTGGCAAGACCTAAGAACAAGTTGTCAGCTATCTTTGCTGTCTTGGAAGTGATGTGTACCATGGGTATGGGAAGCACAAATGTTCTTATACTTAATATCTTATCAGACATGGAGACATTTAAAGATCTTACAAACCCACAAGCCCAATTACATATTTTCAATGAATAAAGTCATTCTACACACACACACACACACATACACACACACACACGTTATGAATAAAACTTATAAATCCTATGGAGTTGGTAGAAATGTTTATGCCAAGGTACATAATCACCAGTAAATTCACAGAATTCTGGGAGAATTTAGAGAGCCCCCAGGCTGCTCTTCTGCTTTTGCAGATGAGGCCAGGAAATAGAGAGGCTGTGTGACTTCACCCAGGAAAGTGGAACTTCTTGCAGGGTTAACTACTTAAAATCCTCAGGTGAACTGAGAACTTGACCCAACTGATAACACCTGTAGAAGTTTCTGATTGAAAGACCTACATAGCAAACCCTTTTGTATCTATGCCTTCCTAATATCCGGGAACTGACCGGTAGAACTCTTCTGACAAATTCCAGACTTGTGAATTGTGAAAGTGAACGAGATTATTTTTATGTTCAACTATACAAGACTACCATGTAAATGAAAGAGATTATCAAATTCAGCCCTAGTCTTTTCACTAGAATTTTTTTCTACCTCAATTTAGAAGTAGGGAGGAGATAGAATGATAGACATCTCAGCTGAAAGAAAACTATTTCCCAATGACCATAGTTGGGTTCTTGGGGGTCTGAGCCTCTGGAACTTCTAGGATCTTTGTGCTGCTCTAGAAAATGTGAAAACAGTGGTCTTGTAAAATCTTACTTCTTTTCTTGGCTCAAGTTAGTTCCACATGGCAAAGCAATATAATCTCCTTTCCAGGCATTTCACCCTGAAATGGCATACTCCTAATCTATTAACAGAGACTGCAGGGAGACGGATCCGCTGATATAGTTCCAGACCTGAGCCAGGCCAATTATAAAAAATGGATGGATTAAAGTGTGTTCTCTTTTGTCTTAGGGGGCAAAAGTAAATTTATTGGTACTTACCATATTTTCCTTAAGATTCATGTTGACTTCAATGTTAGTAACCTAATATTCAATTTGAAGAATGGCTTTTAGATGGCTTTCTGACCTGAGCTGAATTTTACTGGAGGACATTTAAATCCCAAGTGGAAATGAAAGTTCTGCTGCAATGAACATACACAGCATACTACTGAGAAGTTTCTAATGTTAAAGTGTGCTCATCTCAATGGCTGGTTCAGTCTCTCTCTCTCTCTCTCTCTCTCTCTCTCTCTCTCTCTCTCTCTGTCTTTTGCAATTGAACGTTTTTCCTAGTTTATCTCAATGCACATACAGAAAAGAACTAATCATAATATACATTAACAGGTTTTTTCTCCAGGTATTTGGAATTTTTCAGTTTATATTGCACTGAAAATTTCTTTTGTTTAGCATCATCATATGCGATTTTTCATTATTTTGAGACATCCATAGACAACATGTTTTTGTTGAGAGATGCCTTGATTTGTATAGAACTTGATTTTGTTATTGCATGTTTTAGTCAACTAAAAGTTATAAGTTGCCTTTTGCATAGTATAGGGAGAAGGAGTTTTGAGCAAGGGTTTGTCTGTGCCTTAGAATTTCTTTCTTTGTATCATCTACTGGCTCTAGATAAACTTGTCTTCATCCCTTCTTGGGGGGGTTTGCGTTCCTTGATCTCTCAGATCTGGTATGATGTGCAAGTGTTGCCAAACTTTGGCATTACAGGTCTATGTTCCTGCCTTAGAAGTCTTGACACATTCACATTGTTTTTCCTCAGGAGTCCATGAGAGCCAAGGACCAAATTTAATTCTTAGACTCTAATAGCTCTCCAGCATGGCAAGCACTTGCTTTGACTGAGAGCTTGGGTTTTCAGGTGAAAGAATACAGCTCCTACCAACTTATTTAACACAAACAAGTTAGTGGCTCATGCAAAAGGAGATCATAGAGATGAAAGCAGTGGCTTCATTACAGCCTTATACCCACAGTCAAGCTGCCTCTTTATGGGATTCCACTTTATTGAATGTTATGTTAGACATACCCAGCTTTTGTACTAGACAAGGCGTCTCTGATGCTCTAAACTTACCTCTACAGAAGGAATTCTGCTACCAGAACAAAGGAATTGATGCTGAGCAAGCAGAAACACTGATGACAATTAAAAACATATTTATCCAGTATTTTATGCTTTTTCTAAAACACTCCAAAACAAATGGTATTGAGAGGGTAAACTCACAGATACAAAACGTCTGTGCCCCACAACTGTCATATAGTGGCAATATTGTGATGGATGGTGACAATGATGATTTTCGCCATTATTGTTTTTTTTTTCTTACTGCTAAGAACTTAATGAATTTTCAGCCAGATCAATGTAGAGATTATTCTCATCATTTATTAAAGAGCAACATGACGTTTCTAGATAAGATGTCAGAGTAGAAGCCACTCCAAGGGAACCATTTAAGGGGAAGTGTCTGTGTAATAATGAATAGACACTATCTCACAGACAGAAAGAGGGAGAACATCCAAAACTCATGAGGGTAGTGAGTGATAGAACAGCTAAAGGGTGATGAGAAAATGACAAATGGCACACTGAGCAGAAGCAAGCCAAGCCCAGCACAACTCCAGCTGTGGGGCTCCTCATGCTGAGAGGAGAAACAGAAGCTTCATCCAAACGCTGGGTGTTTTCTCCTTCCCAAGTGGCACTGGGGACTGAGCCTTTGAAAGTAGACTGCTCAATAAGATCTCCAACTAAAACGGAAAAACGTATCTTAAGCAAAGAGACTAACAAACGGTAACTCAGAAACATGGAACCGGTGGTGTCTCTAAGAGACAACAACTTCATTTCTCAACTGCCAAATTACAGGGTTCTGAAATAACAGAATGCCAGATAAAGAATTCAAAGGTCTAGTGAAAATGGTTGGTGATCTCAAAGAGAATTCAAGCAAGCAGATGAACTCAGTCAGGGTGTGGGGAGGGAAGGCAGTAACACACAAAGAGCTCAGCAACGTGGATGAAAAAGTCAGCAAGGAAATGGAGATTTCAAAACAGAAACAAATAGAAATGTTGGAAACAGAAGTGCAAGGGAGAAAATTAAGAGAAAAAGCAGCCTACAATCACCAATAGCCATGACAAAACAGAAGAATATTACAGATAAAGGATAAGGTTGATGAAATACCATGTTTAAAATATTAGTTTAAAAAAAGCATGACTATAGTACCCAAAAATGCTGGGATACAATTAACAAAGTCCTACCCCTAACCAAGAAGCTAATTGCATTTGATACCTACTTGGAAAGGGAAAATCAATTTCCTCAGTGGAGTGTCACTGTGTATATCAGTCATACTCTGGGCAGGCTCCATGCCGAGGAGTTGGCCAACACAAAATGGAATTCATTTGTGATTTGTGTGTGCTTTTTTTCTGTTTTTCTTTTCTTTTCTTTTGTCTTGTCTTAACTTTTAAAACAAAGATTTCCTGTTTGTTTTTATATTCATTTTTGTTTTTTGGTGTGTGTGTGTGTGTGTGTGTGTGTGTGTGTGTGTTGTGTGTGTGGGGGTGGTGGTGGTGGAGAGAACATGAAGTTAAGTAGGTATGGAGGTAGGGGAGATCTGAGAGGAGTTGGTGAAGGGAAAGAATAAAATCAAAACAAATTGTAAATTTAAAAAATAAGAACTCAAACAAACAAACAAAGAGTGGGACAGGAGGAGCTCAGATAAACCTAAAGGTTCAGAGAAGCTACTCATCAGAATTAGGGCAAGAACTCTTTCCAGATTTAGTAACAGAAATGATCATCCTAACACAAGTCATTTAGAACCTCAAAATGGCATTCTCAGAGAAGAGAGTCAGCAACACAGGAGAAAAAGTAAGTAAAGAAACTGGATTTTTGGAAAAAAAAATTGATCAGAGGAAAACATTTCCACAATTTTGTAAAGAAGGAGGAGAGGAAGGCATAGAAGTTGGAGAAATGGCTCAGTGCTAAAGAGCACCAGTTACTCTTCCAGAGGATCAGGGTTTGATTCTTCCCAGCACATTCATGGCAGCTCATAATTGTCTATAATTCTAGTTCTGGGAAATCTGACACCCTCTTCTTGCCTATGTGGTATGCAAACACTGCTTAGGCAAAACACTGGTGAACTATCCTGCCTCTGTTATAGGTGTAAAAGTCATCTTACAGTAAAGACAAACTTTCCTGTTTACAAGTAAACCCCTGTTTCTTAAGAATTGGGCTATGCCCCATATGGAACCCTAACTACAATTGGTTGTGTTTCAGGAAATGGAAACCATGCCCTTGTTTCAAAAAGCTAATTTCATCATCTATGATTACCTTGTTGTGACCACCTTGCAACCATGGCTTTGTTTCAGGAGGTTGTTATGATCAACTTGTTATGCTTGAGTTCTGTTTCTATAACTCTGCCTATTTGTAAACTCCCTACCCATGAGCTATAAAAACCTTGTCTTCACCAGGTGGTGGTGGAGCATACCTTTAATCCAAGCTTAGTAAAACAGAGGCAGGCAGATTTCTGACTATGAGGCCAGCCTGGTCTACAGAGCTAGTTCCAGGACAGCCAGGGCCACATAGAGAAACCTTGTCATGGAAAAACAAAAACAAACAAAAGAAAACAAAAACACTTTGTCTTTCTCACTCTGATGATGATCTCTGGAACCCTGCCTTTAGGGAGAGACACTCCATATACAATAATAATAATAATATTAAGCTTGCTTTATTTAATTTGGGTATGATGATTTGAGTTGATAGTCTTTCTCTTACATCTTTGAGATTAGCAACAAGCAACAACTATATGTATGAAACAGAATTAAAATAAAATATACTATACAATATTTAAACCCAACTTAGATACAAAGGAAAATATGGGAGAAAGATGAGAGTTCTTAACAACAACACTAAAAGTCAGGGAAGTATGGCTCTCAGGAAAGTCCTAGAAGTAAATAATTGCAGATAAGGATGTTGTTTTCCAGCAAAATTACCTTTTTAAATTGATAAAGAAGCTATTCTGAGATAAACATAAACTAAGGCCGTTTATAACTATGGAGCCAGAAGGTACTTACTTGGATGATCCCCACAGAAGGTGGAAGTCCCACTCATTTGAACACTGGATAGCAGCCACACACAGAGGAATGAAAGCTAGAACCATACCTCTCCCCCTGACCCCCAGAGCAGTTTAAAATGAACCAAAGACCTTAATGCAAGACTTAGAACCCTGAAGATCAGGGAAAACATTTCAAGATAAACATATAGGCAAGGTCTTTCTGGGAAGAACTTTAACAACACAAAATAATACAAAATTTTGACAAGAATTTTTGCCTAAAAGCAAAGAGCTTGCTAAATAAAAGAAAATCTCTATAATGAGTGACAACCCACAGTGTGGTGGAAAATATGCTTTGAGAATTATCCATCCAAAAGACAGTTAGTATCCAGAATATGTAAATAGGTATAAAGTTAAAGACAACCCCCAAAACCATTCAACTAAGAAATAGGGTAACTATAATGGCCTAATAGTTCTCAGTGGAAGAAACACAAATGATAAGTGCTTGGAAATTTGTTCAGCTCTTCAACTGTCAGGCAAATGCCAAGTAAAATTGCTTTGAAATTCCATTTCACTCCAGTATGAATGTCTATCACAAATTTGGTTGACAATGATATAAGGGAAGGACCTGTATATACTGCTAGTGGGAAGTCAGTGCAGCCGATATAGGAGTCTGTGGAAGTCTCTCAAGAAAAACTAAAAGACAACTAGCATATGACCAGGGTTTATTCGCAAAGGACTGGAAGTCAACATATCATACAGGTGCTTGCACGTTCCTGTTTATTGTTTCATCATTCACAAAAGAAATGGAACCAAGGGAGGTGTGCATTGAATGTTTGAATGGATAAAGAAAATGTGCTACAGACATTTAATGGGATTTTTATTTACTCATGAAGAAAAATGATGTGGCATTTGTAAGGAATGGTTTTAACTGGAGACAGTTATGTTAAGCCAAGACAGCCAGACTCAGAAACACAAAAAACTCATGTTTTCTCTAATAGGTGTAACATGATTAAAGCATGTAAGTGTGCGCATGCGTGTATATCGTTCAATTAGAAAGGGGATGATGAGAGGAGTAGAAAAGACCTTACGGGACGGGAAAGACAGATAACAGGATGCATGTGACATCAAAGCAGAATGGGGGATTACTTGATAAAGGGAGGGGACAAGGTTTTGGTTGAGGAGGATGGATCAGTATGATGAATCACAGCAGAGAATGAGGCATATGTCTGAGGGTTCCAGAATGAGACCTGAGAGGTCAACCTTCAGGTACCCATCTCATTCTGTCTGTAATCGAAGAACCTCGGGAGTTTGTGTCTTTGTTTGTGGCTGGTGATTTACATCTTGCTCCTGTCTTTGGCTTCCCTATCATACTACAATTACCTGCAACCCTCCTGTGTACTCTGTTGAGGAAGATGACCAAGTTTCTCTTGTAATTTTAATTTGTACTTTGGCTTTTAGCATAATTAACTCGGCTTATTTCCACTCCTTTGTTATTTCATATCCACCCGCGTTTCCTAGGGTCTTTCCATTGTTCCTTTGAGGACCATTCAGATTTACTAAATGAGGTTTCTATTTAAAGTCTGGTCCAAGGAGAGTGTATTACTTTACTGAGATTATTAATTTTGGCTTTCCCTGTGTTATTAATTCTTTCTTATTTCCCTCAGAATTTTTAAACATTCTAAGTTCCACAGTAAGAATGGCTCCCATTTATTTATTTATTTATTTATTTATTTATTTATTTATTTATTTTTCGTTTTTAAGGAACTTAAGTTCTTTTCTCTTCTTTTGTACTCTTTTTTAAAGAAAAAACTTTATTTTTTTTCTTATTTTGCATATTGATCCCAGTTCCCTCTCCCTCCTGTCCTTCCATGCCCCCACCTTCTCCCTCCCATCCCATTCCCCTGGAAGGTTGAGGCCTTCCAGAAGGGATCATCAAAATCTGTCAAATCAATTGGAGTAGGGCCTAAGCCCTCACTCCTCTCTCTAAGTTAAGGGAGTATCCCTGCATGGGGAATGGGCTCCCGAAGTCCTTTTGTGCACTAGGGATACATCCTCGTTCCACTGTTTGGGGTCCCATAGACTGCTCAGGCCTTCTAACTGAGACCCACATTCAGGGGGTCTGGGCCAGTCACATGGTTTCCCAGCTATCAGTGTGGTGTCCATGAGCTCCCCTTGTTCAGGTCTGTTGTCTCTGTGGGTTTCTCTAGCCTGGTCTTGACCCTTTTGCTCATCACTCCTCCCTCTCTGCAATTGGATTCTAGGAGTTCAGCTCAGTGTTTAGCTGTGGGTGTCTGCTTCTGCTTCTATCAGCTACTCTCTAGGATGAGGGCTCTAGGATGGTATATAAGATAGTTATCAATCTCATTATCAGGGAAGGGCACTTAAGGTAACCTCTCCACTGTTGTTCAGACTGTTAGTTGGGGGTCGTCCTTGTAGGTCTCTGGACATTTCCCTAGTACTAGTTTTCTCTTCAAACCTATAATGGCTCCCTCTATTATGGTATCTCTTTTCTTGCTCTCTTCTATTCCTCCCCCGACTCAATCTTCCTAGTCCCTCATGTTCTCCTCTCCCCTCCTCTTCTCCTTTTCCCTTTCTCCTAACCCCCTCTCCACTCACTGTCCCCCACCCCTCATGCTCTCAATTTGCTCAGGATATCTTGTCCCTTTCCCCTTCTCAGGGGAACCAGGTATGTCTCTCTTAGGGTCCATGCTTCTTTGGCAGTGTGGAAGTGTGAATTATAGACTGGTGATCCTTTGCTCTGTCTAAAATCCATATATGAGTGAGTACATACTGTGTTCATCTTTTTGTGACTGGGTTACCTCACTCAGGATGGTTTGTTCTAGTTCCATCCATTTGTCTGAGAATTTCAAGATTCCATTGTTTTTTTCCCGCTGAGTAGTACTCCATTATGTAAATGTGCCACATCTTCTTTATCCATTCTTCAGTTGTGGGGCATCTAGGCTGTTTCCAGTTCTAGTTGTCACAAATAATGCTGCTATGAAAATAGTTGAGCAGATGTCTTTGTTGCATGGATGTGATTTTTTTGGGTATATGCCTAAGAGTGGAATTGTTGGATCCTGTGGTAGACTGATTTCCATTTTCTTGAGGAACTACCATACTGATCTCCAAAATGGCTGTACAAGTTTGCACTCCCTCCAGCAGTGGAGGAGTGTTCCCTTCTCTCCACATCCTCTTCAGCAAAAACTGTCATTGTTGTTTCTGATTTTAGCCATTCTGACAGGAGTAAGATGGTATCTCAGAGTTGCCTTGATTTGCATTTCCCTGATGGCTAAGGATGTTGAGCACTTTCTGAAATGTCTTTCAGCCATTTTGGATTCCTCTATTGAGAATTCTCTATTCAGTTCTGTACCCCACTTTTTAATTGGATTATTTGATGTTTTGGTGACTAACTTCTTGAGTTCTTTGTATAGTTTGGACCTCAGCCCTCTGTCAGATGTGGGTGTAGTGAAGATCTTTTTCCAGTCTTTGGGCTGCTGTCTGGTCTTGTCAACTGTGTCCTTTGCCTTACAGAAGCTTCTCAGTTCTAGGAGGTCCCATTTATTAATTGTCTATCTCAGTGTCTGTGCTACTGGAGTTATGTTCAGGAAGCGGTCTCCTGTACCAATTTGTTCAAGGGTACCTCCCACTTTATCTTCTAAGAGGTTCAGTGTGGCTGGATTTATGTTGAGGTCTTTGATTCATATGGACTTGAGTTTTGTGCAATAGACATGGGTCTATCTGTAGTCTTCTATACACCATCGTCCAGTTAAGCCAGCAGGAGGAAAGCTGAAGAGGCTTTCCTCCTTCCATTGTATACTTGTAGCTGTTTTGTCAAAAATCAGGTATTCATAGGTGTGTGGACTAATATCAGGATTTTTTTTTTGATTCCATTGGTCTATCTGTCTATTTTTGTGCCAATACCAAGCTGTTTTCAGAACTATAGCTCTATAGTAGAGCTTGAAGTCAGAGATAGTGATGTATCCTGAAGTTCCTTTATTGTACATGGTTGTTTTGGCTATGCTGGGTCTTTTGCTTTTTCATATAAAGTTGAGTATTATCCTTTCAAGGTCAGCAAAGAATTATGCTGGGATTTTGATGAGGATCACATTGAACCTGTAGATTGCTTTTGGCAAGATTGCCATTTTTACTGTGTTGATCATACCTACCCAACAGCATGGAAGATCTTTTCATTTTCTCATACCCTCTTTAATTTCTTTCCTTAAAGACACAAAGTTCTTGCTATATAGGTCTTTCACTTGTTTGGTTAGCATTACCCCAAAATATTTTATGTTGTTTGCAGCAATTGTAAAAGGTGACGTTTTTCTGATTTCTTTCTCAGCCCTTTTATCATCTGTATATATTAGGGCTACTGACTTTTTTGTTTCTTGAGTTAATCTTGTATCCTGCCACTTTGCTGAAGGTGTTTATCAGCTGTAGAGTTCCCTGGTAGAGTTTTTAGGGTCACTAATGGAACTTAAGTTCTTAAAGTGAGTTCTGAAAATGTCTGGGACCATGCTGCTTTCCATGAGAGCCCATAGCAGACAGAGCTGGGATGGTAAAGCACAACAGAGTTCTTGCTGGAGTCCAAGTTCATGCCTTGTGAGTTTTTCAGGCCTACAGTCCCCATGCCACAGTTTCATCTATAACTTAAGAATTTATCTGCTTCTACCAGAAGAAAAGTGAAGGCTAGGACTTATTTCTCTGATCACATCTTGACTTTGGTCCATTCTTGTATGTATGCTAGGTGTCCTTTCAGAATGGAGCCCAGATTATCTTGCATCAATGACCACACAGAAGTTAATCTCTTAGCCTGGCTCAGTTTGTAATGGCTTTCCTATTCTGTCGAGGCAGCTCCTGAGGATGCAATCCTTCCCTATGTCATGCTTACCTGAAAAGTTAGTGTTTGCCTCTTTCCCATGCTGCCCTCTCTGAGAGATTAGACTCATTAGTATATTGTCTTCCTTTTTGCCCACAGGGAGCTCTAAGTCCTTCTTAAATTCTTGGACTTAAACGCACATGGTTTGAACTAGGATGTACAAACACTGCATTAGGGAGCAACTTCTTGCCCTTTCTTCTGATATCTTTCATTACTTTCACTAAAGCAATGCAGCCATGCTCTGGATAATCTTGACTGGTCTGAAACTGCCTTCTAAATGCTTATCTTCATTCTTGTAGAGTGCACCTGTCAGCTCTCACTAGAGAAGATTCTTTTTACAGTGGAGGGCAGTTAATGCAGAGACCCACAAACAGACAGCAGAAAGTAAGTGACAGTTGAATGTTCAGCCCTAAAGGGGATGTCTGTATCACAATTGCTGCCCCCAAGACTCAGGGCTCATCATGAAAGAGGGGGCAGAAAGAGCAAAAGAGTGGCAGTTGAGAAAGAATTCTACAAATCAATGTTCTTGGGACATGACAAGGTCACCACACACATGACCTCACAGGGGCTGTGGTTGCTTTCTTAAGATCAAGCCAGGCAACATTTCAATATGGATAGGGAAGGATATACAGGGCCCCATCCCTAGCTGAGGAGCTATTGGCACTTGATGTGTGTGGGGGATGAAAGAACCAATTTTCTTTAGGAGTTTGGCTGCTAGTAGGATGCCCACATTCTAGTGGATGGCCCAACATCCGTGCGCATACTGGAAGCATTAATTGGCCTCTTTAGGTTAGAAGGAGGAGAAGGAGGAGGAGGGAGATTCAGTGAGGGAGGTTTGAGAGGAATCGAAGTAGGGAGTGAAGGGATAAATATAATCAAAATACACTACAGATATACATGAAAATCTCAAAGACTATATTTTAAAATAAAATGAAGTGAAAAGCAAAGACGTAAAGCAGAGTAGCTATTTTTAGTCCTCACCGAGTAGTTCGCAGACTCCTGATGTTTAGACAGGAATCTCAGACTCCCTTGTGGTTTCCTTGTGCTGCGTGGGCCAGCCTCCTTTGTACTTAGCCGCCACTGACCAAGCAGATGGACTTGGGTTGGACCGGGGCCAAAAAGAAGAATTCCCACGGAAGTCTCAGTGCTGGAGGAGTCAACACACTAAGGTTCATCCATAGCAGGCTGTGTATGCACACCAAGTTCTTTGTATTAGACAGGGAAGGAAAAGAAATGCTCCAGAGCTGTGTGTTGTGAGGTTGGCAGTGTGAGGGGCAAAGGGTAAGCAAGGATGCAATGGGTCAGAAGGCTTGAAAGGATGACTATGCCGTCCTGAATTAAATGTGAGAAATGAAAAGGATAAAACTCATGCATTCTATAGTCTTCTGTTTCACTGCTATAGGACTTCTGATCTGGTATTGTATACTCTGTGCGTATACAATGTGTGTATCCCTGCAACAGTGGGAGCTATATAACCGTGTTGCCAGGCAGTGTGATTGGGAGGGTACCTAATATCACTTTCATGTTTGTCGATTAAATACAGGGACACATTCCTTACAGAATGACTCTCCTGCAAGCTCAATCTTCCAGAGATAACCATTGACAGCAGCACAGACTATTCTCTATGCATATATTCAAGAAATGTAATGCACATGCACAGAAATCTATTTCATATAGAAACTTGGCTATCCCAAATCTTGCACAATAGTTGTTTATTCAGTTACCAGAGCACTTCAAATACATCACATTAAATATAATTGTGGAAAACAACACAGAATTGTTATCCAAAATTATGACTGAAGGAATGAGACCTGATTACGTTTCTAAGGAAGCTTAGATGGTACCAATGACTATTCCAGGGCCATGTCCTAGAATCAGTTATCATATTTTATAAAGTTGCTTTTTTTTTTTAAAGCGCAACAAATGTTCATGCTGAAATAGACATCGCCCAAGTTTGATCAGTGCAGTAGTCGCCACCTGAAAACTGATGAAACATGCAAGTCGTTTGGGAATGTTATCTGTCAAGGTTCCAAGATGGTTGAGTTTTGATAATATTTTCAACTATTTAGCAGGATCTGAATCAGAGTAGAAAATACCAGAGTAGGTATAATTAATGTTGTATTAAGAACAGACATCTAATAAGTCCCATTGAAGATGCTTGATATTCTTTTTCTGAATTCTTTCAAGTCTATTTTTGAAGACTACAATTGTTAAGACATTCACACTCTGAACTGTGATATTAATTTAATAAGTAATTAAGCTGACACCATCAAGATCAAAGGATGAGACAGTGTGGGTAGCAGAAACTGAAGATCTATGGCTGCTGTGTTCTGGTTCCCAGCCAAATTTTCTTTTTGGTAAAATACATCCTATTTTGAAAGAATTATACACTTTCAAGTTGGTCTGGAGAAATGGCTCAGTGGTTAAAGAGTATGTGCTGAGCTGCCAGAGGACTCAGGTTAGTCCTCACACCAGGGGACTCATGATCACCTGTAACTACAGTTCCGGGGGGGGGGGGGAGGGGTGGAATCTAACACCTTCTCTGGCCTCCAGGGTGCCAGCTCTCACATTTCTGCATGTGCCTACACACATATACAAAAATAGACAAAATAAATCTTAGCAAAATAAAGCAAGAAAGAATAATATGGCTAGGACTCAGCTTCCCCTGTTGACAACTCACACCTCTATAACTGTAATATTATCAGTGACAGAATAACTTAGAGTATTGTTTCTTCTGTCTCACCAGATTTTGAGTGTGTCAGTTTGTGCGTGTGCACAGCTCTGTGCTTTCATTCACCTGATGGATCTGTAGAACCACAACAGTCAGAAGAGAGTGTTCATCTGCATTAGGAGTCAGTACTGTTCTACTCCTGGAGAGCCACACCCTTGCTCCCTGTCTAAATCATGGCAACCACTGATCTGTTCCAATTTCTATAATGTCATCCTTTGCACCCTATTGTCTTCACCCCACTCCTCCTACCTCTTCATAAATGCTTCTGGGGATAATCTCTGCAATTTCCATTGGGTCCTGTTAAGTCACCAGTCTTTGAGCTCTCAAATTCCTTGACCCAGTGAGTTACAAACTCAGAGCCAGATAGTCAGAGTCTGATTCTGGGATGAGTAAGGTAGGCTCAGCCTAATCCAGTGTCAGCAAGAACTCATGTATTTCTGGGGTATCTGTAACAAAAGAGCATGACTTGCGTGTTTGAAATAATTATAATTTATAATTTTTGAGGGACCGAGCAAAAGGCCCAGTGAAAGACCCTTTCGTATCATGTGCAAAGTCCTGTGGTTATTTACCAGTACTACAATAAATAAGAAACGTTTGTTGAATGATTTTTTTTAACTCATAGTCTAGAGGCTGAAGTCTGAGGTCAGGGTGTTTTCAGGGCTGTGTTCTCTCTGAAAGAGCTGGTATGTAATGGGTTCTGGGTCTCTCTCCCAACTTCTAGAACAGTGATCCTTTTGGCGTGTCAACCCTTTCACAGGGGTTGCATATCAGATATCCTGCATGTCAGGTATTTATACTATGATTCATAACAGTAGCAAAATTATAGTTATGAATTAGCAATGAAAATAATTTTATGGGTGGGGGTTCACCACCATGTGAGGAACTGTATTAAGGGGTCCCAGCATTGGGAAGGCTGAGAACCACTGGTCTAGAAGCTCCTGTCCTGTGGAAGTATGGCTCTGATATTCTCATGGTATCTTCTGAAAGCATGTGTTTAAATCATGCATCAGAAATGCAGGTCTCTGTGTCCACATTCCCTTTATCACAGGGATACCAAGCAGGGCATATGTTAGTGACCTTATTTTAATATGGTACCTGTAAATGCATTGATGTCTGTGTGAGGGTGTCAGGTCCTCTGAAACTGGAGATTAAACAGTTGTGAGCTACCATGTGAATGCTGGAAATTGAACCCAGGTCCTCTGGAAGAGCAGCCAATGTTCTTACCTGCTGAGCCATCTCTCTAGCCCCTAGATATAAAACTCAAAATAAGATCACATTCTAAAGTACTAGGGGGTCAGAATTATAATATACAGCCCAGGCATGCTGGCATGTGCCTTTGATCCCACTATTTGGGAGGCAGATGCAGGCTGATGTCTATGAGTCTGAGCTAGTTGATCTACATAGAGAGCTCCAGGGACAGCCAGGACTATGTAGAGATACTCTGTGACACATTCCCCCACAAAATGAATTATAACATACATTACACAATATTTTATTAATTCTTTAACTCCATGTAATATATTTTGATTATATTCACCTCCAGTTGCTTCCTTATTCCAGTTGAGGAACAATGCACATATTTTGATAGTTGGAATACACTCCCAAAGCAAAGCAAGTATTCAGGGAGTGAGCCTGATCAAGATATTTCTAGTAATTAAAAAAAAAAAAGATACAAGGGAAAATGTATAAAATTGTAAGGAAAAGATGTCATGTGATGAGAGGTAGATAAGCCATTGTACTAAGACCTCTGAACCTTCAGGGTTTAGCCTGCATGGATCTTCTCTAGATGGAGCTGTGGCTGACCCAATAGGTCTGAATTAGAACCAGGCGTTAGAACCCTCCCCACTGAGTGGCTCTCTCTATGTGAAGCTCCAGGACTGAGGGCTGCAGTGCTCAGTTCTCTGGCCCAAGTACACCACAGCCCCCTTCCCTAGCTTCGTCTGAAAGTAGATGTGCGATACTCAGAGCAAACTTGGAATTCATCTTGGGACAGCAGACTAGAAATAAATCACAGCAGGTATTGTCAAGGGTGACATTCAGATCCAACCCAGCTATGCCTCTTGCAGGAGTAAGAGCTTGGGTAGAGTTTCAAGCGACTGCAGAGAGGGGACCTTTTTGACTGCTGCTTGCAGTTATGAAGGATGTGGAAGAAGGAAACTGTCTTTTGCCTGCTTGCCTTCACTCTCACGGCAAATTCATCCACTACTGCTATGGCAGTCCTTTGCCTGGTATTAGGACAAACTTCTCTGGGCTTCCAACTTAGACTGTAGACCAGCAATCCTCTAGGTCTTCAGGGTCATAGTAGAACTGCTCCAACATCCAGCCTCATGGACTGTGAAGGCAATGGATTCTCAGCTTCTCTAGTATGAGATGGTTACTGTTGACCACCTGGACCCCAGCCTGTAAGCCAACCTAATAAATCCTCTTTTAATATCTACATATTTATTTGATCTATTCTGTTCCTTTAGAGAACCCTAACACCTTTTGAGAGCCACGTGAGGAAGTGGCCCTCTGCCAGAGAGAAACCAGATCTACTCGCATTTGATTCTGGACACCAGGTCTGTGAAGAAATATATCTCTGCTGTTTAAGCCATGCAGCCTGTATTATTTTATCATGGTGCCAGCACAGATTAACACAGGTATATTCTCTAGATCCAAAGGTTGGCATAGTTCTTGGTAACCACAGCCCATGTCCTAGTACCTCCTAGTACCTCTGTTGTAGGAATTTCTGCTTACCTAGGGACACTTGGAAGGACAGAATCTAAGATAGACCAATTCTCTGGAGCTCCTTTGGGTTCTATTTCTCTCATATTATACTCATTTATCTTTCTCTTAGCCTCAAAAATGACTTCACCCTTATAATAAGTAGCTGGCTCCTCTAAAATGACCCACAAAAATGCAAGCTTCCCCAACCCAACAGGAAATATAACCTTTGGATAGCAAGGAAATGGAAAATCTGATTGTCCCCATGGAACCACTCAGATTTTTATTTGTTTAAGCTAATTTGTTTGAAACTGGAATAATTGCCCAGCTATATAGTGAGTGTAGACTAATAAATAAAGGGATGCTATTTTCTTCTGAGCAATGAGGGTTAGAGAATCTTCAAAATCCCTTTTGCTCAAAATTAGTTTTGAATTGCTGTTATTGTGTCTGTTTTTTGTAGGTGAAAGTTTTCTTCACAAAGGGAACACAAAGCAAAATATGCAAAATAAAAAAAATCATACTTATAAAAAGTGCTAAGGGGAGAGAGCCAGCGGACTGCATGGTCAGTAATGGTAGCCCTACTCTCCTACTGTTCATTCTGGAGTCAGGTACAATTCTAAGTATCTATAACAAATGCTTATTTTATCATGTAGTCAATGAATCTTGAAAGCAGGGTGGTAAGGAGCAATTTATAGCATTTTAAAAATTTTGCAAAAGAAAATAACCTTGGCATGGTAAAGTAGGTGGTGGAGATGATTACACAGGCATGGAAGAGAGTCAAGGACAACAAACAATATACAGAGAACACAAAGATTAACGTTCTTCAGTCTCCTGCCTCTGTGGCCAATCCTGACTTTACGAAGTCAATTTCCCAAAAGAATTCAGGACTGTTGATCAACAGCACAGCAAATCTCTTTACTTAATTTCTGCTTTTCACTTTGCTGTTCGAATGATATTTTGAATTTCAAGGCACCACATTTTTTTAATGTACCACAATTTTAAAAATGTACCACGTGGTTTAAAAAAATGTATCACATTATTCTTAAAAAGTGAGTTGTTCTAATGGAAGCATTTGGAAGCAGAAGTATTACACAAAGTGTTATAAAGCAGTGTTTGTTACTCAATTATAGTCATCAAGCTACTTGAAAAACTTCAAAGTAGTGACCAGCACTTCCATTGCAGAAAGCATTTTGAAGCAATCCATTCATTGGCATTGTTTCCGACGTTTAAGCTGATGTGAAATGAAACTTTACTGTGTATTCCCACTTTCCACAGATTATGTGCATCTCTTGAAATTACTTCAGGAATGGGCAACAGATGGAGACTATTTCCTAGGAGAGCCTGGCACTGTCTTTTATGGAGGCTGTTGAGTATAATAAAAGGGAGTATTGTCTGAGGTAAGAAAATGAAGAAAGGGGAGAAAGATGGCTGAGTACAGAGATGGGAACTCAAGTGTGCCTTTGTCAGATGTCTCAGGGCTGTGCATCCGAGAAATACACATATGATGTGGATAGGTCCTTAAATAGATAATGGCCACTGTCTTAGCACTGAGAACCCTTCATGAGGGCAGACAGAATTCTGCAAAACCCAATGGCAGTGGCGTGTCTGCTGCCAGGAGGGTCTAAATTTCACAATTTTTTCTTATTTTTTTTTCTAAATACATGTAGGCATTATTTCAAAATGATAGAATAAGGGACTCAATGTGGGGTAAATGGAGGCATTTCACTATAATTGTGTAATTAAAATATGTTAGTCTTGACAAGTGTGAGTCCCTCAAAGTTGACCTAGTACAGTAACAATGATAAGTCAATAGAGAAGTGAACCGTGTCCTGTGAAGCCTGAAGTGTGGGCCATGGTGAGTTCTGAATAACATGTAGGAAACGTAAAAGGAAGTTTGAATATGGAGATACCGCCTTTTAATCTTTTGTTCACTGAGTCATGGAGAGAAAAGCATTTTGAGCGTGCCGAATCCTAACGACCAACACATCAAGAGGCAGTGGTGTCTTGTAAGAGACAGCTTAAAAAACACAAAAGTAGCCCCTCTTTTGAGCAGAATCAGAGAGTCGGGGGCATTAGGAAAACCGGGATTTCCCTTTATGGGAACCCCAGGCTGTTATGATTCAGGCAAATGACTGAAAAGAGCAGGATAGCATATGATGTGCTTGGGATTCTGGAGTTCCTTCAAAAAGTGACAGAAAAGCCCCATGTTCTTTCATGCAACCCCCCCCACCCCACCCCGCACTTTCCTTCTCTAGGAGAGCATCCAAGCAGGGAAAAGACTGAGGATAAAGCTCCTTTGGTAGAGTGTTTGTCTAGCATGCATGAAATGCTGGGTTCCATCCCAGCACTGCTAAAACAAAACATCAAAACAAAACAAAGTGAGTGGTAGTACATTCCTACAATCTCACCATTTTCGGAGGGAGAAGGAGAAGGATTAGAAATTCAAGGTTGTCCTTGCCTACATAGGGAGTTCAGGGCCAGCCTGGAACTTAGGATACATGAGACCCTGTTGCTAAAGAAAACAACAACAAAAACAAACAAACAAACAAACAAAATAACCAGTAGGCTAGTCTTTGCAGAATGCAATTAACTGGAAAATGAATCTGACAAGTTTTTTTTTAAACTTTCTTTTTTATTTATTCTATGTTTCTTTCACATCATGCGTCTCCATGCCATTCACTTCCCTGTCCCTTTGTATCTGCCCTCTGTCCCTAAAATAAAATAAAATTTAAGAGGAAAGAAAGAAAGAAAGAAAGAAAGAAATCAACCTCATCATGGAAGTTATAGTGTGATACAGTGAGTCACTCAGTGAACCCTTTTACCCATATATCTTTACTTGCAAGTGATAGTTACAAAGAGTCATTGGTCCGGTTTGAGGCCTCCGGTTTCTGCTACACTATGGATGCTGGCCCTCACTGAGACTCCTCTTGGATATCCTGTTGTTGCCCTGTGATGTGGAGATTCCACAGCTTTGGATCTGTGGGACCGCTCCCTTCATGTGCTCCAGCAGATCACAGATGGGGTGGATGTTGGGATGGGCCAACATCTAACCCTGGTTCTGGGCCTGTGTAGTTGTGTGGTTGGTCAGCCTGCCAGCTCCCTTGTCTTCACCAGCAGGGTGAGCTCTCCTGCATTGACCTGGTGATCCACCTCTTACAGGATGAGCGAGGGGCAGGGCCGGTTCCCTGCTCTCACAGGATTTGACCAGTTTCATGTATACAGTTTTTTTTTTTATTTTGATTGATATACATAAGCCAGGAATATTCAACATAAATCTCAAAGTCCCAAAGGGCAATGTCTCCGATGCTTGCCTTTGTTATCTCCATCTCTCTTCCCTCCTCCCTTCACCCCCTCCCCACCTCTTCCCTACCTAAAACCCACTGTTCTGCTTTGAGAACCAGTCTATACCAGGCTATGCAATCTGTGCTATGAAGTCTGAAGAACAAATGAAGGGGATGAGTTTCTCCTCATGAGACCTCAAGCCTCACAGAAGCCTCTGACCCCTCCCTAACCTACTCTCTTCCCTTGCAACTCTGGGTCCATCCTCAACAAGTCAGTTTTGATGTCACTGTTTTCCTTGCTAATTTTTTTTTCAAAAACTAATGTGTATCCAGTCTCCCTTTGCTCATAATGCATGCATGTTCTGGTCAAACATCTGTAGTTTGCTGTTTAGGGACACCTGACATTTTTATAGTTCCTGTTTACCTCTCACCTCTGGAATGTTTCCCATGTCTTTCTCTATCAAAATCCATGAGGTACTTTCAGATGCCACTTCACCCAGAAAGCTTCTTCTCATGGGGTGAAGTGGGTGCCCATTTCTCCCTTCTGTTATCACCCTAGGTCCTAGCACTTTGTTACCGCCTCCCTGAACTGTCTATTATATCTCATCCAACATCAGGTGAACATCTTGTTCCTGGACCTCATCTTTGTTGAAGACAGAATCCCATCATTCTTTTAGGTTTTCTCTCATGCCTGAAAACAAGCCTGGATTTGAGGGTCAAGCCAGATCTTCCCATCCCCTTACCATCTACCAGACAACCCTTGTCTGTAGGGCAGACAGCAGGCTGCTGCCCCACAGCTGTGACTAGCTTTAACTCTTTCCAGGCAAGTGCATTTTCACTATGGTCAACCAAGGAAATGTGATCAGAATACTCAAGTACAGCCTTTAGTAGAGGAAATATCCATGAGATTGTTCTCAAGAGTAGGTAGAAACAATCCTTCTGAAATAGAAATGGAACTTCATAAGTATGGCTGCCACAATCTCTAACCTGTCCAGGAGGATGACCCAAGTGAGCCGGCCATGTCACCTTTCCTATGCCTACCTAGGCCCCTCCCCTGGAAGCCAATGGCAACCACTCCCTATAGAGAATGCATCAAACACAGCCTAGGTAGAGCTTCCAACCTCTTCCCAAAAGCCCATCTCTCCACCCTGATGTTTGTGCCTTCTCCACTGGGGACAGAAATCCCTATAGGCCAAAGGAGAGCTCTAACCTGCCTAAAGGCAAGGGTCTAACTGGCAACAAGCCCCACTTGGGGCAAGTCGAGGAGAGGTTCTTGGATTTGTGGTTACTTCTAAAAAATCTAAAATCAGCTTTGATAATCTTCTAGAATACACAATTATTCCCAGACAGGAGATGCCACTAATTATTTATAACATGATTATTGAGGTCAGCTTGGGGAAGATAAGCTCTTACCTTTTCTTCCCAAACACCATTTATAATGGGCAGAAATAGAACAATTTACCACATCTACTTTCTCTCAGACTCTTTCCCATATCCTTGGATGTTCCAGTTGTATGGAACCCAGTGAGAATTACACTTCCTCCTCAGATCCAAATGGTTGACTCTTTCAAGAGGATAATCTAAGGATAACCTGGTTTATGATTTGCTGAACGTTACCTAATTTGCATAACACATATAAATCTTTTTTTTTGCCAACCGGAATAATTGAATGGAATCTATATGCACTTTAATCTCTAAGGATAAGCAAGGTATGTATTGTATGTTATTAAATGGGTTTTTGGGTGTGTAGACATTTTCCTGTGGTTTTAAACTAAGGACAGATGTGTACCTGCCATACCCAAAGGCTCAGGGCTTTGCTTATTTCATGACCAGCATGTTGTGTCTCCAGCTCAGTTGGCAGAATCTCTCTGCAAAGATGACAATAATTTTCAGACTTATAAGCCAAATTTTATGTTGGCATCCTCCAATGATCTGGGAAGGAGTTTAGAGGTCATGTTTGACATTGATAAAGTTGTTCCATGAGGCCAAGCTTCTATAATTCAACCTTCAGCAAACTTATGAGACTTATAGCAAAGTAAGTGAGGTTTGAAAGAAACATTTGCCATCATGGTCCTCCATCCCTCAATAGTGATAATAGCAAGATAATGATAGGAATAACAAGACCCTCAGATCAAGATCAAGATCAAGATCTTGCACCAGAGCTTCTAGTAAGTCATCTCCATGTTCTCTTCTGGAAGTTCTCATACTAGGTCTGTGTCAATCCCATTTTACAGACAAGGAGGCCAGGTGTAAAGATTTGAAATTGCTTGCCTGAAATCAAAAGGTATCTGAGGACCTAATGCCAGGACCTAAATCCATGTTTCTCTGACACAAAACAAGCTGTATCTGAGTCACTGGCACTGCCCACAACTTGTTTTCATCACTAATCAAGAGACCCCATGACAAATTTGTTAAAACAATTTTATTAACTTTGATAAAAGGGTTTCACTATCATAAGGAAGCTGTCAACCTTCTTGTACATCCACTATGAGGTAGACATTGCTAGATTCTTCACTCACCACTTCTCATAACCTCACTTGTTGGTAGACATTGTTCGGGCCATACCTGAAGTTATGGACCCTGACTCTCAGAGAGGACAACTGACCTGCCCTGGATCACTAATGTGATGCAGAGTGCAGGTCTGAGCCTATTTTATACCTTTGAAAATGGTCCATGGGCTTGTTAAAATTCAAACCCTACTGTTTAAACTGAGGATTCTTTCCATCAGCCCTTATTGGCTTGTGATTTTAATAAACTATCCCTAGTAACTTCCTGGGATTTGCTTTGGAGTTAGGAAACAGTTGGAGGAGGTATAACCAAGATTATATTTTTCTTCCCAATGCCTATTTTTTAAGTTCCTGAGATTATTGTTATTTATAAGTGGTTTTATTATACCTTTCACTCCATGACTGAAATATCACAACATGTTTGGAAATGTGTGGTTTAGGCAACCACAGATATAAAATATTTACAGTTTGGGATTTTCCTAGGTTAAAAAAAAAACAAACTAACTTTTATTTTGAGATAAGACCAGATATGGGGGACTTTTTCTTGCTTGCTGAGAGACTAAAGTATATTGCTGAAGTGGGAAAATTAACAATTGCCCTTTGGAGAACTTAGTAGGGATGGAAAGATCATGTCAGCACCCTGACATCTGATATAACATCAGGTAACATACAACATTTGGAAGATTATGGATTTTGAGGCTTTTTGCTTCACAGGCAGATACTGCTAATACATACCTTATAGATACAGGCCTTCAGCTATCTCAAACCAAACAAACCTGAAATGATACAAGATAAGTCATAAAGTTGAGATAGCTCTGTTTTTTAATTCCAGCATCTAAATACCTCTCTCTCCTCCTTCCCGGTGTGTTATGAATATATGTGTGCGCACGCGTACACACACACATATATGTGTATACCATCAATCACATGACCTATCTAGTAGAGGTCAAAGGTCACTGCCAGGTGCCTTCCTCTACCACTCTCTACCTTAGTTTTTGAGGCAGAGTCTCTCATTGGGCCCAGGAGTCCTTGTTTTGGACAGACCAGGTAGACAGCAAGCCCCAGGTTCTGTG
The DNA here is from genome assembly GCF_943737965.1 of Phodopus roborovskii. Taxonomy (NCBI): domain Eukaryota; kingdom Metazoa; phylum Chordata; class Mammalia; order Rodentia; family Cricetidae; genus Phodopus; species Phodopus roborovskii. Next base: position 25,116,504 of record NW_026126460.1, on the reverse strand, counting down.
CACACTACCACTGTTGGAGTTGCAGGTGCGCCCTAACATACTCAACTTTTCCATGGGTACTGGGAGTATGAACTCATGTTCTCATGCTTAGCCAGCATAATCCACCACCACCCTGGATTATGATGTCCAGCTCTACCAGAACGTCTCAAAATCTAGACCCAAGACCAAGTGCATCAAAAGTACCTGGAGTGTGTGCTGACCAGGCACTTGGCTTTGCCCGCTGAATCTCCAGAGTGGGAACCTAGATATGGGTTGTTGGGGGTGATCTGCTAAGTGGAGTTTAAGACTCTATCCTTTTTTGGAATCCATCCCATGTGCCCATCCCCCTCCCCTAAATCCCACAGTAGGGAAGTCTTAATTGCATGCGAGAAAGCAAGTTCAAAAAGGAGGATTACATTTCATTTCATTACATGACCTTCTGTTCCCTAGCAAGCCTTTAGATATTCATTGGCTGCAGAACTACTCTGTAAGGCAGAACTAGGAATCCCCAAGCACACAATTCAAGTGAAGTCACTTAAGTGGAGCCATCTGTGGAGGATAGTGCCTGGGACCAATGCCTGATCAAGTTCCTTTCTTGAAATGTCCTAGTTTATGCACATAGCCTATGCCCTTGCCCCTATGTGCTTTCGTTACTTCCTAATTTAGTAACTAAGATAGTGTTGCTGCTTTGTAAATAGCTGTTCCGAATCGTTCAGGAAACAGTGCAAACAGAGAAGCCTTTATGTATATTCAGTGTTTACTCGACTCTTCGTTTTCAAGTTCTGTCTGAGGTTGGTTGCATCCAAGGTTATGGGACCTACAAGTATAGATGGATCATGCCATAACTCTGCCAGCACTTTGACCTTCATTTATACCAAAACCTTTGTAAGTTTTTCATAAATGGAAAGTTTGAGTTCTGAAACCCCTCTAGAAACATTCCTCCAGGGAAAAGTGCAATAAGCAAAAGGGTAAAATTTAGGCATTAAATAAAAGTCGTGTGTGTGTGTGTGTGTGTGTGTGTGTGTGTGTGTGTGTGTGTGTGTGTGTGTGTGTTCTGTGCTGCTTCAGTTAGGATATTGCACTGGATATAACTGGGCAGGAACTCAACCTGCATTCTTACATCCAGTATAATTTCTCTTTCTATACGAAAGTACAGGAAATTGGCTAGGAGTAATATGTAATTTCGGAGGGTTTTTTCCCCTTGGTGATAAGAGATGTTGATCTGAGCATTTTTCTGTTGGGTGAATCAAAAGGACAGACATTGAGAGAATTATTAAACTGGAAAGTAACATAAAACCTTCCCCAGCTTGTTCCCAGGGTGTAGCTCTATTTTCTGTTTGCTGGTGGAAATAGGGTGGGGTGTGATTGGAAAGCCAAGCATCATCTGCAGTTCGGTCTGCTGATAATGTGAGAACTTGAGAATGTAGGGATGCTGGGCTTGGGCTGTCAGGGCCTGCCAGGACCACAGTGCCCTGATTTACTGCTCAGTCAAACAGACTCTACCTGCTTCCAAATTAAACCCATGTGGCCTATTTGCCATGTAGTACTATTTCATCTTCAAGTTACTCCTTTTATTGCCTTCCTTTAAAAGCCAACTCAAACCCAAACATTACCCCCAAAACTCCAGAAATAGATGTGTCAGCATGTCCCCATTGCTATAATACCACAGCTAAAAGTGCTGTTCAGAGCAGACATGCCAGGCTCTAATTAGTATGTTGTTCCCCAAACATATTTTTCTTTCTAAGAATAACGGAGAGGGGACAAAGAGGCCTTTGACTAGTGAGGTATGAAATGTGGATTTCTGCCCCTGTCCTTTTCTTGGTATGATATTTCAGCTGGCCATTCTTCCCAAAAGCATGTCTTTATGTGAATGAGATGAGCAGTACAGTATGTTAGAATGTCCCCTGCCTCACACACACAGCCCAATCTCACCTTGTCTGATCCTCCAAGCCTTTCACTTGTACAAAAGTGTATTATCCTGCTTTCTTCTTATTCCCCATTATTTTACTCCTCGACTTCTAGTGTCCACAGTCTAGCTACACGTTCCAGCCAATAGCTCTTGGTGCTGTTTTCTCACTGTATAGTTGTCTCCAGGAAATGATGAAGTCACAATGACACAACAAGGATACTGTTTTGTACTGAGCGCCCTTTGCCCTAGATCCTGTTCTGAAGCTGATTGCACTCACTCTTCACCACTATTTCTTCTCCTTGTCTCCACTGAACAGATGAGCAAGCACACTCAGAGTGACTGGGTGATGTGAGACTGGTTCGTGGTCCTCTTGGATCCTGTTCCTCCTTGACTCTACTTTGACATAGCACTGCTGTTCCTGGTTTGCATTTCATGTGTAGCAGTGTTTGGCTTGCATGTATGTATGTACACTACATGCATGCAGTGACCACAGAGCTCAGAGGACGGTATCAGATCTGATCTCCTAGAACTGGAGTTACAGATGGTTGTGAGGTTGTGAGCTGCCTTGTAGATGCTGAGAATTGAACCCTGTCATCTGCAAGTGTAACCAGTGCATTTAGCCCCTGATCCACGAATTTATTTTTGTTTTATGTGTATGAGTGTGTGCCTAGGTGCACACATCTACAATATATATGCACGCTAGTATCTGAAGCATTGCATATGCATATCTGAAGAGGCCAGATGAGGGCACCAGAGCCTCTGGAACTGCAATTACAGGCAATTGTGAGCTGTCTGATGAGTGTGCTTGGAATCAAACATGGGTCCTCAGAAAGAGCAGCCAGTGGTTTTAACCGCTGAGCCATTCTTTCAGCCCTATTCCCCATATACACTCTTACCTCCTTTTGTGGGCCACCCCAATTCCTACCTACTTCAAGAAGGCTTTCCCCATGATCCTACCTCTTACTAACCCTTTCCCTTCCGGGTTCCCAGAGTAGGCTTCTAGTGTTTGCTATTGTATGTGTTATGGTGCCGTCTTCTCCCGGAGCTTTCTAAAATATTGTCTTTGCATTTGTGACATCTTCAAAGGTTTCTACCACTGTTCTGGCCACATAACGACACACTCAATTACAGCTTTTGTAAATTTTCCCCCAAGGCCAAATACCTCTCTTCAGTCCAGAAAGCCCTTGTGAAGACAAGTGCTTTTATGTACTGGGCCATATACACAGGACAACAACATTTTTCTTTATAACACTCTGAAACCTGTTCAGGCAAGTTGTTGATTTCAATGTGTTGATTTCTAAGCAACTCACCAAAGAATATTTGCTTTTTGCTTGAATGAAAGCAACCACTTTAAGCACTTGAGATCATTTTTGGAAATGAATTTAGCTTGCGACTCCAAACTGCTCAAGTTATTACTCTTTTGAAGATAATCGAAATTTCAGTGTTTGCAGGGGAAAAACCCAGATGTCTCATCTTACATGCTCTTTGTGATATATGAAGCATGGCATCTCAATGGGTTCATCCTTTGATGGATATGTTGCATATGCAATGCTTCACAAGTGTAACAGGGCTGCCAGTTACAGTCAGTGAAGTTCTTGTCTAATTCCTACTGAGACAAGGAAAAAAAATTTTTTTTAAATTTTTGTCTGTTGGTGCTAAAAATATGTACACAAAATCCCAATGATATACATTAAACATTCTTCCAAGTGGGATGCTGTGTCAAGCACTGTGGAGAGCACCAAGAGAGGAGTTTACAAAAGGATGGAAAGAAACATCAAGTAAATCTAGGAGTTGGCTACACACATAGCAATGTCCATTTGATAAAGAAAGAATTCAGTATTTCCACAAGCAGAAGAAAGAAGTTCCTTTAGTGCATTTCAACACTAACCAAGTGTTATGGATACTGTGAACATCCCTCATTTCATCTCAAGTTCTGTATATAACAGTTCTTAAACCTGCCTGTACTCAGAGTGGTCCATAGGTATTTGAAACATTAGTAAAGTAAAACAAAATCAATGCCAAGGGTTATTTTCAGATGGACTAAACTGAAATGCCTGGTCCAGGGCTTAATAAACCATAATTTTGAAAACTTCCCACAGTGTTCTGAAACACACTAAATATAAGATCTTCTACACAGTTGCCAGAACTGGGGTATTCTGGTAGGTGGAGTCTGAAGGCATGTGCTACCAGGATATGGCTGTGGAGACTTGGAAGTGAGCTTTTGTGTACTGGCAAAGCTCCCACAGCTTTGGGGTGTGTGTGAAAGAGCTCAGATAGCCAAAATGTTAAAATGACTTCTGTACTAGTAGGTGTTTGGAAGACATTATTCAAAGGTGTGCTCTAAAGGGAGAGAGTGGGACATGCATATAAGGAACCGTGTCTCCAGCCAGGGAGCTTGGATTTGACAATTCCTTTAAAGAGAGGGTGGTCTGGACTCACAGATGCACCATCTTAGTTTTAAAAGGGTTTCGGGTATGAGAATCCTTTGGGTTATTCTATTTTCTGCAAACCTGTTGAAGGCAGAGCCAGGAAACTCACACTGAATTTGGATTCTATACAACCATGATTTTAAAAGGAAAAAAAAAAGAAAGAAAATGAAAAGAAAGAAAGAGTCTTTCTCTGATTTTCTCAAGGCAAGAGGGTCTGTCTTCAATTCTGTTTACTGCTAGAAGCCACAATTGCAAGTTATTTCCATACTTGAGGATAAGTGTAAATTGAGCAAATTGGCCATCGGTAAAGCGATAAAATCTTAAGAGAAAAAGCTCTTGGATGGAAACTTGGGAAATCAAACATTCCAATAATATCTGTAGAACAGAATCTCAGTTTTCTGGGACTCCCTTGAGGAGCAGCTGCCAGGAAATACTTCTTGTTCTAGATCCTGTTTAAGAACAAATATACTAGAGGAGAACTCCATTTATTACTTGCTGGTATTACTGAGCTATTTTATATAACACTCTTTTCCAAGGTACTTTGCAAGATTTATTTTTTCTTTTTTCTTTTTTCTTTTTCTTTTTCTTTCTTTCTTTCTTTCTTTTTTTCTTTTTCTTTTTTTTGAGTAATTTAAGAATGTACTTGGCAACATGGAAACAAGGAACATAGCAAGTCAGGATTAAAGGCAAGCAAATTGCCCATTTGCTTGGAATTATAGATCAGCTGCCACTTGCTGGGCAGCAGCAGGACACATCACTGTTTGTCAGCCTCATTCTGCTCAATGTATGATACTTTATGTCTACCAGGTTCATAGAGAAATATGCGGCTTCTGATCTGTAGGGTTACTTGCTATAAATAGAAACTACTAAATATGAATTTAAAGGTTCTTTCCTAGTCAAAATGGGGGAAGGAGATTATTTATGGGTATGTAAGTGTTGACAGATAGGCTGTACACAAAGGTAATAAAGATACTATATGCAAAAGTACACTCTTGGGAAACCATGACAAAACTTTATATCATTGGACCCTATTTTTTTTTATTTTTGTCTAAGTCCTTGCAAAATGAGATTATCATTTAGTCAAAGTATAGGTTGGTAATTGGGCCTCGTTTTACAAACTGGCATTTATGGTGACAGCATCCTTGGACAGACACCTGCCATGGCCCTTCTACTCTGTGGGTCTTCTGCTCTCTCCAAGGGAGAAAGTTCATTTCTAGCCTTGGTTTCCTTTGCGATTTGCTCCTAGGATACAGGAGGAGCAATCTCATTTTTCTTGGCTCCCTTCTTCATTTTTCTTTCAGTCTCTCAGTTCTCCAGGGTTTGGCCAGCTGAAGCCAAGTAGATTTGAGTCGCACTGAGGTGGGACTCTGTCTCTGTCTATGGCCAGGGCTTGTCATCCTTGAAGAGCCCAGCATGTTCTGCCTTGAGCATTGCTCCTCTGCTGTGTCTACAGTCCAGTTGCAATTGAAGACTTAACATGAAGAGAAAACAAAACAAAACAAACAAATAAACAAAACTGTTCTCTCTGCTTTGATTACTTTGAAGAGGTGGCTCCTAGTCAATAACAACTCATATTTAAAGGCTTCATCACTGAGGCCAGAGATGGGCACAAGCCCCCAGCAAGGCAAGTCCTCTGTCTAGCTACATTATTCCATACTGAATTATTTACCCCAGGATCTCATATGAGAGTAGCTGGGCTAGAACAGAATGCCGGTATCTTTTGGACCCCTGGCTGAAGCCCACAATAAAGGATCTATCTAATGCAGTGAGTGGTTCTTAACCTTCTTAATGTCATGAGCCTGTAATATAGTTCCTCATGCTGTGGTGACCCCCAACCATAAAATTATTTTAATTACTACGACATAACTGTAATTTTGCTAGTGTTATGAATCATCATGTAAATATCTGTCTTACAAGACTCCTGTTAAAGCGTCATACAACCCCAAAGAGCTCACCATCTTCAGATTGAGAACCTCTGCTCTAATGTATGAAGTTAAGATTTTAAAGTAGGCAACTTTAAGTGAATCCCTATAGAACAAGTCACTATAGGAAATACTGTATACCCAAATATATTACCATGATAGATATTTACACTAAAACCATACTAAAAGCTCATTTCCTTATCTGTGACCTTTACCATTCTACTTTAAAAGGTATTACTGTGAAGACAGTTCACAGTAAACATTTGAAAGTCTGCTTTTTGTGAATAACAAAAATCCTATCCAAATAGTTGTGTTTTAAAAAATCATATAAGGTAAAATTCCTGTTAATATTGAGAATTATTCAGGGAAGATTGTTACACTTATTTATTTATTGTTGTGTGAGACAAGGTCTTGCTGGGTAGCCCGGTTGGCGTTAGATTCAGTAGTCTCTGTCTTAGCCCACATGCTGAGATTACATGTTTTCACCATTGTGCCTGGGGTAATTTTTTGCATTTTTTTAACAAAAGAACTGTGATTGTAAATGAAGGCAGTTTACTAATACAACTGAAATAGGACAGCTTTAAGCAATGATTCACAGCACTTAGACACCATTGTGGCCAGGCATGGTGGTGTGTCTTATATTCCTGAACTCAAAAGGGAGGTCAAGCCAAGAAGCTCATACATATAAGGCCAATCTGAGCTATACAGCAAAGTCTATCAAAAATAAAAACAGGGAAGAAATAAAGGAAATACATTTTGAATTCAGAAAATTCCTTACTCTATATTCAAGAACCTGTTTAGATCACTGGAGGCTAATTCTAGTGCACATGTATGTAGCTAAGTAAAGAAGTAGATAAATATAATGGATGCACAGCACAAATGAAGATGCCATTTTGCTGTCAAAAAATTGGTATATGCCAAGGAATTCATAATTTAAGCAAACTAGAGAGAGTGGCATGAAGTTAACTTCTTAGAAATAACATAATGGCATACTTGAGGGTGTGGTGTGTGTGTGTGTGGGTATACATATGTTTGTATGGGGATATGCATGCATGTGCACACCTGCAGGGATCAGAAGCTGATGACCATCCACCTCATTTTCTAAAACACTCTTTCTATGACTCTGGAACTAACCAATGCATCTAGCCTGGCTAACCAATTGGCGATACACTTATTTTTCCCCACTGATGGAGTTACAAGCATCTAGGCTCTCTACCCAATCAGCAATATATTTATTTCTTCCCACCAATGGAGTTACAAGTGTGTACTTCCACACTTGGCATTTTACACTGGTGCTGAGATCTGAACGTGGGTTGTCATGCTTGCATGTGAGCACTTTACTGACTGAGCCATCTATCTCCCCAGCCCAAGGCACACATTTTTAGTTATTCTCTCTTTACATCGAAGGCCCCCTTTAGCTATTTTAAGACAATCGAGATTACCAGGAAGAAATAAATGAAGTGATAACAGCAATGGCCAGTCTTTACATATTTGTCCTTTACTTCTCAGCACTGACCCTTTTTTTTTTTTTGGTCAATTTCTCTGTACCTTTTATCTTCAGCAGTGTAAAAGGAACTCTGTCCTAGACTTGCTACTTCTCCAGTAGTTAGGAATGCTCAAACACCAATGGTTTCTACAAGGGATTAAATGCAGAAGGAAGTGATGCTCTCTCTTCCCCGTGGTCCTCTTGGCTCTGATTGCACTTTGGGGATCACAAAGGATATTTATGCAGACTAGATTACTAATTTCCTCAAAGGTAGCATAGTTGTAACTAATCACAGATGCACCCAAATGATCTGGTTTGGGCTGGGCTGGCAGGGAGCACAGTGAGCCCCCACAATGGCCCTGTGGGTGACCCAGGTGGCTGGCAGAGTGTTTGGGATTTCACATGTTTTTGTTGAACTTGTAAAAGAGACACCTGGATGGTGGATTAACAAGAACACTGACCTGTGGGAATACTGGATTTTCACAATTTCCCCTAGTCCAGCAGCTCTGCTGCTCGAATAAATACAGATGAATGAAGATCCCATTCGGGAAGACACCTAGCCAGCGGTCCAGAGCTGATGCAGGACATGCTGAAGTATCTGTAATGATGAAGAAGACGACATCTCACAAAAAAAGTCAGACCAGTGTGAGACCAAGCAGGCCTGAGTCTCAGCCCCTACAGAACATTATAGACTGCAGGATTCAGCATGGGTGGAAAGAGGGTACTGTCCTGGACCAGGTGCCTATATCTCATAAATATGATGGATTTGACTGTGTTTATGGACTAGAACTTAATAAAGATGAAAGAGTTTCTGCACTTGAAGTCCTCCCTGATAGAGTTGCCACATATCGGATCAGCGATGCACACTTAGCAGACACAATGATTGACAAATCAGGGGAGCACATGTTTGAAATAGGACAGCTGTAAAGATGAATCAGGGTGGCGGGAGGGGGGGTGGTGGATAGTCTTGGCACTGGCACCTGTCATGAACACATTGTTTTACATCACCTATGATGAAGACCCTGTCTTGTACATGTACCAGCCCCTAGATGATTACAAAGAAGGTGACCTCTGCATCGTGCCTATCATCCAATGATTTGCCTCCAACAGAAAGAGAGCCAGGAGAAATTGTGGACAGCCTAGTAGGCAATCAAGTGGAATATACCAAAGAAGATGGCCCGAAAAGGATTGACATGGTCATCCACCAAGTAGAGGCCAAACCTTCTGTCTATTCCACCAAGTTTGATGATGACTTCCATATTTATGTCTACCATTTAGTGAAAACATCCTAGATGTCACTGAAAACTTTGCCAAATTTGTGGAACTATTAAATTTGGAACTATATATTTTGTAGACATAAAGACTGGATTGCTTTTCAGTTAAATGAAGGCTTAGATGTCCCTTCAAACCCACAATCACCACCAGCAGAGCTGGTTTTGTTCTGGATAGTGCAGATTGATTCGAACACAAGATGTCTGATCTGAGAGGAGAGCCTCCCTCTTTGGAGCATCTCTGTGTGTGTGGGGTCCACCCTCTTCAAAGTACCTGTGTGAGATGGGGTCCTCCCTTTACAAGAAGGCTGTCTGTTGGGGGTTACAAGCAAGTTGGTAAAAGTTTTAAGCTAGTATCATAGTCATTTAAATCTGGATAAGCTGTAACCATTTCCCTACCACTCTGACACACTGTCTTATTCTGCTGCCACAATGCAAACATAGTTTATTATTTTTGTTAAAAAAAAAAGAATTTGCTGCAACACAATCTGTATAAATGTGGTCCCTAAAATGTCATATGCTCCATTCACCTGTCCTGTGATGATGCGGATAGAATATATACCTGGTGAAATAACAAGAGGTGAATGATTACAAAGGGGTTATTTGAATGCAAGCCTTTGAACATATCACAGTTGATTTGTTAGCATGGATGAATGACTATTAAATAAATGTCCACTGGGAATGTAGTACATACAGTGTAGATACTCTGGGCTAAAGGATAACTGGTGAGTTGAGTAGGATTGGTCAGGATGGTGTCAGATTTCACCATAACATTCAGAATGGATCACAATGTAAAATGTATGTGTTTCTTACTTACGGAATGTTCCCTTTAATGCATCCAGATGGTGGTTGATGAGGGGTAGCTGAAACCACAGAAGGAGAACTATGGATTAGGGAGACTATGCCATCGGATCATTGGTACTTACATCTAAGACCGGGCACCTTGAAAAGATAGCTTTCAGCAAAGGAGAGAAAAAAGTACATAAAGTCAACCACTTATCTACTGCTGTCCATCTTGACTATCTTTCAAGATTAGATGGTATGAAATAGTCGTGTGAGATGAGATAACTTTTTGTGAATCTTGTCACTCACTAAATGGTTATTTTCACCTAAGAGGTCAGAATGCAAGACAATGTGCCTGACGGCATACAGACTAAATTCTTAGAGGGGAAATTCCCTTGCAATGCTGGATCTTTCCACAGGAGCCATTTCATATGCTATAAACACTGAAGTTGGTTTCAAGATAATCTCAATAATCTATTTTTAGCACTGGATAAAATGTGTATTCCCACTGCAAAATCAGAATCTCCTGCTTATTATGCTAATGTGATATTTACCAGCACTATCACCATGGTTTCCGGCTCAAAGTCCCCAAGAGCCTTAAGTCTTGGTCAATGAAAAGTCAGACTCATAAACATGCAACTCTTTTCAAAAAGAATTATTAAATAACAGGGAAAAAACTCAAGTAGAAATAGCTTGTAGTGAATGTATGTCTTACCAAGAAATGCAGTGAATGTATGTCTTGCCAGGAAGGAAGAACTCAAATGATGACCATAGATGCTACCCAGATGTTAGTACCCTAATCACTGGTGAACAATCTAATTAAAAGATGTATTTGCTGAGAATAACATTCTGTTTGATTTGTCCTGTGTGATGCAATATTTTGTGACACAAAGATGAGCAAAACCTCCCCCACTCTTTACCCTAAAACTCTTGCCTTCACGGCATGATTTTTGTTATTAAATAATATCCCAAGCTGTCAAAAGTCTGCAGAAATTTATGGGTTCCTAGTAGAACAACTGGTTCTAGATTAAATAGTACCCTATCCCTCAAGGCAACAGTGATGTAATTACAAAGTTCAGAGGGAAAGATATACTCCCATAACTAGAAATGGCTTGCTTTGTATCACACTACAGTTATTTGTTCCAAATCTCTGTCAGTGAAGAGACAGAAGATCATCCTCTTTAAATCATGGATGATCATTTTAAAGGTGTTTATTAATTCATTGAATCACTGCGGGTGATTCACCCTGTCAATAGTGCTGCCCTTAAATATTATAGGAGGATAGATACAAGGGTGAGGCCAGTGGACAATAAACTACATTATGGTAGTTGTCAACCTGAAAGGAACTAGGGTCACCTGAGAGGCAAGCCTCCAGTCACTTCTATGGAGGATGGTTTAGGTTGGATTAGTCTCTGGACATGCCTGTAGGAGACTTTCTTGACCACATAAATTGAGACAGGAAGGCCTGTCCACTGTGGATCTGACTGGGACCCCGAATCCTACAGACAAAGACAGAGAGCTGAGCAGCAGCATGTACATACCCATGGGGATTGATTGGAAGCTCAGAGTACAGTGTCTTCCTAGTTGGAGTGGTGGGACTGGGCCATGTGGAGGTTTACTGAGAATTCAAATAGTATGTGGTGACAAAAGGCATTGGATTTATGGTCTAGCCCCTCACTGAGATCTTTGATGGAGGGGTCACTAGAAGTAAGATTCAAGTGTAATGAGGCACGGGAGGGGGAAATCTATAAAAATGGCAGCCATAGTCAACTGAACAAGGAAGTAGGGGCGGGGGGGGGGGGAGGCAGGCCCACTTCAGGGTGAAAGTGGAGAATTGGCCAGCCTAGGCATGGGAGTCTTCCCTTCACAGTTGAAGAGAAATAGTTACATAAGTCTACAGCTGTGACCATAGTAGTTTGAGCAACGCCTAGGTTGGAAATATTCTTATTGATGATGTACTCCAGAGCGTCTCTAAAATTTTGATTACAAAGCCTCTGCTTACCTACATTCTTTTGTTTCTGGTCAACGACTCCACCCAGTATCCTGCCCCATCCTCTGTCTGCTTAACCCAGAAGGTTCTATTCACCCCACTGTATCCTCTAAATATGAAGAAGATGCCAGTTTGGTGGCTGATGAAGACAGGAAGTAGAGCACCCTCTTATTCTTTTACAGATGAAGTTCTATCATCAATTCTCCAAAGTTCACAGTGGTTTTCTTTCTTTTGACTCCAGTTCAACGTCAAGAAAATCTCAAGTTCCCTCTTATTTTTACAGAGAGTACAGCACATTAACATGACCTCAATGGTGAGAGGACTGAAGTGTTGTTCTCCCTTTCTCTCAACCCTTACAGAAATGCCAAGGATTAGATCAACCCCTCCAGGAGATGGCAATCCCTAAAGGGATTAATTCAGTTACAGTGTCAAAAGACTGGGTGGGGAAGTGTTCTCAGCACCTCAATCAAGAGAAAAAAAAATGCTTCATATTTCACACGTGGGTGGTTGCAGCTTAGGGGTTTAATGGGATTAGTGATGCTTCCTAGCAAGGCAGGCTTTAGGGGATTTTCTAGTTCTCTGCTCTCTCTCCAACAGGGATTCTTACATTTTTCTTGTCAAGACAGATCCGATAGTGTTTGGATCTGAGGCCCACTGTCATGGACAAACCCAGGCCACTGGTTCTCAATGAGCCTGTGGCACAGACTCTGTGACTATGACTATTTATCAGTCCAGAAGGACAACCTCATACACATGATTTCAACATAACTTAATGTCTACTGAAAATAACACATGTGGAATACTATACACCATGTTACTTGCAAGCTATAGAATTGTGTTATTATTAGATTGTGAAGGATAGTATGTTCGATACATAGCATGTGCATATTAGATGATAACTCTGAGGCAGAAAAACAGATTACTCAGGACTGCTAGCCAGAAAGGATGAAAGATACTGGATTTGTTTCACTGCTCCCCACCAACCTTTTTTTTTTTTTTTTTAAAAAAAAAGTTTTGTCTTGTCTTTAATTATGTGTACCTGGGTGTGTCTCTATGGGTGTGTGCACATGAGTACAAGTGCCTGAAGAGGCCAGTAGAAGGTGTCAAGGTCCCCAGAAGCTAGAGTTACAGGTGGTTGTGAGCCACCTGGCACGGGCACTGGAAACAGCACTCAGGTTTTCTGCAAGAGCAACACAGCTCTTAACCATTGAGACATTTTTTTAGCACTGTATCAGTCTTTTATCCAAATAGTGTGGGATCAGAGGTATTTCAGATTTGGGAACTGTCTTAGATTTTGGAATGTCTATATAGATTTTACTGGTTGAACATCTCCATTGTAAAACTCCAAAACCCACAATGTTCCAAACCATGAAAGCAATATAAAAATATTTTACTTAGAGAACACCTAAGTTTCCAGTGCTTAGCACCTGTGTGTAGCTCTGGGTTAGTTAGCGTACTGAGCAGTGCGAGTTCATGCCTTATATGGAAGACCTCATTAAAACCTCTTCCCAGCCAAGGGGAGCTACTATTACTTCTTCCTTTTCACAGACGCAGCCAGTATATTACATCTACTGGCCAGAAACTTGATGTGTATGAAGCAGTCAGGCACAAACGCAGAATATGGCTGTAATATTGTCCTTTAAATATGGTGACACATGTTTTCAAATTTCAAAACTATGGGGGTCTTAGGCTTTCAGAAGTTCCTTGAAAATCAAAGATTTGTTTGAAGGGATTTCTTTTGCCCTTTATTACTATAAAACTCATGGACAAATATAATATAAGAACCAGAGACAACTACCACAGCTGCAATGTCCCTGCCACCGTCCACCTTCTGCATCCAAAAGGCCTGCACAACCTTCTCTCCAGGGCCACTCTTGCTCTTGTACTGGATCCTCTGAGGACCTGTTGACCCATATCAGCCAGATGAATGTGAGCTCCACATCTTGAACCAAATGCTCTATTCAGTTGGATAACGGACCATGACAGTAACAGAATTCCTGTAACTTTTCCCTCTTTTTGTCTAATTGAAAAGGAAAAGTTGCTTTTTTAGAACAAAATATTTTATTATTAAAATAAAAACCTTTTATAGAAGCATTACAGAACAAAAACAGGAAAATGGGAGTTAGTTTACCACAGGACCCAGCAATCCCCATCTTAGGCATATACCCAAATGATCCACATCCATGCAACAAAGACATGTGCTCAACTATGTTCATATCAGCATTATTTGTAATAGCAAGAACCTGGAAGCAACCTAGATGCCCCTCAACTGAAGAATGGATAAAGAAGATGTGGCACATCTACACAATGGAATACTACTCTGCAGAAAAAAATAAGGGAATCTTGAAATTTGCAGACAAGTGGATGGGTATCTATTGCTTTTCTTCTCCTTTGGAAACAAAAGCAAAACCTTCCCCACATAGCACATATCCTGGTTTCCATTTTGAACCCAACACATCTTTATAAATGCTGATTCAGTTTTCATTTCCTATTAACCAATGTCTCTCTGCAGCTGTTGTTCCCTTTTCATTAGCATTTAAAATATTTAAAGTTAATAAAGTATTGTGTAATCTATCTCTAGGTGTCATTATTACCCATTTCTGTTTATTAAACATTTCTTTCTTTTAAAGTGTAATTAGATCTTTCTATAACTGTTTCTCCTGTAGGATTGTGTGGTCTACATGTAGTATGCTTTATGCCCAACTAGCATAGTTGGTAGAGCATGACACTTTTAATTTTAGGGTCTTGAGTTCAAGCCCCACATTAGATTTCTTTTACCATTTATTACCATAAAACTCATGGATGAATATAAGATAAGAACCAGAGATAATTACAATGGCTCTGATGCCCCCACCACCATTGACCTTCACCTTCCAGCTCCAAAAAGCTGGGCAACATTCCAGCCCTACTTATTCTCTCCAGGACCACTATCTCTTGTCCTGGGTCCTTAAGGACTCATTGATCTATTCTAGATAGCTGAATGTCAGTTCTGCCTCTTGAATAAATGCTCTATTCAGTTGGATAACGGACCAGAATTCCCATAACATTCGTTCCTTTGTTCTTTCCTCTCTCTCCCTAGCTTCTAGGAAGTGGCTGTGAGACTGTGGTCTTCTTTGACTTAAAGTTGTATCACTCCAACCTCTGTCTCATCCCTTTGTGTTTTCTCTTTTACAAATATGGCATGAATTCATCATTTTGTTTTGTTTAAGATGGCTTCTCATGCCATGGGCCAGGCTAGCTTTGAATTCACTATGTAAACCCAAGATAGCCTCAAATTTGAGTCAATCCCCACTGCTTCAGCCTCTAGATTGTGAGGATTACAGGTATGAGCCAGCATGCCCAACGGTCATCATAACTGTGTCTACAAAGACCCCATTTGCTAAGAAGGTCACCTTCTGAGGTTCCAGATAGGCCTGAATTTAGGGGATTTAGGAACAATAATTCACCACTGTGCAAATATCTGCTTGTATCTGTTACTCTGCAGGGCATCAGTCACATAGAACTGAATGAGATGCTCAGGGTTACCTGCCACCCAAGAGTCACATAGCCACACAAAACTGGTCTTAGGAAGGAGATGTTGAAACAGGACATGGTAGGAAATAGAACCAGTCTCATACTACAGGAAGCACACTACTTGGCTGCCTCAACTAAATCTTATTTATCTTGAATACCAAGGATCCAGTATACAGATGATGTACAAAGACTAGGTATTATAAATAAAAAAAATACCATATCCTCACAGAAATAGACATAGGTTAAAAATAATTCCACTTATTTCTAAGTAAGGAAAATTGAAGCTCTGAGCAAACTTTCATACATGTGTTCCTTCCCCTCCATCATAGCATTTTTTTTGATCATATATCAGTTTGGCCTTGCATTCAATTGTTTTTCATTGCTTATTGAGAACAATAATTTATCATTATATTAAAATAACATAGTCATTTTGGCTTAATAACTTGCTCTTGGATAGCCACACTTGCAGAATATTATCTTCAGATGTTTAAAACTGATCTTCGGTGGTTAACTCTCATCAGTGAAGCTTTCTGCTGTAGTAGATGGGAACAGACAGAGACACCCCACCTCAACTGAACAGCGTGCAGTGAGAGACCTTGGAACACTCGGTCCTCAATGGAATGTCTTCATCAAGCCTCTCCCCCACTCTCAAGGCTCAGGGAACAACTTGGAAGAGGAGATGGAAAGATTGTAAGAGCCAGAGGGGTTGGAGGACCAAGGAAACAGTGTCTTCCCGATGCAAAGTGTTTTCCAGACGCAACAGGACTGAAGCCCATGTGAACTCACAGAGACTGTGGCTACATGCACATGCATGTGCAGGTTCAAGCTAGAAGGGATCCAGCACTGAGAGGAGGGATGGACAAGCTTTCCCCTCCAAAGATAAAAGAATGAAACTGATTGTTGCACAAAACAAGTGCTGTATGGCATTGAGAGCACTTAAATGGTTGAGAATTTCAGTGTTTGCACAGGAAACAAGAGGAAGAAAGTGAAACCTGAGCTGTCATGGTGGAAGGTCAGGGCTTATGGGTATTGATGAAAGATGCAGACAGATGGTTTCATGATGCCTTTTTCTTTCTTTCCTTCTTCATTTTTTGTAGATGCTCAGATGTGATTACAAAGTAGTCTTTTTTTTGCATTGGACATCATCTGACATTGAAATATATGCAGCTGAATATGTTTACAGGAATATGCTGGATTATTGCCAGTTGTCAGTGGTCAGAGCCCTTATTTCATTTTCAATGAAGAGACATTTTGCCTTTACCGATGGTTTTTTTGTTTCTGTCCTTCCTCCCTTAGCAATTAGACTCCTCTGTTAAGTTTTTGTTTATTCTTCCCATATTTATTTTTTGCAAACATAGTAATATTTATTCTCACTTCATAACATCCTGGCACATTCCAAACATTGCTTTACACCTTGTTTATTTTCCTTACCAGTGTGCACTGAGGAGCTTTCTATACCAATGCACAGAAGTATCTCTCCTTTTTAATAGCTCTGTAGTACTCTCCTGCTTGGATGTTTCACAGACATTACAGAGCTGTGGCACTTTAGTTCCCCATGCATCATAGCCCTAAAAGGACACAGTGTGGATAGAGATTTTTATTGTTTGATTTTCTTTTTAGCACTGCCAGCCCCCAAATAATGACATGGAGGCTTATTATATCTTATGAGAGTTTGACCTTTAGGTTAGGTTGTTCCCAACTAGCTCTTATAACTTAAATCAACCTGTTTCTATTAATCTATGTTCTGCCACGTGGCTTGTTACCCATTCTTCATGATGTAAGAACAACTTCTTCAGTATCTCTCTGGCATTGCTCCATCTCTTTTCTTCCCAGCATTCCTCTCTCCCAGGAAATCCTACCTATTCTTTCCTGTCTAGATATTGGTCATTCAGTTCTTTATTAAACCAATCAGAGTGTGCCTTGGAAAAGACATATCTTCACAGTGTACACAAAGATTATCCTACAACAGACTTATTTGCAAAATATCGATCTCATATTGAACTGGAGGTTTGTAGGTCACAGTCAGAACTGATGTGTCAGACACTCTGGTTGGTTGATATTCTCATTTCCAGCAACAATTTTTATTTCTTTGACAAGTCACCTAAACCCAGTCACAGTTTCCATATCTGGGAAAGATAAGGTGCTGTTAAAAAATTGAAGCTCAGTCAAGTTTTAACCTCTTGATCTTTTGCTCACAGTTGGAAACCAGCTATTTGCCAGTAGATATTTGTCAACCCCGCTCCCCAGAAGTGAAGCCCCAATCTGACTCATTTGCTGATTACCATGGTATAAATGTGAACATAGTCAGTCCTGCCAGCCAGTGTCAAGTTGCTAACAGTTTAATATCCAGTTTGCAAAATTTCCAAAATGTAGCAGCTGGCTGGTGGAAGAGGAAAGCTTTTTCAAAACAAGCGTGACACTCAGACATTAACTCCTTCAGATGGAAGGTACATCCTCAGAGCTCAACTTATGTATCACTAAGATTATGAGGAGGAAAATCTAAAAGACATTATCTGTGAACTCTGCTACCTTCAGCATTCTATGATGCTTCTATTAATTTGTGGCACAAAAGAATTGCTTAGAACAAAGAGATTCACTTTTATAAATGTCTTGTTATTTATAAAAATGTTTGCTTCATTTGGTCAAAGTTCATTATGCTAGCATACTGTAAAATTTTTATTTGTACCCGAAAGCTGCATATTTAATCAGCTTTTGAAAATACTGCTACTCATGCCTCACCCTAGACTAATGCAGCCAAAACTTGAGAAGAGGGAATACATGAGAGCCCGGTGTGCTGTTAGTTCAGGGACAACTCTGTGTCCTTGCTACGTAGCTCACGTGGCCCTCCCTTTCTTTTCCACTCTGTCAGCTGTGAATCCACAATGATGTTTTGATCCAGCTGACCTACTTCAAGCCTGGGGGTGGGGGGAATATTTAAGACTCTAATTAGACTGCTCATATTATAGCCATCTCTCCAATGGGTCAACAGAACTCCAAATTTTATTGCTGACATGGAAAACCCAACAAGAGTGACAACAGAGTGTGCCTAAAGCTATTTGATGTTCATTCCTTTGTGTAAGATTTCGAAGAAAGGCTACTCTCTACCCTTTCATTGGCCTTGAGACGCAGCCGACCATCCCAGAACACAAGAAATTAATTACCCTAGAGGACCAGGTGCAACCAGTTAGTTGGTTGCCATGGTAACAGAAGCTCTACATCTTGGATTTTCCAGTACAGTGTCTTACTCCATAAAAATCTTCTCATAGGGCCTTTTGTAAAACATCAACATGGGTGTGATTTGATTGCTTGTATATGTGCATTAATACATAAACAGTAAAAATACTTTGCCAAACAATGAATCCTTGTTGTTCAGTGAGTGAGTTAAGAAACAAAATAATGAGGAAATTTTAAAAAATCCCATTGAAAATGAAACTTTTGGGGAATCTCCCATCTCTAAGAATGACACTGCAGGGCCTGATGAGAATGAAAGTTTAGCCCAACATGAGAGGTATCAAGGCTGCCATCCAAAATGACATCAATATAAATTTAGTTCATTAAGTCCATTCTTCTGAGGAGATCCCATTATAGAGCCCTTCCCCTCAAATTTTATTATGTTAACTAATAAGTTACTCTATACAACCAAAGCTTTGTCAACGGCAATGTATCAATGTTAGTCTGGGGGGGGGTGTTGGCACAACCTTTAATTCCAGCACTTGGGAGATAGAGGCAAACAGATCTCAGTGAGTTAGAAGTCAGCCTGGTCTACAAAGTGAGTTCCAGGACAGCCAGGAGAGTTAAACAGAGAAACCCTGTCTCAAAAAACCAAAACCAAAGCAGAAAAAGGTAATAAAATGCATCAGTGCTGGTGTCTTCATTCAAACACATTATTATTCATGTAAGATGCTAATGTTATGAGACTCTCTGGGATGAAGACCTAGGAATACTCTGTTGCTCTTCCAGCTTGACTGGTAAACTTCACACTAGTCTAGAAGCAAGGGTTGACTAGCAAGTGATTCTTGGTCATTGATTGAAATGGATCAACTAATTATAAGTGGATACATTGTGTTAGGTTGGCAATGGAATAATTTGGGAAACTTTGGGAATTTTTCTCTAGGTTTTTACATTGAATTTTAGTTGTATTCTAATGAATGAGTGAAGTCTTCAGATTGGGACCTATTTTTGCTTTTTCATTTACAGCAGCTGTAATGTCAGCAAAACCATCACTTTCATCATCAATAGAGAACTACAGATACTTAAATGACAGCATTAGCTGTCTCAAATTCAAGTGTCTGATATGATTATTGAAGGTGAATTAGTTATATATTGACTTTCCCCCACCAAAGACAGGCTTCTGCATAGCCCTTCCTGTCCTAGAACTCACTTTGCAAACCAGACTGACCTTAAACTCACAGAGATCCATCCAGGTCTGCGTCTGCCTCTGCCTCTGCCTCCAGAGTCCTGGCACTAAAGGTGTGTACCACCACTGCCTGGCATATATTGACCTTTGACTAGGTGAATCCCATTTGATATTTGACTGACACATTCATAGTAAACTCCCATTTTCTCCCATTGGAAGAAAAGTCCCTTTTTTTTGAACTTCTTAGGGCAAATAACTCTTGAGGTGAAATCAGAGCCTCAAGCATTAAATAACTCTTGCTACTTACAACATTCTAACTTTGTAAAGATATCAATGGCTCATCTTCTTTGGGATATATATTAATAATGCTATTTTATGGCTCATGTTAAATATTGAATGGCATTTCTTGTATCTATAATTTGGCATACATTAAGTGATTATTAATTAAATGAAGAGATGAACTTGCTGGTTAAATGTGATGATTCCATATTTAGCCTCTTTTTAAAGAGCATATGGAGATACAGACCTAGCCTATTTGCAGAAAAGTTTCCTCCCAGGAGTGTACTCACCATGGTGTTATTGCTGAACCATCCAGCTGAGTTCATTGAGTCCACTGCAAATGGAACTTGCAAACCACAGAATTATCTTGGTGTAGGTCTATTCCAGGGTTGGGAACCCTCTAGGTTTTATGCTTTTTAATGTTCTTCTCTTTGACCTGAGCTTTGCAGCTGATGTTACAAAGATCAAGTGAAATGTAGCTTCCAGTCTGTACTACAGAAATAAATAAAAAGAAGACTTCTGGTCAAGGTAGAGTAACAGGAATTGAATCCTCCCTCTAGTATGAAACAAACTAAGCATCACAGAAAAGAGGGAAAAATGAAGGTGTTGGATATCAGGAAACAAAAGACTGTGATGTTTGTAAATTGGAAAAGAAGTGAGACAAACTGTTACATGACAACCAGCTGTCTGGTGAAAAACTCAGGAACTGACACATGGAAGAGAAGAAGACAGGGGTCCAGGTGTCTGAGCTGAAGGCTTGAAGCCATGTTATTATCAGAGAGGAGAGAGTAGCCCAGAGAACACTTGGGGGTCTCTAGAGAGCGCCCCTATATCCCTAAGCCATCAGTGAGTACCAGGCAGGGACTGCATGGAAGACTTTTTTTTCCTTTACTTTTTATCTGCATTTATTTTATGCTGAGTTTACTCCTGTGTTTGTTTCTTCAGTTTCTTCTGGGATATCTTTTTCTTCTGTGTAACCTCCTTTTCTGGCTTTGGAACAATCTGCTCCTTTTCCATGAGGATCATCTCAATGTGGCAGGGGGAGCTCATGTATGGGTTAATCCAGCTGTGAGCTTTGTGGGTTCATCTGGCTGTGAGCTCTGTAGGTTCGTCAGCACATGCTGAGGTACCCAGTCCCGTGGACTGAGGGACTGCAGCTCCTTGGCCTCTTCAGTGTAAGGCACAGATTGTGGCATTCCTTAGACTCTGGAGTCTCAAGAACTGTGAGACAACTGCTATTATTTTGATGAAAGCTTACCTAACAAATTCCTTATATTTTTCACCCATTCTATTGGTTCCATTTCTTTTGAGAACTCCAGACCCCAAATAACACAAATTAAGTAAGAATAACAGCAGATGAGTAGCCAAACGGGGGAAAATATTGTAGACTGAATTGCATCCATTCCAAAATTCACTCATTGAAGCCCTAGTCTACAATGTGGTAGTTTTGAGATGAAGTGTGTGTGTGTGTGTGTGTGTGTTTGTGTGTGTGTGTTGGGGTGGCAATTAGGGTTAGAATAGGTCATGAGGGGAGGAGTTCTTATAGGAAGAGAAGGAGCAAAAGGTCCATCACTCTGCATGTGATAACACAGAGAGAAGGCAGAAAAAGGCTCTTCTGGAACCACAGTGGTCTTCTAGCCTGTAGCACTGTAAGAAAGGTACCTCTGGCATTGTTTTGGCAACTTGCAATGAGGACGAATTACTGAACTTGAAGACTAGCAATGAAAATATCCAAAGTGAGGTTTAGAGATGAAAGAATTGTTTTCCAACACAAAAGAAAGTACCAGCCAACTAAGGGATATGCTAGTCCTCCACCCCAGCTTACCCCTAAAATTTGTATTGTTTGGGGAGGAGAGTGCACAGAGAACTCAGAATCAAGTGTTTGAAAAATGTCCAAATTTGATAAAGCTATATGCTTATGTATCAGAGTAACCGTACACCTTCAGTCCAAGAAAATGAAGAAAAACACAAGGTAAATCATAACCAGATTGTCTGACACAAATGATAAGATCTGCCTTGAAAGCAGCCAGGGGAAAACGGTTCAAAATACATAGAGGAACAAGGTAGAGGATGGCAGATTTCTCACCAGAAATAACCGAAACCAGAGCACCCTGTTCAACACACTGAAGGAAGAAATAGAACATGTTTAGCCTGTGTGAGACCCTGGGTTCAATTCCCAGGACAAATTGAAGGAGAAAGAAAAGGAGAGAGGAAATGGAGGAGGAGGAAAGAGGAAGAAGGAGGAGGGGGAAGGAACAAGGAGGAGGAAGGAGAGGGAGGAGGAAAGAAGGAAGAGGAAGGAAGAAGAAAGAAGGTAAGAGGAGAAGGGAGGGAGGAAGAGAAAAAGGAGGTTCGAAATGAGCAACAGAAACAACAACCAAAACAAATCCATCAATCTAGAATTCTAGATCCAGTGAAATTATCTTTTGAAAACCTAGCATAGACTGGAGGTATGACTTAATTTGTAGAATATTTCCAAGCATGCTTCCCACAGTGTCTTGGGTTCCACCACAGCACTGCAAAACAAAGAAATAAAATGGGGAAAATCACAAAGCTTAAAAGAAAATATATCTGGCCAACTACACAGAGTACTGAAACAAACCCCTTCCATCAAAGGCGAGTGATGCTGGATAGAAGCTGGCAGCTTATCAAGGGAGCCTAAAACACAGAACACAAGAGATGGCAGGCAACGGGAGACTAGGATAGTGGCTGTGTCTTCTTTGTTATTAACTGTTTTTAAAAGATAATTGTCTAAAGAAAATTAATGCTGCATGTGGAGTTTGAGGCACACACAGAACCAAACATAAGAAACAACAACAACAACAACAACAAAAAAAAAACAGGCCAACATCAGGGTAGGGTGTGTCCTAAGGCTCTTATAGCATATGATAGAGCCTGTGATAAATAAAATACATCTTCTACATAAAACAGCTACTAGCTAACACAAAAAAGAGTAAGAGCTACGAAGTAACATAGCAGATAAAACAGAATCATAACCAGCCTTCAGTAAAAGTAGAAAAAAGAACAAACTGGACCAAATTAAGTGAAGAGACACAGAGAAAACAAAGGAGATATGATGAGTGGTATAACTCTACACCAACACTCACATAGTACACAGAAGCTCGCCCAGAGGAGCAGGCTGGATTAAAATGTAATAAGGCCTGACTATGGTTGCCCACAATAAGTTTCAATACAGATACAACACAAAAGGCAGGAGGAGAGCCACACTCCTGTATGGTTGACCCAAATACTCAGTAGGAACAGATACTAAACCAGCTACAAAATAGTCATAAAAATAGGCATTCTCCATTTAAAGCAATATTGGTGGAGGAATATAGTAATTGAATGCATTAAGTGAACTGTAAGGAACGAGGAAAAATTAGAGAAAAACTCCCCCTAAAATGTTAGTGGTGGTTACATATAGATTATGGGATTTAGATGATCTTATTGGCCTTGCTTCCATCATTCATTGCTAATAGGAAAGTTTGAAAGTCAGCTATTAGAACATGTACTAGGCTACATGCCTTTGTCCAGACCACACTACAGGTTCCAACCATAGGAAGTAGGTTGTGGTTTTAGCCATTTTAGTTGCCCATCGGAAAGACTCTTTTGCTTGTTTGTCTGTTTGTTTTAAATAACGTTTGAGATGAACACTGTATTTCTTTCACTCTCGTCAGACATCTACCTGTCCCAGACCCAGGCTGTGACTGCTGTGACTGCTTCTCATTCAGCTCAGGGTAGATAACATTCATACATCTCTGTGGTGAAAGACCAAGACAAAGCCCCGCTTACCCTCATCTGGTTCTTTTGTTACTTGTAGCTGAATAAAACTTCCTTTTGGAGAGACTATAGACTCACAGCAGCAGCTGCTGCTCATCCTGTTTCTTGAAGCCCAGTCTTCATTTCTGGATGAATGCTGGCAAAGGGTGTGATACCTAAGCATCACTGGCATAAGCAGTCACCATTGCGCTGGCTTCCTTATTAGTGTTCATAACTGACCTATAAATTTAGTAAGTAGATGGACAGAGGTTAGTAAACGATAGCTTGGAAACAAGCTATAGTGCAGAAACTTTAATTACGATAGACTTGAAAACGAGGAATTGAGAACACATTATGAAACCTTAGGTGTTTTGGTAATGCCACATCTTCAGGCAGGCGCCTCCACACAGTGGCTCTCCCTTGCTGCACTTTTCACTTTTTGCATATCGTGTGTGTGTGTGTGTGTGTGTGTGTGTGTGTGTGTGTGTGTTGAATGTGAGTGACAGTTTATGTTAAAAGTATGCTATAGAAGAAATGTCAGTTCAGTTTTTACTTCCCTTCGGAAATCATTTTTATTTTGAGAAAGTGGAGCATACCCATCTCATTTTAAGAAGAATGCAAGTGAGGGCTGGACACTTGTTATATGGATCCTTGGTTCATGTAGCTCTCCACACACATGACATGTCTCTCCATACACAGAAGCATTTGCCCATTGTTTTCCATTGTCCCTCTAAGGGCTTTGTACATATCTGTAGAATGTTGGGGGTGAAGAGGAATGTACATCCTTTCTGGTAAGGTGAGGGCATGTTTTCGTTTTCCAGTGGTTTTTGTAGGACTCCATAAGATAGATGAATGAGGAATACTTTTTGTCAGCTCTTTTGTGCAAGCCTTACTCACCAGAGGAAAGACACAGTGTGGCTAACTCTTATTTGCCTGGTCAGTTTTCATCTACTGGCAGATGCTTCCCTTTTTAATCCATAAAGGATGGGCCATTTTTTCTGTCTACCAATAAAATATTTTAGTAAAATTTCCTATCTTCATAGTCACAGCTAAAATATCTCAAACTATGGAGCTGTTTTGCCTCTTCCTCATACGAATTTTGTCAGATGATACATAGGGTGCGTAGCTTTCCCTGAAATCCTGAATAGTTTATGTAGGATTCGTCATCAGAAAACCAAATACTAAGTTCTAGAGATAAATATTTTTTTGAGATTTTTTGAGATATTCATAAATTAGTAAATGCAGATATATTCTTTTTTCTTCATTGGACTGACACATCTGGGGGTCGTTGCCTTTCACAGCACTGTAGCGTCTTTTGTCTTTTCTTCTTTCCAGCCTGACCAGTTCTCATCTGACTCACCCTCTGTGTGTTTCTCTTGCCTACTTTCTTTCACTAGCATTTGTTTCTTCAGCAAGAGTCCTCCAATAGCGAATCATGGAATTTCTGCAAAAGTATACTTGGACAAAATGCCCTGGTGTTATTTGACTATGATTTGGATGTGATGAGAAATCATATGATTTTGGGTTTTCTTGAACATCGTCGTCTTAGTGTTGTACTCAAGAAGCTAGCCTGGTGTTTGAAGAAGGTGTGATTGCCTGCACCAGGGAGAAAGAGAAAGGAATGAAGAAAAAAAATTAGAAGGAAGCACCAGGAGCCTTTGTTCTTGGCTATGCCTTGTGACTAGCCCAGTAAAGACAGGGCTATCTTGTCTACCTTCACCCACCTTTAAGTCACCTTACTTACTGAGCCCTGGAATCACAGTGTTTATTCAGCTCTTTCATCCTCACAAAGGAAATGTTTGTTTTGGGTTCTCACAATTTCTTCCTAAGTTTTTGCAATACCCTGCTAGATGGTCTCTCTGGCCCTCTTATCATCTCCTGTAGTCTATTGTAGTCTATCTCCTCCCAACTAAGGATTTTACGTGTTGTAATTCTTATTATATGTGTTACTGAGATTAGTCTTCAGAGAGTGCCAGAACCTCCATTATAATCAAGATAAAGGCCAATCATTTTTATATGCTATAGTAGTCAAAATGTAGATGTGGACAAAGTGTAAATTCTTATTAAAACTCTTCAGTCTAGAATCAAGCACCACTCCTAACTGCATTCTATTGGCTAGAACTCAGCCACATGTCACACTCGTTGCAAAGGAGGCTGGGAAATAGAGTCTATCCATTTTCCCAGGCAAAGATGAGACTCTTTGGAAGACTAGTTACCCTTATCTACCACAATACATTGTTTTTAAAAACTCCTTAGCAACCATGATAAATATTCATCAATATAGATGTGTTCTCACTAGCAGAAGAAAAGAGAAATGACATTTATTGAATGTCTACCATGTGCTTTGCATAGATTTTGTAGGAGAGAGTCTTAGTCTCTTTTATATCGAGCACTTAGCAGATTGTCTAGCATACAACTGTCCCAGAAAAATCTTTGCTGAACTGATGTTCATAAAAATATGGAATTTAAAAAATATGAAATGTCTAAACAATTCTAATTGTGTTTATCTTTTCCTCCTCCCTCTCATAGATGTATTATTATTTTTCCATTTGATTTTTCTAGTATTAGTCTTTTGAGTTTATATTTTCCTGCTCTATTACTAATTAAAGCACTTGAAGGTGAAGGTTACCATTTTTCAACAATATCTGCACGCTGATTGTTACTGGTTCTGTCCTTATCAGAAAGATGTTTGAGACAAGTTACTGATGTGTGTACACTGGACTGCTGATCTAAGGATCATTTTCCTGGGTTATCTCTGAAGACCGACATTTAGAAGGACAGTAGGGGTTGAGGCTGCCCAAGTCTTCACCATTCTAAGGAGTTGCTTCCAGATCATTAAGGAACAAGCTCTCACTTGTTCCTCTTCACTGCAAAAATGAGTGAAAGCCATTTGGAGTTGCAATGTGACTGGGTGGTACAGGCTGATCTTGATGCCTTAACTTTGAGAAGGCAAGTAGAGGGGCAGGAAGAGTAGTAATATCCTCAGAAGGTTAGTGAAAGATGTCAGCCAAATTGGAGAATACAGGATTAAAGAGGAGAGAATGTGGGTCTGGAAAAGAGAGGACATGTTGGCTGGCCTGGAAAACCAGATCATTCTCAATGACCAATACAAAGTCATCATTGAAAGGAGCAGTGCCACACCGAGAAGGGAAGTGGGGGTCTTCTGAGTCCCTTTATTACTGTCCTTATACAGCCACAGGAGGAACCTGGTTTCCCCTTCCCGCCTTCTCTGTGCTGCCATTTGTAGTTGACAGTGTTTGGTCAAGACAGAGCAGACTTTTTGGCTTACCAGACAATCAGGGGCCCTATGTTCCTTAGCAGGCCAGTTATGGAATGAAACCAGGAAAAGATAGTTTGTTCTCCTCACCCTCATACTATTAGCAGCGAAAGTGTCACCTCCAGACAACCCAGGACTCTCAATGTGAGTGCTCAGGGCCAGTCAGGATTTCCATTGTACAATACAGCACTGTCAATAACCAGGCATCATGGCCAGAGGTGCCTGATCTCCATCTCCTATGCTTTAGATAGAAGCCACTGAATTCCATGAAATGGAAAAGCTCTTAGTGATGGGAGATGTATCTTTCTCAACTACTTACCATATGGCAAATGTCATTTTCCTAATAATTCTGGAACTCTAACTTTCAGCTTCAATAGTGAGTGCCTCTTTGGAGATTCTTATATAAAAATTAACAAACACTGTTTCAAGAGATCCATCCACAAAATGACAGTGTTTCTCTCTTGTTTTCCTTAAAAGAGGCAAGTGTCTTACAGAAGAGCAGACCTGGTTAAAAATTATTGAGAAAAGCCAAGTTGGGATGTGGGAGGCAGTGAACTCTGAACTCCATTTAGGGAACCAAGTGACAATTTTATACTCCGTTAACTTTTGCAACTGTTTGGAGCAGTTTTCTCTCATGAATCCAGTCAGAACTAGACTGTCAGATGATTATTTCATGTTTCCACTCACATCATTTTAGCTGCTTTGTAAGTGTCTCCCCTCCACCCCCCCCCCCGGGACATTTCCAACCAGTTAGTTATATCTCTAAGCTGTGAGGTAAAGGCTTACCAGACAGACAAGTCACACTCACATGGTTCCAGCTGCAGGACCTGGCTTCGACATACCAGTGTTCTGCAGCTGTTATGATCACCCCTAACTGAAGCTGAAATTACCTTGCCAGCCTGGGTAGACCATCTAGCTTAAGGTGAGCCGTAATGGAATTGGTCAGACAATAATAAGGATGGTTTCATACTCAGGAAACTTCTTGCAAGAGTCAGTAGTTTGCAAGGAAACACAGAAAGGGAATTTTCAAATATTATTTGACAGCTGCAGCGTTGAAATATTTTTTTCTTTTAGCTGACAGGAATTGCATCTGAAAGTTGTTTATCATAACTGTAGAGGATATGTGTGAGATGAATGATGAATGAATGAGTCCCTGTGTGTGTGTGTGTGTGTGTGTGTGTGTGTGTGTGGTGTTTTCAGAATTACCTCACCTCTGACGCTGGCAACGGTGACTGGACAATGATGCTCCAGGCACTTACATATCCCCAAATTCAGACACTGATTAAAGTCTTTCTCCTGAATCTTAAGTCTGGGACTTATTAGATTTTTTGTGCTCATAATATCATTCTGGCTTTCCCCCTGAGGACAGGTCTTTCTCTTTTGGGCTTAATAAAACCATTTTAGAACAAGACCATGAAGAAAGAGCAAGACATTTGTGTGAAGTTGAGTAGGAGTCCAATCTTTAAATTTTTATATTGCAAAGGTGGGGTACTTGAGTTGGAATTGGTCTGTTGTAAATGTTGCCAGGGAATTAGGGCTCTGATCTTGGCATTAGACATCACTGGTCATGTGAATGTGGGCATTCTGTTTGTCCTCTATAAGCAACTTGGAGGAGCCAGGAAGTTGACTCTCTCCTCCTGTGTGGTTCTTCAGAATCAAATTCTGGTCTTCAGGCTTAGGTCCTTCATCTGGTGAGCATTCTCATCAGTACCAGCAGCTAACTCCTTTTATTCCTCTCCCCAGCATCTATTTTCAGTTCTAAATAAAGGGAAGCAAATGCTTGAGGCAAATATATATATATATATATATATATATATATATATATATATATATATTTTTTTTTTGAAGAATTCAAGCCTTTAATCTCAGCACTCAGGAGGCAAAGGCAAATGGACTCCTGTGAGTTCAAGGACAGCCTGGTTTACATAGAGACTTGCAAGCCAGCCAAGGCTACATTTTGTGGGCTGTAAGTCTGGTTTATCATTGTTGAAATTTTATGACTTATCTTCAAAAGTATGCTTTATTTTCTCTGTATATAACTATTGCAGATTTAAATAATTTTTCTCCTTCACATTTTAGACAAGTCTTTTGTAGCTCTATGTGATTGAAAGCTTTGTGCAAGCAGATTGCTCTAATAAATTTCTCATAAATCTATCTCACAGTTCTCAAGGATCTGGCCGAGTTTAACAGTAATCCCACCACAGTCAGCCACTGTAAGTCACTGTTTGGGAAGATTTGCATTTCATTCCTCTAATGAGTCCACAGAAATAACTGAAAATTGTGCACAAAGAGGGGTCACAATCCTTTCTACCACATCAATATTTCATCTGAGATCCCATAAGCTTCCTTGGCCTCTTTGAGAAGTATGGAAAAAGATAGTATAAACACAGTGTTCTGCTTATAAAAATATTACCGTGAATATCTACTTGTGATACATTGCTTCAGAATAAGTGGCCACAATTCTACATTCCACCCTTGATCTATGCCCTTTGCAATGTGGCTTTGTCACTTGTCCCATCAAAAAAGTAGTCTCTTTGCCTGTTACATCCATCTTAGCTGTTGTCTTGATTTGCTTTGGCCAAAAGAATGTGGTCTCACCTCTGACCCCGGCCATATGCAGCTTTCACGTCTACTTTATTGCCTCTGGCCTGCGAACAAGCCTGGGCTAGCTTGCTGGGGAATGAGTGATCAAGTGGCACAAGGCCAGCCTGGGATGGCCAAGACCACCAGACACTAGGTTGAAGCCAGCCAACTGCCTGGTATTAGAGTGACTCTTAGCCAAGACGAGAGAGACCGCTTACCCAAGCCCAGCCAAGAACAGCAGAATGGCCTAGCGACTCAGTCATGAGAGAAAATTGTTGTTTATTATCTCATATCAGTTAAGGTTTGTGGCTGTTTGTTATAGAGAGTAATTATGACAACAAAAACTGTTGTGTGAACTAACAAAGAAATGCTATGGTCCTCCAGAATGGTTATGGACATTTGTAGAGAGTTGGCCTTGGAATAGGAGAGGAGAAATCTGTTTTGTGGGTCCTAGAACATAGACCTTCACTTACTAATGCAATGCCTGGAGAGCACATCCTGCTCCCAAGGTTAAGAAGTGTGTCTCTACTCTTTGTCTACTCCTAGTTAAGGACAGTTAATATCAAACTGTAACACAAATAACAAAAAGTGTATGAGAACCTTGTCAGGGGCAGACAAGGGTCAGGGAAAAAAACATACCTTTTTGTGGAATATGAACTTTGTTTAGGACTTGAGGGAAAAATAATGTAGTTTTTATGCTGACAAGTACATTATAAAGCAAAATTCAAAGTTTAATACATGTTTTGTAATATAGCAAAATCCCCCATTTCTCTCTTCTGATGTTTCCCTCTCTTAATTTTTAAAAGTATTTATTATTGTGGAGAGGCATGCGTACCATATTTGTGGGGATCACACATCCAGGGGTCAGGGAATAACCTTGGATTTTCTTTTCTTCTGCCATGTGGGTGTTGAAGATTGAACTCAGGTTGGCAGCGCCTTTAACCTCTGAGCCATCTTGTCGGTCCTCTCTCCTATTTCTCATGTTGAAATCCTATCTGATGGTGTTTGAAAATGGGGTCTTTGGAGGTGATGATGTAATTGGCATGGGACCTGCAGGGTAGGATTAATAGCTGAAGGTGGAGACATAGCCTAGCCTTTTCTCCACTAACCTGTAAGCATGCAATGAGAAAGAAGCCATCAATATAGCAGAAGGAGAGCCTTTACTGGAACCCCAACATGAACTTACAGTTTGCATAACAGCCTAAATTTCTGCTACGTAGTAAGACCTTTCCTCAAAAATACAGCCACAGAGAAATGAACCACTGTCCATGGGTGTGGTGTGATATTTTGTTTGAGTTCTGACAAATAAAGTTTGCCTGGAGATCAGAAGGTGGAGCTGGCCACTAGTTAACCATAGAGGCCTGGAGGCCTGTACAGAGAGACAGGAAGTGACAATATGGGACAGAGACAGGAAACAATAAGGCAGGAAGTAGACAGGAGCTCTGCCTTTTCCATTTGAGATTTGGGAGAAGTAAGAAGTGACTGTGGCTGCTCTTTTGTTTCTCTCCTCTTCCAGCTTTTACCCTGGATCTGACTCTGGGTTAAGCTAATTGGGATTGTGCCTCCCATGGGCTTAAATTTTGACTCTACCAGTTATAACTCACAATGAGGAGTTCCCAGGAATCAACGTGGAAGAGGGTGGGCTATCAGAGCCATAAAGCTAGTAGCAGGTAAGAGTGGCTCTCGGGTTCCATCATGCTTTATTGCAGGAGCTCCTGCCTCAAATAAAAGGGTTTTGTTTGTTTTAGTGTCAGTGTGTTCCCCTGCAAAATGTGTGTCATACTAAAATTATCAGCTGTTTATCTGAAATGTAAATCTACTGGCCATCTTAAGTTTTGTTTGGCAGCTCTGGCTAAGAGCCAGTTCCCCCAAAGGGCAAGGAGCTTTGCATGATGTAAGGCAGATCAAGCCACTTTAACTAGTCAAGTTGTCGGTTCTCCTTAAACTGACATTTCAAGTCCTTGGTGTGGTTCATCTATCTCACCTGTACCTCATATTCTACCACCTTTTCTGCCTTTTCCACTGCAACGTTTGTTCTACAGTCACTTACTGAGAGACCCCCCCCCCCAACCTGGTTGGTGATCCTCTCTAACTGGCTCCATCTGATGAGCGCTAAATTCCTAGTCATCGGATGCGCGACGCTAACAGCATAGTCCTGTATGTTGTGACTATCTCAGCTACTGAAATGTGAGCTTTGCAAGCTCTGGGTCTACAGCCATTGCTCTTATCTGACTCCAACAGCACTTAACCTAACAACAACCTACGAATAGGTTAAGTGACCTTAGCTATTGTACTCACTCTACAGAGACATTTAGAATATCGTCACCAATTAATTAACAGTACTTTTGAATATTATTATTGTTCCTAGCCCCCATAAAGAATCATGAAAAAATCAAGTCAAGAAACTAACTAAGGACTACAGGGGTGTTTTTCAGTGGGTAAGAGCATTTGTTTTTCTTGCAGAAGACCAGGTTTAATTATCAACAACCCTGGCCAGTTACAGGAGATCCACCTCCCTCTTCTGGCCTCTGTGGGCATCCCATGAACACAGCACAAATACAGAGAAGCAGGTACATGCATATAAATAAATTAAAAAGTAAATTTTAAAAGTTGTCAAGGAACCTTAGCTAGAGAAATCAGCAACAGGGCCTGGTCAGTAATTACATTGTTGGTGTTCAGTTATTCTTTGTTGAAAGGGTGTAAGAAATTCTTATTTAAGGGTGTTTGCATTTTTAATATTTCTTCATTATGTTAATTTGTTCTAACTCTATATTATATAGCAGGATCTTCTTACATTTCCATAAATTGGGATAAATATAAAGAAAGCTATTTCTTATGTTTCCACATGGGCAGCTCAAATTCACTTTTTGCTTCTACATTCAGCATTTTTCTTTCTGAGAATAAATTTGTACGTTTCTTTCTCCCCCACTCTCCAAAGAAGACATTTCATTTTATCAGCTAGAAGAAATACAGAAGAAAAAAAAAAAAAAAAAAAAAGCTGGAAGCTTCCCATAGGAAGTAAAAACATAGAAAACATTAAATCTATAATTTGCAAAGCAACTGTAACTCTCACCACTGAATGAAAGGAGGAATCAGAAGGCCCAGTTAAAGGAAACTTTAAGAGTCTGTTGGGTGAGCCCTTCTCTGCCTGAGAGCCTAGGGAAGTGAAATCAACATAAACCTGTGGAACTCAGGAAGGCTGATCTTTCCCATTTTGCATTCTTGTCTTGTAGCAATTGACTGTAACCTTCAAAATATAATGAATGAATTGTGTGGCATCACAGGGGTGTGGGGGTGGAAGGAGGTGGAAGATTTAGGAGAAATGTCAGACTTGAGTGGGAGCTAAGAGCCTGTGATTGCATGCATTTGCCTCAAACAGCTGAGGATAGCAACCGAATGAAACTGGGGATGCAGAGAAAGAAGTGGGGAATTACATACTTTTTTTCTTAATTAAATGCTTCTTGTGTCTTACTTCCTGGCCTTGACTGATAACTTGTTTTCCTCTCCTTATATCAAAGCAGCATGGCATTGTCCACAGGGGGTGTGGGAGGTGGGTCACAGATTTTTCTTACGGTTATAATGGAAATATTTCCTGGCAGCAGACACAAATATGTTTGTCCAAGGGGAAGGCTGTGTTTGTGAAGGATTTGCTTGGATGCAGCTCCCCTCGCTGGGAATAGTTATTTACTCTTAATTAGCCCTAAATACAGTTGAGCAGAGTCAAGGCCTTATTTTAAAGCCATCATTGCTGGTTCAAATCTGACTGCAGGAGAAAAGAATGACTGACGGTGATTAAAAAGGCAATTGATGGGCACATATTAGAATTCATCATCAATAATGAAATCCAATGAGAGGGACAACATGTATTTTATGTTCCCACAAACACAGATTTAGTTCAAGGAAGCCCACATAATAGGACTTGTGGCATGAGCTGAATTGCTCTGAATTTAATTTAGAACAACATAAAAGATCCAATATCAGCTGCAGGGCAGCAGCCCAGCTTCAGCTTGGGGGAGGCATCTGTTCTGAGAATGAAAGCAATTTCTGCAGTTTGCACTGAGTCCCTTCTAATCAGGAAGAGCTTCATAAACAGTGAAAGTGATCTCACCTTCCACAAGTGACAGCACAAGCCACCTTCTCACTGCCCATTATCTCCTTTAAATAACCTTCTATAAGACACATTCTCTCTCTCTCTCTCTCTCTCTCTCTCTCTCTCTCTCTCTCTCTCTCTCTCTCTCCCATACACACACATACACTCCCTCTCTCTCTTTCACACAGTCATTCACACGCTTGTGCACACACACGTGCACACACACACACATACATTTTTTGGTTAATAGAATTTCTGTTTATTATTTCCCACCTATCATCTAGGTATATTTCTCTGGGGACCACGGAAGGAAATGAAATGATTCACTTCTCCTGGGGGGTGGAGGGGACTCCTGGTGGAGCTTATCTTCCCACTCCTTCCTGCCTTCCTGGGGCCGAGTGTCCTCTCAAGGCGTCTTCAGCACTTGTTTTCTACCACTGTAGCCTTGGCATTGGCCGGCACAGCAATGTCTTTCGAACTTTGTCAAGGTACATGCCGGCTCACCTCTGTAGATCCCAGGTCACATCTCTAAGGTGTCCAGAGAGTGTTCTGATCACTGGCACGTGTCAGTACTGGTCCCCCACCCCATCTTTTCCTGCCCAGGCTGATGACCAGAGGAAGTAAGTACCTTTTGCTTTCACTCCAAAGGCATGCTCACATTTCCTGTTCTGCTAATGGAAACCACCCTCCCTAGCCACCCCCAGCCTTATAATGATTACAAACCCTCCCCTCCCAGTTTCTGGCAGTCTTGATCTAGAGGGAGCAAAAGAACCTGCTATTATTTAAATCTACCCTCATTTAAATAGGATGTCTATTCAGGAAGCTGATGTCATCCCACAAGCCTTCCTTCCCTGGAGGAGGGAGCAAAGCCTTCCAAGGCTCCCTTGGCTCTGCCAGCCATACTTGCCTGAAAGCTGCTGCCCTGGGTTCTTCCTGGGCACAAAGACTCTGATGCAGCAGCATGAAGACTAGTATCTTGGAAGGAGAGTTTCCAGACCCAGGCAAGGTGTTGAGAGGAAGATGGGAAAGGAGAAAGGGGACAAATTCTCAGTCACAGTTTGCAAACACTGGCAATTTCCACATATGATTCTCAGAGCTTGAGCCACAAACATTAGGGAAGAAGGAAGAAGAAGAAAAAGGCAGGAAAAGGTGGCCAGCTGAACAGCTAGAATCTTATTGAGCAGAATGAACAAAACCCATTAAGTGTCCAAAAGGCTTTATTATTTATTATCATTATTACTGTTGTTGTAGTCCTGAAAGCCTGCTCTATTTGCTCCACTTAATTTCTACCTGCAAGAGAAATGTGTGGAGATTTTAGCTAAACCTGCAGTGTTACAAGAATAACCATAGTCCATCTTTCCCCAAGACAACACAGTCACTCTCTCTCTCTCTCTCTCTCCCTCCCTCTCTCTCTCTCTCTCACACACACACACACACACACACACAGGGTACACCCGCTGTTTTGTGCAACTGCCTCTGCAAGTCTCTCTTAGTGCTAGGGGAAATGAGCAAGGGGCTCTTCATGAAGTTCAGAGTGATTAAACCAAATGTGGCTATAGGAAATCTCACTCCCTTCCATCTTACTGTGCATAATCTCTGGTGGATAAGAAAGAGAAGGCTGCAAATGGCCCAACACATACAGTCACTATAATTCCAGGCAGTGAAGTATCTGACAGAGCCCTTTGGAGAAATTGTAAGTTGAAATATGTGACTTAGGTGGAAGCCAGGGCAGTTGAGGGAAGGACTGTTTGGCAGTTACTAATGGAAAACATTTCCAGAATGTAGCTACCTGGTCTCAGCTGTGGAGTGGTTGGCAAAGAGCAGCCCCAGAGGACTTCACTAGGCTATAGTTGAAATAAAATCAGCTACTTGTTCTGATAAAGAAAATTGGTCTAACTGTTAGAGCTAGAGCCAGGGCATTCAGTTGCCTAATGTCTGTGATAACGGTGAGGAAATAATGCTCTGTGGTAGAGTTCAGGGCTATGTATCCCGATGTCAAGGCTCATGATTTCCTTTTTCATTTATTTATTCAACACATGTTGCTTGTCAACTTCCTAACTCACAGACATCCTGCTAAGCAGTGAAGATGAACCAGCGAGTGAGAGCAGAGGGTAGGAGCCGTTACAGAGCTGGCAGGAGGCAGCAGTGAAGTAAACAGGTACCTTGTGATATGTTCATCACTGTGATGGACGAGGCACAAAGCAGGGTCAGGAGACACGGGGAAGTGGCAGCTCGGTGAACTGAGTTCTGGTAGCCTTTACTTGTGGCAAGCACTGCCCAAAGCATGGATAGATATTTCTCAGTCTAGTCACTGGTACATTAACACATGAGAAGAGAAGCCCAGAGATGTTAAGTGATTTTCTGGATGTCACTTAGACAAGACAGGAAGTACCAAATTTGTAAGTTGAACCCGTACTGACCCTTCCCATGGATACCAAACTCAAGTGGAAACAGTAACAGCTGTCTATATTGGTGACAGCAATGTGCAGGTATGACATGGGATGCTTTGCATTTATTAAAGAGATATCTATTAGAGCTCCTGAATAAAAACTCCTCCGTCCACTCTCTAACACACATGCACACACACACCCTTCAGAGCTTTCTTTGTTTCTGATAATGTGTCTGCTCTACCTGACATGTGATAAATTCTGGAAAACAGGACCACTCTATCTGTTGCTTCATTACAGTCTGCACCAATAAGCATCACTGTCCCGATCCACCTTCCCAGCCTCCTCTTTACTACAACTGCCCTCACCCATACTGTTCTCCTATACTAGCCTCTTGTCATTTACTAAAGGTGCCAAGCAGACACCAGCCTACTGGCCCTTCAACTTACTCTTCCTTCCACCTAGAACACTTGCTCTCATGTACCTTAGCCCTGCCATCTCCTTAAAGGGATATATCCCCTGAGTGACAGAAAGAAAACAGCACTTGGCCCCAGCTGTCCCTTCCTTTACTATCTCCCTCACATGGCTTCATTTTTCCCTACAGCTCTTATCATCGCCTGACACATTTCACAAGGTGTTTTTCTTTTAATTGTCTGCCTTTTCCTATTAGAAGCTGAGTTTTGTGTACCTCTATCTCCTTAGTAACTAGGACAATGACTGGCAAATGATAGACATTCAATAAAT
The DNA here is from genome assembly GCF_943737965.1 of Phodopus roborovskii. Classification (NCBI taxonomy): domain Eukaryota; kingdom Metazoa; phylum Chordata; class Mammalia; order Rodentia; family Cricetidae; genus Phodopus; species Phodopus roborovskii. The sequence goes on along the minus strand of NW_026126460.1, from coordinate 25,079,746 downwards.
AATTTTAGATTAAATTATTAAATTATAAAGAATACATCTTATTAAAAAGAACTGTGCACCTTGAAGAACATTGCCAGCCTAACACAGAAAAAAAAAAATGTACCATACAGCATAGGCTTCTAAGCAAGGTTAATGTCATTTAATAGAATAACAACTCCTTTGAGAGAGATAAAATAGGGAACTATTTCTTTGGGCTCTTGTCATCAGAGAGTCATTGCAAGGTAGATGTTAGTGTTGTTCAGGGACAGAAATCTTTAACCCTAACATGGCCCTGGGTGTGTTTTGAAATGGCATTGAAGGAAGAATGAAATTTATTTGTATATGAAACATAGATGGGTGGTGGATGATGGAAAAATTGAAGGTTACCTTTCTGGACTTGGTGAGTTTGAATAGCCTAGCAGACACCAAAGCAGGATGCCAATAATTAAGGTAAAGTTTTGGGACTGGGCTTTGGAGCTATCAGGATAAATAAGACATTTAAGCCCCACAATAGGATGGAACCTTAAGGTAGAGCCTTGATGCACAGATGTCCAAGTCCTGATTCCAAGCGGCCCAGCCTACACTGGCTCCACTGACTTTGGTCTCTTCTCTTTCTGCCTTTCACTTGATTTTTCTGGAATCCAGCTGCCATCTCTTGAGGAGTTTTATCCTTCCAGAAGTGTTGTCTGCTTCCACCCTCTCTTCAACCCCACCTCTGAATCTTCCAGATGAGGCATTGGGCACAGTAGGGAAGAGACAATCCCTCTCCCTTCTGCCCTGATCTGAATTCATGATCGCTGAATTGGGAAACAGGGGGCTGGGCGGTGGGGGGAATACAGAGGTTTTGTACTGCTCAGTTTTAGGGCAAATTTGTGTTTGTTTGCTACTCATAGTTGCTGGTGCTTCTCTCTTGAGACATGCTCTTTGGTTTTCTTGATCCAAGATGTAAAAAAGCTGGCTGCTATAAAGATTCCATATTAGTTAGCTCCTCCGGAGGAACCATACAGATTTTTTGAGAGATGGCCAAGGAACCACAGCTGTTCCAGAATCCGTATGGTTTGATTCTGCCTAGTGTTTACTGCCAGACATGGAAATGTATAAGCCTTCAGATCATTCTGGTTTCCAGCTGCCCAGCTGGCTTTGCTAAGCTTGGTGGGAGAGCTTTTGCTTCAAACAAGGAAGTTCATATCACACCCATGGATAGACAGCATTAAGTGACTACATCAAGAAAATGCAAGAATTAGTCTGCACTGCGGTAGAAGAAGAGTGGATAGGAGGTGAGAAAACAGAAAAAAAGGATGTGGACACATAGTTGGTCAATAGCTAGTGCTCAGGTGGGTATGGATTGGAGGAGGGGCATGAGGAAGGTGTGAACTTATGATAAGGATCCATTTTTCTGAGGTGAGAGATGTTAAAATACATTTCTTCAAAGAGGAGCCATTGATCTGTGAGCTCCATGAGTGCTGACTCAAGTGATCAATGTCTTTCAGAAGTTGAAACAGTATTTTCAGGACTGCCCTTTCCCTACACTAGGATAAAAGAAAAGCTAGGTGGCTGTGACCTGAACGTGGATTTGCAGATTTGCTGGTGGGAAGATAAATTGCTTTTGTTTTAGTTTGCTGGGACAAAATCAGGGGCCAGATGTCTTAAAGAACAGTTTCTCTTCCCCCAAGTTTAGAGACTGGGAATCCGAGATTAAGGTCAGCATGCCTGATGGCTGGCAAAGACCCTGTCTTTGGGCTGCTTCTTGTTTCAACCTCATTTGTCAGGGATACAGTTATCTCTTCCTCCTTGCTTAGGGACTCCGGCCCCATTGAGTGAGACCCCTAAGTATGACCTCAAGCAACCTTCATGGGTGTCAGGGAGCACTTTACTCAAAGAGCCTATTTGTCAGCTTTTCATGTAACTTTAATTGCCTCAAAGGCCACCCCACATTTTCATGTGGTCACACTGCAATGTGGAAACAAACATTTAACTTTTTGACTGTACTATCCAATATCATCTATTGTCTTAAATAAAGTAACAGGGCTTGGAAGGATAGGTCAGTGGTTAGCAATACTTATTGCAATTTCAGAGGACCGAAGTTTGGTTCAGTATCCCAGATTGAACTGCTCTCAACTATCTGTAACTAGAACTTCAGGGGAACCCAATGCCCTCTTCTGGATTCTAAAGGCATTGCACTCACATGCACACCCCATTCCCTCACACCCCCCCCCCATACACACAAATTAAAATTACAAATTAAAAAAAATCCTTAAACATAGTTTCAGAAATAAAATGAAAGTGACAGTCACCCTTTTAAACTATTTCTTCATCCTTCATCCTGTGAACTCATCCAAAGACAATGAATTTTTTTTAACCTTCCAGTAAATTATTCAACCTTTAGAATCTTAGAGTTGTCACTATTCAGCAAAACTTTATGTGATGATGGGAATCTACATCTGTGACATCCAACATGGGAGGCCACCAGCCCTGTGTGCTTATGGAGAGCTCCAAATATATTTTTATTTTACTAATCCTAATTGATACAAATGGTCACGTGTGGTTAATGAATGCCCCATTAAGCAGCACAGCAAGATAAATCAGTTCAATTTCTTGAATACTGGGGCTAAGAAGGGGTGGAGGCATGATAGGAGAAAAGAGGGGAGGCATCATTGTTATCTTTAAAAGCAGCAACATAACAAACTCTGGACAGTGTTCAGTACACAGGCTCTTGGTGATCAATCGTTTGTTTGGTTGGCAGTAGAGAAAAGTTTATAACTAGATGGAACCAGGTTCAAAAGTTTCTCCTGAAAGATATATCATGGTGCCTGAAATCAAAGAAATTTTGTAAGTTGGAACTAGTAAAGACAGACTGGAAGAAATGATAAGGGAGGCCCTTGGTTGGTGGTCTTACTAGAACTGAAGGTATTATTTTAAAGAAGTTTCTGAAGGTCTATGACAATCTGGACTTCATGGTTTGGTATAGGATTTGTGGGTGGAGGAGTAAAAAAGTAGAAAAGGTCACTGAAGAGCCCTGACTTTTGTGTAGGGCATGCCTAGTGAGCTGACTACATGTAAGGGGTAAGTGGAAAAAATAAAATTCACTAATGGGCATCAATAGCCAGAGGTGACCTAGTAATTGGAAATTAATGGAAACCCTCTTCTCTGTTTTGAAATTAGACTGAACACCAGATGTCAATCTTTACTATGAGGAAAATAATGGACCTGAAATATCCTTTAAAAAATTCCCCCACCTTCCCATGCACTATGAAAGAAAACTTTAGTGGTTCTTCTCTTATGAGATACCATTGTTAAATGTGGAAATGACTGAAAACCTATTGGAAGCCCCTGAGGCTAATGAGCCTCAGCTCACATTTAAAAGGCTCTCCTTGTTTCTTGCTGTTTGGCTTCAGATAAGCTGCTGACCTGAGCCTGTGTTCTGCCACCTTCTGCTTGCCAGGTCTTTGCCCAGAGACCTTGCTGACCCTGGTAGAGACAAATACAGGTTTTGCTCCTGTTGCAATGGAACTGAGCCGGGAGAGACTCTAAACAGAACACATGTTCTCACTGAGGTTTTCTGCTGTGCTTATGTATCTTGTTTTGGATGGGTTGGAAGTCGGGAATTTAAAAGCCTATTGACACACATTTTCCACTTTTGGGACATGTTCTGAAATGTGATTGCTTTGTTGAGACATCACACACTCAAATGCACTTATTGGTGGACTGGATACCTTAGGATGAAGTGACAAAAACTGACAATGTCAAAGACCAAGTCAGCTACATGAATCTGCTCTTCTGGGATCAGGAGTTTTCCACAAGCTCTTTGCATGATGGACAGTACGAGCTGTGCCTCTTAAGTGCATTTAAAGTTCTCTTCAGGTTACATGCACTAGCATTCTATAGGTCAAAGCAAGGCACAACCTCAAGGTGAATAATGGTGTTTATTCTGATGCTGCAGAGTGCAGTGTGTAATTTGATATTGAGAAAGGATGTGGGACTTGTAATGGCAATAACATCTGTCTTGTGATGTGGGATGTTCTTTTGTATGCTGCAAGTATGTGTTGTTTTTATTAGTTGATGAATAAAGCTGTTTTGGCCTATGGCAGGGCAGAATATAGCTAGGTAGGAAATCCAAACAGAGAAACAGAGAGAAGGAAGGCAGAGTCAGGAAGATGCTATGTAACCACTGAAAGAGTAAGATGCCAGAGCAACTGGTAAGCCACGGCCACATGGTGATAACCAAATTAGTACAAGTGGATTATTTAAATCGTGAGGGCTAGTCAGTAATATGCCTGAGCCATTGGCCAAACAGTTATAATTAATATTATGCCTCTGTTTACTCAGGAACTGGTGGGCAGGAGAGAAACCTCTATTTATAATCATGGATACTACAAACTCTATGGGCTTTGTTAGACAATATTTTCTCACAAATTGAATTAATCATTTTCTTCGGTTGGTTGACTCTTATTCCTCCTCATCATCCTGATGCCTTTGTGTGGAATCAGCTTTACTTAGTAACAAGAGAAGGTATCAAGTAGCCTCAGTTTCTAGTGCCCTTGGTGAACCATGAAGGTTTCATGCTGAGGGAACCTGTTAGGGAAAGCCTAGGAAATACTTTCATGCAACAGTGACCACAGGAAATGGGTGAGTCACTGTGGATGTTAGTGACCATGACTGTAGAAGAAGACAGAACAAACTTCCAGTGTGTGAAATGTTTAAGAGCTTGCTGACTCATGGTTGTCTGTAAAATTCTTGGTCCAAGTGTGGTCCATTCACCGTGACATCATTTCTCAAGTCTTCACCCCTCTCAGACCTCTCTTAGTGCAGAATGAGTAGTTCTTTTTAATTTATTTCTCTGTTTTAAGTGTTTTTAAATAATTCACATATTCATTCGTTCTTTTATTATTTTAACAAGTGCTGACAAAGCTTTAAGCATTGACTGTACCAGGCATTACTTTAAGCTCTTGTGGATACCTCAGTGAACAAAACTGAAAACCATGTGCATCATCACAGAGTCTATATTCTGGTGGTGAAAAACAGCAATAAAGTAGGCCATTGAGCAGATAAACATTGAGCAGGAAAACATGTTTTCCAAAGCTATAGAAAGACGAGGTTTTGTCCTTTGAAGGCAATACTGAATAAAGCAAAGAACAAAGAACATGCTAGGAAAGCTTCAGGAATATACAAGATCTATCCAAGAACTAGAACAATGTGTCTAGAGGAGAAGAAAATGGGGAGCATGGAAGTGCTTATGTTAGGGGATGGTTAGGAGTCATAATTGGGAGATTTGTAGACCAGGAAGTCACTTGAGCATTTTGAACAGGGGAAGCTCATGACTCTAAGCCTACAGTGAGGACATGCACCATACTCTTAGCATGGAGTGTGGCTTGTGGCCCCTTTGCTAGTGAACAGGCTTTGAACTCTAACAGGCTTCATCTCGCCTCATTGTTTTTGAGAATTCCAGGAATTTAAATGTCCTTCTTCATCTCACATCTCTCCTGATATCATCTCTGAATTCACTGTTCCTGGTTCTTTCTATTAACTTATGAGTTCATTTCCTACCTCCAATATGTTAATATGGAAATTTAATCTCTCTCCTGTGTGTGTGTGTGTGTGTGTGTGTGTGTGTGTGTGTGTTTCATGTTGCACGTATTACGTGAGGTGAAAACCTTGCTGCATGCAAGGTTTTGAATCAGAAATAAGGAACTTACTCTTGCCAATTGAAATTGATCTGGCAATTCAAGAATTTACAATGTAATACAGTTTCCTACATGCAGGCTTTTATTTCATATAAATTCTCAGTCTCCTAGACAAGAGTAATTTAACATACCTAGTATTAATTCATTGGGAAGTTACACAATGAAAAGCTATTGCACATTCAGTATTCTATACTTACTTTTGTATTAGTACAATGACTTTTGCACAGTATTACTACATAATAGCAAATGTGCATCTCAAACACATCATCCATTCTATTGTGTGTGAGAGAGGTGGCTATATGCAACCATCTTGTGATAACTCCACACTCGGGTGTTGCATTAGTTGTTTTTATAGTTGCTATGACTAATTACCTGAAAAGAAGCAACCTAAAACAGGAAGGGCTGATGCTGAGTTACAGCTGAAGGGGTGGGTGATACAGTCCACTATGGTGGAGAAGGCATACTGGCGGACAAGGGAGTCAGCTGGTTGTGTTTTGTCCATAGCCAGGAAGCAGAGAGCAGATAAGAAGTGGGGCCCAGGATACAACAGCTTGAAGCCTGCCCCTAGTGGCTCACTTCTAGTAACATTTCACCTCCTGAACACCCCTCCCAAACAGCACCACCACATGGACACCAAGTGGTCAAACCCATGAGCCTGTGGGGCCGTAGCAGATTCAAACCATAACAGACGACTTAGTCTGTTTTGTGTTGCTAGATTAGAATATCAGAGCAGTGATTTATAAGGAAAATTATTCTGTGTCTCACAGGCCTGGAGGGTAGGAAATTCAAGAGCATGGCACCAGCATCCAGCAAGAGCATTCATGCCATGCCACCAGTGCAGAAGGGGGTTGGGGGTAAGAAGAGAAAGAACAAGAGAGGCTCCATTTGCTTCCCCACTTCTGTAGTAATTGTTCATGTCCACGACAGCAGCATCAATCAGCTAATCACCTCTTATCAGGCTCCACTTCCCAACAATATTGTGTAGTACTTAATGTCACAAACCTTTGATCACTGAGAGATACAACCAGACCATAGCACCATGCTACTACACCCACGGACCTGAGGAGGCCAAAGACTGGACCTGAACCCACTTTAACGCTAAACTCCTTGCTCTGATAACAGGGAAAAAGCTCTAGGAATAGAAAGACGTTTAGAACTTGAATTACAAATCTCAGACTTGAAGAATGTCCTAAAATAAAGGCACACTTCCTGTAAGGGTCAGTGTGGTAAGAACCAGTGAGTGACTGGGCTCTTGAACGACTTCCAGAAATCACAGGAAGGGAGGTCTACATAACTCAAAGGGGCCAGTACAAAATGCAAGCGCATAGTCCCTCATTCCCAAAAGTATTAGGACTTTCAAGACAGGAGAGGAAAGCACTAATCCAGGTGCAAGCCCTGCATGGCCTGGAAAAACAGCCCTGACATGCCAAGATGCACGGGAACCTGCATTTACATTAGAGCAGTACAATGCCTTGTCATCTTGCAGCCTCAAGTCACAGTGGTGACACCTACAAGGCACCACAGATTCTTCTTGACAGCATTCTCACATTTAACCTGTATTACTGGTGTTCCCATTGTGCCAATTAGTAAAGTGAACCCCAGCAGAAGCTTGCCGAGGTTATGCAGCTAGTAAGAAAAGAGAGCCAGGATCTCATGCCATAATCTCTGACTTCTGACTGCAAAACCTGACTCCTACTGTGGCTCTGGTTTTCTACCGTTTGTCTTGTTTTGAAGATTAAATGAGAATGTGTAGGCCAAGTGTTATTTCAAATGGCCAGGCATTGTGCTAAAAATCATATTAATTGCTGTACTAATGGTCATGGTTGCTATATGGATATATGTTTCATTAGCACTGAGGAAGTTAAAGAATGGAGATATTTGGTAACTCCTCCAAGACACAGCAAGTGAGTTAGAGAGCTCAGATTTGGGCTGAGTGGTTGAATTGAAGGTAGGTCATGTAGAAAAGTGTGCAAGCCAAGCATACTGCTGCAGGCCTGAAATTCTTCCAGCACTTGGGAGTCACAAGGAAGAGGTTCACAAGGTCACCCTTGTGGGCTGCACAGGGAACCCATCTTAACAAAGGAGGGGGATCCTGGTTATTGTACAGATATATGTCATATATTTATTATGTGATAAGAATGTTTTGTGGTCCTGGTACGTAGATTCTAAAGGCATTTTGTTGAAAACTTTTCTTTTATAATGGATAGAGAATAAAAGATTATAGTCAGAAGGCATAAATGCCAGCTCTTAAGTAATTTTTACATTTTATGGAAACGGTAGGAGCCGTTATCTTTTCTGAGTCTGCAATCTGAGTCTTTACTTTTTTATGATTTTGAAATCGATTCCCTAGCAGGATATAAATAAGGAAGGCTCTTCCCCGCCCCACACCAAGGTTTCCTCCATTTTCATACTAATTAAAACTTGTCATCAGGGCAATCTTTAATTTTCCTCAGTCACCAGCCGCCCTCCCTGTGCTGTACAAAATTAGCATGCTGTGCACAGGCAATCTTGTCAAAGGAGATCATGAAGTGAAAGTGGCTTGGATGCAGAGACGGGACTCACAGGTGATGGTTAGTTCCTTGTGAAAACTTACAGTATAAATATGAATTGTTACCATCTCCTGCCAAGAAGTGGGAGCTACATGATTTACCAAGACATGGATCAAACACCAAATCCCCACAGATGCTTTCACTTTTATTTCCTTTGGAGAGCATCAATGAGCTGTTGAACATTAGCTGTTACAGATAATAGGATCACCCTCTGCTAATACCAGGAACAGACAAAGTTGTTCTTTAAGCTCCTCCATGCAGCTTTGAAAAAAACCCATCAAAATGATGACATGCATTCAGCAAAGGTGATGAGAAACCTCTTAATTTTCAGTGGGGCTCACATAGAGGAATCCAATCATCAGTTTCTTGGAATCCAGTGATGGAAAAGCAGGTTCTTAATACTCTCCGTCACCTGGTGAGTACCACAGAAGCATAAAAACTGTGTTACAAGCAGAATAGAGGAATCCTTTTCCCAGGGGTTTGGGCTGGATAAAAATGGGGCTGTGAGCTGCTTCATACAGCAGCTAAGAAACCCATAACAAGGATGGGATGGTGGAGGGGGTTGGCTGTTCCCCAGGGTTGCTGAGTTCCTTCCCTGGCAGGAACACAACCAGGAAAGACAGAAGATCAAACCATGGAGAAAGGAAAGTAACAACTTTACACATTTGTGATGAGAGACGCTTATAGCTGGAACCCTACTAAACAGACTGGGGCTTGAGTGTTTTCAAAGGCTGTTGTATCCTCTTTCCCACACTGCTCATCTAGATACCCACCCTGGTGCCTTCCTGCTGTTTCTTCTCACCGTGTCTTCTGCAACAAGAAGACACCATGTCAGAGAGCTTGCCTTAGCCTTCCCCGTCCACTATGTTTTTCTAACCTTACTTCAGACCCAATGTCTTCTGCAGTTTTCTTAATTTTCACACTTTTTCATCCGATTAGAACCTCATCTAATATTTTCATATCAGATGCCACCCAAGCTCAAAATCACTCATAATATTAATTTCACCTGTTTTCTTCATGATTCACTTGATAAGAGAACAAGGTCTCTCACACTGTGAACTCTAACCCTCACAGTGTCTACACCCAGCCTCCACAGGGTCCATTCATCACAGAGAAGTTAAATCTGCCATAGCTTCCCTCAGATATGAGCTACTGCTAATCATGTAAAGACCCAAGGGTTCCAATGAAACATTGAAGAAGGACCCCACACTCAAATGGTAGGTAAAAGCAAAGAGCATTTATAAATATTCCAGCATATGCAGGGTAGTTCACCTACACAAAACAGTGACAACCTCGAAAGAAGCATGTACATTCCTTTTTAAGCACAGTTGAGAGGAGTTTTAGGAACAGTTAGGTCGTCTCATACATAATTAGTTAAGCACACAGCAGTTCCATTGGTGTACTTTAATTGGCTGAAGTTCCGTCTTAACTTTTTTTGTACAATCTTGGACAAGTTCGGACATGACTGAAAAGGAGACTGCTGGAATTATGGATAAATGGTCCTTTTTGGGGAGAGACCTCTGTTTTGCCCTTATTAGAGGCCTGAAGCCTAAATTTCTTTGTGAGAATGGAGGAGTTTAACCCCTTCAGTTAACTGTTTTGGTGCACAGAATTTGGTAGACATGGCATTCTGAGACTGTCAAGGGGAATTCAGAAGAACCCTTACATCTCTTGCTCAGGCTCCTAGGAATAGCCTGGGAGCTCTGAAATATGTCACAATTGCAACCACCACAGACGACCGAAGTTCGCCACCTTTAGGGACCCCAGGGACTGGCCTCCCATCTGATGTACCAGACACAGGCTTCCATCATCATAGAGCGTTTGGAACTCTCCCCTACCGTGGGAATATGATGGAATGAGCTCAGATGCCCGTGGAATATGGGTGTCCCGGTAAGCTTTGATTATGTTGCCCATGGACAGGGTTGTGAGTGATAATGAAATGGTGGTTTAAGTTACTGAGTTTTGGAGGAAAATTCCACAAAACCGTGAAATGAGTAGCTTTTAGAAAATTTTGGTTTCATTTTATATTTATAAAATGGATCTGAAATTATGCAACGTGTAATTGATCCCATATTTTCAGATGAGGAAAGGGGGATCCAGAGAGCCAAGTAGGATTTCATCACTACCTTGCACTGTTCTTTTCCCACTTAAACCTTGACTGGCTTCCCAATAAATTACAAAGGTTGTTATGGTTTATTCATGCTCGTCAATAATGTAAGCACAACTGAAATATCGCAGCAGGAAGAGTGTGAAGTGGAAAAGTTTTGCCTGCTTTATCTTCTTCCCCCACTGCATGGCGATCAGTGGGTGTTGCTGGTGAATAAAGAATGGATGGATGGGATAAACATCTTCTCTTTGAGTAAATGCAGATTTTTGCATAAAGATTGCTTGCTGCGATAATTAATCTTGATTTTCAACTTGATTATACTGAGAATTACCTAGAAGATAAGTAAAGGATCTGGAGAAAATTAGATGGTGAAACCACTGATGTAATAATGGGCCTTCTCCTCCATGCACCGTAATGGCAGTGTTGGGGGGAGGTGAAAGGAAAGGCGGGGCCTTGTTGGAGGAAGAAGGCCATTGAGGACGTGTCCATTTGTCATGTCTTTCCCCTTCTTCCTAAGTAACAGTCACCATGGGTGAACTGAATCCCTCCATCAAGTCTGCTATTCAGAGATGGACAGATACCTCTGAAATCCTGAACCAAAGCAAAAAAGTTCCTCCTTTTCTGCTGTTCTCAGATGAAAGTCTCAGCCTCGAAGAAGCAGCTAATGCAAATGAATTTTGCTTCAGCTGCTTTATTTGTATATTTAATTCACCTCAGCCACAACCTTTTCACACATGATTCCCAGAGAACCAACTAGAATACTAGAGTTATGTGGTTCTCTGAGACTCCATGGCATGAAGGCAGAATGGCATGTTCCTGCCAGGACCCAAACTCTTGAACAGAAATGGGCTTTCCCTGGGTGGTTGAAACTCTCTAAAGTCTGTTCCATGTTTGCTTGGTGCAGAGTAAGCCAAATATATTTTTTAGGGAGTATACTCATTGTTCATGATTCGTTTCTACCACGTTTGAATCTAACTATTTGCATGGAAGGGCCAAAGGTAACTAACTCTGTGAGGGAGGGATAAACAGCTTAAACAGCTCAAAGTGTATGGCGTCCAGCAATACCATACCTTTGCATACAATACACTTTCAATATAGAGGCTACTTTACTTCTGAAGCATAACCCACTGGGTTTTGATTCTTTGTGCTATTCAGTCCTTAGAAAATTGATGAGCACTTAAGAAAGAAACACAACTGGGTATGTACCTCTGGTAGAGAGGTTGCACACACACACACACACACACACACACACACACACACACACACACAATATTTTAGTCACTAAGCTAGGAAGGCTTTCTCTCAAGTCACCATCAGAGCTCATAGCCACCTGTGCCATATTTCATAGCACAGTGCCAGTTGGGAAACAGCAGCATTCACAGCCTACGGCAGGAAGTTGGGGTTAGAGACCAGGAGACAGAACGATTTCAGTTGTTGTATTTATTTATTTATTTATTTATTTATTTATTTATTTATTTTTGTTTTGTTTTTGGTTTCGTTTGTCTTTTGCTGAGCCTCATTGACCGGGATATCTTTCTAAAGAAAGAGCCTCTTGACCTTTGGCCTCTGCAGGCCCTGGGACCACACAGGGACTCTGCAGCTGTTGCCTCTCCTGGGCTCTTCCCCAAGAAACATAGCTCTGAAGGCCTGCTGTGAAGATTCAGGATGCTCTTGCCCAAGAAGGATGGGATTGCAGAGATAGTCCTGGACCCTGTCTCTCAGGAAAATGACAGACCACAGCCAAGCCACAAAAGTCAACTACTAAAATAGCTTCAGACAGGTCCTAAAGATAAACAAACAAACAAGTAAATAAAGTAATTAAGAGATATTGGAGTTCTCAGAGCCCAGCCCCCATCTCCAAGATGGAGGAGGTCAGGTCATGCTCAACAGCTGAACTCATGTAGGACCTCAGCCAAATAAAACACCAGACACCAAGGCTAACGAGTGAGGAGTGCTCTTTATATATGAGATGAGTTTTCACTGAGACCAGGAGTAAGTGCCACATCCTGTACCAGCACACTTGGCTCTTCCTCGTGGAATTTCTAGTCTTATGAAGGAAATAATCCCATGAACAGTGGGTACTTATACTTACGAACAGGAATGTTACATAACCATCTATGAAAAGAGGAGTTGGTCAGTCAGGGAATTTAGGTGAGGTTTAGCATAGGAGAAATTAGAGTTAGGTTCTTAGAAAAGCTGATTATTGGCCAACTAGGCAGTAAATGAAAAGAGAAGTGTTCTAGTAGGACAAGTTGTATATGCAGTGGTCTCACAACATACAGAACATGGTGAGACTAGGGGATGGGAGATGACTAAGAACAGGGAGGTAGAGGGCTGACTATGTAGTCTTACAAACCGCTTTCACAAGTCAAGTCTTCACAACTCTAAGATGGAAAAGACTCTCTCTCTCTCTCTCTCTCTCTCTCTCTCTATATATATATATATATATATATATATATATATATATATATATCTCACAATCATATTGCTGTTTGAAAAGACCAAGTGACTTGCACATTGGTGTCAGCTACTGCTTTGCTCTGGGGAGCATCTAGGAAGTTGAGCTCTTGTCCACAATGAATCTCACAGGACTCAAGTATCTACTGTGTCTTCCACATCTCCTGGTACTGCCTGTACAGTCTATGTTCCTAAATTCTAACCAGGAAACTCCCTTCTAATCCTAATCTCTTCCCTCTGGCTTCTGGCCCTCAAGTAAACCTGGCTGATCCTTAAGGACAGCGCCTTAAGATGCATCCCATTTTTTACTTCCAGCCTTAGGAATTACCAGCCTAGGAAGATGAAGTAGAAATCTTCCTCACAGCCCAACAACACTTTCAGTTGCTTGTTCACGGCCCTCTTGGACAATTCCCCCATTCTTTCCAATTGAACCATGATCTTTATTTAGTGCAAATATGTAGGCTAGTTCTCCTTCCTAGAGGACATTGAGCTAAGAGGAAGATCCAGCATAGGGAATCCTGAGTGAGGGAGAGATCTGGGGGATGGGGACAGCTCACCAGGAGTAGAGGGAGAATGCTGATGTAAGGAGCTAGAAAGAGTCCTCCGAAGAATAACTGTAAGCTCCTCACGTGAAGAAGAAAAAGAACCAGGACCATTTTTTTCACTTACTCAAGGAGAGCACGTGAGAAGGGCTCTGAATGAAGTAGACCTCCCAAAATAGCAATGTGAGCTGAAAGGAGTAGCAGTTGGAAGGGCTTAGTAGCAAAGGCTCAAAAGAATCTATATAAATGCCCTGAGAGGAAGGGTCACTATTCAACCTCTGCCACTCAGCATCCCTCCCTGTGCCAACCAGAGACTGAAACCTCAAATCTTAATGAGACCAACTATCCCTCTTTGCTGTACTAGAGCCCCCAAATGAGAACAACTAAGAGTATTAAGTAACATTAATGTCTCCATGAAATGATGATCAATAGGCTCCCACATAGCAAAGGAAATCTCAGTGTCCCGAGCATCATCATCTCTCACTCTCCAAAATCCCCACTTCACACATTGCCTTTTCTTAAGCTGAAGATGTCTGTCAATAACCTTCTTTCTTTGTGGCTGACCTCTGTAAGGAGTTCGGTTTTTCCACCCGCCGCCACTCTTGTCCGGCAGCCGCGCCAGCCCCAAATAACACACAGAGACTCTGTATTCGATATAATCTGTTGGCCTGGTTACTATTTTCTTATTGGCTAGCTCTATCTTAAGTATTAACCCATTTGTGTTAATCTACGTATTTCCACGTGGTCTTCTTACCCGGAGCCAGCTGCCGCATACTGCTTTCTCCAGATTCTCCATCTTGGCTCCTCCTTACTACTTCCTATTTCCTCCTTGTCTCCTAGTCCCTCCTACCTTCCTTTCCTATTGGCCAACAGTGCTTTATTATTAACCAGTATGAGAAACATATACAGAATGACATCTCCCATCATCTCCTCTTTTCTGTCTAAAAAGAAGCGTTTTAACCTTAACATAGCAAAATATATTATACAACAGTTATCAAGTAAGAATCACAGTTAACAATATTTAGTCCATTAACATTTAGCAAGATTTGAAGAAAATATTTCATCATCTATTCTATCTTTGTGTGTCTAAAGTCTAAGTAACTTATCTTTAATCCTAACTAATGAAAACTATAACCATAACTACCTGTCTTCAACTCCTTCAAAGACCACAGAAGGATAATATATAAGCTCTAGAAATGACAGAGACATCTTGCCTTTTCAGTCACCCGAAGTTCTTGTGTAATCTTCCATCTTCAGCCCATAGGCCATAGTGTGTCTGACAGACTCTCCAGTAAAGCAGAAAACTTTAAACTGTCTTCTTGTATTGGCAGTTTGTCAGTCACTTTTCTCTGTGTCCTGCATACTGTCTCGAAGACTCTTCTATGAAGCAGGATCTCTGTAGCAATGTCCATCTTGAATCAGCAGTCACTTTTCTGTGGGTCCTGCATGTCCAGTTTATACATCACAATGTCAAACAATCCAGACAAGAGGAGTATCTTGTCCAAATGGCTAGTCTTGCCATATTGGAAGTAAACTTCATAATGCATTTCTTCGATGTCCATCTTCCTTTCTGGTGCAGGTGGTATTGCCAAGAGCAATTATGTCTCACTGTCACGAAAACCCTAAACCACTTTAAATGCCATATTCTGTAGGTCTCTGAAAGGTTTGAAGAATGACTATCTATCTCAAATACATCTCTGTGTATCTTGAAAAACCTAACTAACTTAACTCTAAGCTTTGACTATCATAGGTAATTATCTATAATCTGTAGTACATTATACAATATGTTTCTGAATGAACTATATAAACACAATACCTAAACAAAAGGAGAAATATATACATCACAAAATTGACCTTAAATTGTATCAATAAATGAAAATCCATTACAAAACAAAGTATTCATATCTATACCATAATTCCCTTTTTACCTTTAAAAAGAATATTGGTTGTGATCATTACCCATTTATAACCAAGTCCATTTAAATGAAACCAAACATTTATAAACAATATTTGGGAATTTGGGCGTCGTTCTTTCCAAACTACTTCCTGCTGACAGGGGGCGCTGTCATGGGGGATCATGAGAAGACACAGAAATCTTGGCTGTAGTCTGCAAGGCTGCTTTGTTCAGCTATTTTGAATGTAGGATCACCTGGTCCTCTGTTTCAGGGGGTCTGGCTTGATCAAACCACACAAGTCTGGAAGGAATCCACAGCTTTTTATTTTCTGTGGAAACAAAAATAGAAATCCTTTTCCCCAGTAACTTGTCCTTAAACTTAAATGTTGGAGTCAAAGCATTTTTAAAATATATAAATTTAATTAATCCAGCAGCATTTCCTTTATCAGTTGTTATTTTCTCAGCAGTCAAGCAATGTAGAGACAACACAATAGCATACAGTAACCAGATTCTCTCTGAGCTTTTCATCTTTACGTGCCTTTATTACTCTGTTTATTTTACTTTTATTTTTTTTTTATTTTTTGACATAGGATTTCACTGTGTAACTCTTATCTGTCCTGGAATTTACCCTGCATACCAGGTTTACTTTGCAAATCACAGAGATCTGCTTGCCTCTGTCTCCCGATTGCTGGGATTAAAGGCGTGTGCTACAACACCCAGTTCCTCTTTGTCTCTTTAAAACCATTTTTTTTTTTCATGTTTACGTATATTTTAAAACACACTGTAAACCTTTAGAGGTTTTTCTTAATATGAATCTGTCTTTACTGTAAATCTTTATCTTCGTCTGGCCACAAGTCCTTTATCTGGTAAACAACAACATTGCTAAAATGAAAGTCATAGCTGTGTCAGCCACGGTTTACCAAGGATGGTGGCGGGTACTTTTACCGCCAGCACGGAAAGCTGTGCTCACCAACTTGGTCTGCGCTGCCACCCAGAAAGCATGCTGCCGGCTTGGAGATGTGGTCACTGCCATTGCCATCTCTCATACACACCAATAAACTGTTAGCAGAGTTATTTAAAAACTGTGCGGTTTTTTGCCGTTTATGCTGAGTCAGGAACCTTCCCTTAAAGGAGCCGCACGAATATCTGCTTGTCTCTAGCAAGTCAGAGTCCAACCGAGAAAAATGCTGTTACCAAGAAACCTTGCTTATTTCTGTTCTTTTGTTTCTACAACCCTTTTTTAAGCTTTTGTTAAATTTTAAGTGGAAGTTCTTATTAACCACGTGGGCGCCATCTGTAAGGAGTTCGGTTTTTCCACCCGCCGCCACTCTTGTCCGGCAGCCGCGCCAGCCCCAAATAACACACAGAGACTCTGTATTCGATATAATCTGTTGGCCTGGTTACTATTTTCTTATTGGCTAGCTCTATCTTAAGTATTAACCCATTTGTGTTAATCTACGTATTTCCACGTGGTCTTCTTACCCGGAGCCAGCTGCCGCATACTGCTTTCTCCAGATTCTCCATCTTGGCTCCTCCTTACTACTTCCTATTTCCTCCTTGTCTCCTAGTCCCTCCTACCTTCCTTTCCTATTGGCCAACAGTGCTTTATTATTAACCAGTATGAGAAACATATACAGAATGACATCTCCCATCAGACCTCATCTCACACTTCACAGAGAAGGGAGAAACTCTAAGATACAAGCTGTGCTTCAAGGCACTAGCCCAAACTACCATCTTTGTCCTTCCTTCCTTCTTTCCTTCCTTCCTTCCTTCCTTCCTTCCTGTGTCACTGATGGAGGGGGGATGCTTGGGAAGTGGACCCCATGACCCCCCCCTCACTGCTCTCCTCAGGGCCATTGTTATTGTGCTTGATATGCTCTTGGTCTGTCTCTACTGATTTCATCCTATCATCAAAGACCTTTGGGACTTCAAAAGCAAATGAAAAGAACAGCAAACTTCAAAGGTGATGTTTCCCTGATTCTCCTAATCCATACCCAGTTCTGATGTCTATATGCTTTTGTTCACCAAGCTGACCTCTCTCATTGTCTTTATAACTTATACCTGGTACATGAAGCCATCAAGCCACACACACACCAGATATATATATGATAGAGATAGAGGTAGAGATGATAGAGATAGATAGAGATATGAGAGAGAGAGAAAGTTTACAAGAATGATCCCAGTAAAAGTTCACTTTTTGACATATTCGACATAATAATCCTCCTTCCTTAATTCACTCAACAAATGTTTATTGGATTGATTATGTTTATGAGCCTATGCTGGGTGTGTGTAGCATAGCTGCTTTGCTCATGGAGATTACATTCTTAAAACATCTCATCTTGACACAAATGCCACTTGAAATTCTTGGTAGTCATATAATATCCATGGTCACTCATCAGTATCCTTTTCTAACCCTCCCCCCTCCATTTATCCTTCAGAATATATGTTGCCCCAAGGAATCACTGATGGGTCTCCTTGTTTTCATATTGTTCTTGGGCTCCACCTTGAATGCTAGCCACTCTCATTTATATGTCAAGCTCAGAGTCTAGCACATCTTAGATCCCTATATTTAAACGCCTTCTCTGAATCCCACGGACTGCCTCATCAGCACATCCTTCTCCACATGTTCAAAATGGATCCTGTCATCTTCCCAGAAACTGCTCCTCCTACTGTGGTTCACATTGCAGTAAATGACATTCTCAATCAATCCCTGTGGTTACCCTGTGAAAACCAACCCCACAAGATGGATGCTGCTACAAGCTCATGCCACAGCTTCCTCTGTGGACACAAGCAGTCTGAAAGTCCGATTTACTTGATTCCCAAATGTATGCCTAAGTCTCGTCTCTCTTCTATACCTCTGCTGCTGCTAGCCTAGTTCAAGTCACCATCCTTTTTACCTGTCCAATTTCATGGCAGCTAGGCCTCTTTGCCAAAGACAGAATATATGAGAAGCTCTCTTTCTTTGTCTCAGACTGAGTTGGGGGTGGAGTGAAATTGTATCTCCAGACAACCTTTGAGGAGTGGGAACATCTTGCATGACTCTCCACCTCAGTACCCTCTACAGGTGATCTTTGCTCACAATATGCCCATGATAGGGATATTTTTTGTCCTTGTCAATGCCAATTTCCTTTTCTACTTTGGATGTCACATTAGCATCTGTCCCAGAGGTAAGCATATCCCCAAATCCTGTGAAGACCTTTACTCAAAACCTTTGGTATTATGACAGATCCTAAGAAGCAGATGTCACAGAAGGATATAATGCTGAGTCCTGACCAACATAGCATCAGGCTCCTCACCCAATCTTCCATTCCAAGAGTGAGTATACTCCCCATCCAGCTCTCCAGAATGTTTTTCCAGAAACACCCTCTAACACTTCTCTTCCCTCTCCATCTGTGTCTCTACCTTTCCCTTTTTGACATTTCTATCTCCCCATTTTCCTGGGTATCCTGTTTTTCCCCAGAAGCTATAAGCTCCACCTCCCTTTGTTGGTATACTTTTGAAGCCTTCAGGGTCTGCAATGAATCAAGTCCCTTGCCTTCTTTGTTCTGGGAATTGGGAAAGGTCAGTCTCAGCTCCTTGGAGTTGGGAGGAAGAACATCTGGCTTGCATTTGCTAATTTGTTTTGTGAAATCTACCAAACAGATCAACACAAACCCTCAAAACAAGCAAATGAAGAAGAAATCATTTGCCCAGTGAAGGTTAATTTTGGCCTCAAACCTACAACCTTTCCCTATCTTTATTTCTCCTTTGATCATTATGTTGAGTTTATTTTTGCTGTGAAAGTTTTGTCTTACTCCTGATTCTTGGCTACATGACAAAGCTTTTTCCCTTCTCTGTACCAGAAAAGCAGAGTCAGTCCCACAGGCTCAGAAGAGTCCATCCATGAGGTCATGGGTTCTTTCTTGTGTCATTCAACCAATTGCTTTTTCTTATTTCCCCAAATCCAGCTGCTCAGGTTCTAACATCAGTGTGGGTGGAACTTCTTCTAGTTTTAGTCTAAAGCCTATTGGATGTTAATGTTTCCCTTATCTTCCCAATGTTCTCCTCTCACCGACCACATTCACAGCATCTTCTCTATAACACACTACAAATGGCTCAGTGAGCATTGAACTGACAATAATTATTGGGTGACTGCTTAATACTCGTTTCCTCAATTAGATTGTAATGTCTATGAGGACATGGGCTCTGTGTTCTTGTGTTGTCTTAGTGTCATACATAGCAGTCATAGGTGAGTACTAAATGCCTACCAAGCACTTCATGTAAGTGAGTTTGTTCTTCACATTTTTTGCAAGGTGGGCCCTTACGTAAAGGAGAAGGAATGAGAACCAAATAGAAGGCAGGGTGTTCAAGACTGCACTATCACTATGGAAGAGCTGGGATTGAACTTAGGAAATACCACCAAAAATTGTCCATTATATGTGAAATACACCTACATATGACTTTAGGAAACTGGATTCCTGGGGGACTGGTGAGGTGTCTCAGTGGTTAAAAGCACAAGATGCTCTTGCAGAATTCACCAATCAGCAGTCACATGGCAGCTTACAACTATCTATGACTCCAGTTCCAAGGACTCTGACACCCTCTTCCTGCCTTGGGCATCAGACATATGCATGGTACACATACATTCATATAGGCTCATAAACATGCAATAAAAAATAAATCTTAAAAAACATTTTTCATAATGTCAAAACAAAAACCTTATAGTGAAGAAGTGCAACTACAGTGTTCGTAAGTGCAGTGATGAACTTCATTATGTCCCCATTCCTAGATAAATTGTGCTATTTTGAAATCAGTCTTCTTTTAATGAATATTCCCTCCCTCCTACCCTTCTTCCTGCCCTCCCTCCTGCCTTCTCTCCTGCTCTTCTTCCTTCCTCCTCTCTGTCTCTCTCTTCCTCTCGCCCTCCCTTGAGATTTGGGGTCCATTTTTATTTGCCACTGTGTCCTACTATTTTGGAAATATGCTAAAAACAATTTGCTGGAATAAATATTTACGTCCATATGGAACCAAGATGAACTTTTCTCAGTGGTAAAATGTCAATACGTTACACTGTGACTTTCAGTCAGCATCCTTTTAAAATATATATACAATGGAAATCCTCCTGACACACTGTGTGCCGTTTAGGGAACTCCTGGCACACTGTGTGCATTTGGGGGCCCCTCTGACACACTGTGCAGTTTGGGGGCCCCTCTGACACACTGTGTGCAGTTTGGGGACCTTCTGACATACTGTGTGCAGTGTTTTATGGTGAGGAGGTGGTAAGAACCAGTGTACTGACTCCCAGGGATCTAGCAGATTCCAACTTGAAGCAGTCACTGGCTTTGAGGACTCCTTGGATCAGGTCGCCAAGCCTCTGCCAACTCCAGAAAAGATAGGGTGGACTCAGCTGGTTCCATTGTTTGTTTTTATAATAGAGAGGAGATTCTCCAAGTCCTTCCATAGAAATGGATGGTAAAAACCATGGCATTGGACCAGATTGTCAAGAGAATGAATGTTTTTTGTTTTCTAAGGAGTTCTATGTCCCACAGCTGTTTGGACTTAAGCACTGTCTTTAAATAGTGGCCACTTATAGAATCTCTTCTTTACCCTACCACCTTTTCATCTCCTCCATTCAGTGAAGGAAGACAAAAGGAAGTATTGATGTCTTGCTTAGAGAATGTCAAGAATCCCGGGTTGTTCAGAGCATCCCTTTCCAATGAAAAGGATGTTGTTCGGAGTAACAATGTGAGGGTGACTCTGCAGTGTTTTGTGAAAAGGACATCTCAGGGTAGAGTGGTGAGTCATGGAAGACAGACCTTACTTGGGGTAAATGACATGGTTAAAGACAGCAAATTTACAGCTTTAAGAGCAAGGCCACACTATGTCTGAGCTTGAGGGGAGAGAGTTCCATGGATCTCTTTTAATAGTAGGGAAAGTGATGGAAGATAATACATTTTGGAAAAATCGAACTATTAGATATGCCTGATCTTCTAAATATATGTAGGACCAATGATACAGTTAGGGGTGGTGTTTGAGCCCCTTTTCCCAAGTGTGTAAGCAATAAGTCATGTTTTAGGAGTGGGAGGTAGATTATTGTATCTGTTTCATACAAATGGTAGAAATGTGGTGTCTTGCAGTATGGTTCAGGTTCCTTGCCTCCCCTCATTGCCACTGGATGAGTTTTTAAAGAAGATTGTCTGGAGCCCACAGATATTTACTAGATTAGAATCTCTAGTGCCACTGTCTAGGAATCTTCTTTTTAAAGTTTTACATGCTATGCACACCTAACCTATATCTGGGATCTGAAAGTGACAACAGGTACTGTCCTGAGATGACCCAATCAGTCTTGGAGCTCACATTCATCAAACCCGGGTCCCTAATGTGTTTACTTCATTGCCACCTGTTAACACTGGCTCATTTGCTAGGGATGGGCAGCAGCTCACACAGAGGACTTCTTGCTCATTTGGCTTTCCCTCCTGTACAGTTGACATTCTCAGTTCAAGTATTCATGGCGGGCTGAACAGGTTCACCCAAACTTGTAAGCTTAAACATAATCACAAGGTATTACTTATAATAGGGTGGGGATGGGGAGGTAATTAGAACAGGGAGGTAACACCCCTACAAAAGAAGCCCTTGGGCTAGAGGTAAGCAGTCTTACCCTGTGGCAAGGTGCTGGTGGTGTACCATTGGTGTACCAGAAGATGGCTTTCAACCAGCTCTGAAGTCACCAGCCGCTTGGCTTGGACTTCCCAGCCTACAGAATGACTGCAGTAATTGTGTATAAGCCATGTGGTATGTAAAACTAATAGGCTACGCTACTTAGCTGTAGCGGCCTCACTGGCTTAACACATCATCCTTGTTCATATGTCCCATGGGTTAAAATGAAACTTACAAAATGTTGTTTATATTATTGATGTTTGTTCTTTGAGTCCCATCAATTATGAGTATGAACTTACTGACATCTCCCAGTTTAAGGCTCATTCTAACTCTGTGCTTGCTTCAATACAGGAAGATTATCCTGTTAAAAGTAACAAAAAAATTGAAATTATTCTTTATATTTTTGCTTGGTATAATTGTATGCTTGGAATTAAAAATGCATGACCTAAATAAAAGGTAAAATCAAAATAATGCAACACACATAGTCAAAGAAAGGAATTTAAGCAAAGGCCACAGTGGACATTCTAATGCTTTCATGGCCATAGATTTCATCTCTTGTAATTGTCTTTAATTTCCAGCCCCTCTGGCCTTCCTTCTGTACTGTGGACATTTGTTTTCTCGTGGTTTTGTTTGAGTTGGGTTTCCTCTCTTTGAACAAAAGGAGCAGTCCCTATTGTGGTAAAGCTACCTCCCAGCTGGGCTTTCCAGGGAGGCATCATTAATTAGCTTACAAAGACTAGTTAGAGGAAAGCCAGGCAGGTTTGAGCTTTTGTCATGGTCAAGACAGGCGACAGTGGTTGTCATCTGTTGTGTGTAAGAGACAAATCATGATGCTGTGCATCTGAGACACTGTGTCTATCCTACCATTGTACAGATGTGCTCTTGGGGAATTGCTAACGAGGACATTTCAGGAATAGAAATTAAATACTTGCTGCAAGGGATCCTGATAGGAGGAAATGTCACCCAACAGAGCTCTGATGAACTGCATCAATGGAGTTTTGCAAAAGAAATTCTACTCAGTGCACATGGCAGAGCTTCTCAGAATCGACTCTGCTTTTTGCTCATGCCAGCATGACTACCCTGGTACCTAGTACATTTTCAACCCCTCCTCCCACCACTCCATCTCCTAAATCTTAAGCCTTTGTCCTGTAGTCTCCATTCTTGATAGCTTTTTTTCTTATCTAAAAATCCTGTCTCCCCTACAGTGCAAACACAGTGGGTTGGCTTTGGTACAATTCAGGAGCCTAAATGTAAGTTCAAAGGTCATGTTTGATTTTGAGAATGTGTCTCTTCAGGAAAATGTAAGTGAAATTATAGGTTATTGTGGAAATGAATAAGTTCTTGTTTATGAAAGTCTACTTTATCACAGTGAGAACTAAGAGAATGCTTGGTTCCATCTGCCAAAAGTCAAAGGAGAAGCTAGAGATGCTGGCTACAGTAGCATCCAGGTAGCAAAAATCCCATGTCCCGAAAGAGAAGAGTGAAAATGATCAAAATATTATATATAGTTACTAAAATGTTCAAAGAAACCTATTATTTTGTACACTTAACATAAGCTTTAAAAAAAAAAAAACTCATGTTCCCAAATGCCTCCATTGCCAGCAAATGGGTGACTCTGAAACAATGCTTTTAGCGTTTGTTTGGAGTAGTCAATTATAATAAAACCTCAAGGAGTAACCCAAAGGTGGAACCAGGGCTCCCTCTTTAACTGAACAAAGCAGATTCATTGCTCTTGTGGGGTTCATAGGCACCCAGTAATTTCTTCTTGCAGCCCCCTTCTTTTCCACAGCTCCACAATGAACGCTTGTGAAGATGGCTAAGCCATAGATGCCTGCCTTTCTCCCAGCAGAAACAGAAGGAAGCTTGGTGCTTACTTTGTTCAGATCTGCTGAGTCTTGACCTTATATCCTCAACAACTTGGCCCACCATTTTACTTTTATAAGTGGAAAATTAGTTGTTAATGAGATTTAAGGTGCCTCTACATGGCTACTTCTCTACATGTACGAAGCTAATACTTTTCACCTCCAAGTCATTAATTTTAGCTCTGAAGCAATTTAGCAATTCTTCCTAGAGGATGCCAACACATAAATAGATCTTCCCCTTCCCCCTCCTCCTTCTTCCCTCTTTCATAATTCTAATGACATTAGAATAATAGCTGCTTCTTAATCTTAAGATTGCATTTTTTAAAATAGCCACCCATGCCCCATCCATTCACAGTTTAAAACGGTGGTGTTAATGAATGGCCACAATAATTTCTAATTCATCTTGCCTGACTTGGTGGGCAGGTGTGCCTCAGAGATCATATGTCTAGCTCTGTTCCTGTAAACCTGCCTTGAAGCCAACAACTTCGTCTCTGATGCATCATCCTTCTAGTCTGAGTACATTGCCCTAGAGCGTTTCATGAAATGGTAACTTGGTATTGTTAATCAAGCCTCTTGGGGTTTGATGTCATTTGTCTTTATGACGGCCAGAAGGTCTGATCCTAAGGGAGTCTGGGAAAGAAGAGAAGCTAAAATCTTTAAGGAGTCAATCTTATTACCACTGGAAAAGCCTTTGTTAGTTTAAATTAGTAATGAACTTTGGCTCAATCAAGTTCTAATAACTTCCCAAAGAAAGTCTAATGAAGACATTAGGTTTCTGAGGTGGTTAATCTTCACTGTCGACATGGCTGCATTAAGAGTCACCTAGGAGACATAAAGCACCTCTGGGTGTGTCTGTGAAGGCAACTCCTGAGACTATTACATCATGGTGACTGTAATGAGTGGATAAATCCCTTGTCAGAGTCAGAGTATGATGGCATTGTTGGGAGGTAGTGAGAGGTAGGAGGGGGATCAGTGGAGGAACTAGGTCACTGGGGAAATGCTTTGTGGAGGAGTGACCATTTTGAATCCATGGGTTTAGAACAGGTTTTCCTTCATGAAAGCATTCTTCCAAGCCTTGAGAGTCAAGGGACTGGAGAGTTGGCTCAGCAGTGAAGAATGCTTGTTGATCTTGCAGTTCAGTCTCTAGCACTCACATGGTAGCTCACAGCCATCCATAACTTCAGCTCTAAAGGATCCAATACTATCTATCTTCAGGTACCAGACATAAACGTGGTTCATGGATATACATATGATCAAAACACTCAAACTCATTAAAAATTAAATAAACAAATATAAAACAGTGTAAAACATAGGTTTATCTTCCAAGTATTTTTTGGTTGTTATTATTATTAATAATAATTATTTAGTTACTACTTTGCTTTACTTACATATATCACATCTGGCTTACAGTATAAAGTAAATAACTCAATTATTTTTAACTGGTACCCAGATAGAACAGTCAGGAAACAACTATTCTATGTTTGAGCCATTAAGAAAACTTCATCATGATCATAACCTGCAGTATGAGAGGCCATAGACAAGATGACAACAGAGAAAATCTTCCTGAGATAGAAATTCCAAATCTAGAATTAAAACAAGATCTTACCCGGAACAGCCACTGAGCCCTTGATGCAATGCTAGCCATTGGCATAAACTTCCAGGACTCTGTCACACTTCACACAATATTGCTCCATTTCTTCTTTACATGAGTTCACTTTTCTGACCTCTCCTTAGCAGAACCAAGCTGTTTACAAGCTGCACTGTAACGGTGGTGTAGGGCACCAGTGTTTCATGAGTCATTCTTTGCCCTTTTAACCAAACAGAAGTCTTTGGTTTGATATTGGCTTAAGCAAAAGGAGCTATATTGCAAGCACAATGGGGTCATAACCTCAAAAACAATTAAATAAGGACTTATGGGTTTCTGCAGGACTTATAATCTTGCACTAGCACAGACCATTTTTATTCTGTGTATTTAAGGTCTGCAACCCTCTGCAACCATATTCTCTACATGGTGAGAATATGGCCAAGACCACCCTGGGGGTAGTGATGATGCAAGATTCTAGAAGAGAGGTCAATTAAAATAATAAACTTCATGTAATGAGTCTGGGCCATCTGTATGGGAAGTGCATGTCTGTCCATGAACCAGTGATTGAGGTCAAAAGGATGGGATGGATCCAATAATAATCCTGAAGTCCTTTCCATCTGTGGCCTCACTTCATTCAGGAAGGCAGGCTCTGTGGCCAATAAAAAGTGACAGAAGAGGATGCTGAATGGATGGATAATGGTGACTAACACTGATTGCATTTTTAGCATTATTCCTATACCATTGAATTTGTTCTTGATCTGTTATCTCCAAAGTCTTGCAAGACTAACGTGTAGTTTTTAACCACTATCACCACTGAACAGAGGCAGAGGCAATTAGACCAGTTGAGTAGACTGGTCACAAATTCGGTGTACAGCAGAGTTGGAATCTGAATCTATACCAGTTGACCTTAGATCTAGCCATTCAACGGCCCAGCCACCCCAGACCTGCCAAATTCCCATCGTCTCCCTTTTCCCACCTCTGCTTTTGTTTCCCTCCTCTGTGGGATGACACAGATGTAAAGGTCAGACACTGAGCTAAAAGGGATTCTCTAGAACCCTTTTTGCCCTGGCTATAAGTTCAGGAACTACCGTTTGCTCTTTTTGAGCCTCTCCTACCAGTAGATGTGGTTATTTCTTTTCAGCTCAACTGTTATCATCTCTTGGACTGAACCAAGAGCAGGGTCAGATTTCCTGGCTTATGTGCAGGAAATATTTCTTCATATCCCTCATGAACCAGACACTCCTCCTTGCTAGGAAAATGCCTGCTGACTACCAAAAAGCAATAAACAACAACAAAACAAAACAAAAAAACCCAAACCATCATGTATGAAGGGAATAAAGAAGTAAAACACAGAAATACACAGAAATTTATTCAAAATGAAGAGTCAATATCATGTTATCAGATAACTGCCCTTCCCAGGAGCTATAACCCTGCTAAAGCATAATTTAAATCTCCACTATAAACTGCCAGATGCTTCTCTCTTGATTTCCCATCAGTGGAGCATCCAGATGCCAGCCACTGTGTATGCCTCCCTACTTGTGCCCCCCAAGGAAGGTAAGCAGGAGTGTTCCCTCCTTGAAGTCCTTTGGCACAAACACCACTGCTTGTTTTCCTTTGTTGCCCTCCCATGGATAAATGTGAGTTCTTCAGGACAGCAACTGTGGCTTATGGATCTCTATTTTCCTTCCTGATACGCGTGCCACAAAGTTGGCCTCCAATAAACATTAATTCCATGGATCCCACTGGCTCCCTGTTAGGTCTGCTAGTCTGCTCTGTGCTTCCTGCCTTAGGGCCCATGGGCTCGTTCTGTCTGAGAGAATATGCTGGACTCACTGGGGCACTTTCTGCAGACAACAGCGGCATCACTTTTCTATGCCTCCTCCAAGGCACTGTGGAAGAGCTATTGTGACACCACCAGCAAGACAAAAACTCAGGGAAGTTGCATACTCCTCTGTTTTCTCTTAGTGACTGAATCGTTTCTCTTCCAGAGGTCTGGGGAGAGTAAGTCACCAAGTGAAACTAAGAGAGCTAAAAACCTGCAGAGCCACAGCCTGCATCCTGCTGTTTTGAGTCAAGACTCCCCTTTCTTCTTTGCAAAGATGGCTGAAAAAGATCTTACATCTTGGAGAAGCTCTTTAAGCATATCTAGCCAGGAACTTGCTATGGGGAGTTTGTATCCTTTCTCAGTCTGGTTATTGACTGGCCCATTTATTGAATGGCCCAGACTTGTGAGGGTGCAGTGCAGGCAACTATAGTTGGTGTAAGTTCATGATTTCAACTGGTGTGTCTTGCCCAGAACATGGCATTTTGCAGCCCGCCTCCTTGTCTTCTAGTTCTTAAATACCATCTGCCCTTTATTCCACAGTGCTCTCCAGGCCTTAAAGGAGTTGGTAAGGATGCATTATTTAGGCTGAGCTCTCAAATGTCACGTTAGCTGATGCTTTGATCATCCATGAGTCTCTTTCCTCACTCATTCCCTGGAAAGTAGGATTTTTCTGATCAAGGCTAAGAGTAGCATTTGCCTGTGAGTACACACATGAATATTTAGAGGACTTTGACACTGTGATAACTTAGCTGAATAACAGTATTCTGTTTCCCCAAGGGCCCATGATGGAGGCTCACTCTCTAGGGGCAAATGTATACCTGCTACTATAAACTCTGCTAACTCGGCTTTTGATTGTGGAAAGTGCTAGCTTGTGATGGTGATGGTCAAATAGGAAAGTACAGTCAGAGAAAGACAGGAGGAAACTAGTTTAACACAGTATTGAAGTACAGCACTAGCAATAGCTACTAATTACATCTTAGCTCTTCGGGGAAGGCTCTTAACAATCCTATGCCTATGAGTTCCTTAAGACAACACACCATTTAGTGAGTGAAATTATTCCCCCTGTGTTAAAAAATGCAGCACAAGCAAAATTGTCTGAAGCATGCTGGGTATAGGACACAGTGTCTGTAATCCCTGATGTCAGGAGACTGAGACAGGTGAATCACAAAGTTCACAACAGTCTAGGATACACAGCAATATTTTAAAATATAAAATTAAAAATATTCTACCCACAGAATTGCCATAGAGCCTAAAGGTATGAGAGTCTAGTTGAAACCCAGGCTATCTGACCCCACTCTCCAGTTTTCACAGCATCATCCTTCCAACCACACCTAGACACTGCCCTGCCAACTCTTGCAGCTGCAGCTGGCTGTAGCACAACACCTACAGCCCACAAGTGGATCAGAACAGCACAGAACAAGGCAGGCATAATAAAAACCGATGGACAGAGGCAAACGAAGAACCACAAGACTGTGGTTCTGAAAACCACACACCGAGGCCATCCTTTAGAGAAATGATGTGGGAGCTGCTTGCTATCTCCTCCTATCACATAAAATATTGGAGACAGGAAATTTCTATACGCACCGGGAGAAGCGAGCAACTGTTTCGCTCGTAGATCTCTAAATCTTTCGGTGTCCAGAAATGCAGCCGAGCGGAGCCCACAGCCAACATGGGCCTGCAAAAATCTCCCCTGCACAAATATATTTACATCTATTCCATAAACTTACAGTTCCCTTTGTAGGCAGGGATGTGCTTAGCCTCTCTGCTGGCCTGGGAGAGTGGTCCTGCTGACTGGCTATTTTTAGCGGGACTGTGGGCTGGGGTTCACCAGCTACTGCATATTCTGTTTTGTGCTTGATCTTTTACTGTCTTTCCCTCCATCCTAGATACTCTGTTTACATAATCAGCAGTTTGAGTTGAAAATCTTGAGGGCCTCCAGCAGGGCAAATCAATTTTGAGTGTTTTTAAAGCTCTGTTCTTGAGACCATCGATGCTTGCTCATCAAGAAGAGCGTTAAGGTAATAATAAAGGTTTTCAAGAGATCTCAAAGTGTTTTGACTGCATAAAAATTGGTTGTTAAGAGCAGGGAGCCATGGAAACATAAAGATAGGGGAAATCTTGGCATGTTTTAAATCAATACTGTTGTTTTAATTCGATATCGACATTCAAGTGATGGCAACTTAACACTCTGGGGCCTTTTACTCTCCATTGTGTTAGGTACTTCTTAAAAGAATGAACATATTCCATGTAAACACATCATCTGAAGACACATAGTTGGGACTAATAAGTCCAATGCTAGCAGACACTTGGTGCTTCTGGGAGAGAGGCATCTCCAGTTACAGACTGAATTGTGTCTACCCCAGATCCTAATGTTGGGACCTCAGAATGTAATTGTATTTGGAGAGAAGGTCTTGAAAGAGGTGATGAAGTTTAAATGAGATCATGAAAGCAGGTGGGTCCTTCTCCAATATGGATGGTGTCTTTAATAGGAGGGGAGATTAGGGGACAGATGAGCAGAGTGAAAAGACCATTTGAAGATGCAGGAAGACCTCCATCTTCAAGCCAGGAAAAGAAGACTCAGAAATTACCAACTCTGCTGATGCCATCTTCTGTGGCTTTCCACCTCTAAAATTATTTTTAAGTAAATTTCTTTTATTTAAGCCACTTAGTCATGTTTGGTCATAACAGGTTAGCAAGTCCATACATCTTCATAGGTTCAAGAGGGCCAGTGGTCCACAAAAATGTCCCAGAGAAGGAGAGATAGGACAGACAAGGTCACTATGTAGTTACAAGCATTCCTGGCAAAAAAAAAAAAAAAGGACAGGAAGTTTTCATTTGCACCAAATGAAATGGCAGGTATCTGACCTTTTGACCTACATAATTTCCAGTCCCCTGTGGTTCAACATAGTATTCGTAGAGGTTGAAGAGAGAATGTGGCTGTCATTGGTACTTGGTGATGGGTTATGGCAACCATGATGAAACATCTGTTTCTGCTCAGTGATGGGGATGCATTTCTTCTTGGACCATCAGGTTTCTGTTCTACAAAGGGAAGAGAAAAATCCTTGCATCTGCCTTACAGAATTATTGAGAGTGTTAAAGTAGCTGCAGCCTGGACATGCTTTAACACAGGACCTGGGACATTTTTAAAATCTTCACAAATGTTACAATAACTTGGGGGCCTCTCTAGTTTGCAAGCAGTAAGAGCTAAATCAAAGTAACTTACAAGGAAAGGGATTATTAAAAGAACAGAAATGCTCCAAAGGAAGAAGGCAGCTCACTGGTTCTTTGCAATGTCTAAAGACATTTGTGGTTGACACAGTCGGGGTGCTGCAATTGACATCACTAGACAGAGACCAGAGTGCTACTCTCCCCCTCTAGGACAAACCCACATCAAAGGATTGCCTGACTCCAAACATCAAAAGTGAGCCAGAGGAAGCCCAGGCCAGGGCTAGATATGCAGGTGGCCCCACAAAACCATACCTATCTGTCAATTCTGACCACATAGCTTTTATATCTGACTTCCAAACACACTCTTGACTCCTCTCTAGTATATTGGGATCACATCTTTACGACTCTCATTTCTGTTTGCTTGTTGGTTCCGTGGCATCCCTTCTGTCTTAGTCACTGTGTTATTGCTATGAAGAGAGACCATGGCGTAGGAAATTCTTACAAATGAAAGCATTTAACTTGGGCTTTATCTACAATTTTAGAAGCTTAGTCCATTATCATTGTGGTGGGAACATATGGACAGGCAAGCATAACGCTGGAGAAGAAGCTGAGAGCTACATCTTAATCTTCAAGCAAAAAGAAGGAGAGATTGAGTCTGACATGGATTTCAGGAACCTCAAAGTCCATGCCTAGTGCCTACTCCAACAATCTTGTAATCCTTTCAAACAGTTCCACTCTCTGGTGATTGAGCATTCAAATATATGGTCCTATGGAAGCCATTCTCATTCAGGTCACCACACATTCTCTGGGACATCTTCGTGGACCACTGGCCCTCTTGAACCTATGAAGATGTATGGATTTGCTAACATGCTGTGACCAAACATGACTAAGTGGCTTAAATAAAAGAAATTTACTTAAAAATAATTTTAGAGGTAGAAAGCCCCAAAAGATGGCTTCAGTAGAATTGGTAATTTCTAGAGGAATTCTGAAAGACTGGGGGAGAAGGATTTGTTCCATCTGTAATAATTGGTCGGCTGTTGTTGAACACCTAATCTAGGAACAGGTCACTCCCAAGCGGTGCCAGCTGGTGCCATTGGGGACATGCTCCAGATCTTCTCACTTTTCAGTCGTGTGTCTCAGTGAGCTCAGGGAAGCAGTTCAGAGGTGACACATTAAGAGACAATCATGTCATGAGGTCACTGGTTTCAATCAATTTATGAATTCATAGTTGAGAGGATTACTAGGTAGTAAGGCTTGGCTGGAGAAGGTAGATCATGAAGATGCCTCTGAAGAGTATTTTGTCCCGAAGCCTTTCCTGCCTCTTTGATTCTTAACTGTTATGAAATAAGTATCTCATCCCACCAAGCCCTCTTTGCCATGATGCTTAGACCCATAGTAATGGATCCAGCTAACCACAAATGGAAGGAAATAAGTCTTTCTTCCTTTAAGCTGTTTTTCTCAGGTATTTTGTCACAGTGAGTGACCCTTCAGCTACAGAAACTCCAGCTGGCTACCACCTCCTTCCCAAGGCTCAGCCTCAGGACACCTACTGTGAATTTCAGACCCATCAATACCAGCTATACAGAATCCCATAATCATAGGTCAGACTTGCAACCGTCTTCTAAACTTCCAGGTTATGGTCCCTTCCCTATGCCCTAGAAACAAGGAATACTTTAGCTACTTTCTGAAATTAATATCTTGTATAACCTCCCCCACCCCACCCACACCCCAAAAAAACCAGCATATCAGCCAATTGTTTGCTAGGAGGATTGTCTCTTGTGTTTCCAACTATATAGCCATATAAAATATACCCTCTTTCCTTCCCATTTTGTGGAGAAGAAAATAGCATATATCACCATAATACTCAAGGGAGAAGTACCTTAATTTTTTTTCTTTTGGAGAATCTCATACATATATACAATGAAACGTGGCCAATCATATATACCCCATATCCCTTTCCCAATTCTTATCTTGTGGCCCTTTCAACGTCTTCATTTTTTGTTTGTTTGTTTCTTTTTTTTTTTTTTTTTTTTTTTTTTGACAACTCACTAAGTGCAGTTAGTGCTGCTGTGTGCATGGCTGTGAGAGTCAAACAATGGAACACGAGAAACCTACAAATGACCACATCTACAATAACGAATGATTCTCCCTTGTTGAGAGCACAGAGGTCCTTGTACTCATAGAGAAGCATTAAGAAAAACTAGGGATGTTAAACACAGGAGGCCTCTTCTTAATGGGGGAGATAAAACACCTGTTTTCCCTCTAAGAAAGCTGGGAGTGGATTTTGTTAGTGACCTGGTGACCTTTTTGCTTTCCGAAGAAGCAGCCCTCACCCACTCCCCTTCTTCTTTTACTATAAATGCAGACCTCACCATATTTCCTCAGAATGATTATTCCAAATTCTTCCCTTCCTAGACATTTACCCAAATTTTTTAAGGGGAGATGCCACATGTACTTTATGGCCTGCTAACCTCTATGCTATTGGTCAGAGACCACATAGACTCCAAGCCTTTTAGCTATAGAAGCCACCCTCATGGTCACAGGTACTTTGAAAAGAGTTTCTCTATGGACACACCTTAATCTTTATTGTGCACCTGGGATTAACTGATTGGACTGATCACTTCTGGGAAACCTTTTTCTGAATAGTACTCTTATTTTAAATGTGCTGGTGATGAACTGCCTGGCATTAGAATCCCCAAAGTCTGGTCCAGGTTAATGAAGTAAGTCTTCACCTGGTTTTCATTCTTAACTCCTTGCAGAGTTGGCTTCCCTGTACGACACATGCAGGGACCCCATCACTCCCTCCCCCAGCAACTGTCTCCTGTCAACAGCTCCTCAGTGTGGCATGGGGCCTGAAGACCATCTAAAACATACATTCTGGGAGTCTGGCAGAATTGATCTTTGTGTTGTTCAGGTAACCACGGCAGCTCTGAGTTCATGATTGTGAGAGTCATGTCATATAAGAAGAGAGCACTTCTTGTCATTCCCTTCCATCTTCCAGTGCTTGTACTCCCTCTTTCTCCTCTTCTGAGATGTATCAAGCCTTGGCGGTAGGGGGTTGATACGAGTGTCTGCTTAGGGCGGAGGGCCCAGCATCATACTCTTAGCATTTTGCACAGTTATACACCTCTCTATTGACTACTGTGTACTGCACAGAGAACCTTCTCTGACCAAGGTTGAGAGCACCCCAGCTCTATGGACAATGAGCATAAATATTTATGAGGGACTTTGGCAGCATTACCATTTAGCAAGATAGCATAGCATTCTATTCTAGGGACTCTGACCTCCCCAGCCATGAGCTTTTGAGAAAAATTATAGTATAAGGTATGAAATTCCCTTCTGTGGAGTAGGCCTCAAATGCAATCAGAAAGCAGTTAATTACCCTTTAACAGTTGTGAAGGTATTGACTGAGTAGGCACATCTTGCTTGGAAGATCAGTATTGCAGCACATGGTGTCCAGTGCTGAGTAAAACCATTGATGTCTTTCTCCCCAACATAGCACTTTCCAGCACTATGATACTAGTTAGTGGGGAAGTTTCCTGGTGAGGTAGAGACTGATTACACTATGCTCTACAGCCAAAGTGTGTGGTGCCTTTACTAGTAAGGTCTAACCAAGCCATTGGCAGTAGTTGGTATTATTTTGGATACCCCTGGGGCTTCTCTGACCAATACTCATAGATGTTGTAATTTAAGAAAAGCAACACATGAGAGGAAGACCCCATGTGACAGGGTTTAATCAGAGGGAATTTTTTTTAAACTAGGGAAAGGGATCATAAGAAGGGGAAAGGGAAGAGGAGAGACCGGCCTCTGGAGACAGGAGCAGCAGGAGCGAGAAGAAGGGAAGGAGGGGTAGAAAGAGGAAGAGGAGGGGTATCGCGGTAAATAAGGATCAGGATAAACAAATGGGCCGAATAGATGTTTATTCAGGGAGAAATAACTTACAACCTAGACAGATGAACACCAGGAAATTCAACCCGATGCTCTCCTGTCCGAGTGAATACTTTGTTTTGGAATGGATTTTCATTTATTGATACAATTTAAGGTCAATTTTGTGATATGTATACTTCTCCTCTTGTTTAAGTATTGTTTAGAAATGTAATGTATAATTCAATACAGATTATAGATAGTACCTATGATAGTCAGATCTTATAGTTAAGTTAGTTAAGATTTCTAGATATACAGACATGTATTTAAGATGAATACGTATTCTTCAAACCTTTCAAAGACCTACAGAATATGGCATTTAAAATGGTTTAGGGTTTTTCTTGACAATGAGACATAAATGCTCCTGGCAACACCACCTGCATCAGAAAGGAAGATGGACATTGAAGAAACAAACTCGTTATGAAGTTTACTTCCAATATGGCAAGACTAGTCATTTGGACAAGATACTGCTCTTGTCTGGACTGTTTGACTTTATGCTGTATAAACTGGACATGCAGGACCCACAGAAAATTGACTGCTGATTCAAGATGGACATTGCTACAGAGATCCTGCTTCATGGAAGAGTCTGCCAGACAGTCTGCAGGACACAGAGGAAAGTGACTGACAAACTGCGAATACAAAAAGACAGTTTAAAGTTTCCTGCTTTGCTGAAGAGTCTGCCAGACACACTATGGCCTATGGGCTGAAGATGGAAGATTACAGAAGAACTTTGGGTGACCAGGCAGTGAGTTGTCTCTGTCATTTCTAGAGTTTATATACTATCCTTCTGTGGTCTTTGAGGGACTTGAAGTTAGAGAGTTATGGTTACAGTTTTCCTTCGTATTAAAGATAAGTTACATAGACTTTAGACACACAAAGATAGGATAGATTATGGAATATTTTATTCAAATCTTACTAAATGTTAATGGACTAAATATTGTTAACTGTGATTTTTACTTGATAACTGTTATGTGATATATTCTGCTATGTTAAGGTTAAAACCCTTCTTTTTATTTAGACAGAAAAGAGGAGATGATGGGCAATGTCATTCTGTATATGTTTCTCATACTGGTTAATGAATAAAGCACTGTTGGCCAATAGGAAAGGAAGATAGGAGGGACTAGGAGACAAGTAGGAAAGAGGAAGTAGGAAGGAGGAGTCAGGATGGAGAGCCTGGAGAGAACAGAACCGCCATTCCTCCCCTCTCGGTAAGACCACGTGGAAATACATAGAAATGGGTTAATAATTAAGACAGAGCTAGACTATAATAAACAAGTAACTGGCCAACAGCATAATATCAAATACAGAGTCTCTGTGTATTATTTGGGGTTGGCGCGGTGGCAGGACAAGAGTGGCGGCGGGAGGAAAAACCTGTACTCGTTACAAGGGGGGGCTGACAGAAAGAGGGAGAAGAATGGGAGGTGGGCAGGGCCCTTTTAAAGGGGGAACATAGTGAATATTCATAGTTGGTACTCGTAGTGCCTGTAGCTGAGGTTGTATCCTTTCAGAACCCCAAGGGCAGGCCATTACAGATGACAGAATACTAACAATATGGAGATATCCCATGCCTTGCACTGTGTTTTTCATCTAATAACCCATGTCTTCTGGGTGCAACATTGTCCACTCATTCAGGGCAATCTGTTTGTTTCATTCAAAGCCCCTCTTTTAGTAGGTTCTCATAGCCTTTCCATACATCCTTAGTTTTAGTTAGTCTACCATCTTCTCTTTCCCACCATTCTCCTCTCCTGATTAACCCTTTAGCCCTTTATATTTCATTCCTTTCTCTCCGTTCATGAGTTTTCTATTATCCCACCACTTACTTAAGTTAGGTTATGAAATAGTAGGCTTCCATAAGACTTTTCATAGTAGCTTCCTAGAGCTGGCCCTTCCTTTTAGTTGGAGACATGTTAAGGGATATAGATGAATAGATTATATGTAAAAATGGAAATAGTGAGGATGAGTACTAGGGTGGAAAGGCTTAAGCAGAGAGAGGCTTGGGTATAGGGGGAAAATTGGAATGGAGAAACCTGTTAAAAATAGCTGGTTTACTTTCAATCTGAGGTTGCATTGCTTGTCAGATTTTCAACCCCTACTCCACCATCCTATAGATTAAACATAGAAGGCTCAGCCACCTACAGATGCTGAAAATGGTGAAGCTTTCTCATCCCAAATAGAAATTTCTGAGGAATGAATTGTCATTGATTCAGTATGAGTCATGTGCCTACCCTTGTTCAATTAGCTGTGCTGGGAGATGGGACTAATATGTGCAAAATGGCAGCCTCTTCCTCCTCGTTCAGTCAAGGATTACATAGGCAGTTCCATTCCAGATCTTTGAAACTCCAAAGGTTGTCTACTTTGTGGGCTGTTTTGGAGTCTAGCTCTATTATGAGAGATAGACTCAAATTGTTTCTCAGTAAGTTAAAAGTAAATGCTGGGCTAACTTTTGCTTGTGTTTGGCAGAAATAGGGTGGACAGTCCCCATTCAAACCAATGGGTGTCCTCAGGTTTGCCTTGTGCCCTCATCTTCCTTTCCTAATGATCCCTCTTACAGAAATGCAGGTTATTATTTTTATTAGTTCTTGGAGAATCTTCTGCAATTGTTTGTATCACAGTCACTCTCTTCCTCACTTCCTCCTCCCAGAGCCAACTTCCCTTCCGTAGCCAACCAACTTTCTATCCTTTTATTTTATTTTTTTTTAAAACCCATCAAGTATAGTTGGTACCACTCATACACTCTTAAATTTGTTACCTTCCACTAAAGTGTGGTCAATATACTAGAAGTCGAAGCCTAATTTGCCCATAGCTCCTCCCCCTGAAGTGGAACTTCATGCTGCATCCTCTCTCCATGCTAGCACTTTCTTGAGCTTGAGCATATGCAGGTCTTGCAGACACTGTCACAAAAGCTATCAGATTGTATGTGCACCTCCCCTGCTGTGTCTGGAAGATGAATTTACAATATCTTAAAGGAGTAAATAAAAGATGGTTCCTAGACTGAAGAGTCCCAAATTTTTAAAAATGGTTCAGCATTTCTTAAAGTGTTAGATGAGAATGTAATGTTATAGTCTTTTTCCTGTTTCCCTGTCTCCAGGCTTACAGGAAAAATCCCAGACCCAAAGGCCAAGCCCGAGGTTCAGATCTGACCTCCAAGATGGAAGTCTCATTTCATTTTGCTCAGCATCTATTCACCCGCAGAAGGTTTCTGCTTTTCAACCTCACAGAGTTGGGGTGATGATTAATTAAAACGACACCTGTGAAATCTCCTAACCTTCTTCTAGAATTGGGGCCACAGTAACTGAGAGATAAGCCCCCTCTGTGTCCTGTAGGAAGTCCCTAAATGAAATTGTTTGGTTAAGCCAAGATTCCATAACAACACTGAAACACAGAGCTATTACCACAGAGACACATTCCTTGACTCTGATCTGTTATTCAAGACTCAGGCAGACCCAGGTATTGAGGCAATAGGGTAGACATAAAGGCCTTAGATGCACCATAGCCTTTGCCTCTGAAGTCAGAGAAATCAAGTTTGCAGCTTAATATTGCCTGAAGTAGCTATAGGCATGCAAATCGCTTCCTCTTCCTTCCTCCAATGGGCAGGTGATGATCACAGGGATGCTGGAGTTTTGTGAGATGTAAATGAGGTCCATGAAGCTCTCAGCTTAGCAAAGTGCTCATTACTTGGGAGACATTTGGTATCAGGCTGGCTTAGCCCTTCTTATTACTTTCTGCATATAAACCATTAGAGGTTAGTTTGATAATTCGGAAAGGCCTAAAGGCAAGACTGTCCCATTTGATAAGGAAACTGGGAGGATTTTGATACACACTTCTTAATTTCAGAGTGTATCCCATGTGGTAGTACCTTCCTCTTGCAGCTGAAATTGATCCCTGCTTTTCTCCAGCTGGTGCTTGTAGAGCTCCAGAACATTCTCTCAGGTGTCAGGGACCTCACCTGACACAGTGTCTTCCTCTTTCTGAGGAAAGTTCTTATGACTGATTTCTTTACATTTGTTCTTAACAGAAACGTTGGAGCCTGTTTGAGGACGTTCAACCAGTTCCTTTATAAGCTGAAACCAGCCACTTTGAGCACATTGTGTGAAAGCTCCATCACAGCTCTCTACCCTGGTTACCCTAAAATAGGTCCCTGAGACCACTGGGTCAGAAAACCATTCAAAGGAAGAAAGAATGCTTTTAAAGGGTGACAGCCTGCAATTATGGTGTGTCAATTAAAAACAATAGCCATGAAAACATAATGGCACGTAAATTTAAGTCAACAGACAGTTTTGCAAAAATAGGGCTGGGAATGGAGTTCAGACTGTATTGTGCTTAAAGTGTGAAGCCCTGGACTTGATCTCTAGCATAAATAAACCGAGTAACCTGGTTGCCATCTGGAGAGATGGCTCTACAGTGAAAATCAAAGATCTGCTCTTGCAAACTTTGATTCTCAGCACCCTTATCAGGTGGCTCACAATGGCCTGTAACTCCAGTTTCAGGGCAGCAAATGCTCTCTTTAGGATTCCAATGGCATTTGCACTCACGTACACACATATACATACATACATACATACATACATACATACATATGCATACATACATATATATATATATATATAGATATATAAATTAAAATGAACTTAAAAAATAAATAAATCCACAGTTGACTATGGTGACAAGAGGATCAGGAGTTCAAGATCATCTTGACTGTGTAGTGAGTTCAAGGCCAGTCAGGGTACTTAAGACCCTGCCAAATAAGCAAGACAAGAAACAAAAGGCCGAACAGATTTACAGAAATAACAAGGAAGTAGTAATTTAATTTGAAGCCAAAGGTGAATCCTGGGTGGTGGTGGCCTAGGTTTGGTTATTTATCTGTAGCTTTGTGTTTTGAAAGAATTGTAGCTTTAAGACACAGTTGCAAAATAATAAGAAAATTCCCATGTGTCACCTCCTGTTACTGAGCTTCCCCCAGTATTAACATATTTCATAGCTACATTATGATACTAGAAAGTAAGAAATTGATATTGGCAGAGAACAGCTAATGAACATGCAGGTATAAAGATAAGTTTCTTCTTCTTTTTGTTTGTTTGTTTGTTTGTTTGATGGGGGATGAAGGCTGTACATACCTGTAGTATAAGGATGAGTGCTTAGAATGCAGTTAGGTTTCTGGTTTAGGAAAGTGACCTCCTCTAGGGTCCACCGCTTCACCACCCATGGGTGGCCCTAGTTCTTGACCTCATGTGGCTGATCATGAATCCTTACATTTGTTGAAACTTCATCATCCGGAACACTTAGCTTATGCATGTTTAATATATGTGACACCTCAGTTTAAAAAATAACCAAGTGAAAACAGTGAAGTGGCTTTCTCTCAATCAATTTGTTTAATTTTGTTTTAAATTGTTTATATGATGATGATGATGTGGTGTGTGTGTGTGTGTGTGTGTGTGTGTGTGTGTGTGTGTGTGTAAGTGAGGTTACCCATTTGTGTACATTTGGAGGTCAGAGGTTGACTTAGGCTATCTTCTTCTATTGCTCTTCACTTTATCTTTTGTAACTGGGTCTCTCATGGAGCTGCAGTTCACTGTTTCACTGTTTTATCTAACCTAGAAAGACAGATAGCCCTGAGGATCTGCCTGTCTCCAATCCCTTTCCTATGCACTGGTGTTCCAGGTAGACTCCACCATCCCCAGTTTTTATGTGGGATCTGGGAATTCAAACTCAGATCACCATTCTTATACTGCAAGCACTGTACCCATTGAGCCATCTCCCTAGCCTCTCCCTAGCCTAGCTGTTTCCTAATTTAAAGTTCTTTAGAGTAACAAAAAAGTTAGTTAGTAAGTTTTATTTTGAACCATGAAATCATTAACAGAGCTACCACTCTAACCCAGTAAATCTTTATGACTCCTACTTCACCCCCCCTAAAACAATGTGACTTCTGTCCTTTTGATATCTGGGTTCAGAGTCCATCATACTACACTATGACCAAGGAAACAATGCCACATTTTCACAGTTCTCATACTGTCCACTAAGGTCACCCAGGATGTCAAAGCAAATCCAGAGGCGTGCAGTAGTATATTACAGCTTTTAAAATAAACACAGCTCAACTAGTAAATAATTCATGTATGCACAATCTTCTAGCCTAAGACAATTCAAATTCAAATGCATAAATGGTGTATTGATGTGTAGCTGTTTCTCAAAGAGCCAGGAAGTGGTTAATCCATTAAACAGTTGTTAAGTTTTTAATACTCACCTATGGAAATAAAAGCTGTTGATTTGTCCTTTCAGGCTGGGGTGCCATGAAAATATAGCTGAGATGCTAACAGTGATGTGCCAAAAAAGTTTGAAGAATCCTTGTCATGTCCCTTTGTGACATACACATAAACAGACTCAAGCAGGCATATTGTGAACAGTTTTTGATATGTATAGGATCTTTGCAGCATATATATATTGAAGAATGATTGAAGGCGTGAAAAGACAGCACTTTCCTGGCTTGCCTTCACATTCTGGAAAATAAGTTCAAGTTAGTCATCTCCCTTGGTAAATAACTCACTTCCAGCCTTTCATTGCATGGGTGGTTAAAAAAAAGGGGGGGATCAGAACCCAATAGAGGCCTTCTAGATGGTTGGTGTGTCATAACTCATGGATGAGAAGACCTTTACCGAGCAAGTAGATATGACCCGAATGGAAGGCATCAGCCAGAGGGAGGGGCTTGCTTCTAAGAGAGATGGCAGGGACCTTGTGAGAAGGCCAGAGAATGTGCATCCATAGTCAATTGATGGGCTGAATCAATAGGGAAATAGAGTGTGAGAGAAGAATCAGATTGCAGGCTGGAGAAACAAGAAAGAAAAACAAGAAAGAAAAACAAACAAATCCACACTTGAATTCACTGAGTTTGTGTGAAAAGAGCAGGATGGGCAGGTCTTTAAAGAAGGGGCCACGTAGTTTATAAGAAATGTAACCTAGCACAAACCATTGCAGAGAAGAAGCTTGGTACCAATGGACCACTGATTGAAAGGTCTTCTGAAATTTGTGGGAACATGCAGACTAGAACTCAGGGTACTGTCATCCAAATGGATAATCCAGTCTGTGGGAGAGGCTGTAAAGCAAGCTACAGTTTCTGTTTTCTCTTAAGGCTTAAGAGCTGTATGCTGAACCCACCTCCAAATGAGGCCAAAGTGCATGGCCTGGAGAGGCCTTACCTGCAGGCCTTCCTGGAGAGGCTTGTAAGATTGGCTCAAATGTCAAGACAGGGATTGTGTCCCCTGAGGTGTGCACCAAGCTTGTAGGTGGCCCTGTTGTTCTGGTCTTTGCAAGGCTTTGTCCTGCCCATCTTTTTTGGGAGACTTCATTCATCCCCCCCCCCCATCGCTGCCTGAATTTTAATGAAGATCACATTTCAGAGTTTTCCTGACATCATCATAGGCGTCTGAAATAAAGTATTCACACTTGCCTGAGCTCAGAACCAGCTGCAGATTCACCACCCAGCTTTGCCCTGTCATGGTCTCACCATACAAAACAATGTAAGTACCCACTACCTCTGCACTAATTCCCTGAGGTGGTGTGGTCCTCTGGTCCTTCTTGAAGGGAACAGTGTCACTGAGAAGTCCACAGAGGCCGAGGTTTGTATAATTGCACTAAATCAGTAAATTGCACTAAATCAGATCTGGGATCTGATCCTAGATCCCCAGTCCATCACACCGTCTTCCTGTGTCTCTGGCGGGTTGCCTCTGTACTCATCCATCTGCTTCTCTGAAGAATGGAGAGATAACAATTAGTCATTGTTTGCACAGCATAGGCTTCAAATGGACAGTAGCCTTGCTGTGAATTCTGGATCTAATATATATTTAATACCCTGAACCCCCCAAAAGTGATTCAAACGTAGTTAAAGATTTATATGTGTAAAATATGAGCTATGATTTTTTAGTGAAAATTTATGCGTGATGTGACTGTGTGTGTGTGTGTGTGTGTGTTTAATAATTGATAATAAGCCCATATGTGAACACACAAAGGCCTTAGCAGGATATTTAGTGTTTTCCTCAACTGCTTTTAGTCTTATTACCTTAGACTGAAACACCCCCTTAACAGGAAGCTTGCTGCTTCAGCTAGGCTGGCTGACCAGCAAGCTTGAAATATGTCTTTCTCTGACTCCCAGTTCACATGCATCCATGCCCAGCTTTTTATATGGGTGCTGGGGATTTGAACTCACATCCTCATGCTTGCAGAGCATACACTCTTACCAATGAACCACCTCCCTCTAACCTAAATAATGAAAATTTCCCCATGAGGTTTTTGACTTAAATAAAATAAATATATTCAAAGTAGCTAAATATCTAACTGAGTCCTACTGGCTAAGATCTGAGTATTCAAAGGAAAAATGACAACCAAGTGGTATGTATAGTCGTACATATAGTCATGGCATTCATTATGGTGATTCTGGCACACTTTAATTAATATGCAATGATTATTGCCAATAGTTCAGGAACAGGCTCTCCTCTGCTGATTTGTAAATTAAGAGTCAAGTATGAAACTTGATGTTATGTGAAACCCACAGTGTAAATCGGTCCAGGTCTACCTTCATCTTTTCTACTTAGTAGACATATACCCTTCTTTGATACCTTTTTTCTTTCCATTAAAATGTTATAGTTGTTTAAGAATTCCACACATGCATATAATGTGTTTTGATCTAACTCACCTCCTGCCCAGTCCCTCCCCCAATTCCTTCTTTATTTCCACCACTTTATCTTACCAACATCATGTGCCATTTGTTTTTAAAATCCACCGAGTCCACTTAGTGTTGTGCGCGCGCGTGTGTGTGTGTGTGTGTGTGTGTGTGTGAAAGAGAGAGAGAGAGAGAGAGAGAGAGAGAGAGATCATCTGCTGGGGTGCAGTAGGCTCTCAGTACCACATCTCTGAAGAAAACTGACTCCCCCTCACCCAGCAGCTATCAGTTGCCATTAACTTCTCAGGTAGGAGTCAGAAGACCTCCCCATCCATGTTTGAATTCTGGTTGGCTTGCTCTTGTTCAAGTCTTGTGCATGCAGAGAGGGAATGGTATACATGTGATGCTTAATGTCAACGCTCATCCATAGAGGTGGACTCAGCACCTCCTGAAACTCTGAGTCTATAATCATTGCTTTTTACAGAAGAAAGCTTCTCTGGATCAAGGCTGGGAGTAGCATTTGTCTATAGGCATAAATATAAATATTTTAAGACAGTTTGGTACTATGTCATTTTTACCTATGTGGCAGTTTTCAGTTACGCACTAGAGCCTATGACCCTTTCTGCTTTGGGTTTTTTGTTCAGGTATATAGTAGAAAGAATGGCCTCAAATCCAACTGGTGATCCCCATAGTAGTAGTACCACTATTGCACAGAAAACACATTCTGTCTGGTAGGTTGGTTTCACTGTCCATAGGGTTCAGGGCTGGGTAAGAGCATTGTTAGGGTCATTTCTTCCCTAGCAACCTAGATAACTCTCTGGAACAATGCAAGCTAGCTGGCAGAGAGCAAGCTTCCAGATCACTTTCTCTTTGATTTTTCTATATTATGCAACCAAAATATAGCATGTGGTGCCATCAATAACAGGGTTTTATTATATAGTTCTGGTGGAAAAGCAAGAGGAATAGCAATGTGTTGGGGCCCCCTTGACCACCAAGTCTAACACCTCTCAAATTGGAGTTTTGTTTAATGGCCCACAGCTCATAGGAACAGCGTTTCTACCCCAGCAGGGTATCTTCATTACAACTTTTAGAAAGAATTGATGTATTTTTTTTTAATTTGGTTGCAAGATAGGTTTCCATATGTCTTTGTCATACCCCTTCATTTTGGTCCCCCTTGCTGGTCTTGTCTACCTTACCTCCACCCCTTTCCTGTTTGAGCCTTTCAATTCCCAGTAACTCCCTTCCCTAGTTTTATATGTACCAATGTTTTCCTGAGTGCCTGCTTTCCCTTCTGTAGGAAGGGACAGAATTTCAGGCAGCGCTTTACTGTGGAGCTTTTTCTAAGCCATTAAAAATTCTTCTGCAATGCCTTTTTATTGCTGAAGAGGCTTATATGAGTTTATAAAAAGTTTGTTACATGTATGAACTCACAGAGACTGTGGCAACATGCTCAAGACTTGCACGGAATTAAACAACACAAAATCCTAGCACTGAGAAGGGAAAGTAGACATAGAGTCCCACCCCTAAGTCATTTGCAATTGATACCTACTGGGGAAGGAAAAATCATCTTTCTCCAATAGAGTGTCACTAGGTATTTCAACCACATTCCAGGGAAGGTCCCATTCCTAAGAGCCGTATGCCAACCCAAAACAGACTCCATGGGTTTTGGGAGGGAGCTAAGGGGGGGATTGATGTCTCACTTTGTTCTATTTTATTATTTTTGTCTTGACTGGTTTTAAAAATAGTTTTGATTTTCATTTTTTGTTATATTTATGTTGAGAAGGCAGATTTGGGGGATTAGGCTGTAGGGAGAATCTGGAAGGAGCTGGGGGAGGGGAAACATGATCAAAATATGTTGTCTGAAAATAAATAAATTTAAAACAAGCAAAATAAAACAGACACACAACAAAAAGTTAGTTGAAAATCCCCTATCACTGGATACTTGGTTTGTGCCACTGTTTGACATCAGAAGCCTTGCACAGTTTTTAGAAATGTG
The DNA here is from genome assembly GCF_943737965.1 of Phodopus roborovskii. Classification (NCBI taxonomy): domain Eukaryota; kingdom Metazoa; phylum Chordata; class Mammalia; order Rodentia; family Cricetidae; genus Phodopus; species Phodopus roborovskii. Next base: position 25,034,894 of record NW_026126460.1, on the reverse strand, counting down.
AGCCTTCCAAAGCCATCATTGTGTAATACCACAGAACTGCATTTCTGACATGGCTAAACTTCAAAAGATACTAAGTATGCGCAATGCTATCTTCATTTTACAGAGTGGGAAACTGAGAACAGGGTTTTTAAAGGTGTGTATGTGCCGGTATAAGCACTGGAGATGGGTCCAGACCCAAGGCCCTTTAATTCCTCTAAAGTCTGATGTTGTCCCATTTACTTCCATTTTCTTAGGATGGAGTTCTAGACGTAGGAGTTGTAAATCAAAGGATGTGCAACACTTTACATTATTTATCAAAAAGAAAACTTATAAAAGGGAAGACACTTTTGGCAACATCATCAAGCTTGAATCAAGACTCTTGAAGATTTAATTTGGTTCCAAAGTGTCTTTCAAAACTCGGTGCTATAATCTTTGGCATGAAGGCCATATTCAAATTACAGCAAAATGAGTTTCTTGTTTATGTAGATCATAAATTTTCTACCGAGGCACAAATGTGACTCTGAGAGGTCTGGGATTACAGAATGAGTGGTTAGCATTCATGGCCTCACATGCGGAGTAAGCTGCTTCTGGTGAATCGTGAAGGATTGTGGGTGAGTAACTCACACCTGAGGTTATCAACATGAAAAAAGGGGCTCCTTCCAACCTGACTTCAGGAGTGGGGTTGGTGTTTGGGACAGGATGTTCACATTCCTCAACAGAATGACATCTCTTGATAAGTGGGGAAGTATTTTTGTCAGAGAATCTGCTGTTCTGGGGAACAACCAGTTTGATTAAAGCCTTAACGTTGGTATTAAATACAAGATTGAAAAACCGTTTTTCTTCTCTTGCGGGGGGGGGCAGGGGTTGATAGCTAAGAGTAATTTTGATTTAATGGCTATATAGAACCAATATTAAGTGAGTAAAAAAGAAATCACACCCTGTGATGTGTTAGGTTTTAAAAATACTCTTCAGCTTTTGATAGGGAAAAAATATGGATGCTGTCAGGTGGTCCAGTGACTAGAATTCAGTATTTGAACTACCACATCCTGGACATGTTTGTTTCCCTGTCCAGGAAGTCTCTCTTCTGTAGGTGGAGGCAGGAGGGAGGAAAGGATAACTAACAGTAAGGATGTCTGAGCTAATGGTCCACCCTAAGTCACAGGTATGGGATGTTTCCTGTTGAGTTATTGGTCAGGGGTGTCCTGGAGACTTCCCAAATATAAGCTCCTGTCCTTGCCCACTCAAGGTTAAGGCATAGCTGATGAAGACATCACACATGGTGTTTACCGGACATGGGAAATCAAGTTAGTGCTGGCCAGGAAGCTTCCTCTCTGCTGGCTAGCTCTGATAGTACACGGAGTTGCTATGTGGATGGCTAGGAGGAAAATTTCATCAGCCATCTTACCCAGCCCAAGAACCCTGTGAACTACAGTAATGACCAGAGTGGTAATATTAGCCCTGAGTGAACTAGTGGCATGAACATCATAATGGTAACAAAAACAAAATAACAATAACAAAACCCAAGTGCCTTACTGTAAATCTGCCCACAAACCCATGGCTGGAAACCCAGAGGACCGGAGGGTGAACCTACTGCTATCCTTTTCCACATGAACATAGTACTAAACTATTTTCTAAATTCATATATCTATGCCCATAGATTGATGCAGCTCTTAGACCTCATCCGAGAAGTTTCTTTGTGCAGTGGAAAGTAGTTAATGTACAAACTCAATACTGGTCCAAGTGCAGAGAATAAATGTCTGGGAAGTGCTCAATCACAAATGGGACATCTGTATGACCCCACTCCATTATTCTCAAGGAACACTGCCCCTTGGTGGGAATGATGGAGTAGCAAAGGGAAAGGAAAGTGCATGCTAGAGAGAGAGCAATCCCTCATACTATGCCCTGGGAGAGGGCATGAGACCTGGGAACACTAAGAAGCTGGGTCTCGTCTTTTGCAGAAATGAAGTCATTCTCCCGTGGTCCTGGAGGAAAGCAAAGTTTCATCTTTGTGCACATAAAAAGATTAACTTCTTATTTACTGATGAGAGCTTCCTGGCTGTTCCCACCTTTAAGTGAAGGCACAGGAGAAGTTAGTCAACAGTGGAGTGTGGGTCTGTCCCTAGTCCAGAGATACATGGTATGCTTGGTTGGGCTGGAATGAAGCTTCTGGCTAAAAGTTTTGAAGAGAAGACATGAAAATAAATTTGTGTTTTACTTCAGCAGCATCCAGCTTCTCCATACAGGTTTTCAAAAGTCTATGTTGCAATTAACCAGTGTGTGTGTGTGTGTGTGTGTGTGTGTGTGTGTGTGTGTGTGTGTGTGACAAACACACTAATCCAAGAAAGGAAGAATGGAGCTAGCTAGGCTATAGAAAGATTCGTTGTAATGTTCATTTTGGCTAAACAGAGTAAAGAGGGTCTGAAGAAGTTGCAAAATAAAGGAAATGTGGAGTGGCCACTGATTACAAATCATCATTACAGACTAAATAATGTTCCCAAAATAATGTTAGGTCCTAATCTCTGTGTTCAGTCTCTGTTATCTTATGTGACTAAACAGGGTTTAGAGAAGTGATTTATGATCCTGAAGTGTCTGAGTGGTCCTTATGCCATCCTGATGATCCTTAGAAGGGATGCAGGAGATCCGAGTCCGAGAAGAATGCTACAGAATAACAATATCAGAAAGTGGAGTGCTGAACTTTGGGGCTGGAGCCACAAGCCATGGAATTTAGACAGTCATGGGAAATTGAAAACACCAACAAAGGATTTTCTTCTCAGAACTTCTGGAAGGAACCACTCTTGCTGTCTCTCTCCTTGATTTGAACTAATTTTAGACTTCTGTTCTTCTGGAATGTGGAAAGCACATCGTGTTGGTTGATGTTGTGAAATCCATGATAATAGCAGTAGAAACTACTACCACAGCCCCCATTAAGACTGAGCGTTTATGAAGCTGAGATATCTATCAGGGGAATGAGCTCAGAAGCTGGGGGAGTGTAGTCCTAAAGGGAAATACTTCAAGTGTGTGAAAGTGCAATGGTCCATCTTCCTCATCAGCTTAACTGGATTTGGAGTCACCTAGGAGACATATCTCTGGACATGTCTGTGGGAAAGTTTCCGTGGAGGTTTAACTAAGGAGGGACAACTCATTCTGAATGTGGGTAGTGCCATCCCACAGAATAAAAGGGGAGGGGGGAGGAGGACAAGTGAGTGCCAGCACTCATCTTTGTGCTCCCTGACTGTGAATCCAATGCGACCAGCCGCCCACCACCATGTCTTCCCTGCCATGGCTGGTTAGCTAAAACCATGTGTCAAGGTAAGCCTTCCCTTCTGTAAGTCTCTTTTCTTAGTTAATTTATTACAGCAACAGCAGTAGCTGACAAGGCAAAGGCCATGGGGCATACAGGTGAGGCAAGATGCTGACACAGTCATTGGAGGACAGGGCTCTCAGAGGTCAGAGGTTAGAAGGACCATTGGAAGGACTGTGATAGATGCGGCATGAGAAAAGGTGATGGGAATCCTGGAGCTAAAGTCTTCTAGAAGTAAAGGTGAGTGACCTGGAGTCCATAGATGACCATAACACAGAGGCACAGCAAGTGGTTCAGTCTAATGCAAATAGTTTAACAACCAGAAGGGAGAAGAAATGCTGGTAAGAGCAATTTGGAAGAATAATGAGAAACAAAGATATTTCCCAACTCCAGGCCCATGGGGCTAGCCTATAAGTACTATTTTAGATAGAACACTCTACACTTGAGAGGGCTGCAAAGAAAGCTGTGCCCCAAGGCACACCATAATTGAGATTATGGGGTGGGAGAGTGAGGGCAGACCACGTAAGAGATTTTCCTGATAACTAATCCTGAGCTTCCAGTGACACAAAGGAAGGGTTTGCTTGGGCTAGGAGAGGGAGATGGATGCACAGAGATGCATCTGGTGAGAATTTAGAAGTCAAAGGAGGATTTGAGCTCATCATAGCTTCCCAATGGAGGACTGAAAGAGAACCCTATCCATCCCAGTGGTTTCACTCTACCCAGGTCTTGGAGTGCTAGTAGAGATTAGGGAATGGTAGGGAGTGTTACAGTCACCAAGAAGGTTCTGAAGCCTCCTAACACATGGCAAAAGGAGAGGAAAGGGTGCTGTGTGCAAATAAGCCTCAAGAGTGATCTACCTTGCTAGGAAGGGAGGAAGTTTGGTAACAGCAATCTAATTTTAATTTTATATAGTAGAGAAAAATGCATCTTGCTTTGGCTTGTTCTCACATTAACAGTGTCAGGCATCCATTCCCCAGATTCCACAAAGGTTATCAGATCCCCAACAGCTATCATGCAAGCCTCAGCCTGACCAGATAATAAACTTGAGTGCCATCTTTCAAAACCCTTACATTTATCTGACCAGCACAGGAAATTTTTAAGAATTTTATGACCAACATGCCCTATTTCAACCCTGCAGGTTTGGCGCTTTAGATGTACGTTCAATATGCAAATGAAACAACAGTTTTCTTTATAAATGGAGAGGGGCATCATAAGAGTGGATCATAGAGAGACACCCTAGTGGTTTATGGGGATGCTTGGGTTAAAATAAAAACCTTCGTATGGAACTGACTTTTTAAAGAATGAGTTTCAAATGTTTGGCACTCAGGGTAGAGTCATCGGGAAAGTGAATCACCAAAGAGCCTTGAGCTGCCAGGAGATATCACGAGTGGAATGGAGAAGAAAAAAAAATTCCATAAGCATACAGAGATTGGAGAGGTGGATGGGGTAAGAATGAAGACATGTCTTCTTGTTGTCTATTATTCATTAATCAAGACTCATGCCCAACAGCTGATATCAATTTGTGACTGCTATAATTATCTTCAGGGATTTAAGTTGGCCTCACTTGCTGTGTTAGAGGTCTGATGTGATATACTATCTTGCAAGTCTGTTCTTTGCTCAGAGTGGTGGATCATGAACCAAGAATTGTTATGGGAAGCAACCATCCCTTGAGGTCTGAAGACATTTTCCCATAAATGACAAGGAATTTTTTCCTTTAATACCAGTAGAGTCCTTGGCACACATTAATCAATATAATCTGATTACTGAAGGGCCAGGGAAGAAGGCTTTAAAGGTCTCCTAGAAATGACCATCCTTATTTGAGGAGGTGTTTAATTCCTGGCCCCAGTCCTTCATTCACAGAAACTATTAGGGTTATCACTTTATGGATTTGGTAAGCTAAGTTCATGATCATCTTTTAAAAGGTAGACTCTGAAAGGACCCTTCAAGTTCTAACATTATGAGGTCTAAGGCAACCCTCCTGATACCCCAAGTTATACTGTGTATCTTTAAAGTAAGTGAGGTTTGACATTGAATGACCTATCTCATAGCTCCTTCTCTAAGCAGAAATAATCATGCAGGCGCCGGAATCATCTTTGCATCATTCTTGAAGGTTCTTGCAATAACAGGCAACTGCCACTTTACTGAAAAGAGCATAATTTCACAATTACTATATTTGAAAAATACTCTAATGGAATCGTTTCAGAATGACTGGCTTTGTTCTAGTTTATAGTCTCATCTTTGATCACCAGTAGCCAGATTTAAAAAAAAAAAATAACCAAGCATAGCCGTCTTAGCCATTGCAATTAATTTGTTTCAACATAAGCAATGAGTTTCTTAGCATATGGCCTCTTGCTAAGATCAGCAACTTACTCTACAAGGAAACACACCTGAAGAAAGTGACTCCTCAGTAATATATGGTATGACCAGAACCTCCCAGGACTCCACTAATCAGCTTTGCAAGTGACTGCTCTCTTGGCCTAGGTAAACATGGGAGTACTTGGAGAGGAGAAAAAGCTGGTAGTGAAGGTGAAGAGAAGAAGATGGCCAGGGTTGGGCAGTGGCGTAGAAAACCATAGTCAGCATGTGTGGAGGGCTGAATACAGGTCCTAGACACCTGTACAGAGAGGTGAAAAGGGATCAAGGTGGACCTCTCCCATTTCTTTGTTCACTTAAGTCAGTAGAATTGCTTGGCTATATCCCAAGAGAATAAGCACCTTAGGGAAACATAGTAAATAAGCATTGTAAAGATTGCATAGCCATTTACTGACAAGAAAGTACGGTGTGTTTTGCTCGGATCACAAAGGATTTGTCTTTTCCATATGAGAAGGAGGTAGCTGAGGCTATGTCCTCCACAGACCACTCCTAGTTTCAGCTGAGCAGCAGATCACAGCTACCAAAGCCATCAGAATGAGAAGTCACCTAGATTTGAGGCATGGACACACACACACACACACACACACACACACACAGTTGAAATATATATATATATATTCCCCCAAATCAACCAGATCTGGAAACTACCAAAAATCCCTGTTCTAGAAGATGACATAATGACAAGAAGGGATAGGAAGTGCCGGCTTACTGCTAGAGAACAATGCTCAGAGACCCCCTGGACCTCCTGTCTGTTCCCACTCCTCACCTTTCTCCTACAACAGGCTGACGGGGCTGGGCGAAAGACCTTTGGCTGGCCTTTATCAAGACTATCTATTTTGGGGGGTCAGACCAAATAAAGTTAGACCACTTGACCCTCTGTGACCTTAGTGAATTCCCAGTTTCACTGGGTTTCAGTCTCCACATCTACAGTACTCCCTAAATAGCGGCCGTGGGACGTGGGGCCAGTCCAGGGCTCGACACAGCTTTTAACTTCCAGACAAGTTTTGACATCAGTTCTGGCAATCCCAGACACAAAAGATGTGCCAGGAGCAGCACTGGGGTGACTTTCCGGGTACCCCAGTCCCTGCAGAGCTGAGATGTGGAGCAAGTGTTTCCGCATCCCTCCCCGCTCCTTCCCTCCCTGCTCTGCAGACACTCAGCCTTTTGGGCTCTGCCTCACAGAGTCCTTTTCAAGCCTTGTCCCCAGTAGTGCCACCAGCTCTTCTTACCATTGCCACCCCCCCACCTTTTCTTTTTCTTTGAGAACACTACTCCTTTGAAGCTGATCACACACTAGGTTTTTGTTGGCTTCTTGCGATCAGGACTCCATAGTGACAGACACCCAGCACCGTTTTGCAGCAGCCCCCGCGCTGACTTATCATCGGATAAATGGTGTGTGTGCTGAGGACAAGTAAGCAAAGACACTGCCTCACCCCAGCCATCTCCAGGGCTCTGTCTGCTCTGCTTGGTTCTCCACTGTTCATTCAGTCACCCTGACTGCCATCTGCCTACTCACTTGTTCGCACATTTGGACCTGGACCTACTGTGTCTATGCCAGGCCAGGTTGCCAGGTCTCTACAGCTGGCAACATCTTCATTCTCAACCCCCACTCTTCCATGTTCTGACCTCTACAACAGCATCTTTTCTACTATGGTTGGCTCTAAGCTGGGCATGGTGGTGCACACTTTTGATCCCATCATTCAGGAGGCAGAGGCAGGTTGATTTCTGTGAGTTTGAGGTCAGCCTCAAACTCAAACAAAGCAAGTTCCAGGGCAGCCAGGGCTTTACAGAGAGACCCTGTCTCAAAAACAAAAACAAAAACAAACAAACAAACACACACACACACACACACAGAGAGAGAGAGAGAGAGAGAGAGAGAGAGAGAGAGAGAGAGCCTCCATTTCATTTCTACAAGACTACTTCTGAAACCCTCTGAACTGCTCTAGTCCCTTTAACTTTCTTTTCATTCTGTAACTCACATGCATGCATATGTGTATACATATCCATATTTTTTTGCTGTGAGATGTGTGATATGAGAGTTAATGTTAGTAATTCGGACTGGAACAAAAGAACCTACATTCACCTCTGCTAGATTGCCAAGGTAGGGGGTATTATCTTGCAAATTGCTGCTATTCAGACAGCTAAACCTTATGAATTTATTATTATTCAATAAATTTTGACATTGTGGAAAGGCATAGAAGTTTCTGGCAGAGTGTGCTCACAACACCAATTAGAATGAGTATTAGTAAAGTTTGGACAACTAAAGAATTTGCATCTTGTCAGAAAAAGTGTCTTAAGTCTAACTCATCTCCTTCCTAGGTAGGGAGACTCTGTGTGTGTGTGTGTGTGTGTGTGTGTGTGTGTGTGTGTGTGTGTGTGTCCTTGTGGGTACAGGAGAATATACTTGTGCACTTGTGTGAGGAGGCTAGAGAGGGATGCTGGCTATCCCTTTGCATCACTGCTTTGTGTCCTCTACAAAAGGTATCACTGAATTTGGAGCTTACTCTGTTTGGGTTAGGAACTCTCCAGCAACCTGACACTCCACCTACCTCTGGTGCTAGGGTTTCCAGCATGTGTGGTGTTTCTTACATGCATGTCAGGATCTGAACTCAGTTCTTCATGCCACTGAGCCATGTCCCCAATCCTTGATACCCTCTCTCCTCTCTGCACAAGAACAGTCAAGTCTGGAGTGGAAAGTGACAGGTGTCTAAGCTCTTTTTTTTTTCTAATGAATGCTTCATTGTGGAGAAATTTGGCCTCAGAATAATTTGTAATGGAATGGTATGGGGATTTTCATTTCTCTTGCTCTCTTGGGAACCCCATGGAATTAAGCATACTTGAGAAACAGAGAGAACTCAGTACTAGATTTTTAAAATGTTATCAAAATTCAGCTCCAGTGCTCACAGGCAGACCACTGTGTGCAGTGGGCACGTGGCTGAAGAAACACATAAATCAAAATGGTCAGTGTTAGCCTGGAGCAAAGGGCACGAAAAGAAACAAGAGACCATGGTCTTATTCCCCTCACCTTTTCCCCAAATGAACTTCCACAGGGCATCCCCAGGCTTCTATAATCATGTGCATGCATTCCCTTAACCCACTGTGTTCTGAGGGGTCTGCTATGAATCATTAGACAGCTACTACAATAAGCATCCCAGCATCCTTCATACTTCCCTCTAGAAGAACAATGCTGATCTTAACAAACACTGAGTTATGCTAACTGCTGAATGTGTCCCAGAACACTCATACAGCCTCATACATACTGCTCATACAACCTCAACCCTCCCCTAACTGATTGCCCAACAGTCAGAACTAAGGTCTCCTGCCAATGGCCCATGGGAACTAAAACTCCATGCCACTAGCCACGTGAATGAACTTTGTTGGAAATGAAATCTAGAACATTCTAGCTGTAGCCAGCAATTTGACTGCAACCTTAGGAGAACCCCATCACAAGAACATAATCACCCATCCTCATTCACAACTTCTCAGGTGTTCATGGGCAAAGCAAGAGGAAACCAATTGCCTTTCAGGGTAGAGGACTCCAAACCCTCTGGTGTGAGATGGCTAAGTAACCGAAGCAAGATATTCCAAAGTAGACAAAGTCAAAAAGTTTCCAGAATGTAAGACATGTCAGGTAATAACAGGAAGCAAAGGCTGTGAAGTAATAGCTGGTCTCCCATTAACCACACAGTAGAGCCTCCTGGGCTTGAGTGGTGGCACCAGAGAATTATTGCTCAGCATGAATCAGATAGAAGAAAAATAGCATTGAGTTCCTAAAAGGGCAATGGGTGGGTGGCAGAACTACAGGATGAGACGAGGCAGGATAAGACTCCTGTGATCTCTCTTTCTCTCTCTTCCACATCATTCTGGGCCAGAAAGTCAGACAGCCTCACAGATTAGAAATAGAATAAAGATTACTTTGGGGAGTTATTGGAGAAATAGCTATCTCCCAGAGAACTTCTGAGCAAAGGAACAGGGATAGATTTTTAAAATTCAACATAAAAAATATCCTAAAAATAAATTGGCCTTGTCAAATGAGTTGGAAACCCCTGATTAAAGAAAGCATGCGTCTTGGGGGAAATTTCTTGAGGCCTCAGGTTGATGTCCTAATTTCTTTTCAATGGTGTGTGAGTGTGTGTGTGTGTATCTGGCCTCACAGGGGGACTCTGATTAGGTTAGATGCAGGTACCCCTGCACCTGTATCCCTTTTATCTGATGATAAAGAAGTTAAGAAAGCAGAAAAACAAGAAAGGGGAAAGTAGGGAGACAGGGATCGAACCTCTGTTGTACACAGCAGACATCTGTGTGGTAATGAGTGGATGCTAATGGGATCTAGTCACCTAAAAACCACGAATACACAACAGAGAAGGTCGAGGTAACAGCAGTTTACAATTTTATTTTTGGTTTTCACATTTCTGTTAAACATTTTCTGTCTCCAACACGAACCAAGAGTTCCTTCATTATTCATACACAGCTAAATTAGGGTAAGCAGCACTCATCTGAGCACATGTATTTTCTAAAGCTCCCCAGGTCATATGGCCACGAGACTTGAGAACCACTGAATCTTCTAGACCTACTGAGAAGGAACCATCATGACAAGTGTGTTAATTCACCCAGACCCAGTGGTGGTTTGCTGGAAATGCTTCCTGCATTCTTAGGCATGTGAATGCTTGGTCCCTGCTTGGTGGCTGTTTAGAGAGGCTTGGGATGTATGGCTTTACCAGAAGAAGAATGTCACTGGGGACAGCCTCTGAGACTTCAAAAGCCCTGTGCCATTTCCAGTGTTCTCTTTCTGCTTGGTGTTTGTGATTTGAGATGTGAGCATTCAGTTTCCAGCCCCAGTCACAATAGTTGCAACCTGCTGACACCATTATGGACCCTAACCCCCTGGAGCCATACCCACATAATAAACTCTTCTAAAAACTTGTCACATGGTTTTATCATAGTAACAGCAAAGCAACTAAGACAGATTCTGCAACAGATGTAACACATAGTGACATTTTGGTCAACCATGGGCTGCATACACAAAGTGGACCGGTAAAGAATAGACTGTCTTATCTGATGGTGCTATAGATATCTTAGTACGTGCAATTAGACTCTTGATTTACACACACAGGTAACATTTATCTGATGAAGCATCTCATTAGATATCCCCATTAGTGAGTGACAAATGACGAGACTATAAGATGGATGGGTTATATATAACAGGGATTGATCTCCTATGGCTCTACAACATCGGAAGTCCAAGTCCAGGGCAGAGGTAGAATCAACACCTGGTTCATAGGTGGTACCCTCTAGCTATGTTCTCATACAGTAGAGAGAACAAGATTGCTTTCTCTAATATCTCTCATGAGGGCACTAACCCCATTGATGAGGGTTCCATTCTCACGACCAAGCTACCGTAACTCCTAATACTATCACTTTATCTGTTAATATTTCAAAACATGGATTTAGGAGGATGGGGGAATACAAATGTTTAGGCCATAGCAATTGGATAGGGAAATTTGTTTTATCCTCACATGCTTTTGATATACACAAAGCTTTGTGTTTGTCTGATTGTGTTATGATGGTCTACAAATTGGTGCCCAGATAGGATGAGATATGACTGACAGGGCTAGAGGAAGGAGACAGCCAAATGTGGTTAAGAAGCCTTCGCTGGACACCAAAGGAGGCACCTATTTTCCAGGCTCTAAGGGTGATAAGAAGAGGTAGCAGAGGAGGAGAGGAAAACAAGTGGAAAGATGTCTCTGTCTCTAGGGAAGCCTAGGACAAGGGGGTGCTCAGAAGGAGTATGTATCCTTTGGGAACTGTGGGATCTTGAGCATTCTTAATAGTTATTTTAAAGGATAAGTGAAGCATCGCTAAGCAAGATGGTATTTGTCTTGGGAAGGTTGAAGGGACACATCAGGGAGCACAATTCAGATCGGCTGTTTATAGCTGTCAAGGCTATAAGGAGCCAAGAAAAGACTTTTAGAAAACTATTTTGACAGAAAGCAAAATGGGAAGATGGAAAGTCTATTCACCACCATTAGGAGTAAAATAGCAGAGAAAATTGCCTCCAAGAAGTACCTGAGGGCAACTCAGGGTGGGCTGGAGAGAGGAGACTGCTTTTAAAAGCCAGGCTGGAGCAAGCACTACAGGAGAGAGGCTGTCCTGCAGCCAGAAGCCCTGAACAAGCACAAAGTATGTCCAGGGCACCAGCTGGAAGGGCCTAGGCTTGGGTACCAGAGGGAGGTCAAAGGCCAGAGTACTGCCTGCTCAGCTGGGACTTGGGACTGTTTGTGCTTTGGCTTACATCCCCTAGGCCAGGCGGGGCAATCCGGGCCTGCTGGACATCTTATCATTAGCTACATGATGTACAAACAGCTTCCAGAGGCAGAGGAGACACAAGCTGTTTTAGCAAAACACACACACACACACACACACACACACACACACACACACACCTATTTTAATAATTGCCCCCAAATACAAAATGACCAGCACTGCAGATAAGTCAAGGGAAAGGCCATAAAATGCTTCCTTTAAGTGCAAAGGTAAAAGTTTCTCAGTTATATACATAGAGGAAACCCACAGTATCAGCTTGGTGCTATATGTCATTTCAGACCTCCACCATGGGCTTAAAACACAACCCCTGCACATAAGGATACACTGCTGAGCATTGTACAGATGTTTTATTTTAGGTTCTCCCTAAGGATGCCTTTTAGAACATAGCAGCGGGAAGCCAAGGGCAACTACAGCCAGAGATCTAAAAGGCTTACTTACTCTCAGGGCTGCCAAGATGCTCTGGACATTGGTGTAACCAGCAACCTCTCTGACATTAAGATGATACAACCTTTCCATGTTATTAAAATGTTGTAAAAGATATCCTTGTACTTTAAAAAAATTGTTTTATTTTAATGTCTAAGACATGTGAAAAAAATTAAATCTTAGAAGGGCTAAGGATTAAGTCAAAGGTTACACGGATATGCACTAAAAATTATCCTGCAGAGAGACTGGAGGTATAGCTCAGTCCCCAGAGTACTTGCTTGGAAGGCCCAAGGTCCTGGGATTAATCCCCAGGGTTACAAAAAGAAAACAGCCCCTGTAATCCAGTTTGGTGATGTACACCTGTAGTCCCAGCATGCAAGAAGCAGAGGCAGGAGGATCAGGGATTCAAGGTCATTCTGAGCTACCTAGTAAGTTAAAGTCTGCCAGAAGTACAAGAGACCTGTCTCAAAAAACAAAACAAAACAAACAAAAAACAAAAAACAAACAAACAAACAAAAACCTGTCAGGGCCAGTGAGACAGCTTGCTGTTGAGTCTGATGACCTGAGTATACTCTTTGGAACATACCTGGTGGAAGAGCTGAGATCCATAAGCTGTCTCCTGACCACCACATGCTGTAGCCTGTGTACACATGCCATGGCCTACACGTGACCGTGAACAAGTAGACACACTCACAATCAATTGATATTATCCTATACAGAGGTTGAGCTAATAATTTATACTTCTGATCACAGCATGGGAAGTGCCTTTTCCTTATATCTAACTATTATTACCATAGTTGTTTAAAAGTCATTGCCAGTCTGAAAAGTGAAAAATGTTAGCTCATTTTATATCGCATCCTTTGATTAATCATTTTTGTATATTTTTATCATAAGTTTAACACTCAGAGTGTCTTATGCCAAGTTTTTTGGTAGAGGTGTTAAATTTTTCTTAATGGGTAGGTTTGTTTCATGGCTTACAAAAAGCATTATATGTAATATTCTTAAAACATAAACTCTTATGCCAGGTGGTCGTGGTACATGCCTGTAATCCCAACACTCAGGAGGCAGAGGCCAGCATGGTCTACAAAGCAAATTCTAGGACAGCCAGAGCTGTTACACAAAGAAACTTTGTCTCAAAAGACCAATAAGTATATAATTTTTATATAATGCACATGCTATTTGATCCACCTCAAATGTTGCAATATTTTTCCTAGCTTGTCATTTACCATCTAACTTTGCTTATAGTGACTCATTTTATGATTGGGGACCTGGGAGGTTTCTGGTTTTCACCTAATAAAGTCTATCCACTTTTCTTTCTCCCAGATTTTTCCTTCTGGTGCTATGCTTAGAAAGACCCTCTTCTATCATGAGATTATTGAATTAGTGAACAACATGTTCTTCTATAGAATTGCTAGGGTTCTGAATGGAAATAGACTTTATGGGATCAAATGTCTACCTCCAAATTCCTGACTGGTCACATCATTATCAAGGATACTATGTACCTTAGCTTAAAAGCCATTTTTTCCATGCAATAATAATGGAATAAAAACTATATCTCAGAATAGCTATCATTCCTTTGTAAATGGTAACTACACACCAGGAGTAACTACACACAGAGTGATTTTTGGGTATTAACTAATTTCATCCCATCTGTGGGTTGTGAAAATGGCACAAAGACATTCAAAGACTTACTCAAGATTGCTCTTAGGAAGCAGAAAGACAGGGATCAAACTATTATATTTTGAATATTAATTTGGGAGGTTCTGGAAATGTTAGAAGGAAGAGTCTTGCTGGAGGAAATATGTAACTGGATGCATGCCTCTAAATGTTACTTCTCATTCTGCAGTACCTTCTGTGCTTTCTGCTTCCTGCCCACCATGAGGCAAACAGTCTCCTCTTCCTCCGTGCATCTCCATCATCATGATATTCTGCCTCCCCATAGACACCCTGAGTCAGCTGAACCAATGATGACAGAAATCTCAGAAAGCATTTGCTAAAATAAATCCTCCCTTCCTTTAAATTGTTCATGTTAGGAATTCTGCCAAGCAATGACAAAGCTAATTTATAGTAACCCAGCTCAGCTAGCTGCAGAGGGCAACTTTTTAAGAGCAAACTTCTTGAATTTGTTATAGATCCCTAAGCTATATTTACAGACATGTATAGAATATATAACATTCTGCTTATTTGTCTTTTCTTCGTGATGATGCTAAAAAAATGACGCTTTTTCTTATTTGGTTGGATGCTTCCTAAAGGAAACACATGCACTTCGGAGTCTTTAGTTTCCATATCACTCTATGTATTCATATAACAGTGCATACAAGCAACAGATGCAGTACTGTAGCATGGAATTCTTTAGACAATTGGTCTTGGAGCATTAGGCTCTGTTGACATAACTGATCTATTTCCTCCATGAAGGGCTTTGGGGTTCAGTTTGTTGGTTACTTTTCCCAGATCTGAGCTGTGCTATGCCTGGACAAAGGGCAGCTGCCCTGTCCTCTTGCCCTGATATTATTGTTTCACTGGTGACAGGGAGAATAAATGCCTCAGCTTAGAGCAGAGTTGGGTTGACCCCATTATCATTTTTTAAGACTAAATATTTATTTAAATGTGGCCTCTGCTGTCTACATTCTGGATCCTTTTGGATAACCCAATTCAACCTCATCTCATACCTCTTGTGTCTTCCCTGTTGCATGCCAGCCCTACCAGCTATGGTCAATGTCCCTGTTCTCTCTCATTGCCCCTCCAGAATCATAATCTGCCCTTCAGGAAAGCCTGGCCTCACCCATTTCTTTTGGGTGTCTGACCACACACCCATGGAGCTTTTATCCTTACACAACTGACTTACTGAAGTTGAAAGGCCAATAAAGACTAAATTCATTTCTTGCCAACTGCGGCAATGGTCTGTACGCTCTTTAAAACATCCTATCATGTTACCAAAGCAGGATGTGATTCATTCCCAAGGAGGCACCCTCCCAGTTACACACATCAGTAAAGGAAAGCTTGGGTCAGATACAGCAAAGCTGCAAACAGCCCTACAAAAGGCACATTTCCCCACCAAACGCACTCTCTACAAAGAAATAGCTTTCCACCTCTTCATTGTTTAAATCTATCCTTTATTTCTTGAATTAACTTCAGATTTTTATACTTACTGCTTGGGGTGGTCTGGTAGGAAGAGATATTTGGGATGTAAAAATTCTGACAAGATTGATCACTTCACAGTCAGACGAGAAAAGAAAACCTATGACTAAAAGGAGAAATCTGCCAGAATTTAGAGAAGGGTGTGTGTACTCTGCCCAAAACAAACAGAGAATGACACATAGTCAGAGTGTTTGAACACCGCGCACTTTCATTAATTCTTTAGTCCAGACAGGGGGTGCATTTTGTGATTGCAAAGGAAATCTTGGGGACCACATAAGATTGATTGGTAAAGACCCCACATTTCAGAAAGATGATTTGAAAAGCAGAGGTTTAATGAACTTATCTGGGAGTCTTGGGGGCTTTCCCGTACTATGATTCAGCAAAGAAATTTGATAAAGAGAGAAACTCAAGAGTTCAAATGGAGCCTTATGTAATTTTCATTTACATAATTACTTTTTGAAAGCCATGTTCTGGCTTGCAAGACTTCAAGGCTATGTGCCTGTATACATATTTTTTTCCCACTCGTTATTTTAGATAAACACAGATTGGCTGAATGTGCTAGTTTCCTGAACCTCACTTATATCAAAACATGTGTGTTCTAAGGTACATATCCCCAACACATCGATGTCAACTACAAAGCATTTTAATCAAACTCTTTGATTTGATTTAACTGTTCTCCCAGTCTTGTATAGCTCAGTTTGAAAGCCTTCATTCAGCCAAGCCCAAATCTGTTCTTAAGTTCATTTGTGCCCTATTACATTATGTAGAAAACAATGGATTGTTGACTACCAGTTCTGTAATTTGGGGAAGAATTGATGTCCTTGCTAGTACAAATAAACAGAAAACCAAACCATTTTCAAGTGGGGTGCTACAGTCAATATTGTGTTTTAATGGAGTTGATGCCTAGGTTTTCAAAGGGTCTTTTCTGATTTTTTTTAAAATTGATGACTATCCAGAGACACAATGTCAGCTACAATGATAGCCTCTCAAGTGGTTCAATCTCCTACTTTCAAGTGACTTTTGTTGGCCAAGGGTCTTTCAAAGGAAAGCCAATTATATTTAAACCTTTTCTAGCTGTAAGAGCTTTGATGTAACACTCACTTTTTTTTTTCATAAGGCTGTGAACTTTAAGCATTGTTTAACATTGGTAAAGTCAAGAACTATAACTCTTTTTTTCTTTTTTTCCTCCATGAATTGTATGTTCTTATGTTCTCCCCAGCTCTCTTAAGATTGTCTTCCACAAAGCAATTATTAAAAACCTTGACCCTGGGTCTTTCTTATACACCCAGCCTAAAATTACTTCTATGAAGTAGCCATCTTCACCCAGAAACGCTTACAGCTGGATTCTTTGAATGGGGATGTATTCCCAATGTCACTTCCTGCAGAATATTTTGTTAGAACTTTATATTTTCAAATTCACAGGCGTAAAACCTCCAGAACATTGTAGTCAGATATTCCAGTATGAACCTCAGTCAGTAGCATGTCCTTTGATAATTTCTTTTCTTATTAAAGATTAATTCTGTTGAGAGATGCAGAAAGATAGATTTCTGTAATTACCAAGGGATTGCCAGGAAACCACAATAGCATGGATCCTTGCTTGCTCTCTCACCTCTCCTTGCTTGTCACATCCTTTATTGCACTTAAGAAGACCTGCTGGAGGGTTCTGGCTAGTCAGTAAGCAAAGGGTAAAAATGCCAGATGCCTCATCCTCACTGACTCCATTTTCATAGCCCATTACTATCATCATGGTGTGGTCACAGGTAGAGAATTAGCATCAGGACCACCACTGGGGTCTCTCTATACTAGGCAGTACTAAAAACACCTGTGTGAAGCTCTGACCAGAAGAGTTGGGGATTATCTGTCAGGTGGTTTCTAGATGGTTCCTACAGTGACTTGATTTAATGATGAACTTTTAGCTTTGGTTTTAGTTGTATTGATTATGATCATTGTTATCCATCATCCCCCCAAATGAGTGTCTGAGTACAAGAGGAAATCTTGATGGATGAATACTGTGATAACATTGAACAAAGTACAAATATTTGTGAAGATGACTGACATGACATTGTCTGATGCTCATGATAGTTAAATGGTTACTCTCCTCCTCTGCTACCACAGGAAAGAAAATATTTACTCATTGCTTTGAAATACCCACTAAGGATATTGTATTTTTCTCCTTCATTTACAAGTAGAACAGAAAAGATGTGAAAAACAGAAAAACAGAATCCTTGGTTATGGAAATTTTTATCTGTTCCAAGAAAACAATTTTGCACTTTCTTCCAGAACAAAGTATATATGTTGTTTATACACTGTTGCTATTCTTCAGTTAGAATTTATTTTTGAATTTTCTGTCACAATGGCAGAAGAGGGCTCAAGAGTTTGAGAGTTCAGTAGACAATTGCTGTTATTTTATTTCTTGTGAACTGATTTACATATGTTAATAATTGTTTTTATAAATTACTTCCTGGTATTTGGGGTTTCACACTATAGGGTGAGAGTACTTAGTTTATTTTAAAACTTATATTTTATGGTTCAACCACATTTTTTTAATTAAAAATCTCCCATGTCTTTTGTAGAATGAGTCAATGACACATGGGTTTCTTTGTTTTTTGACTGATAAAATGTTTTTTAAACTCTCAGTTGTTTAGTATTTCTATTCAAGAGGAAGAGTTCAAGTCTTTCCACCTTATTATGACAACAACAAGCCATATGTGAACTATTCTAGTCCATTAGCCTCAATTTTCAATGTCTAGCTTTATTACATCTCTTATTTTGTTCTGTCTGTCATCAACCTCCTCACCTATTGTTTTTGGGCTGTTTATAAGGACAGTTTCCATATTAAACTTAGTACCTTGAGGTTCAGGATTACATTATTCAAGATGACTCTTGAGAAGGAAAGCTGCTTCAGAAATAGCCATCCCTGTTACCCTAGGCAAGTCACTTAGCTTTGTGAAATACAGAATAGCAAGACTGAAACTCTGCGAAGATGTAAGTCATGAAATCCTCTCTCGATAGAGATGGGGGTCCTCAAGGTACTGTGTAGTGGGTATGGGACTGAGAGGGGTAACATACTTTCCTTGGATATGATTCTCACTGAAGATAGGGGTAACTTACCCACAGCCCATTTTATAAGCTGAAAACCAGATTGTTGAGAAAAGAAACGATTCTTAAATCCCCTGGCAGGCTAGTCTGCTGCATCAGAAGGAAACAGTATCATTTCTTCCTGTCTTAGATAAACATTATGTAGGCAAACAGTTCCCTGAGACCTTGTAATTTATGATATTCTTGGGCTCACAAAACAAGTTTTTACTGTGGTGTCTTAAAGTCTTTCAACCGAGAGTAGTTTTATACAAGAGCCCTGTTTGAATCACCCCCCCACTCTTTCTGTGGTTGCCATGGTGAAGTGTCTTAACTATGCTTCTTGGACAGCCTGGCCAGGCTGCTGTACCTGCCTGATGCTGGCCTCTGGTCTCGTAGTTTCTCCTGGAGATTTAGAAGAAATGTGTGGGTGTCCTTTCCACTACAGCCGATGATGCCTGCAGGAGAAAGTGTTTTGAAAGGAAGATGCTCTCTCTGGGCAGTGATAGGATGTTAAGTGGTACTGGTTATCCCCAAGAAAGGCTCTAGTTGCAGAATCTTACCTCCCTCACTATAGAAACTGAAGATCCCCTTTCCCCTGTGCAGCCAGGGTGAACCGACATTTTTCCTTCTATTCTTCCTGTCTCTTTAGAGCAGTGGTTCTCAGCCTTCTTAATACTGCAATCCTTTAATACAGTTCCTCATGTTGTGATGACCCACACACACAATTATTTCATTGCTTCTTCACAGCTGTAATTTTGCTACTGTTATGAATGATAATGTAAATATCTGATATGCATGATATCTGAGACCCCAAAGGAGTCATGACCCACAGGTTGAGAACCACTGCTTTAGCCTCAAGAACATTGCTTTTCAAGCTGATGTGTACAAATCATCTAGGATTTTTGCTGAAGTGCTCTCTGTCTAGGCTTCAATGGGTCTACATTGTGTGTCTGCCCCAAGGTTGCAAGGGCTGTTGATGTTCCTGGTCGATGACTAATTACCCTTTGCATAAAACTATTCCTTTAATCCCAACACTCGGGAAGCAGAGGCAGATGGATCTATCTCTGAGATGTGAGATTAAGGCCAGCCTGGTCTACAGAGTGAGTTCCAGGACAGCCAGAGCTACACAGAGAAACTGTCTCAAAACACAAAAACAAAATATTTGATTTTTAAATTTAATGAAAATATAGTTCCCTGCCTACTCCTCTTCCTCCTACCTCGCTCATGTCTGTCTCCTCTCAAATCCATGATCTCCTCTACTTTAAATATTGTTTCTTTAAGTACATATAAACAAAAACAGAAAACCTGCACTTGGAGGGCATGTTTGCTGAAGTCACTGTGCTATCCAGTTATGAGGCAAGAAGCAGAAATATTTTATTTTGCTTCCTTTTTATATAGGCCCACATTTCCAATATACTAAGCATTTTTCTTGGTAATTTATATATTTTACTTTGCTTAATTTTATATCAACCCTTTTTTACTATATTAATATTGCTATGATTATCATTATTTTACATTTTAAGAAACCTGGAAGAGGATCCTTGTTTGAGATACATAGCAGTAATAGTAGTAGTAACAATAATAGTAATAGTAATAGTAATACTAAAGTTGGCGGCTTGGCTCCATGGGTAAAGATACTTGCCGTCAAACATGATGACCCGAGTTCTGTCACCAGAACCTATAAGATGGAAGGACAGAAATGACTTTTGTAAGTTGTCCTTTGACCTTCATAAACACCATGGTATGTACATGCATGCACATGTACACACACACACACACACACACACACACACACACACACACACAAATAAATAGGCACATATAAAAACACATGCTAAATTTTTTTAAAGTATTAATGTTAGTAAAGAGTGGGTCAGATATTGAACTCAGGAAGTCAAGCTTGGGCACCTGAATTTCCAGTGTTTGGGATTGGCTGTCTCACTGGGACAGCCATATTCATATTAAGTCCTTGGAAAGGAGTTTCACACGTAGGACCAGAGGCTGGATAACATCCTGCCCCATGGGCAGACATACTGACAGTCATACTCCTGGGCCTGGACAGAGAAAGTGAGGTCCTAACCCTCAATATAGCATTTGGAGTTCAAGGCTTGAGGAGTAATGAGACATTAGTGCCCTCAGAAGAGGTCAAAGGTTAACTCTCCTTTCTATTACATGCCATCTATTACATGAAATCCACAGGCTGCAAACTGTATCAGTTTTTTTTTTTTTTATGAGAATCCAGCCATGGTGGCAGCCACATCACATTTTACACAGAGAAACTGAAGGTCCACAAGGTTTGCAACCCAAAGTGGCCATGCTAATCAGCTTTCCTTTGCTGTGACTAAATACCCAAGAAAACCTATTTAATGAATAAAGACTTATTTTCAGATGTTAAAGTCAATGGTCAGTCGTCTCCTTATCTTCATTTACAACCACCAAATATGCCAAGTTGTTGTTAAGTGTGTGTGTGTGTGTGTGTGTGTGTGTGTGTGTGTGTGTGTGTGTAGCTACAGGTTTGAATGTGAACCATATGAACGCCTGGTGCCCACAGAGCCTAGGAAAGGACACTGGATCCCTGGAACCGGATTAACATGCAGTTCTGAGGCACATGTGGGGCACAAGAGATCTTAAATGATAAGCCATCTGTCTCTCCAGCCTCCTCATTTTCTCCCGAGCCAGTGGCAAGGTAGGGCACCATGATAGGAGAATGTACACTAGAATATAACTGCTTGCCTCTTGTTGGCCAGGAAGCAGAAAGGTCTCACTCCTGTAACAAAGGCTCTCTCCCTAAATCTGACCAAGTGGAGACACAAGTTTCTGAATTCCCAGCAAGATTCCATCATCTAGCAAAAGACTTTCCAAACAAAGATGGCTCTGGTCCCCTCCTTAACAAACCAAATGCACCTGCTAATTACTTGAATAAGGAAACATAACAGTTCCAGACAACTCAGAATACAGTGCAATGCCTACCTGAGGGTCTAAGTTGATACAATTGTCTGGCTAGCCATTGTCTGCTATCATCCCTTCAGGGTGTTTTCCTCTACAGCTGCTCCTTTGCTCTTGGTGACTGTCATCCCTGGAAGTTACCCTGACTTTGCTCTATAATAAACCCTGTCTTCTACACTATACTCAGTATGCCCCTCCTCAGTTCCTTCAGGGGGTTATAAAATCCATGAGCTGAGAAAAGGCCAGCACAAGATCCTGGGAACAGTCTGGGCCCTTGTGAGTTGATCACTGCTACACTACACGAGGGCCAAGTCCTCACCACAGGAGCCTCTGGATGACATTTAAGATGCAAGCCACAGAGTGACCCAGTCACTAATAAAGGTGAGAGCTGGCCCACTAGTGTCACTCAACATCAGGTTGCTAAACACTGCTCTGCCTGAGACATTGATTACAGAAATGAACGCGAAGTTGGGGGCTCTTTTCTCTCTCCTCTTGATTCCAGTGATTTCCCTATCTACTTCCTTTCCACGTTGCTTTAAAGGGATGTTTTAATGAACACCGTGAACCCTTGGTGACTGGAAGGTAATGTGCACTTCCTGATCTAGTGAATGAATGAATGATTGAAAACTCAGTAAGTTATCAGAACCAGAAAAAAAAAAAAAAAAAAAAAAAAAAAAAAACAGACTTTGAAGTTATTTGCTCTGAGAGAGCATATCACACATTCCTAAAAAACAAAGTAAATAATATCAGAATGCCCTTAAAGGGAATGTTTCCTGACAGAGCTACATCCCCATGGAGTGTGTCTTATTATTTCCCAGGCTTCTCACTTTTCACAATCACATTAAATCTCCCTGTGCTTGTCACTGAATCCCATGAAGATCAAGTATATGGGGAATGCCCAGCGTTTGTCAAGGTGCCTGTTATTGCAACCATTCATTTTCTTCCTCCGTTCTTCCCTTCTTTTACATCTGCTCTGCCCTCCCATGCAGAAAAGTAGAAACAATTTTTTTTTGTGTGTGTGAGATATTGAACTTTGAGGTGACTGTTGGCAGCATCACCCCTCATCCATCTTTGAAGTCTTCCTTCCGACAGAACCAGAGTTGATGAAAAATTTGAATCTGTTTTTAGTGCAATCAAGATAACTTGGCAATAAAGGGCCAAGTTTAGAGCAGAATGGGAAATTAGGATATTTGTTCACATGAGAGAAAGCATATACTTTACAGACAGCCATCTCAGCTCAAACATTCTTCTGTGTTTAACCCCAAGGGAAGCAATGGAAATCTCATTTATAGCCAATCTTGTCCACTTAGCTGGGACTGCAGAATTGTTTGGAATATGCGTGATCCAAGCTTTGACCTTGAGTCATGGCAGGAAGGCTATCTCTTCTAGAGAGGAAAAAACACAGGAAGAAATGTAAATGTGTTCATGTGTGGCACCTACCCGTGGTTCTCAACCTTCTGCAACCCTTTAATATAGATCATTATGTCGTGCTGACTCCCAACCATAAAGTTATTTTCATTGCTACTTCATAAATGTAATTTTGTTACTGTTATGAATCATAATGTAAATGTCTGCTCTGTGACCCCTGTGAAAAAGTCATTTGACCCCCGAAGAGATTGCAACCCACAGGTTGAGAACCACTTACTGACAAAACTGTAATTTACCTATAAGAGTGAGGGACCCAGAAGGACCCAACTTGCCAGGTAATTTCCTTCATATCAAGAGAGCTGAGGACTCCTGAAGGACCTGTGATTCCAGATATGTTCCTCAGTAGTCTAACATGCAGGAGTCTAACATAGGGCTGATGCACTGGTTAGAGGAATGCCTAGAAACATTACTTCAGTCTCTTACTTGAATATAGCATGGATGCTTACCTGTGTAAGATGACTGATTGTCATGAGAATTTTCTTTCCATCTGCCCTTTTTCATCCTTCTACTGTACTTCCTCTGCATTCTTACAACACAGCATTGTCTGTCATCAGAGCACAGGCCAATGAGATTGAGGTCCTTATCTGTCATATTCATCCTTAGGTCCCAGCACATAATGCATAGCAGTGAGCAGATTCTCAGGGGATGTTGTAGAATTACCAAATATAAAACAAACACATGTGATAATACATCAAGCATCTACTCATTGTCTATGACCAATGTCAAGTGTACTGCTGGCCTGGTTTGTTTCTGTGCATACCCGAATCTGACTGGTGAATCAAGGCAGATTTATTCACACCTGATATACACTTGTAAGCACACACCTGGGGTAGTGATTCCACGTGCTTACAACACTAAGCTAATATTTTTACTATGACCAGAGTGTGTATGGGAGGGGAGAAGGACTTATATGTCCCTGTGTGGAGAGGCATAGCTTCTTTGTTAAAGTCTGTCAAAGGCTGCACTCCCTCGTGGACACCCAGAGATTCCTTGGCCATCGCCATTGAACATCCTCGTGGCAGTGTCCATCAGGTATGCCTTGCTTATTCTTTTACATGTCACCATTTAATGCCTTCAAGTACCCAGGGATGAACTCACACTGTCTTATCTTTCAGAATTTGATAAAGGCACTAGTCACTCAGATACTTCATTTGGAAAAGTATTCTTTTGAAAGAACACACAAATTCCCTCCAGTAATATCCTCAGTACACATTAACTTTATAATAGAACAAATAAAAAACTTACTTTTTACAACTCAGAGTTTGCCACCTTGAATCTGTTATTCATATGTAATACCTTACCACCTTGATAAATATTGGTTCAGACCAGAGAACACATGTGAAGGGCATGGTAAGATGTGAATGCAAGGCCTCTCAACTGTCACACTGTTATCACTTTCTTCTAATCTGTTCATAGAACTACAGTCCTTTATACACAAATTCATCATTTCACATAGTATTTTTTTTGCTACTGTTTTAACAATATATGCATGTTTATCTCAGCAGTTATGTGGGATGTTGTTCTCATTCTCTTTCCATTGCTGTAATAAAATACAGATAAGAGGACTATTTTCAGCTTACAATTCCAGTTTACAGTCTATCATTGTGGGGAAATGTAGGCAGGAACTTCAAACTTCCAGCCACATCATCTCCACAGTCAAGAAAAAGGAGAAATAAAGCCATACTTTCTCACTTGGCTGTGTTTAGATTTATTTTTACAAAACTCACAGTTCAGAGCACTTAGCTTAGGGAATGGTATTGCCCACAGTGGTCTAGGTCTTCCCACATCGGCTAACTTTATTAAGACAATAGACTGTTCGTTCATTTCTTTTTATTTTGAGGGTGAATACATGCATACATTGAATGTGATTCACAGCTTCCGTTTTCAATGGCAATTCTTACTGTGTGTACGTTCATTAAGCTGTATGGTCTTTGGGTCTGGTTAATTTTGGTTGCAATGTTTTATTAAATTTTCAAGTTTATTTTTATAATAAAGTAACAAGTAAGACAATCCACCACAGACATGCCCACAGGCAAAACCAGTGTAGACAGCCCTTCCCTGGGGCTCTCTTCTCAGGTGATTTTAGGCTGTGTCAAGTTGACAATTGGAGCTAACTCTCATGTAGGCGAAACAGCCTAAAGAAAAAAAATGCATGGCGTTGTTTAGTAGGAGAGAGATAATAACACAAAGATTCTAAAGAGATTCTGTCCAGGCAAAGCACCTCACCAATGACCTGGAATAAATAGTAGTGACAAGTTAAGTAAGCATTGTTCGCTGAAAGCAGCTCCCCGGGTTCTAGGCTTTGGAAGTCACCATCACCATCACACTTTATGTTTGTAAGTCACTCTGCAGTTTTCAAAGCACCTACGTATATGCCATAAAATTTTATTTCCATAGCCAACAAGACAGGTAGTGACGTTCCTTTTCTTATAAATAAATAAAAAGACTAGGAAAGTTCAGAGATTTCCCCCAATGTCCTCGTAGCTTTTATATCGTGCATTGGAGTTGGAGCTTGTTATTATTATTTTATATCTCATTTCCCCTACTCGGGGCAAGGTTGTTATGATTGATGAAGAGAAAAATTCAAATGGACAGGGAATAAAATTTGAGAATAACTTGATTGAGGTCACTCATTTCACAATCACCTTGAATTGGTCCCACACCAATTCTCTGTGGGAGGTCCCTGTGCAAAGAGCTGCATTCTGTTTGGATATGGTATGTGTATTCCTTAGCTCTGCTCCTGCCAGGCACAGCCTCTCTCCTCCAGCTGAGCTTAGTAAGGTATTTGGGAATGTGCAGAACCCACTGCATTTGGGGCTAAGTTTCATGATGCCTGGGATTTCGTCCCACAGAGTTGGCACTACAACTACAGCATACCTGGAGAGAGAGACTGGAGTACAGACACAGGCAGTGTTTCTGAGCAGACATCACTGTATGTAGAGGGGAGATCTGAGGTCATCCTGAACACTGAGGAAAACGACAGTTTGGCAATGTGAAACTGAAAAGTCAGAATAGACCAGGGAAAGATCTGCTTCATAAGCAGAAGAGGCAAGCCTGGAGAAATCAGAAGCAACTTCAAGGGGGCCCTAATTAACCATGATGACTGAATCATAAATTAGTTCAGTGGTAAATGGAATGCATTTCCTTTCTCTCTTGTGTCTCTTTCTTGGAATTTCTTTTGTGTGTTTGCAATTTCCCCAAACACAAGGCACTGTGGTAAACATGAAAAAGTGGCTGGTGCCACCGCCCATTACATGAAATGCAGCAGGAACCCAAACCTCACTCTGAAAAGAGAAAGGACAGCTGCCTTTCTGGGTTCCTGTCCCCAAACACCCAGGATTCTCTTGCTTTTGTTTTACTTGCAGAAAATGGAAAATGAGCATTTAACATCCTGGATGCTTGTGTAGAATTAATCTTTCCCTTTATTAGTCCTCCCCAGATGTCTTCCTTCACCTCTGCACACCGCCAAAGGCAAGTGCTCTGTCTTCCCTGAGACTTCCACTTGTCTTGGCAACTGCTTAACAGAACTGGTACGTTAATTCCCTGACTATAAAGATTTGGATCCTGAACGTTCCCTGAAAGGGCCATTAGTAAGGTTTTGGTCTCCAGGATGTTAGCATCAGGAGGCACTGGATCTTTGGGGGACAGGGACTGTTGGGAGGTCTTTGGGATTGTTGTGAGATCCTGGACCCTCCTCTTTTTTCTTTTGCTTCTTGGACATGAGATGAACTTCTTAGCCATGGGTATAAAGCAAAAAGAACAACCTATGGGCTAGTAAGATGACTCAGTGGGTATGTGTGCTTGCTTTGCAAGCCTGGTGATCTGAGTTCAAGTTCCAGATCCCATGGTAGCAGAGACTGTTTTCTCTAACCCCTATATGTGCACATGGCATTCATGTGGCTGAATTCATGTACACATGTCAAAAATACACATACTACTACTAATAATAATAATAATAAAAATTTAAAGAGCAACTAAGGGGGCTGGAGAGATGGCTAAGCAGCAGATTGTGACTCCTGTAAGATACCTCCACTCAGTTGCCCACACCCATATCATGGCTCACAACCATCTGAAACTCTAGATTCATGGAATCTGTCATCCTCTTCTGGTCTCCACAAGCCAGGAATGAACTTTCCACATATACATAATATTGTGCCCAGATTCTGAACGCCCAAACCACCAAGAGACCAGATCCAATGCAAAAGCAAAGAATCTTTTTTAATTTAGGAGTTAACTCAGGTCTTTGGTCCTTCCAGTACAGTGAGTGTAGTAGGAGGGACCCCAAGCAGCAGTGGGGCAGGGCATATATTGGGGTAGAGCAAGGAGAGTGTCTGGGGGTCTGCTAGTTGCACAGCCACAGTCTCAGGATCAGTGCACCTCAGGGCTTGGGGAACCTGTCCTGAGTTGATTGGTCAGGTGCAGCTGCAGAAAGGTTGCTCTGCCTAGAGGCCCTCCCAGGGCTGTGGCTACATCCTGCATTCCACTATTATCAGTAAAGCACATCCAGAGCCTGCCGGCTAACTTTGGATTGCTTCCTAATGATTAGGGCAAGGTCAAGGGCTCAGCACATATTGCTGAGTCAGGGGCCTACATCTAGCTGGGTCTTTTCTGCAGCCTGTCATGGCTGCCAAAATAGGGCCTGGGCCCTTCAATATATGCAGACAAACATTCATACCCACACATAAAAATAAACACAACTATTTCTAACAAAAAGATCAACTAGGACTTTCAAATATGTTTGTCAAAATAACCCTTTTCTTTTTATAAGGTGATTTTTGTCACGCATCTCACTGTAGTAACAGAAAGCCAACTAATACACTACCTTCCTCCCGTATTCTATGATGCAAGGGGAGACCTATCCATCTACCTGAGCATGTCTGTTTATGTCTCCACCCCATGTAAGATCAAAAATCCTTAAAAGAGCATGAGAAGCCTTCAGGTTGTACCCCTAACTTTTATGTCTAGTTTGCTCACCTCCTGTACAACAAACTCACTGAGTTCTTGGCCTCAATCCAAGAGGTGAGCTTTGTTCTCTCCTCTTCTGAGATTCAACCTATGATGACGCCTCACTCTGAAAGACTGTCACCACAAGCTCCCATGCCTGCAGATGGTTATTTGTTCTTTGCATGACCATCTTCTCTCAAACAGTACTGAAAGAAAATGTGAAGTGTCAGTGGTTTCCTTTCTTCTCTTTTCCCCATGGCCTAATTTTTATGACAGATAAATGGCAAGATTCATGGTGTCATCCCATTAAATGTCATAATCATCTTCTGACTTATTTCATTGCTTATCTCAGCCAGTTATGTATTATTCTAACAGGACACCAAAGACTAGATAATTTCTAGACAAAACATGCATTACTTACTGTTCTAAACTGGGAGGTCCAAGATCAAGGAGTCTACATTTGTCAAAGGACTTCAGGCCATGTCATTCTATGGCAGAGAGTGGAAGGGTAGAAGAACTTTAAAGGAAGCAGGAAGTAGAACTCACAGCTTCAAGCCCTTTTTATAACTAGCATTGGTCCATGCTTGAGGGTAGAAGTCTCATAGCCTCAACATCTCTCAGAGGTTCTGCTTCTCAGTACCACATTGGGATTAAGTTTCCCGCAAATGTTCTTTGGTAGTCACATTTAAATTATGCCACCACTCAACACATATTACACAATTACTTACTGTGTCTGGGGGATATTGAATATTCAAGGGGAAACAAAATGAGCATCCAGCTTACCATTTAGTGGGGAAACTCAACAAAGCATTACCTATAAACTAAATCATTGACTATGTTAATCACTATTGGGGGGCAGAATTATACAAATGCAGAAAATTCTAGAAGGAGGACTACTGAGGAGGTGACGATTGACCTAATTTGTAAAGTATGAATAGATATTGACTAAGTAAAAAGGAGAGAAAGCATTCCTAGAAAGTCTTACTTCATTTACCTTTGTTTAAGTTCTTATGCATAGATGTAAAGATCACATTTGTCAGGAAACTGAGACATAAAGAACAGTATTTTTAAAATATTTATCTTAAGTGTGTGTGTGTGTGTGTGTGTGTGTGTGTGTGAGAGAGAGAGAGAGAGAGAGAGAGAGAGAGAGAGAGAGAGAGAGAGAGAGAGATGCATGTGAAGGTGCCCATGAAGGTCAGAAGAGGACTTCAAGTTCCCTGAATCTGGAGTTGCACGTACGATTATGAAATAAATGCTGAGAACTCAAATCAGGTCCTCTGCAAAACCATATACATACTCTTGACTACTGAGCCATCTCAATGGTCTAGCCCTATGAGGAGAGACTTCAAACAATGAGCAATATTATTGAAACAGGTTCTGAGAATGGCCTCATTCCTCTCTGGGATCCACTTGAGGACATCAGAAAGGTTCTGCTCCTTGAACCTGAGGCCAGGCCTCTTTGTTTACCACCCTAGGAGAAGAAAAGTTGCATAGTGATCCACTCCAAAAGACTGCCCCCAAAGGATAGGCCAAAAAGAAAGTTGGTAAGAAGACAGCCTCTTAGAAGTGGGGGCCAAAAGTCTGAAGCCAGACTGTCTAGTAAACAAAGGCAACATTGGGAAAGAGGAAAGGAAGTGAAGATGAAAAAGAGACCCGGAATCATGGCGAGACAGTTCTGGCCATAGAAAAATCACGAGTCAGATTCTTTAGTTTGGTCAAGAGCCAGGAAGAACAAGTCCACAGCTACCAGGGGTCAGAAGAAACCAGAATCCTGGGATTCTGCATGAGCAGAAGTCTGTTTTCCCAGCCAGCCCAAAGCTGTGGGCTTGGAAGCCTCAGGATTATTAGTCACTGTTAAGAACCCTGGTGGGGGGTGGGGAGGCTAAGGGAGGGATTTCCATAGAGTGGACCTCAGTCCTAGAACTCAAGCTGGAAGCACTTTGTATGAAGAACCCCCTCTATGGAAAACTTGGGAAATGATTGTTTATATCTTTGATGATAAAAAATGGTGTTATTGTTACCCTGGTCTCATTAAGTCATTCTCTCTTTCTTTTTTTTTTTTTTTTTTTTTTTTTTTTTTTATAACTCACTGTGCAGGCTGATTCCTAATACATTTTCTTTTCTTCCCCCTCCCCCACCCCTTAAACCTCTAAAGTAGTGCCAGGAACAAAGACATAACAGTACCTCCTTGGAGAGACCATTGCTTTCCAACATGGAAAAGCACGAAGGGATGGGTCTTCACTGGCTTACCCAAAGCTTAGTCACTAATGTAAATTCAGGCAGCTGCCTCCAATACAAGGAACAGGCAGATGCTCCAAGAATCAGCTCTTTTATGTGGCTCTGGATGCAAGAACTAATCTGAAAATTCTTGTTTGACTTTCTACATAGACCCCAATGCCTTTCAGAAACTAGACTATGTACCATTCATTGGCTAATGTTCTCAGGTGTCTCGGGGTCAAATTTAGACACTCCAAACCTCAACTTTATAAGGAAATTTCAAAGGAAAGACACAGTGAGAACCAGAAAGCAAAAATCCTATGAGTCTGTCCCTCAGTCCTCATTTACTCCAGTTTTGCATCAGCCACATGTGACTTAGCTTAAAAGATTGTTTAAATAATCATGAAACCTGTTGTCAGTGTTAATTGCTATTTATTTTTATTTCTTCCCAACTCCTTTTCATTTGACTTCCCAACTCCACCATTGAAGAGGCCAATCTAAAAAGCAAGAATTTTTTTTCCAGGTGGTGCTGAGAAAGAGGCCCTGGGAAACTGATTTCAAAGAAAAGGATGCCACAGGAACTCAGAGTACATCTTCCTGAATATGTATCCTTCAGCCCAGAATAGGAGAAAATATCTCTACATTCCTCAGGCCTTGAGAGCATCCCCATAACTCAGCAAAATAAGGGCAGTTTAATATATAGCTCACCAAAAAATGCACCCTTTATCAAAAATATTATAGCTAATATGACAGGAAGTAAGGGTTGTGAGGAGCAAAGTGTCCATGAATGTTTAGGGTTCATGTATTTAACATCCACCAAATCTTCATGAGATATCTGTCAAGTTCCCAGGCACTGCGCTAGGTGCATGGAATGAATCAAATACACAAACAACAATGTCAGTCATCTGTCTGTGTGCTGCTGTCTCTGCAGATAGATAGTCAATAGCCAGCAAAAAGGAAAAGGAATAAGCAATACACCATGTCAGAAGGCACCGAGTATGATGGCAGATATACAGGGCGGGGTAAGTGAAGTTGGGTCAGCCGAGAGAGGAGATGCACAAGTTACAAGCTTAAGCAAAGCGATGAAGCATTGAATGGAAACATTCTCATATTTGAAAAACTTGGAGAGCATTCACAGGCAAAGATCACAGCTGGTTTTCTATCATTTAATTTCTGAACTGAAGCTCACTTCAAGTATCACTGGCCAAATCAGCTCAAGTCCTTGTTGATATGTCCCAGATATGATTTGAACCCAGACATGTCCTCAATCAATGCCTACCTTATTAATAAACATTCATTCATATCTAAGCTATTAGCAAGCAGCAATTGGGGTGTCTGGAGACAAGAGAATTCTGAATCCAAGGTCCGCCATGGCTACACAGTAACCCAAGGCCTGTCTAGGCTACATAAAGCCCCATTTTAAAACAACCAAAGCAAACAAGCAATCAATAAAGGACTATTTGAGTTATGTTGGTGAATGAATGATAAGTAAATGAAAACTCTCCCCTGAGAAATAATGGCTTGATTTATTTCAACATGTTGAATTCCTTCTATCTTCCAAGGCAGCAGGGTCTCCCCAATTTAGACTGGTCATTTTCCTCTACCACAAGTAAGTACTGGGACAAAGGCCATGCTTCGGGAATGTGGCCAAACAAAACCTCAAACTCCAGTAAGCAAATTTTACAGAAATATCTCCTGTCATATGAAGTTGAGCCAGGATCATTTTTCAAAATGTGACTTATATCTACTTTTCATCCCTTTGTGTGGAAGTTCTTTGGAGCTAGACATGTATATTTCCCCTTTGTACCCAACCTGGAGTCCCAGTGTGACCTTAGGCAGATAGCAGCTGTTAGGAGTTTACTGAGCTCTATTCTAGTTAACAGATGGAAGTGGAGAGCAGGGAGCTTTGGTGGAAAACAACGTGATACCACCTGAGGACCTAGAGGTTCTAGTTTTCATGGGCGGTGACAGTTAAGGTCCATGTATATGATGACTGTGGAAAAGGGTCACTGGTGAGCAAGCATGAGACGTGGTTTGCTTCACAGTCTTCTTTGAAATTAAACAACAAACCCATCCTTTCCCAGCAGTGAGGTCTGCTCAGTGCCTCCCCATATATGTTCTTCAAACACACTTCTTGTTCATGCATCTGGGATTCCATTGACTGTGTCAAGGGGTTCTCATAAGTTGTGACATCTAGTTTGCGAGCAGAATGCAGACTGTAGGGACATTTTGTTGAACCTGCAAGAAATTTTTGTTTCTGTTTTTGATGCTGGGAAAGACTTCCAGAGAATTCTTTTAAAATATTTTGGGCTACAACCAATCAAAACGCAGAGTTATGGAGTCCAGTCCCAACAGATACATCTACAATACAATTCTTACACCTAAGGCTTAGGGACCATTAAAGAAGAGGAAACAGAAAGATTGGACAAGACAGAGGAACAGGTCATTGGGGGTGATATTAGATTTAGGAATGTCAGAAGCTGCACCCATAAAGTATCACCAACATGACTTTCTCAACAAGAGCTGAACAAGAAAACAACAGACAGGCTAAAATGGATGGACGAGAGGGACCATAAGACCTCAACACTACAAAGAACTACAGGCGACTCCAAGGAATGCTGAGAGCTGAAGAATTGGTCTTCCCAGGAAAGAGCACAATAATTGGTTATCCAATACCTAATGAGCAGCCCTGAAAACATACATACAAGTAATATACAGAATGAGTGTGTTGTATTTTTGTACTTGAGAAAAGAGAGGGGGACGCATAAAATTGAAAGAGAGAAGAGGTACATGGCAGGGTTTAGAGAAAAGACATCGGAAGAGAGGAATGGTGAAATTACATTATACTCTCCCAAAATAAAAGAAATAAATTTGAAAACTATTTTTGGAAAAAAAATAGTTTACAGCTTTGAAAAATAAAAGCTTCACATAAAATCCTTGAGTCCCAACACCTGTCTGCTTGTGTGTATGTGTGTGTGTGTGTGTGTGTGTGTGTGTGTGTATCTGTGTGTCTGTGTGTTTACATGTGCAGGTTCATGTGTTCCAGGTGGTTTGTTTGTTTAATTATTGTTGTGTTTTTGAGACAGGGTCTCTTAGTGACTTGGATCTCACCAAATATGATGTGTGTGTGTGTGTGTGTGTGTGTGTGTGTGTGTGTGCGCGCGCGCGCGCGCGCGCCTGCGCGCATGTGTGTGTGTTTGCATGTGTAGATTCATGTGCTCCAGGTGGTTTCTTTTTTTAGTTATTCTTGTGTTTTGAGACAGGGTCTCTCAGTGGTTTGGACCTCACCAAGCAGACTGGGATGTCTGTCCAAGGAGCCTTGAGAACCCTGTACCTCTGACTCCTCAGCACAAGGATTATAAACATGTGCTACCATGACTATTTTTGTTTTGTTTGTTTTGTCTTGCTTGCTTGCTTGCTTTTTTTCTTTTTCTTTCTTTGTGTGTGTGTGTGTGTGTGTGTGTGTGTGTGTGTGTGTGTATGTGTGTGTGTGTGTGTGTGTTGTGGGAATCAAACTTGTTTCCTCTTGTTGTAAGGCCAGCACTTTCCTGGCTGAGCCATCGCCATCTCTCTCCCAGCCGCAATCTTGTTTTGACAGAACAAAAGGTCTAGTGATGACAACAAGAAGGATCCATGTCACAAGAACCCCATCAGTCCTTGTTGACATAATCTCTATCTGGTTCCCTGCTTGGAACTTAGAAGTCCCTTTGAAATTAAATCAGAAGTATTAAGTGGATAATTTTCATTCTCTTGATCGGAGCAGAGAGCCACAGTTGTCATTTACTGAGTCCTCATGTGGTCCCATACACCGCTCTGCCCTCTTCTCATTTGTGAACTCAATGAGGTATGTCCTAGCAATATCTACAGATTATAAAAAATAGACTGTGATTAAAAAGAAATCATGCAATTAATTAATGGCAATGACATGAGATTGACAAAGGAGAGCTGGCCCCAGCACTTCAGAGATGGACTTTAAATCTTAGTAAATGTCATTTAGATCAGCTAGATTTTCTGTTGACAGCATCTTCAGTCTGGTGTTTCTTCTCCTGATGGGTTACTTGCTTTAGTTCTAGCTTCTCAATTGTTTTCTCAACATATGTACCTTGCACCTACAGATAGACATCACCCTAGGGACAAGGGAATCTGCATATTCTGTATGACACGATGTACACATATGCCCTGGTGACCAGATTACACATTTAATTGCCTATTCTAACTATCATGGTTCCTTAAGAACAGTATGGCAGTTCCTCGGGAAAATGCGTATCAGTCTACCACAAGATCCAGCAATTCACTCTTAGGCATATACCCAAAATATGCATATTCATAAAACAAGGATATCTGTTCAACTGTGTTCATAACAGCATTATTTGTAATAGCAAGAACCTGGAAGCAACCTAAATGCCTCTTAACTGAAGAATGGATGGAGAAAATGTGGTACATTTACACAGTGGGAAAAAAAATAATGGAATCATGGAATTCGCAGGCAAATAGAACTAGAAGAAACTATCCTGAGTGAGGTAATCTAGTCACAAGAAGACAAACATGAGTCAGGCTTTCATGACACATGCCTTTAATATCAGCACTCAGGAGTCAGAGGCAGGTGGATCTCTCTGAGTTCAAAGCCAACCTAGTCTACAGTGGAACAGTGGAAGTTCCAGGACAGGCTCCAAAGTAATACAGAAAAACCCTGTCTCAAAAAACAAAAAAAAAAAAAAAACAAACAAACAAACAAAAAAAAAGACAAACATGGTATGTACTCACTCATACATGGATTTTAGACATAGAGAAAAGGATCACAAGCCTACAATCCACACCACCAGAAAAGCTAGGAAACAAGGAGGATCTTAAGAGAGACATACATGGTCCCCTGAGAAGGGGACAGGGACAAGATCTCCTAAGAAAATTGGGAATATGGAGGGGAGGGGAGAGGGAGTTAGGAGAAAGAGAAGGGGAGAAGAGGAGGGGAGAGGAGAACATGAGGGTCTAGGAAGATTGAATCAGGAGAAGAAAAGAGGAGAGCAAGAAAAGAGATACCATAGTAGAGGGAGCCATTATAGGCTTAAAGAGAAATCTGGCACTAGGGAAATGTACAGAGACCTACAAGGATGACCCCAACAAACAATCTAAGCAATACTGAAGAGGCTACCTTAAATGCCCTTCCCTGACAATGAGATTGATGATTACCCTATATGTCATCCTAGAGCCTTCATCCAGTAGCTGATGGAAGCAGAAGCAGACACCCACAGCTAAACACTGAGCCAAACTCCTGGAATCCAGTTGCAGAGAGGGAGGAAGGATGAGTAAAATGGTCAAGACCAGGCTGGAGAAACAGAGACAGCTGACCTGAACAAGGGGGAGCTCATGAACTCCAATCTGATAGCTGGGCAACCAGCATAGGACTGACCCAGACCCCCTGAATGTGGGCGGTAGTTAGGAGGACTGGACAGTCTATGGGGCTTCTCGTAGTGGTTCAGTATTTATCCCTATATATGAATGGACTTTGGGAGCCCATCCCATATAGAGGGTTACTTTCTTAATATAGACACATGGGGGAGGGCCTAGGCCCTGCTCCAAATGATATGACAGACTTTGAAGATCTCCCATGGAAGGCCTCAGCCTCCCTAGAGAGCAAAAAGGAGATGGGATGGGGGTTGGGAGGTCCAGGGGGGGAGGGGAGGAGGGGAGGGTTAGGGAACTGGGATTAACATGTAAAACAAGTTTGTTTCAATTTTAAATAAAAAAATCTTAACATAAGAAAAAAACAAACAAAACAAAACAAAACTCGACACTGGTTTTGGCTGCTATGGGATGAGAATGAGCCAGAATTTGTTTTGTGGCATAATATATCACAGAGAGATAGATGACCTGGCTGCCACATTCCCAAACATCACTTAAATTTAAACTGTGCTGTGTGGCCAATGCCATGTGCTAAGCCCAAGCATTTCATATTGGTCTCGGAGCCTCTTTTATTCTCTGCACCAGAGCCAGGCAGTGATTCCCAGTCTTCCACAGCCTCCACTGTGTCCAAACTTGAACTCTTCCCAAGTGACAGTTCCTGGGGGCCATGAAGTCCTTCCTGCTTCCTGTACAGTAAGTGACAGCTCTTCTTCCTGGTGGCTCCTTGACTCACAAGGCCTGAAGGCTAACATCACCCTTTTTCTTTTTAACAAAATAAACCACTTACATGTTTTATTTATTTTATTTCAGAATAGTCCTACTTTAAGGATTATTTCTTTGTGTTGTTTTGTCAGGTTTTTTGGTTATTGTTTGTATAATGAAGGCCAGGCTGAAGACACTGTGGTGTCCCTAAGGCACTGCCTCTGAACTCTGGAATTTTCCTTAAGCCCTTGCCAGCCACACCCTCAGCTTCCTGTAGGCCCTGACCTGAGAGCCTCCAGCTGCTTATGAACCATCTCTTCCTAAGGCTCCAAAACTTCGCCTTTTCTGGGAACCATGAAACCCAAGTTCCTATACTCCTCCTCAGACACTGTCAGATCCTTTGTCTGCTTGAGATTATTTCCTATCTTTGTTTTCTCGGACTTCATAATTTAAATGGATCTCTTTGCAGGGGAGGTGCAACTGATAACTTTAGAAATGAAAACCTGATTTTGGAAAAAAAAAAATCTATGACATGACTTCTCCAGTAACATGAATTTTGCCTCACTCTTGACTTATTTCTTTTCCCTTAAACACAACCAAAACGATCTACTTATTGTCACTGCTATGACTCAATGTTGGTGTCCTCTCCAAATTCTTATGTTGAACTTCTAGTCCTAGGGTGACAGATGGAAGGTGACATCAGGCTGGGTGGTATATTAGCTACTGTTCTCATTGCTATGATAAAATGCCCAACCCTAACCGACTTAAGGAAGGAAAGGTGTATTTTGGCTTGTAGTTTGAGGGTATAGTCCATGCTAACAGGGAAGTCATCGCAGTAGGCGCAAGAGCCAACTGCTCACATCAAATCTGCAGTCTGGAAGCAGAGATCAGTGGATAATAGATGCTGGTACTCAGCTGGCTTCTCTTTTCGGTTCTGATTCCAAGTCATGGAATGGTGCTGCCCACATCTAGGGTGGATCTTCCCATCATTTGACCTAATCTAGAAAGTCCCTCACTGATATGTCAGAGATTTAAATCCTTGCTATTTCTAGATTCTGTCAAGTTGACAAATCAATATTAACTGTCATGGGTGTCATGGGGTGTGAGGAGGTGTAAAGTTCTTATAATGCTTATAATGGGAGTTCCATTTTAAGAGTAGTAGAAGGGCTAGCTTGGGCTGCAAAGTAAGATGAGATAGATAGATAGATAGATAGATAGATAGATAGATAGATAGATAGATAGGTAGATAGATAGAGAGCTCTTCATCTGTTCATGTTAGGATACAGGAAGGCAGTTGTCTGTAACCGAAAGGAAAACCTTCTCAGGAAGAGGATCATCACCTTGGGCTTGCACCTTCAGGAACCATGACTACCAATTGCCTGTTGTTGAAGCAGCCCAGGCTGACTGAATTCCCCCCAACCCCGCACTCCAGCAACCCCCCTCCTCGTCATAGGAAAATTCATAAACAGGAAATCTTCGGAATTTTACTGCCTCAAACTAGGGATCTTTGCTTTGTTCAGTGACACAGCCCAAGTGTTTAGCACTTAATAGGTACTCGATAAAAAAGTTCACTCAAGGGAGGAAAGAGTTCATTATTTAAGAACCATCATTATAGACTGGAAGCCCATTGATAAAGCTTTTTAAGGATAAACATTTTAATGGTCTAATCCATACCAATTTCCTTAACAAAAAGGAATTCGCTCTGTGAATCTGGGTTGTTTGGGAGGCCTATCCTACTCTTTATTTCACTGAATTTCATGTAACCAAGATGTCTCTAAGAACACAAATATCCCAAAAGAAAGGTGCTAATATAGAATCTGAACTTAATTTCTCCTTTTCTTAGCTGGTGTGGCAGGATTCATCTGAATGTTTTCTACGAAGACTTTAGAAAATGGTTATATAAGATATATAAATAACAAAATATATTATTTGCTTCTCCTTTATCGCCAATTCCAAGTCATTCCAGGCAACATTTTCAATAAGAAAAAGTTTTTTTTCTGTCTTCCAACAAAACAATGTTTTGTTTATGTTTAATCAGAAATGTATGCTTAACGTCTGTGCTTGCAATATCTAGTACATAACAGGTAATAAATATTTGTGTTGTGTGATTGGATTTAGTAACAGTTTGTTTTGGGGTTCATAGCATCATATTTTGAGGATCAAATTTGCCTAGTAACCTGTAACATTGGTATACAAATGCCATGGAGCTACAGTCTGTTCTGGTTCATATTACTGCCCTATTTTTCCGTGAAGGATGACAAGGTTCAGCCTAATTCACTTTATTTTGAAGCAAGTGGGCTTTTTTTTTTCCTCTTGAGACAGAAGATGGAGGCTATAAGATGGAAAGGATTGGATAGTTTCCTAAGTTTTCTAAGAACAATGGATGGGATTGTATGGAATAGGGTTAACAAGCTTGTTTGTTCTTAAGGACATTGCTATTTGAAGCAAATCCTAGAAATCTGTATTTTTACATATATATTCTGAGGTGTAATTTTGAAAACTTGGCCAAGATTGTCTATGTATGAAAATATACCATGGAATATGCAATGTGCCACTATAGTACCTTTCATTAAGATGCAGACACTATCTCCCTATCCCTGAGTCTAGGCTGGCTTGGGACTTGCACAGATCAACAAACATAGCAGAGGTTACGCTAGGCCAGTTCTGATCCTCAAAGACATGTCTTTCATGAATCCTT
Source organism: Phodopus roborovskii (assembly GCF_943737965.1). Lineage (NCBI taxonomy): Eukaryota > Metazoa > Chordata > Mammalia > Rodentia > Cricetidae > Phodopus > Phodopus roborovskii. Next base: position 24,995,943 of record NW_026126460.1, on the reverse strand, counting down.
TCATTTCACTATGTTTTGGACTTGACTCTCCATCTGCTTTGTGTGTTAACACTTGGTTCCTGTGGTTAGCACTATTTTGTGAGGTTCTAGGAATTTAAGAGATAGGGTCTAGCTAAAAGAAGGAAGTCACTCAAAGTATGTCTTTGTAAGCTCCAACTACTTCCTAGTGACCACCCCACTTTTTCTGTTTACCATGAGGTATATAGGGAGGGAGGGAGAGAGAGAATAAAGAAGGAAGGAAGGAAGGAAGGAAGAAAGGAAGGAAGGAAGGAAAGAGAGGTCCAAGCTACATTCCTACCACCACAATCTTTTACTTCACCATGAGTTTTTAGAATCAAGGAGCCAAGGGTCATGAACTAACATATCTGAAACTGAACTAAAATAAATCTTTGTTTCTTTCTATTGTTCTCTCAAGTACTTTGATACCATGTAAGCAAGTACTTAATACCATGTAAGCAAGCTCTCAATCTAGATGATCAGAATGTTGGAGATGCCTACTACCCAGATTATGGCTAATCAGTGAGTAGACATATATTGCATGTTTTTGCTCTTTTGGCTTTTTGACCTTGGTGGGGGCCCACCACCCAGCTCCCAAATAACTCACATGTAGAGGCCTTTTTTTACTTATGAATGTCTGGCCTTAGCTTGACTTGTTTCTAGCTTTTTCTTATCTTAAATTAACCCACCTACCTTTTCCCTCTGAGTTTTATCTTTCTTACTTCTGTATATCTTACTTTCCTTCTTACTGGTTATCCTACTGGCTGGGTATCTGGGTGTCTGTCTGTGTGTCTGGGTGTCCCCTGATGTCTTCCTCTCCTTGTTCTCTTGTTACTCCACCCTACAACTTTTGCTGAGCCAGCCTCCTGACCACAGGTGGATTTTATTTAATCAAACACATCTTTGCATCATTAAACAAATGTTCCAGAGCGTAAACAAAAGTAACACACCTTAAAATAATATTCTACAACATTGACATTTGGGTGAGACTATCCAGATCTACCGCAGAGCTGAACACAGACACATACAGGTAGACACAAGCCTAGCCAAGCTAAACCAGGCTGAGCTACTGAGAAAGCAGAACCAGCTTTTTGCCCAGATATCTGTATGGAATAAGAGACTAATGTCTAACTACTGCACATCTAAAATGATTCATGCAATCAAACAGATTTTGTTTTTAGCATCCGCCAAGAAGATATGCATTTTATGTGAATAAAGACAAATGTCTAAATGTTAATCTTCATAAACTCTTTCAATTTAGTCTTCTATCAATTAATATAACTAGAAATACAACATAGGTGAGTCTTACATTAATTACAGGTAGGATCTTTTAAGTCTACCAAACAACATCCTCAGAAATGGGGGACAAAACTGGCATATAAATGAGTAAGGGCTTTACATTTTCTCATGCACAGAGTAACAGGCTAAGATACATTAGTGATTTTTCAAGAAGTATAATTTGAGAGTCCGAAAATAGGAGCTGAGTTCCTTTGTTTCCTAGCAGTGGACATTTTCTGCTCTCCCTTTATTCCTTTGCTGGGTTGCAAGACTGCATTTTAGCATTAATGATTAATGCCCATGGCTGATGTTTCCAGATTAATGCCTCGATGACTGGACAGGAAACCCTGTTCTAGTCCACAGGCAAGTTGCTTTAGCTTCTTATTAATCACCAAAACATAAACTGCACAGAGTCCTTGCTGCAAATGAAAGAGATAAATCCAGTCATGTTGATAATTTGAAATTCACCTCTAGGCAAAGTAGGGAGCCTAAGGGAAAGTGCTATAAGAAATCTGGGTGTGGGAGCAATTTCATGTTTCCTCCTTTGGAGGCTTAAACGCAAGCTACAGCAGTGATCCTGTGACACTGCAACAACAAAGAACCATTTGTGTGCAATTAGCACATTGATTAGAGGTTTAACCAGTGCATCTATTGCCCTTTTATCGGCTAATAGGTGTTCTTACTTGGAAAAAAAAAAATCCAGGCATAGTCTTACCTACTACACAGCTCATGATATTTTGAAACAAACAAACAAACAAAAAATTAAATACCACAATATACTGATCTAAGAACAAACTCCTGTCTTAAGTCAGTGTCGCTTGACCACTAGAAAAAAAAAATCATATTGTGTTTTGTTTTACGTGAATTAGGTTTAGAAGAGAACAAGTATAAAATTCTTTGAGGAATTCTTTTACAACCCAAGAGATGAATGAAATGAGCTAGCCATGTCTCAACTTTGTAGCTTCAGTACTTTGTAAAGTCTCCTTGCAAGGCTACAAAAATTTCCTTTGACCTCTAAGCAGAAAGGGCAGGTTTTATTGCACCCTTGTTACAGATGAGGGAATTGGGGTTCAGAGATGTCATCCTAGGAAGTGAGAAAGTTTCACAGGCTATAATCAATGACTACATTTAGAACAAGTTTAAGGTAGTTTAAAAGATGTGTCTCGCTCCTCGTGCCTCTATCATTTTAATTTCAAAGGCACACATACAGATATAAGCACACAACTAAGAAAAGAGATAACAATAGCACATCTAAAATCACTATTAAATAAAAACCACATGTAAAACCATCTATTAGCTGAGCTTTGTGGCCCATGCCTTTAATCCCAGCACTCAGGAGGCAGAGGGAGGCGGATCTCTGTAAGTTTGAAATCAAATCAGCCTAGTTACATAAAGAAACCCTGTCTTGAAAATCTCTCTCTCTCTCTCTCTCTCTCTCTCTCTCTCTCTCTCTCTCTCTCTCTCTCTCTGTGTGTGTGTGTGTGTGTGTGTGTGTGTGTGTGTGTGTGTGTGTGTGTGTGTGTATTCTTCTATTAATGGTGGGGAAAGGTCAAAGTGGTCGGAGGAGTTGTAAGGGATCTCGTGAACCTGTGGGTAAGCCTGGATTAGTAAGCATGTGGGAAAGAGATGACTCCCTAGAAGACCTCAGGAAGGCACAGATTTGGGGAGTGTAGGTTCAGCCCAGGATGACTCTGGGACTAAGTGTGGAATAGTGACACGGGAGAGCCTCACAGCCTGAGATAACCCAGGCTTCCTCCAGATGCCAGACCATAGGTGCTCACAGTCTCAGTAAGGACAATTATTTGTAAAAAGAAGAAAAGCTTGGGGATGTAGCCTTCGTGGGGACTGCTCTAACATGTGAGACCCTGGGCTACCTTCCAAACACCACAGGAAAATGACTGAAGGGAAGACTCAAGGGAACTATATCTCTTATTGAGTGAGACTGCATAGCCCCAAAACAATTTCCTTTCCAAGAAATGAAGAAGGGTGGCCACCACCCTTTTACTCTAATTAGACAACAAACAAGCTTTACTTACCCTTTTTACAGAATGGTTTTTCCTAGAAGCTCTTCTGCAAGAGCCCATTCTTTTATATTATTTTTAAGTTCTTTCATACAATGTATTTTGATGGTATTCTTTTCCCTTCAAGGATTCCCAGGTTCTCCCCACCAATCTACCACCTAAATTCACCTAACTAGATCCTTTTCCTTTCTCAAACAAATTAAAAACAAATATGCAAAATTTACTAAAACAAAACATGTCTTAGTTAGGGTTTCTGTTGCTGTGAAGACAAATTATGACCACAGCAACTCTTTTGTTTTTTTGTGTTTTTGTTTTGTTTGGTTTTTTTTGTTTTGTTTTGTTTTGTTTTGTTTTGTTTTTTTGAGACAGGGTTTCCCTGTGTAGCTTTGGAGCCTGTCCTGGAACTAGCTCTTATAGACCAGGCTGGTCTTGAACTCACAGAGATCTGCCTGTCTCTGCCTCCCAAAGGCTGTACCACCAATGCCCAGCTCTACCACGGCAATTCTTATAAAGGAAAATATTTAATTGGGTGGCTTACAGTGCAGAGGTTTAGTCCTGTATCATCATGTTGAGACATGGCCGAGTGCAGGCAGACATGGTGTCGGAGAGGTAGCTGAGGCTCCACATCTTGCAAAGGGAACACGAAATAGTCTCTCTCACTGAGCATGGCTTGGGCATATATGAGACCTCCAAGCCTGCCTCCACAGTGACACACTTCCTCTAACTTTTAAACCACATCTACTGCAACAAGGCCAGACCTCCTACTAGTGCCACTCCATTTGGAAGACTTTTTTTTTTTTCAAACCACCACAAAACAACAACACACAAAAATTATGGAATCCATTTTGTGTTGGCCAACTACTCCTGAACTTGAAGCCTGCCCTAGAGTGTGGTAGAGGAGAGAACACACTGAAGGACAACTCACATTAAAGTAGATATATACATGAGAGGAATGTAAGTGGAGTCACCATGTAGTGCAGGAGGCAACACACCCAGTTATACATCTTATTCCACCAAGTAAAACCGCTAATGTCGGGAATGAATTACTTCTTGATGAGCCATTGGCTAAAGAGGTTCCATAGTCCTCCACAACATTACAAGCTAGAGCAAGGGCTATTAGTTACTCTCCTCAACCTGATGCTAAGGGTCTATCACTGGAGATTAATTTCTTAATGACCTGTGTTTAAAACCTTCAGGTGTTGTCATAAGCTTTTTTTTGCTGAAAATTAATGTTTTAATTAAATTTTCTGCCACGTTAAAGGTAATTTCCTTGTCATATTTAGAACTTCCGGTTCATCATAAATATTAACATTATGGCTTCAAGGCAACTATTGTTTTTGTTTGTTTGTTTGTCCAGACTTCACTTCTGAAAGGTGATATTGTAATTTTACACACAGATATTTAGTCAATTTTCTTCAAATCATGTTGGATGTTTTTGAATTATGTGCAATATGCTTTTCTTCAGTCGATAATAGGACTACTTGTTCTGTTTTGATGGGATTTATTTTGTTTGTTTGTTTGTTTACTAGCATTACCTTTTGTAACAGTGAATAACCATTGTGACAGGTAAGACAGGTTTCAGGTAGCCTAGGCTGGCCTAGAGTGCCCTGCATAGCTAAGGATAACCTTGAACTCTATTCTTCCTGTCTTCTCCTCTCACGTCCTGTGATTATAGATGTATGCAGTGCTCAGAAATCAACACATTAAAGGAAGTTTTATTTTTACTAGCATCAACTCCTTCTTAATTTTCCCCTTCCCTGCTCTCCTTTAGGAGCTAAGGACCAAACCCAGGGCCTTGTACTTGGTAGGCAAACACTCTACCACTGAGATAAATTCCCAATCCTCTTAATCTTCTTTTAAAAAGATTTTACTTTATCAATTTTCCATTGCTGCATAAAAAACTCCTCATAGTTGATGGCTAACTAGAAGATTTATCTCCTCAGTTTCCAGGTGAGGAGATTCACAAGGACAAACAGATTTCAAAATGTCAGAAGGGGGTAATTCTTCTCGGGCACAGGCAGTCACCTTTCAAGTTCACAGTCTTTAACAAAATCCATTGCCTTGTGGTTGTAACCCACCTGTTTCTTTGTTATATGTCACATGGGGACAATTTCAGTTCCTAGAAGCCACCAGCAGTTTCCACTGGCAGTTTATAGTATAACCGATGACTGCCTTGTAGGCCAATGATAACACATCCCCCTTAATTTCTTTTGAAGGGTCCTCTGATTAGATGAGCTCAGTAAGGATAATCTTCCCGTTAATTAACTCACATGCAACAAACTAGTAACACAAACATGGATGTGGTGTTCACCATACCTCGGGCTTTACCCCAGGCTGATAAGAAGAGGAAAGTAGATGCACGAGGGAACCAGCAGTTTTGAGTTCATCTTCAAACCTTGTTGCCTGCCTTCCTCACTTTGGTGGTTAATTGTTATATATCAACTGGACTGAACCACAGGGTACACAGATATTTGCTCACACATTACCTTTATTGTGTCTTGAGGGTGTTTCTGGAGATCAAGCCTTGAAGTATTAAGCTGAGTAGGGCAGATTTTCCTCCCAGAATGACTCTCATACACTCACTGAAGTCCAGAGAGGGCCAGAAAGTGTCGGTGTGAAGAATTCCTGTGCCTCTGAGATGGATGCTGGTTTCTTGCCATTGACCTCAGGATAAAACATTCCCTTTTCCCCGGGCTTCTACTCCATTGGCTTTCAGACACCCTTTGCTGTCCTAGGTCTCCAGTTTGCCACCATCGTGTACTGGACTTTGTCAGCTTCCAGCATTGTATAAAGCAACTTTGCAAAGACATGTTTATGGCATGTTTGTTGGTTCTGATTCTCTGGAGGACATGGACTAAACCAGATTTTTGTGCCAAGGGTGGTTCAAGAGGAACCAAATTTAAAGGATGAATTGCCCAAATTTATTGGAGAATTTCTGGAATTGGCTCTCTAAGGAGATTCAAAATACTAAGGAACTATTTTCATTGGTCAAGAGAGCATTGGCAGGCACAACTTGGCATTAGAGATGCATAAAATGCTGCCATTAGGTACTTTCAGTCAACCACTTACAAGAATTGAGGATCTGGGAAACTACACACATAAACTTTTGAGCTTTTTTTTTTTAACTAATGAATATAATCAGCTTGGGTGGCTGTTCTGAATGTCACTAAATAAAGTGGCAAAGAAACGGATGTACTGAGATCCGCAAATTACTTGGAAATTTCTTTATGTGCTTAAAGTGCCTTTTCTTTGAGATTGGGTCTCCCTGTGTAACCAGGTTAGTTTTTACCTTGACATTCTCCTACATCTACTTCCAGAAAGTAGGGATTAAACAATGCCACAATGACCAGCTTTGAAGCCCACTCGTATCTTTGGGGACCACAAGGATGGGACTGTAGAAAATTACATGCAGACTCTCATCCCATGACTGGGTTGACTACAACAGAAATTGATGCTCAGTCTTGCAGTATATTGTAAAGAGTACGGTTTTTCCACCTGCCGCCGCTGGTCTTGTCCCGCTGCCGCGCCAGCCCCAAATAATGCACAGAGACTCTGTATTTGATACAAAGCTATTGGCCAGGTGCTAGTTTCTTATTGGCTAGCCCTGTCTTAATTATTAACCCATTTCTATGTATTTTCACGTGGTCTTACCAAGAGCAGAGGAATGGCAGTTCTGTTCTCTCCAGGCTCTCCATCCTGACCCCTCCTTCCTCCTTCCTATTTCCTCCTTGTCTCCTAGTCCCTCCTATCTTCCTTTCCTATTGGCCAACAGTGCTTTATTCATTAACCAGTATGAGAAACATATATACATAATGACATCTCCCATCAGTATATCGACTATATGAGTGAGGGCAATGAGTCAGGAGGAATAGAACCTTTAACACTGTAAGTAGATGTGTAAACATGGCACCTATAACACACAGCAGAATCAAAGCACTAGTCAGAATGTAGGCATGTAGTATTGTCATATCTTTATGGTATTCCTAGAAGCAAAATAGATAGGAAACTTCCCAAAGCTTCATTTGAGCAGTATAAGTATACTAGATTAGACTGAGTAAGACATAAACTTGAACAACAGAATAAAACAGAGTTTGGCCTTTCAATTTCTGGACTTGAGCCAACTAGCTTACAGATTTAGCATCCTCTAGATGAAGGAGAAGCCAGATCTTCTTGAGAAAATACCCCAATCTACTGCCAAAAAATGTCTGCTGTTAATCTTACTCCCAGTCTTCCCTAGGAGACCTATGTCTTTTTCCAGAGTAACATGGCATTGAAGGGGAAAATAGTCAGGCCTTTCCAGACCACTGCACTTATTTCAAGAGACCCACAAATGGTAGTGTTGTCCATGAGTTATGGACTTATGGAAGAAGATCTTTATCTCAGATCTACAGCACAGTGGGCACAGGAGGTCCCCAAACTCAACCATTGGCTATTCCCCAGATCCATAATGCATAATTGAAGTGAACAGCCTCAGCAGCTGATACAATCCCCATATTGATTCCCTAGCCTATGAATCGGGTGTCACTGTAGTTAGAAAAAAGGTGTGTCTCTGGAAGTGTCTCTATATGGAAAAAAATATACATCAAAGGCAAAACTGCATGCAAGAAGGGCTACAGTGACGATATTACCACTAAGGGCTTGAGGGATGTAGGAACAGTGACTCCCACCACAAATGCATTCAATAATAGAGAAGATAATTAGATCTTCGAGAACAACAGATCACCCAAGTGGTGACTCCAATTCCTGCTCCTGCACTAGGAGTGCTTTCATTGCCTGAATGAATTAACACATCATTACTGCATTCCAAGCTATTAATATAGCAAATGCCTTCTCCATCCATGACAATAAGAGCCATCAGAGGCTTCAGCTCTCCATTGTCTTAGAACTATATCATCAATACCCTACCTCCGGATACTCAAATTCTCTAATCCCTTGCCACAATTTAGTTTGTATGGTACATACTAAACTTTCCTTCCTTGAGATACCACACCAGTCTATTATGCTCATTGAACTCAATGGACATGAAATAGCTTCTATTCCAGTTGTGCTGGTAAAGCATGTCTATGTTAGAGAGCTAGAAACAAATACAAACAGTATTCAAGGATATTCTACCTATAGACTGGGATGTTTCACCTCCTCTTAAAGCATCCTGTCATTTCATCTTTGTTTTAACATCCTGTGTCTTAAGGAGCTTCCCTACCTGTAGAAGGTTTTAATTTTGGAGGAAATTACTACAACCTCCCCTCCCCGTGCCATAGGCATGACCAGAGGCCCATCTCCCCTGGAATTATAGATAGATTCTATCAAGTTGACAGTTAACACTAACGATAATGGTGGGTAGATAGATAGAGAGATGGTGGATAATAAGTATGGATACACATATAGATTGATAGATTTGTTAGGCGATGGGATTCTGATTAATGCACTTGCCTTTATGATTTTCCAAATAACTTCAGAAGCTTTTGTAAATGTTTCTTCACTTGCTCATGAGGTAAATATCCTCCTGTAGTTTAGCAAACATATAGAAGACTATACAAATTACAAACACATTACAAAGTTGATACTTCCTTCACTGGTATCCAGAACTAGCCCTTCAATACCCACCTTTAGCCTTTACACCCCAAGGACAAGTTATTTGTAACCCCATCCTGACTAACACCACAAATGGTTTTGAACTTTATATAAAGAGTGATGCGACATCAGGTTCAAAGCTGCTTCTGTAACCCACTACTCCCTGCAATCCGCACAATTTGTCCACCCTGTGTTATCTTGCTGTTCTAGCTGCTTTCTGCTCTCTGCTCTCTCCATTTCTCTGTCTCTCATGCTATGCTCTATACTCTACCTCCGTTGTTCTCTCTCACTCTCCCCTTGGCTAGCCCTGGCCATGTATAGTCTGCTTTTCTCTCTGATCTGGACTTCTCCAAAAGCCTCTGGCTGTTCTCTCTCTGACAGCTACAATAAATCCTTCCCATACCATGTTAGCAGTTTATGCACACAATGCTTGATTTTTCTATCTGCCTGACTATAGACAATAAAAGGACTCTGGCCAGTTTGAGCGTGGCAGCATGGCCCTGGCAGGCCTTTCCCTTCTCTCCCATCCCCTCTACCTTGCTAAAAACCCAAATAGATTACATTCCTAAAACTAGCCACCAAAGTCTATACTCTTATTTAGCTACTTCCTCTTCCTAAGGCTAACAACCAACATCTAGCTATCAAATTATTGAAAGTTATTAAAGACCCCCTTTGACTCACCTACTTAACATCCCTGATTAAAATTAAATACATCATTGTAACATGGGGTTTCTCATTTTACCTTTATAAACCACCACTTGCCTCTGGGCTACGTCTGTCTCCTCTCTATCCAGAGACAGCTTCTCCATCCCACCCCAGGACAGATAGCCCTCTCCTCTTTCCTTCGTTCCCTTCCCCTTCTCCCCCTTTCTTTATCTCCTGTCTTTGTCTGTTATCCCTTGCCCTCTGTCCCTCTGAGGCAAATAAATTTTCTTTGTGCTGAGAACTTGGTCTTGGAGGTCCTGAACCAATACTTTTACTTTTAGACAATATGTTTGCTAAATTCATATTCTGTAGGTTGTAGAATGTAGTTGTTTATTTTCATTGTTATATAGTATCCCATAGCAATCTTTCCTACATTCTGGTGTCTTATTTCCTGTGTGTGTGTGTGTGTGTGTGTGTGTGTGTGTGTGTGTGTGTGTGTGTTGGAGATTGGACCCAGGGTCTCACACATGCTAAACAAACACCCTTCCATTAAGCTTTTGACCTTAAACAATTCTGCCATGAGCATTCATGGATGTGTGCTTTGGGGGAGATATACCTAGAATACTTAAATGGAGTACTTATTAATGGTAAATGAAACTTTGGCCAGAATTAAACACCTATTATCTTTGCTCCAAGAACATGAAAGATCTCCCCACTGGTGCAAATTAAATATCCTTCCAAAAGCACTTCCACATTTGCCTAGAGATGAAATGAAGATAAAAGCAGTTCTGACTCATCTTTCCTCTGCCAGGGTTGCACCCTCTTGCCAAAGCACTAAGTAGGAATACAACGCCTTTGGTTTCCTTTATTTCTCAAAAAATGTCCATTGTACTTAGCCATTACCACTCCCAATATCCTCCTTTTATTTGATTGTTGGTCATGTCTTGGTCATTTAACTTTAGGCATCTAATGTTTACATTGCACATGCACTGGAGGGCTCCATGTGGGGCTTTGGGATTTTGAGAGGGACTTCTTTAATGGGCACTTTTTAGAAGTGATATTTCCTCTGGAGCCATTCTCTTGATTACAGTCTCATTTCACATTTTTAAAAAAATCTACATCTGTAAAATCTTAGATATGTATCTTACTATGTTAAAAGTTCCTTTGGCAAAGATAGTCAGCAAAATGTGCCATAAATTAATCAAATAGTTTGCCTTAACCAAAGAAAGTGTTGAGCGAATTGTGACCACATCTTACTGCTGAGCTGAACTGGTTCTGTAACTCTTTATTAGAAAAATGCCTGTTAGGGTGCCTGATCCTGGCAGGGTCCAACCCTGATGAGGGATGTGTGTTATAAGATTAGTGAGTCCATTCAAACTCTCTACAGGTAGATACCTATGTGTCACATTGTCACCTGCTCCTATGACCTCTTCTAACCTTTGTGCACACTTTTTTTGTGCAACAGGAATCCCGAATACCAGCTAAAGGTAATGAGAGAACTAACCCTACAAAGAATCGGGCCACAGTCTGCCTTGCCCATTGGTCCTATCACTTCCATTAAGCTCATCGATGTTAGACATTCTAAGATTAATAGCATAAAACACTTGGTGTTTTCTGATGAGCCAGGCACTCTGGCATCCAGACCAAGCTCATCCCACTCCACCCTCCTACTTGCCCCATTGCCAACTTCTCCATTCTGCAGTTTGATCAATCATCTCTCCATGGAACAGATGGCAGCCTCCCTCAGCTAAAACACCCAATTCTAGGAGCAACTCCAATGGAAATCCAGGAGAATTTGGTTGAGCAGGATGTTGGTGGGGATGGAGGAGGTTAGCATTCATCATTATGAAAGGATAGTGGTCTCTGACTTCCTATCTTTCTGCCTTTCCCCATTTCCTTCTTGGATGCCTTTGCTCCCATCCCTTGTTGGCTGAGGCCACATCCATACAAGAGCAGTTTAGTTAAGCTTAGGAGGGATGCCTGGCCCTCATTTTCTGAGGATATCCAGAGTGTTTGGGGTATATAACAATTTATTTGTCATCAGTTTTTTTTTTCTTTTTTTGCTCCTTTGCCAACAACGTAAAAAAGTATGAAAGTTTTCAGGTGATGAAAAGAAATTTATAAATTCCATCACTTCAGTTATAAATGTTATGAAGAAGATCTAGAGAAGTGTGACAGTAATGAGGAACCAGTTGAGACAGGGTCAAAAGCAAACTGAGGAGGAGGCATATGAACATATACCACTAGAATGATGGACATCACTTTCAGAAACCTGGAGAACATCTCACACAAACAGAATACTGTGTACAAAAATGTTGATAAGAAGTAAGCTTGACATGTTTGGGAGAAAGACAGAAAGCTAAGCAAATGCTCTTATAATATGCATTTTACAATATACCTTTTCCCTAGATTTTGGCCAGGTTACACTCCCCAAAGGTCCACTCATTAATGAGAATGCATGGCAAAGCTTCATAATGAAGAGGAAGGATAGGAGAAATCAATGGAAAAGAATGTTCTAGAAGCAAATGCTGTGTAAATAAATAGTTAAATCCTTGACTCAGGCATCACTAATGTAAAAATCATTCATGCCCACTTCTATGTGCTATATTTTCACATAAACACAAACTTCAGTTAATTATCTTCTGTTGCTGTCCAGACATGCTATAAAATGAAGTTAGTAATTGAATTATAAAGGTCTGGTAGCCAGGAGGCAGCCATCTACAATTCTGATCATGAGAATCAAGAATACTTTAGAGAATAAGATAAACTAGGCATAGAAAAATGTTTCTTGGTGTGTATATTGTCAGCAACAAAGCAAGGGAAGCTTATGGATGCCATTGCACTTATTTGAAAGAGAAATTATTAAAATGTATCTGTGATTAAGTCATGATAAAACTGAGATTAATTTCATAGTACTCATTCTTAGCCATGGATTATAAAGACCGTGTTTCTTATGAAAGCTTAAAATTTGATTAAAAAGAAAAACATTAGGAAGCCTCCCAAATGTTTCTTCCCAGAGTGAAATCATGACCAGGATACTTTGCTTCAGCCAACTATTATTATTCTGCTGCTCTGTAGACCCAGAGTCCAGGCCAAATGGGCTCATCCTCCAGAAGCCATGCTTCTACACAGGAAGTCAAAGCTGAAAACAGTGTGCATGTAAGTAGTGTGATGTGCCCCAGCAGAGTGCCAAAGCCTCCACCCTCAGCTACCATAGCCCTTAAGAGATTATACCACATACAAGGTCTTCTCTGAGCTTGGCTAAGTCCTGTCTTATACCTAGGAGTGCATTCTTCAGTGGGGCTCTTAGTTCATTGTGATGGGGAGATGCATGGCTCTAAGCCATTCCCATTCATCCAGACACTCACTGACAAGTCATGTATGTCATTTTGATGAGATAGGGCTCAGCCCCAATCACTTGGCTACCTCCTTTAAAACAGTGATAGCCATCAAGTTGTGACCTATCTATACAATTCTAAGATGTCCCTAACACCATCTCCTCATGATCCCATTTAACCCACTTGTATAAATCCCCAAGAGTGTCAGTGGAATGGATTTTTTTTTCTTCCATGACCAGATTATGCTACGTGCCATAGCTCACCTTAAGATAGGATAATTGTCTAGGTGACATGACCTAAGATCATGAGCCATTTCCAGTATTCTCCAGTTGTCACCAAAGTCAGTCATGTGGAGCTAGATGATTAGATTCATCTGGCTGGAGTGAGGATAGGAGACATCACATGTCAATGAATCGGGCAGCACAAAGAGCCTGAGAGCTGTCCCTGGCCGGCAGCCTGAAAGAAATGAGACCCCAGTCTTGCCTCTGTATGGCATGGAATTCTGCCAGTGCCCTAAATGAACTTGATAGTTGATCCCTCCCTTAGAGCCCACAGGCAAGAAGACTACGTGAGTGATCCTCTGACTATAGTTTTGGGATATTAACAAGGATACTATCATGTCTAGACATCTGACTTATAGAGCTATGAGCTAAGAAACATGTTTTAAGTCCCAAAGTTTATGGTACAACAGAAATTAATACATGGTGTCAGTAAACTTACTGACTCCCTCTGTGTGTCTCTCTATCTCTCTGGGTCTCTGTCTCAAGTGAAATGTGTGATCACAGATGGGCCCTGAGATAACCAGCTTAGTAGCAGGCCAAGGCCAATAATTATCAAAATTCATTATGTAAAAGTGTATATTTCTCCTCAAACCTGTGTCATCCCACTCTGTGATATGTGAGTGGTTTCTCTGTAGAATATTTTTTTTGAAAATACAGAATGTAGCTTGTGTCCTTTAGTGTGACCCTAATTTATATAAAAAACAAATGAAAAGAGTATCCTCTGATGACGGTATATGAGACATAATAGGAAGAAAGAGGGAGAAATGGAAGGAAGGGGAGAGAAGGAAGATAGGAGGATGGGGAGGAAGGGAAGGGGGAGAGAGTAATAATGTAGTCTGTCAGTTATCTATTGCTACATTTAAGAATCATCCCAAAACAATGGATCGGTGAACAGCTACTTTATTTTCCTCTAATATTATGGTTAAAAGTGTCCAATTTTTCCTTCCCATTTCCGTTATCTTGGGCTACAGATATCCAAGGGATTTGGCTGGACTGAGAGCTCAAAATGACACAGTCATGGGACTAACAGTGGTGCCACCTGCTCTCAATATGCTTAGCGAGGACCGTTGACCACAGTCTGGTTCTCTGTGTGGTGTCACCATACACCTTGTGTTCTCAGCATGAGAGCTGGGTGTTGAGAAGCAGAGATTGTCCATCTTCCCTAGGTGTGGGTCCAGAAATGTGACAGTGCTACTTGCCCTGCATCGTAATGGACAGAGACCACCATAAGAATCATTCAGAAGAAGGAGAAATCAGTTCTGTCTGTTGAAGTAAAAAAGGTACCTGGACAGCTTGGAGAAGAACTATTGGAGTCATCACTGAAAACTCAGCATTAAAGGAGGTTCTGTCTAGGTTCCTACCACCCCTCTTCTTCTTGAGACAGATGCCATGATCTTCTAAATCTAAATCAGACCATATCATCCTTCTACCTGGGGTGTCACAATAATATATAAGAGAGGCACGTGTCTTATTCCTGTACTTGGGCCTCTCTGAGCCCAACCTCATGCCCTCCCTTGATACAGTGCTCTCTGCATTTCAGACTTGGGTTGCCTGGCTGCTCCTCAAACCTTCCAGGCACATTCCTATCTCAAGGATTTTGCCTTTGCTCTTTTTCCTCTTGTCTCAAACATGTTCATCTGGCCATCACAAGGTTCCTTCCCTCAAATCAAACACCAGGGAAGCTGATTTGACTATCCTGAACAAAATGGCAACCTCCATCATCTCTCTCCTATGTGGGAAATTGAGTCCTTCCAAAGTGTGCGTTCTGAATGAAGTCCAAACCCCTTAAGTGGGTATTATTTGGAGTAAGGGGATGATTAACATTACATGAAATTCTAAGAGTAAAGCTCTAACCTGATAGGATTGATGTCTCTGTGAGAAGAGACAGAAGCAGAGAGCATTGTCTCTTCCACCCGTCTTTCTTTCTCTCCCACCCTTCTCCATTTCCCTACCCCATATGCAAGGACACTGCAAGAAGCCATCGAAAGACCAGGAAGAAAGCTCTTTCTAGGAAGCAAATGGATAGATTCCCTGGCCTTGGACTTCCAACATCTAGAACAATGAGAGCATGAGTTTCCATTTATGACAGTGCAATTAGCAGGGTTTGTCCACCTCCCTTAGTGGATTTTCTCCACTCCCCATATCACCAATGGCGTGATTCCACATTATCTATTATGTATGCCTTGTAGGACCTCCTTGCCCAACCATAGGCTACTTGAGGAGAGACTTTGTTTTAATCATTGCTGTTTCTATAACCTCTAAAAGATGCCATCAATACATATTTGATGAGGGAGTTGAATAAATGAGAAAAACCAGGGCTAATTTTGTGCATTCACTTTTAGAGAGAAAAGATTTCACCTTCTCCAGCTGGAATCCTAGCATAGCTCCCCTTTCCCAGCAAAACCAGCAAAAGTTTCAGAGGTAGGTCAGAGGAAATATTGCAGGAATAACAACATAAACTCTATAGGAAGAGAGTGGAGTAGGAAACAAACTGGGTTTGGATTTTGAAAGTGCACAGATGGAAACTCTGCTGGGGTGGGCATGTTTCATTTCGATTTGCTCAGATTTGATACACTGCATTCAAGTGTGGCTTACCCCCAAGGAACCTGTGAGTGCAGAGTAGACTAGGGACTCCAGCTCACTGGGGAAAAGTGCTTCAGCTCTCATTACAGAGCCATGATGTGTGTTTTTGAATCTGTGGCAACACTAAAGGTCTACCTCAGAACATCATCTAAGAGCTCTGGGGTTTGTTTCCATAGCAAGTTTGCTGAAGGTACCCACAGGGCATTACATCATGAATTTGAGCCAGACTATTTTCCACAGTAGATCGTTAACCCTTTACATGGACCATTATAGCCTCTTTTCTTTATATTGTTTTAATACCTGTGTATCTGTGTAAGGGTGTCGGATCCTCCGGAACTGGAGCTTCAGACAGTTTGTGAGCTGCCATGTAGGGGCTGGGAATTGATCCTCAGTCTTTTGGACAAACATCCAGTGCTCTTAACCACTGAGCCATCTCTCATTATAACTTCTTTAACACCAAAACATAAGTTTGTAACAACTTCAAAGTATTTGGAGTATCTGTTACTTAACCTGGGTTCACTTCACATTTCAACTATGCTAAAAAAGCCATCAATAACCCCAGTCCCAGTTTGCTGACCAGGAAACTGAGACTGAAAAAAATGTGTACAGTTAGAGCCTCTAATGAATTAACAGGAGAACTATGATGAATTGGCAAGGAATTCACTGGAGGGAGATTGCACAATAAGAACTAGGGAGACAGCTCAGTGAGTAAAGTGCTTGCCATTGCCATGCATGTATGTGGACCAGAGTTTGGATCCTAAGTGTGCAGGTAAATGCCAGGTGAGTGTAGCAGCCTCCCTGCAATCCCAGTTCTGATAAGATAGAAATAGGATCCTCAGAGCAAGTGGGAGACCATGCCTCAAGAATAAAGTAGAGAGAGATCAAAGAAACTACATGATCTCAACCTGTGGTCTCTGCATCGATGATTACACATATGTTAGCATAGCTCATAGCTACACATATGTAGACACAACGAACTTAGTGATAAAACAACAAAAAAATTAGTTGTCGCATAGCTTCAGAGAGCAAACATCTGAAGTCAGGGCATCAGCAAGTTGGTTCCTTCTGCAGGCTGTTGGTCAGCGACCCTTGGTGCTCCTTGGCTTACAGATGCAACTCTCCAGTATAGCCCTGTCTTCACATGACCTCTTCTCTCTGTATGTGTCTCTCTGTTTCTGCCTCTCTTTGTTTCTCTCTCTCTGCCTCTATCTCTCTCTCTCTCTCTCTCTCTGTGTGTGTGTGTGTGTGTGTGTGTGTGTGTGTGTGTGTGTTCTCCCTTTCTGTCCCTTATAATGGCCCCTCATTCAGACTAAGAGTCCACTCAGGCCCATGATCGACTCATCTGGACATCCTTAACCCCCATTGCACCTTCAAAGACTCTTATTCCAAATATGACTATCATATGAGGTTCCAGGGATTAGGGATTGGATTCTATTCATTCCCTACATGTTCTGTCAGTAGACTGCAGTCTAATAGCTACAAATACTCATCTTCGTTTGCTACTGAAGTACAGCTCGGATGGGTGGCATGAAGCTTGTTCTAGTCTACAGTGTGTCCTCCTCCCTGAACAGCCCACTTTCATTTTTCTCTCCGTGTTCTCAATTTATCTATCCAGATTACAGTTATAATCTAGTTGTCCCCATAGATCACAGCTGTTCTGTCCAAACCCACTTGTTCCTCAGACATCTGCATGCCTACAAATTCGTATTTAGTTACAGAGAGTGCTGCAAATGATATGGGCTTTAGAGCCAAGTCCTAGCACAGCTGAGCAGTGGTGGCACATGCCTTTAATCCCAGCACTTGGGAGGCAGAGGCAGGCAGATCTCTATGAGTTCAAAGGCAGCCTGCTCTACAGAGCTATGACTGCTATGCTGAGAAACCCTGTCTTGAAAAAACAAAACCCAAAACCAAACCAAATCCTAGCACATAAGGCTCTCTCATGTGACTTTGGGAGAAGTGTCCACCTCTATGAGACTCAATCTACTTGTCTATGTAGTAAGACTTGCCATTGAGTGAATGCCCTTATATGTACATCTCCCAGCTCAGTGTCTTGCTCCTGATCTACAAAAAGAGTAGTTAATGCTAGCACTACTATTGTCCTTCCAGGTAATGATCATATCTGTGCTGTATAATCCATGCACAACACAATAATAAACTTTGTAGGAAATTTCCAGAAGACAGAGAGAAAACAGCATTACTCTTAGAGAAGCCACAAGTGGATTTTCCTATTTTGAAATTCTGAGCAGAAGAAAATTTGTAAGTGTCCTTGAAAAAGGATGCATGGACCAGAGCTCTTTTGTGTCTAGGAAAGCATGCACATTTACCCTTACTGATCAGGGACATTCGTCCTAATTTAATATGTCTTTCTAAAGGAAAAATACTGGCCCACAACAATCTTTTCTCCTCTTAAGCTTGCAGCAGCTCTCTGGCTATTGTTTTAGATAATCTTCTAATTTCCCATATGATAGCTAATCATCCAGTTACTCTTTAGCAGTCTTCCACTGTTTTTTGACTTGTAGCATTTTGGTTTGGCTGGAAAGTTCGGCAGGTCTAACCCAACCATAGAAAATGCATGTACTGTCAAATTCAAAATGAATTCTTTGGGTTTTTCTGGCAAACTCTGACTACTAGTCACAGTGAGGTTCCAAGAGCATTGCAGGGTTTCTTTGGTGTTTTCTGAGCCATGAGAAAAATTGATAATGACCAGGCTTGTTTAGATGATAAATATATTTCCTTTCCTGCTAATTTCACAGGAAGGACAAATTTGCATATTGTTTATAAAATAAAGCTCATAGCTTGTCATCCTGAATCATAAATCATGTTGAGAAGCCAATTACTCTATTCCCTGATCTTACTAGATAGCAAAATGCCACTACCTTCTAGAGCCATCTTAGCTGCACACACTTGAGTGTGTGTGTGTGTGTGTGTGTGTGTGTGTGTGTGTGTGTGTGTGTGAGAGAGAGAGAGAGAGAGAGAGAGAGAGACAGAGAAAGAGAGAGAGAGAGAGAGTTTGTGTAGGTACATGTGTGCTTTGTACAGGCACATGAAAGTCAGAGGTCTGCCTTGGGTGTCTTTAAGTGCTATCATTTTGGGGGTGTGTATGTAAGAGACCCTGTCTGACACATATCAAGCAGACTTGGTTGGCTAGCCAGTGAGTTTCAGAGATTGGTCTATCACAATTAGTCCCCAGCACTAGGGTACCAAGGGCATGCTATCATACTCAGTTTTTTAAATGTGGCTTCTGAAGATTGAACTGTGGTTCTTGTGGTTGCCATTTCTTAACTCTTGCATCTATTTCTAAACCAAGGTATGCGTTACCCACCAGCAGCCCGTATGGCTAATAAACTTTATTTAGATAATATAGTATATGTTTTTGTTGTTTTAAGAGTTGCTTTCTGATTCAAAATAGCCCCTGCTACTCTGCGTCTATTTATACTGTCACTTGGTCCCAAACCCTTATGAACTGGTTGTCACTGGATTATCCTAACTGGAAAAAGAGTGTAGGCTAACAGGTCCAGTTAGGATACTAATAACTCCCCATTGGCTAGGCACACCCTTGTGGAGCTGTCTTTGTCATTCTGACTCACAGATCAGGCTTCAAGTTTACCCAGCTAGTTAACTATCTGGTGACTTCCAAGAACCACAAACTAAATTTCATTAAGTTGTGAGACTTTGATATTCCCTAAATGATGCCATTTTGGTATTGTGCTCTAAAAGAAATAAGAGAAACAGTGTCCTTGGAATTTTCCCTCACTGAAATGTTTAATTTTTTTAAATTAAGCATCTTAAACAAAAGTTCATCTGGCCTAATAAACCCAGAACAAAGTTTTAAATGTACCTAAGAACTTATTAAAATGGCACAGCCAACACAAAACACACATTTAAGTCTTTCCCCATTATATTTAGTCAATAAATTCTACAGGTCTGCCCTAACTACAGGCACCTTTCTGTTAGCATTTGTGCTAACCAGTGGGAAACACTTAGGACTCTCTGAGTTTCTCTGATGCATTTTCACATTGACAGTCGGTCAGAATGATGCCCCTGCAGCATTTTAGCAATCCTCTGGAGTCTTCTCAGCCAGGTAGATGTTCTATAGACTAAGGTTTTACATCTCAAACATATTGGGCCAACTCTGAACACATAGAGAGAGAGATAGACAGAGCTAGAGATAAACAGACAGACACACACACACACACACACAGAGTATATATATATATATATATATATATATATATATATATATGTATGTGTGTGTATACGTATGATTATAGGATTATGTGGAGTATTAATGGGTTCTTAGGATGCTCTGATAAGAGCTAGAGAGTTCACATTATTTACTAAACTTATTTATGTATCCAATTCTTTTTGCACAAAGCATCTCTTTGTTTGTATGCCAAGGCACATACTTTGAGAAAGGCTAATACCAGTTCCTGGGCAGAATTTGTGACAAATGCTAGATACTTGAGCATCATCCCAGTGACTAAGCCATCTCAATGATTACCAGACTTCCATGAAACCTTGACTGCATTTCAGAACTGCTATAAACCACTGATGGTTCTTCCATTAAGCAACTAGTTTGAGTTTTCTTATAATTTGAATAGTCTCTGTTTGGCCTCCAGAGATTTTTAATATTATATTCATTTATTTTACCAAAATGACCAAAGTGGAAGTAAAAAACAAATGCTATTTTATAAAACAGAATTTCAGGGATTCCATACCAACCTGACTACAAAAAGACAGCAATAGCTCCATAGCAGAAGACTTACCATTTCCCCCAAGAACTCTGCACT
This sequence comes from Phodopus roborovskii, assembly GCF_943737965.1. Lineage (NCBI taxonomy): Eukaryota > Metazoa > Chordata > Mammalia > Rodentia > Cricetidae > Phodopus > Phodopus roborovskii. The sequence continues at coordinate 24,975,439 of NW_026126460.1, read as the reverse complement.
TTCCACAAGGAGCATTCAAGTCTACATGTTAAAATTGACAGTTCCATGTTTCACCCACCAAGTATTTTATAGAGTGGCATGCTTGGAACCCTTGGGTCATCACTTCTGAGAAAGCTGAGAGCCACTTTGTGACTTTGCTACTCAGTCCCTAACTGAGCAGGAGTTAGGCTCTCCACAGGCAACCAGTTTATCCACATAGTAATGTTTTCCTTTACCACAGGAAAGAGCAGAGACAGATCATGAGCTCAACTCTCTCCTCTCTTGTGAACCCTCCCCTTCTAGAGTTGAATCCTGATATATCATCGCTGGGTTCATCAATAGTCTGGCCACACCAACTTCTGATGGTTCAGTAAGAAGTGGGAACTGTTTCTACACTTCATAAACCTAGACACCTTGGCAGTGTAGGGCCCCGGAATCTAAGAAAGAGATTAATACATGTTTCTATTTGTTTCTCAACCTATGAAAAATGGGTTTGTGGTTTTATTTGTTTGTTTGTTTTGCTTTGCTTTTGATTTGTTAGGTTTTTGGTCATGAATGAGAACACAAAGTTGTCTGGAAATGTCCAACTAGGTAACATAAAGTTGTAACATAAAGAAATGAAAATTAATTACCATTAAGTAACACATTTATCACTTTGGTCTCAGCCCAGAGGCAGCCATGAGTTTGGCTTTTCTGCCAGGTGACAACCTACTCAAGAATCCAATGTTGTGTATTTTGATGACTCTACCTGAATGTTCCTCGTGGAGCAACAGACAACACTTGGGGTAGGTGGGAATGCTACCTGATGAAATTATAACTTTTTTTCTGACAAGATTTGATGGAAATGAAAAACAAAACAAAAGAAAGGTGTTTAGCTGTAAACGTTGAAAACTCAGCTCAAAGCAGCCTTTAAGCAAAATAGTAATGTATTTGGCTGGGAAATCTAAAAACTGCTTTCTGTTTGGTGAGACCTGGGGTCAGGTCTAGTCTCTCTCTCTCTCTCTCTCTCTCTCTCTCTCTCTCTCTCTCTCTCTCTCTCTCTCTCTCTCTCTCTCTCTTTCCCTCTCTCTCTTCCCTTCATCCTTCCTCTCTTCCCTTTCTTCCTTTCTTTCCACCTCTCTCCCAGGTGGCATGAAATTAAAAAACACTTGGCAATATACTAGTGCACTGGGTCAATGAATAGAACTATGAGCCACCTTAGGAATGTGCACTTGGTGTCTGGAAACCTTGGACAATGACAGGTAATCAATAATCTTGACTTTAACATTTTTCTCTGCATCCTGACTTGTCCTCTGCGTAGCAGTTCTCATACCTGGGGCCTCTACCTGGAACCCCTGCTGCCTGCTGATAGGTTGCCCTCACTCCATCCTTATTTCCCTCACAGACAGACTCTAAAGCCCCATTGTGAGAGGACATTCCACCAATTACTCCTTGTCTCAGGGTCTCAGGGCCCTGTTGGCTTCCCTTGAGGAGCAATCTCAGTAGAAAGCATGTTTGTGTATTACTGCTAGCCCTGGACTCTTTACCCAGTGCAGACAGGGATCTGATTCATTAGCCACTATCCATCCAACAACTAGCACAATGTCTGCACTGTATGCAGTAAAAAGTAAAAAAACGAAAAGTGAAATAAACCAAAAGAAAGAGAAACCCTATATTTCCTTAGCCTTTCCTTAGGTTGAGAAAAAAACAGTGTGGCTTAAACTTCCAGGATTATATAATGCATTTTAACAGAAACTGGGAATATATTGAGCTGGAGTTGGGGGCAGGAGGCCAGGAACTTGGCTTTGTATACCTGGCCAATTCTTCCCACTTTCCCCTAAAACACTTCTATGGTATTATATACCACTGAGAACAGTGTACCATCAGACAAATATTCGTGGCATTGTCTATGACAGTCACAATTTGTGAAGCGAGAACACATTATCTATGTTTCTGCCCTTACCGGATATTCTATACTGCCTGCTTTCTACACATTTTCTAACATATATATATATATATATATATATATATATATATATATATATGTGTGTGTGTGTGTGTGTGTGTGTGTGTGTGTGTGTGTGTGTGTATAACATATATAATAAATATAATATATATAAAACAAATAAATCCCTAATACACTTATAGAAGATTCTGAACCAAGAGAAAACGGACTAATCCTGGCTAGAAGTGAAAAGGGGCAGGCAAACCATGGAATACCCTGGCTATACTCTCATGAGAGTCTATGGCAGTTGGTCTCAACCCTATGGGGGTCAAACAACCTTTTCACAGGGGTTACATATTAGATATTTACATCACAGTTCACAATAGTAGCAAGATTGCAAGTATGAAGTAGCAGTGTAACAATTTCGAGCTTGGGGTGTCACCACAACATGAGAAACTGTATTGAATGGCTGCAGCATTAGGAAGATTGAGAACCACTGTCTACAGAGTTAGAAACAGAGAGTGGAAAGACACCAGGATGGAAGAACAGGAGGAGGGACAGACAAACACTTCATCACGATGAGTTCTAACGGTGAGGATAGAAATAAACACTTGTGTCTGGGTTAGGTGAACCAGTAGTTTATGCAGTTACTCACAAGTAGGAATGTTCCTTTTTCCCTTTGCTCTTACTGTGGTTTGACTCTGAGGTCTTAATAAATCCACCCTTAACCACTGTAACTTGGCTGAAAGGGCTGTCTCAATAACTGTGCAGAACTCAGCTATCTAAAGAACTTTGTCCCTTCTAATATACACTCTGTTCTTTACAGCTTTCTAGACATCTCTCAAAACATAGGAGCCCTTTTAATGTCTCTCAGAATGTGGGGTCACACTGGTGGTGAAAGCCATGTCACAGCATGCTATGGACAAAGGCAGCAGGTATCCACAGCCATGCATCTAGCCTGGCCACTTTGAACCAGCTCTTCTCAGGCAATCATGGCCAGTGTCCTTGCACTTAAAGTAATTTGCAGCCTGTCACC